>NC_139012.1:625000-3585073 GCF_964374135.1 Grampus griseus | reverse complement strand
CAATTATAGAGTTTATATAAACAACTCAATTATAGAGTTTATATACAACAACTCAATTATAGAGTTTATATACAACAACTCAATTATAGAGTTTATATATAACAACTCAATTATAGAGTTTATATACAACAACTCAATTATAGAGTTTATATACAACAACTCAATTATAGAGTTTATATACACAACTCAATTATAGAGTTTATATACAACAACTCAATTATAGAGTTTATATACAACAACTCAATTATAGAGTTTATATACAACAACTCAATTATAGAGTTTATATATAACAACTCAATTATAGAGTTTATATACAACAACTCAATTATAGAGTTTATATATAACAACTCAATTATAGAGTTTATATACAACAACTCAATTATAGAGTTTATATACAACAACTCAATTATAGAGTTTATATACAACAACTCAATTATAGAGTTTATATACAACAACTCAATTATAGAGTTTATATACAACAACTCAATTATAGAGTTTATATATAACAACTCAATTATAGAGTTTATATATAACAACTCAATTATAGAGTTTATATACAACAACTCAATTATAGAGTTTATATATAACAACTCAATTATAGAGTTTATATATAACAACTCAATTATAGAGTTTATATATAACAACTCAATTATAGAGTTTATATACAACAACTCAATTATAGAGTTTATATACAACAACTCAATTATAGAGTTTATATATACAACTCAATTATAGAGTTTATATACAACAACTCAATTATAGAGTTTATATATAACAACTCAATTATAGAGTTTATATACAACAACTCAATTATAGAGTTTATATATAACAACTCAATTATAGAGTTTATATACAACAACTCAATTATAGAGTTTATATACAACAACTCAATTATAGAGTTTATATACAACAACTCAATTATAGAGTTTATATACAACAACTCAATTATAGAGTTTATATACAACAACTCAATTATAGAGTTTATATACAACAACTCAATTATAGAGTTTATATATAACAACTCAATTATAGAGTTTATATACAACAACTCAATTATAGAGTTTATATATAACAACTCAATTATAGAGTTTATATATAACAACTCAATTATAGAGTTTATATACAACAACTCAATTATAGAGTTTATATATAACAACTCAATTATAGAGTTTATATACAACAACTCAATTATAGAGTTTATATATAACAACTCAATTATAGAGTTTATATACAACAACTCAATTATAGAGTTTATATATAACAACTCAATTATAGAGTTTATATACAACAACTCAATTATAGAGTTTATATACAACAACTCAATTATAGAGTTTATATATAACAACTCAATTATAGAGTTTATATACAACAACTCAATTATAGAGTTTATATATAACAACTCAATTATAGAGTTTATATACAACAACTCAATTATAGAGTTTATATATAACAACTCAATTATAGAGTTTATATACAACAACTCAATTATAGAGTTTATATACAACAACTCAATTATAGAGTTTATATACAACAACTCAATTATAGAGTTTATATACAACAACTCAATTATAGAGTTTATATACAACAACTCAATTATAGAGTTTATATACAACAACTCAATTATAGAGTTTATATATAACAACTCAATTATAGAGTTTATATACAACAACTCAATTATAGAGTTTATATATAACAACTCAATTATAGAGTTTATATACAACAACTCAATTATAGAGTTTATATACAACAACTCAATTATAGAGTTTATATATAACAACTCAATTATAGAGTTTATATACAACAACTCAATTATAGAGTTTATATACAACAACTCAATTATAGAGTTTATATATAACAACTCAATTATAGAGTTTATATACAACAACTCAATTATAGAGTTTATATATAACAACTCAATTATAGAGTTTATATATAACAACTCAATTATAGAGTTTATATACAACAACTCAATTATAGAGTTTATATATAACAACTCAATTATAGAGTTTATATACAACAACTCAATTATAGAGTTTATATACAACAACTCAATTATAGAGTTTATATACAACAACTCAATTATAGAGTTTATATACAACAACTCAATTATAGAGTTTATATATAACAACTCAATTATAGAGTTTATATACAACAACTCAATTATAGAGTTTATATATAACAACTCAATTATAGAGTTTATATATAACAACTCAATTATAGAGTTTATATACAACAACTCAATTATAGAGTTTATATACAACAACTCAATTATAGAGTTTATATATAACAACTCAATTATAGAGTTTATATACAACAACTCAATTATAGAGTTTATATATAACAACTCAATTATAGAGTTTATATACAACAACTCAATTATAGAGTTTATATACAACAACTCAATTATAGAGTTTATATATAACAACTCAATTATAGAGTTTATATACAACAACTCAATTATAGAGTTTATATACAACAACTCAATTATAGAGTTTATATACAACAACTCAATTATAGAGTTTATATATAACAACTCAATTATAGAGTTTATATATAACAACTCAATTATAGAGTTTATATACAACAACTCAATTATAGAGTTTATATACAACAACTCAATTATAGAGTTTATATACAACAACTCAATTATAGAGTTTATATATAACAACTCAATTATAGAGTTTATATATAACAACTCAATTATAGAGTTTATATATAACAACTCAATTATAGAGTTTATATACAACAACTCAATTATAGAGTTTATATACAACAACTCAATTATAGAGTTTATATACAACAACTCAATTATAGAGTTTATATATAACAACTCAATTATAGAGTTTATATACAACAACTCAATTATAGAGTTTATATACAACAACTCAATTATAGAGTTTATATATAACAACTCAATTATAGAGTTTATATATAACAACTCAATTATAGAGTTTATATATAACAACTCAATTATAGAGTTTATATACAACAACTCAATTATAGAGTTTATATACAACAACTCAATTATAGAGTTTATATACAACAACTCAATTATAGAGTTTATATACAACAACTCAATTATAGAGTTTATATACAACAACTCAATTATAGAGTTTATATACAACAACTCAATTATAGAGTTTATATATAACAACTCAATTATAGAGTTTATATACAACAACTCAATTATAGAGTTTATATACAACAACTCAATTATAGAGTTTATATACAACAACTCAATTATAGAGTTTATATACAACAACTCAATTATAGAGTTTATATACAACAACTCAATTATAGAGTTTATATACAACAACTCAATTATAGAGTTTATATATAACAACTCAATTATAGAGTTTATATATAACAACTCAATTATAGAGTTTATATACAACAACTCAATTATAGAGTTTATATACAACAACTCAATTATAGAGTTTATATATAACAACTCAATTATAGAGTTTATATATAACAACTCAATTATAGAGTTTATATACAACAACTCAATTATAGAGTTTATATATAACAACTCAATTATAGAGTTTATATACAACAACTCAATTATAGAGTTTATATATAACAACTCAATTATAGAGTTTATATACAACAACTCAATTATAGAGTTTATATATAACAACTCAATTATAGAGTTTATATATAACAACTCAATTATAGAGTTTATATACAACAACTCAATTATAGAGTTTATATACAACAACTCAATTATAGAGTTTATATATAACAACTCAATTATAGAGTTTATATATAACAACTCAATTATAGAGTTTATATACAACAACTCAATTATAGAGTTTATATACAACAACTCAATTATAGAGTTTATATATAACAACTCAATTATAGAGTTTATATATAACAACTCAATTATAGAGTTTATATACAACAACTCAATTATAGAGTTTATATATAACAACTCAATTATAGAGTTTATATACAACAACTCAATTATAGAGTTTATATATAACAACTCAATTATAGAGTTTATATACAACAACTCAATTATAGAGTTTATATATAACAACTCAATTATAGAGTTTATATACAACAACTCAATTATAGAGTTTATATACAACAACTCAATTATAGAGTTTATATATAACAACTCAATTATAGAGTTTATATACAACAACTCAATTATAGAGTTTATATATAACAACTCAATTATAGAGTTTATATACAACAACTCAATTATAGAGTTTATATATAACAACTCAATTATAGAGTTTATATACAACAACTCAATTATAGAGTTTATATACAACAACTCAATTATAGAGTTTATATACAACAACTCAATTATAGAGTTTATATACAACAACTCAATTATAGAGTTTATATACAACAACTCAATTATAGAGTTTATATACAACAACTCAATTATAGAGTTTATATATAACAACTCAATTATAGAGTTTATATATAACAACTCAATTATAGAGTTTATATACAACAACTCAATTATAGAGTTTATATACAACAACTCAATTATAGAGTTTATATATAACAACTCAATTATAGAGTTTATATATAACAACTCAATTATAGAGTTTATATACAACAACTCAATTATAGAGTTTATATATAACAACTCAATTATAGAGTTTATATACAACAACTCAATTATAGAGTTTATATATAACAACTCAATTATAGAGTTTATATACAACAACTCAATTATAGAGTTTATATATAACAACTCAATTATAGAGTTTATATACAACAACTCAATTATAGAGTTTATATACAACAACTCAATTATAGAGTTTATATATAACAACTCAATTATAGAGTTTATATACAACAACTCAATTATAGAGTTTATATATAACAACTCAATTATAGAGTTTATATACAACAACTCAATTATAGAGTTTATATATAACAACTCAATTATAGAGTTTATATACAACAACTCAATTATAGAGTTTATATACAACAACTCAATTATAGAGTTTATATACAACAACTCAATTATAGAGTTTATATACAACAACTCAATTATAGAGTTTATATACAACAACTCAATTATAGAGTTTATATATAACAACTCAATTATAGAGTTTATATACAACAACTCAATTATAGAGTTTATATATAACAACTCAATTATAGAGTTTATATACAACAACTCAATTATAGAGTTTATATATAACAACTCAATTATAGAGTTTATATACAACAACTCAATTATAGAGTTTATATACAACAACTCAATTATAGAGTTTATATATAACAACTCAATTATAGAGTTTATATACAACAACTCAATTATAGAGTTTATATATAACAACTCAATTATAGAGTTTATATACAACAACTCAATTATAGAGTTTATATATAACAACTCAATTATAGAGTTTATATACAACAACTCAATTATAGAGTTTATATACAACAACTCAATTATAGAGTTTATATACAACAACTCAATTATAGAGTTTATATACAACAACTCAATTATAGAGTTTATATACAACAACTCAATTATAGAGTTTATATACAACAACTCAATTATAGAGTTTATATATAACAACTCAATTATAGAGTTTATATACAACAACTCAATTATAGAGTTTATATATAACAACTCAATTATAGAGTTTATATATAACAACTCAATTATAGAGTTTATATACAACAACTCAATTATAGAGTTTATATATAACAACTCAATTATAGAGTTTATATACAACAACTCAATTATAGAGTTTATATATAACAACTCAATTATAGAGTTTATATACAACAACTCAATTATAGAGTTTATATATAACAACTCAATTATAGAGTTTATATACAACAACTCAATTATAGAGTTTATATACAACAACTCAATTATAGAGTTTATATATAACAACTCAATTATAGAGTTTATATACAACAACTCAATTATAGAGTTTATATATAACAACTCAATTATAGAGTTTATATACAACAACTCAATTATAGAGTTTATATATAACAACTCAATTATAGAGTTTATATACAACAACTCAATTATAGAGTTTATATACAACAACTCAATTATAGAGTTTATATACAACAACTCAATTATAGAGTTTATATACAACAACTCAATTATAGAGTTTATATACAACAACTCAATTATAGAGTTTATATACAACAACTCAATTATAGAGTTTATATATAACAACTCAATTATAGAGTTTATATACAACAACTCAATTATAGAGTTTATATATAACAACTCAATTATAGAGTTTATATACAACAACTCAATTATAGAGTTTATATACAACAACTCAATTATAGAGTTTATATATAACAACTCAATTATAGAGTTTATATACAACAACTCAATTATAGAGTTTATATACAACAACTCAATTATAGAGTTTATATATAACAACTCAATTATAGAGTTTATATACAACAACTCAATTATAGAGTTTATATATAACAACTCAATTATAGAGTTTATATATAACAACTCAATTATAGAGTTTATATACAACAACTCAATTATAGAGTTTATATATAACAACTCAATTATAGAGTTTATATACAACAACTCAATTATAGAGTTTATATACAACAACTCAATTATAGAGTTTATATACAACAACTCAATTATAGAGTTTATATACAACAACTCAATTATAGAGTTTATATATAACAACTCAATTATAGAGTTTATATACAACAACTCAATTATAGAGTTTATATATAACAACTCAATTATAGAGTTTATATATAACAACTCAATTATAGAGTTTATATACAACAACTCAATTATAGAGTTTATATACAACAACTCAATTATAGAGTTTATATATAACAACTCAATTATAGAGTTTATATACAACAACTCAATTATAGAGTTTATATATAACAACTCAATTATAGAGTTTATATACAACAACTCAATTATAGAGTTTATATACAACAACTCAATTATAGAGTTTATATATAACAACTCAATTATAGAGTTTATATACAACAACTCAATTATAGAGTTTATATACAACAACTCAATTATAGAGTTTATATACAACAACTCAATTATAGAGTTTATATATAACAACTCAATTATAGAGTTTATATATAACAACTCAATTATAGAGTTTATATACTACAACTCAATTATAGAGTTTATATACAACAACTCAATTATAGAGTTTATATACAACAACTCAATTATAGAGTTTATATATAACAACTCAATTATAGAGTTTATATATAACAACTCAATTATAGAGTTTATATATAACAACTCAATTATAGAGTTTATATATAACAACTCAATTATAGAGTTTATATATAACAACTCAATTATAGAGTTTATATACAACAACTCAATTATAGAGTTTATATACAACAACTCAATTATAGAGTTTATATATAACAACTCAATTATAGAGTTTATATACAACAACTCAATTATAGAGTTTATATATAACAACTCAATTATAGAGTTTATATACAACAACTCAATTATAGAGTTTATATACAACAACTCAATTATAGAGTTTATATACAACAACTCAATTATAGAGTTTATATACAACAACTCAATTATAGAGTTTATATATAACAACTCAATTATAGAGTTTATATACAACAACTCAATTATAGAGTTTATATACAACAACTCAATTATAGAGTTTATATACAACAACTCAATTATAGAGTTTATATACAACAACTCAATTATAGAGTTTATATACAACAACTCAATTATAGAGTTTATATATAACAACTCAATTATAGAGTTTATATACAACAACTCAATTATAGAGTTTATATATAACAACTCAATTATAGAGTTTATATACAACAACTCAATTATAGAGTTTATATATAACAACTCAATTATAGAGTTTATATACAACAACTCAATTATAGAGTTTATATACAACAACTCAATTATAGAGTTTATATACAACAACTCAATTATAGAGTTTATATATAACAACTCAATTATAGAGTTTATATACAACAACTCAATTATAGAGTTTATATACAACAACTCAATTATAGAGTTTATATACAACAACTCAATTATAGAGTTTATATACAACAACTCAATTATAGAGTTTATATACAACAACTCAATTATAGAGTTTATATACAACAACTCAATTATAGAGTTTATATACAACAACTCAATTATAGAGTTTATATACAACAACTCAATTATAGAGTTTATATACAACAACTCAATTATAGAGTTTATATATAACAACTCAATTATAGAGTTTATATACAACAACTCAATTATAGAGTTTATATACAACAACTCAATTATAGAGTTTATATACAACAACTCAATTATAGAGTTTATATACAACAACTCAATTATAGAGTTTATATACAACAACTCAATTATAGAGTTTATATACAACAACTCAATTATAGAGTTTATATACATCCACTTGTATACATATATTTAGAAAACAGTAGAACAGAAACATTTTCATCCCATTTACTCTAAAGTCTACATACTTATTTGACATCAATATATTGATAGGGAACAAAATGTGTATGGGATATAGGGGCCACTGCTCCCTTGGTTGGTATCAGATCAGCAGAGAAGAAAACGTTTTAGCTAAATGTTTGATTTTAATGCAATTAGTTTTCAGCATGGAGGGGAGTTTTCAGCGAAGTAATCAATTCCTTTGAAACAGGTAGCTAAAACCAACTTCTCATTATATAAGTTCTTCCAAAAATCAGAAGGAAGAACTTATGTAGTTTATTTTGATGGTGTTCTAGAGGCAGCCAGGCGATAGCCATGTGACCCAGGGAAATCTGTCATCCCTGAAAGGATTCTCTGGGACACGTGGGGTTCTCCCCGGAGCCACCCTTTAAAAGTCCATTCTTACATCCACCGGAGTTCACTCCCAATAGAGCATACTAGGTTATTTAACCAAAACCTGTTTCTATTGTCTTGTTGATTGTGAAGTGGACAAGCAAACATATTGAAAGAGAACATGCATTTTAACCAAATGATACAAGACAGACACACAGAAATTTAGCAATGGGAGAACTTAGCGGTTATGTCACCTAATTCGTTTATTATACAGATGTGGGAAATATGTCAGAAAAGCCTAAGAGGCTTCTACAAGGACAGAACCCAGCCAGGCAGCTACGGACACTGACTGCTGTACCCAGTCGTCTGACTTCTGGTTCTGAGCCCCTTTCGTCTCACTTTAGATGGAACACAACTGGCATATAGGCTAAATAGACTGACTCATTACAAACCCGATTTAAACATTCACGGGACTCAGAATAAGCATTCCTGTCGCTAATGGACATGGGAAGCCATCTCTTTTAAAATGTAGAATAAACTAATAAGAGACGGATTACTAAAAGAGTAAGAGAACGAATTACTTAGATTATATGAAGCTCAGTCTCCTCCTTAATTAAAGGGGGATGATACTACTCCCATGCAGAATTACTGTGACAGCTATCAAGTCCTCAGCACTAAGGAGGCGCTGCCAACCACTGCAGTCCTTACCATGTGGCAGAACGAAAGCTTTCCATAAGTGCTGGTGTTGCCAAAGGGGTCTCCATTTAAAATCTGGGGACTCACACAGTGTTCATTTATCACCAGTTGCAAGTTTAAATTTTGAGCATCCTGGCAAACAAACCCACAATAATCTATTTACTAAACCACTGATATAAATACATTTTCTAGTGAAATCAACACTGTGTATTTTCTAGAAACATAAGTCGACCAAACACTATCTTGCTTTCTTAGCAACTGAATCGCCACAAGAAAACTCCATGTTAAGCTTAATTGCTTCACGGTGGCAGGAAATATATAGAACATTATTTGTTTAGGCTGTTTGCAAAAGGAAATACAGCCTTCACAAGGCGAATTCTGCTGATGTGGTAAGTGGCTACACATCAGGAAAACAGAAACTCTCAAAACTGTGTAACATTGAGTGAATCCCTGGTGTGATGAAGTATGAGACAAACTTAACACAAAACTCAAAAACCAACAGAAACCAACACTTTCACTCTAGTGAGAAATCTGTACTAGACAGGAACCTGGGCAAAAGGAAGTCGGAAAGGACATGACAAAATTATTCTTTCTCTGGTCATTACTCCCTTAACCCTTACTTTTGCTTTCTACTGACAAGCATATACTTTTTACATAGAAATAAATATACAAAGTTACAAAATATTATTTTATCCCCACTAAACTAAATACTACATGCACAGGGCAGTAATACAATTTTTTTAGCATTTTAAATGCTAATACCTAGAAATATGAAATTTGTTCCTCCTTTGAAAACAAAAAGTTTAATTTTGTTGTTATGTGGGACTTAGATAAGCCATCATAGGGGCTACTCTGAAAAATAGAAAAGATGTGTGTTAGATTTACAAGTATAACAGAGGCAGTAACTTAATATTTTGTTGTTAGAGTACCTTAAATTATGTTTTGCATTAATACTTTTAAACTGTGAATGATAGAATAGATCTGGATAGAAAAGAGCTTCAGTAAAAATTTAGTTTTCTCAGGGTGGTTTTTGTGTGCTTGTGTGTGTGTTTCGGTTTTTGTTTTTGATTGTGTGTGCGTGTCGAGGACCACAGAGTTTGACCCATATTTGACCGTGCTAAGGCAACCTGAGGAAAGTTAAAATGTGTCCAACCCTTTGACTTTCCAAGTCAGACACCAAACAAAAACTACGGGATTACATCAGAGAGCATACTAGAGATTCCTGGGTTCAGGGACATTGCTAACTACCATGATGGGGCATGAACTATAGAAGGAAGCTGTCATCACCACTGACAAATGCCTGTTATATGAGGTGTTGGATTCCCTATAAAGAAAGCAAATACCAGTGAATTCAAGTGTAAGCAACCCAAGGCCTGAGATTGGAGTTACCCTGGATTTTCCTGCGTGTTTCCACAGAGATAAGAATCGAAGTCTATAATGAAACGGAACATCCACGTTGGCACATAACTCCATGATAGGACATGTGAGCACAAATAGTTCAAATGGCTCAGAGAGAGAAAGCCAAGTGCTGAGCCATCTAACTCTTTGGAATGTCAATGTGGTGTATGAATCACCTGACAGGCTTTGCGTCGGTCCATTTAAAGACATTATTCAAAGAAACTCCATCTGCACATCACTGCCCCAAAAGGAGACTTTTCTCTTTCAAAATTAATGAACTCCTCAACCAATTTCTTAGCAGCAGGTGTCATGACTACTGAATGTGAGATGATCCTCCACGTTTTCAATCCTCGCGGGGACTACAGATCTGCAAAAAGCATGGTATGCAGAGACAGAAACCCTATATTCTAGAATGTGCCAACCCTTTCCCAGACAGGTGACCTTGAGAAAGTACCTTCTTAATCTCTCTGAGCTTTCTTTTCCTTCTTTGTTAAGGAGTCCCTGAATTTTCCTTCACATAGGACTTTCATGAAAATCAAAGGAGATGATTTATAGAATAATGTTTGATGAAGTCTACTGCATATAGGCATAATAATTAGAATAATTACTATAATATTTTTATGATTATAAAAGCAGAATCTTCTGCAAAACCAAAGTCTTACTTGAAGACATAAGAGTCAATGAGGCTGTCCAGGAGAACGTTTGGCGTTAGCCAGAACGAGGAAAAAGAAATAAAAACCTTGAGGAAGACTAATACTTAGGAATAAGGCCTAGCCAGGAGCCAGCAAAGAAGAGTAAGAAGTGATGGTGGAAGTGGTGGGTAACTAGGTGTGGCTGGTGTCCTGGAAACCAGTGCCGGAGCCGAGTGGCCGTAGGCGTCGTGCAACACGATGGCAAGTAGGAAGATCACAACTGAATTGAAATCTTTAGGTTTGACGATGAGGAAGTCACAGTTCTGTTTCTATTAACTAATTTTTCTCCTGGTCTCGGGCCACGTGTCCTGCTTCTCCACATGCCTAGTAATTTTAACCAGATGCTTGACGTTGTCCATATTGTCCAGTGCCTTCCTTTCAAGATCACTGGGCTTTGTTCTGGACGGCAGTTAATTTGAGTAAGATTTAAGCCTTATAACTCTTACGTTTTAAAGCTTTGTTAGAGTGGGTTTAGAGTGCCTTTTTTCAGGGCTGCAGTAGCCTTACTCCCAAGGTATGGCCTTTCTGGAGCCTCTACTGAACGCCCTGGGGGTTCAACAATGTATTTCCACTCAGGCTGCGTGGAATTCAAATATCTCCCAGCTCTCTGGGATCCTCAGTAGTTTTTTTCAGTTCGTAGTTTCCTTTCTTTAATAGTTGTTCAGACTAACATTCAGACAAAGACTCAAGGCAAACTCTTTCTCTACAGACCTCCTTGCCCTCCACCATTCTGCTCCACAAATTCCAAGTGTGCATTACCTGTGAAATTACCTGGGAACCAGCGATCTCAGCTTCCTGAACTCTGATCTCCATCATCTCATCTCAGTGGGGCCCTGTACTCTGCTTGGGCTCCCCTTTCCTGGGTCATGATCCAGAAGAATCATCCAGGCAGAAAACCAAGGCATCCAGCGATCCCTTCATAAGTGTCTCTCCTGCCATGGACTGTATTCCTGTGCTACCTGAATACAATGTTGTTGGGTATCTGAAAGCCATATACTCTGTACAGTTTTTGTAGCTGTTTATGGCTAGAGGGCTGGTCTACTACCAGAAATCAAGAAGCAAGACAGGCCCACTGGACTCATGACCAAAAAATTCAGGAGACACCTTCAAGAGGCTTTCACTACCCAGTACTGGGTAAATCTGAATAAAAATGTAAGATTAACAAATATAATAAATTGAAGTACATCAAATATATTAATTCATGTGTTTATAATAATACTTAAATCTCGTTGGTCGTATTTACAGAATGCCAGGAAAACGACTCGTTATCTTGAAAAATAGTAAGAAGACATAACGAAGCACTTATCTTGCCGTTTCTGAAAGAATTCTACCTGAGGGTAACGGAATAATATATGAGGGAAAGACACATCATAGACAACAAATTAAAAAGGAATGCTCAAATTAAGATATCACCATTTTGCAACCCCTAAATTATTTTAAGTCTATTCTAGACAGGTTATTAATGGCAGCTATCTTTGCAAAAAGAAAGATAGCTGGACATCATGTATCTCCTGATAGAAATATATAATACTGCCTATGAGACGCTATGCATAAAAAGTAAGATAAAATAAAACTATAATCTAAATCTCATCAAAACTCTAGGTCTAACTACCAATTTACAGAACATACGGGATTCAAGGGAATTACACAGCAGGTGTACAGCAAAATGTGGACTGTAAAAAAGTCTCTTCAGGACAGACAACCCAGATCCTTCAGCAAATAAAATGCAAGGAAAAAAGGAGGGGGCTGTATTTTTATGAAAAGAGACTTAAAAGTCAAACAATTGCAGTGTTTGGAGCTTTATGGAAATTCTGAATCAAACAAACTGTAAGAGAAAAAAAAAAAAGAGAATCGGAAACATTTAACACCAACAGGATTTTAATAATAGTAAGGAACTATTCTTAATTTCTGGATGCAATAATGGTATTGAGGTTACATTTGGAAGAGTCCTATCTTTTGGAGATGCTAATTGAGATATTTATGGAAGAATTGTTATGATGTATAGGATTTGTTTCAAAATAATCAGGGACGGAGTGCAAGTTAGGATTAGAGATGAAGTGAGACTGTCCTCAAGTTAAGTTTTGAAGCTGGGTCATTTGTACATGAAGTTATTATAATATCCTCTCTTTCTTCTTCTTATAGCTTTGAAATTTCCATAATAATTCTTTAAGCAGTGTCTTTAAAATTGCCTTACCACTGATATTAGTTTAAATAAAAGAAGTTTTGTGATCTGTAGCAATATATAGATTTCTTGGTAGTAAAAAGATAGTCAAGAGTTAACATTCTCTAAATTCCAGAAGCAAAGAAAGAAGGAAGGGACAAAAGAAGGGTGGGAGGGAGGGAGGAAAATTAGGAAGGAAATATGCAAGGAAAACCATACTCAGTGCAGCGATCTTTTCAGTTTGTATAGAGCTTTAAAAAGTCATGAAAATAGTAAGTTTAAGTCACCCCAAATTACTACAAATTGCAGTCAATTTTAAAACATTTTTACTTACACCTTTGATAAGATGCCCCGAGGTGTAACCGAGAAATCATATGCAGAGGAAGAATAGCTCCCTGAATTTCTTTTGATAAGCTCTTTTGCCATTGCCCAGACACAACCAACACTGGCCCATTTTTCGTGGGGTTGTGGTCTTCCAAGTGGGCAGCCTCCCTTGGCATCTCCTGCATGTACAGCTTTTCCATGGCAAAGGGTCAGGGCTGCTGCCTACAGTGGCACATGCTGGGTGGTACTCCACCAGGCCACATTCCGTGGGGCCAAGTTCACATCTAAACAGGATGGACTTGCATCCCCACACTTCCCAGTATGAGGCAGCAGTGTCGTCTTCTACAGAGTCATAAAATGTCTTGGAGACGTTCCTTTCTCTAATTTGTGTAAAGACCCCTAAAGACGGTCTGGCTTCCCTTGTGATGGACTCTCTAAAAGGTCCGCAATTTTTACCATAACCCTCGATTTTTAAGACCAGAGGTTTTTTTTTTTTTTTAATCTCACAGACCTGGATTTGTATATCACCATCCAGTGGTTAGCCTTGAATTTTTCACCCTATTTTATTGTACTTTCTGAAGTTCTAGGGATTAGATATTTACATATATTAACGATCTGCTATTTTAAAAATATAATTGGGAAAATATTGCTTGGCTCAATTATAGAAGTCCAGACCATATATGCGTTGGGCAAATCACTTAACCTTCCTGATCATCGTTGGATCTATTGTTTAAAGAGGGTCATAAACCCTTGCCTACCTCTTAAGACTATTATCATAGTCTTGTGATCCTGTGATCCTGGATAGATGTGATCCTGTGAACATGTAATTACCGTTGATGTGCACAACATTGTAGACAGTTGAAGGCAGATGACAAATATTTAGTTGGTATTTAATGAGCACGTTGGATTACCGGCGAGATTGAGCAATCACTAGGTGGCTGGACTTATCAGCAGGGCTTTACGCATATCTCATTTAATCCCCAAACAATCCCACGAGGGAGTGCGAACATCTCCTTTTTAAAGATGAGAAAACTGAGGCCATGAAAGGTTAATTAAATTGCCCTGCATTACGCAGGGTCAGCATTCCTAGCCAGGCAGCCTGTGGTAAGTGCTATGTTGTACTGAGTATTTATTTGATCACCGATATTTATTAGCAATCAATACTGATGACCGATATTTATTTGAAAGGCCCGGTAAGACAGAGAAAAGGAAAGGCAAGACCAGATGGAAACATCTGAGTACCCTGTTAGGCTAGCAATGCGGCCCCTTGGGCGATAAAGATTCGTTAACCACGTATTAAGAGAAGCCGAGTACAGAACAGGGAAGAACAGAAACAAGAAAAAAGGACCACGTTTACTGTCCCAAGCACTGGACATCTTCACAGCTGTTGAGTGGGCTTAACAGAAGAAAAGCCCTGAAGTTACAAGAGAGAATGTTACTCTTATATGTTACTACTCCAGCATCCCCCTTGAAGGGATCACTCCCACAACCAACCCAAGGACTTTTATCCACATATTCTTTCTAACCAAGTGTAGGAATCTGTCAAGGAGACGTGGTGGAGAGGAAAATATCTCCATTGCACTATCTCCAGGGGATGTTTTGACATTCCTTAGAAAGTCCATCATGGGCAGCTACCCACCGGACTTGGCTTGAAAGACAGGTTCCCTGCTAACCGAGAAATTGCATCTAGTTCAGGAAAGAGCTGTAAATAGCTAACAATTGTGTCACGTTCCAGAGTTTCTTTAACTGTAAATACTTTCTCTTGGTGATGGTTTCCGTAATCACGTTGACATCATCTTTTCCCTCATCTCTTCCATCCAGTTAGCTGCTTTTGGAATTCCACTCAGATCATCTGCCACCCTCTCTTCCT
This sequence comes from Grampus griseus, assembly GCF_964374135.1. Taxonomy (NCBI): domain Eukaryota; kingdom Metazoa; phylum Chordata; class Mammalia; order Artiodactyla; family Delphinidae; genus Grampus; species Grampus griseus. The sequence goes on along the minus strand of NC_139012.1, from coordinate 3,569,138 downwards.
CTCCTTTCCCAGGACCATTGGATTCATCTGGGGGCACCCCCTCCCACCCCTCGAGGAATTGGCCTAAGGCTGCCTGCTAAGAAAAAATAACCAAAAGCAGGCGTGATGAATACGACTTGCTGTATTTGATAATCAACCGAGAAGTGATCTGCTAATAAGTGACCGAAATGCTTAACACTTATCTGTGGAATTCTGATGACTGCTTACATTTCTAGGTCTGATGACTGATTATGTCTTTAGAGAGTAAAATATTTGGAATCCTAATAAAAATACAAGCAAATTTTAATTCTGCTTCCTGTTGTCTGGCAAACTTGTGGGGAAGAAAAGAAAGCAACCTTAGCCAAGAGGGGTGCAGAGGTGGAGAGCGTCTGCCCCTCCAGGGAGAAAGAGAGAAAGATGTTGGCGTTATCTGCAGCCATGGGTCCTGGCTGAGTCCCCTTTCATGTAGACAGAGGGGCGACACTCCTGTCATCTACTCCCGGCAGCTACAACAGCAGTAGCATCTGCTGGTGGCAGGTCTGAGGTCTCATGACTTTGAGGAAGGTGGGCCCTCAGACCCTCTTTTCTGAGAAATGACCCAACAAGTGGAAAGGACACTGTCCCATAGGAACCCCTATCAACAGAACCTCTAGAACTCCAACCAAGGTGACCGGTTCGAGGTGGAAAATTAAAATGTGACTCAAATCCAGTCTAGTGAAACCAAGACCTTATCTGGAAGCTAACTAGGCAAAAACCAGCCTGGATTCTTGGTGAGGGAAGTCCTGAAAGCCAGAATTTCCCCATACTTATTCAGAGAAAAGAGACAGAGTGATGTGAGCAGGCTTTAACACATTAATAAAGCAGTGGCCTCAGTGGTCAAATCAGGGCGGCCAGATGTCATGCCTGGACACCACTCTCTTCCTCGACCCCTTCTATGCTCACCTAACAACTTTCAGATTCACCCAGTGTCTCGGACATGGTCAGGATGCTTCCTGTCCTAAGGGGGATATAGGAATGGGAGGGCTTGAGTACAGGACATGAAATTTCCCTTTATGAATTCACCTTTCCCTTTAGGAATTAAAATGTTGAATCCAAATAATCATGGGAAGACTGACAGGTTTGCTTTTCCAGGAGTTCAAAGCTGAGGGCAAGCCCCTGACCACGGTGACTCTATCTGGGGAATGCCACCCTCTGATGCCAGCCGGGGTGTCTGGGTGACATCCTCCTCCAGCACCAACAGGTAGTATCAAAGGTCTGTTAGATGTCACTTCTGCTTCGTAAATTTGCCAACTAGTGCCACCTCTGGACCTCACTTTCCTCAGCCGTAAGTCACTGGGTTGGCCTTGAGGTTCTCAGAACTTTCAGTCTCCATGAGGCTCTTCGTCTAAAATACCATTGACTTTCTTGTTTCTCTCTTCCTCTTTCTTAGTTTTCTTTCACGTGTCGAAAAAGCACAGTCTCTTGTCAAACTTAAACCTTGGGGCTTGTTCTTGGGTTTGACCTACTAAACAAATGAACTGTTTTCAACTAATTGATCATGTCCTTCAGTCGCCATTGGAGTGTGGGTTAGTTACGCATGAGAAGGTCTGCCAGTCTTGACAGGAGGATGTCTCTCAGGTAGGCAAGCCACCTGTGATGAAGTGATCCATTGAGAAAGCCTGTTCTCTTGCTGCATAGAAACAGGCCTGAAGACAAGACAATGTGAGCTGTCATACACGGACCTCCCCAAATGCAATTCTGGGGAAGTGACATGCCGCCATCCTTCAAGTTAATGTCTATTTGTGCAATGATATTGTTTGAAATAATTGACCAATTCATCAAAAGGGAACAGCAGACTTTGGAGGAGGGGGAGAAGGGACCTTTTTCAGGACTAATGAAAGAAATGACATTTCTGTTTACCCTGTGTCAGCTTCAAATAGTCAACAAACGTTTGTAATGATTTCCAGATTTTGAGACGGGATTCACTTATAAGGACATGCAATTTTTAACATTTATGGACAGGGTGTTTCTTCCATCAACGTTCAGCTTTGATAATTATTTGAACTATTCGTTATGTCTCAGAAGTTAAATGCGTGATAAATGGAATGCCTCTTATTGGTTGCAATTTTCCAAATGGAAAGAATGCCTATTTCCTTGGAGGTCAACTCAAATAATATTAATAACAATTGCAGAGCTTCTGGGGGCGCAGGTTGATAGTAAGCCTGAAAGCATAGAAGAGTATGCTTTTTATATTAAGATTGGTTTCATTCTCAAAGCAGGCACAACCACAATTAGAATGATCTTAGTGTTTCCAGCGACCCTGCCCCCAGAGTCCTGATTGATAACAGCTAATAGGGTCAAATATGTCCTCCTACAAGTCAGAATGGCAGCTCCAAAGCAAGCTCCGCTCTCTGCAGCTCAGAAACCCAGCTGAAACCTGGAATCCAAAGAATGTGTTTGCATTGTCCAAGATCTCTCCCATTACCTAGGGGTCCACCCTGGGATTCCATTCTAGTGACTTTACAGAATGCATCTAATTACTCATTAGTTAGTTCCCACGATCTGCTTAAGAACTCGTTTACTTGTTAACAGAGAGGGTGGGGCATCTAGCCTTCGGAGTCCATTGAACCTCAAAAATAAGATAAACTTGTCTGAAGTGTGCACACTGTTCCCGGACGGTTGAGCTAGAGGTAATCAAGAGATCACCGTCGCCCTCCTGATTCTGCAAATAAGCACATGGGGAAGGTCATCGGAAAGTCTGTCTGGGAAACTTGCCTGCGTGGGTTTCCACGCACAGCTCCCCACTTGTCCCGAGATGGTGCTTCATGGATGTTTGTGGAACTGAATGAATACAGCTTGGATTTATACCCTTGCCTGTCAGATATCTAGTTCTAAAAAAATAGAGACCTGTGCTTCCACGCAAAGCCATTAAGATGTTTCCTGTTGCGCTGTGGGAAAAGATGTCTCTGGCCATAATTATCACCATTAACCACTCTCAGATGTCAAGCAAAACTGCAGAAGAACACACACACACACACACACACACACTCACACACTCACACACACACACACACACACACACACACGTCCAGGTAAGCTCATTTGCAGTCATCACATCTCACACTGAGTTCAAAACATTTCATCCACATTTTATTAGCAAGAAAACACCTGAGGGACCACACATCCTCTTGGACCTGGTACAGAAATCCCTGAGCGCAGATGTTGGGTGGTTCACGTAAATGACTCTGATTTCACGGAGGCAGGTTCCAGCGTGGCGTCTAAAAACCATCCCGTAAGATATATTCCCCCAATAAACATGGTTTAGTGCCTTTTCAGTCTCCGTATTTTTAAAGCCCCCTGTAGCCGCTGTGCCACGTGTACCAAACAGTAGTTCATTACCACTCAGTAAGGTCCTTGCGCTGCATTTACTAATTTTATACCAAGAGCATGAAACGATGTTGTCTAGGGAACAGGATAAGAGGAGCGGGGGGGGGGGGGGGGGGGCGGGGGGGGGTTTAGGAACCGGGAATGTTATTCTGGCTCCGCTGCTAATTCTCCTGTGACCTCAGCCCAGCCCTGCAAATTGTTACTATCTGCAAAGTGAAGATAATGGACAGGCCCTTCCCATCCCACAGGAAAGGCTGGAGATTAATTAGGCAGTTCATTTGAGATTCAAAGTGATGTGAGCCCACAGGAGAAGTGATGCAGAGAACAAAGGCAGGACTGGCGCATCATTTTAGCAGACCTGGGGCCACACCAGAGACAGTCCTGGGACTCCATTTGGTGACACACCAGAACTTGTTAATTAACTGGTATTAGGAAGTCATTACGGTTAGCGGGGGTTAATGGAAAGATTGAACTTGCTAAAATGGGCCTAGAGAGGTGTAAATCCAGGGCTCCTTTGCAAAATCTTTCAGAAACCCAAAGCAGGTAGTCTGCAGCGGGCACAGTTTTTTGTTTTTTTTTTTTTTGCAGTGAAAAATGAAATCTTCTCATTCTTACTATGCCAGGAACAAAAATTCTTTAAAAAAATGTTTTTAAAGGAAGAGAACAATTAATACGCCTTTCATAGTGCTTTTGGGGAAGAGTTTCATCGAGTATTCACATAGTGGGTGCTGTGTGAACACACACACACACACACACACACACACACACACACAGAGCCAAACAAGAATTCTAGCAAGAAACCAGAATAACATTCCGGGAGGATCCCAGAGGAGTCCTCAGCCTCCCAGGGAAGGAACGAATGGGGAGCACACAGCGCAGAACGAAACAGATCTGGAATTTTCAAGGCCCCCGGCTCAGCTCTGCAGGAGAAGCCCCGGTGAATGCAGACCGGTCAGAAAGTGATGGAAGGAAATGAAATGTTTGTCTTGTTATCAAAGGTGGGTGTCTGAACGTTGTGAGGGCTTTTAGGAGGGAGGGAGAGGCGTTGATCAAGACCCTCAGTACAGCATCCCTGGGCTGGGTCCCACCTCATCCCCCCGGGATGGGGGGCCGGGGGGCGCCCAAGGTGTGAAGTTGACCAGATTCGCCTAAAACGCAGCCGCCTCTAACCAGTTCCAACTGGCCTGTTTGAATTTGCTCATTATAAACCATCAGCGTGAACAGCAATATTCAGGGGACCCTTTGCACCCTAAGGGCACCGCCCTTCTGCCTCTGCAGCCAGAGAATCCCATTTTTACAAATGTGAGGAAAAGGGGGAGAGAGAAGGGCCAGAAGAAGCAGGATTAAGCCATGAAGCAGGAGGAAGCCCCTGACAGGAGGGTAGAGCAGATGCTTTCTCACCACTCCACGGGCCCCTGTACAAGGTTCAGAGCTCCTTGCAGAGTATTTGACGAGTTCTCACCGTGTGGACCTCTGGCGCAGAGCGTAGCCGCCTTCCAGAGCAGGCGTGATGACCTGGCATTCTCGGCGCCGGAGACGCCCACCGTCTCCCACGGGGACATCTCTGGGAACGGGGACCCCAGGCCCCACCGTCCTCGCAGAGGGAACCCCTGACTCTCCCCCGGAGGGTTCTCTGCAGAGGAAAGACCCCCGTCTCAGGATAAGCTACGCCCCCGCGGGGGAGCACAGAGGGCGCGTATTTGGTTTTCCCTCTGGTCTTGGAACCTCCCCGTCTGGGCGGGCAGGGGGCGAGGGAGGCCTTGCCAACACCTCTGGCAGCCTTTGGATCTCTGGGCCCGGAGCCCCCCGGGGTGGGTAGGGGGAGATGCCTGTGGGAACGCGGACCTTCCCGGGGAGGCTTGAAGCCACATGTAAAGGCCCCCTCGCTCCTTCCAGCTCAGGCACAGCGGAGAATAAGATGTGAATACTTAAGAAAGGAAGTCTCTAAAGAAGGAAGGCGGGGAAGGGGGAGAGGGTCAGGGGTGCAAGAGTGGACACAGGGGTCGTGCACCTTTTGACAAGCGCCGGGCCTCTCAGTGTGTCTGGGAGCTGCGTCCCTGTCCACCACCCCCCCCGCCAACCCCCAGCCTCCTCCCCTCGGCCCCCAGCCTCTTTCCACCCTTCTCTGCTCTGCTCTGCTCCCCCATTGCCCACCACTCTGCTTCCTGATGCACAACGGTGGATGAAGGAAGGTGGAAGTTCTCCCGCCACCAAACCTGTGATGGGGTTCAGGACGCGCTTCCTCCCAAATCCGGCACCTCGACACACAGGGTATCCGAGGCTGAAGGAGTTTGAGGACGGGGCACTAGCAGGAAGTTGCTCTGACCTTCTTTCCCCGAAACAGGTCAAAACTCTCCTGTGAGGGGAGCTTTCCCTGTTCCTCAAGGGAAAAAGCATCCTTAGCCCATAAGACAAAGGGACTCGGAGAAGAACCGCACAAACAGGCTGCACGTCCGTGCTATTCCTGCCCTTTCATCTTCCTCCACGACCCTCACTCCTTGTGGAACCCAGTGTAGAAACACTCAGCTCTGCCCCTTCTCGTCCTCCCTGTCTCATGAAGGCTCCCGTGTCACATAAAACTTATATTCAATGCATGTGTGTGCTTTTCTCCTGTTAATCTGTCTTTGTTGGTTTCATGTTCAGACCCAGCCAGAGACCTTAAGAGAGCCCTTCCCCCATACCCCACTCTTCACATGAAATGTGACTTTCTGGGTCCTCTGACTCCACAGGAAGGTGGGAGCTGGACCAGCCGCCTGTTCCCAACACCCGCCCTGCTCCTTGTAGAAAGATGGCAACATCACTGTGCCACTAAGAGTCCTTGACAGGCTAACTGCGTCCCCCAGAGACAGTCTGTACCATGCACTTGGCTTTTGAGATTCTTCAGGACCCAGCTCTGCCCTGCCTACTCAGAAGTGTTTTCCATCATTTTCCAAAGGGCCCTGGGGCCAGGCGGCCTGCTGGTTTTCCTGTGATGGCCCCGTGATGACACCGTCCACGTGTCCCTCAGCTGTGGTTGGCCTTTCCCGAGTGAGTCAGACCCACTAAATCCTCCCAGAAGGCCTTTGCGGACCTTCCCAAGACTCGTGGAAGTTCCTTGGCTGGGATCTCTGGGTCATTTATATGGTCCTCTCACTGTCTTTCCTGATCCGTTCCCGGAGAAGACCCTGCCCATCACCCTCTTTACCGTCACGTTGCTTTATTTGTCGTCATAGCATTCTTATTGCCCAAATTAATTGCATGGTCATTTGTTGAATGGTTTGTCCATCTGCCCGGCAATAGATACATCCCATGATGGCCTGGACCTCGTCTGTCTTGTAAACAAGATGTGTCCCCACCATAGAGGACCGGGCGTGAAGCGCAACAACAAAACCACAGCCACAGGCGTCCCCGGGCACTGGTCCAAGGGCTTTACCTACGCCAGCGAATTTAGCCCTCCCAGCAATCGGACGAGGTCAGTGAAGTTACTACCCATTGACAGGTGGGGACACTGAGTCTCGGTAGGTAAAAACACCTGTCTGGACGCATACTGCTGGCATGCAGCTGAGCCTAGGCTCAAACGCAGGGATTTGGGTCCAGAGCCCATGCTTTTCACTGACAGACGCTGCATCATGAAGGCTTAATAATTACTTGTGAGTGGTTGATTCAGTGAATTGTTTCCATCCCCTGTAAGCTCCTGGTGGAGTGGAAGCAGGCAGCATGCTTCTCTCTCCCTCTCTTCTCACACACACCTCAGACCCAGGCAGGTAAGGGGGCCCCTAATTAAATGCCGTGCCCTTGGCTGACTAATTCCACAGAGGCTGGCCCACGAGGATGCTCTCACCTGTCCAAAAGCACACCTGAGAAAACTCGTCAGTGACTCTCCGGTCTCCATTCTGTAAATCAGGAAAATTTGAGAATCACCTTTCAGAAAGAACTTTAAAAACAAAAATGTCGCTCATTAGTAAGGGTTTCTCTAGGGCACGCGACTTGGAGAAGCATGACGGCAACTGCAGGGCTCGGAGGCCAAGTGGCCTCGGTCCTAGTGCCCAGGACTCGCTAAGTGGCCCTGAAAAGACATGGAGTCACATGCACACCAGGTCTTTCTGTGAACTTTTGATACCATGAGGTACCTCCTTCTAATGTCTCTGTGCCTTGAACACAGTAAGTACTAATAAACATTAACAATCGTAATCATCAATTATCATGAATGGTTCAATGCCGCTCAGATGAGAGGACATTAGACAAGTAGTTATAAGAAATAATGTCTCAGGACTCTTTAACCCTAAGATTTTATGATTATTTTATATTAAATAATGCAATTCATTTATTCATTCCACTAACATTTACTGAGTGCCTGGGATGAGAAGGGGTGACCTATAGGGATAGGTCTTAGTCATCATTCCTCTTTTATTGTTATTTGGATACCAGGAAAATGCCACTGACATCCCTAGGAGAGAGCAAAAGGGGCTGCCAGTCATATGGGGGCAGAACTGAGGGAGACAGACATCTAGAAACAAAAGGCAAAGTGATAAAGGAAATGGCTATTCAAAGTAGGAAAGTGTTCTCTGAATTTAGTAAATATAGTGACAGCTTATCCGCAACCATTTCAGAAGGAAAGTGGGTCCTGATCTCACAAAGGATGTAACTGATAGAACATACGGTGGAAACCTTTCAGGGCTTCATTCATTCGAGGTGATGCGAGGGAACGTGATGAGGTTGGTGGTGGTTTCATCCCAGCTTGGAACAATGCCCTAACCACAAACCAGCCCTTCCCGTGAAGGTCACCATATAAAATACACGACGGCCAGTTACCACTGAACTTCAGCTACACAACAGGTGACTTTTCGGTATAAGTATGTCCCAGGTACTGCATGTGATGTGCTTACACTAAAAACGTATTTCTTGTACATCTGAAATTCGAATTGAACTGGGGCTTCCTGTGTTTGAATTTGCTAACTCTGGTTGGGCCACACTTTTCAGGATGTCTACCTTAAGTCTTTTTTTTTTTTTTTTTTTTTTGCGGTACGCGGGCCTCTCACTGTTGTGGCCTCTCCCGTTGCGGAGCACAGGCTCTGGACGCGCAGGCTCAGCGGCCATGGCTCACGGGCACAGACGCTCCGCGGCATGTGGGATCTTCCCAGACCGGGACACGAACCTGTGTCTCCTGCATCGGCAGATGGACTCTCTACCACTGCGCCACCAGGGAAGCCCTACCTTAAGCCTTTAAAAGTGAAACAAGAAATGGCAGATCACAGGATGGTAGGTACATTAGTCAGGTTTCTCCAGAGACACAGAACCAATAGATGGTTCTGGAGAACATGACATTATTATTAGCACTGAGACGATAAGAGCTTTTGGAGCAAAGACAAAATCAGCAGGGTGGGCTGGCAGGCTGGAGACCCAGGGGATTATTGACGGTGCAGTCTGAGTCCAAAGGCCTCTGCTGGCAGAATTCCCTCCTTCTCTGGAGAAGTCACTCTTTTCTCTATCCAGACCTTCAACTGATTAGACGAGGCCCACCAACATGATGGAGGGTAATCTTCTTTACTCAAAGTGTGCTTTGCTACAAATGCTAATCTCATCTTAAAAATACCTTCCCAGAAACCTCTAGACTAACACTGAACCAAAGATCTGGCCACTCTGGTAGACACAGAGAATTAACTGTCACCTCAGGAAAGGCAGCTGACTGGGGCATTGTGTTTGAAAATCTGGCGGATTTGGAGCAATTCCCTACACATGCAGGGGAATCTCATCCCAGAAGTATGTGTTGAGTCATAAAGCAAAGCAACAGACATATGCCCTGCCTGCTACAGTCCGCAGAGCTCCAGGCGTACGCTGTGCTCACAGGGAAACTGTCTCATTCTTTAAAGAACTGGTTGCCTAGAGATGTTTTGTTTTGCTTTGCTTTTTCCTTCTATCTTTTCTTTTCAAACAACACTGATCCTCTGATGAAGAAAGGGAAGCTCACTCTTTGTTTTCTCTCCTGCCCCCAACAGAACAGCTGTGAGAGGAATCGTGAATTTGAAAGGGCGGAACTCTCTGAAGCCCATCAGATCTGAAATCTCCAGAGATCACTGCAGACAAAACAAGTCTTCACAGCCAACTCTTACTCATTTGGTCGCAGAGGACCCTGCGTGGCCTCCCGTCCAAAGGCTAAATTTAGGGGAACAGCTCTGGCCAAGACTGAAGACGAAGGTTCACAAGGGCAGCCGAAGTCCAAGTTGATGTCCACTTAACTGTTTCACGGCAAGAGGCTTCACGGGCAGAGCGTCCAAATTCCTAGGGGTTTAAAGATTCAAAATCTGAGGAGACTCTCAGTGAAGAAACCAGAGGATCTCTCTGCAGATTCCTTGTCCATCTTCACCCACTTGGCTCACAGCCTCTGCAAGGCTTCCTAGGAATCTGCCCATCACCAAACACATAGATTCTGTGGAACAGAATCGTCCCCCAAAAGGAAGTCCCTTCTTCCGAATTGCCTCTTCCGTGAGGGACCCAGGAGTGTGAACAGTTAGCTCTGAGGACTTCTGCCCACCCCAGGTTTTCCTTCATTTGCTTTCTTTGGAGATCGAGGAAAACACTTTCCCTTAGATTCCAGAGGGAGACCAAGGGCCATATTTCCCTGAGCCACACGAGGGAAATGGGTGAGTCTGAACTCTAATGAGAGCTGGGTGAGATCTGCTTCTTCCCAAGTCACCCACTCGAGGACGTTTCCCCAGTCGGATCTCTTTTCTTGTCTTATTTAATCCGAGAGACGATTTCATGATGCTTTTCGCTCCATTCTCACTCCAGCCACAGACCCACATAAGCATTGTTATGCTCTGTGGAGAGCATCGCAGTAGGAAGGGTTTTGTTCTTATTTATGGAGCGACCACCATGAGCCAGATAGTGTTTTAAGGAATTTACACATATTCACTTATTGAATCCTAACAACACCCCTATGAGGCAGGCACTACAGATGGCATCCGGCTTCAGAGCTCACTCTGTCTCTCACGGAAAATCAATTTTTGGACGCTTTATAGTAATAACAACTGACATACAAAAGGCTCTATAAAGCCTTAAAAAGTATTTTCACAGATCTCATCCTATTTCCCCTTTGTTGCTGCCCGTGAGATAAAGCATCCCTTTTCTTACCAGCCTCATCATCTCCATTGGAAGAGGGAGAATATCAGACTGGGAGAGGTTGCAGGATTAGCCTGGCCTCACCTGGATTTTCAGATAAGCTGTCCGGCTGGGTAGCAGGTACTCCGTCTGCCTGGATACAGTTCCCCCCACTTGCAGGCAGCCAATGCTGTGTCAGAAATCCAGTCCCTGGCCAAGCCTCAAAGTCTTCCTGGACTCAACCAAGCCAGAAAGACATTCATCATCTTCCCTCCACAAACCATCGCTCTCAATGCTCCCCGCCTTGTCGTGATGTGATGGCCATCTGTCTTCTGGTCTCCCTGTTTCAAAACCTAAGAATCATCTTCAAGAATCACTCTCCTTCTTCCTCTCATATCCAGTGTGTCCTTTGAAACGCATGTGTCCAATTGGTGGAACAGGCTAATCCTGGAGCACTACCACGTTGTGCTGTGATCAAGGGACACGACCGTGGGGGAAAAAAGGTGGTGGTGGTTTTATAGTCTTACAGAAGACATGAAACTGGTACATAGGTTATTATCATTCAAGGTAAGAAATGACAGGGGCTCAAGACAGGAAGATGAAACAGCTCCTTACCTATCAGATGAGGGGCTTCAGAAGATGACTTCCTCACCTCCAGGTGGCCAAGACAGAGAAGTGAGGCATCATTGGAGCTAAGGCTTAAATGGCTCAGAACCTAAAACACAGGGGCAGGGCTGGTGCTCAGAAGTCGGTGTCAAAGTCGGGAGTAAAGAATACCATCTTGGGTTTCCCTGGTGGCGCAGTGGTTGAGAGTCCGCCTGCCGATGCAGGGGACGCGGGTTCGTGACCTGGTCCGGGAGGATCCCACATGCCGCGGAGCGGCTGGGCCCGTGAGCCATGGCCGCTGAGCCTGCGCGTCCGAAGCCTGTTCTCCGCAACGGGAGAGGCCACAGCAGCGAGAGGCCCGCGTACCGCAGAAAAAAAAAAAAAAAAAAAAAAAGTACCATCTTGTGGCTGATTTTTAGGCGAGAATGAAAGAGATCTAAGAAACTAGATGATGAAATGAAAATTTCTTTGAAATTCCTTTCTTCTTCCTCTGGCTGCACGTTGAGCCCCTTGTTTCAGGCTTTTCTCACGTGCTGATAGCAGTAATTCCACGGCCTCCCTGTCAGTCACAACGCTCCCGGCTCTCCTCCTTGCGGAGGATGCCGCAGGTGACGTTGGTACCATTCCTTCCATCGAGGGCATCCATAATTTATTATTTGCTAATAGAGACCCTGGCACTCACTCTCCTCCTTCTCTCTTGTTACACAGAAGACCTGTCCCACTGAATTCAAAGACTCCTCTTTCCCTCGTGCTTTGGATCCCATTTCATCTCACCTCCTTAGTAACCAGAGTGTGATGACGGATAAACAGTTCTCTCTTGTGTAGTCAGGTCCCCCTCCTTGCTCCTGGGCCCTTCGCATCATCATTTAAATATTCCCAAGGCTTTCTCATTAAAAATAATTCCTCCCAGAGCAAAATGGCCCAGTTACCACTCCCTCAATCCTCCCCGGAACTTCTCCCCTCGTTGCATCCTGTTTCAACTCCATCACTCCCGTGACCCTCTCACTCACACTCATTACATCTCACCACCTTTTCTTTATTTCTCTGTAGTCTTTTCTCAATAATTATGATGTCTGTGGAAACTTAGGGGGAACAGAGTGGACTTCTTTCGGTGATGACAACCCTGGAAGAAGCTGGTCTTGAAGACAGACTAGGTGTAGATGTATTGAAGGTGCAGGAGGAGGGCCACTGAGTCAGAAGAGCCCTCCGTGGTCCTGTCATCTTTCAATTTAAATACCCTCTTCCCCCCTACCTGGGATTACCACGGGGTGATCTTCTTGTGGGGCTATTTGGTTATAAACCTCTGGTCATAGGAATCAAAATTCAAATGTCAGCCAACTTTTGGCCCAGGAACTGCACTGGCCGATATTGATCCAAATAAATAAGAGGACAAATGCATATATGTGTGTGTGAGAATGTTCACAACAGTGATTTTAAATAAGAGATATTAGAAACCGAATTGACCATCAGTAGAGGCATTATTAGTTGAATTACTGTAGATACTTCCAAGGTGTGTTCTTTAAGAATGAGAAAACAGATTTACGTTTATTGGCATGACAACATTTATAAGGCAGATTTTTAAAAAAGTTATAACCTAACCTTTTAAAAATTATACATACAAACGTGCAAACATGGAGAAAATTCTGGAAACAAATATCAAACAGTGATATTAGCTAGCAGTGGCTTTCCCTAAGAGATTACTAGTGATTTTTTTCCTTCTTTATAATTTATAGTATTGTTATTTTTTTTTCACAATGGTCATGTTTATCACTTATATGATAAAATAAGCTCTTTTAATCTTGGAAAATTTAGGGTCTCTCCTCACCATGCCGTCCCTATTTTTAAGTTATCAGCCCAGGTGTGTGTGGCTTGGAGAGAGCCTGGCGGCCTCATGTCCCAAAGCAACGGTCCATCTCTGCTACGCTGGTCATCCTACACTTTGGTGTTAATTTGTCCTAAAGGAAGGGAGAGGAGAGAAAGACAAAGAGTGAAGCAAAAAGGGGAAGAGAAAGTGGGCAAAACAAGGAAGCGATCTGCTGGTAAGATTCAGCCCAGTCTGTCTTTCCAATTGTTTGAATTCACACTGCTGGTCTGTGACACCAACAGCACGTGTGTAAATTCACATTGCAGCATATTATGAAACAGTCGATACGAAAACCCTGAGGAACAGTCTGTGGATGACAAACGCCAGTGACTGCTGGTGTTTTCTCGTGACCAGAGGCGATAGACAGATGGTTCCCTCAATCCTTCCAACTTAAGACCTGGGTCATTCCAAATATAACTGGTCACTGCCATTTCCATAAGACACAACTTTGGGTGGTACTCTTCCTTATCTAAGTGGAAGGCAGTGATGGATTTCTAGTAGATTTTTCATCCTTTTTGCAAAATCTATTCTGGATGGGTTTCTGTGTTTGCGTGGTTTTTGAGGTTATCCCTCAGAGAAAATCAATCCAAATAGAAAAGCCTGGTAGGTTCTAATAGGTAGGATTTTTTCCTGAGATTCTGCTTACTTCTGTGTCACACTGCCGGTCAGCCACTGAGGGCCCCCGAGGACACCCGTGTCCCAGAGAAAAGCCATTCTGTCCCCAAAGCTATGACAGTTGAAAGAGAGGAATCCACTTTCTAGCTAAATTCCAGCGTGTAATAGCGATGACGCCATCCTGAGATGAAGAGGCCAGGTCTCAGTAAAAGTGAGCTAGCCTCTGTCTCCGAGCTATTTTCAGCCCTGCCTCTCCTGCACGTGTGGCTGTTTGTTTATTTTTGTTAGAAAGACAGACTTGTTCTTTTGCCAGGAAACCCTCTAATATCCTGCCACCGGCATCTGCACAGAATAGAACACTCTGGAGGATCCGATGGAAAAGAACCCCAAAACCTTCCCTCTGAAAGGGATGAGGAAGAGAGTAGTGTTTCTGTTTGAAGCCACAGAAGGTGTGAGACAAAGTGCAAACTGGGCCGCACCAAGGAGCTATTGTGAGGGGCTGGTCCGGGAACAAGGGTGAAGGGGACCCAAGGTGACTGTGCATCCCCGCGCCCTCGGCATCTGCCGGGCAGAACACAGCGCCTTTCTGCTGGTGTTCAATACGCTCCTTGTGTCCAAGAGCCTCAAAGGGCACTTTCAAATGCAGTCCACTTATTTATACGTTGTCTCCTGCATCAGATTGTAAAGTCTACGAAACAGAGAATGTCTAATAGACTCACCCGTACAGACGCGGTGTTTGCCCCATGGTAGATACTAAACAGATGGTTGAGGAAAGGAAAGAAGAAGGGATGGGGGGAGGGAGAGATGGGGGAAAGGAGGAATTTGTGCCTTTGACCGATGACGCTTCCAACACCCCTCGCACCAGCCTGGTTGCTGTTCCAATGCCTCCTGCCGTTCCAGGCAGGGCCCAGCAGTGGGCGTGGCAGAGAGGAGGACGGTGCTCATCAGATTCACAATAGAGTAAAATTGATGTCACAGTAAAAAAAAAAAAAAAAGAACGTTAGTAACTTAGTGTCGACATGCTTATAAATAAGTACTTTACATGAATTAGTTTTATAAAAGGGAAGTTTTGGAATGCATTCTGAGAGTTATTTTTGTCACTAAGTCCTCTAAGCACGTGGGATCCACACCAGCAAGGAGACACCAACACAGAATCATCAGCGTGGTGTCAGGTGGTACGTTCAACAGAGGGGCGGAGAATCTGTTCTCCTATTACCTAATAGGAGAGTTTCTCCTATTTCACCTCGTTTTCCATTTAGTTACCACTCCAAAGAGGCGTGCAGGGTAGTGGTGACAGTGTATAATATGGTTTCTCACATCACCCATCTTTCTTCTGCCAGGATATTAAATTGGCTTCTTGCTACACCTGGGCCTGTCTTCATTCATTCGTTCATCGAGTCATTGCATGACTTAGCTACAAAACAGGTAATGAACTCACAAGGCGCCAAAGTCCCAAAAGGGAAAACATTTTTATTTCTCCCTTGTGTCCCAGCCAACAAGTTCTCACGCCCACACAAACAACGGTCATCAGCTTTTTGCCTCTTCCTGTGCTACCAGATTCGCTTTTCAGGGCCCCCTGGGAAACTGAGTGGCCATGTCTGGATGGCGAGTGCCTCACTATAAATGCCTCAGTGCTGCTGCCCGCACTACGGACACCCCAAACTTATACCACGCCTTCCATAGCTCCCACTCGTATTTTTTCCATCCTTTGTGGGTGTGATAAGTAGAAAGCAATACACTAACGATTAAACTATGTTGCGTGAGACTACAACTTCTATAGGTAGAATTTTGTCGTAAAATCAACTTTAATCAGTTTTTATGATTGGAAGGAGCTTGTTAAGACAACATGCAAGCCCTGAAACAACCTCTAGGCTGGCATCGGTCATGAAGTGTACCAGAATATGCTGCCCAAAGTATGCCTGTTTGGCTCAGGGACTAGTTGAACTAAAGGCAACTGGACTGAGCGCCAGCAGACACAGGGAAAGCTCTTTACCTCCCACTAACCGCCTGAAAATAGAGGATAAAATTCCCTTTTCATCAAGGAAACTCCCACGGGTAAAGACGTCTTCCTACCAGGAAGAGAGCTACTCCGGACACACATCTCATCGCCGGAGAGACTCTTTTCTACATAACAAGACAATCCTCACTTACCATACGTGTTCTCCCCTCACCTTCCCATGATTTGTCTCCCCATCTCGGAAGTTCAAACCCCCTTTCTTTCATTTGGCTTGAAGTGCGTATAGGCCCCCATCACCTGGCTGCCTTCTTGGGGCTCATTTCTTTGTAAAACTCCCCTGCCTACGTCCTTAAGGTCATTTTTGTAGTAAAGTACCTATCTTCCGTTTCCTGGAATTTATGTTGGATAAACTTAATATCGTAAGCCAAGCGAAGAGGCAAGATAGTGGGTTCCTGAACTCTCTTCTTTGCCCAGGAATGGGATGAGTTAGGCCAAGGGCTGCAGGAAAAATGTGCTGAGTCAGGAAATGCTCTGAGTCCCCCAGCTGCAGTCCCACCGTCACATTCAAGCAAGCGGAGTTCTGCCGTTGAGTCCCACGCTGTAAACACACACACACACACACACGCGCGCGCACACACACACACACACACATACACTACAAAGTTGTTTAAGAGCACATGGGTATCTCAGTCGCTCAAACCCAGTGTTCTGTGTTGACAACCACACCTTAAGCATCGTTCTCATGACAGAGGCCCATCAGGCCCAAAGCAACTTGTCTCCACATCTCTTTCCCTTTGTCCTTAAAGCAAGAAGCTACTGTGTCCAACTGCGAAGATTTTGGGATGAGCCATTGTCGTGTGAGAGACAGACAGGCTCTGCTTATGTGGGCAGAAGGATTTACATGGCCCCTTGGTAAGAGCAAAGACAAATCAGCTAGGATGCACTCACCCTGTGTGGCCGAGTTCCTTTCCCAGGAGGGCTGACCATCTGTTCTCACGCCCTGCCCAACCATTTTGTGGGTCTGAAGGCCCTAGAAACCAGTCCACACTCACAATAGTTGCAGAGGAGTAGTTTGCAATACCAAAATATTCAAACTGCTACTCAATTGTTGTGTTATGTGCTTGTATTTTATTACTTATCTAAGTATCAAATGTCACTGTTGTGAGAACACCCAGACATTCACAATACTAATTAAATTACCTCATCTTCCATAGCTTGCTGACATTCCATGCTTAGCATCATGGATTTGCGTAGTTGTTTATTTCATTGGTATGTAGTTTTTTTTCTCACATATGGGGAAAAAACCTCAAAAAATCAATAAAGTTTCAATTATAATTATCCATAGATGCTTTCAATATATATTATTTCATTTACTTGCATGGTAGCCAAAAAGCAAATTACATGTGGAGTACAATTATTCATTCTGTGAAATGCATTCTTTTTTTTTTTACTTTTTATTTTATATTGGAGTATAGTTGGTTAACAATGTTGTGTGTGTTTTAGGTATACAGCAAAGTGATTCAGTTATACATATACATGTATCTAGGGAAGCGGGGGGAATAGAACATATTTTATTCAATGTAATTTTGGAGCATAACTTAATAATCTTGAGACATTCCGGACGTGTGTTCCCCACTGGTATTTTGCCCTGGACGAGCAGAACCAGTCTCTGAGGTCCCTGATGTTCATCACGGGGGCTTTCCCACCCCTCTGCGTACAATTTTTGCTGCTACAATGTCTTAATTTGGTCTTACCATTAAGATAGTTGTTGATAATGACTACATTACCTTCCCCCAAGATTATTTTCTCTGTAATTGAGGGAGATCCCTGAAATTTATTTATTTATTTTTTTGCGGTACGCGGGCCTCTCACTGTCGCGGCCTCTCCCGCTGCGGAGCACAGGCTCCGGACGCGCAGGCTCAGCGGCCATGGCTCACGGGCCCAGCCGCCCCGCGGCATGTGGGATCTTCCCGGACCGGGACACGAACTCGCGTCCCCTGCATCGGCCGGCGGACTCTCAACCACTGCGCCAGCAGGGAAGCCCAAGAGATCCCTGAAATTTAAACAGCCTTCCAAGAGCTAAAGCAGAGCCCATAGGCAGGTGACCATAGCACCAGGTGCAGCTGGCGTGTACAGGAATTTTGGCTCTCTCCTTACGCCGAGAAAAGTACTCGCGGAGTACTTTTTTTTTGTAAATTTGTAAATATCAGTAAGTACTGATATTTACAAATCGGGAATTTTCACACCAGTCCTCAAAAATTAGATCTGAAACCCCACTCCAAGGCAGTGAGTGGCACGAGCCATGTCCCCCGGCCGCTGCTGGACACCAAGCCATAAGTCAAGGACTCCGCTGCCCCTCATCTCGAGATGGAAGCAGCTGCCCTTCATTCTTCTTCCTTTGCTGTTCACCAAAGGCCGGGTCCGCCCTCTCAGAGGCTCCAATGCCTCTGAACAGGGACATTGGAGCGTGTCGTCACAGATGAGGGCTTTCTTAGAGGAGCAAAAAGCTGGGGGGCGAGCCGTTGTAGCCTGGTCTCCATGCCTGGGATCCCTCCAGCTGGAATTCTGGGATTCCTGGAGTTTACAGTTTACACGCACAGGCAACGTCTGCACACTTGCCGGAGTGTGGTCGGATCCCAGCAGGGAGCATCAGGCTGAAACAAAAGTGGATTAACAACCGAATTTTTCTGTGAAACCTGAATTTAGTTTCTACTAGTTCAGCGTTCACTCCAGCAACAGGAATAAAGTACCAGAGGAAAAAATGGGAAAAAAGATGAAATGCTTGCACTGACGTATTATGACAAGACCTAGCTGACATGATCTCAACACTGAACCACACTTAGAAACAAGCTCCTTGGTTTCCTCCTATAACCTGTGTGAACTTTGGGGTTTTATTCATTTCCAATTAACCTTCAAGTCATCCTTGGATTCTGTATTTCGAAAGCCCAAAAGCATTTCTTCCTCTCGCTGGCAAAATCCATCCCAGCTATCGAGTGCAGGCTTCTGAGATCCGGCGTAAGCAGAAATTCTGCTGGCTTGCGTGCATCTGGGAAAGGAATCAGAGCCTCTGTTAGAGGCGATTGCTCTTATTAGCGGATGTGACTTTCAGCCTGGCCTCTGGGGTATTTATCACTAAGGCGACTGCGATTAAAGTGCAGGGGAATCAAAGGTTCTTGTTTTTCTTTAATGAAAGAAGTGAAAATTTTATTTGAGTCAAATTGGAGGATAACCCGGGAAGAGCCTCTGAGAAAGCTCTGAGAACTCTTTCCTACTTCTTACTTTCAAAGATTCTTATTCTAGCAACGGAAATGAAGAAGAAAGCAATACGAAATACTTCACTGTCATTTTGATGACAAAGAGAAGAGGAGCTTGGGGCTGAAGTTGCCACACAAGACGACTGGTTGTGACTCTGCAAACCGTGTCATCAGACCGATGTTAAATTCGCAATGCAACTTTAACGCTGTCACGAGTTAGCAGAGGTCATGAAATGGCTGTATGTACGTCAACCAAGCCTGTTTTTCCAAATTTCTTTTTTTAAATGCAGCTCTACTTCCCCATTCACCTACTGCCTGTACCTGCTCTTGCTGATGGCACAGCTGAGTCGTTGTGACAGAAACCTTATAAACTCCCAAAGACTGTCCCTTTACAGAAAAATTTTGCAAGACTAAAATTCCAACTGATTTGAAATCATTGATTGTGGGGCAGTTCCCTTGTCGTCAAGAACAAGCACGTGCATTGGAGGAGGATGGACCTGATTTAAAATCTGACTCGTGTATTCATCCAACCAATATCAGTGCAATGTCCACTCTGTGTCAGGTCCTAATCCAGGTATGACAGTGTAAGCAAGGCAGGACTCTCGACCCTCGCGGACCTTACATTCTAGGTGTACCATCAATCACTAGCAGAAACTAGGGGGAAATTATGTGTCTGAGGGTCAGATGCCTTAGTAGTAGCAGTGGCCTACACTAAGTACCTCATTTGTAGAGTTACTTAGAGGATCACAGGAGAAAATTTATGAAATAACACAGTGCCTGGCACAAAGAAATAGCTCAATAACTATTTATGATGATGATCTTACTCTCAGTAAATAGATGGATGAAAGATTACTTTTATTATTTCAAGGTCAACTCATCCAACAGATCATGTAATATGGGGTCGTGTTGCATGCTAGCCAACTGCGTCGCACAGACGGATCTTAGGAAGTGAAGTAGGTGGCGTTGGGGTCCGCCTGTGGAGACTTGCATAGTTATGGTAAGAGGTTTGGATTTCATAGATGAGGGCTCGATGCAGAATTTGAGGAAAACTGTTCAGATGGTGTGATGATAATCAGATCTATGGTTTAGAAAGAGAGTCTGAGTACATGTTTGGGTGACGGGCTTGACTTGATCATCCTAATTGTGTAAGACACGTAACTCATCTTTACAAAGGTGACCACTGAATCACCAGACCTGAACTGTCAGTACAGTAGCCGCTAGCCTCTCGAGGCGATTTCAGTGTAAATAAATTGAAATTCACTCAAACTAAACATGGTTCCCTAGTCCCAGGGGCCGCATTTCAAGTGCTCAGGACCCACCTTGGGGCTGGTGGCTACCATACTGGACAGTGCAGACGCGCGATACTCCTTATGGCAGAAAATTCTATTAGATGGTGCTGGTTACGCTTTGGAAAACCTGCAATTTAATCAGATTCTATAGTCGTTTGGGGTCAAAGGATCTTGCTCGATGCTTCTAGACAGTTGATAACTTTTTAGTTACACTTTAGATACACTTTCTGAGGTCCTATGGGATCACCTGGTCTCCAGCCACACAAAGTAGACAGCAGTCATCAGCCGTGGAGGCGGCTACAGGGGAGACAAGAGGAGAATCCGGGAAGGGAAGAGCATGGTGGGCTGCTTCTGGGCCACAGTGAGTTCTCCAAACACTTGCAAAAGTAGCTGGGAAAGGTATTGAAGTGAGTGGCTATCTACCAACTGATTGGGTTATGTCACACACCACAAACACTCAGCTATGAGACAGGACACACACTCATTGTGCAGTCAGACTCGGTGAGGTCTGGTACACGGGACTTATTTATTCTTCCTGACAGTCTATTTGAAGGTCTTTTTGCATATTGAAATGAACAATTCATAGTTTTTTCTAGAATATAATAAAGTTGCTTAATTGGAATGGATGACTCTCCACAGAGCAGACTAAATGACCTGCTAGCCATTAGTACATTTCTCTCTCTCCCTCTCTCTCTCTTTCTTCTCTTTTCGTTTTGTTTTGTTTTTTTTTTAAACCGAGCTATGTGGCTTGTGGCCCCAACCAGGGACTGAACCCGGACCCCGGCAAAGGAAGCACGGAATCCCAACCACTGGACCACCAGGGAATTCCCTCGTTCTTTTTAAAAATACCTTGAATCAGAAGAAGTTTGGTTATTCTGCCCAGTTCTCCTGCATCATTTCTCTGATAGACAATTACAGGTTTAAAAAAGGTTTTACTTATTTACTGGGAATAAATCATAGGGCTTAATGTTGGACAGAATGAAAGCCATCCTCTCCTTAGGTATATGAGAATGTGTGTATGACCTGGGTTTAGGTAGTTTCTAAAAGATCCCCAGATGATTGTAATGTGTGGCAAGGGTTGAGAATCACTGCAGAGCAGGACAGGGATCCACTGAAGAACCGTGAGTGAGATCCTGATGCTTCTCCACGCGTGCTTTTGAAAGTTTATTCTCATGGTAACACGGAGGAAAGAACAAAAGCAGGTAGATTCTAGTGACTTGTCTATAGTCATGGGCCTGAACTATTGGGAACTTTAAATAAATCTTTGAACAAGGAAAGCTACATGCTGGGGACAGGCCATTAGGGCCACACAGCCCTGAGTTCTCCCAGTTTATGAAAGTAACGTATGGCTTTGCCTCTAAGAAGGAAGGAATGTGTCCTCCAGAGAACACATGTTTTTGGGAACTTGGCACTGCCTTAGGACAGGGAGGTGCTGGTGTCCGCCTGGGAGAGAAAAGCTTTACAGAATACACACAAGGTCACAACCGTGCCCTGGAAATCAGGCTTTGGATCCCAACACAGCTAGGCCCTGGGACTTGAGAGCATGTTCTGAGCAGCGCCCGACCCCTGTGGCTGGGATGGATGGCGTGTGCACCCCAGGGAGAACCCTCAGCATCTGTTCAGCATCTGCTGGGGAGCCGTGAAAGATTTGAGCCTCACCTTAGGAGACAATGATGCCGACGGTGCTAGTGTTGAAAATAAGCATATGTGCAACCACCTTGCAACCATCTGTGGCCAAAAGCAGTGATTCTGACCAGACACGAGATCCAGACCTCCAGCCAGCTATTCAGTTTGACAAAACGGATCTTCCAACAACCTACAGGAAGTGAGCTGACCATCTGTGTTTTTCACACAAGGCTGCTTTTCCCCAAAAGAGCAGGGGTCTGCCCTGAAACTCAGCCCCTAAACCCTCCAGGCTTCAGGGAGAGACTTGCTGTGAATCAGCTCTCCTGGGAAACCCTGATCCTCCCGTTAGCCAGCGGCACTCACTCCTGGACCGGCTTATTATCTGCCCACATTTGGTTTTGTTTAAATCTGGACAAAGTTCATGTTGGGTTTTGTTATGGGGAACGCAGTGTAGGTTTCAGAGTCTTGGAGGGACCGGTGGTGCAGAAAGCCCCCTATAGAAAAGTCATCCCTCTATCCTACAACCGTATTTCCATATTATCAGTCCTAAATTTACAAAAGCAATGTGGAATCATATGTTATCTTTATGAATAGACGTATCGGTCTAAAAAGACCTGCAGAAATCTGAACTACCTTCTGCACTGGCAATCATCACTTTTATTCTCTTTCCTTCTCATTGCCATTTTTTCCAAAACTATACACACATCCATAATAGATACTTTATTATTTTGATACAGACCATTAGAGTTTTATGATATACTGAACTGTCATTGAGTTATAAGATTTTTTAAATGAAGTCTTTTCAACTAAGATAAAAGCAAGGTTAGATGTATCAATGTGATTCATACTTATTTGAACTCATATGAAATTTTCATAATCAAGTTTTAAAAATATATTGAATATCCCTTTTCCTTTTGGTCCAGTTAGGTGGGAAAAATTACTGTCCTTAGCATCTTAATTAAAATAACATTATAATGTTAGCAAAACAAAAAAAATCACTTGACACGGTCATATGGTAATGACATTAAAAAAAGATTACTCTCCATTAGTCTCCCTGATTGTACTAAGCCATCTGTGCTTGTAAAAATAATAATAAATAATGAATTTCATACACCATATGTACTTTGCTGTTTAATAGTAATTCAGCAATAATCCCGAAGCAATCACTTGTTAACTGTGTTAATTGCTTAAAGGTAGTTATTTTGTAATAAATGATAATCAGTTATTTATAATATTAACAATAGTTTTCTTAATTTTTTTTTAACCTTTAGAAATTGCTGTTGGCCATAACCTATCTTAGCATCTGTGCTGGAAAGTAATTCTGTTGTGTTAATGACAGATTTTCCACAAATCAAAATTCTAGTTATGGTCTGTTAGGTTTGTAATATGTCTTTATAGTATTCAAAAAAATGAGACTGCTATAAATATCTTGCTCACCTTATTATTATAAATAAATGGCTTTAATAAAACTTCTAGGAAATGTAAAATGTGGAGTGATAGATAGTCCAAAACACAACATGAACATGAAAATAGCAGAGCATTAGGGCCTAAGTAAGAATAGGTTGACAGAAAACCAAGTTTGATCTGGGAGAAAAGAAAAAAAACATAAAATATAACTGCTTACCAACCGTTATATACTTTTCCAAATGCATCATTACTGATTTTAGCTTTAGACAGCCAGGTCATTTCAAGAAATGATATACGATATAAAATAAAAGTGTGGCATTTCTAATGACAGAGACGTGACTACATCATACATATTTTAGCAATAAAACAATTTAGATGTTTATGATTCAAAGCGACTATTTTGTTTTATTTTTAATAGAGCAATAAGGAGTGCATTGGGCTAAAACCACTCTTTCCGAATTTCACATCCGATGAACAATGGTACATTGTACAGCTGTCCCCCTCCAGCCTTGCTTTTGCTTTCTACAGTAGCAGTTACCTGCAGCCAATCACAGTCGAAAAATATTAAATGGGAAATTCCAGAAACGAATAATCCGTAAGTTTTAAACGGCACATAGTTTTGAGTAGCGTGAGGAAATCTGGCACCGTCCTGCTCCATCCCACCTGGGATATGGATCTTCCCTCTGCCCCGCATGTCCCTCCCATTCGTCACTCAGTAGCCCCTTGGTTATCAGATCTACTAGTGAGGTATCATGGTGTTTGAGTTCACGTGACTCTGATTTCCCAAAGCACAGCAATGCTGGCAACTCAGGTACGCCAAAGAGAAGTCATAAAGTGTTTCCTTTAAGTGAAAAAGGCAAAGTTCTCAATTTCATAAGGAAAGGGAAAAAAATCAGTATGCTGAGTATAAAAAATGTATAAAAATCAGTATAGCTGAGATCTACGGGAAGAATGAATCTTTTATCCATGAAATCGGGAAGAAGAAATTCATACTAGTTTTGCTGTCACATCTCAGACTGCAGTAGTTACGGCCACGGTGCATGATAAGTGTTTAGCTAAGATGGAAAAGGTGGGAACTTTGTGCAGTAAGTTATTTTGGGAAAGAGAGAGAGACAGACCACATTCATGTAACTTTTATTACAATATGTTGTTATAATTGTTCTATTTGATTATTAGTGATTGTTGTTAATGTCTTCTTGTGTCTCATTTATAAATTAAACTTTATCATAGGTATGTATGTAGAGGAAAAGACACAGTATATATAGGGTTCAGTGCCATCTGTGGTTTCTGGCCTCCACTGGGGGCCTTGGAAAATACCACCTGCGGATAAGGAGGGAGCGCTGTATGTGCTTCTGCCCCTTAACTGTGGATTCCTCACATGACAAGGAAATAACACGTAGAATAAGTTTAACTGCCTCTGGGTTAGAGGTTCTCGACTACGGGGTGATTTTGCCCTGGGGGGACACTGGACAATGTCTGGAGACATTTTTGGTTGTCATGGATGGGGAAGGATGCTCCTGGCCTCACATGGGTAGAAACTGGGATGCTGGGAGACATCCTCCTGTGAACAGGAGCCCCTTACAACAGAGAATGATCCAGCCCAAGACATCAGTATTCCTGAGCTTGAGGAGTCCTGGCCTAGATGAACTCTTTCGCAGTCAAATAATTTATAAAAGAAACCAAGTATTTCAACTTTGAAAATTTCAAACTGCAATTAAAAGACCAACCTACCAGGAACTTTGTTTCCGGTCCTTTTCTACCAGAGGAAACAGGAAGTATCCTAGAAACCAAAACTTCTCCCTCAAAGATCTGGTACCAACCTGCGAAAGCCCAAACACCCCTCTGTTTATTTTAAGCCAAAAAGAAATAAGTTTATTAAAGAAAATTAAGTAGCTCAAAAAATTGTCATGAGGGCTGCTTTAAGAGGGTAACCCTGAGCTCCCATAAGGGCTGCAACCACATCTCAGAACAGGCCTGACAGAGACTGTCACTTCTGCTGCTGCAGCTAGCGGAGCTGGTGCCAGAGATGCAGCCTCTGTCAGCATCTCTGGGGACAGAGGGCCATGCAGGGGCCTTTCGCTCTGTTTGCAAGCTTTACAATCAGTATCTGGGACAGGCACATCTTATGGAGGACCCGTGGGGATGCATGGGTACACTGCTTCAAGGGTGGCTGCAGAAGAAAAGTATCTAGTCTCAGAAGACGGGGCTCACGACCTGGAACCCCCCAAAGCCAGTGGAGTTAGGCAGAGATGACTTGAGCCTCAAATGGCCATTATGCTTCACACCTGGTGTTGGGACCAGAATTTCCATTTGTTTTTGGAAATAATAGGGCCAGCAACATTAAATGCCAATATTTCAGGGTTGGAGGAGAGGTAAGGTATTATCTCTTCTGACTGCATGCCCTCTCCACCCTCCCCCACTTCCATCTAGTTTATGTCTCTTATTTTTTTCTTTCCTTCCTTAGCTGTCAGCCAGCATTTATCTACTGAATATGTATTTTGTGCTAGGTGCTGTCCTAGAAGACACTGCTGTGAGCAAAACAGGAAAACCCCATGCATTTACGTTCTGACTTAAGGAGAGCAACAAGCAAAATAAGTGAGTAAATGTAGTAACGATCCCTGGCTTTCCAAACTCGGGAACTGCACGTATACAGGTAAATATTTCATTAAATCTCTTGTTATCCAAATTCTTGTTACTTGCCGTCTGAAATTCAGGCACCAAATAAATTCCAATAATGCCTTATCTCCTGCTGTTCAAACTCAGCACCCCAACTAGGAATCACATAGCCCTAAAGTGACGGGACTGTTTCTGTAATTTGTCAGATGGTGATAAATGCCAGTGAGAAAAATGAAACCGGGAGAGTGGTAATGACAGTCTCGGGGAGGGGCGGGGAGGAATTGCAATTTTAAATAGTCACTCTATGAAAAGGTGATATTTGGGAGAATTTCCAAGCAGAGAGAGAAGCAAGGGCAAAAGCATTGGGGAAAAGGAACCTATTGCTTGGTTTAGGGAACTGCAAGGAAGCTCGTGAGGTTTGAAGGATGTCATGGAGGTAGAAATACAGGGCCCTGATCATGAAGGGCTTTGCCCACCAGACCATAGTAGGGACTCTAGTTTCAGAGAGGAATGGAGAGCAATTGGAGGGTTTTGAGCGGAGGAATGACCATGTGCTGACATACCGCAAAGGGATTGCGGTGTTGAGCGTGTTCTGTAGGAGGGTTAGAATGGACACTGGGAGCCCAGTGAAGAGGCTGTGGCAGGTAGTGACCTTCTGGAGATGTGATGGAGGCTTAGACCAGGGGTCACAGTGGAGGTGATGAGGTCAGATTCTGGATATACTGTGAAGGTAAAGCCCAATTAATTTCTGATGGACTGGATGTGGAGTGTGCAAAAAAAGGAGAGGTCAAAGATGAGAAGTTAGAAGGATGGTATCCTGAGATAGAAGATACCACAGGGAAGGAAGGGTGTGTGTGTGTGTGTGTGTGTGTGTGTGTGTGTTTGGGTGTGTGTATTGTGTGTGTGTGTGCACATATGTGTGCATGTGTGTGTGTGCATGCGTGTGTGTGTGCATGTGTGTTGGGAGCAGTGGTTCTGTCTTGGACACCTTAAATTCAAGATGTCTCTCTGGCATCCAAGTAGAAATATTGAGTGGAATGTGAGTCTGGGGGTTAGGGGAGGGGTCTGGACCTAACAGGCATTTGGAAGTTCTCAAGGGTATGGTTGGCATTGAAAGATGTATACTTAGTTGAAGTCATGGAGTTAATTCATGTAAAGAAGGGGAAAGGACCACGGACAGAATCCTGGGACACTCCCATGTTAGGGAGTTGGCCTGATGTGGAATAACCAGCAAAGGAGACTCAGAAGGAATGACCTGGGAAGTAGGAGCAAAACCAGAATGTCTTCTTCCATGGGTAGAGTAACTGAGTGTGTCAACCAATGTTGGAAACTGAAAGAGGTGGAACCTGCAAATTGTTCATTGTGAGCAGCAGCATGGAAACCATCAGTAAACTTTCAGGAGTCGGGGAGGAAGGCCCCGCTGAAGTCGGTTCAAGAGCAAGTGGAAGGAGCATGGGAGACAACAGTACAGAACATACAGGAAGAAGAGAAGTGGGGAGGTAGCCAGAGCAGTAGCCAGAGGAAGTAACTGCATGTTTGAATGGTAGTAAGAATGGTCCAGGGGAGAAGGACAAATAATGATGTAGGAAAAAGGGTTTCTAATTAGTCAGAGGAAGACCCCAGGGAGCAGGCCGATTTTCTGCTCGTAATAGGTCACTTCCCACCTGTGACTAAGGACTTACACATCTTAAAAAGTCCCAAAGTCCCTTCCCCATGGTACAAGCATCCTTCCAGCTCTGGTTTGACCTGCTGTGAAGTAACCTCTGCAGTGGGAGATCTGGTTCATTTCCTGGATTCTCAAATCGCATGTCTACTCCGCATCCACGACCAAAAGCATGACGGAACAACCACTTCACTGATTCAGTATTGTCTTAAAATTATCCATAACATCCCTTTACCCAACACCCAGTCTCACGGCTTCTACTCATATTATTTCTCTAGACCCTCACTCTCTCTGTGCCATTCCCACCATGGATGGTTTCAAGCTACCAACGTGACTTCCCTCAATAAAGGATTGAGACAAGATGTGCAAAATTAGCTTTTGTGGGCTGGTGAAAGCCAGCTCCAGCCCACCCCTGGAGTAAAGCATACTTATTGTGAATGTCTTAGGTCTTATGTCTTAGGTCAGGTTCTTGCAGAATCGACCAGGAATTGGACGCATGTAATTTATTAAGGGTGTGCTCCCATGGGACACCGGGAAGGGAGTGAGTACAAGACAGGGATGGGTAAGAAGGTGAGCAGGGAAGTAACTGCAGAAAGATGATGGCTTCAGCGTGGCCCCACGAGGGACTGTGGAGTCTGGAGTCTGATATGTCCCTCCAAGTTGTCCCGGTTTTCACCCCATAAAACCAGTGCTCCATGGATGTCACCTACTTCTGTTTGGTGGTGGCAGTCGGTGAACTATCCTCCAATTCAAGATACAGATGAAAGAGTGACTCTCTTCACTAGCAGTTTGGGAGATGGAAGGAGCAGGGATTTTACTGCAAAGTTGAACTCTGTGATGGGCTTTAAAGGGTCCATAGAGGCTCACCTAGAAGACAGAACTTTGACCGAGGGAATTTGAGAAAAAGCATAGCCAATACCTTGTCCAGAAGAGTGTAGCTCCAACCCTGACTGCACGTCGGAATCACCCAAAGCCCTAAAAGGCAAGTCCTGCTTGGACCCCGCCACCCAAACCTGGGATTTGAGTATTTCAGACAACGGTAATCTTTAACAGATAAATCAGTGGGGTCAAGGTTGAGAATTAGTACAATAAAACTCTGAAGCAACTCACAATTGTTTTTGAGTTCTCAAATCGTTCAGTGTTGCTGGAGCATACAGTGCTCTGTGTGTGTGTGTGTGTGTGTGTGTAACAAAGTACCTTCAGTAACAGTGTTGTATGTGTTACATTCTGTTGCATTTTGTGAAGGAAGAATTTTTGGCAAAGCTACACACACACACACACACACATACACACACATATAGATTTTTGTCAAATAATTTTTGGCAATGTTGACATATAATAATAAACATTAAAGATGTATGTAGCTTTGCCAAAACTTATTTGCCAAAAAAGAATATGTATATTAATGAAAATTATTTGCCCCAAATTAATAAATATGGAATAAAACTATTTCAAATCCAACTCAGTTTTTGCCTTCTTTCAAAAAAGCCCCTCTTCTCTTATTCAGTGCTCCTTAACATCTCTTCTCATAAATCTGGTCATATTTATAGTCGGTTAAGGGCTTGACTATCTACTAAACTGTATTATTCTCTAATTACTTCTTGCCCATAAATCTTCTCATCCAGGTTTCAAGTTCTTCCAGAGAAGTACGATGCTGGCATACTTCCTTGTATCCTCCACAAGGAAGCCCCAACTGAGGTTCCACAACTGAGCCCCAACCGAGAGGTTCTTTCTTCCAGGGGTCGATGAGGGGGCTGGCAGGTTGCAGATCTACCTAAGATCTCCATAAGCTTCTATGGTCACCCACCATTCCTATCTTAATCCAGCATATCATTGTCATATAACTCAACGTTATAGAAAAATAGGACAGCAATGTGATGGTTGGGACTCTCCATCTTAAAGTAATTCAGAAGTTGGGTGAAGTTAGAAGTCTTAGTTGCTTTTATATAACAGGTATAAAGCCCTGCTTGTAGATCCGGCCAATATTAAAGACTGGGCTATGGCTATGGTTCTGTCAATCTCACGCTCTGGTAACTTCACACTGACCTTGATTATGATCTGCTGGGGGACCCATATCCTACGACTGCATTTACATCACACTCAGTTAAGTGGAGTATGGGCAAATACTTGGATAAGATAAAATGATCAACTATGAAAACAATAAAAACAGTCAATACAGTTACCTCTTGGTAATGCTTTCAGAAAGTTTCACTTGTTCTTAGAAGAAGATGATCAGGGCTTTATCAACTATGCCACACACTGACATAATGTGGAAGGATGTGCTGAGGCCACCTGCTGGAAGCAATCAATCAGACAAGTGAGGTGAGATGACGTTATCGCGAAGATGGGGATCATGACAGGGTCCCCCACGATTCCCACCACTTCCCAGCTCCAGAGCCCTGCGCTCTGAAGAGCTAACATACGCCTTGGTGGTTTTGAGTGTGACTCAGCAGGAGATCTCCCTGAAGGAACAGGCAGACAGCACAGCTCCCCTTGATAAGGTAAATATTGTGTTGAGAGAACTGTTAACTTTGGAATGAGCCCCACTGTAGGGCATGTTTAACCACCAGCCCAAATTGCACACATCTCTCTAATTAAGCAAACCTCCCTTTCCCTGCAATACGGCCTGTGGAGAACAAAACAAGGATAAAAGAGACCAGATTATATATTAGAGAAAAGCTCTGGACCATCTTCAGGATAGGGTGTGGGAAATTCTCCCACATTAGTATCACATGTATTCCTGGAATTTCACCAAATATTTAATTAATAACTACAACCATTACTTGATGACTTAGGATGTGCCAGGGCAGTGCTTTACAAATGTCTTACATTTTACTTGCATCTCACAAGCATCGCAAATATGGAAACCCTGAGAAGCCAAGAGCACCCTCCTCCCGGAAGCCCCCTCTGACTGCAGAACTGGAGTAAGTCGCCCTTCGTGGCAGCTTCTGTGGCCCTTATCGCCTTCCCAGCACTCTGGAATGAATTTTCAAGTTCTCTTTTTTTTTTTTTTTTTGCCTGCACCATTCAGCATGCGGGATCTTAGTTCCCCGATCAGAGATCGAACTAGGGCCGCCTTCAGTGGAAGCATGGAGTCCTAACCACTGGACTACCAGGGAAGTCCCAACTTTGATACAGCCTAAGACCTCATCTTCTGCCCCAGCCCTTATCTTTACAGGCATTACTATGGGATTATAGGGCGGGAAGACCCTGATACTCAAAGGTAAACCAAGACTGATAATATTTATTTAACAAATGACTTGAGTACACATTTTGAAACAAAGGAAAAAACTGTAAACAAAATAAAATACATATTTGAAAAGTGATTCCCTTCTTCAAAGAAACCCAAACTGTTATGGAAAACTCAAGTTTTCAGAGATGAAAATTCAAAACAATTTTTATTTTCCCCTTTGGTTCGGGACAAAGGAATTGATTTCTTCTCCTTTCTCCAAACCCTTACCCCAATCTTTTTTTTTTTCTTTTTTATCTTCAGTAAATCTGTATTTATTTCCACTTTGTAGAAATTAAGTTTGGATGAGCAAATCCTCAGACTGTGATAAAGCTGCCTCGCGAATTTCACAAGCATTAATTTTGTTTCTGTAATGAATTACCCAATTGGAAGCTGAAAATTGGCCAGCTGTCTTCTACTTTGCCTGGGAGCCAGATAAAGAGTGTTTGGGTTTCCTCCTCTCCTTCGTGGGATTTGGGGGCTTGGGAGAGAGGAGTCCTGACATGGGGCCTGCCATCCCACAGGCAAATCCTCCATGCACAGCTGGGCCCCTTAATCCTCCACTGTAGAATTTTCTCCCAGTGTAGAAGCTTTGTCTTATGGGATTATCTCCGGAGAAAATGAAAATAGACATATAGCCCTGCAAATTAGCCTTGAATCAGGAGTGTATTAAGATAATTGTGCTTTAGCCAGGCTTCTCTGTCCTGCTCTCACTCTGCAGGGATCGTTATTTCCATTTGGACTACTGTTTGAAAGTGCCCATTACTGATACCTAAAGTGAATTAGACAGAATACCTCCAGAGAAGATAATAGGCCACTGGTGGTCACTAACCACAACAGTCATATGGGTTATTATTTTGAGCACTGCTTGGGGTGAGGCTCGATCATTCCGGCCTTTGGAAAGAAGGTTAAATTCCCATGCCCAGGAATGCATTTTGCACTTTTCAAACCTCTTGCAGAAATCAGATTCTATAGTTTATGAAGGATTCTCTATTTATTTGTAAATTTATGGGAAAAAATCAACAGTCCTGGTGAAAGAAAAAAAACAGGAATGTGGATTGAATGTTAGCTATTTATGGGCAGCTTCAAGTTCAGAAATAGAGTGTAGGTTTTATTTCAATGTCTGTATGTTTGAAAGGACCCAGCTCTGCCTGCCTCTTAGAGAAGTTGGTCAGTTTGACACATTCCTCTTCCCATTGTCTATAATAAACCATTTTCAATATAAAAGTCACTGGATAAACCTTTCTTCTGCTCACTTAGTCACGTCCTCCCTCACCGTTATCTCTGAATTAAAAATTTTAGAGGCTTCCCTGGTGGCGCAGTGGTTGAGGGTCCGCCTGCCGATGCAGGGGACGCAGATTCGTGCCCTGGTCCGGGAAGATCCCACATGCCGCGGAGCGGCTGGGCCCGTGAGCCATGGCTGCTGAGCCTGCGCGTCCGGAGCCTGTGCTCCGCAATGGGAGAGGCCACGACAGTGAGAGGCCCGCGTACCGCAAAAAAAAAAAAAAAAAGTTCTGGTCACGGAAAGCAAAGGGCAATACTAGTGGTTAAGGATGGCTAAGGACAGAAACGGTTCCAGTGGCCAGGTCTCCAGGTGGGGGGGTCTCTGTCCCACATCTGCAAAGTATCAGGTCACCACTCAGGCCCTTTGAAAACGTAACTGATTGTGTTCAAATGGGCCTAGATGCCAAACTTACATCTGCTGTTGACCAGTTGTATAACCTTAGACAACATGTCTGTCTTTTCTGAGGCCCAGTTTCCTCCTCTGTGAGATGGGGCCAATACTTATTCCTGTCTCCCAGTGGGTAGTGAAGGTCCAATGACTCACGTCCAGCTCTTAATTCTGTGCCTCGTACCTCAGATACTCTCAGGAAATGATGACATCAGACCTTTGGATGGACCCCCTATAAAATATACAGGGTTTATCCTTGATGCATTGAAAGAAATACATTTAACTCTTCCTCCAAACTAGCTATTCTTCAGAGAACCAGCTGCGGTCAGTGAAGAAGCAGCCGTGGAGAAAGGTCCTGCCGTGGGGAGGCCACCCGGGGGGGACTGTCACCACCACAAGAAAGGATTTTTCCAGCACACACCAGAAAACAGGAAATGTACCAAGTCAGGGGCCCCAGAGGATTCAGAATCTGACTTCCACTGAAACTCTGATAGACCTTTGAAATCAAGGTCACCTATCTTCTGAAGGTCTCTGCTGTGTCCATTATCATGTGACACTTGAAGGAAAGTTAACCGGGAAAGCCAAGAGACCAGAACTTGAGCTGTCTGTTCTCTTGTCAACATTAAACAGTTTTAAAGCTAAGAAGCTCCAATTAGTATTTGGATTTTTAGAGTAGCAAGTATCCAAGTCCTAGACGTAAAGGCAGAAGTTCAGACCCACAGAAGAGATAAGAGCAGAAGCATGGACAGTGCACTGGGTATTCCTAGGACTGGAATAGCTCTTGGTTGGCGTGAATCCAGGCAAAGAAAGGCAGCCCGGCCTCAGAGAGTCCGTGTCAGGATATGCCTGGTTCTGCCGCAGTAACGAACAGCCCGGGAGTCTCGAAAGCGTAACAGCCATCAGTTTATTTCTCCATCTGCGTGCCCACACCCACCATCTAGGGGGTCTCCTCTTATAAAGCATACTCCGTATTCTGCACCTGAGGCCGAGACAGCAGCGACCCTGCTTGTGAAGGTGGCAGAAGGAAAGGTGTGCTTTTCTGGGTGAGGGATGTTCAGCCCCACAAGGACACAGCTCATCACTCACTGGCCACCTCTGTCACATGGCCCTCGCTCCACAGTGAGAACCGGAAAGGATGATGCTTCCAAGTAGCCAGAAGCGGGAGGACTGGCGTACAGCACAGATGAGGCTGCATATCTTGCTTTATGATGCGTGCGCTATAGTCCCAAAGCCAGTGCCACAGGCGATGGGTGAGGCGGAAGCAAGGGCGGAGACCGTGGCAGGAGAACTGAATGTCTTTGCCAGGGGTTAAGACTTGAGCAATTGTAATTCGGTGAGGGCTGAGCAGTGTTGCTTATGGACCATCCGCCAGACACCTCCAGGGAGTACACCCTCAGGACACTTCACGACACCTTCCTACCCCCTGGGCTGTGTCACCAAGAACCAGCTACAGAAAAACGATCATTTGACTGGGGGAGGTTGGGTCATGGAAGTCAATAGGTTGTGAAATTACAACATCAAACTATCACGTATATTATGAAACTGCAAAATTGTTGTGTTACACATCACAATGTGTATATTTGTGTGTCAGTGAACCCTAGTACCGAGATTCTCAAAGCCTAGTCCCCAAAGAGTAGTATCAGGACTATTTAGGAACTTCCTAGAATTTGAGTTACCAGGACCCAAACACAGGTAACTGAGTCAGGAACTCAGAGGGGCTGCCCGAGCCACCTGCCGGGTACCAAGCCCTCCAGGGGATCCTGGTGTGATGTTCTCAAGTGTGGGAACCACTGCCTTAGGACACATTATTTTAGGATGAACAGAGATTTTAAGAGTTTAGCTAGTGGTACAGTAGTTCTGAATCCTGGATGCAATTAGAAATATCTGCAGAGCCTGTAAGAAGTACATCTGCCTGGGTCTCACTCCCGGAGATTTTAATTCAGTGTGTCTGGGATGGGACTCCCGCATCATGTTTGTAAGAACACTTCCCAGGTGATTCCAACGCACAGTGTGGGTTGAAAATCACCTACACACAATATCCCTCATTTTCCTGACACGGAGGAGAAGGCCTGGGAGGCTAAGCGGCCCGAGCCCACAGCCCGTTAGGTCCTACAAGAGCATTTAGCAAACACTGTGCACTGGATGATCATACGCTACCAAATAATCAACGCATAGTTTCAGGATTCGTCATCTGGTTTTGACCCGGATGAGTCACAGCCGTGCATCACTGCTATTGTTTCTACCCTTAATTAACGTTCGCTTTGCTTTCACAGTGATCCCGGATTTTTTTTAATATACAAATTTGTTCATCCAGCAAGATGACAAATGGTTGACGTAATAATGATGCAAGCAACGGACATGCAGGTCATCATTTTCCCATTACGTTTAATCAGGGTTCCCTCCTGTGTGTCATGGGCAAGTCGATAATCACGGCATCAATATTATATTCCGAGTACAGAGATTCTGCGGTCTTTTAAAATCAAAGAATGGATCTGATTCTGACCCGGATGGCTCAACCCTAAATGTCACGTTCTTAAGTTTTCAGAGACAATTGGGTTTTACAAGAAGGACCGGACAACGTTTTCTTTGCTCCCGATAATTGGCTGTGGCCAAGGGAGTGGGACTTGGAGGCCACCGCATCCCTGGGCACCTCTAAGTGTCCATACTTTTCCTGCCCCCTCCACCTCCCGCCTCCCTGGAATTCCCAGCGTCTGCCGGCCACTCCAGCCACCTGTGCTCCTTCAGCTCCTCTGCATGGGTGCTGAAGCCCGCTATGCACAAGGCACGTGGAAAGGGAAGGCAATGTGTCTCAGCCGCTATGTCTGTTTTTCCACCTAAACACAAAAGAAAGCTTTCCCAGGTTGTATTTCTTCTTTCCGACATTTACAGTTTAAGGATAATGGCTGTGCAGGGTAGGAAACTGACTCAGCACCTCCGGAAGACCAAAGCACTATTGGAGCGGGATTGCTGGAGGACGCTTGCGATCGATATTTGCAAACCTGTGCTGTAGCGGTGTTGTGATGTGGTGCATCTCCTTTCCAAGCTGCCGAAACCCTCTGTGCTGGGAAACTGGGCTTTCCTCATTCCTCAGTCCATCACACGGGACGCTGGCCCGGGGAACCTGATCTTTTCTCCATTGTCACGCACTGGGTAACCGTCAGCTATCTGAAACTGGCTAGAGGTTACCATAGCAACGCCACCCAAACTGCCCTGAGGATGGAGGCTCTTGGACTGGGAAGTGTTGTCATTTCAACCCCTGACTTTCATGGTTTGGAACCTGACTCTAAACCCACGTATCAGAATACAAGACGTTTCAGAAAGGCCTGGAGCGCCGGGTGTTAACTTTCCAGACAGGACTTAGAGTCTTCCTATAGAAATCAGCTCATTACAGAGGTCATAAAAACCACTTCCTGCAGCAGTTATAATCTGCAAAACAGGGGTCTGACCTCCCCTTGAAAGCGCGGGCTCGAGGACTTTGGGAACAGAAAACAGAGGATAGGTCAGGTCCGATGGGGCCATGCTGCGGCCAGGGCGCCTGTGAGGACAGCTCGGTGGGTGACAGGACTGCCTGGGTGAAAACGAGGCTCGGGTCTCCTTCACCCCCGCCAGGCAGCTTCACTGTTCTAAGGGATGCTGGCGCTCATCTCTGACTCTCCCGCGTCGTTTACAAGCCGCTCCCCTTCCTTTATCTCTCGTTCCTGACTCTCTAATATTTTGTCTTCCTCCCTCGACTGTTAGCAGAATCTTCAGCTTCGAGCTTTCACTGCGGCTTCTTGCATCTTTATGAAATGTTTACTAAGCGCTGCACGTCCTGGGGCATGGTGGAGAGAAGGGAGGCGTGGCGCCTCTCACGGTCACACTTGCTCTGGGCTTACATTTGTGGGAGCTAATTCCTCCACCTGCCCTTCCCTTGCTTGGAACGACACCCACCCTGCAGCGCTTGCAAGGAAGAAATGAGGTAATGAATTTGATGTGTGACCAGAGCGCGGACTCTGGCCAGAGCTCTTCCGAGAGTCGAGCTTACAAGATCCAACAGGCGAGGATAGGCCATGTGGCCGTCACTCTTCGGCCTGGGCAACAGAGCTCCCTCTCCTGACCTTTACAGTCCCTGCTCTGGTCCTCCTCTGGCGTTGTCCTTCCAAAGGGCAAGATGCCGAATGGGCCAAGGGCCCCTGCCTCAGGAGCCATGCTTTCTTTTCTAGTCCACATCCTGTACACCCCAGAGCCAGAAATGCCAAGAAAACAGTCTTGAGGTCACGTCCAAGGCCTATAACACATTCTCATCCATCTTCCTGAGGGGACACGCGGCCCCAGGCAGCTACCACTGTTTGTGGGGAGTGGATGGAAGCTGGACTTGCGGGCTGGGCACCCACCTGCACACCCAAGGCAGGCGAGGGGCCGGGTGATGGAGCCCTGTCCTGGTTCTAGCTCAGAGGTTGGAGGAGTCTGAGAATCCCCAATTCAAACCTGCCCTTTCTGGTCATTAGTTAGACATGCGTGTCAAGGTAGGCAGACAGAATATGCCTTATTTCACTGTCTACCAGCTTGATTCGTAACTTTGTGATATTTACACAAACAGTGTGAAGGCTCCATTTGCACTGTTGACTTGGCCGCCGCAAGTGGCAGTGGCGGGCTGCACACACACAGACACACACACACACACACACACAGCACGCGTGTCACAAGGGTGTGAAGCACCTACACGGACACCGAGAAACTACTCTATGCAGCCATCACTTTGACTTGTTTATTTTTGTCCTTTTTCAAAGGAATTTTTAAAAAATTGTGTCGTGATGGACCAGGTAGCATTGGAATGGACATGTGATACACAGAATAATAAGAAAATTGGAAAAGAGGTCAAAAGGGAGGGAAAAGGGCTAAAATTTATTTCTGGTTAAAAAAAAAAACAAAAAACAAAAAAACAAGAAAACCCTCCTTCTTCCCTTCCTTCTTCCCAACCAGTTCGCTAGAATTTCTAATCCCAAGGAAAATCCGACAGTAATGCAGAGAACCAAATATCCGGGATTTAACAAGGAGACCATAAAAGCAGCCTAGTGGATGTTCCGTTTTATATTAAGATGCATTTGAATTGTTTTTCACCCTGACCTGAGAGTGTCTGCCTGTGATCCGGATCCACCAGGCTGAGCTGAGTTAAGTCGTGCCAGTGATGGATTTTACGGGAAGAGCAGGTGGTTGCCTAGGGCAGCAAAATGTTTTAGTGACTCTATTACGGGTGGGTCTGTAAGCTGTGAGGGGGTAGGTGGGCTTGTGGCTCTTTTCTCCCCATCTTGCCTACGGCAGCAAATTCCCCCCACCACCCTAGGGTGTAACAGGCAGAACATTTGAATATATTTACATGACTAATTGAAACAGGGGGCGGGGAGGAGAGGAGAGCGTCCGTTTACTATTTCCTGTGCTTCTGATGAGACTTGAACTTTCTCTCTCAATCCCCATGCATCCCTCCTGTGGCATTTCCTGGCTGGGAGAGATGCTGACAGAGGCAGGCTTTAATGAAGGTCACATCACCAGCACGGGGGTGTGGGGATGCCAAGCCAGGCAGACCAGAGCGACAGCTGGCACCCCTGCCCACTCCCCTTTTCTTCCCGCCCCTCACTGGAGACCGTCTATACTGTCGTAACAATACGATAGACCTCCTGAAGCCGGGCCAAATCTGCACCTGGTTCCCCCAGCTGCCAACACCATCTGTGCAGGTTGTCACCGCAGCTCAGGTTGTCAGACCCCGAGGAAGCCGCGGTGGGACAGAGCCCATTCTCAGAGCAGACCTCACTCTTTTGTAGGGCTCCTTCCCTTTGTGATGGAAATTATTCACGTGTCTGGTTGAACTGGAGTCCATGAAATGCAAGTCCACTCCACTGCAGCATAAGGTGCTACGCAGGGAACAGGACGGCCCAGGATGGACTCTGGTCGGAGGCTGGTTATGAGTTACGTGCCCTGTACTATGTAAAATTATCACTGAGTAGTTCAAGTGCAGCACTGTCCCCACGAGCCAGCATGGGGCAGGCAGACAAGCTACCCAGAGGAAAATAAGGAGGCTTTCGACCATTTGCTGAAAAGTGACACTTTTAGGAAATACCAAGGAAGGGTATCTTCAATTAGCCAAGATCCTTGGAACAGTCACCGGAGTCCATTAAAGGCCACAAGAGAAATCTTCTGAATGAGACGCCCCTGGGGACATTCACAGTGAGCCCATGCTGTGTACAAAAAGGGGCCGGTACAGCCAGTGCAGGGGACCCCCTTTTATCATCACAGGCAGGGCACAGGCAGAGAGACGGTTTTTACCCGAGGGGGGCTATGGTCAGTAGGAACTGGGAGAGAAACGAGGAGGCTGGGAGCAACGAAGGTACATTTCCTCCTGGATGCCTCTTATTGGGAAAAACATTCCATAATACTTTGGAAGTAAGTTTGGCATCCTTTCAAACGCGATCCTTCCCAAGTCAGCACAAGATTTTTCCTCTTTCTTCCCAAAGTAATATTAGTTTTTTTTTCTGATTTGTGATGTATTTGTTTGTTTGTTTTTTTAAGTACTTCCCGATTAACAAATGTTCTCTACACACAGAGCCCAAGGGATCTATTCTTATGTCAATATGTCCACATAATTCACCATTAATGGGAACTAAACATGCACATTGATGGAAGAAAGGAACCCTGCATAACCAAATGAATAAACCTCATTAATGCAAAATGATGGCTGATTTTTTCTGAGAAAATGCATTTAAGCC
Organism: Grampus griseus; assembly: GCF_964374135.1. NCBI lineage: Eukaryota > Metazoa > Chordata > Mammalia > Artiodactyla > Delphinidae > Grampus > Grampus griseus. Next base: position 3,530,178 of record NC_139012.1, on the reverse strand, counting down.
TAAGGCTTCAGGATAAATCTGCCAGCAAACGACGGACACAAATTTAGCCCAAAGGCATTTGAAAGATAATCCAGGCAGGACTGCAGTGACTGCCTTGAAGCCCAACATCCAAAGCTTCCGGGGAGACTTTGGGACCTTGAGTCAATAGCAAATTGTTCTGCAGGCAGGTCTCCCTACAGAGAAGGGTGATGAGGACCTCGAAGACCAGAGGTGGACACCTATCAAAATGCTTAATTTTGCTGCAATAAAAAAGTAACACCGTCCACAATATAAAGTGGCAATTTCCCTGCCATGACAAGATAAAGACGTTATCTTTATACCTCTGTAAAATATGCCCTTTATGCATCCTGGTTTATGGTCATTATTAAAATCCTGGGGCGCTCCTGTGAAAAGGAGGACAATCAAATTTGGACTTGATTTATTTGTGTGTGCATGAAAAGGTAAGGTCAGTACATGGCAAAGAGCCAAAATGGTACCTCTGGGGCGGTTTTGCCATCATTCGAGGTTGCTCATTGCTACATGCCTCTTGTGGCACTCTGAGTGGCATTTCCTAAGACAACTGTGAAAAGCTGTTACCAGGTGATGAGGAATATTGGCTTTTTCGCTTTGACAGTAAAAATGTCGATGGCTCTTTGGAGAGCGAAGGGCAATGTAATCAAATCCTCCCAGGAAACAGCAAACCATGGTGCCTGGAGTTTTAACGCACCTGTTGAATTTAGGGCCATGCAAAGTTGGCCTCGATGGTGAGCCAACTCGTGGGCCAAAAGCCCAGACAAAGATACTGATGTGAGCCACTTGCTTAATTGCACTCTTTCTCTTTCTGTCTCTCCTTTCTTTTTTCTGATTCCAGTTGCAGTGATTCTATTCTTGGAATTCAATTCATAAAACGTCACACTCTTGTCCATGGAATTTTTATCCTCTATAGGCTTCCTTTGCCCCTAGGAAGAAGAAAAAGAAACAAGAAACAAACCAGACAGTTCATTCTCTCATGTATTTTAACTTGTATAAACCTCGGTAGTTCACAAGGAATAAAGAAAACACATGCAAAACCATTTCTCAAGATGTCGATAATTTTACTGCCAAAAGTCTTTCTTTCATGTGAGTTTTTACCCATGCTCAGTATCTCCATAGGGATGTGCCGCCTTCTCCAAATAGTTTGATTTTGAAGATTGTCATACCAATTGGCTGGCTGTGGGAGATCTTTGAGAAGATCTCATAATGAAATTCCTGAAAATGGCTTTGAGGGGAAGCTCGCCAGGAGAGTAAGGGTCCTAGCTGCAGCCTTGCATTCTGACCCTAATATTTACTAGTGTTTGTGTTAACCTTTGCAGAATCACTTTTATCCACAACTAAAATGAAGAGGGGAAGGATGGGCATCAGCAGGGTCACTGTGTTTTCCAAAGTGTGTCCATTGTTATATGCGCTCTGGAAGATCACCTATGAACAAAAGATTCTCGTTTCTTAAATTAGGAAATACTGTTTACTGTATTTTCTTAATGACTTTCAGTGATTCCTTTTCTGTTAAAAAATCTGAGATATCTCCAGTTAAACATTAGTTTAATATTAACTCATTTTTTTTCCATCTCTTAGTTGCTGAAAAGCCTTTAACAAAATTCAATACCATACCTATTCATGATTATAAGTACTCAAGAAAATAGAAAGATGTTTTCTTAATAAGGATATATATACCATTCACACACAAACAGATAGATAGATACACAGATAGATGGAGATATAGTCCAAAGTCCACCATGCTATTTAATGGGGGAAATTCTAGAGATTCTAGAAACATTTCCCCTAGATTAGGAACAAAGCAAGATGCCCCACTATGTCCACTACTTCTCAGCATTGTAGTAGCAGTATTAGCCAGTCATACAAGATACATCAATTAGAGACATGAGAATGGGTAAAAAAAGAGTAAAATTTTCTCTGTTTACAGGTGTTGTGTTACTATTCTTTTAAAACCCCAAAGAATCCATGCTAAAACTAACTCCAATAATAAAAGAATTCAGTGATATAGTAGGATATAAATCAACACATCAAACATCAATGGCCTTCATATGTACAAATAATAAGCAGTTAGAGGAAGTTCCATTCACGATAGCAGTAAAAATTGTAATACTTAGAAATAAATGTCACAAGAAATGTGCAAAACTTACACCAGGAAAATTTGAAAGTGTTCATGAAAGTTGACTTGACCAACTGGAAGGTCAGTCCTATGTTTTGAATAGAAAGACTCAATATTATGTACATTCTCTCTAGGTTGATTTATAAGATCAATGCAGTATCAATAAAAATACCAACAAGTTATTTTATAGTATTAGACGACTTGATAAAATTCATACGGAATAACTGACATGCAAATACACCTATGAAAACACTGAGGAACAAAAAGGGTTGGTCTTGCCCTATCGGATATTAAAGCATACTATATGTCTCCCATAACTAAAACAATGTGGTACTGGCGTGGAATAGACAAATAGACCAGTGGAAGAAATATATAAAATATAGAATTAGATCCCAGTACATATGGGAATTTAGTATATTACAAACATGGCTTCTCAAATCACTGGAGAAAAGATGGACTTATTAATAAATAGACCTAGAACAAATAAGGGTAGCCATTTGGAAAAAGATAAAAATTAGATCTACATTTCACACTATACTTAAGAATATACTCCAAACTGATTAGGGAACTAAATGTAAAAAAAAGACACGAGTACTAGAAGACGAATGGGTAAATTCTCTTTAAATTTGGTGTAGAGAAAAACTTTCTAACTATGGCTCAAAATTCAGATGAAAAGATTGATAAATTTGACTACACAAAATACACAAAAAGTTATATGTCAAAAACTCACCATAAGCAAAAGACAATTGAAAACTGGGAGAAAATATTCCAAAGAAATAACTCAAAGAGATGATATCCCTAATAAACAAAAATCTATTAAATATTGAAAGACCAAGGGCAAAATATGATAAATGTGAAAAAGGCATGAACAGACCTCTCTCTCTGACTCTTTCTCTCTCTCTCTTTTTTTCCTTCTCTTTTTTAATCTAGCTAGAGGTTTACCAATAATATTTGTCTTTTCAAAAAGCCAGCTTTTGTTTCAATGATGATTTTCTTGATTGTATTATTGATTTCCGTTCCTTCTTTTAACTTAAGTCTACTATTTTATTGACTTTCCATTCTTTTTATTTTATTGATTTCCATTCTTTGTTTTTCCTTATTTCTATTTTGGCTTTGATTTGATCTTCTTTTGATCTTCTTAAGGTGGAAATTTAGGGCATTGATTTTGAACCTTTCTTCTCATGTCACCGTTTAAAGCCAAAAAATTCCTTCTAAGCATTGCTTTAGCTGCATCTCACATATTTTGGTATGTGTGATTTCCAGTTTTTCTCGTCCCCTTAATTTTAATGAATTTTGTATTTATATCAGCTTTAGAAATACAGTAGAATTATCTTAATTGTACTGGAGAGAGCTCCCATGTACTGGTACATCCAGCCTCTCTTGTTATTAACACCTACGATAATATGGTGCACTTGTTACAATTAATAAACTGATGATGAGTCTCAATAATTAACTAAACCCATAGTTTATTCAGGTTTCCTCAGTTTTACCTAATGTCTTTTTCTGATCTGGGATCCAGTGCAGGATCCCCCATTGCGTTTAGCTGCCATGTCTCCCTCCGTGACTCTTGGCTGTGACGGTTTCTCAAACTTCCCTTGGATTTGATGACTGTGATAGTCTTGAGAACTACTGGTCAGGTATTTTGTAGAATAACTCTGCAGAGAATGTGTCTGATGTTTTTCTCATGATTATACTGGAGTTATGGGTTTTCAGGAGAACTACTCCAGAGATGAAGTACATTTTCATCACAGTGTAAGATGGGTCCACACTATCAACAGGACTTATCACTGGTGATGTTGAACTTGACCACCCGGTTCAGGTAGCACTGGGTCTCTCCACTGCACAGTGGGAGTAACGCTCCCAGTCCTGAAGGTGAAGGCTCTACGTAAAGTATTTGGGATTCTTCTGCGTGGGAGAGTTGTCTATTCTCCCCAGTTTATTTATTTAGACATTTATCATTTATTTATACGAGTATGGACTAACTGATATTTATTCTATATTTGGTTTATAATAATAATACTTTATATATTATATTTTTTCATATTATCTTGCCAACATGTAAGTATATTAGTAGAATAAATTTCCAGAAGTGGAACTGTTGAACCAAAGATTACGTACACTTCAAATTTTGATAAAGGATCAAACTGCCCTCCTGAAATGTTATTCACATATATGCTCTCCCCAGTAAAGTAGGAAAATGACTGTTTCATGGCAGCTTTGCTAACACTGTGTGCTACAATCTGTGCTGAACTTTACCAAAAAGTATCTCACCATGATTTTATCGCGTTTGCTATTTTTTTTTAATGAACTCTAACTTACCAACATGCGTTTGTGTGCTTCCTCTCTCAGCCAAATTTCCTCAGAGCCAGACTCATTCTGGGGTCAAGACAAATGGGTAAATTCTCTTTAAATTGGTGTAGAAAATAACTTGCAGATCTTGTGGGCATGAGGTTGGAGCTGGCCCCCGGGGTTGCCATTTACTGTGAACACGTGGACTTTGTTGAACTTTTCTGGAATCTGAGACCACAGCTGTCACCTTCCATGACTTCCAAGTTGGACGTCCATTGCTTTTGACAGACTAATCTCCTAATTTTCCCCTCCCTCCCTCCTTCCCTCCCTTTCTTCCTTCCTTCCTTCTTTCTCCATTTCTTTCTCTCTCCTTTCCATCTTTCTTCCTTTCTTTCTTCCTTTCTTTCTTCCTTCCTTCCTTCCTTCCTTCCTTCCTTCCTTCCTTCCTTCCTTCCTTCCTTTCTTTCTTTCTTTCTTTCTTTCTTTCTTTCTTTCTTTCTTTCTTTCTTTCTTTCTTTCCTTCTCTCTCCCCTCCCTCCTTTCTTTCCTTCCTTCCTTTCTTCCTTCCTTTTCATCAATGGTGAAATTTACTTATTTCTATTTTTGCCTCTTATTTTGAAGTTATTTCTTACAGGAGGAATGCCAGCTTCCTTTCACCATGGTAAAAGCAGAAATCCTTGCCAACCTTGAACTGATGGGCATACACCTTGTTTGGAAGGGTTTCCATAGGAGGAGTTTCCCACATTTTCTTTTTAACTTCACCCTGGCACATCTGGGTTATTTGAATCTCGATGCAGTCATCTGCTGTAGTAGATTCTTCCCCTGGATCATTAGATCACTGTCTAATTTGAGGAGCATGTTTTCTATGCCTTCAAATAACTGAATGATAAAAGCGTTCGACTGTACTTAATCACATCAGAGCCTTTCGACTTGCTGCTAATAACTTCCTCTCAGGTGGCTATCAGTACATTAATCACCACCTTTTTTTTTTTAACGGTTATCCGCTACTTTACATTTCATCCAATTTTACTATCAGTCAGATCATGGCATCCTGCTGTTCCATGAACATTAAAAAGGCTCCATCACATGCTCTGATGAGACCCAGATACACCATGTCCATGTCATCTCACTAGCTGCCAGACTAGTAAGAGCATCAGAAAGAAAATGAGGTATGACTTGCCGGAAGCAAGCCCCTGCTGACTCCTTGGAATCGTTCCTTCTTTATCCAAAGGGCTAATAAATCTATCATCTGATAATTCAGTCTCCAATTTTACCAGGAATTGTCATCAAGTGTCTCTATTTGAAGCTTCCGGTACCCATGGCTTTGCCCTTTTACTTCATTGCAATTCTTCAAATGGAGCTGAAATTGGCTTTGTAATCACATATTTATGTTCTGCACACCTTGCAGTAAAAGTCCTCTGGACCTGGAGAGTCCATCCCTGTCACAGGACCAGCCCTCTCTTACCCTCCCCTCAGCTGTCGGGGACGCAGCTCCTGTTTCCTCCCAAAGCTTCACTGGAAAGATCCATCTTGCTAACAGAAAAGGTTGGAAAAACCAAGTAGGGTAGAAGGAGTTCTGTCTTCTATCATCTGTTAACACTGAACCCAAACCTAGGGCTCCTGCCGGCCTTGAGAGCACTTCCTGTGAGCTTTCTAACCAAGCTCCTCCGACTGTTAGTCCTTTTGGCAAATCATTTCTCCTATGGCCGCTCCATCCCACACTTTCTGAAACGAGGATTAGAGTACTACCAGAGTACTACCTGATAGGGTTCCTCATGGAAGTTAGAAGAAAATCACCTGAAGCCAGCAAATACATGTTAGTATTTACAAACACACATGAAGCCCTGGAGGGGTAAATGCTGCATCCAGAAATGGGAACAGCTTTCTCATGGGCTATGACCTGAATTCTGTCCCAACCTGGCCACTGATACCTAGGCACAGACAGAAGGGACTATTTTTATATTCTGTGTCGGTCACAGGGCTCTCTGTGGAAACAAATAACGACGATTGTAAACTTGTTGAAATTGCTTAAATGTTAAGCACCTAATTACTGGTTTTCTGAAGACCTTTACGAGCAAGAGTACCCATCCAAATATTGGCAAACTTGGATAGCTGTGCCATTTCTAATGGTGAGGGATGTTCAATGTCATACTCAGAGGACGTTTATAAAGGCCCACAAAGGAGTAGCTATGACACATTTTAAAAATATACTACACATAGCTAAAAATCAATACAGGTTTGTTCATTCACAGTTACTGCTGGGCCGTGGTCAGAGAATATGGCGGAGGAGAAGGTGATTTTGACCAAGAGTTAGGAGACCGGGGGTCAAATCTTGCTGGTTGCCTTCCAGAAAATAACTGTAAAGTGACCGTCGCTAGTTCTCTAGGTCGTCACGTCAAGAGGGCCGAGTAGACACTCTCCTTTACCAGGTATAACCAGGGACCCTGGATCATGTCCAATAGGCCTAAAAAATTCCAAGAGATCCCTGATTTTCCCTAGTACTGTCATAATAAAAGCATATGAGAGCTGGCATGAGAAAATATAATTTCTACAAAATACTTGATTTGGAAAAACAGTAGGAAAACACATAATGGACTCAGTCCTAGAAGCTCCAGAGTGGGTAATACCCTTGGACTACAGGATCCTGGACATCTGTATCTAATTCAAGAATAACAAACAGAGGTCCAGTGATGGGACATCTGTGTGGAGACGTGGGGAGAGGGCTGGGGGGAGATACATGAGCCAATCTGAAGCATGGCTTTTATGATCTGAGCTAACATTTTTTTCCAGCTTGGTGTAGACCCGCACAGTGAAGCTGCTAACTGTTTGGAATCCTTAGTCCAACAGATCCTGATCCGTGTGTCTGGAAGTGAACTCCGTCCCTTCCAGATCTCTTTTAGTATCAAGATTGTATTTTCTAATCTGAAGGTATGATCGCCCAGAGGGGGCAAATCACACCTTCCATGTGATTGAAAGAACATAGAGATCCTTGACCCCAGATCCAGACCCCAGCCAGAAACTGACTTTGTGTGTAGAGGGCTTATATCATTTAGAAACTTCAGGCCTTGGAGTCTGCCTTAAGTGTACTATTTCCCAAAGTTCTTGGCCCCAAACCCCAATCACGTAGGGTCCTGTGTGTGAAAAAGTGTTTTGTGTCTGTCTGGGTCCAGAGATTCTGCCCATCAGTTTCTAAAGATATATATATATATATATATATATATATATTATATATATATATATAATATATATAATATATTATATAGTGTTAAATAATATGTATGCTATATCATATATATTACACATCACATATACATACATTACATCTTACATATCACATATTATATATATTACAAACTTACCACTATACCTTAACTTGGAAAGGAAAAAATGTGCCTCAGAAAACGATTTTAAAATATATTCCTATAATTAACAATAACACATAACATTTTGAGTTTTTAATCTATACAATGAGGTCTTCTAAGCTTATTGTGTATTTTTTTTTCATCATAAAATCAACCCTATATGCATTTGTCAAAACCTATAGAATGTACAGCACAAAGAGTGAGCCCTGATGTAAACCACGGGCTTTAGGTGGTAATGACGTGTCCATGTAGGAGGGGTGACAGGAACTCTCTGCCCTTCCTGGTCAACTTTGCTGTGAAACTGAAACTTCTCTTAAAAAAATGAAGTCTATTAAAAAAAGTCCCTAAGGTAGACACCATTATTATCCCCATTTTAATGGGAATAAGGACTAGAGAGATGAGAAAAACTAGTTACAGGAATGTCTGGCATCTCCCTCTGTGTTCACACACCAAGTAAGTGGCAGAGATAAGGTTCAAACTCACCCAGCCAGCTCCAGAGCCCACAGCGATCTGTATAAAGTAAAAATAGACACTGATTCCAATTTTTAAAAACCTACATCACTAAACTCTTCCTTTCTGTGTTTGCTTTAAAAATAATCGAGATGTTGGAGATTGAAAAATGATACCTAGGGGTTATTGAATATTTGTCTTAAGATTTTTAAGTTCACCAATGAATGCCAAGTAGAAGACTCTTATTTTAAAGAATAGGATAAGAAAGATTTTTTTCAGCTTTTGCAACTTTTTTTTTCTCTGTTTCTTTGACGGCTCTTTCAATACCCACTCTTCCTGATGAGGGGCCGCCCTGCTGTATCTTGGAACCAGTATTATTACTGTATTTCTGCTTAAATAACTATATAGAAATTTCCCATGAATCCATAGTTTAATAAGACTACCACTGTTTTACCTTATTTTTCTTTTTATTAAAATTAAGTGCCAACCACTGTTCATCTGCTTTTCCTCAAATATTCCCCCTGCCTGGAATGCTCTGTTCCTTTCCAGGTTGCCAAGTCCTGTTCATCATTCAATCACAGTTCCTCCAAAAAGCCTTTTTCAATAACACTCACAGAGGGAGACTGCTGCCCTCTCTGAAAGTCCCAGCACTGACCATGTGCTCTGTGTGGACATCACTGGGGACCAGCCATTCTCCACATTGTAGACAAAGGCAACTTTTCATATTCCTTACATCCTCAGGGAGATCGTCATATCTCTTCACATATATTACGCTCTTGATTGCCACAGAGCTGCAATATGTAGCTTATACAAGGTAGCCTAAATATTTATGCTGATTGAAAATGCTTCCTTGATCCAGTAATCCCACTCTCGGGCATATATCAGGAGAAAAACATGGTTTGAAAGGATACGTGCACCCGATGCTCATTGCAGCACTATTTACAAGAGCTAAGACATGGACACAACCTAACTGTCCATTGACAGATGAATGGATAAAGAAGATGTGGTACATACATACAATGGAATATGACTCAGCCATTAAAAAGAATGAAATAATGCCATTTGCAGCAACTTGGACAGACCTGGAGATCATCATACTAAGTGAAGTAAGTCAGACAGAGAAATACAAATACATGATATCACTTATATGTGAAATCTCAAAAAAATGATACAAATGAACTAATTTAAGAAGTAGAAACAGACTCACAGACTTAGAGAATGAACTTATGGTTACCTGGGGGAAGGGTGGTGGGGAGAGATAGATTGGGAGTCTGGGATTGACATGTCCACACTGCTATATATAAAATAGATAACCAACAAGGACCTACTGTATAGCACAGGGAACTCTGCTCGCCACTCTGTAATAACCTAAATGGGAAAAGAATTTGAAAAAGAATACAGTAGATACATGTATACGTAAAACTGAATCACTTTGCTGTACACCTGAAACTAACACAACATTGTTAATCAACTATACTCCAATATAAAATAAAAATTAAAAAAAAAACCAAACCAAAAAAAAAAAAAATCCTTGTGAAATTGTCAGGAAAACCAGAGCAGGCAATGTTTCTGGGCAGTTTACTCAAATAATACTAAAATAATTAATTGGATTTAGATGGAAATTAAGATTAATAAAGTTTTTTATACTTTTTTATGAACATATTTTCGGGTATATTTGACTAATTAAAAGTACTATAAAAAACTTTATTTTACTGTGTTCAATTGCTTAATTTCCGTATGTAATATAAATAGACAGAAATCATTTTTCTCTACACATGGAAATTTTAAATTGTTTTACACCCACTGAGACCTTTGGCCAGGTGTAGGTATTTCTAAAGAGCTGAAGCTATTTTGACTAGTGAAATTCATCCCTAATGCATTCAGTTGTCTTATCCTTTTAAAAAGAAGTTTGTATTTTAGCAATGATACACCATTCAAACTTTTGAAAAGTGAGGCTTAAAAGCTGTAAGGTATTTAACCTGTTCTAAAGAAATATATTTGCAAACATTTATCTAAAGAAGTTTCATTGAAAACAATGTCATCTGTTTTCTTTTCAATCATCGCCTTCCAGTTTTTCAAATAAGAATCGGAGAAAACACTTCCTCAGGACCAAGGTTGTCCAAGATGGACGTCACTAGACACATCAGTCTGTCAAGTTCTTGAAATGAGGGTGGTGAAGTTCTGTAAGTGCAGAATACAAGAAGGGAAAGTAAAATAGGTATCTTACAACGTTTATGTCAATTATATGTTGACAAAACTCTTTTAGATCTATTGGCTTAAATAAAACATTATTAAAGCTAATTTCACATATTTCTTCTTATTTTTGAACGTGTGTCTACTGACGATTTAAAATTGCTTATATGGCTCACATTCCATTTTTATTGGTCGTCACATTTCAAGACAGTAACTTCTAGGAAGATCTTATTCATCCTCCAATAAAGAGTTGGAATTGTATTGTTCACAAAAAGACTTGATTTTTCTGAAATACACTAGCATAAGGCTTTCCTTCATCTGATAATAAGAGATGATGAGGGTAATGCGTGTTAGTCCAAACAGGAAAAAAAAGTAGAAAAAAGAAGAAAAAAGCCATTACAGTTTAATTTCTTTCAATTATTTTTAATATATGATTTTACAAACATGCCACACGAACACCCCAGCTTTTAGCTTTGGGTGGAAAAATTGATTTGAGGGAGGGATTGATCCCTTGTCTACCAAGATGACGAGTCCAAAAATAAGTAGATTAACCATATCAGCTAATAAGGATGCAATTCCATGGGCGCTCCGGAGCAGATGTTTTCTTCTGTGCCACGTTGATCGAAAAACTGACAAGGGACATTTAAAATTCGTTGCTGGGAGACTCCATATTATAATGAATCTCATTAATAGTAATTAGGATTTGTTTCTTCCAAGCCACCAAGTCTGATATTCTCCCTTTTATCAGTCAGTAGAGCTTAAATGCTGTACAGCGCCCTAGCAACTGACAATATCATTTTGTTTCTAAGAATATGTCGTAAGCTGTAAGCCACTTGTAAGCAGAAAATGTTTATTTTCTTCTTGCCCAACGGTTCACATTGGCCTGACAACAGCCATATCACAGAGTTTTAAAAATCATGACTGGAAATAGGACATAACATACATGTCACAACATCACCGGTGACTTTTAATCACAATTATAGACAGACCGCAAGTCAAAGCAAGCACTTTTCTTGCCTTGTCTGAAGAGTTCACTTGGAATTCATTATGGAAAATCATGACCCTTGTCCTGTGAACATCGTCTGGGAAGAGTGGGATGTTTATTTATGTAAATGGGCGAGACGGACGATTTTCTTGCATCAGTTCCTCCAGAAGCACGGTGATCTGATTAGTCCTCGCTTTCATTTACGTGGGCAGACGTTTGCTCCAAAGATGGGCAAGACTGCTTCTTTTGACAGAGCCTGCCAAGTGGAGTCCTACTGTATTGGCAGACTGTGAATAGCACAGATATGCTGGCACAGTGACAGGGGCACGGGAGGCCATGCTCTTAGAGAAGGGTTTCTGCTACATCACCCAGACAGCCTGCCCTTCACAAGTGTCCCAGCCACCGTGCCCCTCCCAGACACACAGCCAGCGAATATGAATGCCAACCTAATTATATATTTTGGCTTCTGTTCTCAAAATAAGCTGTACTTAAGCAAAATTTAGTACCGTCTTATGTGTTCCTACAGCTGGTTAATTACAAGACATTTCAGTTTTCGGAGTAGGAAATTCACGATACGAAGATCGGCCACTATTTAAAGAGAGTTGCTCGCTGCACTTCCAGGGACCCACGACTGGAAAGCATGTTGAACACTCTGAAGATGGTCCTGAGCTGGGAGAGAGAGGAGCATGGTTTTGATTCAGAGTCCAAAGCATCTTTTATGCTTTAGGTCAGTGTACTGTGAAAGACACTTGCTACAAAAAACATGTCTTTCTGATAATACTTCCCCTAAATCCCTCCCAATAAGTGATTCCTAGATGGGGGTTGGCTGGGGAAGAGATGGGCAAAGCCAAAAGCTAGAAAAAGAGAATGCTTGTCCTTCAAAGTCCCTCGATGAGGGGAACAGAATTATAGAGCATTAAAGACCGGAAGAAACCTTAGGAATCATCCAGTTAAGGGGTATTGAAATGCTTCTTTTTTATCGAAGTAGAGTTGATTTACAATGTTGTGTTAATTTCTGCTGTACAGCAAAGTGACTCAGTTATACATATATATACACTGTTTTTCATAATCTTTCCCATTATAGTTTATCACAGGATATTGAGTTCCCTGTGCTATACAGTAGGAGCTTCTTCTTTATCCATCTTATATCTGATAGTTTGCATCTGTAATCCCAAACTCCCAATCCACCCCTCCTTCCTCCTCCTCCTCCCCTTGGCATCCAAGAGTCTGTTCTCTATGTCTGTGAGTCTGTTTCTGTTTTGCAGATATGTTCTTCGTTTGTGTTGTATTTTAGATTCCACATATAAGTGATACCATATGGTATTTGTCTTTCTCTTTCTGACTTACTTCACTTAGTATGACAATCTCTAGTTCCATTCACGTGGCTGCAAATGGCATTATTTCATTCTTTTTTATGGCTGAGTAGTATTCCATAGTATATATGTACCACATCTTCTTTATCCCCTCATCTGTTGATGGACATTTAGGTTGTTTCCATGTCTTGGTTATTGTGAAGACCACTGCTCTGAGCATAGGGGTGCATGTGTCTTTTTCTAGTTTTGTCTGGATATATGCCCAGGGATGGGATTGCTGGATCTTATGGCAACTCTATTTTTAGCTTTTTGATGAAACTCCATACTGTCTTCCACAGTGGCTGCACCAACTTACAATCCCGCCAACAGTGTGGAAGGGTTCCCTTTTTTCCACACCCTCTCCAGCATGAAATGCTGACTTCTGAAAGACAAATACATCTATCTAAGCAGAGGTCAACCTGTAAATCAGATGAAGTTGGGTCTGCCCTGGGTCCTGGAAGCTCCCACAGCCTTAAGGTAGGAAAACCCCTGAGCAGTACACACAGCTCTTTTCACAAGGAGAGAATGGCTTTTCTGATATAACTATTATAATTTCAATATTATGTGACATCAAAGGCTAATGTATTAGCTGAAGCCTGTTGGCTAATGCCCAGGACAGAAGAAAAAAGAACTTATGTGCGTCACAAGCTGTGCTCCATCCTACGGTTCCCTTCCCAGATCAACACCTGAAATAGGCTGTTTGCCTTGGTGCTAAGTCTTTAGAAAGTAAGCCCTGTTTGCCTTGCAGACACTTTACAGGTTAGAGTCAGAATCATTAAATGCTTCGTAGAGCAGCAAGTGAGAATATTTTGAAAGGACGCTTGTATTAGGTAAAATAAAGTTGCTATGTTAATAAATAAAGATCCTTGAAGAAACAGGAAGGCAAACAAGTTATTTTAAATGAATTCCTTAATTTTTCTTCCCGGATGAAGCAGCTTCTTGGCCTTTGTCATTTAGCCTTTGGCCTTGACATATATCAGAGTAGGAATAATGGTTATCACTGCAAACTCTTCTGAAGCAATAAAAGAGTGTCTGACCGTCCAGGGGACGGTGGAGCCTCCTGGAGGGTCACCTGGGCTTTCTGCTGAGCTGCGCTTCTCTGCTGTCGTGTTCCCCTTCTTGCTTTTTCTTTGTTTTGTAAAGAAGTGTATGTTCAATAAGTTTTCACGTGTGAGTGTGTGGTTATGTGGCTGTGTGTGAATGTGTGTGTGCTGATATGTCAGTGGGTGGTTGTGTGTGCGTGGTTGTGTGTGTGTGTGTTTACATGTGTGCGACTGTGTGTGAGTGTCTGTGTTAATGTGTGTCTGCCTGTGTGTGAGTGCGTGTGTGTGTGTGTGAGTGTGCTTAAGTGTGTGGTTGTGTGTGTGTACCCAGTTTGTTAGGTAGAGCACGGGCTTTAGAGGGAGAGATTTGATTCTGCTTCTCTCCTCCGTCCCCCCGAGGATGTCTAACCCACCTGTGCTCACTCTGGATCCTGCATCAGCATCCTCTGAAGTTGTGATGCTCAGGGGGCCGGGTCCACCCCGCTGACTTCCTGATTCACTAGGTCTGGGGCGGGTCTGAGAATTTAGATTTCTGGCCTTTTCCCAGGCGATACTCTTGCCGCTGCTCCAGGACATTCAAAACTTTCTGTTACGTGTACCTGTAGATAATAGACCTACGTACAGCCAGAGCAGTTGTAAGGAATAAAGTACGCAAGTGGTCTGGTACCACGCGTAAAATAGTAAAAAAGGAAAAACAAAAGAGCTACTGCCTATTGGTGTTCGTTTCCTGCGGCTGCCATAACACAGTACCATGAACTGAGTAGCATAAACAGCGAATATTCATTTTCTCACAGCTCTGGAGGCCAGGAGCCCGAGATCAAGGTGTCTGCAGGGCCGTGCCCTTCTTCCTAACTTCCGCTTGTGCCAGAAGTCGTTGGTGCTGCCTGGCTTGCAGCTGCCTCATGCCATGTGACCTTTCTCCTTCTGTCAGGACACCAGTCATTGGATTAAGGCCCACCTCGATGACCTCATCTTGACTCGACTGCCTCTGCAAGGACCTATTTCCAAATAAAGCCACATTCCCAGGTACCAGAGGTTAGGATTTGGACATTCGTTCTGGGGGGACACAGCTGAACCCACAGCACTATTACTGTCCATGAATCAAGGAACATAAAACACGAGTGTTTCATATCTTCTCTCACTTCTTCAGTACTTCAGAGTGTCGTGGAAGTAGATGATCGATTAGCCTAACTGAAGGAACAGGTCTAACCTGCTTTCTCCCTGTGTTCACTGGGGTCTTGACAAGTAATAAGAAAAGAGAACGCCACCCTTGGGCATGACTGTGTCCTGTGGTTAAATGCCATTGCTTTTTCATCTGCAGTCATAACACAACAGAGAAAATGACCAGTTTTGAAGAGCTCCAAATCACGCACCATGGGAAGTGGATAGAGAAATTCTGGATTTTTATTGCAAACCAAAGAGATTGTTTTAAAAGCCATTTTAGGGCTTCCATATAACATATGGTAAAGAGGTTGCCTCAGTATGTATAAACTAGGTAGTTCTACTTCAGATGATGACAGATATCATTTTCTGAAAAAGTGTAGATATGCTGTTTCCTTTCATAATGCAGTTCAATCATCTACGTAGTCTAAGACACGTATAGAGAGATGCCTTTGGCTTTTTGTATGATGGTTGTCTAACTGCAATGATTCCATTTCTTTTTAATTGAAGTATAGTTGATTTACAGTGTTGTGTTAGTTTTAGGTGTACAGCAAAGTGATTCAATCATACATATATATATATTATTTTTCAGATTCTTTTCCCTTATAGGTTATTCCAAATATTAAGTATAGTTCCTTGTGCTCTACAGTAGGTCCTTGTTGTTTATCTATTTTACTTATAGTAGTGTGTATCTGTTAATCCCAAACTCCTAACTTATCCCTCCCTGCCCTTTCCCCTTTGGTAACAATAAGTTTGTTTTCTATATCTGTGACCCTATTTCTGTTTTGTATATAATTTCATTTGTATCATTCTTTTAGATTCCATTTTTAAGATTATATATAATCTTATATAAGATATAATATGGTGAGTGTCTTTCTCTGTCTGGCTTACTTCACTTAGTATGATAATCTCTAGGTGCACCCATGTTGCTGCAAAAGGCATTATTTCATTCTTTTTTATGGCTGAGTAATATTCCATTATATACATGTACCACATTTTCTTTATCCATTCATCTGTCGATGGACATTTAGGTTGCTTCCATATCTTGGCTATTGTCAAGAGTGCTGCTATGAACACTGGGGTGCATGTATCTTTTTGAATTATGGTTTTCTCTTTACTATGGGAATTATCAGTCTCTAACTTGCAAGTATATCTAGTGACTTTCCGAAAGGCCTTTATAAATCCTCCCTCATAAAGATGAGGGCTGCAAGCCCTAAACTGGAAAGCTCTGCTGCCGGATGAGCATGACATGGGGTGTTGGCAATTGCAGCCTGCTTCAGTATCTTACACTCAGTCTAGTATCGTTCCATGGTATTTTGGCTTTAAAAACAATTCAGAAAAAATTACACTAAGGCAATAATTACAATTGAAATATTTCTCTCTTTTCTGACTTAGAACAATACCTTGGCCACCGGCTAGTCATCTTCTATTTGAGGGAGTAGAAAAAGTAAACAATTGACAACTTTACTCTTCATCTCCTACTTGGAAAATGTTTTCAGATTTCAGATTAAGATTTCCAATCATCTGAGCTCGATAGTACAAGCGTCATCTAAGTACTTTTATATATTTCAATAGTATTGGTTTAAGATCCAATGTAAGTACTGGTCTTTTCTTGTGCTTAAGAAAAAAAAAAACACAACAATGTTTCAAAGTAATGGCCTCAGAAGCATGAAATATTGTAGCCCTTGATTAAATTTTGTGGCCTCCGATTACATTAGAGCTATGAAATATGGCCCACGCACTAGCTGGTAATGGATAGGTTGTTAATATATCTGTATTGCTTCCATATTCAGGTAGAACCAGAGCCCTCTGTCTACTCAGAGGTAGATAAATGAGGAACGATGCCATGACCATATAACACCAAGGTGTCAAGAAAACTAAAAAGAGAAATTCAATTACCTTCCTAATCCTTCTTACATTTCTCCTTTACATAGCGCTTCATCATTAGAAGAGGCCACTGGTTCTTTAATTCACTTTTCTTTATAGACTGTCTTGTCATAGACTCCAACTCAAACTACTTACCTGGCCACGAGGTTCCAATATACCTTCAGTAGAAGCTGTAGATCTTGCTTTCTACAGAATTAACATGACCCAGACCCATCAGAATTTCCCCCTGTATTTGTAGATCTAACCTGAACTACTCTAAGAAATAACTATAACCAGGCCCATAGGCAAAATATTACTTCAGGTACAGACTCTATGGTATTTATTTATATCTTCCTATCCCAGGCACCTGGTGCTTAGCCAGTTGAAATGATCTAGTTAGATGTACCTATGAAAAGTAAGTTAGAGTTGACATTCAGTTCTTCCAGTTATTCAGGACATACAGACACATTCACAGAAGAAAAAACAATTTTGATGTCCTATAATGACAGATGGCCTTGAAGTTCCTCATTGATGCTAAGATCTCCCTTATTCTGTCAAATACTTATTAAGTCTAATTCTCCTTTGGCCTTGCCCCTGGTCCCGGTTCAATTTTTAGCTCACCTGGTCCCCACCTGCTATTTCTGCCTGGACCCATTAAATCAATATTTCACATAAAGTGGTAAGGGTAAGGTTGACGCTACACGGCCAGGCTAGCATCCACGTTTACTGCACACACACTGAATACCAGGCCTGAGACAGCAGGATTAATCAATCCCATTCATAACCTAAAATGTCTAACACTTTCATCAGGAGATTAAAGAAAGAAATATTTGAAACTATCCATTAAGATTAACACTGGGGGCTTCCCTGGTGGTGCAGTGGTTGAGAGTCTGCCTGACGATGCAGGGGACATGGGTTCAAGCTCCGGTCCGGGAAGATCCCACATGCCGCGGAGCGGCTGGGCCAGTGAGCCATGGCCGCTGGGCCTGCGCGTCCGGAGCCTGTGCTCCGCAACGGGAGAGGCCACAGCAGTGAGAGGCCCGCGTACCGCAAAAAAAAAAAAAAAAAAAAAAAAAAAAAGATTAACACTGGGAGGTAAACAGGTTGAAAATAAAAAGCAGAAAATCAAAGATGATTCAACCTGAAGGCAGGTCACAGCTCCCTGATCATTTTATTTTTAATTTGTGCATTCCTTTTGGTAGAGTCAGTTGATAACAAACAGGTTGTAAAATCTATTGATTTTGGAGAAAACGGAGGGAAGAATCAAATTACATGTTTGCCACTTTCGTCCAAGGAAAGGACATCCAACACCCCCTACCCCACCTTGGTCCACCTGTCCTCAGGGGAATGTTATGGCCACCCCCTTTGACACCTACGTCCCTCACTCAGCATTCTCTCTCCAAAACAGATAAAACACTGCTTCCCAGGGTTCCTTCTGTGCTCTCCCCTTCATCTGAAAGCATCTGACATGTTTCTAAAAATCTGATCGATGAAAAGATAGTTCATTGAGGTGAACTTTCCAGTTACTGAACATGCAGCAGAGTTGTCTCCAGCAGAAAATGAGCAAAGAGATCTCTGCTTTGCATCTTGGCCCCCAAACCATTCCCAACAGTGATCGGTGGGGCAGACAAGTGTCCACTGTGCTGCAGGCTAAGATAGGTCCTAAGAAAAATTCAAAGGTATCTGCCGGCAGGTGTGGGTGTCACAGGAAGAGCAAAGGATCCTCAAGGTAGAGCTTTTCTGGTTCCCGAAAGAGCCACCTGGGAAAAGGCAGGTGGTCTGTCTGTTGTTGAAATGATCAACCACACACAGAAAAAGAAAAAGATGATTATTTTAAAGTAAAAGTAATTTCTAAACTCTAAGGTATGATACCAATATATCACTTGGTTAATTAGTCAAACAGTGAAGCAAAAGATGTGAAATGATAAGTGACCATTGATTTGAACTTGGCTTTGAGGGAATTAGCAGGAAAAGAGGGAATCAAGCGGGGATGCCCTTACCTGTTCAGGCCAGAGCTCTCAATTCTCAGCTTCCCCTGTCTTGCTTAACAGATCAGCACTGGAGAGCAGACCCGTAGACCCAGAACTATGCAGGCTGCCCGTGTCACCAAACAGAAATCGACGTGTGATCTGCAGCCCATCAATCAACCAGAATTCCGCCTGGAGTCAGAGAAAACTGAGTCAGCATGCACCCCATCCGCCATTCAGTCCCCTCTAAGTCACATCCAGGGGGCGACAGGGTGTATTATACCACGATCAGTTTGTCATTCCTAGAAATTGCTGGAAAAACAAAAGGACAAAATTGATGAAATAAATAAATGAAAGAACCTGAGTCACACAGTATTAGAAAGATACATCTTCATACACGAGTCACAAAAATGGATCACCCTTTCAGCATGTGATAGCCGCATTAGCATATATTATCACGTCTTTTACTGTCTTGCCTTTGCAGCGTTAAGGTGCTTGGAATGCTTGAGTCCGTGTTTTGATGGTAAGCAGCCTCACATCCACGTTGGGAGTAAATGGGATAGCAATCAGAAATAAATTAAATCTGAATCTGCTGGGTTTTCTGTGGGTGAGTGAAGATGGGCAGCCAGTGTCCCAGCGCTGGTTTTAAGGATGAGAAAACTGGGTGTAGTTTAGCGGCAAAATTGTTGCAAGAATCAATCTATTCCTGTTTTATGAGGTAGATTGTCTGAACTTTAAAGATGGAGCATAATGCAGTGGATACATTAATTTGAAGAAGGTCTTCTTTTTATTTTTATTTTATTTTTTTAAATAAATTTATTTATTTATTTGTGGCTGAGTTGGGTCTTCTTTGCTGTGCGGGCTTTCTCTAGTTGTGGTGAGCAGGGACTACTCTTTGCTGCAGTGTGCGGGCTTCTCATTGCGGTGGCTTCTCTTGTTGCGGGGCACGGGCTCTAGGCTTGTGGGCCTCAGTAGTTGTGGCTCACAGGCTCTAGAGCGCAGGCTCCGTAGCTGTGGCGCACAGGCTTAGTTGCTCCGCGGCATGTGGGATCTTCCCAGACCAGGGCTTGAACCCATGTCCCCTGCGTTGGCAGACGGATTCTTAACCACTACGCCACCAGCAAAGTCCCTGAAGAAGGTCTTCTTTTTAAATTTTCCTTAACCATTTTAAGTAACATTGTTATTATTCTCATTTTTGAGATGAGGGATTCAGGGCTGTCATAGACTTTCTGTATGTGTGTCCTGGGGCTGCCTTAAAAAAGTCCTACACACCAGGGGGCTGAAAACAACAGAGATCTATTCTTTCATCTGTCTGGAGGCCAGAAGTCCAAAACCAAGGCGTCAGGAGGGCTGTGCTCCCACTGAAACCAGGCAGAGGATTCTCTGCTTCTTTTGGCTTCTAGAAGTCCCGGACATTCCTTGCTTTGCAGGTTCCTCCCTCCAGTCTCTGCCTTTGTCATCAGAGGGCTTCCCTCTGGGTCTGTCTTCACAGGCTGTCTCCTTATAGGGACACCAGCCTCATACTGGATCAGGGCCCCCCTTATTCCAGCATGATCTCATCTTAACTCATTCTACCAACAATGACCTCACGGCAATGAAGGTCATACTCTGAGGTGCTGGAGGTTAGGACTTCAACCTATCTTTTATTTTGCGGGGGGAGAACATTTATTTTAACCCAGAATATTTATCTAAAATAATCAAGCCAGTTAACTGGCTTTGATCTCTCACCATATTATCCCTGCACCCTTTCCCCGGGCAGAGCAGAAAAGATATTTGGGAACAGGAGGGAGGGAGCAGGCTGGTGGGCACAGACACATATTTTACAATATTGAGCCACCACAGGCCAAACAGGTGAGGCCGGATTCTGGGAGCAGGAAAGACAGCAGTGAATGTCGGGGACACTGGACCCAACAGCAGGCAGATGACAATTTCTTGAGGAAGGAGACCAACAAAACAAACAGCCTGTCCATCAGACAACACATAGAAATGCGAATTAACAGAGAAGGGTTGGTTCACGATAGTCACTATGTAGAGAGACAACAGCCGTATGTGATGGGGCATGACTGGACGCTCCTTTAGCCCGGGCAGCCTGGGCATAACTAACTGGGGTCATTGCAGGTCCCTCCATCAGAAGACACATACGTGCTGTCTTTAGCCTTCAGAGCACTTTGCTAGTTGACATTGTCACAACTTACAAGTAACGCATCTCACATCCCTTTGTCCCAACAGTGACAATTCCCACAGTACTACTTGTGCATCACATGGAGGTGGGCTCCATTCCATGGCCCCTCTGTGCAGCCAGCGATGCCCGCCCTGCTCATGCAGCATTTAGGCTGTGGTCCAGTCCTACCGTGCACATTCTATTGCAGATCAAGAAATGAACAACTGAACTCTCAGGCAGGATCTTACAAAAATCAAAATCTCAAATTCTGAGCTCTGTCTTTTCTAATCCAATCCTTTCTTTGGTACAAGAGTTCCACTGCCCCACAATCACGGGCTGGGTGGGGCTGGAGGACCTTGCTGAGAAGAACTTTGGCTCTGAGATACCTTCTCTGTGTGTAGATAGACTGTAATCAGATCTCTTGTTGCCCCATGATGACCTTAGCACTCTCCCACCATGTGCTGTGTGACAGTCAACATCTGACAGTGTGCTTAGCAGTGATGATCTGGATCAATGAAAAAGGAGGAAAATTTTCAAAGAGAGCAGCGTGCAGATGTCTTGACATTCAAAACCCAACTGAATTAAGAAATTTCTAGCATCCGATGGGGAATCAAGTAAGGAAGTGTCTGCACACCAGAATTTACCAGGAGATGCTCTAGCCCTTGCCCTATTTCCCCTTCACTTTACAATCAAGCTCTTCACCTCTCACTCACTGAACAGGAATCTTGTTTCTGTTCTTAAACCATTGAAACTTGTCACTAAGGATTTTCCAAAAGCCCAAAACTTACCTGATGTCTCTACTGCCTTTGGCATCGAACACTATTCCAACCTAGAGAAACTCTTTCCTTCGATTCTGGGAGAATAGTAAATTTCCTCTTATCACTCCTACTGCCCTGACTTCTCTCCAAGGTTCTTTTCTCTGTCTCACCTCTTAGAAGCCTGGTATCCTCCAAGGATCTCTTCTCTTCTCACCTTGCAGACCTGAGTGTGAATCTTGGCAACTCAATGATGAGCTATGTGACCTTAGGCAACTTAACCTCTTCCAGCGTCCATGTACCAGTTACAACATGGAGAGAATCAGAACAACTTCAGTGGAACAGAACAACTTCAGTGGAACCATCAGGATCAGAGAAAGCAGAACCTGTGTCCGTAGTTACAGAGCACAGAGCAGGCAGAGAGGATGGTTTATCTTGGGTCCAGGCGTTCACCACGCAGCTTCTATTTGGTAAGCTGTTCTCTCCACCCTGGTCTTTTGCTTTATCTTACTTGTTTGTCTCCCTGTGTAGACTGAGATTCTTATGGGCCAGAGCTTTTATCTTGTTCCACCCAGTTCCCAGCCCAAAGGGAATGTGAATGCAGAGTTTGCTGACTGCTGTATTAGTTACCTATTGCTGAGTAACAAATCACCCCAAAGCTCAGCAGCTTTTATCAGTCTGTTGGGGTCACCACAACACAGCACCACAGGCTGGGTGGCTTAAACAACAAAAGTTTATTCTCTCAAAGTTCTGGTGTCCAGAAGTCTGAGATCAGGGTGTCAGCAGGGTTGCTTCCTCCTGAGGTCTCTCCTCAGCTTGCCAACAGCCACCTTCTCACTGGGTCCTCACATGGCATTTCTCTGGGTGTTGCTCGCCTGGTATCTCCCTCCTCTGATAAGGGCACCAGTCCTATCAGATCAGGGCCCCACACTTAGGACCTCATTTTTAACCTTAACTACCTCCTTAAGGGCCCTCTCTCCAAATATAGTCACACTGGGGGTTAAGGCTTCAACATGTAGATTTTGCAGGGACAGAATTCATCCCTAACAGAACGTAAACAGCCTTTATCACTCACAGTTCCCATGCACCAGGAGCCTGGGCACTGCTTAGTGGGTCCTCTGGCTCAGGCTGTCTCTCAGGCTGCAGCCCAGATGTCATCCAGGTCTGCAGGCATTGCAAACTCTACCGAGAGGAGAGAAGTCTCTTCCAAGCACACTCAGGTGGTAAGCTCCCTCCTGAGGGTCCCTCTCTGGTTGTTGGCCTGAGGCTGCTCTCAGCCCCTTGACCTGTGGGCCTTTCTAGCTTCATCAGAGTCAACGCTTGAGAAGAGACAGAGGAAGAGAGAGGAGAGGAAAAGGCAGCAAAGTCACACCCTTGATAAGCTGACTTCATGCAGTCCTTCTGCTGGACACACCCCTCATTAAGAGATGGAACAAAGTCCAGCCATACGCAGGGGAGGGGACCACAGAGGGCATCAATCTGGGGGGCAGGGGGCATTGGGACTTGTGTGACGATGCTGCGTGCCCAGCCAGTCCAGGCCTGGGAGCACGGCTACACAGGAACAAGAGATGGTCGCTCTAGCAGTGTCGAAAGAAGAAATGGAAATGTGGATGGCAACAGTGATAGCGTCATGGTCCCATTTGTGTCACAGTTTAAGTGCACCCAGTACTTTTGTAAGGATTATTTCCAAGAAATTGAACTTTGGGAAGAACACACTGCGTTCACCTCGAGAGCCCCGAGTGAAACTGAAAGTCATGATAAGGTTTGTCCACACAGAACTCACACCTGCCATCTGGTGGAAATGGTACTGGTTTCATTCTTCATTCTGTCTTTCTTGTGGACTGGCTGTCAGTACCATGGCTGTAAGGGGAGCTGCTTGGAGAGATGGGGCTTCCGGCAGGCTGAGCTGCCCAGGGCCAGAGGCCGGCCTGTCCCAGGTGAGATTTAAAGCGACGGACACATCTTTGCTTTATAAACCCTTTTAACCATCACCACACTCTGAAGCCAGGACTGTACATTCTATGGTCAAGTGCGACACATAGCTATTGTAAGTTCTTAAATATTTAATGTTTGCCAGGGTTGTTTGTTCACGCAAACTAATTATGTACCAAGCCTTTTATTGCCAAGAACTATATGCTGGTAAAACTAATTAGCATCACAATAATTGCGCCTTGTGTAAGTAGGGTTCTAAAAGATCAAGATAAATATTTAATCTTAATGCTGTTTTGAAGCTCTCCTCGATTATACAATCAGCTCTCTCCGGGGACCTCAGAAGCACCTTCACAGTAAATAAGGGACACAGCACATGTCACCGGGGCAAGTCGTGGGCTGGCCAAGCAAAATTTTCATTGGTGGCTGTTATGGGTTGAGCAGTGTCCATCCCTCCCCCACCCCAAAAAAGGCATATGTTGAAATCTTAACCCTTAAAACCTCAGAAAGTGATCATCTTTGGAGGTCGTCTTTACAGAAATAATCAAGTTAAGATGAGGTCATAGGGTGGGTCCTAATCCGATATGACTGGTGACCTTATAAAAAGCGGAAATCTGGGCACAGAGAAGTCCACGTGAAGATGGAGGCGGAAATGGGAGTGATGTGTGTCCAAGCCCAGGGACACCTAGGATGACCAGCAAACCATCGCAAGCTGGGAGAAAAGCTCCCTCGTAGCCTCAGAAGGGACCAATCCTGCCTTGATCTCAATATCCTGGCCTCCAGCACTCTGGGAGAGTAACTGTCTATTGTTTTAAACTGCCCAGTTTGCAGTGCTCGGTCACAGCAGCCCCAGAAAACTAATACAGTCCCCCTACTACTAGCCAATGACCAAGGCTCTGGAACTGAGGGCCAGACTCACTTCAGAACAATCTCATCAAGCCTGTGACTCCCTGTTCCCTGTTGAAAACGGCACAGACCCTGCTGCAGGGCCCCGTGGAACCTGCCACCTCATTGTACCCTTTCATTCCCAGAATTAAGGAGAATAAATTTCCCAGGATCTGGTCCCCAGTGGGCCCTTTCCATGACCTCCTCACTCGGGTAATTTCATCCTCAGTTTCTTACTAGCCTCTGAACATATTTAATAACAAGCATGTGTAGTGTCAGGAGAGGCCCAGAGGAGGAGACTTATAACCACAGCCTGTCTTTCTGGCCAGGCCCTAAGTGACAAGACAATCCAGTAAGAAGAGAAAACTGTGGACAGGTTTGCCTCTGTGTCATAAAGGACAAACAGGATGCAGAAAGAAGAAAAAGACAAGAAAATGCAAAGAAAGGTATTCAATTCTGTGTCCATTCACTGGAGAAGCGTAGTTTCAGCACGTGTTTCAGGCCGGATATCATGCGAGGTATCGAGGGCAGGGAAAAGAAGGCAAAGTCTGCGTCGAACGCTTCTGATCTGTTTTGTCTCCTTCATCATTTAATTTCTAGATGGCTTCTGACAACCAGAAGCTCCCCTGGGATGCCAAAGGATGTAGCTTTCCCTCTGACCCCGGACGCTCTGACCTGGGCCTCGACCGGCCGAAGCAAGGGGAACCCTGATGTCATGTTTTGGGTAAATCCCAGCTAACCCGCCTGTCCTACTGAAAGATTATCTCACCTCGCTCTCCAATTCGGTTAAATCCATCAGATAATGTCTCAGTCTCCCTTCCCCTCAGTCTACCTAAGCTTTGCTGAAAAGTGTTAATATTCCACTTTAAATCAACTTTAGTGCTTATTCAAAGTTCCTGTCATGAAAGAAAATTTCCGAGTGTGTGTCTCCTTGTACGTTTGTCCTGTTTACAAAACCTCTACAGCTGATGTTTCAGGCCAAGAGGCAGGTTAAGTTTTCAGAGATCACTGAAGCAAGAATAAAAGTCCCCAGGATGCTACTTATAGCACACCAGGCCCTGCATCCCCACCCCAGGGACATAAAGTATTGCAGGCTGCCAGAGAAAAGATAACACACCCAAGAAATATGCTGTTCCTTTCCCATTTTGATTTCTCTGGTGCCCTGATTTAGAACCTGGCCCTGGCGCATTATGTTTGCATCTCCATCTAGGCAGCAAGGGATGTCAAAAGAGTCAAAAATGCTAGAATCTGTTGGCAGCAGCAGAGGCAGCGGCAGAAATAGAAAAATCCATTCAAAGCCTATGGGTCAATGGGCTCAGACTTCCCAAATTGAAGCCAGCTCAAGGGAGGGGCTCAGGCAGCCCGGGGCTTCTCCCCGCCCAGCAGAGGCGGGGCACCTCTGCTGGGATCCTCACGGGGTCCTGGGTGTGCCCCCTTCTCAGGCCATTTCTTCCAGGCCAGGAGCCCCTGACCCCCCACCAGCCTGGAGAAGCGCTTCTGGGGGCCTCATCTTCCTCCCCAAACCCGAGGGAAGCTCTCACTGTGCCGGGATCTCCCTGCTGGACTCAGAGGCAACCGCTGCTTCCAGTTGGTATCCGGGACACAAACAGCACTGGGTCTTGCTCTCTCGATTCTTTGCTGAAATGACACCTCAGCTTGCAAGTCAGAGGCTGGCTCAGCACCCCGGGTCACCTCCGTAGGGAGACACCAGCTGACAGTGATGGAGAAGCAGCTAGAAGGCACAGACGCAAACCAACAGCGTCCCCAGTGGGGCTACCCGTGTGCCCCTCAAAACTGGAGGGAAACCCAGAGGCTGGAGAGGGAAGGGATGCGTCTCCCACTGCACTCAGAGCTCAGCTCACTGCCATCCCAGCTGTCACCCCTCCCTTGTCCCTGGTCAGATGCTTTTCCCAGTTCCTGGGGATGCAGTCGCAACCTCCACCCTCTCCTCGGCGTCCTCACCCCCAGCATAATGGGAGATAACCGCTTCAATTCACACCCACGTTCAGTCCCTCAGCTCATGACGCGCACTTGTGTTTCCCTGTTTTCTCTCCATTCTCCTAGAAAGAAACTCACCTGTGAACAGCACCTGTCAGGGGCCACAGGCGTTACTTCTCCGTCCTCACCGTGTCCTCTGTGTCCTGTTACTGTGTCATCAAGCTGCATCTCCAAAGGCAGCTGGAGGGCAGCCAGGGTTCGCTGAGTGTAACTATGTTCCTTAGTTACTGTTCCTTCCCTCTCCAAGGCAGCGGATGGATACACAGTCTCAACACCACTGCATCCTATGCTTTCCCACTGCGTCTCCCCATCCCCGCTCTCACGGGTCATGGCACCTGGGAAGATCCGTGCCACCTGCTTCCCAGCACCTGCCTTCAGTGTTTGTACCCCGGGGCTCATTCACGGAAGTATGAGGCCTGGGCCAGGAGAGCAGGACCTTTGCTGGAAAGCCAGGCTAGGAGAAGAGATGGAGCCTTCACCATTTGCTGATTCACTCGTGTGTCCCCATTTCACAGAAGAGAAGTAGGTTACTCAAGCCCCGTATCCAGGGGAGGCTGATCTGTCATATTCCAAAGTCCTCTACGGGTAGGGGTCTAATCACTTTGTCTGTGGGATTCCTTTGCAAAGCAAATAAATGTAGAGATGTCCTCTTGGTGAGCAGCATCCTGAAACTTCCTGTGGGTTCCTTCCCAGCATAGCTGTGCCTATCTGCCATGGAGAAAATTCCCCCCAGGGAGGAAGAAAGAATCGGGGACCCTCACTGGGCGGGATGTCAGCCCCCAAAGCCGGGAGCCTTTGTACGGGGCATATGGCTGTGTAAATTATACATATATGTGGCAACAGTGTACTGCGCTTATTAATTTACACTCGTTAAGAACAATATTTCAGAAACAGTGTTTTATTGGGTCAGTTTCATATCATCCTGCACACAAAACTGTTTCAACATTCTAACGTAACAGAAAAAAAATATTTTGATATGTTTCCCATTTTTAAGCAAACATCTTATACACTTTTATTCATTTTTCTCTACATTGTATTACTTTTTACATTTGATATTGCATTTAAACCATTTACCATATGACTTCAATATTATTCTACCTATGTTTCCATATTATCGTAACATTTCTACAATCATTAAAAGGACAGCACAGAATGGATAAATGAATATGATTTTAATAGTTGCTCCACTGTTTTCCCTTTTCATCCTGTAAACAACTCCATTAACTATCTTTCTTCACCAAGAAATGTATTTCAGGGCCTCGCTGTAGGCCCCTACTTATAACGGGTAGGCTTGGTCAGCTCAGGCTGCTATAACAAAATACCATAGACTGGACAGCTTAAACACAGACACTTATTTCTCATAGTTGTGGAGGCTGGAAGTCCAAGATCCAGCTGCTGGCAGATTCAGTTCCTGGGAGGGCCCTCTTCTTGGCCTGCACATGGCCATCTTTTGTCCATGTCCCCACATGGCAGAAAGAGAGCCCTGGTGCCTCTTCCTCTTCTTGTGAGGGCACTAATCCCATCGTGGGGGCCCCACCTTCATGGCCTCAGCTAAACCTAATCACCTCTCAAAGGCCTCTCACCTCTTAATACCACCATATCGGGGCTAACGGCTTCAACATAGGAATTTGGGGGACACAAACAATAAGTAACATAGGCCCTTGACTTTCACACTTGTCTTAATTTAATCATTCTTAGGCTTTCACTGTATTTAAGGCAGGGTTTCTTATTTGGGGCCCTGTTGACATTTGAGGCCTGATGGTTCTTTGTTTTGGGGGGCTGCCTTTGACCACAAGTTCCCCTGGAAGCAGACTCAGAGATACATATTTGCATGAAGAAACAACACTGGGGAGAATAGTTGGGAACAGCAATCATGGGGGAACCAGAAAGCAGGATTGTGTGCAGGGGAGGTTGAAATGTGTTGCAGCTGCACTGATCTTACAGGGAGTCTAGGAGCCGGGACAGTGCTTGGTGATTGTCAGGAGTTAAGGCAAAAGGGGCTGAGTGTTGTAGGCCTGCCTTGACCACTCACTTGACAGACGTGCAACGGACTGAACCTTGTTTCCTCTCAAGATTCATACGTTGAAATCCTAACCTCCAAGGTGATGGAATTAGAAAGTAAGTCACTGGGGAGATGAACAGGTCATGAGGGTGGATTCCCCATGAATTGAATTAGTGCCCTTGTAAAAGGGACGCCAGAGAGTCCCCCATACTCTTTCTGCCTTGTGCGGACATAATGGGAATTCGGCATTGTGCCACCCAGAAGAGGGCTCTCAGCAGAAACCCACAATACAGTTACCCTGGCCTCCAACCTCAGGACCCTACCATGCAGTCACCATGATCTCTGACCTCAGGACCCCACCATGATGTCACACTGACCTCAGACTTCCAACCTCCAGAAGTGTGAGAATTAAACTTTTATTGTGTACGCTCCCAGTCTGGGGAATTTTTGTTAGAGTTGCCCAAATGGACCAGACAGAGGTTGCTGCAGGGAAGGGCTGAAACTGGCCAAGGCAGCTCTCTCCAGCTGAAGCCATTCCAAGAGGTGGATTCCCAGCAAAAGGGGATGGGCACCCCATCCTGCAGAGCCCCTTGGGTCTCTCTCCAAGGCATCCATCACCTGAACCTCTAATTGTATTGGCTCCAACCAAATAAAGCCACACCTATTCCAATGACCCTTGGCCTTCATTCTCACTGCCTCTGACTGCAGCTGGCACGGCCACGTTCTCCTCACCATGGGCTCTCAGGCACCAGCGTGATCATCCCCAGGCCTCCTCCAACCCAAATGATGTTTGTTTCACAAATAAGTGTATGGACCTGTGAACAGCAGAGTGTTTTTCAAGCAAAATAGAACAACTCCTTCCCTGTTTACAGAGGCTAATTATGAAAGACGGAAAACATGTTTTCTCCTTCTGTAAAGTCTCTCTTGAGCTTAGAAGCCACATTTGGCTTTTTTTCTTTCTAGACGGGGCTCCCTCTGTGCTCTTCTGCGAAGTCTCTGTGGAGACCGGGGCCACGCGGCGACGGCTCCTCTCTCTGCTCTGTGCATTTCAGGAGTGTCTTGGGACACATTCCTTTGGTGCCATATGCCACATGCACTTGTGAATTGAACTTAAAAGTACAGCATGAACACATTGTCTAATTAATTAACATTTAAAGGCTCTTTGAAGAAAAGCTCACTGGGCAGACAACGTGACACAAGAATGTGTGAACGATGAGCCACCAGATTTGGGGAATTTAAAATATTATAATGGGCACCCCGTTTACGTCCTGGGCGTATCCGTTCAACGTGGCCTCGGGCTCTGGGACGTTATGAGCAGGTGCTAGATGTCAGCCCATTTTCCAGTCCAGGCTGGAAGCCTTGAACTACCCAAAGCCAGTCCTGAAGAATGTATTTTTATTCCTTGTTAAATAAACCATTGGTCTATTTTCTCTTACCAAAAACCTTCTTATAAGAAACATGATAATGAGCATGTGTGCCGGGTGATGATGCCGGGAGAAAGGAGCTGAGAACCACGGTCACAGCACGCGGGGACTCGCGATCAGGATGCTTCCCGCGTGGTGTTGTCCTTCTGAGTTTGTTCTCACTAAAACAAGTCCCCAGTGTAGCTAGGTGATGAAAAGATACATATTTAGGAAGATGATGTGAGAGACTGAAAAGTTCCCAATTGCCTGAGAAAGGCACATCTCTCTCTGATTCTGGGGGGCCCACCTGTCGGGGAGCCAGCCACCCTCTATTTGAGTCTAGTTGAGTTAAAACCATGGTTTTGGGAGTTCACCATGTGGGCAATTGAGTGAGCAGTGCCTGGGGACTTAGCAAGCATCCTCCACTCTTTCTGCCCTGGGATGACCTCGGGGATGTCATTTAATCTCCGGCTCTTAAAATGTATAGTAGACAAAATTTCGCCACGTTCTCACTTTGCAGCCATGTGGCACTAAGACCTCATCCTACCACCTGTGGAAATACCTGTAGAAAATGACATTGGAGGGACCTTGGAAGACTCTTGTAATGTCCCGTGCCTATTGCATCTGCTCATGAAACACTAATATGGTCTGATGGTGGATGCCCCTGGGCAAAAATACGAATGGAAGCTTGGAAGCCTTCCCTTTGGCAGTGCCCATCCTCCTATGCGCCCATGGGTGAGAAGTGGAAAGTTAAGCTGATTATCCTGTGAATGCAAAAAGGAAAGTAAAACCAATTTCCCCTTTTTCTTTCAGAGCATGTCACCTCAATTCTCTACCTGACTTTGCCTGGGTAACTTCTGAAAGCAAAAATCCCATTCATCACACATCAAGAGTACTCATATTTAATTGACCATCTTAAGAAAACAGCTCATGAACATTTTGAAATGATACACAAATGCCACAGGTGGGATGGTGACAAGCTTACTCATCAGCACATAAGACAGATCAACCACTTCACGCTTCTTTCCATTCAGGAAAGGCCAGAAGGGTCACTGCTGCTCTTCACTCATTCTCTATACCGACTCCAACAAACAAAATAATTAGATCAAAATGATCGTACTATCTTTTAGCTGAAGGGGGTTTCCAAATATAAGAACCCCAATCACCTGTTAAGCCTTGATTCACGCCTTTGATTTGGAAAAGGGAAAAGACCCCGGAGGCTCCTGCCAGGTCTGATGGAATAAAAGTTTTGTTGTTCTGCTTGGTTAAAAATGCTCGGTGAGATCACAATACCTCTTTGAAAATGGACAGTGATATCGATCTGGGTGCATCTGTCTCTTTCAGCAGCTGAAAACGACACCGCATGTGATTTCCTGTCACCAAAGCCCGGCAGACATGGCGGGGTCCAGGCTCGGCGGCCCGCGCGGCTCCCATCAGTACCTAGGGCCAGGCATCTTCTTGCCTTTCACCAGATATGCCTGGGGCTCTGCTGCACAGCTCTCTAAACAACTTGCTACCTCCCTCCAAAGGTAGGTTCCTTTTACTTCCATTGGCTGCTGTAGCATAAACAGAACATTTTATTTTTATTTTATTTTATTTTATTTTGTGGTACGCGGGCCTCTCACCGTTGTGGCCTCTCCCGTTGCGGAGCACAGGCTCCGGACGCACAGGCTCAGCAGCCATGGCTCACGGGCCCAGCCGCTCTGCGGCATGTGGGATCTTCCCAGACCAGAGCACGAACCCGTGTCCCCTGCAACGGCAGGCGGACTCTCAACCACTGCGCCACCAGGGAAGCCCTGGAACATTTTTAAAAAGTGAAAATCTTACAAAATAAGCAATCAGGAAAAAAAAAACAAAAAAAGCAAAACCTTCCAGGAGAACAGATTTGCTCAAGCTTTGCTCCCCAGGGTAAATGATATGATTTATACCTGTTGTTTCCATTTCCAGTCCACGGTCGCGTCAAAAACATTACAGCTTAGAGAAGAATAAAATAGCATCAGCCCTATTCATCCCTATGCCCTGGCAGGGGAAATTAAACTGTGTGGAAGGCACCCTGAACTTTGCAAACCCACGTTGCGTCCTGGGCAGATAAAACTGTGACGTTAATTTTTTATCTCATTGTACCTGAGCAATGGATCTGAAGAAACATAATGGTCTTGGAGGAAATCCATGTCATGACTAATTGTTACTTTCACCCAGTGCTTTCAAAATATTTTATTAAAGTTCAGTGAGAATCTTAGGTTGAATTAGAAAGTTAAATGCTTAGAGATGAGAATGTAATTATTTTAAGAGACATCAATTTGATGTATGCTTTATTTTTTCTATATTTTAATGTGAGGTGATATGTGTATTTCTTTTTAGAGGAACTGTAATATGATTTCTACTCTGGTGATAATGGCAAAGCAAGAGAATAAAGAGAAAAAGAACAATAGCAATGAAAGTAACACTCATCTTTGAAGTTTAAATTGTGGAACTACAGAGCTAAAAGTTGGAGATCATCTTCCCCATCAAATACCTGCATTTTATAGACAAGGGAGTCAGGTGCTGTTCTGAGTTGAATTGTGTCCCCAAAACGGCATGTTCACGTGCCAACCCCCTGTGCATGTGACCTTATTTGGAAATAGAGTCTTGGCTGATGGAATACAGATAAGATGAGGTCATAGGGTGGGCCCTAAAAATCCAATGGTTGGTGTTCTAATAAGAAGAGGGAGGGCTTCCCTGATGGTGCAGTGGTTGAGAATCCACCTGCCAATGCAGGGGACACAGGTTTGAGCCCTGGTCTGGGAAGATCCCACATGCCGCGGAGCAACTAAGCCCGTGTGCCACAACTACTGAACCTGTGCTCTAGAGCCCACGAGCCACAACTACTGAAGCCCGCACACGTACAGCCCATGCTCCACAACAAGAGAAGACACCGCAATGAGAAGCCCACGCACCACAAAGAAGAGCAGCCCTGGCTTGCCCCAACTAGAGAAAGCCTGCATGCAGCGACAAAGACCCAATGCGGCCCAAAATAAAAATAAATAAAAAGAAGAGGAAAAATGATACAGACACTGACATGTAGTGACACAGACAGAGATTGGATATCCCCCTACAGGCCAGGGGATACCCAAGACTGCCAGCCACACAGGAGCCCAAGGGACAGGCCTGGAACAGACTCTCCCCTGAGGCCTTCAGAACCTTCATAACCTTCATGGCTCTGCCAACACCTAGATTTCAGACTGCTGGTCTCCACATGATGAAAGAATACATTTCTGCTGCCTTAAGTGAACCAGTGTGCAGTGATCTGTTACAACAGCCCTAGGAAACTTACAAGGGCACCAAGGAATTAGGCAGTGGTGGAACCGAGACCAGAGTCCCATGAGCATCCTTTCCACTGGGCCCTAGGGCCTCTCTCAGCTCAAGCAATTCTACAGAAAAGCAAACTCCATCAGGATTCCCAGGGAAAATATTTCTACCTTAGTGTGAGTTACCCTAAAGGCAGAACCCACACTGAGGATTTGAATAAAAGTAACTAATGTGAGAGGCAATCCACAACAGGCAGGGTTGAGACAGGGACGGTGCAGGTGAGTGCTGTGGCCGACAGGGCAATGTCCTGCTGGGATAATGCCCCAGAAACATCCCACTGAGGGGTGGGGAGCTGGGATGACTTATCACTCTGCAGGTGTTATCTGCCTCACTTCTGGTCTGCCCTCTGTGGGTCTAGCATATTCCTCTGGACAGAGAATGTCCTCGGGCACGTCTGCAAGCTGTATTTGGGATGGGCTGGGGGATGTGTGTGGGACACACCAACAGCATCCTCTGACCTTCCTTTCCCATCACTGAGTTTACATGTTAACCACAAACAACCAGAATGCAATCCTTCTGAATTAGAGGGTTGGTGTGGAGAATAAGAACCAGAGGAACTGTTTTTTTTAATTCCAAAAGATTGTTTTAAGAAGATAAAGTTGGGCTTCCCTGGTGGCGCAGTGGTTGACAGTCCGCCTGCTGATGCAGGGGATGAGGGTTCGTGCCCCGGTCCGGGAAGATCCCACATGCCATGGTAGTGGCTGGGCCCATGAGCCATGGCCGCTGAGCCTGCGCGTCTGGAGCCTGTGCTCCGCAACTGGAGAGACCACAGCAGTGAGAGGCCCGGGTACCGCAAAAAAAAAAAAAAAAAAAAAAAAAAGAAGATAAAGTTAAGTAAGGAAGGCTGGAATATTCAGAAGTGACAGAATCAGTATTGGCAAAAAATGTATTTGCCGATATATTTAGTACAGAATATATAATAGTACAGAATAGAGATGCCTTAAGTGGTTCTTTCAGAAGTACAGCTGATCCTCATTAGTCACAGATCCTGTATTTGCAAATATGTCAACTCATTACATTTCTTGGTAACCCCCAAATCAATACTGTGGTACTTACTCATTCACTGACATAGACTTAGTGGCAAAAATTCTGAGCTGCCTGTTGTGCATGTTCCCAGCTAAGAGCTAACAAGGGATGCCCTGCCTTCTTGTCCCAGCTCTCAGACTGTAAACAGGGATTCTTTTTGTGCCTTTTTTGGTGATTTTGCTGTTTAAAATGGCTCCCAATGGTGCTGTAGTGCTGTCCAGTGTATCTAGGGGTGAGAAGGCTGTGATGAGCCTTGTGCAGAAAACCTGTGTTAGATCAGCTTTGTTCAGGCCTGAGTTACAGGGCTGTTGACCACGACTTCAATATTATTATTATTAAATCAACAGTATCTATTAAATAAGGTGTCTTTAAACAGAAACATACATAAAACAAAGGTATGAATTGATTGGTTGGCGAGAATGTCATAAGCAGAAGCCTGCAGGAACGTAACCCTATATTTCCTATAGGAGCAATGGCTCAGTAGTCACTAATTTTGTGTTCACAGTGACTACAGAACTTAACCACCATGAATAACAAGAATCAACTGTATTATGAAAAGTTTTCAGCAAAAGATACTAAGTTAACTCTCTTTGTCCAAAATACAACTATAAGTAGCCTTTCAGTAAAGATACTATCTGACATATCATTACTCCATTTTATTCTTGTTGTGCCATTGATTTTAGATACAGCAAAGGGTGAGAATAATTTTTCCCATTTTGCTTAATCTCCAGTTCACACTGGTGAGGTCCTTGGGATTGATAATAAATTAATGCATATATGCAGACACACATAAATGATGCTATACTCTTTTATTTTAAGCACAAGGAAAAGTAGGTTAAAAGTCAAGTCATATGTTCATTTATTCCAATTAAGGAGGCTGGAAAAACAACACATGAATGAAAAACAGTTCATCATTTGGTACATTGTGGAGGTTATTCTCTAAGAAAGTAAACTGGTAAACAGAGACAGAGAAATTCAGAAAGAAGTTATTGCAGGAAGTCAAGGGCAGGGAAAGGATTATGAACATTTAAGACCAAGGCTGTGTTTAACGACAGATTTCAAATCTCTTAGATATTTTATCTTGAAGTCCCAATTTCCCTCAAGGCAAAGTACTGGTGTTTACGATTCCTAATTGCTGGTTTTAGCAGTTCTTCAGGGGGTGAAGGGAAACCTATAAGCGTCCAGCCAGGCGGAGGTTCACGTCTGTTCCGTAATCCTGGGTGTTCACCCAACATCGACCCCCAGCTGCATGCTTTTTAAACTTCATATGGTCGGAGACATTCAGAGCAGGGACTTTCTCCATTATGTCGGCACCCCAACTTGAGAAAGACAGAGCATTATTGTGTCAGTGAGTTTTCTTATTGACTTACCAAGTAGAATGTTCGTATTGTTTCGGAAGGTCTCAAAATGAAGAAGAATCTTGAGATCGTTGAGATTCAGACTGTGCCAGCCGGTTGTGTTTTTGTTCTTGTTGTTGTTATTGTTTCTAAAATATTCACCAAAACTTCCTCTCCAGAAGCCACTGCACGTTTGTGTGGGACCCCAGATTGCTTGGGTGGATGTGATAAGAAATACATGTGGGTTTTGAAGAATGCGGTCTTGATTAAATGTTTCCCTCTGTAAACAGAAACCTATCCCTTGCCCCGTGGAAGGGAGCCGGGACCAGCTACAGGATATCCCCTCTTCTTCCCCAAATGCTTATGATACCCGACTCTTCTCCTCTCTCTGGCAGGCTTCCCCCCCAACCCCCATCTGAGTCAAAGTAACCCCAACCCACATTTCTACTTTTCAGGGACAAGACAATGCAGTGGCAAAGGGCCTGCGTGTGTGTTGAATGAGGTTGGAACGCTGCTAAATGTTCTAGGTCATCGCCATGGACTGCAGGGTAGAGTTGTGAAGAGTGGAAATCTTTTAGTGTTTCTGTGAGAAAAGGAAAAAAAAAAAGGACAGTTAAGTGGAAGCTACCGAGAGTGGAGAGCTGGTTAAGGGGCCCATTAGAAAGGAGAAGATACAGGAAAAGGATAACAAGTCAGAGAAGAGCTGGAAGAGGCTTAAAGTATGTGTTTGAGAGTCTGGAAAGCCAGACCCACACTCTCTGTGCCTCAGAGTGACCACTGGTAAATAAGAGAAAAACAGGCCCTGCCTCACAGGGCAGTGTGAGGACTTAATGAGATTGTGCTCTAAAGTGTTCAACATGGTGCCCCTTCCCCCTCCCTCCCTCCCTCCTTTCTTTCCTCCCTCCCTTCCTCTTTCCCTCCCTCCTTCCTTTTTTCCTTCCTTTCTTTCTTTCTTTCTGGCTCCCTCATTTAAAAAATTTTTTTTATCCTGAAGATAATCTTGGAAACAATGATGTGCTGCTATAAACGGGAGGTCAGCAGCTCAGGGCAGCATCAGAAGACTAGAAACCCAATGTGGGTAAAGCAGGTAGACAGCCTGTGAGCTCCCTAAATGAAACTCAGGGGCCAGAGGACTTTTGTAAATGTGATCGCTGAGACATCTGAGGGATCTTTGAAAAACAGAGAGCAGAAGGAAAGATTGCCAAAACCAAAAGTGAATAAATGGCATTTCAAAACCCCAATGGAAAAGAAAATTCACTTAAGGCAAACTACAGGTTAGTGAATTTAAAGTACATCCCTAGAAAGAATCTAGACGCTTATTATAATAATGGTCTGAGAACAGCTAAAGGGAAAACAATGGTAACTAGGATCCAGTAAGAGTCAAGAAGAATAAGTCACGAGTCCTTTCTTGAGAGGATTACTAAACCCAGATTTCACAGAAATGTTTTAAGAAGCAATTACATGGATTTCAATCAACTATAACATGGTATTTTGTAATACCCTTACAGATTAGATGAAATTTAAAAATAAAACGTTTTGGCAAGCATCTCATCCAATCCACATCTGTTTGTAAAATGCCTGTTGGTTCTCGGCCCTCTGCTTAGTACTAAGGGTACAAAAATGGGAAATGCAGCTCCCACCCCAGGGCGCTGGAGCTTTGGCTAAGAGAGGAGAACCAGTATCAAGTTCCATAACCATTAGTGTTGATCTTGTGCAGGGTCTTGTGCAGGCTTCAGCTTGTGCTCTCTTTGGTGCTTTTATCAGTGACTTGATACAAAGATGGAAGACATGTCATCAAATCTGCAAGTCCCAACAGCGTGAGGGTTGGCAAATACAATGAATTTCAGGGTCTGAATCCAAAAACGTCCCAAGTGCACTGCAGCAGGGGGTCCTATGCCACAAGCTGGACAAGCCACAGTTTGACATGAATGAGTGTGAAGTCCAAGCCCAGAATAGGAAGGCCTGGGAGCCGGGTTGGGCACCTATCAGATAGGGGGTGAGGCTTGGCGACAAGGGGCCGTCTAGGCTAACAGCACCACACTGCAGGCTCTGAGCCGCTCACGCCTCCAACTGAACAGTGACTGAGAGTGAGGGGGACCCCCTGAGCTGCTCAGACCATGCTGGGGGCGGGGGTGGGAGGGGAGTGTGTGTAGGGGAACATCACAATCTGAAGGGTGCCTTGGAAACTGGAGGAGGTAGAGGGGAAATGATGTGTACAGGAAAGGGAAACCAATCCGTGTCAAGTGAGAAGTTACGTTAAGTGAGAAGAATGGTTAGCCTAACCATCAGATAGGAAGCTAGTAGAAAACAGAAGATGGACAGAAACTCCAGGCAGAGAGATGCCAGCTGGAGAGAAAACGAAAACAAACAAGCACAGTTACAACCAGAACCTCAGGGCATGCCCACGTCTCTACACATGAAAATGTCTGTTCTCAGAATTGGTGAATTAATGATACAGGAATTAAGATAAACAGCTTGAATCCTTAGCAGGAAAAGGTAGAGGGAATCTGAGCACTGGGTGTGGCTTAGGATACTGCTTCCTTGGAGCAGATACTGGCCTAGAGGAGACCTGAGAGGTTCTGTTTGACTTCTTAGCAAGATCGATGCCTGACCTGGGGCTTGTGGACACGTGCTTACTGGTCCATTTTCCCCA
Source organism: Grampus griseus (assembly GCF_964374135.1). Classification (NCBI taxonomy): domain Eukaryota; kingdom Metazoa; phylum Chordata; class Mammalia; order Artiodactyla; family Delphinidae; genus Grampus; species Grampus griseus. Next base: position 3,491,885 of record NC_139012.1, on the reverse strand, counting down.
TCCACTTTCTTCAGTGAGGCCCTGGGGTTATATATCTGTGACACCTCTGAGGACCAGACCATGCACATTCTCCAAGGAAGAATGAAAGTGAACTCTTGTCCCTCTCCTCACAAAATAAACTTTTCAAACAACTCTCTTGTGGGCTTATAGGAAGTCTTAAACCTCCCACTTGTAGCAGATCATTCAAATTCAAAGTGTTTCAGCTCCTGGAGATAGCTGATGATGTAATATAGGAGGATTGGATTATCTTACTGATGCAGGCTACCAACCACAGACCCCAAATCTAGCCTAGCCTACTCAGAACCCTGGATATACTCTTCACAACCCTTTTTCAGGGTGAGTGGTTTACAGCTCCGCGCAGCAGCAAGCTGATGGAGTTCCCATGGTTCCAGGGAACCACACAGGCTAATAAGGTGGCCCACCGTTCCTGTCCTCTCTCTGGACCCAACAAATGTGTTAAATATGCAGTTTAGCACACAGCCCACTGGTCCAGGCCCAGAGCGCTCTGCCCCTGCACTCCTGTGTATATTCTGATTTCTTTCTCCTGCCTCGTAACAGATTCCTTCTTGCCCTTCATCTGAGCTATCGCCTGCATTCTGACTGTACTTATGTGGCCCGTTCTCTTCTCCTCAAATCATATTCTCTGGGACAAATTCCCCCCCAAATTGCTTCTTTGTCTTTACCTTAACTGAAGCCACAGGTATGTTACAGGGGATTTTATACAAATGAAAATTTTATCAATTTTTTTCCTAGCTGTAAGTATTGTCTTTATGATATGATATGATATAAAGAAGTTATGACATAGTTTCTTAGATGCTTATTGAGTTAGTGAATAACACTGAAAAGGCATACAGAATAATATTAAAGGAAAGAACCATGATGTGAAAATGAAAATTGTATATAGAATTTGGGGGGAAATCAAGTGAAAAAAATAAGCTATTGCACATCAAATATATAGCATAGTAGCGGATACATAGTACTTAATAAATGCCAAGTCTTAGTCTAGCTGTAAACATTGTTTCATTTATTAAGCTGCTGTCGCAGCTGACATCATTTACTTTGACCAGTGGAATTTGTACCTGCATCGCCTGCTGGTGTGGTCATGGGTGAACATCTCATTTGCACTGTCACACACATTTCTCTTTGGTCCAGCAAGATGGACTGTAGGAAAGGGTAGGAGATGGAAAATGTGTAATTCACATAACTATGAGCTTTTCCCCCTCACAACCAAGATTTTCTATAACATCACTGTTCCTTATTGTTTAAAGGCATTGTTACGGCATTGTTTACTCTTAAAGCAGAGGATGAGTGGGTACATTTGGTCCTTTCTATAACATTCCAGCAATCGAATCAACACTGACAGAAAGTTGAACAGCAGTTGCCTGGGGAGGAGGCGGGGTGGGGGGCGCGGTGGGAGGCAGAGAATGACAGACGATCATGAGGAAGCTTTGGGGATGATGGATGCGTGCATCACTTAACTGTGGTGGCAGTTATGGACGTGCACACAGGCGAAACCTTAGCGAGTTGTGCACTTTAAATATGTGCATTTTATGATTGTTAATCATACTTCAATAAAGCTGTTAAAATTACATCTGTATTTTTCTTCTCACAGTATGAGTTGGGTTTGGATATATCACCAAATATGCAAAGTAGTTTACCAAATCCAACATCTTGCCAACATGTCTCCTATCACTTAATTATCAGATCAGAGTAAAATTTCCAGTGTCTATCCTGACACCCCGTCGTGCTTTCTAAATCACATAACCATTTTCTTCTTCATTGTCATTACAGATGCTTGATTCATGTTTCAGTGATGTATTCTCAATTTTACTCTACTATCTTATGAGTTTTCATACGTGTGAAGTGGGCTAAAATGAGCAAACTGGTTCTTTCTTGCAAAGATCTCTCTCATTTCCTGTGTTTTGGTTCCCCAAATGGAGCCTTATTCGGTTATACTGCATCTATACTAAGTTTACTCAGTTCTGTTTTAAGCACCACCGTACTTACTTTCAAGGAAGAGCAGCAGAGAAGGAAGATGACATCAGCAATTTAGTAAAACAGAGGCTTTCCACGTGGACCCCAAATCCGCTCTCTCTATGTGGAAGGCACTAATGAGATTTCAAAGGCACGGATGACTCAGAGATGCTCTCTGGGTCCTGACCAAAGCTGCTGGCTTAGTTTGCTCTGAGGGGAAATGGAGCTGGAAATGTCCTCTTGAATAGGGGGTGAAGGAAGGGCTTCACTGGGCACCAGGCACCCCAGCCTTGGCTCCCAGATGTCCTGTCCAGGCTCACACGAGGGATATCCTTGTGACAAACCTGCTGCCCTTGGCAGCACCCAGATGTTTACAAAGGAAGGCTGGTTCCTCGTCAACAATAATCAAAACAGTGAGCGCTGTGTGTGATCTCTCCCACTTCCACAGGGAATTTGAATAAAACTAGAATAGGATTAGAAACAAATATCCAATTGACTAGGGGCTCAGTTCCCCTGTTTGGGGAGAAATCTGAATATTTAACTCATTTTTGGTCCTTGCATTTTAACAAGCAAATCTGATCAAACTAAAATTCTTTTTACTATAAAAATTCCCCTTTAAAAATACTGTGTATAGAAAATATTCCAAGTCTTTGAGTCAGCATTTTGTTTCTGGGAATCTGTCTTAATTTTGCAATCAGAAACACACTTGAGGATTTATGAAAAGTAACTGCTATAATATTTCATCAGAATAATATTTGTAATACAATTATAGTAGGTGACAGTATTTACATTAATGAAAAATTGGAAACATTAATTGTTTGAGTGACATAAATCTGCTCTAGTATATATCTATCCCATAAAAGGCACAGGCATTAAAGATCCTGTTTACTAAGAATTTTTAATGATAGAGAAAAGCATATACAGAAGAATGTTAAAAAGTCATAATAAAAAATGCAAAGTCATGCAGAAATGGATGAATGAATTAGTTGATGCTGGTAGAGTATATACAACTATGCCTGACACGTGTGCAATCAAAGTTCACTGTTATCTCAACCAATCTATTGAATACATTTGCATATTTAAGAAAATCCAGAATATGGAACAAAGTCTTCAAAATAGGCTTTCAAGTAATTTTATTCTTATGTGTTGTCTCAATTTTCTGCAGTGAGTTTATAAGGCATTCGTCATTAAAATAAAATCTGTGGCAAAGAGGAAGGAAATTACATCTGCACAGTCATACATTGTTTGTAAATGACAAAGAGTTAATTCTGACATTCACAAGATGAGATGGGCAACGAAAGCAATCATGCAGTGAAAAAACCCATAATATAGCCTCCAAATTGACAAATTTTCTTTCGGAAGTAGTTATTAGTTTTATTGGATGACTTAGTTGTTCTTAGTTATTTAAATTGGCTGATTAATAACTGGGAGCATAATGGTTAAGAGAGTTGTGACTTTCCAAAATTTATGGATTGGGAATAAGTGTGTGTGTGTGTGTGTGTGTGTGTGTGTGTGAGAGAGAGAGAGAGAGAGAAAGAGAGAGAGAAAGAGAGAGAGGGAGAGAGAAAGAAAGAGGGAGAGAGAGATGGAGAACATACCTACATTCATGCATTTTCTTTTCAACTCATGTATTTTACCTTGTTCCGGGAAGTATTTAAGTCAGATCGATTCGTGATGAGCTGTCAACAATTATATGTAAGTAGTAAACAAAGTGACCTGCTGGGAAAAACGCGCCTTCCCTCCGCACCTCTCAGGAGGCCGTCTGATGTATCTTTACACTTGGCCTGGTCTTTAACTCTTGAAGTTCTGCAACGTCTGCCTCTTTCGGGGTCAGTGAACCTTTAGTGGCTTCACTGACTCTTCTCTTTCACGATTGTGGTGATGGGAACACCACCATTCAAAATGCTGAGTGCGCCTCTAAAAGTAGGAACAAATTATGAATTCTTGTAAAGACTGTTGTTTGCAGCATCCCTGTGCAGTGGTCTGCAGGCACCCTTGTCTCCCTGTGTCGAGTGAGTCTCGCTGACATCGGTGATGTGTGCCCTTCTGAAAGTGGCATTGTCTTCTCCTGAGCTTCTGTCCATGAACTGTTTCACCCTAAATGAGAGCACTGCTTAGGAATGACATTGCTAAACGGGGAACATTTGATTCTTCCAGTCGATAGCAATTCTTGGAATATGGGAGGGAGTTTTCTGTTCCTATTTTCATTTCCTGACACTTGTAAAGAGCTTTCAATCAATGGATAAACCACCCGTAATAATTAACCAGACAGAGTGAAATCATTTGTTACTCAACCTACATTATTACCAAGGGGAAAAGCCGCTGGCCTCCTACAGATATTGCTACATGATTGCAAAAGAGCAAGTGGGTTAAAGTTGTATTTTTTTCCTTCAGAAACTCTATTTGCCAAAGCCCACAGATTGCATTGCACCATTCCCGCCGCTCGTGCTGATGATGCTGCAATACGGGCTGTTTTCATAGGCAAATGAATTTGCAAAATCAGACCTACTCTTCCAGATTATGCTGCCATAGCTACAAACAAAAACAAAGAGTCAGCAAAGAAACAAGTCTCAGAGGAGCTTTCCAGCACGTTCTGCGAGCATCCTTGGGTTCCTTTGGGAAAAATTATACAACCGTTGCGTCTTCACCCATCCCTTAATAAATCAATAAATTTGGATTGAGAACCTACTGTGAGCAAGGTGCTCTGCTGGGTGAGAGAGAAAATGCAAAGACGGGTAAAATATAGCCTGTGATGTGGAAGAGGACGTATATATGGAGATGTCTAAGGAACAGAGAAGATAATTCCCATCTAAGGGAAATCCCAGTGAAGCCAGACCCCCCACCCCTTCCCTGACCCTCTGACACTACATCCTGGCACCTCTTCCCCCTCCTCTGTGGACCAAATAGCACCGTAACAACCTCCCAGGTGGTCTTCCTGTATCCACCCTTGTTCAATTCCAGTAAGTTCTCCCTACAGAGGTGTCATATTATAAAAGCCCAAATCTGATCATTGAAATATCTGCATAAAACTCTTAAATAGCTTCCCATTCCATTTTAGAGTAAAGGACAACATTTCCACCGTGACCTCCAAGGTCATGGGGAATCTGGCCCTGCCTGCTTCTGCCGGCTCCCCCTGACCACCGGTTTCCTCCGCTCGAGCCACAGTCTGTGGCTCTTCGAATGTGTGCCTCCTCTCCTGTCTAGTGTATTCAGAGTACTGTCCCCCCCACCCTACCTCACCAGGAACTCTCTCCTTCCACGGCTGTAGTAAGCTCCAAACCCTCCTTCTGAGCTCAGCTACAAGCCCCGGAAAAGCTCCTCTGAGTTGCTAGACCGCAGGACATGAAACGTTCTGACAGCATCCTGCATTTTGGGTTATTAGCCCTTATTTTATTAAGATACAACTGTGTATGACAGAAAACTTGAAATACCAGTGGCTTAATAGATCAATTTCGTATTTAAAGCGTGCAGAGCTGAAAAGAGAGCTCTGTAAGAACCAGGGACCCAGGGTCCTTCTAGGATCTTCCTCAGATCAGATTCAGCATTTGACCCCACCACGTTGTCCATGATGGCTGATCGAAATCTGGAAGCCAGAACTACATTCCAAACAGCAGAATAAGGAAACAGAAAAGAAACAAAAGAAGGATGCCCTCTCACTTGAAGACTACATTCCATAAACTATACACAATGCTTCAATGTACAAACCATTGGCTAGAACGTATTCACATGCCACAGCTAGCTGCAGGGAAGTCTGAAAAATGTAGTGGATGCTGAGTGATCCCTGCCCAGCTAAAAATAAAGGGATGAAGGTATAAAGTTACTGACGGCATCTGCTCTGTCATAGTCTCTTCTAGATTGTAAGCATGAAGACAAGGACCAGGTCAATTTGCGCACCCCCCTCCCATATTCTTGGGGCCTGCCTGGCATGCTTCCAGCACATTGCTGAAGATCCTGAAATATTATTGAATGAGTGAATGGATGGATGAATGAATGGGTGGATATGAATGAATGAGTGAAAGTCCTATGGGATCCAGAGACAGAACTCGTTCATTTCAGATTGGAGGGGGAGATGGCGGTCATGAGGAAGAGCAGAAGTTGTGATTTTTGAGATCACACCTTCATTTTGAACGTGTGATCTCAACTGGGATGAAAAGAATTAACCCACTTCCCTTGGAGGAGTAGGCTATGAATAATCCAGCCAGGAAAATGATGGGAGCAAGTGCCCAGAAAGGGTAAGGCTCAAGAGAGGAACAGAAGACGGAAAGACGTGGCGACATGGACAAATGTGAGAAAACACTGGAAATGTAGACTGGGCCGAGACTGCATGCGAACATCTGGGCAAATCACCTCTCAGCTCAGTAACCATTGGGGACTTTGATGGGGTAGTCACAGCACACAGGGCATCTTGTCCAGACAGTCCAGAACCACAGGCACGAAGTCACCTTAGGATGTATGACTCACGGTCAGATCAAAGTGGTCCCCATTGAACCTCTGCAATACAGCATCCTCCTAAAGCTTGTATCTGTTGATCTCGCTTGATCCTTCATTAAGAAACTAGAAGGAGGGCTTCCCTGGTGGTGCAGTGGTTGGGAGTCCGCCTGCTGATGCAGGGGACACGGGTTCGTGCCCCGGTCCGGGAAGATCCCACATGCCGCGGAGTGGGTGGGCCTGTGAGCCATGGCCGCTGGGCCTGCGCGTCCGGAGCCTGTGCTCCGCGGCGGGAGAGGCCACAGCGGTGAGAGGCCCGTACCGCAAAAAAAAAAAAAAAAAAAAGAAACTAGAAGGAAATGGAGAGGAATCCCTCATCTTACTGCCACCAACCCCAGCAGCCTAGTAAGCTCAGCGTCCTCCCATCTCTGTGCTTGCACTCGGGTTTCAAAGGATGAAGGGTTTTCTTTTTGTTTTTTTTTTCCTTTCAAAGGTCAACCATTCATTTCTACTCCACACCATCACCTCTCCTTCTCCATCATTGCTTTCTCTCTACTGGACCATTTCTATCTGCAAACAAATGGGTTCCGGCTTCTTTTAAAAAAGAAACAAAACACCCTTTTTGATTTCCTGCTTCCAACTAGTAAGAGCTCCATTTCTTTGCTCCTGTAGACATCAGTTTCCTGAAAGAATCTGGAACCACTTCCTTGCCTCTCACTCTGCCCCAAACTCTCCCGTCAGGGCTTCTGGCCTCTTCCCAGGAGCTATCCTGGTGATGGAGATGCAGAGGTCGTAGCTGCTGGTGATGGAGATGCAGCTGCTGGTGATGGCGATGCAGAGGTCTCTCCCGTCTCCCAGCCTGTCGGCAGCATTCAGCTCCTATGAACGTATTTTACCTCTTGAAACACCTCTTCTCTCAGTTTCCATGACGCCCACTCTCTTGCTTTTCCTACATCACATTCTCCTTTGCTGAGCCTGGATGGGTTTTTTTTTTTTTTGCTATGCTTTCCTTCTAGATTATCCAGTTCTGCCCAATAACTTCAAATACAGACTATACACCAATACCTCTGGCTTTGACTTCTGCCCTGAATCCCAGGCCTGTGGATCCAACAGCCAGCTTTCCATTTGACATCTCCACTTGGAAATCTACTGGGATTCATGATTAGTTAACATGACAACACAAAACTCTCAGTTTTCCACCTGCCCCCAGCCCACCATCTGCCCTGCTAGATGCCTCCTGTCAGTCCATTTCCTCCGGCCAGTTCTTAGGATGCATACTTGATCCATCGTTTTCCTCTCCTCCTTCATCCAGCTCTTCAGCAGGTCATGGTGAGATCTCTAACTGGCCTCTCTGCTTCTCCCATTGCCTTTGTCATCCTATTCTGCACGAAACAGCTAGAATATTAGTTCATGCACATTGTGACATGTCAATATCGCAAGAAACATACTCGCCTGGAGGCTGGTCTGAGCTCTTTGCCACGCCCCCTCCCTACTGCTTCCTCAGCCCCAACCTGACCTGTCTCTCTCTGGCCTCACCCCCTGCATGCTTCCACTTTCCCATGAAGTCCAACCTCACTGGTCTTTTTTCTGTTTCTCAAATGTGTCAAGCTCCCTCCCCCTGAGGACTTTTGCTTTCATGGTTTCCTCACCCTGGAATGAGTTTGCCATTCATCCTCCTGTGACCGGCACCGACTTACCATTTGGTTCTCTTCCTAAATGACTCCTCCTCTGAGGATGCCTCCTCGGTCTCTCATCCTGAGCTATGCTCCGTGACAACTTTCAGTTTCTATCATATCACTTTTTTTTTTTTTCCAAAAAATAAGACAATATTATCTGATTTTTTGGATTTAATTATTTAACTCGTTATTTTGTGACGCTACCTCCATTTCCTGGAATAAACATCGTGACAGTAGAGGGTTCATCTGATACACTCTGATACAACTTTGTGCTCAGAGCAGTGTTTGGTACACAGTCTGTGCAAACATAATAAATGTGTTGGGGAAAGGAGGAAAATAAAGACTACGGTAGTCATGCTGACAAGTCCAGAATTATCCACAGCTTCTGAGTGAATAGCAATGGCTAGAAAAGTTTAGAAGACTTTAAAGTGTTTTTCTCACCCTGGTCTGTCATTTAGAATCATCTACTAGGACCTACTTATTACTTAGTGTTTGGTTCAGGGTTTGGTCCCATTTTATGATTTCATCCATGACCAGGGAGGGTGGCTGTAAATTAAGTACCTACCCAATCAGTCTTTCCCTGGAATAAAGAGTCTCAGAAGTTGGTTATAAAATCTGAGAGAAGTCATGATTTTGGGTAAGGAGACCACTATAATTTTCATTTCAACGCCTTCCCTTTTCAATGGGAAAAGGGGGGAGGGGGAACCACTGGGAATGACAGTAGGGCAACAGGTAGAAAACCAGGACTGTTCTGGGCACCATGGAAGGTTCTGGTAGGAAAATTAGAAACAATATGAGCAGAGAAGAGAAAGACAAGGGTATGGTGAAACATCTTGAAATAATGTTACCATGAAACAGCCAGTGAACAAACATATTCCTAAGGAGCAAACAGGCTAAAACACATTGTAAAAAGATGGAGTAAAAACATAAAGGAAACCTAGGAACAGGCCAGCACTGGGAGCAGTAAACATCTCTGGAAATGGGCCACCGCTGTAACCACAGGGCAGAGAAACAAACAAACAATTGCACGCGTCCTCATTGTAGAAAGGATAACAGGTTCAGAGTAATTTATTCCCACCACCCGGAGCATCATCTCAGCGTGAAGGACTCATACGTTTACACAAACAACAGGGCAGATGACAACCCAGACACACCACGCACAGAACATTCTTTCCAGACATTAATCCTCAGTTCATCTTGAGCCAATATTAGGCAACAATTTGTTTTCTGATTATTCACTTAAGTCAACTCAGGTAGAAAGCCACAGACAGCTTCCAAAGATTTGGATCATAGTCCGATGAGAAGTGAAGTCACATAAGCAAGGAATCGATGATTAATGGTAGGAAATTGTAAAACAAACAGAGAGGTCAGATGACAGCTTGCATACAGCAAAGGAGGGTGGGTCAGTTATCATTCCATCCTGCTGCCCTTGGCTCTATTGATTTTTCCACTCCTTACACACAAAAACTGAAGGAAGGCAAAGGGAAGGACTCTAACAGATTTTTTTAAAAGAAGAAAACAATCTTTGATTTGAGCTAAATCCGTCAGGGCCATTCCACCTGATGTACAGACGAGCATGTGGCTCTTTCATTCAGTCACAAAGTTATACCTGCATTGCTTCCTTTATGCCTCGGGAAATAGCAGTCATTAGAATTCCTCAAAAATGTGTTTTTGGGAGAAAGAAAGGGGCTTGTGCAACAGTGGATCTGGTGATGGGTGCCCTGAGCTTCAGGGGAAGTCCAGCAAAACTCTTGCAGCTTTGCTGCTATCAGGAGGGTCCAGTAAGCACGTGGTAGAGCCCTTCCCAAGTTTGCTTTAAGAAAATGACAATTTTCTCCCACGAATCATGTGATATTCATTTTTACCCAATACCCACACATGGCCTTTGAAGGTCAAAGAATTGGCTGGGTTTGTTTGTTTGTTTGTTTGTTTCTGGTTTTGCCTTTGAAGGTCAAAGAATTGGCTGGGTTTTCTTGTTTTTATTTTTGTTTTAAAGTAATGGTCACAAAGAAAGGCAGGGAACGTGGGAGAGTATTATGCCTGTTTTATGATGTGCACTGTGATTTAGAGACACTTAAGGAAAAATATCAAATGTAAAGTATTTAATGCAAAGCTAAGCAGACACAGCTTTTCCTTAGAAGAATCATCTCAACGATCATATTCAATCCCCTGGTCTACCAAAAATGTTTAAGGTATAATTATTATTCCCCAAATTTCATTCTGGACTGAATTTCTTGGAAAAGTTCCTCTGAAATGATGAAACCCTGATAATACTGGGTCACTTTATGTTTCTAGATATATTCTTATTATTTCCATCCTTATTATATTATTTCCAAAAGGCTTTTACATGAATATACATAATTCTGAGAAAATAAACATAAGTCATCAAGACAGGCCAGTCAGAGCTGAAGCTAAGGCTTTAAGGATAGCATACATGTTCCATGATGTTTCCTCTATTTTTTCCTAAATGTCTGCACAGAACTGTGCTCTGGGAAGGCCGCCCTGCTTGCCCTGCCGGGTCTTCTTGCGTTAGTCAGCACGGAGACAGAAAACAGCAGGGCCTGACTCCAAATAGCCCTGCGGGGTTATTTGCCAAGTGCAAGGGCAGCCACAGGGCACAGGCAAGCAGAAAAGGACATGCAGGGGAAATAGTTCTGCCATCAAGTGCCAAGCAAGTCTCCTAGACTCTCTGTACCTCAGTTTCCCCATTCGTAGGGGTTGTACTAGATCTCCAACGTACTTGGCAAAACTAAAATCCATTATTGCTTAGTGCCTCTGGAAGTTGCCTAGAAAGTCCTTTTTCTTAGAAAAGATTCACCAATGAACAATGCATGAGCCTGAAATCTTCATATACTGAGACGAGACCAAACCCAAGACATGACACAGAGAGACAAATGCATAGTCATATGTCTAAAACCTGTAGAAAATGGAAATCTAGACCTGCTCCCCAGCCCACCAGGCTGGCCCTTCTCTGAATCGATTTCTAATTCTTGACATTGCCAGAGAACCTGGAATTAGCTATAACAAGCTAGGAAAAATCTCATCAGTATTAAGGACATAAGATAAACATTGAGAGGGTCAGCAAATAAAATTAGAAGAGACCTGTGATTAACTCTCTTAAACACAACTTTGCTGGCTTTCACCGCCTTCTTCTCCAATACCTGTACAATTTCTCTTTCACAGTAATATCAGATAATGACCTAGTATCTTGAACTCGTGCTCTTTACTTTTCTTCTCTAAATGATCTACCCTTAGAAACGTTATTAAGTATCTTTGAAAGTATAATTTCTGTAGCAACAAAAGAATCCATTATAATTTTAAAATTTGAGTATTGGTTATTTTTATAATTTTACTAAAATAGCTAACACTGTGACAAACACCCTTCTAATAACTCTTTGCTTTAAGATGATTTATGATAAATTACTGTTAATTTTTAAAAATTCATGCATTCAGACTCTATTCAGATTGCCAGTTCTCCAGGCTGCAAACCATGTCATATATCATAACCATATCATGTAATATTTATATTACAAAATCATTGATAAGCTGTGGTCTATAATGGGTACCGCTCAGGAATTTGCATCTCAATCACTTGGACTTTAAAAAATTAAGATTTATTTTAGAGATTCCAGCCATAAAATAAGCACATATCCAAGCAGAGATAGAAAATCAACTTAAAGAAACAGCACAGTTCTCATGCCTACAAAATTTAACTTCACGGTGGTGGAAGACATTCCATGGAAGAAAACCATTGTCAGGAGGATGAAGGGGATGGATGGAGCTATAAACACAGACAAAATCATAGTAACTGACACAAAAGTAGACTTTGCTTATCCATTGTTTAGGGAGTCAGAGCTTTATTCAAATACTTCAAAGCATTCTTTCTTCATGAGCAAAACCATCTAGTTTAAAGAATTAACGCTAATCCTTCTCAAACTCTTATAAAAAATGGAAGAGATAGGAACACTTGCAAACTCATTTTACGAGGCCAGCTTTACCCCAGTACCAAAGACAGATAAAAACACTACAAGAAAACTATAGACCAATATCTCAAATGAACATAGATGCAAAAATTCTCAGCAAAATGTTAGCAAACCACATCCAACAACACATTAAAAGGAAAATACTCTGTTACCAAATGGGATTTACCCCTGGCATGCAAGGATGGTTCAACATATGCAAATCAATAAGTGTGATCGATCCCATTAACAGAATAAAAGATAAAAATTATATTATCATTTCAATAGATACAGAAAAAGCATTTGACAAAATACAGCACCTTTTCTTTATAAAAACCCTCATGAAATTTGATATAGAAGAAATATACCTCCCTTTATAAAGGCCATATATGACAAATCCACAGCAAATATACTCAACTGTGAAAAGATATGAAAGATTGAAAACTTTCCTTCAAAGATCAGTGATAAGACCTTGCCCTCTCTCACCATTCTTATTCAACATAGTACTGGAGAACCCAGTCAGAGAAATTAGGCAGACGAAGAAATAAAAGGCATCCAAATGGGAAAGGAAGAAACAAAATTGTTATCTGCAGATGATATGACCTTATACATAGAAAATCTAAAGACTCAAACTCAACCAAAACACTGTTGAAACGAATCAATGAATTCAGTGAAGTTGCAGGATATAAAAGCCACGTGCAGAAATCAGTTGCATTTCTATACCCTAACAATGAAATATTAGGAAAAGAAATAAAACTACTTCATCTCTGTAGTTGGCTGGGTGCCTGAGGACCCTCAGTTTGAGGAAATAAATACTAGATTCTTCTCACTTTTCTAGGTCTTGCAGCCTCCTTCTGATGTGATTTGGTTTCCCTTGTTGGTCCCCACGGGAGAGAAACCTGATAGTTCTGACCGGACCCTGGACCTTGTGAAGTTATTGCTCATAGAAATTAAGTTGCAACATAGAGTAATTCAGTGAGCAATGATTTTGTGTGCAGTAGCCTTTGCCAGGCTCTGGGTCAAGCCTTGGGGGTGTAAGGATGAGCAAAATAGACCTTACCCTTGGGAAGCTGACTGTCTGAAGGAGACACAGTGGGGTGAACAGGCCACTTCACTACAATGTGCTGATCCCCTTGACGTGTTTGTCAGTCCAGGGGCCGTGGGAACCATGGGAGGGGCCTCTAGAGAGCTGGGTGGGAGCATCAAAGGACATTTCTATGATAAGAGAGCAAATCTGGATGAAAACACATAGTGAGTGTAAATTAGAAGGTAAATGGGTGATGTTTTTGTGGCAGGGGGGTGGGGAATGAGGCAAAACTGGCTTCCAGATAAGAAAAAATGAGCGAGTCATTTTGTGTTCAGGAAGCTGCAAATCACCCTGCGTGGTTGGCACACAGACCATGAGATTATAGGCCATGGAAAGAAGAGGCTGAGCCCAGGGCATGAAGCTCTCACTGCCAGGCTAAGGAGCTGACTCTGAGGTTTGTAAGCAAGGAAGTGACTTGGTCATCACTTCCTTCAATGTCCCTATAATTCATTATGTGCCTCCACTACTCAGAAAATACAACATTGTGCTACAAGATGGGAGTTAGGAAATGGAGCCCCTGGCTGTCAGGTCTCTCTTGGCCAGAGTCGTGCTGATGGTAGCTGCAGAGCTGGTGCCTGGCCCTTGTCTCCCTGACCCTGGGGTCTTCCTGTGGCAGAGTCTTGCCCGCAAGGGACTGGACCTGGGAGTGAGGTGGACTCTGCATGCAGTCAGTCCTGCTTCTAGCTGAGGATGACCTCACCAGGTCAACAGTGACAGTCAAGGCTCCCCACTGCCAAAGACTGTGGGTAAGATGCTGCTGGGTCTAAATTAATCTGTTTTTATTGACTCAGTTTTAGCTCCAGGCCCTAGCAGATGTGTAGTTTAAACAAGGCTGAGATGGAAGTACGTATGGCCAAGGCCATGGGCTAAATGCGGCAGTGGGTCACATCTGGAGGAGGGAGGCTTTGCATGTGTCCTAAAGAGTATTTAATGGCAGAAGAGAGTGCTCTGGACACACTGTTAAGTGAAAAAAAGGAGGCTGAAAAATGGATGTGCTGTATATCGCATATTAGGTTTTACACACACATACACAACAATGTATAAATGGAAAAACACTGGAAGGGAGTGTGTCAAAATATAAACAATGTATAAGAGTAGCAGATTTATAGATGATTTAAAATCTCTCCTCTATATTTTCCAAATTCTTCATAATGGACATGCATTACATTTACGTTAAGAAATTTTTTTCTTCAAAAAGTTGTCACCAGATACTTACAAAAAAACACCTTTTAATTGCAGTATGCACTAATAAAAGTGCACAAGTCATACCTGTACTGCTGGACAAGTTCCCCGAGGAGATGCCTCTATGGAACCAGCACCTGGACCAAAAAAGATCTCATTACAGCATTTCCAGAAGGCTCTCTTGTGCCCCCTCCAATCATTACCTCCCTTCAAAGATAAATTCTAACACTGTAGAATAGTTGGCTTGTTTCTTGAATTTTACTAAGTGGAGTGCAGTGCAGTATGTACTCTTGCCTCTGGCTTATTTAGACAAACACTGTGCTTTAGAGAATCCATTCCTGGGTTTGCAGGTAGCAATGACTTTTCATTCTCTTTGTTATATCACGTCCATTGTGTAAACTTGCTGCATTGAGACTGTTCCCACTAAGGAGCAGCTAGGGAAAATGCTGCCATGATCATTCTTGTATACACTTTTTGGTAAACTTACAAGTGCATAGCTTTGGGTCCATCTCTATGAGCGGAATTGCCGGGCCATAGTCGATGCATGTACTCTACCTTGGTAGGAGTTCCAGAGTCTCCCTAAGTGATTACGCCTTTTACACTCACTAACCATGGATGCATGGTCTGCTCGCTCTGCATGCTCACCAACACTTGGCGGTCCCAGTTGGTGTGTGATGCTATTGCACTGAAGCAGTTTGCATTTCCCTCATGAATTATGAAGTTGGGCACATTTTCCTACATTTAACTGCCATTTGGATTTCCTCTTTTGAGATGTGACTATTAGAGCTTTTTTAAAAACATAATTTATTTTATTTTATTTGTTAATTCCAAAGTCCTAATTTATCTCCCCCTCACCCCCCATTATCTACTTTGGTAACCATAAGTTTGTCTTCTATGTCTGTGAGTCTATTTCTGTTTTGTAAATAAGTTTATTTGTATCATCTTTTTTAGATTCCACATATACATGGTAGCATATGGTATTTGTCTTTCTCTGTCTGACTTACTTCTCTTAGTATGGTCATCTCTAGGCCCATCCATGTTGTCTTGGAGCTTTTTTAACCCATCTCTCTCTTGGACTGTTTGTCTTACTGATCTGCGGGACTTGTTAACATTTTCCAGATACAAGTCTTTTGTGTAATATAGGGAATTGCAAGCATCTTTCTCTACTCTGCAGCTTCCATTTTTACTCTCTTAATGGTCTCTTTTGTGATATGAATTTATTAATTTTAATGTGGTACCATTTATCATTCTTCAATGATGAGTGGTTTGGGGGTCCTATTTAAGAAGTCTTTTCCTAGTCAAGGTCATGAAGAGCTTCTCTTATATTTTATTCTCAAAAAGTGTATTATCTTACCGTTCACATTTTGATATGTAATCCATCAGGAATTGATGTTTATATGTAATGGGAGGTAGCGGTCAAGATCTGTTTGGCCACTTTTTAACATCCCCAAATTAATTACCTAAACATAAATTTAAAAATCTGTATAGCACCCCATCCCTCCCCCTTCCCAAAAGACAACCGTTCTTTCTGACAAAACACTGGTAAACAAAGAAGAGCTCCCAGTTAAGGATAAGGGAGGTGGAAGCCATCAGATGAAAACAACCATCTACACTTTGCACATGTGTTCCTCAGAGCAGCCCTGTGAGCTGAGTTCTTATTTCCACCTGATAGACGACAATAATAAGAGGAATAAGCCAACTTGCCCATAGTCATATATTTAATAAGTGGAAGAGGCAAGATTCGAATTCACATCCTATCTGACTCCAAAACCCTTGCCTTTTCCCTATTCCCAACGCACAAAGTCAGGGAGACAGGCAGTGATTATTCACTAGGAGTTGGTTTAAAACCTCCTTCCACCAGGAAAGCCTCCTTCCACCAAGACAATGATATACAGACTCACTTTTGTGTTTCCAACCCTCCAGATCAATAGGCGGGCCACTGATTGGATTGACTATATTCAGTTTGATTTATTTCCTAAAATGGCTACAGTAACTGGATTGATTCTGCCCTGGTCTAGTTATTTCGGGTATAAAGACAGTCCCTAGGCCTGCATGATCTAGCCCGAATTATCTCTCTGATAAACACATCAACACTGCATTTGTCACTTGCACCATCTGCATTTGAATGAACTTTTCAGACCATTCTCAGGAAGCAAAGAAGATCCCGCACATAAACATAACTCGGCCACTTTCACACTCACATTGAAGACCCATTTCTCTGAAAGCAACCCTGATGAGGAGCATCACTGGCCTCATTACTGTAAATATCGGAGCTTAATCTTGTGTTTTCCTAAGCCCTCTTCCCACAAACACATTAAGAGACAATTGCTACTTTATGTTCTCAGTCATTTAAAAGGGAGGATGCTAAGGCTGGAGAGCATTTGTGTGATGCGCTCTTGTGACAGAAGCAGGCAGCAGTGGATAAGATGAGTGGTTCTCTGAACCACGCCGTAAATCAGGCTGATGCCTGGCTTAGAACTCAACGTTTCCCCCACACACCCTCCTCCTTCTTCTTCTCCAGCACAGCACGTGGCATCTATCTGCTGGAATGGTTTTCTCTTCTCATGACGTTAATATTCTAAACAAACAAATGTATTACATCCATCCAATCAATATGCTCTGAGTCTCATGACCATCAAAGTTATGGAGATGTATTTCGTACCTCTTCCGTGTTCAGCTAAAAAATCAATAAAATTACATTATCTAATATTTCAACTGCTACACACCAGAGAAACAGTTAGAAATAAATCTCTCCAAAGAAAAATTAAGCTGTCTTACACGATTACTAATTATTGACATTTACTTCTTATAATATCATACCTGGTGGGCAATTATTGGTAATTAAGTGCATAGCAGATCAGCCTCAAAGGAAAAGAAATGTTAAATAGTTAGACAGACATTTCGTATGTGTTGCTGACTGTTTCAGTGAATCTTTAAGAAACACATACAGGTTCAAGATTATTGGTTACTGTTTCTAAACATTGATTTAGTTTCAAAATGTGTAACTAGGCATCACAGATAACTAATATTAAGTTAAGGAAAATAAAATACTATAACAAACTAAAACTATGCCAGGTTGAGACAAAAAGTAAGAGTGACACAAAGATGTGTAGCTATTTGAAGAATAACATCTAACAAACATACTCAATGAAACTGGGAAACTGAAGAAAAAATGATGAACTATTTGTTGGGAATAAGAAATTCTTAAGCTGAGAGTGGCAACAACAAAGGGATGTTGATTTCTTTAAGGCACTCCCCACCCCACCCAAAGAGATGGCCATACAGAGTAGGTATTTCATATATAAACTTTACAGATGTGCTTTTTAGATGGAGGAATGAATGCTCAAAGACTTTGAATGACCTGACTGGAGTCACTTAGTCAGCCAGGTTTGCCACATGAACCCCGGATGACGTTACCCTCAAGACCTATGCTTTTCAACTCCATTGGGACACCTTCCTATCCAACAATTCTTTCTAAAATTCATTTGCATTTCCATGTCATTTATTATTACCTTAGGCCTGAGATGCTTTAAATCTGGGACAACTGCTTGGAAAACAAGACATTAGGAAAGATATGGCGTATCCCAAAATTCACAATGAGCAATCCTACTTGGCCCCTTAATGGTTCCCAAACCTATTTACAAGCCGTCTTAAACATTTATTGAGAGCTCCCTATCCATTCATTCACCCAATAAATATTTATTGAGCATCTACCATGGGCCAGGCACTGTGCAGAAGACTAGGAACAGTACAATGAATATAAAACACGCCTGCCTTTAAGGAGCTCAAGATGGAGGGCAGAAAACAATGGCTAGAGGGAATCACATAGGGCGTGATAAACTCTGGATGGGTTCCCAGCGCAGTTTGCAGGGCTCAGATGACTCTTTTGGAGGATGTGGCAATAGATCTGAGTTTTGAAATAAGAAGTGGGAGTTTTGTTAAGTGGATAATGGAAGCAGGGCTTTCTGGGGAACAGGGGACGCTTGAGAACATGGGGCTCCTTATAGAAAAAGCAAGTATTTTCGTAACCTTACATTTCAGGAAGTCTAGTGTTAGGAGATGAGGTTGCAGATGATGGAATTTGCTGGCTGGACCACAAAGTCTGAAATCATCTCAGGACCATCTGGGGCCATTGAAAGATCTGACACAGAGGAATGACCTGATCAGATTTGGTTTTTTGAAGAAGTCAGTCTGGCAGCCTTGAGAGAAGGTAAGTTGGTAGGAAACGAAGATGAGGATGAAGTTTAGGAAAACCAATCCAGAGGCTTCTGGCAATGCTGAGGGGTGAGAGCCCTACAGTAGGCGGGGCCGGCAGGAAGTGATGGCATTGCTGAGGGCAGATGCAGAGCGGACAGTCAGGTTTCGTGTCGAAGTTGCCCCCATTGGAGGGCAACTGCAGCGAGTGGACAGGAGCATATACATGATAGAAAGAAGTCAGGTGAAGCAGGTGAACTCAGCTTCGAAAGTTGAGGCTCAGAGGTTTTTGCGACATGCCTTAGGGATTCCATAGCGGGGAAGGGCCAGTGTACGAGGCTGGCTGACCATTCAGCCATCGAGGTAATAAGAGTATAAATAGTCAATCAAATGTGACAGCCATGTGCTAGGATTGGGGGCATAAAATGAAGAGCCCCACAGATGGACCCAGTGAACAGTAGACACTGGCCTGCCCAGAAGGTGGAGTCTGAGAAGGAGTTTGGAAAGTAGCATCCAGGGAATATGGTGCAACTCAGGCCCCAGAAACCAAGGGGATGGGGGCAGGGAGAAGGATGTATTCTCTCCAGCCCAGCAGTATGTAGTCTCTTGTTTCAAATAAGTATTCCTGGGCTTCCCTGGTGGCGCAGTGGTTGAGAGTCCACCTGCCAATGCAGGGGATGCGGGTTCGTGTCCCGGTCCTGGAGGATCCCACATGCCGTGGAGCGGCTGGGCCCGTGAGCCATGGCCGCTGAGCCTGCGCATCCGGAGCCTGTGCTCCACAACAGGAGAGGCCACAACGGTGAGAGGCCCGCGTACCACGAAAAAGAAAAGAAATTTGTAAACCAAGATTCAAAGAAACCAATTTTTCGCCTTTTCTAAGTCAGGTATAACCTTTCTATGTTTCTCAAACCCATATTTGGAGGACCAATTTCAGTACCATAGCTTTTTCTTGCGATTTGTGTAATGTAGCTATTATTGTGTGTATTGCTTTGTTTGTTTTTATATCTTTCCCCATTCTAGTAACCTATCTCTAGGCATTTTTTCAAGAACAATTTTAGATTATATATCAGGCATAAAATTAAGTACCAGTCCACATGCCCAGAGCATACAGAATAGACTAAAATAGACTCTCAGCTTCTGGTAGCCATCTGTAGCTCGGGGAGTCGTTGTGTGTTTGGCTGTGCAAATCCTCAGCTTCTCCTTAGCTGGACACTGTAAGGAGAGGTGACAAAGGACACACACAGACCCAGCAGGCAGGCCACCAGCCCTGATGTCAGGAAACCAGACTGCCATGTGGGGCAGGAGTGGAGAAGAGTCATCTTCCTCAAGACCAAGGTGCAGCTGAGGCATTTCCTGGGCACATGGAGTGGAATCTCTGCTCACCTTTTCCCAGATCACCTCCTGCAAGACCTGGAGAGGCTGTCTTCCTGGTGGGCCCAAGTCTGAACTTCCACTTGATCTCACAGTCAGTGCCCAGGTCCCCCATGTTCTGCACCAGCGAATCTGTGCTTGCCTGGAGATCAACTCCTCCACTGAGTCCACGACTGCCGGGGGTAGGAGGCCAGCTCCCAGCAAAAGCCACCCCTGGTCTCTCTCCTGCCCCTGGGCACAGAGGAGCCAGATGGTGTGATGCCTGCCCCATTCCTGGTCACACCCTCTTTGGCCAAGAGAATAACTCTTTTAAACAAGGGTACATTCTGAAAGATTTCCTGTGAGGTACTTTTAAGCAGATTCACCTACCCACTGAGATTCAAAATTTCACCTGGAAATCACAGTGGCAGAAATATCTACATTCTTATATTTTGAAATTCTCCAATATTTCAAGGGAAGCAGTGAAAATCTTCGGGACTCTGGCTGAGTTCCACAGCCATATTTCACGCAGTGTTTCTCAAATCTGTGTCAGCTCTAGACAAAGGCAATGAATCGTACTAGTCTATAAGCAGAGGAAGCAATTTCATCATTTAATAGGGGCCGATCGAATAAACTCTGAGATAATCTGTGACTGTTTTCTCCACATCCAAAGCGGCACATTTAAGTTGTTTAAAGCCAAGTACATTTTACTGTTCTCTTTAGCAGAAAAATATCCCGAAAGGGACTAAGTTACTACTCTCTGTGGTCTTCGGTAGGGGTGTGTCTAAGACAAAGTAAGACCTTAAGAATTAAATGTATCCCCAATTCACACAGCCTTTGCCTTGGGTCTCCTAACATCCGAGAGCTGCTTGGAATGATAAAGGGGTACCCATGTCACAGGAGACCCAGGGCACTGCCACAGGGAAGCCAAGGAATCATTGTCTTTTGTGGCTGTGAACCAGGTGGGAAAATGAGGAGAATTTTTTTTTTTGAAGTGTGAAATTTACCAAGTCAAGATTTAAAACTATACCCTGTCCCAATAACATGGGTTCTGAACCATTTTTCTTCTGAATCAAAATCCAAGTAGAACTTAGATGTTGCTGACATCATGGCTGGAATTCTGAGTTTGAAAACTGATGTTCAAATAAAATAATGAAACCGAATTGTGTTTTCCATTAGAAGCAATCTGGAGCTCAAAATAATTTTCTCTGTGTATTTATAGCATTTAAACATCCACGTGGATTGCTGTTGCACTGGGCTTGTGTCTGAATTTGTGACCCAAAACACGAGCCCTGTGCAGAGAACTACACACACACACACACACACACACACACACACACACACACACCCCCCAGGCTGTCTGCTGGGCTGGCCCTGTTAATCACCCCGAGGACACAGCCGTTGTTTTGTGTGTCGTGTTTTACACCAGGGCATCGTGGCACTCTCAGCGCTGCGGTGCTGCACTGACTGTCTGGCCTGTGGAGACCTTTCTGTCTGGGACAGTACCATTCTGTCTAGACAGGGAGAGACCACTTACTTTGGTTGTTTTTCCCAACACCAGAAGCAGGCTCCTGCAGCCCTTCGCTGAGGCTTCCTTTCACAAACGTTTAAATTCCCAAAGTGCTTGTCACTGCAATGCTGCAAAGGTCGCACTGCGACTCCTGACCCTGTGTCTGTCCCCGGATTCCGTAGAGCGCTCGGCCCCTCCCGCCCCGAGCGGCTGGCTGCAGGCAGAGCCTCCTGCAGCCCTTATCTGTGAAACCGTTTGCTTGCAGATGAGGAACACAATTTTCCTTGCTGGGAAGGAGAGTGAGCCTGATTGTCCGAAAAAGACAGAGGTGGGTAAAACGCTGTTGCTTTAGAACAGTTCTGGGGTTCCCGGTTCCCAGTGAGGCCGGGCTGTAAAGGCACCAGCTTTAACCTTAAGACTCAAAACCTTAGATGTGCACCGTGATTGCAAAAAACATGAAGCATCGAATAGAAATATTATAATCCACGCGAAGCTTATGGCTCTGCAGGTGTTAACCCAGCCGTTCAAAGTGCCTTCTCCTATTTAATGAAGGGAATTAGCTCCATAAAAGTTTATACGCTGCGTGTTCCCCATACTGTGTGTGCATTCTTTCTGTCATGCGTTATTCTACTTGCTATAATGAAATCTTCAAAGAACTAAAATGCCCCGTGGCTAACAGATTTTCCAGATCAGACACCGTGGGACAAATAACTTGCCCTTTTTTTTGATTGTACAGAGTGAAAGAGTTTTTATTTTAGTTTTCATTGTGCTTAGACAAAAATCTAGAACTCAGACTTTTTAAAGGATCTCTCAGGAAAAAGAAACCATGGCCTGTTCACTTTGAACTAATCATAAATTCCTATTTCAAAGAACTAATATTCCCCAAAAGGTATATTTTGAAGAGATATTTGGCATAAGAAGTCTTACTATAGCTCATCGAGAACGAAAAATAAAGCCCCATTCCATAGAATTCATCTATTTTTCTCAGAAGATATGCTTTAAAGAGAGATCTTTTTTTTTTTTTTGTTTTTTGCAGTACGCGGGCCTCTCACTGTCGTGGTCTCTCCCGTTGCGGAGCACAGGCTCTGGACACACAGGCTCAGCGGCCATGGCTCACGGGCACAGCCGCTCCACGGCATGTGGAATCTTCCTGGACTGGGGCACGAACCCGTGTCCCCTGCATCACCAGGCGGACTCTTAACCACTGCGCCACCAGGGAAGCCCCAATCTTTTCTTTTTTGTTTAGAAAAAAGAGCCAACTATATCCCTCTACGCCAGGAATGTATAAGAAAGAGTAGCCCAATTTGATCTAGGGTATCTAATTCCTTATCTACATTTGCAAAATTAATTTTAAAGATTCACACTGGTTTTGCTAGGGGTCCACGTGGATGCATGTTAAGGCCCTGACCTGCTGCCCAGTGGTAGGGAGGGCACCTGCCGCCCGTCCCTCCGATGGCCCCATCTTCTCAGCTAGTCTTTTGCACATGTATATTTGTGTCACCACAGCTTTGATCAATTTATTAACAATTTGATACTTGAAGATGTTAAAGTGAAGTCATTTGCTTTTTTGGCTCCCATCTGACTGATGATGATGATAATAATAATAATTTATAATAATGCAGAGAGATGTATGGTTAAGACTCAGGATTATGCAACAAGTTTGAGAATAGGAAAAATTGTAACATTTTTATGAAGATCCTAAACTTATACGTCCTTGTGTCTGTCAATTCTAATAATAAGCATATTAAAAAGTATCATTCTTGTCCTGAATAGTGCTTTGCACTTTGTTGGCATTAAATTGTGTGTGTGTGTGTGAGTGAGAGAGAGAGAGACAGAGACAGAGAGAGAGGAAGGAAAGAAGGAAAGAAGGAGGAGAGTAAAGGATGGAGAATATTTAAACACAATTGCTGGCCAGTTGTTCCAAGTAGTAAATTCTTGGGGAGTTGCAGTCATTCCCAACTAACAAAATGAAAGCTTACGGATACAAAACAGTTTCTTGCAGAAACTGCGCTTTAATTTGGCACCTTAACTGACAGTTTTGGGAAGAAAATGGATATCGTCATATTTGAAAATTTCCAAATATTCTCTCATGCTCAGCTGTCTTAGAACATGTATTCAAATGAGTCACATCCTGAGAAACTGAGGCAAAAAGTGAACTCAGATTATTTGCATAAAATCAAGGAAACATTAGGAAAAAAAAAAGCCTTTCCAGAATTCTTGCGTTAAGGCATCTTATCTTTTAATCATGCCATATACAACATAATTTCCACAGTTTATCCTGAGGTTTCTTTTCCTTCTTCTGTTTTGATAATAAATTTCCCAGGAAATTGCCCTATAACTGCCACATAAGGGAGACAGATGTTCCAAAGAAAAGAGCAATTTTATTTTATAAGATATCTTTTAACATATGCACGTGAAGTCTCGTAAATTGTCAAAAGAGTAGCAACGTTGAATAAAAGGTAAGCCTATAACAGAATTCAGAAAATGTGACTCTGCAGAAAGCTAATATAATATAATTACGTAAGGATCAAAATTTATCAAAGCAAAGAATTTTGAGTACCTAGAGAAATGATGGGCAACGTACCTCTTATGTAGTCTTGTCTCATTTCCCCGAAATATAACCTCTCAAACTTGATGTTCTATCACCAGGTATGACTCTGGTCCCTTTGGGGAAAAAAAGGTTTTTTTCCTTGATTATAAAAGTAAAAATATTTTGGAAAAAAATAATAGCATAAAAGGAGAAAGTAAGAATTTCTCACCATACCATCACTTGAATAGAACCAATATTAATGTCGTGTTTATTTCCAGTTCTATTTGTTCCTAGAGAAATAGGAGGAATCGTTTGACAAACATAAATATGAATGTGTTTGGTTTCTCTCATTTTCATTTGTGAGACAGTCACTGTAGTCTCCCCAGGACACAGCTGCCTTGAGGAAATGAAGATTTTATGTCAGAGATGCCCAGAGAAAGATGCAGCTTCTGACACTCAAAACGGGCCTCTTTCCCTCACATAAGACACTGCTGAGAAAGACAAGGATTTTGTTTGTTTTCATCTCACGCTCAGAGAGGTCAGTGATTCGCACTTCACAGTTCTCGGGGCATTTTCATCATCCTTCTGCCCTGAGAAAGGATTTTCTCAATTCCTCCATCTCCACCTTTGACGTGTCAAGCAAGTGTCAGGCTTGGTGGATTGGGGTTCAGGATTACACTGGAGCCTTTGAGCTCCAGATAAACAGGAACGGCAAGGTGGGAGTCAAACTTTTCTGGTGGGGTCCATGTGGGGGGAATGAGTAGAAAATCAAAAGGTTTAAGACTTGGTTGCCAAGGGAGAGGAGGGATGGGGGAGGGATGGATCGAGAGTGTGGGATTAGCAGATGCAAACTATTATATATAGGATGGATAAACAGCAAGGTCCTACCGTACAGCACAGGGAACTCTATTCAATATCCTGTGATAAACCATAATGGAAAAGAATATGAAAAAGAATGTATATATACGTATAACTGAGTCACTTTGCTGTACAGCAGAAATTAGCACAACACTGAAAATCAACTATACTTCAATAAAATTTTAAAAAAAAAGAAAGAAAATCAAAGGGTTGAGAAGTAGGTGCAGGCTTGAGAGGGACACCTCCTCTCCACCTTTCCTCATCCCACTCTGTGCCTGGAGGTTGGCCAAGGTTGACCTGGATGGACCACATCAGAGAGCTTCCTCTCCCACCAAATCAGCCACAGGAAAGCAAGAAATGAGAAAGTTGGGGAGAGTGAGGTGGGTCTTTGCCCCCAGGGGCCCTACCTGCCCACCTCTGAGAGTTGAGACATCCCTCCACCGCAGACCATGGCTCCTATCTGCTTCATGAGCTACCCTGTACCCCAGTGCTGGACACCACTCCCTCCTCGGAGCCCCTCCATCCCGGGGACCATAAGGGCTTTGTGCAGACACTAGTCCCAGAATGACTTCCCTTTTTTTGGTAGTTTCTGTAAACCAATATGTTTCAAACCCCATGTTTGAAAATAAGGTTTGTTCTATTAAACTCACTCAGATTTTGCATTTGCCTCCTGGGGAGGATCCTGATCTGTACAGAGCAGACACGTGGTTTCCAACTGTCCCTACAAAATGCAAACCCTTTGGAGGGGCAGTGTAATGGAAAAATGGGGGACATCACAGGTAGACAGACCCTCTCTACCTCCCTGAATGAGACTCTTGGCACAAACCTGTGGGGCCCACGGTCAACCTGACCCAGATAAGAAGTCAAAGAATTGGGCTCAGACCACCATCGGAATTAGTTTTCACTCCCAAGCATTCCTGGATCCACAGTCCCCACTGCAGTGTGGTGTGGCTGCCTCTACCATCTATCTATCTATATCTATCTATCTCTATCATCTATCTATCCATCTATCTATTTATCTATCTATCTATCTATCTATCTATCATCTGTCTCTATCTATCTATCTATCTATCTGTCTGTCTATCATCTATCTATCATCTATCTCTATCTATCTATCTATCTATCTATCATCTATCTCTATCTATCTATCTATCTATCTATCTATCTATCTATCTATCTATCATCTATCTCTATCTATCTATCTATCTATCTATCATCTATCATCTATCTCTATCTATCTATCTATCTATCTATCTATTTATCTGTCTTTATCATCTATCATTTATCTATTTATCTACCTCTATCATCTATCTATCTATCATCTATCTATCATCTATTTATCTCTATCATCTATTTATCTATCTCTATCATCTATCTATCTCTATCATCTATCTATCTATCTATATCTATCTTCTATCTATCTATCATCTATCTCTATCATCTATCATTTATCTATTTATCTATCTCTATCATCTATCTATGTCTATCATCTATCTATCTATGTATCTATCATCTATTTATCTCTATCATCTATCTATTTATCTATCTCTATCATCTATCTATCATCTATCTTTCTATCTTTCTTTCTTCCTATTTATCTATCTTTCTATCTATATTTCTATCCACCTCTCCTTCAATGTATCTATTCTTCTCTCTGTACGTCCACAAGAAATATTTAAGTATAGTGTATATTGTAACCTGCATGGGTATCATGAAACTTTTCCATGTCTAATGGTTAAGTGGTTTAATTCTTGGAAAATATGGTCATCAGTAGCTGTTACTTTGATCAGAGGCTGTTTGTACAGAGGTTTTGTGTGTGTGTGTGTGTGCGTGTGTGTTTATGTCAGTCTTTAGAACGTCCAGAGGAGTCCCAGAAGCTCTGAAAGCCCCAAATAGCCACCGTGAGGTCTGAGTCGCTGCCTTTTCTCTCTTCCAGGTGTGTGATATTCTTTAAAGTCACAGGATTCATCTGAACACGGCAACTGAACAGCAGACCTATTGAATAATGGAAGAGATCTGAACACTTTCCACTTATTTCTGTCTTTGGGTGTGTGTTCTTTTGAGGCTCTTGGTCTGGTTTCGGATTTTGCTGCATAGAAAATCCCCACCAAGCTCCCAAATATCATGTCATCAAACAATATTTAGACCCAATTTTGGTTGCTTCTGTGGCAGTCTTTATATAAATCTACTGCATTTATATAAAAATAAAAACACTGTCATGAAAATGTTTATGATGTGTTTTTTGCCTACAACTCTGATTCTTTCTTTAGGAAAATTGTCCAGTAGAGTGAAGTGGAGAAATGCTGAAACACTGTTAAGTGTCTTGAAGTAGGTAGATCAATAAACTATTTTCAGAAAGTCCTATGCATTCACTTCCTTTTTAATTTTTTTGTGTGTTGAATTTTAAAATTTGAAAAAATACGATAAAGAATTCCTGTATATCCTTCACCCCAACTCCCCTTATGATAACAGCTTAGGTAGCCACACTGCAGATACAAAAATTAGAAAAAGATAACATTGGTACACTACTGTTATCTAACTTACACATTTCATTCAAATCTTACCGTTGCATTAGTGTCCATTTTCTGGTCCAGGATAGAATTCAAGGCCGAAAGTTGGTTGCGTTTAGTTGCCGTATTTTGTTAATTTCCTTTAATCTGGATATTTTCGGGGTCTGTCCTTCGAGACCTTGACACTCTGGAGGACTAGTGGTCAGCTGTTTCATCTAAGTTCCTCCGTTCCGGTT
Source organism: Grampus griseus (assembly GCF_964374135.1). Classification (NCBI taxonomy): domain Eukaryota; kingdom Metazoa; phylum Chordata; class Mammalia; order Artiodactyla; family Delphinidae; genus Grampus; species Grampus griseus. Next base: position 3,464,391 of record NC_139012.1, on the reverse strand, counting down.
TGCTGGGCATTTCCTCAAGACTACATGTCAGGGTTGCATTCTCTACAGAAGAGATGTTAGGTCCTTGTTGTATCACACCTAGAAACACGCCAATTTGCCCCATTGCAGATGACGTTAACTTTGATCATTTGGTTAACGTGTCTTCTGCCTGGCTTCTCCACTGATGGAAAAATCTGTCTTCACAGTAGAATCCCAATTAATACGCATAGAAAGAAAGACAGAAATAGAAAATCACCATTTGGTAGACACCATAGGTGGTGGTGTCTGCCAGCTTTCTCCACCAATGGAGAAATCTGACCTTTCAGTAGAATTCCAGTTATAGAAAAATGATGAACGTAGAAAATCCCCATTTGGCAAACGCCACAGTAAACATTGTTTCAAGCAAAAATCATCACTGGATGCTAAAAGTAGTTCCCAAAATAAGATGAGAATCAAGGTATTTCCATAATCTCAAGTTATATCTCTATGTGACACATTAATTACAAAGGGGAAAATAGTAACCTTACAGTGGGAAACATACCAAACCACAACATATTTTTATAAACATCCTCAGGGGAAAAATATTCATTAACATGATAGAAAAAGTTGTTCACTGAAAGCAAAGGTAAGATGATTTCATATATACTGGTTATAAGCTTTTCCTTTAATACACTGCCTGTTCACATTCCTTGCAGACTCCTCTCCTAGGTGCACTATTATCTCATCTATTGATTTATACCCTGTTTTTCTGCATAAAGGACATTAATCTATTGGTTGCCATGTTTGCTGCAGTTCTTCCCTGGGTTGTTGTTGCCTTTTAATATTATTTATGCTGATTTGTGAAATAGAGAAGCTTTTTATGTAGTTGGCTGTATTGATTAACCATCACACTCTCTTCCGTTGCTTTGACTGTAAAATTCTTGACCGTCTTGAGAACAGAGAAATATTCCCCCTGCATTTTCCTCCATATGTAACGATAGACTTGATCTGGTTTTGTTTTTGTTTTCTCAGCAGATAATACATTGTTTCGGAAACATGTAATCCTTCTGTTTTTCATAACTTCATGGTGCTGTTAATGTTATTTACTGTTTCTGCAAGATGTCACTGTGTTTTTAATTCATCTATTTCATCCATTGATCCGTTCACCAGGATCAAAGTGAGCTGTCTGTCAAAGCTTAATGTATGGAGAAAAATGCTTCTGGTTTCCTCTTTTTCAAAACTTTATTCTTCAATTTCATATGGCTGGTTTTCCTGATCATCTTCAGAATCACTTTGCCTATGACCCCCCCAAACTTTCCATGGGAATTTTGTTTGGTATTGCACTAAACTTACAATAACTTACACTAAACTCATTTTGAGAAGAAAAAAAAATTACTCAGTCTTCTGAATTCTCAGTTCTTATTTATTTGTTTTATGTGCACTTGGGAAAAATGATACTTTTTATGATATTACAAATTTTAACAACTGTTATGATCATATAAATTGTATATATATATATATGAATCATATATATTATATCTTCCTTTATCCATTAACTACTTGAATTAAACGACACATATTTTTTAAAACCTTTACCACGTGATATTTTAGCATAACTTTCTCCAAAATCATCATACTAATTTCCAAATTATTGGTTGATAGTCGAGGAATAGTTTCTGTAATCCTTTGACACTACTATCATTAGGTCAGTGGAGACCCAGTCCGTCATGATGTGACAGAGATGACTGCATCAAGTCTTCCAAAGACAGTTCCATTCACTGGAGAGTCAGTAGATTACTTGTAGCCTCAGGAAGTGGAGAATTTATATCACTGTCCACGTTATTTGTCCTGCTGTCCAATCCTTACGTTCTCAGATTTTTTTCACAAACAGCGATGTTAAGCAAAGCATTTTCTAGCCTCAGTTATAGTCTGAGGTTTACATATATTAACTACCTCAGTTATCAAAGTCACAAACATCATTTATTGGCATGTCCCATCCATTTGTTGACTTAATTTTATTAATAGATCACTCTCAATCCATAGAGATTTGCAGGAATAGATCAGCCTTGATGACTGAAAACAAGTCTTTATTGTTAAGCCAGAGAATAACTTTAATGCTTTTGGATGGCTATTAAGAGAAATAAATGGTTTTATTGCTTTAAAAAAAAAAAAGAGAGTAACATCTTATTCAGAAAGAGTTTTATTAAAGTTAAATGTCAAAAAGAATTATTTTCTAACATTTGTTTCCACATTCAACTACTAATAAAGTGAATGTAAAAAGTGTGATGTAATTTTCAAATTATTTTGGCAACTTCAGCACTAATATACTATTGGCATTTAATTGTCTTCCAGTTTTCCTTATTTGAAGCCCACTGTTTTCAGATATATTAGTTAATTTTCTCCAGGGTTTAATTGGTACATCGTACAAATATGAGAGTTACCTGGAGTAGTGGTAAAGAGACTGATAATTTATATCTTTTATAGCACAATCAGAGTAGTGATCTTGTCATGGCTTTAACGTAGCCAAATTTAAAAGCATATGTTTCTAAATTTTGGCTGAATCTTCAGATTTTCTCCATAGCTTTATCTGGATAACATCTGTACAAAATCCAATAAGATTTTATTGTAAACTTTTCTCTTTAAAATATATTGCCTGTGTACTAAGAACAAGGTTTAATTTTTTACAGCTAACATTTCTTGCATCTCCCAAGATCCCTAGAAAACATTACTAAGCTCAAAAATGTTGAATTGGGCTTCCCTGGTGGCGCGGTGGTTGAGAGTCTGCCTGCCGATGCAGGGGACACGGGTTCGTGCCCCGGTCTGGGAAGATCCCACATGCCGCTGGGCCCGTGAGCCATGGCTGCTGAGCTTGCGCGTCCGGAGCCTGTGCTCCGCAACGGGAGAGGCCACAGCAGTGAGAGGCCCGCGTACCGCAAAAAAAAAAAAATAAAATATATATATATATATTGAATTGCACATGAAATTATTTAAACACCTTTAAGTGAAAACTTGCCATCAATAATGTCTGAAATTTTACTGCCTCGATTTTTATGTTTTTCCAAAAATTCAGTATCTTATTTAGAAAGATCAAAGTTTTGTGACAACAAGGACTATCACCCTGGTTTTCAATGAAACACTCTTATTTATAGGAATATTTTTAAAGTCCATTTAATATTTAGTGTCTAAAACACACAATCATTTCTAACTATTAAATAGTGCTAAAAATTCTGGTGGTTCACTCTATTTTCATTCGCTTTATTAACATTTTTTTGATAAAAATTTTCAGTTTTGATTTTTCAAATACTTTATAGTATCAGAATGAGTCATGATGTTATCTTAATTACTCCTTATTTAGATGTGTTGCTTTACTGGGAGCTTTTTGCCAGCAAATAAGAGTGAAGGAAAATATTGCCACCAGTGTGTGTGTGTGTGTGTGTGTGTGTGTGTGTGTGCGCGCGCGCGTGTGTGCATGCACACACACATGCGGCAGATGCTATTTGGATTTATTTCTGTTGAGTAAATTCCAGAAAAAAAATTATATAATTTGTTAGTTATCAAACCATGAAAAGATTGCTACCTAGAACCTCAGAATTCTGACCATGGCCCTGCTCTGTCTGATATTCACTTTCCGAAACAGGTTTATTGAGATATATTGGGTTGGCCAAAAAATTCATTCAGGTTTTTCCAGATGTTGTCGAAAAACCTGAATGAATTTTTTGGCCACCCCAATAATTCATGTACCATAAAATTGAAGTTTTCTAAGTATACCGTTTGTGGTTCCTAGGACAGTCACAGAGCTGTGTCAACATCACAGCTCTCTAATGTTCATCCCTACCCAAAGAAACCCCCTACCCATGAGCTCTCGCTCCTCAGAGCCCCACTCCCACCCCTTCAGCTTCTGGCAACCACCAATCTACCTTCCGTCTATGGATTTGCCAACTCTGGGCACTCCATGTACATGGGATCATACAATATGGGGTCTTTAGCGGCTGGCTTCTTCACTGAGTGTAGTGTTTTCAAGGTTCGTAGATGTACTGGTGCCTTCTGCCTTTTGTGACCCAATCTCCTCCTGCCTTTCCATAAATGCTTCTGTGGGGAGGTGGCTGTGTAGGTAAAGGTGGGTCACTTATTGCCGACACCTCCCCACCCCTCCCCAGCTTGGTCTCCCATTTGTCTCTGATGAACATCTCAATAAGGATTCAGACAACAGGAACCCTTAACACAGAGTTTACCTTGCTCACCAGAGAATACAATTTCAATTCAATGCTCTCATTTGTTTCGTTAAAATGGTTATAAGTTGGACGATCATCCTGAGTGAAGTCAGAAAGAGAAAGACAAATTCCATAGGATATCACTTACATGTGGAATCTAAACTAGGACACGAATGAATTTATCTATGAAACAGGAACAGACTCACATGCATAGAGAACAGACTTGTGGTTGCCAAGGGGGAGGGGAGTTGGGGGGAGAGATGGAGTGGAAATTCAGGATTAGCAGATGCAAACTATTTTATATAGGATGGATAAACAACAGGGTCCTATTATATAGCACAGGAACTGTATTCAATGTCCTGTGATCAACCATAATGGAAAAGAATATAAAAAAGGATGTATATATATATAAATATATATATGCGTACAACTGAATCACTTTGCTGTAGCAGAAATTAGCACAACACTATAAATAAACTCTATTTCAATAAAGTAAATTCTTTAAAAATGGGTATAAGTTGAAAAGAAAAGCTAAAATTTATTGAGCGGTTATTATGTCCCAAGCACTGTGATTTCCATGCACATGCCACGTGAATGAAATTTCAACCACATACACGTGGAGGAGGAGCTGTTGTTACCTTTACTCCTCAGCTGTAGAAAATGAAACTTAGTGGGTATCAGATACCTAACCCACAGTCAGCTAGGAAATGATGGAGCTGGACTCCTAACATACAAATCAGCATCTCTGCCTAAGACAGAAGAGGAAGAAGAGGCAGGGAAGGAAGAAAAGGGAAGAAGAAGGAATAGAAGGAAAAACCCAGGTTCTGTGCCAGGTACCTGTATTCATCCTCTGTTAATTGTTGGGGCCTGTTAAGGGTTCTTGAGCTCTGCTCACAGGTAGATCCTCTGCCTCTTTAAACACACAAATAACACCTCTTCCAGAACAAAGGTTAATTTTTGTATTTCTTTTCAATCTCTCCACGGCCCTAACATGACATTCTTCTCCATGCAGATAAATAAATGACGCTGACAAACACCCCAGGTAAACAGGAGACATGTGTCCTCTCCAGGGTGTTATATGAGACACGAGAGCCACGCCAGGATGAAATGCTCAAGCATTTAAAACCATATTCTGAAATTTATGAGTTGGTGTTCAAAAATAACAGCCCCCAAATGCCTCAAAATGTGTGTGCACCAAACAGAATCCCCCCCTCTGTATTTATTGCAGGGCAATAAAAATGAGTAGAAAAAGGGTTTGATGGCAAACAGTCTTATTAAACCCAGGAGCCATGCAAACAGCCGGGACATAGCATCGGGCCCCATAACGCACACCCAGCTATAATTCTGTCAAGGAGGGCACGTAAACAGCCCTGATGGAATTAGAGGCTTCTACGGAATGCTAAATGGACCTTATTGTTTATAAATATAAAGCCAGATTTGAACGTGTGGATGGCCGTCGTGTCTGACTTATCAGAAGCAAAACGATATATGGAATTCTTTACTTTTTCTTAGGAAATGTGAACGTGAGACACTAAATGTGGCTGAGCTTATGGGTATACATGCAGCTGAGTGGAATGAACGTGACAGGGAAATTCTCTTCGAGGGAAACATACAAGCAATACAAAATTACCAGCATTAAAAAAGATTAGCTCTGACACGGGGTAGGGAGATGTTTTTTTCTTTGTCATTGTTCAAAGCTGAATAGCAATAAGATTGTAAACTGCGGCACTTCATAATAGAATGAGGCCCCCTTGTATAATGAGGTTCATTATAAGTGACATGCATAATTCCAGCCCTGTTCTGTGTTGATTCCTTCTTTTGTTGTTGAGACAGACGGCTTTAATGGGCCCAAGGAACCACGGCACACTTTAAACACACTTAAAACTATTTTGCAAGAGTGTTTTGTTTTCTTTCCTTTTTCAATGGGTCAAAATTTAGACAAAAATATCCATCTGAAGACAGTGTCTTTGTGTAAAAAAATGCATATCATTCCGAATATTATTTTAAAATTCTCCAGTGATGAAAGTGTGTGTGCGAAGATTTCCTGGTGAGTTAATTTCATCTGTTAGTAACCAAAATATGCAAACGACGTAGGGAAATTGTTTGATTATGTGGATTTTCAAAGCTGAATATTTATGTCGGCCAGTCCACCGCCACTGCCAGTGCTTAAATCTTCTGAGAAAATCAAACACTGTGAAACATGGTGTGGCCTCTGCAGAGAGATGAAAGGAAACAGCACAACTACAGAAGGATAAATAAAAACAAAGATGATGCAAGTGAAATATACATGTGAGGACCTTAGCAAAGGATTTCAAAACTCCTCTGGGTTAAAAATGGGACAAAGACAAAATAAATCCATTGTAGAAATGCCCACCGCCTAATTCTGCCTGTGTCCTCACACACGGCTCTCCCACAAGCCCTGTGGGACACCAGAAAGCACACCCCAGTGATCCAGTGTCTGGAATAAAATGTCTGGAAGGTCCGTGACCTGCTCTGCGTTCTTTTAAAAATTATTTTTTATTTTAATTAATTTATTTTTCATTGAAGTATAGTTGATTTACAATGTTGTGTTAGTTTCAGGTGTACAGCAAAGTGATGCATATATATATATGTATGTGTATATATATATATCTTCTTTTTCAGATTATTTTCCCTTATAGGTTATTACAAGATTTTTTTTTTTTTTTTTTTTTTTTTTTTTTTTTTTTTTTTTTTTTTGCTATACGCGACCTCTCACTGTTGTGGCCTCTCCCGTTGCGGAGCACAGGCTCCGGACGCGCAGGCTCAGTGGCCATGGCTCACGGGCCCAGCTGCTCCGCGGCATGTGGGATCTTCCCGGACCAGGACGCAAACCCCTGTCCCCTGCATCGGCAGGCGGACTCTCAACCACTGCGCCACCAGGAAAGCCCTTACAAGATATTGAGTAGAGTTCCCTGTGCTATACAGTAGGTCCTTGTTGGTTATCTATTTTATACATAGATGTGTGTATATGTCAATCCCAAAGTCCTAATTTATCTCTGTCCCCCCACAGGTTTCCCATTTGGTAACCATAAGTTTGTTTTCTATGTGTGTGGATCTATTTCTGTTTTGTAAATAAGTTCATTTGTATTTTTTTTTAGATTGCACATATAGGCAATATCATACGATATTTGTCTTTCTCTGTCTGGCTTACTTAACTTAGTAAGATAATCTCTAGGTCCATCCATGTTGCTGCGAAAGGCATTATTTCATTCTTTTTATGGCTGAGTAATATTCCATTGTATACATGTGCCACATCTTCTTTATCCAATCACATGGCGATGCACACTTAGGTTGCTCCCATGCCCTGGCTATTGTAAATAGTGCTGCAATGAACGTTGGGGTGCATGCGTCTTTTCGGATTACCCTATGATCCTGCAATCCCGCTCCTGGGCATATATCCAGATAGTGCTGTGGGCTCTTTTATCTGTTCCCCAGGTTGTCTCCTCTGCTGTTTGATTAGACAGAAGCAAAGAGCAAACTATCCAGGCTTCAGAAGTCCTCTGCAGAGTGTGCTCTCTGGGCTGAGTATATCTGTTTTAAGAACTTCCAAAACTGGCACAAACACAAGCCAGACAGCGCAAGCTCTTTCTGGACCATTTCAAAATCTTCTGAATTTCACTGGAGACGAAAAGCTACCAACGGTCTGGGATACAGAACATACTCCCTCCTTCCTGCAATAACGCGAGGTGTTTGCCTAAATACTGAATGTGAACGTGATACATCAGATCCGGTCAGGACCGAGGAACAGAATCACAGATTCCATGGCGACATCAGCACATTCCTTCATTTCCCTCTATTTACCCATAACAAGCTTTTTTTGATGCTGGTCACAGAAAAAGAGTTCTCTCTTGGGTTTCTTCCTTCTCTATTAAACGTACAGTGTTGCTCGGGAGAAGTTTGCAATTTACAAAATGTTTCCTGAAAGGACTGATATCAAAGTTTGGAAAAAGACCCGAGAGGATTGCAGAGTGGAGGGAACAATGGCTGGGTCACAAGTCTAGCACATTTATGTTGGCAGATGAGAATAACCACAGGAATGAAAATGACTCTATAATTAGAGTCATATAAATTAGACATGAAAGAGACCTATTAGTTCATCTCAATCATCCCCAAAGGGACCAGCGTCAGACCGTTCCCTACAGAGCGTTTCCTATACTTCGTCTATATCATTTTTAACAGGCTTCTAGGATGATGTGCTTTCGTTTACTGCATGGACAGGCGCTTCTCTGTGATTAGATAACAAGGAATCTTTGATCTTAGCAGTATGAGCACTGAAATTTTAATACGGAGTTAATGCTTGCAAGGCGTATGTGAAAAACAGGGTGAGGTGAATGCTTTATGGCTTCAAGTACACTTGAAACATCCATACACACATGGCCATTTCCCAAGCCCCGCTCCCCTCTGCCCCCCACACACATGGGGACGCTCACTCTTTTCTCAAGAACCCTGAAATCAGTAGTCGCAGGAAATCATCTCTTGTCTATGAAAAGGTGAAAACTGGCGATGGGTCGGAGATGACTTCCTTGAATTATTGATCCCAGGATTCCTGGGAGAGAACAGAAGAGGGAGCCTGGGGAAGGGGCGGGTCTAGTGTCTCCTCTTGAAGACAGCGGCAGGTGACTCACCAGGTTTAAAAGGACCCTTTGGTTCTAGCTCAGGTGCTCTAATCATCTACAGAGAGAGCAGGGATCTTCTATAGTAAACGGAGTTGGAAAGTGGGGACGTGACTACGGTTGAAATCCAACACACATTTTGAAAGGGGTGGGAGGTGTGTCCTTACACAGGAAGCGATGGTCCCTGGAAGCTGAGAATTCTCAGGTCAGACCACGAGCAGCCAGCAGGGGATCAGGAAATCAGAGCCATTGTCCCAGTGGGGCTTTGGAGACAGGGTGGAGGTGCCCACCCTTTTACTTACTAGCTGTGAGATTTCTGGCAAATTGCTTAAGCTCTCTCAAGCCAGTTCCTTCATTTGTAAAAGTGATTTATTTTTCCTTTCAGCAAATGCTTATTAAGTATGTACCAGGTGTCTGGTCCTCTGCGGGGTGCCCAGAATACAACAGCACACAAATCCAACAGCGTCTCCTTCCATAAATACACCGAGATGTGTCAGGGCTATGGCCGGGATTAAACTAAGTCGTGTTACAGAGCAGATTGCCTGACACATACAAAGTGCCCAGCAGATATCCACCTAATTGCTGATCTTACAATATTATCTGGGGTTGGGTAAGGAGTTTTAATGAGACTTCTCGATGCCTATCTCTGAGGACAGGATGAAGGAATATGGAGCGTATGACAACATATTTGGGAGAGTTAGTATCTTCACGCTTCTATTTCCTTAAATAATCACACTGCATAAAGGATGGGTTACTTTTGCTTTCTCTAATCCCTTCCCCTCTCTTCACTTCCTTAATCCCTGGTGATCTGGGTCTACGCATCACTAAATTTTTAGTTTAACACGTATTTATTGTGTACCTACTGCACACGAGGCACTGTGGGGATATGAGACGCTGCAGTAGGCGATCTGGACCCTCTGAAAGGGGGTCACTGGGAGATGAGTAGGAATCCGCCAGGCGAAGAGCAGCGCCCCTGACAGAGGAAGGAACATGCGCAAATGGGGTAGGATGGGCTGGGGAGGGGAGGGGGCGCAGGAGACCAAGACAGCGGCGAGAGCGGGGAGGAGAGTGTTCCCTGGGGCCCGGAGTCAGGCAGGGTCTTGTAGGGCTGGGAGCTGCGTACGCAAGAGCGTCACAGGCTTAGTATAATCCCTGCTCACGGTCTCCTCTTGGCAGGTTAAACCGGCCCCTCCCGTTCCTTGCTGTACTACAATGTTTCACAGGCATCCTTACTGTCTGTTCACTCCCCTTATGACCCTTCTCCTTCCCAGGGTACGTTCCTCACTCTCTCGTTGTTTGTTTGTTTGTTTATGAGTTTGTTTGAATTGACACCTCTCTGACTGCTTCTTTAATAACTTTCCAGATTTTTCCTTCCCCTGACTACAAATGTTTATACTTGGGTGTTTCCCAAGTTTGGTTTAGTTTCCACGCTTGGTTGTCTTCTCTTTTTTTCCCCAAGATAAGCCTCACTGTGCTCAGAGCGTGTACAACACCTACTTTACCATTTCTATTTCCATCCTAGAGCTTTGCTGAGGTCCATACGCACATTTCTTTTATGTATGCAGGCATGTACGCACCCACCCATCCATCCATCCATCCACCCATCCATCCACCCGCCCATCCATCCACCCGCCCATCCATCCATCCATCCATCCATCCATCCATCCACCCACCCATCCATCCACCCATCCATCCACCCATCCATCCATCCACCCATCCATCCATCCATCCACCCGCCCATCCATCCACCCACCCATCCATCCATCCATGTATTCATTCTACAACCATGTGAATGGGCAGCAACTCTGTGACAAGCACAGTTCTAGGATTTGGGGACATGGTAATCAGGAGGGTAGACAAGATTCCTGCCTCCATGGAGCTTCAATCTAGAGGGAAGAGAGAGATGATTCACAAGTAAACAAACGTATACAAAGAAAATCTCCATTAATCATTGAGGCAAAGAAAACAAAATGCTGTGATACGATGGATTCCTGGAGAGCACAGCTGGATACCTCCACCTGGGGCTTTCAAACACCTTCGAAATCAATTTTCAGTCATTCAACAGATATCAAACTCAGACCAAGTATGAGGAAGCCCCGGAGGGTCAGACCCATCAGGGTCCATCCCTGGCACGCCCCCTGCTGTGATGAGGGGAGGGGACCTAACTGCTTAGTAGATATTGTGTTAATAAGTATTTAATAAATATATACTGTTAGATATTTCTTTTAGCTTACGCATGCTATGGAAAATATACTGACACATTTAGGTACCATGAATAAAGAACGTTTAGGAAGCTCTTCCTGAGAAAGAGAATTGCTGCTTCGAGTCCTTATTTGTAAATAATAGAAGCTGATTCCTGCTGATTTCAGAAAAATAAATGAATTCATTGAGACCATGTTGTGGGGCTTTACCAAATCACTGGAATCGCTTTAAGCCTAGGCTTGGGGCTAGAAGTTTCCAGGAACAATTTCTAAAACTACATCATCTAGAACTGGTCAGGAGAGCAGTTGTGAGAAACTCAGTACTGCCTCTGAAGAGAGAGAGAGAGAGATTGAGACGGAGAGACAGATAAAAACAAAGAGACAGAGAGATCTTGAGAAAGATACACACACACACACACACACACACACACACACACACACACACTCACTTTGGTTTACCATTCTTGCCTCTCCCATCATTTGTTCCCAAGGCTCATCCCAGGCAGCCACATCTGGCTGGTGCTGAATCCCACGCCTTTGCCTGCAGTGGAAGTAGAAGAGGGGCTTTCCTGCATTTTAAGCTTCTATAGATGCGTGTTCAGATTAAAGGCTCAAGTCTAGTGGGAAAATTCTGAATCATTCCATGTACAGAGAGAAAGGAATTGGGGAATTTGAGTGCAAAAATGTTCTGAGTGTTACCTTCAGGTGAGGGAAACTCTCTGAGGGGCAAGTGGTTTGGGCTTGTTTTCTAAGGCTGTGTAGACACAAAATGAAAAAAGAGAGAGAGAGATTCAAGTTCAGGGTGGTGAATACACTTCCGGCGGGAGGCTGTGTGAGGGCAGTATGGACGCCTCCGTCAGCTGTGCCCTCTGTCCCTGTGATGAGCAAGCTTAGGGGACGGGGACTTGGGGATGTGAACAGTGGGTCCCGAGCAGGGGAGGGGACAGGGGTGACTTACATGCTTGTGGGCCTCAGACACCAAAGAGCATAGACGTTTGGACACATAACGTGTAATGCAAAATAGCATGAATAATTATAATACATTCTGGAAGGGGTTTTCCAAAAATGTACTGTCAGTTTTACACTGTCCTGCATGTAGTGACAGACTCTCACTGGCGACAAATGAAGCATGTTTTTTTTACATACAAAGGACTATTATGAAGCCTTTATTTTTCTTCTAGTATTTTCATCTTTTTCCTTGCAGTTTTATTGAGATATAATTGACATACAGAAGTAAAGTTTAAGGTGTACAGCATAGTGACTTGGTTTATATACACCATGAAGTGATTATCACAATAGGTTTAGTAAAAATTCATCATCTCATGTAGATACAAAATTAAAGAAATAGAAAAAAATTTTTTCCTTGCATTGAGAACTCAGGATGTACTCTCTTAACAATTTTCATATACAATGTACGGCAGTGTTAATTACACATATGAAGCATAAATTTTAAAATTTATTTTATTGAAGTAGAGTTGATTTACATTGTGTTAATTTCTGCTGTACAGCGAAGTGATTCAGTTATATACATATATATATATATATATACCTTCTTTTTTATATTCTTTTCCATTATAGTTGATCACAGGATACTGAATATGGTTCCCTGGGCTATACAGAAGGACCGTGTTGTTTATCCATTCTAATATAGTAGCTTGCATCTGCTAACCCCAGACTCCCAATCCTTCCCTTCTCCCCCTCCCTCCTCCTTGGCAACCACAAGTCTGATCTCTATGTCTGTGAGTCTGTTTCTGTTTCATAGATAAGTTATGAAGCATACTTTTAGTGACAATTTTCTCTCACCTTAAAATAGCCTCTCGCTGAAAAATTAGACGTGAAAAGAAAACCCAAGTCAGTGACTATTCACACCATTTGACACAGCAAGGTAAATTTTTGGATTATTTCCCTCTAGATTTTTTTCTCTGATTTCATTTTCAGAGCTGTGATCCCATTTTCCTATCTTTTTCATGTATCCTGCTGTAATGGACCAGTGTATCACCCAGGAGCAAGAATTACTGGATAATCGGTATAAATATTTTAACAATAGAGTTTCTTATTTGCTTTATAAAATGAACTCCAGGTTATCATAAAACTATTATTATTATGAAATCATATAAACATATCAAATAAATTCTTAAGACATTCAAATAAACATTTTAAAGGATTTTGAGACATATTACAAAATAGATTACAAATGTTTGTAAGGTAAAAAGGAATAGAATTTGATTTTCTGTGCTATAAATGACATAAAGGAGAGAAATGCATAATGAATACGAGTTGAAGTATTTCTGCGGATGATAAAAATGACGGAACTCTTAAAAGACAAGAAAAGTGATTTTTAAAACAAAACTGCGCTCCTTTCCAGAGAGTGGTGTTGACTGCTGAAATTCTTAATGGCAGCTGTCTCTTACAGGATGGTCCCCATGTCCGGTGGAAACAGGTTTCATGCAGGCAAGGATCCTTCTAATCGTGTTGAACAAAATAACAAACGAAACAAGAATCGACTTCTGGTGGGCTGGGAATAAGAATGTACTTCCTGGGAAAGAACGACCCTGCCAGGCGTCAGTTTAAGTCACATCCTCTGGCAGGAGTCTGGCTGGAGTTCATTGAGAGGTATGGAGAGACTGAGAAAGATGCTTGAGTGAAGACGGAGAATAGGAGGGCCACTGCCTGCTCTCAGCTTCGGGAAGTTCTCTGACAAAGGAAGAGCGGGGGTGTGGTCAGTGATGAGTCATCCTGATGGACACCGTCACCAGCTGTCCAGAGACTGTGGTCTTGTTACCAAAAGCGGTGTCTGCTGCTAGCCGCTCAGAAGCCAATAAAGAGGCAAGGTTGGAGGAAAGGAAAGTTTGCTTTATTTCCGAGGTCGGCAACCTGGGGTTTGGGGGTGGGTGGGTGGATTCATGTCCAAAGGCAGACATCATCCTCCACTGACAGTCAGTGGGCAAGAGCTCTGAACGGGGAGTTTCAGGAGTGTGTAGGCTGAGGCAGGGGGCTCCATGCAGAATCAGCACAGTCAGCTCTGACAGTCATCTTGATATTGGTCACTGGTGGTCTGACCAGCATCATCTTGCTTATTTTCAGTACAGTTAGTCTTCAGTTCCAGGGTCGGTTTGTTCCCATTTCTTCAAGTCCAGTTCTCGGAATTGTGGCAGCTTGTGTCATGGCTACAGTCTGGTCATCATGTGGTTAACTTCTCCCACCTGGTGGCGTTTCAGTACCTATAGAAAAGCTCAAGAGTTATGGCTCAGAATATTACCTATAACCCTTGAGGAGGAACTAAAGGTCCTTGACTTTGCTGAATGACTAAACTAAACTAATGACTAAACTAAAGTATTGTTTTGTCCTGTTTCACTGCTTTCCTTTGCTTCTGCATTTTCTCACTTCTCTGATTAAACTTACTCTTTGACTAAAGTTTTTCCACAGACAAAAGGCAGGTGGAGGACATCGGGGTCAGGGACCATAGGGTCCTGCTCCATTTCAGTTTGAGTAGCTATTGGAACAGAGGAGAGCAAGCTAGAGCCTGCATCTCTGTTGCTAGATTCATCCCAGGCTGGAAACGTTCAGCCATTGGGCAATGAGTTAAGTTTTCTGCTCTTTGGTTTTCCAAAAGAAAGCAAGTCAGGCCGCGTCCAAACAAGCCTCCTGGTGTGGTGCACACCCAAGGTTCTGACCACCGATATCAGCCTCTGCACAATGAACTTACGAGCTCTTGGGACTGTTCTCCACATGTGTGGGGTGCGGCATGTCTGTCCCATGTAGGTAGGGTAGACAGTCATCTGTCTGTTAGACAGGGGGCTGCAGTTTGTGGACTTCCTGCCAGCGAATGTTCCAGAAGCTGCCTGGGTCATCGACCATGCCTGGAGAGGATGAGAAGTTCTTACCATTGTAACACTTCACTATGGAGAACAGTATGGAGATTTCTTTAAAAACTAAAAATAGAACTACCATATGATCCAGCAATCCCACTCCTTGGTGTATATCTGGAGAAAATTCTAATTTGAAACAATACATGCATCCCAATGTTCACAGCAGTGCTATTTATCATACCCAGGACGTGGAAGCAACCTAAATGTCCATCAACAGACGAATGGATAAAGAAGACGTGGTACATGTATACAATGGAATATTACTCAGTTATAAAAAAGAATGAAATAATGCCATTTGCAGCAACATGGATGGACCTAGAAATTGTCTTTCTAAGTGAAGTAAGACAGAGAAAGACAAATATCCTATGATATTGCTTATATGTGGAATGTTAAAAAATGATAGAAATGAACTTATATACAAAACAGAAATAGACCCACAGACTTAAAAAACAAAATTATGGTTACCAAAGGGGGGGGAGGGATAAATTAGGAGTTTGGGATTAACAGATACACACTACTATATATAAAATAGATAAACAACAAGGACCTACTGTATAGCACAGGGAACTATACTCTATTTTGTAATAACCTATGGTAGAAAAGAATATGAAAACGAATATATATATATATATATATACGTATGTATAACTGAGTCACTTTGCTGTACACTTGAAACTAACACAACATTGTAAATCAGCTATACTTCAATTATTTATCTATATAGATATACATGTATTATATAGATACAGATATACACACACATGCCTGAATCACAGAAAAATTAACAACACTTCAGTTCTCCTTAGTGGAGATGCTCTCGTAAACCAGGAGTCAGAATGTGGCTCTCTCCATCATCCCTTCACCATGTTGGCCATTGTCATGAGCAGTACTGATTACTCTGACCAACTCAATTGTATAAAGACTGCCTTTGAGCTAGAAGACACCCTAAATTATCGGCATGACTGTGCTAAAGCTATGAAGCCTCAGCGGGTTGCTGTTTCTAGTTACTCACCTAAACTAGCAACTAGTTGCTTAACATTGAGTAAGCCTGTCTTACTACAGGGTCTGGAGGAAAGAGCACCAACCTGTCAGCTTGGAGACCCAGGTTTGAGCTGAGAGTCAGATGCCTGCTAGTTGTGTGACTTTAAAATATCTCTAAGTCACCCTGGTCTCAGTCTTCTGTCTGGAAACCAAAACCAGTATTTCCTCTGGTTTCCTCTCTTAGGCAGTGAGAATTTAAAAACCTGCAAATTCTCAGCCATCGAGTTTTGTACTCGACCCTTTTGACAGCCTCAGTTCTGTTTATCTGATACGATTTTTAATTTCCCTTTTATTCTGTGTTCATCTCTTCAGTCTTATTGCTGAGTGTTTTTCATGCCATGTAACATGTTCGTAGTGTTTTTTGCTCTTATTAGCAGGTGACTTACAAATAACAACGAAACTGATATCTGCCTTATCGTTCAAATCAGGTGTCTGCAAAAATAGAACGTAAGTAATGGATGTGAAGATATTTTGGAATTGCCAAGCGTTTTATATGTACAGCGATATATAATGCAGATATTGATACATGTGTGTATGAATATACATATGTATGTAGGTTTAAGGTTTGCACATACGTCTGTGTGCATGTGTGGGTAGTGAGAGCGAGAGAGAGGGGGAGATGTTACCAATGAGAGTCCAGAAAGACAACAAAAGAAACACTGTCCTCCTTTATTTTTGCTCTGGCCTTGAGCACACTCTCCCAGCCTAACTTACCCATCGCATGGAACAGAGGCAGCCTCGGTGGGGGAAAAAGGAGAATAAGGCACGTTGTACTGTGTGGGAGGGGTTCGGCTTCACACCCAAGGGCACAGGGGAAGTACTCCTCCCTTGGCTGGTCACCTGGCCACCGGGGTATCTGTTACCTCTGTGGTCCACCCATTCTATAGTTTCCTTGGATACTCTGATTAAAGAAAGCAGTCAGGTGCCTCAGAACAGCAGTGCTGCCTCTACTTTCGTTTCTCTAGTAGGTTTCCTTATTATAAATTAAATCTGTATATTCAATAAGCGATCAGGATTGATCTGTGAGCTGCACGCTAAAAGACGTTTGCTGACCTTTTTTGGGGGATGGGGGTGTCACTAGTGTCTTGCCTGTTGGATTACTTTAATTTTCTGTTGGTTGGAATGTGGTGTTCAGGTGTTTTGGGGAAGATGTATCCCTTTAGAGAGGAATGATTTTTTAAATGAGCACCTCAAAAAGCCCCGTGAATATAGAAAACAAACACATTTACCAAACGGGAAAGGTCGGGGGAGGGATAAATTAGAGTGTGGGATTAACAGATACACACTACCCAATATAAAATAGATCAAAAACAAGGACCTGCTGTACAGCACAGGGAACTATATTCAATATGTTATAATAACCTATAGTGGAAAAGAATCTGAAAAAGAATATATAGAACTGAATGACTTTGCTGTACAGCTGAAACATTGTAAATCAACTCTATGTCAATAGAAGTAAATAAATTTAAATTTTAAATTAAATTTTATTTATTTAATTAAATAAAATTGAAGCCTGTGATGAACAGGAGAAGTGGTCCCTGGGACCGGAGTTCCTGCCCTGACAGATGTGAGGATCCACTGACCTCAGAGAGGAACACGGAGACCAGTATCCAGCATTGGAAGCCATAAAGTAACCACCATCATTCAAGGGTGGATCAGAGCCATAATGAAGTGATGCTCAAGACCAGAGGAAGTCCAGAAGAAGAGAGTGTGTCCACACTTGCTGAACCAGGTGACTCAGTGTCTCCATCCAAAAATGCCAGTCTCTAGGTGCTATCAGAGCTGCAAAGAGCCACAAAAGGCCTGAGATGTTACCCTTTTCACAAGCCATCAGGTTAGACGGGCAGAGTTTCATGCATGTTGGCAGGAGACACAAGACTCCTGGGTCAGAGGCAAAGACTTTATTATTATTCATGCACGGCAAGCAGCATGAGCATTTGCCTGTCTACACCGATTTCCTTTGCTCCCATGTCCACAGGGCAATGCAGATGGCTGCACACAGCTTTCCAAGAAGAATGCTAAGGCAGAAAGGACAGGTCATGTTCTTATAGAAGATAAAGACATATTGGTTATTAGCGTTTCACGGTATGACCTTCCACACCCTACACAGGTGTGCACATCTTTTATTTAATACTCTATGTTGTTTGTGGTGTTGAATATTCTTCTTCAATGCTGCTGAGGGGCTACATGGCAAAGCATGGATAGATGTGCTATAATCGTTACAACTGAACCCCTATTTTTGGATATTTAAATTGCCTCTAATTTTTTGCTATTATAAATAGCTCTGTAAAGGACATTCTTGTCATCCTTCAGATCTGTTTCCAGACATGAATTTGCTGATTCAAGGAGAATCCAAAATTGGCCTCAAAACATAGCGTAAAATTGTAAAAATAATTTTTACACGAACTCTGACAGGCTCCATCATGCTGTGGGCAGTATATATATTTAGAATATTTTAAAATTCAGTACATGTACGTGGCAAACAATCTTAATAGTGCAAAAAGTCAGATAACACGTCTGACTCTCACAGCCACCCCCTGCCCCGGCCCTCCAAGTCCCTGAGTCTCCTTCCCTGGATGTTGATTCAATGCCGAGATGCTGATGGGTATTTGCACTGTTTCCAAGTTTGGGCTGTTATGGATAAATCTTCTACAAACATTTTTGTATAAATTTTCATGTGCTCTTTGTAGTGAGGTGGACGGACCTAGAGACTGTCATACAGAGTGAAGTAAGTCAGAAAGAGGAAAACAAATACCGTATGCTAACACATATATATGGAATCTAAAAATAATAATAATAATAATAATGTTCTGAAGAACTAGGGGCAGGACAGGAATAAAGACGCAGACATAGAGAATGGACTTGAGGATAGGGGGAGGGGGAAGGGTAAGCTGGGACAAAGTGTAAGAGTAGCATGGACATATATACACTCCCAAATGTAAAATAGATAGCTAGTGGGAAGCAGCCGCATAGCACAGGGAGATCAGCTCGGTGCTTTGTGTCCACCTAGAGGGGTGGGATAGGGAGGGTGGGAGGAGACACAAGAGGGAGGGGATATGGGGATATATGTATACGTATAGCTGATTCACTTTGTTATACAGCAGAAACTAACACACCATTGTAAAGCAATTATACTCCAAAAAAGATGTTAAAAATTTTTTTTTCATGTGTTCGTTTGTTTCCTTTCTTTGGGGAGTGGAATTCTTGGGTTATAGAGTAGATTCGTGTTCAACTTTTCCAGTAACGACCAAATCATTTAACACAGTGGTTCTACCATCCTACACTCCCACCAACCACGAATGAGATTTCAGTGGATCTGCAGCCTAACAATTATTGGTTGGCAGAGTTCTAAATTAGCTACTTTAACGGTTGTGCAGTGGTGTCTCATGGTGATCTGAACGCTCATTTTCAAATGACTGATGACGACACGGTATTCCAGGGAGAATAAATAACTTTTGTGAAGACCCTAAACCAGAAAAATGGTGCTTTTTGAAAACTTCTTATAAATGATCTTATAGAAAATACAGACATAAACAGTATTAGCATTTTGGGTTGTGTATTTCCAGACTTCTCCTTTGCACACACACATTTAATATGATGAATATTTGCCATGGGCCGAATGAGCCCTCTCAAAATTTACCTGTTGAAGTGCTAACTCCCAATATGATGGTATTTGGAGATGGGACTTTTGGGAGGTTATATGGTTTAGATGAGGTCATGAGGGTGGGGCCCAGTGATGAGATGAGTGCCCTTATAAGAAGAACATGAGTACTGCTATAAACATTGGGGTGCATGTGTCTTTTTGAATTATGGTTTTCTCAGGGTATATGCCCAGGTGTGGGATTGCTGGGTCATATGGTAATTCTGTTTTTAGTTTTTTAAGGAACCTCCATACTGTTCTCCATAGTGGCTGTATCAACATTCCCACCAACAGTGCAAGAGGGTTCCCTTTTCTCCACACCCTCTCCAGCATTTATTGTTTCTAGATTTTTTGATGGCCATTCTGACCTAAATGAGAAGGAAATCCATAAAAGAAGGGATATATGTATATGTATAACCGATTCACTTTACTGTACAGTGTAAACTAACACAATATTGTAAAGCGACTCTACTCCAATTAAAAAAGAAGAGGATGAGGCACGAGATCCCTCTCTCTGTGGACACACCTCGAGGAAAGGCCGTGTGAAGTCAACACCAGGAAAAGGGCCTTCACAAGAACCCGACCATGCTGGCACCCTGATCTTGGACTTCCAGCTTCCAGAACCATGAGAATAAACGTTTGTTGTCCAAACCCCGCAGTCTAGGGCACTTTGCTTCAGAGGCTAAACTAACAAAGACCATCTTTTCACGTTATTAAATATTCTTCTGCAACACGAGTTTAACAACTCTGTAGTAGCTCAGTGTATGAGTAGCCACAACTGGTACCTCCACCTCTTTGCTGTTTCCTGGCACCTTGATCCCTTCAAGGTTTGTTGTAACGTTTGTCGGGACAGGACTAGAGTAACCCTCTCCCGTGACATGGTTTCCTCGGGTGATGATTGAAGGCCCTGAACATTCTGTGAGGCATCTTCCTTCTGGCTGTCTGGACCTTCTGTCCCCAGCTGCTGTCCTGCCAGAACCTCTTGAAGCTCCAGGGGCCCCACCATACACAAGTGCAGCTTCACATTCACCCAGAGACTTGAGAGGACCAGACGCATTTATCTGGGGCTCTTTCCTTGCATGGTTTCCTTTCTTGGGTCCTGCCCACAAATTCCAGCCACTCAGCATCCCCCAACCCTGCTTCCCTTGGGCTCTGCTTCCCTGCCTTGGGTCCACTCTGGGCCTCTCAGCAGAAAACGGGGGCGATCCAGGTATACCTTGTGTGCTTCTCTTCTCTCTCTGAGGACAGGCCTACCCTTCCTGTTGTCTGAAAGTTGAAAATGGTTGCGTCCTCATTTTGTAGTTACTTAGGCCAATGGGGTTACTCTGGCCCCAGTTACTTTATCATGGTCCTGTCCTATTCGTGAAATTGTTCTGCTATTACAAACAAACTTTCATGTGCCTATGTATAATTCTCTGTATACAGGTACCTCAAATAATTTTCGTTGGCTACTTATTAAAAACAATAATGTGAAGTCAAGATTTATAGTTTTTGTGATGTGTTCCCTAATTGTGCTATTCCTTTTATCAATAGTTACACCCTAAAAAAAAAAAAAAAATTACACCCTGCGTATTTCATTAGTAGATGGGAAGTTTTAGTTAATTAGTTTTACAACTAAAAGAAACACATGTATGTTGTATACTTCCCCCGCCCCCCACAGAGTCAAGTAGAATAATAAAGAAACAGAAATCTTTCTCATGTACCTATATCATCATCTTTGGAAGAAACAAAACTTAACAGTTTCTTTTGTATCTTTCAGAATTTTCTAAGTCCATAAACACCTATATATTTTTTTCCTTTCCTTTTATTATAATACAGATGGGAATATATTCTTTGCATCGTTATGCATCTTTTTAAAAATTAACAACGTATCTTGCATGAATTTCTCTATTTAAATTGCTAGATTTTATTTATCAATCACATTAAAAAAATAGCTCTACTTTCTAGATGTACCACAATTTAGCTAATCAAGTCTCTGTGGAGACTTCTAGTGTTTTCACTTTCAGTGTTTCAAGCAATGCTGTGAGGAGAATCTTTGTGCAGGCCCTCATGCAGGTATGAGTGTATACCTCTTAGGTAAGTTACCAAGGTGATGTTGGGAGGTCAAAGTAAATGTGCCTCTCATTTTGCTGGATGTTACCAAAGTGCTCTCCAAAGACATTCCATCAATTTTCAGCCCCACCAATAGCCGAAGACACCATCTGTTTGTCCACGTCTTCTGTATACTGTGAAATGGCGACTTTTCAGTCTTTGCCCATCTGATGGGTTAAAAAAAATAGCATCTCATTTTCATGGTTGTTATTTAATTATAAGTAAGGGGGTGCTCATCTCTCTTTCTTTATATTAGTATTTACATAAACTGCCCCTTCATGTCCTTTGAATAATACCCTTTAGGTGGGATCAAGTCGGGCCAGGTAACCGCTGCTAATTTTACGGAGTTACATGAGCCATCTCAGGAATCATGTGACTTACCCAAGAAGATATTTCCAAAGCTCTGTGTTTTTCTGGCATTTATGCAAGCTTTATTTTAATGAATTTTATTTTCTGAATTCTTAATTCACATCATTTCTCTTTATAGTGTTTGATCACACCAGTGTTTTTCCTTACTGTTATATAAAGAATGGGGGGTTACTTCCTTCTTAACCAATCAGGTTGCAGGAAAAGCAAAGCTCTTAGATCATTTCTGGACAGCTGATCCTAACTCAATTTCCTTTCCACCTCAATGGAGATTAGGGTAGATGTTGGCACAGTAAGAACTGTCAGCTTAAAGACAGGCGGTTTGTATCTCTGATCACTACGAACGAAGTATGAAGGCATCTCGGAGCAAGTGTTATTTGTGTGGCTAAGTGAACAGATTTCCACCTCTTGTGGGATTTGAGTACAAGCTGACTGCAGGAATGTGTCCCTTGGGGCCTGTTCCCAGGCTCCCCAGGAAGTACCCAGCAAGGCTCTGGGACCTGGTGAAGACCATACTTGAACTGTGTAGACCAAGCTTCAGACAGAGGCTGCCCCCGACTTCTGCCCTAAATCTTGGGCTTTGGCAGCCCTGTGACATGCCAACATAATTAACCTACTCATGATGTCACAAGAAGCAGAGAACACTATAAATGGCACCCAAGGTCTCCAAGGGCTATGAAATCCAAGGGTTGGTACTGCTGGCAACATTTCTTGGCCCAAAGAAGGTCCATGGTGAGAAGACAGAGCTGAAGTGTAAGTGGGGCGACTCATTTAAATCCGTAAGCCTCACCTCATTAATCTGGGTGATCGGGACATCAGACATCAGACCACCTCCTATGAACAGGCCTTTTTGGTTGATTCTTAAATAGCCTCCTAGCCTCCATTGTGGCTCCATAATTGTGACCTTATAACAGTTACCATGGAAAGAATTCCTAGATTATAAATAATGGCAATGTGAGTTTCCTAGTTACCAAGTGTATTTATAAAATGAATTCCAAAGGTACATGACATTTAATTCCAGCCTATTTTTAGAAACTAAAGGATAATAAAGGAAAATACCTTTTTTTTTCAGAAAGAAAGAATTGTACTATTTTTCCAAATGTAGTGATAGAGCAGTAGATCTATATGCCTATTGGGAAAAATCAAGGGTTTTTAGTAATACACTATTCATGGGGGTTAAGGAAAGCATTTGCCGTGACAGATTTCAGGGTTAAATCAAATTACTGTGACTGTGTATTGGAATCAGATTTATAAAAATTATCTTGGAAAAAACACATAATGTCCCTTGATGACCTCATCAGACATCTAAATATTTTGCAAAATATTTTTATTAAAAGAGAGCCATTATTTCTCATGCAGACCTCTTGAAAACAAAGGCTTCCCTAGTCTGAGGAGTCATGAACCATAAAAGGGGAGAGAGGATTCCTAAGGAACTGATTACGTAAGAAAAGCCACCAAAAGGGCTTTACATCACTTTTTAATGTGCTTCAGAAATGCAAGTTCAAAAAAATATTAAAGCAGTGGAAATGTAGTCATTTCAATGCCTTTCAAATATTTTGTCTTTTCTGAACACTATTGCAGGAGATACTTCAAAAAAGTTGGTGCATAATGTTTCTTCAACATGGTTGCAAGTTCTCATCATTGGGGGATTTTCTCCTTTGAGAATCTTGAATTGAGCTGTATCTTTTTGTCTCGTTCTCTGAAACATGACGTTCAGAAACTTAATAACTGGAACCTCTTACATTAAAATTCTTCTCTTTCCATGTATATTTAATGCATCATATATATTTGCAAGTTCTTTCAGTTCAATTTCAATAAATATTAGTTTTCTGTGGCTACGGTAGCAAATTACTAACAACTTAGTGGCTTCAAAGAATGCAAATTTATTATCTAGCAGTTCTGTAAGTCAGACGTCTGACACGGTCTCACTGGGCAGGGCTGCATTCCTTTGGGAGGTTCTAGGGCAGAATCCATTTCCTCGTCTGGCAGCTTCTAGAGGGGCTGGCATTCTTTGGCCGACGGTCCCCTTCCTGCATCTTCAAAGCCAGCTTCGGTGGGTTGAGTCCTCATGTCCTCACATCACATGAAGGCCTTTGTGTATCTCCAAGACTATCTAGACTTCAGTTTAAAGACCACCTCTTGTCACCGTCTTCTCTCAGCTGGAGTATCACAGCATTATCCTTCCTGGAACCCTGGATGTACTTTCCTCCCAGCCTTCTTGCCTCCAATATTGTGCTTATTGCAGCCAGAGGGACATTTTGTAAATTGAAGTCATGCCTTTTTTCTACTAATCCCCTCCGAATGGGTTCCCACTGTTCCTGGGAGAAAGATGAAAATTCTCAGCATTGCCTATGGGCCTTACATGGCCCAGAACATCCTGGCCTCTGCAGGCACTCACCATGGAGAAACCTCCTGGACTGTAGCTCTCTCCCTTCTGCCTCAGAATCTTCCTCTCACTGCCCTCCTTCTGGAATGTTCTTTCCTCCTTCCTTCTTTTCCTGCTGTGCTCTATTCAAATTTCAGGACTTCAGCTGGAATTTTGCTTTCTTGGGAACATTTTCCAGATTCCAGAGAGGTTAAATCCTCTGTAACAGAGGTACCCAAGCGTCCGGGTCTGTCTGCACAGTCCAAGTCTGCACCGGTTGTCTGGTGTCTGCCCCTTCTCTTTCACTGATCTAAGGCACCTGGTCTCAATCTAGAATCCACTTTAATACATGCTGAACGCACACTTCATCAGGATTATACCAACAACTGAAAGTGCATATTATTTTATTTTTTAATATCTGTTTCCTTGGAATACCTGTAAGAAATAGGAAGGCAATAACATGTGTGTTGTGTCCATCATGGAATTCCATACCCAGCAGAATGGAATGCTATTCTTTAAAAAAAAATTCCCAGCGATAAAATGGTTGCAGATCTTGCTTTACTTTGCATTTCTTTGGTAACTAGGAAGATAGACATTTTCTTCTTAGTATTTATATTTCATTGTGAATTTTTTATCCACATCCTGGGCTCTTTCATTTAATATGGTCTTTGTAATGTTATATCTGTGAAGACCTCTATTTATTACAGGTATTAACTCTCTGGTTTACTTGACGTCTTCCCTATTATTTTTTCCTTATTTCTTTCATTTCTGTTGCTTTTCACCTTTGATGATTAACATTTTTATAGTAAAATGTCTGTCAACCAGTTCTTCCATAACTTCATTTCTTGTCTGACATACGTTTTCCAAAATTGTGGAAAATGTGTTTTAAATTTTTTTCTAAAATAAATTCTATGTTGATTTTTAGCTCTTAGTCTATGTTTCTTTAGACATATACTACACAATGTGGATTTAAATAATTTTCTCTCCATTTTCTTTGGCTACATAATAAATTTAAAAAATAATTAGTTAAGAAAAAAAAAAAAAAACCAGGGGCTTCCCTGGTGACGCAGTGGTTAGGGGTCCGCCTGCCGATGCAGGGGATACGGATTCGTGCCCTGGTCTGGGAAGATCCCACATGCCGCGGAGCGGCTGGGCCCGTGAGCCGCGGCCGCTGAGCCTGCGCGTCTGGAGCCTGTGCTCCGCAACGGGAGAGGCCACAACAGTGAGAGGCCCGCGTACCGCAAAAAAAAAAAAAAAAAGTGTATACCTTTTTAGACCAAGTTGAGCTTTAACACAAGGTTGAGTTTTCTGCTCAGGGCATTGACAAACCATATGCTGACCAAGAGCATATTCCTACGTCTGACTTTTGACCATTAGTTTCCCAAAGCCTCATAATAAACCTCATTCGTATTCTTTCTTTTTCTCAAAGAACTAAGTAGATTTCAGCCCATTTCTTTTCATTTCTTTGAAATATGGATTAGGACTCTTGTTTGTTTTACTGCTTTCATTTTTGAGAGAAAAAATGATAAAGGCACCCATGCATTTTTTCAGCACAGCGTGGAGATAGGAATTCTTCATTAGCTACCATATAGCCATTGTATTTCTAACTCCTTTTCCAGTTATTGGAACAAAGTTTGCTCTTATGGATATGAATAACTGCTATATCCTTTGTGATGACTGTTGTACTACTTTCTCTGTTCAGCTGACCTTGTATTTTATTTATGTTTTACCTTTTTTTTATTGGAGTGTAGTTACTTTACAGTGTTGTGTTAGTTTCTGCGAATCAAAACTACAGTGAGGTATCACCTCACACCGGTCAGAATGGCCACCATCAAAAAGTCCACAAACAGTAAATGCTGGAGTGGGTGTGAAGAAAGGGGAACCCTCTTCCACTCTTGGTGGGAATGACCTTGTCTTTTATATGTGATGGTGACTTCATTCAGATGGTGTTACAAAATGCCAAACTTGAACATGGAAATAGAAATTGTAAAAAAAAAAAAGGAAAAAAAAAGCAGTTTTGTCTGCTTTTTTAAATTTACGATTTAAGGAGACTTTTTTTGAGTAATTAATGCATTGTAACCTGAAGGACAGACTCAGGTTATATTGAATCACACTTTTAGAAAATGTCCCCTAAGGCTTGCTTGCCCCCCCCCCCCGTAAAATGCATACCATTCATTCAACAAATCTTTACTGATTGTGTCAGTCATCATAGTAGGCTTTGGCATTACAGCACTGAACAAAAAAGACAGCTATCCCTGACCCTTTGTCTGGGTTTGGGGTAATCAGCAGATGAGATCCTCTACATACACCCGTCCCATGTTCCGTTTCTGTAGCCCAGAGTATGCTGGTATCTCTCTTATTTTCTTTTCTCCCAGCCTTTTTGAGGGTGATTTTAATAGTGCATAAAACTGAAACAGGTAAAAAGATATCTTTGAGACCAAGGCCATTCCCAGAAGACGTCGCAGTGTTTAAAGCTGAGGCCACTGGGGCCGACGCTCAAGGCGCCAAGGAGTCCTCCCTATTTCCAAAAAAGGGAGAAAACGTAGGTTGCTCTGGGGCCTCCAAGTAGCAGTTTAGGTCAGACAAACATCCAATTTTTAAAAAATCATCTTTATAATCTAGTGTCTACAGTGAGTCTAATGTCGTCATGTCCAGCATTTAAGTGTTTTACAGATTAACCCATTTGTAATTAAAAAGAAAATTTTCAAAACATCATGAGGCATTTACCAGGCCATTCAGACATGTCGTCAAATTTAATTATTCCAACCAACACTGAGAACAGACTTCTTTACACTTGAGACTTTGCTCCAAACCCACATAGTTAGGGCCGTCATGGATCCTGCAAAAGCAAGTCCAGGGAAGAGGGACTGGACTTTCAGAGAGTCTCTAGTGGGAACGGGAGCCTTTTCCTCCCCAGATCTAGGGGAGGGCTGCACATCCCAGACCTTGTACCCAAGGGCAAGGGTCAAACTGAAACCCAAGTTCAGGCTCAGGTTATGGGAAGAAGACGGGACAGCAGTAGGGAAAGGAAGGGGGTGATGGGCTTCTCAGATCTGTCACCTGTGCCCACGACTAACATGAGGGGCTCCGTCCCTGACAGCAGATCTGACAAGAATGGGGTGAGGGTGGGAGCAAGCCTTGCCGGGGGCCTAGGACAACCCCGCAGGGCTCCAGAGACCCAGAAAGACATACACTCGGACGCTCTGTGTCTGAGCGAGTGGGGGACTTGCTGGAGGTCTCTTCAGGGCATGTCAGCCCCCAGGCACCAGAGCAAAAGACATTTTCAACCCCATTTTTTGTGAGGAAGAACAAATATCCAGCCACTCGCTTTGGACCCGAGGAGAGCAGCCTTAAGTGTGGTCGGTGCTGGTGGTGAAGAACTGTCCACATTCAAACCCAGGTCTGGTGAAATGTGATTCCCCACATGAACCCAGGGCTAAAATGCTCAGCTTCCATCCAACCAAAGTTGAGTGTGAGCTGACTCTGACCAGGCCCTGGGGGGCAGGCCTGGGCTCCGATGGCACTGGTCCAGTTCCCCAGGGGAGCTCTAGGAATGGGAGCAAGTTCTCCTGTGTGGAGCCTCAGCGAGAAGTTCTGAAATGATTGGGAGGGATGTTGGAAGTTTGGACAGGTTTCGTTAAGGTACTCTTGTCATAGACAGTGGTGTATTTCTGAGGGCAGGGGCCAATGGATGAAGGGAAATGGTAGTAGAAAACTCCAGAAGGATTCAGCACTGAAGTTCTCAAGGCTTCGGGACTGTACCACCCTCTCACTCTTTGGTTTTTCAACAACCCTGCTTCCCCTGCATAAATCTCTTCCTCCATGACTGAGTGGATTTGTTTTTTTAAATTAAAGTGCATTAAAATACATTTTAGTGATAATAGATTGAGATGTTTACAATAAATATAATTAAAAATGTACTGTGCTATTGCAAAGCAAGATGGAAATCACTAATGTACCAATTTAATGCTGCTATAAATAAATAGAACAACTTAAGCTGATAGGCTGAAAATTTCCTACCCGCATTTGAAAAAAAAATTAAATACAATGAAACGCCCTTCAGTAATGTTGTTTATTCTCAGCCCAAGAAAACATTATCTTGATTGAAATTTTTTTCTCTTTGTCCATCTTTCCTAAAGACAAACAAATCTGAACCTGAAGATGCTCTTCCTGGTTTTAATAGCCAAAGAAACTCTCACACTCGGTAAAGGAAGTAAGAGATCTTCTTGCGAGAATTTTTATTTGGGGCAGATTTATGATGTTTGTTTCCTGATTCTTTGGCCCCCTATTGGCTTTTCGGTTGACCCCCATATATATTTCTAACTTGCAACCATCCAGATGGGTTTTATTTAAAGTATTTCACCCAGAGATGTTGAGGAAGGATGACCTTCAAGTACTTCCTTGGTGTCCCCACTCTGAAGCTTAAGCATCATGCCAGACACGTACTGGGTCCATATCTGTTCAGTCGTATGTCATCTGGCTTCAGTTAATTCTACCCCAATGTTCACAGCAGCACTATTCACAATAACCAATACATGGAAACAACCTCAGTGTCCACTGACAGATGAATGGACAAAGAAGATGTGGTACATATAAATGCAATGGAATACTACTCAGCCATAAAAAAGAACAAAAAATGCCATTTGCAGCAACATGGATAGAACTAGAGATTCTTATACTAAATTAAGTAAACCAGACAGAGAAAGACAAAATCACATGGTATTTATACGTGGGATCTAAAAAACATGATACAAATGAATTTATTTATAACACAGAAATAGACTCACAGACGTAGAAAACAAACTTAGGTTATCAAAGGGGAAAGTTGTTGGGGGAGGGATAAATTGAGAGGTTGTAATTAAGGAACACACACTACTATATATAAAGTAGATAAGCAAGGACCTACTGTATAGCACAGGGAACTATACTCAATATTTTGTGATAACTTATAAGGGAAAAAAATTTGAAAAAGAATATATATAACTGAATCACCATGCTGTACACCTGAAACTAACACAACATTGTAAATCAACTCTACTTCAACTGAAAAAAAAAAAAAACGCTGTCTGAGCTGCAGCAAGAGGAAGGTGGCTTGAACACTCAGAGACAGAGAGGTTTGGGGACATGGGTGAGGTCTCCTGAGAACTGATCTCCAGGTTGACAGAACAATGTTGTGTGGGTCACTGGCATTCAGCGCACTTGGCCTTGTTAAGCAGTAGACAGGAAGGTCAGGCAGAGGGAGCAGGGAGCTGTGTGTTCAATGATTAAACCTTTGCTGTTTACATACGTTTTTGCGTCAAGACCTCAACTGCAAACCCCGGTAGACCCGGGAGAAGAAGGGCGATGAAACCATTGCTGCTACTGTCATTTCAAGAAGTTGAAAAGAGGAAACAAATGAGACATGTTTGTTCTTCAAGACAGTTCTTGCTTTGTCCATAAGCACAGAGTAAAATGGTTTTTATTAAGCAGAGATTCGGGTCTGTGTTCCCGTCTCTCTAATGTCATCACCAGCGAGTCCTGGCTTAGTATCAAAAGGGAACATTTGAATGGGCCTCAGTGCTGTTCCATCAAAGCACTCATTTCCTGGTTTATCTGTTTTTGCCAACGTGATCAAGTTCTCTTTGGGAACACTGTGGTCCAACATTTGGTAACGGCGTTTACACAACACGCACGGCTATTCTCTCAAAAGCCCATTTGTTTATCTGTTTGTTCTTCCCATTCATTCCTTTCACAAACGCTTATTGTGCCGAGAACTGGGCTTTGTGTGGGAGAAAAAGGAGGGGCAGAAACAGATTCTGTCTGCTGCAAATACATATGTCAGCTGAACTGGTCATTCAGGGAACAGTGGCGGATTTGTTTCATTTTGCTTTCGGTAAACTGGAAAGGTTGTCGCTCTGTGGTCCGAGCGCTGAGCTGTTGATTACAAGTTTCGCCCTTTTCTTTGCTCATTTCACGGGCTTAAACCAGAGACTCTTCCAATTTCCTCATCTGTATAACTGGGGAAAATAGCCCTAAACTCTCAAGGATTAGCCAACTAGGGATTTCAAAGGATTTGAAAATCTCTTTCATGGTTTTCCTGTATTATTTTACTAGGAGTCTTATTAATATGCTTCATCAGTTATAGTTTGTAAATTATGAGCAATAAGTGACCTGTCCTTTGTTACATTCGCCACTATCGGTCTTTATTCTTGATTTAAATTTGCTGTAAAAGGAGTCTTTTTCACGCTTGGGATTTTCCTTTCTGCTCCAAAGATTTCCTTAGCATCAGGAAAGCTATGCCTTCACAGGTCCGCTTCCAAAATATATTGTTTTTGTAGTTATCTAAGGGTTTTACATTATTTCACTACAGGGGAGGGCAAATTTGTTCAAAAGGGAGAGTGAGAGATGGAAGGAAGGAAGGAAGGAAGGAAGGAAGGAAGGAAGGAAGGAAGGAAGGAAGGAAGGAAGGAAGGAAGGAAAGATAAACATTTAAATGCCCCTTACAGAGGATGAGAGGTCTAATAGCAGACTGCCTGAATATATAGATGGTTCCATGTATTTGTATATGTTGACGATAACAAAACAGAATTGATGAATCAAATAGTCTAATAAAATTCAGAGTCAAAAACATATCTACTATGTGTGTCCAGGAGCACACAGTACAATGAAAATAGTTCGTAAGCTGTAGTTAAGTAATGAATTATATGTGACTGAGCTTTTTAAAAAGTAATATCGTTTATTATTTTTTTAAGTCGTTATTGAATTTGTTACAATATTGCTTCTGTTTTATGTTTTGGTTTTTTGGCCACGAGGCATGTCGGATCTTAGCTCCCCAACCAGGGATCGAACCTGCACCCCCTGCATTGGAAGGTGAAGTCTCAACCACTGGACCGCCAGGGCAGTCCCTAGTTTGTTTATAATAACATCTTTTTATAATCTCTAATTTCTAAGTATTGCAAACTAAGTCACCCAACTAGCACATTCTATTATTACTGATTTCCTGTGCCTCATAGCCAAAGCATTCTTTATTGCATTTTAAAATCATAAGCATATGAAAACTTCTTTCACTGACAGCATTTTTCTACGTTTACTAATAGCGCCTAGTTTTCCGTATGTCCTGTAAGACTATACAATTTGTTTTCATTAGTTATGCCAAAGCTTTATCCCTTTATGGCATCATGGAAAGGATATTTCCCCTTTTTTTTAGACCAAAACACAACATGCTCCATTTTTATCCAAGAATTTCATGGCTCTTTCATTTAACTCACAAACACATTCATTCTGTTATATAGCGTGTCCTGGGAATAATTCCAGGAAGAGTCAGCTTCGTTGCTGCCTTTTTATTTTTAAAGCAACTTTATTTACTTGTAAAACTCTCAAAAGGGCACAAGCGGCCCCACAGCCTTGATCCAACCATAACCTCTACGCACTGCACAAGTTCCTCATGCAATATTAACCAGGTTTGTTTGCGTCTGGGTTGAAATACGGGGTCCTGGGGTGACAGCGATCTGTGTGATCAATGAGGGGTTTCCATTTTATGCCTCAGAAGATGCAAGAAAAGCAGTTCTCTGGGCTTTCCTTCTGAGGGCTAACAGGACCAGAGAGTAGGGTGGTGTGAATTCACACACCAACGTGTAGCATCCTAGGTCCATGATTGAAATATCTCCTCCCCTAACTTTTTGGTCCCTCCTACTTCTTTTCATATATCAGAGAGGAAGAAAGAGCCCATTCCATCAGAACTGGCCCTACTACAAGATGTGATGAGACTTTCGAAGGAAAGAAATGGTGCTGTTATGGAAAATAACAGTGGAAAACACCTGACGTAAGGAGGCCTTGAAGCTGAGGTGGGAAGAATGAAGAGACCGCAGTCCCGTGAAATGCAGAGCAGAACGTTTCCGGGTGAAGGTAAAGTGAACGAACGGAAGGCCTTCTTATGGGGTAAAACCCCGTGTGTCCGAGCAGAAAAAAGGACCGTCTCTAAAGGCCCATCATTGAGTACCAAGTGCCCTGACGTCGTTTTCTTCATGTTGACTTTCTGTGGCTGGGTTGGTCGAGCTGTTTGGGTAAGTGACTTTACAGACTTCGTCCAATTTGGGAAATTTTTGCATGTTATTTTTTTCAAATACTTTTTCTGTTCCTCTTCTCTTCTCTCCTTTGGGGCCTCCCGTTATACATAAATGAGCCTGCTTGACATTGTCCCACAGACCACTGATTGTGCTCTGTTTGTGTCCATCTTTTTTCTCTCTATTTCATTTTGGATAGTTTCTTTTGCTATGTTTTCAAGTTCTTTTGCTATTTTTTCAAGTACTTTTCCTCTGCCATGTCTAGTCTGCTACTAATCTCATCAAGTATGTTTTTCTCCTCAGCCACCATAGTTTTCATCACTAGAAGTTTTGGGGGTGTTTTTGTTTGTTTGTTTTTTCATTTGCAGTGACATGGAGGGACCTACAGATTGTCATACCGAGTGACATAAGTCAGACAGAGAAAGACAGATATCATATGCTATCACTTACATGTGGAATCTAAAAAAAGGGTACAAATGAAGTTATTTACAAAATGGAAATAAAGTCACAGATGTAGAAAACAAACTTATGGTTACCAAGGGGGAAGCGGGGGAGGGATTAAACTGGGAGATTGGGATTGACATACACACACTAGAAGTTTGATCTGAGTCATTTTGTATCTTCTGAGTCTGTTGTTAACATGCTCGATTTTTCCTATACTGTAGTCTCTTGAACATAGAGGACACAGTTATAGCAACTGTTTTAATGTGCTTGTATACTAATTCCATCATCTGTGTGATTTTTAGACCTGTCTGGGGTCTGTCCTATTTATCTGCTCCTTTTCATAATGATAATTTTTTATTGAATGGCAGACATCATGGATCTAGCCCGTGATGAATGTTTCTAGATCCCTATGAATATCCTTGGGCTTTATTCTAAGACACAGCTACATCACTGGGAACAGTTTGATCGTTTCACATCTTGCTTTCAGTGGGACCAGAGCAGCCTTGAGTCCAAGGCTAGCGATGCCCACTTCTCAGGCAAGACCCCTCGCAGAGCCCTACCGATGCCCTATGAATTAGAACTGTTTTTCTCTCCGGTTGGTGGAGAGCCTTGTGTGAGCTCCAGAGACTACTGACTATTATCCTGATGCTTCTGGATAGTTCTTTCTGCAGCTGAGGGGGGTTTCCTCATGAGCAGGCAATGACCCTCAGCTGAAGACATGTGGGGACCACTCTTCAGACCCCTCCCTCACTCTTCAGCTCTCTTCTTCCTGGCACCCCTCGGGGGCGTTATCCACTTTGGACTCTATGGATTGTCAGCTCCACCTCCTCAACTGGGGGAAGAAAGCCAGGCTTCTCCTGAGGTATCGCTTTCCTACCCTGCAGCCAGAGACATCCTCCTGGCAGGAAATGGTGGCAATTACAGAGCTTATCCTGTTTGCTTCCCATCTCTAAGGATCACTGTCTTGTGCTGGCTGATATCCAATGTCAGAAAACCCTTGTTTCATATTTTTCAGTTTCTTCTGTTGTTTCAGGTAGGAGAGAAACCCAGTCCCTGTAACCTCCTCTGGGCCAGAAGAAGAATTGAAAAAATCAAGACCTATTTTTATAAAGTTATAAAAGGCCCTTAGGTGAGTGCAAGGAGGGGATAGATGGAGCAAAGGATCATCAAAAACTGTCTCAAAAATGACAAAATTAAATAAAATCACACAGAGAACGACAGAATTTATTAATGTCTTTCAGAGTGCCAGTGCCTATTCTAAGCACTTATATAAATCGTCTCACTTATTACTCTAAACAACCTTTTGAAGTAGGTACTTTAAAAACTTCCATTTTATAGAGGAGAAAACTAAGACACAGAAATCAGGTAAATTGTCCAAAGAGCTGGGAGTTGAACCCAGCTTACCGAACTTAAGAGTCTGGACTCTAACAGGGCAGAATACCTTCAAAAGTTACTTAGAACTGAATAGTAGCAACTAGGACGCTAAGGAAGAACATGGCCTCGAGCTGGCTTTGTTAGATATTCAGCATTATGATTATTAGTCACACCCTTATTTTTTTCTCAAGGCCATTGCCGTCTAGGGAAACAGGACTCTGCATCATTATGAAATCATGCTACTGGGCTGTCCCTACCCCTGGCAGGCAGGCAGGCACACTTTTCTCCATCTCTCTGAACACTGCCGTGCAGAAACCTTCTTCCTTGCTTCTCAAGTGACAACAACAACAACAAAGTTTCGTCTTTTCTGCCTATTTTATGAGCTGTTTGTGCTCAATGCACCCGTCAGAATCAATGCACTACACTATATAAAGGCATGCACAGACAAACATCTTATGCCCACAAAGTTTATGCAGTAGCTCAGTTAGGAATATGATTTTTTAAGTAATTGAGGTCCACCCACCCAGCCCGTCTCTGATGCTCTTGAAGTCATATGATATCTGCACAATGGTATGGATGGATTTCATTTACCATCCCCCATCTGTTACGCTTTGCTATAAAGTTGGACGGGCTGCGGTAGTAGGTGGAACGTAAACTTGTGGTGGGATGTAGAAGGGCACATGGTGTATGGATTTGGAGTCTGAGAGATGCACACACCCTGCAGTAGAGCCCTGAGGTCACCCAGCTCCACCTGGGAAGCCCCTTCTCAATCCTGTGTCTTCTGCACCCTGGGTATGCACCCTTCTCCGAGTCACACCAGCACCGTCTGGGTCATGCTCCTTCCATCACCAGGGTTGACATCCCTTAAACCTTTCTTTAAGAGTCATCGTACAACTTTGTAACAAAAAAAACATGTATCTGAATATTTACTGAGGAAGAGAAATAAAACTAGGATCCTGTAACTTGAGGGACAAAAGAGAATGATTCAGAGTGACCCCAGGTTCAAAGGTGTGGTAACTCTCCAGGTAA
Organism: Grampus griseus; assembly: GCF_964374135.1. Lineage (NCBI taxonomy): Eukaryota > Metazoa > Chordata > Mammalia > Artiodactyla > Delphinidae > Grampus > Grampus griseus. The sequence continues at coordinate 3,429,126 of NC_139012.1, read as the reverse complement.
CACTCACAGATTAGAAAGTGTATCAGTCAGGATAGTGTAGGGTGTGCTGCTTACTAACAAATACCCACACACACACCTTCTCGATTATGTTGCGTGTCCATCTGGGGTCAGTCTTATCAGTGTTATCCTCAATCTGGGACCTATCCAGATGGGGCCACTCTCTGGGACTTAGTCAGTCTTGACACAGGAGGAAAAGAGAGTCAATGGGAGCCGTGAGCTGGCTCTTAAGGCTTCTGCTCAGAGATGATGTATGTTACATCCTCTCTCATTACACTGTCCACACAAATGACAAGCCACTCGGCCAGGTTGGGGTTGGATTTACACAATCCTCCCAAGTCTCCTCTCAGAAGAAACACTTACGATGCCATGGCCACACCTGATGTCCACGGGCAAGGAGGTGTCATCGCCCCAGGGAAGGAAAGTGAGTACCTTGAACAATAATAAAATCTATCCCCCAAGAGTAAGGGCTTTTTCCATCAAGACAGGCTTCACAGGTGACTAAATACTCACGCTTACAGTCCCCTCCAGCGATGAAAGAGCCGCAAACTGCAAATCCCCGGGCACAAAGTAAAATGCCGTCGCATACATGGAATTTCAAGAATTAGCACTGGAGCGGCTAAGCTGCTGCTTTCATCAGGATGTTGGCTGCTGGGAAGGAGAGCGGGACCCTCAGTCCTCACATCAGCAATTATCACATGGGTCTAAATTATTCAGACTGGCATCCGCAGGGTAACACTCAGCTCCCGCCCCATCCTGTCCTTGTAACGCAGGCATGAAACATTCAGAACATAGATGTCAGTCAATAAAGAGAATAAAAGCCATGCTCCTATCAGGGGCTCGAACAAAGATGTTCTCTCAGTTTAAGACCCTACCGCCCTGGGGAAACAAGGTAAAATAGAGTTTAATTGTCTCATTTAAGAAACTGAGATTATTTTATTCACATAAAAATGTCTTAGATAAAAAAAAATACAATTGCTGAGACCAGAGACAACACCCAAGGGAGGAGCTCTCTGAATCGGCTGCAAGTGTTAAAAGCTTCATTTCCCTCTGCCAGATGTGGGCTGAAGATCAATTGAGATACAGAATTAAGAACAAGTAGCCGCAGAGAAGACTGGACAGTGGAGCCTGCAGGGAAAGCCTGGCTCAGAGGAGAATTCTGGACGCAGTGGAACAACTTTGAAAGCAGAACACGTAGCATGGAAATGTTGTAATTGTCTTCACAGCCATTGCAGACAACATGCTGATGCATTAAAAAGTCCCTGGCAGAGAGCATCAGATTCTCAGGGCATAGACTCCACTGGCTAACCATCAATTCCAGAAACTGCCACTTCTGCAAAGCTTTCGCTGACTGGGATGGGGCTCTACACGGGAGAGCCCACTATAATGCTGCTGTGATTGCGTTCTTGTTTACGTCATCACAAATAGTGCACTGGCACCGCGTGTAGGCTGTGCAAAGCGTGTTTACATTATTCTGTTACACAGACAAGAGAATGTCAGGAACTCTTCTTCTCTAATTTTGTTAAGATCCTTGTTTATTGACGTATAGCTGAGTTATGATGTTTCAGGTGTACAGCAAAGTGATTCAGTTATGCATATATATATATATTCTTTTTCAGATTCATTTCCATTATAGGTTATTACAATATATTGAATATAGTTCCCTGTCCTATACAGTAGGTCCTTGTTTTTTATCTATTTTATATACAGTAGCGTGTATATGTTAATCCCAAACTCCTAACTTAACCCTCCCTTTCTGGTGACCATTAGTTTGTTTTCTTTGTCTGTGAGTCTTATTTCTGTTTTGTAGATAAGTTCATTTGTGTCATATTTTAGATTCCACATGTAAGTGACATCACATAATATTTGTGTTTCTCTGTCTGACTTACTTCACTTAGTATGATAATCTCTAGGTCCATCCATGTTGCTGCAAATGGCATTATTTCATTCTTTTTTATGGCCGAGTAGTATTCCATTGTGTATATATATACCACATCTTCTTTATCCATTCCTCTGTCGATGGACACTTAAGTTGCTTCCATGTCTTTGCTACTGTAAATAGTGCTGCTATGAACATAGGGGTGCATGTATTCTTTCAAATTAAAGTTTTTGTCTTTTCTGGATATATGCCCAGGAGTGGGATTGCTGGATCATATGGTAGCTCTATTTTTAGTTTCTCATCTGGGACTTTTTAAAAGAGCGATTGGAAGAGGGTTGTGGTCCAGTCTCAACTGCCGAGTCTGGACAGCCCCCCGCCACATGTTGACATGAGGTGTGCACTGTGCCGGGCACAGTGGGTACATCTATGCAGCAGTCCTGGCCTTGTGGAGCTTCTGCTCTAACTCTGTGATTTCCTAGACTGCGACCTGTAAGAAGAAATACACTTCATGTGGCAGAACCGTATGTGTGTGCATCTGCACACACACACACACACACACACACACAAACACTGGAACAAAAATTTCACCAGGTAATGACTGTCTTTACCGAATGTGATAAATGCTGACTTCGTTTCTATCCTATTCAATTTGATGGAAAACATAATGATCATGACCAACTAAAATGATTGCACAACAACCCACTGGGCTGTAACCCGTGTGGAGAAGCCCTGGCGCCAAGCCTTACCCAGGGCGTAGTTACCTGAGGATGGCGTGACTGCAGCAGACAAGGATGGACTGATGGACAGATGAACAGGGCAGGGCCCCGGGGGTGTGGGCATGCAGGAGCAGGAAGGATGTGCTTTCTCTCCCCTCCTGAGCCCGTCCCACCTCCACTCTGCTCTTAAACACACGCCACCCATTTCGTTACTGTGCACGCTTCCTCGGGGCCACAGGCAAAAGTTGGAGAAGTCCACGGTTCTCCCAGAACCTGACACCAAGGCAGAGGGAACAGACCCAGTGTTGACCCAGGAGATTCTCCATCTGGTCCTGGGGGGGAAGGAAGCCTGCTTCCTGTGCACCCCACCCCGCCCAGGTGCTGCTGCATCTGAGACTGTGTGCAGGGTACACACGTGCATTCCTCTATGAAGTTCAAAACACTGATGGACACAGCCTCCCTGGAAATCCTTGCAGACCGCGGGCACTTCAGGGGGCCCTGGGTAACAGCGAGGTCTCTCTCCTCCTCCTTCCTGGGGGCACACGCATGCACGGCGCACACTGAGACACCCGCTGGCACAAGTCCACTTAGGGCTGCCCACATTCCGAGGTCCACACTGTCCAGATTCATTATTCTCTCAGCCTCTTTTTCCCTCTCCCTGCTTCCAGCTGACCTGGCAGTGAACCCAGGCTTGAATCCTTCGGCCATTGTCTATTTAGTATTCCGTCCTGGTGGAGAAGGTTCCACTGAAACAGAAGCGCAGTGAAACAGGGGCAGCTGGGAAAGGATGTTGACAAACAGGCGAGGACACATCACTTCACGACAAAACCGATCTCCTTCGCACATGTACAAATGCAAGTAGAGATATTTTGGGTTCAGACCAAACACAAAATAATTCTGCAGGGCCAATGACCACAAAAGTCATCATCGAGTGGACCACATCCTTTCCTCTCTAAGTCAGAAGAAGGGCCTGGGATCTTTCTCAGAATAGATGGTCTAAAGAACACTTTAATAAGATTAAAGACTGATTCCCCAATTGAGGTCAGACTTGCTTGAATACACCATTCCTGACATATACGTACATGAAGGAATTCTAGGAAGAAACCCCAATGCACTGTTAATTTGATATAAATATTTATTTTGTGGAGAAATTGTGATGCTAAGCCCAGAACCTCCCATAACAGATGACATTTAATGAGCATTTACATCACATACGAGCGAGATGCCATTGGCTCGATTTCATAAAGAAGAAATGGCGAGACACAGAGGTTAACTAACTTGTCCAGAAACACACGGCGAGTGGTAGATTCAAGGTGTGAACCCAGCTCGTCTTGCCAGTCTGCACGCTTAACGACAAAAACACATCCTCTCCGGATTGTACCCCACTCTAAGGGGCTGAGAAAGAGTCACTGTTTATTATTGGCCCATAATTATTGTCCTATAATGTTGCCCTGTAAGCATAATATAATGACTTGAACACTGCTCTATTAAAAGCAACCAGATGCTGTCTATCTGGAAAAGAGCATGTGAAACACGAAGACCATTATCTAAATGAATTCCCCAAGCCCAGGGATAAAACTAGCTTCACTGGAAGGCTTAGGATAAATGGCTTTGTTCATTAACAAATACAGGCGAAACGATAAAACAATCGGCCATACTGCCTTGTTCTGAGGCATCATCTCTCCTGGTGAAACATGGCTGCACAGGTCCAAACCTGTGCATCCAATTCTTCTGTTTATCATCAGATCCATCAGTGGGTTTGTTGGGTGGAAAAGAAAACTCATTTGATTTTTCTATTGGTCGGCAAGGATAAGGGATTATATGGGAATAAGCTGCAGTTATTTTATTTGTGGGCAGAGGAAAACAATCTAGTCTCTGTCTGTTATTCCTCTGGCTTTATCTTTTCTCTCACCTGGAAACTTTGATGTCAAAAATTTATCAATTTCCAAACAGTTCTGATAGCCAAGCAACGCACACCTGAAGGATTCACTGTATAAGAAGTAGATACATAGCCTTTTTCTAGAAAAAAAAATACCTTGATTTTACTGAGATTAGAGAGTCAGTGTACAGTACAGTTGCTTAGAAACTTTCCTTTCTCACACGCAAATGCAACATAAAATAGCTTCAAACAAAGGGATCAAGTGTTTCTAAATAAAAGATATCTTCCCAATGACCAAATCCTTTGCCAAAGGTGACAGATCCTTTAATATCTCTGTTCTCAAAGACAATCTTTTGTCTTATGTCATGGATACAAGCTGGAACCATGCAGAGATGTTACCTTTGTTGTTTATCTTAAAAGCACTTCCAATCACTTTGCTTTCTAATTCATAATACAAGCTTAAGGCATCTAGATCTGATTCAAGGCTCATTTATAAAGTTTTCTTTTTTGCCAATGCTGTTAGGAAACATTCTGGCTGAACTTTTGGCCATGTTTTATCTTCGGCTGCATTTTAATTTGAGATTTGACTGGTCGAAAACCTGTGGGACACAAGATTATAACAGGGCGCCTCTCCTGTTCCTGACCCCGCAGGTGAGTGTGTGCAGAATGGGTTTTATTACGCCTGCAAATGGCTATGGTTATTTTCAGGTCTTTGCTTCAGGGATAAACATCTTTGAGTGTTTTACCTCTATTTTCAAATTGGTCTGAATACTGAACAAGATTCAGAAAACCATTTAACTGGGTGAGATCTCAGGTTTCTGAAATTTCCCAAGCTCGAATCTCACCCTACACCCTGGCTCCCCTTGGCTTTCTCTCCGGGACAGTATTCAGTGTTAAGTCAGTGCCTGTCACATCTGAAAGGCTCTTTATATAATTGCTGAATAAATACAGGGATCAATATAAATTACATTTCATAGTTACTTTTCTTTTATAGTATAGATTATTTTTATCATTTTAAAATAAAACGTATACACAGAAAAACACTCAGAACAAAGGCACAGCTCAGTGAAGGATGGCAAGGTGCACACCCACCCTTCAGGTATGAAAATAGACCTTTTTAGACGCTGCTGAAGCCCTTCCACAGGGCCCGTCTCCCACAAAGACCCCCTCTCCACCCAGACTCTAGTGGTCATCACTCCCTTGTATTTTTTTATGGTTTATTCACCCCAGTGTGCACCCTACCTGCTACTGTTTAGGTTTGCCCATTTAAAAATTCAATTCATCTTTTAAGTCTCTTTTAAGTCACGTTACCTTGCTCATCCCTCTATTTTCCAGGAAACCTGGGAAACACCATTAACCCAGTAATGCTCCCCACAGGCTGGTTCTTGCTGATCGCATTGCTTTCGTGCCGTCCAGCAAGCTCCCTGCCCTTTGTAGCTGCTGCCCACCAACAGCTGAATCTAATGTCTTGGTCAGACCTAGCTTTGATCCCTTTGGCAAGAGCGTGGGTAGCACCGTACTGTTTCCTCAGGAGGCACATACCATCTGAAAGTTCACTCATTTTTGATGGGAGCCCTTATTAACCTAGATGCATTCCTTCACTGGGGTTGCAAAATGATGATTCCTAATTCTATCTTTTTTAATTACCTGGAATAATTTTACAGGGAGAAACATTCTCTCCTTTCTTACTTGGTTATCCAACACTACATTTTGTACTTTAAAAACCAGGACAAATGCCTAATTCTTTTCTTACACTTACCCAGTTTTCAAGCCAAAAAATGTTTCCCTGTTAGCTCCAAAATGCAACAAATTCTTATTTTTTAATATCATTATGAACTCATAAATGTAAACCTATTTGATGGATTTAATTCATCACAATTTTTATCTTTTTGCAGCTCAAATGGTTCCATCTTTGTGCAGTAGGAGCCTTTTAATATTGGTTCCTGAGTGTTTTGACCTGACTGTACTACCCTCTGATAGTTTCCTTCTGCCTGTGTGCCAAGATGTACCAGCTCTACATCGAAGGTTGCCTACTTCACGCCTGGAATCAGCCATTTCTCCAAGAAACCCAGCTTTCTTTTAAGAAAAATAATAATGCAAGGCCACAGTCTTGGCATTAGAACTGTTTGTTTGTACCTGGTTGGTACATGGTTTTTAGATCTTTCTATTGGAAAGAGTTAGGAAAAATGATGGAGAGTAGATAACTTAATTATCTATTTAAAGATAAAATACTTCTTGAGCGCATACCAACATTTCCAACTTAAATTCAGGTCTAAAGAGTTTATATTTGACCTACTCTATGTGAACTCTCTGGTTTCTTTCCTTCATACCAAGAATCCTGGGTCTCAAAGACAATGATGACAAAATATTTATAAAATCCCATAATACTCACTGCTTTTCCACATTACAGAAATAACAGTCTCAGAATAACAACACTTAGTTACCACTACCAATTTTGATAATTAAAAATAGTTTAGAATTCATATTGGTACCCAAATTCTCTCTCCAGTGTTTGTTTTGTCCTTTATTACATGGTCATGTCATATATCCATTTCATACTGTGCTCTCTCCTTTATTCCTCATCCAGTCTTATTTTTAACAGTGATTATACACTTAGTTCTCTCTACTAGTTCTTATGTTAATTTTTCTGTAATCATTTTGGTTTGAGAAGCTCATTCTCCAGTAGATTCTGTAGGAAAATATCAGGGAAGAAAATTCTCTAGAGTTTTCAACGTTGATAGCAGTTTGTGCCTTGTATATTCGAAGGTCTGTTTGGCTATAGATAGAATACCCTTGGCTCACATTTTCTTTCCTTGAGTATTGTAAATATATTACTCTTTTTTTTTTTTTTTTTTTTTTTTTTTGTGGCACGCGGGCCTCTCACTGTTGTGGTCTCTCCCGTTGCGGAGCACAGGCTCCAGACGCGCAGGCTCAGCAGCCATGGCTCCCGGGCCCAGCCGCTCCGCGGCATGTGGGATCTTCCCTGACCGGGGCACAAACCCGTGTCCCCTGCATCGGCAGGCAGACTCTCAACCACTGCGCCACCAGGGAAGCCCAGAATCTATATTTTTTTAATGGAAGAAGATTCTTTATCTGTTACAATTTTCAGCATTTGTATTGTCTCTTGCTTTGATTTCACACTTCAGAGACTCCTATTATCAATATATCAGACCATCTTTGCCCATCTTGGATGTTTGTCAGTTTCATTCTTTTCATTATCTTCATTTCTTGTCCCTTTTATTCCTTTTCACTTTCTATTTCTCTTCAGGCAGCGTAAGGTATGTACATTCAATCCTGTGTTAAGTTTAGTCTATATTTCTAAAATTTTTATTTCATATTTATAATTATTTCCTGGGTTCTTTCACCTCATTTCTGATTTTTAATAAGTCTGATTTATATTCTTTTATGTCTTGTATGCTTTTCTTAAAACATTTATCTGATTTCAAAATTGTTCCTTATAGTTTCATTGCATTTTCTGAGACTGTCTTTCTGCCATGCTTTCATTGTCTATAGGAACATTATTCTAATTCTTTTTATTTTTCTTAAAGTAACTTCATGTAGAATTTAACCTCCATATTTCCTGTTGCACTTTTTACATGAATTTAGTTTTCCTGAATTCTTAGACGGAGGCTTTCTTCAGACTGACTTTTTAACTTAGGAAGAGCTCTTTCTTATGTTGTTTTGTATTTTCTTTTAAAAACATGGCAGCTTGCTTTTTGACATTCGGTGTCTCTGTCCCTCTCCTCCACGTGAGCCTGGACCTTCTCTTTCTTTCTTCTCTGCTGTCATTATCTTACTCAATTCTGATTCTTCTCATTGGTTCCTCCCCAACGTGCTCTGATCTGGACGGATGCCCTGGAAGATCATTTCCAAGGGTTCTTAGAGTTTAGATCCTGTGTCTTCAGATCTTTCCACAGACCCTTTGCACTCAGAGTCAGAAAAACACCTCTGAGGTTCAGCTGCCCCTCCCAAATCAGCACATCTCGCTTTCTGTGCCGGCTCTTTGGGGGCTTCTTCTGTCCACAGTCCCTACAGCTTTCTTACATTGCTTCGCACACAGATGTTGAGGTTATCTGGATAATGAAAAGTTGCTAGAATTAGTCTACAGACCTCTCTGAGCCTGCTGCATTTTGGGAGATAGCTCTTTGTCAACTGTGCTCATTTCTTCCTTTCATAATTTGCTTTGTTTACTCCTGTCATTTGGGGTCAGTTTTGCTAGTGTTCCCAAACCATCCATTTATTCTTACGTTTTTGTGCATAGGTTTGTTACTGAGCGTTTTCTAGGCACTTACCTACAAATTTTATTTAATTCTCAAAATAACCCTATGAGGTAGGTATTTTTATTATCCTAATTTTACAGATGAAGAAGTGATAATAATTATTTTATTAAGCACTGCACACATATTAACTAATATACTTCTTATAACAACCCCGAGATGTAGGTCGTTTTATTTTCTTCATGTTATAAAGAAACTGAAACTTTAAGAGACGGCCACCTGGCCCGTTTTACAGCTGGTGGGTAGCAGCCAGATTTCTAACCCGATTAGGGCTAAATGTCTCCAGAGTATGAACTCCTAACTCTCAAGGCCCCTGAGTTAAACAGACCCAGCCTTCAAAATCCTCACACTGGGGACTTTCCTACTTGTCAACAACACAATTTTGAGAGCGTTGATCGTGGAAGACTAAGAAATATAGGAGGCTTTCAATGACGCTGTTTCTTTACATCTGATGAAGGAGTCCCAGCTGAAATGATATGGATGTTGAATGTCCACGCTGGACAATTTTTAACTGTCAGCCTCACGTTGTTTGCTAGAGAAATGTCTCCATTTCAGAATAACACACCGTTCTGAAATGTTTTCTCATCTCAGTGTTGCAAACTTCTGATTATTCTTGTCAGGCTTCCTGATGGCTGGCCAGCCTGGTAAACATCTTCCAGTGTGTGTGCAACAGTTATATGGCAGCAGATGTAACTAAGGATATCATGTTATCCCCCAAATATAGAAAGAACCGTATTGTTATCATGGGCACAGCTGTCAGCTTGAAGTGTTGAGAATACCTGGATGAAGGTGTCGATTCTAACGGAGAGCAACTGGCCCAGAAAAGATGATGGATTTAGTTAAAATCAGGAGAAGATATCCACAACCAAACCAACTCAGAGAAGCGAGCACAGGAAAGTTATAGAAGAAGCCCTGTCAAGCAAGCTAGTAAGACCGTCATCAAAGCTTCCATCCGTGTTGCTCTTCATTTGGAAAGTGTCTTTGATGGATCATTAAGGGTCACTTTCACTGGAATTAAAGAGATAATAAATTAAGGTTCTACGATTCTCAGGGATCAGCATCTATATTTTACCACATGGTTTATTCACAGAGACATGGCCATGTACTGAGGGAAGCCCTGCAGGGGTTCAAAGGCTGGACCCAGGTCCCAACAGGTCATCATTCATGGGACCTTGGGCCATTCATCCCACACCTCTGCACCTCATATGTAAAACGGGAGACTGGATCAGTCTAATGGGGTGGAAGTTAGTTCTAAAAACCACCAACCCCCCTGGCATTTGACCAGATGCTTTTCCTCTGGTACATGCAGTGGTATTCAATAAATGTTTTTCCTTTTCTTTTGCACTCAAGAACCGTTGCTCACCTGGGCGTGTAGCTATCACTGAATTTCCCTTCTGACCCAGTGATAAAGGAACCATCACTCTGTCCCTTCCAAAGGTCAGGCAAGGGTAAACACAGGCAGAAAGTACTGAGTCTCCAACTATTAGATAGAACTTAATTTTACTTCCTGATTGAGATGACCTCAGGCTTGGGGTTCTCAGATGGGCAGGACAGACTCCCCACCCTCTCACGTATCTCTTGGAAATTGTGTGTTTCCATCAAGCTGGAATCTCTCCTCTCCTGAAGGTGTCATCAAATGCCATAAGGTACACGTATCTTATTTGCCGACGATCACTTAGCAACGGAACCCTGTGTTCTGCCAACTTTCTTTTCATGCTGACAACCTAGATTTCACAGAAACTGTGTTTTCTAGAAGGCTTTACAGCCTGGGAAGGGTGACGAAGTGATGTCTCATCACAAACGCAGACGGACAAGGGCAATGGCTGCTTCTGTTTCCGGTGTCTGGGGATATTTTCAAAGTTATGATCATGGCCTGCCATTCAAAAACAATTTATTTTAATCATGGGCTATTAATCTGCTGTGGATTGATGTCAGTTACCTCATAAAGCTGATGACATAAAGTGCTGGGTTTGTGAAGAGGTATCAACTTGATTTTAGCCACGAACATTAAAAACCAGCATAAAATGAATGTGCTACCAAGGTGGTGCTACTGCACTGGGGATGTTTACTCACCTTGTAAAAAGTGACGCCGTGTTATTTTTCAGGAGAAAATACTCACTGTGAGAAATTGGATTTGTCCTGTGGGGCGAGGGATGAAGTAGCGTATCTGATACGTTATTTTCTTTTCCTTCTTCCATTTGTCTTTACTCATGCTCTATGGGTATAGGAGGAAAATATTGTGAGACACCTGACAAAGCAGAAGAGAATTACCTACGTTTGAATGTAATAAGTGCTCCTCATTTTAATGGCAGGCCCTTAAGAAATGATTTAATATATACGATGTATTTTAAAAGGGTATCTCATCATGGCAATAACAAAGAACAGAATAGACCCAATACTGTTGTACCTTCTATGAAAATCCCTGCTTTTCATTCGTGATTCAATCTCCCCACCTTACAGACACTATATATAGTTAACTGATTTTTCCACACGTTTCTTCATGTGATTATTATGTGATGATAAGAAAGAAGATGATATTGTTCTTTTTTCCAAACCAGTCACACCTAAATGTGGGTCCCAATTAATCATCAGGGAGTTGGTATAAAATTATTCACCAATTTCGAGAATTCCTCCCATCAGCCATTACAATAAATGAACAGAGGCTCCTGCTGGTAAGTTTCCAGACCCATTTAAACATTGTCACACTTCTCTTTTAGGTATACAGGACTAAATGATTAAATGGCTTGTTTTACACCCAGACCTTCTGGGGATGAAATTCATTCACTGATGGTAGTTGGGCAGCAAGTGGACAGCCAAGCTGTTATCCGTTTCTCCCAGCCTGTGGGCTAAAACAGGCATCTCTCTGGTGTTTTCTTTCCTACACGTTGTTTGTTTCTGATAATCATTCTTTCTTACCTGCTGTGTGCCAACCTAAGCAGAGATGGGAAAGTGGTAAAGAGCTTCTGCTCCCCTCCCCACGTGGGGGACAATGTCCCACTCCAACCAGCAAATGTGAAACACGGGGTAAAGTCAGAGCGGCCAGGGCTCCAAGAAGATGAAACAGCGTAGCATCAGCGTCACGATTCCCCCAGCGCGAAGGATGCCGTAGCTCGGGACGGTCTATGAGATCTGAGACCCAGCATCACCTGGGTGTTGCTGGAATGGACTCCTTGGAGGCGTGTGTTCGCGTCTGCAGGCTTCCTCTGGTGCCATCTGAACTCTCTGAACGGCGGCATCAGATCCAACATAGGAACACCAGGTGCCCCACCCACGTGCACCCACTGTGTGAGTACAATAGTCACCGCCCCCCCCTTGAAAGATACAAGACAAAGCGTGTTATCCCTCCGCATCGTATAAGGCACGCGCTGTGAACAGTGACACGAGGTGCTTGGACAGAATCAGTTTCAGTTACGTCTGCAGGGTTGCAGAGAAAGCCCTCGAGCCCTGTTCCTCTTTTTTTTTTTTTTTTGCGGTACGCGGGCCTCTCACAGTTGTGGCCTCTCCCGTTGCGGAGCACAGGCTCTGGACGCGCAGGCTCAGCGGCCATGGCTCACGGGCCCAGCCGCTCCGCGACACGTGGGATCTTCCCGGACCGGGGCACGAACCCGCGTCCCCTGCATCGGCAGGCGGACTCTCAACCACTGCGCCACCAGGGAAGCCCTCATTCCTCTTTTTGTATTTTTTTAAAATAGATCTTTATTGGAGTATAATTGCTTCACAATGCTGTGTTAGTTCTGTTGTACAGCAAAGTGAATCAGCCACATGCATCCGTATGTCCCCATATCCCCTCCCTCTTGAGCCTCCCTCCCACCCTCTCTATTTATTTCCTACAGTAGCTCTGAGGAAAAGAGCTTGACGGGAAGCAGGAGGATGCTGGAAACAAGAAAGACCCAAGTGTGATCCACCCAAGGGTATTTATTAAAGAACCTGTGGGTCCTGCCTTCCATGAACTGTTAGCAAGTGAGTCTGGAAGGGAGATGGGGTCGCCAGCCCCAGGGCCTGCTTGGTTTACTCAGTACCCCAAATCTAAGGAAAGTACGTCTGGACAATTTCCATACATTTTTGTTTTGAGTAAATGCAGATAAGAAGTGAAAAAAGAGAGGGAGAGGAGAAAAGTTTATCTCATTTGCTCTGTTCTCTCTCTCTCTCTCTCTCTCTCTCTCTCTCTCATACACACACACAGATACACACACACAAACCGTTAACAGACTTCAAGTCATTAAGCAAACTGAAATGTTCAAATACTTACTCTATGGAAATATTTTGAGTTTTTTCGAGCTGGAGGATAATAGCATGGTGGTGTGAAGCTATAGGAGGGAAGGGTAGACCTTCTCGGGCCCCAGACTTCAGGGCACCCACCTAACCTCAGTGTCTTTTAAGGCTCTTTTAACTTTTAGATTATTTTTCCCTTTTTTGTTGTCAGTTTGGGGTTTTTTTTTTTTTTTTTTTTTGCAGTTTATTTGTTGGAGAATGTTGTTGGTTTTGCCAGTTGAACTCTTACGGTATCGTTTACCATGTTTTTCTGTCACCCATACTTGCGAGAAACTGATGTTACCTGTGATTTTTAACTGCTCCCTTGTTTCATTGTGGGTGATAAATTGGCGATGTACTGTCTTACTTTTTGCATTCATAAGCCAGAAAACATTCATAAAATGAAACTTCCCCTCATCCACTCTCTGATTACACTGTGTTTATTTAGGAAAGACAGGATAAAGGCTTGAGTCTTTCCCTTTACTTACCAGTTTCCCAAATTGTTTGTTGCTTCTCCAGCATCTTTTTTTTTTTTTTTTTTTTTTTTTTTTTTGCGGTACGCGGGCCTCTCACTGCTGTGGCCTCTCCCGTTGCGGAGCACAGGCTCCGGACGCGCAGGCTCAGCGGCCATGGCTCACGGGCCCAGCCGCTCCACGGCATGTGGGATCTTCCCAGACCGGGGCACGAACCTGTGTCCCCTGCATCGGCAGGTGGACTCTCAACCACTGTGCCACCAGGGAAGCCCTCTCCAGCATCTTTTAAACAAGCAAGAAGGCCAATGAGTTCTTTTTTAAAATATTTCTATCATTATGAACCAGTGGATTTAAACATATTTAATGTTTTTCCATGCAGCTGTTATTATTATCAATGTTCATATTGTTTATTGGCCAGGAAAACCTCTTCCAACGGACTCCAGTGTCTTTCTAACTTTACGCCAGTCATCTTTGCAGCTGCCACGCTTAAGCAAGCCCAACCTGGCCCATTAAGTGACTCTACGCGGGGTAGCCCCGAGATTTACATCAAGAGAATCCCAGCTGCTCCCAGAGACTCCATTTCCTGCTCCAGTTCCAGACGGCATCTGACTGGAACCCCACGAGAGACGCTGAGCCCAGATTATCCAGCTGAGCCCTTCAGCTGGTCCACAGACTTCCTGAACCACAGAAACGGAGAGAGAGATGAAATGATTGTTGTTATGTTTATGTCATTTAGTTTTCTGGCAATTTCTTGTACACTGATAAATAACCAAAACAAAATATGTTAAATATATATGCATGTATATATATATATATATATATATATATAGGTATACCTATATACATACATATATATGCAAAAATGAACAAATAAGCCAATATGTATTTTAAAAGGCTATCTATAAATGGAGAGAGAAAAGGAAATAGAGTCAAGAGGATTGGAGCTAAACTTCTTTGTCTATACTGTATTTTGTAGACTTAATTTTGGAACTATGTAAATGTGTGTGTAATAATACATAATTTTACAAAGCAGCACCTAAAAATGAAAATAAAGTGGAGTATAAGAACCTAACTGTGGGGCTTTCCTGGTGGCGCAGTGGTTGAGAGTCCACCTGCCGGTGCAGGGGACACAGGTTCGTGCCCCGGTCCGGGAAGATCCCACATGCTGGAGCGGCTGGGCCCGTGAGCCATGGCCGCTGAGCCTGCGCGTCCGGAGCCTGTGCTCCGTAACGGGAGAGGCCGCAACAGTGAGAGGCCCGTGTATCGCAAAAACAAAACCAAAAAAGAACCTAACTGTGCATGGAGATGGAAGAATAATCACAGAGAGAAGAGTTATTTCAAGTGCCGTTTAAAACATGGTGATTTCACTGTGCCTTCTCGGTGGCATATAATGAGAGGCCAAAGGGAACTAAAAACAAAAACAAAATGAAACAAAAAACCTTAAACTGTTTTCAGAATCATATTATTAGTAAGAATACCGCTATTATTTTGCTAAAAGAATTATTATACACTGGACAAGAATAAACAAGTATATTATTCTCTTTTGAAATCAAAATTGATAACGTAAAAGAAAAGAGGAACAAATATAAAATCAAAGAAGTCTGTCTCATGGCCTGGGACCCTAGAAACTCACCTGCCTGCTAAAATGAGCCAGTCCTGTCTCCTGAGATGCCATGATGGGGATGACGTAAACACTCCCTTCATGCCCCAAGATGGGAGGCAGAGGAGTGGGGCATCCAGAATATCCTTTACCCTGGCTGGGAGCATGTTGATGTGACAACTGTTCTGATCTCTTTCTGCTTCTCTGGTATTCGATAATGACAGCAGCTGGAGTGGATGGAGTGGGGGGAGGGCAGGGAAAGAATACAGGGAACATGGGAAAGGGAAAAGCAAAGAGGAGGAAGAAGGAAGAAACGAAGGAAGGAGGGAAAGAGGGAGAGAAAGGAAGGGAAGGAAAATAATGCATAAGAAAGAAATAAAATAATAATTAAATTGGCTACTTATTTATTTATTTATTTATTTTTGCGGTACGCGGGCCTCTCACTGCTGTGGCCTCTCCCGCTGCAGAGCACAGGCTCCGGACGTGCAGGCTCAGCGGCCATGGCTCACGGGCCCAGCCGCTCCGCAGCATGTGGGATCCTCCTGGACCGGGGCACGAACCCGCGTCCCCTGAATCGGCAGGTGGACTCTCAACCACTGCGCCACCAGGGAAGCCCTTGGCTACTTTTTAATTCAGTGTCAGTTTCAGCCTCTGTAATGGCACCAAGGGATGCACACCAGTTCATTCTTCAGGCTGTCCATATCTCAGAGTTGCAAACAATAAGAAACGTAGCACCTTAAAGAGCTTGAACCACTTTTATCCTCATCCCTGGTATGTGAGCTAAAGCTTAGCCCACACTTCCTCATTCCTCCAATAAAACACCTGTGAAGTTATGAAGATGTCTCAGAAACTGACCACAGAAGTGAAGGACACTTCCAGCTGTGCCCCCTCCATGGTGGCTCTCAGCTTGGCTGTGGTGACTGGATTGTGTGCCTAGATAATCTCTTCTAATTTCAGTTCCCATTTGTAATAAAGCTCTGCATAGTCTACTCCCTTTGAAGGGAGAATGAAACTGACAAGGCTAGAGTAATGGTTTGTTTGTGTTTACAATGCCTTGCTCCATGGAGTTGAATTTCATACAAGCTTCGTGCAATGGGTTCCCTGTGCTGCTGCAGCCAGGATCCCGGGGCTCGGTTTCCTGAGCAATGGCTGATTCTCAGTGTGGGTTCTCATAAGTAATTCAGTTGCTGGGTACATTGGTTCCCAATGTGCAGAGTGGAGAAGCGAATGCTTTCCACCGTCCACCTACACAGGACTTCAGCCCCTGCTTGCTAAACAGCAGCATTACGTCCACGTTTCGGTATTTCTTGGTTCATGTTCCAAACAGAATTTATCAGCCACATCTACGTGTTCAGCGCTGTTAAAGTATAAGTCCAGCATGAAAGAATTGCAGCCACAAACAGGCAAAGATCTGAGATAAATATTCTGATGGAGGAGAGACTTTCCTTGGCAACGTCCAGCATTTTCAACAGTATGTGTTTTGTTACTCTTGTGTTTGAGTACGCTGAACCATCCATTGGTGATCGTTTTCTGAGTTTCTGAGTTTCTGAACTGATCACTGTGGAACTGGTTGAAATCTGCCTCTACACAGGGAAAGAAAAGGGCTCAGGACAGTTACAGAAGGATCTGAAGGAGGTACAGCACGTCCAGAGGTGGCAGAAATATGACCTCACTCACATTCCTGAATTCCTGCCCGACCTCTACATTCTGCGAAACTAACCTGAGGCGAGTTCGTGCCAGGGTATCACTTGAGAAGTTTATTAGTCTCTTATTTCAGAGGTCACTGAGTAAGCCTGTACTTCTATTATAATACCTTCTTCCTTAATGAAAGAGTAGCTTAAGCAATCTTGATCAAAACCAAGCCTCTCTATATTCTATTTTTGAAACGATGCATGGATTTATTCCAACCCATTTCCTGGACTGGGGCTCTGACGATTTTTGTTACCTTTGAGTAAATATGTTTTCTTTCCGTCACTACACAAACACCCGTTGATATTTACAACATTCTGAAACACCCTTTCTGAGCTGTGAACTTTGGCTTTCTTTAAACTTCCATTCTTCTCATGAAATCGATGTTAATTTCTCTTCCAAATAAATACCTGTAACATATCTCCTGACATCTTGTAAGATTTGGAACGAGAAAGTAGTGTCATAATTAGCATTGCAAAAATTCCCATTCTCTTCCTGTTTATTAAGCCAATGTTCTTGGAAAGGCCCTTAAATTATGATTTATATGTTGCATTTTACATACACATTCTTGGAGCCTAGATTTTTCTGCATAATTTTAATGCCTTAAAATGCTTGCATTTGCATGTAGCTACTCTTCTGAAGATTAATAGAACCAGCAAAAATAAGCAAATCATGAATGATTTAACTATAGAATTTGGAACATATATGGCCATTTTTTTCCTTTTCATTTTTCTGTGCTATGGTTTGGCCTGAAACTTCAAAGATTTGAGGAAAGGAAAAACATCTAAATTCCAAAATAGTCTGTATCTTAGTTTTTTATCTCTTCTTTCTTTGTCCCTTTAGAACAACACAGACTCAGTTCTGGCACGAAGTGCTCGTGATTACTCCCAAAAGGCAGTCCTTGTAGGGATACCTAGGAGATAGAATGATAGGCTCGGGCGGGGAACTCTGCTGAAAAAAGGGACAAGGACCCCGTGCTTTCCAAAGGACACGACTGGGTGAGGCAATGGCTTTCTGGTTCCGAGAGAGGGGGACACACTTGTTAACTGGTCGACTGACCCACAGCAAGATCTCTCTCCTTTTTTCAATTCTTAGTAAAAATTACTCTACTTTAATAAGCAGACATTCTCTTCTCAGTTGGATACCAAAAAGAGCTATGAGTGAAAGAAGAAGAAAAATGAATGGCTCCCCCTTTGTCTGGAGAAATCATTCCCTTCCATGGAAAGGTAAATACACAAGCACAGGAAGCAAGAGCACCATGAATCACCAACACTAATTTGGAATAGAAAGGCAGGATTGGCCAAAGGCGTGCTCCAGTTTCTCATAACCCACATAGCCATTAATATCAACGGCACACAGGTCACAAGGTCCAGCACGGGTTCCTCTGTTCTTTCGATACTTGATCCGAGAGCAGCATTTAACCCCGTTATCACAACTTCCTTCCTGAAGCGCTCTCCCGTCTTTGATCCCCATGACTCCGTATTCTTTGGTCTTCCTTCTACTTCTTTGTTGCTCCAACTTCTAAGTGTTGAAGTCCCTTAATCCTAAATCTTTTCTCTGCTCTCTGTCATCTTTCCCTACTGATCATCATCAACAATTGATGTGCTTCAAACTTCCATCTATTCACAGATGACTTTTAAATTCATATTTCTGACATAGCTCACCTCTGAGCCCCAGACTTGTGTTTCCCACTACTATCTCCGCCTGGCTGTCTCAGAAGCACACCAAACTGAATAAAGTTTTCCCTTCCCTTCCCCTCTCCCCTAACTTGGTCCTTCTCTACTGGTTCCTATTAGTGAATGGCCCCTCCCTCCATTTGTCCATCCTTGATTCCTTTGTTTTCCTTACATCCCGTATCTAATCACTAAGCTCTGTCCTTTTTCCTCCTGAATCTCATCAGCATCCCTCCCTACATTTCCTGCCCCACCTCCATCCTCATCCAAGCTACAGTCACTCTCACCTGGATGCACGTGATGGTCTTAATTTGTTCTCCACGTTCCTTGATCTGCTCTATTCTTCACACCATAGTCAGAAAGCGTTTTAACAAAGGACTAATTGGGTTGTGTCCTTCCCCCTTTGAAGCCTTTGACTGTCTAAGTCCAAGCATAGTCATCCCCCGTGGGATGCTGGGCCTGTAGACCAAAGGTTGCCCTTCCCCCCCGCCCCCTACCTGCACCAGACCCCAGTTCCACAGGACACCCTGCCCCCTCCTGAGTGGGGAGGGACACGTGGACATCCGTCCGTCTGCCTGATCCATCTTCTCTTCCTTTCCTCGACTGGCTCGCTTTTCACACGTCTTTAAACCTCAGGTCGAACCTTATTTCTTCAGTGTGGGCTTCCCTAACCACCAAGCAAAGCCAGGATTCCCATTATATACTTTTCTAGAACCCCAAGGACCTGCAAGATCGTCCTTCTTGTCACGGCTTGCACATCTGTACTTATTCGTGTGGGTTTTGGATTGATGCCTGTCTTTCTGAGGAGGCTAGAAGCTCCAGGAGGACAAGGACCAAGGCTGTTTGCCCCTGATTAGGACCAACCCTATGCCAACTGGTTCTCAGCAGAGATGCACGGGATGGAGGACAGAGTCAGGAACCCAAGGCAGGGAGGAAATCCCATCATCCCCAGGATCACTGTTGATCCTTCCCTGCCCACCTGCCTTCTGCATGTCCCCCCACACTTGCCTGTAGAGATGCTGCAAAAAAAGGTGATGAGAAAGGCAACGGCCAGGAAGCTGGAAGGCACAGCTATGAAAGCTAATTCCGCCAAAAAACAATTCAGGATGTGAATTGGGTTCGCCAGTATCGTTACTGTAATGTCGGGGAGTTTCACAACTGTTCCTGAATGAGATTTCTCTTATGTTTTCATTCTCCCCTTGTTTCACTTTGATATCAAGAACGATTGGGGGAGTCTTCAGTTTTTACTTTCAAGAAGAGTTTGTAAATGTTTGAAACTGAGGCTTCCTGGAAAACTTGGAAGAATTTGCCTGTAATATAGCAGAAGCCTGGTATTTTGTTTGTGGGAAGATTTTTAAATATTCATTCAATTTGTTTAATGCTTATAAGACTGTTCAGGCTTTTTAATTCAAATACAGATCATCTCAGAATTTTAAAAGCCAATTTTGGTATATTTCTAGGAATCTGTCCATTGTGTTTAAATTTTTATAATTTTTAAAAACTTTTAAAATCTTCCCCTACGTTCCCTTTGCAGCCCTATTATTGAATATTTTTGCACCCCACCTCCAGCTTTTCTTGGTCAGTGTCACCAGAGGATTATTTTGCTGTCTTTCCCAAGAACCGGTTTGGACGTGGCCAACCCTCCCAGTGCTGCTTTTGCTATTTTATTCCTCTCTATTCTTACATTTACCATTATTACTTCTTTCTACATTCCAGGCTTGCATTGTTTTGTGGGTTTTTTTGCGGTACGCGGGCCTCTCACTGCTGTGGCCTCTCCCGCTGCGGAACACAGGCTCCGGACGCGCAGGCTCAGCGGCCCTGGCTCACGGGCCCAGCCGCTCCGCGGCACGTGGGATCTTCCCAGACCGGGGCACGAACCCGCGTCCCCTGCATCGGCAGGCGGACTCTCAACCACTGCACCACCAGGGAAGCCCTGGTTTTCGTAACTTCTTAAATGAGAAGTTTAACATTAATACCTCATTAACTTCTTCCCTAGTATATTTCTCTAGATCTCCTTGGAAGCCTCATCTGAACTGTCCCACATATTTTGACAGGTGGTGTTTTCATTACTGTTTAGTTGTGTTCTTTTTATTTGTGTTGATTTTTCTTGAATTGATATTTGACATAATTTAGAAGTTTTTTAAATGTCTCAATATATGCAGTTTTCAAAAGTTATCAGCCCCTCTTTGATTTATAACTTGATTGCATTATAATCAGAGAGTGTGGCCTGCTTTTTAATTCTTTGAGATTCATTTTGACTTATTTTGTGGCCCAGTGCATGGTATTTGTGTAAATGTTCCTTGTAGCAATGAAAATAATGGTATTCTTACACTGTTGAGTGGAGTTTTTATTATATGCCCATTAAATTAAATCCAGCTTGTTAATTGTATTGTTTAAATCTTTCTATCTGTACTAAATATTTTCTGCCTGACCTGTCAATCGCTAACCAAGTTATGAGACTATATCCAAATATCTTAATGAATTTGCCCGTATTGCCATGTAATTCTGTCCATTTTTTTGTTTTTATATTTTGTGGCTATTTTATCACACCCATAAATATTTAGAATTTTTATACCCTCCTAGGCAATTTAAACTGAAATCAAGATATAATGACCTCCTTCATCTGTAATAGCAGTTTTTGCCTTTTAGCCTTTTTTCTGATAGTAACATCACTGTGTTAGATTTCTTTTGGTCGTTATTTGCCCTGCATAGATTTTTCAATTAATTACCTGAGCGTTTCTATATTCTTACGCTTTAGGCATATCTCTTGCAAAGAACACATAATTTGATTTTTTAAATTCCCTCTGGAAATCTCATTTACCTAGCAAATTTATTTGTTCCGATTACTAATATATTTGGATTTATTTCCACCATCTCATTTTGTAATTTCTCTTTGTCACTCTGCTTTCTGTTTTATTTCTTTTTTCATTTATCTTATAGATTTATATCTATATGTACATGTATGTACACATATTCACTTAAAATATAAGTCTAAAGTTAATTCAACATATCTACTCTTCTCATGGACAAGGCAGAGAACTTAGGAAACTCTTACCATCCCCATCTGGCTTACCTGCTATTGCTGCCCATCTGATCTCAAAGTACTGATTTTACCCCAGTAAGTTAGACGTTTCAGTTATCATCCCATAAGCCAATGATGACTGGACTTTCCCACGTGCCCCGAGGGCCCTCCCTCCTCACACTGTCCTCTGAGGTACCTCTCGTTCTCTCTGAAGTCGATCCCACCATAGTCCCTTTAGGAAGGATCTGGGGTTATAAGTTCTTCAGCTTTTGTTTTTCTAAAAAGTATTATTATTTCACTCTTGACCTTGAGACATATTTCATCACATACAGGAGCCTAGACTGAGGTTTTTCTCACTCCTTTAAAGATGCTGTTTAACTTTTTTTTTCTGGGGTGTACCCTTGGTTTCGTTTCGTTTAATCAGTTCTGAAATTTCTCAGTTATCAGCTCTTCTTTTTTGCCCTCCCTCGGATTCTTGTTTCTTGGTCATTTTATATGTGTGTCTTATCCTTATAGTTTGTGAAGTCTTTGTGAATTGAGATGAGTCACTTATGGCTTCTGCTCATTCTTCCTCGTGTGTCCTTAAGGTATGGTGATTTGATCTTGTTGTGAGTTCATATTTTGGCCAAATGTAGTATATGGAAATCCCTGGGATCCAGGATTGAGGATTATTTTCTCCAGAGAGGATTTGCCTTAAAATATACTGCATGCCACTGGAAATGTCCCTGTGGTGCCTTAGCCTGGGGCTTCCTTGAGCACAAGTGATGCCCAGTAGAGCTGAACTCCAGATCCACGTGAGGCCAAGCTCAGGATCCCATGTTCTCAGAGGAGATGAGTTTTCCCTTCGGAAATGGACAGAGTTAGAGATATTCTTAGTTCCACTGCAGGCAGTCAGGGTTTTTTCACCCACCATTCCTCTGAAGCTATCGTTCCTTCAATTGTCCTAGTTTTGTGTAGAAGGCTTGACTTCAACTACAGGACTTTGCAAGCATACCCAAGGTCCCATCCAGAAATGGCCACACCCATCCCCAAAGCGAGATTGCCAGGGTTGTCATTTGTCCCCAAACGGCATATTAGCTTCACACTTGCCTTCAGCCAGTTCTGGTTTCATTTTATTCATATTTTTTCTAACCCTTAGAGAGTTCTGGGGTGTGTGTGTGTGTGTGTGTGTGTGTGATGTATTCAGCATGAGGACATTTTAGAAAGCCTGATCCACTCCCCCTTCTCTCAGCTGATCTCCTTGCAAACATCTG
The DNA here is from genome assembly GCF_964374135.1 of Grampus griseus. Taxonomy (NCBI): domain Eukaryota; kingdom Metazoa; phylum Chordata; class Mammalia; order Artiodactyla; family Delphinidae; genus Grampus; species Grampus griseus. The sequence continues at coordinate 3,406,417 of NC_139012.1, read as the reverse complement.
CTCTTCTGGAAAGGAGAGGATTGGGCAGAATCCCTTTAGCTCCTAGTTCCTATAGAACGGCTGAAACCCAGTTGATTCTGGACATGATAGGATGTTACGTGTTTAAATCAGAGACTGATTCCCTGGCAGCCCACTGGTTAAGACTCCGTGCTTCCATTGCAGGGGCGTGCTTTCCATCCCTGCTTGGGGAACCAAGATCCCACGTGCTGCATGGCGTGGCCAAAAAATAAATTAAAAAAAAATAATAATAATACATTAAAAAAAATAAAACAGACATTGGGTTAAGAGAATTGTGAAATTTTCTTTTTGTTTTAGTTCTCTCTCTTTCTTTCCCACCAGTGAAGAGAGTGGAGGGGGTCACAGCGCACTGTGATTACTGGTCTATCCATAGGGCCTCCTGTTTCATTCTGTTTCACCGTTTTCCCCTTCATTGCTCAGCACGGGCACAATCGTTTCCACACCAGGCACCAGCTTAAATGTTTCTATTCAATGTCCTTGGATACAAATGTATCCTTGAAAGACATACAGTATAAATGTGATCTTAAACTACACGAATAATGTTGTGCTACAAAGCCTGTTTTGTTTTTCCACTCGATGCTGTGTTTCAAGATTTCTCCATGTTGCTAAATTTTGCTTGATTATCCTTTTCTTCTAAGGGGTCTACAGCTGCTTTATTTCCTGCTAAATGATTGCTAGGAATAAGAATCGGAAAGATGACATGAGGAATTCTAGAATGAAGGCGCTAGAAGATGATGAGGGATGAAATCGTGCAGAGCTGGAACCATGGGAAAACTTTTCCCCCTTAAATGTTGTAATTTTCTCCCTGAGCAAATCTCAGCTCCTTTCTTCCCTCTTCTCTACCAAGTACATGTTGCCTTCTTGACATTGAGCAAAGCTCACCCTCTTAAAGGTTAAAAGTCAGAAATGTGTCTCACTGTCTGCGGGGCTGGTCCCTTCTGGCGGCTCCAGGGGAGAGGCCATTTCCCTGCCTTTTCCAGCGTCTAGAGGCTGCTGTGTTCCTTGCTCCTGGCGCCTTCAGGGCCTGCGATGGTCAGCTTTTCACATTGCATCATTGAGACGCTGAATCTCCTGTCTCTCTCTTTCCCTGTAAGGACCCTTGTGGTCACCTTGAGCCCAAGCAGATAACCCAGCGTCATCTCCCCATCTTAAGATCCTGAACTACGCACGTCGGCAGACACCCTTTGGCCGTGTAAGGTGATGTAGTCACAGGATCTGGGGAATTGGGATTTGGACCGTTTTGGGAGGAGGAGAGGGCATGATTCTGCCGGCCACCAGTGAGTGCAGAGGCCGGAAGCTGTCACAACTAGGTCCCCTCGGAAACAGTGGCGGCTTCTCCTTGGCCAAGCGCTGCAGAATCCGAGGTGCCGGTGCGGGGGTAGGAGTGGGGCATGTGTCCTTTCAAAGCCCTAAAGAAACGATACAACAACAACAACAAACAAAGGCTTCCATGGAGAACCGTCGGACGCACAAGCGAGGGGTGGGTGTTCAGGGAAGAGCCCCAGTAGCCGGCAACAGGCACCGTGAGTCACCAGCGCCCACACCAGACCATGAATAAGCACCCAGCACAGCACTGGGAAAGGTTACCGATGAATATTCAGGGACTTATTATCCTCCAGAAGAAACTGAACAAGCCGTGCTGGAAAAAAAATCATTGTTTCCTATTGCCAAGTGCTTCACGCCCCAGTGGAGCTCAAAAGTCCTTTGCTTTCTCCTCTTTGCTTGGGTTTCAGCCTGAGTCTCGGCTTGCGGGAAACTTGCCGGGCAGACAGGGGCACCCAGCCTTGCCCCCCAGAGGCCTGGTACCCCTCAGCCAGAGGTGCATCTCAGAGAGCCCAATCTGGGCTGGGCTGGACCCCGGAGAGGGCTGGAGCTGAAGAGGATGCGAGAGGTGGTCCATGCTGGCCCAGGGAACACCTTCGGGAAGGAATCAGCGTGGCCTTAGGGCTGTGTACCATCCCGGGAAGCAGAGCCCTGCAGCAGGATGCACGCCCACCGGCCGCTCGCTGGTACCTTTCAGGCTCCTTCTCTATGATGGGTCAGAGTCCTCCGAGTCTCTATTTCTTGTCAAAACTGTCTCAGGCGCCCTCCCTCACAGGTGCCTCCTTAGTACCGCAGCCTGTCCTCCCTCCTCATCTGGTCCGCAAGGAGCCAGGGAAAACATTCTATTTTTTAATGAAAATGGCCTTTCTTTGGGGGAAGCACATGGCGGCTGAGAGTGATGGATTAAACAAGATGCAAAAGGGGTGCCGATCGGATAACAAACGTTAATAGTCCCTTCAGGAATCCAGCTAGTATGTTAGCTTTAAGTGAGAAAATCAAATCATGGAGTAAAACGTCCAAAAACAAAACGGGAGGAAAAATAAATAAATTTTGAGCTAGATTCTGGAGTAACGTGCTTAGTGATATAAGTAAAGAGAAAACAAGAGCGTGTATCTACTCTGTGTTGTGCGTTATTCTGAGAACTCTTCACGTATGATGTCATTTGATGCTAATAAACTGTAAAGAGGGTTGATTATTTCCATGTACCTGAGAGGAAGTGGAAGCACAGAGATGTTAAATCACTTTTTCCAAGGGCATGCTTGTTAATAAGTGACCGTTTTCAGAACATACATTAACACTTAAACGCCCTCTGTCTTTGCACGACTTCCGAAACAAATGGCATTTAGAAAAGGAAATTTTCTGGAAATTTCAAAGCTGTGATCATGTCTTTTTTTCCCTCCTCACCAGCAGGAACATTTTGAAGGAAACTGAAATATTTGCACTATCGACTTCTTGGAATTCTTTACAGATTAAGTCTCTGAAAGCCTTTTCCAACATTATAAGAAAATTAAGAGTCACTTTTGCATTCGCTGTTCAATGCAGTTTCTCTCTGACTTGGAGGAACTTTTTATCAGACCCAGGTCAGATTTTCCTTGTACACACTGGGAGGTGGATTAGTGTCCTAGGGCGATTGCAACAAAGTGTCACCAACTGGGTGGCTTAAAGCAACGGAAGTGTATTGTCTAACAGCTCTGGAGGCCAGAAGTTCCAAATCAAGGTGTCTGCAGGGCCGCGCTCCCTCTGGACTCCGGGAGGAATCCTTCCTGGCCTCTTCCAGCTGCTGGTGGTGGCCGTTGAACCTTAGTGTCCCTTGGCTCCCAGCTCTGAGCCAAGCATCCCTCCAAACTCTCCCTCTGTCATCACGGGAGGCTTCTCCCTGTGGGTCTGTCTTCACATGGCCTTCTCTCCTCCTAGAAGGGCACAGCCATAATGGAATAGGGCCCATCCTGTTGACCCCATCCGAACCTGATTACATCCGCAAAGACCCTATTTCCAAATAAGCTGCATTCACAGGTACTGGGGGTTAGAATTTCAGCATATCTGTTTGGGCAACAAAATTCAACCCATAAAGGGAGGCTAGGAAGCCTTCGAAGTACAGCAATGCATGAACTGCACTGACTCATTGATGTTACACCTACGCACATGCCTATTACATACAGGCTTAGGCTCTTCGGGGAATTCAGCTGGGAATAAAGTCTGTATCTCCCTCATGGTGATTTCAGGCTAGCGGGAGAGGCAAACACATAATCACACTTGTTTGTATAGAACTGTGTGGTTACAACTGGTTGAGTGCTTATTACCATTCAATCCAGGGGGACAGAGGTCAAGAAAAGCCTCCCCAAGTTGGAGACGGTTTAGCTGTCTTGAAAGGTGACTAGAGCTCACAGCTGCTGGGGCTGTAGGAGATGGTGAAGTCAGCCAGGTGGGAGGGAATAGAGTTTTCCAAGTCCCTGAGGCAGCAAGGACCATGGAAAACCAGTGAGTAGGACTGCACAGGCAGCTAAGAGGACATGGGGTTAGAAGAGACCAAGGGGGTGAGCTGTGCCCACCCTGATGGTGTCTTGCAGACCCGCGGTCCTCACGCTGGGCTGTTCCTCAGGGTCACGTGGGCCCTCAGCAGAGCACACAGGCCCAGGGGCCCCTTAGTTTCAAACTGGTCCTCGAGCTGATGCTGTGAAACCTTTCTCATTCACCTCGTTACTTTTAAGATCATTGGGAGGCCATGGAAGAGCTTCACGACGGGGCATGAAAAGAGACAAGTCTCTGGACTCCTTCAAAGCTGCCTGCCTTGGGTGGAAGAACATCTCTGTTCTTGGCTCGGGGACCTTTATCTGTGTCCTTCCAGGGCCCTCTGTAAATGCACCCCCACCTGAACCCTTAAAGGATACAAAGCTCACACTTGATAGCACCACCGTGATTCTCTGCTTTACTTACAAAAGGACCAGCGTGGACACCTTGCCCTACATCTGTAACTGCAGGATAGCAGGTGATGAAAGCCAGGCCTTCTGCAAGGGGCCGGATTCTGGCTGTGAAGCCAAGTGTTGGGATCTTCTGGCTGCCTTTCCTCCCCCCAGAGGAGTGCAGACCAGGTTTATGTCCCACTGGAATGAAATGGATCAACGGCCTTGATCCACTGCTCAGCCTGGTTACTTACTATCTGTTCGGAAGACAATCTCTTCACCTAGAGAAATCCAGCATGAAGCCTTGACCGTCCTGAGCTCTGCTCCCTGTCAACAAGTTAGGAGTCATGCTTTCGGGGTTGTGTGTACAAGAGTGTTGGAAGAGAAGACAGTGAGCTGGAAAGTGGGTGACAAATCGATCCCGCCCACCTCGTGCCTGCTCTTTCGCCTTTTCCCCTGAGTCACCGTCATGCTCCCAGCATGAATCACAGCAGCTGATTCAAGCATCCATCTTTCACACACAAACTCCATCCTGCCTCCACATGGTTTCAAGGCTACCAGTTAGTTGAATATACCTACAGCAATCAAAGTGTCCCTCCGGAGGAGGCATGGCACCCCTCAAACCAGCTTGCCTGGCTCCCCCCTTGAGTCCCCAAAACATTTCTAAACCCTGTGGCTGCAATGAGCATAGAAGAAGACTTTTGACTCCATGGTACTCTTTAAAAGCATCTTCACTCATCTCTGTCTTAAATTATCTTCTCAATCTGCAGATTGACAGGCATTGGACAGAAACACTCCAAGCTGTAGACCACAGACAGAGCCCAGCTGAGCGGCAACACGACCAAAACCCAAAGCATCGCGTCTGATTTTCAAGCAGAGCCGAAGTCGGTTGCCTCACCTGGCAGGCGAGAGGAAAGAAGGAGCGTGCCTGGTATTTGGAAAGTCTATGACATTTTAGCTCCATGCTGTATCTGCATTTTTCAAATCTATGATTTTTTTTTCTTTTCACGTGTACGTTGAAACACCTTAACTGAATAATATTTATGCCGCTTCTTTTCTTTCTTCCTCCCTTCCTGCCATTCCGCCTTCCTCTTTGCATTCGCCCATGTATGTGTTTTGCATTTACCTATTTTTAGACTCAGTGGCCCATGATCGGCGTTTACTTTTTAGTGTACGTAATCTGAGTTTTTATCTCTTAATAAGGTATTTCAAATCACTTCCATTATTTTTTATAAAAGGACTAATACCAACATATCAATTACCTTATTTACTGTTTCTTTTCTTATACTCTTCTTTTCCCTTCCTGAGTTTCTCTGTGCTGTTCATCACTTTCCCCACCCCTGCATATTCCCGGCGTAGGGCGTAGTAGGATTCTTTCCCCTCCACAGAGGTAGCACACTCCCCCTAGCCTTCTGTCGGCCATGCGGCACTGCCTTCGCTTGGAGAACGCTTACTCATCCTTGAGTCTCGTTTTAAAATGATTTTGCCCTGTGAGAGCCTCTTTAGCCCTCTGCTCCCTGGCATACTGTCTTTCCTGGTCTTGTATGATTACACGGTCTGTCAACCTTCTTTGCAACAGGAAAAACTCCTTAGAGTTAGGGATGATTTCATAACCAAGCACTTAGCATGGTTTCCAGGACAAAGTGGACTCAATAAATATTGGTGGAAGTGTTGAATGAATAGTTAATTAGTCAGGAAGCCCAACTAGCCCACAGATTATGGAAGATCCTAGGAAAGAGTGACAGCCTCTGCTGTGGGAGCCTCATCTTTGTTTATCCTCAGCTTTCTTTTGTGCCTGAAATCAGCTGGTGGTCAATCTCCACGCCCATCTCAAGTTGGCCCCTGGGGAATGCAATCCCGCCATTTCAGTAGATCATCTTTGCAGCTGTGGGTCAGGCTGGGAGCTCTGTCAGCGTCTCCAAACTCTTTGTGCTCTGGCTCTGAGTTCAGCTGTCAGGGTTCACCTCTGTCCGCCAAGTTCTCATCCACCAGGTGAAGAAGAATGGGCAATGGCCCTTGACCCACTCCCCTGAGATGCTGGGATATCTATAGCTTTAGTTTCCTACTCGAATCAAGCCACACCATCAGAGGCTCTCCCCCCGGACCCCATTGCTTTGGCTTTTCACAGAACTGCATGGATGGACATTTTAAGACCCACCTTCCTAAAATGTATTATTAAAGCTCTTTAAGCTGTAAAATCCCATAATTTCACACCTGCCACTTTTGAGGACCCATAAGAGAAATTCCACTTGTGTATAAATAAGAGAAGAAGATGCGTTCTACCAGCCTGGATCTCTACTTGCCGCTGTTTATTCTTATCCTACTACAAGCCACATATTCACAATTGACTTGGCCGCTAAAAATCGTGGAGAAAAATAGGCCTCCTCCCTCCCACCTCTGTGGCTTTGTTATTTCCCAGCAGTTCCCTACTTCTGAACTGTGCTGTCCTTTATAAAACATAGCAAATAAATTTCTCATAGGCAAATACACTTTATAAAACGTAGCAAATAAACTTCTCACAGGTCACTAACGTTCACAAAGAAATTTCCTATCTCTTTTGACAAACACAATAATGCCCTGAGGTGGTTATTCTCACCCTCACTTTTTCACGTGAGAAAACAAACTCAGATGGGAAGACCGTGGGTCTGAGATGTTGCTTAATTTGTCTGAGGACGCACGGCTGGAAAGGGGCAATCTAGTATCTTGATCGAAAGTGCCGTCTCCGGATTTGGGTAGAACCAGGCTCACAGCATAGCTTCTGTATTACCTCTGTGTGGCATTCTACTTCGGCTCTTTTCCTTCATTCCACTGTAATAAATAGGGATAATTTGCGAATCTGTTTTAGGGATGATGTGAAGTTGGTTGACATAACGAATGTAAAAAGCTAAAGTTCAATGTCTAAAACAGCATAAGCTCTCAATAGACGTCTGTGTTGTTTCATAGTTTTTATTTTAAATTGGACTGAAGTTGATTTACAATGTTGTGTTAGTTTCAGGTGTACCGCCAAGTGATTCAGCGATACACATATATATCGATCCTTTTTCAAATTCTTTTCCCATTCAGCTTATTACAGAATATTGAGCAGAGTTCCCTGTGCTGTAAAGTAGGTCCCTTTTGGTTATCTATTTTAAATACAGCAGTGTGTATATGTCAATCCCAAACTATAGACATTTGTTTAAAAGACAAATAAACACTGGATTTGGATCTAGGAATTTGGATTCCAGATCCAGTATCCCTTTTCATTAAAGCAGGTTCTCAGTCTAGAGATGATTGAGAGAGATTTGTGGAGAAGACCCAAAGTGGGTGACAAGGTGTGAAACCAGAAGCCACTTCAGCTGAACCCACCTGCATCCACCAACAAAGCTTTTCTGATCTTGTCATGTGAACCATGGCTGAAAAACACATTCTTGCAGAGAAAGTGCCTTCCTTCCCATGGGGCACCACCTTCATTTTGATATTACAGAAGCACACTGAATGGTTAGCCTGTAGACAAAGGACACTCGGTTGTAGAAAAGTGTAGACCTGAGTCTCACTGTCTACACACCACACATCAGTCCAGCAAGGAAGGTCTAAAAAAGGCTTCAAAACACTTGACTCTTCAAGGGAGAATAGAATAGACCAGACCAGACCAACTCATTCAAGTCCACAGTTACCCAGAAGAAAGACTTATTGACTTTGATTAGCTATAACTGAGATGCAGATCAGCTTCTTCCATCAGTGGCTTGTGGCTAACTGGAGTTCTATGTCTTAACAAACTCTTTTTTTGTTTGTTTGTTTTTCAGCCTAGTCACTGTAACTATGGCAAACCCTAGCATTGGCATTAACAAATTCTTAAATTGTGTTCGAGCTGAGTAGAGAAGCTTTCACCCCTCAGTGATGTCTGCCATGAGCCCAGATTAGGGGAAAATGTCAGAATTGTGCAATCTTTGGCCTGGAGATGACATTTCCCCATCATAATCCTTCATCCTGCCTATTGAGTCATCTTCAGTAACTGGACAGAGGGCTGTGTCCTTCCTCTGCCCCTCCCATAAATAACAGAACACAGCACAGTAAAAGCCAGGTATCAACAAGACAACATTCATTATATTTTTGGTTGGCATCTTATCCATGCAGCTCTTCTAATAATTCAAGGACCTGACCTCTGCAAAGCGATTCTCATTGGGAATAAAACATTTGCTTCAGGAGGTTCTAAGGTGAGGGCAAAACCATTTGTATTTGTTTAAAAGCTAATGTCATCCATAATTAATGGGATGACTCTGGCTCAGTAGAGCTTGAAACCACTGTGTGTATTTGAAGCTGGATTTCTAGTTCCTGAGATGAGGAATACATTTACCCTTAAGCTTTTATTTTATTTCTTCACGGAAAAGATGATTTCCAGTGACTGAACATTTAGTATCTTTTCAGTATGTTTTTGATGAGTGCTTTTTGCTCTCAAGTGGTAAGAACAAGGCCAATCTGCTTTTAAACAGTGGCCCTGAAACTTCAGGTGTCAACTTGGGTAACCGTGGGTCCTTATGATGTCTTTCCTCCAGGCCATCATTTGAACTCTTGACACAGTTTTTGAAAAGGTTTTGTTTTTGTTTTGTTTTGTTTTTTTAAAAAAACAAACAAACAGTTAAAAGGCTTTTTGTCTATCTTGATATACATTCAAAAAATAAAAGTTTTCCATTTTGTACGTCAGCGTTCAGAAGAAAAATTATGGCTCATTGTAATATTATTGAAACCTACTCTTCAATAAATGTACATCTAAGTGCTGCTACATCCATACAGAATCGTCCATACAGAATGACCCCCGAATTTCCCTTAGGTGATCATGTCCCAGCAGAAGCCTCAGTGAATCTGTGTAGGGGGAACTGTGCCAGGGAACATGGGAGGAGCAATTTTCTCATTCGTTTAATCAGTCCACCCTTCAACGCTTTTTAGTTTTCCTGTATGTAAGGCTTCATGCTTTGACCTCGTTCATATACAGAAACTGATCTATAGAAACACCCAGATAATTCCAACACAAATAAAATTGTGCTGACTGTCTTAAAAACAATGTAAGTAGAAATATCATCAATAATGGTTCAGGAGGGCAGGGATTCGGAAAGGTCCCACAGAAGAAGTTGGCGCTTGTGTTGTAGTTGAAAGGGTGGTACAATTGTGACAGAAATAGATGAGAAGAGAAAAGGTAACCCAGGTGTACAAAATGGTTGGAAGCAAAGGACAAAGAGGAAGTAGCCTCAGGTAATTAGCGAAGTATCATTTATTTACCCCACATGGAATATAAGTCACGTCATCAGTCCAATAAGGCAGTAATGGGGTTTGAGATGGTCTTGCAGGGACTCTTGAATGGCTAGCAAACAAGGTTGAAATGGATTGCTGACATCATAAGTCTTTACGTTTGTTTTTTGAAAATATTCTGATTAAAACTGTGCTTGGTCATAGTCATTCGATAGGGGTGAGAACTCAAGGCACATAAAAAAGGAGAAATTGGCAAACAATTTAAGTCAGTGAGGGAAAGAGTACCCATCACACTCTTTCAGCTTAACATCCTCTGGAAGCAGTAAGAAGTTCAGAGCATCCTACTGCACAAACTGCGCCAATGACGTAGAGAAGGACAAATCCACTCTTTCTAGAAACTGATAACTAAGTCGTATTCATTTTCAAGTCTTTTGGTTTCCAGAGTGGGTGTTCTTTAGAGAGCCCGCCTTTCCTCTAACGTTTACCTGATGGGAGGGATGCAGAGGAAGAGATTGATGAGGAAGATGGTGGAAACTGCTGGAGAGACAGCCCTGAGTAAGAGGAGAGGATGAGACGGAATTCGCAAGGAGAAGGACTGGCTCAGAGGGGAGCGGAGGGTCACCACGGAGACAAGCAGGATGACAGGCACGTGGGGCTGGGGCTCACCTCAACGTCCAAGTGCTCACAGAACATCTCCACTCCAACATCAAAAGCCACGGATCAAAATAACACCCCAAATCAGACTAACCTCTATCGTTTTTCTAGTCCCTGCCCCCCCAGTGCACTCAACGCATCTGGTCGTTTATGAAGGTGTTTTGTTATTATCTACAGCAGAGCCATCATTGGCCAGCAGTCTTCAGAATGGGAGGGCGTGTTTCCCTGGGTGTATGAAATTTTTAGGTAGGAGGCAGGGAGGAATGATTATAATGGAATCATTTTTCAGATCCTTACTTTGTAGAGATGCTCTTTGCTTTACCTGGAAACATCTGCCCCCCACAATCCCCTCTTCACATTTGTCATCTCCCCTTTTACCAAAGATACTCAGACATACCATTCTAACTGGACTGGGGTCAAGGTAAGACCAAAAACCCTCTGAGCACTGAACAAAGGGACAATAGAACAATCATAGTCCTTTGACCTCATGCCCAGAAAGCTTAGGAAAGACATACCGCGTACATCAGCGCCTGACGCCATGTAGGTGGGTGACACCCTCAGGGCAGTTCCAATGCCTCTGCGTCTACCTACCAACTCCCCCCAGGATGGAACTCAGAATGGACATGGTTGCCATGGGGACATTCTTAGCTAAGTAAAAAAATCAAGGCAGCCTCTTTCTGGCAAAAATTAAGTCTACTCTAGCAAATCAGGTTGACCTTGAGAACTGGCTTATTCTGTTAGATCGTGTGATAATCATTTTACATGAATGTGATGAGAAAAATCTTCCACTCCAAGGTTTGAACAAATCTATGTTTAGAACAAATAGACCTCCATACACATTATAAGGGGAAGTTCATCCTGACAACAACACGTGAGAACATCTCATTTCCAACTTAAATGTGGAAGGAGGTACGTCCATAGCTTTTCCAAGTTAATTTAAGGGGTGCGGGAAAAACATCTGAAGATCACAGGCTGGCTTATCCTCTCATCCAAATGAGGTTGCATTTTTCCCTTCACAAAAATACCATTGGAATCAAAGAAGACAGAGTAGGGGCTTCCCCCAAAGCACAGAAAAGGTGTGTCATGGCTTCTGTGGCTACTTGATAGTGAAAATTTGACACGTGGTGGAATGTGGCCTGTAAGTGGCTCTCACGCCACTTCGCTGGTGGTAACGTCCTGGGGAGAAGCCCCCTGGTCCTTCCTGCTTCCAGTCACCATGCACTTCACACCTGACAACTGGGAACAGTCAGAGATGCTCACACCTGTTCCCATCCATCCCAGCATCCACAGACGGAGGTGGCCCCCCGCCAGGAAGAGACAGCATTTTGGCCACTGCTATGTTCTCACTACCATTCAATTCACATTTTTTTATTTTACTGAAGTATAGTTGATTTACAGTGTTGTGTTCATTGCTGCTGCACAGCAAAGTGATTCAGTTATACATATATATTCTTTTTTTTATATTCTTTTCCTTTATGGTTTATCACAGGATACTGAATATAGTTCCCTGTGCTCTACAGTAGGACCTTGTTGTTTATCCATCCTGAATATAATAGTTTGCATCTGCTGCTCCCAAAAGATTCATATTTATCAAATGAATATTTCCCATGCCCTCCCCAACACAGGGCTCCAGGTATCCACTGAATTTCTAGTATCATAAAAAGTTCACTTTCTCTTGTACCACTCTACTGCCCCACATGACAGCACTGAAGAAAATTCTTAGAATTAGGCATTTCTCCATGAGGGTGTGGGCTTCCATGAAAGTAAAACAAAACACCTATCCTTTTTTACTCAAAATCGAGAAAACCATGGGGGAGGGAAAGATTGGGAATTTGAGATTAGAGGATGCAAACTATGATATACAGAAGGGATAAACAACAAGGTCCTACTGCATAGCACAGGGAACTATATTCAATATCCTGTGATAAACCATAATGGGAAAGAATACGAAAAAGAATATACGTGTATAATTGAGTCACTTTGCTGTACAGCAGAAATTAACACAACTTTGTAAATCAGCTATACCTCCATAAATTTTTTTTAAAAAGATAGAGAAAAACAGACTCAGCTGAGAGCATGGAGAAACCACCATGCCACGAGATGGGACACTCACGGCCGGGTCTGGCGTCTGCGGGGCCAGGAGGGCAAGTTTCCAGAATGACCTGCTCCCCGTCCAGGGCACAGAGACAATTACCCTGAGGTCTTTCTATTTGTTTTTCCTTCTGTGATATGACAGCCAAGAGCTACGGGAAACATTCACCAGCATCATTGTAATATCCTGAAAAGCCCGAAGGGAACAAGAAAAAACAAATCCGAAACACTTCAAAAGGAAGGAAATGTCTTCTGGGGAGTTGTTCGTCGTTACTCAAATATACACACGGACTATATTGGGTGAAGTATTTGCCTCTAATTTTAAAACATACCTAGTTTGACGGAACAAAGTTAACATTCTCTTCTTCCTGCAGCTCAAGGGTCTTTCAAGTTGTTGCAAAGCTTGAGAAAAACACCTCATGAGGCCCTCTTGCCATCTCTGTAACTTAGGACACTGGTTAGCAAATGTTCAGTTGACAAATCATAGTATCTGTTGCCATTAGAAAGGCAAAGGCATGTTCATCTTGGTTTGCAGCCTCACGGAGTTTACAGTGTAGCAGGAGAGACAAGGTAATACTGTGACGGGATCACTGAGAGGTTTCCATTCGCCTCTAACATGAGACCAACTTATAGGTGGAATCTAAAAAGAGGATGCAGATGAACTTATTTACAGAACAGAAACAGATGCACAGACTGAAAACAAACTTCTGGTTACCAAAGGGGAAAGGGGGGTAGGGATAAATTAGGAGTTTGGGATGGACATATGCACACTACTATATATAAAAGAGATGACCAACAAGGGCCTACTGCACAGCACAGGGATGTCTACTCAATACTCTGTAATGACCTATATGAGAGAAGAACCTGAAAAAGAATAGATATATGTATATATGTATAACTGTACAGCGGAAACTAACACAACGTTGTAAATACTCCAATATAAAATAAAAATTAAATTAAAAAAGTAGGAAGTGTTACCTGGTATTATACTCGTGGTTACCAGTGGGGAGGGGTGAGGGGAGAGGGGCAAATTAGAGGTAAGGGTCTAAGCGATACAACCTACTATGTACAAAATAAATAAGCTACAAGGATATATTGTATAGCACAGGGAAATATAGACATTATTTTGTAACGACTTTAAATGGAATACAATCTATAAAAACACTGAATCACTATGTTGTACACCTGAAACTAATATAATATCGTAAATCAAGAATATTTCAATAAATAGATAAATAACTAAATAAAGGGAGATGTGCACATGAATAAAAAAATAACAAATGAAACCCATATTCTCCAGGTGGGCCTTAGGACACACAACGTCCCCACCCCCGCACGGGCCCTTCACACTCGACTTGGACCACACACGTTGCCCATCTCTCTGGAATGCGCCATCTCCCTCCCTTGACTTGGATTGATCCAAACCCCTCCCCTCCTTTGGATCTCAGCTGGAAGGTAACTTTCTCAAAGACAAGCCTGACACTGAAAATCAAACGGGAGGCTGGTGCTAACCTTCCTCTTTGTGCCCCATTCACACGTGCTTGCTTTCTTTAACTTCAAACTCCGTGAGAGAGGAAGGGAACCTGTTATGTTCACATCATTGTTCCTGGTCCATCACAGACCCTCAGTAAATAGGTTCGATGCATAAGCAAATGCATGTAAGCAATTCGTATCCTAAAATTACCTGCACGCCACCATATTGCCATGCTGGGGTAAACATTGTCATTCCCGATGTACGCAGATGGAGACACAGAGGCTGAAGGAGGTCTGATGACTTCCTGACCATTGTTTAATTAGTATCTGGATTCTGGGAAAGTGCTCTTTCCGTAGCTCCATTAAGATGTAAATGTCGGGCTTCCCTGGTGGCGCAGTGGTTGAGAGTCCGCCTGCCGATGCAGGGGACGCAGGTTCATGCCCCGGTCCGGGAAGATCCCACATGCCGCGGAGCGGCTGGGCCCGTGAGCCATGGCCGCTGAGCCTGGGCGTCCGGAGCCTGTGCTCTGCAGCGGGAGAGGCCACAGCAGTGAGAGTCCTGCGTATCGCAAAAAAAAAAAAAAAAAAGATGTAAATGTCTTAACAAAAAATATCTGGGTACCTAAGTCAGGGAGCAGAGGACACTTAAGAGGGACGAATGGGAAAAGGTAAATGGGATTGACTCTGCTCCCAGGTACCACATCTTCCCGGAGGTGGACCTGGAAATAGGAAAAGATGGAGTTTAAAGAACACACTCAGCTACTACTTGGTGAATTTCCAAGAAGCCTCGGGCTTCTTCTCGTCTGTAAAATGGAAATGTTGACCGTGAGGGTGGAATGCTGGGGGACAGCGATGAAGACCAGTTTCCTTAATTCCACACGCTTTGATCTGAGGTTAGGACAATACCCAAGGCCATATGTGGAATCTCACAACAGACAAGACTTGCTCCCCATGTGGTGTGTCTGTAGTAATGCTCTGGGTTTTTTATGATACAACTCAACAGGGAAAAAGGACAAGGAGATACAACTTCATGTGACAGGTATGTCCCCCCGACACCAAGTCTGATTCCTCCAATGCCTGGGGAATTTTTTTTTCAGTTTCATTGAGAAATAATCAATATACATCACTGTAGAAGATTAAGGCCTCCAGCCTGATGGTTTGATTTACATATACTGTGAGATGAAGGCCGTAATACATTCGGCTAACATCTATCTTCTCATCTCCATGTACAATAAAAAGGGAAGGAAGAAGTGTCTCCTTGTGGTGAGAACTCTTAGGATTTTCAATCTCCTAACAACATTCTGCCTGGGGAATTTTTATTTTAACGTTTCTAATTCCAGCTTTACCTTCAGAAACTCAAGTGGTCAAAGACAAGAAAACTATTCATTGTGCAACAGCCAACAGGATCTATCAGCACGGGTTCTAAACTACAGAATGTTGAATGGAGGAAGAGTGGCATTTGGTGAAGGTCTGTTCCCCGGTTGCTTCTGTAAAATCTATGTTTTTGTCTCTAAAACAGGAACAAGTGTCCTACATGAAATTATCGGGCTACCTGGTCATTGTCACAACTTGACAAAGAATCGATTGAGGAACCAGGTAAGAAATTGAACTTTTAATATTGCGTTAGGCTCACGCCTCTAAAATGCCATCCTCTCTGTTTATGGAGGCGGAATCATCTTTCATATTTGAAGTAACATCTTGCTTCCAGTACAGGATCTTCTCCAGACACCAGCTACGTGTCCTCTCTCCATCCAACTCGTGTCTAAGGCAACTTTGTATTATGAGTGATCAGTTTAGTGGAACAAATGCTGTTCCTGTCTCGATTCTAAGCTCCCTGAGGGCAGGATAACGTGTTTAGAGAAATCCGGCTCTCGTGTTGACCTCCTTATCCCCTCATCCTGACCGTAGTGTGATCTGAAGCTGGGGCTCCTTCTCTGGGTCTCACCAATGGAGGGAACCTGAGCTCTGAGTTCTCTCTTTCTCTCTGTCTACCTCTGTTTATCACACACACACACACACACACACACACACACACACACACACACACACACACACACACACCCTCTGAGCCACCCAACCACATGCCACACTTGGATGAAGCTGTATCTGATGGGTGAGACCCTTGGCCTAGCTCCACTGCTGGGCAGGACCCAGCATCCACCAGCAACTCCTCTGCTTCCTCTTTTGCCTAAAGTCACAGGGCGGTGGCCCGATCCCTCGGCCTTTACGGATGATGAGACCTGCCACACCAGATGGAGCCAGTCTCCCAGCACCGGCTCCCCCGATACCCCATGGGGCCGAGGCTGCCCCGAGTCTGGTTTCAAAGAAGAAGGAGTAGGAAGCAAAAAGCCGTGCTCAGTTCCCCTAACTCTGCTTAATCATTAACCCAAACTGTCGAAGTTAGCATTCACCAGACATCAGGGAGACCCACGGGATTGCCGGGGTCTTGGTAAAATACTGTTTCGTTTCACTTTTAGGTGTAGACGTTTTCGAGGGTGGCAACCTCAGCAGGGATACCCCAAGGGAAGAGGAACAAGAAAGAATTCTGTGCCCAAAGCCCACCCCCAAATTCCTGGAATTCTTGTACTTAATAAATATTGTTAAAATGAAGATCTGTCTTAAAATTACAAATATTAGAAAATAGCACATTCACAAAAGTAATGTGTTTGGAGGCACTGGTATCTGAAGATTTCCCACCTACTGAGTCTCCCTAAAAGGTGGGCTACGGCATTTTCTGGTATTGGGACTGCATTTCACTTGCCCCTGAAAGGGCATCATGTTTGATAAACACTCACTTGTTCCTTGAGGTCAGAGATCTCTGAATGAGCGTCTCCATGGGTGTAAGCGGAGCAGGTGCCCTTCCCTTCATGGACCAGATGTTTATGCAGTTGTTCATTATATAGGTCACATTGGGTTATGGTTTTTGTTAACAAGTCACATTGGAGTTTAATGGTGGCGCTCTGTGTGTGTGTGTGTGCGCGTGCGTGTGCATGTGTGTGTGCACGCGCGTGTCTCTCTGGGCTGTGAACTCTTTGATGGGAGGAATCATGACGGCTGCATTTCCATGTCCCAACACCTGTCCCAACGTCAGAAATATAGGAGGAAGATCAATGAACCAATGGCGGCCACCAAAGCTGTCCTTACTCACACACGTGCCAGCCAGCGATGCTTGTTGGTTGCCGACGCTGCCCCCGGGCTCAGCCACGCAAGAGACTGTCCCATCAGAGAGCCCACGTCTCTGCCCCAGGACCACATGCAGGCAGATCAGAACCCACCCTTGGATCTTTCTACCGAAGGTATCAGTAAAGACTGTCCAGTTTTGTGCGCATCACTAAGCTAGTAACCAGTTAAAAATGATGAGCGGGCCTCCAGCCTGCCAATCATCTCTCTGCCCCTCCCGGCCGCCATGATGCTAGTCCAGGTGAGCCCCACCTCCTGCCTACTTTCCTGTAAGTTTTCAAATCGCCCCTTGACTGGTTTGTCCGCTTGCTCACTTGGGTGCCCCCAGTCAGAATCCAACTTCTAAAACGCAAAATGTGATCATTGTACTTCTGCTTAAAAACCTTTCAGTGACCCAGGCTAAAGTACCGGCTCCTTAAACCGGTCTGTATGATGACACATCACGATCCTGTCCACGCCCCATCTTCTGCCTCGTGCCCTCCACTCTTGACCTTTCAGTGTTGCCCCAGCCTTGTGGGTTGCCTGGAGCTCCTGGAAGACCGTCAGTGTCCCCTAAGAGACAAGAAATTCCTCCTCTCCCCTCCTCCGATCAACACTCTGTTTTATGTCCCCATGGGGCTCTCTGTGCCCCTGTTTTGACACTTCCATCTCACTGCAGCCTAAGTGACCCATTTCTTATGGATGTGTCTTGCTGAGGCAGGATTGCATGGCCACACTGTATTAACAACTCCAAGAGCAAGCCCAAGGGCCCTGGAGGTGCCCATCGGTGATTCTAAAGAGATGGGCTGAATGAGAACCTGCCTTGGGAGTACTCCTATTATGGTTCAGGTAGGAAAAGAAGATGAGGCAACAGCAGCACCGTTGGAGATGATGATCCCAGAGACAGTTGGCGGACAAGGCATGTGGGGCTTGGACGTACAGGGAGGGGATGGCCCAGCCTTAGTGGGGGAGGTTCCCCCCAGGGACAGAAGGGTCCCTTGGATCTGGGTCCCTGAAAAGTCTCAGTGCAGGGATGCTGTGGCAGTTGGACAGCAGGGGCTATAAGATGTGAGATCAAGGCCATAAGGAAGGACAGAAGAAACGGAGGAAGAGCAAAGGAAGATGCAAAGGAGGTTTGTAAGTGTCGGCATGATGTTCACAAGCCGTGTTCATCAAGCTTCGGGCTAGAAGTCAAATTCCAAGTTCAGGACTGAGGCAGTCGTGAAGTGGCGGGCCCGCCTCTGCACATGGCCGGCCTCGAGGGAAGGCTAGGGACAGCGTGGACAGTAGGGTGGAGGTGAGTGCCACCGGAGAGGGGCGGATTCCCAGCTGGACGGAAAGAAGGGAGGAAGAGGGTGCAAGTAAGAAAGACAAAAATCAGAGGAGGAGAATGCAAACTAGCAAGTAACCTGGTAGGTTTCTCTCAGCGGATTTGGGGGGGAGGCCATCTGTTGAGAGTTATCAGGATTTAGGTGGAAAACCTGAGAAACGGGAAACATTTGGTGTGGTCTCTGCGCCACAGATGCCCCAGGCTCTGCCTCAGGAGAATCCGTTCTTGTTCTTGGTTCCGTGTGAAGGGATTTGTGTGAAGCAAATTCACAACGGCACCTCCAGATAAGATAAACTCCACAACGAGGACTACTGTACAGCACAGGGAACTCTACTCAATATCTTGTAATAACCTATAATGGAAAAGAATCTGAAAAAGAACGTATGTATGTGTAACTGAATCGCTGTGCTGTACACCTGAAACTAACACAACATTGTGAATCAGCTATACTTCAATTAAAAAAAAAAGAAGGCAAACCCCACCATGCACCTGAAGGCTTCCCAAAGACGTTAAGTAAATTCTTTTATAAAACAAGGATGTGTGTGTGTGTGTTGTAAGCAGGGCTTTGTAAGAAAAATCTCCCCAGTTTTCCAGCCCTCCACCCCCCAAAATGGGAAAAGTTTTTATTTGATTGAAAGGCTTGAGAATCTTCAAGTAAAATACTGTTGCTTGAAAGCATTTATGCAAATCTAAACTCAACCATTCACAAACATTCGCAGTGAACGATTACTCATATCTGTAGTCCCTAAACGGAGAGAGTTTTCTTTTTCTGAAATACATGAGTTGCATTTCAGGAAAAATAAAATATATAACTCACCAAAAGAAATCATCAGACAAAACTCTAGAAATCTATCTGAAGCAAAGAGTGTAAGTTCAATTGGATCGCATTGTAAAAGTCGTCATAAAAACTGCATTTGGGGGTCATTTTACATACCTTCCTCCATGTACACAAGACAAACTCGAGATGGCAGACCCAGATGTATGTTTCTGGACCTTTGACCTAATGTTTTTAAACATCTTTGTAAGTTTGTTTTGCACATGTAGAGGTTTAAAGCATTGGCTATGATTGCTTTTGACTTCAAACCCTTTTTGCGAGCTCTATAAATAGAAGGTATTGATGTTTTTAAAAGGAGTTTTCACTGTCTTGCATTTTCTCCAGGGAAAAGCTGAGCTGGGGAGCGTGTGTTTCTGTCTCTGCAACTACAGCTGCCCTTCACCTTGGGTGCTATCATTCCTTCAAAAGAAGGAACACAAAGGAATGCATCCAGCTTGTTGAAATGCAATCTCTTGAAAGTGGCTTCCCATTTCTTTTAGAGCTATCAGTCCCCTGTGCTGCCTAGCTTCTAAAAGATGCTAAGAGCAGTGCAGACTTGGTCTCCCCCAGGGGAACAGAGGGTCTTGCTTCTGTGATCACGGGAACCCCTCTCCGCCCAGGGGCGCAGGAATCAGTCACTTCCTGAGAGGGACCCTCTCACGTCACGCGGCTTGGCTTCCAGCTTCGGGAGGACTTAACAAATATGCATTTACGAATGCATCCCTGCAGCGGGGCTGGCGTAAATCCCCATAAACTGTCTCTATGCAGAAAGTCAATGCTGCAGTGCGTGCCACGAGGACTGCCTCTTCTCTCCTCCAATTAAAACAATTTCACCTTTTTTCTGAACCCAAGCTTCTCCCTCTTTTCCAATTTGATGTTATAACCTTGCAAATTTCTTCCAGGGACAAGGTTTTTCAGTCCCAATCTTGTCAATATTCTCCAAATCGCAGCTTGTTCACCTACATTCCTTGTCTGCCTCTACAATACTCATTTTGAAATAATGTGCAGGGGAGGGTTCTCCACCATTATCATTTCCATGTACCATTGAAAATATCTGCTCCCTGGGAAACATTACGAAGGAATTTTTGTAAGTTGCAATACTAGATGGGAGAATAGCGTCTCTTCTCAACTTCGGAAGTGAAAGAGAAATACAAGGTGATATTGCAAATTACATGTATAGCAAAAAACAAAGGTGGAGGGAGAAATTAGCCGCCATCCTTCCTCCGCCCCCCATACCCACCCCTCCCTCACCCCACCATCTGTGCTGGCTCCAAACTGGATTTCTCTATTAACAAAGCCCCAGCCCACTGACTCTGCTTGAACATTCACCACCCTGCCCCCTCGCTCCTTTTGCCCCCCGTAAACACAATCCCTAATGGTGATCCCTTTGTCTGCTGAGTTATGGTCTGAAAAGCCATTTCCTCCCCTTCATGGCGGAGGTTTCCAATGTCATCGGGTTTCAAATGTTCACTCAAGTTACAAATTAGGAGAAAAACTAAGGGTGTATCCCTTTCGAATTTTTTCCCAACAGTTTCTGGAACCCGCAGAAGAAAGAACTCAATTCAGATTGCACTTAGCCCAAGAAAATAAGAACGCCCTTCCCACGGACTACTGGAGCTTATTAGAAACACTTCTTCATCACACAATCAGTATTTTATTAAAAAATTAATGCCTGTGAAATGAGTTTTTGATACAAAGCAGCATGGCTGTGACTTTTGGGGGGGTGATTAAAAACATTAATCTCTTCAATAATTCATCTTTTATTCCTTTAGCCTTACTAAATATTAAACAGGTTAAAGTTAAATATTTGAAAACGAAATGAAGCTGGAGTCTCCCAGGGAGGGCAGATGGGTGAGACGCTGCAAGGTCGCTGCCTGCTGTCGGTGTTTCGTAAGACGTGGGAATCGGGCACTGTTGGCAGTTGTGGGTCAGGTATTTTCTTTGCTTGGATGGTACCTGGTGGGCCATTGAGGTGTTCATGCCTTTATCCTCCTCTAGGAGCTGCTGACCACGTCACAAAGGGTTTCTGTGATTGACAACAAAAGTGGGAATTTGGAAACGTGAAAGGAGAACCCAGGTCACCGGTCCACCCAGGTCAGAGAGAAAGGGAGGGTTGACCGTCTTTGACCGCGGTCAGCATGGCAGGCAGCCTGGGTTATCAGACCCCCTGGCTTTTGTTCATCCACCCCCAGCCCCTCAGTTGCCACCACTTGCCCCCGAGTCTGGTTAATGGCAGCAACAGCAGGGGCCCTGTCTTGCTAAATCATATATATACATAATGCCATCTGAGTTGATCCAAGCAACTCAGAGAGAGATAAATTCCTCTCTTATTTGGCCCCCTGATAACACACATCTTTTAATTATTAGCAGTATTGTTTCCTTTAGAGAAATTAATTTTAGAATGAGTGCTTGGGACATCCCTTCCCAAGTAATTTTCCTCCAGTGCTTTCTATCCAGTTTATCAGCAAGGTCTCATCTCTGTGACACCGTGTTAAGAATGATGACAATTACTACACTATCCGTGTGGGAAAAGAAGAAAAAAACCCTCTTTTCCTTTGAAATGGTATGTATGTATGTAGGGACTGAGATTGCTTCAAAGTAAGAAGCATCTTTGATTGTCAAAGTCCACAACAGCAGAAATGCATGCTTGTTCTATGATGGTCTCCCAGAAACCTCACCCCAGAACAGGAAACTTGCATCTACCGCTCACCAACCGACACCCCAGAACGAATCACTGAAGGTCAAATCTCGCTGTGGGGATGATTCTGAATCCAGCCACGAAAAAATATCTCAACCTATTAGAAGAGGGTAAAGTTTACCGTATCTAAACTTGACCTTCTGCTTAGTGAGCTTCCGTAAACAAGCCCAGAATGTCATCACCCGGGAAACAGGTGGGATGGACTTGAGGCTTTTTGAGGCACGTAGGTACCGGGATGTACCGGGGTGGAGCGGGGCGGACCTACCTGGGCTTTCCCCCCTTGTCCCCTCCCTCCTCCTACATGAGCGCTGCCAGCCTCCCGACAAGCCAGCCCGTCAGCACACACTCTGTTCAGGCTGGAACTCTCACATAGAGAAGCTTTCTGAGGATGGCAACACGGTTTTTCACAGAATAGAGAAACTGTAAGCTGAGAATGGACTGGAAATACAATGAAAATGCTAATGGGCGACACTGATCCACTTTCATGTTTTATTAATGACATCTGCACCATATTTGTCAAGTAATTTACATAATATGTTAATTCTCCTAAAGAGGGGAGAATGGGAGCTGGTAATTGCATAGAAAATCAGCGCTTTCCCTGCCTGTGCGAAATCTACATAATGATTCCGATATGTCTATATATTAATAGAGACCCTTATTGGGCTTAGGTTACATTTAAAAGTCAGTCAAGATTAAAATTTTAAATCTACTTTTTGGGACAGAGACTCATTAGTAAATGTCTATCTTGGCTTTCGACCTGGTATAATAGTTTTAAAGAACTAGGAGACGGCTTCCCTGGTGGCGCAGTGGTTGAGAGCCCGCCTGCCTATGCAGGGGACGCGGGTTCGTGCCCCGGTCCGGGAAGATCCCACATGCCGCGGAGCGGCTGGGCCCGTGAGCCATGGCCGCTGAGCCTGCGCGTCCGGAGCCTGTGCTCCACAATGGGAGAGGCCACAGCAGTGAGAGGCCCACATACCACACACACACACACACACACACACAAAAAACAACAAAAAAAAAGAACTAGGAGAGACTCAGTAGCAAACGAGGCGCCCGTGAAATGAGATACAAGACTGTTTTGAGCTCAGAATCTGGTGGCCAGCACTTCTATGTGAATTCTGGAATCTCCCGTCATTTTATTGGTTAACGTTTCACTCCGACACTTTTTTTTTTTCATATAATATGGAAATGCCACACTATGACTCCCATCCTTAAGAAGAGGGACTTGTCAAGTTTTTCTAGAACTTTCTATGGAGGCAATGAAAGCACCAGGCAAAGGAACCAGTTTAAGGAAAATCGACTTTGGGCCATCCCTGCCCACGTGCACATGGTAAAGCCAGGAGAGACGCTGGTTCAGGGAATTTTAAGTAACACTCGAGTGTTGCTTTTTATTTTAAAGATGCTGGGTTACAGTGATGTCCCATGATGCTCCATGAAGCTTCATTTTTTAAAAGTCTAACAAGTTACCCTTCACTTAACATTAATGAGTGCTGGTCATCTAGGGAAGCCCAATTCTGTTTTTAAAAAATAAAATTGGATTTCTCCTTCTTCCCAGCCCAAGTTAGCCAAGTTCATTTGCAATACTAGGAGACTTCCAAGCCAGTGTGCTACAACCTATTAAAGGAGGCTTTCTAGAGCACATTCCTCAGGCCCAGAAACATGGTAGTCACTGAAAAATCTAAGTGAATTTTTCTCTGCATTCACCTCTTTGAACTTATGAGGATCAAATAGGAAACCGGGGATCCCTCTCTTTTTTGCCTTTGAATTCCAGAAGATGCTGCTTAGGGAATCGAGGCAATGTTAAATGTGACCACATCTGTAGTGATGATAACTAAATGCTCTAAGAAGATGCAGAAAAAATGAAAAACCTTGTTTTGATGAGTCACCTACTCCTTCCTCTATGTAGGGAGCTGAGTGGCCTCCCAGTAGCATAAGTATTGGGAGGAAAACGCTGGACTCTTCAACATTGGTCCAAAGAAAACACTAGTCACGTTGTTACTTGGAGAGAAACCAAATTGACCTGAGTACGTGGTTTCTCACTTCACCTTTAATATCAAGCAAATTTTAAGCTCCTTTGAGAATTCAGAATATTCTAGTTATGCTATGGGGTGATGCTGATATACAAGTTCATTTCACCTGTTCCTTTGTTTGTTCATTGAACGCCTATATGTGCCAGACTCTATGCCCCGTGATAGCACTGATGTCTTGAGATGCTGCCTCTCTGAAGATTGGGGGTAATTAATTAAAGTTTAATTACTTCATTAATTAAAGTTCCCCAAACTCTAGTTTTCAGTGACAAGTTTCTGAGGCCTGATTCCTGAGTCCGCCTTGTCTTTGACAATCTGGTTTCTCTCTGTGAACACGGGGACATGAAATGGGATTGTCTAGATTTGTACTATCCTGGTTTACCTCTACTCAAACCCCTGTAAACTCCCCTGACCTCGGAACCAAGAAGCTACAGTGAATGTGGTGGGATGCCTACTGTTTTTTCAACAGCAGAATTAAATCCTTCACTGAAAAGGTCAACAGACAATGGATTCTTCAAACACCCTCCCCGATAACTTCCTCCAAACAAGCCAAAGAACCTGACACCAGCCTCAGTTCTGGTGGAAGCCTGTGCACGTATCCCTCCAGGCTCACCCCTGACATAGGAGGGCTCAGCGTAAGAGTAAAAATCAAAGCCAGCACACCATGTCTCAGTATTTAAGAGACACAAATCAAACTAACTACTATGGTCTGAGTGTTTGTGTCCCTTCAAAATTCACATGTTGGAATCCTAACGCCCAGTGTGTTATTAGGAGGTAGGGGCCTTAGGGAGGAGGTTAGGTCCTGGGAGCAGAGCCCTCACAATGGGGTTAGTGCCCTTATAGAAGGGACTCCAAGAGCTCCCTGGCCCCTTCTGCCATGTGAGGACACAGTGAGAAGTCTGCGACCAGAAGAGCCCCCGTCCTAACCATGTTGACACCCTGATTTGCAGATGTCCAGTCCCCAGAACTGTGAGCAATACATTTCTGCTGTTTGTAAACCCCCCTGGGGTTTGGGGTATGGGGTATGGTATTTGGTTACAGCGGTACACATGCACTAAGACACTGACAAGCAGCTAAATCAAACGCACCTATCCTCACCTCGACAAACATGTCTCTATAATTACAAAGTAGATGACACGTGCTCAGTTCTAGACGTTCTGCTGACGGACTGGAGATGTTTGGACGCGTGATAAAGTAGTTGTATATAAAATGAATCAATTATGATATATTCTATTTCATATATAGAAATATTTTATATATAGAATATATATAGAGAGAGATTTATAAATCTATTTTATAGAGAGAAAATATACTATTTTCCTTGCCTTTATGTTTAAAAATTCACTCATTTGGGTGACATCATGAAGACGTTTCTCACATAATTTGTGTTCTGCTGACAGTAATAGCGCCCTGAGCAGTCGTTCTTGAATCGTTGTAGTTTTCAGATTTCCGTTGGCAGTTTTTGTTATTTCAATTTGGGAGAATATCCCACTGCTGGAACAAAAGAAACTGAAATTATAAATAAAATTCTTGAAGCAATTCCTAGCTTTGAAAATAAGCTATGAGTTTTACCTACCATGTGGAAACACTGTAATGTGGTTATGAGGGGTGAATCATTCATCATGGCAGATAATATAAAATATTTTAATTTTCTCGTACAAATGACTATTATTTATATAGCAATGTTTACTTAAATCAGTAGCTGGATCCACAAAATATTGCTGGAGTCCTTTCAAAGGTTTCAATGCAGGGAACGTTTAAATTCAACCAAAAAGAGATGTAAGCTGTTTGTGATCAGAGCGGTCTCCTTCAAAATTCATTTGAGGATTTTTGCATCTTCCTCCTAATAGTCCTGCAAAGCATGAACCATGGATTAGTGAACAACAACATTTTACATCAAAATAGTGAAACGTGCTGAAATGTGCTTTTGAAAATTTAATACAAGTCTTATTAACTACTTTTACTAAAAATAATTCACAGTTTTTTGTTTAATATCCATTGAGTTCCCAGCTAAAATATTGGTATCATACTTCGACCTCATAACACCTAGACCTACACACATACACATTTAAGAGTAACTCGATTATTTAATGTGGCAAAATGTCCCCTGATCTGTCTTTTACAACTTCTGTGAAATCGGTGCTGATTCAGAAATACCTTTGGGGCAAAAATCGGTACCTAAAGTCGAGCAAGGTGACGGAAGCCGTGCGTTACTGGGAACTCATACCTCGCTATGCAAACACCTATTATCGCATCTGTGCTGTCCGAGAGGAAGGATCTGACAAGCTACTTAATTTGTTTTTCCTTTTACCTCATTCTTTCTGCCTCAAATCCCCTCTGCTTGAGGAGCAGGGCTGTTGGACAGCAGGACCACCATAGATCTCTGTGCATTCGGTCGCCTTTTATGTCAAAGATGCAGCGGCCGATGCAGAGAAGGGATTCCCGGGGTACACGTGGGCCGTGATGGGATATTCAGAGGCCTGGCTCTCACTGGGACCATGCTAGCCTTCAGCAGCTGGGCACCTGGCAAACAAAGGTAGGGGCTGCTTTACTGCTGGACGGCCAGACCATTCTGTGGCAGATGAACACCACATTTGCCTCGCACCTTCAAGGCCCTCAAACAACGTGTTAAATGGATGAGTAACAGACCGGAGGAGGGCAGAAGAGATGAAGAGAAAAAAGGGCCCTGCATCTGCCATGAAGACAGACAGCACACCAACAATTGCGTGATGATTTGGGGAAGTTTATCAGGTATAAGTGGACAGGAAGAGGCATCCAACCTGCTGAAGCAGGTGCTCTCTCCTCCCTGGACCTTTGCAGATGGAGCCATATAGGTGAGCAGGTGGGGCTTGACCTGGCCTCCTCATGCCAGCTGGGGACTTCCTGGTCACAACACTGTCAACTGTGAAACGTTCAGTTAACTATTTGAGGCTTTGCTTCTGAAACGTCAATACGTCCTTTGTAACCCCAAAGAAAATACCAGAATACAGCCAGAAAGGGAGGCTGTCCTGCTGGGGTTTCCACACCCGCTGAAGATGGGAAGCCAGACCGAGCCAGAGCCTCCCGCCTGGAGCTGCCCTGCTGAGGCCTCTGCACCCACCACCTTCCTCCGGAGGGGTGAGACGTGGGACAGAGAACAGAAGGAAAGAGAAGCTCAAGAAATTAGAATGGATCTAGAATAGAACAACACCAATGTGTGGTCATAACAAACAGAGATTTCAGAGGAGCCCTGAGTACACCTGTCTGTCATGGGCTTACCTGCCTCTGTCACCAGGTGCTCAGCTCTGTAAGGAGAAGGACTAAATATTATTCATCTCTGAATCCCCAGAGGTTCGTATTGTGCCTGGAAAGTAACAGACATGCAGAAACGTCTGCTGTTGCCTGAATCTCTGTAGCCTCTGAATTGCACATTTTGAGAATTCAACGTTCAACTCTCCTGATACCCAGCATGCCCTGGGGCTTAAGTAATGTAACCTCACCTCCTCTTTTTGTACCAAACAGGCAAAGTTTTAATGAGGTTCACATCTCCCAAACTCTGGTTCTAGAACATACCTTGGGGCGGGGGGCACCTGGATTGTGAATTTTTTGAAACAACCTATATTACATTAGGGTTTTCAAACCAGAACTTGATACAGAAACAGCTCAGAGTTTTATTATGATGGAGCAGGAATGGTTACAAGAGATAAATGGTTCTAGTCTCTCCCTGTTTTCCATAAACACGGGTTGAACATTCATCACATCAAAGCAAAGATATCTCCACCGTTTACGTGATAAGCATGAACCTCCTTGGTAATGAATTCTTCCCGTCTGTCACAGTGGACACCATGTGCTCAGGGAGCTGGGATGATCTTTCATGCGTCTCTGCAGCCTAAGCACCTCATGTGGGTTCTCGAATATAGTAGTTGCTCAATAAATGCACAAAGGAGGAAGAGAGAAAGGAAGAAATAAAGGAAGGGAAGAAAAGAAGAAATAGAAATAAGGGATGCAAGGGAAAGAGGGGGTGCTTCTTTCTCTGCCAAAACAGCAAACCAGCTCTGCAATGTTTTTCAGGCTATGGTTACTTTGGTCAATGGTTATCAAATTTCAGACTGTCCGTGAATAACTGGGGAGCATGTTAAACTATCCATCACCCTGCTGTTGACCTCCCTAGTCAATATGTTTGGAGGAGTGGCCGGGAGTCTGCTCTCCTCACGAGGCCTCCAGGTGACAGTGATGGACATGGCTGAGAACAACATGAGGGAACCATAGCTTTCTCTCTCATCTATGTCCGCTCTTGCTTCAGGTAGTTAAAAGCCCCGTGAGGTGCGTGAGACTTTAGGATTGTCATGTTGTCTTGATGAATCGGCCCCCTTATCATCACAACTGAGCTGTTTTATCCCATAAGTGTTTTTGTTTTTTAAAAAAATAAATGTATTTATTTATTTTTGGCTGTGTTGGGTCTTCGTTGCTGCGTGTGGGCTTTCTCTAGTTGCATCAACTGGGGGCTACTCTTCCTTGCAGTGCGCGGGCTTCTCATGGCGGTGGCTTCTCTTGCTGCGGAGCACGCGCTCTAGGCCGTGGGCTTCAGTAGTTGTGGCACGCGGGCTCAGTAGTTGTGGCTCATGGGCTCTAGAGCGCAGGCTCAGTAGTTGTGGCACACGGGCTTAGCTGCTCCGCGGCATGTGGGATCTTCCCGGACCAGGGCTCGAACCCGTGTCCCCTGCATTGGCAGGCGGATTCCTAACCACTGCGCCACCAGGGAAGCCCGCATAAGTGTTTTGATGGCTGAAATACGGAAGGGTTTTCACTGCCCCTGATGCCAGAGGAATAACAGCTAAGGTCACACACGATTAGGGCACAGGCTGCCTGACCCTCAGGGCCTGGCAGGTGCGTACAAACGTCAGAGATGTTAAAACATAAAACGTCAGTGTGTGCTTAGCACTGGTGACACGCAGATGTTATACAGTGTGTGTGAAACTGATTATTTTTAAGGGAAAATCCCAGGATCATCTTGGGTTATGACTGCTGAGATAGTCTGAGCTCTTTTCAGCTGTGCAGTAGAGTGATGTGGAAGATGAGAAATCCTGGCGTGAGTATCACTGTGTTGAAATGAGAGTGGGGTCACGCGTCTCTGAGGGCAACTGACCGGGTCCTGGACTCCAGCTGCCCCTGGATAACCACAGGATACACTCCTGCCTGCACCAACCTGGAGGGCTCTGGGTTTTATCTTGCTAACGAGTTCCTTACAGGCGTAATTCCGTCTGCATTCTGGAAATCTCTTTGTGGAGGTTCTCAGTGTTTCAAACGGAAGATGACCCAAATCAAAGTCTTTATCTTTCCCTCAGGGTCTGTTCTTCCAACTCTTGTCGCATCTCATTGAATGAAATAAGCATCTATACAGTCACATACATGTATGTGTGTGCAAGTACACACACACACACCCTGCTCCACAAAAACCGATCCCAATGCCACAGGAGTTCATCTGGTCCTGCAGAGTGTTGCCCCAGACCCTCCCACGGACCCCGTCCCATCTCACCACAGCTCATGCCCTCCCCGATAGTACCTTTGCTCCAGTCACCCTGATGTTCTCATTACACCTCAGGTGTGCATTCTCCTTTCATTTCTCTCTACCAAGAATTTGCTTAACTTTTAAATTTACATCCAGAAAGTTCTTTCTCATCCTCTACGACAGAACCCCAATTTCTCTCCTCGGCAGAGATTTCCTACAGCCCCAGAGCAAAGCGAGGGACCCCCCTGGTGCCGTCCCAGTCCTGACTCATCCCTGAGTCCAGGTGCAGTGAGTCCTCTGTTTCTGGTGCTGACTGTCTGCATACCTGGCTCCCTCTCTGGGCTGTGTTCTAAGGAAATGGACCATATTCTATTATCTGTTCTTCCTCTGGTCTGTCATTCCGTCTCAACTGATAAATGCATGTGTGAGGGCTTTCTCACCCTCCGCCCCGGTCTCAGTTTTCTCTCTTTCCTGACGCTCCCCCAGCTGTAACTCAGGAGCCTGGGCAGAATCTGTCTCCCTGGTCCTCCTGCACCTGTGTAGCATCTCCCCTCTTGGCAGGCCCCCAGGTCTGTGGGCTGCCGTATCCGGCTGCCTGTCGGTGTCCTACGTGCCCTCAGCCTTCCTCGTGATATGTTTGTGTCTCAGGCATAGGCACACCCGACACTGCCCTTGGGTGTGTACCTGTAGTTCTCGGGTCATCTTACTAACTCTCCGTATAACATCAGGGGATATTGCTCTACCCTTCGGAAAAAAGATTCTTTCTGGGAAAAGAGTCCGGATTCCTGGCAGAGTGTCACCAGGAGAGCCATTGCCCTGTAAACAAAATCACATCCTGCCACACCTCAGCAGATTGTCCAAAGGGACTGTGTGCCCGAGAGCCAGCCCCATGCAAGGGGAGTGGGATGGGCAGCCAGTGGTCACGAGGACCCTGGCCGTGCCCACCTGCTGCCCAGAGCACCGTGGGCGCTCAGGAGGATGAAGCTAAAGTAGTGATTTGTTCACACGGAGAGATTATGACAAAATGAGAAACTAGGAAACTAACTAGGAACACTCAGCCTGTACACAACTAAGATTATATTTTCATGTCCTTGACCTCTAATTATGGCCACACTGATCAAGTCTTTTGTAAATCAGTTTAAAAGATAGCTGATACTCAAAGAAGAGAATTCATTCTTTTATATGTTTCCGTTCATTCCGTCTAGTCAAATATAGGTCAGTTTCACTGCTGGAGGCAAATGGAAATGAATAGAGCTTGATTCAGGGGTTTCCAAAACAATTTAAGTTACGGTGGCTTGATGTATCGTCCCAAAGTGGGAACTTTTATGATAAATCTACTTATTTTAAAACTCCGGAAAATCGCAGTTTGGTGTTGGAAGGAATTTGCCTAGAGCCTAAGTCGATATTTTCTTTTTTGCTTGAAGGGGTTCTCCTGGACATTTTCAAAGTCAGCCAGCTTTTACAAAAGGACAAATGTCCCCCAAGTATCCTGTGTGTATGTATGGAAACCCACACCTGTTAGATTTAATCCCCAGATCATATTATTAAAGAGAAATTTTAAGTAGTTTTCAAGTATTCCAAACAAGTATGTCTACAGTCCAAGTAGCCTTATACTTTTCATTCAAATGTCCAAAGCTTTCCAAGGAGCCATGTTCATGTTCTGAAAAGAAAATATTTGAACATATTGCCTCAAAGTAAAGTATTTGGATTTTTACATTTAGTAGAGTTGGCTTTCCCATCAGAAAGAACAATACCAACCTCCAGTAGAGAAAGTAATACAGTTCAGAGGATTTCTTTCAGCTGCGTAATTTTCAGTAATTCATAATGATTTAGGATTTATTTTTTTAAAAAGAAAAGTCTTTACCAGATTGCTTGTGTTAATTCCTGTGAAGTCAGATTCAAAATTCATTCTGGGCTTCTGACAAAGCTTTTATATTAAGGATGTTGTTTCCACTTACTAAGTTCATTTATGTGAGAGTTAACGAAAGCTGTTTACTTGAAGCTTTACACAGTGTACAATGTTGGAAAATTTGTGTTATCTTTGCCTTTGAATTAAAAAAAAAAAAAAAAGAAAGAAAGAAAGACAGAACAGACTTGTCAGCTGGTCTATCTCCTTGGAAGTTTATAGTTAATTTCTGGTCCTCCGTTGCCCATCTGTGGCCCCCCAATCCAACAGAGATGTTTTCAAGAACAGTTTCTGCTCCAACAAAACAAGAGTTTATGATTCACTTTCAGACTTTGTTCTTTCAACGGACTTGTTTGTTCAGGAAAACAGATTTCTAAGACCTGCATACACAGCAGGACACTTTGTGCCCGTGTTTTCACTCCTGTGTTGCTCGGATGACATGGCTTTTGGCTCATAAAACATGCGTTAGAGGTAAGTGGAGAAAAACACCATCACCTTGGGATGGTTTTGTCCAGTGAAGCGCCCTTCTCAGGGTAGGACAAGTGCAGGCTGACTCAGTTGCATCCCCTGCTCCGTGCCGGCTCCCAGCTTGGGCTGGAATCTTTGCCTCTTCTGTTCCATTTGCTTACAATTCATCCCCATCTTATCTCCCAGACCTCCACCTACCCTGAGCTCTGGACTCAGTGTTTATGTCTTCAAGTTCATTTAGAAAGAACTACTTCCTACATTTCTAAATGTAGGAAGTAAAACAACCCCAGAGGGTGTACGCCCTGCAAACTACCCACAGGTAGAAGGCTCCCTCTGTGTATCTCCAAGCAGTGGAGGAAAGATAAGAGACAGGGAACTCAAAACACCTCTTCCTTCAAGCATGAAAAAGAAAGAGCAGATACTGCTGGTAAGTTAGCGATTAGCCTGCACCAACATTCCTCTGGGTCACGGGCGCAGTGTGGTCTCAGCCAGCATCCGTGCAGATCTAGTTGCTGCCACGGCCAGCGGGGCACTCAAGGGCCTCCTGGGATCAGCTCGCCACCCGGGAAGGAAATTCCAGTCGCCTTGAAACTAAGCCTTCACATCTGATTGGAACTTGAGCTCTGGCCCGAGTTAGGCAAGAGAAGGAAACTGAAAAACCCAAACCACGTTTGCCTCGGGGTTGGAGGCAGGATTTCCCTTATGTGACAACTCAGGGGCAGCTTGTCCAGTGGGAGACCCATGCAGGGCCCTCAGCCTGGCTCTGATCTGCGTTCAACCCCTCCATCCATCATCTTGGGCATCTGCCCCCGGGAAGGCCTATGCGGTGCCGTAAGTGCCTTTTGTGGGACCTGCTGAACAGAAAGCAAAACTTAAAGCACCATCAGAAAACCAGGATGCTGGCTTCTGGCTGCAGCTCCTGGCCGGGGAGCCAGAGGAAGGTCCTGACCTCCTGGACCTCAGGACTCTCATCTGTACGCGTTTGTTGACTCATG
Organism: Grampus griseus; assembly: GCF_964374135.1. Taxonomy (NCBI): domain Eukaryota; kingdom Metazoa; phylum Chordata; class Mammalia; order Artiodactyla; family Delphinidae; genus Grampus; species Grampus griseus. The sequence continues at coordinate 3,373,850 of NC_139012.1, read as the reverse complement.
GTCTGCTGCCCTGGCCAGATTGATTGAGGATCAAATAGGAAAGAACTTCTTAAAATAAGGACAAAATGCCATGTGGGTCTTCCCCTCCCTTTACTGTTCAGTTTCTTCTCTTTCTCCATCTCCCCATCCTCCCCCATCTCCCCATCCTCCCCCATCTCTCCATCCTCCCCCATCTCTCCATCCACCCCCATCTCCCCATCCTCCCCCATCCTCCCCCATCTCCCCATCCTCCCCCACCTCCCCATCCTCCCCCATCTCCCTTCTTTTTTGACCTCCTCTGCTTTATTATCTTCAGTTTGTTCTTTGTCTTCTGCAATTTCTTCTTTTCTCTCTTCTGTCCCTATTTTGTGTTCTCTGTTTTCTCCATTCTCTGTATCAGTGAATCTAGGAAATGTGAATAAAAGAACATCTTACCATTTTACCCTAACTGGCAAGAAAAGGAAGGGTAGAACCAGATTAGTCTAAATTAAAAATGAAATAAGCTTCAAAAGATATATGTAATTCTGCCTGCTAGAGAAAGGACAGGGCAGCACCTCTTGTAACTTTGCTAGTTGACAAGTATCGTGTATAGTTATCTGCTAAAAGTCTTTAGGCTAAAAAGAAGTTTATCCTAAGAAACTAGATTCATTTTCATTTAATACACAGACCAACTACAAAAAGTGTGTGTGTGTGTGTGTGTGTGTGAGAGAGAGAGAGAGAGAGAGAGAGAGAGAATCTTTTTCTCTATACTGCAATTGACTGAAACAAATACTTGCAGGCCACAATGAAAAAATAAAATATAATTTAGAAATCATTGTTAGTATTATTTCAATAAGAACCAAAAGAGGAAGTAGTGGGGAAGAGAAAAGTGAGAGAGAGAAACAGAAAGAAAACTACCGAAATGGAAATCGCTAGAAGCATAAGGCAGGACACTAGTTCTCAAAATTCTGTGTGTAAAAAAGTTGCCAGAAAAGCTCTACGTAGATTTTAAATCCAGATCCTTGGCTTCTACCCATCTGTTCTGATTTATGAGATCTGGGGTGGTGTCTGGAATCTGTATTGTTAACACGTCCCCTAGGAAATTTTGAAGCAGGTGGTCCACTTTCAGGTTAGTGACGTTGTTTCGAAATCCAATTTTCACGTTAGATTCTTTGAGGGAACGTTGAAAATAAGGATGCTTGATGAGGTCCAGGCCTCAGTCCTTAGAACTTCTTCCTGGGTGATCCTAGTACTCAGCTAGGGTATCGACTTTGGGCTCAGAATATCTAGGCTCGTAACCATAGCTCCGACACTCAGCTGTGCAACTTTGGACAAATGACTCCACCTCTCTGGGCCCCTGTGTTCTCTGTGAATTGGGGGACAACCATTTCCACCGCAGGGCCTGGAGCAGTGGGCTCTCAACCTGGCCTGCATATCACAGTCATCTGCAAAGTTTTAAACCAGGTTGGGTCCCTCCAACTGAATCGGAAAGTGTGGCCACAAACTCAGGCTCAGGGTTCAAGACCTTGTGAAGTGGAGATTCAGTGAAATAACGGTATCAGTGTCCATACTCTGCTAAGAATGCACGTCAGAGCCGGCATAGGGTGTGTCCTCTCCAGGCGGGCAGGGCTGCCCTAGCCTTTTACACGGGATGCCTTTTTCCATCCCCAGCTCTCCCAGGAGATAGAGTCCGTATTTTTGTGAAGCATCTCCCACAGTTTCTGGCTGCTGGGTAAGTTTCCCTTTCCCAGTGTAGACAGAAGAAGGGACAAGGTATGTGATAGCTGGTGTGCCCTTGGTCCCCTGGCAGCAGCGCCCGCGGATGTGGGCGGCCTGGACCAGCCGCATTGGCTGGTGGCTGCAGGGCCGCCGGCTGCAGGGGACCAATCATCTTTTGGAAGCAGGCAAGCGTCCAAGTGGAAGAGAACATTCAGGAGAGACAAACAGAGGGTTTTCTTGGGTCTATGACAAGAGAGGAGAGACTGAAAAGACTGTATTTGGTGTCAGTCAGCAAACACTTTGGTGGTGCCCAATTGCCATTTTGTAAAAGTCTTGGGTTGAGGGGTTGATGAGAAGTTCGGAGCATCTCAAATTCTCCTCTCCACTTTTCAACTTGCACGTTTTCTCTTCCCAAGAGAGTTACTAACACTGCCCTTCTCAGTCTTCCCATCTGTGAAATGCATATTGCTTTGGTACCCATCTGGCCTGAGAATAGCGTACACCAGCTGTGAACCACCCAGCCTATGACCAACGGACCATCTCACATCTCAGGTGAGAAGGAAGGGTTCCTCCCACTAAGGCGATCTAATAAAGGAAAGAAAAAGACAGCCTTTTGTTTTCTCCACACCTTGGACGTAAAGACCATGTGTGCATTTCTACCAGAGTTCCATGTGAATTTTACGATCGCTACCCACTGTAATCATTAAGTAACCGAAAACTTTGTGGAAGATAATTTTTCCCCCCAAATCAAGACACTGATAATGAAACAGGGCCAGTAATCTTGCTTTCATGAAATGGGGAGTCTAATCCAGTACATTTGGTAAAAGTGCTAAATCAGGGAAAGCAATAAACTGCGTTCCCATATCAATAAAACACGATTCTTTATGTTCTTATTACGTAAAACGGGAAGCCTGGCTCCCTGAGGAAGATGGCGCTGGGCCCGATGGTGCTTTTATCACGAGCACCTCACAGCCTACTTCACAGGCAGCCGGTGAACAAACGGGTCTGTTTATGAAAAATCTGTTCATTACACCATTAGCCTCATGCATGGCATTTTCGGTGGTAAAACAATTTGCAGCACAGATACGTGTTTATGGGAAATTGGGGGGATGGTAGAGCGAATGCATGAAGGCAAGAAGGAATGAGAGATAGTGGAAGCCACACTTCCTGGCCATCCTCTCGAACCTGTATTTCATCCAGAAAGCTTTTGTTTTAAAACCAATTTAAAAAGTCAATAATCATGAAATATGCAAGGACATCCGTGTGCTTCCTGCTTTGTGTTTTATTCCATATCAGGCTGTCAGCATTTAGTTTGTTTGTTGGCTGCCTGTGTAGGAAACAGGGGGAGGTTAGCACCTATTACCCTGAATTCCCAAACACCAATGGTTTTCCTGTCTTTCCCATAGAAGCCACGTGACACCAAAAGCAAAAGCTGCTATTGCTTCTTTGGGCCCTTGAATAACTAAATGAGAAGCCAGCTCTCAGCTACCAGCGTTTGCCAATTCCAGAGCTTTCCAGGCTGCCCTAGGCCGGCCTTCCCAGGATGGCCTTTCTCAGACATCTGCCAGGGCACACTGCCTCTAGAAGGCTCTAGAAGGCCTCCCCTGTTCCTCCTGCACCCGCCGATTTTAGTTTGCCTGTTTCCAACTTTGACATTTTGACAAACTGACAACGGCCCAGGATTTTTCTTAAGCTCCTTCCTCGAGTTTCCGTCGGCCCCTGGGGATTTGGAGCTCGGCAAGGTGACCCTATTTTAAAGACATGTCCTGAGGGGACCCTGAGTGACCTCACCTTGACCAGGACACACTGGGTACAGAATATGACTTCTTGGTACTTGGCCTCTGCAGCCACTCATTCATTACACAAAGTCTTTATCTGAGTGCATATCCTGGAATAATACTCTTAAATAAATACTCTCTGAGGCATTTTACTCCATGGTTATTTACTTGGCATTTCCATGATCTCAATGGAACACAGGAAGGGAGGAGATAGAAAGCTTGGCAAACAATCATTTGCCACGATCTACGCACAAGGGCACAACCGGGAGGCATGTTGTTTTGTTTTAAAAGAGAGAGACGTCACTGACTTGACACAGCGCATCTGTGTGCCGACCAGAATCACCTTGAAAATCCCACTTGACGAAGCACACGAGATAACTTCTATCTCGCGAGAACGGAGACCACGTGGCTTTGGAGTGAGAGGACCCGGTTCCGTCCTCCAGACCGACCCTTTCGGCCTTGAGAGCTGAGTCAAGTCGTTGAGATTTTGTGCGTCTCGATCGCATCCTCCAGTCCAGGGATACCGATGGGCCACCAGCCCCTTCGAATTGTTTTGTCTTTGAAATGAGGTCTGTCCCCTGCCTCTGCCAAAGTCTGAGAATCCAAGGAAAGAAACGCCAAGGCACAAACGAGCAGCCTGCCTTTACGAACCCGAACGTTGTGAGCTGCGATTACCAGCGGCGCCATCGCCGTGTTACTGTTATCCGATTTTTAAAGACCTTATGAGGGTCCATGTATTTTGAAAGGTCGTTAAGTCCACACAAAAAATCTGTTTTAGAAACACCCACTTTTGTCGATGAACCCTTTCGTGCCTGATTTAACTGCCTCTTCCTCCTACTTCTTTTCAATTCACTATGAACACAAAGATCTGTCCTCAACCAATAAACACAGATTCCCGTGAAATGCTGCCAAAAGGAAAAACAAAAGAGGAAAAAGATAGATGATTTCTCAAGGTTCACTGCATTTGTTGCTGCTTAAGCCAAACAGACTTCATTCGTATCCAAAGAAAGCACTGCTGATTTTTATAAGTACAGCCGGAGGTAGGCAACCCGAGAAGGTACCAGACATTTTCCCAGGGGCCCCAGTGGGCGGAGGAGCGAACTTATTGTTTATTTTATTTATAGACAGTGGAGGGGAACCCACGATTCAGATCCTGAATCTTCCTATGATGCCCCATGAGTGGGGCAGGTTGGAAAGAGTCATGTGTCAGGTCACAACCGGGCCCTTCAATATCCAAAGGAGAGTGGGGTACACATGCCGGGCTCTGCCCCGGCTCTGGTTCCAGCCCCTTTCTCTTTACACACCTTGGGCTGCCATGGTACAGAGGAGGATGTCCTCTTGAACACAAACCTAGGAGCTTTCGAGCTAGTCCGTCAATGGCCCTGTGATCCCCAGAGAGGCCATGATTTAATTCAATTGTCCTTATTTCCTTCAAAACATTCTTGGAACTCATCTTTTGAGAATTCTCTTCAAAGGGTGCAGCCTCTTGAATATCCTGAGCGAATGAAATCATCCGACTTTGACGGAAAGTTTAATTTTGGGCAACTATAAAAATATTGATGCTAGTTTATTAAAGTGATCAGTTGTAAAGCCAAATAATATAGTTTATGGTGTGAAAGGAAATGTAGTTATAAGTAAAGGGATTTGCCTTGGAAATGACTGGAAAATATCTCTGAATAGAGATGTGTTTTAGAGATAGCAGCATCTCAGGGAGAAGTTTGTAGCATTCCAAAGTGACTCTTCCAACTGGACCAACAATTTAGTTCTGTTACTCTGCAGTGGTCACGCAGTTCATTTAATAACAATGGAGATCCTTCTTACAATAGTTAGCAATGACATAGCATCTCTCTCTGCCCCCGCCCCTCCAGCAAGTTCACAATGGTCATAGAGTCTGTGCAAGGTTGCAGAGGAAAGTGGGAAAAAAATTCACGACCAGGTAGAGCAATTGCTTACACGGCCCTAGTGGGGAAAATCTCAAGGACGCCAAGACCTTATAAAGAAGGAACGCAGTAGCCAAGACATGGAAGTAACCTAAGTGTCGATAGACAGAGCAATGGATAAAGAAGATGTGGTGTATATACACACACTGGAATATTACTCGGCCATTAAAAAGGATGAAATAATGCCATCTGGGCAACCATGGATGGACCTAGAGATTATCATACTAAGTGAAATAAGTCAGACAGAGAAAGACAAATCTCATATAACATTATATGTGGAATCTAAAAAATATGACACAAATGAACTTATTTACAAAACAGAAATAGACCCACAGACATAGAAAACAAACTTGTGGTTACCAAAGGGGAAAGGCAGGGAGAGATCAAACTGGGAATTTAGGATTAACAGATACACACTATTATATACAAAGTAGATAAACAACAAAGACCTACGGTATAGCACACGGAACTATATTCAATATTTTATAATAGCCTATAATGAAAAAGAGTATGAAAAAGAATATATATATATGTGAGTCACTGTGTTGTACACCAGAAATGAGCATAACATAATAAATCAACTACAGTATACTTTAATTTTAAAAAAAGAAGTAATGTAGCCCAGAAATACCTTTCTGCAGAGCACCCCACTTCCAAACACTTGGACTCCCTGTGAGACAGTGCACCCCTAGAGAACTACTACTATGGTGAGCAAAATGCAGTATGTGAGCTATGATGTCATCGGAACTCTTGTCTGATATTAAGGGGAATCATGTCAATAAATCAAGTAACAATTAATTCAAGTAATAAATGATTTTACGGTTGAGTACAATATTAAAATACTTGTTTTGAAGTCTGGCTGACGTCTGTTACACTAAGGCTTTTTTTCAGAATTCCATTTTATTATAATCCACAGTATTTATTTGAAATATTGGAGGGGGCCCTGATAACCATTATTCAGAATAACTTGCCAAGATCTACCCCTGGATCTTTCATCTAAGACAGACCCCCTCGGGAGGGAACAAGTAACAAAGGTACACACGGAAGCAGACCCGCATAAAAGCACTGCTAATCCCAGATCATAAAACAAAAAGCAAACTTCCGTTACATGAAAGCAATTTGCTGGGGGATCTTGGGATGCAAAGTGGGAGCTCGAGGTGACTGCTAAGCTGCAGGGAAACGGGTGAGAGCCATGGTCTCAAATCTGGCTGGGGGCCAAGAGAGGCTTAGGCAGAGGTAAATTTTAGGAACTATAGAAACGATGGCAAGGAGGAACCCAGCCAATATCGGCTCAGTACAAAGGAATTAATTTAAATTAGTACAGTCCCCTGGGGTCCTCCTAATCACCTACCATGAAGAGAAAGGAAATTGTCAAAATGGTACCCAGGAGTTACTTTATCCAAGGAAAAGATCTGAGTTTTGGGTAACAGTAAAATAGTAACGCTATAGATTTCTGTAGCGCTCAAGCTATAGGGAGAGGAGCAGAGGTTCTATTATGTATGTGACAGCAGCCCCCATGCAAGGAAAGGTGAGCTGGGAACCTCACTGAAAAAGCCTCCCTAAACTGACAGCTCTCACAGAATACACCGGAATTGGGGGTAAAGATAGAATCTTCCCTCGGGTTTGAAAAACAACTCTTATTCACATTTTCTATTTTCCCATTGACATGAAAATTGCCTACGAAAAGTAGAAGTCCCGGGGGTACGTGGGTTTTCAACTCGTATCTTTCTCTTCCCTCCTCACGTCTTAGTTGCTCTGTGTGCACACACGTGTGTGTGCATGTGTGTGCATGAGGGTATGTTTCTCCACGAGAGATCCTTCTTCACTGCAGGCCGATGACCTGCACCAGCGGGAGAGTTGAAGTGCATTTCCATCCACACCAGCCCCGTCCTTCTCTCGGAGCATGGCTGGTTTATCTTGTGAAACTGGGCAGACATATAAGCAGCATGTAAATTGCCTTTCCCTCCGATATTTACTCCCAGGAAGGAGAAACGGTATGAAGAATAATTTCAACACTGCTTGGCTCACAGAGGTTTTAGAATGTGCCCAGGGCTGTTTTCAGAGAGAAGTCTTCGAGTTCAGGACACAGGAAGACCTGTGTGTCAGTGTATTTGGAGAGGCAAATTATAGTCCATGTACTTGCAGTTACTTGGTGTGCAAAACACTGTAAAAGCTTATTGTGAACTTGCTTGTTTAGATCACATATTTCATTAATGTCACACACACGATTACCCACAGTTCACTCTGTCGGTGGGTATCATCCATTTCCTTATATACCTAACAGATTCCAACAGAGGCCTGAGAAGGAGATGCAACCCTCTTGTTCTACTATTAAAATATCTTTAAAGGAGCTAGGGATTGGGGTCGGGAGGTGTGATGGTTGATTTTACGTGTCGACTTGACTAAATCACTGGACACCCGGACATTTGGCCAAACGTGTTCCTGGGTGTGTCGGTAAGGATGTTTCCGGACAAGATTGACATCTGAACCAGTAGGCTGAGCGAAGCAGATGGCCTTTCCTCAATTCTGTCTTCACCCCCATCCAAGTAGCAACACCATGAGGAGATGAGAACGATTGGGACACCATGATTAGAAGCGACAGGGGTTAGGAATGCAGACGAGAGGCCAAAGAAAGGTCATTTTTCCCTGATGATTTTTTTTACGGGGTGGGGTTGCTGTTGCTCGTCGTTGCAGCTTCTCCATGCTTTGTCTGGACATCCTTCCTGATGAGCACAAGTTGGATACCCTGGCGAGGAACCTGATGAGTACCCAAGGCATTCTGACATCTTCTGAGTGAATAAAGCTTATATTCAATGTGGACAGACTCTTATTTACGAAAGCATGTTCTCAGTTAAGGATGGAGTAAAGCTACAAGGAAAGCATATGGGAAAAGAAACCAATGAAGAACAGAAGAGATTGACAGACAGAGGTGGAGACAGTGCTGGAGGTGGGGTCAGGGTCGATGGGGGATCACAGATCAAATGACCTGTTACCTTAGAAGGGGGAGCACTGGCTGAGATGAGCCATTGGGGTAACTTAGGGTCTGTGGCTTCTCTCTTTTGAATGTTCCTATGTCTACATCTTGATAGCCAATTTGAATTTCAGTGCCTTCAATTTAATCTTCCAACGTGACTATCAGCCATTAATATGCTATGCCTCGCTTTATAACCAAACCCACTTGGAGGGAAAAGAAAAGTCAATTTGCTGCCAAAAATGTGAGCGTCAGAGTCACCGCGACAACCTAATGCAAACAGTAGCCGTGACCGCTGCCCAAAGGACATTCGTTACGCACCTGTAGTCCATTAGGGCTGCCAGGTGCCTCACCTGACAGGTCCAGCCACTCCGGTCCCCATGAATTACTCAGCGTCCATAGTATCATCTTTCAGTGCTAGAATACGTCGGTGTGTGAACCCAAAGGTGTGGTACCCACAGATCTCTTACCAGATTAACACTTTTGTCACGGATATGTGAAAAGCAAACAAAAATGGGTGGCATTTCTGGCGTCGGCTTACTGATTTTCGATGGCTCTGACTCCTCTCAGAGGTCATTTCCTAACTCATCATGTCTGGAAACAGTAATTTGCCATTTATCCGTCACCACAGTTTGAATGGCTGTAATGACCTACTTGGGATCCAAAAAAAGGTCTCTCCTTTTATATTCAATAGTGGACCCCCTTCAACAATAACAGATACACACTGGACTAGTCCTTTTCCCAACTGGCCCGCTTCAGAGGTGGCAAATGTCCAGACTGTCAGCATTGCAGACAAGAGTTTCCCCTTCTCCAGAGGAGTTGCCCCAGAAGCCCGATGCCATGTCCTAGTCTGGCTCTCCGGTCCATCTTCAGAGCTGACTGGGAGTGTGTCCTTCTATGAATACATAGTTATGGACATTTCCTCCAGAGGACAGAAAGAAGAGGCACATTGGAAACTGTATTCCATTTCAAGAGAGAGAAAGTTTTGTGTTCTGACTCACATGGGAAAGCGATAGCAAGCTGTAGACTGGTGTCAATGAGACCAGTTGAGTTGTGTCTTTCTCCTTTCACGTTATGCGGAGAGAATGAAGGATCACGAAGGCATCGCAACAGATGCGCTTGGACTTGAGGTGTGTTTGAAAGAAAGGAAGTAGATTACAATTGGGAGGTTAACTCAAGTGATGTCTCTGAATCTTAACAAGTGTTGACAGGCACCATATTCAATTGTTTAGAAAAGAAACAGAAGGAAGAGGGCTAGCTTTTTTTTTTTGCGGTACGCAGGCCTCTCACTGTTGTGGCCTCTCCCGTTGCGGAGCACAGGCTCCAGACACGCAGGCTCAGCGGCCATGGCTCACGGTCCCAGCCGCTCCGCGGCATGTGGGATCATCCCAGACCGGGGCACGAACCCGTGTTCCCTGCATCGGCAGGCGGCCTCTCAACCACTGCGCCACCAGGGAAGCCCCTGAGCTGACTTTCTTAATGGACAGAGTCCCATCGGGGGTTTGTACCAGACATAATCCCAAGCCCCACAGAGAAACAGACCACACGTGTGTGAAGAACAAGAAATAAACACAGGCGCTATCCACTTTAGAGTCACCCACAAACCGAGAGCATGCGGTTCGGCATTTATCTGTTCAGTTTGGTTTTATTATACTGAATTCAATTCAACCATTTGAATGTTCCTACAGAAGCTAAATCAGAATCAGCGTTTCCTTCCGGTCCACACAGGTGTGATCTTGAAGAGGCACATTGGAAACTGTATTCCATTTCAAGAGAGAAAGAGTTCGCTTGCTTTCTCTTTATAGTCAAGAGTAATTTAAAAATATTTTCAAGCCACCGAGTGTCGGCAGTATACTTTATTTTCTTGAAAACTGATCTTCAAAGTATAGCCATTAAAATGATTCTATGGTTTACATACGATGTTACCTACGGATAAAACATCTCACCTCGAGCCTGGAAAAATACCTGCAGTGAGGGTGGAAGAAATGGAGAACTAAATATGCAAGTTAAGAACCCCAAATGGTGACATAAGTGTTCAGATGGAGAACGCTTCCCATGGAACAGATGGTAGAATGATGGTTGCCAGGGATTGTGGGGAGGGGGAATTGGAGAGATGAAGGTCAAAGGGTACGAAGCTGTGGTTACGCAGGATGAGTGAGGCAGGAGGTTTACTACTCAGCGTGGTGCCTGCCGCTAACAGTACTGCACTGTATACTTAGAATTTGCTAAGACGGTAGATCTTATGTTCAGTGTTATTTACACACACAGACACACACACTAGCAATAATAATGATAATGGGGACAGGAGGAAACTTTGGGGTGATGGAGATGTCTGTGGCTTTGGTGGTGGTTTCACTGGTATATATTTATCCCCAAACCCACTGAGTTTCATACATTAAATACCTACAGCTTTTCACATGTCAATCATACCTCAACGAAGTGATTCAAAAATTAAAAAACAGCATCAGTGGAGTTACGTGGGGAATGAGACAAGGGGAGAGGCAGACTGAGTTCAGAGTTTGGTAGGTTTTGAAGACTGGACAGGAGAGGATGGATAAAAGCAAATTTTAGGAATGATTAACCCCAAAGCCATGTTACGGATGAGGTGCAGAGAGAAAGTGAAGGCAAATGGGTCAGTCCCGAAGGCAAGAGGATGAATACAGATGCTGCGCTCTGCGACAGCTATGAAGCGTGCAGATGCGAGATACGTGGCAGTTGGCAGAAAGGACGAATCAAATATTTAACCTCATGTTTTTAAATGTGTATGAGTTGGAAAATGTCGCTACCATTGCCACACGTAGGGAAATCCAGGGAAGGAGCTCATTTTAGTAGGAAAGAGATTCTGGTTTTCATTGTGTTGAGCTGAATCACGAATCCATGATGGTTCCATATTGGATATAACAACTCTGACTCCCCAGAGGAAATATTATCGGCTCAGGCGGGAGGGGCCATTCTACGGCCCACAGGCAAATCCTACTTGCTGAACCTCTGTATGAATAAAATGTTATTGGAACATGGCTTCCCCATTCATTTACACATTGCTTCTGGCTGTTTCTGAGCTACAACAGCAGAGCTGTGCAGGTGTGACAAAGACCACAGGACCTGAAAGCCTAAAACTTCCTCCCTGGCCCTTTAAAGAAAAAGGAGTGCAGACCCCTGGACTGAAGTCGCGTAGGAGTAAGATCAGGTAGGAAATACTTGTGGTGTTTCAGGAGGATGTCCTCAGATACATCCTATCAAGTTGAGGGCTCCTGACATAAAGACGATCCCAACACTGACCTGTGTGAACATCGTGAAGATGGAAGAGTCCCATCAGAGGCTGGGGTCCTCAAAACAGTGAAAGTCCTAGGGTGCTGAAGTTCCAGCCACTATGTTCTGGACATTGTCCGTCATGCAAGACGGGAAAAGAACAGGGGTTCCAGAGAAGAGCTTAGCAACGTGTGTCCTGGGAAACGTTGTCTCCAGAGGGCAGTGTTGGTAAGATGCCCAGACGTTCTCTCCAGGCAGGATTGTGGAGTACTTGTGGCTGGAGGCCACATGGGAGGCAGCCTCTTGTCAGGTGTTCCAGTGACAAAGTAGTGCAGCCTGCTGAAACAAGGATCAGCTCTTGGGGGCTTCCCTGGTGGCGCAGTGCTTAGGAATCCACCCGCCAACGGAGGGGACGCGGGTTTGCGCCCTGGTCTGGGAAGATCCCACATGCCGCGGAGCAACTAACCCTGTGCACCACAACTACCGAGCCCGTGGGCCACAACTACTGAGCCCATGCGCCTAGAGCCCATGCTCCGCAACAAGAGAAGCCACTGCAATGAGAAGCCTGTGCACTGCATCAAAGAGTAGCCCCCACTACAACTAGAGAAAGCCCACCCACGTGCAGCAGTGAAGACCCAATGCAGGAAAAAATAAATAAATTAAAAAAATAAATAAATTTATAAAAAAAAAGAATCAGAAGGTGGAACCCAGCGTTGAGCTGGGTGGTCTTTTTGCTAGAGATGCATGGGAAGGTAGTGTCTGCCTGAGAGTCAGCTCCTCTACGAGGGGCCATGCTGGTTAAGGAGAGGCAGCAAGCAGGGTGCTCAAACAGAACTCACGAGTGAGGAGGAAACGCTCAGCTTCACTTCCTCTCCGTAAGAAGCTGCCCTGAAAAGTCTGGTCCCCCGTCTGCTGTCTTTCCTGGCAGGACCTGCAGGTCTAGCTTCCCTGACTTCTGCAGGGAGGGCTTCCTACTCTCGGGTGAGGTTAGACCTCTCTACCTAATAATAACTAGCACTTGGAGACCACTGGCTATGCACTGGCCCTGTTCTAGGAATCTCATGTGGATTCATGCAGTCAGTCCTTCCAAAAACCCTATGAAATTTTTACTCATATTATCCCCTTTTAACAGATGAGGAAACTGAGGCACAGAGACGTTAGGTGGCTTATCTATGGTCCAGGTCTGGTGAGGAGAGGACGGGGCTCCCTCCACTTCCCCTTCAGATGTGTTCGGTGTCATCTCTGCTACTGAGGTTAAGCTCCGTGCTAGAAGGGGCAGCAACAGATCTGGTCTCGTTGCTCCTCCGGCTTCCGGTACCCAGCCTGGCGCGTGGTGGGTGCTCAGTGCAACGCAGAAGGACGTGGATGCTGGGGTGCTGATGTCTTCAAATACTTACGTAGGAGTGAAAGAAAGAGCAAAACAAGAGTGTGGACTTGTATGTCTATTGGCCAACACCCAATGCATAATAAATAATGTGAATTTGAGGCTATCATTTAAGGTGGTAAATGTAATCTTACAAATGACATTGAGCTTTGGACCCAGTGGGATTTATGACTAGAGTTTGGTGACAAAGAGTATACACTCTTAAAAAAAGCAGGTTTACACACTCTTATGGGTTGAATGGTGTCCTCGGAAAGGCTAGGTTGAAATCTTCAAACTCCCAGCACCTGTAAATGTGACCTTATTTGGAAATAGAATCTTTGCAGATGCGGATCATCTTGAGATGAGATCATTAGGGTGGGCCCCTAATCCAACATGACTCATAAATAGAAGAGAGAGACACACCTGAAGTGTCATGTGAAGACAGAGACAGAGATCAATGCATCTGAGAGCCAAGGAATGTCTAGGAACAGCTCCCACTGAAGCCGAAAGGGGCAAGGAAGGGCTCTTCTACCTACGTTTCACAGGGAGCGTGGCCCTCCCAGCATCTTGATTTGGGTCTTCTGGCCCCCAGAACTATGAGGCAATAAATTTCTGTGATTTTAAGCTTCCCAGTTTGTGGTCCTTTGTGACAACAGCCGTAACAGATGGATACGCCCATAAAAAAGATGGAGCTGTGCTTTGAGAAACACTGCGAGCTCAAGGGTTGGGCGTGTGGGAGAGGATCTCGGTGAAGATCAAAGGCCGTATTAATATGTCAGAGAGCACATCACAAATCACTCACTGGATGAAAGAGAAGAGAAAACTCAAGGCTGTGATCCTGGTATAGCTTTTAAGTTTTACACAGAGGGAAAATAGAGAGGTGGTTGGAGAATTCAACTCTTTAGAACTGTCAGGCTGAACGCAGAGGATGCGGCCAGCTGGTCCTCTCTCCTCATACTGATGAGTCATCACCCCAATTTTAGAAGAGACATTGACAGTGACTACTCGTTGATAAAGAGAAAGAACTGGGTGCCCTGGGGAGGTGCAGAGACAAAAAAAAATGCAAAGGCCCTCCAGAGTCGCACGTGTAATGGGAGCATCAGTAAGGCAGTTCAACATTTCTGATGGAAAGGTAAGTAGATCCCAAGAAACGAGACTTGAAAGGCAACCCTGATTCAAACGAAGAAACATGGAATGTGTCTGAAACATGAAATTGACTGACAGGTATCAGCCAGATAGATGATCTACAGGCTCAGATTCCTGGCATTTCATGGACATGATTTTGCAAAATGGTATATAACCGAAGATAAGTGTAGGAAAGAAAGGCGGACCTCTGGAACATGGCCACGAGGCTAACATTCTGAAGAGCTGGACTTACAAAATGTTACCAGGCAATAAAAGACCTTTTAGCCATAAGCAGAATAAAACAGAGAAGCAGAAATGTAGACCAGAATGCAGAGAAGAGCCCAGGCTCTGGAACGGGTCAGACCTGGGTTTGAATCTTGGCTTTGTCCATCTCGTCCCCAATGAACTTGGGTCGGTTTTGAGCCTGTATACAGCGTGGCTTGGTCGTGGTTTTCAATTATAAAATGCTGATGATTAGCAGAGGATGGATGTGAATGGAATAGGTTTGGTACAGCATGTGGTCTATAACGAGAGTTCACACCTAACACCATCATTTATTTATTTATTTATTTATTTATTATTTATTTTTATTGAAGTATAGTTGATTTACAATGTTTCAGGTATACAGCAAGTGATTCAGTTATACATACAGGTATATTCTTTTTCAGATTCTTCTTTTCCATTATAGGTTATATATATATATATATATTATATATATATATATACATATACATATATATACACACACACCACATCTTTATCCATTCATCTGTCGATGGACATTTAGGTGGCTTCCATGTCTTTTCTAGTGTAAATAGTGTTGCTATGGACATCGGGGTGCAAGTGTCTTTTCAAATTAGGGTTTTCGTCTTTCCTGGGTATGTGCCCAGGGGTGGGACTGCTGGGTCACAGGGCAGCTTAGTTCTTTAAGGAGCCTCCACACTGTTCTCTAGAGCGGCTGCACGAACTCACATTCCTGCCAACAGCGTAGAAGGCTCCCTTCTCTATCACCGTCATTAACTAGAATCATTTAAAACGTCTCTTGAGAGCATTTTAAAAAGGGAAGCGTAAGTTTTTAAAAAAGTAAACTATAGCACTATGATATATATATATTGTATATATATATATATAATATTTTTCCTGGATTTATTCAAGTATAGTTGACAATTAAAAATTGTATGTTCAGGGCTTCCCTGGTGGCACAGTGGTTGAGAGTCCGCCTGCCGATGCAGGGGACGCGGGTTCGTGCCCCGGTCCGGGAAGATCCCACATGCCGCGGAGCGGCTGGGCCCGTGAGCCATGGCCGCTGAGCCTGCGTGTCCGGAGCCTGTGCTCCGCAATGGGAGAGGCCACAACGGTGAGAGATCTGTGTATCGCAAAAAAAAAAAAAAAAAAAAAAACTGTATGTTTAAGGTGTACAACTTGATGGTTGATGTACATAAAAACTAATATATCCATCAAAATGGTAATTTTAAAATATTAGTGTGGTAGGTAAAAAATAGACTGGAACCTACTAGGAGAGAAGAATCATATCTTATGAAGAACAGTTGAAAACAAGGATGTTTGAAAAGGCAGGAAGTTGATAAGAGGTCATCATGGTTTTGTAGTTTGCAGTGAAGTTACAGGGATCCACTTTCAGGTCAGGAACTGCCGTGACCAGGCAAGGCTTGTCTGAGCTTCCTGAAGGTGGCATAAGCCATCAGACGAGTTCGTGCGATGCCCCAGCCCCACACTATGCGAGTTCTGTGCGTTGTCTCCTTTAATACTTACATCACTGTAGGGGGCTGAGATTTCTCTCCAAAGGGAAGAGTCCTGGGGGATTGGAGAACCTCGCAAAAGAATGTTGTATCGACAATTCCAGAATAAAAAGGTAACAGAATCAGAGAATCTGTAATATCCATTCAAAACCCCCGGGCTTTGGCTGCCATGATCCAGTCCAGGGCGGCAGAAGGGAACCAAGAGCAGTCGCTAGTAGGGACCCCAGAGTCCACGGGTACGTGGGGGTCAGTGCAGGAGCGGGACCTCAGGAGACGAGGCCTAGGTGTACACCCATCCGAAGAGCTGTGGTACATCATGGAAGAAAAGCGCTTCCCATGGGCAATTCCATTTATGGAGGCTTCAGACCCTGTACTCTTGGCAGGAGGAGAAGAGAATATAGGTTCTAGAATTCTTTTAAACAAATATTATTCACCTAAAGGAAAGAATGTCCTTTAGGAGACACGTGGGTCCGTATTTTCCGCCTTCCCGTTTCTTTATTCCTTTTTTTCCCCATGCTTCAACCAGGTACCGGACACTTCATGACCAAAGGCTCCTGGAATTAATGTGCTTTTTGTGTGTTCGTTGTTGTTTTCACTGTCCACAGAGGCAAGACTCGAGGACCATGGTTGGGGAGGAGGGGATGTGGTGGGAAAGAAAGAGGGGCTCCTTCTGTCTTGTCCCCCAATGACAAGGCTAAGGGACCATTTCTCAAGCATTGCCATTGACATGTGACCACTTGAAAGCCCTGTCATCACAAGGCCCACTTCCTTTGCGTTTTCATGACCTGTTCCGTGAGTCGTGGAAGCCTGCCTGCCTTCTGGTTGGCCCACGGATTTCTCTGTTGCCATCAGTTTTGTGTCCACCGTGGGCTTCCTTCCCCCTTTCCACACCACGAAGGTTGACCGTAGCTATACTTTGGTTGACTCTCATGCAAAGGAAAGAAATGGTTTTCTTACATGACTTGTAAAGTGGTCCTCAATGATAATTCCTAAAATTAAGCTTCAGAAGTGCTCCAACCTACAGGAAAACTACTGGAAAATATTTGTGTAATCTTCCAAGCAGACCGCATGCATTTGGCTATGTCATTCAGCACATCTGTGAAAAAAAACAAAAGTCGTTCTCCTTTTTTAATAGTCACTTTTATTCCTAGGCTACTCTGAAGATGTGACAAAGGGTTTTGTTTTTATTTTTGCAAACTGGGTATAACAGACTTTCCACCTCAGTGGCTGCCATGGCTAATTGCCCTCTCATTCCCACAAGGAGAAGATGTACGGAAAGAAAAGCGATGATCCCTCGGTGGCTTCTGGGAGTGGGCGTGCATGAAATAATCTACTGAATGGAGAACAGAAGAGAATGAAAGAAATACATAAGAATGCTAAGGGTGCCTTTCAGTGACGGATGTATATATGTTACTAACTTGCAGGTGTAGACACAGCCACCCCAGTCCGACTCCAAGTATCAAACAAAAACCCCTCAAAGATATAAAAGCCCCCAGATAGCACCCAGCTCTCTCTTATGACTAACATTTAATTTTGAAAAATGTGCCTTTCTTCTGTGTTTCCCGTGCTCTTTTACAAACCTGTTTATCACATGTATAGAACATTTTTGTTTATGATAGCTTATGATTAATCATTTACCAAGGACACGAGCCCTTTGTACCTATTACTGTCATGCATTTGTTTGGACTGCGTTTGACCCTTTGTACCCAAGTGGTCTGTGTTGGAACCTTTTGAAAACAATCTACCTGGTTAAATGTGTTTATGGTACTTACGGAAATCCTGTGGCTTGGTTGCTATCACATCCTGCTACGTAAGGGAAACCAAAATTACAATTTCACTTGCAAATTCAAATTTACTGTCACCCCAAGATAAATACATTCATCCTGGCTTCCTTGGAAGCATTCTGGAGTGAAATTTTAAACACTGTTTTGAGCAATGGATGGCCACTTTGTGACCAAGGGGTGTTACATAAAGTATGCCACTTTGCAAAAAACAAGGGAGCTGGTTTCAGACCTGTCCTCATCTTTGCTCTGTGTGTGACGATCAAAGTTCTCTGTGGGTACATCTCAAGGGAGTATATCTATACATCTGACCACCTAGTGACTGGAGGACATCAACTTCCAAAACAACAACACGGGTCGAAAGGAAAAATGGAATGTGTCCTGCGTTGGTTTAATCATTCACCCTCAGACACCTCGTAGTTGAGGAACTGCCTCAGTGTTCCCATCCTCTCCTCCACTCAGGCAGTCCACAAACAGTCACTGCAAGGCTGCCCTGTGCGAAGTGAAATCACGTGCAGAAATCCACTAGGATGGTCTGTGAATTCCAGGAATGTATCATCTCGCTCTGGGTACAACATGCCACCTTTAACTTCAAAACAAAGTTGTTAACGTGCTTGCCACGTGTCCGATACTGAGAATAGTGGCTCACAGTTCGGGGGAGGGTGATATACTTGTAATCTGTTATTCAGAGACCGTTTTACAAAAGACATAGATTTGGGGTGGCGGAATGGCTCATGAGATTTTGATGGGAGGAAAAATGCCAGGATGTGGAAGTAGAGGCAGCGAAATCAGAGCGTCGAGAATTAGAGAGTTTGGCTGGACGGGAGCTCATGAACTAGATCAGGTGGAGACATCACTGAGAATGGAGGTGATGGGGGTCTCGCATCTACTATGAGTTAGGATGAGCTCTGAAAGGATGAGAAGAAGGTACCGCAAAATCAGGCAAATCTACAACAACCGTTTAAACTCTAGAAGTAAGAGAATTAGCACACTGTAGAGTTTTCTACCTGTAAAACGCTCTATGATATGGACTAATATTATAATACTTTCATACCTAAGTTTAACTCAAGAGTTTCCCCATGAGAAGTCTGACATGCTTACCTGATCTCGGAGTGTACAAATCCATGTAAATAAACCCGTAAGGAATTCTCAGAATGTTTAAACATCTATTGATCTGACCGACATTTCTGCCCTCCTGGGCTATGAGCTCTGACCTCGTAAATAGATGCTGGTGCAGCCAACGGCTAGTGTGAACTGACTCATTGTTTGTTGGTTATTTTAGAGAAAGTTCAATGATGACCTTCATGTTCTTTAAATCAATAAGCGATCAGATTCTAATAACTATAAACTTGGCCAGTTCAATACCATGAGGGAAGACTGCTGATTTTTGCTTAAAAATATTTTCAAAAAGGCAAGTGACTCGAAACGTCACAGGGATCTCAAATAATGAAGAGCATAGAATGATAGTCAGAAACCACATTCCCCTTGGTTTCCATCACCCCCTGCACACGACACATGCTTCCCTTTTGGGGAAATTTTAAAGTACATATATTTTTAGGGAATCTTGTTTTTCCTGGGCTTGTAAGGGAAAACCAACAGGTAAAGACTGGTGAAAAGTCCCATGTTGACTCAATGTAACTGTACTTCCTATAAAAGCATTTTCTAACCTCATGATATAACTGGGAACCAGGTTTCACTCCCAGATAATGACTCTGCAGGATACTTTCAGGAAACATTGTTCTTGCTTTTGGTTTGGAGGGCTGCAGCATGCCATCCATGCCATCGAGTTTGAAGCTCTTAGCATCACTGATGATGCAATTAGCAAACAAGAGAACATTTGATACATTCTCTGCACCTAAACCAGACCACAAATATTTGTGGATCCTTTCATTTCTTAAAAATGTTTCAAAATTCCAATCCATTACATTGAAGGCAAAGGAGAAGCTAATTTTAGAAGTGCACTGGGGCTCTGCTCTGACAGCCACCGGTACAGACGCCACACTTATCTGTTCACAGGTTTATTACTTCCTACAGGCCTTCATGAAACATTTACCAAGTGCCTACCACATTCTGAAATGGGCGATTCTTTAAGATTGTATTATCTCAGAGATAAAAGGATATTTATTTTATTGCTGGTTGAAGGTGCCCCCTCAGAAAGCGATAACCCGTTTAATCCTTCCTTCAACTAACATGTAATCCTTGCCCTGGAAAAGGTAAAAACAAATAAGAAATGCCCCTCGGAGAACTTGCTCTCTGGTCTCATCCCCGACCCAGGGTCTCACAAGTACACTCTAACTCTGTAAGTTTCTGTATCTATCATCACCCGGAATGTGTTTGAATAAGACCATCTGTGAAAGCACTGCAAAAACATATCTATTATCATTCTGATTCATTGATGGATGATTCCCTTCCGATGTTTGAAAACATGGAATTCCAACACATGTGGGGGGAAAAAATCACTTCTTATTGCTTTGTTGTCTTTTAAAAATTTTTTTTTATGTTTTATTTTATCTTCAGGCTATAATACATCTCAAAGCAGCCAGTTAAATCGTGATCATTGACAGGAATTTACAGACACACAGGCTTGGACTCTGGAAAGCAACTCAAAAAGATTGGTGATAACTGCTTTATTGATATATAATTCACAACCTCTAACTTCACTCTTTTAAAGTATACAATTCAGTGCTTTTTAGTATAGTTGTGGAGTTGTGAAATCATTATCACGCTGTAATTGTCATCGTGCCAAAATAAAACATTACAGTCTCAACCCATTTCCCTCCAAAGTCCTCCCAATCTCCTGGCAACCACTAATCTACTTTCTGTGTCCACAGATTCGCCCTCTCCGAACATATCGTATAAATGGAATCGCACAGTATGTGGCCTGTTGCTGCTGCTTCTTTCACTCAGCGTAACGTTTTCAAGGTTCATCCATGTAGTAGCATGTATCAGGGCTTCATTCTTTCTATAAAATATCGACTACTCCATTGTGCAAATATACCACGTTTTGTTTATCCAGCCATCTGTTGGTGAACATTTGGGTTATTTCCAATTTGGCTATTCTGAATAGTGCTGATAAGAACATTTGTGTAAAGATTTTGCCTAGGCAGTTTTCACCTAACAGTTTCCAGTTCTCTTGGGTATATACCTAGGGGTAGAATTGCTGGGTCAAAGGGCCTATGTAACATTTTGAGGAAATGCCAAACTGTTTTCCAAAGTGGCCGCACCATTTTCCGTTCCCACCGCAATGGAAGGAGAATTCCAATGTCTCCACATCTTCACCAACATTTGTCTCAGGAAGATTTTTGTACTGGCATGTGAAGAATATGTCTTCATTTCTCAGAATTCATTTCAGAAAATGTGGCGGCAGCACATGCGGACAATCTTATTTAAGAGCGGTGAGAAACGGTACCCTTTTTTCAATGCTGACATCTTCTCAAATCCCTGGGCCACCCTGCAGGGCAGGATTCCAGGATTCTAGGAAGGGAATTCCTTATAGCACTGTGTACAGTCTCTGTGACAGAGTCATTCTCTCGAACTTCCCTGGTGCAGGAAGGATGATCACTTCAGGACCATCAGTGGATCTCCCCTAATGCAGACAAAGAACACAGCGTGCAGGGGGGCAGGAATCAGTACTCTTCAGGGCTGTGAAGCTGAAGAATGCACGACTTGTCTCCATTTCATAAAGACGACATATATTCTAATTGGAAAATTTGACTTTTCTTATGATTGCTATTGATCTTGTATGAGGCAAATGACCAGGTGTCTGATAAAGGTTCTATGGGGTTAATGGCCAAATACTTCCATTAGGCACATTCCTTAGACAAAATTAAGATGCAAAGCATGATTCAGGATTATGGCCAGGAACAACCAACTCCATGCGTCTTCAGAAATTCATGATTTGAATAACGTGTTCAGTTTACTCCCTTTTTTAAAGTTAAGAAATATTGCAAGTGACCTGCAAATGCTTGAACATCTATTAAAACGTTATCATGAAAATGTATAACGTGCTTTAGGGAAAGAGTTATGCATAATGGCGCCAACATAAGTAGACAACCATAGGAAGTGCGTAACTGTAGATACCAGTGTGTATGTGAAAGTGAGCCTGACCTTACGAGATGAGGTGAAAGGTTTTAGGTAAATTATGTTGGGACGTAGACATCACGTGTTGCTATTTGAGACTGTTAAGTCATACACATACACACACACATTCAAACATACACATGCATGCACAAGCACACACATATGTGTGTGCACACACATGCAAGTACACAGTGGTGGACCACACCATCCATAGGGTCTAATTTCCAACACACTGATGTCACGAAGTGCTTTGCAGGCCCCGGCATGTTTTAGCACTTCAGAAATATTTGCTAAGTACTGTGAAACAGCTGCTAAAATCACGAGACTATACAATTCTCAAAAGTACTAATCTCCCCTTCGTTGTCACCTTTTGTACTCTCATCACTCTAGATATTGGGTCAAGGTCAGGGTCTGTCGCTGATGGATGTTTTCATGAGCAGAGCAGGGGGCTAGTGGAAGGAGGTTTCAGTCTATCTCCAGAGACCTCTAGTTTCTTGTACTTTTACCTGAAGGGCATTGCCCCCATTCTCTGCCTCCTGGTGCTAACCTAGAGCTTTCCATTAGAAGGAACAAGCCTGGCAATGCCCTGTCACAGTTGCTGATAACAGAGATCACGGTTCTTCTTGGGAAAAGACCACAGCTAAAAACACCGAATTGCCTCAAGTACACGCTTAGAACTGGGAGACTCTTTAGACATGCCTCCAACCCATGCAGATTACCTTCTAGAAGAAGACAACCCAAGAATCCAGAGTGTTGAGTCCTCTGTGAGGGATCCAGGCAGGACTGCACGCCCACCCCACTCTCAGGGGTCTCCACCTTGGCAACCCTCCGCCCTGTGCACTCACCTGTTTTCAAGCCCACCTCTCTCTAGAAGGGAAACCTTGGGCCAAGGACCAGGTCTTAACCATCTTTGCCCATTATCTGCCCCACGGTAGGTATTTGATGAACATGTGACTGTTGGCCACCACCATCCCTTAAGTCCCCTGCAAGAAAAGAATTCTATTAACACTTCCACTGGGCTGCACCCTCAAATTTGCCAGGGTAGGAGAGGCAAAACTTTATCCTCTTAGGGGCTCCAGCTGGGCCCAAGAATTAAACTGACAGAAGACAGATTAACAGGAAAAAAGCATACAGACTTTTACAGGTCCATGGGAGCCCTTAGAGAAAAATGAAGACCCAAAGAAGGGGCAAACCTCAGTGCCCATATATCAGGGCGAACAAAGAGAGACCGTTGTGGAAAAGTAACCAAAACGCACGGAGAGCCAAAGGAAGATGAGTTATTCTGAAAAGGTCGGTTTGTACAGATTTCTCCAGCTGCACTTCCAACTCTGGTGAGAAGACTATTTCTCTCCTCCCGGTACAAGGAGGACATCTTCCACATGCGATTTTTATCTCCTGCTTTCAGGAAGGAAGGGGAGAAACAGAGCACGCTTTTGCACCTGCTCTTTTCCAAGTGCCTTTAGCTCAAAATACTCCTTATGCCAAAGTAGCGTATTTTCAGGTGACACATTCTGTTACCCTTCATTTATTCAGGCACATGTGGTTGTATGCCCTTCATAGGGTTGCTTGAGAGAAATAAATGAATTATATGTGTGTGTTTGTGAGGGGCGGTTGGTGTATCTTAGAACAACGCCTGGCACTTAATAAATGCTATGTAAGTATTAATTATCTCTTTTAGTTTAAGGAAGTGATTTGTGTAGGTTAATGATGTTTCCACCAAATTTTAGTCCAATCTGGCTCCCTGATATTATACCCCAAAAAAAGTGTGAAAATTCAGAAGTATTTACCTTGCATGCAAACTCATGTGACTTTAAGCTGAACATCTAGCCTATAAAAATAAATTATTAATTTAGTTGGTAATCAAAGTCCAAACAAATCCCTAATCATGAAATTGCTAATTATTCTTTTGTTCTTCCCAGCAACAGACATTAGCAAACGACAGAGAAGAGGGTTGGGCCCCGGGAAACTCTGCATGTGACCTGTTTATATGTAATTACATTCTCTTATTATCCAAGTATTTGTCTGGGACTGTCGAAATTATAAGCTTCGTGACTGTTTGCCTCATTCAGTACTGAGATAGGCACCCTAGAGGCTCTCAATAAACGTTAATTGAAAGAATGATTGAAAATAAACCTCCATGCCTTTTCACTTAGATCCAACCCTTTGCTAAGTTTTGACTTTCTTGATCCATATAATCACTTACTATTTACAAAAAAATCTAATCAGTGAGAGTCACTTTTCATTGTAAATGCCACTTGTAATTTCTGTTTCAAGCACAAACGTTACAGGTTTGATATGACTTGTGTATTGCCTCTGTCAGGTGGCCGGTGGACCAGGATACTGTGCTGGGGAGATGCAGTTGGGGGCAGATGCCCAAGGGTGAGTTCAAAGCATTGAATAGTTGGTGAAACAATGGTGCATACTTTTCATTCTCAAACTGCCAGCATTTAATGTCAAATTCTGTAGCAAAAAAAACTTAGATCACAGTTTGCAGCTGAAAGAAGTGGCCAGTTCAGGGTCACAGAGCCTGCATGTCACCCAGGGCTGCCTCTGGGGTGAGTCCTCACCCGAGGGCCATTTTCTCCTCCCTGGAAACTGGCCCCATTTTTCTATCTGGCTCATCATAATTTTGTGAACACAAACCAAGAGCTCTATTTACGTAAGAACAAATTCATGTGTGGAAGAGTCTGATCGCAAAAAAGCAGATTCAAAACGTGCTAAATTAATACATCAATAGAGCGCTCCAGCCAACTTTATAAGACTAATCAAAGTTGGCACTATAAGAGCATTTATTGTATAGGAAAATCTCCAGGAGGTGTCCTGTGCTTATTTTCTTTTCACATAGAATAAAATCTAGGTAAGGGCAGCTGCTTACTGAATTCCACAAATGGAGAAGGAAAAGAGATTTTCTTTTGCAGACGAAGGCAGAGAAGTCATTTTTTATTTGCATCATTTGAAAACAACTTGACAATGGAGAATGTTTTTCATGCTCTTACCAGGTCTATGCCCAGAAGAAACGACTCTAACTCACTAGTGCTGGGTGATGGATAAATGACACGTTCCACGGATGAAGCATTCTGGAAGAAAGCTTCATGTATCATCTTGCTACACATGCTCAGCAGCCAGACAGCCCTGCCCCATCTCCATCCCGTGCGCTATTTATGTGTTTCCATTTACATGAATCTACTCTACGGTTTTACCCGGTTGATTTTTCAAGTTAATGATAGGACACTTGGGGAAAGATTAATGTCAGGAATGCAAAGGTTCAGCAAATTGTGGAAGAGTTTCACCATACAATTAATCTCTCTCTTTCCTACATTACAAAAGTGCAAGGGACAAAAGCCGAGAGCTGTGATCATGCAGATATCACAGGTCCGTCTGCGAGAGCTGAGGACTTGGCTGTAAAACTGATAGGAAGACGGCTCTCCACTCTAAGAAGGATTTATAAATCATTCCCTGCTCCCCGCGACATCCGTTCTTGCCAGGTCCTTGTACCTCAGTCCTGTTCAGCTCTCATCATCCCAAGGACAGTTCCGTATGCTGGATGGTAGGGGCAAGTGGAGATGGCATCTCAATGAAGGCAACGCCATGCTCTTGAAGCTGAATCCGGCCTCTGTACCTGACACCGAATTAATTCTCAGAGACAGAGTTTTGGGTGAAGTGGAAAAGAATAGCTTTATTGCTTTGCCAGGCAAAGGAGGCTATAGTGGGCTAGTGCCCTCAAAACTGTGTCCCGACCTGGAGGGGGTAGTGAAAAGTTTTATAGGAATGGTTCGAAGAGGATATGATCAGCTCGTGGACATTCTTCTGATGGGTTGATGGGGAGGTAATTGGGAGTTGGCGTCATCAACCTTCTGGTTCCAACCGATCTGGGGTCCCCGTGCTTGTGGGCAGCATGCCCTTGACTTCTCCCACCTGGTAGGGGTTTCAGTATCTGCAAAAAGCTCAAAGGTATTGTTCTGTGTGTCCCTTGAGGGAGAACCAGGACCCTGCCCCCAAGGCTGCACTATTGTTTCCTGACTGCTCCTCCCTAGTCTCTGCATCCCCTCCCTTCCCTGATTAGCAACGGTTTGAACGTGCCTGTTGGAACTCAGGGAAGGTCATGGAGGCTGAATGAAGCCCATTTCCTGTAATCAAGAAAGGCGGGACACAGCAAGGCTTTTGTACCCAGGAGCCCCACAGGGTCCTGCCTGGTGTCACTCTCATCTCCTCGGATGTCCCTAATATTGTCTCTCTATGGCCAGCTTTCTGGCTGCGAGCAATACTCTTTGGATGAGGTGTTGTGTGAAACACATACCTCTTCCCTCCAAGGCCATGTTGTGTAGCAGACCAGGGTGATGTTCCGAATAGTTGACTGGTCCAGCACAGAAGCAGAGCGGCGAGAAGGATGCAGATGTCAGTCAAATCCCTCTGAACCCCGTCCTCACTGGAGGGTCATTCCCCAGTGACGCAGGGGAGGAAGAGGGAAGACAGATGGAGACAGTGGAAGTGAAGGGTCAGTCTCAAGATGCCGGGGGCAGAGCCTGGTCTCAAATGGGAGGATGTCTTGTCATGGGTTCTCTCAGCCCCATCCGTATCCCTTGTCTCTGTCTTTCAGTCTCTTAACTCAGCATGCCCAGGGTTGGCCCTCATGGGCATCCCCCTCAGATGATAACCCACCAGGAGCGGGGAACTTGCTCGCTACTAGCCTCCTGAACAAGAAGATGGTGCTTTCCAGGCTACAGAAACTTTCCATACCCAGCCGTGCTGGCCATCCTGGCTCATGCTGACCTGCTGTGGGCAGAGGACTGGCAGCCAGAGAGGTGCCCAGGGAGGATTGTGGGAATCCCAGTATGAGTTTTGCTTTCTGAGAGAAAAACAAAATTTTTCCTCTTATTTCAGATGGGTAGTCATTCTGGAAGGAAAGTTTAAAACGTGGGGGCTACAGAGATGGAAACAACCTAAGTGTCCATCATCGGATGAATGCATAAAGAAGATGTGGCACATATATACAATGGAATATTACTCAGCCATAAAAGGAAACGAAATTGAGCTATTTGTAATGAGGTGGATAGACCTAGAGTCTGTCATACAGAGTGAAGTAAGTCAGAAAGAGAAAGACAAATACCGTATGCTAACACATATATATGGAATTTAAGGAAAAAAATGTCATGAAGAACCTAGGGGTAAGACAGGAATAAAGACACAGACCTACTAGAGAATGGACTTGAGGATATGGGGAGGGGGAAGGGTAAGCTGTGACAAAGCGAGAGAGTGGCATGGACACATATACACTACCAAACGTAAGGTAGATAGCTAGTGGGAAGCAGCTGCATAGCACAGGGATATCAGCTCAGTGCTTTCGCCTGGAGGGGTGGGATAGGGAGGGTGGGAGGGAGGGAGATGCAAGAGGGAAGAGATATGGGGACATATGTATATGTATAACTGATTCACTTTGTTATAAGCAGAAACTAACACACCATTGTAAAGCAATTATACTCCAATAAAGATGTAAAAAATAAATAAATAAAATAAAATAAGATAAAAAAATCTGTTCACAGCAAAAAACAAACAAACACAGTTTGTAGGGAAATGACAAATTTCAGAAAATTCAGAATCTGAATACACTGTATACATAGCTTCTAGATGCAGACACAGAGAATTGCCAGACACTCAGCGGCCCCCTGGTCCCATTCCAGTGACTCCCCTTAAGGTTGAATATTGTCTGGTATCTAACAAAAAGGTCACGTTCCCTGTATTTCGTACTTTATATAAATGTAACGGCACAGTAAAGTCACTTTTGATTGGGCTTTTATAGTTTCTGTTGTCTGTGAATACGCCTATATGGTTGCCTGTTGTTGTTGTCATGCGTTGCCACTGTTGCACAGGATTCCACAGTGTAAATACTTAACTATTAATTAATTTTTTCCAATGTGTATACAATGTGAGTGATTTTCAGTTTGTGTCTATTGAGAATAGCACTGGTATATAAACACTAGAACTTGAGCTTTGGTGGTATGTGTATAAATTATTGTTCAGTATACATGTAGTAGTAAAATTTTTGAGTCATAAAAAAAAAAAAAGTGGGGGCTAAACCACTCTTGTTCCCAGGATGAACAGGAGTGAAGGAGAAGTGGAAACAGCTGGAAATACGGGTGCCAGGCTGGTCTCCCAGGAGAGGGAAAGGTCTGCTGGGGTCCGGAAGCTGGGCATTCTCACAGCTTTAGCTGCCTGCAAACGGGTCCCCTTGGCATTCATGACATGTTGGTCTATCGTTCAACCCTTGGGCAGGCGATGGTCAAGCACAAGCGGTGGACAATCAACTCCCCCGAGTCGGAGGACCACCTCCATTCCTGAGGGCGGTACAGCCATCGGGGCCACCTACACGGCTCTGAGAAGCTCTGAGTTGAGCTCTTTGATCCCCTTTGCCGTCCTCCCTGAGATCTCGGGGAGGCCAGCGTTTGACTCAAACCAACAAGGTTCACACGATCCTGCCAGGTTCTGTGTCCAGTTATTCCTCTTATCTATGAGCTCACATGGGCTTCTCAGCGGGGACGAAATTGCACTGGAAACACTGCCGCCTCGCCAGGACCTCAGTGGCCAGGTGGACCCCTCAGGGCCTCTCGCCTCAAACCGTCCACCTCTCCGCAAGCGGCTGGCTGCCGCGCACTTGACTTCAGACCTGGGTGTGTGTGTTTGTGTCCTTGTCCACGTGTGTAAATCAGAGCTGAGAGCTGGGCTGATGTTTGGAAAGGCCACTCCTTCCACTGCTACCTTCACAGCCAGAAAGAAAAAGATTCTGAAAATTCAGAAGTCTCTTTATTTAGGTAGGAAATAAAAAGACGTACGGGAAAGGTGGGGAGATTTCTGACACTTCGCCTTCCACTGAAAGTCTCGTCTTTCGTTGGCTAAGAGGTTGCTTCGGTTGGTCCGTGGTTAAGTGGTGACCCATTCATCACCCCCCTCAGATTTCGGGGGGTGGATTCTGGTGGGCATCAGTCACGCCCAGCGAAAGAGGACGGGACCAGACACAGCATCACCTGGCCAGTCTCTGCCTGTCAGAGCACCCCCGATCTAGACTCGGGGTGGAAGCATCTCAGTACCTTGTCTATTCAGCCACCGCTACAGGCAACCGTGGCACAGTCACGGGCACGTGCCCAAGTCTCCAAACCGCCCTGTCGTGTTTGATGCACAGTTGGGGGGGGGTCTCTCCATTGACCGTCACAGGAATCCTGAGAGGCAAGGCATTGTCGCCTGAAGGACATGGGGTTTTGGGGAGTTGAGTGAAGTATTTGTACCCGCCTGCTTGTGAGCTACGGGAGCCCCTCCACCCAGGGCTTGCCGTGGGCTCCCAGGACAGCTTATGGGGCGTGGGGAAGCGAGGACATGCAGTCAATTCCGAAATGTAGTCCTTGCACTCTGGCCTGTAACATTCGTTCAGTGTTTGGAGTGCTAAGTACCTCTTTGCAGCGATGCCAGTGAGATGAAGGACCCTGCCAGGAGCCCACGTGCCCGACCTTCCAGTCCCTTCCCCCTGCTGAGCCACACTCCCTGCTGAAGCTTAGCTCCACCTATAGCAGCCCCTCTGCCCCCGAGTCCACTGCCCCCATCAGGGTCTGCCTCCCCCAGCTGAGGAGAACAGGAGGTAGCCCCATCCCAGCAAATCAGACTCCCTCCCACCATCTGGTGTCAACGTACAGAGCCTGAGTCCTCAGGAGCTGCAAAGTCATAGACAGTAGACCCCCATTATTCACGGATCCTGTACTTGCAGATCTGCCTACTCGCTAAAACTCACTTGTAAACCCAAGGTCAGCACTATAGCAGTGCTCTCCTGGTAGTTCATGGACACAGGCGGAGCAGCACAGTCTCCGGTCACCTGAGCTTCACGTGCCCACCTGAGCTCAAAGGCCACGCTCTGGTTAGATTTGTCCCCAGGCATCACGCTGGCGTTTCAGGAAGGCTGGGACGTGCCTCTCAGAGACAACAGCGTGTTACACGAGCTTTGCCGCAGGCCTGGGTTCCGGCACTGACGGTCCTGAGGTCAGTGTTAGTTAATCAACAATGCAGACAGAAAAAGGTGTCTTTAAACAGAAACACACACAAAATGACGCTCTCCATCGATCAGGTGACGAAAATGTGCCGACACAAGGCTCGCGGGACCTACCTAGTCCTGTATTTCCCTGGGAGCGAAGGTTCAGGATTCCCTAGTTCAGTGTTTGCGGCACCTTTATAGAAAGAACGTCAGCACTTAGCGTGTTCACCGGGCACCAGGGTCCTGTTTCCGGTCAGGCCAGGTAGGAGCGAGGGTGTGGCCGGCAGGGAGTGCTGATAGACGGGGTAGAGGAGAGACCCTGAGAGCCTGGGGAGGGGCAGGAGTGGAGAGAGAAACTTCTTGCTTCTCCCTTTCTGGTTCCCTGGACGCTAGCTGTTCTGGTGTCCGTGAGATCCGCCTCCATCTGGCTGTAAACCCACAAGGACTCGAGCAAGCCTAGCAGGGATGCTCTTCTGTTCCTAGTATACACATTTCTATAGATTAAAACTACCCCAATGTCACCAGCGAACACCTCATAATAAGATCTACAAACTGAGTCCTAGATGCAAAGTAAACATCCATCAGCTAATAACACTCATTCTCATCCTGAACAGTAATGAAATGGAAGAAAACTTCAGCGGAGAAGGTTTTAGACCCTGATCCATGACCTAATAACGCAGATGTACTTACTTAAATTTCCCCCCTTTTCCTTCCACTAAAGAAATATCTTCTGCCTTTCCCACTTGACCTTGGCCAAAGAACTGAAATCTTGAGAAAAATATGCCGCAGATCCTGTTCATTTAGGAGTCAGGGGTCACGTGTCATCAGAGCTGATCGATAGCCTCTTGATTCGATGGTTTTACAGGAAAGGCAAACTTACTCAGCTCTGCAAAGCTATTTTCATTTCTTCGCTGTTTAGTATAGTTTGCACTTAGTGCTACAGATCAAAGGCAAAGCAGAAGAGACCCAGCAAATCTAACGCTTCTTTGTTTAGTTACCGGCTGTGATAAAGGAAGTAACCATTCCTACTGTCCCTAGAGTGGCCTCTCTGCCAGTTGCGCCATATCCACGGTGGATACACTTGGTGATCTTGCAAGGTGACCAGGACCGCTCTGCTCCACAGAAGGAAACCCAGGATCCCCACAGGTTAACAAAGCCCTCAAGCAACATAGAGGCAGAGCTGGGATTACAATTCACATCTGTTTAACTTCAAGGTAAGTCGCACCGTTTTCACCTTGCTGTGCTAATTCGTGGAGGTGGATGGGAGACAACCCCACCTTCCCATCCTCCACATGGATGTCACATCTGGTCCAGTATGTGACACCCGAAGACGGACATAGAAGAAACTAACCACTGCCCAACCCCAATGACACTAGTCCTTCCATTCCCAGTGACAACCATTATTTCACCCTAAGAGCAGGACACCCCATTTCCAAGCCCTGGAAGGCCCCCTTTGCCCACCTTCCCTCTGGACGGTCACAGAGGTCTGTACTCAGCCCTTCTCCCGGAAGACGGCTTCTAACTTCTTAAGGTTGTTGCTTTCATGGATGGGAAAGTATCAATCAGGAACATTCCATGTCACAATCTTTAACTTGTAGCAGCTGAATTGGAGTAAACTGGGGCAAGTCTTACTCGTTTTTTAGAATAAATATGTTACACTTTATCCACGCTAAGAAGCACATGGCTTAAGTTATGGGCAGAGTATAGGCAGTGGAGCGCGTACAGCTGGAAAGGTTTCACCCCACAGTTAACGTAGCATGTTTGGTGCAGAGCATTGTACTATAAATACATGAAGTGTTTATGTAACCCATCAGTTGCCGTTAGGGCGCCAATAAAACCCCACAAATGGCAGAGTTTGGGATACAACCATACTGGTATCCATGTACGAGGTATTTATTCATGGTATCTCTCCAATCCAGTGTTTTGGGGACCTCTCTTCTCCGTCTTCCATACATGAAGTGCATGTGTGTTTGGTGGCTAGCGTGTAGAGGAGATCGATTGAATGACATCATTCTATAAGAAAAAAGCAAATGAGATCAAATACATACCTGTAAATTCTAGTTATAAAACTACTCTGTGATTTCTGCAATTGTTTGTCATCAAATGTACAAACACTGTGATTAAACATCCTTTTAACTTCTGTTTGCCAGGGAGCACCGGGTCCTGAGCATATGCTCCACCCACTCCGCAGACACAGACAAGACCCGGTCTCTTTGCAAGACCTGAGCCCGGCAGGCAAGCTGCTCGTGCTTCCTTTTCTCTGATCCCATTGCCTGAGGAGCTGCCTTTGCCAGTAGGTCTGGGTAACATCCCCCAGCCCCCCAGCATCTTAAGAATCTCTGCAGAGTCTCAAAATAGCCAGCCCACTCTCTCCTTCATTTTTCAACAAAATACAATGTCATAAAGCAATTGTGCCCTTAGTTTTCTAAAATTGCTCTGACTGCAATTTGATCTTTCACCTCTAAACCTGACATTTCAAAACCTCATTTACTCTACAGCTCAACCCTCTGTTCCTAACCGTTCATACCAATTTCTACTGCCCTCAGCAGGAAAGAGCTCGTTTACATGAAAGGCACTCTGAGATCATAGCACGAAGACGGCAACTTCCATGTACACACCCTGCTTACCACTTCCCACTCAAGCCAGAAAAGATTTCGGGCGCTTCTCTCCCCCATTTCCCTCGTCTTTTTTTCTTTTCTTATCCCCAGGGTACAACTGCCTACTCATCTGTCAGGGAGAGAGTGGATACACATGCTTGGAGCACCCTCGCCCCAGGGCAGAGCTGGCCTCCTGGAACCATCCTCTTTGTAACGCGGCTCCATCTTCTTTAGTTTGAACTGAGGGCTACATGTCTTCCATGCACAATGATACATTCTGATTCAGTGATCATGTAAATTACAATATTCGGATGTGTTGCCAAATTCTACAAAATGGAGAAAGTGTGAAAAATTGGGGCTGCAAGCTTAGTGGGTATATTGAGAAGAGCTATACTGACAAAGCTGTGGTTTTCTGTAGGCAGATCAAGTGTGGGGGTCGTTTGCATCCGCGCTAAATCAGAAGGGCTTGGGGGACCTCCAAGAAAATGATAGGCAAGGTGGACTCTATCAGACCGAGTTTTCAGTTCCAGGGAATATGAGGACTTTTAAGATAAAAATTACACTTGGGGCTTCCCTGGTGGCGCAGTGGTTGAGAGTCCGCCTGCCGATGCAGGGGACGTGGGTTCGTGCCCCGGTCCGGGAGGATCCCACGTGCCACGGAGCGGCTGGGCCCGTGAGCCATGGCTGCTGAGCCTGCGCGTCTGGAGCCTGTGCTCCGCAACGGGAGAGGCCACAACAGTGAGAGGTCCGCGTACCGCAAAAACAAACAAACAAACAAAAAAATTACGCTTGGAAAATTGTACTTCAATCCACACATTTCTTTGTTTTACCTTCTTCATCTATGAAATACTGTACCATCTTCCTACCCAGTGGCGTTATAAAATAATCAGTGAGACATAATACATTTGAATTATTTGTGCACATCCTGAATCTCCAGTAAATAATGGAGGAGGGCGAGGGGGAATCGGAAAGCATCCATGGGTAATAGAACCAGGAGCCATGATCACCAGTGTTTGTAGGGCACTAATCATTCCATAGACAATTTGATTGCTCACGTGATAGAATTACAAGCTTTACAGATGAAAGCAACGTAGTTGATGCATGTCTAGAATGATGACTATAATACATTTGATACAGTGTTGCACAAAATCCCACTTGCAAAATCCATCCGTGCAGGTTGGGACTGTCACTGGAACAGAAAGCCAAGGAGAGATGGCCAGCGATCGAGTAGGAATGTATAGAACTGTCTCTTGGGTCCCTACCTTGAACCCTGACTTTGTGAGAACAAAAGTGACCTTGGATTTGGAGTTGAAAACTCTTTAAAAACCAACAGTCAAAAGATGGTCATACAGGTTGTCCTTGTTGAATGTTTGGAATTTCAGAAATGGTACCAAAAAATGGTAGGACCACAATCCCCAACCACAGATTCTTGAGCAAAAACTACAAGTTATGTACACTCTGGCAAAATATAGAAGCCTAGTGCGTGAGCTCTGAATGAGGACAGCCTAACTAACGAGCTGGAGGCGTTCACTAAAAAGTGACTCCCGGTGAAATGCAATGCATGCTAAGGAGGACACAGGAAAAACAAGGGAGAGCTTCAGAGTAGAGAAGGATGTAGAGGGACACCTTAACGTGAGTCTGTTGTCAACAGGTTCACATTGCTGTGAGTGTGTGCAAGGAGGGCGCAAGGTATCTTCCGTGATCACTCAGCCCCTGCAACACTTTATAACACGCTTGTGCAGGTGAAGTCTACGCACAGAACTCAACAGAAACAGACACATGCTCAGACATAGAAGTCGGAAGGCATGGGGCTTCCCAACGGCAATGTTGGATACTAAGGAAAGTGGAGTGACGGATGCGTTTAAAATTCTGAGAGAAAATAATCTCCAATTTAGGGTTCTAAAGTCAGTCAAAATAGCAAAGTGCAAGGAAAGAATGGTGACATTTTAAGACATTCGGGGGCCTGGGGATAGAATTCAAGACAGATGAGGTTAAAAATAAAGCATGCCTCTCTACTTTAAAGGGTAATACAAGAAAGGAAATGCAATCATAGTACACTACCTGGCTCTGCAAAGAACAGTGCACACGTGCCCATGTAAACAGGGCTTCCTGACCTCTGCAGACGTCGTGATACGATGTCAGTGTGAGAATGTGAGAGCTGAAGGAGCTCAGGGGAGCTCATTCATCATAACAGAAGGAAAACGGGTCATGCCTTAAATTAATGAAGGAAGAATCAAGGTTACAAACACATGGAGAAGGTACATAGGGAAGACGGCTATAAGGACCGGAGTGGATGGAGGGATGCAGGAAGTGATGGGGCAGGGGGTTGCTGGAGTTTGTTATACATCTGGAGCTTGTTATACTGCTATTCGACTTTATTTAAACATGCAGTTCTTATTTGGGTAAAAATAAATGTTTAAAACATATATCAAGTCCTACCTAGGAAAGAAAAAAACAGAGAGAAAGAGAGAGGGGGAAGGGAAACATCACACGGCTGAGGATGTGTGTACGAAGGGACATTGTTGAGAGCAAATCTGTCGGTGGATGTTTTCAGCGGTATGGGCCTGGACACACCACAGGGGGGCCCAGATCCACAAGTCCAGATCCAGCCTTAGGACTGGTTGATAGACAGAGAAGGTGGAACCAATGATTGTCTTCAAGCTTTGGCTCCTGGACCCCTAGGAAAAGGTTGATATCTGTATTTTTTTTCTTTCTTTCTTTCTTTTTTGATGTTTTTACAAAAAACATGGTTATAGTATTATAAATATCATACTTTCACGTTTCTGCACTTACAACGTCTTTTTTAATTTAATTTTTATTTTATATTGGAGTATAGTTGATTTACAACATTGTGTTAGTTTCAGGTGTACAGCAAAGTGATTCAGTTATATATACACATAGATCCATTCCTTTTCAGATTCTTTTCCCGTATAGGTTATTAAAGAATATTGAGTAGAGTTCCCTGTGCTATCGGTATAGGTCCTTGTTGACTACCTATTTCTATGTCTGTGAGTCTATTTCTGTTTTATAAGTAAGTTCATTTGTATTATTTTTTAGATTCCACATATAAGTGATATCATATGATATTTGTCTTTCTCTGTCTGACTTACTTCACTCAGTATAATAATCTCTAGGTCCGTCCACGTTGCTGCAATTGGCATTATTTCATTCTTTTTCATGGCTGAGTCATATCCCATTGTATATATGTGCCACATCTTCTTTATCCATTCCTCTGTTGATGGACATTTAGGTTGTTTCCATGTCTTGGCTATTGTAAATAGTGCTGCAGTGAACATCGGGGTGCATGTGTCTTTTCTAAGTATGATTTTCTCTGGATATATGCCCAGAATTGGGATTGCCAGATCATATGTATTTTTTTTTCTATTTTTTTTCCAGAAATAATCTCTCTCATGAGATACTAGTAAAAATAAAAAATAGTTCCAATCTTAATGTAACATGCACGGAGTTCTTATTGTAGGCCAGACAACGACCTAAGCACATCTCCTGTATCCATTCCTTCACTCCTGACTGCAGACCCGTGAGCCATGTCCTACTCTCATCCGTAGCGTGGGAAGCTCTCAGCGTCCTTCCCTGGCCCCTCACCACTACATGTCAGGGATGCACCCTCCCCCTCCAGTGGCCTTGACCCCTTGGGAGCCACTGTTGCCAGAAGGTTATTCCTACCCACCTCCACCTCCCAAAGAGGCGGCCTGCAGCCAACTACCACAGGCTAGTTCCTTGCCTCGAACTGAGACAACTCTGTACTGCAGCTCCTTCTGCAGAGCTCCCCGTGGAATCAGAGGGAACACAGACTCTAGCTGAGACCACACACTTCCTTGCCCAAGGCTGGTTTCCTTCCCTGCCTCCTTTTCTCCCGAGAATATCCCCTCAGTCAACAAAACGTATCCTAACCCCTACCCCAGGCTCTGCTTCTAGAGAACCGGACTTAGGATGGGGGTTATAGATGAGGAAATGGAAGCCCAGAAAGGCTCAGTAACTTGTGCAAGGGCCATGCTGTGAAATAGCAGAGCCACAGTCAAACCCAGGCTGCCCGTGTGGGAGCCCTGCAAGCCCAGTAAGAATGAGGCTGTCCTACGGGGCCGGCAGGGACGAGAAGCGGTGCTGATGCAGGGATGAGAAGAGATACTGATGCAGCTCAAGCCCCGGCTCCATCGTCCCTGGGTCCCTATTGCCTTTGCCCTTCAGGCGGGTCCATCACGTGAGGCCATAAACTGTCACTTGACTACATCTGGTCCAACTGAGTTTCTGTCGCTTGCAACAGGGAAACCTAAGGGGGCACCCTTGACATAAATAAGGAAGTTCGGGGGCAAAGCATTGTCTTGTTTTAGAGACAAGATAATGAGCTTGTTCTTGGACACATTTAGGTGGGGATGCCCAAGGAAAGAAGAAACGTGTACAACAGCCCTTTGCTAAGAGAGAGAAGAATCGATGATGTGAAAAAGGGAAATAAATCTTAGGCTGGGTACTGATGCTTTGCGCTGAAATAAAGATATGGAAGGGGATATTCCCAGGCAGTTGTTCAGACACGGATATTAAGTAGGGTTGTCAGAGTCTCTAAGTAAAAATATCGTGGACACCTAGCTTGGTATGAATTTCTCTATGAACAGTGAACAATTGTTTAGTGTGAGTAGACCTCAGGCAATGTTTAGCACAAACAACACAATTTTTTTCTTTGTTTCATCGTTTATCTGAATTCCAAATTTAACTGGGTATCCTGTATTTTTTCTAGCAATCCTGTCACTTAGGCTCCTCGGTAATTGAAATACTAGTTGAATATCTGAGACGGCTGGATATCACTATTCTTTTTACCTTTTAAAAAAACAATTGCTTTGCTAAACTATTGAGTAGGTACTGAATAAACTGTATGGATATCATAAATAGCGGGGATGGGATGCACGTCCTTGTGCCTACTACCCACGAGGTTGAAATAAGGAGCAGCCCCTCTAGCATCTGCAGTCCTGTCTGTCTTCACAGTCTGATTCTTGGCTCGTTACACAGAATAAACAGCACCTTAAATTATCTACCTACCAGTCCCTTGCATTTTTCTTTTAATTGTGCAATTGATCACTTATATGGAATACTACGTAAAACACATGTACGGTGTAAGGAATCACACAGAGAAACACGTATAACCGCCATCCGGGTCCAGAACGGGCTCACTCACTGTCAGCCCCCAAACATCCTCTCTGGACTCTTCCCACGTCGTATTCGGCTCCCTCCGTTATCTAGACTTTTCAGGGAAATCATCTCCTTGCTTTCCTTTATATCTTCCTGTATATTCTTAAGCAACATAATTTAATTTTGCCTGCTCTTGAAACTTACATAAATGGAATCGTTTATTTAAAGTATGTATTCTGTATGAGTCGGTAAGGTTGCCATAAGAAATAGCGCAGACTCAAAAGACAGAACTTTGTTTTCTCAGAGTTCTGGAGATTGCAAGTCCAGGATCAAGGTGTTGGCAGGTCTGGTTCCTCCTGCGGTTAGAGATGGCTGCCTTCTGCCCGTGTCCTCACGTGGACTTTTCCTCTGTGCCGAGGTTCCCTGGTGTCCCTTCCTCTTCCTATAAAGACACCAATCCTACTGGCTCAGGACCCACTCCTCTGCCCTCACTCAACCTCAATTATCTCTTTAAAGGCCTTATCTCCAAACAGGTACATTGGGGGTTGCGGCGTTCACACATGAACTTGGGGGACACAGTTCAGTCCATAACATATTCTTTTGTGAATTCCCACGCCCCAAACTTGCATTTGTGGAGTTCATCCATCTTGTTGGAAACAGGTGTAGTTTGTTCATTTTCATTGCCTTATAGAATTCCATGGTACATAAAACAAATTTTACTATATCCACTTATAGTTGGTGAACATGAAAGTTATTTCCAAGTTTTGCTTTTATAAAAAATACTACTTTGTATGTTTTTTCCGATGTGTATCTGCATGCACAAATGCAATCCTTCTTCTAGATATGTATTTAGGAGTAGAACTTTCGGGTCAAAAGGTAGGAACATCTTTAAATGTGTTAGAGAATGCCAACCTGCTTTCCAAAAACGTTGCGTTTGAGATCTCTTCCCCACCCACCCCCTCAATAACAGTATCTTCTCTGACTTTTTTTTTTGCCAATGTGCTTGGTGAGTAATGGCATCTCATTTTGGTTTTAATTTTCATTTCTCTGATTAATTTTAATATCAATCCTACTTTAATACGTTTGTTGGCCATTTGGAGGTGTGTGTGTGTGTGTGTGTGTGTGTGTGTGTGTGAAGTTCCTATTCAGGTTTTTGTCCATTTGTCTACTAGGTCGTCTGTTGTTTGTTTTCTTTATTATTATTATTATTATTTTTCGACGTACCATGCAGCTTGTGGGATCTTAGTTCCCCAACCAGGGATCTAACCTGTGCCCCCTGCAGAGTCTTAGCCACTAGACGGCCAGGGAAGTCCCTGTTTGTTTGTTTTCTTACTGATTTATGTGTTCTGGGTACTAGTTTTTTGTTGTTTAGCTATATTGTAAATATCTTCTATTAGAGTATGACTCATCTGTCACTTTCTTAATAGTGTCTTTTGATGAACAGGTGCTGATAACTTTAATATTGTCAAATCTATTTATACTTTCTTTGACAATTAGTGCTTTTCATGCTTAAGAGATCCCCTCTCATTACGAGGTCATAAAGACTTCTCCTATATTACCTTCAAACGATTTTATAATTTTCCCCTTTAGGTACTCAGTGACTTGCACCTGAGGTTTATGCTTGATGAGGTAGGGTAGGGTACATGTTTCTTTTTATTCCTTTCCTTCTTTTTCCAAATGGGTACTCAATTGTACCATTAGTTGAAAAGTCAAAACTTTCCTGCACATATTTGCAATACCATTTGTGTCATGTATCAAAAGACCACAGTCTGTTTGTTAACTTGCTGTGCTCTTTTATTGGTTTCTATTCCTATCTCAAAACTCACAGTACACTCTCCTAATCACTGTAGCTTTTGAATAGGTCATCTTGTTTTCTTCAAGTGTGTTTTTTCTTATTCAAAGTCTTTGTGCTTCAAAACACATTGTGTATGGAAGCTGTGAAGCTCCTAAAAAAAAAAAAAACAACGAAAGAAAGAGAAAGAGTAATGGGATTTTGATTGTGACTATACTAAATATGTCAATCAATTATGAGAGAATTAAAATATTTTAATGAGTCCTCTAACAAGATAAATGTTTAGATCCTTCTTTGTATATAGGTTTTCTTTGATATTTCTTGGTAAAATTTTATTATTTTCTACATAGTTTATACTTGCACAAATTGTGTATGAAAATACTTTATTTTTTATTTATTTATTTATTTTTTGCCTGTGCCGTGTGGCATGTGGGATGTGGGATCTTAGTTCCCTGACCAGGGATCAAACCCGTGCCCCCTGCATTGGGAGCGCGGAGTCTTATCCACTGGACCACCAGGGAAGTCCCGAAAATACTTTATATTTTATGCTCTTTTTTATTTAACTTAATTTTATATTGGAGTATAGTTAATGAAAAATGTTGTGATAGTTTCAGGTGTACGGCACAGTGATTCAGTTACACATATACATGTATCTATTCTTTTTCAAGTTCTTTTCCCATTTAGATTGTTACATAATATTGAGCGGAGTTCCCTGTGCTATACAGTAGGTCCTTGTTGGTGATCCATTTTAAATATAGCAGTGAGTACATGTCAATCCCACACTCCCTAATTATCTCTTCCCCCAACCCTTCCCCCCCGGTAACCATAAGTTTGTTCTCTAAGTCTGTGACGTGTTGTTATTGCATTTTCTAATTCATTGTTGTTGGCACATAGACATGCAATTCTACCTAGGCTCCATCAACTTAACCAAGTTTTTCGTTAATTCTAAGTATGTATCTATAGAGCCCTTGAATAGTCTATTTACATAATCATATAAAATGGAAAATTGAAACTATCACACTTCCATTTCATCCTTTCCAATTCTTATGTCTTATTTTTCTGGCCTTGCTACACTATGTAAAACCCTCAATACACAAGTGAATAAAAGTGGTAATACAGACATCCTTGCCTGGATCTCAATCTTAAAAGAAAGCTTTCAATTATGTCATTAAATATTATATTGGCTGAGATGAAAAAATCATTAGTTACATGGGACTGAGTGAACTGATGAGGATGATTATAATTTTTGTGACTTTCTGTTTGAATAAAAAAAAAGATATTATATTGGCTGAAGGCTTTTTTTTTTTTAGATAGTAGAGTTTTTTTTCAGCTGTGGTCTTTACTTTTTTATTTTTAATTTTTATTGAAATACAGTTGATTTATAATGTGTTAGTTTCAGGTGTACAATAAAGTGATTCGGTTTTACATATATAAACAAATATTCTTTTTTTACATTCTCTTGCATTATAGGATATGAAGGCTATATTTTGATGTGGCTCATGAAGTAATGGAAGCTCCATTTTATCTCCAGTTGGCTAAGAGATGCTTTTAAAAAATATATAAATGGTCTTTAATACAAATGGATGTTAACTTTTTAATCATATATTTTTTCTACATCTGTGGAGATAATTGTATGTTTTTCCCTAACCTGGTAATAGAAATTATATTACTATTTGATGGAAATTATGTTGACTAATTTTTATCAATTCTGCACACATGAGATAAATAAACCCAATTTTATCATGATGTGTTATCTCACTAAAGATATTGTTGGATAAGACAGAGTACGATTTTGTTATTTCCTAATCTGTGTTTGTGTATTAGATTGGCTTTCAGTTTTTCTTTATCTCACTATACTTGTCAGCTTCTGGTACCAATCCAAGCTTCATTAGCCTCAAAGGAAGATTTACCAAGATGGTAATGAAGCTAGAGCTTTGGGGATTCTCACTTGCACAGAACATCAAATGCCTGCTAAATAATTCTATATTTATAATTTTATATTATTTTCTTATAAAAATTCTCCAAAATTTGGTATGTGAAAGGTTCCACAAAGCCTGGATTGTTCCACTGGCTATGCTCATAAAATAAATAATGAAGTATATCTTCATGTTCTATCTGGAAATGTTTGTGTAACATTGGAGATATTTGTTATTTTCCAAATGTTATGCCTGATAGATCATTCTTGTGTAACCATTTAGGCTACTAGTTTCTGTTTGGGAAAATTTGTTTTTACTACTGTTTCAATCTCTTTAAATGTATAGGACTATTCAAGTTTTCTATTTTCTCTTTAGTCAGTTCAGGCAAGTTATATATTTTTAAGATTTTTTTCCTTTTAAAATAAATGTTCAAATGTATTGTTATGAAGTTATTCTTTTTTGTTTTATCATCTTTTTAATGTTTGCAGCAACTATGGTTATATCTCCCCACTGCATTCCTGATAGTTGCATCTGGGCTTTATTTACACCTTTGTTAATTCACCAGTGTTTTGTCAATATTATAACTTTTTTTTTTTCTTTGCAGTACGCGGGCCTCTCACTGTTGTGGCCTCTCCCGTTGCGGAGCACAGGCTCCGGACGCGCAGGCTCAGCGGCCATGGCTCACGGGTCCAGCCGCTCCGCGGCATGTGGCATCTTCCCGGACCGGGGCACGAACCCGTGTCCCCTGCATCGGCAGGCGGACTCTCAACCACTGCGCCACCAGGGAAGCCCAGTTCTTCTTTCTAATGGTAAGATTACAAGTGACTTCTGTTTTCTCCATTATGCTTGTATGTGTTTTTGAAATTCTCTGCAGTAAAACAGGTATTACCTACCAGAAAATATTGATATAATAAAAAAACTTCACTCTCTGGTGTTAACCAGGCAAATCTAACACCTCACTCTGGTAGGCAGGGGTCCATCATGACTAGACCTCTCTGCTAAGAGGTTTCCTGTAACAATTTTCAAAAGAGGACCTTTAAAAACAAGTACTGTCACACCCAGACATCACTATCTTTCTCAAAGCCATTTTATTGCTGAAATTCCTTCACCTGCATTCTTATCGCTATCCTTCACAATATCTACCAAATCAAATGCTTTCACCTAAATACCAATTTCATTCTATTCCCAGTAGTAAGACATTCTTATCTGAGAAAACACAGAGTTCTTTATTTTTTCCCCCCAATCTCTACAGCCCTGAAATCTCACCACACAATTTGGTATTGAATTCAATAAGAATCTGTAATTTTTCCTGGTTACTATTTGCAGGTTAATCCAAAACCAGTGTGTGCCTACCAAAAGTCCAACTTTCTCATTGTCTTCAATGGATTTTATGTTTCTCATTCCTTTTATATCTTTGTTACTAGCACATTCCATAATTCAATATACAAAGTCGATAAAACGGGGGATAAACCTAGTTCATTGGCTATTAGTAAGGAAGCAGCCCTCTTAAAAAAAGAAAAAAAAAAAAGCCAACGCATTATTTGGATCTCCATTACAGAGAGACAATCACTAAGAATAAAATTTAAAGGAGAAGTACACCACAAAACGATGTGTGCTTTCAGTAAAATTAAACAGACACGATTTTAAAAAGTCACAATGTAAATAAAACATTATCAACTTTTCATTTGGGTTATAAAGGAGCTTGGCAGACAGGTAACAACAGAGAAACAGTAGTCTGCTGGTAAGGGAATTTGATCAATCAAGGCATGAACCTAAGGAAGAAACCAGAAAGGAAAGGCCTTACGTTGTGTATACAGTAGGTGACTAATAAATATCTGAGTACGTGTGTAAATCAAGGTCCCAGCCCATCCTTCAGAAAAATATGATAACCAAAATGGAGTGTGGTTTGGGTTTTCTCCTACGTTACCTGATTATGTGCGTTAATGATTCTATTCATCCTCTATGTTTGGACCGCTTAATCTGCCCGTGGCACAGATCACGTGAGATGTTACTCACACCCAACATTCATGAACCGCGAGGTCCATCCTCCCAGTTTTTTTTTTTTTTTCATCCTCCCAGTTTTGAATACTACCATTCTTTTCTGCTCACAACAGGAAAAGTGTCATTAAATATCAAAGACCTTT
This sequence comes from Grampus griseus, assembly GCF_964374135.1. NCBI lineage: Eukaryota > Metazoa > Chordata > Mammalia > Artiodactyla > Delphinidae > Grampus > Grampus griseus. The sequence goes on along the minus strand of NC_139012.1, from coordinate 3,330,530 downwards.
TTTTTCCTGTCTTTAAAATGCACTCGTATGATGAGTACATACCGTTTTTAACATGTTAGTCCCTATAGGTGTTTTCACATAGTAGCATCATGTATATATAAAGTTTTTTTACATTTAACATGACGTGCCGCTTCTGCATATCTGATAAAATTGAATATTTGGTGTATTCCCTTCCTCCCTCCCTCTCTTTCTTCTTTTCTAAAAAAGGCTTAATTATCACTATTTTGCAAACTGAATAACTGAGGCAGAAAGGTCAAATGACTGGCTGTCAATTTGCTGTGACTACATTCACAAATATCACAAGAAAGGTAGGCTCAAGATAGAAACATTAGCCCAGAAGACTTGGGTTACCCAGACCGTAAAAGAGAAAAGTGCTCAAAAACCAATTGAATTATGGAGAGGAATAAATGATCGTTCCCAATGGAAGCCGGAGCTTCTGAAAGTTAACCAAATAGACTAATATTATCTAATTTGTTATGTGCTTCCTAAACTAAGTGGAAACATACAGACGTAGAATGCTACAGGAGAAAAATGTGTGAATATCTAATTTCACATAAAACTTGTATTAAGATCTGTGGAAATGTCCATCTGATGATGTCATTTAACAACCCCTCCCCCAGCAAGGTGCTTGAAGTTGGGAAGCGTGGGTGATTTGTTCTTTCATTTATTCATAGAAGCCCTGGCACAGTGATTTAACTTTCTGCATCATAATTTATCTGTATTTGAAATGGGGATGTAATATCTACATTAATGACTTCACAGGGTTGGTTGGGAGAAGGGGGCACATCCAGACAGTGGAATATGATGAAAGAACTTTTGAAGGTACCAGCGCTATTTTGCCAGATCTAGTAGATTAGAAATAGTCCCGAGATTATGGTAGCCGGAGGAGATGTCGTATGTAAACTTAATGACGTACCTCTTTATCTCCAGCTACAAGTTAGACAGATGACAGGACAGGCTGCAAAGATAAGGACTCTGCTCCCAGCCAGGAGAGGAGCTTGTTGACAGCACAACCCTTCCAAGAACAACCATAAAAGCTGACTAGGGCTTCCCTGGTGGCGCAGTGGTTGAGAGTCCGCCTGCCGGTGCAGGAGACGCGGGTTCGTGCCCCGGTCCGGGAAGATGCCACATGCCGCGGAGCGGCTGGGCCCGTGAGCCATGGCCGCTGAGCCTGCGTGTCCGGAGCCTGTGCTCCGCAACGGGAGAGGCCACAACAGTGAGAGGCCCGCGTACCGCAAAAAAAAGAAAAAAAAAAAAAAAAAGCTGACTAAAGCACCAAAACAGAAACGAAACATCGGTGTCAAATCATTCAAAGAGCTACCAAGGCAGCCAGAACCGGAGGGTCTCAGATTCCAGAAAGAAGGAAGGGCGCCGAGGGAGGCTCCGTTCCACCGACTGCTTTGTCCCGGTGACCTTTGCCATCTGTCAGCTCTGCCAAGGCCGAAAGGATGGGCAGAAATCGGTGGCTACAAATGTCCAGTATCGCAAAGGTCCTCGCAGCTCATGTGCAGGTGACTACCCGGATTCCTGAGGGCAACACACGCGATGTGTTCCCCAAATTCACATCCAACCAGAACTGCAGGATGTGACCTTATTTGGAAATAGGGTCTTTGCAGATGCAATTAGGTAAATTAAGATGAGGTCATACTGGACCTAAATCCAAGCGTCTCTATAGGAAGAAGAGAGGATGCAGAGGGACACAGAGGCAGACAAGGTGAAGATGGGACACCAACTGGAGAGGTGCCTCTATGAGCCGGGAACACCAAGGACCTTGGGGGACGCCGCGGTGAGGCGGGGACACTCCACCCTCCCCTCACGCATTCAAAGAGACGTGGGGCTGCTGAGACCTTGATGTTGGACTTGCAGCCTCCAGAACTGTGGGACAACAAAATTCTGTTGTTTTGAGCTGCCCAACTTGCAGAATCGGTACTTTGCTACAGCAGCCCTAGGAAACCAATGGGGGGCTGCAAGTTGATAGCTTTATTACCATTATTGTCTGATTTAACACAGGAAAACACTGAGCCCAGGAGAAGCCCAATGGCTCGCCCAAACCCAAGCCCAGCCAGCCAGGAAGGAGAACGTAGCAAATCAGAATCTCAGGCTCTCTCACTCCATCCATTTCCATTTCTGCCGTGTGACTCTGACACTGTCACCTTTACATTTCAGTCTCTTAACTAGTGCAAACAGCTTTTCTTTAACAAGTTGTTTCCCAGTGAATGGAACAATAATTGAACGCGTGTCTCTTCCTTGAGCAGAGGAGGGGAATTAGACCTCTTATGCCTGCCATCTGTCTTTTGTGCTCCTAAATTATATTTGATTGCTAGTGATTTCATTTGCAGGAGCAAAACTGATCCCCTACTGTACATCTGACTTCACTGGGGTTGTACAATATTGTTGATTTAGACATTGAGCCTAATATCTACTAGGGCTCCTTCACTCTAATCGTGTGTTTAGATTCATAAATTGATGATGTTGATAGTTTTAGTTGAACTAATAAACTTTTCATACTGGATGAAAACGGGGGTGCTGCGATCTCATTATTATGCCCATGATGGGTAGACTGAACTGAACTGGGTGCAGCCTGCAGCGTCCAATAATATTTGGTTACTGAGGAGCTGTGTGCTTGATTTCTGATTTATAATAACTTTATAGTCTGCTCTGTGCAGAGTTTGTAATGTTCCTGGCAGTTAACAGGAAGCCATAATTCACAGAAGGAAGCTTTAGAGTTTCTAACGTTTTCAATTTTGGAAAGACTGGTTGCTGGCATTACCTAAACTCAGACATTACAAATTCCCATCGAGGCTGGGTCTGCAGCTTCTACTTACATGTAAGCCTCATCAAAGTCAATTATTGGAGGGAGTCACGTGTCTCGCCAATTGTCATTCCTATTCCTCCATCTTTCACCAGAAGTGTCTGTTGACCATTTGCCTTGTTTATTATTCATTGGCCCCAATCCTCTGAGTCTCAGAGTGAGAGGATTGCATTAGGTGAGCTTAACAAAATCAGAGCAAATATCGTTATGCTTTGATATGTACTGACATCGCCTTGTGTGAAGAATGTCTATGCCTTGCATTTTCATCTGTTTTTCTATTTGCTTACAGGTATTCTTCAAGAGAGACTGTTTGTCTTTAACTTAAATAGTATTGAATACTTAAATATTGTCTTTCATTCACATGAGCTATTCCTGAATCACTCTGTTCAAAACAACAACAAAATATTTTACTCTACAAAGATTATTGAGCATAGAATATATGCCATGCTCAGTGCTTGTTCATGGATGCTTGAGGACACAAAGATTTAAAAATAAAGCCCCTGCCTTTGAGAAACTCAGTCTAGGGAGAAAACAAACAAATAAAGAAATAATTCAAATTCATTATGCATCAGTTAGGAGTTGGTTCCACTGAAAATAACATTAACTTAAAAAAATAAAAATTCTCTATCTGTCCAGGGCTGATGTGGTAGCTTAACCACCAGAGACCTTAGAGACTCACCTACTTCCAGCTTACCACTCCATAATGTCTAGGGTAGAGCCCTTCTCCTCATGTTCCAAAAGAGTTGCTAGAGCTCCAGCAATCTTAAATGCATTCCAGGCAGCAGGATAGAGGGACTATAAAGAAATATCACAGGACATGAACAAGCTATCTTTTAAGTAAGATTCTTAGAGGCTGTCGGTCAATACATCTGCTTACATCTCATTGGCCAGACTTAGTCATTTGAGCACACTTGCAAAATGTAATCTTTCTAATTGGCAGCCACTGGCCCAGATAAATTTATTTCTATTAAAGAAAAAAATATAGACAAGAAGGGACAACCATTTGGTTGCTAATATGAAATTGGTAACACTTGACTATTTTTGATCTACAAAAAGTCAAACATGGGGGTCAGGATGCACAGTGAGAAGTGGTTGGAAGATTGATGGGACCAGCCTGGAAGTCTTAGATGTCACGCCATGGGGTGGGGACTTGATCCCATGATCAGGAGGGATGGGACAAAGTTGGATTTCATAACTCTTAAGGGGATGATGAATGAAATCTACAACTTCACATTTTTTAACTTCCAGAAAGGGTCTTTTTAGATATCTGTAAGTGGTCAGGTCACGCAGGTTGGAATGGCTGGTTTTATTCCAAGCGTGTTGTCTACCTCATTTTAACGAAGGACGACGATACGGAGAGAGAGGCCATGCCCCTCTGCTTCCACTGAGTGTGAAAACCAGCCTGGCTGCTGGGATCCTCAGCCTGTGGGGGACCCAGGCCAACAAGGGGCGCTGGGCCAGTAAGAGGCATCCAGCAATCCTGGTCAGGGAAGTGCTTACGTCCTTACATCAAAGAGAAAATTGAAGCAATCCAAGCCTTCCACGGTTTAAGGAGGGCAGCCCAGCCCGCCAGGGGATGGGCACGTTCTCTGCATGGGAGCCTCACCCGTTCCAGCTCCTTCGTGCCACAGAGGTCTCAGACTCACTGGTCCCTCTTCAGGCCCTTGCAATCACATCACTGTATTCAAGTTCTCTGTGAAAGTGCTGCTACTTTTCCCTGCTTTCCTTATTTTATTGGCATGTTGAGTATTGTCCATCTTTTCCCACAAGAATAGAAGCCCTGTGAGGGTGGGACTATATCTGTCTTTTTTTTAGTCTATTGAAGCCCCCAGGAGAGCACTTGGAATGTAGTTGCCATGGGAACATCCCCCAACTCTGAGACTTGCTTCCATGACTCTTCTGAAGAGTTTTGCTGAGGGTCTTGCTAACCGGGTCATGGTCTTCCTCACCAACAAATCTCACAGCCCCCATAAGATTCAGTGTCTGTGCAGACAAGCCATCAGGACTTTGACTATGTGGTCTCTTTACTCATTTCCACTTGTTACCCCCTGAAATTGCTCTGCCACTAAAATGAGACATTTTAGTCCCTGAGAACAACTTCCCTTCACCCTCCTCCATCCTATCAGTCCAGTTACAGCTCCACTTCTCCCCTCACCATCATCTCTCTCCCTGTTCACGTTCCCACTTTCCAGCTTATATTCTCTTGTCAATAACTTCAGCTGCTCTCTTCCCAATAGGCTAAACTCCTTGCCCTGGTTTCAATCCGTCAAATCTGCCTAGAAAATGATCTGGGGGAAGTGAATCCAAATTTCCATCTTATCTGCACCTGTACTGAAGATACTGAATGATGCTAGAGGATGTCCCACAACTGGGTACCTTGGTACCACAGGAAACCCACGGCCACAACCTCAACTGGACACATGCACCATAACACAAGTCTGTGGTTTCTTTAGCCAGCACCACTGTCCCAGCTGGAGCCAGCCACCACCACTTTCACCTACGGCCTGTGTCTCTGCAGCTGCTCGCCACCTACATTCACTCCTGGGTCCTCCACTTAGAAGCCCCTTCCCGGCCAGGGCTTTCTCTGACCCCTTCAGCTGATTTAGGGACCTCAGTGATGGCACTTCCATTGCATTGTTTACCCTTTGCTACATTTATCACATTTTCATGGCGTGTTTAATCTTCAACCTCTCTGCTAGGCTCTAAGCTCTGACGTTCCCTGTCTGGGTTCCTCTCTGCTCTCTTCCCAGATGGAAGTGAATTGATGGAGCGGAAGATCGTTTTGGGGGGCAGGATGCCCTCAGGGTCCAATTTCCAAAACTGTGTGATGACCCTCAAGAATCCCTTGATAGCACTGCCCTTAGTGCCTGAGAATTCCATTTTGGCGCAGGTATATGGTTATTCCTTGTGTGAGAGCCAGGGATGTGGGGTGGAGAGCGTGGAGACAGGTGGGTCTTCGTGTGCAGAACCCTCTGATTGATGCTTTACCAAGTTTCTCTGCAACGTAGGGCCATCTGATGACCCCCATCCACGTGTATTATGTTGACACCGAACGCTTACTCATGAGACCGGTGAATGACAGCAACCGATCTCAAGGGCACACTAGCGATGTAAAGCAGCACTCTCTAGAAAGATTAAAAAGTTTGTGATCTTGTATATTTAAACTGGAAATTGTGCACAGCTTTGGAACTTGAGGAACGTCAGAGGCCTTATGTATTTTTCATACCCAAGATCACAGAACTCGAACCCTGGAGAACGTTGCTGATGATGCCATAATACGTGCCTCTAAGTTCCCTATAGAATTGCTATCATTTTACCCCCACTGCCCAAAGCGGAAGTGATCTAACTACTAAAGTAGAAGATCTTAGCTAATCAAGACTTGGTTTAGTTAGGAAAAGAGAGCACATAAGCTAACGCTGTCATTTTGCATTTATAACGTGCTACCAACAGGTTTTCCCAAGAGCTTCTGTAACTTGATCGATAGCGTTCCCAGCACCGGAGTGAAGGAACAGAGAATGGTGTAGGCGTGGCTGTGGAGACTCGCTTGCCGGACGGTATGAAGGAGGAGCCTGGAAAGCCAGTGGTCCGCACAGCGTAAGTGCATTTTTGTGTCGCTAGAGGGCATAGACTAGAAGACACAGGTCTTCGGTTCCAAGAATCCGGGGTCCATTGTAGGTGGGATACCTGGCAAGGAAGAGGGAGGAAGGAGGATGATTCTGAGTTAGTGAATGAGAGCTGGGAAAGGAAAAGGTGAATGGGAAAAAGCTTAAAGGGATGTGGTCAAGGGGGAGACTGAGGTCAGAGCCGTGAAGACAGTGAGAGGAAGTTCACGGTGGTGGACACAGGGGAGATGTGAGCGAGGCCTGGCTGTCCATAGCTCACACCAGCTCGGGTGGCTTACTCAAGAGAGAGGAAATGGTCAAGATGGGTCAATAAATGAAGGAAGGAAGGAGGATTCTCAGTACCGTGCTCTTCACTCAAGGAACACCCGCCTGCTCAAGAGTGTTGATGTTCTACTGCCTCGTTTGATTTGCTTAGAAAGAAACCATAGAGATTTTCTTCACGATGCTTTCTCCTTCGTCTTTCTTTTTTGTTTGGAATGTGTATTTTAAAATATACATTGAGACAATGGTTGTAGCTCAGCTGAACATCTGAACTAGACTTTGGTCCAGCCCAACCGTTCCCTGGAGCTCTCTTCACGGTCAATACCAATCAAGTCAGTCCTGCAGTGATCCGCAGCCATAGCAAGAATGACCAAACCGCAGAAACAGCCAAGCTGCAGTCCAAGTTCAGGCCAAGGGACAGAGCCTTGCTGTCATCTGTAGCGGCAATTAAAACTGGCACAAACCACGTTTAGCACTTCATGACGCTGAACAGCTAAATGCCACTTATTTCAACATAGCTGCATGAAGACACAAGCATAGGAAGATTAGGCCCTTAGAATAAATAGGGAAAAAGCGCTGGACCAGGGAAGAGTGTCATTTTAAATGTTCTCATTCTCACTGGTCAGGGATTCACTCAAATCTGTGGCCCACGACGCAGAAATCTCCTTTTAAAAATCTCCGCTTTTAGAGAGAGGCCATCTCCTACTTATCAATATTTAATAGCGTTGGAAAATCGTGGGTTATTTTGCTGTCCCTGAAGGAATTACACATTCAGAAAGTTGTAAATATCCACACATCTCAAGCTCCCCTCTGCCGTGCAAACAAATCCTCGGTCGCCATTTATTCCCGAGGTTATAAACCAGGTTCAGGGTTGTACCGGTGACATTTCATCCTCGTTACTGCTCCCGCCCAAGTCTATCGCTGCTTCTCCCCTGGAGGAAGGATTCTTTTGCTTGCCGTGTCCACCCTCCACATCACTGTGTCCTAGCATCCCCTTTCCTAGAGGGATGCCACGGCCTCACTCAGGAATGCATTGAAGCAACTGCGGTAGGATTCTCTGAAGTTGGACTTTGCCCTTTGCCCAAACTAAACAGGAAAGGACAAGAAGCTGGAGGGACAGAACCATGCCCCTCTCAGACTCATATATTGAAGCCCTAAACCCCATGATACTACTTCAACTTACACTAACCTGGATTTCCTTCGCCCTTGAACTTCAGCCATGACTACCAGTGAACTTGACCTCTGGGTCAAGTTCATTGCTTTCCTTCATCCCACTGTTGGGCTCCACTGCCTTGTTCTCACAGAGCTGTTTGAACTCACTAAAACTGCATGTTCTCTACTTTTAATTGGCCCTTACGACTGCACTGTGACTTCCTGTATGTCTTGTTCTTGCCTTTTCTCCTTAACTCATAAGCTATTAATGACCCTCCCCATCATCAGTTCAAGTTCCCAGTCCTCCGTACCCCTCCCAGGTAAGTGATTTTGTCTCTAACTTATTCACAAAACCGGCTTAGAGGCGTGAGAACTGCACCCCATCTCCTTCCCCTTTTCTAAACAACTACCTCTTTATTCTGCATCTTTTCAGTCTCTGGAAATGCTTCGCCCACAGTGTGCAGAAGCCCTCATTCCTGTTGTTGCCAAATTTCTCAACGATCACTGCTTATTCATACCCAAATCTAGCTGCAAACTTCTAGAATTATTTATAATTATTGGCTTCCTGGCTAGCTGAGTCTGGCTCTGTTGCCACCACTAGAGAGAAATTGCACCAATGAGGAGCCGTGAATTCCTCTCTCCCAGTTATGTATTTATTCCCCATTCACCGCGACTCCTCGAGATCATGTGACATGACTAGTGTATTTCTTTTGAAATTTTGAGCTATTTATTTGACTTCTGTGACCCCGAATTGCCTTGGTTCAATCGTGACCTCTTTGGCTTTCACTTCTCTATCTCTTTATTGACTTTTCTTCCTCTTCCTCTCTCTAACTTCTTCTTAAATATGAACATTTCCCTAAGCTAATTCCTTTATCTCTTACCAGTTTGTTCCTTTTTTTTTTCTTCACTAGCAAATTCACCCACTAGCAACGTTTCTCCCTCCAAGACATTGAGGAAAATTTCCATTTTTACTTGAGTATTTAAATTCAACCCACCCATCCCTAAATAGGGATGGTAAATGTCCCTTCTGTTTCCTTATTTCTGCTAACGGCACCCTCATCCTCTCCATCTCCCACACCAGAAACTCTTCAGCACCTTGGACTCCCCTCTGTTTGTTCTTTAGGGTCCAGGAGTCACCGACCCTGGTCCATTTTCCCATCTATCTCATATCTAACCCTTCCTTTCTAGTCTAGTATCACCTCCCTAGCCCAGATCTTTTCACCTCATGGGACACTGAAACTCTCTTAACTAGTTTTCTTCCTTTTTTTTTTACTCTTTTGATATATTTTACACAATGGCAATTTTAATGCTCTAGGGCACTGCTTTGTAGATCCTACTCCTTGCCCACGTCTGCTTAGCTAGGAGATAGGTTGAGTGGGGAAGAGCTGAGCCAACATTCCTGCTGGAGACAGTGTATCCACTAGGTCTAAGCATCCAGCTAGGGAAGGGTGATGGAGCTGGGACCTTTCTAGCACTTGGAAATGTGAGTCTGGAGAGCTGGGCGGCAGCCAGAAGATTGTCGGAAGGCAGGTCAAGTGCATGTGAAGTGTGCAAGCCATTCCCCCAGAAGCCCGGCCCTGCCCACGGCAGTGAGCCCGGCATGAGCCTGTAACCCTAGAAACCAGCAGGTTCAAGCAGGTGGGCAGCAACCTTTGGGGAGATACTGCAGCAGACACCGAGTGTTGATTTAGGGACAGATTGGGGCTTGTTGGCAGAAAGCCTAAACTCTGGAGAGGCTGAGCTACGCGAGGGGTAGCCTGGAAACAGAGAGTACAATACACTCCAGGGAAGTGTTTGCCAACCTCAGAATAGAAACTAGAGCAAAACTGGATGGTGAGCTGATGAACTGCTGAATTAGGACTCACCGTGCCTGACCCCAGTGGGGGAAGGTGGCCCAAGGGTCATCATTCAACAGTTGTCATTATTTTGAAAGAACTGGGAAACCAGAACCCATCGAATATCTTGAGTGTCTATTCCTTTCCTATAGGATAACGTCCAAATCCCTTAGCATTTCAAAAGGAACCCCCCAGAATGTAGACTCATTTATCTTTTAAATCTGGGATCCCAACTTTTTCCTTCACAGCTTCCCCATTTTAGTCAACCCCCTAAACCCTCAAGCATACATTTGAACTTTTCCATAATCCTTACTCTCTCTGACCCATCCAACACCATCCACCATTAAAAAACAAAGTCTACAGACCCCTTCCCCAAGGAGGCCTTTCTTGAGCAAACGTTGCCCATCGTAGCTCCCTTATCTGGGTTCCTGTAGCACCCGTTGCCTAAATAATTTATTTCTCAGTCCATCACATGCGTATTACGTTAAGGGGCTCATCTGTCTGCTGTGATTACATCAGCATTCCCGGATGGAATGTAAGGTCCTTGAGACCAGGAAACAGATCCATTTTTGCCTTGTACCTCCTACGGTTCCTACAGTAAGGTTGCTCACCCAATAAGTAATGGTTAAATATTTCATTGTCACCGCCTCCTTTCAAAGGCTCGGACCCAAGAACGAAGAATGTTTTCCTGCCTTTCTGTTTTCGCCGTGCATTTTGTGAGTTCCTCTCATTTACATTCGTCTTCCGATAAAAGCGTTTGCCATAGTAACAGACTTGCCTGGTGAGGCTCAATCGTCAGGACGAAGCAGGGATGCAGATTTCTTGGCGGAAGCAAAAATGCATACACTGACAATTAAAAAGCCAATATGTTGGGGAAATATACCAAACGATTATTTTTCTTTTGTTTTTCCTGAGTCTTTATTTAAAGGTCTTTTCCAAAAGATAAATATTGTCACTCATTGACTGTGTATTTCAAATTTGCTGGAGGTTTTAGGGTTTTGCTTTTCATGTTTGTTTGGTTTTTTTTTTTTTTTTTTTACACAAACCCAGGCGCTTTGAACAATTGAATCTACTAGGTTTGGCGAGAATACCCTACAACTTGATATACATCCTTTTTTTCCTTCCTTCAAGATGAGAAGCCCAGGGTGGAAAGGAGCTCATGGGGAGAGGGAATTACAGACAGAAGACAGATGAAGGCTACATTTTTTTCTCAATAAACCACTGCATGGGAGTTAGAGTACCCTGTCCTGTTTCTACTCCCCAAACTCTCGGGGCAGGGGAGGGGGTCTTGGTAATTTTCAAGTAGTCTATTTATCAATCACAGAGCTCCTTGAAAGAGAGCTAAGGAGATGCTCTGACCTCTGCTGGCCTGCATCCCCAAGGTATCTCTTCTGGTGCAGAATTATGTCCCTCCCACCCACGCGGGCCCCTGTGGATTCCCTGCCTGACCCACCCTCCACAGAGGGCAGCAGGGCGGTTTCCAAGGTACCAGAGGAAGCTCATCTCATCAACGCAGGCTTGCTTTCTCCACCTCCTCATGACCAGGCAGGCTAAGGAGCGCTCCTCGTCTTTTAAGCAAATGTGACCTCCAGAGGCTAAGCTTCCTGGGGCATTTAATTCTGAAAGGCAGCCTGCGTTCCTTTCGGCTTTTCAAAATAAGCTGAGTTTCTTGCCGGTGGAGAAAAACAAGAACATATTGACAGATTGATTTCTTTTCATAGACTGATTCCCATCCTAACAAAAAGTCTGTGCCGTTCGGAAGAAACACAGGCACCAATTTGCCGTATTTCACGTTCGTATTTCTGCGCTCGTGGCACATTCAAAAGGGACACGCGACGCGGTCTGACGGAGGCTGAGGCGAGGGGGCGGAGTCCCGTGTGTTTTTCCCCAGTTCATTGTTTTTCACACTGACAACCACTGGCTTCTTCTCACCTCTTCATGTTGTGAAATTGATTTGGACTTTCTCTCTCCGTGGATTGTTACGTTTTTGTTAGTTTCACTGCATTTGCCAATTCCGATTTTGCACATGGTGGATGTAGTTTGTCCAAATGAGCTCCTCTCTGGGAAATGAGGTCAAGTTAGGTCATGCAAATATGACAATTTTCTGTTGGTGAAACCATTTCCTCCCGCCCCATCCAGGTACCTCCACGTCAGGGGCAGTCACAACTAATTATAGGGTCAGTGCAAGGAGTTCAACTTGTGCAGTACGGTCCCCCACACACCAAAACAATATTTTTATTTGTTTGTTTTGATTCAGTGGTTTTGCTTATGTAATTGCTAGCAGGCTAAATGCTTCTGAACGCTATTTACTACTCGTGTTAACTCATCCAGCTCAGGTCTATAAACGAGTCTGGATCAGCCCTCCTAGGTCAAAAAATGAGAAGCCCCCTGATTTCTGGCATTCCCAGACTGTTTGCTCTACGTGGATAATGATTGCCTCGAGAGGACAATTGTCCTGTCAAAACTTCTGCGTTATGTTACACCAACATACGAACTGGTGCCTAGCAACTCGCAAAATGCTTTAGCACTAAAATATTCCCCCTTTTTTTTTTTTAAAAAAAGGAAGATTGCACAAAGACATTAAAAATGATTGTCAAACGTAGCCCGTTTTGCTCGACTTCATTTTATGTGATCAGTAAATTGCTGGAGAAAATCAATGCATTAAGAAGTATACATTTTCCTTATTGTCTCTACATAGAAGACTATTGATTGTGACAAGAGAGTTGATACATATTTGTAGGCACCCGGAGAGCTCAGGAAGGTTCGTCCTGGTGATAAGGTCCTTCGCTGAAATCCTGTCTTGACCAGAAGAATGGTCAGGTGTTGGATGTCCGGAGATACAGTGGTACTCAAGCACGAAATGGCAAACATCTTTGATGCTCTATCAGGCTATAAGCTGAAGTTAAGATTTTTGCAACAGAAAGCAGTGCGTCTTATTTGCACCCTTTGAAGGCCCAGAGCACGGGATGCTCCCCAGATGAGGCTTGTACTGGGGCTGGACTGACATCTCAGGGGAGCGGGCATTGGGGTACAGCAGGTTAGATCCTTCAAATATCCCCCAAAACAAGACTCAGGTAAATTTTCCCGAAGTTCCTAGAGACAGAGAACTATAAGAAACTAAGAAATTAAATTAAATTAGCTATGCATTGCACTAAAAATGCACAGTGAAGAAAAGAAGAAGCCGTTTCCACTTCCTGTTCGGAAAGCTACCCAGGAATTGGGATGCTGGTGGGATACAGGCCCTGACCCATCCAGGACAGAGCAGTAGCAGGTGACCAGTGGTCCCCAGCAGTAACAGTGAGCAGAGTATGTGGGCAGGGCCTGGAGGAGGGTGAGGCCCGGCCGCGGCAGAGGTGCAGGGAAGCCGCTATGCCGTAGCGCCAGCAGGACCCTGGACAGCCTGAACCCGAAGGCCTGATCAGCCCTGCCCTCTGCAGCTGGGCCATTTCACTGAGTGATTTGCCGACTTACCTTAGGGGGGGATCTTCTGAGGGCAAAGGTCCCACCTCTCCCAAAGCTAGAAGCTCTGCGTCCAATGCTATGTCTCCATGAATATCACCACGTGCTTGTCTTCTCCAGGGCTAAGAATGAGAAAAAGATGTTCCCCAGCCTTGAAAAACAGAACCTGAAAACAGGCACACCTCAAAGTACTGGGTGTTTGGTTCCAGACCATTGCCATAAGGCGGATATCACAATAAAACAAGAATTTTTTTGGTTTCCAGGGCTTTGTTTTTTTTTTTGTTTTTTTTTTTGCGGTACGCGGGCCTCTCACTATTGTGGCCTCTCCTTTTGCGGAGCACAGGCTCCGGACGCGCAGGCTCAACGGCCATGGCTCACGGGCCCAGCCGCTCCGCGACATGTGGGATCCTCCTGGACCAGGGCACGAACCCGCATCCCCTGCATCGGCAGGCGGACTCCCAACCACTGCGCCACCAGGGAAGCTCCCCAGGGCATTTTAAAGTTATGTTTACACTAGACTGTAGTCTATCAGGTGTGCAATAACATTATGTCTAAAAAAAAAAAATACGTTAAGTTTTTTTTAATTAAAAAAAAACTTTATTGCTAAAACATGCTAACCATCTTCTGAGCCTTCCCCGAGGCGTACTAGTACCATCAAAGGTCGCTGACCACAGAGTGCCATAACAAATACAATAATAATAATGAAAAAGTTTGAAATATTGCAAGAATTACCAAAAGGGGACACAGAGACACCAAGTGAGCAAATGCTATTTGAAAAATGGTGCCAATAGGTTTGCTCCATGCAGGTTGCCCCAAAGCCTCAATTCGGAAAAAAAAAAAAAAAAAAAAGCAGTATCTTTGAAGTGCAATAAAGCAAAGCATGATAAAAGAGGGTATAACTCAGTAAATAAGCAAGATGGACCACAGAAAAATGTTAATCTAAAGTAACTAAGGTAAACTAAAAAAAAGAAAAAATTAGAGTGGAAATGGAGAAGTGAGTGAGGTAGGAGTGACAACACCTCCTCCCGGACTTTTCCAGACGTGAAATTGACAAGTCGAGGGCAAAACGCACTCTCTCTCTCTCTCTCTCTCCTCCATCCTGGGGTCACCCCAGCCTTTCGGCTCAGTAACCGGCACCTCCCTCTATGCAGTGTCTAAAGCCAGAACCCCAGGAAGCCCCTCCCTTCTGCTCACCTGTCTCCACCGCCATCACCATCCCCTTCTCTCCACTAGCCCCGTTCCCACCCGCAGCTCTCCCAGGACTCCCCAGATGACCTTGGCAGCCTCGTTTCCTGGCTTCACGCTTGTCCCCCCGCAGTCTGCCAGCCCGTAGCGAGCCCACTCGCTCCTGTCTGCAGGCTCGATGGCACATCTGTCCCGCTGCCACCATGTGGACAGAGCCCCTGGCCCTCCCACCTGGGCATGGCAGTGGCCGGTTGCCAGGTCTCCTCGCCTCTTCCTACTGTGCTCACAGCCCCTCACCACCCAGCAGCGGGAGACCTTCACAGAACGCAAATCAGAGCATACGAGCACACCGCTAGGAGAGCTGTCCCATAACACACGGGGCCCTGAGGGCGCAGCTGCTGCCCAGCCACACAAAGTCCCGCAAAGTAGGCGGCCACGAGGACACAGGTGTATTCTTTCAGTCCTGCAGGCTAGACGTCCACAGTCAAGGTGAAGGCAGGGCCGGGCTCCCTTTGAAACCTGGAGAGGAGGAACCTTCCTCGCTTCTTCCTGCTTCCGGGGGTTGCTAGTCATCCTTGGTGCTCATTGAAACGTGACCACCTTCCTTTCATGTGTCTGTGTCCAAATTTCCCTCTTCTTACAAGGATGCAATCATTGGATTCAGGCACAACCTAATCCACATCCTCTTAACTTGCTCACATGAGCAAGACCCTATTTCCAAGCTCACCGTTCCAGAAGGACATGAATTTCTGGGGAACCGTTCAGATCAGCACAACACTCAAACTTTCCTTGCATCCGCCCGGTACCCTGGGCATCCTTTGGGTCCCAGTGTGCGCATCCCCTATCCCCGCCCCCGAATATGCTGGCAAACCCCTCAGCCTGGGACCCTCTCCCCTCCCACGTCACAGCGCTCCCTCTCAACACCCAGGTTCAACTTCAAGCGTACTTCCTCATGGAAGACTGAAGGGAGGTCCAGCCTCGGCCACCGGCTGCACGGCATCCCGCTGTCTGACTTGTCTTTCTACTTCTGGTGCCACTTTCAGAGTAGTGCACAGGGAAGCCGCCCAATGAATGCTGGCTGAAGAAAAGAGTGAAAGCAACTCTCAGAACCACCCTACGTTTTCCCCTAGTGAGTTTCTACTTTTTATACAAGAAGTAGAAGCAGCAGCATTGGGTAAGAGTGAGGGTTGGGTGCTACGGTACATACTCTTATTGGATTCTCTCAGCAGAAAGGTGAGGAAGGTAAACACACACGATACCCCGTTAATATGAAACAATGGCGACCTTTAGAGCTTGACTCATTTATTTACCAGACAGTGTGTTCAAGAGCAGGGGGTGTAGGGAAGGTTGAGTGGAGCCACTGCAGGTCTCTGGTGGAGCAGGGGTGAGGCTGGGGGGTCTTGTTCTCACCCTGGGGGATGAGCGATCATTGTCTCAGCTTGGAAGCTTGGTCCAGATTCTGAGATAACAGGGAAAGTCTCGTTAAGCATCCTGCTACAGAAATATTAAGCTCCTGTAATTCAGAGAATATTTCAAATATAGCTAACTATCGATGTGAATTAAATGAAAAACCATAAATTCCATTTCCCAAGATTTCACTCTTGGTAGCAGGAGTCAGTGAGGTTTCTCCAAAAAGGTCCAAATAGTAAATAATTTCTGCTTTTCAGGCCCTGCAGCCTCGCTCCCAACTATTCACTTTGCTTTTGTAGCATGAAAGCAGCAGTAGACAATGCATACACAAATGGTCGGGGCCATGTTCCAATAAAACTTTATTTACAAAAACAGATGGGTGCCCATATCAGACCCAGGGGCCACAGTTGGCTCACTCTTGGTTTATAGCATTGAAGCAAAACTGTTATAGTAAACAGAGTATCCATCCAGGAAACACAACGTAGAAAAATTTACGTGGTATATATGATATACACCCTTCAAATAAGTTCAAAAGTAAGATTTTAAAAGATGGGCTCACATTCTGAGGTGCAGACAGTCTTTGAATCTCTTAAAAACTGGAAGCAAAATTTTGTGTAACTGTGTATTTTTCTAGGGACCCAATCCATAACCGCCAGGAGATTCCCAAAGTGTTCAAAAAAAACTAGGCTAAAAATCACTGATTTAAAACGAAACGTTAATCCCCAAATGGACAATCTCCAGTTTTCTTTCCAATAATGACTGTACCAATCACTCTATCAAACTCTACTCCAGACGAGGATGTGTTAAACCACTAGCAATGACGTTCTCTAGTCTGCGTGATTTTCCCAGTCACATTCCTGGGCCCAAGAAACTCCACAGACAAGGCCGGGGAAGGAGAAATCAAGCAGTCTGCAATCACAAAGCGAAGCTGTCAATTCCTGCTTCTGTGACGCCAACGCTCACCAATGCTTTTAGCTCTGTCATAAACTGCAATTTCCTCGGGGTCTCGTGAAACCTGGGGGTATTCCTAGGAGGATCAATTCCTTTTAGACAGGTCAAGCACAAAATAAAAAGAGATTACTCATAGGTGAAAGAATGTTCTTAGAAATTCCTTTTTACTATTGTTTGTTTTTTTACTGAACATGCCAGAAACCACACCTTGTAACTCTGAAAAATACATTTTCCACAGCTATGGAGACCCCAAACTGTGGCTCCTACAGATGCTAACTGGGGCGTTAAAAGCTTCCAGAGACTTTTTTAAAACAACCAAATAACAGCATTGTGCACATGGTTCCCTGACAGGAAAAATGAAACAAAATCAAGCTCTGAGTGAATTCCAAGGAAGCTCAAAATAGAGGGAGGGCTTAGGGCCTAGAAAAGAAGTAACGATTTCCAAGGAATTTATGTGTATTAATTAAAAGCCATATGTATTTTTACTTATAACACACAAAAAAGAGATAGGTCTGAAGAATCCATATCTCAAAATCTTACAAAATATAAAAAAATTAATAAACCCAGAACAGCATCCCAATATTTAAGAAGAAAAAAGTCAGGGGACTGATACTACCCAACTTCAAGATTTACTATAGAACTACAGCAATTATGACAGTGTGGTATTGGCAAAAGGACAGACAAAATAGATCAATGAACAGAATAAATAGCCCAGAAATAGACCCATACAAATAAAGCCAAAGGCAAAGGCAAATCAGTGGAGAAAGGATAGTCTCTTCAACAAATGGTGTTGAAACAACTGGACATCCACATGCAAAAACAGAGGTCTAGACACAGGCCTTACACCCTTCACAAAAATTAACTCAAAATAGATGATAGAAATAAGTGTAAAATGCAAAACCATAAACTCCTAGAAGGTAACCTAGGAGCAAATCTAGATGAGTTTGGGTTTGGTGACGACATCCCTAAAAACATGTACCAAGAAAGAAACAATGAATAAGCTGGACTTCATTAAAATTAAAAACCACTGCTCTGCAAAGGTCACCGTCGAGAGGAAGAGACAAGCCACAGAAGATTGCGGGGAAGTATTTGCCAATGACACATCTGACCAAGGAATGGTACCCAAAATATGCAAAGAACTCTTACAACTCCGCAATAAGAAAATGAACAACCCAGCTTTAAAAATAGACAACATATCCGAACAGACACCTCACCAAAGAATATATGAAGATAGCAAGTAAGCATATGAAAATACATAAACATCATAGGTCATTAGGGAAATGCAAATTAAGACAATAATGAGATGTCACTACGTACCTATTAGCGTGACCAAAATTCAGAATATAGACAAAACCAAATGCCGGTGGAGACGTGGAGCAACAGGGGCTCATCGCTGGTGGAGACACAAAATGGTCCACTTTGGAAAACAGTTTGTCAGTTTCCTACAAAACTAAACATACTCTTACCATATGATCCAGCTATCACACTCCTTGGTATTTATCCAAAGGAGTTGAAAACTTATGTCCACACAAAAACCTGCACATGGATGTTTATAGCAGCTTTATTCATAATCGCCAAAACTTGGAAGCAACCAAGATGTCCTTCAGTAGGAAGATGAATAAATAAACTTGGTAGATCCCGACAATGGAATATTATTCAGCTCTAAAAAGAAGAGCATTATTAAGGTACAGAAAGACTTGAAGGAAACCTAAATGCATATTACTAAGCAAAATCTGAAACTGCTCTATACTGCACGATTCCAATTATGAAATTCTGGAGAAAGGCAAACGCTAGAAAGATCCGTGGTTGTCAGGGTTGAAAGGAGGCGGAGAGAAAGGGATGAATGCATAGAGCGCAGAGGATTTTGAAGGGAGTGAATGGTTCTATGTCATTATACGTTTGTCCAAACCCCAACTCTTGGTGTTCACAACACAAGAGTGAACCCGCCTGTGAAGTACGGACTCCGGGTGATGACGTGTCAACGGAGGTCCATCAGCTGTACCATTCTGGCGGGGGTTGTTGATGGTGGATGTATTAGTTGGGGTTCTCCAGAGAAACAAGACCAATAGGATGTGGATGCATAAAGAGATTTATCGTAAGGAATTGGCTCCCGTGTTTATGGAGGTATGATTATAAAAATCTGCAGTTGACACTGGAGACCCAGGAGAGCAGATGCTGTAAGTTCCACTCCAAAGGCCAGCAAGCTTGAACGCAGGAAAAGCCAATGTCCCAATTAAAAACCAGTCAGGCAGGAGGCATTCTCTCTTACTTGGGGAAGGTCAGCCATTGTTCTTTTCAGGCCTTCAACTGATTGGGTGAGGCCCACCAACATGGGGGAGGGCAACATGCTTGACTCAGTCTACCAATTCAAATGGTAATCCCACCCCATACGCCCTCGTAGACACACCCAGAATGCTGTGTGAGCAAAGATCTGGGCACCCGTGGCCCAGCCATTACAGTGGGCACAGTGGGGGAATCCGTGCACTTGTGCGAGCAGGGGGCATATGGGGACGCTCCGTACCTCCAGCTCAATTCTTCTGTGAACCTAAAAGTGCTCCAAAGAATAAGAATAAAAGTGCTCCAAAGAATATATTCAAAAAAAAAAAAAGAAAGATTAACAGTTCAGAAGGAATAGCACGCTTCTCAAAGAAGTAACCTCCAAACATAACTACATGAAAGGTAAATGAATTTTACAGAAATAAATTTCAGTTAAATGGAATTGATTAGCTAGATTCACCAGACCGTTTGTTCAAAAGCATCCCCCAGCCCAAGCAGGTATTAACTCACACCCTTAGGGCATGACAATAATCATGAATTGGCCATTTAAATGTGTATAATGATTGTTCTGTTGCTATTATGGAAGAGGATTTCTGGGTGTAGATAAAAGTAGACAGAGAATCCTACAGTAAAGAGAATTCTGCCACCTTCAGTCTGGACCACAGGAGAGGGGGGTCTATTTAGCTGTTCAGCACAGGGCCCACTCGCTCCAGGGCATAGGAGGACCCTAAACACTTCGGCAACAATGAGATAAGGTAGGTTTTAGTGACTATTACACCAGGCTGGATGTTAAATCACAGCTCACTGTTGCCTGAAACTCAAATAGGGCCACCTCATGTTTTGCAAATAAAGTTTTATTGGAACACAGCTATGCTCATTTGTTTACCTATAGTCTGTGACTGCTTTTGCACTGCAACGGCAAAGGCACATGGATACAAAGCCTCACTTTACCATCTGGCCCTTTGTAGAATAATCCGGCCAACCCCTAATAAAATTCATCAATTGCTATTTTCTTAGGGGCAAGTTTTGCTCGTTTAATTTTATGGGGGAGGAAACAAAACACCCAACCTTTTCTAAACAAAATATGGTATCCTGAATTAAATCCTGGAAGAGAAAAGGAACATTAGTTTAAAAAATGGTAAGAACTGATAAAGTCTAGAGTATTACAGCAATGTTAATGTCAGGGTCTTAACAAACACGCCATGGTTACACAGGATATTAACATTAGGGAAGTTCTCCGAACGATGCATGCCACTTTTCTGAAAATATAAAATTATTCCAAGATAAAAATGTGTATTTAAAGAAAAATTCTCTGCAGACAGATATTTGACATAAGCATGCCGAGTGTGAATTAAGTCTGTCTCCAATCACAGCAGCGAGGTGGCTATGGAGATCAGTCATTCATTTATTCAATAAACATTTAAACCTTCTTTGGTTTAAATGTTTATTGAATAAATAAGAAGCCTCTTTTAGGCACGTATGGATAAACCTCAGCTGGCTTCCCTGATTTTGGTCATTTTATCCAAGCTGAATGTTGGAACCTGTAAAAATCTTCCTGACACAGATGGCAAGTGCATTGTGGGCATGTCATCGGAGGTCTGGATGTGCAGGTAACAACGAATTCAGAGGCTAAGCACTAATAAGACCCTTCCTTTTTAACCTTCCCAGAGGAAGTTTGAAAAAGAAAAAGAAGTATGAAATGAATGCTTCCTTAAAGTATTGATGAGAGAAGGAGGTAAAAAACATCTTTGAACATCTGCTGTTGGCATGGGTGTATGTTTCCTCTGTTGGCTGGCTTCCAGATCTGAGCGCCATGAAAACATTAACCTAGACTAAATCCAAACGACTGAGGCTGGGGGACCAGGCTGGATATATGCTGCTTTGCGACAGCACATCAGAGGGAAGTTGTTTACACTCCTGCCAGAAAGATCATGCCACACGCAGACGGGGTTCTGGGTGACTGGAAGCCAGACACTTCAAAAGGCAAAAGTGGGTATGAAATCACGCGCAGGGAACTACCAGAGCAGCAGCGCTCCAACCTGCCCTTGAGCCGGTCAGACAAACGCCAAGACGATGCGCAAGATGGCAAGCAGCGTCTGCATACGGGGACCCTGCCACGTCTTGGGGTTTGATGTTTTTATTTGAACAACTGTACAGAGAAGGAAGCTTCCTCCTCCCTTTTCTCCTCAGTGAACGTCCACCCTCACAGTAAGGGCACATCAGGGTAAGGAGATTACAACTGTTAGAGGAGTTAGTTACCCCGTCCTGCTCCTCTAAGGTTCAGACCGTAGTTAAACTCTGCAAAGTTTCAGGGAAACAACCGTACCTATCCTCCCTCCGCTTGCTCAGTCGTGGTTTCATCCTCTGCAAAGTGAAGGGATTAGAATAATAACATCGAATGTGCCCTTCCACTCTGAGATTTATGACACTCATGCCAGACCAATGAGTTCTGGCATCCAAACGCTCCCTTTGACCTCATTGGGGATGTGTCCGCTGGAGAGAAAGTGAGAGAGTCGAGGGCTGGAGCCCCGGCTTGAATGATTTGGGTGAGATAATACTGACATTCAAAAAGTAGGCATTACTGGAACGCACCGGGTGCTCTCACGGGTCCAGCCTTTGGAAACCAGTGTTGTACGCGCCAGCAGAGATTCAGCAAAGGCTACCACAGTGATCTCAAGGAGGAAACTTGAGTCTGGGGGAAAAAAATCGTATTGTTTGGATTGTATTTCCTGTCATAAAGTTGGAGTCACCGTTTTCGCTCCCAAGCCGGAAACGAACTGTTTCCTTATTGCCGAAGGCCTGAGATATGGGGTTAAAAGTCCCAGCATGGAAAGTAATTCGGTGGCAGTGTTCCCCAGAAAACACTGACCGAATACTCCACAGGTGATGTGCTCACTGCTAAAAGCTTTACAGGAGTTTTCTCATTCAACTCCCACATCAGCCCTAAGGGTAAGAGATTGTCAGGACTCCAACAGGAGGAAACTAATTTTCGGGCTAAATAACTCACCCCAAGTCATACAGCTAACAAGGACCTCGAACTCAAGCGGTCAGAACCCAAAATCTACGACCGTCAACACCCCACCTGGAGCCCAAAGACATGGGATGTGAATGTGCAGAATTAGTGTCAGAAAATGCCCAGCTAAGTGACAATTTGACTTTCCTTCTCAGAAATGAAATGACGAAGGTTTGTTCGCCACAGTTCTAGAAGCTGAGTCCTAGCATCCCTCTGTCCCAGGGGATCAGTAACCTGTGTCCTTTAGCCACTGACCCATGCCAACAATTGACTGTGAGCTCTGGGTGTTTCCTCAGACAACTTGACCTTGGGAGCAGCCCGCTAGCTGAAAAGTAGGGTTAAAAAGGCTACACAGGGGCTTCGCTGGTGGCGCAGTGGTTGAGAGTCCGCCTGCCGATGCAGGGGACGCGGGTTCGTGCCCCGGTCCGGGAAGTTCCCACATGCCGCGAAGCGGCTGGGCCCGTGAGCCATGGCCGCTGAGCCTGCGCGTCCGGAGCCTGTGCTCCGCAACGGGAGAGGCCACAACAGTGAGAGGCCTGAGTACTGCAAAATAAAAAATAAAAAAAAATCTACACACCTTCCCAGTTATAAGAAAAACTCACATGCAATCTGGAAATGGAGTAACACTTAAAATCAAAATACATCATCTTCACACAAGAAAGATGAAACTACCGTTTTTTCCAGTTAAATTATAGTACTATGCATCTGCTATTTCTGTGGTTCTTATTTAATCTATCTTTCTGGGTCTCTGATGAAAATACTATATGAAACTTACAAAAGAGCTTTTCCTGTTCAGGAGTATATTTTGCCTTGTGTGACTACATTGTCATATTTTATGACTATCTCAAGAACGTGATAAAGTTAAATATATTGCCCTTTCCCTAAATGTGAATATCTGCTCAAAATATATACTGTACTTTTGTATATTCTACTAAAGTTCATGCTTGGGAATTCCCTGACGGTCCAGTGGTTAAGACTTGGCGTTTCCACTGCAGCGGTCACGGGTTCGATCGCTGGTGACGGAATTAAGGTCCCGCCCACCTCACGGCCCGGCCAAAAAAATAAATGAAAAATAAAGTACATGCTTGCTTGTGCCATATAAATGGCTTGTCATTAAACATAAGTGTCCTTGTGTAGAAAGTTTGCATATATTCTTATTTTAATTCAGCTTAATTCACTGAATACTTTTTAAAGTTTTATGCTTTGTCTCAAGCTAATTGTCACACGTCTTACAATAATGTCAAAAGTCAGACTCTCCTTCTATCTGACATTTCCGACGCATGGAAGCTTATCTTTAATAATGAGGCATATAAAATTGATGGTATTCAATCACTGTCACCTACAAAAAATGATATTTTCATACAGTTTTACCGAACATATCTAGTTGAACAAAAAGTAGAAAACTTTGCAAGTATTACCTTGAAACTAATGAATGAGAATATTGGAGTTACACTGTATATATTTCTGCAAACATATTTTCTACATGCAACCATATAGATACAGAATGATGTGCACTCCGTCAGACTGCCCCTCGTGTTCTCCGCAAGAGGAGTAAAAACCACAGTTCAGTTGCGTATCAGAACTGGCAGGAATTCTTTCAGTCTGAGGAAGCGATCTGATGATAGCAATGTTGTAAGAAGTCTGTGGTGAGTTCACTTAAGACACAGTGTTCTGTTCTTGTCGGTTCCTGCACTCCAAAATGTAGCTTTTGCAACCAGGGAGAGAATGAAGGCAGCAATCTATGAAAACAGCTTGTGAGAAAAAAACCAAATAATATGGCTTGCAAATGTTGAGAAGGAAGAAGAATGTACCTTCTTAAAGACGTGCGACAAGATGTTCCAGGGGAACCTGAGTGTGTGTGTGTGTGTGCGTGTGTGAGTGTGTGCACGTGCACACCTGTGTTTGAGTGTGGTTGAGTGTGCATGTGTGTGCTTTGGGGGGGCATGCATGCACATGTGTGAGTATGTGTACCTGTGTGTGGGTGTGGGGTGGATGTGAGTGTGAGTGTGTGTGTGTGTGTGTTTCTACATTCACAGAAGATGAGCCAGAAGATGCCCATTGATTCCGACTAAACTGGCTTGAACTTGGACGCCCTGGAATCGGATCAAAGGCATCCCCAGAGATGTTGGAGAGGAAATGAACCAAAACCTCTGTTTCCAGTTAGGGTGGAATTAACTCCATAATTGAGTCTGGCAGAATGACTCTGCAAGCCAGGAATTTTGATAGATGGTGTTGTGTGAGCTAAGCCAGGCTGAAGTTTCAACATAAATAACACGCTTGTTCCCAGTTTCAGGGGAAGAGCTAAATTTTAAACCAAGGTTGTCTTCATTTCCCTTTTTTCCTTCTCTTTCTCTTGAATTTAGCAATAGCATGCCTTCAGATGACAAGTGAGGGATTTCGCAACGGATCTTTCCAAAGCAGCGATGGATACAGGAGAAAACCATGGATGGCGAGTAAATGGATGGGAACCAAAGTCGTCCCAAAGAGAGTATGCAAAGCTGTATTAGGATTACCTGAGCATCTCAAGCCCTCCTACAATGAGCCTCCTGGGCAGTCCTCTCCGAAGTCCACTTGCAGAATCCCTTGCTGGCTACAGCCTGACACCCTCGGATCCCAGGTCGGTTCCTGAGAGGCGCCCTGGGGCCTTCAGGCTTGTTTCTGGGAACTAACTTCTCACAACAGGTCGAAGACCTGCTCACGCATGGGAACTGTTCAGGTTAAGACAGAAGGTCTGGAGTCTACCGCCTTGGTTGGCATCTTGGCTGCCCCCATGTAAAAGTCACTGGGGTAAATTTTGACCTCTCTGGGACTTTCCTCTTTATAACAGGGGGATTACATACAGTGGTTTTTGTGAAAAAGATGAGAAATAGAATACAATGCTTAGGGCAGGACCTGGGCCTTATGAATAACAAGTGGCTTTATGTGGACTGTGCTGTCCATCTGAAATTCTCTGGAGGAATCAGCAGCCTGGAAGTTTTATCAGCGAGAAAACTTGCAAAAGCTCCTGGTGTGGAGAGGAGAGAGCCACCGGGGCATCAGACAGAAGAATCCTCAGTGGGACAGGGCGGGGAAAGGTGCAAAACCAAAAAGAAGGAAGTGGAGGTGACCATGGAGGCCTCCACAGTCACGCAGGGTACACTGGACTTCTCCAAAATCCCGAAGGGGTGAAATGAGATGACTGCTTCCCATGTACTCAGAATTTCTCTTCTGCATTTTCTCTTAAACCGTGGGGGCGAAAGGGGATCTGGAGAGACTTCTGCCAAACCAGATGACAGGACAAGAAGTCGGCCGGTCCGCTGGTGATGCCGAAAGTGGTAAAACTCCTTTGGCCGTTAGGTCCTGTCTGTGCTAGTTTTGATCTGAAAAACCTGCCCCACGTAAAAACCACAGTTCAGAAGAACTCACAACGTGGAGTGCGTCTCTGTGAGATGAGCTGCCTCTTATATTATGTAGCCTCCCTTCCCTGTCGCTGTTTCACTGAACCCCTGAGTGTTTATTTCCTACTTGACATCTTCCTTCTTCTGCCTCTGCCCCCTCCTTCCCACTGTCCCATCTTTGTAAGAAATGCCTACAAGAAAAAATGGCTGTCATGACAACCAGAATGAATGAACAAGCAGAGCATTTGTCATCGAATATGTCCTCAGGTGGCCGTGGAGTCCACCATCCAAGGGTTGGACAAGCCTATGAACCACGGCCCATGCTGGAGGCCATCACCCAGTCAAAAGCCAAACGCTGCCTGTCTGCGGGGTCCTGAGTCTCAGATTTGCAATGTGGAGTCTTGGTTTGTATTTTTAAAAGAACCAAGCCCTATGAAAGCATTTATAGTCAAGATGAAATTATTTAATTGGACAGAGGAAAGAGTCTCGGGAGATTCAGGGGATGGGGGTAGAACTTGGTACATTTTCTTTGTTCTCTCATCTTAAACCCTGTATCAAAGAGCGTAAACAAAAGCTTTTCTTTTTGTATCGATGTGCACCTGCCTAAGTTGGCAATGCTGCACACGTAAGGGTATATATTTGCTTACTGGGATTGACTGGATTAAACACTGTTCATCTTTTGGATGGGCTCTTGCAAGCTACAAATTCAGAAATCCTAAAAGCAAATCTTAGCAGAGCAAACACATTTTCTCTCTAGAAGTGCTGTCACAGGAGGGAATGCAGTCCTCTGGGACCAGTGCCCATCCACTTCAGCTATAATTTTAGAACATCATTTTAAAACAAATATATATATGTATAATCTCCAAACTCACTCACACCAGCTCAATTTTGATTTTGGTAATGCCTTCCAACAGTAGGAAAAAATTACAAGTGGATCTGGTATTTGTCCCTGGTGAATGTTGGTGCAGATAAACATATCCAGTTTCGATGACTAACTCATAATTTCTCGTTGCTGCTTTGAAACAGTGACAGCCAAGGCTCAGGAATACCCCTCACCTGTCTCAGGAGACCAGGCTCCGAAACATCCTTAGCATTTAACCTTTTCAGGGCATAGTCAAAAGAGTCAAATTCCAGAGACAATGGTGGGAAATCCAATAAATATACACAGCTTTTTTTTTTTCAAGAGATCAATCCATTTTAGATATCAAATAACAGCCCTATTTGTTCCCAAATGGGCGCTGTAGTTTTTTTGTTTGGGGTTTTTTTTGTTTAACATATTTTTTGGAGTATAATTGCTTTACAATGGTGTGTTAGTTTCTGCTTTATAACAAAGTGAATCAGCTATACATATACATATATCCCCATATCCCCTCCCTCTTGTGTCTCCCTCCCACCCTCCCTATCCCACCCCTCTAGGTGGTCACAAAGCACGGAGGTGACCTCCCTGTGCTATGTGGCTGCTTCCCACTAGCTCTCCATTTTACGTCTGGTAGTGTATATATGTCCATGCCACTCTCTCACTTCGTCCCAGCTTACCCTTCCCCCTCTCCGTATCCTCAAGTCCATTCTCTAGTAGGTCTACGCTGTAGTTTTGAGTTTCACTGGTCATGACTGTAGTTTGCGCAGTATTTGGTGGGTCTGGAAAGAGCAGGTATCCCAGAATTCATTCAGTTTTAGTATGTAGCCCAGTTATTTGATACAAACATAGGAAGTGTGTACAACGTGTGCTTCCCATGGCTTCCACACATCCATACCATGCAGTGCTTTAAGTGCTGGACCTCCAGGCAAGTCTAAACTATAAATTTTTGAAATTATATATATGCACA
Organism: Grampus griseus; assembly: GCF_964374135.1. Classification (NCBI taxonomy): domain Eukaryota; kingdom Metazoa; phylum Chordata; class Mammalia; order Artiodactyla; family Delphinidae; genus Grampus; species Grampus griseus. The sequence continues at coordinate 3,303,349 of NC_139012.1, read as the reverse complement.
CACACACACACACACACACACACACACATTTATAGTCACTGAGTGAGTGAGTCAGCAGATATAAACACATATATATCTCTCACAAATACAAAGGTCAAGAGTGTACCAAAGATTTCAAAGAGGGATCCTACAGAGCTAATTAAAATAGTCAGATATAATCATAGGGAAGCACTTAAATAAATAAGGATATATTCGACAACTGAACATCGCTGAGCCACCGGAAGAGTGGACATAGTTATTTGCTGACAGAAAAGATATTCCTCAAACGGTGTTACGTGGTGGGAAGAAATCAGGCCAAGTACGATCGTCTTTTTGGGAAAATAAGCAGAATGTGAACGAGAATTCTGGAATACAGACCAGCAGAGTTTTAACTGATTATCTCTGGGTAGGGGAATTATGGGTCGTTTTTTCCTTCTTTTTGGTTGTCTGCATTTTGCGCTTTCTCTATGTCGCATGTAAGTGGTTTTTTTCATGAGAAGAATGATCTTGAGCTTTAGAAACTGTATCCCAGCGCCTTCGGGGTAAAGAGGACAGAAGACGGCTCACTCTGGGGACAGGAGTCTGAGATTTCCCAGTGAGCCTCTGGAAAGAGGAGGAAGTTTCAAAAGTTAAAGAAGCTATAAAATAGGAAAATCTTTCTCTTCTGAAAGCCTTTCTCCGAAAAGATGCACCATGCACAGACACAGAAGCATCTCCCCTCCTCCAGGTGTGTACACCCCCAGCTGCAGGCCAGCACTCCCCGGAACCCCGCCAGCCACAGTGGAACTTCCGTTCCCTGGTGTACCTACCCCTCCAGGTAGGCTAACTCAGCCTCCACTCATTCTCTTTCCCCTCTTACTTTTCAATGTCAAGAAAGAGAGAAATATTCATCCTAAAGGTGACCAGGGCCACATGACAGTTATTTGTACAACCAACGGTTTCTTAAAAAAGGTACTTAAAAAAAACTCACCTTTTTAGGAAAAATACTTTTTGGCACAAATGACCATCATGTAGTCGTGATTTTGCTCCTGCTGGATGCCCCGTGGTGGCCCACGTGATGGAGAACAGCACCCAGGCAGTGTCACCCGAGCACTTTACTGAAGATGAAAGTTCCCACCAGAGAGTCAGTCGTGACCAGCCAGACCCAAGCTGCTGGCTCTGGAGAAAGTGGATCAAAGCCACACGCTGCACTGTGTCCCGACCAACAGCCCAGCATCCACTGGTCCTACTCAGAGGGGGCTGTCCTCTCGTCCCCTCCCCACTTCCTATACCTGCTCATCATCTATTCCTTCCCTCAGTGGATATGATGAGCTAGACAAAGGTGGAACAGTGAAGAAATAAAAGTAAATAACATCCCAGTCCCACTTTCAAGGAGCTCTCATCAAGCGAAGGGAGAAAGACATACAAATAATTATTACGAAGCTGCGGCTCCCTGACTCGGGTTTCACAGGCCCAGAAAGAAAAAGAAGAATAAGAGGAAGATTTAGAGCTGCCAGTGAAGGACAGTTTTCAGAATGAGGACAATTCCCTACCCCCCTTCCTGATAAATACTAAAACCTTTTTATTTCAAAAAAAATTTTAATGTGACAAACAGGACGTAATCTCAGAATAAAGAACCGTCCTTGTCAAGAGAGCATAGTTAGAAAAGCTACTCTGATCCATCAGTCAATCAATCATTCTGTCTAAAGCTCTAGGATTGGTCATCTTTTTCCATTTTGCCTTGGATTAGTGAGCATTTCTTGATGTACCATCATGGGTCTGTTCATGGGTATTTGGATCCAGGGCAGGATCCGATATAATGGAAGTCCCCACATTTGAGTGGGACCTGTGCTCGGTGGAATAGAGTCCCCCCAAAATTCATGTCTATCCAGAATCTCAGAACGTGACCTTATATGGGAAAAGGGTCTTTGCAGATGTAACTTTGAGATGAGGTCATACAGGTTTAGGGTGGATCCAATGACTGGGGTCCTTATAAGAAGAAAAAGCAGAGGCACAGGGAGAATTCCACGTGTGGCGACCGAGACTAAGTGGTGTGTCTACGATCCAAAGAACACTAAGGATTGCCAGCAGAAGCTAGGAGATGGGCGGGGGCAAACTCGCACTCTGAATCCTCCAGAAGAAACCAACCCTGCTAACACCTTAATTCTGGACTTCCGGCCTCCAGAACTCTGAGAGAATTCATTTCTGTTAAGCTAACCGGGTTGTGGTACTTTGTTAAGCAGGCCTAGGGAACTGATACAAGGGCCAATGAGGAGACATCATTCACTTGACATCGAGGATGTGGAACCACAGAAAAGGTTTGTAGGGATGGAACATTGGATATGCACCTTCAGAGAAAAATATCTTTCAATAGCCAAAGTGGGGGGATATCAAAGATCGGGGGTGGGGGCATTTGGGATACAGGGACGGTGTGAACTGGGTCCAGAACTGTGGTGATGATGACGGTGAAGATGATGATGACGATGAAGGTAATGATGATGTTGGTGATGATGATGACGGTGGTGGTGATGATGGTGATATTGATGATGTTGATGATGATGATGATGAAGGTGATGGTGATGATGAAGATGGTGGTGATGATGATGACGGTGGTGGTGATGAAGGTGATGGTGATGATGAAGATGGTGGTGATGATGATGACGGTGGTGGTGATGAAGGTGATGGTGATGATGAAGATGGTGGTGATGATGATGACGGTGGTGGTGATGATGGTGATGGTGATGATGATGATGAAGGTGATGATGGTGATGAAGGTAATGATGATGGTGATGAAGGTGATGATGGTGATGAAGGTGATGGCGATGATGGTGGGATGGTGATGAAGAAGGTGATGGTGGTGGTGGTGATGATGATGATGAGTAACATTAAGGCGCTGATTTGGGGGCACTTGGAACTTAGATTTGAATTTTGTCTTTGACACTAACTGATATATGAAATCTGGGGCACCAACGCTTCATTTCCTCATTTATAAAATGAGGATAATAATAATAATAAAGCCTAAGACATAGACTTATTGTGATGGTTGAATAAAATTCTGTATATATTACACTGTGCCTGGAATGCACTCAGTAAATGTTAGCTACTGTCATTTTTATTCTTTTTTTATTAGATGGATTATTTGATAGGGAGTGAACACTTACGGTAGCAAACTAGTTGGAAAAATTTATGATACGTTTTACCCAAGAATAGCTTGTGTATGGTCATGAAACAAAATGTAATTCAGATTTCGTTGGTGGGGTTCCTGCGTTACCACGCCCTGCCTGCTAGGGGGTTGGCAAAACTCCTGACAAAATCTGAGAGTTTTTCTTTCATATCATTTCCTTGCAACTTCTTCTCAGCCTCGTTTGTAAGTAACACCAGAATATGTCACAACAAACTATGTCAAATTGAGACTCTACTTACACCAGGACTGACATATCAATTTGGAATATCTGTCTCTCCTTCTGTAGTTGATCAAAGTTCATTTAAGCCATTTCCTATTGTATTTGTGTTGTTCTTAGCCTTGGAAATTTTCTCTTTGGGAACGATTATCTTTTTTTTTACTGACTGGCAACAGATCTGCCCCAATGAAGGCCATGAACCATTTGCCCAAAATGCTGTAGATATTTACCCTGTGTCTGTGTTTGTCTTTTCGTTTCACTCCTGCTCTTGGGTTTTGTCCATGTAAACTTTTGTATTTCATTTTTACAAAGTCAAATCTGTGACTATTCCTTCTGTAGTTTCTTCCACTGATTCACGCTTAGAAAAACGTCCTTCCAAGGTTAGTTATATTTCTACCTGTATTTTAGTTTAGATCTTTATATTTTTCTTTTTTATATTTGACTCTTTAATCCATCTGGATTTTTTGTAGTTTCTTTGAGGTAAGAATCTAAGTTTTGTCTGTTTATTTGTTGCTTTGCTGTGTTTTACAAATATTAGCTGATGTCCTAGCATTATCTATTAAATGAAAGTGTCATTTCCCACTTGATTTGAACATGCTTACTTTATCACATAATAAATATTTTATCTAAGGGAAGTTCTCCCTGAAAATACCCTCTTAAATGACTGTCAACATCTACAGATGAGGTGGGAAAAGTCGAGAACTTACGTGACTCGAGAAGAGAAAGAGGCAACCATGCCTCAGCGAATCTCTCGTGAGAAGCGGTCCCTTTCCCACGGCTGTTTCCCCTCCCTGGCTGCATGAGGCCCCTTTGCTAACAGGTACTGGGCTCAGGAACCTTTTTGCTGGCTGGTTGGCATTTCCTGAGTAAACACTGCACTCACTAAACAAGTTACTGCATATTGAAGTGTTTAGCAGATGCAAAATCCGAGCCAGAGGGAGCGCACCCAGCTCAGAGGGTCCAGCCTCTAGACAAGTCGTTTCTCAAGGCCACGGGAAGAATCTTGAGAGCATCGCCCTGGGCCCTGACCACCCTGGGGTAAGAGCTGTCACACTGCCTTCACCTGCCCGGATGGATGTCCAGAGACACCTAATGGGTCAACAGGAGTGGTTAGAAAGAAGGCAGGGGACTCCATCCAACAAGAGTACATCCGATTGCAGATGCATGTACTCTTCACATGGAGGCTCCTGGTGGGGTCACCGCGCTTCTATCCATGACCCATGGCATTGCCCACCCACCCCAGTTACACCACCAGAGACATTTCTGACCGACAGGCAGATCTGGGTGACGAGACGTCTCATCCTTACCGAGCTTCATGCCTATTAATACCTAGAGCATAACAAGGTGAATTTTTAGGGTGCGTTTTTAGTAACACTGTTCTAGAAATGAGCTGAAACTACCAAAACATTTTTGGGAGTCTCCCTCTTTTCTTCCGTACCCTTCCCTTCTCCATCAATTCAATCCTAAAGCCACTCGGTGGGTTGGAGCCAGGTGGATGTCCATGCTGGGTGGAAGGAGCCACAGAGGAGCAGGAGGGCAAGGTGGCATCTGGTGAGGCTCACCGGAGCCTGAGCCGGGTGTGGGGGTGTTCCCGGGGCTGTGGTGCAGCCTCGGTGCCAGGGTCCGGCAAGACGGGGACTGGGGCGAGAGGTGGGGGAGAAATGGGACCAAGGGCAGCCTTGGGGGTTGGTGCATGCTTGGCAGCAGACCCCAGTGGGACGAGACGGGGGGCACACACGGGTGCTGGAACCCTGGGTACTGAGCAGGATGGAGGGTGTATCCGTGTGGGAGGGGCAGGCCCAGGAGAGCTCACAGGTGGGGGGCAATCCAGACAGGGTGCTGACAGGTGGGCAGAAAGCCCACGTCGGGGTGCAGTCTGGCAGAAGGCCAAACAGAAGCTGGCGGTTCCCGTGCAGGGGAGGGGCGGCTGCGGTGGGAGAGTGCGGCCAGGGAGGCTTACCATCAGGGAGTTACAAACTCAGGACGAAAGGTGACGCCAAGCCTGTGACGCTCAGCTTGAACTCGGGGTCTTCAATACGAGTAAGTATGCGTAGAAGCAAACGTGGATGGAGCTGTGGGTGCCTGCACGTGCCGATCAGCTTTGTCCGCTGACACCGGCTCCCACTCCAGAGCTCGCTTCCAAACCCCATCCTCCCCTCGGGCGAACCAGTGCTTCTTGGAGGCCAGGGCAGGGAAGGGCCAGGGTCCGCCTACAACCTGTCTTCATGCTGACAGTGAGTACGTGCCTAAAGAGTGCTGGCACGTAGGCTCCACGCTCAGATTCCCCCAAAGCTGGACACATTGGAGCATCACGATAAGTGATGATAATAAAAGATTATACTCCACTGAGTGAAATGGAAACCACGAGTTCATACTAATAGAGGCAAACATGGAAATGAACAGAGTAAATGTTGGACAAGAAGCAGGTTATGCACAGTTTGTTTTTTGTTTGTTTGTTTGTTTTTTGTTTGTTTGCGGTACGCGGGCCTGTCACTGCTGTGGCCTCTCCCGTTGCAGAGCACAGGCTCCGGACGCGCAGGTTCAGCGCCCATGGCTCACGGGCCCAGCCGCTCCACGGCATGTGGGATCTTCCCGGACCGGGGCACAAACCCGCGTCCGCTGCATCGGCAGGCGGACTCTCAACCACCGGGGAAGCCCCTTATGCACAGTTTTAAGGTGGTTCCCACCCGACTCGTATTAGTCACGAAGGGGAAGAGGAGTGAAGATGCCAGCAGACGCCGTCTCATCAGGCAGTCAGTGACCGTCACCATCCCTCCTGTGTCCTTCCTGCCAGCCTCTGGAGGAGCTGCCAGCATCACGAGGGGGCAGCAGGCAGCCCCAGAGTCTCCACAACGCCGGTAACCCTCACAGTCAAGGTCACCAGAGTCAAAGACAGGTCCAGGAGCTCCTTCAGGGTGGTGAAGACAAAAGAAACGTGACGACTAAATGCAGCACGAGGTTCTGAAGCGGATCCTTTTGTTTTCAACCACTTTTTAGGGCAAACGTGAGTGCCATCTGGGGACCGGTGATGCACCCTGTTAAGTGTGGTTTTCCCGGCTCTGCTGAGGTCACGTGGAGAATATTCGCATGTTTAGAAGATGCAGACTACAGTGCTCAGGGATCTTAGGACATCACAGAGGCAACTCGTTCTCAAAAGTTTCAGGAAAAAACATTATTTGGGTGGTACTTTCAACTTTTATGTAAGTAGTTTTTGCTTGTTGAAAAACTCAGACTTTCTATAGGGGATTCCTTTATGCACAAAGGGAGGATAAAAAAAACTTCGGATGAAAATAAGTCCCCGGACCCCTGGCAGCCTGTGCACCCGCATAGGGTCATCCTGTCCCCACTCCCCCAGCTGGCATGGACCGTTCCCAGGTCACATGAGCGTGACCTGTGATGACACATGCGTGCCCCGGGCTGCCAGCGCAGCGCACGGTGACGAAACCCCCTGCAGTGTGCCAGCACCCTAAATAAAGGACGGTGAGACCCACAGATGACATCCCTGGGCTGCCAACCAGGAGGAAGGGAGAGGCTGACTGACGACCAGAGCGGGTCAGGAAAGGTCTGCTTTGGGAGGCCGGCGAGATGAACTTCCAATGAGAAGTGACCAGGGGATCTCAGGACAGGGATAATGGCAACACTAAAAATAACCAGAGCGGCTGGGCTTGCTCGGTGCTAAATCCTCGGCTCCAGCATCTCATGTGACCGTCGCCAGCATCCTGAGAAGTGAGTATAATTAGTACCCCCGAGGGAGGAGGAAACCTGAGGCCCGGAAGGTTGAAGGACAAGGCACCTGTGACCTGCTAACTAGACTGGCAGCAGCCAGCATCTCATGACACGTGCAAAGGTGGCCTCGTCGTGCTGCACACCTGAAACTCGCAGAGTGTTGTGTGTCCATTACAACTCAAAGGAAAATTAAAACATAGACAAACAAACAGTGTGGCTATGGTCATTCTGCTATTTAAGCATCACAGTGGTCCTAGGAGGGGGCACGTATTCTCTGGCTCTCACAGATGAGGACCCCGAGGCAGCGATGCTGGGGCCTCCCCCGGGGTCACAGCCTCTGATTAGGGAGCTGGACACCCAGCTTTCTCATTCACAGGCTGCTCTCTGAGCCTGCCTGCCCCAGACTCCCAAGACCTGTGTTGAGGGCTGCTTTCACAGACACAGCCTTTGTCACGGCAAAACTTGGTAGAAAGTCCTGTGAGCACGTTTCAACACCAGCAGCTTGACAGAGGGGAGGAGCTTCCCAGGGGTCACGCTCCACGGCCGCCGGCCTTCTGCACAATTCCCTCCACTCCTCCTGGGAGCCCACAGCCTCCTCCTTCCCCACCTCGTCGATGTCCCTGCTGAGCTTTGAGTGACTCTCTGGAATCGTCACCTTCGAGGGGGTAAAGTCACATCTTGTCTGGCAAGTGGAACCACGCACCCAACACGGCCAGGATGAGGGGCCCGCGGTGTGGGCTCTGCGTCGGGCATCCTTGCTCTGGTTGAATAGTGATGGCGTTCAGGCTAAACACAGAGCCATTGAATCCTCTAGGACCATCTCAGTGACTGTCACCAAGGGATGCACAGGGGACACTCCCAGGCATGCGGGGGAGGCCGGGCAGCGGCCAGAGCCCCGTGGCCAGCCTGTTGCCGTCACCAGCCAGGCCATCTGGTTTTAACATGGGGTTGATGCTGTATCCGCCCCCCCTCCCTGTGACTGAGTTGTCCCCTCCGCGTCTAGCTGAGCAGGGAGGCTGGGGTCCGAGGGAGGGAGAGCCTGGGGAGGGCCGGTGCCTGGGGGCAGCCCCAGGGGTCTCTCATCTACCCCTTTGTCTTCCTATACGTGCAGAGCACCCATGATGCTGCAAAGGGAAGGAGACGGGGACCCCGTGTTCCCAGGAGCCGAGCCACCGGATCTTCAAGGACCGTCCTGCACACACAGCCCTCTCATCCGTACGAGAACAGGGCTTCGCACGTGTCTTAGGACAGGGCACGGAAGGCTAGGATGAGAAGGGGGTAGAGCCCACTGCCCGGCCTCCGTAGCCGCCGTGGGTCTGGGTGGAGGCACGATGCATCTGTACTCCTCAGCCCAGTTCTGCTCGGCGCTCTTCCCTCTGCCTTGGCCCTCGGGAGGCAGGAGGCCAGATCTCAGTGCTTCTCTCTCCATAAAGATGGGAGCCACTCTGGCCACGCTGGGACGTGGCCTTGCACACTCACGCCTCCTCTGCTGCGTGTGTAGGCCCAAATGTTTAAAGCAGACGGGGGTATAAAGGGAACACAGAGTGTACAAAGTGCTATAAAACACAAGGCGTAAACGCTGTCACGCTTGGTACTTTTAGGAGCGTGAGGGGGGATGGCCAGGAAATAAACTAGGCGCAAAGCCAGCTCTTGGATCTCCTTGTTATAGCCTCTTCCACTCATCCGTGTGCTGTGCGTTCCTACCCGCCCTAGACCTTCCGCTGTTCCCATCCACAACTGGAAGCCGCCGTCTGGCTCACAGGGCACCCCTGACCTTAATAAGGAGGATGACAACACCGGCTCATCACCATAACAAAGAATGTTTTCATCTTTTATGGTGTCGCCCAATACAGAACACTGGCATTTCTCTGACTTTTCATTCATGATCCGTAATCGTCGCAAGATTCTTACTGTCATCAACAGAGGCCACAGGTCACTCACCAGATCTGAGGTGTTTCATAGCCAAGGGCCGTCCTTCCCAACCCCTGAGGCTCACCAGTCAGGGCCCCGTGGAAGAGGGAAATAGACACCCTAGGCTGGGCCCCAGAGGTTCCCACCCAGTACGCCTCTATGGGGTCCCACCTCGCTGGGTTGAAATCTCTGACCCAGCAGTTTAAATAACTGTCCTCCTTTCCTCACCTTTTCAGGGTGATATTTTCTGGCCTTTATAGAAGGCTCCACTTCCCTCTGCATTAGTGGCTTCCTTACAATTCTAGAACATTCTCAATTAACAGGAAGTGGAGTCTGTCTACACGGCACCAAGCGATGTGCGCGTGAAGTCATCAGATCTGCGTGGATAGAAGTCAGGAAGCAGGAGCCCTGAGGGGCGGGGTCCTTGTCAGCTACTGGGAGATCTGGGGTTTCTTCAAAGACAACCTCTGGAGTTTTCACCGCTCCGTTACTGGTGGCTCCGAGAGGGCCTCACGCGGGCTCTCCTGCCTTTTGGCCGCACTCCCTCGTGTTTATCCCTCCCAACTCAACCTGGCTGTAAACTCCTACTAACTAAAGGTCACTACGTTTGAATTCAGCCTCTCTCTCTCTCTCTCTCTCTGGATTCCTTCTCTTAATAACACGTTTGACTTTAAAAGGAGAACACAGTTCTTTCACCAGCTCATCACGCAATTCACTCCACTGTGAATCTTATTTCACATCCGAGGGCATCTAAGGGCTTCAGTGCCAGGTTGCCGGTGACCTTGTCTCTCTGGCCTGTCTCAAACGCACAGCTCTCCCTCCGGTGGAAGCTGAGATCCTTGTGGGAGGCCCCGCACGGAGGATTGCTTTTGATTTTCTGTTCTCAAGTGCGTGCAAGCGAAACAAGGACATCCTGACGCGGTGGGATCTGCGGTGGTGGCTGAGTGCCGGCCTCTGGGCTGCTGCGGGCTCAGCACTGTTTCCCAGGGGCCGCGGACCAGCGTTTCCGCCACCAAATCCATTTGGCTCTATTTAGGAACTAAGTACAGGAAGGTAGTTATTGTACGAGATTAGTTTCCTGTAGGCCATAAATTGGCAGTAGCAGAAAAATACAGGATGAATTTATTAGCGCGCAAGGTCAGCTAAAAGGAAGGCGAGGCTGGCGAGGGTGCTGTGTTCTTTCTTTGAACCCACCTCCCAAACTCAGCCAGGCTGAAAAAGACCCTTTAACTACTTAATTACTTCTTAATAGTTTTAAGCAAATTCAAAAGACTGTGCCCGCCTTTGCTAAGTGCCTGGAGGTAGAGCTGCCTGGAATATGTCAGGAATTCCTGTTGGGACCGGAGTTTCTGAAACCCGATTAAAAGGCCCTACAATCTATGGCCTTGTGAGAGGGGGGTTTTTGTTTCTGTTTCTGTTGAGTTTTTTTTTTTTTTTTTGGTTGGGGTGCAGGGAGAGGAAGACTTAGCTGGTGTTGATTGGCTAGGTATTTACTTTGACCCTAGATTTTTGTATTTGGGAATCAAAACCAGCTTCTAACAGTTAAAAAAAAAAATTCAAGTCAAAAATGTAATTGTTTCCAACCAGAGATATGCTCATGTGACAAATGTCCCTGCAGATATTTGCTTTAGAAAGAACAAGTCACTTTTTTTTTTTAAGTGAATACTTCCTTGAAAACACAGAGTTGCAGGTAGCCGCAAAGGTGGGTTACGCTCCTCGTAAAGACACTTGTACGTTCTGAGAGATCCTTGGCTGGCCGAGCCTCCCGGGCTGGAGTCATAATCCTCCCTTTTCCCTTTGGAGATTTTTCCAAACGCCTTCAACCTGTCAGGTAAAATTAGGCCCCGCTGGTATGAGATGAAATACTTGGAGCCGGTTTTCCAACGCTTTTGCGTGAAAGGCTGTAATTCACATTTTAAATACACCGGAGATCTACAGTGACTTAGGGACCATTACCCTGAGACCCTGGCCCACCAACTCCCCACCGCGTGCTCCTCTGCGGTGTCACAAGGGTGGACGGCAGGGATTGAGGAAGCAGATAAAACAGCTCAGTCCTTTCCACCCCTTCCCGGCAGATGACAGCCCTGTAGAGTCTCCAATTTCTTGGGGACCCGTAGCACTTTATGTAGCAAACGGACCAGATGATCAACCTGTCTTCACGTAGCAAGGGCCCAGTTAACATTCACTGAAGGAGCCTCGTATGTTCCCTGGGGTTTGCTGCCCCCTGTCCCCTGGGGCAGCCCCTGCTGTGCCCTGCAGCCTTGGGGGCCTGTCACAGGACAGCCTGCAGGACTCGCAGTAGAGAGGGGGGTCCCGAGCTGCGTCCAGTTCAGAGGTTCAGACAGGCGCCTGGGCTGCGCTGCCTGATGGTTCCAAGCAAGTCAGGGCTCAATTGAATTGCGTCCACTTGTCCAGACCATGCTGCCTTTAGGAACACGTCTGAGAGAACGTCTCCTACAATCGGGTCTTACTCAGATGTTCTAGGTCTGCTTCGTGGCACCCTGCCCCAGAGCCCAGGAGAAGAACCACGGAGCACGCGAGCCAGCCTTGGTTCCATGGTCCCCTGCTCGGCCCTGCTGGGGGTAGGGGCGCTGGCACTATTCCTCCATCCTGTGATTTGCTGAAGGTTTGGATAAAAGCAGCTTGGCTGGACATTTGATCCTCCTTCCTTCCCCCGAAGAGACAAGGGTCTGAGGCGAGTATAAGCCTCCACGTATGTGTCCGGCATCAGTTGGGGTCAAGCCAGACTCAACCTCCTGTGACCTTCCGTGAGCCACTTATCACAAAAGAAATCCAGAAATTGAGGGGGAAGTTCGCATCCTAAATTGTACCAGCGAGAGCCTTCCCAAGGCCACCCGGGGCCAGACCCTGGCTGGCAGTGTCCTCACTGGCTCAGCAGGGCTCGCCTCCATGCAGCCCAGATCCAGGGTCCCCAAAACGAAGACGATGCTCCCTTCCCGTGTTGCTCTGAAGTCAGTGTTAGCCAATCCTGTGAACCTCAATCCAACAAATATTTAGAGCTCATAATAGCCACAGGCCCAGCTCTGCTCTTGGCTCTTGACGACTGAGACAGTCCCACCCTGGAGCTCCTGGATTTCTTCGTCAGGCACCTTCAGAGACAAGCTTTGTTCCCAATTCTGTTCTTGTAGAAAGGAAAAAAAAAAGGGGGGGGAGAATTTTCCACTCAGAGCCAGGAATCTTTTTTTTTTTTTTTTAACATCTTTTTTGGAGTATAATTGCTTTACAATGGTGTGTTAGTTTCTGCTTTATAACAAAGTGAATCAGCTATACGTATACATATATCCCCATATCTCCTCCCTCTTGTGTCTCCCTCCCATCCTCCCTATCCCACCCCTCTAGGTGGTCACAAAGCACCGAGCTGATCTCCCTGCGCTATGCGGCTGCTTCCCACTAGCTATCTGTTTTATGTTTGGTAGTATATATATGTCCATGCCACTCTCTCACTTCGTCCCAGCTTACCCTTCCCCCTCCCCGTGTCCTCAAGTCCATTCTCTACGTCTGCGTCTTTATTCCTGTCCTGCCCCTAGGTTCTTCATATCCTTTTGTTTTTTAGATTCCATATATATGTGTTAGCATACGGTATGTGTTTTTCTCTTTCTGACTTACTTCACTCTGTATGACAGACTCTAGGTCCATCCACCTCACTACAAATAACTCAATTTCGTGTCTTTTTATGGCTGAGTAATATTCCATTGTATAAATGTGCCACATCTTCTTTATCCATTCATCTGTCGATGGACATGTAGGTTGCTTCCATGTCCTGCCTATTGTAAATAGAGCTGCAAAGAACATTGCAGTACAGAGCCAGAAATCTTCGTGACAAACTTCAAAAATGATTCAGCAAACTCTCGCAAGACATGTGGCATAGGGTGTGCTGAGCTGGATAAGAGTAGAAAACACACAAGCCTAGGAGGGAGGAACCGCTGCCCTCTTCCCAGCTCCGGGCTGCACCCGCGAGAACAGCAAAGCGTGGCTGGGGCGGAGGGTGGGAGGGCCTTTCCTCCTCTGTAAACCCACGGAGGGGCCTCGCCTCCGTCTCCAGTGACACTTCCTCCAACCGGTGAGTGATGTGGCTATGGGGCCGCTGAGCACATGCGGTGGCTTCAGCTGAACTGAATCTTCTTACCCAACATGACCAGGCCCACCATGGACTCTGCCCAGCTGGCATGCTGCATCCAGGTGGTCCTGTTGAGTTCCCGGTCACGTCAAGGCGAGAGCCCCTCGACCCTACAAGGGTTATTCTGGGCGTGACCCCGCCAGGGACTCAGCCTAAGATCATCGCATGACTGTGAACTTGTGAAGCCAGGGATGGAAGGGAGGAAACAGAATCTTTAGGACCACTCTGGAGGCTCTGCTCCATGGCTTGAAAGATTATCAGAAACTCAAGAGTTGTTCTTTCCACCCCCTCACGTACCCTCCCACACGCCATGGCTGGCTCTCCTCTCGCTGCAGAGTATGTGCTGCCATGTCCTGGAGCTAGAAGATGCTTTCCGCATCGGTGAGTTCAGAAGACCCTGTGTTTCCCCAGCGCAGAGAGCGCATCTCAGGGAAAACCTGAAATTAGCAAGGCTAGACCAACAACCACGTAAGCCAAGGGCACCGTCGAAGCCACTTCTGGGTCTACAGAGCAGACAGAACCCAGGCAGGACGAGAACACGGCCAAGTAACACCACTGAGTAAGCATACGAATCACCAAAGAAACACAGGAGCATCGGGGAAATGGCCAGGGGACAGCCCAGTCATCACGGTGTTGGGGTAAATACGTTTGAAAAAAACTGCACATCGCATTGGCAATCTAAAAAATAATCGCCTATTATAAAACCAGAGAAACAAAATGGGGTCTGTTGTACAGTGGAATACTACCCAACCATAAGAAGAGTGAAGTACTGATACACACGGACAAGCCCTGAAACATTATCTAAGGGAAAGAAGCCAGGCGGGAAGGGCCACATGGCGTATGATTCTATTTATTTGAAATTTCCAGAACGCCAAAGTCAAGAGAGGCGGAAAGTAGATGGGTGGTTGCCAGGAGCTGGGGGTAGAGAAGCGTGGGGAGTGACCGCAGATGGACGCAGGGCTTCCTTTGGGGTGATGTAAATGTTCTTGAATGAGGTAGTATTGATGGTTGCTCAACGACATGAATATGCTACAGACAATTGACTTGCACACGTCGAAGGGTGGATATTACGATATCTGGATCATATCTCAAAAGAAATAAAATAAAATAAATGAGGGGCAGTGGCAGATGGGAACAGAAATGACTTCCCTTATCCATTATGCCTTCAAGCAAGGCCTCAACGTTGCACCACTTTCATGCAATCATCTCTTTGGAGGCAAAGGTCACTGGGATTTGGACGAGGACCCAACATTACAATAAAACTTTCTAGAGGACCTGGTTTTACTCAGTTTCCTGGCTAAGGCACGTGTCCCTCTGAGTTTCAGTTTGAATGAACCTGCAGTGGAAATAAGCATCTAGAAAGAACCTCCAACTTGGCCGAGACTTTAGTTGTTTGAATAACTTTGGCCTGGAAACGACGCACGTTCATCTATTTCATAACTAATCCTCAACTCAGTGAACTGTGTTTGCAGTTAACTCGTGTCAGGGGATTTGCCTTCTGCTGTCTATAGGAGAACGCAGCCTTGCCAGCTTGGGTTGGGCTGGTAGGCAAGCAGATTTCTCAACCTAGGTACACTTGCTAACTCTCTGTGCACATGTCCATGGCCTGATGGCAACAGAGTCCCCGGGTCACATCCCCAATTTCCACATCAGTAAATGTTGAGTAAGAAATTATGTTTCTTAATTGCTTAGACACCAAGGACAGACATACAGGGGAAACGGCACGATGTCCCTGTCACCACAGATCTTGAAGACGTGAAGTGGACCTAAAGGAATAAGAGTACGAGTAGACAAGGGAGACTCATTCTCACCAATCCTCAGGCATCTCGACGGCTCTGCCCTTTCTTGCGGACCCCACTCAACAGTGGCAGGAAAAGTGGCAACGCACATATCCACAAGGGCCCCAACTCTGTTAGAACTCACCCACAGATGTCTGCCCCTTCCTGCCCGTATGATCCAGGCACAGGCTCCTCTTTGCTTTTGGACCCCCTTCCCCTCATTCTCTGATTGCAGCTCAGCCCAAGCATCGTTCTGTTGACTCTTCAAGTGCCTCTTGGAGGGACTTAGCCCCAAAGCTCTCAGCCTCAAAGGAAACTAGCAGATGAATTCCCTCTTCATCGCGCCGACTGTCCTCAGGGAGGCGCCCACCTGATAAGACTTGAAAGGAGGAGCAGGGTGAGGGCTGGGGGCAGGTTCCTCGGTTGGTAGGCTGCTCGCTATCTCGGTGACCTCTCACTAATCCATCCTCCCTCCCCTAGATTCCAGGACCCAGACGAAAAGGCCTGCCACCTGTGTGCTGAGTTAACAGATGAAGGTGAAGAGCCTTTCATAGCTCAAATTTGAGACTTACATACAATGAAGTTGTAAGCCCCAGAGCTCCTTAGATGCTAAGCACTATGATTTCCAATCCAGAAGCTTTCACCCCAATGGTGAGCCCGTAGCTGGGAGCCGGGGGACCTGGGCTTGAATCCTGGCTGCTGCCGCTGGTCTGCTGGCCTCAGCAGGGATGTGACTGCTCTGTAGCTGAGGTTCCTGGTCTCTAAGGCAACAGGATCAGACGGAGGCAGACGGCCAGACAAGTTGAGGTAGAAACGGCCGGGATTCCAGGAGACAGTGTGCAAAGCGGACATGCAGAAGGAAAGGACGGCAGGTGGGAGGGTTGCTGATTTGCAGGTGAGAGTGAGCTCCCAGGTTTTGAGTGGTTCCTGTCAAAGGTCAAAGCAGGTGCTCAGGCAGGGAGGGATGCCTTGTAGTTGAGAGGGAGGGACAAGCCTTCTGCTGCTGTCAGAGGGACTGGACCAGAATGGGGGCATCACCTGCCTAGAAATGAAGGCTGAAGCCTTAGAAATGGGTGTCATGGCTCTAGGAGAGAGTGGATCGAGAAATGAGGGTCAGGGAAGGACCCCAGGAGAACAACCACCTCTCAGTGTCGGAGGTGGAGAAGAGGCAGAGGAAGCAAGAGAGGATGAAGGGCCAGGTGACCCCAGGGTGTCAGGAGCCTGCGGGGGAAGGGCTTTCCGGGAGGGGAGAGCCGACAGGGCAGGGATGGAAGG
Source organism: Grampus griseus (assembly GCF_964374135.1). Classification (NCBI taxonomy): domain Eukaryota; kingdom Metazoa; phylum Chordata; class Mammalia; order Artiodactyla; family Delphinidae; genus Grampus; species Grampus griseus. The sequence goes on along the minus strand of NC_139012.1, from coordinate 3,287,162 downwards.
GCAACAGGGCCAGAAAAGGCCATGAGAAGATGGGACAATGGTGTGGTCCCTGGTGACACTTAGGAGGGTAATTCAGTTATTCAAGGCGTGGAGGCGAGGAGATGGGAAGGAACGGCACGTGGGTCTATGGCTCCCACACTACAGTGACGCTGGCCCGGGTGGTCCCCGGGGCAGCAGAATCTGCAACACCCGATAGAAACGCGGGTGATGAGGCCCCGCCCCGGACCTGCTGTGTCCGCATCTCAGGGCTGGGCAACCTGTGTGTGTGTGTGTGTAGGTGTATATGAGTGTGTGTGAGGAGGGCATTCGAGTGGGTGTATGATGTGTACGCTATGTGTGGGGTGTGAGTGTGTGAGTGTGTGTGAGAGCCGGTTGGGGGAGGGGGATCTTTCTGTTTGAAAAAAAATCTTTGAGAAAACATACAACAAAAAGCTACCATTAATTCAGCAATGTTTGAATACGGTTTATAGTCAGTTGGTCATGAGGCTATCTACAGATATTTGTAAAATAGTACGTTTGTATCCTGTACAGAGAGGTACGAGCAAAATTGCGGAAATCCAAATACGATTGGCAGATTTTGTTGATGCCAACTTCCTGGTCGTGATATTTGACTACAGTTTTGCAAAATGCCACCTTAGAGGAATCAATCTGGGCAAAGGGCATATGGGGTGTCTCTGTATTATTTCGTACAATTGCATGTGAACCTACAATATCTGAATAAGAACTTCTATGTAAACTAGGGATCTTGGGTCATGGCTTTACATATTTTTTAATTTAATTGTTTTGAAGATCAACTTTTTATACTTTTCACTGCAGTGGCGTGGAGTACAACGAATGCAAATGCTGTTTGCTAACACGACGATTAGTCACCACAAAGACAAACAACAGTTAGAAGCGTAAGTCAAAGAGAAAAATCAGTGAAATTAGAACAGCAAAACCACATCCAGACGGATGAGGCAGCAGACGAGGAAGATGACAGAACAGGAGAATCCAACCAGATACATCTATTAGATAAATACGAGATACGCAAATCCTTGCTTGAAAATTAAGATAGATTCAAAGCCCTTTATTAGAGTATTTATAAATCTTCCATTTATAATAAAAACTCCACTACACTATTCAATTAATTTCTTTGTTATCTCCAGAAGCGTCATAATGCAGGGCTAAAGAAAAAGGCACAGTTAAATTATGCTCAAAGCCCACACAAGCCTTATTTATAAATTACGTTCCACATAGAATTCTTTCCCGTTACACCCTGAACAATTGTAACATTAGACGCCAACTTGGCTACGTTCTCTCTCTTTCTCTCTCGTAACTGCCAGGGTGTCTCAGTAAGGTTCACCCTGGCCACCCTGTTTAATAGCACAGACCCCCTACCCTCTGGGGCTTTCCCTACCCCCTCACCTGGCTCTCCTTTCTCTTGTTTCAACAGCACTTATCATATCCTAACATTTATTATGTCTACAGTTAACATCTGTCTTCCTTCCCAGAAAATCAGCTTTATGAAGGCAAAGATTTTCTGGGGGTGGGTTGGGATGGGTGGAGGAGACATACGCTGATGTACCTACAATGGAGTTGGCGCACAATGAATATCTGTTTACTCAGTGAATGAATTTTAAGCATTCAGTGGTCTAATTTTTACTTCAAAGTTTTTGAGTAGAGACTAAAAAGAAAAATAAGGAAAGCTTTGTGTGTGGCTTGTCCCTTCTGGGGGCGCTGCTATGCAGACAGCGTGACGTGAGCATTCAAGGCAAGGTGGGAGCAGAGGGTCAGCCTTGCATCCCCATGGGGGTGACACTGGCCACCTGCCGTGGGCAGAATATGGTGATGAACGCAGCAGGGTATTGAAATAGGACCTAGATGAGGCCACGTCCTCGGCCGTTTACAGTCCAGAAGGGGTGCAGAAACACATCCGTGGATGAAGACTAGAAAACTGTGAGAGATGGAGGTGAAAGTCACACGATTCTGCAACAGAGAGGTCTGACTTCCAGGGGGATTCCCGTGGGATGCACTTGAAGATGGAGGAGACGTTCTGCAGGAGGACACCCGAGCAAAGACATGAAGCTGCCCCTGGGCGGCCCCTAGGAGGAGCTTTGTCTGAAGCAGAGAAGGTGTCAAGAGAAGGCGGAGACATCATCGTGGCGCAGATAAAGGGCCAGGATGACACACAGTTAACTAGCAAACGTGCATTTATAATGAAAGAGGTTAAGCCGTGGGGAGCCTGTGCCTCCAGGTCTGGAGCCAGGATCGGGAGAGAGGGGAGGGGACCAGGGCTACTGTCTCCAAGGAGAACCGTCTTCAAGTGTGTCCACAGCTCTTCCCCTCCCCCAGAGGGATCCAGAGCCACACCCGGGGCCCCTGGAGACCCTAAATGCTCCTTCGATGTCTCCCTTGGGGATGGGGAACCAGGGGCTGGAGAACCATGCCGTCTCCAGAACTCCACATTCTTCACACCTGGCCACACACATGCACTGCCTGGAAAGTTCTGAAAACCAACTAGTTCAAAGGTACTCTTTCTTTCTTCCAAAAAGTTCCTTTCTCTCCCCCAAAAACTGTTACTTCAAGCAAAAGACACTTCGGGACCGAAATGGCGTCTTTCGAACAGTGCCTGACCCACAGCCACTTTCCGTTTCCTACCAGAATGAAAACACAGAAAAGGAGAAAAACAGCACAGGGAGCTAGGGCGGCCGTCCACCCGCCGCATCTGGGAGACACGCCAACGGAGAAGCAGGATAATGCAAGCGGGTTGAGAAACAGCCCTCAGCCCTGCCAGCCGGGGCCCAGGGTCCAAAAGCCAGCAGCCGGGGCTGGTGGCGCAGGGCCGCCCCTTCCAGCTGCTGCCCTCCCGCGGGCTTCTCATCGCCTAGGAAAACCGCTCGTCTATCCTCCTCTGGCACAGCCGCTATTTTCTGAGGAATGTAGATTGATAACTAACATAGAATTGATTGTCTGTGATGTAAACCCGTTGCAAAACCAAGGAGAACGCGACAGATGTCTCCCCTCCCCCCAACCCGTGCAGGCTTCCTCTCTCTCCAACCTCAAGTCCACGCGGACCTGCGGTCAGCTCCGCAACCCCACCATCAACGCCGACACTCAGCGCCCTAGTCCTCACCTGGGTCCCTAGAAATGTTTCCCTCCTCCGGTGTGGCCCCATCCCAGTGAACTCTGCACTGAAACCAACAGGGTCTCCATAAATGCCAGCGGGAACACCCCTCTCGAGGTCTCCCCATAGCCATAGGCTAAAGCTGGAGTTCCCCTTGGTCAGCTCACCTCCCCCTAGGCCACACCTGGACCACCTTGTCCTCTGAAATTCTCTCCTGCTGGAACCTCCCTGGATACCCCAAGCTTGGACTCAGCCCCTCAGCACTGAGCCTCCGTCTTCTCTGTCTGCCTAGAATGTTCCCGCCCCCTCTCTCCCCCTGCACCTCACCCATCTCATCCCTGAAGGCACAGCTCAAGGAAAACCTCCCCAACAGCCAGTGATGGGAGAACCTCCCGGCACAGCACGCGCTGAAGACCTCCGTCAGACCACTTCACAGGCACAGCTGGGCAATGATCCGTTTCTCTTGTCTCCTGCACGGCGGCCCCGGGACGAAACTTCAGTCATTCGTTCCAAAGCAATTTATTCAGCCCCAGTACCTACCAGGCACTCACTGGGCACACTCACCAGGCACTCACTGGGCACACTCACCAGGCACACAGCAGGGAAGGCACAAGTTCTGGAATTTTGATGCTTATGAATCAGCGATCCTATAAATCAGCCACATGATTTCCGAGAAGGATGGGTAGGCTGCGACTGTGGCTTTTTCTTCTCTATCCTCCAACATCCAACCTAGGTTTTGACACAAAGGACACGCCCCATAAATTGCTTGAATGAGCGTGAAATGGTAAGTATCGGTCTGATGATGATAATGAAGTGTTCAGTATAGAAAAGTGTGTGTAGAGAACATGGGACAAAGAACAGAAAAGGGGAAGAGCAGAACTTCGTTAACTGATTAGCTGATGAAGAGAAAGGCGGTGGTGAGCACTTCCTTGAAGAGTGACAGGATGTCTTAGTCAGCTCAGGCTGCCGTAACAAAACACCATAGCCAGGGTGGCTCAAACGACAGGAATTGGATCCTGTAGTTCTGTGGGCTGGAAATCCACGATCGGGGCGCCTGCATGGCTGGGTTCTGGTGGGAAACACTTGCTGGCTTGAAGAGAGCTGCTTCTGCCTCCCAGCGTCCTCCTGTGGTGGAGGCAGAGCTCTGGTGTCTCTTCCTCGTCTTATAAAGACCCCAATTCCATCATGGGGACCCCACTCTTGACCTAATCTAACTCTAATCACCCTCCAAAGGCCCCGATTCCTACTACCAGCACACTGGGGGTGGGTAGGGTTTCAACATTAGCATTTGGGGAGATGCTAACATCCAGTCCATAACAGAGGCACGACCTCCCCTGCCATGAACTTCAAAGAGATGTGTGAAGGGATAGAGTCGTTGGTGGGGAGGGGGTCTGCAAGGCCAGGGCTTGTCCTGCTGACTTCTGTTTTCTTTGAAAGTCTAAGTCAAGGTCACCTGCTCAGCTGAGGGGAGGGACAGGTTGGGGAATTGCAGGGAAACCATTAAAGTGTAAAATGACCCTTGAAGAGCATGGGAAAGGCAGCTTTTTCCAGAGGCCAGAAGACGACCCTCCCCCAGCCCCGCAGCACCGACGTCCAGCTGTTTGGACATCACTCAACACAGTTACATGCTTTTCCGGGAAGGCCCGGGGGCAGAGCGGGAAACAGAGAGGTAGAGAGAGGGGCTCGCGGCTGAGAAGATGCTCATCACCTGGGCAGGGGAGTCAGGAGCACAAGCAAACCACCTCAGGGCTGGCGGCTCTAGAAAGTGGTCCAGGTCTGGTGTCTGGGTATGGAAGTGGGGGAAGTCAGCACCGAAAGAATGATGCCGTCTGAAAGTTTTGCTTTCTAAACCAAAGAAGAGTCATTAAACTATATAAAGTCAGGTGAAAATGTAACATGATTTGACCCCGTTCCCAGAATACTGATGCCCAACCCAGCAGCTTTCAGTTCTGATTTGTGTTTATTGTGCGTCAGAAATATTTCCTAACGTTGTTTCATGGCCTAGGGAACCTGCCAGCCCTGGACTTTAATCTCCAAGAGGCAGGATAACGCGTCTGTGTAACACGGCCCCTCCAGGACGAACCTGTAACTGCCCCCAATGCTGAGCCCTCAGGGTTCATGGGCCTCCCCGGAACACCTGCAGGACTGGGCATATCTAAGTCAGCCCGCTTGGAAAGGGGTGTGTGTGGTCAGATGGAGAACCAACAAATTTTTGAAAATGGGACACATGAGAAATGACCTTTCCTCACATTAAATTTCACTTAATCGAAGTAAATGTGGTATGGTTGTCTGTGGCCCAGAGGATAAAAAGCCTTGGGTACTGTCTCTGCCGGCCTGGGTGCCCACCCCCGCTTGGAAAGTCGAGCTGAGCGTGGGGCAGAGGATTTGCTCTGTTGTGAAAAGAACTGGGCTCATGGTCAAGTCCAAGTGTGTAATCTGAGCAGGAAGGGGTGGGTGTGTTTTGTGCGCACCAGCAGGTCGACTGGGGAAAAGGTGATGTTTACTGCAGGGCTCAGGAAACGTGAATTTTCGGCAGCTCCGGAGCAGAAATGGCAGCAAACGAGGAGGGGACACAGCAAGCGGCCCCTCCCAGCCAGCCCTGCACAGATGGGCCGAAGGGGACAGTTAGGCAACCGTCTGAAAAAAGGGAAGATTAAGATCAGGACACAGAGCCTGGGGCAACAGGCAAAAAGGAAGGAAAGGGTCACGAAAATGGACCGGGAGAAGACACCGGTGCCAGCTGGACTGCCCGGTGCTGATTAAATAGACTGGGATCCGCTCAGGATGGATGCCCAGGGAGGGAGGCCATGGGGATAGACACAGACCCAGCGGCTCTGATACAGGGGTCCTCGAGCTCCAGCGTTCGTCTGTTTCTGCTCCTGAAAAGTTGCCACTTGCTGACTGATCGCAACCAGCTCATTACAAATCTCTTGGAGCAAATGGAGCCTTTCAAGGCTAAATATAAAAGACGTTGGCCCAAAGGTTCTGGGGCAAATCTGGACTTTTGTCTTGAAAGGGTAACGTAGTTGTTGATATTTCCAACTCTAACAGAATGGCTGACATAACCCAAGTGTTGAACAGTTATTTGGGGCAATTTTGGGAAAGAACTCATCTTTATCACCCAGGAAAAAAGAAAGATGGGCAGTATCAAGTAAAATGGACCCCTCCTTATTTTCAATAACACATTTCTGGGCATAAATTGTCTTGGAAAAAAATGCCTCAATTTGTGTTTTTGACTATCCAGTAGAGTCATTTATTTAAACAGGGGTTCTTAAAATTATTTAGGGAGTGAACCACCAGAAAGTTACAGAGCCTAAGCAAAGATTGATGTTCAACTCTATTTTCAAAACTAGGCTTTTTCCTTCTTAGTGTTTAGAAGAATGCCAATATCGAAAGTACCAACACACATTCACAACTACGAAGACAGCTCTCTATGAAAACCCAGCTGTCAAACGACATCCCTGAGCCATTTCCAAGGGATTCTGCTCAGGGTTTGTACTCGTTCCCTCCTTTCTGTATCAGTTTAAGTGTTTTCTGGCAGAGAAGCCATAGAATGTGCAAAAGATTTAAGAAAAAGCAGCTGCGGGAACTTTTTAAATTGAGAAATTTCTATCCATTTTCTCAACCTTGTGTGTGCCGTGAGAAAGGGCCTTTGTTTTATTTTAACAGTAGAAACCTTGGTTCAACCCGTAGAACACATGCTTTCCACAAGGATACCGATGGAGAACCGTTGTCCTGAGATGTCTTTGACTTCCGACGTTCTGTCTTAGAATATATTAGAAAGTGGTTTCTAGCAGTGGTGTTTTCTTCCTACAGGATTGAAGTTCTCTTCTTTTTCACTTGGCTCTGACCTCATCATCTGTTTTGATCTTATTGCCTGTACATTTTGTGAGACATGCTACATCCCTGTTGAAAAGAGGTGAAAACTATTTAGATAAGACGCGAGAACAAAATTCGACGACCACACCCCCCCCGCAAAAAAAGCAAACTTTGGAATCAGAGGATTTAGAGTTTTCAGAGTTCTGTTTCCTCATTTTTGTCTTTCGTTTATTCAACAAGTAATTAATGAGCGTTTATTCTACCTACGCCAGACACTATTTGAGGGCTGGGAATATAGCAGTAGATAAAACACAACAAGTTCCGGCTCCATGGAACTGACATTCTGGAAGGGGTAAACAGGAGACAGACAATTAAATCACCTTTAGTAATACAACATGACAGGTGGTAGTGAGGGCTATGATTAAAAACAAGCAGGGCACAGGGGATGAGAAGGAAGTTTTACCTAGGGTGCTCAGCGAAAGTCCCTCAGATAAGGTGACATTTAAACAGGAAAGTGAAAGAAAATTTCAGGGCAAGGCCTGAAAGGTTCTCTGGGGTGAGAGCATTCCAGGAAGCGGGCTGGCAGGTGGCTGGCTCTGGGCGGGATTTACTCTTTAACCCTCCTAGAACCGATGTGTCCATAAAGCCTTTGTAGGTTTATACATCGAAAGGGCCTCCAAATGAGTTCTTTGATGGGATAAGTATAAAGTCGAAGCCTTTAACATTGAATTTTTCTGTCTTCAGGCTCCCCATCTTACCTCCACCGGGCACCCCTGTGTCCTCAACGTCGGACACAAGTTCTCAAAGTGTTCTTTCAATGGTTTCCACTCATGTACTTTCACTGCACGGGGGGCAGAGAAGACTGAGCTCTGCAGCAAATTCACTGAGACCGCCGAGCACATCTGCTTGCAGACGTTTCCTGATTCCCGCCAAGGTCATCTTGATATTTTCCTGAAAATTGTCAGAGAGCTTCCTCAGTGGACCCAGATTTCTTTGACATCGACAGGAAAACCACTGAGGGAGGAGGGCAGGGTCCCGGCTCCACTTGGACTTGGTGTGGGAACAGCAGCCATTCTCAGAGCCCGGGCCACAGGGTACTCCGCAAAGGCCTGGGCTCCACGGTGCCGGGTCAGAACCCCGTGCAACTTGCAGTAAAACCAGCCACGGAGAAACCCAAATGCTGAGGCGGGGCGTTTCCGCAAAGACTCACCTGTGCCGTCGGCATGATGGTCACACCTGCTCACTTCAGAACACCTTGCCCCGCCTGTACTTCATCCCTCGCTGCAGATGGCAGAGGGAAGTCCCTCCCTGTCCCATGACAAGCCACAGTCTGCCTGTGAACAGGGCGATGGGAACGGGCTGGCAAGCTAGTTGTGTAACAAAATGACACAGAGAGTAGGATGCAAACCCCTGCATGGAAATGGATAACTTTATCCACCCATCCAATCAGAAAGAGCCCAGTGGCCACTACTACAAAGTTACCTTTTCACAGAAATGCAGAAAATACAACCACAACCTTCATGGGATTGAGGTCGTATAACCTTTACATTCAAGTGGCTGGTGCGGTCTGTCAGGGCCTTCCTTTCCCACCTGACCACAGAGCCGTGGGTTCTAGGTCATGGCCAGGTCCCGGTGGCCCCAAACAGCAGGTGCTACCAGGGAAGAGCTGTCCTTGTGTTAACAAATGTATCATCTCTGTCACAAAACCAAAAATAGGGCTGAAACAGAAAAGACATTTGTTTGAAATCCACATGCATGTGAATGTCACACCCAACAGGCCTTGCAGCTCCTGTATTTCACCCTCAGAGAGAAACCCCTTGGGCAGAAATGTCAGGCCTTTAACTTTGCTGCTTTACCAAAAAAAAAAAAAAAAAAAGAAAAGAAAAAGAAAGGACCATTTAAAATATTTCAACCTATATGGGAAAAGAATCTAAAAAAGAGTGGATATATGTATAACCGATTCAGTGTGCTGTACACCTGAAACTAACACAACATTGTAAATCAACTCTACTGCAATAAAAATTTAAAAATAAAATAAACTATTTCAGAAGGGCTAGTAATTAGTAGGATGGGCTTCTGTAGAATCTAATAGGTTAATTCTTTAAAAGCTAACCCAAGCAAACATGGTAAATGCTAGCAGTGCTGGGTGGTGAGGACACAGTGTTCCTTGTATTAGTCTAGCTTTTCATACAGATATATTTTAACAAGAAAAAAATACATATTTAATAATGAATATATAATAAAAGGTCATCACTATTTAATAATAAAATATATTAATGAAAATGTTGCTGGATGCTTTGAGTTTCACTAATATATAGGGTGGAATACATCTGTGTAGCATTTATGTGTAATATTTGCTATTCATGTGTAGACTCCTCCCTCCTCTCCACAGAGGTTCTAGAAAAGCAGACCCCATACCACTTCACAGCCAGCATCTATTTGTCCTTAGGTGATGATGTTATAAGAGAATGCCACTAAAGCTTCCATGACGCTGTAGCATCCCGCCGCCATGCTGGGGACCAGATATTTCTTCCCCTGGGCTGAGATTCGCCTGCTGTGTGGACACCTAACAGCCAGCCACCACCAGCGGGCTGTGGTCCCCAGACCCAGCAGCCAGGGGCAGCTCTGTGGCCTGGCACCAGCCAGCAGGCATCCCAGTCCAACTGCAGACGCCCGCTCAGGGCTGAGACACAGAGGCAGGAGACCGGTGGCCCCAGGCTGCAGCGTTTCCTGTTTCCGTCAGTTCTCACTTGAGCTGCCCCCAGAGAGGCCCTCCCAAGGAGAAGCATCAGACTGCATCGTGTTTCTCCACCTCGACTCCTCTCTGCCGTCAGCACTGACCGCCTGGACCACGGGCCAGACCATCCTCCGCCTCTCCTCGCAGCCCTGCCAGTGCGATGAGGTCTCTGATGCTCGAGGAGTCTCGGTCCGCATCCTGCGCAGAGGAAGCCACCGCCTGCACTGGGCACAGTTCACCCCTACCTGAGGAAGGACAGGGGACACTCTGCTACGGGGGGAAGACTTAGGGGGTCGGGGGGTCGGCCGGGCCGCCTGGGCACGGCCCACCCTCCTTCCTGCCAGTCCTCTGCACCCACAGTGACCCGTCTGCCTCGGCCAGGGGTCAGGGACAGAGGGAAGTTGAGACCAAACCCCACCATCTTAAGAGGGCAAGGAAGGACGAGCTGGAAGTTGCTGGTTTTCACCTGTCCTGAAGTCACTCTCACCTGGACAGGACCTCAGGGTACCTGCCAACCACAGCCAGGGCAACTTAGCGGGACGCACTCGGACCTCGAGTTTGTCCCTTCAAAGGACAGCTGGGCGTGAGGCAGCGATCATGAAACATCTGTCCACACACTGTACGCTCCTGTGCTGGTATTCTGCTTGGAGGAGAGGCGTTTCTTAAAGATGGGCCAGCTGGCTGGAATTTAACACACACACACACACACACACACACGCACACACACACACACACACATACACACACACATATATAAAACACTCTCAGTATCTATTCCTAAATTCTAGTTGGGGCTTTTTGAAAACTTAAGAAGCCCTCGGGAGGCCATCTAAATGCAAAATCTTTCTAGATCTAAATGCAAAGTCTTTCTAGATCTGGTTGCCTCCTTATTTTCCACAATTGCCGCACCTACACGTACTTAGAAACAAATGTTAGTGACTCCCCCATGTTCTCTCCAAAGCGTTAACTTCCTGGGAACGACTTTCTTCTCCTGTGACAGCTCTTTGTGATGAAGTATGGCCACCTAGTGTAGCTGTATGTTCACGCGTGTGACGAAAAGTCACAAGATGCTGTACATACTATAAGTCACACACTCTGTTATTCTCCATGCTAGTCTCATGGAGTCGAAACAGATCTATTTGTTGTTGTTGTTGTTGTTGTTGTTTTTGTTTTTGCGGTACGCGGGCCTCTCACTGTTGTGGCCTCTCCCGTTGCGGAGCACAGGCTCCGGACGCGCAGGCTCAGCGGCCATGGCTCACGGGCCCAGCCGCTCCGCGGCATGTGGGATCTTCCTGGACCAGGGCACGAACCTGTGTCCCCTGCATCGGCAGGTGGACTCTCAACCACTGCGCCACCAGGGAAGCCCAACAGATCTATTTTTTAAATGCAGGTCATGACCCACTGACGTGGTTTAATGACCTGCAAATAGGACCCGAGCCTTGAAAAACACTGGTTTGCGGCTCTGAGTTGACATCGGGTGAGGTATGGGGGGCCTTCTCCCGTCCCTTCCTCCCTGCACTCTTTCCCACCTCCCTGTGATGTCCAGTATCTCAGAGGATGGAAGTATCAAGGATATTGACATAAATCCTGAAGTCTGAGTAGTAGCTTGTTTTGCAAAGATATAAATGCTCACAAATTTTCCATCAAGACAGAAAATTAATACACAGAAAACTTCAGTGCCTCTTCCTCCGTGCTGTCAGCGCTTACTCTGTTCTCCCAATTATTTTTTTCCTCTAAGTCAGAGGAAAAGACGACATGTCTCATTGCTTTGAGATGCACCCTTTCCACCCTGTCTTAGTTTAATTTGTTTATTGGTTTAATGTCATGACACAGGAAAGTAATTTCAGGCACCTGGGATTATGGTCTATTTTGTGGTCTCCTATTTAATTTTTAAAGTATATGTAAAATTCACAACCTGCTTCCTACTGTATTTATGTTAATATTAAAATTGCTTATGGTCAAGTAAAATTCATAGTCCAGGAAGAAAAGCGGTGTTTACTCCAGAGCTTCAAGGACCCCAGAACAATAGGCCACCATTTCTCTTCATGGTGTTCTGGTTCTGTTTGAAAAGTACGGCCTTAAAGCAAAAGAAACTACCAGGAATTTCAAGCACCATCATAAGCCAGCTGAAGAGGTTTGGGTCAGTGGCTCCCAAGGGCCACGACAAGAAAACCAGATGAAAATGACCTGCTTTCATTATTACCGTAAGCTAATCATTGTGAACACAGTGATAAAATCCTCCTCCACACACATAAAAGCATGTGTCGATCTAATAACTGCTATCAGTCACTGTTGAGCTGTGTGTGTGTGTGTGTGTGTGTGTGTATGTGTGTGTGTGTGTGTTGAACTGCGTCCCCCCAAGACTTATGTTCACATTTTGACCCCTGGTACCTGTGAAAGAGTCTTTATTCTGAAAGAGCATCTCTATAGATGTAGTCAAGTTAAGATGAGGTCCTACTGAAGTACCCTGAGCCCTGAATCCAATATGACAGATGTCCTTATAAGAACAGAAAGGACACAGACACAGGGACAAGATCACGTGCAGACGAAGGCAGAGATTAGAGCCACGTGACTACAGCAGCCAAGCAACTCCACGTACCGCCGGTCACCAGCAGGGCCGGGACAGAGGCCAGGACCAGATTCTCCCTCATGACCTTAGAAGGAACCAACCTTGGCCACCAGCTTGATGTCATGCTCCTGGCCTCCTGAACTGTGAGAGAATCAAATTCTGTTGTTTTAAACCACCCAGTCTGTGCTAATGTGTTACTGCAGCCACAGGAAGCTAATACGGACGTGTAAACTCCCATGAATGCATTTGTATTTTTATCATTTAATAAACGTCCATTCTACGTGAAAGTTCACCCAGAGAACCCCAGGTTACACAGTGGCCCCTGCGCAGGAGGACCAGCTCCTGTCTTCGCTTGGTGGGGAGGAGCCTGAGGGTAGGAACCAGGTCAAGCTTGTTCTAGCTGCTTCTCCAGCCCCTGTGTTTAGACATACTCTTGCAGTTAAGTCTTAGATTCTAAGTAAGAAGTAATAGTACATTGACCATAACAACAAAGAAACATACTTGAGTTATTTTAATTCTGTCTTTCATGGTGACCTTTTTGAGCTTTTATTTATGGTTAAAATTTAAAACAGTGGGACAGAGGATGGACTGCAAGATGGAATATTTCTGTCTGGTAAATACAAATCTCAGTTCATTCAATATTTTACTGAATTTGGAAAACATTTTTTAAAATAGAAAGGTACTATCTCAACTGCTATTTGTTTTAAAACTAAAAAACAAATCAAGAAAAGCATAATTATCACTGACTACGGCACCCTTTGTCACCCCCATTTTTGCACCAATCAACAAGTATATCCTGGCACTCAGCTAGGTCTGGGGGATACGGAGATTACAAGAATAAATACACACAGTCGCTTTCTTCAAGCACCTTATAGTTTAGGGGGGAGACCAACATACATGGATTACACCCAGCCATGGTTTCCAAACCTACTGTAGAGTGTTTGTGTGTCCCCCAAAACTTGTATGTTGAAACTTAACCCCAATGTGATGGTATAAGGAGATGGGGGACCCTTGGGGAAGGTGATTAGGTCATGAGGGTGAAGCCCTCCTGAATAGGATTAGTGTCTTTACAGAGAGCTCCCTCACCCCTTCCACCAGGTGAGGACACATGGTGAAGATGGCCGTCTAGGAATCAGGAAGGGGACCCCCCACCAGACACCAGATCTGCCGGCACACTGATCTTGGACCCTCAGCCTCTAGAACTGTGAGAAATAAGTGTGTGTTGTTTATAAACAGCTAGTCTATGGTCTTTGTTACAGCAGCCTGGACAGACTAAGACAACACCAGAATTAACTAGGAGTCTTCAAAAACAATTACAGGCACCCACTCTGGAAGACAGCGTTATAGGTTCTTATAAAGTTAAACATACCTTTATCATATGACCCAACGATCCTACTTCTGAGTATTTACCCTAGAGAAATCAAATGTGTGTTCACACCAAAAGCTGTACTTGAATGTGTACAGCAGCTCTATTTATAATTGCCCCAAACTGGAAACAATCAGAATGTCCCTCAACGGGTGCATGAATGAGCAAACCGTGGTATCTTGGGGCAATGGAATACACCTCAGCAATAAAAAGGAACACATCTGTGACACACAACAACTTGGGTGAATCTTAGAGGCATTGTGGAGAGTGAATGAAGCCAATCTCAAAAGGTCGTATTATATTTGCACGATGTTATTGAAAAGACAGACCTATAATGGTGAAGAATAGCTTCGTGGTTGCCGGGGGCAAGCGATGGGGTTGGATATGACTGTAAAGGGATAGCCCCGAGGGAGGTCTTGGGGATGATGGAGCCCTTCTGTGTCCTGACAGTGGTGGTGGTCACGGGAATCCATACATGTGCCAAAACTGATAGAACTGCAACCCCCCCCCAAAATCACCATTGCTGTGTGGTTGAAAGGTCTTAGTGGTAGAGAACAAAAGCTTGAGAAGCAGGTGAAGACGGAGCTGTGAAGAGCTGCAAAGAGGTTGTAAATGAATTTTGAATGCGATGGAGAAACGAAAGATTTTTAATCACGAGAGAAGCATGATTAGATTTGGGTTTTAGTAGGGTCATTCTGTTGACAGGATGGAAGACGGATTGGAGAGGGTTACATTGAAGGGGAAGAAATCAATTAGTATTCTATTGCGAGAGATCAATTAAGGGCAAGAGATAATGATTTCAGCTCTGGACATTCTGAGTTAGAGACATTTATGGACATTGAAGCAACGATGTGTATAGGGGGTTGAATATATGAGTCTGAAGTTCAGAAAGAGGCCTGAGCTGAGACTGTCAGTTTGCTAGTTGAATTCATACGTACGGATGAAGTTGCTTTTCATGAATTGTACACAGGGTCGCAGGGGGGAAACAAACAGTTTGGGAATGCAGCTAGGGGGATCACAGTATCTGAAAAGAACAGAGAGAGAAAGGAAGCTGAGAATGTATGGCCAAAGAGAAAAGGCAAAGAACCAGGAGAAAATGACGTCCCAGAAGCAAAGGAGGAAAGAAGAGAGGATTCAACACGCTGTGTCTGGTTTCTTATCACGTGATAGACGGATGAGCGACCCAGCCGTTCACAGAGCCAGGAAGTCATCTGTGTGTCCCCCGGTCCACAGCCTCATTTCACAGCTAAAGAAACCGAGTCCTAGGGATGTTACTTGGCTTGCTTGAGAATCATGGCTAATTCACGGTCAGGCTATCCCTGGCAACCAAAACGCCTGGAGGTTGGAATGAATAGTTGGATTTTTCAACGTCTTCCATAAAATATATCTATAAATATATATTTTAGTCAACACATTTCCCCATCAGTTTTTGTTATGTCCACTTACGGGAGAAAAACCTCATCTATCCCAAGCCAAGTAAGTCAGAGCCAGCATGAGTGGGTTGATTCCATTTTTCTGTTTTTTTATGTGAATAATCGCCAGCCTACCTGGATATTTCATTTGCCTTCCGCTCCCCATTCCGTAGAACAGAAACATCACTTTTGAACTACCCATAAAAGCCCCAAATTTGGCTCCTAGGTAGGTTTCTTAGATAATTATGACGGAAATTCCATTTTGCCCCAGCCTTGACTTTTCCATTTTCTTTCCCAAAATACTTGCCACTTGCTACCCCACCAGGATATGGAGACACTCTGAAGTGTATGGGATTTCCTACAAACTGGGATAACCTACCCAGGCCTTCCAATAGCTTGAACACTACCACATAGCTTTTTTAAAAAAAAAAAAAAAACCTTATATGTGTTTCAAACCTTACAACTAATCTATTATACAACTGAAATTATTCTATCCAGAAAGGTTAAATGTCACACATTAGAGCCTCAGATTCTCAGCGCACTCCGTTCTTCCCAGATAAATCTCAGTAAGTGAAAAAAAAAAAAATACATTGCCGACATGCCAAGTTTGCTCCCTGATTTATAGATTTCTTAAGAATTGGATTTTGCTTAGCAAGGTTGGAAGAAAGAAGAACATGGCATCCAAACACGTGGCGAAAGGATAACTAGTCTAGAACTGAAGTTATAGACATTTGGCGTAGTACGAAGCCACTCGATTCTTTTTTGGAAAAGGCAATAATGAGCATTCTTTCCCATGATGTCATAGCTTTTAGAAGCGAAGTTTCTCAACCGCCGCTGAAATAACGAAAAGCAAGTGGATGACAAAATCAAGGGGGACCAGAAAATGCAGGGTAAGGTATCCGATCCGACCCCAGGGCTTGAGCTGCAGTGCCGTTCTGTCAGGCACATCCAGCCCACCACTAAGTATGGGGGTTCTTTAGGTATGGCAGAGAAATACTGTTTCCTCTTTTAATTTACTTGTATTTGGGGGTTTTTGTTTTTTTTTAAGTTGAAGTATAGTTGATTTACAGTGTTTCAGGCATATAGCAAAGTGATTCAGTTATTTATATATATATATATATCTATTCTTTCTCAGATTCTTCGTCTGTTATTAGTCCTTACAAGATATTGAATATAGTTCCCTGTGCCATGCAGTAGGTCCTTGTTGTATATCTATTTTATATACAGTAGTGGGCATCTGTTTTCATCTTTTAAACAGCTACTAAGTTGTTAGGACATAAGTAGTTAATAAGTTGCTTGAACCTAACTACTTATACAAAGAGCAGTTAGGACCCACTATTGGCTTAGGAGTTGCTATGAAAAATCACTGAGACACGAAGGGGCCAAGAACCGAGGAAGCAGGGAGATCTCTATGCTCTGTTATCAATGCCCTGGTTTGGCACTTGGCCCGGGAAGGGGAGGGCCCCAGCATGCCCACTTGTTTTTCCTACTGTTGGTGCCTCACCCACTTCTATGGGGCCTGAAATTCGCCAGTCACAGAAAATGCCTGCTCAGGAAACAGATGTGCAGAGGCTGCAGAGGAAACCCACAATCACCGCCCATGTGAACCAGCCCAGGCCTCCATTCATAAAAATTCAGCAAACTGAGGGCCACGAGACAGGAAAACACCAGCACGGAAGATAATGATGAACAAATAAAACAGCTCTGTAGAGAGAAAACAGAAATAATCATAATAATGAAAGAAATCCAAGGGGCTTCCCTGGTGGCGCAGTGGTTGAGAGTCCGCCTGCCGATGCAGGGGACACGGGTTCGTGCCCCGGTTCGGGAGGATCCCACGTGCAACAGAGCGGCTGGGCCCCGTGAGCCATGGCCGCTGAGCCTGCGCGTCCGGAGCCTGTTGTCCGCAATGGGAGAGGCCACGGCAGTGAGAGGCCTGCGTGCCGGAAAAAAAAAAAGAAAAAGAAAAAGAAAAATCCAATTTGATCTTGAAAGGTGAGAGAGGGAGTTGCACCCATAAAATCAGAATTGGCTGCAATTAGGAGCAGGAAGGGGGAGGGGCAAAAGAAAACGAGAAGAAGAGAACAGCACCACAGAAAAGGAAGAGACCCTGGAACTAAAAGTAGGATCGTAGGATCAGCAAAATAAAAATGGATGGAAACACCAAGCTGGTTATCTAGACCAGAGCCCTTCTCCACTGTGCAGACCAGTCAGCAGATACTGTCAAAGCAATCTCCCAGATCCAGAAGCAAAGATAAACAGACAAGTGAATAAATGAAAACTTAACAGTCTTGCGAGATATATCCAGGAGGGTCAAACTAATAGAGACTTAGAGACAGAAAGGTGAGAAAGAAATAATAAGAGAAATAATTGAAGCATCATTTCCAGGGCTGAAGTTTCTTAAGTAATGGTCCACCAAGGCCAGAACAGGATGAAGAAGAAATACATCCACATTCTGATAAAATAGAAGAACACCAAAAGTAAAAGGAACATTCTAAAAGCTCCCACAACAAAAGATAGAAGAGGGCCATGTGGTATGAATGAACCATTGGCAGCCATGGGAAGCTAAGAAAATTCACAAGGAAGTTTAAAGGAATCCAGGAGCCCTTGGCCTCGGCTCACTCTTCTTCACGTGGTTGGACTGAGTGACGTGAATTACATCGCCTTTGCGACAGGTTCCACCACCTTGTTCTGAAGAGGTTAAAATTGAGTAATTATAATACTACGTGCTGCCATGCAGGGACGTGTACTATGTGAAAGAAACAAGTTGCAAAACAAATGGACCATCTTATCCTATTGAAGCTAAATACACACACATGCACATAAAAACTGGACAGATAGAGATGAGGATGATGAAGATAGATAGATTAGATAGTTAGATAGAGATAAACATTTAACAGGACAGAGTACACAGGTGGAATTTGGGAGAATACATTGGCTTTTTATCTTCCACATTTGATACTTTCTTTCTCTCCTTTTTTTTTTAAGAAGGAGTACAGATTACTTTTGAAAATTTTTGTTTAAAATGGGGGCTGCAGGAGCATGGCGTGCTCGAGAAGTGAGGAAAATCCGTGTGGCTGGGGAAGGCCGAGAGTGGAGAGCCAAGCAGGAAGATGCCAGAGCTTTGGGCAGAGAAGGATCAGGTCCCCACGTTCAGATGCGGCCAGAGAGGGAAGCCAGGAGTGGACAGAGTAGGGAAAGGATGACTTAGCTCTGGCCCGGAACACGGAAATGACACATCTGACCCTCGGCCGGGTTCGTTCTATGACCTAAGTGCATTCACCCATCGTGCACAGACAGAAGTCAAGAACTGTGAAGCCTGGATCGATTGTTTGGGGATCGACTCCCTGCCCTAAACCTTATTTCTCTACACGGCGCCATTCCTAGTGGGGGGTTAAATTCCCGGACATGCTCAGAACCAAAGCAAGCAAAATGAGGGTCGCTAGCCACACAATTGTTCTTGCCCTCCATGACTGTCCCATCAGCAATGGCACCAGCTACACCTGGGTCTGAAATGCAGTTGAAAAAATGCCCCCAAACATGGTGGGAAACTCTAGATTATCTTGGGAGAGCAGGGCATTTGATTGAATCCCCAATCCCACCCATTCCTGGTCTTCCGTATTGGGGATGCCCCTCAAAGAGGTGGACATGTGGGAGTGAGCTAGAGTCACACAGGCGACCACAGCCCCGAGGTTCCAGGATGGCCCGGCTTTGCCATATCCCTGAAGAAATTATGAGTGGGGAAGGAAACGGGACTAATTCTTATTTACCCTTAACCGCAGACTGTGAGTTACAGGGACAGATCATGGCATGGGATTTATTTTCCCACTCTTTTGTGTTTGTGTTTCTCATGCTCAGAGGAGTTTATCACACTAAAGACTCCCATAGACGTAACCCCACATTTGCAGCGGGCAGGTCCCCAGACTCTCCAAAGGGCTGCACAGCTGAACCTCGTGCTCTGAGCAAAGACCTTAGCCGGTTCCTGGGGATTTCCTTACCCTCCAAGATCTTACCTTGGCATGTTGACCAGGATATCACTACCGAAGAAGTATCAATGTGGGTCAAAGTCTCTTTTCTGAAATGTAATCAAAGCACCAGCAGAAGAAACCATGATTAAAAAAAAAAAGTATTGATAAGTACAACTCAAGTCCTATTGTTGCCTTTGTTTAAAAAAAACCCCACAAAACCACAGACAATTTTTGTATATAAATTTTTATTTCAAAGCATCTGATCCCCAGAATGTATTCCACAATAAGTGATTTTCTTAAACAAATCAGGACAGTCATCAGTAGGATATTAGTTCTGGGGTGAAGTTTTCCACAAGGTTCCCCCCGTACGTACTGTGGATGGTATTTTAATCATCTGTCCTGGGAAAAGCACGAACACAAAATCAAGTCGTGTACTGAACCTTGAATGTTATTCTGTAAACAAAATGAGTTTTAAGCCTCAGAAAACACTTCAGAACAAAGAACATGTTTTTAATGCCCATGAGAAAAAAACAACTATGATAAAGATGATGGGTGTAAAGGATGACTGTTTACAGCCGAGGTAGACGTTCTCCCATCGAAATCTCCACCAAGTCTGTTGCTGTGAGTCCCCAGGTCCTGGGGGAGGACATTTGGTTTTTTTTCCGCTTTCTGACATCATCTGTTGCAACCTGATGCAAAGCAGCACTTAACTTGTCACAGGAGGAAATAACTCCGCAGCCAGCACGGAACGTCTCAGGGAGCCCGGGGGCTGGGAGGCCAGCAGTAGAGGGTGGGGCAGACCGCCTCTTGGGGGAGCTCACAAAAACAGTGCTGCGGTTCCAAAGAGAAAGCAGGATCCAGTCATTAAAGAAAAGGGTGGGAGTCCTTGCAGGCGGGAGTCATGATACAAAACTTCGGATAAAATGTCAAGGCTTATTTCAGAATGGCTGTGCGAATGCTCCGTGCTTCATGGGAAGAGGGCTTGGAACAGAGCATCCGTAGATACAAGATGCCCTAAGAACGGAGATAACAGGAGCGATGCTGGTGGTCCTTTGTGCCCCTTCTCAGCCTGGGGGCCTCGGGGGCAGGACCGGGAGCGTCTTCTTCCTTTCCTTGGTTCCCAAGGAGCAAAGGCCAGCCTGGTGAATGTCACAGCAGGTGAGCGCTGGCCAGGCCAGAGAAGAGAATGAAAGCTCCCTGAAATGTGCCCTGCATCGCTGGGGCCCTCGGGATGGCTCCGTGAAAACAGCATGTGAGCCTCCTGCAGCCTACAGGGCCCAAGCAGGGAGACTTGCTCTCCAGGCCTTACATAGATGTGTAGCACGTAGCACGCTGCTTCTCACAGAACATGCACTCAATTAATATGTATGAGCACACGCATGAGAAGTAGCTATTAAAATGGTTTATTTTATCTGTGGATAAATGGATGAACTAAATAAAGGACAAAACACAGACCAGCAAGATACTTCATGACGTTACTATCGTATTATAAAATTCATTTGTGCAATAATAAAAACAAGCACGTGTGCCAGGACTGATGGAACAGCTTCGTGGGTTTTGAAGCACATCAATCTTCACGCCATCCCCATTTCACAGAGGAGGAGACTGAAGCCCCAGAGTTCAGGCAACACGCCGAGAACAGAGCAGCAATGACGGGCAGGCGGGATTCGAGGCCGGGGAGTCGGAACCAGTCACAGCTCTAGACCACTCTGATGGGCAGCAGGCAGCAAAGCCACAATTTCAAGAATCCCTGTCTTTTCCTGGTTGTCATATTTGCTTCATCTTGTTCGTTATGTATACTCCAGATGTCTTTCAAGCTTTCAGGTTACGTGGTTAACAGCTTGGCCAACAAGAACCAGACCGTGGCCTGTTTATTGCTCTCTACGCAGCTTTACAAAGATGGGTGTTAAACCTAATTTCCTCGTTGCTAACTGTGAGAGAATACTTAAGCTTGGAAACCTCCTACCTCACTGTTTAAGGCTCAGACAAAACAGGATCCATGAAACAGTTTCAAATGCCTTTCAGGGGTTCTGAACCCAGGGATTACCATCATTGGAGGGTTTTAAGATTTTATTTCAGTTGAAAGCAGAATTAAAAGAAAATAATTTTTTAAAATTTTTTGAGAAATTTTTCTCCACTGAGATTGTGAAAACATCATTAAACAAATTTTATATACCTACTAAGGACACCCAGGTGTTTCCAAATATCTAAGCATTTGGAATTGTATGTAATTAAGAATTATCAAAGAATACCTTTGCTGTGATTCATAAAATCTTTAGCAATTGATTAAGTAATTTTTAAAAATTATTAGCTCTTGAAAAAGACCTGAAAATATAACTGTTTCATAAATTGAAAATGGAATCCTGCTAATTGAAGATCTTCTCCGTAAATCACACCTGGGGAGCCATGGAGGAATTAAAGCTTTTCTGCAATCTTCCCCAAATGCACACTCAGGTAAAATAATATTACAAGACAGGAAAAGAGATGAACTTTGATCCACCATCCATCATTTACTGATCGTGCACCTGGGACCAAGCATTGTGTTGGTTAAGCTTGGGATTCAGAGACCAGTGGGGCAAACTTCCTGCCCACAAACTTACTTCCTGTTCACAAGCTACTTCCTGTCCACAAACTTACTTCCTGTCTATAAACTTAAATCCTATCTACAACTACTTCCTGTACACAAACTTACTTCCTATCCATCAGCTTCCGGGTGGGAAAGGGAGGTGAGAAGGATCAAAGTAGTGGTTGCCATGGGAACCAGGCCAGGGAATCTCTGGGAGAGAGGACACCTGAAGATGGGCATCTGCACTGAATAGGAAGAGGCTGCAGTTCCTGGGAAAGCATGAGAATTGGGGTCGGGGGGCGTCTACAGAGGAAATGAGAATTGTGCTTGCTCTTGGAGAACAGGTGGAAATTGGATGCTCAGAGGGAAGCAGTGAGGGCCCAGGAAGCAGAGGGGACTCCTTGGTGATCCAATGTCAGGGTGACAATAATAATAGAAATCATTGTAACTGGAGAGAATGACTTCAGTAAGGGAGAAGGAGAAATGTAAGTTAGAAAGGCAGATTGGGGTCAGAATGTGGTCATTCTCAAATGTTAGACTGAAAGCATTATCCTGTAGGTAACAGTGGATACTTTGGGAAACAATATTAACATCAAATAAATCACTAAAAACGTACTATCAGAGCTGGAAATGGCTTTAGAGAATAACCAGCCGCCACTCCCGCTCCTCTAGATTGAAGCCCCTTGTGTCTAGAAGGCTGATTTATTTTCCCTGTATCCCCACAGTGCCTGGCAGAAAGTACTCACTCAATACAAATTTAATTTTAAAATGAAAGAATAGGAAAGTGTAGCCCACAGCAATTGATTTAGTGACTTGCCTAAAGTCACCCTGCAGGGAGCAGACCCTAGGTTCTCTGTTCATCCAGGACCAGAACCCATTTTGGCTTCATTCGGTCTTAAACATAAGCTAGATATTTTATCCACACAAAGACAGCTATCTAGATATATGCACTTCCAGATAGTTGACTGTATTTTTCCAGTTGACACATGGACATCTGATGTCTTTCAGATATACACATTAAGTCATTAAGTTTAACATTAAAATATAGGTGTAAAATTTTCTGGAGTCAACCTTACCATACTACTATTACAAGGGTTCACAAGCTATATGATATATTAAAATACATTTAAGAGGAAGAACTGGGCTTCCCTGATGGTGCAGTGGTTGAGAGTCCGTCTGCCGATGCAGGGGATGCGGGTTCGTGCCCCGGTCCGGGAAGATCCCACATGCCGCGGAGCGGCTGGGCCCGTGAGCCATGGCCGCTGAGCCTGCGCGTCCGGAGCCTGTGCTTCGCAACGGGAGAGGCCACAACAGTGAGAAGCTCGCGTACCGCCAAAAAAAAAAAAAAAAAGGAAGAACTAAGAAAGCCCTAATCCTACAAATCTCTTTCTCTTTCCTTCTCTCTCTCTCTCTCTCACACACACACACACACAGAGGAACACACACACACAATAACTGCTCACTAAGATTATTAATTCATTAATTCTCCCCTCTTTCAAGCACTTCATTTTTCTACTGTAACCCTGGGTGGAGGGAAATACGTGAAGCAAGATTGGTCGTGAGTTTATAACTGCTGAAACTAGGTGATAAATATATGGCTACTCCTTATACCTTGCTCTCTACTTCTGCCCATTAAAAACAATTTCTCATTAGAAAATGTTTTTTAAATAAGTGTGAAAAAGTAATATCCATTAACAAATAAATATTTCAGGCCAAATTGGCTTATTGAGCAACATTCTGATGGAAACAATGAAAACGGAAAACTGGGTGAACAGGGTATCATTAGAATGGTTTCCTAGCAGGTGGCTGCAAGGGTCTGGATGCACAGAGTGTAGGTAATTTGGGAAGTTATCACCCTAGAAGAGGAAACAGAGCTGTAGGACTTTCTATCCTATTGTACAACTGCCTGCTGAACAGAGAGCTGCCACGTTGTTTCAGAGACAAAGCCATGTTTTAACCCCAAACTTAAAAACAGCGTTATTATTCAGAAGAGATTAAAAGGATTTCTAGCAATGTGAGTATTTGAAAACTCAATGACTAGGAAGCATTCACCAAATTTTATAAATCGAGACTTCTGATTTTGTTTTTGCTTGTATACCAAAATAGACCTTTCCACATGGGCACAGCTCCCTGCAACCCATAAGCAGGAGCAGGTTGGGAAAGCCAGCTGCCATGAACCCCATGAACCTCTTCACTACTAGTGCAGTCCATAAAGTTGACCATCTGTGCCTGAAGATCTGTAGTGCCTATGTGTGTGAATGTTAAACATACAGGACTAAGCCCCTTTAGACGGTATATTCTCATCTTATTGGCTATAATCCTTGACCAATCCAAAACAAAAGTAGATAGTTGTAACCCTAAGGACTAAAAGAATCTAAAACTGAACTTACCTCCCTAAATTGTGAGCACGATTGTCTGTCTTCATTTTATCATTTGCTATTTTTGAAGGAGAAAAATGGAGAAAGATTGAAATGTGATAAGACAAACCGTCAGAACCTAAAGTTCTATGTATACATTCCTGGTTGTATAACCAATGTCAAGGGTTGGCTGGGCATAGAAAGAACTCCAGAAATGTCTGCTCTTACTAGTATATATAGGATGGATAAACAAGGTCCTACTGGATAGCACAAGGAACTATATTCAATATCCTTTGATCAACTATAAAAGAAAAGAATATGAAAAAGAATATATATGTATAACTGAACCACTTTGCTGTACAGCAGAAATTAACAAACATTGTAGATCAACTATACTTCAATAAAAATTTTTTAAAACAAGAAACGTTTGCTCTTGAGCATAGAAACCATTGTTATCAATCTCATTACATGAGAATAAGTTGAAAGTATAGGTACATCCTATATACATCTTAACACACATAGTTATATACAGTAGACAAATTGTTCATACAGACGTGAGCAGCAAAAAACCCTAGTGAGTAAACCCTGGCACACTGGATGCTTCACTATTTCAGTGTGTTCAGATATCTGGGAAAGTAGGGAATTGAATTTGTAATTGCATTTTATTTTTTTTGCGGTACGCGGGCCTCTCACTGTTGTGGCCTCTCCCGTTGCGGAGCACAGGCTCCGCGGCCAGGGCTCATGGGCCCAGCCGCTCCGCAGCATGTGGGATCTTCCCGGACCAGGGCATGAACCCGCGTCCCCTGCATCGGCAGGCGGACTCTCAACCACTGCGCCACCAGGGAAGTCCCTGTAATTGCATTTTAAACGCAAAGCCTAAACTATTATGTTTATAAGGCATGAATAGTTATAGCAGGTACAGGGTCCTGGAAATACCAATTCTTTCTTCACAGGCCGCTGAGGCATCCTTTAAGAATGGAATAGTTTTCATGTTTCTATTCGGGATGAAATCAACCACACTCAGCCAGAGTCTGTAGCTAAGACAAGGTGAGTAAACTGGATTTTAGGCTGAAATTATTGTGAGGTGAAGCTTGAAAGGCAGGAAGTGTCTCTCAGAGTCCTGAGCTCTCGGGATTGGAGGGAATTACGTGCAGAAAGGCCCTCAGAGGGGGCTCCAGCTAAAGATGGAGTTAAATGGCCTGGAACTCAACTTACAAGTAAGTTAAAAAATAACAAGTGTCCTCCCTTTTCCCTGTTCCTTTAATTGAAGTATCTTCTATCTTGGAGGCCTCTTTTGAAATGCAATACTCCTGGGAGTGTGGTCACACCTTAAATTATCAGCTGACACTTTCGGAGAGATTAGCGGCAGCCCACAGAAAGAAAGAATGGGATTTAGGCAAAGTGCCTGGGAGTGGAGGGAAGGCCAGAGACAAAGGGGGGAAGAAAGCTTAGTTGATAACCAGACAAATTCTCCTAGTCAAGAGCGTTCTGGTCTGCAATCCAGACTCCTAACCTCTGAGTGCTGTCCTTTGACCAAAAAGATAAACGATGGCTCACGTGTTGCTATGTAAGCTATTTCGGCACAGTCTCCCAGGTTATCTTGGAAGCAATTCGAATTCCCTGAGTGGGGCAGGCAGGACAGCAAACGAAATAAACCCTTAATACAATTGAAAAGCATTGACTTTTTACTTCAAACATATTTAGACAATCCCTGAAGGGTGTTTGTACACGTGAGATCAGACTTTAGAAAAACTATAAATGCACTTTAAGGTAAAGACATAGTCAACAGAATAGCAAGTACTGATAAATCTCTATCCTGAAAACTCATCAGATTCTTCTAGCGATGCAACTAAGATACTCTACCAAAAACTATGTTGCTGAAGGGTTAGAAAAAGAAATTTCTGCTTCAGGAATCTATTCTTTTTTTCCTTTTTCAGATGTACTTTTAAGATTTACTCTTTTAGCAGAATGAAATAATGCCATTGGCAGCAACATGGATGGACCTAGAGATTGTCATACTGAATGAAGTAAGTCAGACAGAGAAAGACAAATACCATGTGATGTCACTTACATGTGGAATCTAAAATATGACACGAATGAACCTATCTACAAAACAGAAACAGACTCACAGACATAGAGAACAGACTCATGGCTGCCAAGGGGGAGGCAGTGGGGAAGGGATGGAGTGGGAGTTTGGGATTAGCAGATGCAAACTCATTATATAAGATGGATAAACAACAAGGTCCTACTGTATAGCACAGGGAACTATACTCAGTATTCTGTAATAAACCATAATGGAAAGGAATATGAAAAAGAATATGTATATGTATACACATATATAAGTATATATATTTATAACGGAATCACTTTGCTGTATAGCAGAAATTAACGCAACATTGTAAATCGACTATACTTCAATAAAATAAATTTTTAAAAATACTTACTCTTGGGCTTCCCTGGTTGCACAGTGGTTAAGGATCCGCCTGCCAATGCAGGGGACACGGGTTCGAGCCCTGATCCGGGAAGATCCCACAGCCTGCGCACCATAACTACTGAGCCTGCACTCTAGAGCCCGCGAGCCACAACTACTGAGCCCGTGGGCCTAGAGCCCGTGCTCTGCAACAAGAGAAGCCACCGCAATGAGAAGCCCGCGCACCGCAACGAGGAGGAGCCCCTGATCGCCACAACTAGAAAAAGCCCGCGTGCAGCAACGAAGACCCAACGCAGCCAAGAATCAACAAATAAAATAAAATAATTAATTAATTAAAAAATATATATATTTACTCTTTTAGCAACTTCCAACTAGGTAATTCAGTATTGTTAACTATAGTCACCATGCTGTACATTACATCCCGTGTCTAAAAATGATCTATTTTTAATTTTTCTTAGTACCCTGGCTAGAGTATTTATACATGACCTTCAAATATCGGCTTGTATCGATCAATTTACGACAGAAGCTCGTCGCAATGCTTCCTTGGAAACCTACCACGCAGAGAAAATAACCTGTTGCGTTTTTTTCACACTTCCTCCTATAGACTTCCTAGAAGCGATAGCACGGAGCAAGCTCTTCAAAGTTTAATTGACCTCACTGGGTCTGTGACTGCATTGGTAGATCCTAATGGCCTTAAGTGCTACCAGAAGTTGCTGAGCACGGGCTTTGGAAATACATATTTTGTGAATATTAGCTCCATTTCTCCAGGTGTGATAAGGGGCAGTGTGTACAGCACAGAGAGAAGAAACCAAAAGTTGCCTCCTAACTCCACTTTCACATCCATTTGTGTCTCTGTTGCCACGAAATTTTTCACCATCACTAACAATGAGCAGCAAAACAGATGTGACTTTTAATTCATTTTCCCTATTTTCACACTCAGGTGACCATATTCATGAGCAATGGAAGGGTCAAAACTATTAGTATCCTTAGATGAGCATGAGAATCATTTGAAAGTGAGCGTGAAGGGAAAACAGGTTTGTTCTTTAAGCTTTAACGTGGCAGATGTAGCTGAGCTCCTTTTGCGCACCAGACAGTGGGCTTGAAAAGACAGGGGAGGGAATACGGCCGTCGCCTTTCAGGACAGTATCATGTGGCCATGTGCAAACTGGGTCTGATTTACGAAATAACTAGTAACAGTGGAATTGTGCTGAGAAACATTCAACTAATGATCAGGAGACTTGGTTTATGATCTCAGTGTTGTCAATTACTAGGTGTGTGACCTTGGACCAGTCACAATGTCTGTCTCATGGGTTTCTCCCCGTAAAATGTGACATTTGGCCACGGCGAGATGGTTCCTTTCTGATCCAGAATTGTCTGATTCCATGTGAGTCAAGTCCAGTGAGGGAGCAACCAGGGTTCATGGCTAGAGCACCTGTCACCCATTGGGTGGGTGACATGTGTTACATCCCTTAAAGCACCTCAGTCCCGTCCACACCTCTCTCTGCCGAAGGTCCTCAGTTTAGGCTCTTAACTGCTAAGGAAGAATAATTATTTAAATGTAGACCAATTGGTAAAACCAGCATATTTTAGAAAAAAGGGGAGGAGAGCTCAACTTCTCATTATGTAAAAAACTCAAAGTATCATGTCGGATGAGGGAAATGTGTAATGCGGACCAACACAGCCCCTGGTTAGTACAAGAATTCCACAAAGCCAAACAGTGATTCAACTGATCTGATTTGATTGAGGCAACCAAAAATGAGGTCTTCTCTTGCTATTAGATTTTGGACTTTAAACAATTTTAGGGGAAACTTCTATTAGTTAGCCGTATAAATACTATAAATCTACTCTGATTTCCCTGAATCTATGAGAACCTGTGTGTGTAAGGTCAGTACATCTTAGAGAAAGCAATAAATATTGAACAATCTGAAAAGGTAAGTCAGAGAAATCTAATTACAAAGGCCACAGTTCAACCCCAAATGGATGTATTTGAAAGGAACGTGGCTAACACAGGCTCGTCAAAATGAATGCCGCCCAATCTACAGTGTCTGATTTTCAAAGCCTCACTCTCCTTCTGCCCCCATGGCCATTTCTAGGTCTTTCAAGAGAAGAAGGTCTTCTTCAGCTTCCTGGGGTGAGGGGTGCAGGCAGAAGGGAGCTCCTCCATCTCCACATGAACCTCCATCTCCACATGAACCCTCAGAGATAGGCCGCCTGCCACCCCAGGCTCACACGACGGACAGGAAGCCACGCTGCTTCCCAGGCAGCAGTCACTTGTGTGTTGTAAACAGTGACCTAGTCATTAAAAGTATATCCTACGTGGCAGCCACTGGCTTTGTTTAGGACCCAAACCCTCCGTCGCCAGAGACACCAACACCCCTGTTTGCTCGTCAGCTCCAAGGTGATGGCCTACGGATGTGATGACCTTCTTCATTTTAACAGATTCTCCTGCTGTTTGGAGACTAGGAATGAAGAACCCTACTTAGTTTAATGCCCCCTGAACGTTAGACTGATTTGAAAACATCGTCGTCGTTTTGACAAGGATGTTGACATTTCAGACAGAAGAGCCATGCACAGTGGGGATGCCTCGGGCTCAGATCCAGCAAACTGGAAGGACTTCACGCAGCCAGGCTGGGGGTAGCGGCTCTGGAGCACGAGGTATGGTTTCCACCCTCATTTCCCACCTCCACGCTGGGTGGTCTTGGACGAGTTTCATCATCTCTAAATCTTAATGGCACTGGAAGCGTAAAGATCACTGGGAGGTTTCTATGTGACAATGCACTGAAAGCATTTGCTCTACACCTTAAAGGCATGCGGTACCTGGCATATATATAATAGATATACAATATACGTAATAATAACTAATAGTTAGTGTTGTTTTTATTCCATTGTCAGGGCTGCCATAACAAAGTACCATAGACAACAGAAATGGATTCTCTCACAGTCTGGAGGCTGGAAGTCCAAGATCAAGGTGTCAGCAGTGTTGGTTCCTTCTGAGGCCATGAGGGAGGGTCTGCTCCAGGGCTCTCTCCTAGGCTTGCAGGCAGCCGTCTTCTTCCCGTGTCTTCTCACAACATCTTCCCTCTGTGCGTGTCTGTCTCTGTGTCCAGATTTCCCATTTTTCTAAGGCCACCGGTCACATTGGATTAGGGTCCATCCTGGACCTCCTTTTACCTTGATTTTCTTGTTAAAGATCCAATCTCCAAAAACAGTCACCTTCTGAGATGAGGACTTCAGAATACGACTTTGGAGGGGACACAGTTCAACCCATAACACTGTTGCTATAAATAACAATAATAATAATTGATATTATTACTGTAATTATCATGATCCTTTTTGGAGCAGAGGTCATTCATTCCAGGGAAGTACATGATGTCTTTGAAACTGAGAATTCTTACCCACTATCTTGTAATAGCTGACTGAGAAGGGGGTGACTGGTTAAATGAAAGAACGAGTAAGTGGGTGAATTGTGGGCAGGATGTAAGTACCACTAAGGGTTTATAACCAACAGGACTAACAGAGCTCCCAGCACCCGAGGGAATGAGTCACAGACACGAATAAGATGCCCCATAAGGAACCTGCAGTTCCAAGCCGACGGCAATAGGAGGACAAAGCAAAGACGTCTGTCTCAGAGGAACCAAGGTCAGAAAGAAAGTGGCAGCAAAGCAGGCTTGAGGACTTCCCTGGCGGTCCAGTGGTTACGACTCCACACTTCCACTGCAGGGGGCACGGGTTCGATTCCTCATCAGGGAACTAGGATCCTGCATGCCACGGTGCGGCCAAAAAATAAAAATGTATTAAAAAAAATAATTCTTATTAAAAGAAGAAAAAGCAGGCTTGAGGCTGAGTGGGGCTCCCTTTCCCCTCCCCCACTCCCCAGCTCTGTACTTCACCTCTCAGTACCTCAGGGTCCACGGAGTTGAATCTACGGGTAACTGTAAAATCATCCAGCTCAGAACCTACGCATCACACCATCATATGCACACAAGCATGTTAGGTTTTTTTTTCCTTCCTGCAATTATGTGACGCTTCCCAATTCTGGACCCTTCGGGATGGCCCCGGGAAGCCCAGGGATCAGCAGTGGAAATCCTGGAGGAAGTGCCCAGGGCTCTCCTCACTGCAGCAGGGGCGGGAAAGCCCTCCAAGCACAGAATTTCCATGGAAACCACCCTGAGGCGTGACTCAGAGGACAGGGGCCTGTTTGACTTAGGTTACACTGTCGCCAGGTTGAGAGCATGGGGGCAACATAGCCTACGGTGCATAAGAGACTCAGTGGATTTGGGATTATAGAGGGTTTGTTTGTTTGTTTGATTTTAGTATAAGAGAAAATTGCTTTATTTCAAAGGCCAAACTCATTTTCCTCAGAAGTCAAAATATTATTTAATATATACCTATTAGCCAACTGGAGTTGAATTATAACTTAAAAATGAGAAATAAGCATGTCCTTTATGAAAAGCAATAGGGGGGCTTCCCTGGTGGCACAGTGGCTAAGAATCCACCTGCCGATGCTGGGAACACGGGTTCTAGCCCTGGTCCGGGAAGGTCCCACATGCCGCGGAGAAACTAAGCCCGTGCTAAGCCCGTGCGCTACAACTACTGAGCCTGCGCTCTAGAGCCCGCGAGCCACAACTACTGAGCCTGCGCCCCTAGAGCCCATGCTCCGCAACAAGAGAAGCCACCGCAATGAGCAGCCCACGCACCGCAACGAAGAGTAGCCCGCGCTCACTGCAACTAGAGAAAGCCCGCGCGCAGCAACAAAGACCTAACTCAGCCAAAAATAAATAAATCAATAAATAAATTTCAAAAAAATAAAAATCAGTGGGACACACACACTAAATCTAAATATCTAATTCAACAGGCTGATTGTAAATATGATTGTAAGTAGCCTGTGGGCTGCACCTACTTCCAACAAAATATGCCTTCTTCCGGGTGACAGCAAACTCAGATAAACAGACACAGGGAGTCTGACTGATTAATAGGAAAGGTGCTAGAAGGGCAGAACTTCGGAAGAAGAGAAAGTAAAAACGCCCCCCCAAAAGGTATTATCAGTCTCCTACTGATTTGACAAAACAGCCTCATTTGTTCTTGGAACTCGATTCACAGTTGATGGTGAGTTACAGAAAGGGCAAAAAGATGAAATTCCTTACGGTATAATTCTCAAGGGTATGGAAAGGATTCAAAGAACCCTGTGAAACCGAACACAGATCGTGCTTTGTCTTCAAGGAAAACCATATTTGAATTACCAACCTAAATATTTCAGTACACTTTTATGAGACAAACATTTTCTTGGGATGATAAAATATGCATTTTGCAAAAAAATAGGAAGCATGTCCCAAAGGACCGAAATATGTATGTATTTAGGGTGTGTGTGTGTGTGTGCACATACACACATATGTACTTATATAACACAGACATCAATATGCATACACACCACATACATGCCCTGTATCACATTCATACACTATCTATCTATACACATACACACTAGTAGTCATTATTCATACCAGATCTATGTCTGAATACTGTGATCCAGCCTCACAGCCCCCACTTAATGGAGATGCACCACCACTGTGCCAATCACCAGGGTAAAACGCTGTGTCTAGAGTTAAAGTTTAGTTTTACACTTAGAATTCACAGCTGGTCTCACACACACAATGGGATTTGAGTATTTAACCCTTCTCAGAACTTCATAAAGTAAAAGAGAGATCCCATTGCTCTTGGAGAAGGAGAAAATGAGTGGGTTGTGCAATGTTTATAATAAATGTAGATGGAATCCCAAACAAGAATTTGTCTTTAGGATGAACAGCTGAATTGGCAATACCTGGGCTAACAAAGGGTCGTGAACTCCTCGACCGTATTCTGTTCAAGGACTTTGATAAAGGACCGGTCATGGGGTTTTGAAGGTCCAGTGATCTCATCAGGGAACATCCGGCTCCCACTGCGACACTGCCCACTGTGGACAACGGACCCTCTTTGGAAGAGCTTGGACCTTGTTAGGACAGAGAACGGCTGCACCAGGGTCAGACCTGAGAAACCAAACAACAGCAACGCACCCGCTCCCAGTCCCTGACCAGCCCGGGCGTCTGGAAACACAGAACCCAGAGCAGAGGTCAAGTCCTCTGCAAACTGGCAGCAGGCGTGGCTCTGGGACGATTCCGCAGACAGCCCAGTCACCCTCAGCTGGTTGGCTGAAGGATCGAATTTTACCACCTGTTGGAGACAGCGTCTGATTTTGTTCCAATATCTGAAGAAACTTTTAAAGCCAGAGTGCAATCACGTGGCCTCCTTTCCACATCCAGTGGGGGCTGGGAGGGCAGAGACAGACACGAAGTTGTCCTGCTGCCTGCAGTGCAGACGGTGTGCCGCGGACAAGACGCATAATGGGAGACTTAATCCAATTTCAGTTTTCAACTCTGAACCCTGAAAGGAGCCCGCCTTGTCCCCAAGTCATCGGCTAAAGAGAAAAGGCTACACCAAGTGACCACGTGGATACGCTGATTGCTGACCTCGTGGATGTCGGACGTTGGAAAGGATCAGGGGGTTCGGGGGTTCCCTGAAGAGGAGGGGTCCCAGCAGGGCTTTGAAGGAGACGTAGGGTCCATGAAGGCAAAGTGAGAAGGGAGGTCTTTCAGAGCCCCACCCCCAATCTATAAACCAGTCTTTCCCATTTTCTCATCAGTATTTCTCAGCATCATTTACCTTGAAAATTCTGTGCAAACGAAAACCATTAAAAGCAGTTCAGTTAATTCAAGATAATTATTTCAGTGGAAGAGATTTTTGTTTTCCTAACCCCCTCTCTGTCTGCAGAGAGGCAGCTCTTGGTTACACCTACCGCGGAAAGCCTTCGCTCTGCTTACTTTAAAGAATAAGCCACTGTTTGATTTGCTTTCTCATTTTCAATATGTAAACCCTGGTCTCTTGTGTCTCCATTCCAGGAAGGAAAAAGAAAAGAACAAAGCTCTTTAAATATCAGAGTGACGGCTGCTTCCAGAGGCACACAGCCTCAATACTTCATATAACAGCAGCTTAGGAGGATGCGCGAGAATTTCCCGGCTGGCAACCTCGATTTGACAGGTGAACCTCCACTGAACCAATCACTTCTTATTTGGCTGCAATTTGTTTCGTTTTGCTGGCTGCATTGCAGGAGTGTGCATTTATTCCAAAAGGGCGTTCACCTGTTCCACGGTTCAAAGGGACCATTTTGTTCATTTGAAGGGTGACTGTAACGATATAGGAAGACATAGCCAGGGAAGGGGAGTTAGAATCGTGAGCCAACTTAGTAGGACAACTTAGGAGTATAAACCACGAAATACAAAAAACAAAATAAAAATATCATTCCTTCGTTTAAAAAAAATGAAAAAACAAACAAAAATCAAAAAATCGCTAGCGCAAACCACACTGCGAGAGTTTTCCTCTATACTAAAAGTAATCATCACAGCTGCTGTAAATACTTCGTTTATTTGTTTGATTCATATTCTGCATTGGCAACATATTCTGTCTGCTTGATTTAACTAACCCACAGCAAATGAAGATAGAGAGTCACATAAATTTGTACCTAGATTGTAATGGAGTCCCTACCTGAACTTAGGGTTTACTTGATTGGATGAATAGTGACGTGTCTTACCCACCTCCTGCCGTACTGCTTGCCACGTGACAGGCCAATAGGTCAAGAGACCAGTTGTTGGGACAAGGAATAGTGACTTTATTCAGAAAGCCAGCAGACTGAGAAGATGGTGGACTAGTGTCCCAAAGACCCATCTTCCCTGAGTTAGAATTCAGGCTTCTTTTATAGTAAAAGGGTAAGGGGTAAAAGTCCTGGTTCTGGTAAGACTTAGGAGGGGATATGTTCATTGCTTCCCTCCTGCAGCCATTCACAGGTGGGCCTGGTCAGGATGTCTCCTGTGAGCTAGAAAAAGGTATCTTAGCTTAACGCTCATAACCTGGGAGGCACACGTCCCAGAGATGGGCCAGTAGGTAGGAATTAAGCTTACAAGCAGCATCCCCTTAGTGATGACCTCACAATAGAATACAAAGGTTCTTCTCTGCTACATGAATAGCTTTCCCTACCCCATGGGTCAGCCCACTTCCGATGAACAAAAAACTAGACTGTGGCTCCACCGTCTATCTTTTATTCAGAAAAGGCCATGCTTGCAGCAAGGATGAGGGCAAGTATTTCCCAAAAATAGCGGGTTGACTAGCTACGATCGTATTCGACAAAAACCTTGCTTGGCCAATCAAAGGCTATCTTCAGGTAGGACAGGTGGCTGTCGTTGGTTGTACCACATTAAAATATATGATTTACATCAGGTTTTTATAATCATACTGCTGTGGTTTTCACAGATGTTTGGCCTGTGAACATACTGAAGGTTATAATTTATGTGCTACCATCTCCCTGTATCTATGGAGGCTACGAGAAAGAAACCAGAACCACTTGGGAGCCGAAAAGCATCTGAATGAACTTCATCACGGACTGCCACAGGACTTGGAGATCTGAGTCCCCTCTGAGTCTGATTTTCCTCAAATGTGAAAATGCAGACAATATGACCTGCAGCAGAGCTGGTGGAACTGCCAGGTTCACGTGGGTGGAAGAAGGGCTGAGCACGCTGCCTGGCGGGAGAGAGGCATTCGGGGATGCTAACCAACGACTTCCCCTTTAGAAACCTCCGCATCGTCCCGATGGCAAACACAAGCACTGACAGGTGTGTGTCCGACCCCTCGGCAGGTGTGCCGGGCTGGGAGCAGAGGTCAAGCATCTGGACGGCTGTATTTATCCACTAACTGACACCCTTGCTCTCTCTCCTTAGGCTCAGCCTGAATATCTAGGTGGAGAAGCCCGCTCTCCCCTCGAGGTGGGAACGCAGAGTCACGGACGCGAATGCAGACGCGGTGGGGTGATTACAGCTGTGTGCTGCCCATCAAGTCTTTCCTGTTATTTACATGCTCAGATGAAGTGGGCCCTGTTCACAACCATGGCATCGACCCTGGGACTTGTACCAAACAGAGCCTCAAACACAAACCAGAACCAACTGCGCTAATTTGCTGAACCCCAAATGGATCCAAATTCAAAGCTTTTATTTTCGAAAGTGCCAGTAGAGAACCACAGTTTCAAAAACACCAGGAAAACAGTCTCAACAGGACATCACTACAGGAAAGTTTCCTGCAATCGATTTCAGTGTGCTGTGGGTTTTCCTTCTTCTACTTTCTCAAATTGCTGAATTCGTCATTAAAACAATAACTGAAGTAATCTGACGTCTCCTCCATGGAGCCACGCTTTATTGACCCTAAGATCTCTCAATCAAATGGAGATATGATCCGTGTGATCAATTGAGAGATTTCTACGGCATCTGTTCTGTGACATAGTAAATCTATGTCTCTATGAGACAAGGACACTGATTTTTTTCCAGAGCAGGATTATTTTTTTCAGTTCTAAGAAAGAACTGCTGAGGGCTGCAGAACTGAGCAGATCGCCCCATGGAAGAATCTGCTTGGTTGATAAGATGGTTTAGAAGAAAAATCACCTTACTGCACATCCTGAATAACTGTCAGACTAGGTCACAAACGCTGTTTGACTGGACCGTACCAAAATATTTAAGGTACCGAATTTTCCAGAGCTCAAGGTAACTGTCTTGCCTAAGACCTGGACCTCAGCTTAGATTTTCCCATCATCCCTTCGTTCACAGCGACCAGTCTGGGGCCATGTCTGCGGATCCAGTCTTTACTCTGTTGACCACACAGGGGTCTTTGTAATCATACCGCATCTGATCTGAGTAAAAGGTAAACAGTAAAAGGTGCTACTGAGTGCTGGGTGGTCATCACCTGAAGACAGGGTTCAAGGACCCAGCCAAGACCTGAAGCTGGATATGACTAAGTAATTCTGTAAATCCTCAAACAAGTGCAGTGAGGTGTTTATCAGAGCAAAGAGATGCTCCTTCGCAAAAGAAAAAACATTTTCTTGATCTGTGGAAATGGCAGAACGTCTCCCCTCTACCATGATGGGCAGCCTCTGCCTTGAACAGCAAACTTGCAGATTAATGAAGGTAGTAAAATACAGCACATCGTCCTGCCTCCAGGTATAATATTTTATTCATAGAGGAGCTGTGTGAGCCTTGATGTATGTGGACTTCCATTAACAGGCAAAATTCAATCTGAAGGTGTCACCTCCAGGCTCCCTTAAATTCAACTCTCAGTCAGATGTGCTGGGCGTCCCCGCTCCTCAGGTAATTCTTCCCAAAAAAGAAAAAGAAAAAAAGGGGAAGAGGAAAGACAAGCAGGTTAGAAACAACTTGAGCGCCAGTATAACTTATGCGGGTCCAGGTAGAGCCCTGAATCTCCCAGTCACAGAGAGAACAGCTCTAGGTTCCAGTAGAGCCATTTTATTTCATTCTCTAAATTTGTACTCCCAAGTTTATTTATTTATTTTATTAATCGAAGTATAGTTGACTTACAATGTTGTGTTAGTTTCTGGTGTACAGCACAATGAGATATATATACATATATACACAATACATATATGTGTGTATATATACATATGTATATATTCTTTTCCATTATGATTTATTACAAGATATTGAATATGGTTCCCTGTGCTATACAGTAGGTCCTTGTTGTTTATCTATTTTTTATATAGTAGTGTGTATCCGTTAATCCCAAATTTCTAATTTATCCCTCCACCTTTCCCCTTTGGTAACTGTAAGTTTTGTTTTCTATGTCTGCGAGTCTGTTTCTGTTTTGTAAATAAAATTCACTTGTATCATATTTTTACATTCTACATATAAGTGATATCACATGATATTTGTCTTTCTCTGTCTGACTTACTTCACTTAGTACGATAATCTCCAGGTCCATCCATGTTGCCGCAAATGGCATTATTTCATTCCTTTTCATGGCTGAGTAATATTCCATTGTATACATGTACCACATCTTTCTATCCATTCATCTGTTGGTGGACATTTAAGTTGTTTCCGTGTCTTGGCTATTGTAAACAGCACTGCAATGAACATTAGGGTGCGTATAACCTTTCAAACCATGTTTTTCTCCAGATATATGCCCAGGAGTGGGACTGCAGTATTATACGGTAGCTCTATTTTTAGTGTTTTAAGGACCCTCCATACTGTTCTCCATAGTGACTGCACCAATTTACATTCCCACCAACAGTGTAGGAGGGTTCTCTTTTCAGAAGAGCAATTTAAAATCTTGTCAGATAGGTAATGTGTGGTGTCAGATACACCAAAATTTGTGATTTATTTTCTCCATAAATTGTGAATGTTTTCCAATTACCCCCAAACCTTTAAGAAGCTCTAATTGGCCTTAAATAAAAATTCAATTACACATTTATCATCATTTCTATTCTCAAGTGTTTGATTTCTTTAGGTTCAGAGCCTTCATTCATCCACTCATTCATTCATTCACTTCGTTCCGAAGCTGACATCACACAAAAGCAGAATTGCAGGAAGTGTATAAAACCATGTAGGGACCCCCAAATGGATTACTTTTAACTTTCTTAAACCATTAAGATGTAACTCAAGTACATTAATCTATCTGCCAGGAAAGGAAGTGGGGTGTTAAATTTTCTGATATATAGGACAGGATAGTGGACTCCTTGGGATTTGAAGCCCAGTATTTTAAGCTTCCGGCCATTCTAAGCCCTTAGCACTTGCCCATGACGTTGGTGCAGGACCCTCGACCCACCCCAGAACGGCTCCAGTCTGGGCTGAGGGCAGGGATAAAGGCAGAGCTGCCCACCCCACAAGCTCACCGCTGGCTGCCACTCCCAGAGAAAACAGAAAGGTCAGCCCTTCCTTATGCGACTCCTAAAATTAATTTGGTGCTTAGCCTCAGAGGTGGATCAAAGGGTGGATTACCTGAGGTTGCCTCTGTACTAACAAAGGCATCTCTTCAGCATGGTAAATCGGTGTGATGGCCCTGGGCCCAGAGCAGCGATTTGAGAAAATCACCCATGGCAACAATTAGGCCATGAGTCTTCAGTGACTGCCAGGAATCTCACTGAATATTGGAGGGAGAGAGAATTTATATGTAATCCAATTTAGAACAACAACATCAACTGAACATTCCCTGTTCTGCGAGGGCGAAACCCAGCCCAGGTCTGAAGGGACCCGATGGCTGTGCCTCTAGTGAGACATTTATCTCACAAAGCCTTGGCTTCCTCGTCTATAAAATGGGATATCAGCCTCACAGGCTCCGGGAGGCTTCAAGGCCGGCACAGAAGCGCTCAGCACACAAGACAGTATTATTATGATCCTTCAGGCTGCTGTGATAGAAGGAAGTTCACACCAAGAAGCAAAGGCCTCCCGAACAAGGGAGCACCCTAATTGCCCTAATATAAGCCTCACAGAGATGCTCTCCGTGTGGAAGCTCAGAGGAGGGACCTGCAAGAAAGAGGTACAGAGCTGACATTATCAGCTCCAAGAGGAGGGAAAATTCAACCTCACAGCCTTCTTGCAGACCTGTGAATATCTGAAGTCTTTGAGAAAACTTCAACAAGGAAGAAATAGCAAAGCCACAAGAAATGAACTTTAGCAGCAGGAAGGAGCCCCTTTGGGCCCCAGCATCTCTGACCAAATGGAAGCAGATCTTGACGGGTGCTAATTGGGTGAGTGTTTCTTAAACATATGCTTCATTTTCCAGCTGAGACCCTCAGCCCTCACATGCATGGATGGAGGGCTGTGGTCACTGGTCGAGGAGCAAGAGATGGGTGAGGACGAATGATGGGGGAGGTTATCCTCAAGGGGGCTGCACTCCGTCAGTTCCCAGGCATCTAAGGAATCCGCTTTACTGGGAGAGGTAGGGGTCCAGGACGAAGCAGTCGTCCCTTAATAACTAACTATCTATCTTTTATTCTACATATTTTATGTGGCAGGCAGCGTGGTGGCTATTTGAAGCAGGTGATATTTCTAATCCTCTCAATGGTCCTGGAATGTAATATTATTGAATCAGTTAGCTGGATAAGTGAAGTGAGGCTCTGTGAGACTGAGTACCTTGCCCAGCTCAATACACATCGATACATATAATATTTTGTCCACCCTAACGTCCTTCCTTTCACTAGGATTCTGAATGCGGGTGGGCAGGAGAGCTGTCACATAGGGTGGACGCTGACCCAGGCTGCGGAATCAGGCTACCCCACAGGGTCCCCCGGTGACTGGTCTGGGAGTGAGCATGCAACCCATACAGAACCAGAATCATCTGGAGGAAACTTTGTACGATGTTGGGAAAATCTCTTTTTGAAATTGCTAACTCTGAAGGGAATGTAGGCCTGGGGCTGCTGGGAGCTTACTGTGTCCAGACTTCAACCCATAGGAATACAACACGGAGAGGTGAGGAGAGAAATAGACTCCTAGGAATTTCATCCCTGAGATCCAGCAGTGACGGGATCTCTGGGCCAATGGTTCTCAGAGTGGGATACCCAGGGCAGCAGTAGCAACATCCCTTTGGACCTTGTTGGAAGCGCAAATTTCAGCCACCCCAGACTCAGTGAATTGGAAACTCTGAAGGTGGGGTCCTCCAGGCGAGGCTGATGCAAGTTCCCCTAGAAAACCACGGCTCTAGGTCAACCCCGGAGTCTTTACTTTCATGAGCTAACAAATGCCCTTTCTTTGCCTAGACTTTGATTAAAATAAAAGAAACAAAACCAAGATAGTTTTGAATTATTTTCATGAAAAAGTTAAAGTCTTTCTGTACATCCCAAGCAAACAATTATTTTCTAATGAGAAGCTTTTCACTACAGAGGTGCCTTGGGGGGTGTTTTCGTTGTTTTGTGTTCGTTAGTATCTGCCTGATGCTTACAAGAAAGAGGAAGTTTGAAGCTCCACAGACAGAAGTCCTATCTGACGCCATGAGTGCTGAACTGCTGAAAGCACCGCTGGGGATGTGGAATCTGAGTGGCTGTCATTTACACAGGAAGCAGTTAGCAAGAGGAGTCCAGGCCACAGAGAAAGGAGGGGGCTGGAAGCGTAGATGTGGCCACTGGAGAACACCGCAATTCACACAACACAAAACTCTAGTAAAGAGGAGAAAAATGACAGACGATGAAATCTTTGAAGAAAAATTTGAAGACTTGGAAATGACATGCATCCTTACCTTTGCTAAATGCATGGAGAAAGAATGGCCGAAAAAGATATCACAGGAGATGAGAGCAAAGGAGAACAGTGGATGAGGGGACAGTTCTCACGGGCAGTGGTCACTGCATGCGGTGCTCCTAGAAAAGCAGGATGTGGCCGGTGGTTTAAAACGCCTCCCAGAGGTCCAGGGCTGTGGGCCTAGGAGTGTCCTTTGGATCTGCCCATGGAGAAGACTGGTGAGCTGTTTCAGCAGGGGATGGAGATGGGAGGGAAACTAAGCTGGAAAAGGAGTGAGTAGATGCTACCGGCAGTTGTCCTGGGGGTGGGGTGTACATCCCAGGACACAGGTTGTGGATGGCAGGTGGCTGACGTGGAGGCTGGAGGAGGGCGTGTCCTAGGAGGATGGATGGCCGCATGCTTATAAACTGAGTGGAGGGGTGAGTAGGAAGCAATGGAAAAGAGAGGAGGTGTGGGGTATCCTATGAGGCAACCCTCTTGTAAAAGTGGGGAGGCTCACGGCTGCAGAGGTGTGAGAGAGAGAGAGACAGAGGCATCACAGGGCTCTGGGGCAGAGCTGGGCTGGAACCCCTACCTTCTGGCTCCTGGGTTCCGTGCTTTCCACCCATAGGTCTGCACGCTGTTCCTCCAGAGTCACCCATCTATTCATCCAACAAATGTTCAACGAGCACCTTCTACGCCAGGCAATGTGACCATGCACAGAGACATAGCAACGCCCAAGGCGAGAGTCGTGTGACCACGGCTGTCGCCCCAGAATCATACCCCTCCCCCCCCCATGAATAGAAAACAATTACTGTTATCCAAGTTTCAGGAGGAAGCTACAAAGAGAAAAAAACAAGAACTGGTTCAAACCACCGTGACCCAAGATGGCAGAAGATCCGACTTCCGGTGGACCCTGAGCCTCATCACAAGCTCACTGCGATGCATTAGCTGAATGACACGCCCACCAGCTGCACACGGTTGCCAGTTGCCATGACAACAACCGGGAAAAGCCAAAACAAGGACTGAAAAGGACGGTTGCATCAATTCTGGGCCCAAGCCACAACGCTGTTTCCAGATAACTCATGTGTTCCTCCCACTCTTTTCCAAACCCCTCCCTTTTACCTCGACCTTCCTATATACTTGGTGTCTCCACCCGAACTGTGTTGAGAAGTTGATTTGCAAACTAGGTTCCCACTTCCCCATCCTTTGGCCGCTGAATAAACCTGGTGCTCTTCCAGTCTCAGCATCAGTTTTGTTATTGGCTGCGTGAATCTGATCGGAAAAAGAACCTCCCCAACCAAGACAGGTCGTCTCCACCCGGGCTACGACCCCAGCATGGGTCTGGTCAACCAATCTGGTAACAGTTGCAGGGTAGGGTTTGGGGCCTTAGCTCCTGCCCTGTGTAATCTCCAAGCCCTCAAGCCCCCTCAAATAGATGCTGGATATAAGTTAGAAGATAGCATTTGCCATGAAACGCAGCTTCCAAACAAGTGCCCTCCTCAGATCACCCTCCCCACAGGTCCTCCCTGTAGAAATCCGGGGCTGCCCCTGCCCTGGGAGGTTTAGAGATGAGGACACCAACCACAGAAACTGTGACTGCAGAAGCCCAAGGTCAACGTAAGGAGGTAGTGACGATGCTGAACTGTGTAGAGCAGAGAGGTCGACCCCGGGTGCTCCTGGGAGGCTCACGAGTCCATCGGAGCATGGAATTCCCGGAGGGAGCGAGAAGGGCCTGTACCTTAGACCAGTAGGAGC
This sequence comes from Grampus griseus, assembly GCF_964374135.1. NCBI lineage: Eukaryota > Metazoa > Chordata > Mammalia > Artiodactyla > Delphinidae > Grampus > Grampus griseus. Next base: position 3,245,010 of record NC_139012.1, on the reverse strand, counting down.
TACCCAGTTGGAGGAGGCGACTCACAAGAGGCAACAGGATGTAGCAGGAGGAGAAGCAGGAGGGCAGAATGACCAAGTGCAGGAAAACCCGGGCCATTTGGCATCCCCAGAGCAAGGGAGGAACTCCTGGGACCGGGAGGCCAAGCTGGCGCTTGGGCTTCATCATGAAGGCCATCGGGAAGCCCGGGGCACACGGCAAGACACCTGCCAGCATCGCGGATGGAAAAGAAACCAGTGCCAAGGCTGGAGGGTGAGAGTCACGATCCAGGCAAGAGGCAGGTGGCGGGCGGAGTTGCCAACGGCAGCAGTAACAGAGGAAATGGGACAGCGGGGCAGAATGTGCAGGAGACAGCGTAACTGGGTTACAAGGGGGCATGTGAAGAGCTGTGACAATGGGGGCAGATTTTGCATACGTGTGCAAGTCTGCCTTTCTTCCTGGGGACAGTTTTCATTCTTAAAGATGTCCGTGACCCAAGAAGACGTCCTTATCTAATTTTGGAGATGCATACTGTCCATTGGGCGGGATTGGGTGTTTTACTGGTTAATGGCAGGTAGGAATGGGGCGTCACTCTTAAGGCTTGTGGCTTCTCTCCAGGGAGCCTAGGGGGAGGGTAGCCTGCAGACACGCCAGGGAGAGGGCACACGCGTTCACAGGTCGGCAAGTCTTAGGTGCACATGTTCTTTTGTGTGTTTTTTGATGTATCTATTTATTTCTTTATTTTTAAACATCTTTATTGGAGTATAATTGCTTTACAATGCTGTAAACATTTAGTTTCTGCTATTCGTATACATATATCCCCATATCCCTTCCCTCCCACGTCTCCCTCTCACCCTCCCTACCCCACCCCTCTAGATGTGGCTATGTATACAAGGGAATATTACTCAGCCATAAAAAGAAACAAAATTGAGTTATTTGTAATGAGGTGGCTGGACCTAGAGTCTGTCATGCAGAGTGAAGTAAGTCAGAAAGAGAAAAACAAATACCGTATGCTAACGCGTATATATGGAATCTAAAAAACAAACAAAAAAATGGTCATGGAGAACGTAGGGGCAAGATGGGAATAAAGATGCAGATGTAGAGAATGGACTTGAGGACACGGGGAAGGGGAAGGGTGAGCTGGGACAAAGTGAGAGAGTGGCATGGACATATATACACTACCAAATGTAAAATAGGTGGCTGGTGGGAAATAAATAAAATAGGTGGCAGCCGCATAGCACAGGGAGGTCAGCTCCGTGCTTTGCACGTGTTCTTTAACTGGGTTAATCGGTCCAGCGCGGAAGGAAGCTGTTTCAGTTCAACTCAGGGAAGACTCGTCAGCTCTGCTTCTTCAGGCACCTCACCTTGGAGGGACCACGTGCTGCTCAGCACAGTGAGGTTGTGATACCCTCTGCCCAGGTCGGGGTTGGAGACCTCAGCCCAGGAAAGAAGCTACAGTCTCACCCCAGGCAAGTAGGGTCTCCTGAGCCCAGAAAGACGACCTGCTTCACACGTTCCAAAGGTAGCCAGCAGCAGCGAACAGGAAGCAGCAGGAAAGAGAAAGAAAGGCAGCTGCTCTCCCCCCCATCAACGCGGTTTCAGGCTGGTCCCAAACAATCGCCCAGAGCCACTGGGAGGCCCTCTGATGGCCTCACCGAGGGGAGGGTGCATTGCAGATTAAAAACAACAGCCTGCCCGTCAAAGGCAATGCTGTTCAGCATAAGAAGAGGAATGCCACGGCGGGGAGCAGATCAAAGGGCTCTGAGCATCGCAGAAGCGGCTCACAGACTCACAAAAGCACCTCTGTGCCTTTAACAGCAACCCCTAGAAGGGTCCCCGGGTTGCACAACCCGAATGCTGCCCAGTGATGTGGTTTGGAAATTAACCTGGTTTTTCTTCCCACTGCTGTTTTACATATTAATTAAAGTGTTTTCCCTGGATCTGGAATGCCTGCAGGCTGGCTGGGCTCTGCAAAGGCCCTTCACTCCTCCGGCTCTGCCCTGGCCCCAGGCTCCGTCGTGCAGGGTTCCGGGATTAAATCTCTCCCGAATCTGCAAGGGACCCTGTCCTCCCTGGCTGGTACCGTGCTAGAGAACACACACTCCAATAAGGCCTTTAAAAAGTCACCCGTCACTTCCCCCAAAGATGACTGTGCTGTGCAATTTAAGGGAGCTGGGCTGTAGGAGAAATTGCTGGAATGGCCTCCATCTCTCTCCTCCCCGCCAGCCCATTCCTTTCTTTTCTTTGCACGAGCCTATTCCTTTCTTTTTCTTGTTTCCTATTCCAGCAGTGTTTGGAAAAACGTGCAAACAACTCACATTTTAAGAATAAGCTGACTTGTTTTAGATCATATATTTTGAGGGAATCACAGTGGCTTAACGTTTAAAACCACGGAAACCTGAACCCTCAACATGCAGAACTGTTCCGCAGAGCTCAGCTTCCATCCGCCTGCTCCCATCTCAGGCTCTGTGTCCCGACGTGCACCTTCGAATATCATTTTTTTTTTTAAATGGAAGATTCACAGTGCTGCTTCAGATATACAGTAATGCCAGGATTTTCTAGTTAGATACATGTGGTTCATATATCTGTCACCAGGGTAATAAAATGAAGTCATAGTACTGCCTTAGGTTTTAGATGGTTCAGCCTAATACATCCTTTTCAGTTCTGAATTATAATTTGGACTGTATCCATGAACTTCTTGGATTACGTTAAGCTTACGTATTTCTTTGTGATTTTAGAGAACTTCGTTCCCTATAACATCAGGCGTCAGGTGATTTAAACTCAACAATGCAAAATGTAGGGCTCATTGGTCATCTGTCACAAAGGCAACTCTGTTTCTATAGCAAAGAGAAGATTATTCCAAAATTTATCTAACACGTGGAAGTAGATAGCAGTATACATAAGGAAATCCAGTTGATTTATTGAAAATAAAATAAAGCTACTCTCTCTATTTCCCTACTTAGCGTTCATTTATAAAATTCAAAAGAGATCGGAGAAGGTCAGGATTCATTGCAACGAGGGTTTAGGGGTGCCACGGAAAGGTGGCCTCCACACCAAACGTGAGCTGTAGCAGCAGAAATTCCATCACCGTTGACGTATTCCTTGGAAGTACGTCTACAGTATATACCACACGCTCACCTCCACCTCGCCCCTTTGTAGTGAGAGGGCACCAGTGAGGGTGGCAGAAATCCTGTACCAAACTGGTTTAATTAATAAGGAAACGTAGCGGCTCCTCCGGACCATCAGTCCAGAGGCAGGGCCTGCTTCGGGGCTGGAGGGGCCGGGAGTCCTGTGTTGCCCCCTCCCCTGCCATCAGCCTAGGTCTCCATTCTTCTGCTTGTTCATCCCGCGTTAGCTCCGTCCCGGACTGACACGTCTTGCAGTCCTGGGCTGAATGCCTGAGATCTTACCTACATGCACTGAGTGAGCTGCTTCCAGAAGGTTCTCAGCAGTGCTGGGGAAACCCTTCCATGAGCCCTAAGCCTCCCTCACATGCTATCCGGGGTCCCGAACCACCCAGCAACGAGAAGGCAGCCCCCCTGGAGCTGCAGGGGGACCAGCCTCCTTCCGGCATAAGGTCCGTCGGGGCCTCAGCGTTCTCTTAGAAATGTCTGTGGAATGAAGCAGGGGATCTCTAGCAGAGGAACAGCGGTGCGAAGTTGCAAGTCCCCATCCCGAGAATAACTCCAGGGGACGGAAGTGACGGATTCCCAGTCGGGAAGTTCATCCCAGGGTTTCCGTACTGAGAGCTAGGACTCAAGCCCATCTGAGGCTTCTTCCAACTCCAAGAGCCTGTAACGTTACACCTGTTTGAAATGTCCCACTTTGTCAGGACGGAAGATTCACAAAGGATTTATCGAATGCCTACTGTGTGGAGGGGACTCTTCTTCTAGGGTCTGGGTAGCAGGAGTGAGCAAAGCAGACCTCACCGCCCAGGTCACTTACCTTCTGGCAGGAAAGACGGACAACACACAGGGTCAGCAAATGGAACGACGGAGGGACAAGCGTGAAAAAGCAACAGATGGGAAAGCGGATAGGAAGTATGGAGGCAACGCTAGAGTTTTCATTTTAAATAGTAGCCAGGGAAGAACTGACTGTGAAAATAACCAGCCCCCGCAAGGAGTTGGGTTCGATTCCTTTATCCGGGAGGCAACTCCAGGAAGCCCAGTGGGGAAGTAGGAGGTGAGCAGGGAGCCTGGAGAGTGAGCTGCACTGGGGCAGCTGGGACTCAGGGCGGCTGAGGACCAGAGGGAACATGGGGAACACAGCTCAGGATGCCCCTCAGACAGAGGACCGGGGGGGACAGAAGGTTCTGGAGCACAGGGGGCTGCCCGTCGTGGTGAGCACGGGGGCACTCGCTGGGCACCAGGCCCTGCCTGGTGACTTTGGGAGATACCGTGTGGCGTGGCCTGGGGAAGCAGAGCTGGGAACGGAGCCAGGAAGGTTTTCAGGACACAGACTTTTCCCCCGAGTCAAGTGGGGACACATCTGACCTATTTTCTTAACAGGGTCACAGTGCTTCCTAATGAGGAATGAACTGAAAGGCAGTGAGAGCGAAGCTGGGGGGTCAGTCCGGGAGGAAACCAAGGCCCAGGTCGGGGAGTGGGCTCTTCTGAGGACCACGTGGAGAGGTGTCAGCCGGGCAAGAGTTGGGTCAGGGGGTCCCAGGCAGCATTAGGTCAAGTCTGCATGATTGGAATGTCTGCAGGAAGAGAGAGAGCTGGAAACTGGAGAGAGGGAGAGAGAGAGACGGAGAGAAAGATGGAGAGAGAGACGGAGAGAAAGATGGAGAGAGAGAGACGGAGAGAAAGATGGAGAGAGAGAGATGGAGAGAAAGATGGAGGGAGAGAGACGGAGAGAAAGATGGAGAGAGAGAGAGTTGGGGCAAAAGTACAAGGAAGTTGGAGGCAGAGGGAGGAAGTGTGAATTAAAACAAATCTTGTGTCGCCTTGTTTGTGTGTTTGCCTTTCTGACGCCAAGTCGGGATTTCAAACTTTAAATATAGCATAAGAGTGTGAAACATGCAGCTCACTGGAGTAAGGAAATCTTTATATTTGCTGCTGATGGGGTAAGAAATGTGGGTCTGGGGGATGATGTCCTTTTCCATTAAGATACCTTGGCCTCAGGGAGGGAAAGCTGGACTCCGCTACCCGCCACCTCACACCCCCGCCACGACTCAAATTGTTATTTTATTCCTCGTCATGTCTCCACATCATAAAAAAATGACTGTGCAGGGCTTCCCTGGTGGCGCAGTGGTTGAGGGTCCGCCTGCCGATGCAGGGGACGTGGGTTCGTGCCCCGGTCTGGGAGGATCCCACGTGCCGCGGAGCGGCTGGGCCCGTGAGCCATGGCCGCTTAGCGTGCGTGTCCGGAGCCTGTGCTCCGCAACGGGAGAGGCCGTAGCAGTGAGAGGCCCGCGTACCGCCAAAAAAAAAAAAAAAAAAAATGACTGTGCATATTATGGGGTTTAACATAATTTTCAATGAATGAAAGAATTTGGGGAGAGCGTTTCTCAAAATGCCAATACCCATTGGTTAGATCTTCTAAGGATACAGCTAGGATTCTCCTATGAACAGATTTATTTAATCAGAGAGTCCAAATAAAAGAAGCGATACACACTTATGATATGTTTGTCCGAGTTACACATAATCCTATCATTCAAGAACAGACCTGTCAAAATAGAGAGAGCAGAGTGCAGCTGGCTAAGCTGACCTGGCCACAAAAGTCATTTATCAAGATCCAAAGGTAGCTCCCCACAGGACGGCCTTTTCACACCAACCCGCAAGTCCACAAATGATTTTGAAGACCCAAACTTTGACATTCTTTGAGATCCAGTAGCACTGGGGCGAACACTTTGACCAGGGAGAGGCCAGCCGTTGCTAGGGTTAATCCCCCAGCAAGCCGTTCAGGCCTTAGCACCCGCGAGCTTACCTCCCCCGTCCACTCTGCCGGAGTACGTTCACGCCTCTAAAAGGACTATCCCTGAGTTATAAAACCACAGTTACCACCATACTCTCATTTTGAGTCAGTTTTCTAAACATTTACGCCCGTGAAAGTCCAGGTTCGGGGTAGGCTGGACATTCGTCCATCCCTAATCTCGGAGAACATACACTTTACTAGAGGGGTGACCAGGTACCTCAATTCAGGGGCAAGCATGAGCCGCCGCAGCCACCCCCGTGCCATGGGTCCGTCGTACGTTTGAGGGAATCAGGGAAGTCTTCCGGGAGGAGGTAACAGTGGCGAAAGGCCTTCGAGCACGGCTAGGCTTTTACCAGGCCAACTTAGGGGACAGAAGGAGGCGGCATCCACACAGACAGGGGGGCGTAAATGTGTAAGGAGGGCTCCTGATTCCTTCCCGCCGCCCCTGGACCACACGGCGCCGGGGATGCCCAGATGAGTCGCTGGAAATGGGGCTGAGTCGTAAGGGCCCGGAACCCTGAAGACCAGAGTTTAGACCTTGCTGGGTAACAAGAGGGAGATCTGTTGAGGTTTTGTGCGCTGAGCAGTGATGCGACCTGAGCTGAGCATCAGAACGATGAATGTGTGACGCCACAGAGGTGGGCTGGACGGGAGTCGGGCTGGAACAGGGAGTCCAGAGGAGCTGACGCAAGAAGCAGCAACCTATCAGCGGGGACGGCGAAGCAGGGGCGGAGCTGAGTGAGACCCCGAAGACAGAAACTGGCTGGATGTGGGGAGGGCCCAGGGGGCTGTCAGAAGTAAGTTTCAGCCTCACTGACTCAGAGAACGTGGTCAGGAAGTGGAACTGGTGTTCAGGGAAGACAATGGTCCGTTTTTGGACCTGCTGGATTGACGATGCCATCAGGAAAACCAGGTGAAGGCATCCTGCAGGCCACTGTCAATGCGAGATCGTGGCTTCTGGGACCGAGAGATGGGAGCAGACACCAAGAAGGAGGTCGCAGAGGAAGGAAACGCCGAGCCGGGAGGTTACGGAAGCAAAGCGGGGCTCGATGAGGGTCAGAGGGCAGAGGACGCAGGAGGGGCTGGAGGAGAAGGACAGCTGGGCAACCAGAGCCCCGGGGGAGGGTGGGCGCCGTGCGGAGGCGTGAAGCCAGACAGACTGGGCATGAGCCCTGGGCCCCCCCTCCTGAGGCCACAGTACAGCGCGGCTCCCCCTGCCAGCATCCCCTCGTGTTCCAGGGGGAGGTGCTCTGAGGATGAAGTGCGACCACAGGGTCTGGCCCACGACCGCCCCGTGGAGGCCGCTCGGAGGAGCCGTGACGTACGGCTCCGGTGGCCGGGAGGTTGTCCGCACCCGTGGCACCTGCTGGCAGGGAGCGCCGGAGCCACTGCGGGTCGTCCCTTCTCTACCTGGAAAACATGGAGACTGTCTGTCTCCCTGCCTTCCTTCGAAGCTATAACTGACAGTTTCTCCCTCGAACGCTTTCCTCAACTCTTCAAAGCAGAACTGGGATCTCAGCGACTGGCGTCTGCTAGTCTTTGTTCTTCATATGAGGCCCAAGGGGGGGCCACTGAGTTTCTCACCAGCTGGTTTGGCACCAGCCCACCCACACGGATTACAGACAGAGACTCAAGCAGGAATGATGCCCACGTCCTAGAGCAGGATGGGATCAAGTGCTGATGAGAATGAGGCAGAAGGAGGGGAGGGAGGGGGTTTGCGTGGTAGACACTCCGTCGACCCCCCCCACCCCCCGCCGCAGAACCAGGACCCCTGGGGCTGGCTGGACGGGGGAAAGGGAGGGAGAAACCCAGGCGGCCAGCATCCTGGAGAGCGGGAGGGGCGGGGAGCTGTCAGTTACAGACCCGAGCCGGGATTAGAAAGTGCAGATTTGACGTGGGGTGTCCTCGTAGCCCGAGGTCGGGAAGGCCCTGACCACAGGGTCCTCTGGGCCAAGAAGGTGAAACCTGTCGGGCCTTTCTGGACCGATCTCCTGACTCTATTTATGCTTGCCCACCTGCTTCAGGTTAAATGTGCACCTGAGACCACGGGGTGGCAGGGAGGATGGGCTGGGGACATAGAGAAAAGCGAGGGGCAGTGTCGTAACCATGGACGGCACGGGGGGAAGTGGGGCATGTTCAAGAGGAGACCTTCTTGTCACCGAACAAGCAGGGAAGCCCAGTGGCAGACAGACCTTCCCCTTTGCTCCGAAGGGCGGGCTGGGAGTCTTTGAGTCAGCTGGGTGACTTCTCGTCTAGCCTGGGCTCTCAGAAGGCTTTGGGACAACCGGCCTGACGGGTATCTGCTGTGTGTGGTCCCCCATCAGCCAACAGACCAGCCTGGGCTTGCTCCACGGCGACCTCAGGCTCCAGGGGGGCAAGCGGAAGCTGCCGGTCCTGGGGACGACCAGGTTCGGTCCCTGTCATTTGTGCCAGCATCCTCCTGGACACAGCATGTCACGGCCGGCCTGACTCAGGAGTGGAGAAACAGACTCCTTTTCCTGATGAGACGGGGGTCACATCTCAGGGGGGAGATGCAGGGCGGGGCCGGAGAGGGACATACGTGGGAGCGTTTTTGCAGTAAATGTATGCCTGAAGCTTGGGGAAGAGGAAGGAGACAAAGAAAAATGGTGCTACGGTGGCGTCTGTCGTCAGGCAGGGAACTTCGGAGCGTGAAGTCTTGGCATTGGGTCATTTACAACTCCTGATAAGGCCGAATGAGTTGCCACTTGATACGATGGTCTGTCACGTAGAATGTCATTTAGGGAATTGGGGGAAGGATCTAGAGTTTCTTATATGATTTATTTTCGTGCTTGTCACTTATTATAAAATTAATGAACTTTTATGAAAGACCTGTGCCTGACACAGGGTAGGTGATTAGTAGAGGTATTTGCTGAATGAATCTAATTCAATCCCCTTTGAGATAATTCACGTGTAAGGAAAATGAGGCCCAGAGAGGCAGAAGAGTTTGCTTAGTGTCACACAGGAGAATCTCTTTCCCCGAATCCTAGTTAATCCCGCCTCCTTTTCATTCTCTGTTAATTGTGTTTTTTTTTTATACGTGATAAGAAAAGAGAAAATGATTGAAGACACTGTAACATTAAGTCACGTAATATGTTTTATCATTTTAAATTTATTTAACCTAGCTTCGCTCAAAAGTTTTGTGGCTACGGTGGTATATTACATGATATGAAATAGATTATCCTGTAATATAAGGAACCAGTTTCTCTGCCGACTACCTAACACCACGCCTTGGGACATCAAACCCAAGAACGTTGTTCAATTATTTTATCAAACGGTACTTATTTTAGCCTCAGATTTTTCCAGGACAGCTGATTCCATATTCACTCCAGATCCTCTCTTTAGGTCTGGAGAAGTCGTTTCTTGAATAACTCAGCAAAGACTTCAGTACAAGAGGATCTTCTGCTTTTTATACTCAATCTGCTGGTCAGCGTTTCCCTTTGTCAAAAGCAAGTGGGGATTCCATCCTCAAACTGCAGGAGGGCCCTTGGCTAAGAGCAGCTCTGGACCACAGAGCAATGATACTACGGAAGAAAGCCCAGGGGACGTAGTCACAGACGAGGTTCCAGAAGAAGCACGTGCCACGGGCAGTAACTGGTGGACACGTGGCTTGGCTGGGAAACATCTGTAGCAGCAAAAAAGACGCGATCAGCAAAGGATAGCTGTGTGTCCTGGGAGTGGATTCATGGGCAGCACGTTATGAAGGAAATCATGGGATCCTGTTTTTCCTATAAAGGATTCTATCCTTATCCGCTGATTATATCAATCAAAACAAAGTGGGATTAGTTAAAATAGATAATCAACAAGGACCTATTGTATAACACAGGGAACTCTGCCCAATCCTCTGTAATAACCTAAATGGGAAAAGAATTTGAAAAAAGGATAGATACGTGTATGTGTATAACTGAATCACTTTGCTGTACACCTGAAACGAACACAGCATTGTTAATCAACTATACTCCAGTATAAAAGAAAAATTAAAAAAATACAAAACCACAGCAAAGCAGGGCAGGTGGCTGGTGTCACAGGAGTGGCCCATGTGGCTCTAACACTTCCTGACACGAGGCTTCACTCGCTCTCTGGAGATCCTTCATGCTTGTTCACCATGTTGAGGGCACAGCAGGGCTGGGAGGTCTCCCCTCTACCCGTGGCTGCCGAAGGGCTCCAAGCCATCCGTCCAATGCCAAGCGAGACTCGGACCCAGGCTTTGGTCTCTATCCTGGGCCCCGAGACAGCTCCCTGCAATGTCCAAGTGCCAGAGACTGAGAAAAGCAAAAGCATCCTTCTTCGCCGTCTCCTGGCTTTGACTTTGAATTGTGTATCATCCTTTTAGCCATTTTCACATCCTAGGTGGGTGGGCACTTTACAAAAGTCTCAGTCTGTTTGGGCTACGGTAACAAAAGTACCGTAAACTGAGCAGCTTAAACACGGGAGAAACCTATCGCGCATAGCTTTGGAAGCTGGAATTCCGAGGTCCACGTGCCAGCCTGGGCAGGGTCTGGTGAGGGCCTCTTCTGGGTTGCAGACTCCTCATTGTACCCACGTGGTAGAAGGGGGCCATCTCAGGCCTCTTTCATAAGGGCCCTAATCCCACCCATGACCCCCTCACCTCCCAAAGGCCCTGCTTCCCAACACCATCACCCAGGGACGTAGGTTTCAACAAAGGAATCTGGAAGAGACACACACATCCCGTCTATAGCAACAAACAAAGATGAGAAGTTATTTTCTAGAAAATGACACAGAAACCATTTCAACCTATGTTTTCAACTTCCTGACATGTTCATTTTGGTGCCTTTCAATCACTACAAGTCTCACCTTTCTACCAGACCTTGAATGCCAAGGCATGTCATGAAAAGTCTTATTTTCTTCCCCAAGATACGAGCTCAGCGAGCAGGGTAATGAACCCATGACGTCCAGAAAGAATGAGGACGTGTGAAACCCTCTTTCCAGAGAACTTAGGGAATCAGCACCCCGGCATCCTTTGCAACAAGCCAGCCACCTGGCCCCTGCATCTCTCCTGAGTCACCAGGTAAACAGCTCAGGTTACTGTGAGCATCGGTGCCCTGCCCAGCTGTCTTGCACGGCTGTTCACTGCCCTCAGGTGTGGCATTTACTCCGGGATGGAGCGTATTTTCAGCCACACCTGGATGCCCCCAGGTAGTCGGGAGAAAACGTTCAGTGGAAGGGAAACAACATCCCTATGACTGATGGGAGTCTGTGCAGAGGAAGGCTAAGTGGAGGGAGGGGTTTACTCACTATCCTTGCAGTGGAACAACTTCGCTTCCTGCTGGAAAAGTATGTGATGAAAAGCTTCCTGCCGTGTTCAGTTACCCTTTGGAGGAGGCCAGAAAGGGGCCATTAGCAGCGCGACTCCAGAATTCAGGCAAGCCCTGGAGGACCACCCCGGGGGCTGCCATCTGGCAAAAATCAAGGTGGCTGAGGGCACGGCTGAGCCGGAGACAGATGTATTATCGACTTTACATCCCGTGGCCCAAGTGGGATACACTCCCCTTCACGTGAGTCTTCAAAGGTCAGCCTGGTAAGTAACTCGGAGGGGAGTGAGAAGAAGAGGATTCCCCGGGCCTCTGTGTTTCTGCAAGACCAGTGGTCCTGACCTTGGAGGGCTGCTCTGGCCTCTGGCCGGACGTCCTTGGTCCAGGCCAAGCAGATGAAAGCAGGAAGCGATGTCTGTGAGCCAAGAGCTGAGTGTTTTCAAAAAATAGACCGGACGGGAGGAAGCAGCACGGGTTTGCTTTGAGAGCAGTAAACAAAACTTTGGCTGCCTGCCAGGGAGGAGCTGACGTCTCCAGCAGATCCTGGAAAGCCTGGCGGCTGCTGGGGCCTCGTTAGGGCTGGGAATGGGCAGCAGGAGGGCTGCTGGGCAGGGGCGGTGGTGGGGGGGGAGGTGGGGGGGGTCGTCCCTTCTCCTCCCTCCCTTCCCAGGGAGGGCCATGGTCCAGAGGAAGAGGAAGAGCCCAGGCTGGCTTTGGTGGTTGGGATAAACGCCACCAGGGCTCAGCTCCCTGATGGGAAAAGAGGATGGAGGGAAACGGCCAGGCAGCATCTCCCGAACTCTGCCAGCAGGTGCTTCTCGCGGGACAGGAGCTCGTTCACGAGAGGGTCCTGTTACCACGGGGTCCTGCAGGGAGGGCCCGTCTGGGTCTTAGCCCAGGGCTTCCCTTCCTCCCTCACAAGGAGTCTGAGAGGGGCATGACCACATCCACACAGATGAAAGAACTTTGCAAAGACAGACCCTTCCCTGGGGTTTGTCGTCTGGTGCCCTCGCAAATTAACTGGCCTCCCTCGCTCTTTTAGGGGAAAACCTGTTTCTGCACACCCCGCAGGACAGTTATGAACCGGATCTCTAATCTTGCAAAGTCGCCGTGGGCGTGACCACTTCTGGGCATCCTCTGGCCTCGCTGGGTGGTGAAGGTAGGTGGCCCGTGAAAACACTGCCAGAGAGACGGCAACTTCATTAAAACCTTATCTTTGATTATTGTAACAGGAGGTGCCCATCTCCCCTCCTCAGCACACCCGGAAGCGTTCATTCCGTGTGAGGACAAAAGGACCGTGACTCTTGTATGTTTCGCTTTTCTAGGACACAGCATGGCCGTGTATAGCAGACATCACTGATGGTCATACTAACCAAGACCACAATAGTGCTAACAGCAGTTATATCAGTGGATGAAGAAAATACACAGCCCGGCAATTCTGAATCACCCTGACTCATCACATGCCCTATCTTAAAGGTAGGGCAATGGACACAGCGTCATCAAGATCGAAAGAAGCAACGGCTCCCTTTGTCTTTCAACTGGCGGCACTGAAGAGCGGAAATGACAAAGAAGTCGAACACTGCTATAGCTCAGGGTTTGGACACACAAAGGAATGAACCGCCTGCCCAAGGAGCCTGCAAACTTGCCAAGTGATCTTTAACCTGGGACTCAGGGGCTTCAAGACGGACTAGCTATGATCCTGCCGGACCCTTGAAGATGGTAACAGCATCACTAGATCACCAGGAGTCAATGTGCATCTTCCAAGCTGACCACTAATGGGTCAGAGTCAAACTCTCCCAAAACAGTGCAGGGGGGCCCTTGAGCCCTCAGCGCGGGGTGCCCTGGAACCTAGCATTCTCCTCCAAGTTTATAAGTTGGTTTCTGGTGAATAGTTCCAGCATCTACGGGACTTTGAAACAACTCCTCGCTTCTTTATTTACAATCAACTTTTCTGGGTAAATACACTCGCCAATTCCTGCCTTGTACGACTCCCTTAGAATGACAGCCCTCTCGTCACTAAAATACCAGATTTCAGGGATTTTAAACCCTGCAGATCATGCCTTCTTCCCGGTGCCGAACAGGAGCCCCCAGGAACAATCAGTCAGGGCACCAACGGGCTGCGCGTCACCGACAAGTTCCCAGATGCCACACAATGCAGGCCAGTCTTGTGGCTTAAACGCCATCATTTAAAAAATCACCTTCCCGGGGCTTCCCTGGTGGCGCAGTGGTTGGGAGTCCGCCTGCCGATGCAGGGGACGCGGGTTCATGCCCCGGTCCGGGAGGGTCCCACATGCCGCGGAGTGGCTGGGCCCGCGAGCCACGGCCGCTGAGCCTGCGTGTCCGGAGCCTGTGCTCCGCAGTGGGAGAGGCCACAGCAGTGAGAGGCCCGCGTACCGCAAAAAAAAAAAAAAAAAAAAAAAAAAAATCACCTTCCCCATCGCTCTGATGTTATTTGTTCAAAAGAGACGACACCCATGTTATTGCATTACTATAACGCCCAGGTAAAGCGGAGGTACAGAAAAACGACTTCTAACAAGGAGGTGAAACCATCCTTGATGAAAACCAACAGACACCATTTTCGTATCTTCCACCTCCCGAACTGCACCTCTTGGCTCTGCTGACCTGACTGCCACGTGCTCTGGATGCCATCTGTCCCGTGCCCGTGTCTCGGAAGCAGGATGGCAGCAAGCACACGGGCACAGGTTCCGGGGCTGTGCTTCTGCGTCTGAGTCCTGGTTCCACGGCTAGTGAGCTCTGTGCCCTCCGGCGAGTCCTTTCACCATTGTGAGCCTCAGTCTCCTCATCTACGAAATGGGAGGGCGAATGCCACCACCGAAGGGTGTGAGGGACGATGAAGGAGTGAGTGTCTGTACAGGACTGAGAACAGCACCCAGCACACAGGCAATGATTCTACGTTGGGTGAAGTGAGTAAAATATTTTTTTAATGAACACATCGACTTTTCATAAATGTTGTGATGTGTGGGGTATTTTCTGGTTTCCAGAATACAAATAATAAGTGAAGAGGTCACACAGTCACCAAGTGTTTTTAAAGAACCAAATATTTAGTGAACGACCCCAAACACCAGAAGAGTGGCTTGATGTCAACTTCATTATCCACACAGGAAAAAGCGTTCTCCAGGCTTCCTTCATTTCATAAATAATGTATTTTATTGTATTGCATATGGCTATTAAGGAGAGCATCCATGATCATTACAGACTAAATACAATGCACTAGTCTAGTTCCATTGAGTCTGGTTTCCAGCAGTGCCATATAGGCCCTTATGTACAGCAAGGACAGTGGAAGACAGCAAGAGAAGGTCAGTCTTTTGTCATATCACAATAGCAAGAAATATATTTAACATCTTGATCTCCAGAAACAATACGTACCCCAAAAGAAAACACTGTTTAATAACTGTTAAAGTTTATATAGCAAAAAATATTTTAAATTTAAGGTAAGTCAGGCAAAATGTACAAAGACCCAATATACATTGTGAAGTTTTAACAAACATAACATTTATACATTTTGGTTCCATTCTGTAAACTAAATTAAAAATGTAAATATTGCATATGCCTTTTTTTTTGAAATGTACAGGATAGAAGAAAATTTAGTATATTATCAACTTTTTACTTCGCTTGTTTAAAGTTGCAGGAGGAACATGAACCATGGGAAGGGTGGCAGGACCACGTGAAGGATGGGGAGAGCTACTTAAATACGAGTCAGACACTGCGATCAGCAGCGCCCACGTTCAGTCCTATCTATGGGGGGGGTGTGGGGGGGTGGTTTCCATAGCAACTCCATCCATCCCGAGTCCCAAAACTAAACCAAAACTTTAGGACATTTTATACATTTTAATAAAGTCTCTCTATATTACACACTGAAAATGACCATCAAACTAACGTGGTATAGTTTACGCACTGTTGTGCTGTGTGATTCTCTAGAAAAGTGAAACTTGGAAAATGCTCAGGGCGATCACTTTACATTCAACTTTGTCTTGCGGTACAATCCTCTGTTCTAAAAGGTCAGCATGGCAGGAGAAAGACTTTTGCATTGCGATTAAATACATGTTTAAGACATTGAATTTTTTGGTCTTCCTCTAGAAAAGCCTCATTTTATGAATGCATTATTCTATAGTGATATCTATCTATATATTTATATATATTTTTCTCCCACCCCCCCCCCCAAAAAAACACAACTCGTATCTCCAATGAATTCGTGTAACCTCTACAGGACTCTCAGAGAAGAGGCACTGGGGACCCAGACATGGGAGGGGGGCTCTAGAGCTCCCCCGACATGTCAAGGCAGCAGAGAGATGCCGTGACATCCTGCAGGTCAAGGGCAGTGGTCTTCCGTGACACCCGCGGTAACTGCCACCACACTGAAAACATGTGCAATAGGGGTAGCCTTGTCGGGAATTGTTTTCACAAGTGACATGTACTGTAAGATTGTTTTTCTTCTTCCTTGTCTATTAATAACATAGGGGCCAGAATGCCTCTTTTATCAGTTCCTTTGTGTGTGTGTGTGTGTGTGTGTGTCTGTGTGTGTTGTTGTTGTTGTTGAGGGCAGCCTCGTTGCCAGACACAATAGCATCATAGTAAAGATAATACATTTTAAAAGAAACCTGCCAAACCCTTGACCAGCCTTGAACCGCTAGCATGCCTACGTGAATTTTTGGTTAGAGAAATGCAAGCTCAGGATTAAGGATAGCAGAGACGTTTGAGCTTGTAAATAGCATCAAAGGCGTTTGCAATTTGCAGTACCTACATAAACATCTACAGAGAGAAGATTAAACAAGTCTGTTAAAGGTAAAAAGAGATACTCACCCCCTTCCCAGACCCCGCCCCTCCCACCCCCCATCCCCCAATACAGCTGATGGTTTTCCAAAGTAGGTTGCTTCAGTTACATATAATAATTATTATTTATCCATCCATCTTCAAAGTCCAATCTCAAATTTCATCTCCGTTGGGAAACGTCAGTCCCACGCTGGGCTCTGTCTGTGAGTAAACACGCAGGTACCTGGGTTGGAGTCCGACAAGCAGCTGTGTACCGGGCCTGTTCGATGAGGCAGATGACCGCGCTGGGACTCGAGGTACCCAGACGTCCTGCCGGCCCCTGACCACGCCGATCTGGCTTCACTTGGAACTGAGGTAGGACGGTGGTAGTTTTGAGAGGATGCCAGTAAATACCAGACTTTACCACTTTAATGCGAATTGGTGGAATCTCCTAGCATGCTGAGGGATATATCTGCTTTGCCAAAATGAAAGTTAAGGAGAAATTAAGACACTGGCCACAACGGAAAAGGCCGAGGAAAACGTCCAATCTTCTCGTGAATCACTCCTTCCGCTAATTTCGTCGAAAAACAAAACACAACACGACCAGCACAAGGATGAATGCCCCCTGTGGGAACGAGGGACAGAGATGGTTCCACGTCTAATCCAGAGGCGTCCACGTGTGGTAATCGCTCAGATTCAAAAGGAAGCTGAGCAGCTTCAGATTTTAAAAAAATGCTGAGCATCTTCTGTTCATGTTTTTCTCTGATGTGTGTCGTCACGGGGATAAAGCCAGGCAGATCTTCACTCTGAAAGAGGAAGGAAAGAAGTCAGCGGGGCCGCTGTGCACACAGAGCCATCCTACTGCGGGAGACGAGGTCCCTCTCAACCCTCCTTTACCATCTGTGTCACTTCCAGGAAATGATCCACTTTGGGAAGCAAACGTTTACTCATTCCGTTTTCCAGAGACGAGTTCAATGGGTAAACTCCCCTTCGGTTTCCCCAGGAGCAGGGCGACTGGGTTTACAGTGAGTTGTGAGATCCATAAAGTGAGGTTCACATTTTCAATGCAAGAAAACCATTCATGATTCTACCCTTGAGAGAGGGGCTGAGCGACCTGGCAACGGCCCCTTAAATGCCCAGGTCTCAGTTCTTCGTGTGGACAGAGCGGGAGAAACCACTGCTTTCCTCACAGGGCTGCGGAGAGAATGAAAACCACGCCACGTGTTCTCAGCTACACGGATAATGCCAATGTGGGTCGCGGTAAGAAAGTGGGAGAAGTAATACGTTCACACTTCTGCCCTCGGAAAACCCTTCCCACTGGGTACTCTATCCTGTTGCTAAAACGACCCAAGATTCAAAAATAAGCCCCCGTTACACACCCGCTTCCTCTGCCCTTGGGCGGAGCCAGCAGGACCCTCACCAGCTTCAAGTGCTCCCCTCTTTCTGGGCTGAAAGATCCAACTTCCTTAACTTTTTCCCAGTCCCCAATGTTTTCAGCATATTTTTACTGGATGTGTTTGTCCCTTTAGAGGAGAGACTGGAGAGACTGACTGACATTTCACAGCATACCGCCTTTTTTCTCTTTTTAAGCCTCTTGGCTTTTAAACAAAAATGCCAAGTTGTTCATCACTCCCCATGCTGGTAACTACTTGGTCACATGCGTGCCCGGCGGGTCACGCCCCACCGTAAACAGAACAGTGTCTTCCTTTGCAGCTGTAGTTACTTAACCTGCACCTCTGAATATTCCTCTAAAATCACTCAGAATTCTGCGCTCGGCGCTCACCACACTCCTGGATTTGCTTTTTGTGTGTGTCTACTTCTTTTCTGTTCATCTTGAGTTCAGAGGACTAATCCCAGCAAGAGAGAAACTTCCAGTATCCCACAGCCAAGAGTAAGCACCTGCTCTGTAGCCCGGCAGAACCCAAACAAGAGCCTGTGTAGACACGTGCTGTCTACATGCAACACAGATACTGTATCTTTTCATGACGTTTTCAGAAGTTCCCTACAATGTGACATTTTGAGGCAGTGTCACTTCATTGTTTTTAAAAAAGCTTACGTCCTTTAAGAAATGTAACAAGTAAACTGTTCAGCACATGAAACTTAATGGAGAACAGGGTCCCAAAGTTCCTCCGAAGGGAAGATGTGTCTCCGGCTATTTTATTCATTATTGTGATTTCTGGTTCTAAGAGGCTCTGGTGAGAACCTGAAGGTTAGTGTCCCTTAATAAATACAGGCATTTGCTAAAATCCACCTGGACTTGAGTCTCACCCTAAATGAGTTTGCATTTTGTCACTCAGGCCCTGACGGTGAAAAGAATCTGACGGCCACCCTAGAGGGAGTACTACCCTGTGGGTCCACTTTCAGAAGGTTTCTATTCAGAGTTTATTTTATTTTTACACTAACGATTAGCTAAATGTACCTAATTGTCTCCTGTTAACGCTAAAACCCCATTACCTTGAAAACAGCTAAGCAAGTAACTTCTTTAATCCCTCAAACTCAAACACACAGAGTTAATTATTGCTGAAAAACTTACATTCCTTTACTGCAAACTCATAGGGCCATGGACATTTTTGCTCTGTTTTTAAGGATGCTTTCTTGCTATGAAATAACTATCATTAGACCGTCATGAGCTCTAATCAAGTTGAATGTGTAACTTCATTTTTTTGAGGTACAAACAACACGATTGTCAAAACCTTAATTTCTAAGCACTAGCATTATGAAAGAAAAGAGCTGCTAAGGAGCAAGGAAATAATTCATGCATTTATTCACACAATGACCTTTCAACATGACTTCCAATTCTGCTCCGGTGCAGGGCCTCTGTGAGGCACATGGGAGAATGATGAGGTAGAGAATGGGAGTCACATGACAGCTGTTTTCTGGGCAGGGAAGGAAGCAACTCTTTCAAAGGTGCGCTGCCCTCTGTAAACACCTGCATTCTGAAGGATGCTCGGCTGCCGTTACCAGCAAAGGGAGAAGAAAGCTCTTCCAAGGGCACAAGAGAGATTCGGGCTGTCGGCCACCCAGTGAGTCAACTTGATGTGGGGACAGTAAGGAACATGGTCCCCTAAGATGCTGAGCCCTGGGCCGAGCAGCCCCAGGCTTCCACGGAAGGGAAGGGCCAGGGATGTGGTCCCACACCTGGCCAGGGAGAGCCACGGATGACTGGGGAGGGGGGCTGAGCACGCGCGCACATGCACGCACACACAGGTACCATCACAGGGAGGGGGGTTCGTTCACGGCACGTGGGAAGGACGTGAGCAGCCTCAGGCCAAGGACAGCAGAAAGAGGACGGCCACCAGCTCAGAGACAGATGTCTGGGCGAGAGCTGTGCCGTGCTTCAAACACATATCTCAGCATATAGATGTGCCCTGGAGCCAACACATCGACCCAACGTGGATGCAATCTGTCTCCTACTGGGTCAGATAACAGTGGCCTTGCACAGACACCTCGAGGCAGACAGCCTCCGAACTTCAGTCCACGCCACCCAAGTCACCTGCCACTGAACCCTCTTGGGTTCACCCCCAACTCACGGGGAGATCCTCCTGCACGCACCCCAGCAAGAATCCCGACCTAGGATCACCAGGAGGGGGCCACTCGTGGAAGATGCCTGGGATTCGGGGCTCAAGTGCGCCAAGCGGGCAGGCTCTCTGCGGCCAGGCCAGCAGCCAGCCAGCAAAGCCAGACGCGCCTGCCAGGAGCCGCCTCTCACTGCTGTCGCTCCGTCCCACATCCCAGGAAGAAGGGGACGGAGGCGGGAGCGGGGCCCTGGGAATGTGAGCCCACTTTTGCCTTTTATTTAGTCCCTTCTAAAGTAAGTTAAACTACCCCTCCCGCTGAAAATCAGTCTGGTTCAGCCAACTAGAAACAAAAATCTTCCAACACTGCCAGCCCATCACCCTCAACTGTTAAATATGTATGCTTCGTAACGATGAGATTCCAGCAAAATTTTATTTATTTTATGACCTATGTTAATTCTACTAGAGGCAAAGAACCAGTGATTAATTTCACAATTCCTCCACGGTGAATATCATTAAGATGGGAGACATTCTCTGAACTGTGAGGGTACAGGGGCGACACAGAGAAGAAATAAAGGCCAGAACCATGTGTTGCTGGTGAAAATTACAGAGTAACATGCACCAGTTCTGAATCTGCTCCTAGATGTAATGCTTCTAAAATAATTTAAATTTATTGATACACATTGCATTTGCGGTATAATTACACACTGTACTGTTCTGTAGCCTAGACATTGCTTCGTAAAGAAACTCATTCATGGAAAGCATCAATCTAGAGTTATTTGATTGAAAAAAAAAAAAACTTTCAGCACAAAGACTGACGTTGTCCCATATGGCATGTCACGCAGCCCAGCTATCCTTTTCCTTTTCACTCGGTGACATATGACAAATGATGTTCATATGAGGGATACAGTCCCTCATGCAGTTATCCTAACTCCCTAGGGACCAGCGCTAATTCTGCCCTTTCTCTTCCATTTAAAAGACCAATCAGAATGCAAATGAGGACGGGTGTTGTCAACAAAGGTCCCACCTCCAATTTGCTCTATTTAAAAAAAAAAAAAAAAAAAAGGAAAGAAAAAGAAAACAATCACTGAAAAACTCTGTCCTTGAGCCCAGTGGGGGAGCTCCCCAGCCACGGAAGGCTCGGATGTCAGAACACGGCCACATCACACCACCGCCGAGCTGGCCTCCGAGATCGCAAACACTTCAGTGGAAAATGCAGTGAGCGTCGGGTCGAGAAGGTTTCAGAAATACATCGGGTAGATGTGCTCTGGCAAACAAACTCAAGCAGCATTCTGGGAGCGTGTTCTCACTCACGGCTCTTTTTTAAATGATTTCTTACGATTACTTGGGTTTGGATGCAGACAGAGTCCCGTGTGGGGCTCCACGGCACAGCAGGAGGGAACGGGGCCTGGTCTCATGGGCCCTGGGTGAGCAGCAGTGGACAAAACAGACAGCAAACCCACGTCGCAGGTACCAGTGACTTACTATTTTCAGGCAGATCTGAATGAGGACCAGTGCAGACACTTATGTGCGTGACAAGAATGAAACGTTAGACTTCTTAAGATTAAAATTTATATTTCTAGTAGTAACTATGATTGAAAAAAAATATATAAACCCTATGGTGAGCCCAAACATGTCCTTCAGGCCCATTGAGACTTTTTATGTTAAACACAGAATGACAGGAGAAAATAAACTTTTCTGTTACATGAGAAATTCCTAGAAAAGTCAACCTGATAATTCAGTATCTCCTCACTTTACTAGAAGCAAAAACACTCTTAGAATATACAAAAAAAAAAGTAAGGTCGGGTGTGATAAGCCAGGGATTCTAAGAAAAACGGTTACTTGAACTTTGCAAGTGGAAAAAAAAAAATAACTTAAAAGGAAAATATGGAAGCACAGGGTCCCCGGGACAAACGGGCTCAGTAACTGACTTCACCAACCCGACTCGTGAAAGATTTAGAAGCTTCTTGGAGTTGAGCTCATCATTTCCACTGACAATTGAAATCATTTCATCCGGAATGCTTGTTATTGAAGACATTTCCCAGCATCAAGTTGCAACTTGATGCTAATGACACAACGTGAAACAGGATGAGACAACCAAGTTCTCACGTGAGGCTGGGGTTAATGAAAGGCATCTCTCCTTCTTTAGCTCTTGCTTAATCCTTCCCATAAGACCTTGTCTTAATCACCAAAGACTAGAGCAATCAGGTGTCCTAGACTGTTATCGCACTTCAAATTTCCCCCCACTGTCCAAGTTTCACCCACAGCAACCAGCGTAAACTTTATAGTGAACAGCCTACACCAACTTTATGTTGTAATACGTAAGTATCCATTCCTTTTCTGTTTGTTATTGAAAAGCCTGGTGTGTGGATCCTGGAAGCTACCCTTTTATGGCAAGAGTTTTCTAGCATCATCGGAGAACTATTATCATGCCCTAACGCAAACACCCGAGAAGCAAAAATGTCCTTAAATTGCTGGTGGACCCTTCTCTTAAATTATGAAACGTTAGACCTTTTCTAGGTAAAAACCAGATGAGGGAGCCTTGGTGACTTGCCCGCTGCCTTGGAGCTGATCAGCAGGAAAGGACGATCCTTAACTTCTCCCAGAACTTTCCTCACTGCTGCACTGGGAGCCGACAATGCAGCCCCCATTTTTGCGAATAAAAGACGGGAGGACTCGGGAAGGAGTGAGGGGAGGTCTGGAACTTCCATTTGGGTCCTGGAGTTTAAACCTTTACACGGTACCATCAGCTGTTTGTCAACTCCCCGAAGACACCGAACCCTGCAAACTGTGCGTTTCTGCTTCGTGCAACTATCTCTCCTGCTTGGTCAAGGGCCTGGACCACCTCGGTCCCCAGCATACAGCACATGCCTGTTAGGTCCTTCACGAAGCTCTGACGAGCTAAACAGAAAGAAAAACCCATGTGGTTCACGCCATTTCTCATAGGCAGAAAAGCAGAATAAAATCTTCTAAAGGAGCACAGAACTTTAGGACTGTCTGAGGCCCAAGAGAAAAGAAAACCTTTGTCGTCTCACGCGAGAGTGGCCTTCTAAGAGAGAGGTCAGCAGAGTACGGCCAAATCGGGTCCTTGCCTGTTTCTGGAAATAAAGTTTTATTGGAACACAGCCACGTTCACTCACTTGGACACGGCTGTTTCTCACTTTAACAGTGGAGCTGAGTGATGGTGACAGAGACATTGTGTCCCAGGACACGAGGAAGACAAGGAGGAGAAAGAAGGGTAAATTTGTGAAAGTTACAACGTACATTTCCATCTGCGGGTTACACCTGGAGACTAATTGATACCCCCTCTGAAAATTATCGGCAGGCTTACGTGCTTCAGAGATGCAATCCCATTGACTTAAAAGCCTGCTATCCTGTTACAGACCCTACGGAGGAGGAAGCAAGTCATAAAATCATTTATGAAGCTAGCACACACTTTAGGAATTAGTTTTCCTTACTCTTCCACTTGATATTCCATGCATAACACCATAGTCCTGAAGAAATCTCATTATTACTAAATATATCCTACAGTACTACTCTTTCAACTTGAACATGATAAGTAAAGTTAATATATGATAGATCTGCAATTCAGAAAGGGCCCAAATCTCTTCTCTTGCTTGAGTCATTTGAGAACGTGACTAGAAGCATTACGTTCCTACCCTCTGAAACAGTATCTGGGCCAACTGATGGAACCTGCGTTAAAATTGCACATATCCTATGAACGGTGTAATTCTCCCTCAGGGGTGTATTTTTGTACACTATAAAAATGTTTATATTGTGTCTATCTGAGGTTCTCAAACCTAAATATTATAGTTTTGCTATGAACTTAAGGGAGTGTAGAATAACAGTTTGTTCAAAATATATCCATCCCCAAATATCCTGTTACGTATCATTTCAAATGAGCCGTTCTTTCCTTCGAATATTTAAATATTTAAGAGTTGCTACTGGGTTTTCTTCATTTTATAATTTGATACCTTTTTTGTTTTTATTATTGAAACTGAAATAAGCATTTTCTGGAAGTCTGAAATTATGCCAAATGTAACTCAAATTACCTCTAGGATATCACTAACAGGAAACGTACTTATGAGTACAGTTAAAAAGGTACACCTTCAGGAATCTGAAATTTACTCTGGCTTATACATAATGATAATGCAATAATTTGGAAATGTTCTGAAAACGGGATTTGTGAAGTGCTTGTCTGTCGTCACAGAAAAAGAAAAAAAAAGAAAGGATTAGAAAAAATGGGGGGAAACATATTGTGACCCACCACCAGCCCAGCCAGCGCCCCGAGCTGTCTTGCTGGGCACAGACCCACAGGGCCTGAGCAGCCTCCACCTCCAGACTGCGAGTACATTCCCTCCCGTGGACGACACCTCACTGATACGGACGCCAGCGTCCTGGCTCGGGGGGAAGAACACACCTTGTGCAGACGTACACCTGGCCTTTACATTGAGATGCAGGATCTCCCAGCAGTGAGGAGGCTGAGGGCCGTGTCCTTTGCCCTGGCACAGGTGGACACCCATTCCTACCACCGGCCACCTCAGGAGCCTTGCTGGGAGCTCAGGAAGGACTCAGGGCAACCGTCCCCACGGCTCAAGGACATGCGAGTGTGGAGAGCCACTGGCCTCACCAGAGTCGGGGGTCCCCAGGCCCAGCAGGCAGCACCCACCAGGGTGTTCCCTGTTAGGAAAATGGGGACATTATTCTTCTGCCCTAGATTTCTCACTGGGCATGGGGAAACCACCAAAAGAGGTTTTATGCATACACTATATAACTAAGTAGTACAAACAGAAAAAGTATATATACACACACAAAAAATGTTTTTTCCACACACAGCAAGCACGTGCTGCTGGCAGGATGTGCACCTTGGGGCCGGGTCCTTCTGCCTTCTTCCCGCACCTTTCAATGATGTACACGGGTAACCACACGCTGTGCTGTGAATGACAAAGCCCTAGGCCTGGCAGCCCTGTGCACTGGGAATCTCTGAGCACATCGATCTGCCGTCACGGCGTCTCCTCCATTCAAAACTACACCCATGAATGACATCACCAGCAATTGCAACTTCAAGCAGTAAGTAAACAAGCCATGAATGCACAAACACGAGGGCGAAGAGCTCTCGGGAGGGAAAAAAAAAAATGAATAAACTTGTTTTCATTGGCTAGAAGCGGAACAGAAGCAGAATTGTGGTTTTCTTTGGGAGGGGGTAACTCAGGGCCATTTAAAGCTAACAGTTCTCAGACCCTGCCCAGAGCATCCTGCCTGGGTGCTTTCTGCACGCCTCGTGCACAGGCCGCGCGTGTCTCTGCATCACCGGAGAACGCACACATCCCTCTCCGCATCGCAGGGCCCGCGAGCAAGATGCCAGCAGCCGGCGGGGCCCCAACTAGGCGGGGCCACGGGGCACAGGACCTCTATTCTCTCGGGAGTCACACACAGCGGTGCCCCATAATGCAGACAGACATTTAAATTCCTCTGTAAATTCCTCTGTGGCCGAAGAGAGCGATTTACATCCAAATGGAGTACCCCTGATTGAAATTTCAGGAATGAAGAGTGGAACGTGCGAAGTTACGGACCATCTTTATCAAGTGCATTTGCTAAACAGTAAAGTAAGACAGCAGCCACTGACAGCCACGCCTTCCCGTGGTTCCAGGGGGACCCAGGCCCCGGTGCCCCAGGCTGCAGACCACCCCCAGCTTCCCCGGCAGGCAGTGCCTGGACCAGCCAGGTGAAGCCGCCCTGCACGCTCCTTCCGCCCAAATGCTGAAATGTTTTTAATGTCCTTCACAGCTTGAGCCTCAGCTGGGTACACCTGCTGAAGAGAACTTGTGCAGACTTGTCAGAGCCCAGCCTAGACATTCTACCTGCTCGTTTGCTGGGAGGGACCCTGCACACCAGGGGCCTCAGACCCGGGACTTTCAACGTGCCATCGGGAGATCCGCAGAAGCCTGTGGTTGGAAACTTTGGCCCCCAGTCCCTCCTGGAGTGCCCAGGGCCACCAGCTGTCAGACACGGAGCAGGGAGGTGTCTGCCGCTGCCCCCAGGTGGGAAGCCTTCATGCCCGGGGCTGGAGGGCACCCAGTCCTGTCCAGACGGTGACACACAGGGGGACACTGCTGGGACACCCCTGATCACAAACCCGTCTCATCCTTCCCTCTTCTCCAGGGAGAAGGCAGAGGGCAGGACCAAAATACCCAGCGACATAAAGTCAGCTTCCCAAACTGCTGAAGGCTTGGAAAGGTGGGAAACGATCCATCATCCGGTGTTAAGACGGCATTTCTTACTGATTGACACGAAAACCTTCCCGGGCTCCAAAGCTGGGCAGGGTTTGTCTATGACTTTTTTTTTTTTTTTTCCCTGAGGTACGCGGGCCTCTCACTGTTGTGGCCTCTCCCGTTGCGGAGCACAGGCTCCGGACGCGCAGGCTCA
The DNA here is from genome assembly GCF_964374135.1 of Grampus griseus. Taxonomy (NCBI): domain Eukaryota; kingdom Metazoa; phylum Chordata; class Mammalia; order Artiodactyla; family Delphinidae; genus Grampus; species Grampus griseus. The sequence goes on along the minus strand of NC_139012.1, from coordinate 3,219,112 downwards.
GCGGCCATGGCTCACGGGCCCAGCCGCTCCGCGGCACGTGGGATCCTCCCGGACCGGGGCACGAACCCGTGTCCCCTGCATTGTCAGGCAGACTCTCAACCACTGCGCCACCAGGGAAGCCCTCTCTATGACTTTTAAGAATGGATTTAAAGAAGACATGCCTTCCCAACCACCTCTTCAGGAATCAAAAACACAAACTCCAGACTGAGCAGACGACCACTTGATAGACCACAATGACGCCCAATACATCACACACACAGGCCCCTCCCCTCCAGAAAAGCATCACGCAGACAGGGAAGTCCTGTCCGGAGAGATCACTTCCACCTTTTCACATTTAGCAGCGTTATGATTCTGCGACACTCGGTCTATATGAATTAACATAAAATAACTTATTTTCTCCATCCTCCTTAGAGGGCAGCCGGCCATTCTGCAAAATCTACTCGTTGTATCGAACTGAACACGAATGGGGCGTAGGCTTCAAAGTGACCGAAACAGAAGAAGCAGAATAAACTTGCCCATTCATTGTAACTTTTACTATATTTACAAATCGGTTGTTTCAATATGCTCACATAAAGAAATATTAATATTTAGCCATTGTCATTCTTTGGAGATAAGCTTGAATTGGAGCCTTATTTGACTTGCCCATACTTCACACATTTTGCACAGATCTGACAAGACTATGCGTGAATCAAGTTATTTACAAGTCTATGCTAGCAATCTGCTTGTAGGGCGAGAGTGGCAGACACAGAGGGGGAAGCACAGCCCCCCCGGCCGTGCGTCCCCGCTGAGACCCTGGGTGTGGGTCACAAACCTCCCCCCAACGCGAACACGCAGCCTCCCGCCATCCACCCCTTCCTGCTCTGATTCCTTACACATCAGATTCTGAAAAATGACTTTAAGAGACCCACGAGCATAAGCGTGTTTCCTAAAATATACACTGGACAGAGAAAATGCAAATTTCACACTTCCGGTCTGGACAAAGTAATAGCAACCCCTACGAGAAGGAACAACTACTAACACAGTAGAAATAAACAATTAGGATGGGATCGTCATTTTTCTCTTGTTCGAATGAATGAGCTGCTTTAAGACACTTCATGCAGGCCATCCCTTTTTTACGTATCTCAGAAAAATTAAGTAAAACCGAGCTTATGTTCTGAAGGTAGACCTAAACCCATGTCAAGTCCTTAAAGTGACATAAGCTACAAATAGCCACAAAGTCCACGTACGAAGGGTGCGGTTTCTCCACAGAAAGGCTAGAAGAAGGGGAGGGTCTTTATCCACACGCGGTACTAGCTGTTCTGGACGCCTTACTCCCCTTAACTCCAAGCTCACCCCCACCGGTGCTTCCACGTTGAGGCCCAATCTCCATGAAATACAAGGAATAATGACTTTTCTATCATTTTAGTTTCCCAATCAGCTGATGAAGAAAATCAGTTTGTTGCAGAGCCCGAATTTCACGCGCCTTACCGGAAAGCACACTGTGCGGATGGATGCCCTGGGGAGGGGGAGTTGGGAGTAACTGACCCAGTTTTTCAAAGGAAGCCACTGGGGGTTCTGAGAAGACACAGAACCAGGAAGCAGCGAGCGGACCAGAGCATCGTTCCCTACAGCCCGGCAGAGGCTCCCCTGAGGTCCACTGCTAGACCCCTTCACCCTCGGGTGGTTCCTTTAAAAAATAAGGGTAAGGGCAAGAACGTTCCCTCCTTGGAGGTTCTGAGGATGAGACACCATCTAGACATGTTATAAGGTGCTTTACAAATAACGTCTGTGTAACCGAGCATGTAATTCCACGACCAGACACTTGTGCTTTGATGGCATTGTTTATCTTGTGACAATTTCCCTCTGCCTTCCCCAGTGCAATGACATCTCAGCATATTCCTTCCCCCAGAAACTTTTAGGTCTTTTCACCTTTTACGTCATATTTTTGAGAAAGAAAGTCAGGAGCTGACATATACCACACTAAGTGGAAAAAGACGCTATGGCGAAATGATATGAAAAATTTTTAAACACTTCACATACTGTTCCAAAGAAACTATATTTTCCGTCTTCGCTGTTGAACGTGAACAAAGTCTTTACACCGGTTGCCCAGGCTCTACACGTCACGGTTCATTGTTAGTTCCTTCTCATCACCTACTGCTCTCTCTCTGCTCCCTCTTGGTCAGCTACACGGGTCTCCTTCTGATCCTGGGACACACCAGCAACTTTCTGCCCCAGGGCCTTTGCACAGTTAGTCATTCCCTTTGCTCATATGGACTCTCCCCCTAAATACCTACAGGACTTGCTTCCTCTCCACCTTCTCCCTCTCTCTTCCCTGCCTTGTTTTCTGGAGCACTTGTTACTACCTACACTACTTCATGCTCCGAACACATGTCAACATTACGTTTATTTCCTTGGTTTCAAAGGTAGGTTTGAAGATTCGGTACTTCTGGTTTTGGGTTGTTTTTTGTTTGTTTGTTTTAGCTTGGAAGCCAAACCTCTTTCTTTCTAGCCTGCACTGTAATATTTTTCAAATGGGTGAAATAGTTTTAAAGTATGCAACATGTCACAATTAGCATCTCTGTAATGAAAAAATAAGAAAACGTAACCATTTGGTTAAATCTGAAAGCTGAAGGAAGATCTAACCTTTCCCGCCTCTGTCTCTCCCGCCCCACAGGCCACCTTTCTATCCTCCCAAGGGGCCCTTAAGGGAAGTGCCTGTCATTTCTTTGTTGGCTTTTTTCGGGGAAAAACAGATAAAACACACACTTTTTAAAAAGGCTCAGAGCTGCCTGCACGTGGTTTCAGGTGTGTCTTAAGAAAACAGAACTCTACTTGGAAATTAATAGGACGTCTGAAAATTAAGCAATTTTGAAGCCTACACTATAAATACAACTGTGATCACATGAAATGTCTGTGGATCATTTATGAGGAAAAAAACGAACTAAAATCGAAATGTTGACTTCTCACGGACAGGCAGCAGCACTGAGCACATCTTACGTGTGAGTTTTCTCAGCTTTGCAGCTACGGATGCTTCCCATCACACAGACTACAGGTGAGCATCCTTCTTCGGCAAGAGCTGAGGGTGAGCAGGGAAGCCTCAGAAGGAACGGGAGAGGGAGTCCACTAACCTCGTGAAGTTTCTGGAATCCAAAGGCTAACAGCAAAGACAGAGCACACAGAGAAATACTGGGAGTTCTGAGGCGAGGCTACCCAGAGCTCAGAGAGGCTGACAGCTCGGAGCCGGGGCCCAGCAAGATCAAACCTGTGGTTTCTCGGAGGAGAAAACTGATGTGGAAATTCCACTTCATTGGATGGACCCCAAGTGTGTGTGGGGGACTGGGGGCGCTACACGTTTGAGTGGTTCCACCAGACTTTTCCAGCAAGGACACCTGCAGTCCTAGCAGGGACAGCCCATCCTGTGTCTTTGGCCAAGAACGGCTCAAGAGTAAATTCAGAGATGAATTCTGAACATTCCAGCTGAACGGCACGGACTCCAGACTCGTGAAGATGCGTGCTTGTCGCCCAGAGTTATTCTAGGAACCGAGTTAAACGCTCCACGCGTTTAACTTGCGTTAAACTTGGGTATTTTACTGCGGTGCTTATTTCATTGAGAACTAAATCTACTCATAAACCAGCACTACCCACAAGCTAAACCACAAATAACAGTAAGAAGGAAAACGGAATTAAGATCTGTCCGTGCTACTGTGTCTTTAGTTTTGATTCTGACCCTCCGCACCGAAATGTCATTCTATCAGTGTTTGGAAGCTACTGCAAACTTTCAACTTGAAAAGAAAATGTTCATTTCAAAAACTTGTCAAAATAAATAAAATCGAAAGACTGTTTCAAAATTCATGAATGTTTGTATTTATAGAAGTGGGTCAATATTTCATATCAAGCATTTCCACACGGTTCATTATTAAAAGTTGAAATTTTTTTTGTTTATTCAACCAGTTAAAGTGAGTTTTCTGAAACTGACTGAGATAAATGTCCACTCTGGTTTTATAATATTCTAAAGAAAGAAGAAATACAGATTTTGCAGTTTCGCAACTAAGATATTTTGCGAAAACGCATCTAAATATTTTCAGCTGAACTGTACGTTTCTTATGAGTCTAATTGGTGAAGTAAGAAGAGTTCTCTGTATTAGTTTCACCAAACTTATTTGATATAAATATTTGATCAAGGATTTGTTTAAAAAATTTGATATAAATGTAACTGGAAGAGCTTATGAGTAGCTCATGGATTTGTTTTGTTTCATTTGCATAATACCAAAAGTATTAGTTTAGGTCCCTTTCATGCTGGAAAACATTTTTTAAATTACCTGCATCATATAAGAATAAAACAGAAGCATAACACCACCACAAATCACGGTAGCAAATTATCTTTTAAAAAAATGCATCCAGGCTGTGGTATAAGAAACTGACCACTTTCCCTTTCTAGGAATTCTTGTTGCCTTAGCACTTCAGGAGCTCTGGCTGTACGTCCATCTCTGATTTTCAAACAAAATCAATGTGCACAGCACCCTCTAGTCCATGCCCTGTTTAATCCTGCTTACTGCCTGGAGTTTCTAAAATACTATATGCACAGTTTTTAAATTTAGTAAGAACGTCCTGGCCTGTTTCCAAAACTTCTCCCCCAGCTAACAATTCCCTCCATCCATCCGTCCCTCCGTCTATCCATCCATCCATTCATCCACCCACGTTGGGCTCCGGAAGCCCTCCAGGAAGAAAGCAGCAGGGGACCACAGGGGGCCTGAGCCGGGCCTGGCAGGGCAGAAAACGGCTGCGTCACTCACATGACAGGTTGGGGAGGCTTCTACGACCTGGGCATCCACGGGCATCAGACGGTCACTGAGCTCAGCCTCTATTTTCAGTTGCTTTCCATCACTAGCACGGGGCCGGGAAGCCAGAGCTCCGTCCCAGGTCCTCCGAGGAAGACAAGTTTTCACAGAAGGGATCCAGACCTCACCCAGGGCAAGACGACCGGGTTTACTTACAAACACTCCCCACATAGCACGTCAGCGTCTTTATTCTCGTCCGCTTTCCACCTAACTGGGAAAGTGCTCCACAGAGCCAGTGCCCCCTGACAGGGTCCTCTGAGCTTTGCTTTCTTCTTATCCTGAGAAGCAGTTCCATCACTCCATTCATTCCTGACAGGGGGACAAGCATTCCCGTTTTGTTATCCTGCGCCGCTGGCCGCCAGCGATGCTGGGTGGATTACTGGTGCGCGTGGCTTCTAATGGCAGGCGTGTGGCCGTCTGCTAGGAAGGAAGTGCTCTCTCTGCGGATGCTGGAGAGACTGGCAGCTCGTGTAAACACAGCCCTGAACCACTCCCCAGAGCACAAGGCTATAGATTCCCAACCACGGTTTTTCAAACATGGATAGCTGTTGTGTGAGCTGTTATGTTTGTTTATGTCTTCTTTTATGCCTTTCAAAGGGGGGTTAGAATCACATCTTAGGAAGGCAGTGCCTTCTGAAAAACCATTTCTCATCCCATAACAATGAAGTTAAGTAAGTTTTTTCTCGGAAAAAAATAAAAGATCTTAAAAACAAGAAGGGCACCGGTGAGATAATCCACTCCCCAGAAGATCACCACCTAGCAACCACTGATTATTCATGGGTCCTTAGGCAAATTCTAAAATTGTTCGTTTTCAAATAGACTCATCATCAAATAGAGTGATGACTCATCATGAAACAGTTTCTTAGGAGACTGCTAATGGCCTTATTCATAATGACGAGTATAGGATATTTCACTTAGAGAAGAAATGCATCTTAAGGACCCCTCAAGGAATGAATGAAAACACAGCCCCATTAGATGTCAGATCAGGGCCCCAGGATGACCCACTGATAAAGAAAAAGGACTTACATTTTCCCAGATCACAGAGGCCTTTCGCTTTGAATTATCCCAAGAATTTTCTTTCTTCCTCTTCTCTTTTTTTTATTTTTAAACACAAGTAAGCACATGATCTTGAATGTCTGCCAGGCCTTCACCCTTCTGCCACATTAGAGAACACTGCCCACATGGGCATCAGCAGCCTACTTCTCTAACTTACAGCATTCTTCCTTATTCAAGTGTCTGCTTTCCTCTAGTTCTGTCCACCAGCATACCTTGTAGTATATGCATGAAGCCATTTCCTGCAAGGCTCCCAAATCAAAAAACAAATAGCACTTCTACAAACAATAAATCATTCTAGAGGGAACAGGCCATATCCTAGGAGAAAGGCATTCATCTCCACACAAAGGCCCACAGAGACAGAGCAAACCTATTCTTTCCTGATAATGTTTACTAACATCTCTACCCACTGATTAAATCAGTGACCTTGGAAAAGACGCACGACCTCCCTCGGACTCTGTTTTCACAACCTTAAAATGAGTTACATTAGACGGATGGTTCTCAACTCCTCTCCCTCAAAATGACCTTGTATTTTTTTTCCTGTCACCACTCTGTGTGGAGAGAGTTTTCAAGCATTTAGTGTTGTGGGGGGTGGGGGGGTAGCTTATCAAGTACAATCTACAGTTTGCTTTACTAAAACAAAGACAGCTGGAGGAATGTAAGTTTTCCAACTCTGCAGACCACTGGAAGTCCAGGAAGAGAGCCTGAGAGGCCCCAGAAGAGACGACCAACCAACATTTTGATTCAGCTCTAAAATTCACCAACATCACAAGAGCTTTGAAAACAATGTCGAATCCTGAGCTCTTCCAACTGGCAGGTGTGGAAAACAGTTTTAAAAATGAGGAGGACTTCCCTGGTGGTCCAGTGGTTGAGATTTTGCCTTCCAATGCAGGGGGTGCGGGTACGATTCCTGGTCAGGGAGCTAAGATCCCACACGCCTCGCGGCCAAAAAACCCAAACATAAAACAGAAGCGATATTGCAACAAAGTCAATAAAGACTTTAAAAGTGGTCCCCATCCAAAAAAACCAAAAACAAAAAAAAAGGAGAGCTTTCTGAAACTAACATGACCTTGTAAATCAACTGTACTACAATAAAAATTAGAAAATAAAATAAAAAATACATTTTTAAAAAATGACAGAGCTTTCCTTTATTGTTCAGTCTTCCTGCTTTTAGCTGTCCCCATCTCACTCTGAATGAATAACGTGTGGAAGAAAAGAGAGAGAAATTAAGTTACTGCCACCAAGTGAAATAAAAACCCAGCTGTTCACTTGAAAGCTGCCTAAGGCCGATCTACAGTAAAATCCCAAGGTCACTATTGTATAGGAGCTTCCGAAGTAGACAGTGTGTAGGACTTGGATAAGATGGGATATAAAATAAAGAGTACTGGTACAACAGCGTCTTCGTGTGGTTCAACCCATCACTACCCTTTTCTGTCTCAGGGATTCCCAGGCAAGTCACTGGGACTCTCTAAGTTGCAGGTTCCTCGTTCCAAAAATGGAGATCCAGGCGGCCCTCCTATGACACAGGGCTTTTGGAGTATTACGTGAGACTTTATGTATGAAAATGTCTGAACGCTATAAAGTGAAAAAAAAAATACTTTTTGGATTTTAAACACTTCTTTTGATTGAAAGGGGAGAGGGGGATGCAATTATCTTTCCATATTGATCAGAACAAGGGTTACGTTTTCATCATCTCATCGACTTCAGCAGCATTCTTTCAAAATCATTCACTGCCCACGGAGTTTTGGGGATCGTTAGTTACACTTATAATTTGGAGGCAAAAGATGGGTGGATTTAAGTAAGTACTTTTGAATTTGCATAGAGAAAGCACTGTGTTGCATTCATAAATAGTAAAGATTATGCACTGATTCTATGCAAAAGTGTAAGTCATTCCTGAGCTATACATATGGATTTTAAGGTAATCATTAAAATCACTAATATAATGAACTCTATCAGAATACCTATTTTTTTTCACATTGGAAAGATTGAAATTTAGTACTCTACCATAGTAACTCACTCAAGCAGCTGTACTAACAGTACCATATGGATAGATTAAAGTAACAGTAAAACTATAGTTATACTTAAGGTTATAAAGTTTTAACGCGATTAGAGAACACATTATCATTCAGTATTGGAGCTTCAATTATGAAAATAATATCCAGAGCCAGCCTCTGGGAGCACAACTGGATGCGATATTATGAAGCTACACACATGTACACACACACACACACATCACCCCAAAAGAGTAATTATTTATTTCCCCCAAATTTGGTACTCTTTAAAACTGATACTAAAAAGCCCAGTATTTACAAAATGCCGTACACGTAATCATTCATCTTTAAGGTCTATCATGGATCACAATATTTGACCAAATATTCCAAATTCAGTAAAAGCACCAGAAGCAAATCGCATCTCTGGGCATAAACATCACCTATGGCATAAGAAAACTGGGCCAAGTCTGAAGACACGTTTGCCTGATGAACTTTCACAAAGTCTCTGGACAGGTAAAAGCGACCTGATACAAAGTTAACATTTCCTAGTCCAATAGAAAAGACATCGAGAGCCGCTAACTTAACCACTGTATCATTTGTAAAAATGCAGCCTGTAAGTCTTAACCCAATTCCATTTCAGCAGAATGCAATGAATTCAGTTCTGATGCAATGAATTCAATTAAATGAGACGGCCAAGCACAGAAGTATCTTGTATTATTCGCACCCACAGAGCAAAATGCTAGTGCCCAACATAGACTCCAGCTCTGTTCACACTTTCTTCTGTGCCCGTTATTTCAGTGCACAGTTCATGGAAGTCTCTGCAGCCACATCTAGAAAGAAATGGAATCATCAGGAGCAATTATCAGCCTCAGCATTTCCTCCATCTTGAGTGATGACTTCACCAGTTCTCTTCAGAAAAAATCTACCGCTGAACTCTGTCTACGATAATCGACCTGGAGTGATTCAGAATAAGCACTGCCACCTTGAAGAATACGTTCAAATTAATGAAACGAACACAGAAAGAATCTTCCCATTGAAATGTGGCTATTCTCATAAAACCTACCACCTGATCGATAACATGCTTATACCCGCTGATCTTGGAGGTTCAGAAAATTCCGTTTGGTGGAGAAGAATGCCAGCATTCAAAGGCCTTGCCCAACTTGTACGGAAACGTGCATTCTGCTCATGTCTGCAGCAGATAAAGTCTGCAGAGGATGCACCTATCACAGGAGCCCCAGTGAAGACCGGGCTGTGGGGAAGGGCACGTTGGTCCCCTTCCCTCCGAGCTTCCCCAACTTGGTGTACTTGGCAAAGCAGATAAAGGAGTCAAGGTACATTTTCCCTTAAGTTTCTGAGGTGAAATGGGAACACCTGATTCCGTGCTACCCAAAAAAACAAAACAAAAAACCCTCTCTACTTGCCAAATCTGATACCAAAAGTTAACCGGCTCTTGGGACTGTGCTGCTACAGAAAACGCATTAGTGGGAATTTTAACAGAAAACCCATTATCCCCGTGCTGGTCCTGAAACTTTCGCAAGTTCTTTTCAGAAAGAGATTCATTTTAATACTAAGAGTTCTAAAGAAAATAAAGCATTAATTACCTATGAAAATTCCTCTTCTGGGGGTTAGTGGGCCTGTGGAAGAACAAAAGAAACGCTGGAGGTTTTCCTACCCAGTTTGACAACCAGTCAAATCAAAACAGGGCAGGAGTGATCACCCTCATTAAATCAACCCTGAAGACTGAAGCCCCAGGCCAAACAATGGCCGATTCAGCAACTCACAGTTTAAGGGTTCTGCTTTTCTCATAAGGCACCCCATATTAGGAGCAATACTGTCAATTTTAAAAAACCTATATTCCAGTTACACGTTTTTCATCTTGACACTATCTCTTACAAGCACCTCGCAAAAGGTCATCAGAAAGTACGGTCCTGATGTAGTTTCAGGATCGGAATGCTCTTTTCCTTAATCGTTATTTTACTCTGTAATTTAAAACACTACTTCATGACAATTGATAATTATCTAGGAAAAGAAAAATCTCAAGTGAAACAAAGAGGGGGGAAAAAACAATGGTTCTCGGAGACTGGAGTAAAACCAGCCACCAAAACAGAGAAGGCCTGAATTTCTTAGGAAGGTACCGGCCCCACGTTCAGACAACTTTGAGCATCCCGGTTTTTAATTTAAGAACACCCGTTTACAGAAGTGCCTTTCCTGTACATAAACATCGGTAGCATCGCTGGATTTTTTAACACGCTTCTTTAGAGGAGCTGAACCGCTCCGGATGTTGACAACCTCCTGGGCCTCCCAGGGGCCCTGAGCACAGGAGGAGAGGGTTATAAGGACCCCATTCTACAGACAGAGAAAGTGAGAAAGAGGGATTAAATGGCTTTCCTCTCTTGCACGTGACTCACGCAGCACGGCAACTAGACACCTGGCTTCCTGATTCCTGGGCTAGTGTTCCACACACCCTGCTTCCTGCTCCGAAGTACTATTTTGGTAAAGGTTTCTCTTTCAATAAAGGAACTAGAACAAGTCATGTGACTTTCATTCAGGAAAGCCTGTGTGTGTTTTCATTAGCACCTTAGTTGTCTGTTCCTGGGAACAGGGTGGGAACAGGGCACGGATTACCTTATTATGACAAGAGCTAGCCAACCAAAGCAGAAAAGCTTGCACGACAGGAAAAATAAAGCGTGTGTGGTTTGTCAAGTCATCTCCTTGGAGTTCTAAAAATATTCAAGCCCCTTGCTTTAAGACTTCAACAGACAATACTTTTAAACGTGCCTTGTGACTCTGCTGCCCCTTCAGAAACAATTGTGTTGCTCTCTCATCCCTGGATTCTTTCACTGTGGGAGGTGAATAAACAGTCCTTTTATGGAACAAATTTAAATACAGATGCTTTCGGGGTAATTCTTATCTGATCTGCCTTGTACCTACAGATAAACCAATTCTAGAACAAAAACCCCACTAAAGAGAAATAGCAAAATAGCACAGTTTATGGTATACACCGATCTATAACCCTAACGACCAAATATATAAAGTTCATTTTAAAAAGTGGCTTTAAAGCACAGTGACTCCAGTAGCATAGTTTCAGTTCCCAAACAACAATACTCTAAACATTGGTTGTATTTGTTCCCATACACACCCACAAAACAAAGGATAGGTAACCTTCTCCCGGCTCCCAAGTAAGGTGCATAGTTTCGAGGTAAATTTGTACCTGCTCTGCAGGACCTACAGATACATGCACACCCATCTGTGTCAATCTAAGGCGTGCTAACTTTTGAATTGGCTCCACCACTGAAACCCCACCGCCATCCCCAATTCTATTGGAAACAACCATCAGACACTGCTGGGACCTTACCTCTTTGTCACCACCTCTCCAAATACCAAACGCTAGCCCCCCAAGGGACCCCGAATGGTTCCACTTCAGCATAACTCGTGAAGTTTTTCCACGCGGAACCCAAGGAGCTGGATGTGGAAACACGGCCACTTCCGAGAGTCAGGGCAGCACACCCAATGACTCAGGAAGTTCATTTTCCATTTTCTCTTCAAAGAAATGCTTTGCAAGTCTTCCTTCCATAAACCGTGCTCTCAAACAACACTTATCTCCTGTGCACTTTTTATCTATCAGCATCACAGACAAATGTCTACGCGTAAACGTGAGTTCAGTAAAAGTGGATGTTCGTTCTGGGTTTCTCCACAGTCCCTTTCTGGCTCCACAAAATGCAATTTAGTTTCCCCGTTAATTAAGATGAGATGCCCGTCTTCCCTACCCTACTGTTCTCTGTGCTCAAATTAGTTTACTAGAAATCCATTTAGCATGTAGTCCTTTTTTCCAAAAAAAAAAAAAAAATGTGGTTTGGGCACAATGGACCAATTGTAGTTATCCATTTTGCTTAAAAATAGGCTTTTTTCCTTCTTAAGAGAGTGTTTACATTAACGCCCACAGAGACTCTGGACAACCAGCAAAGCGATCTCTCATCTTTGTTCAGCCACCACCGAACATACAAACTGCTGTTTTGATTTCAGAATCCTGAATCCTATAGGTTGTAAGGAATTTTATACTGGTGGGAAATCTGAAACAAAACAGGCCAAATCAGGCCTCTCATAAACTTATCTCTTGCGGTTTAACATTTTCCCTCATCTGAAAAGGGTATCATATTAGACGTGAATCACGTTTCTGAAAGTATCTACTTTATCGGAAAGGCCTTGAATCCTTTCAGGCCTGGAGGTGCGCGCTCCAGCTCGTTCGCCCTGTGACTGCAAGAAACGCCTCCCAGGGCCCTCCTCAATCCAGTCCAGGTTTTTCCCGCCTACTCCACCAGAAGCAGTGAGAGGTGTTGTGTTCTCAGGCTGTTTTTCTGATTAGAATCAGATTTCAGCAAAATGTACTTTCGTGCTCACGATGGCTTATACCCATTCCTGTGTGTACAGATTTCTCCTCCACTCAAGTCTAGCTACGCTGGTGTGCATCTTGGACGGCAGCTAATCACCCTGCAAGTCCCAGACACACGCACAATTTTTCAGATGCACCTGTAGGGCTTCAGTTAACTCCAAGCAAAGTGACCTTCCGCTGAGCATCGTTTATGGGACACATCCTGACAACTCCCAGGGGGCTTCGTTAGATGCTGAACCACCACACTCTGATAGCTCTCCGTGACTCTTTTTATCTCGTGTTCCACAATTTTAATAAAAAAGCAGGTAGCGTTTCCTCCGTTATATTGGATTTCCAGGGTATCCACTCTACAGCTATAACTTTAAATCCCGTGGATACTAGAAAACACATGCTGGATTCAGATGGCATTAGAGGGCTCTGTTCACGTTTAGAAAAAAAGGTGTACGGATCCCCAAGCTACCTCAGTCGTCACCCTGTAACCCTTGCAGACTGCTGACCTCGGGCCAGCATCTAAGACGTGTTCGCTGCTCTGTGTTCTGCGGTTCCCATAAAGCCTCTATCTTCCTGACAACGCTGCACAGAAGCGGCTACAAAATTAAAGAAGAAACTCTCTTGAGCCCCCCCGCCCCCCCCACCTCTCCTCCACCGCATCATTCAAAGTTTGAGACAGTCAGAACCTCTGAGACAGTCAGGACGCACCTGCAGGTGCAAGGCAAGCACACCTCTCTCCTTTTGGATCTGTGATGAGACTGCAAAGAACAATACTGGACACCATCCCATCCAATGGTTCCTGAGAAGACCAGCATGGTCGTCTTTCACTGTCTCCTCTGAAGCCCAGATTCACATCACCTGGGCGGCCGAAAAATGCTGGGGGCCTGGGCCCCGCCCACTGGCCGCTTCACATGACTGCGCCTGGGCTGCCCCCATAGGCCATTTCTCAAGCCTACTCAGGCGGTCTAACTGGGTCAGGTGCTCCCAGCCATGGTCCCCAAACTGGCAGCACCAGTACAACCTGGGGGCTTCTTAGAAGAAGCACACTGGGAGCCGCATCCCAGACCCACTGCACCGGAATCTCGGGGATTCACCTAGCCCGGCCGTCCGGGGCTCAGCAAACTCTCCAGGTGACTCCCAGGTGGGCTCGAGTTGGACAACCACTGCTTTTGAGCTGTGTTTAAGCAGCGTCACCATTTCAGCTTGCTCGGAGCAAAGGAACGTCTCTGGTGGAAAAGCTCCCACAGGCTGCGTGTAAACTTGAAATGGTTCGCTGTTCCCTGCAGCAGTCACCAAAATGGATGTGCGTTTCCTAAACAACTTTTGGGCCCGTGTTTTATAAACTCTGAGGCTCGGCGACAGTCAGCCGGGCCTGGCTCCAGGAAAACAAAGAGAAAGGTGAAGGCTGCGGCCTGGGAGCTACCGGAACTTCAAGTCCCCTCCCGGCACCAGTTTCCCGCCTCTCAGATGGAGAAGACCCCCTCTGCCGCCTGCCTCCCCCCGGGGGGCTGACCTGGGGGCACCCGCCAGGTGTGCTCATGGGAAGACGGGGAGTCTGGGCCCAAGAAAACAAATCAAAAGTCTCCCGAGTCCAAAGATTCCCACTCAACTCAAAGATGACCCGAGTGCTCCTGGCAAGGTCTCTGGGGTTCGAGAGCTGACATCGGCCCCACAGTGAAACAGAACAGGAAACCTGCGCCCGCACTCTGGCATTTAGGTCGAGGTACCAAAGAAGGGAAGAGGCTTGAGCCACGGACGCCCTCGCGTGCCCACCCTTCTTCCACCAGCCGCAGGGGTCTCACCTTTCACGACCGTGGCCTCTTTCAGGTGATGCGTCAAGAAGTCGAGGCTGGCGTAGGTGCTGGCGGAGGGCAGGGCGCCAGGGCCGGGCCCCACACACACCCCGCCGGTGCTGCCGGCCCCTACCGCGCCGATGAGGCCCCCGAGGCTCCGGGTCCGGCTCCAGGCGCTCTTGTCTCCCGTCTGAGGATGCTGCTGAGGCTGCTGCGGGGACGGCGACAGCCCCGGCTCGTCCCTCACGTCGATGGCGATGTAGTTGAGGCCGTTCTGGAAGCCAGCAGAAGTCTCCCGGCGCATCGGCGAGCCACTGCCCCCGGGGCAGCCGACCAAGCCCCCGGGCTGGCTCGGCGTCCAGGGCCGCGCCTGCGGGTGTTGCGGCGGTGGCAACTGGCGGGGGGACGTGGGGGGCTCGTCACCGCCACCCAGGACGCTGCCGCCGCCCCCTTCGCCGCTTTTCCTGAGAGACACGTTCTCCACCGAGGCCGAGTTGTGGCGCTTGGGGTTGTGGGCGAAGGACGGGGACACGGGGGTCACAGTGGTGGTCGAGGAGAAGGTCTCCGAGCTGTGGCGGCGGCGGCCCCCTTGCGGGTCCGCACGGATGACCTTGGCCCCGCGGTGCGGGTCTGGGGGCTGGCTGGCTTGCAGGAAGGCCTCGACCCCCGACACCTGGTCCATGAGGCTTAGCCTCTTCAGGCCGGACACGGGGCTGCTCACGCGGGCCCCGTCGGGCTTCGGGGGCGCGGCGATCGGTTGCGGCGGCGTGGCAGCCACGCCGAAGGCCATCTCGGTGTAGTCGCCGCTGTCGCCCGCCCCCGAGGATGGAGAGGAGGCCGCGCCAGGACCCTGGGAGGGTGGTGCCGGAGGCAGGCGGTACAGCTCTCCGGGCGGGGGCGGCGGGGGCGCCGGCTGCAGGGCCGAGGAGGGGGCGGCGGGGCGCGGGGGCAGCGGCGGGTACGCGGAGGCCTCGGGGGACAGGAGGGCGTCCAGAGAGCCCACGGGGTCCCCGGTCTGGCCGCCCGGCTGGGGCGACTTGGGCGAGCTGAAGTCGAGGTTCATGTAGTCGGAGAGCGGGGAGCGCTGCCGGCTGTCGCCGCTCGTGCCCGGGGTGCCCGAGCCCAGCGATGAGGCCGGGCTGCCGGCGGACAGCAGCGACGACGACGAGGCGGCCGAGGCCAGCAGCGGGGGAGCGGGCGGCGACAGGCGCGCGCCCGCCTCGCCGAAGTCGATGTTGATGTACTCGCCCGGGCTCTTGGGCTCGGGCGGCAGGGGGTACTCGTGCATGCGGGGCAGGGTCTGCAGCCCCTCCAGGGACAGGCGCGTGGGCCGCGTGGCCCGGCAGCGCTGGCCCAGGAAGCCCTCCAGGCGGCCGCTGCCGCTGCCACCGGGCCTCCCGGGCGAAGGCACCGCCTGGTGGGGTGGCTGCGGGTGGCCGCCGCCGCCCCCTGCCCCGGCCGCGAAGGAGCCGGCTGGCTGCGTGGACCCCGGGCCGGCCGTCGACTCCAGCCGCTCCTCCTCCAGGATGCGCCCCACGGGGGAGCTCATGAGCACGTACTGGTCGTTGTCCCCGTTGCAGGTGTAGGCGGCCTTGTAAGAGCGCGGCAGGGAGCTGTAGCAGTAGCCGGGGACGCCCCGGAGCATCTCCCCGCCGCCGCCGGCGTGCAGGGCGGCCGAGAAGAAGTCGGGCGGGGTGCCCGAGGCTCCCGCGTCGCCGGGGGACATGTTGAGGTAGTCCCCGTTTGGAAGCAGCCTGCCGTCGGCGGCGCTCTCCACGGACAGCTTGGAGCCTCCGCACCACATGCGCATGTACCCGCTGTCCTCCGGGGAGCTCTCGGCCGGGGAGCTGGTCTTGTAGCCGCCCCCGCTCCCCGGGAAGGCCCTGCTGGCGGCAGACGCGGGCGTGGGCCCCGCGGCTCCCGTGGGGGGCAAGGCCGCGACGGCCGCGCGCGGCTGCAGGATCTGCTTCGGGGCGGACACGCTGGTGGGGCTCATGGGCATGTAGTCGTCGCTCTTGCAGCTCCCGCCGCCGCCCGCGAGGGCCACGCCGGGGGTCATGGGCATGTAGCCGTCGTCCGTGCCCAGGTTACTGCTGGAGCTCCTGTGCGACCCGATCTCGATGTCGCCGTAGTCCTCGGGGTAGGGGTGGTAGGCCACTTTGGGGGAGGACGCGGGGCACGACGGGCAGAGGCGGCCTGAGCTGCCGGAGAAGGTGGCCCGCATCAGGGTGTATTCATCCAGGGACGCGGAGGAGGGCTGGGGCACTGGCCGCTGCCGGGCAGGCGTGGTCAGGGAGTAGGTCCTCTTCCTCAGCCCCCTGTCCAAGTCCTGGGCCCCGTCCCCGGAGACTCTGCGGTAGGGTCGGCCGCAGTGGCTCAGGGGCCGGTCCATGGTCATGTACCCGTACAGCTCGCCCCCGCTGCCGTCCCTGGCCGGGGGCGTCTCGGCGATGGACTCGGGCGTGTTGCTCCTGAGACTGCAGAAGGCTCTCAGGTCCCCAGGGCTCGAGCCGTACTCGTCCAGGGACATGAAGCCAGGATCGCTGGGGGAGCCCGAGGCCGAGGCGCTGCCGCTGGAGGGTCGCTGGGGGTGCAGGGGGTGCTGCATGTGCGGGTGCGGGCCCGGGGGCGGCGGGTAGGAGCCCGAGCCGTGCCCGCTGCTGGACGACAGGCTGCCGGGGCTGGTGGCGGCCGCCGGGGGCGAGTGCGCCACGGGCATGGACATGGAGCGGCTGTGCTGCAGGGCGCCCCCTGCCGGCGCCAGCGTCACCTTGCTCGCGCGGCCGCCGCAGCCGCCGCTCAGGGTGTGCGAGCGGCTCAGGGGCGCGCGCACCGGCCCCGGGCTCAGGGGGCTCCCCGCCACCGACACCGGCCTGCCGCCCGCCGCCCCGGCCCCCGCCGCCACGCCGCCGTCGCCCTCGCTGGCCGTGCGCACCCGGCACGAGCTGCACTTGGCGGCCGGCGGTGTGGCGGCCAAGCTGTCGGTGCGCGAGCGGCGCACCAGGCCCGTCTGGCTGGGGGGCAGGTTGACCAGGTGGTGGTGGCGACGCGCGCCGGGGACGCTGATGGGGTGCGTGGCCGACGAGCCGGACGACTGGCTCTTGCTGCGCGGCCGGAACTCGAAGAGCTCCTTGAGCGCCTTCATGGCCTCCAGGATGGTCTCGTGGATGTTCTGCGCCACCACCGAGTCGTCTGCCTGCATCCACAACTCACCGGGGCCCGTCACGGCCGAGCGGCCCACCTCGATGAAGAAGAAGCTGTCCGAGTGGCCGCAGCGGCGAATGTTCATCAGCTGCAGCGTCACCGACGGCTGCTCGCAGTTGAGCTTCACGAAGCCGATGGTGCGCGCCGACAGGCACAGGCGGTACACGCCCGTCAGGTTCTTGCTCTGGCCCAGGCCTTTGGGCTTCAGGTTCACCTGCCACACCTCACGGTAGGCGGCCGTGGCGGGCGCCACCAGCCCGTAGCTGTCATCGGCCGCGGCGGCGGCGGCGACGGCGGCGCCGGCCGAGCCGCCCAGGGCGCCGGGCAGGGAGGCGCTGCAGGACGCGGAGGGGGCGGCGGCGGCGGCGGGGGGCGCGTCGCCGGCGCTCGCTCGGCCCTCGCTGACCAGGTCGGTGAGCGCGCGGTACCAGCCCTCCTGCTCCTGCTCGTTCTCGGCCGCCACTGCGAAGTACTCGTCCTTGGTGTAGAGGGCGATCAGGTACTTGTGCTTGGCGTCGGCGCGCTTGTTGATGTTCAGGCAGCAGTCGAGCGCGATGACCCGCTTCGGGGCGCCCGCTTTGCTCCGCCACTTCTTCTCG
Organism: Grampus griseus; assembly: GCF_964374135.1. Taxonomy (NCBI): domain Eukaryota; kingdom Metazoa; phylum Chordata; class Mammalia; order Artiodactyla; family Delphinidae; genus Grampus; species Grampus griseus. Next base: position 3,201,275 of record NC_139012.1, on the reverse strand, counting down.
CTCTCGTAGTACTCGAGCCGCGGCGGCTGCGGCGCCGGCCCCCCGCCCGCTGTCGCCGCCGCCGCCGCCGCCTCGTCGCCGCCCGCTCCGGGTCCGCGCAGCACGAAGAAGCGCTTGTGGCCGTGCTTCTGCTTGCGCAGGTAGCCGCACTTGCGCACGCCGCTGTTGTTGTTGTTGTTGTTGTGGTTGAGGTTGAGGTTGGGGCCGTCGCCACCCGCCGGCCCGGGGCGCCCGTTCATCGGCGGGCTCGCCATCACCGGCGCTTCAGGCCGCGCCGCCCGGCCCGGCGTGGAGGAGCCGGGGGGAGCGGAGGGGGCGCGGGCGGCTCCCTCCCCCCCTGCTCGCCCGCCGGAGCCCGCGTCCCTCGGGCCCAGGAGGTGGGGAAGGTTCGGGGAGGCCCGCCGGGTGGAGGGCGGGGGGCCGGCACCGCGCGGTGGCGCAGCGCCCTCCGCGCTCCGGGGCCCCAGAGGATGCCCCGCGCGGGCGGCGGCGGCGGCAGCGGCCGCTGCCTCCCGGGCTCTCGGGCGGCGCCTGGGGCTCGCGGGCTGGGCCGAGAGTCGGGGGTCCCCGAGCCTCGGGGCCGAGCCTAAGGCGCGCCCGGCCGCACGGGTCCCGCCGCCGCGCCGCGCTCCGGGGTGCCGGGGTGTGCCCCGGTACTCGGGGTCCGCGCCGCCGCCGCCGGGGCTGCTGCTGCTGGTGCTGCCAACGGCGACCCGGGCTCTTCGCGGTCCCCGCCGCACAGTGAGTAACACATCGCGCACCGAGTGACTGAACTAAGAAGAGCAAAACAACATGTGACTCGGCGTTACGCAGGCACACACGGCGCGGCCCGCCCCGCCCCGCCGCCCGCATTGGCGCCGCGCTCCGCGACGGACGGCTCGCACGGCCAATAGGCGCGGGGCGCGGGGGGGGCGGGGCGGGCCGCGCACCCCGCCCCGCCCCCCTTTCTCCCGGGGCCGCGTTTCCCGCCGTCCCCTCCCCCTCCCGCGGAGGCCAGGGCCCGGGTCGGGTGGGGGCCGGCTCGGGCCTCATTAATCAGAGGCTCGTTGTGGATGCCGGCGGAGGAGATGCCACCCAGGGCGGGAAAAGGGGCGCGCGGGAGGGGCGGGGGCCGGCGGCCGACGCGCGGAGGGCCCTGCCCTCCCGCCTTTGACTCAATTAATTGGGCTGGGAGCTTCCGCCAGGGAGGGGACTGGGGTGGGCGGTGAGGGGGGAGGAATTGGGACTGCAGGGGGCGGGGGCCGGCGGAGATCAAGGGCCGACACCGCCTGCCAGGGTTCGGTGCGTGGGAGGGGACGGTGGCACCGCACTCGGGCCCCGCATCGCCTCGCCGCCGCCCCACTAGCGGGGCCCAAGATAGGGGCAGTGAACTTGGCCGCCCTCTCGGAATCCCCCTCCCCTCAGCACACACTTTGGCTTGCGGATCCGGCGCCCCGGCTTGGGGTGGACGCGCGCCCGCCCGGCTGGGCGGGTTTGCTCCTGGGTGGTTCCTGGGTGGTTCCCGGGTGCCCGGCCCGCGGCTTGTTTACGAGCATCACGTTAGCACCAGTGAGCTCTGGATCCATAGCAGTTTCGTGCCCCTTCCTGGAAGGAGAGCCGGGGTGCTCCCGGGGTCCCACCCGCTCAGGGGCGCCCTTCCCTCGCACCGGGTCGTGGGCTCTTTCCGGGGCGTCATCAGCGCCATTCACTTGTCAGGGTCTCGGGAAGTTGAAATCGTCTGTTGGATGTAATAGGAGAAAGAGGAGGACGAGCAGGCGTAGAAAACTGCAGTTTCCTTAGTGCTGGGAAGGGGGCGCGCTCCAGCGAGCACACAGCCCTGTGAGCCGGGTCCCCGCGGCGGGTGCCCTCCTCCTGCTAGACCCTCCGCCCCACGCGCGGAGGCGCGGGAGTGGGCGGTTCCAGACCCGCGCGCCCTTAGCCGGCAGCGGCCGCTGCGTGGAAGGCGCCCATGGATGCTTCGAATTTTTACATCTGTGTGCCTTCTGTGACTTTCAAAGTCGATCACAAATAAGGACCCACCATACAATCGCGTCTCCTAAATGACAGTGAGGGCTACTGGTGAGGGTGGGAGTCCCCGAGTTCAGATCAGAGCAGGCTCCGGATCCTGCAGAAACCACGAAGGCTAAAAGCAAGCTTGTGTCTTTGTTTTTTCGTTTTTTGTTTTTTTCAATTGTGTGTCTTCACGAAATGATTTGGAACAATGATGTTGGTTATTTTTTTATTAAGTCCTGGAAGTTTGCCTTTGAATGTCCTCTGTACTTTATAAAAGTCTTTATTTTAAATATAATAAAGTCTTAAATTTAAGAAAAGTAACAAGATTATAATATTAGAAAGGGTGATATATATTTTAACCTGTTTGTAAAACTGTGACCTAAAAATTCTGCTAATTTTATGGGCCAAGAGATCCTTACTTACAGAAAGATCATAGTAGTTTTGTTTGTTGTGTATACACGTTATGATTATTGATGAGTAACAAACATAAGAATAATCAATGTCACAAAAATCATCATAGAATTTGCCTCAAAGAGGTGTATGTAGGGTTTTCCTGGTGACGCAGTGGTTGAGAGTCCGCCTGCCCATGCAGGGGACACGGGTTCGTGCCCCGGTCCGGGAGGATCCCACATGCCGCGGAGCGGCTGGGCCCGTGAGCCATGGCCGCTGGGCCTGCGCGTCCGGAGCCTGTGCCCCGCAGCGGGAGAGGCCACGACAGTGAGAGGCCCGCGTACCGCAAAAAAAAAAAAAGAGGTGTATGTAAAGTTGATCCTTCATTTTAAACCATGCTTTAAAAAGTAATACCTCTGGGAGTGCCCTTTTAAGTGTGCATGTGTATTTCTATGTGTGGGCCTGGGTGTGTATATACATTTGTGTGTGTGTGTGTGTGTGTGTGTGTGATTGTGTATGTGTTGGGGGCACCACCATTATGGACATTGTGCTTCGGTTTTTTATTCTTTTTAGATCTTGCTGCCCCTTTTATGGTAACATGTTTCCTAGCAATCTGCTAAGTAGTTAATATCCATTCATGTTTTCTTCTTCCTTGACACTTTGAAAAATAAAATTCTTAGGAACTCAAAAAAAAAAAAGAGATTGAGAGATGAAGGGGTTCTTATCTGGGAGCTTGAAGAAAATGTGGCCCAATTTTATTGGCTTTGTGATGAGTTACAGTAAAGCAGCGCTGCCTGTATGTTCAGTAACCCTAATGGGCATAGTATGATCATGGGGCAACCTGTTTTCAGCATCACGCCATAATAATGTCTTCTGAGAAAGTACCTTTTCTTTTTGATTTTGGCTTTTCATACAAAATTAAGTTTTCAAATATTCGTTGAATACTTCTTTGCTGTGCCCTTCAGATGTTAACAAGTCCATCTTGGATTTGTTTGTTTTTTTCCCCTTAGAGGGATTACAATGTTCAATGCCAGTTTCAAGTAAAGGTGTCAGAAGCTCTCCTTTGGCAGTTGACACTTTCCCCATGTAGTACTGCCTCAGTCACTGATTAGGGGCAGACAAGGCAGGGTGAAGAATGATCTCCTCTCTCAGTGGCGTTCTCGTACTATAAGATCACAAAGCTACAGCAAAACTACTTGTCATTCTGAAGTCCTAGAACCTCTCACTACAAGTGTGGGAGCACAGTTTCCATTCTCATTAAGAAGTCAGTCCATGAAACCAGCAGAAAGGAGCTCTGTAATTAGAAGCATCCCAGTCTTCTTCCTCAGCGAAGGAACTGGTTGCCTTTCTCCCTTTCCATTGCCAAATAAGCTATTTATTTATTTAAAGCTTGTGTGACACCTTGTGATTTTCCAACTGCTCTCCCATACTTTTCCAGCAAAAGTCAGCTAAATAACATCTGGCAACCTGCTCTCTGCGCAGGGCTGGGTGCTGCTGTGTGGCCTGTTGCCAGCAAGAGCCTGGATGAAATTTTTTCTCATGGTCCGAAAGCTTTCATCAGAAATTCTCTTTCCTTTCATGGATAGCAAAATGGCCATATCTTTAAACAAGGAGGGATTTTTGTTTGTTTGGTTTTGTTGTTTTGTTTTGTTTTTTAACGTAGAATCTTACACAAGGATTCTTTTACTAAAACCAAAAGTCCTTTCTGGAATAATTTAATTACCTTTCATAAAGTAGTCAATTTCACAAAAGTGTAGACATTAAATACGTACCATAAATCCATAACACAAATAACAGTAACAATAATAGTGACCATCATTAATTTTCTTCTCTGTTTCATATAAGGAAGCATCTGTAACAGGAGAAAAGTAGATAACATGAGAGGGGTTTTTTTTGTATTTTTGGTTTTTTTAATTCTTAACCCTGTAGCTGTTTGACAGTATTTTTGGTCTGGATGAACTCTTATCTGACTGAGTAAGCAGATCACTAAGTGGAATATTACATGACCGGTTTTAAAATGTATTTTAGCCACATAGCACAGGGAGGTCACCTCCGTGCTTTGTGACCACCTAGAGGGGTGGGATAGGGAGGGTGGGAGGGAGACACAAGAGGGAAGAGATATGGGAACATATGTATAGGTACAGCTGATTCACTTTGTTATAAAGCAGAAACTAACACACCATTGTAAAGCAATCATACTCCAATAAAGATGTTAAAAAAATAAAATTAAATTAAGATATACCGTGTAAAAATAAATAAATAAATAAAATGTATTTTAGGAATAGAAATTTTAACATCAGAGGTTTACATTGTAGTCTTTAAAAAGAGTGGCAACATTTCATCAATTTTGCTGTGTTAAATAATGTATAACAGTTGCTCATTTAACACATTTCCCTTTCTGTGATGAATGAACCCTGAGGACAGACTTTTCCTCATCTAGGATTCATATGGGGACTTCCTACACTTTCGCAGCTAGTTTTTTTCTCTCACGAATATATTTGCTAATATGTTTCAACTGAAATTTCACAAGGATTTTGTAACATTCCAGTGCTGTGCAACAGAATGATTTACATGAAGGAATGTAACTGCTGTTTGGATCATTCACTGTCAACGGGTGGCTTTGCAAATGTTTGAAAAAGCAGGATTTGTTCATAGATTGTATCGGTTTCTCGGAAGTTGTAAAGGCTTTCCACTTCACTATTTCTTTCGCTCATTAAAAATCCTGATATATTTTAAATAGTCCTTTCCTTAAATATTCATTTGGGGAAGAGGGATTTTCTAAAATAAATGATTTCTCATGCACATATATGCTAGAGCAAACTAACACTTAAGAATTATTCTGAAAAGTGTATGAATTGAATTAATACTGTTTAGAAAAATGCTCATTTAAGTAGTAGGCACCAGGATAGGCTAATCCAATATTAAAAACATTTTTATTTTAAATAGAATTGTGTTGAAGAAATATTAACACATAAACAACCAATTACATAGTGACTGCTGTCAGTGACTTAAAATTCTTATTCATTAACCCCTGAATTTTGTTGTGTTTAAATTTCGAGAATATATTTCTAGATTAAAAACCAAACAGAACTTTTTTTTTCCCTAAAGACTTCCCATGATTGAAATAAAAATTTCACATTAATGGCTATATAAAATTACTGAATCATTAAAAAAAAATCAAACAAAAAACCTGTTCCTTCTTAAAACATCCCTCTTCCTTGGAATTCTTGGCCCTGAAATACAATATACTAACATTTTGCTTGACTAAACTGATGCTTTGCAATGTTCTGGCTGCAGAGTTAAAGCGTTGTTTATTGTGTTTGTTTGGTTTTTCCTGTCAGAGCAGAACAAAAGTGTCTGCTTCTCAATGTGTCGTTCATGAGCAGATGACATTAAAAAAAAGGGGGGGGGCTTTAAAGTGACACGGCTATATTTTCTGGGAAGGGAGGGGGGATGAGCAGTGAGGCCCGCTGGGAGTGCCCTTGAACAGAGCGCAAATGTTAAGGAAGGGGAAAGATCAACCCGAGTTCATTGATCCCACTGTCAGTTCTGGGAACAAGCTTTCGCCCTGTTTTTGCAAACTGCTCAGGACACAAATAGGACACGGCTGCCTCGCTTTTCGCCAAATGCTCTGGTGTTTTGGGCTGTAGTCAGAAACCTTCCACTTTTCTGCAGTCGTTCACGTGCTGTTTCTAGGCTTGCCTTTCAGTCTGTTTTCTAGAGTTGTTTTGAAATCCAACCTAAAGATAAGAGAGGAAATGTGACCCGCTCTTGTGAATGCTGCCACCAACTGGCAACGCTTCTTCCCAAGGCAGGACCAGCTCCCAAGCGACTTGTCACAGCCAGAGTGGTCCCTGCTTTTGTAGAAAGCTGGTTGCAACCTCACCTACACTTGCTCTGCACAAATCTTTAAATAAATCAATAGAAACTGTTGGAGATAAAACAAAGAAATATCAACAAGTGAACTAAGGGCAAAGTCAGATGACAAATGAGGGATGAGTATATTAGTAAGTTTAAGAATTGTTTTTTTTTTTTGGATTGGGTATCAAGCTAACATGGTCACATTTTCTAATATTCTTTAAATCTCAATTTGCATCTTTAGTTACCAAGAACAGCTGTTGTATAAAAAATGTATACCAATGTCCATTTAAGATTTTAGAAAACTACTTAGCCAACAATTTAAAAACAAGAATCTAAACAAGCTTATTCTCGACCATTTCCTGGAGCAAACCTAAGGGTTACAATAGGGATACAAACTTTTGGTTGTTTTCTCCACTGAACCGACCTATCAGTCTCAATTTTTTTTTTTTTTTTTTAGAATAAGCCAAAGTCATCTTGAGAGATAGTGAAAAGCAAAATTTGAAAAGTATGGAGGAAAGAAAATATATTTTAAAAACTATAAATAAGAACATTTTAAAAGCTATAAATGACAAATAGCAGTGAAGTGTCAACCGTGGCCATCTTTCTGATTAATTTGAACTTATGAACTCATGGCTTATTTATCAAAGCTAAATGTATAAATTATACCATCTTTCATAATTGCTCTAGTCTCAGTTTTTAGGCAATGCCAATGACAGAGATAGTCAAGTTAGTGATGGTATTTGAGCTAAGTTACCCAAATAAGGTGAAGGGATCAGAAGATGGGATTTATTTGCTACCAAATTTGTTCTTTTTTTTTTTTTTTGGCTACGTTGGGTCTTCATTGCTGCACGCGGGCTTTCTCTAGTTGCGGTGAGCGGGGGCTGCTCTTCATTGCAGCGCCCAGGTGTCTCATTGCGGTGGCTTCTCTTGTTGTGGAGCGCGGGCTCTAGGTGCGCGGGCTTCAGTAGTTGTGGCACGTGGGCTCTAGAGCACAGGCTCATTAGTTGTGGTGCACGGGCTTAGTTACTCGGCGACGTGTGGGATCTTCCTGGACCGGGGGTCGAACCCGTGTCCCCTGCAGTGGCAAGCAGATTCTTAACCACTGCGCCACCAAGGAAGTCCCCAAATTTGTTCTTCAGTTACCTTTATCCTGGATGAAAGAGGAAAAAAAAAAACCCAATAGCAATAATAATAATAATAATAACAACTAACTAGAGTGGTTTATCAGTGTATTTACATGTTACAGCATTTGATTCCCACCAATCTGTGAGTATCAAATCAAATAATGTAATATATATTATTATGTTATTAATTAATATATTATAATTATTATAGTTATAACTATATTATAATAATTAATAACATATTGATATATTATTATAATAGGTATCAATGTAATATAATAAAATACATCATTCTCCCATAATGCCAACATTATAAACATATGATTCTGACACAAGTGAGCGTCCAGCTAGATCTTTAATTCCCATTCTGGGTTATCTTTAGTAACTTGAACTATGAACCCACATACAATGTTTAAGAATGATGAGCTATTTATATGTGTATGCTACTTTTTGCCTTGTTTAACACACTTAGAACACAAATGATATTAACTAAACTGAAGTAACTTGAGGCAAGAGGGATTCCTGAGGTTCACAAGAAAATAATTAGAGCAACAACTTGTGAAATTAAAGCAGATGCCACTATCGCCATTCCCCACTGACTGTTAAATGTTAAACGGAGATTTCAGTTCAGATAAACACATTCTAAGAATCCCTGCTGGGAGCGCACACATCAGCCTGCATTTTCACGTTTGTTAGTTCTTCATTAAAATGTCAGCCTATCGTCTTGCTAGAAGAGAGAAAAAAGATTAGAATTACATATTGAAAATTTCTTGAAATGACATTTGATCCTATAAGAATGTCTTTTTAGGTAGTTAGTAGTAAGGATTAAAAAGCCATACTTTTCTCTGCTGTTAAACAGCACACAGAAAATGAAATATATTTGGTATTTTGAGACTTTATTATTCTGTTTTTATTTTGGCAAGTGTGTCTCTGATTTTAAAACTTCTGCACACTAAAAGTGGATTCCAGTTTCAAAATGGTAACCGTATCCCTCATGGTATCAGTTTAAAGGAAATTAATATGCAGATTGTCAATGAGCAACATTGTTTAAAGTTACATTATTTTTCAGTTATAGAATGATAGAAAAGTAGGCTTATCCTTTATTATGCAGGTGAATTTTTATCTTTCTCAATTTAAAATATGAAAATCAGGAAATATCAAATTATTAAACATATGTTAAGTATTCATTTAAGCATCAAACATTTTAGGAATTATCTAGAACATAGGTTTTTGCCCCTTTGGTTTTCTATCTAAATAATAAATGATTTACGTTTGAGAAATTTCTTTCATTACAATATTGTCACATATAATTCGGAAACAAAAATTGTTATATGTTATTACAACCGTCATCTGGCATTTTTCTTAATTTTCTTAATGCTGTATTTTGGTTCCTAATGTTGCTATTTTAACCTCTTCTAATTAATAATATATGGTAGAGAAAGTGATTTTCATCTTTAAGCCCAGGAACTTTCACAAAGTATCCCATATCACATTAGATAACATTTAGGAAAATTCCAGGAAAAGGTGATATGAAGATATAATAAGAAAACAAAAGCTGAACTTCATCTTGGTTACATGGAACTATCTTCTGGTTAAAATTCTGTTTGCAATTAGAAGAAAGAAAGAGGCTACATGAGAACAAGTAAAAGGTAAATTGAGGCAACTTTAACATTAATCTTGTTTTAAATGGCTTTTTATTTTATTTCATTTTCTTGATGGGAGGTGTTGAGCAGTTAATATTTAAATCAATTTGCAGGTGATCCTGAGCCATGAAAGACCTTCCACCTGGTCTCACAGGAGCATGTGCATGGCTCATCTGCCCTCATTCCATGTTCAGTTAGAGTAACAACCCCATTTTTAATGCTATTGAAGTTCCTGTCATTCATTTCAAAATGTTTCCTAACTGTAATTAAGCTGTTTGTTTTCCACTGGTTCTCTTTTTTTTTTTCCTCCCTTTAAATTCTTAAGCAAGTTCACTTTACTCTCTTCTCAGTGCTCTTTGCAATCTCCAGCTGATGCCATAGGAGGGAAAACCCGTGTTGTCTTCCCAAGTTTGCTTTCTGGATGCTGTTCCCAATCGTGATTGGACTACAATTTCAAACATAGCCATGCATAATTAAAACATTTTAGTGATAATAACAAAGTGCCCATTTTACAAGCAAGACACATCCATTTAAACGAGATTAAGTGTGCTTAAACCCCGTGCTTGCTTCCCAAGCCGAAAACTCCGCAGGGAATGAAAAGTGTTTAAGAAAAAAAAAAAAGTCTCTAACTTTCATTTCATGGAAATTAGTTTTAACTAGTCAAACATTAGTAATTCTGTTTAGACTATTTTTAGGTTAAAGTTTTTAAAGCTAATATTTTAGACAACCGGTCCTGAAGGTCTACAGTAGGGAATACTAGTAGATGGTCCGCAGTTAACGTTATCTGGTGATAAACTCATACTAACCCAATAAAATATTTGATTCTATCAAATTGATCAACATCTTAAGCATCTACTTTGAGCTAAAGTCTGTGTGGTCCTGTTGGCACCAAAATGCAAACCCACAGCAGCCCCTGAGCTGTGCCTGTCGGGAGGGACGGCCTCCCACAGGTGTCTCTGGTCCCCATACCTCTTGCTGGGTAAGTGAGATGTGCAGGTCCCTGGCTCCCCCTTACTCAAGCCATTTCCAGGGACTGCATTTGCAGCAGTCACCCTAAGAGATAGGGTGATGGATGGCTCCCTCCAGGATAAAGAGCAGGCTTGCTTATTTCCTGCTACAAAAGAGGTGGATTTCCCAAGCCCGGTGAACCGCAGCTGTGACAGCCTATCCCCTGCTGCAGGGACATCCTTTGGGACTCCCCATATCACCCCCATGATGCTTGGGGGCATGTGAGGGACAGAAGCAGGTCTTGCTCTTTTCTGTGGCACAAGTCTCTGACCCGAGAAGCCCATGTCCTCTGCCAGTGAGCATGTCACAGTGACAGGCTAAGTGCTCAGCTCATAAGGAAAAAGCACAATGAAATCTCAGCCTGAGATACTGCCTTTCAGGAGGCTCCGTCTGAGGGGACAGAGAGCCTGTACGTACATAGCCAAAGCCAGGGGCCAGAGGCATTCAGTACAGAAACACATCCAGCTTCACAGGGGAAGTTGGTGTACTCTAAAGTTGGCATTTTATTTCGTTTCTGGAGAAGATAGACTCTTTGATAAATGATGTTGGCACAACCGGAAAATATATCTGAAGACACGTTACAGTTGCATCCCTGTCTCCTCCCACTAAAATGTCAGATGAATCAAAGTTCTGCATCTTAAAACATGAAACCATCAAACTTAGGAGAAAAGGAAAGAAATATTGATAAATTTAACTCTCTGAAACAGAATTCTGAGGAGAAAAATACAAAATCAAAGTACAGACAGCAAACTGGGAAGAAATCACAGCCAATATCACAGATGAAGTGCTAATTTTGTGTTTATTTCATACTTTCAAGTCTCCTGTAAGGCAATCATAAAGAGACCACAAACACAACATAAACATGGATGAAAGATCTGAACACAAAGCTCACAATGATGAAAATAAACGCAAGAAAGTCTTAATCCAATTAAACCTTGCTTAACCTTTCTCATAATAAGATAAATGCCAATTAAACCCACAGAGTGGTACAATCGTTCACCTATCAGATTGGCACCAATGAGAAGTTTGATAACACAGTGTGTTTGCCAGAATGTCAGGAAAGTTTCCCATGCAAGGATGCTGGCGGTATAGACTGAAGCAGCATCCACGCAGGGCAATTGGACTCAATCTATCAAAGTGACAAATGCCCACGCTCCTTGACTGACAGTCTAACTTCTGAGAATCACTTGTGCATTCTGGAAATGATTGCTTTGCAAGAGTATTTATTGCATTATTGCTGAGAATGAACCTGATATACATGTGTGAAATAATACGTATTGGAAGACCTTCATTCCAGTCTTGTCTGGAATAGCAAACATTTGGAAGCTAGTTGAGTGCCAACAATTTGGAACTGGTCAAATCATATATGGATGCAATACTCTGCAACTGAGGCATAAACGAGGCAGCTTTATTCGTACGGACCATAATATCTGAAGATGCAGTATAAGGAAAGAAAATATAACACAAGAATCTGTTAAATATTCAGAGGTGTAAAAGTAATGTATGTTAATGGTTAGTGGCTCAGTAGACCTTGCTGATGGTATGTCTGTGAGGGAGGAAGGGAAGAAGCAAGAATAGCTCCTGAGAGAAGGGACCCTCCTGCACTGCTGGCGAGAATGCAAACTGGTGCAGCCACTATGGAGAATAGCATGGAAGGTCCTCAAAAAGCTAACGGTAGAGCTACCATATAATCCGGCAATCCCACTCCTGGGCATATATTCAGAGAAGACTCTAATTCGAAAGGATACGTGCGCCCCAATGTTCACTGCAGCACTATTTACAATAGCCAGGACATGGCAGCAACCTAAGTGTCCATCGACAGAGGAGTGGATAAAGAAGATGTGGCACATATATACAGTGGAATATTACACAGCCATAAAAAAGAAACGATATTGAGTTATTTGTAGTGAGGTGGATGGACCTGGAGATGATCATACAAAGTGAAGTAAGACAGACAAAGTCAGACAAATATCATATGATATCACCTATATGTAGAATCTAAAAAAAAAAAAAAGATACAAATGAACTTACTTACAAAACAGAAACAGACTCACAGACTTCGAAAACAAACTTAATGTTTACCAAATGGGAAAGGTGCGGGGTGGGATATATCAGGGGTTTGGGATTAACAGATACACTCTACTCTATATAAAATAGATAATCAACAAGGACCTACTGTACAGCACAGAGAACTCTACTCAATATTCTGTAATAACCTATATGGGGAAAGAATCTGAAGAAGAATGGATATACGTACCTGTATAACGGAATCACTTTGCTGTACACCTGAAACTAACACAACTTTGTAAATCAACTGTACTGCAATATAAAATAAAAATCAAATTAAAACAACAACAAAGAATGGCTCCTGAAATGTCTTGCATGGGAACTGGGTGGTTGGCAGCATCCTTTCCTGAGGTGGGGAGACTGGCCGTGGAGAGAGGGCTGGGGAGGGAGGTTGACTTGAGATGCCGGAGGGTTTGGACATACCGTCAGGATCCAAGGGAAGATGATGGGTAGACTGTCACAGAAGTTTGGACCGGAGGTATCAGTTTGGGAGTCACAGGCATATAGTGGCATTTAAATCTGTGGGATGGGCTAAAATCGTAGCGAGAGAGACCAGAGCAGGGAGAGCACCCAGGACACTCTCACATTTCAACGTCAGTGACAGGAAGAGGAGCCCTCAGAGCACACTCAGAAGAAGCAGCCTTTGAAGCAGGAGAAAACAGCAGGGCGAGGCATCACAAGAGTGAGCGGAGGACAGCCCTGCAGGGTAAGGATACTGAGTGACTCAGGGAGGTGGATCTGGTGACATGGAAGCCGCTGTGGATCTGGACAGGAGTGGTTTCCTCATGGAGGGTGTTTGTGGAGACAAGGAGGTTGGAAGGAAGCCCAGAGAAGGCATGAAAGATGAGCAGGGTCCCTGAGGATGAAATTGAACAAGGGAAGTACTTCCATTATGGGTTGAAAGTACTGTCCTGGCAGGAGCGGTGGGGACCAAGCAGGACACAGAATTCCGAGGGTAGCTGAGGTGGAGAAATAGCAGTATCCTTGGGGAGCACAGGGCAGCGGGCGTCCTCAGGATGGAAGGAGGGTTCACCTAAGACAGACTCAGGTTTAGAGTCAAATGGAAACTTGAAAGAACCTACGGAGGAGTTTGGGAGATGAGGGAGGAAAACTGCGCTGGTTGGAAGGTGGTTTGGCAATGTCTTACAAAACTAAACATAATCTTACCACGCAATCCAGGAATCATGCTTCCTGGTATTTTTTCAAAGCAGTTGAAAACTCATGTCCATATAAAATGTGAACACAAACGGCTACAGCAGCTTCGGTCCTAACTGCCAAACCTGCAAATAACCAAGATTCACAGTCATAGGTAAATGGATAAACAAACCAGTATACTCACCGGTTCTTTTAAAAACTGAGCTGTCGAGTCATGAAAGATATAAAAGCACATTAGATGCATGTTACCGAGTGAAGGAAGGCAATCTGAGAAAGCTATTCACTGTATGATTCCAACTCTATGACATCCTGGAAAAGGCAAAACTATGGAGACAATAAAAATAAATAAATCAGTGGTTTCTGGGGGAAGGCGAGAGATGAGTGAAAATAAACACTCTGTATGAGGTAATGATGGTTCTGTGTCATTACATCTTTATCCAAGCCCATAGAATAGAGAGCACCCAGAGTTAACCTAAGGTAATCTATGGGCTCTGGGTGATTGTGAGCTGTCAATATATGTTCATCGGTGGTGAAAAATGCACCATTCTGGTGAATGATGTGATAATGAGGGAGGCTGTGAATGGGTGGAGGGGGGCAGGAGGAAATCTCTAAACCTTCCTCTCAATTTTGTCGTAAACCTAAAACTGCTCTAAATAATAAAGTCTTAAATTTTGTTTCAAAAAACATCTCCCGTGAGAAAGTACTAAATGTCACTGAATTATGTATTTTAACATAGTTATTTTATGTTATGTGAATTTCACCTAAAAGAATCCTCCGTGATTAAAGAAAAGCGTTTCACCTCTACGGAGAGGGTTCAAGTCACGCCATGGTTATCCTACTGCAACAGACAAAAAAACCAAAGCATAATCTTTCTTCCAAAAGATGTGCTTATTTCAAAAACAGGAAACAGAAGGAGAGCAGAAATGGATAGAGAAAATTAAGAAAAAAGGGAAGGCAAGGCTAAAACGCAAATGCTGACATTCCCAAATTAAGGAGAAGAGAACCAGGTAGTGCCCTAATCCCACCAGATCAGAAGACAAAAAGTTTCTGATAAACTGACAAGTTTCTCTTAGGGGTTTGTGCTGGAGGTGCTGGGTCCTGACCTTGAATCACCTGGGATGCACTCGAACAGAAGGCATTACGATCCACGATCCTGCATTAACAGTGTCTGAGGGAATGCTCTAATTTGATTGCCCAAAGAGGCTTTTAACCTTCAGCCACATAATTACCGCATAACAAACATACATCCCTCTTCCCCGTTGATTTCCCACAGCACACGCACGGTTTCACAAGCCACCCATCTACCCTCAGTGTCGTAACATGGGTTTGAAGAGGTTGGCAACGATTTCAGTTGCCTTGTAAAATGCCACATCTATATTCTGATTATTGAAGGAATAATTGCTTAGCGTAGACAAATTTTTGACTATAGAAAAGTGAATAGAGGAGAATTAAAATGAGCCATAAGTGTGCACCCGGAGACAGCCATTGTTACCGCTTTAAGGACATCCTGGCTGTCTTTTCATATGCATATATGTTGTTGTGCAAAATGGAAACCATGCTGCTTTAAAATGTTTCAATGCCACCAATTTCTTAAAACATGATTTTTCTTATGGCTACGTACCATTCCATTTCCTCACTGCAATTACCTGGTCCCTTCGGCCACTTGCACTCATTGCCCACGGGCTGCCAGGCTCAGAACGTTTGGAAGAGCCAGACACGGCCTGTGAGCATCGCCGCCACTGTCTGATGGTCACTGTTCCCGAGCGGCTGCAGATGCAGCAGATGCTGACAGCAGACGTGGATGGCGGTCCGTTCAGTTCACTGAGCATTTGTTGTATTTCTGCAAGCAGGAGCCCTGGCTACTGAGGACCCAAAGAGAAAGGACGCAAAACGGAGTCAGGGAAATAGAAGATATAGCAAGGATGGTCCTAAATACTGCAGGTGTCATTCTTCCCATTTTATAGATGATGAAACTGAGGCACAGAGTGGTGCTTAAGCTCAAACCACATGGCTGGTGAGGAGCAGAGCCGAGATTCAGGGCTGGCAGCCGAGCTCTGCGGGCCATGCCACCCCCCACCCCGAAGCTGCGTGGTGCCCGAGGCCACAGGTGGGCTCAGCGCCCACACAGCCAGCTGGTGAGGAGGGTTACCAGTAACTTATTTTCTCACATTCCCACCATTAGCTAAGCAAAAAGGTCAATGGGGACCTGCTGTGCGCAGTGCACTGAGCTGTGTGTCAGGAGGGACGATGAAGCAGCCCCATGGGTCCTGCCCTCAGGATAGGAAACAGACGTAATAGTAACGGTACAGCGATTATGCGATTAAGCTTTGCTTATGTACCACGAGCCCAGGTTAGGGTCCCAGGTTCCCTCCCTCCTTCCTGGTGGAAGGTTGGGTAAGGAAGATCAGGAAGGAGACGGTACGGAAAGGAACAGTGACCGGCCAGCCCAAGACGACCTCTAGCCCTCAGATTCTTTAAGGAACTGAGTTTGGTTTGAAGAATGCTCCGAGTTGCAGAGACTGACCTGTACACCCTTCAGCCAGCAGAGTGACACGCAGAAGCCCCAGGGGACCCCAGAACTTAGCCGGCCTCTCAGAACCTCCGATCCACACGCCGTTTGCTGTTTGGAGGCTTCCAAGCGGCCCCTGGCGAGAGGCGCTCCAGGGAAGCCTGGCTGGTGTCGAGTCCAAATGCAAACCTGGACATAAACAATCCCACGACACATCCCCGAATATGCCCTGGCCCCGAGCCCTGGGCTCAGCGTGGTGTTTCCAGCGTGATGCTTGCTAGGAGGGTTCCTGGAAGTACCTGGCTGAAAATTTATGAAAACTTGGCCCAGGTATAAATGTTTGTAAGCTATTGTTCTTTGTCTGTAAATCTTTGGAACTGTTGTTACGTGTTTTTCCTCCGACAATTTGGCAGAATTGGAAAAAGTTACCATGAGATCCAGGTAGAGCCCCAGAGGAGTTCTGGCCAAGAGGGGAGGAGGGCACTCAACCAGGCAGGAAGTTGGGCTGAAGGAGAAAAGCAAGGACACCAACTCCTTTGCACTGAAACCACCTCAGCTAAAGAAAAGAAAGGGAGCCCAGCAGCGCTGACACCTTGGCACTCCCGTGGGTGGTCCCTGCCTTAGCATGACTGTCCCAGCTGCCCTTCCCAAGCCCTCCGCGAGGCGTCTCTGCCGTCCGATGGGCTGCTCCTGCTTGCTGCCGTTGTTCCCTCCCAGACTTCCTTCCGGAGTAGGTCCTGACGTCTGCGTCGGGATGTGCGTTCTCCCATTCTGCTTCCCTTCGTGGAGATCTTGGGGAAGCACAGGACCACCAGCTGGGCATGCTAAGAGCTTCCCCCTCTCCTCTGGAGCCCGACGTGCATGACTCACGTAGCTCCAGCTGCCAGGACGAGATGGGTGATACATTCTGGACGCGTCCTCCCAGGGAGTGGGCATGTGCTCCTTAGCTTCTGCACCTGTGGAACCACTTTGGACCCAGAGGTAACTAAGACGTGTGTTGACGACAGCAGAGCTGCCTTACCAGTTCTGCACCACCTGCTTCTGGATCGATGCTGAGCCCAGGCCAGGCCCCTGTTTTGGGTGCATCTGTGCAAAGCCTCCCATCCTTCCAGGCTCCTCTCTGATTCTGGCCACGGCGATGGCTGGCGGTTCAGTGAGGCTGCAGCTGGCCTCGTGCTGACGGCACCTCAACTCAAACGCATGCCACTCCTCTCTTGCTCTTTCCTTGGGCTTCTGTGATACTAAAGACACAAGGGAATGTCTCCTCAGCACTCAGGCTTACGCTACATGAAAGTCCCACGGCAACCCAATACCACGCGGCAACCCTCAGACAATGGAGGGTGAGAGCAATTGGACATGGGTATCTCCCTTTGATAACACAGCCTAGGTGATGGTGGACTAGGTGGGCTAATCCAATAGGCCTTGTGTCCTTATAGAAGAGAAGAGACACAGAGGCAGACACATGCAGAGGGAGGATGGTGTGAAGACACACAGGGAGAAGCCACCTGATGACAGAGGCAGAGATTGGAGTGTCAGGTCTGCTACATGCCAAAGAGCAAGGATCGCCAGCAACAGAAACCAAGAGGAAGGTGTGGAACAGATTTCCCCTAGTGCATTCATTAAGAGCACGTCCCTACTAATACCTCGAGTTCAGACTTCTGGTCTCCAGAACTGGAAGAATACCTTTCTGTTGCTTTAAACAATCAGTTTATGGTACTTTGCTACGGAGCCCTAAGAAACTACTACAATTAGCCTAAAACATGTTGTAATTCCAGATAATTATTAAGCGATAAAAGACTACTAGGCTTATTTCAAAAGAACTAGGGAGCCAGCTTGACAAATTTCCCCCTGGTCAAAAGGGCGCAATTTGAGTTTTAAAAAGGGTAGAAACGGCAAAGATTGACCTATATCACATTGGCTTAAATCCTTGTGATTATAATGATATTTTACAAAACCAAATTGGTCACTTCTTGAGAGGCATGAATAATGAGCCCATTATTTTGAAACCCCAGTAAATAAAAGGAAAGGATCAAGCACTTTTTATGCTTATCCTCCATCAACTATAGACATTTAACTCAAGATCAGATGAGGGGAAAGCTCTACTTATAAACTTATTCTAGCTAATAAATGAAAACAAAACGATAAAATTTGAATGCAACTATTTACCAATCTCCAGTGAATCTATGGATCGAGGTGTCGAAAAGGACAAAGAAACAGACATAAAGTACGTTCTGAGGATACATCCCAGTGTGGTCTTGCCAAAGGAATTGAACCCAGATCTGAATGAACCTCTGAATCCAACCACACACAGCGGGTACAGGATAACTGGCTCTAGGGAGTAGGGGACCTTTCTTTTGTCAAAAGGATGAAAGAGTCTTCTAAGCAAAGAAGCAAGCTCTAAGCTAAGGAAACATGGAAGTGTCCTTTGTCCCGAAATGCCTTAACATCTCAACACTGCACTTCTGTACTTTACAGGTAAGTATGGAAAACGCATATTCTGATTTTTAATGTTATCAATTACATCTTTACAAAAGCTATTCCTGAAATAAATGCATTTTTTAACATCTTTATTGGAGTGTAATTGCTTTACAATGGTGTGTTAGTTTCTGCTTTATAACAAAGTGAATCAGCTATACATATATCCCCATATCTCCTCCCTCTTGTGTATCATGATCTCCCAAAAGGATTTAATATTTAATTGTAAAAAGTAGGCAGCAAATCTGAATTGTGGCATCATTATGATTTTTAGAACAAAAATATACACAGAATCATTTTTGGTGGCAAACATAATACTTTTGGATCAGTAAAACTTTATGTAATTATTGCTGTGTGGTTTGTTCATGATATATGGCAATCAGCAAGATCTAGTCCTTGGGAAACACAACAGGACAAATGGCCCACCTTCTTCAACAGATGAACAGTAAGAAAAAGAATTGGTTGGTGGGAGATGATGTGTGGACTTAAAACTTAATCAAGTTTAAGTACAGCAATAAGGAAGTGTAAAGGAGCGATTAGTGTCAAAACCAGGAGAGGGGTGGTGATTTTGGAAGGGATGAGAGCCCGTGACGGGAAGGGGGACACAGCCAGGGCTTCTGGGGAGGCTGGCATCGTTCAGTGTATGGACCTGGTTGCTGGAACAAATTCACTGGCTTTTAGCAGCTGACTAAGCCCCGCCTTCATTTCGTGCACCGTGGTACCTGTGTTCCACGGGCTTGCCCAGGGGGTGCGCCTGTTGCCTTCTCATTGTTCGCAAGCTGATGGCAACTCACTGCCCTTTCTTTGAGAGTCTTCATTGTCTTTTATAGCATTTGGTAGGGTTTACCTCTCTAGGTTGGACATGTCTCTACAGAGACAGATGCACACTGTTCGGCGTAGGGGTGGAAAACGGTCTGACTGTTGGCAGTAGCGAACATTGGTCATGCACTTTCACATGGCAAGTTACCGACCTGACACATCAGGACGATGGCAGCGCATCGATCTCTGTACTGACTTGTCTATTTATGCCTTCATCCAGCACTTGTTGCCAAGGAGTGGGAGAGAGAATATTTGGGACCTCTATATCAGCAGAGGGGATTTCCTAGGGGATGCCAACTGGATGACAGGGAATTGAAACAGCAGTAATAAACCTGACATGTATAGGGGCCTTCCAGGGGAGAAGCGAGTTTCTATAAACAGGAGACCCCAAGGCCTCAGGAATGAATGAGAAATAGGAGGTGTGCAGGTCAGGACTCCTTTGCTTGCAATAAAGTCAACCTAAGTTGAAATCACTGTCATGGGATACTACATTAAACTTTCCTCGTGCCTCAGAGGTTCAGGACAGTGGGACAGGATTGTCCTCATTATTGATGGGAAAAGGCACAGCACCTGCAGAAGGTCCTTCTGAGATCCTTTGCCCATCACCCACCGCCAGCCAAGGTGAAAGAAGAGGAGAGAGTCAAGGAGACTGATGGCCGAGCTTGCTCTCCTTGCCGGGACTAGTTTGGATTTTATGGCATTTGTGCTCCCGAGTCAACTGAGGGAAGTCCAGGAGAATCTTTGAGCAACAAGGATGTACTTTCAAGAAGAGGAGACACCCTCTAGCGCCTCATAAGACCTGCACTGGCTCAAGAAGTGATCGAGAAGTGCACCTCCAGGAGCCCCCGGGGGGCTTACAGGCACCCCTGGAATTGGTGGGCATATTTGAAGGAAGAGACTGTTGACCTGATCTTACTTGCAGAAGCAGGAAGGCTGAAGCAGCCCCCAGTGACAAGACAAAAAGACAGGCAGCAGGGGGAGAAACAAGCTCTTCCCGGATTGGGGAGGCGGGAGGGGCAAGGGTGCCAGATTTTCCCAGGGACCAGCTGGGTACCAGGAAATGTCACCAGCTCAAAGACTTCTCCCAAGAAGGCGGCGGGGAAAAGGCAGGGTCAGGATGGTTTCTATTTCCAGAAATAGAAACGCCCAACGTCTAGGCATCTGCAAACGAGGATTAAACACTCAGACCATGACACCGTTCAAGCAGGACGCTCTCCCTTCCCTTCTGCGGAAGTCATCGTACCAAGGGGAAAGTCACGACACCAAGAATTGAAGGACAAATGCCAGCTTTCCTCTCTCATGGCTGGTCCCCACATTTCAGGGAATCCCTGAGCTGGAAGGAAGAGCTCTTTGACCAGGAAGAAAGAGTACGGTTTTGATGTGTATGGGAGTGGCATTTGTAATGTCTGAGGAAATGAGGGTGCCGATAACTGAGGGTGACAGAAAAGTCATGGGACCGGTTTGAGTGTCTTTAGGAGGCAGAAAGAGGAAAAGATGTAGAAGGTGTTTGAAGTTCCTGGTGCCCACTGGTTGCACTGACTTAATTAGAAAAGGCTTACTGACCTACAGCACGCAATCTGGATGGAAGGCACATTTGGACCTGAAGCTTAAAGCTTAGATGGTATAATATAACCTGACCTCTCTCTCTCTCTCTGTCTCTCCCTCCCCTCTCCCTTCTCGACTTATTTCTAATATTTAATTTTCCTTGTTGACTCCGTTGTCCCCACCAGCAGGCAGACTCTCTCCCCACGGTTGGAAAGGTGACCATTTCTTTACAGCTAGTGCTCTGAAGCCAGAAAGAACCCCTCTCTCCCGGCATCTAGTATCAGTTGTCACAGAACGACTCAGACTTGTCCTACCTGGGGGTTTCCTATATGCCTTGATGAACCATCACTGCGAAGGGCAAATGGGACGCCAGGGTCACCAGCCTCAGCCAGGTGCCCATTTCGTGGTTGGAGACGGGGGTCTCAGAGTTAACCCTCTAGCTGGAGTCACGTGAGATGGGCGAGGGTACGTTCTCAGTGGTAAGAGAAGTGTTGGGGCCGAGAGAATAAGGAACTGGAGAGTTCAGGAACAGCAGAGGTAGCCCAGGAGCAATCGTGGGAGAACAGACCACAGAGGGCTCTTGACTCTCCTTCAGAAGTGATGGAAGGACTTCTACGTTTCAGCGTCCACTTGGCTGGCATCCTCAGTGGAGCAGAAATGAGGTTCCACCTCCTCTCTAGTCTTTGTTCCTCGGTGTCTGTAGCTTTGAGATGCTGAGTGGAAGGAAAAGAAAGTACTGAGGTTGCACGAACATTTTCAAAACACATAAATTGCTGAGAAAGCAGTGGACTGGAGGCCAGTAACAGACACAGTCAGTCATGCTGGAAATTACACCCCACTCCACCCAAGGAGCTTTACTGAAACACAAAAGCGTGCATGCGAGTGGCCAGCAGCGCAGATTTTCCCACTTATGACTAATATTTTCTTTCAACGTATGACAACCAAGGGAATACGAGGCAATGCATCGTCTGTAAATCCTCACCCAGCATCTAGCATACATTTTCATGCAAATTGCTACACAGACTACAGTTCCTTTTCCCAACACCCGTCGCCCCTCTGAGTAATCGCCAGGTGACTGCATTTGCTTAGGTTGCTAAAAGACACAAAAATAATGGTAGGGTTTTTTTTTTTTAAAAAAAGGTGTAATTTAGTGGGAAAAGCAAGTAAGTTAAAATAGAACAGATATAATAATAGTTACTTTTTATTCTAATCTTGTTTGATTCTTAAAATGCGTTCCGTAAAGCAAACTGTTCTAAATAACCATTAATAGACACATTAACAGACGCATTAAAAAAATGTATTTCAAAGTCGTTTCCAGCCTGCCAGAGTTGATGGACATTTACGTCAAGTAAGTTGTAGTTGTGGTAGCAGCGCTACACCAACCGACCACCTCAATTCTGCTCCTGCTTCTATGACTTAATAGCCATGAAATTACGGGCAGCGCACTTACCCTAAGTGTTTCCCACCTAAAAACATGTGGGTGTCTGGTTAGATGCCGGCTGAGGCTCCTTTCTGTTCTAAAAAATTACGTTCCTCAACCATGTTTAAACCCAGAGCCCTGATTTTGTAAGCAATACAACCTTAGGGCTGCATTATTTCAGTTTGTCAATTCATTGGACAGGAATTATATAGGAATTAACTACTCCAGCAATTGGAAAATGAAAAACAACTTTAGTGGGAGCCAGAGATCAGTGCTTTCCCCACTTCTGCATGATTTCTCAGCCGGCCCTCCAGCCCTCGCTTCCCTCGATAGATACCCAACTTCAACTCCAAGGTCAACTTAGTTATGTCACTCCCTGGCAAATACCCTATGCTGCCATGCCTCTCACCCGCTGTAATGAGCCCACCTGTACCTCATGCAATTCTCCACCATCGGGCTGTGAGAGAAAACGGAACTCACTGATGGGTCTCCCGGGAAACTCACAAACACAAGCATCCAATGAACCCAGGACGCTGAACAGCCTCCTGCACCTCCAGATCCAGCACCCCTTCCACTCTCCCTGCCCCGGGCCCTCCTTCCTCAGGCTCCACCCCCTCCCACCCCATCCTCACTCTCAGCTGATGTGTGAGTTTCCCAGAGCTGCTGTGACAACATACTATGCACTGGGGGACTTAAAACAACAGAAATGTATTCTCTCGTGCGCTTCTAAGGCTGGAAGTCTGAAATCAAGGTGTTGGCAGGGCCAAGCCCCCTCGAAGGCTCAAGGGGAGGACCTTCCTTGCCTCTTCCAGCTGCTGGGGGTGGCCTTTGATCCTGGGGCGAAGACGCAGTGGTCCAATCTCTGCCTCTGCTTCCCATGGCCTTCTCCCGGCAGGTGTGTCTCTTCTCGCAAGGTCACTGATCACACCCTGATAACTTCATCTTCACCTGATCACATCTGCAAAGATTCTATTTCCAACTAAGATCCCATTCATAGATACCGGGGGTTAGGGCTTTGACATCTCTTTGGGGAACGCAATTTAACCCACCATGTAGAGGCTGTGCCTGTCTGCTCCCTCTGCACAGAGGGCTTTCTCTCAATCGATACTTGGCTCCCTGTTTCATTCTGGGAGGAAAAAGTCAAGTTCTTTCCAACGGAAGGCGAGGACCTCCAGCACGTGGTGCCTTGAGCTAGCCCTGGATGTCCTCCCATCCCCCGTCTCCTTCAAGGCTTTGCCCACGTGTCACCTTAAGTCTCTCTCCCCTCTTCTACTTTATTTTTCATAACAAAGGTCCATTTGTAACATGCAGAGACTATGTTTATTTATTACTTCTACGGACTGTACTGCATTTCCCACTATTAGCGTATAAAGTCCACATCTGGGGTGCTCATGATGTATAAAGTCCACATCTGGGGTGCTCACTGATGTGCTGTCTGGAACCTGGTGAGTCTTCCTTAACTGTGTAATTTATCAGTGTGCACGACGATTCCTCCCAAACACTTTTTTAGAGTCTGTCAGATATTTTGGAGCATACACCCCCTTGGAAAAAAAAAAAATGACTGGTTTCGATTTTTGTTCAAAATGATGTAATGAGCCACAAATTAGGCATAGCAACTAAATATGCCAGTAAAAAAATTAATATAAAACAAATGTGGAGAGGCCAAGCTGGAATACATTATTTTGGTCAAAAGCAAAAGAGTTGATAGATTTTGTTAAGCAGATTTGTACGAAAACTGTGGGGATATTGACAAGTTTCCAAAGTACTCTTTTCGTAGGGAAAGGGGAGGGGCACACAGGGGTAGGCAAGTAAGAGGTACAAACTATTATGTATAACGTAAGCCACAAGGACATGTTGTACAACTCACGGACTGTAGTCAATATTTTATAATAACTATAAGTGGAGTAGAACCTTTAAAAATTGTGGATCACTATATTATATACCTGTACCTTATATAATATTGTACAGCAACTGTAAGTCAATAAAAACATTTTTTTTAAAGTACGCTTTTTTGTGACTAGAAACAACACGTAAGGTGGAGGGTTTACTGTTGTAGTTGTCACTTCAGTTAGTGAGGTCAACACAGCATGTCCTGGTGTCGGTACTTACTGAAAATGCGTCAAATATTCCTGCATCTCAAAATACTTTCTTGAAGCATTTACTTATTTTTCGGTCTAAGTATCATTGGGACAATATTCCTATTTATTCAAAACATTGCTGAGAAAATTTCTGCAGCTCAGTTAATAATACAAATTAATATAAATACTTGTGGGTCAAACTTCAAATAGCGAATAGAATTTGGAAAGAGGAGAACAGTTGGCATCTGCAAAACGGTTTCACATGAAAATAGCTCCAGCGTCAGTGGATTCCTGTTGGGAATGTTGTCTCTTGTGGACCATTTGAAGTAAAGATTCAAGTTCATAAATAAAGGATGTGGTTAAAAAATAATTAGGAATGACAATTTCTTTTAAATAATGTTCCATATGCAAATAACTTTCATAACGAGATTTATATAAATACATTGAGATATTCTAATTTGGAACGATTTAGCATTATTCAACGTGATGATAATGTGTGTGAATGTACATTTCAATCTAGAACACCCTATGAATACACCCTATGGAGTACAGCCTTAGAAAGATGCCGCTTGATTAGAAAAAATGCCAACCTAACATAACAACGAAATCAAATATGTGTACTTGATTCACTTGTGTGTGAAGTTGTGGGGTTGCCCTCACCCTGAGCCCCAAGTGAGTCTTATAGTTAAAACAGTCTTCCTGAACCACACGTGGGATTAATGGAGCACAAAGTTGCCTAAGAGGTTTGATTTGGATGGAGGGAACAGAGCTGGATCTATGACACAAACATTATCAGAGGTCAGTTGGTGTCCCTTTGGTATAAGTTCAAAATCAGGGTCTTATATCTGCCCAATGTTAACAGTGGAAAGTAAGGTTCTTCTAGCAGAGACATTCAAAATGATTTCAGAGGTGCTGAATTATGTAACAGTGAGTAACCTCACAGACAATAGGGCCATACCTGAAAATCTAGGCAGGGAATTTCTTGTTAAATATTAGGGCACTTGTGCTTCCCTGGTGGCGCAGTGGTTGAGAGTCCGCCTGCCGATGCAGGGGACGCGGGTTCGTGCCCCGGTCCGGGAAGACCCCACATGCCACGGAGTGGCTGGGCCCGTGAGCCATGGCCGCTGAGCCCGTGCGTCTGGAGCCTGTGCTCCGCAACGGGAGAGGCTGCAACAGTGAGAGGCCCGCGTACTGCAAAAAAAAAAAAATATATTTTAGGGCACTTAACAAGACTCGCACGTTGTTTGCCTTGGAAACCTCCTTAAAGGTAGGCATTTACACCATTTGATAAATAATACAGTAGCGTCCATGAAAAGACGTTTCAAGTCATTATTTTGTTTATTCACCTGAAGTCAGCTTCTCCAAAAAAAATACATTGCTTCCTACATTTCTTACCTGGGATATCCTACAGTCATAGGGAATCAAGTACGAGCCCATTATTAGCCAATGACGGGGTCGCCAACACAGCTAATGATTTATTCACTGCTTTGTGTGTAGATCCAGACCCGTCACTTCTTCTAACAGAGTAAATCAACGCTGTGCAATAAACAAACAGGTGTGGTCTTCTCAACTGATGCTCTGGGGGCTGGTGAGGAAGAATTTCCTTAGACTCAAGCATCATGATAGAACGACGAAACCTATCGTCATCCCCCCCCCCCGCCCCGCCCTGCCCCGCCCCACTGCAGTACCCAACACGAGGTCTGGAACGTGGGCGTTTAGGGTCTGGAGTAATTTGAGAGGGTTCGATAGTCCACATCTTTCCAGCTCTGTGACCTTGAGCAAGTTAATTAACCTCTCAAGGCCTCAGGGCCTCACTTGTAAAATCAGTATACTAATAATGTTCACTTATAATGTCAAGTACATAATTAGCACAATGCTTACTAGCTAAGAGTAATAGCTCTTATGATTTTATAGACTGAGTAAATTAAATAAATATATATACATATATTTTTTTCTTTTCATCGGTGGAGAATGAAGGTAAACCTACTATTTTTATGGTGGTCTGTATAGTTGTTAATGTTACACAAATGGTCCTCGTGTGCGCAAAGCTTGAAAATCACAATTCTACAGGACAGTCTAGAACCATGGACTGGGACCCGTAGTCCAGACAGGCTGAATGCTATACTCAAGGCCATGGAGCTCATCAAAAGAAAAGTCAGAATCCCTCTTTTCTGGTATCTTGTTCAACCTCTCGAAACAAAGAAGCTGGTGGGCATCTATCCAGTGTCCTTACCATGGAAAGCCCACCAGTGGGACCAGGGTTATGTCCGTTTTCAGATCAAAACTTGAAAAAATGGTTTTGATCCTATTTCTTGGTTATAAGCACATCATAGGGCTAATGTGAGAGTAATATTTTTTCAAGCCTGACAATTAATTGTTAAATTGATATTTTGACAGTTGGGTCCCTATGGATCCAATGAGATTTGTCAGAATAGCAACGCAACTTTACAAATGGATGTTGTTTGGATATAAGGCGGTATTATTGTTTTCGTCTGGTTAAACACTGGAGATGTTTATGTGTATCAGCATTACTTATTTTTTTCAAAACATTTCCCCCCATGACTTCATTCATTGCAGCCTGAGCTTCTAAGGCAGGAGACGAGGTACAATCACGGCCCAATTCAAACAAATCTCACACACACTTGTCAACAAACAGTTTCATTATTGTCAGAACTCAATTGCTGTAACACTACTAAAAAGCTCATAAATTACTTAAAACTGTGTGCTCTGCACTTTCCCCGAGAAATCTCCACGGAAAGCGATGTAAATGGTGTGTAACTTCTGATGAATTGCTCTGCTCTCATCCCTAATGTAAGGTTGAGTCTCTCTTTATTGAATGGTGGTCTGCCAAGGTAGTTGGTGTCCTAATGGTCAATTAAGTTCCAAACGGACTTCGAAGACCGGGATTAGCTATTTCCCTTTGCTTTCACTTCTTTAATAATAATTCACTCAAAGCCCGGAGATAATGTTACATATGCTTCACCTGCAGTCAGTGTTTGCGAATTATTAAATACTGTTTTCCAAAAAAATGTTTAACAGCAACCTTTTTAAGAGCAGATCTGATGATCATTACAACGATGGCACAGTGAGAAATGAGCAGTGGCACACTATGGCCCAGGTGAACTTATCTACAGAACAGAAACAGACTCACAGACATAGAGAATAGATTTGAGGTGGCCAAGGGGTTGCCCCACCTGGGTAGGGGAAGAATGGAGTGGGAGTTAGGGATTAGTAGATGCAAACTATTATGTATGGAATGGATAAACAGCAAGGTCCTACTGTAGAGCACAGGGAACTATATTCAATACCCTGTGATAAACCATAACGGAAAAGAACATGAAAAAAGGTATATATATATATATATATACACACACTATATATATGTATAACATCAAGTTGCTGTACAGTAGAAATTAACACATTGTATATCAACTATACTTCAATAAAATAAACTTTTTTAAAAAAGAAATTAATGGTGGCTATGACACCATGTCAAGAATACAGCATCTGGGCTTCCCTGGTGGCACAGTGTTTGAGAGTCCACCTGCCGATGCAGGGGACACGGGTTTGTGCCCCGGTCCGGGAAGATCCCACATGCCGCGGAGCGGCTGGGCCCGTGAGCCAAGGCCGCTGAGCCTGCGTGTCCGGAGCCTGTGCTCCGCAACGGGAGAGGCCACAACAGTGAGAGGCCCGCGTACCGCAAAAAAAAAAAAAGAACGCAGCATCTTCACTGCACAATTGAAGATGCTTTAATCCTGCTCCGTTGTTCAGATTTACTGTTTGTGTATCTCAGAGGGAAAAGCTCCGTGTACACATTTTATGCCACAGGCGTCATGTCTTATAATAAATGTGACAATGGTGCATAAAAGGTTTTCAAAGGAACATTTGGGAAAATACTTGAAAATTTCTTGTTGGGTTTTCCCGGTATCCTGTGATATTACTCGTTTTACACAGGACTTCAGTGCCAGTGGGGAAAAGTACCTAGATTTCCTACACCTCCAATCAAAGGGACAGAGGAGGAGTCCCAGACTCCCACCCTCAGCCCCGCAGGAGCCCAGAGAGCATCCTCTCATTAGCTCTGTTATCACAACAGGGATTTGTATGAGACACTGAAAAGTACCTAGAAAGCCATGTACTTTAATAGAAGTCGAAAAACTGTGAGTTTGTTCTCTAAAGTAATCTTGGTTAAAAAAGAAAAACGTCCATCTCAAGAGGTCTGTCACACAGACCTGTGGATGCCGCTACTGAATGCAAAACAGCAAAAGATGCCTTAAAATTATAGGCATCCTGGTCCTAGGGCTGATGTGCATGGATCTGGGACCCAGCAGAGGGGGAGAAGGAGTGGGGACCTCTCAGCTTTTCCAGGCTCCGTGCTCTTCCCTCATCTCGTTCCCTCAGAGCTTGGGTGACTGCTGCCATCCGGCTGAGATCGTGGAGGTGGGATACCCA
This sequence comes from Grampus griseus, assembly GCF_964374135.1. Classification (NCBI taxonomy): domain Eukaryota; kingdom Metazoa; phylum Chordata; class Mammalia; order Artiodactyla; family Delphinidae; genus Grampus; species Grampus griseus. Next base: position 3,172,740 of record NC_139012.1, on the reverse strand, counting down.
GAAAGATGGGGAGAAGGGGCAAGTACCAACTAGGAAAGAGATTCTGGGGTTCCTTCTCTGTACAGGAAGTCCCCTACATATGAACGGGTTCCGTTCCAAGAGCACGTTCATAAGTCCAGCAAAGTTAGCCTAGGTACCTAACTAACACAATCAGCTATGTAGTACTGTACTGTAATAGGCTTATAATACTTTTCACACAAGTAATACCTAAAAACAAACGCTAAAAATAAAGAAACCTTTTTTTTTTTTTTTTTTTTGATACGCGGGCCTCTCACTGTTGTGGCCTCTCCCGTTGCGGAGCACAGGCTCTGGACGCACAGGCCCGCGGCCATGGCTCACAGGCCCAGCAGCTCCGTGGCACGTGGGATCCTCCTGGACCGGGGCACGAACTCACGTCCCCTGCATCGGCAGGCGGACTCTCAACCACTGCACCACCAGGGAAGCCCAAGAAACCATTTTTAATCTTACAGAACAGTACCTTGAAAAGTACAGTAGTACAGGACAACAGCTGGCATACAGGGGCTGGTAGCAGTACCAGCTATATCACCGGTACCTTTACGCTTGTTTCTGGACATCCTCGGCTGGAAATAAAGATATTGTACTACTGTACTCTCTACAGTACTGTAAAGTACACAAAAGCACAACCCCTTGCAGAGGATGCACGGATGTGACAACGTACGCCATACACGTGAACTAGCTTACGTGATGGGACATGAGAACGCAAGTCCGCATCTTTGAAAGTTCACGACTTGAAGGTTTGTATGTAGGGGACTTACTGTACTTTAATTGTAGGTTAACAAGTGGTTACAAAAATTATGTAGAGAGGCCTCTGATACCCACAGGCCAGTTTCCTCTATGGTTAGATATCACATAACCACACTGCAATATCCAAACCAGGAAATGTCCATTGCTGCAATGTGCAAGGTGCCACGTCATCATCTGTGTAGATTTCTATATAGGGCTATTCCCTCACTAGACAGATCTCTCACTGCTGTTCCCTTCTGTCACACAAAGGGCTGTGGCAGGAACAGAGATGGAGGGTAGAGGCAAGAAGGGGGCCCAGAAACTTCTCGTCTTCGTGGATACGATAGTTTTCATACAGCATGGTACCTGCTTCTGTAAGCCACAGCCCCGTGACTAAACACGTCCTGCATACTTACCCTATAAGAGAAGGAGAAGAGCCTACAACAGGCTCTTTCTGATCGCCACAGTCAGACAGTGTTACCCTGAGAGAAATGGTGGGAAGGGTGTTGACGTGGATAATAGTACCTTGATCAAGAGAAGATTCCAGGGTACCACCAGGAGAGGCAGGTGACGGTGCTGGAGGGGAGGAGATTGGTTAATGAGGCACGTAGTTGTTTTGGGTCCCCAGGCCCTGAAAGGCGTGCATACTAACATAAAACGCAAGACCAAATGACTTGTATTGTTATCTACATGTGCACCAAACCACCTGTTTGTCCAGCACCAGTAAATGAAGTTTCCCCTCGTGAGAATAAGTTGTCTAGACAAGTAAAGGTGAAGACACCTTTAACACCTGGTGTATTCATTAAACCGCTTAACGGAAATTTTTCTAAACTGAAGTGTGAGTCTCTCTGCTTCTTAAACAATACACCTCTTACTGAAATACACGTTTCTTGTCGGCATGCTGTGTGCTGGAAAGAACATCACCCCACTGTGTTTTTCAAAGGAACTAAGTTCTGGTAGCACTTCTGCGTCCATTGAGCTGAGTTGCTAACAGCCACATAGGCTCATCAGTTCCCTTGCTCTTGAGGGTTGCTCTTTTGATCTAGAACCACCTAGAACCATCTAGAACGAACCGCTCTGGGCTCCCCACCCGACCCCTGCCCTCACTAGAGCAGCTTCCCCCTTATCTTACTATTTATTTTGTGGTATTAGAGACCTGCCTGAGATTTTGTTTGAGAATAGGACATGTTGATGAGAAATATTTTGAAAACCAACAGATCAGACAATCTCTTTATGATCCTGAGAATCTCCTTTGCCCTCAGCTAGGGCTCACAGCTGGAATATCGAGGTTCTCTAGGATTTTAAAGATTTTCCCAGTAGACATTGCAGCTGCTCATCACTCTGTCTCTCCCACGTGCTGTTTGTGATTTCTGGAGGGAACAGGATTCCAGCCAAAGACGATGGCCTGGCCCTGCCCCCTCCCCCCAGACCACAGACTTTGCTCTGAGCAGCATTCCCGTTCCCTCTCTCAAGGAAGGTGAAGATCCATTCATAAACATTGAGCTTCAAATCACTGGAGATAAAGTATGAACTGCTTGAACAAACCATCAGGAAGTACCCAAGACTTGATTGTTTTGAAAAATCCCCCCCATTGGCCCAGAGTGGAATGAGGAAACACCATGGTTGATGGATAAGGAAACATAGCTGTCTCTCTGTAAAATTAACAGATTCTCAAATTAACGCGCCCTCCATGGCTCCCCTCCTCCAGGACGGAGCTCTCGCTCTCTTCCATCTGTGCCTGTTCACCCAACAGCACTGTACACACCGTCGTCTGTCTCTTTATTTAAAAAAAAGATCTCAGGTGAAGCAACTAGCACCTCCTCTGGCAGCTTCATTTCCTCATTTGTTGATGCAACAGAAACAAGGCTCTGAAAGTTATAGTTTAACAGAATCCCAGGCATACATCATATTAAAAATTATATCTTCGATGTTATGAGATTAAAACTCTGGCCCACTCCCTGGATAATGGATCATATAATTATATTTCCTTTGAAACTGTTGTGTAATATTTCAGATTCTAAATAACACCCTCACCCATGGCCTAAATCAATGGGGAAGTATTAATAGCCAGGAATATCAGTGATGGCACCATCCGTAAAATCATATATAGGCAAGCTTTATTTTTGCCGGGTAAGCCTTTAATTCAGACATAGTCTTTCACTGAAAGTAAAATTATGGTACAAATGGTCAGGAAAACAAATTGTCCATGTGTGCTTTTGCTGGTCCACAGAAGAAATAGGTTAAGGGTGACAGCTTTGGTTGCTCTAAGATAATTAACTTTTTAAACTCATAAATTCTTATTTTCGGCTGCCTACAGATTAATCAACATCTGTTTAAAAGCGGAATTTTGCAAACGGGCCTCATTAACATTGTAAGATTGTATATCTTTACCAAAATTCTTTCCATCCACTTTCTAAGCCGATGACAAAACTGTTTTACGGATGGTGGGCCTTGTACTCTGTTCCACTCTTAGGCTATTAAAGGATATTTTTAAAAGTTATGTTTATCTTTTTCCTCCTCCAAAAGAGCACCTTTGGTATTATATGGTGTTATTTCGTATTTATAAATTACAAGATTATTCAGAGTTGCTTGCTGTCTATCAAAGATTAACCATCCAATCAGGGAAGACTGTGACCAAATTGGGGAGAAAAGTGATGACATTGCAATTTGGTGACAGTGGCCGTGAGACTCACCAGGCCCCCTCGCTTGTCATCGGAGCGCACTGCTCCCCGAGGTCTACCTTCTGCCCTGTTCTCCTGCGTGGCCTCCTGGTCAACCAGCTTCTCAGCCGCCTCAGGTCCCAAGGCCTGCGCTAAACCGCAGCGCCAGGCCACTCTCGCTCTCCAGCTTTGCCGGCCCACACGTGACCCCTGTGCAGACCAAGGCAGAGATGGCACCTTGGACCAGCGGTAGATGGAGATACACGTCTATGAATCTGGGGTTCCTGCAAACGCAAGAACCAAGAACAGCCCCCGAGAGAAAATGCAAGTGAGAGTTACTTTCGAGGTTAGAATGAGCTGTTGGCAAGAGCCGTCCAATGACGGACGCTCGAGAAAAAGAGAGAAAAGGCCATGTTGCGAGCCAATCCCAGGAGGGAAGAAGCACCACGGTGGCTGATGCCCGCCCCGGGTCTCCCTCTGAGCGGCGAGGCCTTCCGCGTAAGGCGCCCGTCCCCAGCCCCTCCTCCACGCCCCGGGAGAGGGAGCCCCACCCACACTCCTCTCCCTCTTCGTGGATGCCAACTTTCAGTGGATACCCGGCCCGTACCCGGCCCTGAGCTGGCCTGTCACCTGGGCCGCCACCTGCACAGTCTCCTGCCAGCCTCACCACCATCTCACAGAGAAGCGGAGCCCCTCATCCGCCTTCACAGAGGCAGAGACTCAGAATGTAAGTAACGCGTCTGTGCTCACATGACTCCAAATCCGTGTCAGAACCAGTGAAAACCCAATGGCTGCCTGACAGCAGAACAGCCTGCCCCCTTCTGAGCTCAGAAACTGAGGCTTCCTTGGTCCTCAGGCAGAATCTTCTGGTCGCCAGCTGCCATCAGAGACTTCAGGCACCCCGTGCCCGCCTTTGAACGCAGAGGAAGTCTAAATACGCTTCTTCATAGTGTTTATTCAGATAACCTCTGCGTCTCAACAATTCTCAGCCATTAGTTAAGTTGTATGCCTTCACAGGCATCAAAACATTCATAAAAAATTATGGACTTAATTTCCCACTTTGACCATTGGATAAAAAACATGTGAAATTCTAACATTTTTTGCATTCAAATGTACTCTTCTTAGGGGCAGGACAGGAATAAAGACGCAGACGTAGAGAATGGACTTGAGGACACAGGGAGGGGGAAGGGGAAGCTGGGACGAAGTGAGAGAGTGGCGTGGACATATATACACTACCAAACGTAAAATAGATAGCTAGTGGGAAGCAGCCGCATAGCACAGGGAGATCAGCTTGGTGCTTTGTGTCCACCTAGAGGGGTGGGATAGGGAGGGTGGGAGGGAGATGTGAGAGGGAGGGGATATGGGGATATATGTATACATATAGCTGATTCACTTTGTTATACAGCAGAAGCTAACACAGCATTGTAAAGCAATTATACTCCAATACAGATGTTATAAAACAATGTACTCTTCTTTCTAGATGTTAATGATTACAAGCAGACGAACCTGGGTCCAAGTGTAACCTGAACAACAAAAGACCGGCCGCAGCTCCCTGTGGCTCGTTGTCTGAAGCGCTGAGTCCGTTAACCGGCTTTGATTTGCAGTCACCTTACACACTCAGACCCTTACAAGGTACTGAAAATATTTGTTCTTATGTGCTTGGACAAGTTTCTTCCTTTTTTTTTTTTTTTTTGTTGCGCAATGGTATGACTATATTTATTGTGCCTGGGAGGCAAGGTGAGGGAGAAATCTCAACAGACAGAAGGTGGGAAAAGTCTGGAGTCCCCTGTAAACGTCAGGAAGGTCCCTGCTGGACCCGTCACAGAATATGAGAGGAGGCCAATAGATCATTCCCTTTGTTTCTCCCCTGGGCTTCCTGAGCTTCTCGAAGTTCTTCAGGATGCTGTCGTAGAACACAGTATAAGCCTCGCAGATCTCCATGACCGTCAGCCGGATATCCCAGGACTCTGCCTCATCCAGCTGGTGCCCCCGTCGCCGATAATCACCCACGTGGGGCTGCTCAGCTGCTGTGGTCACGGCGTCAGAGCGCTCAGAGCAATATTCGGAGGTCTGAGTGTGGAAGCCTTCCGGCTTGCTGTGGAGGGTGGTCATTGCTCAAACACCTCCTCCTGGACAGCCATGCCTAATTTTTCCCATCCTCAATCCGAGGGATCTGCAGCTGCAACCAGGTGGTGACCAGGTTGAGCTTCTCGGTGACATCCTTGCTGTCAGGCTTCAGGCGCTGCAGGAGGACCTTCTTGTTGCAGTTCGCGGGGCCACAAAGAGCACCTCTGTCGTCATCTTCCTCTTTCTTCTTTTCCTCCTCGTATTCCTTCTCCTGCTGTTTCTTCCGCTGCTCCTTTTCTTTCTCCTTGAGTGGATCAGGCCCTGGGATGTCCAGGGGGCCTTCAGATGGTTCAGGTTGGCTTCATTGACAGCTGGTTCCTTTAAAAATGCATCCAACTCAGAAATCTTCTTGGAGAAATAGCTCCCGAGCGGGTCTCTGTCTTACCACATACATGGGTCTTCACGGAACACAGCCACCTTGGCTTGGGCTTCAGGCAAGACCCTGAGCGTGGCCATGGCCGGGGCGGGGGTCTAGCGCCGCCCGCAGAGTCAGGACTGGGCACGGGGAAGGGAAAGCGAAAGCAGCACTCGCTCTCCTTCCCGCGTGGCCCTCCTGGGGAGTCGGGGTTCTGGAGGAGGCCGGGGGGCGCAGACGGGAGAGAGGCTAGGAGTCGAGAGACCCGTGTCCGGCGCCTTGGCGCCCCGCCTCCCCGGCGCCGCCTGTCTTTCGACTCGGACACGTTTATTTCAATCACAGTGTAGTATTGAAGTAAAGATGGAAGGAATTCCATTTGCCATTTTGGAATCTTGTTTCAAAGACTTGGAGGAAATTAGAATTCCAACATGATGAAAAGTTAACGTGTGTATCCCAAACGGTGCATATCGTGTGAAACTTGGAACGGGAGAGAGAGCGCGCTATAACTGCATCATTAAATGTACTCCTCAGAAACTCACTTTCAAACTACAGGCAATGTTTCAATTTCACCAACATTTTGGTCTTGTTCAGGGAGGGGAGCACAGGCCTCTGGAAATGCAATTCTAATCCTAGGCTTTCTGGAATCCTCTATCATCTGAACCTATAACCGGTCTTTACTTTGCTGTGCTTTGCTCATGGGACCACGTGAAGTTAATGCCAAAAGGAATGTAGCGTTTCATTAAAAACTGTGTTAAGCTGTCACTCTAGTATATGAGTAAAATCCTTCAAGAAGCATAAAATGCAAAGGCTAAAGAGACCTCAAAGTCCACTTCACTCACTCACCTCATGTTATAGGCAGAAACTGAAGCTGGGAGACATGGGCTCGTTCAAGGGGGTGCGGCCGACTTATCTCGTTGCTGATGGGGTGCCAGATGGTGGGGAAGCGTGGGATTGGATGGGATCTGGAGACCCAGCTGTAGGTTATAACTCTTGCCACTTCCTGGCTCTTGGGCTATTACCTCCCTGGGTCTCAGCGTTCTCATCTGTGTAATGAAGATGTGATTTATTCTACAGACATTAAACAGAAAGCTGTATGTAAAATGCCTGGTTTATGGAGTAGACACATGGAAGGGTTCTTTTTTCCTTTTAGGAAACGTTATTTCTAAAAGCATCCCGAGCTGGCAGATGTGATGGGACGGTCTACCTCACGTCAGTCTTGCGTCATCCTATTCCACTGATCAGCTGTATCGTTCGGTGCGGCCCTTCCTTGGGCAACCCTAGGTGCTGTTACATAGGGTCACCGCGGAAGGCATGATATTCCACGATAAGACCCAGTGATTGTTCCTGGAGGGCTGATCTCCTAGATGCACCCGAACGTATGAGCTCCCCAAATGACACTCCTTCTGGGCCCATGGGTTGAAGATGTATATGGCTTCTCCTGCTTGTTGAAGACTTATTAGTTCAGAATGCTCTCGTCCTTCCCAGATCCAGCTTCACAACCTTTAATACCGATGACCTCCCACCTGCCATAAACCTAGAGTTTCAGTGGAGGTTTCCAGTACCCCTGGAGAGTAGCAGAATCTTCTGGTCTTTCTGTGAATTAAGGGCTCCTCATTCTCTAGCTATTCAAGGAAATGAAGAGCTTAAGTTTCCAAAATGCCAAAGATTTTTAAAACTTTTCTCCCCCTTGTTACAAGGAAATTTCTGTTCATCACAGAAAACTCCCCAATGCAGAGAAACATACAGAAGAAAATGAAAATCATCCCTATGCACCAACCAGAGATGATTTTCCCAAATTTTTTCCATTTGGGATCATAATGTAATAGAGGTTCTAACACACTTTCTTATTTTATATACGACGTAAGGCCAGCTTTGTCTATTGTCATTAAACAGTCTTCTACGATACCTTCCCTTAGTGGCTGTAGCGTAACATATCCGTGTTTGGCAGGGCAGACACTAAAATAAAAGACATTTTCATGAGCAATCAAAGGAAAAATGAGTGCCCTGGTCTTGAATGGATTAACTATACTGTGGATCAATTAACCTGAGCAACCAGTTTTTGATAGATCATGAAATTTGGGGCAGGGATGACGTGCAATATTTCCGTTAAGTTTCAAATAATATCTGTTACGTAACTTGATAGTACAATAGGCTAATATATAACTCAATCTAAAAAAGGCAGCCTCTTTTTATAATTAAGCAAACCAATAGAACAAAGGCACAGGAAGTACTTTAAAAATATATAATTATGGAAGACAAGAGCCATTTCAGAGAAAACAGGAAGAGTGTGCAGGCATGATTAGCCTAAGCGTGGAGACAAGAAAGCCACCATGATGTGTGAGGTCTACTTCCTGTGGTCCAGGAATTGGTGCTTAGCTGGGGGCGATGGGGTGGTGAGAGCAGGGATGGGGGCCACAAGCTGGAAGTCAGCATCCCCATCCTGCTGAATGACTCCCGGGCTCTTGTTCATCTCAAATACTTTTTTTTTTAATTGAAGTATAGTTGATTTACAATGTTGTGTTCACAGAGCACCGGGCTGAGCTCCCTGTGCTGTCCCGCAGGTCCCCACTAGCTTTCTATTTTACACATGGTGGTGTATTTATGTCAAACCTAATCTCCCAGTTCGTCCCACCCTCCCCTTCCCCCCCCGTGTCCACACGTCCATTCTCTACATCTACGTCTCTATTCCTGCCCTACACATAGGTTCATCTGTACCATTTTTCTAGACCTAGATGGGGGGAGGGTGGTGGAGAGGTCCAAGAGGGAGGGGATATAGGTATACATACAGCTGATTCACTTCATTGTACAGCAGAAACTAACACAACATTGTAAAGCAATTTTACTCCAATAAAAAAAAATAGAAAAAAACAATGTTGTGTTAATTTCTGCTGTACAGCAAAGGGATTCGTCGTACATATATATGCATTATTTTTTTAATATTCTTTTCCATTATCACAGGATACTGAATATAGTTTTCTGTGCTACACAGCAGGATCTTGTTGTTTATCCATGTTTGATGAATAGCTGGCATGTGGCAGGCACCTTGCCAGGCTTGGGGACACAGAGTTGCAGGGCTGACCTCTGCTCTCCAGGACTCAGCTGTGGTGGGACAGGCAGGAAACAGACCCCACGTGACATCGCCATCCTGGATGAAGGGTTTGGGACTCGCAGGGGGCTTTCGGGGTAGGGATGTTCTCCCAGAGGTATGATCTGAACTGACACACAGAATGAGCTGCACAGCTGGACGAGCAGGAGGATGGCCAGCACCCATCTGAGTGCCAGAGGAGGATGGAGGACGGCACCAACCCCGAGTCTGGTCGTCAGGATCCCCTTGCCACCCTCCCTGCGGCTCAGCCGTCCTCTTAGCCCCCGTCCTCCCCCAAAACGTTCACAGTCACCATTCAGGAAGGGCTCGCGGAGGCGGAGAATGGGACTCAGCTGACACCTGAGGGCCGATCTGGGTTGCACACACACCTGTTTGCAAATCTGGTCTAAACCCTCTCACTTAGAACAATTGCATGTTCCATTCGCTTCACTCTTTACTCTGAGAAAAGTCCCTGCTGATCTGGGTGGTGACGTCAGTGCTACAGCCACCCTGCAGCTGTAACTTGAGAGGCGCGACTGGCTGGGGCCCCTGCGGCCCCGGAGTCACAGGCGTGTGAGACGCCAGCCCTGCGGCTCCCCACGCTGTGGGATTTCTTTCTGAATGTTGCTATAGAACCAGCACAGATAAAACACCTTCAGCAACAAGAGCCCGCGCAGTTTACAGACAAAATAGTACCTTAGTGACACCAAGACTGGCGCACGAAGACACACAGCAAAATAGAGCTTCTCTTCTTCACAATTTTGAAACCGATTGAAAAGTTTGAAATTGGAAAGCTTGTATTTTAAAATAACAGGGTATTTTTTTGGTTGGTGTTGGTGGTGGCTTTTTTGTCTTGGAGACACTGTTTAGACCTGCCCTCTACCGACACTTTTGCTTGGAGTTGCTGCCAACCATCAACTCACCCCCAGCATCGATGACACGTATTCTTTCTCAGCTGTGTTCGCACTCCGGCCACGTGGCAAAGCCACTGACTACCTATCTAGGGCTGCACTGGGAACCACTGATCTGCAGGCTCTCTTCTGGGAAATGGGGGGATGTCACGCGCCCCGCAAAGTCTCCGCACCTGTGCTCTTTGCCAGATAACTCAGGAATGGGGGTGGATTCTGAGAACAGTCGGGGTCGTGTATGTACATGGCAATCTACTGGTTTATCTCAGAACAGAGGATTTGTGCCCTTGATGTGATAAATACAATGTTGCTTAGGTCGGAGGCACCCAAATGAGGTGATAGCTCGCCAAGATTCCTCTGCTCTTCTCGCCTTGCTTCCAAGAAATAGCTCTGTGGAGGAGGGAAAGCCCTAACCAGACTTAGCCCTCGGGGCTTCCGTTCCTCAGCTTTAGAAAGGATGAAGGCTTCCAGAGATCCCTCCTGGCTGTGATACTATGTGATGAGATGAGTTAGAGCTGTTAGATGCTATTATGAATGGGTATACTGGTCCACAGGCCTACTCTGCAACGTAACTGCCCCAAAGGGCTTTGGAAATGGTCCCTTGAAGAAAAATCCATGGAAGATCCCTGGAGTGACGTAAGTACCACCGGCGTGTGAAGCAGGGTCCTCGCCCGCTGTGCCCCCGGGTGCTGCTGAGATGTCCAAGCTTAGCTGGGGACCGGGTGCACTGAGAGAGCGCCACCTGGCGTCCTGAGGGCTGCAGGGGGGCGTCTGCGGGCCGGCCTGGCAGTGTCTGCGGCGGGGAGAGCTTCCCCTCTTCCCCCGCCCCTGGGTCTGGCTACTTCCTGCTGAGCCTTCAGGCGTGGCCGTAGACATCCCTCTTGCAAAACACTTTTTCTGCATAGCACTTACCACGTTGCTGGACTCATCCTTTCTGCCGAGTCTCTTGGGGGTAGATCTGTTCCCCACTACGTCCGTCCCCTGCCTGGTACAGAGTTCGGCCCCTAGAGGACGGCCCGTGGCCTAGGGACCGGTCAGTGTCAGCCCTAGGTTCCGCCCGCTGGGGCGCTGGCTGAGGGGCACAGTCCAGGCACCCCCCCGGCAGGACCCCACGGCCACGGAGGACGCGGGACACACTGTTACCAAACGCCTGTGATTCGCTCTCATCCTGGGACGAGTCATCTCGAGGGAAAGAGAAACAGCCCCTGCTCCACTCGGCCCTGGGAACTGGGCAGAAACTGTTGGTTTTTCACTCCAGTCCCTGAACTCCTGGTGGAGTCGGGGCTGGAAGCTTCCGAAGTGGGCTTGGGTGCCAGCCTGGCATTCAGATTCCTTGTGGACGGAGGGCCAAGAGAGGAGTCATGGGAACAGAACTGGCATCCACTTCTCGACACTCCTGTCTCCCTGGAGAGGTTTTTCAGGGCTGCGAGGCAGGGACACGCCGAGAAAGTGAAGGGCCCAAGCATGTGGCCTCAAGCTTCCCCGTAGAACACAGTGCAGAGACGCTAAGAAATTCCAGGGCATGTCTTCACTTTAAGGAAAAACATAAATAGACGGTATTTTTAGTACAGTTTTAGAGTTATAGAAAAATTGACTGGAAAATACAGAGTTCCCATAACTGACCACCCACACCCCGGGCAGTGTCCCCTGTTAATAACATCTCGCATTGATGTGGTCCATTTGTGACAATGGACAAGCCAATGTTGAAACCTTATTATTAACTAAAGTCTATAGTTTACCTTAGGGTTCACTCATTGTGTTGTACATCCTATGGATTTAGACACACGTATAGTGACATGCATGCACCATATAGTATCATACGCAGGACAGTCTCACCGCCCTAAACGTCTTCTGCGCCCCTCACATCCATCCCTCCTCCTCCCAAACCCCTGGGGGCCACTGATCTTTCACTGTCTCCATCGTTTTGCCTCTTCCAGGATGTCACGTAGTTGGAGTCACACAGTGTGTAGCCTTTTCAGACTGGCTTCTTTCACTTAGTACCACGCATTTAAGATTCCTCCACAGAATTAACATACACACACTACTATGGATGAAATAGATAACCAACAAGGACCTGCTGTATAGCACAGGGAACTCTACTCAATATTATGCAATAACCTGTAAGAGAAAAGAATCTGAAAAAGAATATATATGTATACATATATATATGAAACTGAATTGCTGTGCTGTACACCTGAAACTTACATGATGTTGTAAATCAACTCTACTTCAATAATTTTTTTCTTTTTTTAAAGAAGTAGGGCTTCCCTGGTGGCGCAGTGGTTGAGAGTCCGCCTGCCGATGCGGGGGACGCGGGTTCGTGCCCCGGTCCGGGAGGATCCCACATGCCGCGGAGCGGCTGGGCCCGTGAGCCATGGCCGCTGAGCCTGCGTGTCTGGAGCCTGCGCTCTGCAACAGGAGAGGCCACAGCGGTGAGAAGACCGTGTACCGCAAAAAAAAAAAAAAAAAAGAAGTAAACAAGAGAACTCTGGGAAAAAAAAAAAAATCCCTCCATGCCAGCATGCCAGTTTGTGGATTGATAGCTCATTTCTCTTAATCACCGAATAATACGTCATTGACTGAATGGACAGTCTGTTGATCTGTCTTCTCTTTTGAAAGGAAGAAAATGACAATTTTGGAGGGAGGTAGAAAGAAAATGCGTTCTTCATCCATCAGGTTGTTTTTCTTTTGTTTTTCTTCTCTACTGCCTTGTACCAAAGTAATAAAATGCTTCAATGTAATGAAACTGGAAGTTGGTGAACAGCGGGTCACTAAAGTGTAAGCTTGTACGTCCCTGTTTTGGTGGTAGGGCTGCCCCAAGGGTACATATAAATACTCCGTGACCTCACTTATTAAAAATAGAGCCGTAGGCCAGGTCCCCACTGCCCTCTCACAGGATGGCCTGGAACGCTGCCTCCACTGCTGCATTGCATTCTGCAAAAATGCTCCAGGGTACAAGTTATTCGCTGTGTTTCATTCACCACTCATCTCCCCAACTCTGCTAGACCTAAAGTTAGGCAGACACACCGAGTCCTTGACGGAATCTCCAGCACCAGGGTGTCCGGCCTGAGTCCCGGACCAGGCACACCGGCCAGACGCCTGCTAACTGATACCAAGCTTCCCTGCCTGACCTGCCAACACTGAGCCACTGGCCTTCTCCTGTCAGGTTTTCATTTCAAAATATGCAATCCTTGGTTCTGTAAAAGCCGTTTGAATGCAATGCTTTTAGTGAGTGTTACTCAGATGACTCACAGGAAAACAAAACAGATCTCAAAACACGTGCAAATTCTAGCCTGAGTGTGGTCCCCCGTCCCGTGCTTCGGAAAGAATCCAGCCTTTCCCATATTTGGGAAGGATGTGAATTATGTGTGGTGCGCGAGAGAAAACACTGGTGGCTGAGTGCCCGCCCCGGGTGACTGATGGCCGTGAAACCCAAGACAGGACAAGGGAAGCCCAGGGTGGAGAGCAGGCTGGCAGGTGGGGCTCACGACCCCCCGTGGGAACCGTAGGAAGGGGCAGCCCCTCCGATCACCTTGGATCTGCTGGGCAAGCTCACCTGCCCTGTCCCTGCCTCCGGTCCATCCTCTGTCCACCCATCTTCCCTGGGCAGCTGCACTTTCCTGAGCAGGGAGATCCTGGGTCAGCTGGTATTTGACCAAAAGCTTATGCACATATGTGAGTCTAGTGCAGCACATTTTATTATTTCTGAAGAAACCACTATGTTCTGGGGCGTTCCAAGGCATGGCAGTGCTTTACACACCATCTGCCCCAAATATTTGCTCATTTGGTTTCCTTGTAACACCCTCTCTGGAAATCCTCTTACTATTATAATACCCTTTCTGGAAAATCGCCCACAGGACTTTAAACTTTGCTTACTTACTAGGTAATAAAATAAATATAACTCTTGATTATTTCTTCTCCATTTTATTTCCAGGATAAGAAAACATTTATTTCCTTAGTTAAGTCCCTTTCTTGGGGAATTCCATACTTAAAACCTTCATCGGATAGTTCAAACTTGTCTCTTTTCTGATCTAAAAGATGGAAAACTATTTTTTCTATCAATTTTCATTGCTTTTAAGAGAATCTATCAAGTTATCCTTACCAATACCTTTATTGTTTACTTTTACACAGAAAGAGCTGACTAAGTGACCAGCTTTGGCGCCAGAGCATTTAGCTGTTTTTAGAAATGCCTAGAATGAACTTTTCAGACATCCTCTTTCTTTGTTTTTCACGCCTGAAGAAAATTTGCAATTCTTCATCCAATTGGGTGGGTCCCATGGTCCTATTAGCTTCTTATTTTAAAAGGTTAAAGGAACATCACAAGTGCCAGAGTGAAGGTGGCCGTGACCATGCAATGATAAGAGTTCATTACGAGAATATCAAAATAGCTGTCCCAGGAAAGGAAGGCAGGTCTGAACGTTATTGATTCCCTGAATCCAATGACATTTCCAAACAGGAAGTACATGTCCATTGTATAAGTCAAGGCTTTGGCCCACACAGTTTTGTTTTCTTTTAATTAAGGGGGAAAATGACCTTACCCCTCCGCAGGGGTTGCCCTCTGAGCGTCTTAATTTACTACCGTGAGAGCGAAGCTCATCTTTCTTTGCTGGTGCATTTCCTCCCCTGATGGGTCTTTGGATAACAATTTTGGAGCGACCATATGCTCAGTGGACAATATCCACTTACTGCCGTGATTCCTTTTCTGCATGGAGTGTCTGGATAAATTCATTACGTACAGAAAGTGAGTTTTCCCAAGTATAGGAACCACAGTAATGCTATACCTCCACATTTCGAGACTAACTAAAGAGTTTTGAAATTTTCTTTCTCTTCACTGGTTTCTTCTCCACACTGGTGTTTCCGAATCCTAACGTTGTTCTCATAAACAGAAACCAAACACGTGTAGAGTCAGGCTCCCTTTCACATAACCCACCTGCCCTGCCCAGGGCGGTTCACCCCGCCCAGGAATGCAGGGTCCCATTTCAGTATGTAGTTTAGGCTTTCCTTTTTATTTCAGGGAAGAGTGATTAAGGTTTAGTTTTTACCCTTTATGTCATTGCTTTCTTCTTTAGGAAATTCTGTTGTACTTATTCTGAAACTTCTTTGCCTATGGTCTAAATTTTTCCACTTTTTCTTGAATGCCTTCTTTTTGATTTTGAAGCGTTCCCTTCTTTTCACCTTCTCTGAAGGCACTGTGTATTTCTCCTGATTTACATCTCATTTTTCTAAGATGATTTTTTCTCTTCATCCCCTACTACTGGCACCGCCTCCCCAAGATGCACTAATTCTGAGTGATGTCATTCTTTACTATCTTCTGTTATTTCCTTCACCTCGTTCGGTTCATGCTGAAGTATCATGGGTTCTGTTTCTCGTAGGTTTTGTGGATGGCTGTGTCTTGCAGGCATTGGCTGTAGGAATGTCATTCTCTTCCTTACCCTGCTTTGTCTGAGGATAACATTGGGTGGAATTATCCTGCGATCCTTTTCTGTGGCTTATTTTCTCCGGAGGTGAGCTCTTCTGTTTTCAGGAGGGAGGAGAGAGGTTCGAAGAGCTTTTCTAGCTTCCTGGCTCTCGAGCGCCCTCTTCAGTGGTTTTCACGACTGATCAGGGGATCAGGTTGTGGCTGGTCCCTGCAGAGACTTCCTGGCTGTGCTCACCAGCCCTATCGTCCCCTCCCCGACTGGCTCTGTCCTGCTCACTTCTGACTGTATCCCCAGCAGCTTCTGTACGTTGGAGTCTGTCCTGGAAGGGAGCCTGGCTGGTGAGTTCGAGGGGGGACCCTTGCACTCATCCACAAGTCAGAGTTTGCAAAGCTTCTCCTGTTTCCACAGCTGGAAACTGACTCCCATGCTTTCCAGTGAGTCGCAGGCTCTGTTTGCTCTGCTGTCCCCACATCCGTGGGCTGCCTGCTGCCTCGCCCCGCCTCCTGCCAAGCCAGTTATGACTCCCCTCAGGTCTTGTGGCTGTCATGGGTCCCTCTCTGGCATTCTGAAGGCCATGGGGTGTCTTATCACCTAGTTTTTAGCAGATGCTCTTCCTGTAATTTCTGTTGTGCTGTCTTAGTCGTACTGTGTTTACTGGGCAGTAGGTGGAAATTCAAGATGACTCAGAAACGCCACCGCCTCTTCCAAAAGAATCATTTTTAAAAGTTTTGAAATAGCATACCATTGGAATAAAAGGCTAAGAAATATTTTTCAGCCAGCTTCTAGTGTACTGGGGGAAATGGTAATCTATCAAAACAATAATACTCAATATATTTTATTATTTGAAAGAATCAAAGGCTGGAAAATTCAATATGGCATCTTGGCAAATTAAAGAGCTGCTTAAATATGGTGCAAAAGGGCTTCCCTGGTGGCTCAGTGGTTGAGAGTCCGCCTGCTGATGCAGGGGACACGGGTTCGTGCCCCGGTCTGGGAAGATCCCACATGCCGTGGAGCGGCTGGGCCCGTGAGCCATGGCCGCTGAGCCTGCGTGTCCGGAGCCTGTGCTCCGCAAAGGGAGAGACTGCAACAGTGAGAGGCCCGTGCACCGCAAAAAAAAAAAAAAATTTGGTGCCAAACATTTTCTTCCTCTTAACTTGTTTGGGATTTTTTAAATGGTTTTCATCACTATTCAGAATATCAGTAAAGTCTCACTCGCACTGAGGATTTGTAAAGTGCTTAGTTGAAAAATCAGTGAAATCAGGCTTCAGAGGCAAAGTAAATCTGCAAAAGAGCATTGCAGACCACACAGCCGTACCACTGCACCCATACATACACACACACGAGTATGCTCATGCTTGCACGCACATGCACACACACGAATACACACGCATCACTTTATGAGTTTCTCTTAAATCTAGACAACAAATATCCTTTTATGATACATACGGAGACCACTCTGTTACCTGCCTTCATTCTGTCAACAGAGGCCAATTAAGTTAACGCACCCCTGGCAAGTCTTCATTCCTAGAAGATCATAGTTTACTGAACTTCTTACACGCACTTTCGTCTCTGCTAAGTTGGAATGAAAGTGAAATCCATTACGGATATTACAAGAGGGGCTGCTTTTGCAAAGGAAAGAATGTTCTCTCATTTTCAGTTTCCCCACAAATAGAGATGGTTCTTTGCTAGGGTAGGGACTTAAGATGCCACCTGCTAGAGACCATGGCGAGTGGTGTGCCCTTGAAGTTCAAGGACTCTTGTCTGCTCCTATTCTAATTTTCACACCACCAGGGTGGGGACCTCATTCCCTGAGTCTTTGATGTATGGCAGGTCTTGGGCATTGATGCTTTGGTGTCTTAAATCTCCGCAGGTGATTCTAATTACAGCCAGGGTTGAGAGTCACTGATATAGAACATAGACCAGGAGGATGAGGCTAAGAAAAATATGATAGGCTTTAAACAGATTAGGAAGGAATGTGAAAGTCTTTCATAGAAATTTGGACCTTGGTCTATAAGGAATAGGGAGACGTTGCATTTTTTTAATTAAGGGAATTATAGGACTACATATTTTTTGAAAGAAAACAGGTCGCAGTGGACTGAGGCTAGGGATAAGAATCCAGTTAAGGCCACTGCAGAGGTGACAGCAGATGAGGACCTGCACTGCATTGGTACCTCAGAGGGAGAGAGAGTGGGTCATGGGGGGAACCCTCTGAAATGATGCAATGTGGCTCTCAGAGAGGGAGGAGGTATGGGAGCTCACTGGGTAGTTCTGACACCATCTGGCTATTAAACAGAATTAATAGGCTTTGGTTACTAAGAGGAATGAGGAAACGAGTAGGAATCAGAGTTGACCTGAGGGTGACTGCGGAGATGGTGATGCCTCCTTCAAAAGCAGAGCGGATCCTGGGGCTGAGCTGGATTCTGCTGTGCTGGGGGCCGTGTGCCCGGCGGGGATGGGAGGCCAAGCTCCACTTGGCAGATAAAATTACAACCTGGAGTTCGAGGGAGAGCTCTAGCTAGACGCAGTCCAGGTTCAAGGATGTGTAAGTGACCACGTCAGGCATGTGGACGAATGAGGACATGCTAGAAGAATGGGTTGAGTTTCAAAAGAAGGGGTCTAAGAAGAGAGCCCTGGGGGATCAAAGTACAAGAAGGGGCGAGGAAGTAAACAAGCAAATACATGAGAACCAACATCCAGGGAGGCAGACGTGGGTCCAGAGGGCCAGCGCTGGAGACGCCCGGAGAAGAGGATGGGTGTCGGTGGGAGCCGTCTGCTCAGACTCAGATGCGCACAGAACACGACCTGGGATCTGCACCAATGCAGGTCTGATCCTACACGTCTGGGGGCTGATCTACATTTCTCACGGGCTCCCTGTGTTGCTTCTGCCACCAGCCCCTGAGCAGCAGGGACCCAGAGACTTGCACTGGCTGGGGGTTGAGAAAGGGAGCCAGGAGGACGTGCCACTAGAGCAGAGGGTTTGAGAAGCATGTTCGGTTGGATTAAACAACAAACTAAAGGCCAATGACTTGAGAATGTGAGGTTGAAAGCAGGGAACGGGGTGCATGGACGTGAAGTCTTGTCCAGGGAAGGTTTGCTCTAAGACCAAGTGCAAGCCCGCATGTTTGCCACCAGAAGGAAAGTAGCCAGGGAAGAGGAAGTGATTGAAGACCCAGAGACCAGCCCACGAGGCTGAGTACAATCAAGAAAACGGAACATACAGGTATTGACGGTGATGCAGAGAAATTGGAGCCTTCAGACATTTCTCGTGGGAATGTAAATGGTCCAGCCACTGCGGCAAACAGTCTGGCCGCTCCTCAAAAAGTGAAACAGAGAATTACCACGCTATCCAGTTACCGCATCAGAGGGAAGTCCCAAAGGAGGTGAAAGCAGGGACTCAAAGAGATCCTGTCCATCCACGTTTGTAGCAGCATCACTCACACTGAGCATAAGACGGAAGCAGCCCAAGTGTCCATCAATAGATGAACAGATAAACAAAATGTGATCCAACCGTATAGTGAAATAGTATTCAGTCGTAAAAAGGAATGACGTTCTGAGATGCTACAACATAGATGGACCTTGAAAACCTTATGCTAAATCAAGTAAGGCAGACACAAAAGAACAAACACTGTATGATTCCACTTAGGTGAGGTCCCTAGAGTCCTCAAATTCATAGAGACAGAAAGGAGAATGGTGGTTGCCAGGGGCTGGGGGAGGGGTGAGTAGGGAGTTACAGTTTAAAGGGACAGAGGTTCGGTTTTACAAGATAAAAAGGGTCCTGGAAATGGATGGTTGTACAGCAATGTGAGTGTACGTCATGTCACTGAACTGTATAGTCAAAATGGTTACAATTTCATGTTATATATATTCTACCACAATAAAAAATAGTTTAATAAAAAGAAAAAAATTACCCTCTTTAAAATGAAAAATCAAGAGACCCAGCAAAGTCCCAGAGGACGTGACTGGTAGAGGCGGAGTGAGGGTAAGGAAATCCAGAGCTCAGTTGTGACAGGGTCTTCGGGGGAGAGAGGGAGAGATGGGTGTGTGGAGATCAGCTAGGAGGTGACCTTTCTGGCAGTGAAAGAGGTCAGAGTGTGAGGGTCACGCTTTCTAGCAGAGAAAAAGCCATTTGGATCTTGAGGTGGTAGGTTTGGAGTTAGGCTTTTGGGGTGAGGGAGAGCTGGGAGTCTGAACGGATGAGCCTGGGAGGCACTGGGCTGGACCACATGTCCTGGCCCTAAAGTTAGCGGGCGGTGAGGGGCAGGATGCACAGCCAGAACTGGCCGACCCAGGGTTCCCCGGTTGGGTGTTTGGTATCAGGTGGGATCTTCAGAAGCACGGAAGGCTGGCCCCAGGCTCGCATCCTGAGATGGGCTGTGGGAACAGGGAGGCTCAGAGAAATGGACCGAGCTACCTAAGAGGTTCCCAGCAGGAGCAGCGGCCAACTTACAGCCCAGTTGGCTTACCGGTGAAAGGCAGAGGTGAGCTCACAAAAACAGGTGGGCAGCCTCCTAGCTACAGCAGGGAGGGGCTTCCAAGCAGGATCAGGAGTTGGGGGCTTCGGGGATCACCTGAGTCTAGACTGAAGCTGGTTCCTCCCCACCTCCCAGACTGACGCTGGGAACCGGGGCCAGAGCCCATGGGGAGGGATCCCTGGATCACCCGTGAGTCGGTGGAGAGGGTAAGTAGGGCTAAAGACCTAGATCAAGCCCTGTGTCTGCCTTATGGACCAAGGTAGTTTTTTTCTCCCTCTAACTAGCCTGAACCAACCCTAGCTTTCAGGAGAACGACTTTCTTCAACTTCCCTTCCCACAAGCCACCGGGGGTCATGTTAGTTTCTGACTGCACACCTGGTGGTAAATTTACATTCCTTATCTTAGTGCTCTGCAGGTGAGAAGTCCAAGATGGGTCTCACTGGGCTAAAACCAAGATGCTGGCAAGGCTGCACTCGTTGGCTTGTGGCCCCTGTCATCCCCAAGGCCAGCAACGGCCAGTGGAGCCTGGCTCACAGGGCATCTCTCCGACCCTGAATCCCTCACGATAACACTGGGCCCACCTGGGTGATCCCGGACTCTCCCCATCTCAAGGTCAGCTGATCAGCAACTTTATTCCATCTGCAACGTAACTTATGACCATGTTCTGGACACAGACGGAGACATCTTTGGGACCCATTACTCTGTCTACCACAAAAGGATGTATTATTTCCTAAGGAAAAAAATTGGTCTTTCCAAATGTCCACACGTCTGAAAAGCCATTTTAGTATACTAATTTATGGTAAAAGCCTATACATTCTTTTGATTGGCTAAAAACGAAGGAATGGACACTTTACTTACCATGAGAATTCAAAGTGAAATAAAAGCAGCACTAAAACAGGGGAATAATGGATAATTTGGGTTGGATATTAACTATTCAAATTCAGTTATAGCCAAATCAGATAGGCTCCTAACATCTTCAGGAAAAGACGGATAATAAAAAAGCTAAACTTGAATATTATAGAAATGTGTCTTAACATGCGATTGTGGTTTTTAACTTCTATAAGCTAGGTAATAAGTAAACAGAATATTAGGAATTTAGATAATAAGCTTAATCAATAATTAACTTTCATATATACATACATCCATTTACACAAATAGTATAATTGCCATGGCAGCGTAGTGATTTATTTAATATTTGATCTTTTCAGATCTATTGTGGGTACATTCAGTTCCACAAAATCACATGATAACTCCTTGTTGGGAGATAGAATTTTAGTTGTAATAACTCCTAGCACTGCATTTCTTAGGAAAAATCATGGAGAACCACGTAAGTGTGAAAATGCTAAATTAAACAAAATTAATCATTTCTTTACTGAAGACTTGCTTAGAGCCTTTGATGTACCCATTTTCATTGTAAATCTTACAGAGGGGCTTCCGGTCTGCATCATTTCCAAAGCTTCTTTGAAGACAAACCCCTTCTTGTAGAGTGAAAACTCTAAGGTATTAAGCAATCAACATTTTTCACAGGTAAGAATATGTGGGGTAGCCTGAAATATATGCAATATAGATATATATAGAGAGAAAGATATATGCAATTCATACATGAATGGAATTTATATATGAGTGGAATTTTTCTAGAAGTATATTACATATACTTATTACTTATGTAATATATATATATATAAAGAAATACCTACAGGAAATTTTACCAAAAGTGAAAAAATGCAGACATTTCCAGGATGTAATTAAATGTAAGCGCTGATGACATAATCCTAAAATGATAAGTCTCCTCTAGACTGTGAGCTTATTATCATGTTATAAAGGTAGAGATCACAGGTAAACCAGGGATGCGTTTATTGAACAGAAGGTTGTAAAGCTAGTAACATGGTCTCAATAAATATTTGTTGAGAAAATGGATTAATAAATGAATAAATTAAAATTTAGCTAGGGAAGATCAACATAAACTACTTAAAGCCTTATTAGTCAGGGTTCTCCAGAGGAACCAGCAGGATGGGTGGATGGATAGATAGATGATAGAGAGATAGATAGATAAATAGAGATTTATTGTGAGGAATTGGCCAAGTAATTGTGGCGGTTGAGAAGTCCCACCATCTGCCATCTGCAAGCTAGAAACCCCAGGAGACCCCAGGTGTAATTCAGTCCAGGTCAAAAAGCTTGAGAACCAGGGGAGCAGGAATCCCAGTCTGAGGGCTGGAGATGGATATCCCCCAGCACACCCAGGCGGGCAGGCAGGAAAGGGAGCAAAGTCCTCCTCCGTCCTGTCCTGCACCTTTTGTTCTGTTGAGGCCCTCAATGGATTGGATGATGCCCCCTCCCCTCCAACTAGGGGAGGTCAAGCTGCTTTACTGAGTCACCAGTTCAAATGCTAATCTCATCCAGAAATGCGCTCCTCAGACCCACCCAGAAAGAACCATAATCCAGGCACCCCACCTCCAGTCGAGTTGACACATAAAATGACCCTTCACAAAAGAACCTGGCAGCATGTTGGTCTGTGAAGAACTGATCTAGCAAGATGGAAGAGTGTAGCAAAGAGGACAACTTAATCATTGTGAGTGATCTGGGATGTGGTCACAGTCTTGAAAGGCTACAGAGTTCAGATAATTCTGTAGAAACAGAGAGAAAAGAGCAAACACAGGGCTGATAAAAGTAAGTAGATCCACTTCATTGCAGTAAGCATCATCTACTTCATATTTATAGCTTTGACTAGGTGTGTTACCATTTGACGCACTTTATATATCCAATCACTTAATTTTCACCATAAGTTTGTAAGGTGATACAGTTACACCCCCTTTACCTGTGAGGAAACTGGGGCACATAGAGGTTAGTTCAGTGTCACAACCTGTAAGTGATGGAGCCAAATTCATACTTTTAACCATCGTATCATACGACCTCTGAACTAGATTTTACATTTTGGAAAGAAGAAGAAGATGGGATTGGATAATAAAGTGAGCCCAAGTAATGGATGGACTTGACAGTTAGGCAGAGGAAATGAAATATGGTTGTCCAGGTGGTATGGATCCATTATGATCTCTTCGGAACAGAGTGCCCTGATTACACCTTGATTAAGGAAGATAACTGTGGACACATGCAAGGTGATTGCAAGAGGAGAAAGGGCCTGAGAATCATCAGGAAACAATGGAGGCAAGAGCTGGTCAGAGGGGATGTGATGGAAAGGAAATGTCTAACCTGTGGTCAATTTGGGGGGAAGAAATAATAGCAGTTATTGGCAGAGAAAGAAGCAAATGAAAGAAGCGTAGATCAGACACTTGCGTCAAGGTTTCCAGCCTGGGTGTTGCGTTGATGAGAAGCCCACTGCATTATGGTATGTCATAAAATAGTTCTCTCCCCTTCTTTCCCAAAAGGGATAAGGACGTGAAAGATAATCGGGAGAACCATCTAAACTCCTTCTTGGTTATATTTCTCAGCCAATTCAACAAGTCCCATCTCAAGCATCTCAAACTGCAGCTGATATATTTGGACTCGGGATTATAGAGGCAAACTCTGAAACACTGACCGTCAAGAGGCAAAGCTCTCCAAGGGGTGGGGGGAGGGAACACTCACTGACCACATCCTTTGATTTCAGATAGTAGATTTATTTTTAATATGCAGAAAGTGGAAATTCTAATCTTCTAAGTTGGAAGGCGACCCATACTTCCCTTTCTACTTAATCTTGTTTATCCCCAACTCTGAGCTACTGCTTTCTTAATGCTTCCTGCTTTAGACTTCCTTACAGAATATCACACTGATATAGCCTGACCTTCAGATGACTCATTTCACTTGAAAAACTGGTTCTAAGAAGTACACATACTTTACAAGTTACTATGGGCAATAACAGGCTCTAGGGGATTCCATTCCACATTCATTTATTGAGCGTGTCTGCAGAGATCCATGTAAAATACTGACGAGGTGACCAAAAAATGCTTTCAACAAGGGCTGCATATTTCAGGAGCTGGCATTCCAGTGAGTCAGGCAGGGAAGGACACAGGACACTATGCACAGAAGAGAAATGGAGAAATGGGATAGGATCTCAGAGAAGGGACAAACTCTGGGACCATGAAGGGCTTTAGGGAAGTTTTCAGAGAAGATGCTAAGAGGGAGCTGAAACAAAAAGAATGAATAGTGTTTGGTGAGGAGGGGCAAGTGTTCCATGCTGATGGCCCAGCCTAAAATCATGACAGTGAGGGGCTATGCTAAACATTTGGTGACTGTGCACACAGTGTATGGGGTTATGAGGCAGGATACAAGGCTAGGGCTTGGTCACGGGGCCTCAGATGTCATGGTAACATGTTTGGACTTTATTACGTAGGTCCTATGAAGCCACTTGAAGGAGTGACGTGGGTGATTGGACTTTACAAACAATCTTATTTGCAGAGGTGAGATTAGAGGCAACAAGACCAGTTAAGAGTCTGTTGACATTGAGCTTGGCAGTCCTTTCTGTGAAGAACCAATGAGAGCCTGACTGAAGAGAGTGAAGGCACTGGGAGAGAGAGAAAGGATGAATGGGAGGACTTAGGACCACAGAAAGGAGAGTACACCTTTACAGTACCTAAAACACTTTGCGTTCCTCTACAAAGAAGAGCAGGTCTACCTCCATTCTAGACCCCCCAAGGATTTGAGGGCATCAGATGAACAGTGAATTTACTGTTCACAGATTGGCTGCCACTTGGCTTGACTGATAACATGTCCCACTAATAGAGCTTGTCTTTTTGCTGATGGCTACATAAGTGTTCAGAACTTTAAAGTTCTTTTACTTCTTCTCCAGGAAGCCAATGGAGTGAATCAAGGACCACAAGTGTTCTTAATTGCACCTAAAATTAAATTAGTAGTCACCAACCAACAAAAGAGGGATATGATTTTTTTGTAAGAGTCCATAAACACCTACTGAAACTGAAAATATGCTTGGCCATAAAACATGTCTCAAAAAATTTCAAAACGTTGAAATGGTACAGATTGTGTTATGCGGCCACATTAGAAACAACCTAGAAATTAATAAAAATATATAGCCAGGAACTGCCAAATACTGGGAATTAACTAATACACTGTAAGAAAACCTATGAGTTAAACAAGCAGTCTCAAAGGGAATTAGAAAATATTTTTTACTAAATCATAATGAAAATAAAAATACAACATAATAAAACTTGTGAGGTGAAGTGAAAACTGTACTTAGAAGGAAATTTATAGCCTCAAAGTTATATATTACAAAAGAAGAAAGGCTAAATATTAAATAATCCCTGTAAATGATCAAGGAGTTTGAAAACCCAAACCCATTAAACACAAAGGGAATAGAAATAATAGAGATAAGAGTAGAAATTAATGAATAAAACCCAGATATACAATAGAGATGACAGATAAGTCAAAAATGGTTTTCTTGTAGGAGTAGTAAAATTGTTACGTTCCTGACAAGATTTATAGAATGAGAGAGAGAAAGAGAGAAGACAAATACTACCAAAATTAAGAATATCACTAAAAAAGGAAAATCATGATAGACTTTACAGACATTGAAAAGATGGTAAGGAATATTATATATAACCCTTATACCAGTAAATTTGAAAATTTATATAAAAAGGGTAAATTCCTAAAAGACCGCAGCTTACCAAAATGAAGACAAAAATAAATAGAAAATTTGAGGAGCCCTATATCTTACAAGTAAATTTATTAATTAAAAACCCTTATTCCCCACCCCCATACAGATATCCAGGCCGCATGGCTTCACTGGTAAAAATTTCCAAACTTTTAAGGAAGAAAATACACTAATATTATACAGACTATTTCAGGTCATAGAGATATAGGGAGTACTTCTCAACTTTTTATGAAATCAGCATAATGATAATGACAAATTTGATGAGGGCATTACAAAAAGAGAAAATTATAAGCTATCACTTTCATATAGATGCAAAAACCCTGTACAAAATACTAGAAAATTGAGTCAATGTATGACATATGTAATCCATCAAACCAAGCTGAGGTTTATTCTTGGAATACAAGGTTGATTTAAGATTCAAGAATTGATCATTGTAATTCCCTATATTAAAAAGTGCAGATCATCCTAACAGATACAAATAAATTGTTTGATAAAATTCAACATGCATGTATGATTTTAAAATCACTAGGAATAAAAAGAAATTTCTTTCATCTGATAAAGGTGATCTACAGCATAACCTATATAAAACATCTTTTTTCATTGCAATGTACTGAAATATTTCTCCCCAAGGTTAGTAATGAGAAAGCATGGCTGCCATCACCACTTCTACTGAATAGTTCTTTTTGAGCTCCTGGCCAACGTTTTAAGGAAAGAAAATGTATGAGGCTTTGAAAAGAAGAAATAAAAATGTATTGATTCACAGACAACATGATAATACGTACAGAAAATCCAAAAGGGTCCACAGACTAGCTACTAAAATGAATTTGCCAATTTAGCAATTTCACTGACGAGTTCATATACAAAAATCTATTTTATTTCTATATACCAGCAATAAACAAATAGGATATCGTATAAAATATAATAGCATCAAAAATATAGCAATGAGGAATTAATCTAACAAAAGTAATTAAGCTGAAAATTTTATAGAAATAAATCAAAGAATACCTAAATAAGTAAAAGGATATACTATGTTCATGGAAGGAGAGACTGAAAGTCATCAGTGATTTGATTGATAGACTCAACACAATCTCAATCAAAATACCATCAACTGTTTCAAAAATGTGAATATCCAAGATAATCTCAAAAAAGAATAACAAAATTGGAAAACTTGTCCTAGAAGATATCAAGGCTTTTATTACACAGCTTTTGAAATAGTGTATTACGGTCACGAGGATAAACAGGTAAACTAAAAGAAAACCTGGAAAAAGGTCCATTCATATGCATTCACTTGATATAAGTTTAAGGTGAAACAGGAATATAGTGGGGAAAGGATGATCTTTTCAATAAATGCTACAGAATTAATGGAGTGTCCATGTTTTACAAATACATTGTGACTCCTACCTCATAATATATACAACATAAATTCCAGGTGGGTTGTAGATGTAAATATGACATGTAAAGTATCTTTATGACCTTGGAGTAGGCAAGATTTTAAAAAATAGAATGCAAAATGTGCTACCCAGAAAGGGGGGAAAACATAAAAGTCTCCTTCATTAAAATTAAGAACTTCTGTTCATGAAAATATACTATTAAGAACTTGGAAATGCAAACTCCAAAGTCGCCACCGAAGATTTTACAATACATATATCTAACAAGAGAGTTGTCAGAATAAATGAAGAATTCCTGCTTATCTATAAGAAAAAAAAAAAGAATACTATAAAAAAGAAAAGAAGGCTGGACTTGAAATGGTACTTCACAGAAGAGTCTATCCAAGTAACCAATAAGCATATGAGAATATGAGAAGATGCTCAAACTCAGCAGGGAAATGAAAATAAAATTAAGTAACAGTACATATTCACCAGAATTGCAACAGTTATGAAAAATAGAAAAGAAGAAAGACAAGGAAAGAAGTAGAGATGGAGAGTGAGAGAACAGAAGAAAGCAAGCAAGAAGAAGGAAAAAGAGAGAGAAAGAAAGAAGACATTTGGAATGAGTGTTGGTGAGCCCACAGAACTGAAACTCTCGTAGAAAATGGTAGTATTTTCTACAACTCGACATATGCACACTTCACAATTCAGCAATTCTACTCCTCAGCAGATGTTCACCCAAAATGCATACAAATGTAGACCGAAGTCTTAAATGAAAATATTTCCAGCAACATTATTTGTGGTAGTCCCAAACTGCAAACAAATATTGTGACCTTCAGTAGTAAAATGACAAATAAGTTGTGATGTATTCGTACAAGGGACTACTGTCTAGCAATGAAGACAAATGAAATGTCACTACACCCAACAGGATAGACGAATTGCATAACATAATACTAAGGAAAAATGTCAGATAAACAATAGTACGTATTATATAATCCTACGTTTATAAATGTCAAGATCAGCAAACTAATCTGTGTCGATAGAAATAAGGGTAGCAGTACCTTTGGGAAGGTGGTGAGTTGTGGCTGGGAGAGGGGCCTCTTGGGGTGCCAGCCCTGTTCTGTTTCTTATTCTGGATGGTGGTTCACAGGTGTGTCCACTTTGAGAAAGTTACCAGTTTGTACACTTACTATATGTGCACTGGTCTGAATGTATATTTCACTTCAATAAAAATGTATATAGATATATATAAACAGACAAGAAAAGGATTGTGGATACAAAGCAGGTTGCTAAATCTATCATCTAATTATCATCTATCTGTCAATCGTCTATCTGTCAATCATCTATCTATCCATCCATCCGTCCATCATCTATAAATTTATATTGGTTTTCTGGAGCTGCCATAACAAAATACACAGACTGAGGTGCCTAAACAATAGAAACTTATTGTCCCACAGTCTGGAAGCCAGAATCTGAGATCAAGGTGTGGGCAGGGTTGGTTCCCTCTGAGGAAGTGAGAGCAAGTCTGTTCCTCTCCCCAAGTTTCTGGTGGCTGGCGGGTGATCTCTGACAGTCCTTGTCTTGTAGACACATCACCCTGGTTCCCGCCTTCTTCACATGACATGCTCAGTGTATGTGCTTCTGTGTCCAAATTTCCCCTTTTTATAAGTCATAGTCAGATTGAACTAAAGCACACCCTAATGACCTCATCTTAATTTGACTACATCTGCAAAGACCCTATTTACAAAGAAGTCACATTTTGAGGTACTGGGGTTTGGGATTTCAAAATATGAATTTGGGGGGAACATAATTCAACCAATAACACTATTTGTGTCTACACACACACACACACACACACACACACACACACACACACACACTCCAGCAAGCACATAAGAAAGGCCATAAAATATCTGCAGTCCTTTAATAAAATCCTGCCTTTTGATCAAAGCTTGTTCTTGGAAAAATAAAAATTTTATTCCAATACCTAGTGGCAAACTTTTATAGTTCAGTTCGAAGTACATATATATTTTGTATTTAACACATAACCTGGGACAATAGAAAAGATGAAGCCACGATAACTGAGCTCCAGATGTATGACTAAAACGTGGAAAGTGGTCCAACATCCTTTTTAAGCAGAATTGTTGGTCCTTAGCCAAAAATTACACAGTGGAGGAAACGGTGTCACTGGGAGTAACTACAACTAGATTCGTTTTCTGTTTCAGACTTACTTATACAGAGAAATGTCAGCTTTTATTAAACATTAAGCAAACATCGTTAGAATGAACGCTACGAGAGTTGTAGGCAATGGAATTTCTGATTAGAGTCTGGGCTCAGCTGGGTGCGGGGGTCATGGGTGTTAAGAACTAAGTTCTCACCCCTGGCTGGCTGCCACGCTCACGGTCACAGGGGCTGCTGGTACCCCCGCTAAGGAGCGTGTGCTGAGATGAGTCTACCTTGCTCTGGACAAAACACCCCTGCGAGCCTGCGCTATGAACCTTGAGTCAGGACTGTCTTCAGACAGAAGCCAGGGCAGCAGCGTTGCACGTCTGTGTGCTGCTTTGCAGGGTTGCAGGGAACAAAGTCCTCCCACGAGGCCACTTGTTTTGATGCCCAGGACCATCTCTGGGTTTAGTAAGGCAACTTAATTATCCTCCACCGAAACCACATTGGGCGGGTAAGGTGAGTGACTCACCTGCCCAGGGTGTCCGTGAGATGCAAACGTGACAATTCCTGCTCCGTGCTTAGCACGATTCTTGGCACGGAGCAAGGGCTCGACACACGCAGCCTAGTTATTAGAAGGAGTTTACTGTTATTACTTCCCCAAGATCACATGGCTCATAAAATTCTGAGAGAGAAATTGACCTTAGGTCATCCAGCTTCAAAGTACCTTGATTGCCTCGAAACGTTAACAAAACAAAGCAAAACAAAACAAAACAATAAGATGGGAGCAACGGGGTAATGACTTCATGCTGATTCATGTCAACCAGCTGCATTGGCTGTCATGTGACTGTCTGTCTAAGACGGATGAGGAAAAGAACTAGCTGTCATCATCATTTCTAAGAAAATCCCAGCCTGGAGTAGCTGCACTGGAGACGCAGAACGCGGGCCGGGCTAACAGCGTTCCCATCTGTCAGGCAGGTTCACGGCAGGACACGGAGCAGACACCTGGCCTGGCCGCCTGGTTACCTAGAGGCCGAGAAAAACACCATTCCTTCCAAAACTCCCTCTCCTCCTTCCCGGAGGCAGACACAGACACAGCAGCCTCCTTCCCAACAGAGAGAGAAAGGCTGCGTTACTGGGAACAACACAGAACAGTCCCTCGAAACATAATCAGGCATCAGCTGTGAGGAAACCATCTGCAGTACCCGGTCCAGGAGGCGAGGACCAGCCGGGAGGAGAGGACGTGGCCTCCGGAGTCGCCCTGTCATCTTTCTGGCTGAGCACACCCACGACGGGAAGAGAAGAGAGAGTGGTTTCTCGAGTTGCAGGCACCTGCTTGTTGCCAGGCAACGAGGGCAGCCCGCGGCCCAGACAAAAGGCAGCCGGGCATCCTCGGGTGCGGCTCGCATACAAAGGAGAGCAGATGCTGGGGCCCGGCCCGGGAGGAGGGGCTGCGCTCATAAAGGCGCCGCCCTTCTCCCCCAGCCCCAGCAGGCCCTTCCTGGGCTCCCAGAGGATAAACGGGAAGCCTTGAGAAACTGCAGAAACCAGACTAGAAACAGACCCGGATCCGAAAGGAATTGACCAGAGTGTCAAAGGAAGGGGGGAGACTGAGTATAAAGGCATGGACTCTGTTTACCGAGGAAGCCCTCACGTGAAGGATGGAATAATGACTGTCAGTCGTGTAGCTACGATTATTAATAAAAATGATACAGCAACAGCACCCATCTGTCACGGAGACAGTACCGGCATCTCTCGGGGGACGCACTGGTCTTCTCATCTGTGTCCCTCGCCCCAGGGTGCAGCCACCCCAGAAGATGGTTGTCTGGGAGGAAGGGACAGGAAGCCCTTTCTCTCTCCAAACCCGGCTACTGGTCAGCACGACCTCAAGATGCCCCCAGGGCTGGTGCCAGAGCTGTCACTTCACCTCTGGGCCGCATCTCCTCAGTCCTACACCAGATCCCATGGAACACCCTCGCGGGGTTATTACGACGGTTACACACGTTAATATCGGCACAGATTCTTTTTTTTTAATTTATTTTATTGAGGTAGAGTTGATTTACACTGTTGTGTTAATTTCTGCTGTGCAGCAGTCAGTTATACATATTCATGTATTCTTTTTCATATTCTTTTCCATGATGGTTTATCCCAGGATACTGAATACAGTTCCCTGTGCTCTACAGTAGGACCTGGTTGTTTATCCATCCTATTTATAAGAGTTTGCATCTGCTAATCCCACACTCCCAACCCACTCCCCTACCCCACTCAGCACAAATTCTCACAACAGCGCCTGTGTGCTCTAACTGCCCTGTTGGCCTTTGTTGAAAAGACAGGAGTCTTTTCACCCAAACCTGCAGGACAGAACTTTGGGGCCCGGACCTAGGAAAGTTGGTTTAGAGAGTTTCTCCAGGAGAGTCTGGGTGGGGCTACCTCGTGACACTCACGTTAGAACCGTTGGGTCATGTAATTTGACAGTCTCTCCGCCCATCAGTGATGGCCTTAGAACTAGGACTCCTCCCGTCACCCCCAGTTCCTACCCATCTGCCCTCTGGCCTCACCTTCCCCTCTCTCCCAGGGGCCATCTAGCACACTGTGGGGACCTGTTCTCGAGTCCCAGGGACACTGTTTCACAGCTGGTGCCTCTGCCTGCCTTGGTTCTCTGCCTGTGAGGCTGTTCCCTGCTCTTTGTTGGACAAACTCTTATTCATCCACAAAACCCTCTGTGATGCTTTGGCCCTGGACCCCTCTGCTGCACGCACACCCCATCACAGCTTTTCACCGTGGACTGTATGCACCGATTTCCTCCATTCTGTTGTAAAGTACATCTGGGTTTTCTGCTCTGTGGCCAGGCCTGGGACAGAACAGCTCCCACTTGTGAAGGTGGGAGAGGAGTTCAGACATATCAAGGGCAAGTGCAAGAACACAACTTGAGATGTGTGTGTCCTGAGAACAGTGAGGAGATGGACCAGCCGCCACTCAGGGGAGCCAGGAAGGAAGGGCTTCCAAGAAGAAAGGAAGCCTCGAATGGGTCCTACGAGTGAAGCAGGGCCTGACCAGGCAAGGCTGGAGGAGGGGGTCCCGGGAAGCCACTGGTCCCCTCTGGTGGACCCCAGGCCTCTGGAGCGCCAACTGCATTCCCCTGTCCTGTCTTTTCAGCACCTGTGAGCCCTGGATAAAGGCTAGAATGAAGCCCGGGCACCACAGCTGCGGCACGTGTGTGACACAGCTGTGAGGGCGGCAGGGGAGAGGGCTCTTTTCAAATTTTGTAGCTCATCCATTCATTTGTCGATGGACATTTAGGTTGCTACCATGTCCTGGCTATTGTAAATAGTGCTGCTATGAACATTGGGGTACATGTGTCTTTTTGAATTATGGTTTTCTCCTGGTATATGCCCAGCAGTGGGATTGCTGGGTCGTATGGGTAGCTCTATTTTTAGTTTTCTAAGGAACCTCCATACTGTTCTCCGTAGTGGCTGTATCCATTTACATTCCCACCAACAGTGCAGGAGGGTTCCCTTTTCTCCACACCCTCTCCAGCATTTACTATTTTGGAATTTTTTGATAATGGCCATACTGACTGGTGTGAGGTGATACCTGATTGTAGTTTTGATTTGCATTTCTCTAATAATTAGTGATGTTGAGCATCTTTTCATGTGCCTCTTGGCCATCTGTACATCTTCTTTGGTGACATGTCTATTTAGGTCTTCTGCCCATTTTTTCATTGGGTTGTTTTTTTGATATTGAGCTGCATGAGCTGTTTGTATATTTTGGAGATTAATTCTTTGTCCGTTGCTTCGTTTGCAAATATTTTCTCCCATTCTGAGGGTTGTCTTTTCATCTTGTTTATGGTTGCCTTTGCTGTGCAAAAGCTGCAGGTCAGGAATAGAAACGCAGACGTAGAGAACAGACGTGTGGACACAGCGGGGGAAGGGGAAGGTGGGATGAATTGGGAAATTAGGTTTGACATAAATACACTACCATGTGTAAAATAGATAGCTAGTGGGAACCTGCCGTATAGCACAGGGAGTGCAGCTCGGTGCTCTGTGACGACCTAGAGGGGTGGGATGGTGGGGAGGGAGCTTCAAGAGGGAGGGGGATATATGTACACATACAGCTGATTCACTTCATTGTACAGCAGAAACTAACACAACATTGTAAAGCAATTATACCCCAATAAAAAAAAGATTGTAACTCAAATTCAAAGGTTCTTTCTGCACAAAACAGAGACTGTTGATCGCCACGCCGTGATGACACATGTGCCCTCGGCCTCAGGCATCAGGAAGAAGAGGCGAATCCACACTCTTCCTATTTCCATAGAGGTGGGAAGAAGTGAAAACAACCTACCAGATGTTTTTGCTGGTTAGTACTGTGAAACGTGAGGGCAGCAATCCTGTAGGTGACATACATTTTTACTTATTGAAGTCTAGTTGACATCCATGATTATATTAGTTTTGGGTGTACAGCACAGTAATTCGATATTTTTATAAATTACACTCCATACAAAGTTATTATAAAATATTGACTATGTTCCCTGCGCTGCACATTACATTCCCGTAACGTTTATTTTATACCTGGGAGTCTGTGCTTCTTACTCCCCTTCATTCTGCCCCTCTCCTCAGCCTACTCCCTACTGGTAACCACTAGTTTGTTCTGTGAATTTGCCTGTTTCTGTTTTGTTATATTTATTTGGTTATTTTTAGATCCCACGTATAAGTGAAAACATACATTTGCCTTCCTCAGTCTGACTCCTTTTGCTAAGTATAATACCCTCCAGTTCCATCCATCTTGTCGCAAACGGCAATATTTCATTCTCTGATATACATTTCAAATGATAAAACACTTTGCAGTTTTATTCCTTGCAGTTATATTTAGAACTGGCTAAATACAGGACATCAGAAACATGTATGCATATTTTCTCTTCCTTTTTATTCTGAGCTCAGCAATGTAAATTTGTTCCCTCTTAGCTGAATATGTCCATTAGAAGCCTTCCTAGGTGAACGCTGTCGTCCCCGACACACGCATCTGCCTAAGTGGTAACCAGAGAGAATGGCAGCTCATCCCACGACCCCTTCATCCTCTTTTGTCTCCGCTTCTGTTCCACATAAAAGTCTTTTCTCACCGGAAGATTCAAGCAGCACTTGTGACCTCCGCAGAGGTGAGTGGACATCTGGTGACTTGATTTCCTAGTGACCAGCTGACTTGTCTCTAAATGTGACGTGCTCTGCCCAGCCCCTCTGGGAGCACAAGGCAAGAGGGGATTCGAAGTGAGGGAGGGGTGCTCAATGGATCAGGGAGGGCACTGCTGAGGGGAGGTTCTTTTTGAGGTCTTATGGGAAAAGCTGGTCATGCTTGTTCTTTCAAATCATCCCATGAAGACCCTGCTAAGGTTTCTGTTGCAACAGCCCGAAGGAGGTTAATTTCCAGTCAATGAAAGGTGAGCAGGCTGGAAAGTACAAGACACCTGATCCTGCGGTGTCTGGGGTTCTCTGTCCGTTTTAATTGAATCCTCTAATTGAATCGCCCGCATCCTTCTAAAGGGGCCACAGAAACGGGGGAAGCAGGTCTCTGTTTAGGCACACCCTCCATTTCTCATGGTTTGGCAACATCCATCCTTGTATGTTACCAGAAATCATCGAGTTTCTTCCCAGTGGAGAGAGCAGGCGGAGGTCAAAGGTAACCTTCCCTGGAAGTAATAAGTTGTTACAGTTCCCAAAAAAGTGGTACTCAAAGACTCAGTTTTCCAGTAATTTCCGCCAATTCTTTCCCTAACCTTCTTCTCCGAGTGTCTTTTGGTATAAGTCTGCTCTTGTTGTCCTCGTGGGGAGCATTGTAAAGTCCTAACAGGGCAGCCCTGCCCCTCCCCCTGCACCCTGCCCCAACTCAGACACCCCCAGGTGGAGGGGTGGCAACACCCAGGGAGGGGCCCACCTCCAACCCCTGACCTCAGGCTCAGATAATCCGTGGTGCCCGAAGGTGGCAATAGGTCAGAGACCCCAGGGATCCGAGGTCACTCAAAAATAAGTCCAGGGCTTCCCTGGTGGCACAGTGGTTGAGAGCCCGCCTGCCGATGCAGGGGACACGGGTTCGTGCCCCGGTCCGGGAGGATCCCACGTGCCGCGGAGCGGCTGGGCCCGTGAGCCGTGGCCGCTGAGCCTGCGCGTTCGGAGCCTGGGCTCCGCAACAGTGAGAGGCCCGCGTACCGCAAAAAAAAAAAAAAAAGAAAAGAAATGGTGATTTGACTTTGCTTTGTTTTGTTTTCACTGGGGGGAAAGTTCGGCCCACACCTTCTTCATTCATCACACGCCAGACTCCGGGCTAGTGTGAAGCCTTCCCACTAGAACACCTGCTACCAGCATCCACGTCCCAAAGGCCTCACGCCCTGGGGGAGCCTGACCGCAGAGGAGCCAGGATCACGCCACCCGGCCTGCCTGGGGTCAGCATCCCTGTGCCTCTGACCCACGCCTCACGGTGGCCACGTGGGGAGGCGCCTCCGTGTCCTTGGATGGTTCATTCTTTGTTGGCTGACCCCCCCCCTTCTGTCGTGTTTCCACATAAATTATTGGCACACAAATCCCTGTCTCCTGATCTGCTGTGTGTGGGGGGCAGTGAAGACACTGCCCTCCAGGCCTCTATGGAATAGGACAGGAAGGGGACGTGTCCCGGCTCCAACCCTCGTGAGCTGGCGTACGAGAGAGCCGCCAGGGCAGCTGTCCTGCAGGGCACACACACCTGATGGCTGTGTGGCGCTCTCGGGACCTCATTGTTGCTCCGAACCCCTTTTCGGGCTCTGCGTGGGCTGCAGACCCAACCTAGCCTCCCACTGCTTCCTCTGCATCCTAGCTCTGCCCTGCTCAGTGCCATTTCCCATCTTCAAAGATGTGCCCTTCCCCTACTTGTCTGGGGCTCACCTCCTTCCAGGGCCAGCTAACTGCTGTCACCCTGTCCACCCATATCCGAGTCCCTGAGACAACGGGAACTTGATCTTTTCCATCAGCCTGTCACTGTGGTCCTTTGAGGGGACCCGATGATGCATGGTCTAGTTACCATCTTCATCCACGTGTCACTTTGCTCCCAAGTGAATTTGTAAGCTTTGCATAGGTCGCAGCCCCATTTTATATTTTCTTGTAGCCTCTAGCGGACCTTGACACAGAGCTCTGAATTTATTTTGTTTTCATTCGGGAAGAAAGTTCTTCTGACAATAGCTTCACACTTATTCTTCATCAGACAGTCACCTGATTTCACAGTAAATGATGACCAGATTAGCGGGTCTTTTTCTTATCTTCTCATTTCCCTACCACCACGTAAGTAGGCTGTAAGTTAAGACAGACTTATAGACGCGCTGTTTTCTGTACCGGGAGGAGTAAAACGCTTGAAGATGAGGTTTGTGTTTAAACAACAATATGATCCAAAAGGATCTATCCGTCATCCTTCCTTTCAAATCTCTCCCCTACGTAGGTAAAGCCCCGCAGCCATACCTCCGGCAGTTAGGGATTCTCCTAGCGTGTAAAACCCTTGACTCTTCACCTATTAAAACTGTTCCAGGCAGCAAGGACACTGAAGAAATATGACGGATGGGCCCAGAGCTGACATTACACCCTGTTACTTAATCAGCAGAAAGGGTAGACCCAACTAACTCCAAATAAATCCTTCTGTGTCTTGGGGCCAAAGGATTGAGGAGCAAAGAAGGCAGAGGAGACGGATGGAAAGACTGTAACAGGAGAGGGATGGAGAGCGTGTTGGTGGAGAACTCTGCTACCGAACTGCTTTCCATTTCTAAGAATTTGCTCCATCTGCTGCCCGTCTAAGACTGTCTAGACAATTGCAAAGTATTACATAATTCACAGTGGCTGAATATTTTCCTGTTTACTACAGAGTGAGTCTACAAAGGTCACTGATAAAATAATCTTTTTAACTGGTATGAAAAACATCTCAAAAATCCAAGAAACTTAAGAGCTGACCATACCGGTCCTTTCGGATACTAATTCCCCGATAAAAGAAAACCACAACAGGCCCGACTGTCCCTGGGTTCTGGCAAGGTTTGGACAGGTGTCCAAGCACGAGAGATGGGTCTGTGTTCACACGAGTAAAAGACATAGGACTGTCTGCCCTAGTTAGAACCCGGGGCCGAGTTAATGCATAGGACTCTTCAGAATAACACTTTGGGAATGGATTTAATGGAGACAGAGTACTTTGCCTAAAAAGAGAAGAAAAAAGAGAAACGGAAGCAAAGGAGAAGGAAACGGGGAGGGAGAGGAAGGAGGGGAGGAAGGAAGGAGGGGAGGAAGGCCGTGCAGGTCGGGACGGCTGTTTCCACTTTGGGCCACGCCCCAGGATCTGCCAGCAGAAAGTCAACAATTGGGTCTCCAGTCACAGTGTCACTATTTAAGAGCTGTTTTGTCATTTTTGAGCTCACAGACTCTCACGGCTCCAGCCACAGTGCCTGCCCCACTGTTCCCCAGGGCAAGGGGGCTCTGGGGTCCCTGCCTCAGGAGATGGGGTGCAGAGTGGATGTGCCCATATGGGAGCTGGGACTTGAGGACAGGCTGGGCCCTCTGTGAGTTTCTGGTCCCTTCTCCACCCCAAGTGTTCAAGGACTGGCAGAGCGTCAACAGGTCTTTTTCTAGTTAGGAATACATTTTCTCATTAATGCCATTGTTTTTGATTTTCCAGGTGTAAAAGGAATGTCTGTGAGATCCAGGGGGCCGGGCGCAAGTTGCCCAGCTGGCTGATGACAAGCGAGTTGTCTTCTTTGGGCGCCGGGTGACCCATCGCCTGACCTCAGGGAAGCCCGTCTCTGTGTCGCTGAGTGGGGTTGGTCAGCCTGGGACAGCAGGAACAGCGTCCTGCCCTCTGACGCTGGTCGAGCAGAAGCCATGGCTACTTTGCTATTTTCATTCCAGGATAAGAAAGGATATATTGAAATGTTCCAAACAGAATTTTTAAGAGCAACCAGGGCATGCGTTCTAATTTTTAGAAGTCTAAACCAAAGTGTGGCTAGAGGTTGTTATCCACGTATAGCTGAATAAACCCTGGTGTCATGTAGGCGAGGTAAGCAGGGTGGGAGATTCTGATGCAAGAAATCAGCAGCGCAGTCATACTTGGGTCTTGAAATGTATTCTTATTGATGCTTCCACGTTTCATCCATGGGATCATTTTAGAAGAAGCAGAAATACTCTGCCTACAAAACTAAATAAAATTTAATTTTGAGAATTAGATTTCCTGAAAAAAATAATTGTGAATACAAGAACTATGTGAGACCTCAGATCCACAGAATCTCAGGATGATTCCTCAATAAATGGCCCTGCATTTTGGTCGATTTTTTGCAAAGTTAATCTGAACTGGCCATGTTAGAAATCAATTATTGACTATAATCTGTGGCTTAAATTTACAAGTATGTTAGAAATCTCTATGAGTCCAATTTTACAATGAATGTAACATTATGTTATTATTTATAACACATGTATATTATTATATTAGATCATTATCCGGTTGGCAATAACCTGGTTAACACCTATATTTTACATGGATATATATTCACTTTTATTTTACATGTAACAAAATTATCAATGATACAAATGCTCCTCAAAATTATGTTAAATTTTGATAATTGTTTAAATATATATATATAGTTTTAGAACTCGTATTAGTTAAATAACAAAACCGGTGTGCAAATAAGCATTCCATAGTTTTTCCTAATCTCTGTGACCATAATTAAGGCCATGTCATTTACTCAGTAGTAATTTGTATGTATTCCACATTTAATTACACACCAATTATATTTTCTTGTAATTTGCATACTGCAGGAAGGGATTTTTAAAACCTGTTTTAGTCATCTATCACTGCATAAGAAGTTACTCCAAATACAGCAATAATCATTTATTATCCCCAGAATTCAGGCAGGACACATTGGGGCAGGCACACCATGAACCCGTGTCCCCTGCATCGGCAGGCGGACCCTCAACCACTGCGCCACCAGGGAAGCCCTGGTCTTGTTCTTAATTAAACAAGGATCTCCTCTTCACCTGCACTCACCTTTGAAGTCAAGGCTCAAAATATTATTTTACATAAAAAATGTTTATGCACTTGTAGCTCAATGTCAATCAAGCAATTAGGTATGCCAGGCATAAGGTTAAAATGCCACCTCCCCCAATAAAATATTTCAGAGAATTTTAATCCCAAAAGACATGCATTCGACACTTCCTACAGTGGAGATGCTGTGCAGACTGCAGCAAAGGCTGAGGGGAGGCCGGGGTACGGTCTCCGGAGGCCAAACTGGCCCATCCAGGACCTCACACCTGTTGCTGTTTCAAAAGCACTGCAGCTCTTTCTCTTGCTGTTGCTTCCATGGACAATGGACCAGAGTGTCATCAGCTGCTCCACACGTCGCCCCAGCAAGGTCCTCCTTGGCCGGATGTAGCAGGAGGGCTCAGGGAGCCATGCCTGGAGGGCAGCAGACCGATTCCTCGTGGGTCCACTTGCTGGACACAGCTTGTGTTTTAGAACGATCCAGGACCACAGGGTTGAGGAGTTGGGTCCATAGTTCAACCCGAGTGACCTCTCCTCTCTAAGCGAAGGGCTGGGGGAGAGGAAAGCTGAGTCCGGATGTTCCAGGTGTGGCATTGAGACACAGCAAGGGAGCACACAGAATTCCACTCCAGGAGGCCAGCAAGACCTGCCTGGTCCCAGGATGGGAGTCCCTCCAGGGAGAACAGATCACAGACACGCAGCTCAGGTCCCTCGGAGGTTAACTTTAAACCCAGCTCAAATTTAAAAAACAGATGCAGCAGAATTACTGAATAATTCTAAAGTGACACCGTCTAAAGGGAGATCACCCATGGTCAAGCTCAGCTCAAAGTGGCATAAGCCTTAATTTTTATTTTAATGTGTGTGCGTGTGTGTGTTGTGTGTGTGTGTGTGTGTGTGTGTGTGTGTAAGGCAACCCAGTTCCAGGGTGGGATGATGCCGAATACAAACAACTCAGCAGATCACAGATCAGAAAATGGGTTAAGTTTCAGGTAAAATTCGTTTGGAAGCTGAGATAAGAGTGTTATTTTATTTTGCTTTATCTTCAGAGGAAGGAATATGCTGTATTACATGACACTCAGTTTTTGTCTTTCGTTCTCGGAGTGCAATATTCCCCTGAAAAGGGGACAAACATGCAAGTGGTGTTCAGACTGTAGTGTTCTTTTTTTGAAACAAAAAAGTTCAGTGATGTTCTCCAAATAGCTACCTGAACATCAGGGGTGCTGATGTCTGAACTCACGGTTAGGTGGCCTCAAATGTAGGAATCAGAGTGGCATGAGTTCCCCACTTCTCTCCAGGACTCTCATTATGTAAAATTTGTTTAGGAAGCAAAGACTGTCCTGAAACTGGTAGAACCCCGTCCCCTCTCCATGGCTTTAGGAGGAGCACATCTCAGACCTGAGCATGGACACACATCCCTGGGGATCTGGTTGGATGCGGACTGATTCTGCAGGTCCAGGTGGGGCTTGAGGTTCTACCTCTGTGTTTCCTGGTGATGCCAATGCATCGTGGGTCACATGCTGAGAAGCAGCGCGTGGAAAGCGACACAGGTTACCCACTCCTCGTGCACCAGGTACCACGGTCAGATCCAGCAGCATCGGGAGAAGCAAGGCCAAGTTCCCACCCTCAAAGGATGCAGATAAAGGGACAATTTTAATACTGTGAGTTTGATGTTGTAAGGAAGGCGCACAGAGGTTACCGTGGGAACACGGGAGAGACTGAGCTGAGGATTGTGTCTGCACCGTGAGAGGAGTTTATGGGGAGAAAGTTCGGAAAGGGAAGGGTGGCCTTACTCCATGATGCTGGTATTTATGGAAGCAACACTGGGCTGCCCCAGACACTCCCGTCAGCCCTGCTTGTGGATAAGAACCCATCCAAGGCGGCCAAGGCAGCGCTCTGTCCCTTAAGAGGCTCTCAAATGTCACAGATAGGATGTGATGGGAGCCAGAATAGAGGTGCTATTTATAGAGTGTGCTCTCCCAACAGTATTTCCGGTTCATGTTGTTCCAAATAGATATTTCGTTTTTTTTTTTTTAAAGGATCTCAGCCTACACATCCTCCTACTTATCAGGGTCTTGGGAAGCAGGAGGTGGGGACCTCTCCACGTGCACAGGAGGACTTATGGTCCCTCCTGAGGGCCATGCTTTGTGGAGCAGGGACTTGTCTGGACCTGTCCTTGCCCACCTGTGTGTCTCATTAGACAAAACACGTGAAAATGTGACTTCCCCTCCCGATACTACCAGAAGTTTAGCTGCGGATTTGATGATGCCACCATCTCACTTTTTTACGTATCTATTTTTCAACACAAACATTTTATCAACGCGTGGTTGAATGCTCAACAGTTTCTCTGTGACTTTACAATTACCATGGTTAGAATTTCAAAAGAGCGACAGCTTCTTTGCCAACCTACGTAATGTAGTTGACAAATGTGTAACAAATATATCAAATACAGACAATGCGAAAACTGTAGCTAAGTCATTCAATTGATTCTATACATGACGATGTTTGCTGTCTGGAAAATACAGTTGTGTAAACAAAACAAGTGCTCCTTCTTACCATTATAATGATTCATATCCTCCACTATTAAAGAAGAGTACATAGTGTGAGCTCTTTTCTCATGAAAGTGACTCAACTCAAAAACCCAGCTTGATGACCAAAAAGAATGTGGAAAACTTTCTGTTCATAAAAAGACAAACAGTGCATCCTAAGGGGGTGATAGGAAAGAAAGGGAAGTCCCATTATCCAGGACGTGAAGCTAAGCCTGGTCACAGCTCAGCTGGGAGGAGCTACATCGGCCCTGCTCACCCTTTGGTATAAACCACGTGTTTTAGTCACGTGAGCAAAGAGTTTCAGGTGTTGCTTGATGAAGATATGACATCAACACTGGTGCCACCTCGTTTTACAGGACTGAGGGGTAAGTAGGATGGAAGGGACATCCTGGGGTCCCATGTTCCCCCTCAGTTCAGTCAGTTCCCCTGTTCCCAGACCCGGAGGACCACTGAGCCCTAGGAGATGAGTCCAACACTGCCCCAAGGTTACGGCCATCCAGAGGTCCCCAGTCTCTCCCGTGTTCCCACGGTAACCTCTGTGTGCCTTCATTACAACATCAAACTCACAGTATTAAAATTGTCCCTTTATCTGCATCCTTTGAGGGTGGGAACTTGGCCTTGCTTCTCCCGATGCTGCTGGATCTGACCGTGGTACCTGGTGCACGAGGAGTGAGTAACCTGTGTCTCTTTCCACGCCCTGCTTCTCAGTGTGTGACCCACGATGCACTGGCATCACCAGGAAACACAAGAGGTAGAACCTCAAGCCCCACCTGGACCTGCAGAATCAGTCCGCATCCAACCAGATCCCCAGGGATGTGTGTCCATGCTCAGGTTTGAGATGTGCTCCTCCTAAAGCCACGGAGAGGAGATGGGGTTCTACCAGTTTCAGGACAGTCTTTGCTTCCTAAACACATTTTACATAAGGGCCATCAGCTCTCTGACCCTTTCCTTCCCTCAGTGTGGTTTACTCAGCCTCGATCCTGCTCTCAGAGAGAATAGAGGTAATCTGATCATTAATCCAGACTCATAAAAATCACATAATTACCTTCATAAATTTATATTCCCAAGAAAAATCTGAGTTAAACTCTTCCTAGCTCTCTAGACATGGCCAAATTATGTCATGTATATTAAATGCATTTTATGATATTAAAATATATTATTATATATCATAATGCATGTCATCGCGATGATTACATTACATCAACAATAGCTACCTAACAAATACCAGCAGCTCCTAAACCAGAGTATGTCGGAACCACCTGGGCATCTTTTCCGAACGCCAGGCCTTGGCGAACCCAGCAGGGACAAGGCCTTCCCTGAGCTCTCCGAGAGCCAGAGCACCTGGGCAGGTGCACGTGTATCACATCAACTGCACGACTGGATGTAGGGTTGAGAGGGAGAGGAGTCAAAGACGCCTCCAAAGCCTTTGTCCTGTGTGACCCTATGGGTGGCCAGGGCGTTCAAGGAACCACAAGAGACACCACTTGAATTTTGCTAATTTAGGCTTGGGGTGACCCCCACGACCTCTATGATTAGTTAATATTAGTCAGGTAATTATGTGCATTACCTTCAAATCTGAGATCCCTCCGTGCAACGGTGGCTGTGGGTACCCGACAGTATTTATTGGGAGGATGGCCCTTCTGGTCCATCAGAGAACGTGGATATGACAACAGCGCCGCTGCTGGTGTCAGCTGGGCAGGAGGGATAAATTAGGAGTTTAGGTTCAACAGATACACAGTATTATATTAAAATAACCAACACGACCTACTGTA
Source organism: Grampus griseus (assembly GCF_964374135.1). NCBI lineage: Eukaryota > Metazoa > Chordata > Mammalia > Artiodactyla > Delphinidae > Grampus > Grampus griseus. The sequence goes on along the minus strand of NC_139012.1, from coordinate 3,129,493 downwards.
TACACGGGGAGTTATATTCAATATCTTATAATGAACTACAATGGAAAAGAATTTGAAAAAGAATAGGTATGTTTAAGTACGTGTAACTGGATCACTTTGCTGTACCCCTGAAACGTAAATCAACTATACTTCAATAAAAAATATATATATATATATATATACACACATATTAAAAAAAAAGAAGTGAGTGATGCAGATCAACACAGAGCAAGTCGAAATAACTCATGCTTCTGTAGCATTTCATCTAACCTCCCAACAATCCTATAAGGCAGGTACTATTATTTTTAGCATCCCTAGTTTACACAGACACAGCACTGCTGGTAAAGGCCTCACAGCTAGTAAGAGGCAGTGGGATGGGCATGTACAGTCTGGTTCCAGAGTTTGTGCCCTTAACCTTTACACCCTGTTCCCTTCGTCTGGAATGTGTTGCTTAAGCAGACAGCACTATCGGGATTTTAATGGTCTTTGGGGGGAAAAAAAAAAGATTTCCCCTCTCCTTTTTCAGTTCTTTCTCTAATTGTTCCAAAATACATAGGCTCCAGGATTTCTGCTCAAGAAGAGCTAGTGAGAATTAAATTTTCCTACAGAGTAAATATGACATCAATTCTGAGGGTTTGACATCTATAGATTACACACAATTGCTAGAAAAAGTTGAATTTATATCTCACTTAGCTCCTCTCAGTGACGAAGGATTTCCGTGTCATTTCCCAGAAATACAGGATGAAATTTCATGGAAACCTCAAGGGCTTGTTTGTTTGTGTTTTATAAATCCAGACTCAACAACAATGATCTAAGGGCACATTGGGAATTAAGTAGTAATTTCTTTCTGATGAGAAGATAGTGTGTTCCTACTGACGTATTCAAAGTAAGATAGATTTTTAAAAAATTTTTATTTTGTATTGGAGTAGAGCTGGTTAACAATGTTGTGTTACTTTTGTATGTACAGCAAAGTAATTCAGTTATACATATACATGTATCTATACTTTTTCAAATTCTTTTCCCGTTTAGGTTATTACAGAGGATTGAGCGAGTTCCCTGTGCTGTACGGTAGGTCCTTGTTGGTTATTTATCTTATACATAGTAGTGTGTGTATGTTAGTCCCAAGCTCCTGATTTATTCCTCCCACCACCCTTCCGCCTTGGTAACCATAAGTTCATTTTCTGTCTCTGTGTCTGTTTCTGTTTTGTAAATAAGTTTGTTTATATCATTTTTTTAGATTCTACATATAAGTGATATCATATGATATTTGTCTTTCTCTGTCTGACTTACTCCACTTAGTATGATAATCTCTAGGTCCATCCATGTTGCTGCAAATGGCATTATTTCATTCTTTTTAATGGCTGAGTAATATTCCATTGTAGATAAGTACCACATCTTCTTTATCCAATCATCTGTTGATGGACACTTAGGTTCCTTCCCTGTCTTGGCTATTGTAAACATTGGGGTGCATGTATCCTTTTGAACCATGTTTTAATTCCCACCTTCAAGAATTTTTAAAGAACCAACTCCTTAGTAAACATAAATATTTTTTTCTTGTACAGTTTGTCTCTTGGCTGGAAGTGGGAACTTCAAGTTCTCACACCTAATCCTCCCTTAACTAGCTGTGTAACTGGGTAACTCCTCCAACCTCCCAGGCTTCTGCTTTGCTCCTCTCTAAGTCAGAATGGACGATTCCTCAGACCTCCAACACGCTGAGGACATCATTCTATGCACAGACGAGACCTTGGTACCAACAAAAATGAAGGAACACTCAAAGACAGGGTTGCTTTCTTTCTAACTTTAGTCCATCATGCTGGGCTGAGGATAAATTGCACAGTATCAGTAGGTAACACAGTCAGTGATGAGACATAACAAGATAGAAGGTATCAGAGAAAACAATCCATTTAGAAGTAGGTGGTCACCGCTGGCTTGTAGTTGGAAAGCACCAGGAAGATATCCTTTAGAAAAAAATAGCCTTCCCAGACTGGAACCACCATGTGTAATAGCAGTTCTTCGTGGCAGGATGATATAGTAAGTTAATTCACACATCTGTGTTAGTGCCTTACCAAACACATCATTTCTAATGTGAGGGAAATGAAGTACAAGAGACTCTTGTCTAATAAAAGGTACCAGAAGAAGGGAGGTAGGGCTGATGGTACAGAGCTCTCTTGGGTTTTCTTAGGACTGTGCCTCCCTGGCAAGAAAAACCAAAATCTGGACGTATTTCGTCTTATTGAATAAGCATCTACCGAGGATCAACTGTAAGCCATGCCCTGGTGGCCAAGTTCTAGGTGCTCTGGGTCGAAAGAGTAGAAAGGCAGTGGTGCGCAGGTCCGCTGCCCCCTTCCCATCATTGCCCCTGCTTCTCAGGCCCACACAGCCTCAGAGTTGGGTGTGGCCGTGCGGCGTTGTGCAAGTAGAGTATGGACACAAGTAGCTGGTGTCAGTTCTGGGGAAGTATTTAAGATCTAGTGCGTAATTCTCCACTGGATTCCCTGTAGTGCCTTTCCCCTGTGTCCGAGATGATGTAGCCAGGAGACGGTAGGGCACCTCTCAGCCTGAGAGGCCTCCAAGCACGCAGTCTGTGGCTCTGAAACCACCCAGGCCCACAATGGACTCACCATGAGGCCCAAACAAAAGTTCACGTTATCCGACACTGATTCTCCGGTGATTTGTAAAGGCAGCATCCCCTAGACCATCTGACAGAGGAAGTCCCCAGCCCTGCACGTCTATGTCCTAGTGAGAGATGGACCAGTCAGCTACACATGGGTCCTTTCATGTGGACAGAGTGCCTTGAAGGACAGAGAAGTGAGGAGAGATAGAGCGAGACTGCGTCGTCATGGAGATAAGATGTTTAGAGAAGTTTCTATTGAAGAGATCCGATATTGGAGAGAACAAAGACGGTGCTTCATGAGATGCTTGAATAAAGAGCATTCCAGGAAGGGAGATGGCTAGGTGCAAATTTCCAGAAGCCGGACAAGCTTGGCTTATTCCAGAAGCAGAAATAGAGCCAGCATGGAGCAAGGTGGGTCTCGGGCACAGATGAGATGGGAGGTCCAGGGGGCAGCCTGGCCCAGGTCTCGTGGGACCCTGTTACTCAGTTAGAGTTCAGAGTCCATGTGGTTCCACATTCATGGAAAGCCATGGCAGGTTGCTGAGGAGGGGAGCGATGTGACCCAATTTATACTGTAAAGCATCCATCTGACTGCAAGAAATTTTTAAACAGGGTATTGGGGATAAAAATCTTATGGGGTGAGTTCGAGAGAGATTGAGTGTTGTTTCGTGGAAAGCATTTCAGTTGACTTCAATTCAATCCAACACTTTGGAAAACTCTTTAACACTTTCTTCAAACGTGAAAATATATATCTATCATATAACCCAGCTATTCCGCTCCTAGATGTTTACCCAACAGAAATAAAAACATACGCCCCACAAATACTTGTACACAAATGTTCACAGTAATTTTATTTGTATTACACCTGAACAGGAAGCATCCCAAATGCCCATCAGCAAGATGAACAGATTTTGATATATCCATACAATGAGTTACTCACCAATAAAAAGGAATAAACTAGGGATGCATGCAATAATGCAGATGGACCTCAAAATCATTTTGCTGAGTAAAAGAAACCAGACATGAAGGATTAAGTAGTGTACATTTGTACAAAATTCTATCAAAGGTAAGCTATTCTCTAGTGACAGAAACAAGATTATTGGTGGTTATCTGGGATAAATGGAGGAAAAGATTGCAAACAGAGGTGAGGAAACTAGGATTTCAGACATCCTAATGGGTGTGTGTGTTGGCATCTCATGGTGGTTTTAATTTGCATTTCCCTGATAACTAGCAATGTTGAGCATATTTTCATGTGCCTGTTGGCCATCTGTACATCTTCTTTTGTAAGTTGTCTCTGCTTATCTTCTTAATATTGAGATGGAAACATTGTGTTGTACATTAATATGAAATAAGTGGACACAAAAATAATTTTTTTGTGACTGCCTTCTTTCACTAAGCATACAAAAATACATTAAAAAAAACAGATTTCAAGAGCTAAACTTGTAACATTACCTCCATCTTCAGGGTCCTTGCTGAGTAATTAAATGCTCAAGCCTTGGAGAGGATTCCCCTAATAATAAACTCTTCTTTATCCCCCCCCATATATATTATATATTTTTTAATTGAAAGCTTTCTTTGTATCCCTGGCTTATCACACTTGGAGATAAGTCATGGAGAATCATAGTTTACATGCTCCTTAATTCTATTTGCTATTGTTTTAAGTAGGGATTTTTGTATCCACATAAATGTATGCACTTAGATTAGTCTGAGTTGTGTGTGTGTGTGTGTGTACCAGGCGGTATTTTCATCACATTTTGATACTGTAGTTTTGTTGAACTTATAAAAAAGAAGTCTTTTTAAAGCTCTGTAATGGTTCAAATAGCACTGATTCTATCCTTGAAGTTTGCAAGGGACTCAGCAGTGAAACTGGACCTGGCACTTTTTTCAAGGGGTAGCACTTTTCATAGAGAAAATAATGGGACTTGTCTGTTGCTGGAAGGTTTAAATGATGAAATAATGCCAGTAAAGTTTAGGACACTTCAGAACATCAAGCTGATGTTCAAGATGAACCTCAGTTTCAATGTGTCACCATTTCAGGAGATTTCCCCATCCAAGGAAGTACATTTTGCCTTGCAAATAATTTGGAAAGAAGGGAAGTTTACAAGAATGTCATGTCACCAGCCATTACACCATTCTGAAAGTTTTCACGTTCCTTAATAATTCTGAAGAATGGGAAAGGCTTTATAGGGGAATCCCAGCATTGACAATTCCCCTTTGTTACATTTTTCCATCTCCAGGCAGAGGGGCTATCCATCCTTAGGCTCAAATAGAACTTAACATTAAATTAGAGCTGACTTACTTTTTGTGACCTTCCACGATAGCGCCGTATTTTTCTGAATTTAGTAATCCCCTATGGCTTTTCTCTCACAGCACCCTTCCTTTGCCTCTTTCTAGGTTATTGGTGCCTAATATTTGGGTTCCTTTCTCTTACCTTTTGTCATTATGCATTTCTCATTTCTAAAGCCAAACTTCTTTGCTTGGTATAGAAAACCCCAAGTGGCCACTCACGTGCAGGCATCATGGGCGATGCTGTGTGCCTGTTCTATCAACTTCATTGATATCATTTGCTCAAAATAGACCCAGAAGTAGTGAACAGAGGAACTGAATTAGCAACTGACATAATTAACACACACATTCACACACGGTTCATTCCTTCTAGAAAAAAACGTTCGGTCATTAACCTGTGATCCAGCCGGCAACAATGTGAGCGACTGACACTGACTCTCTTATTTATAGTACAAAGGACAAGAGTGTGTCATGCATAATTGAAAACGCTTTCCCATTGGTCTTGTTCATCAACATGGTATTAAAATCTTTCTTAAAATATTATTAGCTTGTTTAGGCTTTGTCAAGTTTTACAAACTCCACAATTAGCATTTCATCTAAGTGTGGTGGAATGTGGTTTTCTTCTTTATAATGAACAATCATGTTCCAGGTGCCCTGGGAATCCGTGGTAAACTAATTCATCTTTGTCTAACGATGTTCATTAGGATGGTATTTAGACCTATGTCTTCCGAACACTCTTGGGGCCATGACTTATCCTCAGGTTGACATAAGACGCTATCAGCTCACATCCTTTTGTGAGCAGAAATTCTGACAAAAAATTTACACATTGTTAAGTTTAAAGGTAATTATTATTATTATTTTTGCAGACAGAGAATACTGATTTTCGGCATGTACCTTGTGAAAAGTCACAGGATTTCCTACCGAGACATCGTCTTTGGTAGTTCTCCACGTTGATGGGAATTTGAGGACACGGCAGGCTTATGGTAAAACTGAGCCGCTTTCACAAAATCAAATGTAACTGAGTCACAGGTAACCGTGCTCCAGACTGTCTGATTCACTGGCACAAAGGCATGATTTACCTGGGGAAACAATTTTCCTGAAGGGAAAATCACAAATAAATTTCAATGTCAGGAAGACTTCTAAATGACCTATCGGAGGAAAGTTCTGTATGGACAGGACGACTCTCCAAAGAGACACTATTCAGAGAACATCTATTAACAGTAAGTAGGTGAAGGTTCCAATGCATTCTTTCTTGTGTCAGTTAATAAGTCTGGAATCAAAGACTACAGAAACAAGTAGATAAACTATAAGTAAAGCAGAAACATGCGAAAGTACTTGGCAAGGCTAACTGCATCCTTTTAAGGCTATGGATGAAGTGACTCAGAGAAAGGCTGAAGCTAATGAGAAATAAATGAATTGTTTGGTAGAGGCACTTGGCAAGAGAAGGAAATACACGAAAGAACAGCCTGGGAATTATTACTGAAATACAGAAGAGCTATGGATTTTTGCCAGCTTTGCAGTGACTTAAAAGCTGTGACGTTTATAAAAAGCCTAGTATATCCTATGCTTCTATATTTATAACAAAAATATCAACAAAACTGTCCAGATAGAAGTTGTATTCTGGTTATGGCTCTTAACTCTAAAATATTAGCATATATGCACATAAAACAAATTGTACTTTGCTTATTTGAATGTTGCCTTTTCCCTTTAATTAGGACTTTTACTTCCATTGATCTGCAGGTAGAAAATGCTCTATTTCATTTCATGCATGTTTCTAATTATCTCGCAGATTTTGGAATCAGGAACTCAGACCTTCCTCCCCGGCTCCCCCCCCCACCTCCTTCCTTCATCTCTCCCTCCTTCTCTCCCCCCCTTCCTTCCTTCCTTCCTTAAATTCAGCCAGCCCACCCACATAATTGAGAACCAGCCACGAGTTAGTGATTCCCTGATGAGTTCACTGTTCAATGGAATTGATGCTATTTGATAAGTATTCGACACCCAACAATGTTTAAGTATAGCTAATGAAAATCATTTATAATAGAGAAATGGGATTCCCAGAAAATCTACTAGGATGCATGTTATCGAGCATGAATTCTAGCCAGTAGCCTCCGAAACAGTCCTCCAAGACAAAGCAAAAGATGGCAAAGCATAACCACACTTATTACACATATTTCAGGAAGAAAAGTGTATCCACAGGGCACTAATCCGAGACACTGAAATAAGCATCTTACACATGTCCTCTTTGCTGCCCCAAACAGAGCAGACTGCCAGACAGGCAGCAATAAGCAGACCTTTCTCCCCCTCAACTCCCCGCTCCCCACTCGGGGACCAAGCCTCTGCTATAAATGGGGGCTGTTTTGACCTTGACTGTCCAGTACAGCTCCCTTGACACCAAAACAACACAGAAATCAACATTTTTCATACTCTTAACATGTCCACATAAAAATAAGAAAAATGAAGGAACATAGAGGTCAGGGAGACACAGGAAATTCTGGACAGAGCATTTCCGATGAGATGGTATTTCTGAAGGAGGAAAAGAGCCTTGGTGGTCAAGCCTGGAGAGACCTGTGTGTGTTCTGTCAGTTCAGGGTATCCAAGGACTAACTGCGGTGCTGAGTAGATGCTCTATGCAGACCCCATGGAAGCTCGGCCGACAACGGTAGAGAGCTCCAGGCCGTCTGCATCAACTCCCATCTCTCACTACACGGGGCACCGGGACGCTGGGTGCTGGCACAAGGTCCACCTGCCGTTTGGCCAGTGTTGGGTGTGACAGATCTCTCTTCAGAATGAATATACACACATATGCACACACATGGAAAGCGTGGGGATAACCCCACAGGTGAGGGATGTGAAGTCATCCCCTAAACTGTCAGGGTCAGGAAACACCTCTGAAAATTGACTTAACACCCAGAACAATGCTTTCTAGATTGTTTAACAACCTTAATGGGATTCAACTAAGGTCCCCAGGAAGCCAAAGGAAAAGTCCATGAAACTGGCAACAAAGGGGACGTGGGTGAGAAAATTTAAAAATTAAATAATTCGAGAAGTGCAATAAAGCAAGTAAATTGGCATGGGGAAGAGTAAAGAGTGGGAATTGATATTGCAGGAATAAATCCGAAATGTGGAGCCAGCTTGAAGATCTCCTGCAGAAAATAGAAGAAAAGGGTGACACAAGGAAGAATAACAGACACCGCTTTCATGCAGAGTAGAGTGGAAACGTGATGGACGAAAATACAGGAAATACAGATTGAAGCACACAAAGAAAAATTAAGAGAAATAAACATCTGGAAATATTGAATTTTTACTGCAATCATAAGGAAAATTGCCACGAGCCTGCAGGCCATAAACAAGTTATCTCAAGAGAACCAAATATCAAATTACTCTTTGATTTCTTAAAAGCCGAGTGACATGACATATTAGAAGACAAGAGAGTGTATAATATACCATGTAATATTGAAGATGAGAGAAATAAAACAACAGGCCAAAAATTAAGCAAAGACAAACAAAAAAGCCAAGCAATGGTATAATTTAACACAATTTTAGTGCATACAAGAAAAAAGTCCAATGCGACTGACATTATGAAATGTTGTTAAAGGGGACAATCCAAATGGAAAATAAAAAGAGCTGTGAACCTTTATGTATCAAAAATAGGGTATCAAAAACTTAAAAAAAGATCTGGGAGGAGGGATAAGTTAGGAGGTTGGAATTAACATACACACACTACTGTATATAGAGTAGATAAACAACAAGAACCTACTGTATAGCACAGGGAACTATACTTGATGTCCTGTAATAATCTATAAGGGAAAACAATCTGAAAAAGAATATATATATATATATATGTGTATATATGTATATATGTATATAACTGAATCACTTTGCTGTACAACTAATACAACATTGTAAATCAGCTATACTTCAATTAAAAAACAGAAAAAAAACCTTGAAGATCTGTTAGATTCAAGTAAAAGGTAATACAATAATATATTGTTTTTCTGTAGGATTCCTCAACATAAGCCACATACTGTGAATATTTGCAAACCAGATACGATTAATAAAAGATTACAGTTAAAACTCCAACCTCTGAGTGTGAATTGCTACCTTGAGGGCAACTGGGCAACATTTGTTGAAGTTAGAAATGTGCATTTCCAATAGTTTCTCTATGTCACATCTACATGCCCTCCTTGAAGAAACTCCCCAACGTGACCCTCATGAGAGATACATGCAAGAGTGATGCTTGTAGTAGGAAAAATGGGGGGAATAACAGAAACAAGCCTAAGAAGAATTATTAAAATACTGAGTAGCATTCCATTGTGTACATGTACCACATCTTCTCTATCCATTCATCTGTCGATGGACACTTAGGTTGCTTACATGTCCTGGTTATTGTGAAAAGTGCTCTTATGAGCGTCGGGGTACATGTATCTTTTCAAATTAGAGTTTTCCTGTTTTCTGGATACATGCCCAGGAGTGGGATTGCTGGATCATCTGGTAACTATTGTTTTATAATAAAACATTGAGACCACTAAGTAGCTGTCCTGAGAGGCAAACATCTCACCCTAAAGTATTTTCATTATAAAGAATTAAAGACATAGAAGTAAACTTAGCCTTTAATTCAAGAAGACAGAGAAATAAGCCCCAAGGAAGCAATGGATGTGTTTTTATCTAAACATCGATTCTAACTGCGGCAGGAACACCCTACACGTCACAGAGGCTGTGACGGTAGACCGGCCAGTAGCATCTGTCACAGCAGCACGTGTGTGCATCCCTCTCTGGGGCTGTGTGGGGCCTGGGTTCTGACAGGGGATGGGGCGGCGGAGGACACGTCGGGGAGACCATTCTCAACCGAACCAATAAAGACGACCAGGTCACCCTTCTGCATGTAGGTTGAGGTGGGTTCGGGTCAGTGGGGAGAGGACATTCCTGAGCCATCAGAGGGCTAACTGTCCTGGAAGGAGGTGAACTTTCTGGAAGCAGGTTTCTAGCAGCCACCACAGACAATCAGCAGGAGAATATGAACAGCCATTCTCACCCCATGTGAACTGAGAGAGCAGGGATGAGAGGATGAAAGCCTGTCACGAACAGCTTGGAAAAGCTATAACCCTGCTTCGTTGATGATGAAAAGCATACCTGGAATTTCCCGTGGTGTCAAGATGGTGAGAGTGAGAGCCAGGGCTCTCTGAGGCCTGGGAAGAATTTGAATTATTGTTGGTTAATGCTAGCCTCACAATCTCAAGACAGAAAAGGCTTGTCTTCAGTTTCTACAGATAATATGCCCTGTATCTTCTCTCCCTGAGATGAAAACACTCTGTACTGATTTTTACATGAGGATTTGTGCAATCTTCTTTGAAACAAAAAGCTATTTGCAGTGGTTTGCTTTGAGCACAGACACTGAATTTTTGCATGTACGCCAGGACTTTCCTTTTGCTTTGGCTTTCTCTTACTTTCAAAACCTTTTTTGTAAGTCTCACCAGGGTCTGGTATGATTTATTCTGGGTCCCATAGAACAGAAACTTTGAATTAGTATTCTTGTATGTCACAGGATGAATTTTTAAATAGATTTTTTTTTCCTATGGAAAAATTGAATCAAGAAAGAATAGGGAATACACCAAAGGAATTCAAATAAAAAGGAAAAACAGAGAGAAAGAAAGAGACAGAGAGAGAGAGAGAAACAGGAAGGAAGGAAGGACAGACGGAAGGAAGGTAGGAAGGAAGGGAGGAAGGGAAAAAGAAAGAAAGAAACAAAGAAATCCCAAAAGGCAGGCCATATGAGATTACCTCACAACCAACCAGCCCTAACTCTGTGTGGAGGAGAACTGTTTGTGGTCGAATGTACTCCCCCCAAATGCCCCCTCAATAACTCCTGTTCCACCTGTCTTTCCACAATATGACTCTGCCACTCCCCCATCAACAAGTATAATTGAATTCCTCTTCCCATGAACCTGGTAGCCTGCAATGGTTTTATGCCAGGAGTATGAGGAAGTAATGCTCTGTAACTTCCAGTGCTAGGACATGAAAGGCAACATACCTTCTGCGTTACTCACTGGAGTTCTCTCCTGGGGAGCCTGGAGCTGGCAGGTGGGAGTCTGATGACCTGGAGGCAGCCATGTTGGGTGGGAGCCCAACCGCATGGGAGGGCTCAGGGAGGTGCTTAGGTCTGCAGTCCTAGTCTTTGAGGCAACCCAGCCCAGGCACCAGACGTGTGAGCCATCAAGCCTTTAGATGATTTCCAGCCAGGGCGTCACCAGGAGTCTTCCCAGGTGAGACCCCGGACATCATGGAGCAGAGACAAACCATTCCCACTGGGCTCTGTGTGACCTCCAGACCTACGCGATCTGTGAGCACAATAAATCTTGTGTGATTTAAGCCCCCAAGTTTTGCTATAAACCACTGAATTTTGTCATGGGTTGAACTGTGTGCTCTCAAATATCATATATTGAAATCCTCACCTTCAGGACCTCAGAATGTGACCTTATTTGGTTGTAACAGATGTAGGTAGTTAAGATGACATCATGGTGGAGTAGAATGGGTATCTAATCCAATGTGACTGGTATCCTTATAAAAAGGGAAAACCTGGACGCAGACACCACACAGGGGAGATGGAAGCAGAGATGGGGCGATGCTTCCACACACCAACAAATGCCAAAGCCTGCCAGCAAACCACCAGGAGCTGGGAGAGGAAGGGACAGATTCTGCCTCGGGGCTCTCTTGTGGAACCAGCCCAGCTGATCTCAGCCCTCTGTCTTTGAGGACTGGGGGACAATACATTTCTGCCCTTGAAGCCACCGAGCTTGCGTTACTTTGTTACGGGAACCACAGAAAACTAAAACACTCATGAAAAATTGGATATTGGTATGTAAGTTTACATGACTCTTTCTAGTTAGTTTGGCCTAAAAAACATCTGTAGTCAAGATCATTTTGATGCGTTATGACTTTCACCTAAGGGGTTAGATAGGTAAGTCTGGAAAATCTGCCAGATTTGGGTCATGCACTCCTTTTCTTACCCACCTTTTGCGTTTTTACAAGTTGTGGCTACTAGTGTAGTTCAGAATGGAAACCCCTGCAAAGCCCTCCTAGAGAACCCCACGGGTCATCCCAGGTCATTAGCCAACACTCGGGGATGGTCACTCCACCAGAAGCAAAGTCGCCTCATTCCACTCTGATGGTCTGTGTCCCTCTGTTTTGTCCATAGTACGTGAGACACCTTGCTACATGCCTGGCTGAAATCCTGACAAACTCTATCAACAGAGTTTTCACCACGTACTGATTCAGTAACTCAGATATGTGACTTCACGTGTGTTAATGCATGTACGCCAACCCGACGTCGTGTACATACGATCTCATGGGCACAACCCCATTACACGCTGCAAAGACAGGAGAATGTCCAAGATAGGTAAATTTGATACCTATCCCAGTAAAAAACAAAACAAAACAACTTCAGGATGGACCATTAAAAGGAAAACTGCAATAGCCAGACACTAGTAAGGAAATATCATATCAAACCCTCCTCATTCATAAAATAGGGTTTCAGCTGATAGAGATGCTTGTCCTTACCCACACGTACCTAGCTTTATTGGCAACTCAGATGATGACATGGAAAAAAGGCTCAACCATTATCTGCAAATAACACAAAGCCAGAAAAAGCTAAATGAATTGCATGTCTTAAAAAGGATATTTTAAACCCCCAAACGCTGGTCTGATCGTGCAAGAAACATAGTGCCACCACAGATTCGGGAAATTCTACAGGACACCTGGCCAGTACCCCCCAAACTGTGAAGGTCATGACAATCAAGGAAAGATGAGGACTCTGTCACAGGTCAGACAAGACAGAGGAAACATGAGAACTGAATGAAGTGGGATCCCCTTGATGGGATCTTGGCACAGAAAGAACATGAATGGAAAAACAGGTGCTGTCCAAATAAAACTTAGAGTTTAGTTAATACTAAATGCACCAGTGTCAGTTTCTTAGCTTGACTAACAGACCAGGGCAACGTAGGATGTTTACGATGAGGGGAACGGGGTCAGGGATATAGGGGAACTCTATATTGTCTGTGCAACTTTTCTGTGAATCTAAAATTCTTCCAAAGTACAAAGTTTTTTTAAAGGAAAGTTAAAGGTGGAGGGGTGCGCCAAACCACAGAAAGAAATTACTGGGGAATACAGCGAACTCATTGATTGATTGCTCAACATTGATTGAACACATCTGAAGCGTCAGATAGTAGCAGGCGATGTACTCTGGTGACAAAAAACGATACAGCATCTTCCCTTAAGGACGGCCACAGATTCCTACCTGGAAGTGAAAAGTTCTGACCCCCTGAATACCTATGAGCTGTAACCACACAGGGATTTGCAGCTAAGAATCTTAGTTAACCACAAACTCAATATTGACCATCAGTGTGTTGCTGATGAAAGGAAGTTAGTCTAAAGTCCCCATAAAAGACCCCATCTTCTGTATTCCAGGATGCTCGGCCAGACTCTAGATCGTCAACCAATTCTAGCCCATCTTTCTGGACCACACTTGTTATACTTAAAATTAACAGCTCTTTCTGTGAAAATCCCTGCTTACCTAGACTGAAAACTGGCTAAAATTGAGTCCCCTTAGGAAGACTGATAGCTGCTAGAGAACACGTAATAAAAATTATGTACGTATTTGAGCATGAGGTAGAGCTGAAAGGCAGGCAGAGGAGACAGAGGAAGCCAGGCTGGAGAAGGTGCCGAACGACAGATTAAGGGGTTTCAAAGCCCCCCTGTGAGTTAGAAGAAGCCCCATGTCCCCCCATCCAGGGCACTGTAGGTAATCAAGGTGGGCTTGATAAAAAGGATTTTCATGACTGCCCCAAAAGCTCTTCTCCAAGAAGGAGCACGTACCCATTTTGAAAACGAGCTGCAGACCCACCCACTGACACCTGTCTCGTTTCCCTTCCGGATCCTGTGCTTTCAGCAGCGTCGCAGGTCACAGGTTGCTTCGCGGCAGAGGCCGCTGTGGACGCTCTTTGATTTTTGTCTGGCTTCCTTCCACCTTATCTTCTTCCCTGGCTACAGTTTTCAAAACCTCAGGCATTTTCCGTTCTGCTTCAGCTGAAATCTTCAGTCTGGTCCCTGGGAATAATTGGCCTGCACTTCATCTGTAATGCACACTCATATCACCAGCAGAACAGAACTCAACTCCCCTACAGCTCAGATGATCACCAGATTAGTCCATCACTTCCTACACTGAGATTATAAGCAAAAAATGGTTTCTATTTCTTAATGCACTTTTGGATGTATGTTTTCCTCCCAATTCGGAAGGTAACTAATTTGCTTTGGACCTCCTCCAGCACCGAATCCTTGGAGTCACTCTTACATTTGACTAGCAAATTACAGAAGTTTTTAGAGAATCATGTGAGCCTACTAAAAAGCAAGGCAGCCTAACCTAGTGATTAAAAGCTTAGACTGTGGAGCTAAATTGTCTTGGGTTTGAATCTGCATTGTATGAGCCTAAGCAAAATAAGTAAGTTTGGGATTTGTTTGTTTATGTCCGGTTACCTCTGTCTGTCTACAGATCAGCCCAAGTGCCTGGCATGGCAGCTCCACTTTGAAAGGGCACTACTGCTTTGGGGATATTCTCTTTTCTTCTCATGAGATAAGATGTTGAGCTTTTAGGTAAATCTGTACGTGAGAAAATACGTTGATAAATAACGCGCAAAGGAAAGTACGGTATTTGCAGATACGCCCACAAATGTGAGTGTCGCTTCATCGTAAAACTTTCCCCTTCATCTCCTTGAGATGCAATTCAACGTTAATAAGACCTTTGAGGATATCAAATTTCTAAACAGAGTCCACCACTCTGCTACCCTTTGCTGTCTACATCATGCGGCCAGACCACGACCAGGGAGTGATGAAGAAGATCTGCCACTGAGTACTTTTCCATATTTTCATATTCCTGGTCTTGGCCACCATTGAGAAATACTTAGGGAATATTTATGGACGACTTGCCTGACGTCCAGCGACTCACATAAGAGAGTTAGGATGATTTCATTCTCTATTGGGACAGCTTTCGTCAGGCATATTTGGTACCTAAATGTGATTGCTTTGCTTTACCAAGACATAGAGTAATAAATTTCACATGACAATTCTTAAGGATGGCATAAAGATGGCATTTCTATCCATGTGCTTAATTTGAAAGGGATAACTATTATGAATACATCTTCTATTTGCATTCTAATTTCTACAACATCTTTCAAAATGGAGCTTTTGTGCGTGTGTATGTGTGTGTGTATGAGGGGTGTATATATTATATATATATATATTTGACTACTCACCAAATAGAAATCCCATTGTGGAAATTATGGCCTCTTATTTATGAAATTCTAGGATGTGTGTATGCATTATCCCAGCTAATGAAGGCAATTAGATAACAAAAGGTTAAAGAATGAGAAAGCTGTTAAATCAACCCTTTAGATTAATGATCTCCAGGAGGATGCTTCCCAAGGGCCACATCAAAACAGAAAGAGAGTTGGATAGATGCGAGATAGATTTGCATATGATTTGTGTGTGATTTGCATGTCATTAGCATATGTGTGCTTGCTCTGAAGTCTTTTAACTTTCGAGTTAAGAATTTCCCTTAAAATGTCTTTTCCTCTTTTCTATGCAGCCTCATCCACTCATGGACGCAACAGTCCCTTATGACTATTGATAGAAAAAAGGGGAAATCTTGACAAGCCCGCTGAAGAGGTAATAGGGACAGTGGATGTCATCCCAAAATCTTTGCTGGGCCATTAATAACCTAGTGTTTAGAGAACATGACTGAATGAACGAATCAGGAAAAAGAAAATGGTGCTTCTAACCTTGCCTTGACCAAGGGAGTCTAACCTGGTTACCAAATCACTTCCCACCTACAATACAAGGTCAGATTTTATTTTATTTTATTTTATTTTATTTTTTGTAATAAGATTAAGATTTTAAATTCTTAAAAGTCCCAAATGCAGGGCGGGGCCTCAGGAAAAAGAGAAAATCAGCATTTCTTGTCCTGGGACCCCCTTTCTGTCCTGGTCTCTGCTGCCGTCAATTGCTTCCCTTCCCCCTTTGTCAGAAGCGCACAGGCCTTGCTCTGCCCTGAGTACCAGCTCCTAACACAAACAAAACCCACTTTCAGAAAGGGTTTCATATCAGTCATTGGCACCTTAGCATAAATTTGCTAACAGCTCATTCATTCAGCAACAGTCTTCAGAGCACCTACTTTTCATTGATTCATTCACTTGAACATGTTTTAAAGTGCGTTAAAGATTCCAACCACAGTGCTGAAGACACAGAGACGAGATCCCGGGCTCTGCCTTTGAGCTCATGGTCTACTGAGGGGAAAGGAGCAAAGAACGGTATATAAGCTATAAGGTGTTCAGACTGGAGAGTTACTGAATTGTGTTCCTTCCAAGTTCATTTGAAGCCCTAACCTCCAGCACTGGAATGTGACCTTATTTGGAGACAGGGTCTTTACAGAGGAAATCAAGCTGAAAAGAGGTTATTAGGGTGGGTTCTAGCCCAATGTAATTGGTGTCCTTAGAAAAGGGAAATTTGGACATGGAGACACACACAGAGGAAGACGGTGTGAAAAGACAGGGAGATGGCCCAGGGGAGAGGCCTGGAGTGGCTCCTTCCCTCACAGCCTAAGAACCAGCCCAGCAGACACCTCAGTCTCCAGCCTCCCAGCCTCCATGGCTAATAAGTTCTGTTGTCTAAGCCCCCCAGTCTGTGGTGCTTTGCTAGAGCAGCCCTAGGGAACCGCTCTGTGCAGTGAACAGGGTTCTAGACACACGTGAAGAAAGAGAGTCCCATCAGCCTTGGGGATCAAAGAATGTCTCACCAAGAAAGTCTTGGTGAAAATCCCTCACCCAGGGCTGAGGCAGTAAGTCCAAACATGCCTTTCTGGGCCCTGAGATCGAAGCAGTCTTCCTCAGGCTCAGAGGAAAACATGGAACCCGGAGAAGCAGACGCCCTGGAATGTCCTCTGGAGTTTCCACGAGGCAGGTCTGTGGGTACCACCGCGCACTACTTGCTTTTGACTTTTATACCTCCTTATATAAAACTGGTAAATATGCAGATTTTCTTACAGTCAGCCAATAGCATATTGATACCTACAAATAATAGCAGGGATAAACATGATAACTGATGATGTCTTTCTCAAAAGAACAGGAAGACTTGTGTTCTCTGACCATCTGAGCCCCGTTCTTTCTTGCTTGGGGTGACCTCAGGAGTCCTGATTCTAGGGTCAGATGTTCTGCTTTTATCACCAGCTCCAGAAGCCGTAGCTGCAATTTGCAGTATAAATACTGGTTCCCACATCTGCAGCGGGCTTCACTCTCGCAAAGACAAGACAACCTTGGGTCCCAAGCTTCAGCCATATCCCAGGTCCCACGATCAGGACGAGCAGTGCGCTTACCCCGGAAGGGTATCAGTACACAACAGCATCACGCACAGAAACCAAGAAACTGGACTAGGAGAGCCCTTCAGTGTTCATCACGTTTCTGCCGTGTGCAGGGTGGAGCTTAGAAGAAGCTCTGGGGATCCCAGAGAAAGTAGGACAGAGCGCCCACCCTTAAGGAATTCACGCCCTCATGAGGAAGTTATAAGGGCTTTCCTTCCGTGAAATTTGAGGCCATTCCAAAATATTTTGCAGACTGTGGAAGGAGAGGGTCTGACTCTCAATGATTTAAAAAACATGGATACCATTAAAATATTTGACTTCATGTTTTTGTCAACTTGTGGTTTTTTGTTTTTGTTTTTTTGGTTCCTTGCTCAGAGGGGATAAACAAGCACAGAAGGGAGCTTGCATTCAAGTGGATTTTAGTTACTTGGCATGTGGGGGTGGGGAGAAATTCTGGAAAGTTGAGGAGTTACATGCAAAAGTTGGTTTCCTTGGTAAGACGGGGCTATGGGATATGGTCAATTTTTTTTATGGAGTTGCGTGCAGCAAACCCATACGGTACTTTCCCCAAAGCAGAGGAGACACCCCCTCTGGGTCAACAGCTCTGGGCACCTGCCCCTCCGCTTGGCACCCTGGTTCAGATGCAACCTTCCAGCTGGACCTGGGTGCGTCATTTCTGAAATTGAGCACAAGCAATGAGACCTCGAACTTGATCAGGTGAGGCAGGCTTTCCAAATGCCAAATGTCCTCTGGTCAAATTCATCTCAAGTTGCCCTTGCAAAACCCACCCCTTCTCATCTCACTTGGAAATGCATTCTGTAGGCTCCCCGATCATTTTTGTTGTTTTTGTTTTGTTTTTCCATCTACTTTTTTTTTTAATGGAAGTATAGTTGGAATAGACCCTTGACCTTTTCTGTCTTCAAAACTCACCTCCTCGGGGCAGCTTCCTGTGGAGACCCCAGCACGCTCACTCTCCCTGCTCACGGAGCCCTCTCTTGTCCTGTTGTGCTGGACCCACCAGCAAATGCGCCAGCCCTCTCTGTGGACATCACTGCAGCCACCACCCCTGCGGAACCAAGGAATGAGCCCGTGGCTGAGCAAGGCTGATCAGACACCTATGAAGGTGTCTGGCCTGGGAAGGTGGACTGGGCCAGTCAGAACCCCTCCCTTGGGAGGTTGGACATGAAAGTAACATGAGAATAAAGCCGTCAGTAGCTGGCTCTGAAGCCACATCAGGTCACAGCAAGTTGGGAAGGAGACCAAAGAGGGAGATGGAAAGGGAGCCACTAGCAGCTGGGAAGCTGCCGTGCCGTGAGGGGGAGGAGGGACAGACATCGCAGACTCAAATGCTGAGAAACAAATCAGGAACCTGTGAAAGGGCTGCCCGACGTGAGGGCGGTGGGACCTTGCTAGCAATGCAGGTCCCTGATGGCCTTGTGGCTCAAGTTCCGCCAGGGCCGGTGGGATAAAAGCAACTGGAGAATGCCGTCTCCACCCAGTTCTGTGAGCATCCCACGTCCGCCCCGAGGCACCCCAACGTGTGCCTTTCTGTGTCTGAGACAGCTAACCAGCCGTGCTACAGAGCCACGTGGTAAACTGGTGCTCTGTGAACGTAGGCAGAGTCGATTTTCTGGACCTGATTTCGTCTTAAGGGCTTGAGGTCTTTTGGGTTTCGTCTCTTTAATTTCTGTTTCTTACACCAATTTTCAGGGAAATCATTCTATGTAAAAACATTGCACAAACAAATGGCTGTAACACTGTAGATCTATCGTTTAACCTATGTTCTGTCCACTGATTACAGTTAGTAACCTTTGTGGCTTTCGACATCTCTGTTCAGTGGTCGTTCCTCTGTTCAGAGGCCCTTCTTTAAAAGATATTTTATTTTGTAATGGAAAATGCAAATATAATAAAAAGTCACAGGGAAAATGTGTCTCCACTCCCCAAAGCAGTGCCTATGGAGGAGAAATCGGGCATAGCCAACCGCTCAGAGCTGCCTCCTCTGAGGGCCCGGCCCCTTCAGAGGAGTCCGCTGGGACGTCCAAAGTCCAGGCTTGGCCCTGCCGAGCAGCTCCCCAAGGCTTGCCAAGAAGGAATCCTCCCCCTGGGCCACCAGGAGCTGAGCTAACCTCATCTTCCCCTGGAGTCACCCCACACAGCATCCCCAAAGCCACTGCTTTCACCACCCTGCAGCTGACCCGGCATCCCAGCTGGCAGGGACACCTTCCCAGTGGTGCCAACGCCTGCGTCTGCATTTTCCCAAAGTGCACCCTTGCCACTCAGGCTCAGATTCACAAATCAGGATCTTCAGTGCCTCTGACCCCTCAGCCGCCTTGGACACCGTGTGCTGACCTCAGTTTTAACACGTTCTGCTAGTGTTGATGGTGCCGATAATTTCATTTTTATATGCCCGTATATCTTTCTCAGATACGTGTTCTGTGGTCACTTGATGTTCACAGTTAGCATATTTATGATCTGAAGCTCTCAGAAGCCCACATCTCCATGTATTTTAGAGCTGGTGACACCCAGGAAGCTGGGCTGAGTCCCAGCTGAGGGACGATTCTCCGTGAACATATCATTACATTGGCCGTGATGGCCGCGTCGTGGCTTCAATGTTCATAAATGGATTCTAAACCAACCCAATTATTCCAAAGGCACTGGTGCAGATGCCTCTATGATTTAGAAGTGTGATCTTTAAAACACCCCAGAAGGAACAGAGTTTGCATTCCTGATATGGATTGGGAATATCAATGTGGTCACGTCCAACTTCTCAGGGCCAGTGCCACCAACACCTGTGACACAAACCGGAGCGGTTCCCACCGACTCCACTGACCACGTGTGCAGGTCCCTCCAAAGAAGTGGTAAGCATAGGCTTCTCTACCACTCGAGATGCCTCCAGTTTTGCTCGTCACCTAGTTCGTGGAAGAACTGGACCTCACTCAGGCAGTATTTGTATCACTGTGTTAGGGAACTTGGGAATCACCAAGCTAAGGTGCTGGTCTTTTTCCCAGCCAGGCTCCAGGGGCAAATTTGGGAGTTGTGTTAATCTGTTTCCTATCTCATCCCCCCAAATATCCCAAGTTTGGTCTTGTAATTAATATTATATTTGCATAATATGTAAGAAGAAAGAGCTGTCAGTTACACCCTGAAGTCACTGAATTAAATATATTAAACTTCTTATCACAAAACACATAAAACCAGAGAAAAGCAAATCTGAATTCCAAGGGCTTCCCCCATGATCCTCCTTTAAAATGTGAGTTCCTCACTTATACTTAACACATAAGTCAATTGTGTAAGAAATTATTTGCCTACACGTTCAGTAGTTTGTCTCCTACATAAGGACCGTGACACATGGAGGGGAAGAGAAACACAATTGTCCGTGGCCCTGCTTCGTTGTTCCGCCAGCTAGCCAGTGCCAAGGAGAGAAAAGTTCTCTATACGAAGCCCTGGATTAGATGCTGAAAGACAACTGTTGCTACATGTACACAGAAGCCTGGTTTACAGAGAGAGGGAACAGAGGGTGGAGAAAGAGGCTCCAAGCAGATGTCACTTAGGTTCAATTATTGAACCAACCAGCATCTCTCAACAAAGCTTCTCAAGAGAGCTGCCACACCAACAGCCCTTAGGGACAGGAGCTGTGCCTGAGAGGGGACCTGGCCCCCACTCTGATGGGATGAGACACCCATCTCTGTATGGGGCGGTGACATCACCCCACCCCCTCAGAGTCACATCAAAGGAACCCACCCTTTCTGAGACTATTGTCCTGACCTCCTTTCTAAAACCAGCCCTGAGTCAGCAGGAACGAAATGATCTCTCACTTATTTTCTTTTGAGGGCAATAATTCATGCTTTATATATTTCAAATGGAAAGAATGCACATGTAATGAGGAGACACGCTAGCCTACTTTTTAAGCATAAGTTACTTTGAGCTATTTTCCCCAAGTCGATCACATTCAGCTGCACCAAGATCATAGACCCATTATTTTCACATTTTGCCAGAATTTTCGTGTGACGTCATGTGATAAACACGAACGAGATGAATCGATTTAAGTTTGCTTTGTGCCCTCAGGTTGATTTAAAGAAGGAGAAAATAGAAACTCTTCCCCTTGGATTTGGTGTAGGGGCTGGTACACAGTGTGCCTAATGAGAGTAGTCAGTTAGCTAATTAGCATAATATTCAGTGTGGGAAAAGACGAGAAAGGGGAAGTCTCGCGTTCTCCTATCCCCTAGTGTGCTGGGCTCATCCTAAGGGCACCATGACGAAGGGGGCTTGGAGAAGAGAATCTGAGATGCTTCCAGATGTGCCGCGTGTGTCATACAACGCACCCTGCTGTGGACTTTGATAAAGACATACTTGTTTTCCCTGTGGGCTTCAGATATTAGATTTGTACACCTGCAGCATGTGACATTTCAGTTGACAGACCCTTGATGCCACCGATGCCAAATCCCTTTTCCTTTCAGTGTTCAGGTTGGTCTGCCTGACCCTGGCAGGGGCTCTCCCACCCACACGGCCCACCCCCAGCATGGCAAGCTGGTTTTCAGAGGATATCCAACTAACACCTGAAAAGCTGTTAACCACTACAGGTGACGGACCTAGCCTTCTCATTAAATGTGCATTAAAAAAAATCAAGGTATAGTTGATTTACAATGTTTCAGGTGCATAGCAAAGTGATTCAGCTTTGTATATATATATATGTACACACACATATGTATATCTATTCCTTTTCAGATTCTTTTCCATTATAGGTTATTACACGATCGTGAATAAAAGCCTCTGTAACTCAAAGAAACACACCTCTGGGGAAGAGTCTTAGGTGAACAGAGGAGATACTTCTTGGAACAGGGACAGCCTTAACACCCTTAAGTCGCTTTCCACAGTCAGGGGCCCATTGCTAGGAAGTGGAAACTTGATCTGTCCCATTAATGGAAAAAACATGGGGCATCGTTGGACCAAGATGTCAATGAATAATGCTCTCACTTTAATTCAAAACTGTTTCAATATCTAGGAAATTATCTGGAAGGATTAGAAAACCAGATAATGTGCTCTGGGTCCTAATCATAAGGTAATCAGGATCTGGGCAGCTGAATGGTTCTCTGGTGGCCTGGAAGGAAACAGGAAGCGTGAACGTTGTTGTGTTGTTACGAGGGGAAGGTTAACACAAACCTCAGTGCCGATCTCCTCTCACCGGCATATTTGTACCAGGAAACAAGTTCCCTGACTGTGCACTCAGGCCACTCATACTAGAAGCTAGTTTCTACTGACTCTTAACAACCCAAACAGCAATCTCAGATCTAGGCGTCAGAGAGTCTCAAAAGGACAACTGGAAAGTGAGTAATGTGTAACCTGTAATATTTCTATTTTTAAAGGAAACCGAAGGGAAATCCCAGGAATTAAAAAGGCTGATTGGTTTCATCCAGGTACCAGGAAAACGGACCGAGGAAAGAATTACAGGCTTCAGCCTGACATTTGCAGCAGTGTAATCTGAGAGCATCGATGCGTCCAACTTCTTAGGAGAGAGAAATAATTACCACTATGAGGTCAATGCGAATTCTCTCCATTGAAATGTCAAAAAGAGTGTGCCTTTTCAACTTGCCATGATCAAACATACCCAGTAAATTTCCCTCGTTTTCTTGTTTCCCAGGTCACCCGAGAAGGATTTCTGATCATCTTTCTGGTGACGGCAGTGACAGGACAACCTGGAGGAACAGTCCGCTGCCACTGCCACCTGGAGTGGAACTTCCAAGAAGGCTGCTAGGCCGTCACGTCCTTGTGCCCCGCTCTGGAACTCTTCCATTCTGACAAGGTCTTTTTCATATCTTCTAGCTCCTTGTTAAAATTTTCACTGTGAACATCTATTCTTTTCCCTAAAATTCACATAACATTTTATTACCAATGCCTTAACTTCTTTATCAGGTAATTGTTCTTTTCTGTTTCATTATTTATTTTTTAAGGGTTTTCTCTTCCTCTTTCAGTTGAGAGCAGTTCCTCTGCCTTCTCATTTTGTTTAACTTTCTCTGTCTCTTTGACTTTAGGTGAAACAGTTACCTGTTGCAGTCTTGAAGCAGTGTCCTTATGTGGAGATGTCCCTACACAGACCGCATGTGCCCAGAGCCTTTGGGGGGAGAGCTGGATCTGATGTGAGCATAAGTCATGTCCTTCCTCAGGGTGGGCTGGCAGCTCTCACTCTGATAGGAGGTGGGGCTGGAGATAGAGGGGCTAGAACTGGAGCTAGGTGTGATCCACGGCTTCCCCTCTGCTTGGTGGCCATCACCGCCATATTGGGAGTGGCGTCTGATCTCAAGTTGCTGAAGAAGAATCCCTGAGGGCCAGGCTCACGCTGGCTCTGTTCCCTTTAAGTGTGTGTTTTCCCTTCTCCCCGCACTGGGACCCTTGCCCCAGAGGGGAGTGTGCCGGAGCAATGGGGTCCATGGGGCTCTTGGCTCATGTCAACTGCAGACAGAGGTCCAAGCTTCCTCCAATACGCTGTCTGTGCCGGCGTCTGTGACTCTGCTCAGATGCAGCCTTGGGTGCATGTCCCTTTCCCCCCAGCCTCCACCACCCCCACCCTGTTGCAGAGCCACAACACGGAGCTGGCGTGGCCCTCGCAGACTCTTGGGGTGTATGGGGGTGAGCCATGGTGTGCAGCTGTCAGACATCTGGGTGGCTTCTGAGGTGCTGCTTGAATAAGCACCAGCAATGGCCACCGCCCCACACCAGTTCCACTGCAGGACCTGGTCACCTCTGGCTCCCGCGGTGAAGTCTTCTCTCTGGTCATGGCTCTCCCAGGTCCAGTGGTGCTGTGCTGTGACGCAGAATGAGCAAGACTGGGGCAGCCACCTGGCTCAGGTTGGAAACTGAAGGCAAATGTGATTCAAGGGATATTGACCTCAAGTTTACCTGAAAGCCAAGGATTATTCAATATTCAATTTGACTTCAAGTTAAGAATTCATTAAAAAAATATTGATGAGGGACTTCCCTGGTGGCGCAGTGGTTAATAATCTGCTTGCCAATGCAGGGGACATGGGTTCGAGCCCTGGTCTGGGAAGATCCCACATGCCGCGGAGCAGCTAAGCCTGTGCGCCACAACTACTGAGCCCACATGCCACAACTACTGAAGCCCACATGACCTAGAGCTCGTGTTCCACAACAAGAGAAACCACCGCAATGAGAAGCCTGTGCTCCACAACGAAGAGGAGCCCCCACTCACTGCAACTAGAGAAAGCCCACGCGCAGCAATGAAGACCCAACGCAGACAAAAATAAATAAATAATTTTTTAAAATATCGATGAATAGATAGATCAATAGACGTGAGATAAGGTACAGTAAAATGGTAATGGTTGCATCTTGGTATTGGGTACACACGTGTTCACTGTAAAATTCTTGCAGGGTTTCTGAATGCTTGAAAATTTTCATAATAAAATGTTCTGATAACATATTAAAATAACACATTAGAAAAATTTACTTTTCTCAAGTTGAGAAACAAATTTCAGGTTAGAATAAAAGTCATTAAAAGTAATTACTAAACTTCATCAAATTTGCATTGATGTTTATTTAAATCCTACTCCATATAGTCACCATCTCTTAAGCTAAATTAATAACGTCATCTGCATTCGGTTCTGTTTTTGTCTTAAAAGAGAAGGTTAAATTGAAAGGCAGGCTAATGTCTATTTCACTTAAACATATCTATGGATAACATCGGGATATTGAAGTTGTGAAACTGAGTGGAAATATATTCTAATTTCATGGAAAGCACCCATAAAACAAATGACACAAAGTTTTCAGTATTAAATACTTATGGGAGTGTTAAAAACCCTTATTCTTGGATATTCAGTTAGTACCTTAAATTTAACAAGACCAGTAATAACTGGTAGATGACTCCAATAATGTAAGGCAGCCCCACTTCCATGTTAAATGGTGTAGCTCTAAAATTCCCTAAAATGCAGTAGCAAAATAATCTTCCTCCTGCAAAAAGAGATTGAAACTGTAAGGTTGTATATATTCTAGACTATTCAGAAGAGTACAAATTGGAAACCAAACTGGAACTTTCTAGCATCAGAGGAAGATGATGGCTCTCTAAAAACAAAATGGCTCCATGAATATTATGACCAAAGCTAGTTTTTAGGAGAAACAGTCCTCAAATGTCTTCAGATTCTCTTAAATACAAAGAAACAAACAAACAAAAGATTTCAAAAGAAATGGGATACAGAAATATCAAGTTCTGCCAGACCAGAGATGTAATTTCTAAGAATCCAAAGTTAAATGAGGACATACTTATAATAAGTTGATCATGCACAAGGAAATGAAGCAATTCCTACTCCTTCCCTCCCTCCCTTGCATACCTAGTAGGGAAGAACTTCTCCGTTACAAAGAACTTCTTTCTAAGGTGCCTAGGACAATTTTGATCCCTTCCCTCTCACTACATCTATATTTATTCAATTGCTTCCAGTTCTGCGAAATTGTCTTTGGATAGCACTTTCCATGTTGAACGTGAAGCTGGCAGAGACAGGTGCTGAGTTTGGAAGGGCCACTGGAGCAATGCCTCTGGAACTCGAGCCATGTTAGTTCATTATTTCTAGCAAAGGTCTATTTCATATTATCCAAAATAAATTCTTCTCCCAATTAGGAAGACTGGGCTGCAGTAATAAGAAAACACACCTTGGGCTTCCCTGGTGGTGCAGTGGTTGAGAGTCTGCCTGCCAATGCAGGGGACACGGGTTCGTGCCCCAGTCCGGGAGGATCCCACATTCTGTGGAGTGGCTAGGACCGTGAGCCATGGCTGCTGAGCCTGCGTGTCCAGAGCCTGTGCTCCACAATGGGAGAGGCTGCAGCAGTGAGAGGCCCGTGTACCGCAAAAAGGGAGAAAAAAGGAAAAAAAAAAAAAGAAAGCACACCTCAATGGAGCATATCCACAGTAGATGGATGACTGACAAACACGAGAGAATTGGCTATAAGCAGTGCTAATATATTAATATATATAATTAATTTAATAAATAATATATATTAATTAAAATGTGAGGGACTTTAAGATTGAGGCAAATAGAACAGTATAGAAATATACTCTAGTTAGTAAATTTGTTTTTCACAAGAGTGTGGGATAGAAATTCTGAAACTAGTTTTTGTGTGTTCCAAGACTGAAAAACTAAGTAAATATACTCAGGTAATGAGAACCAGGACTCTCATTGTCAGAATAATAAGTTACAAATGAACTGGAGGCGATGCTAAAATGAACCCCAGCATGTTGAATTGGAATCAAAGGCATGAACTAATGAATAAAACACACACACACACACAGATAGATAGATATTGAAATAGGCATAGATGTATATAGGTACATTTGTATACATATACATATTTTTTTGATCTGTCCATGAAGAAGGCCTAGAAACAATGAATGAACTAAAGTAACAATGAGCATAGTCAGCACCCATATCTTGGTTCCTAAATATCATTTTCTGGTGATAACAAGAGTTTTTTAAATAAAGAGCTGTTCCGTGGTTGGGCAAGAAAAGTATAAGATAAGCCTGGAACATCTTGTGGTTCTGGCAGAAACTAAGGAAGTGCCCCCCAAATGATGGAGATGTGTCAGAAACACAGTAGCCTATTCGAAAATTCCCAAATGTCAAATCTGGAACAATATGAGCAATAAAACCGGACGCCTAAATCTAGCCATTTCAGTAATTACATTAAATATAAATGGCCTAAAATGGTGCCATTTAAAAGAAATTGACAGATTGAACTTTTTAAAAAAAGCTAATGATATGCTATTCACAAGAAAGCTGCCTCAAATATAATGATATAGATAAATTAGAAGTGAAAAGATAGTAAAATAATATACCAAGTAAACATTAATCAAAAAAACTGAAATGGCTATAGTAATATCAGAAAAAGTGGACTTCAGAACAAGGAAAATTACTGAGGATAAACATAGATATTTCAAAATTATGAAAGGTCAATAAATCAAAAAGAAATAATAACCCTAAATGGGTATGTGTCTAACAGCAAAGCTCTGGATGATATGATGCAAAACCTGAAAATAAATGGACAAATCCACTATTGTCCTTTGAGATGCCAACACTCCTCTTCATAGTGATTGATCAAAGAAGAAGATAGAAAATCAGCAAGGAGCTTAAAAACCCAAAGAGCATCACTGAACAACTTTACCTCACTGACTCTCCATTTAACAAGCAAAATGAAAATTCGTTTCAAGTGCACATAGGACGTTCATCAAAATAGGCCATATTCTGAGACATAAAACAAACCTTAACAAAATTAAAAGCATTTAATTTACACAAAGTAATTATCTGGCCATATGTAACTATAAATAAGTAGCAGAAAGATACTTTAAAAATGTCCAAATATTAGGAAATTTAGCATCATATTTTTAGACCCTTGGTAATGGAGGAAGTCTCAAGAGAAATTAGAAAACATTTTGGAAAAAATATAAAGGAAAATGCAATATATGAAAATTTGTGGGATGCAGCTAAATTATAGCTTAGAAAGAAATACATAGCATGAAATGTTTACATTAGAAAATATCCCAAAACAACTGTCTTTGCTGCTACCTTAAGAAATAAGAAAAAGAAGAGAAAATTAAACTCAAAGCTAGCAGAAGGAAAAAAATAATAAAGCAAGGAGCAGAAATTATTGAAATAAAACCCATAAAAATAGAGAAAAGTCATTGAAAACAAAAGATGGCGTTTTTGAAAAGATCAATTAAATTGAAAAGCCTCTGCACAGACTGATCAAGGTAACAGAGAGAAGACACATTGTCAATATCAGAAAAGAAAGAGATTATATTACTACAGACCCTACAGACTTTAAGTAGATAATAAGGGAGCACTATAAGCAACTCTGTCCATAAAGGTCACAAGTTATATGACGTAGACCAACTCCTTTAAAGATTACAAAAACTCACTCAAGAAGAAGTAGATAACATAGTGTGTCTTATGTCTATTACAGAAATTAGATGTATAGTCAAAACCTACTGGTAAGGAATATCCTGGGCCAAGATAGTTTCAACAATGAATTCTACCAAATATTTTAAAATGAAATAATGCAAATTCTACACAATCCCTCTGGAAAATAGAAAAGAACACTCCTTAGCTCATTTTATGAGGCAAGCTTTACTCTGACACCAAAAGGATCAAAGGCATAATAAAAAAAAGAAAATCACAGACCAATATCCCTCATGAACATCAGTATAAAAATCTTCAGCAAAATATTAACAAATTCAGTGCAGCAACATATAAAAGAAATGCTGCAACTCTGTAGGTAACTAAAAACCACTGACTTGTATACTTTAATCAGGTGAACCTTATGATCTGTAAGATAACTCAGAAAGCATTTTTTTAAAAAAATTTATGTGTATGTAAAATCTGGCACACAAATATATATAGCAGCTTTATTCACAAGTGGAAACAATGTAGATATTCTTCAAAGGATAAGTGGTTAAACAAACAGTAGTACATCCATACAAAGGAAGGCTGCTCAGCATAAAACAATGAACTCTCTGCTGCTTCTAACAATACGAACAAATCTTAAATTCACTTTGCTAAGTGAAAGAAGCCAGATGCAAGAGGCTACATATTGTAAGTTTCCATTTGTATGACACCCTGGAGAAAGCAAAACTATAGGGATGGAAAACAAGTCAGTTACTGCCAGTCGGGGGTTGGGTAAGGGTGTGAGTGAGTGTGAAGAGCTGCACAAAGGGATTGGGGGATGGACGTGCCGTTGGGGGTACATGACTCCATGCGCTTGTCAGAACTCGTAGAACTGTATGTGAAAAACGAATTTTATTGCATGCAAAGAAAAATATACAACGGTATCTGACATGCCACCAAAGTAAGAAGTGGTATCATCTCAAAAATTACATCAACAGAGATAAAACAGTAAAATAAACAAATTAAGCATCCGAGTCAAGGAGTTAACAAAAGATTAAAATATATTGAAGGAGCCCAGATAAAAGCATACAGTAGAATAAGGGTAGGACAAGTGAAAAAAGCAAAAGCAGTTCCCTGTAATTTCAGTGATGTTGATGCCCCTGAGTCTAGCCCAGCCCAGGGAGGAAAAGGAAGAAGAGGTGATGAAAGCATAAATACAAAATTTAAAATGACTGAGAAGAAAATCCTTAAATGGAGAACTTTTTTTAATCAAAAGAAACTATTTGTCAATCTATGCAAATATTTTTTTTTTTAAGATTTTTTGATGGGGACTATTTTTTTTTTTAAGTCTTTATTGAATTTGTTACAATATTGCTTCTGTTTTCTGTTTTGGTTTTTTTGGCCGCGAGGCATGTGGGATCTTAGCTCCCTAACCAGGGATCGAACCTGCACCCCCTGCATTGGAAGGTGAAGTCTCAACCACTGGACCGCCAGGGAAGACCCCACTCTATGCAAACATATTTCAAAAAATTTTTTTAAGTTGGATAAAGTTTTTTAAACTTTCACATGCAGGCCATTCCAATACCGTTTAAACTGTTCACTGAAAGAACCTAGAAGCACTGACTTCTAGGCACAGTGAACACCCCGGCCCAGAGGTCCTGGCGTCTAAGACATATTCCCAAATAAAAGCCACCAGGGCTGCTCCCAGGACTGGGGCACACAACCCGACCATCCTCTCACACTGTCACACCAGAGATCAAGAAAGAGCTCAAGGATTAAGGGAGGGATGCTGAGGATGCAGGAGCCGGGCCGAAGGATGACCGCTGGCCAGATGTGAAACAATGACAGCGTCCAGAATCATAGGCACTGAAACTATTTGGAAAACGCTGCTTTAATAGATATAAATGAAGTCATTGTAAAGAGGGAGAGAGACCATATTTGCCACTATTAGCTTTAGTTGTGTAAACATGTCCCCATTTCCCTGGGCCTTCCTGGTTTGTGTCTACAGTAACTGATAGCGTCTCTTTTCACTTTTCTGAATACTTGAAAAAATACTCTAAAACGCTGGAGAAACAAAAGACTTTCAAGACGAAATAACCGGAAGTAAAGCAAACATGCCGATGTGGACAGAACAAATTCGGAAAATTTGCTTATGTGCTCAGTACTAGAAGATATTAAAAATTATTACTGATTTTTAGTTGGGGTAATGCTATATTGACTATATAGGAAGAGTTCTTAATTTTTGAGATGGATTCTACAGTATTTTATGGTGTTGTGTCATGATGTCTGTGGTTCGCTTTAAAAGATTTCAGCATAAATGTGAAACAAATAAGGATGTATATTTGCATTTCTTTGAGTTCCATAAATAAATTCTGAAAGGATATACAGAAAGTAAAAATGCTGACTCCTATGGTAGCTATTTTATTTTGTTTTATTTTATTTCTGGTGAAGGGATGGAGGGAATGGAGAAAGAAAAGATAGAGGGAAGTTTTCAAAAGTTTGCCTGTGTATAACTTTTTTTAAATGTATTTTTACTCAATAAAGTAAATATTTTTACTATCAGAAAACTTCTTCAGTCTTGAACAGATCAAGAATGAGAAGATAAAATCAATCTTTAGCGTGCCTGAGTGATGTTATCGTAAATGTAAGTGAAATAATACATTCCTAATTTTGTTCCCTATAGAAAAACATATTCCTTTTAGGGGTTGTACAGAATATTTACAAAACCTGAGTATGCATGAGACCACATATAAAACCTCACTGAATTTCAAAGGGCAGAAATTGTGCATGCCAAATACTCTGACCACAGGGATATAAAATTAAGTTGTGTTCAAAGACAGATTTATATCCATAAAAGCTTTTATTATTAAACAAGGAGAAATGAAAATAAAAGAAAGCATTCAGTCCAGGAAGTTAATATAAGAAAAACAAAGTAGGAGGAAGGAAGTAATTTTTAAAAAAGAAAATTGTGGCGAAGATAGAATAAAACCAGATTTGATATACACATAAAAAGAGCTTATACTCTGAGGGGAAAAAAAGCTAATTAAAATGCCAAACATCTGGCAATCTCTTCCAGAAAAATGAGAAAATACACATACACAAAATAAAGAATGAGGAACTAGCTAGATAGAAGACTAAATGAATAATATGGTTAACCCTGTTGTAATTAAGATGGTTACTTCTATGATAACATATTTGGAAATCTTGCAGAAATAGATGGCTTTTTTAGGGAACTGTAATTTTCCAAAACCTTCTGAAGATGAAATATACCATCTAAATGTATAATGATCACCGAAGAAAATTGAAGGATTATCAAAACATTACTCCCAGAAAAAGGTGCCAAGCCCAGATTTTGGGGGCTAAACTATTTCCAACTTTCAAGGAACAGATAATTATCATGCTATGTAAACTGCTCCAGAGCAGAGGAAATTACAGGAAACTTCCAGTTCAATTCACAAAGCCAGCACAATCCTGATCCCCAAACCTGACAAAAGTGGCACAGAAAAGAAAATGACAGGCCAGGAATAGGCTTACTAAAATTATAAAGAAACTACTAGCAATTTCAGACCAAGTTTATATTAAAATGATAATAGTTCATGATCAAGTAAAATTATTCGAGAAGCACAAAGATATTTTAATAGAATATATCCCATTAACAGATTTTTTTAAGAAAACCATGTGATCATCTACAAAATGCCCCAAAAAAGGCATCAGAAAAAATTACAATATCCATTCTTGGTTTAAAGAAAAGGAAAAAAGAAAAACATCTTTAGGAACGTGGGATCAGAAGGCTACTATGCTCATAGCAGCACTTAGACTTAATCAGATTTTAGCCAACAAACCACTCACATTAGGATTGTCCGGGGGCTCATTTAAAACGTGGATATACAGCCTTTTCTCTTGAAACAGTCACCTTTTGCCACAATAATGCTGTGTAACAAGCCTCCCCGAAACTCAATGGCTTAAACCGAAGCCTTTATTTAATTTGTGGTCCATGCTGGGATGTTTAGGGGAGATGCTTCCTTTGACCTTGGCAGGGCTCCCTGGGTCTGGGGCTCAGCCAGCTGTGGGGTTCAGAGCTGTATAGTCACCTGGAGTTCTGCCCACACCCCTCCTCTTCCTCCTCCTGGGCCAGTAGGCTGCCTGGTGGCTTCTGATGGTGATGGCTGAGAAGAGAAAGACCAGGCACCAGGCCAAAGGCCCTCTCAGGCCGCTGCTGGCGTTGCATCTTCTAACTCGCCATAGGCTGAAGCAAGTCACACGGTTAAAGCCAGTGCTAAGGGGTGGACAGAGCCTCCCCCCCCATAGAGCACCCTTCAAATTCCAACAGCAGCAGGTGCGGATAAAGGGGCAAGAATCAGGGCCAGGTCTGTATTTTTCAAATTTTCTACAACTATGTCACTTTTGAAATCTTATTTATTAAAAAAAAAAAAAAGAATGATTTTGGATTTAACAATCCTTGGGTATGTGCCACTTCGTGGGAGACCCTGACACAGACCAGTCTTAGGCAGTGAGGTCTAATGGACAGGGGTGGACACAGGATAGGAATCTGGGAATGAATGTGCGTGTCCCTGTTCATCAGAAGGGGAAAAGGACGAGACAGGAGGCCATGCTTAGGGTCAGAGATGCCGGCACAATGCAGCCGGGGCTGGGGGTAAACACTGCACTGGGGCAAGCCTTTGAAACTGCCCTCTGCAGTGCGTTACTGCATCACGATATCAATTTAGTGGGCCAGCAAGCCTTTTCTCAATGGAGTAGGATAGACTAGGAAATCTCAGAGTTCGTAGCAGAGTGGATGGAGGTGCGATCGTGGAGTGTGTACAGGATGCGATGTAAAATGTCTTAATAGCCTTAAGAGCAAAAGCTCTGGAAGAGGAACTACAAGGGCTCACGTAGGCTGTGCTGAGGAAGATGTGCAGGCAGGACCACACGGCCTCAACTAGTCCTGGTGGAATGGTCAAGAGCAGCCTTCTGATTCTCAGAGCATTCCAGTTTGGGCAGTAAGTTACGCGGTCCACCTAGAGACAGTCAGCTGAATCCAGCGACTTAGTAAGGGCCGAAGTGGCCCTACACAAGGGGCAGACTCCTCCGAGTTTCCCCAGAAAGGAGCCCCAAGAGTGCCCGGTGGCCGGGATCCTAAGTCCGTGCTGGGATGTCAGTCTCCTGTGTCGCCTTGGCCAGGCTCCGGTTCTCAGCTATTTCATCAAACACTCTACCAGGTGTTGCTGCGGAGATGCTTTGCAGATGTGGTGAACATCTACAATCAACTGACTTTGTCAACATCTACGTTATCAGCAGATAATGCCGGTGGGCCTCAGTCAGCTGAAGGCCCTAAGAGCAAACGCTGAGGTTGCCCCGAAAAGAAGGAATTCTGCTTCAAGATACAGCATAAATTCCTGCTCGAGTTTGAAGCCTGCTGTTTGCCCCATGGATTTCGAGCTCACTGGCCCTCTCAATCAAGCAAGCCAATTCCTTAAAATAAATCTCTAGCTATATCTATCTGTATCTATATATGTCTGTCTCTGTGTCTGTATCTATCTGCATGTCTATATCTATCTACCTATCTCTATCTACATCTATATATCATCTCTAGCTCTGGCGATAGCTACATCTATATCTCTATCTCTCCTATTAATTCTGTTTCTCTGGAGAATCCGTTTGAGACAATGGCTGAGAGTCAAGGCATCACCTAGAAGAATGTCCAATCACGCAAGGATCCAAGTGGAGAGACTCAGCCCAGGTCCAGCTGCGTTAAGAGGTGGGTTAATTAGGCTGGATGGTGGTCATGGGGCATAAACGGCAGTAAAAGGTCTTGCATGGGAGAGACACCCTGGTGTCTGGGGCTAGAGCTACTGTTTAACTCTTACAGGGTTCAGGGGACTGATGAGATACAGTGCTGTGTCATGAACCCCAGAATTTACTGCCTCACGATGTCATATAGTTTGCACTCTGCCACTTTCCCATATTACAGTCGCAATGTGGAAAAGCCTGGATGTACTACGCGTGGGACATAAGGAGGGGTGGATGCCCGTATTAGGGTCTCCAAAGAGACAAAACCAATGTATGCAATACACACACACACATATATATATATATATACACACACACACATATATATATACATACACACACACACACACACATATATATACACACATGTGCAAATATCTACTTATGTATCTATCTACGCTAGGAGCTATATTATTTACCAATTCCTTCTTCTTTGGGAAACCTCAGTGTTTACTCTTAAGGCCTTCAGCTGATTAGACATGGCCCACCTACATAGTGGAGAGTAACCTGTTTTACTCAAGTTAACTCATCAGAGATGTCAGCCACATCCACAAAGCATCCTCAGGGTAACATCTAGCTAGTGTTTGACCAAACAACTGGGTGCCACGGCCGAGCCAAGTTGACACCTACAACTGACCATCTGGACATCGCATAACTTTGGATCCAGGCCAACCTGGAAGGTGGTCATCCTCACTGTGTAAACTGGGCGAGAGGCCACCTCCTGAAGCCTCAGTTATCTTATCTTTCAAATGGGCCTGATAGAAATTCCTTAGAACAAGTGTTGAAAGAATTAAGTACGTGCCCAGTCAGAGGTGGATTTTGTTATTGCCTCGTCCACTGCTCTGGGGGACGGTGAGGCATCAGTGGAAGAAGAGAAATTAGGGGGAGGCTGTGTGCAGACTCTGGAGGAAAGCAATTTTTCTTGTAACCCGAGATGGTGGCAGCACAGACCCCAGTTTGGAGATGTGCCCCTGGGGCCTGTCCCACTTTGTCACAATTCCACAAGCTACCAAACAAGCGCCCGATTGCCATCCGAGGTTGCCGGCCTCTGCCTGCAAAGGAAGGCCTCTCTCAGTGGAGTTGGTTAAGGCCTAGGTTTTTTTTCTCTCTGTCTGTCCCCTCTCCCAGGACTCACACACAGCCTCGTTGTTAGTACCTCACACACCTGGCAGAAGACAGTCCTGTTTAAAGCTGGATTCCTTTCTAGGAACCAACAGCTGACTGCAGCACAGTGTTCTCCTAGGAAAGTAGGTCTACAGAGCAGATACGATTACAACCCATCCAGGTCAACGTGAAGGAAAACCAATAGCAAAACCAGAAGCAAATAAAAAATAAAATTCAGCTGCTTAAACCCCCTTGACTGGCATCAAAATATAGGTACAAATGAATTCCTGGGCTGACGCACAGCCTGAGACACCCAGAGTGTTATGATGTGTCACTTAGGTCATGGCGAACCGCGCGCCAGGGCTGCCTCCCTCAGAGCAAACAGGTCAGCACCACATTTCTTTGCTGTTATGTAACTGTTTTCACTTAAAGGATTACTTGTCCTCCTACAAGAAAGAGCCGTCCACCTTCTTCTCATGGTACGAAGGCTATTTCACCAACCCCACACGTACGTATATAGATTTCATATGTACACTTTCGCTACTTTAATTGATGACAGGAATGGAAAACTGACTTCCCTTTGTGACCACATTCAAAGGCTTCCCTTTGCTCTTAGCTTTCTGGATATTTCATTTGATTATAGAGTAATTCTGAGCCCTAATAATATCATCAATCAGTGAGATGAAAGGGAGAGCTATGAAATTCTACGGAGGACCAATTTCAGGGCCCTGACACTGATCTTTCCTCTTCTGGTTTCTTGAAAACAATTCCTGAAAAAACATTTCAAAAAGAAACTTTTTTTCCCAGAGATTTCAAACAGGATGTTATTACTGCTTGTTCTATTACATTAGAAAACCTTTATTAAAACCACCTTTCTCTGGCATTTCAAATAGAGAGGCATGTAGCAAATTTGGCAAACACAAGAATACTTCTGTAATGCTGAACAGAAATACATATGCGTTTGTAACATGAAGCATGCATGTTGTGTTTTGAAAATTCTCTCCTCTTTCTATGCCTTATTCTCTTGGTTTCATGGAAAAATAAGCCTTTAATCAAATTGAGATTTATCTTCAAACCCTTGAAACTCCTGTAACAAAAGGGGGTATTGACTCACCATTAACCAGACAATTTCCACCTTCGATTCTGGGCAATTCAGTATCCAAAGTTGCTTTAGTAAATTCTACATTTGCTACTTTGGTGGTCAACGAGAACTAACTTAATTAACTAATTTATAAATCAGGATTTCAGACTGTGTAACACCGATCTGATTAGGCTGAATGGGGCTATAGAGCAAGGCGGTGTGTTCCCTGTGCTCTGAGATGTTACCTGAACATATTCATTTATTTTTCAACATTTGTCCTGTGTGTAGGGTACACAGCCCTGCCCTTGATGAGTTTCTACCATATCGAGTTAACCCACTAGTGTAGCAGTTATCAGTTATCTACCAGCAATGTCCAGTAACAAACAACCGCAAAAACAGTGAACTATCAAAATAGATGTTTATTTTGCTCACGCTTCTGTGGTGTTCAACAGATCCAGGCTTGTCTGGGCTGGTCTGTGCTGGGCACACACATGGCTTACGTGGGGTCAGTCTAGAGCATTCTTCTGACCTTGGCTGTACTTACCGCATGTCTGGGGGTCAGCTGGACATTGGCTGACCTAGGGCAGCCTCAATCAGGAAGATGATGGTCACTCACGTCTGCTCCACATGCTTTGTCTTCCCTGGAGAGCCTGCTCGGACATGTTCTCATGTCAGGGAATGGTAGCCAGGGCCAGGGCAGCTCCAGCCGTTCAAAGGCTTTTTGGGACTCAGCTGAATGTCAGTGTTTGCTGGCATCCTATTGGCCAAGGGAAGTCACATGGTCAACTGAGAGTAAGAGTGGGAGGGGTCTGCAAGGTGAATTGGCAAAAAGCTTGGAAATAGGGAGGGGTGGAGAATTGAGGGCCTTCCTGTAATCTAACACGCTTAGCGCACGAAGGTGTGCTTAAGAGGAGAACAAAGTGGTGACCAACTCAGAAGAGTGAGAGATGAGAGCTCTCTGACCCTTGTATCAGGGAAGGCTTCCTGGTGGAGGTGACAGAGTCAGACACACACTGTCACATCACAGACGTCATCCCCGGAAATGGCTCTCACTCTGAAATTGTACACTGCAGGACCCCGGAGTCATGTCCCACTCACATGGCACCTGCCCTTGGACTTATCTTCCAGTTTTCTTCCTACCTCCCAACAACGTCTGTACCCTCGACGCCCTCTGCAACATCTGACAAGCAAACCTTGAGCTCAGGTTAGAGACAAGCCTCTCTCTGGAGAAAACTCAGAAAATGAGCATGTTGGGGCCATTAATGATTGTTGGTCTCCAACCTCAGCTTGACCCTAACCATATTTAATAATCCCTTTACTCCTGGCTGCTCAGTTCCCTGTCTGCCTGAAATGATTGCTAAAAACGTTCACTCAGCCTGGCAAATTCCAACCAGATCCTGACTCGTCTTCTAGGCTGGTGAGGAAAAGCGGGGCAATCTGGGTGGGTGATTACAACGTCCTCGTGCTGCCCACAAAACTTTGTGGCGTCCCCTTCCTTCCTTCTTTCCTCCCTCCCTCCCTCCATCTCCCCCTTTGTCCCCACTCCTCATCAGACCCCTTCTTCCCACATCACTCCCCTCCCTCTCTTCTCTCTCAGAAGCTCCAACCCTTCTCAGGTGCAAGGACAACAATTTCAGTCTCCTGTGTCCTCGGAGATGTTGGTTCATCAGCTTTCCCATCTCTCCCCTTTAGCATCAATTGTTCTTTTTTCTCTCTTTTATCCACAATCTATGAACTGCCTCTCATCCTAAAAAAAAAATAAGATAAGAGGAACAAAGGAAAGCCATGGACTTGGCATCTGTGCTGTATCTATAGCCATCTTGCCTTCTCCACCAGCCACATGCATGAAAACTCCGTGTTTTCTTCCCACTCACCCACTTCCCGTTCCTTCTTCAGACCCTGGAATCTGCTGCACATCATTGGAAGCCCAATGACCAATGACTTCATTAGTCTCAAACCCAATGGCTGGTTTCCCACCCTTATCTGTCTGGTGGCATCCACCGCCTTCAATCCTGGGTACTTGAGATTCCCTTCCACCGGAGAACCCAGTCTCCTTCAGACCCACCTTTTCCTCATTCCTTCCCTGAATGTTCTTCTGCTCCTTCTGGGATTCCTCTCTGCGGGTCCTTTCCCCTTTGGGGTTCCTCTGAGCACCCACTGGGGCAGACCGTTTCCCACCTTGTCTATGCCTTCTCCAGACAATCGTGGACCCTTGCAGGAGTTCACTGTCATCCACATGCCTGTGACGTTCACAGTGACGTTTCCAGTTCTAAACTCTTCCAAGGCTCAAAACTTTGACACTTCTGCTGTTGGCACACTGTGTAGACACAGTTGCCTCAGGTGGGCCCCACTCTGTGGCCCCGGTGGAGTTCTGCACCTCAGATCCTGTTACCAAACCAAACTTGGGTCCACTCATCCATGTGCAGTAAAGCAAATCTACTGACACTGGGTTGTGGTGAAGGAAAGTACAGCCTTTATTGCAGGTGTCAAGCAAGGAGAATGGGCAGCTCATGCTCAAAAGACACAAACTCCCCAATGGCTTTCAGGGAAGGGGTTTTAAAGGCTGTGTGAGGGAGGGGGCTGCAGGGTGCCTCATCAGCTTGTGCCCAATTCTCGGATTGGTTGGCATCAAGGTGACTTTTCAAGTATCATCAACCTTCTAGTTTTAACTAATCTAGGGTCTAGGTGCTTGTGGTCAGCAGTTTTCATCTGGTGGGAGTCTGATTCCTATACAAACAACTTAGGAATGTGTGTCAGACCTTTATCTCTATCTTTCAGAGAACAGGGAATACAGCAATTTTGCCATGTGGCAGATTTATAGTCTAAATTGTTACCAGTTTCCCCGCCCAACAGCTATTCTTTGTTTCTACATCTTCACATTTCCCATCATTAACTCTTTTTTTAATTTAATTTTTATTTCATATTGGAATATAGTTGATTTACAATGTTGTGTATGTTTCAGGTGTACAGCTAAGTGATTCAGTTATGCATATACATATACCCATTCTTTTCCCATATAGGTTATTGCAGAATATTGAGTAGAGTTCCCTGTGCTATATAGCAGGTCCTTGTTGATTATCTATTTTATATATAATAGTGTATGTATGATAATCCCAAACTCCTAATTTATCCCTCCCCTGCCCCATGTTCCCCCTTTGGTAACCATAACTTTGTTTTCAAAGTCTGTGAGTCTGTTT
Organism: Grampus griseus; assembly: GCF_964374135.1. Taxonomy (NCBI): domain Eukaryota; kingdom Metazoa; phylum Chordata; class Mammalia; order Artiodactyla; family Delphinidae; genus Grampus; species Grampus griseus. The sequence continues at coordinate 3,090,165 of NC_139012.1, read as the reverse complement.
CTGTTTTGTAAATAAGTTCATTTGTATCATTAACTCTTGAGCCAGCCTTCTGAGACCCAAGGGAGGCCTGAGAGACTAAAGTCAAAGCCTTTAATAAATAAATAAATAAATATAATAAAGCCAAAGCCTTTTACTTCAAAGGATAGGGACACAGCAGCTTATATACAGTTTCAATCCCCCTTTTTCTTTGATGCTCCTCCATCTTGAGGGGAGCTGGTTCAGGAAAAGAAAGGGAGTAAAGTTTGGGGTAGAGAGGTTCATCATAAACTCAGCAGAGGAGCTCAGTTTTAGGGGGACTTGGCTTCAGTCTCTGTTCTCTTCTTCCTACTCCTGGTCGTCTCCCACCTCTTGCTACTCTTGGTCGCCGCCCCCCTTTCCTTTTCTGCACACACGTCTGAAATGCAATCTTATTTTCCTCTTCCAACCGTATAATTTAAATCCAAAATGGCAGGTGTTCTGAGTGGAGAAGAAGAAATTTCAATGATTTTGCAAGTTAATCCTCTATCATTGAAACCTTCTGTGCATCTCTCTAAACAGATGAATTCCTCATCAGTGTTATCATGGATGATTAACCGTCCACATGTCCTGTGTCATGAGTTGTACAAGAACCAGCTCAACTAAACCTATTTTTTATTTGCCAGAAGCTTACAATGAAAAAAGTGAGACGAAGTTGTTACAACTTGAGGTAACATTTAAACGCCTGTGGTATCAACATCGACTGAAATTAAAAGCCTTCAGTTATCCAATCATTGCCCTGTTATTAGTTCCCGAATGGGCAAAAGTAGAAGCGGAGCTTCACGGTTAAATGCACAGCCTCAGGGTAGAGAGAGAAAACATTGCTTTCCCTTCACATAATCGTAAGGATTTTGAGGGGCTGTGGTGGGCAGACCCATGGTGATGCCAGTGACCCTGAATTCTGGTTCACACCCTTGTACCACTCCCTCCCCTGAGTGTGGGGAGTGCCTGTGACATGGTTCTGACTTTATGGAGCTGCACAGAGCCATCACTCTGTGATCCCACCATGTTTCTTGGGCACCATCCTGCAGTGTACGGGGGCCAGGGACGCTCCTTGCTTAGCTGCACGGTAGGTGCTCATGTCCTGAGAGGCCATGCAAGGAATCATGAGTGTCGCTAGGAGCTGAGGGTCTCGGTCCTACGGCTGCCTAGAACTGAATTCTGCCAACAACCAATTAGCTTGGGAGAGGCCCGCTCGCCTCACAGGAGACTGCAGCCCGGCCGATACCCTGATTTCACCTTGGGGGGTTGTGAGAGTCTGAGCAAAGACCCAGTGAAGCTGTGTCCAGATATATAGATACATCTCCAGGCGTATGACCATAATCTGCAGGGCAGGTCGACAACCAGGAAGCCCAGACAGGAGTAAATGCTGCAGTCTTGAGCAGAATTTTTTCTTCTCTGGGAAACCTCTGTGTTTGCTTTTAAGGCTTTCAACTGATGGGATGAGGCCCACCCACATGATGAAAAGGAATCTCCTCTCCTTTAATCTGTGATGGTAGATATCAACCACACCTACAAAAGACCTTCACAGAAACACCTAGATTAGTGTTTGATTGAATGACTGGGTATTCTCACCTACCCAAGTTGACACATAAAATTAACCATCACAACAATAAAAAGAAGATAAATTCCAAAATAACAGAAGACAAAACAAAAATATCAATAAAAAAATCATTAGAATAGAACAATGGAAGATTTTTTTTTCTATAACTTTTGAGTGGGAAGATCTACCTAAACCATGACTCAAACATAAAATGAAACAGTCGATTAATTGAACCTATTACAATTTTTTAAAATTTGTATATACATAGACACTCCACTGAACTACATATGCAATTTAAAGACAAATGACACTTTTGAAATAAATGTTTACTATTTAAAGACAAATAACACTTTTGAAATAAATGTTTGCTATTTGTATCATAAAGGGCTAATTTCATAAATATATAAAAAGCTCTCACAAATCAATAAGATCAAGAGCACATAGAGAAATGGGAAAAAAGATATGAACAGAGAGCTTACAGAAAAAGAGTGGTTGTTCTTAAAGTGGTCGAAAAACAAACTCTGTGCATAAAAAGAAAACCGTATTAAATTTACATTGAGAAACCATAGTTTTTTGCCTAGAAGATTAACAAAGATGTAAAGCTCTGATGTCACCCCATGCTGAGACAAAGAGCTACTCTTGTGCATCGCAGGTGGCAGTGTGAACAAGGACAATCCTGGTCTAATATTTACCAAAATTATAAAAGCATATTCCCTGTAACTCTTTCAGAAATTTTTCCTACAAATATACTCACACAATCCAAAGTAATGTATGTATATGGCCATTTATTATAGTATTTCCTTTGTAATAGTAAAAAGTTAGAAGAATCTACATCTTTTAAAAAGTCTCATTAAATGTTAGGAGGTATCAATACAACAAAATACTTCCATCCCATAGGGCTCTGTTTCGTGTGATGCTTTTTTCCTGGATTTGCAGTCAAATCCTGGGGAGTAGTGCAGAGAGGGGTGGGGAAGAGAGGAGGGATTCTGTCCCATGCTTCCAGTCTTCCTGGCACCACAAAGAGCATATGAGTCCTCATTTCTCCTGGGGAAGGAAAAGTCACAGCACAGAGAAAACCACAACACATGTCACAGTCTCTTCACCCTGGTCGCATCTTCCAAATGACCCTCCATGGACATAAACGCCATGGTCCCTCTCAGATCCGTCTCACTACTTGGTCCCCATAGATGCTCAGTCCTCACTGCCAGGCTCTTCTCCATCCCAGGGCCTGGATATTCTGTGTGTGTGCTTCAAATACCCAAGTCAAAGGGGACAGTGTTTCTGTGATCACCTTGGTCTGTCTTTACACAGAGTTACTTGTGGTGGGTTGAATCTTGTCCCCCCAAAACACAGGTTGAAGTTCTAACCACCAGTGCCTGGGAAAGTGACCTAATTTGGAAATAGGGTCATTGCAGATGTAATCGGTTAAGAAGTTGAACTGGAGTAGGGTGGGTCCCAATTCAATAAGACTGGTGTCCTTACAAAAAGAACACAGAAACATAGAAAGAGAGCAGGCCACATGCAGACAGAGACAGAGGTTGGGGTGATGCACTTACAAGCCTAGAAACACCAAGGATGGCCGGCTACCCCAGCAGCTGGAAGAGGTGAAGAAGGACCCCACCCAGAGTCTAGGGAGAGCTCAGCTCTGCTGACACCTTGATCCTGGACTTCTGGCCTCCAGAACTGTGAGAGAATACAATTCGGACTTTTTAAGCGTTCCAGTTTGTGGTCCTCTGTTATGGCAGCCCCAGGAAGCTAACTCCGTACTCTAAGGAGGGAGCTCGACTGGTGTGATGATGAATACATGACGCTTTTGGTGTCAGAGCACAGAGTGCCTCTGTCTAATCACAACCCAGATCCCTCCCTCAGGCCCCTCACCCAATCCCAACTCCAGACGCAGAGTCCAGGGCTGGGGAAGGAAGGAACAGCCATTTGAAGAGGAATAATTGCCTTGAAATAATGGCCTCCATTCTTTCCATCTCGTCAGCACTGCACCCGCCCACTGGGCCTCTGCTCAAATCATCATTCTTTCCACCGTCCACTTTCCACTCAGCAAGCCTCTTAAAAGTTGGGCACCACCATCTCTCAAGGAAGTCTGTCACTTGTAGGACAGTGTGTGTGGTTAAAAATGTTTGCTTTTATTTTGAGCTGAAGTTCCATGGACCACATCTAACCTTCTTGAACATTATAGAATTCTGCTTCTTCTTCAACATCCATGAGCATATTTGAAAAGTCACAATCTTGGAAGTCAGCCCTGAGAAAATTCTTCATGAAACAAAAATGTCCTTGGTCTCCTTTATTTCCAGTTATCTACTTTGACACTTTGGCTTTGTTTTCAATACAAACTTCGTAGTTCACTAGACTCCAAAGCGGCAGTAGATAAATTTCTAAACAAGAAGAGCAAATACTGATATTTCCATTTCCAGTCAATGTAGCAGCACCAAAGAATGAAAGCCCAGCTTCTCAAAACACTTTTCACTGAATGGCTAAAAAAAACCAAAAAAGTGGGCACCATATTTAACAACACTGAAAGGAAATATGGTAGCTTTATTTTTGACTTAACACAATGCAACTCAGTAAAATATGTACTTTTTTTCTTTTTTTAATGTCACCATTCCTTACATACAAGCACAAGTAATAAAGTTTTTTTTAAATGTTTAAGATGGTCACTCAACCCTGATCAATGCAGAGAAGGACAAATATATCAATACACTATACTGAGTCCCATTGATATCTGCTCTGAATATGTAAGACACAAGTGCCTCCAAGGCTTCAAACATTCACTCTTCCCTACATTCCACAGAGGGTAAGAGTCCATCACACTAAGTTTAATGTCACATACAATATGCTACTGATGTCTCCAGAAGATGATTTCCAAATAGTGCCCTTCTTGCGTGAAACCTTATTCACGGCTCTCATGCCTTAAAAACAAAGAATGTCTGTAGGCATCCATTTGATAACCAGAGGGTTCAGTAATACTGCAAGAAATTGGGTACCTAAGGACAGTATAAAATACTTTCAAAGGTGAAAGATGGCCTTGGGTAACATCATCTCCACACACATAGTGGTTCTAGCAGCCCATCCCAGCATCGGAGCAGTGATGAAATAGAGGGTATTTCCTCGCCTTCTGCCACGTTCCTTTGCTCTCTCTCCACACTGGCTTTAAGAGAACTGAGTGTCGCAAATCCTTTAAACTCAGTCTATCCTCAAAAATAGGCAAGAGGATATTATGAAGGAAAAATGAAATACTTCATCACCCTCCCAGCTAAGTGCTGGATGGAGGCTTGTGTGTTGCAGTTCTAGGGGTGCTGCAGACCATGGAATCCCATCACCCCCACGGGGTGAGCCTCATTATAGGACTAGAGAGAGGAGGGAAGAGAATCACAGAGACTAGACCTTAAAATATGGACAGAAGTGAAATTGGCTTTCTCCTCCCAGCTTTAAAGAACCATGTTTTCAAGTAAAACCACATTAATGCTACCTCTAGTCTGAGCTCTTCAAGGATGAAGCGTTTCTTTGCAGTCATCTATGTTCTGTATCACCCACTGGAAGACCAGGCCCCCGTGGCCAGGAAGGCAGGCAGCTGGGCCCTTATCTGGATGATTCAGAAGAAAAGATAAAAAGCTCCTCTGCTCCAAACTGCCCAAATCATTTAGGAGCAAGTAAAACGTGTTGTCTGAAATAACCAGGGAATCGACACACACTTCCTTCCCCCATTTGCCGGTAAAGATCTGGCGAGACTGGGCTCCAACAGTCAGTTTTTCATCCTGGATTAAAATAGACAAAATTGACACAAACAGATGACTGTCTGGGAATGAAGGGAGACGTTGTCTCCTTTGAAGCTGATGGGAAGTAGAGTTCAATAATTGAAACAGCAGAGCTTCGACTGCACCATCTCTGCTGTTTCCTCAATACGCGTAGGGATGCCCGGGCACTCACCATCCCTTAAAGTCTTATTCTGAAGTGACCATCATCCTTTCTTATCAATGTGTAGATTTCTAGCTCCATCTTTTCCAGTGTGGTCCCTCCAAACGTCACACGTGTGGATTAGTAGTAAATGTTTCTCTGCCATCAGGTTTTCTTCCACTGATCAGTTCTCTGGGTCACTGAAGGTGCTTCCTCCACATGAGACAATCACTCCTCCTGGGTTTATTTATTTGTTTGTTTGTTTTCATTTTCTCATTGGCGTTGTTTCCCCTAAACACCAAACACCCTCGATATAATTAATATCTCCCATAAAAGCACCTTGCAAATGGTATCGCTGACTGCAGCTTACAATGGTTACAAGAGAGACACAACACATGGATTCAGACAAAAATATGAAGAGGTGTCTGGCTGTAGATGGATTTTATAATGTAGCTCTCGGGCCTCTTCAATCAGAAAGAAGGTGAGGCTCTGAGTTATCACAGCCAACAGATTTGGCACATGGATTCAATTAGTCTGATGTGTTCTTTGTCTACGCTGAGTGCTAAGAGGACACTTAGGACACATGATGAAGCTTGGGGACCATCGCTTTGGCAGGGGTGGGCGGGTGCAGGGATTCCTCCCCTGGGCAGAAGTTCTCCTCCATACTGGATCTGAAACTCGGTGGGCTGGGGGTGGGGGGGACCACAGAGGAGGAAGATGCACATTAGCGGTGGGTGATGGGGGGAGGGAGGGGTGGGGCGAGGTGGGGCAGCAGAGTCTCAGCCAGGGTGCCACACGGCGAGGGAGGGACCAGCAGGGGCCCCCCTCCGTGGGAACACAGCCCATTTCTCCTCTATAGAGAGCTGTGGTGAGAAAAGGAAAGTGACCAGAAGCTGAACGTGAAGTGTAAGTATCTGTTATGACTTTCAAATGAGGGCACTAAAACTACTCTTTTTAAAGGGAACAAGGCCAAGCTGAAATGACTAACTAATTATTCTGAAAATACGACTGAAATGTATGTAAGCACAAAACAGGTCGTGCTCACAAACCAAGAGATCCACTGCGCTGGTGATTTCACATCAATTACCACTGACTTTGGGATCCGCGTCCCAACACTGAGGAAGGAAGCAGCCGGAAGAGCTGGGCAGTAGCAGAACCCACACCCAGGCTGAGCTTTCGGGGTCCCTTGTTCTACTAGAGAAAACAATTCCAGACAGGAGGGTGCATTTTAAAATTTACTGACGCTTGTTCTCTAGATAGTCTCCAATTTCGAGAGGTAATGCAGCATCCGACAAAGACCTAATGTCCCTCTTCTGTGCCCAGGAGGCCAGGCCTGTGTTCTCCGTGACCCATCACCAGCTTTCCTGAGCATTTGAGGAACCATCAGAACACAAATCCAAGGGCTTATACTGGCCCCGCTGACACGTCTGACATTTCACATCACAGAGCTATAAAATTCTAAGAGTCGTTCTGCAGCAGTGCCAACCAGCTGAGAAATGCACATCCCCCGTCCATGTCATCCTGTATTTGATCAGAGATGAAAGCAGCCCGTTTTGAAAGGAAAGTGCATTAAAACATCTGATTCCTGGGATGTATTAAAGACAGCAGAGTCTAGCAGAGATCAAGGGGAAAGACATAACCAGTCAAGAGGGGAAAACACTTTGTTTTAGGAGGAAAACCAAGAATAAAGTGAGGTTGGTGATGCCTGTACAAATCTGTGCCATTTCCAGGGTGGTGAAATATTATGTAATCCCAGGATTTCAGTGCTGAAGGGACATCAGAAGTCGTCTGGGTCAAGCCCTGTATTTACACATTGGGAATATGACCTCTGAAAAATTAAGGGAAAGGCTGTAGATTTTAAAATATATATGCATGGGGGAAAATTAGAAAATGACAGTTTCTACTTCACTGGCTCTGAAATACATGTATTTCCTTATTGTTTCTTCATTGTGTGACACTCCCTTTTTTTTAGAACCCTTTGATTTGAAATTATTTTGGGTACTTAGAAAATGAACCAGTGATTATCTGAAGGAACTGGACTTATTACCACACAGTTAATCCACACAGCGTTCTGGGCTTAAAGTTCTTGTTTGTGTTTCTCAATAAAGTAATTAAAGAGAATGGCTTTCCCTGGTGCATGATTTTAAAATCAATATATTTTTAAGGTCCTAAGTAAAAAGTTTGAAAGACCGGTTCTGTTTGTGTGATTTAGAGATTCAAGATGCAATTTTGTTTGTTTTTTTCAGATTACAAAGTGACAAATTTCCAGGATAACCCATGTATGCTTTTAGTTATGTCAAGGGGGAAAGAACGAGAAGAAAAGTGTTCTTGGATGCAGATTGCCCTACAACAGGGTTTCTCAACCTGGAACTGCTGACATATTAGGTCAGATAATATTCGTCATGGGAGCTGCCCTGTACATTGTGGGATGTTTAGCAGCCTCCCTGGACACCATCTACTAGGTGCCAGGAATCCCCTTGCCTCCAATGTGACAGCCAAAATGTCTCCAGACATTGCCAAGTGTCCCTGGGGAGGGAAGGGTGAAGACATCTCCTGTTGAGAACCACTGCCCTACAGAAAGGGACATCCAGACACTGCTGCATTTAAAGCAAAACTGGAGTGGCTAAAGGAAACAGATTTAGTATAGGAATCTTATTTCAATGGAGGCTTTGGAATATAACTGTAGGTATGACCAGTCTAAGAGAGAGTGATGTTATGTGATTCAGTCTTGGGAGAATTTACACTAATAATAATACTACTAATAACTGAGGTCTAGTGCTCTATCTGAACAGTGTCATTCAATCCTACCAGCAGCGCTTTGAGGAGGGCAGGATTTTTTATCCCCACTTTTCAGATGAGGAACAGCAGCCTTACAGGAGGCGTGGGCATAAGTTCTCACGAAGCCAGGATGCGGGAGATGGAGGACGCAGCCCAGTTCTTGGTCTTCTCCACCCCCAGGTCTCACTGGTGGCCATTCCAACTCATAGGAGGTCATTTCCATAGAATGTCATTGACCTGACAGCTTCAGATTATATTGTTTTGTTGGTCTATTTTTGTCATTTTGACCAGCGATGGTGATCTATTCTACCTCTTTGTTCTACACTCATCTAGGACTCTAGGGAATTTGAACATTTTAGCAATTACGATGCAGATAAAAGCAGAGTGGATAGTCTGCAGGTTGACAAAGATCGTGGTTCCATTTCCACAGCCTCAAATATCATCTCCCCAGAGCTCCCCCAAACCATGCATTCCAACACCTCAGCCATGGAGCACTGCGATTTTCAAGGGTCAGTTAGAAATAGTCTTTCTTTTTAATTTTCATTCAAAGTGAAAAAGAAACTTAATGCTGAAAAGTAAGACTTAGATCCTTGAAGGACCGAGGCATCTGTAGAACACGCTCTTGAAATAAAATCTCAGCAAACAGGCAGCGTCCAGCCCCAGACAGTAATGGCCACGAGGAAACCAGAGCATCTGGCAGCTCAGATCCATCACCAGCTTTCAGAGGGGCCTCATGACTGATGAATAAACATTAACATTATAAATGAATATCAATAAATATTGTGTGTGGGTGATTAATCATATGACAACAAAAATAATTGCAGGGGCACATTTCTGGATCAGACAAATGTTTGAAGTTGAAAATAATAAAATACGCTTTGCCCATAAGAAACTATAAGGCCAACGTTTACATAGAATCTTTCTCTTTTGTCTTTTTTCATTAATACTCTAGAAATGATGACGAAATGATGACGAAATGATGACAAATTCTACCTTTGACCGTTGGGCAGGGTGATGGTTTCCCAGTAAGCACGACTGCAGACATGGCCTGCAAATGACCTCCAAATAAACACACTCTCTGAACGACCCGGGATCAACAACACGCTATGTACCATCTAAAAAAAAGTGAACAATTTAGCTGTGGCAAGCCATCTGTCCCCTTGGAGAAAATATACATTAAGACGCTTAGATGTGACGCGTGACAGAGGAAGAGGGAGCGCACGGTCACGGAGACAAAGGATTCAGTTCAATTTATCTGGGGAGGCGAGGCCAGGACAGCATCTCTCTGGGTGGCTGGCAGAGCAGCCCCGTGAACGATGCTCGTGGCCAGAGGCCATGATAAAAGGATGGATTCAGCCACCTTCTTTCACCGGCCAGTTTTGACGAGCTCTACCCACAACCTGATGGCTATTTTCCAAAGCTGCTCTAAAAAGGCAACCCAAATGGGAATGCTATGTTTCGACATGGCAGGTCTGAGACTGAAATCAGGTTCAGGAAAGTGGGCCATGCTTTTCCCGGTGATCTCTTTCATCCTCCCGTATGTTCATTGGCAAGTAATTAAAGGCACGTAGGCACGTGCACACATACGAGAGCAACTCGAGTCATAGTAATGTCACTGACGAGAAAAGTAATAAACAGGAAGAAATTAAAAGAACCCAATAGGCCCAGAAAAAAATCTAACAGATTTAATCAGGAGAAACGAATATTCTCCGAGCCCCGTTACAAAGAACCCTGGTGCCAAAAAAACGTGGCAGAAATGGGATCATTAAAATGGATATGGGAAGGGGTGACAGATACACAGATGAAGCAGGGACATATCTGGACGAGACAAGTAGCCCCAGCAGAATTCAAATGAGAGATTCAAACCTAAAACAAGAGATGGGCCAGATGCAAAGAGGAGCAGCAAAAGGATGGAGTAATTGAATCTGTCCACGGCTGCACTGCCAGGAATCCTACAGGTTTCCCAGGCGGATCCTGGGACATCCAGCATCTTATTTCAGCTAATCACGTGCGCCTCGCTCTGACACCGTTCATATCTGCTGCAGAGTCGGGATTCTGAAGATGTGACAAGCCATTGGCGATGATTACTCACTTCGTAGACACGCATACTGGCTCGCCCTACTAAGCAGACAGAATCGATCATTCATGTAATACAGAAAGGGATTAGACAATTTGACTTCCCTTTTAGAATACTTCTCATGCACATTGATTGATGGGTTCTTTTCAAATTGCTTGCGGCAGCACGCATTTAGCAACATCATGAATGTCTGTGTCTAGTGAGCAACCTTATCCTCAAGATATGTATTAGAGCATGCTGGAAAGTTTCATAATCAATTACCTAATCTATACCGGGAAAAGAAGGATGCTGGAGCCTCCCTGCTCCTTCAGATACACCCACCACATAATGGCCACCTTCAGGGAGTGCTACCAGGTGCTGGACCTTTACATACAGTTTCCATTTATTTATAAACAAATATTGATAGAGTGGCCTCTCCATGCAAGCACTAGGGTGAGACTATCCTCAGTGAGCTTGATGTCTAGTCCCCCAGTAAGTGGCAGAGCTGGGTCTCAAGGCCAAGCCAGTCTGCCAACAAAGCCCTGCTCTTTCAGCAGTGCATCCCACCTCCTGTGTTGGTGGAAGTCAGCCCATCCAACAGAGACTTCTGCCATGATGGAAACATTCTACATGCGCTGCCCAACATGGTAACCCCCAGCTGCACATGGCCAAGGAACACTGGAGATGTGGCTACTGCAGCCGAAAAACTAAACATTTCACTTTATTTCATTTAAAATTTAATTTAAATAGCCTCATGTGGCTAGTAGCTGCTCTATTAGACAGTGCAGAAGGGGGACTACTGACCCAAGATATCCTAACAACAAGTAATAACTTTAAAGTCAAGGATGCTCAGAAGATGGGGAGCCATGGCAGCTGCAGTTGTTGCCAGCACAAGGAGCGACCTGGGGGGCAAGGCTGCCTCTGCTGCACAACACAGCTGCTGCAGCTCCTGTCCCTTCTCACTACAAAACAGGATCATAATTCCCCTGAAATCAGGTCATCATTTAACTTCTAAAAATGTATCAGATCCTTGGATCCCCAAGTGCCATCTTCACTTTAAAGTATATATTTACTTTTACATAAGTCATCCATGAAAAACATCTAAAGAAAAACTAGACGATGCAGAAGAGGAAAGGACACAGCACCCCAGTCCCATTATCTTGTCTCCTGGCTATCTTCCCACAGTACACATGCCTACTTATACACCCATGTTACCATCTTCTTATTTTAACTTTCTAAAAATTAGATTACTCTCAACATCCTCTTCTGGGTCCTGCCCTTCTCACTTACCAACACTTCATGAACACCTTGAGGAACATAGAATTATTTTAAGTATTTTCCTCACTTTTCAAAACATATCTAGGAACATACAATTACTTTACATACTTGCATAATGTTCTCTTTTCTAGGCATACACTGGTTCATTTACTCAATCCCCTATTTGGGATAAGTTGGGTTGCTTCTAAGATTTTGCTATCACAAATAATGGTGGAATGATTTCTGTGTACACATTCGTACACTTGACTCTCTCCTTTCAAAAAAGTTCTCCAAGTAAAATTGCTGGGTAAAAAGGATAATTGCTGGTTCTTAGGAATTTAGATTCTGATCACTAACTTGTCCTCTCCAAAAAAAAAGTATCAATTGACACTAAACTGCAGACAGCTCCTCCAAAAGCGTTCCTTGCCCTGAGCCCACATGTCTTTCTGTAATTTCCCCCTCTAACACTTGCAGTCAGCTAGGACAAACCTTGCAGCTCATCAGTCTGACAGCCCATGAATATTTGAAGATAACTAGCAATCTCCCCAAAGTCTTATCTTTTTAGTTAAATATTTCACATCCTTTGAACATTCCTCATGTGAAATGGGTCCTAATCCAGTTTGTTTATGTCCCCTTTAAAGTAGTGCCCAGATTCAAATAACAAAATTGAGATAATAGTAACTTTCATTTAATGGGTAGGGACCATGTGTGAGATTCTATTCTAAAGGTTTCAGATTTGCTTTGAGCCTATGATCCCTGCTCTGGACTGAGTGATGGTCCCTCATATGTGGAAGCCCTACCCTCCAAGTTGACTGTATTTGGAGATGGGACCTTAGGAGGAGGTTGATGTTAAATGAAGTCATAAGGGTGGGGCCCTGATCCAATAGGGTTAGTGTCCTTACAAGAAGAGACACCAGTTCTCTGCCAGGTGAGAAGGTGGCTGTCTGTCTGCACGCCAGGAAGGGAGGTCTCACCAGGAATGAAACTGACCAGCACTTTGATCAGGGACTGTCAGCCTTCTGTGGTTCCAGCCACCCAGTCCATGGCATATGTCATGGGCAGCCTGAGCAGACTAAGGTAGTGCCATTTATCCTCAAAGCATCTCAAAAGGTAGTTGCTGCTCTCATCCCCATTTGACGGAGGGGAAACTGAGGCACGGGGAGCTTAAATAACCTACTCAAGATCCTTGCATCACCAGGAAGGAGTAGAGGAGGGATTTGAACCCAGGCAAACAGACTCTGGAACCCACACTCTTAAATCCCATGGTGTACATACCACCTCTTATCTCTAGACACAACCTCTCTGGTCAATATTAAGATGAGCACCTCCTTTGTCTAGAGTTAATACCTTTATTAATGTTGCTCGAGTTCTTTTGGCAACCCCATCACAGCACTAACATACTTAGTATTGTGTCTGCTAAAACCTCTAATTTCTTTTTCACATAAACTTTAGTTAAGCCATGATTTTCCCATACCTGAAATGCAACTGGGGTTTTTGCCAGCAAATGCATTTACCGCAATTGAATTCTCTGCAGTTCTAGAATTGCTCCACATTTCAACGTATCAAGATCTTTGGGGGTCCTGGTTCAAAACCCCCTCATAAGTTTTGTGCTATTCACACAGTAAATAAGCCTGCTTTATGTGGAGGAAGTGTGGCTTATAACCCGTGAAATGTTATGCATATTCGTCATTGTTAGTAAATATTTCCATGCAAGTCATTGATTAATAAATAGGGCCAATGAGGGAACCCTGGAAGAGAAAACTGAAAACTTCTCCATAAGTGTTTTTGCAACTTTTAAAATGCATGCTCCGCTTTTAAAAATATTATGAATGTGTCCCCCACCTTTCTTTTCCTTCATTGGAGGAAAAGAACTCAGCATTATTTTTGAATAAAAACATACTCTTCTTTAAAAGAGAAAACTCTGAGTACGTATGTGAAGCATGATAAATTGCACCATACATAAAACAAAGACTTTATTGCGCTTTGCTTTCTATTTTTGTATTATGAAAACAGTATGCACATGTTTTGCTTTCCAAATATAAATACAGCACGCACCGCATCCTCCCTGAGATGCCAGGGTTTTAGCTTAAATGGGGAGTTTCCACCCTGTTTGCCTCCACAGCCCTGCCCAGTGCTGAGAGCCACATCCCACCTCAGGGTGACTTTTCTGACCTTGGGTCAGAAAAGCATTTTCTAGACTGTGCCCTCTGCGATACTACCCGAGTGTTACCAGCTTCCCTTCAAGAAGCCCAGCACTGAGCACGGCTCCTGGAGTGATGTGGACAGTCACGTGCTGGGGCCTAGACACTGTCTTTGGCAAGTTCAGGGTCCTGCTGCTGCTATACTCTCTTTCTTTTTCTTCCAGAACCCTCATACTATGCCTTCCTCCAGGGAAACACGAAACAGCCACGCAGGACTGTGAACCACACAAGGTAAAGCCCAGGCAGCCACCTCCCAGATGCCCGTGCTCACACAGGTTTCAAGTGCACAGGGCTCCTCAAGGACATTCAGCCCCATCCAGGCTGCTGTGTCCACCTTCAGTCCCAACCTTAGGGTCACTTTTGCTCCTTGATGTCCTCCAGGTTTCCAAGGAAACAGAAGTCTATGACCTCTGAGACCCCAGTTCACCATTTTGGCTTCAGCTGCCCTCGGCAAAGCCCTTACATTGCTTTCAGTGGTTCCCCAGGGTCTGTCCCCAGGTTTTCCTGGACAGTCCCTCCTCCAGCCTGAGAATCTGATTCGGACTTTTTGCTGAGCCTCCAAACAGTGTCTTCACTGCAATCCAACTCTTCCTCTTCTCTCTCTCTAAAAGCCTTGAGCAGCGTTGGTTTCCTGCAACCTGGTCTCCACTACGGCCCAATGAGACAGCTCATGGCCACGGGCACAGCTGACCCGTCAGTGTTCCTCCAACACCATTGTCTGCCCAGGAATGAATATCACTCCTCGGTTGTCCCCACCACAAGGGGACACACCTGAGCCGCTGCACTTCGCGGGCCACAAGCTGATCTGTACATATGAATGTGTGTGCCATGTCTGTGAATCCAGACAAGCCAGCAGCATCTTTCAGTTTAAGAAGCAAAGGGAGCAAAGTGACCCACCTCCCTTCCTGGTGGAGACTCGTGATGCCTCAAGGTGCCTTTGGAGAAGCATCCCAGCCCCTGTGACAGCCGGGCTTCCCCTTAGGTCCCGACTCTCTGTTTTGGTTATTAGCCTCTTACTCTGGTCGACTGTCATGGGTTGAATTGTGTATTGTTTAAATTCATATATTGAAATCAGAGCCCCGAGTGCCTCAGAATTTGACCATATTTAGAGATAGAGCCTTTAAAGAGGCAATTCAGGTACAGCAAGGCAGTTAGAGTGCCTCTGATCCAGTATGACTGGTAGACATGCATCTTATATGTAGAAGGAAAATCCTTCTGATAAGAAAAGATCAGTCTTTTTATGGCTGAGTAATATTCCCTTGTATATACATATCACATCTTCTTTATCCATTCATCTGTCAATGGACATTTAGGCTGCTTCCATGTCTTGGCTATTGTAAATAGCGCAGCAATGAACATTGGGGTGCATGTATCTTTTTTAATTAAGAGTTTTCTCCAGATACATGCCCATGAGTGGGACTGCTGGATCATATGGTAGCTCTATTTTTAGTTTTTTAAGGAACCTCCATACTGGCTGCACCAATTTACATTCCCACCAACAGTGTAGGAGGGTTCCCTTCTCTCCACACCCTCTCCAGCATTTATTATTTGTAGACGTTTCGATGATGGCCATTCTGACCAGAGTGAAGTGATACCCCATTGTAGTTTTGATTTGCATTCCTCTAATAATTAGCGATGTTGAGCATTTTTTTCACATGCCTGTTGGCCATCTGTGTGTCTTCTTTGGAGAAATGTCTGTTTAGATCTTCTGCCTATTTTTGATTGTTGTTTGTTTGTTTGTTTGTTTTTTTGATGTTGAACTGTTTGCAGCAACATGGATAGACCTAGAGATTATCATACTAAGTGAAGTAAGCCAGACAGAGACAAGTATCATGTGATATCGCTTATATGTGGAATCTAAAAAAAGATGCAAATGAACCTATTTACAAAACAGAAATAGACCCACAGACATCGTAAACAAACTTGTGATTACCAAAGAGGAAAGGGAGGGAGGGACAAGCTACGAGGTTGGGATTAACATGTACACACTACTATGTACAAGATAGATAATCCTCAAGGTCTTACTGTACAGCACAGGGAACTCTACTCAGTGTTTTGTGATAACCTATACGGGAAAAGAATCTGAAAAAGAATATATATATATATATAACTGAATCACTGTGCTGTACACCTGAAACTAACACAAAATTGTAACTCAACTATATTCTAATAATAAAAACAAGAAGAGATCAGGACACAGGCACACACAGAAGGATGGCCTTGTGAGGACACTGCAGAAGAGGAACCTCCCTCATCCAGGGAGAGAGGCCCTCAAGGGGCTGACACCTTGATCTGGGACGTCCTCCACCCAAACTGTGACCAAACGCACTTGTTGTACCAGTCCCTCGGTCCGTGGTACTTTGCTCTGGTGGGCCCAGCAGACCCACGCATAGATGATGTGTGACCCTCTTTTTATCTGATGGGTGCGATTCAACAGCGTAAGTACCTTTCTGCAGAGTTTTACACCTTACTGGCCCCTCAGCTCACAATAGCAATAGTAACAGGGGGACATGAGGCTTGATGGTACCCCAGGACCTTTGACTGTGGGCTGAACAACTGAAGCTCTTGATCCAAGTGTCCAAGCAGGTGCAGTCAAGCAGGTGCCACCTCCTTCCTGCCTGAGTGCCCTGGGGGGGAGGGGCTGCGTCCTTCCCTCTCCACCCCTCCCGGCAACGTGGCAGGATCCACTCTTAACAGCAGCAGGAGAAGCAGCGTTGGGGCCCTTCAATGACGTGCTGGCTAAAAACATTATTCTCTTGCTTCTGGAAGCTTTGCCCCCCCAAGGGGAGTCAATGACACGTATCAGTCTCAGAAGTCACTCTTTGGGAGGTGGCGCAGGATGGAGAGCTGGCGCAGGGTGGAGAGGTGGCCCTGGAGCCCTGCACCTTCCAGCCTGAGCTTCTTCCAGCATTTTCATCTCTGCCGGGAAAACAACCCAGCCCCACGCCGTCCCAGAGGCCAAGCCATTGTCACAGGAACAGACAGAGCAAATCTCAGGCTCCTAGACAGCATCTTATACGTAGAAGGAAAATCCTTCTTCTCTTTTTCAAAAAATCCATTTATTTTCTCAGCAAAAGCCGATATCCAAGAAAAAGTTCAGAATTTTAAAAAGAGGTGGGTCCCTGGCAGCTGACCCCAGCACAGACTGGAGTGGACACAGCCAGGCCTCCTAACCCTGTTGCCATTGGTCATCGGATGGCTGTGGGCCACCCACCACCCGGGAGGGCGACACCCCAGGCCGTCTGCGACTGGCATCCCCCAGCTGGGGCAGCCCACATCGCTGGTGGGGCCTGGCAGCGTGTCACAGTGCCCCACATGGGGGTCTAGAAGGCGATGCTTTGCCTTCTCAAAGTGCTTCCTGCAGGGCCTTCTGAGTGTAAAGTCCCGTAGAGCAGTGCTTCCCAAGCCTTTCCCTGCTTCCCAGAAGTAATGAGAGGAGCTGCCCCAGGGGCTGTGATGGGTAAGGGTCTGGAGGGGTCAGGAGGGAGAGCAAGGGGCTCCAGCCGCAGAAGGCACAGCCGTTTTACTCTGCTTTTACATGTTAGGTTTTTAGATCCAATTTTATTTGAAAAAGAGTTTCCATGGTTTTCTAAAAAAGTTGAAGAACCACCAAGATTTATTTTATAAAATAGGAAACCAAAGCCGCACGAGTTGAGAAGTGACCCATCCAAGGCCAACGGTGACCTTGTCCAAAGTCGAGCAGGATGGGGACCTGGGATGCATCTTCTGTCTTCACACCCTGCACTGAGCAAGGAACCAGCAGGGCTCAGGGCCACGTCTGTGGTCCGAGCCTGGAGGCCTGGCAAAGAAAAGGGGTCAGTTCAGGACACTGTTAACTCACCATCCCCAATACACAGCATCCCCTTTTCCTCCCAGCGTGCCCAGAGCCCCCCACCCCATCTCCCCATCCCAATTTCTCATGTGTCAGGCAGACTGTGACCCTAAAGTCATCTCTCTCTTCAACTTCGCTCGAAAATTTCTGTCGCTTTGGTCCTTTCTTTTTATTAGCAAAATGAGTGAAGACCTCTGATATGTCATTTCAGAGGAAGCAATAGCGACAGCTCAGACTTTTGCAACAACATGCACACATGTGCACACGCGCACAAACACACACACACGCGGAGGCTGACTGCACAGCTCTTTCTCGATGGTCGGCCCTTCTAAGTCCCACCAGGACTGATGCTGTCGTGAGCTCAGCACTAGAATCACGAGCTGCTGAGAGCGCTTTGTCTCAGGGCAAAGAAATGTGGTCCAAACAGGTGAAAGGCATGAAAGCTCTAAGATGCTTAAATCTTGGATGGTTACAAAAACAATCAGGCAAATAAACAAACCGAATCCCGCTCAGTGACGTCGGAGTCGGGGAAAGCAGTTAGCACAGAATCCGAAGGAAATCTTTCTCGATTTGCAAGTGTCTTCATGGTATCTCCTTCCGGATAATATTTTTAGCAAGAGTGAAATGTGCTTTGTTTTTCTTTCCCCGGGGTTTAGAGAGATGGGGGGTAAGGAGGATGAACTGAAGCTAATTAAAAATTCTACAGATATACGTACCAGGAAATGAATTAAGATGATAGTTTTAGGGTTGTGATGAAAATGCCCCACTTCCAGGATGATGCATGGTGCAGGGGGGCAGGATGCCCTACATCTCATAGGGTATCCTGAAGTTCTAAAAACGGGGGAGTGAATGAAGATGATGCTTGTAGTGTAGAAGCTAGGATCTCCTGTCCTCTGTCAATAAAAAGACAGGCTGTGCAACTCTGAGTCCTTGAGATTTTATTCCTGGACATCAGGGCTTTGGAGTATGGGATTGTTTGGTGTATGTGCTGTCCCTGGCTGGTGTCTACCTTCTGGGGTGGAAATATGCAGGCAGCATTCCCATTTCAGCTTAGTTCAGCTGTGCAAATAGCAAACATCCACTGGCTGGGGGCCGAGCAGAAATTAGGCCAAACTTGTAAAAGGTACCAAAGACTTAAGTATAGCCGTCAGTAGGATTGATTGACTTGGTACCATACATATTTCTAAACCCACAAGACATTGGACTTCTTCAGTCCCTTTATAAATTCTACAAATTACAAATTCAACCCCAAGAAAGTATGCAGGCATATTCGTTTGCCAGGGTGGCCGGAACAAACACCACAGACTGGGCTGTTTAAACAACAAAAATGTATAGTCTCAGAGTCTGGAGGCTGGAAGGCTGAGAGCAAGGTGTCTGCAGGTGGGTTCCTTCTGAGGCCATGAGGGAGGACCTGCCCGGGCCTCTCCCCCAGTGTCTGGTGGTTCCTTGGCTTCTAGAAATATCACCCCATCTCTGCCCCCATCTTCAGACAATGCTCTCCCTATGCGTGTCTGGGTCCAAATTTCCCCTTTTTGTAAGGATGGCATCACATTGGATTAGGGGCCTGTCCTGCTCCAGCAGGAACTCATCTTAACTAATAATTACGTCTGCAGCAACCCCACTTTCCAAATAAGGGCACCTTCTGAGGCCCTGGGGGTTAGGGCTTCCACATATGAATTTGGGGGGAATACAATCCAATGTCTAACAGTAAGGACTCTTATAAAGTAAATTAGCATCATTTTACCTTTACCTGGAATAAACTCTTTTTCTCTAAGGAAGTGATTTTGCAACCTAGAATCTCTTCTGATTCTAGTCCCATTGTCATTAAAATGGAAAATGGGACCCAATTTCTTTTGAGCATGTAAAAAAATCTTCGAGAGATTTATGGCCATTCTCACAGGAACAATTCTGGGAATGATGTGTGGAGAATAGAAGCAGAAAATACTTCTTTCTAAAAAGGAGCAGCTATCAGGACAGGCCTGGATAGCTAACCAGGCAAAATGCCTGAGTCGCTCTATTAACCACGAAGCCGTGGAGGGCCAGGCGCCTGGGTTTCTCCTCGGCAACTTGGAAGGCTCGGCCTGGACCACCACCAGACGGGACCCTCCAGCCGCTGCTCTGCAGCCACTCATGCCTCTGTTTCAGTGACATGCTTCTGTGTCATTCTAGAATGGCCCATCTGAACCTTCAAGGTTCTTTTTGACTTTTTGATTTTATTTTTCTAAACAAGTTTTGCAAAATTCAGTAAATGCAAAATGTCAGAAGCTGTTCTGCAAAACCTTGAAACTGCAGACCTAATGTTTCAGCCACAGGATAAAATGGTAAGGGGTTGAGTAAGAAGCCAGTTAATGGAGAGCAGAGGCTAATTCCAGCACATCTTATGATACGATATCATATAAAACTGTCATCCTATTCAGGTAACATAGCATGAGCATCCAATGCAGGGTGATAAAATTCTTTTGTACAGAATTTCAAGATAAATATTTGCTAAATTATCTCATTTCAGGGAAAGCTTGACTGAGTCATTGGCAATTTCATTGTCAATTTCATTGTCAATTTCTCTGTGACGGGGAACTTAGGTTAATTCACGTCCGTTCACTTCAACGTGGAGCATATTCCTTGTTCATGCAAACAAAGATGACAGTAAATAGAATTTGTTTTAACTTCTATGCAAAAAAGTGGTTTATGTTATACTATCGATGTCATAGCTTCTTTTTCTTTATACCAGATCTTTTGACATTTGGGTTCCTTCCTTTTCGATTTGCTTTTTAACTTAAAACTGTTTTATTTGCTTTCCTTTGCTGGGATGGAGAATTGGAAGTCTGAGTTTGTGGAGTAGAGTGAGAATACTAAAAACTAAAACAGTCAGAAATTTAAGGTACATGTGGGAGGGCATCCAGTTTCAACTCAAAGATGTGGGAAGTTGGAACAAGTGTTGGTCTCAGCCTCACAGGGAGAGAGAAGCATGGCAAATGGAAAAGTCTGGACTTCTCTTGAGCATATCAGAGAACCAGGGTTACAGGGCAAACAACTAACCTGCAATCTGGGGAGAGACTGGCACCAGCTAGCAGAAGCAAGACCTGAGCATTTGCTTCCCTGGGGCAGAGACACTCCTGGATGCCCCGTGAGCCACTGCTGTGGCCTGAATTATGTCCTCAAAATCCTTACACTGAAGCCCTAAACCCCAATGTGATGGTATTTGGAGACAAAGTCTCTGGGAGGTAATTAGATAAGGTTAAAGGGGGGGGAGGGTTCTCTTGATGGGATTAGTGCCCTTATAAGGAAAGACCCCAGAAAGCTTGTTCTCTGACGATGCTAGCCCCCCAGGCTCAGACTTCCAGCCCCCAGAACTATAATTTTTAGCAGGTAAAAAAAGCATGGTCTGTCATTGTGAGGAAATTATGCCCAGTCTCTATTCCAAATGATATTGAGTATTTCCTGGACATTTTGATGAAATGACTGGCTGGGGTAGCCATATCCCGATTTCTAATGACATCAAGAAAATTTAACTGTCACATCCAAATCTCATTTCATGGTGCTCTGCATCAGTGGTCCATGCAGACTTCTGGGACTGGGCAACCCTGGAACTGCCCATCTGTCTCAGACATTTGGCATTTCAACAGAAGATGTGGTTATATCTCAATCCCAAGTCAGACGTCTTACAGGCTGAGATGGCATGATAGGTCTCAAGCCTGCAAGATAATGGAGATTTTCCCTGGTGGTGACCATCCGAGGGGAATGTGAAATCACGGAGGAGCTTCTCTCAATATGGGTCCAAGCTCCCCAACTCATAGAATGTTCAAGATTAAACTCCTCCCACTATTTATCTGTGGGTCCGAAACCTCACAGAGTTATTTCTCACTTCAGACTTCCTAAGGGATGCTCTTTTCATATTCGGTATTCACCGATTCATCTTGCTTTGGCTTACCTATCTGCATTTCAGGCTCACAAACCTTGGCGTGGAGCTGAAGTGAGGAAACGCTGAACTCCGGAAAGACATTCAGGCTATGTTACTATTTTTCCCTTTGAGCACAGTCTACAGAACTGCAGAGCTTAAACATTAACGTTGTTAAAGCACTTCATGCCCTGCTAAAAGGTAGTGAAAATTCTCAGTCAATCTAAACCCACACCTAGCACTTATGCACCAGAATAAGGAGGAAGTGCTTGGCAAATCGCTAATTTTTGACAGTGTAACGAAAAGGTAGGGCAATCCACAGGCGGAAGCAAGAGGGGTGTGCTTTGTCCAATAGAAAAGGATCACAGGGGCTTCCCTGGTGGCGCAGTGGTTGAGAGTCCGCCTGCCGATGCAGGGGACACGGGTTCAAGCCCTGGTCCGGGAAGATCCCACATGCCGTGGAGCAACTAGGCCCGTGAGCCACAACTACTGAGCCTGCGCGTCTGGAGCCTGTGCCCCACAACAAGAGAGGCCATGACAGTGAAAGGCCCATGCACCGCGATGAAGAGTGGCCCCCGCTTGCCACAACTAGAGAAAGCCCTTGCACAGAAATGAAGACCCAACGCAGCAAAAATAAATAAATTAATTAATTAAAAAAAAAAGAAAGAAAAGGATCACAGGATGCTAAGTGTAAAACCCTGATTAACCGTATGCGCAGTCATCCTTGATCAAAAGATGACCAGGCTGGACCCGAGTCAGACATCAAATTTATACATGAAAATCATTCGATTCTGCTCTGCCTTCCAGTAAAGCTGCGCCTAAATCATTTCCCACCAGATGAGATGTTGTTACACTTTAAGATACTCCCGGGTTGCTGGGATCACCACTTCCCGTGCCGGGACCACAAGCTCCTGAAATCAGAGTGTGAAACCACAGTGATCCAGTAGGTAAGACTGATTTGTGTCTCTATTCAATACTCTTTCATTTAGATCCATTTGGTAAAGGAGCGATTTGGAATCAGATGTGTATTTCAGAAATCACTTGGGGAACATTTTCAAGCTCTACATCCCTAAGCTCCAACCCAAAGCTAATAAATCAGTATGTGTGCATACACACACACACACACACACACACACACACACACACACTCACTTCAATACGTAAATTACAATACATAAATCTGGTGCCAAAATTACAATGTAATTCTATTTCAAAAAGCTAGTCAAATAGAATTCCACTTATATTTTAAACAATATTTGATCAAACAAAAGGCGGAGCCGTGAGCTGGTGACAGATGTGAACTTTCCTCTTGGTCAGTCCCCAGGAGCTTAGATGTGCTCAGCAGAATCTGAGTTGCACACGTGGTTCTTTGAAACAAATCAGGATTACTCTACTACAAATAAAGGCTAAAAACTTAGCCCGTGACGTCTGCTGGCCCCTCTGCTCCCTGCGTCCATCCACGACCCCGCTTACATGACACACTGACTTCCCCAGGAGTCATTGCCATTACCCTGGTTTCACAAATGAAAGAAACTGTGACTTAAGAAGTTGATGCAAATGAACCAAAATCTCACACCTGTCACTTAACTTTTTCGGGGCCTCAGTTTCCCCCTCTGATAAGAATTCTTCTAAGCCTGCCTCAGAGGGTCGTTATAAAGATTAAATAAAATTGTGCATTATAGCCCTTTCCACAGTAGCTAGCACCCATTAAGCATTCAGTAAAAGGTGTTCAATAAACCCGAATGTTTTACGGACGAGACAATACCACGGTTCCAAACAGGACACAGAGAAAGAACTGTGTCAGTCTATACAGATAAAGATATGTAAAGAGCGTGCGGAGAAACATGTTTTAATGTTACTGACGTCTTTAATTACACACCTAGGGAGACTGCACACTTGCTTTCACAATGCTTTTGACAGCAAAAACAGAAAAACCCCAGAAAAACCACACACACTAAGTGCTTTTCTATTCCTCTCAACCCACAGGGCTCTGTGTAAGGGAATGATGTCTGAGAGCAAATGCTACACGAAGTAAGAAATCATTACGAGTGCCCAGATGGAGAATCGTGGGAATAGGCCAAAAGCTTGTCAAAACTTCAACATGGTTTTTTTTAAAAAATCATAAAAATCATTTAACCACGCGATTTTTGAACTGCATTCTGACAATTTCCTTAAATAAGGGCTGTGTCTACAACAGACCTGATTTCAAATCCATTTTATGCATTCAGTGGTCTAAGTCAACTTCATCCTGCACAGAATACCATATTTTTTCAGAACAAATTCTCTTAGATAACATTCATGTCGGAGCGCACCCATAATACGTTATTTAAGAAATATTGAGGGCTTCCCTGGTGGCACAGTGGTTGAGAGTCCGCCTGCCGAGGCAGGGGACACGGGTTCGTGAAAGAAATATTGATACTTTCCCAGTGTTTTACGATTTGTACCACTCAGTTCATAAGAGGACAACAGCCCAATTTGGGGGAAGTGGGCAGGAGCCCAGGCTCTGGTTATTCTTTCCACGTTTTTCTGCTCAAGTATTTCTAATCGTTAGAAAGAAACAAACTCTATACTTGAACACAGACACCCAAGCAGGACAAATAAGAAGAAATGTTTGTCACAAGCGTCCAAATACCCTAGATAGGCTCCAAAAAGGAACAGAAAGGCACAGACGGAACTTCCGTAAATACAGTCAAATGACAAATTAACCTAAAACTCAACTGAGAAAAGATTGCTGTGCTCACTTCCTCAGCACCTCGACTGAATTGAGACTAATTGAACCCAGTATAAAAAAGGCTCGGGTTTCCTTTGATGAGGATCATATAAGTCCCTTTGTTTGTGCAAATGGCTTACAGTTCCTGCCCACAAGCGTGCCTGTCCAGTCCAGGAATATCCAAGGATGTCAACTTATATGTGTACCTCGTTGGCAAACACTGAAACTCACATTTTGAGAAGTAGAGTGAATCAAGATAATAAAGCATTTATCCATTCAGCAAGTATTTCAGTGCCTTCCATCTATAGGCAAAATAAAGATGAAAATGGCCACGATGTGTCATCTGGGAACTTCTGATCTAGTTACGAAAAGTATACAGGTAACTGAGTTATAAGCCGCAAATATAATAAGGACTAACAGGAAGATATAAAAGTGGTCAGAGTTCTGGGTGGAAAGTAGTCGTTTTGGGGAAGTGAGGGTCTTCGTGCCCCCCTGGGGGTTATCGACCTGGCCCATAAGCCTTAGTTTGCTTTTTATCTTTTCTTATTTTCTTCTTTTTCTTAACTTACCTTTGTGGTTGTTGCTACCATTTCTAAGAATTACGTGAGTGATCTTATCCTATAGACAAAGTTAGGAAAGCAATTTTCTGATTGAAAAGCAACTGAAGATATTTATTCAGAAAGAAAATGTTATTTTAAAAAGAAATTGAAGCTGCTCTTCTAAACATTTAGGAGAGTGTTAGATGTTAACACATTAAAAGTAGGCACACTAAAAACTCAGCAATTCCCCTGTATCTCAGAAATTTGACTTAAAAATGCGAACAGGGACTAATGGTCACAGAGTTTTAAATGTGTTTTTTCTAGTTCTGTTTATAATCCTGGAGTTAGCCTGAATGCCCAGCAGTTGTGGCATAATTAAATTATTGATATCTGTACCATGGACGGCTCCACAGCCACTAAAAATTACATGGTAGAAAATATAAAAAGCCATGAACACATTTTGAAGTTATATTTTTCAGTGCAAAAGCAAATAATAAAGTTGATTACAGTGTATATGAATACCTTCAAACAGCTTAATAGAGAGAGAGACGAAGGAAAGAGAGAGAGAGAGAGAGAGGAAGGAAGGAAGGAAGGAAGGAAGGAAAGAAGGAAGGAAGGAAGGAAAGAAGAAAGAAAGAAAAGTAGCTGAGTGTGTGTCTCCAGCTATTGGCATCAAATCCAGGTGTGGGCATTTCTGATTATCTGTATTTTTTTTTTTTTACCATGAACATGTATTACTTGAAGAAAAAAACTGTTTAACTTAACATAAAATAATTTATTAACTTTAAGAACAAAAACAAACAAACAAAAAATGTCCACTGTGCAAACTCCAGATTAGCCCGATTCTCTGACCTTGTGAAACTCCTTCATTTTCTCTGAAATATTACAGCACCTCATGCTTGTGGCATTACTGCCCCACCCTGCAGCAGTCACAAGCTTCTTAGAATTGTCACCTCAAATCCCAGGACAAAGCTGTTTCGTCCCACAGACATCCTCCCCACCCCATGTTCACTTTGAAGGGCTGACCTTCAAGTTGGAAGCAGTTCTCAGGAGACTATGCTAGGACACACTCTGGATCTTTTCACCCACAGGGAGGGGGAGACGGCCAGTGCGAAAGATGTTTTCTATTTCAGAGCAACCAGTCCATCTCCTCTCCTGCGCTCCACCCATCACCGTGGGTCGAAGGACCCCAAGGTGAAAGCCCTATAGCTTCTGCAGAGGCGCCTAACTCACCAGTCACGGAGGATGTCCAAACTCAGAGAGCAAATACAGATGGAGACTCAAACCCGGAACAGCTGGGGCTCCGAAAACCCTTAAGATGGGAAAACTATAAACTTTGGTTTGCTTTACTAACTGTTTCTTCCTCTTTTCAGCCATCCACAGTCCATCAGCTTGGGTGCCAGTGCCTGGTTTGTGGCATTGCTAAGAACACCACAAGGATAGAGAACCCACCAAACAGAAGGTGATGGCTTACTAGAACAGAGTAACAAGTGGCGGGGGGATTCTGTGAATTTCCTGTTGACTCTGAAGGAGCTCTCTCCCAGCTTGCCCTTTCTGGTTGCTTCCGTCGACTAACTATTGGCATTTATACTGTTGAAAACACACACCTTTCTTTACATTCGACAAGCTGAGTAACATTGTCTTAGCTTGCCTCTTTTCTAGTAAGCTATCAACATGGTTAAATAAAATTTTCAAGTCCTCTTTCAAATAGCGATGGGTAACTTAAAGAAGTTTGTTCTTCACTCGTTCAACCAATACTGACCGAGATTCACTCTGTGAGCAAAAGACGGGGCCAGTTTGCTTTGGAGCACTTTTTTGCTTTCAAAGGTGGCTGGAGAATTTGATAGACGGTGTATGACATGTTCTGCGTATTTCAGTATAATTTCACTGTCAGATTTATTTCAGGCAAGAGGGCTTCTTCAGTGGGTTTCATTGGAAATCCCACCCATGAAGGTGAGATTCTATTAAAAAGCCCTCCAAAGTGTAGCTTTGGGAGGGACAGAGGCAGCATTCTGTAATATAACCAGCAATGGTCTAGTTCACCTGTTGGTGCTGCCCCTGAAATTTAAATCTCAAGACAGTGACTGATGTTCCTTCTATGAAATTTATCAGACGATCCAGGCTTGGTGAATTATGGGCAGAAAGAAATCATGTTGCAGCAAACACTGGGGAGCAGACCGCCAGGAGTCTATAACACAGTCCTTGTGAGAATGGATACAGGAGTCCTTATTTTGCAACATGGAGACAGAGTCCCTGGATGGGTAAGAGGCATAACGCATGAACTGGAAGATCCTGGTACTCTAGGTCTTAATACTATACTGCTTGACATATCATCACTATTTAGTATTACTCAAATAATATAAGAAATATTCAAGAGAGGGTACAAGAAAAATCTTTCCAAAGAAATTCAAATTGAAACAGAAAAGTAATGTCATTTTCTTAAAACTAAGAAACATTTTAAAATAATAATAATTGTTTACTACTTATCAAATAATATATGGCATCCTTTTATATCTATGAAAGCATGCAAATTTCCCCAAACTTCTCAAGAGTAAGTATAGTTTCATCAGTTAATCCCACTTCTTGGAACCCATCCTACGAGAGAGCTGTTAAATATGGAAAACATTTAAGGCACAAAAACGTTCATTACAGATTCATAATAACTAATCTTTTAAAATGAGGATTAAGAGAAGTGTGTACGAATGTAGAACCATGCACATGATGAAGTGTTGGAGGGTTTTGTAAGCAGGATTTAGTATGAGCAGAATTATATAGAGCAAACAAAACTTATACAAAAATAGCCCTGCACAGAGGACACCAAGGTATTTATGACTCTATTTGCCTGTAGGTGGCAGGACCATGGCTGACATTTTCTCCCTTTTCTTTTTTCTAATTTCCAAATTTCTCCGCTACGCGTGCACCAGGTTTGTATGGAAAAAATTTTAAATTTAGGGTTCCTGACTTTTCTTACACAGATTGCGAGAGCTGCCCCAACGCTCTCCCTATTTTTCAGTCTCCTCTGTCACTGGGCCATCTTCCATGTGGCAAATGGTGTTAACTACTTAAAACACAGATCACGTTAGTCAATTTCCCCTAACTGGTTAAGAAAACGTTGAAGCCTCGCCATGGCTTATCCCCGAGTCCCCACTCTCCGTAGGCTAAGACAGAAGGTCCTTCTCCGTCGGGCTCTGACCTACCACGACAGACGAATTCCCCTACAGCCCTCCCGTCCTGTAAGCTATCACCCACCCCAATGACACGCATTCACCATGTGCCTCGATTCCCTGGTTCATGTCATCCTCCCAGCCCTGTGAAGTATCAATATTAGTATTACTCCACTCCCACTTAAGGAACCACACCTCAGATGGTTAGGTGACGACGCTCTCATAATTGGCAGACGACGGACAGAATTTAGGACCGTCGGATTCCAAACCATCTCTTCTCCTGTCTCCAACACGTTTCCAAGTATATGCTGCATCCTCTTACTTCTATTTCCGGCATCTATTGTTTCCTTTTGCAGGAATGCCCTGGGACTTACTTCACGCTTCAGCAAACCTCTACCTGTCCTTCAAGGTCTGGGTCCAGCTGACCTCAATATCTTTGTGTCACCATTTCCGATCATCCCAGTCAAAATGAGACGCTACCTCCATTTAAAATCCTGGTCCACAGCACTTGGCTTTTAAATCTATTCTATCAATCACTTTGGGTGATTTTTAAGGATAGTTCTTTACTTCTCTTGCTCTCCCATTAGTTTGAGAGGTAGAGAAGAGGTCTCATTTCTTTACTTTTTCAGCACCCATTCGGGTCTTGGGATATGGATGACATTCAATAAATATTTGTTAAATTAATTAATTCAGTAGGAGTTGGTCTCGCTCCTAAGTGTACTTTTCTCTAGCGTGGTTATCATCTGTAAATATGCAACCCACCCACCTGGGTAGGGATAAGACAAACAGGAAAGCAATTTTCTCAGTGGCTATTAATATTATTGACAATTCTCTTAATCCACATTAGTTCAGGGTAATTATATACTTCTTTTAGAGGTCAGAATCAGATGCAGGGAGAAAATTCATAATGAATAGCATGGATGTAAAGGAGCTTTTCTGTATTATACTATGAGGTGCATCATTAAGGTCTGCAGGGAGAGATGTCCTTGCCATGTGAGAGGCTTCCCAGGAGAAAGCTTAGAAATAAAGTGTCTAGTCTCACTGAGACTTAAGGCACGCCACGGAGAAAGGTGATCCTCTGGTCCTGGGGAGGGGAGCTTATCTGAGAATGAAAACAAACTCAGGATACCGAAGGAGACAGACCTGGGAGCAAACAGAATCCACTGGGAGAATGCCAGTCCAGCAAGAAGGGCAGGCAGGCCTGGTTAACTCAAGGGAGGATGCCCAGGGACAGACGTGTCTCCCAGCCTCAGCGCTGGCATCGATGAAATGACTGTGCAATGCAGTCTACCCTGGTCACTGAACCCTCAAAACTGTGCAAGCAGTTAGAAATCTACAAGTAAGGGGATAACTGACCAGAACCAGAGAAAAACTCTTTCCAGATCTGGAAAAATCCAACTGGAAATTGTTTATAATAAATTACTTATTTATTTCTTTGTCTACAAGGCAGAATAAAAAATGGATTAACTGCTTTTAACAAATGAGGTCATTACCCAGACTGGTGGCCTATGGCTCTTTTTCCTGAGGAGCTGGCACTAGTGGTATCTGGCTGGACAGAGGAGATGTCCTTGTCACGGTCCATGTCTCACAATTTTGGAGCTTGTTCCTGGAGGGTCATGTACAACTGCAGAAGAAAAGAGATTTTTTTCTGGGTCTCTAATTTGTACGTGAAACTTGTTAGAGGCCTTAGGGTACAAAATGACTTCAAATTCTCTCTTTTATGCTTCAGAGTCAAATGTTAGGGTCTAATTACTCTAGAAATGCCTTGCATAGTACTACATTCATAACACAAGCATTTTTTTTCTCAAACCCACCCAGTGAACTGGGACTAATTCTGCATACTTCCCCGACATGTCACTGAAGCTTGTCCCCCACTCTTCTTGTCCACATCCTGGGATCTTTGCCATTGAGCTCAGGCTCTTTTGATTCACGTGAAAAGGAAATTTATGAATTGACTTCTGAGCTGGTCAAACATATCATTTTCAGCTAATTTGGAAAACTTCAAAACTGTAAGATGGCTGTTACACACAGAGGTGGGGGGACACCGTCATCCTTGGAAGCACCTTCCTTCAAACCTTGTACTCTGGGAGAAAGTCACTGGTTATAAATGCAAAATCGTGTTATAAAAGGTATAGGTCTGTTTGAATGACTTGGATAGGAAAATAAAAAACTTTATATTGTATAGGTATTTTAAATCTCTTATTTGAAAATAATCACAGCAACTTAAGCTTCCATTATACTCTGGAGCTCCAGGAGAACACCTTGGGGTGCCTGCCCAAGTGGAACTCATAGGGGGTGAATGTCAAACCCCTTAAGGTTACTGTGGGGCAGAGGGTCTTGCCATTCTTTGCCAAAGTTTATTTTTCTATTTTTTCCTAACACATAGGCAGTAGATATAATTTATGAATGGTATTCTGTGGTATATTTAATATGGGGTTTTTTTGTATCTGTTTGCCAAAAGAGAAATACGTGTCCACCAAATTCTCTCACTTGAAAAAAAATCAGAGTAATAGTTGCCTCTGGGGGTGAGGAAGGTTGGAATTAACTTGGAAGAAGCATGAGAGAACTTCTGGGGTAATGTTCTATGGCTTGATAAAGGTTAGGTACCACTGGGACTTCCCTGGCAGTCCAGTGGTTAAGACTCCGCCCCTCTATGGCAGGGACCATGGATTCGATCCCTGGTTGGGGAAGTTTCTCATGCCACACGGTTAACATAGGTGTAATGATGTCCCCAAACTTGGCATGTGTACACTTAAAACTTGTGCATGTCAATGACTGTAAATTTTACATAAAAAGAAAAATCAGTTAATAAATGTTGAACTCTACTTAATGATACATATGTTGACGCATGTAGGGGGCAGTGTACTAAAATCTAAATTGATTTAATGAATGGAGGTGAGATAGAGGATAGACAGATAGTAGGTAAATGACAAAGCAAGTATAGTCTAATGTTAATGGCAGAATCTAGGCAGTGTCTATACAAGTGTTAACTAAAACTCTTTCAACTTTGCTGCATGTTTGAAAATGTTTATAATAAAATGTTGGAAAACGTTATCCCACTTCATCACGCCATGTTTGAACTTCAATATGAGCTTTTTCTTAACACAAAAGCCTCTGTCCATCATACCCCAAAACAAAATATATTTACTGCCTAAGACACAACATTAAGTCAGTTTACAGAATGTTGGGATATGTTAGTCTCCAAGAATCTTATGGCTGAGTGGAGACAAGATTGAAATCTGTGCTTCTCTCTTTAAAAACAAACAGCAAAGTTTGTGTTTGCCATCTCCTATCGGAGTCTAAAGTTTCCAACAGGCTTTTTTTTTCCTGAATGCCGAAATACCCTTGGGGGGAAAAGCAGGCAAGGTTTACTTAACCACTTAGAGAAAAGTCCGCTTGGTGGAATGACTCGCCCCAGGGTTTATCAAGCAACTATCATGCCCACTCTGCTTGACTCACTCCAAGATACCCGCTCGAGGATCACCTTGAGTAATGCAATTGGCCATGTCACACACGGGGGTGGTTTTCCACCCTGCGTCATTTTTGTGCACTAGCCTTGCTGAGAGCTTCTTCCCGACAAATCACCTATCAGAAAACGCCAGTCCACCGTCCTTCCACCCCGTCCTCTCTCATCAGCGGCCCTGTGTCTCCAGGAAGATTCGTTCCCCGAGTAATTCAAGGATGGGTAGTCCTCCTACTTGACCATTTCCCAAAATGGCTTCCGGTTAATCACAGAGGAGCTCCATCTAGCTGTTTGGGAAGCAGTGAGCATATCAAAGACGACAGCAGGGAGGGAAGATGTTCCTCTGCTGCTCCTCGTTCAGATGAGATCTGAGGAAAACACTAAACTTCAACCCTGTTCTTAGTAAGAAGCGCAGACACCTTCCATCTGCAGTAAGTAAATACTAATTCGAGGTGTTTTACAGCAACATTGATCATGTCCTGAACTCTTCAGTGCAGCCCAAATTTCATCACATTTATTCTCTTTCCCTCCCCCAAATATATTTTAAAAGGATTATTTGGTATATTCACCAATATCTGCAAGAAAAAACAGATGCAAAGTTTGCAGACACGTGAGTCCAATTATACTAATTCCTGGTGACTGTGGAAGAAGGGAATCAACACCACTTTGCAAGAGGGAGTCACAGGGGCTTCGGCTGGCCAGGCGCTGTCACTTTCCACAGCTTGTTAGGCTACTCTCACCATTGTCGTAGGTGAGAATCCCTGTTCACCACCTCCAGAGGCTGTGAATGGATAACTGGACATGTTTGTCAAAGGACGTTACAGCATCCAACACAGAGGGCATCTGATCGGAGGGCCTGCAATCACAGTGACTGGCTTCAGTGGCTCTGAGATGAAATTGATAGTCAGGGACTGACTGGGGTGGAGAGCTCTGATTTCTCAAAGATTTCTCCAGTGTGCTGCAGGGGAGGAACGTCAGTCCAAGCATCCAGGCTGCTGTACTGCAGGAGGTGAGAAGCGAACAGGGCAAATTGGCCTGGAACATCCCGGTGAGTTTGGAAAGAGTTGAGTCATTTGACAGGAGGCTGATGGACTGAATCGTAAGTATATGGGCCATTCTGTGTCTGCAAACGGTGTGAAGCTGGGACACACGCACACACTGGCACATATTCTAAAGCTTATCCCTGAAGGAAAATCGCTGGAGGAGCTGAGAGGAAACGCTGTTCAGAAAAGCCTATTTTGGAGGAGGATTTACAGGAGAGACGCCCAGGAGTTCTAAGTACCCAGCAGACCCCTTAGGGCTGCCCCAGGCACTCAGTTCCAAAGGGCATGGAGCCCAGGGCCCTCTCCAGCCTGGTATCCAGTCAGCTACTCACCTGAGACGAAGATCAGGGTCCCATCAGGTCATCCCCACGATGGGTAACAAGCAGGCACTCAGCTCATTTCAGTCAACTGTGTGCAGAGCCCCGTGGCTCTCAAGGAGTTGGAAGATAGCGGCATGAATCGAGGAAGGAAAAGGAAGGGAAACCACCTGTAAGTGGAAGAGAGAGCAGTTCAGACACAGGAGAGCCCATGCAGGCAGCAGGAGGACCAAGTGACATAAATTGGATTTATTTTCATCAAAAAGACAAATGGAATTTTATTTCGTTTGAAACAATGATGCCAACAAAGGTCCCACTGCTTTCCTCTGAGCACTTGCCATGCAGCAAAGGCAGGCATTTATTTTGGTGCACGCGTCCCCCATGCGGCAGCAGCACATGGAAGGGATGACGGTGGAGTGGTCCCGCTACACTTAGGATCGGCAGAGATACATTACGCTGCTGCCGTGGGGTAGCTCGGCTGGAGTATAATTACTCGGCAGACGAGGAAGCTCGGTGTAGGTGCTGTCTCACCAAGTTCACTATCAGTGACAGAATGAGGATCACGGCCCTGATGCATGGATTTGGGTACCTTGAAGCTGGGAACCAGTGTAGACGGGTTGTCCTATCCTCGGGTGAGAGAGTGGAGGTATGTATACTCCAGGTCCTGACAGTCATTGATTTAAGGCTGAACCAGGGGTGAGGCGCCTCAGTACGTCTGACCTACTGTGGACAGAGCAAGTTCCAGCAGCTGGAAAAGGCCCTGAGGCAAGGAGATGCAGGTGCTAGCAGTTGGACATTCAACCATCACATACTAAACTAATAAAAGCCAAAGCGATCCCGGCAGGGTTACTCCTAACTCCAGTCTGTATTCCGTTGCAATCGGTTGGAAGTGTGTTGAGGTTCACACAAAACCTGCCTTCTCTCTTTGTCCATACACACTGAGAGGAGGAGGCTCATTTATTCCTCCAATCTACACTTCAGCTCCCTTCCCCCCAAGCTTAGCTTTAACCCTCTGGATCTTAAAAATATCTGTTTCCCCTAAAGAGAGGATGTTGACTAACGCCCTACATCCGCTGAAATCACCCAAATAGCTAAAGAAAGGAACGTCACATAGGGAGAATATAAATGACTTTGGTTTCAGTGTTGTTATAAGATATGCTATTCCCACATTCCCCAAACATGAGTGAGTCTATGTGTGTGCCATGAACTGCTACAAGAGAAACACATATTGCTGCCCTTTTCACAGAACATTCCATGGTAATTAAGTCAGATAAGCCCTCGAGGGGTCTCAGCCCTGGCTTCTGTTGCTGTTTTGGGATACGGGAGAAGACAGCTATACTGTCCTCTTGACTGCCAATGGTGAGAGGGATCTGAAGCCTTTGAGATCAGTCGGGTCCTAGAGCAAGTTGTCAAGCATTGTGTGACATCAAACTCCTCAATGTTTAGTAGAAGAAATGGCTGCTGGGGAAGAGAAGCGGTATAAAGTCTAGAGTGAAAGTGGAGAAGTTGGTCCAAAATGATAAAAGAGTGAGGGTCTTACAGGCAAAGAGCATGGGAACATCTGAAACGTAGACTCGAGAGGCAAGGGATTCTGGGAGAATCCCTGGAGGGAGGGGTACGCCTGTGAACAGCATGAGGCCAGACTTGGAGCCCAGGGATGGAGCCAGGGAGCTGGGAAGGTGCCACTTCAGAGAGAGTCTTGGACAGTGTGGACCAGGGGCTGTGACCCCACGCAGAGGGGTTCTGTGCTGGAGGCCCCAGACCCAGCTCCCAGGATGGGAACCTTGAAAAAAGCAACACCTGGACTTCGCAGAAAAACAACCATCCTCCCAGCGTCTCATTCAGCAGAGTTTAAACCTCTTTAAGTTTTCCTTTCTCTCAGGCGTGACAGAAAGCATTTGACTTCAGAGCTGAAGTTTGCATTTGTAAGCTGTGACTTCTACATCCACATTCCTTCAAAATAGCTGCAAGTCCCACGAGGGAAAACGAAGTACTCAGAAATGACAACAAGGAGGTCCAGGCGGTTCAGTTCCCTGCTCGCTCAGCTCGCTCAGCCTCTGCACCATTTTACTACCTACTTGGCATAAAAAATGATGTTTGTCCATTGATGTCATTCCTCTAAAAGTACGACAGAGCAGTTTCCCAAACAATTGCAATGTGTACTGCATGTACAACGTGGAGGATTAAAGCATCATATTTTTGTTCCTTCCAACATCATAGAATCTCAGAAGCATATCATAAGCACCAAAGTGTTCTCTGCCATCATAATAATTCATTATGTTATTAATAAGCTCGTGTTCTTTTGTAACTGTGCGGCACAATGCAGAACGCCAGTCCCCTACATAACGCCAACTTCTGAGTGTGTCCTCAGTCAGAGAACCAATAATAGCAAACTGTCCTTTCTTTATGTATCTGCCACAGAGAAGTGAGGCTCCAGGGGTATAACTCAAAAATTCCTCTCATTTTCCCTCCAGAACAAAGTTTCCTAATCAGAACGTTCTGTGTTTGAATACCAAAGCGGCATTTGTGCATGCGTGTGCGTGTGCGTGTGTGTGTGCGTGTGTGTGATTCTACTGTTGATAAGAGTCACAGAAGGACTCACCCCACATCTGGAGAATATCCTACAAAGATACATCTGCCATTTTCATGAGCGTGTTACCCGTCCACCTGCAAAGCCCCATGGTCACCAAAAGACGATACTTTCTTAATTGCCATGACAGCGTAAGACTAGACAGTGATTTGGGCCTGAGATAACTCATATCAGGAATGCGAGGGCACAGTGGTCCCAGGTGAAGGATGAAAGTGTGTGCGACATCCAGTCCGTTTCAAAGGCCCCGTGTGATGATTAATTTTACATATCAACTTGGCTAGGTCTTGGTACCCAGGTATTTGGCCAAAGAAGTCTGCATATACTGTGACAGTATTTTTTACATAAGATTAACATGTAAATCAGTGGACTTTGAGTAAAGCAGATTACCCTCCATAATGTGGGTGGGCCTCCGGCAGTTAAAGGCCTTACAAAGAAACTGATATCCCCAAAGAGGGACTTTTGCCAGCAGGCAGACCTTCAAACATGAATTGCAGTATCAGCTCTTCCCTGGGTCTCCAGCCTGCAGCCCACCCTGCACATTGTGCGTCGGCCAGACCCACACTGATGTGAGCCAATTCTGTCAACTCTCGCTCTCGCTCTGTCTCTCTCTCTCTCTTTCTCTCTCTCTTTCTCTCTCTCTCTCTCTCTCTCTCTGTCTCTCTTTCTCTCTCTGTCTCTCTCTCTCCTCTCTCTCTCTCTTTCTTTCTTTCTCTCTCTCTTTCTTTCTCTTTCTCTCTCTCTCTCTCTTTCTTTCTCTTTCTCTCGCTCTCTTTCTCTCTCTAAACTCTCTCTCTCTTTCTCTCTCTCTCTCTCTCTCTCTCTCTCTTTCTCTCTCTAAATCTCAATCTCATCTCTCTAAGCCAAAATCTATGCTTCTCATTATCTCCAGGGCCAGTAACGTCTTTCACCAATGACAGCTGTGCGTCTCAGCCTTGGGGATGGACAAATGGTGCAGGTTCCCACTCAGAGGGAGTTTGAGGTTAAGGCAGCTCTGGCTCACAGCCTGTAAGACTGTGACCAGGTCGTTCTGCTCGCGGGCGTATTTCAGGCCCTCTCCCATCACTGTATTTCTTGTACCGTATCTCAGCCAAGTTCTAGTGGAGGCAGCCTGTCTACTGAGTCATGGTAGGTTCCTGCTCATTGCAGTGGCTTACAGAGTTTAGGGGGGACCCGGAAACAAGCCCACCTCTATGTGCCAGAGAAGTATAGTCCAGAAAGTGGTCCTGCAGACAGTAAGCTCTGGCAACTGGCACCTTGGAAGTCTTCCAAGAGGAAGGGAAATCTCCAACCTTAGAAAGCATCATAATAATTGCTGACATTGACTGAACACTGCCAATGGTCAGGTGCTGTTCTAAGGGACTTCCAGATCACGCCTCATTGAATCATCCCAACAGCCTTTGAGGCACAGATTTATAGGATCTCCACTTTGCACATGAGGAAAGCAAGGTGCAGAGTAGCTAAGTAGCTTCTTCAGGTTACAAGCCATTAAGTGGTGAAACCAGGAGTCCAGAGACACCCACCTTCAAGCACCAGACCAAGAGTAAGTGATCTTGGAAGCTCCAGCAGGTAGCTGAAAGGAGGATCGCTTGTCAGAGAGTGGGGTGCATCGCCAGGGAACTCACAGATGGCATTTGTGACA
The DNA here is from genome assembly GCF_964374135.1 of Grampus griseus. Classification (NCBI taxonomy): domain Eukaryota; kingdom Metazoa; phylum Chordata; class Mammalia; order Artiodactyla; family Delphinidae; genus Grampus; species Grampus griseus. The sequence goes on along the minus strand of NC_139012.1, from coordinate 3,053,217 downwards.
AAGGAATATGAGACCCCAGGCCTAGGAATGGGTGTGGGAATAGGATGACAGGAAGAGCCTCTGTCCCAGAGCACCAGCCATCAGAGCCAGGACACGAAGAGGCTGACTTCATGCCAGGTTCAAGCCCCAGGTCCCTTACCATCTGCTAGGAAACTTAGAGCAACTTTCTCAACCCCTCTGAGCTTCATCTGAATGTCAAGGATAATAAGAGCCACTTCATGGCTTCTGTAGGATGAAGTGTGAAAATAGGATGGTTCCAGGAAAAGTGGGCGCTTAAGACAGAGCCAACAACAAAATACAGTCCCGGAGGTCGTGAACACGGCATAAAGTCACAGCCAGACACAAGGTGAGCATCAGTTGGCTGGTCTCGGAACCAGACCTGAGGTGAGTGAGCACCTCCTGAAATCTCACTCCTACACAGCTCACTCCCCTTGCCCTGGTCTGGGTCCCGGACAGAGGTGGGCTGCAGCGAGGCTGTGTCTGATGCGGGGAAGAGGGGGAGATGTCCTGTAAGGAGGGACAATCTGTAGAGAGAGCAATCAGGTAAGCTGGACCCTGGCTGGCCCAAGATTTCTGACCCTTCCCTATGATTTTAGCTATAACATACATGGTCAAAACGATCCAGCCATGGCCCAAAAGAGAATATCTGGCTTCAGTGTTTGTATGGTTATCTGTCCTGCCCTGATAAACAGGCCAACCCTTCAGATTTATGCTATAACTTAATAAGCTGATTTGACCTACGAGTTGATCTATTAATAAAAGAAAGCACCGTATCTTCAAGAGAACATGAGAACATCCTTTGAGAGTTGGATTTCGGTGTTATATGCTGGCCCACTGGGTAACTTGCTGACACAAGTAAATCTTACACACTCATGTGAAAATATCTTAAGATCCACTGTTGAGTACAAAACAGACTGTCAGCTACCACCACTTAAATGTCAAAAGAAATCCTGTGCCCTACACCGCCCCCTAACTTTCTCCCATTCAACCCCCATAGCACTAAGAGTCACTTTAAAACCAAGGGAGTTTTTACTACCAGGAACATTTTTACCAAGCTTTAGTTAAAAAGCAGTTGAAACGTCTGAAGTAAATTGGGTTGTATAATGGAACAACTAATAGACCCTAAAAATGAGAACAGCGTGGCCAACCCCAGATAATGGTGTCTATTGTAATCACCTTGGACGTGCTCCATAACGTGGGATGACTCAACAGCTCCGTGCTGGCAGCACCTGAGGAGACCTTCTCTCTGCCAGAAAGACTCAGGGTTAAGGATTATGTCTGGTCTATAGCCAAGGGGATGACATGTTTTCCTCGTTTTTGAGCAAATCCATGTCTTTGTGCCCCTGACTGTGTCACACACACAGTCCAGACAAGCAGACTCAAGCCTTTTCCAAAGCATGGTTACATGCTGTCCACCATGCTTCCCACTTTCTGTCTCCTTCCATCCATTCTCCAATGCCTTCTGGGTAAGACAGAACGGATATCCCATTCAAACTCCACCTCCCACTCTTCTCAAAACCCTGAAGACTCCCAGCACCAAGTCTCAGTTAGATTCATTGGGCCCGTAGATATGAGTTTGGGTGAACCTCAAATCACTGTAAAATATCTCGACCATGTCTACTCCACAAGGGGGCTCAGTGCCTGTAGCTGCAAGTACTCCTAAACGTCTTATATTCAGGCAATGATTTTGCTTTCAAGTCATGCATAGCGATTATGCCTCTTGAATTTTAACATAACATGCATGGACCAAATAATGATTATTAAATACATGAAGGCTCTGGGAACACATGAACTGCGTGTGTTAATGGGATTAAGCATAAAACAAATGGTTTAACGCAAGATTGCTGTGAGTGTGGGATTCACACAATGAGAGTTATTTGAAAATTAGCGCTTGTTGGAACACCTGTTGAATAGTTGCCCCTTTTATACAAGGGTTTGGGAGAAGAGATAGGAAGGAGTTTGATGGGAACGTGACCCCATGATTAGATCAATGGTTGTTATGATTTTCATAGAAACTCTTAATTTATTTTCACTTTTTCTAAAATTTCTAAAATTAAACTACTATTGAGTTTATAGTGATAAGGAGTACACAGTGTTATCAGAGAATTTAGGAATTAGCAAATGAATGTGGAGAATAGATAGATAGCAGTGAAATTTTTGGAGGAAACCTGTCTGAGTATTTGGTCTATTAAGTCCAATCTGTTGAGTATCTACTAACTTCCAGGGACTCCAGGCACCTCACGTTACTACAAAGCAGGAGTTATGTCAGTCGTACAGATGGATTAACTAAAGTTCAGGTAAGTAAAGTATCAATAGTTTGCTCAGTTACAGTCAGTAAGAGGCAAGGCCTTGATTTGAAGATGATTCTACCATGTTTTATTTTAAAATACCTGGATGCATAGCTAAGCAAGGGTGAACCAATCTGCTGATTTTCAGGATTACCTTTCATAGGATTATTATCTTTCTTGGTATTGCCAACAAGACTTGCCTGTAGCCCTCAGAGGAAAGGAGTAATGAGTGATAGTCATCTAAATACTGAAATGATCCAAATATTTGATTTTGTCATGAATTTTGACTTCCTACAAAAAATGGAGCAGGCAAAAGTTGAAATATCATACCAGCTGCTTTTCTGTTGTTTGCTTTTCTCCTATTAGTAAGCAAGGAATGAAGAGTAGAGAAAGAGAGGGGCCCCTGTCATCCACAAGGTGAGTTATTCAACTTTGTAAGATACAAGCTTGAAGGCATTGTGATTCTGGAACTCCCCAGAGACAGTGTCCTAAGAAAGTCCGTGCTGCCTTCTCTGCTCTCTTCTTGGTGAGTTCACCATAATCTTTGTGCTTGAAATTCAATGAGGCCACACCAGTGTGGGTCTCAATGCCTTCTCTCTTCATTCAACAAGCATTATTAGGGTTCGGTGGTATAGGAACGTGGGTCCTTCCAAACAGTAGACTAAATAAGGGGCACATAGCCTAGTGGCTAAGCATTCTTTTAATGAATTCTCAATTTATTCTAAATTTCTAATAACAATTCTAACAGTTCAAAACAGATGACATCAACTTTTATCACATTAAGTTTTTCTATTATATTAATAACTGGTTATGAAATTATCCCAATTACATATGATAGAGGAGTTGAGAGTTGAATTATTCTAGCAAATCTTTAAAGACATAGAAAAAAACCAGTTTAATTTCTTTTCAGTTTTACTTCTTCTGAACGAATATGGTGGGTTATAATACCTGCATTTTCCACTTCAGAACTAACATGGAATACCATTTCACAGAATAAAAAAGGAATAATGAAGGCATAGTGAGAAGTCCCAGGACGTTCTGCTCAACAGCTAATATGTCAGCTACTATTAAGGAAAGAGTAAAAGCACATTGGGTAGCACAGACTCAAGAGTCCTTTTTCCTTTCAGAAGTCGTGGGTGGAAAGTTCCAATGAAAAATTACCAGGGTTACATTATCCTGTAACATTTTGTTCTTCTAAGCAGTCTGTTTTAAAAGCATATTCTTATTCCAGGGCTCATTACTCATGGAATTTCAGACTGATTTGCTGCTTCTCTTTATGCCTGATACAGGTAATATTTTGAATTTTTAAAATGCATTTCATTCCTATGTGCTGAGAAGAGGCATTGCTTTGGAATCCTTTGCACACTCAGTTAATGATCCGTCGTCAAATCCCATGATCAATCAGGTTTGCCTGTATTCAACTTTATAAACAACTGATAGGAATCTTTCTTAGTAAGAATCTGGTGCTGGGCTTAGTCACTTATAATCTCTGATAATAGAAGAAGTAGCTAGTCCCAGCCCTCGAATAAGGAAATAAAGCTCTAGAAATCCCGAGAAGGTAGATGCGCCATCTAGACAGCCCATCCGTCAACGTCGTCTAGTTGGGAATTTCTCCGTGGCCTCATGAGAATTTGTATTTCAGCCTCTCCTTAAGTGCTATAGATCAAACAGCTACTTGCCAGTTATTTCCATTGTTAAGTTATTGTGTTTTATCACCGCTTTATTATTTAGATGTCAACTCAGTACCAGAGCGACGGCTGAGGACTTCTGGAGTCGGAATGTTGCTCAGGGTGATAGGGCTTGAGATGAAGTGGAGATAAAACTGCTTCTTGATATGTGTGCCTTTGGCCATCACCCGTTTCCGCCACGGCCATCAGAGCACATTCTACCACTTGGCTAGTGTTTGTCCTAAAGATCAAGAGAATATGCCTCTGGTTCCAACTAGAGGTCTTTACTCTTTTTACATTCTGGTAACGTTGTTTAAATAGGTCATTATCCATAGACACATCACCTTAGTGGAGAAAGAAAAGAATGAATATATGTGGAACATGGGATGGACATAAAATCGAGGGATCTTAAACATGGTAGCCCTTTATCAGTCACTATGAAGACAGAGCCATGAAAATCAGTTTACGAATTACTGAAGGGAAAGCTGATGGGTTCTTTTTGGATTAAAAAAAAACTTGTAGCTACATCATCATATGAACTTGGGACATTTTCAAGATACATTTGTCAGTCTTATAATATGAGGACATAATTGGTGTTGAGCTATAACGGACATATCATTAAGAGGGGCTCACAGGGCGAGTTTCACTTTTTTAGGAAGTAGGAATATTGGAAAGAGAATTCTGTTCTGTTCATTTCCATGTTTGGGGAAGGGCTTCCACCCACCTCAGTCGTGAAAACCAAGAGCACAGTCAGTATGAGCTGCTCACCAAAGGACCAACACTGGCCCGGCAGAGGACATGCCCGTTGGAAGAGGGTCAGGTTCACTAAAGGATTTGGAAAGTTTTCCTGATACGATTTCTGGTGTATCCAGAGCTATAAATCTCTTGCCTTTGAAAAGTACTCGTTTATTTCCATTTTTCCTAACCCTTTTCCTGCTATCCCTTAAGAATGCTCAAACTACCCTGACTTACTGAGTTCATCCATCAAAACGAGAGTAGCGACACACTCATCAGCTCTCGCTCTGAGGCCACAGGTGTCCAGGACCTCTGGCTACACACCTACGATGGAGAACATCTCTCTATAAGGCAGTCAGACACCACCATCCTCACAAAAGCATTTTTAGGAGCCTCCAAGCAGGTTGCCTATGAGTGAAAAGAAAGAGTGTGCAGCTCCCACTGCAAATGGGAGGATATGCCTTTGAAATCACTCAGGAACCTTTTCCACAGCAGCAAAAACCACATTGCTTAACAAGGCAGCAGGCAAGTGGTAAGAAGGCATTGTGACCCCAGTTCACTGGGAGCCCACACAGGACCGTCAAAAGGAGAGTCTGGTCCAATCCTTCAAGTAAAAAGAAATAGGTGCTTTTTCTCCATCTCTGTGTGCACAATGGGTGTTATTTTACACACTTGATGCTGATCTGTTTTGCAAAAGATTCCAAGGTTGAAATAACTGCATTCTTCCTCATAACGAGCACCCGTACTTAAATCAATGGAAATAGAATTGATCAAAAATGGTTTACTCTCTTCAAAAGCTTGTATTCATCTTGAATTGCTTTGGTCCAGAAAATATTGTGAGGACAGACTGTCCTGATTTTATTCCCCACGTTCAGGAAACAAGCCATTTGAAGAGACATTAGAAGGAGCAGGGGGTTTTTTCTAAGTAATAAGATATTAATACATGAGGGAGGCAGTGAAATAAAATATTGTTAAAAAAATCTTTTACTCTGGGGGATATCATTTGGAGGGTAGTCCTCATGAGGTAGCCGGTAATGTTTATTTGCTTTAAAAATGAAACACTGGTATTTTCACAACGTTTAGTAATGGGAATAAAACCAATTAAATGTGTTACAGTACCAGCTTAAGAGAGGACATGTGATAGGAGTGATTTGGAGGGCGTGTACTTGCCTGGGATAAAGGTGGTTTGGGTCAATCTTCTCTGATCAGTAAAGACTGGAAAATCACAAACATGATGAGGGCCATGACATTCCCCTGACACTGAAAATAAAAAGGCGGTTAACACCAAGAAGCCATGAATAAGAATCAAAATATATCAAAAGGTCACAGGAACACTGAGTTTTAACGTATGCACCAGGTTTTTTGAGATCGTGAAGAAGCTCTCTTCTCTAAGACTAATAGCCAATAGGTTAAAACACTGTTATCCTTGTTGATGGGCTGGCGTTGGAATTCTCCAGAAGCTGCAGGCTAAAGCATCAGTCATCTCCTTCTCTCTCTGCAAGGGGTTCCACCAATGGACCACATTGTTCCAGGCATATCCGAAGCACATTCAGAGGCGCTGACTGCCCCTGGGGATGAAAGTACCTTCATCTCCATCAACAACACTCGCTCTGTAGACGGTTTCTCATGAGTCTCTAGTCCATGGTGGCCCCTAAGGAGTAGGGAGAAGCTGGGGAAAGATAATTTTAATCCACAGTATAAGTCACTAAATGATGACAGTGCAGGAAATGTTTAAAATCCCTCCTAGGGTTGAAGTGATTGGGCAAGTCAACAGCAAGTCGTCACTACATCCTCCTCCCAGGTTCTTGGTCATGTGACCCGAAAACGTTGGCTCAGCCCCCTTTATTCTCCACACAGTAACCAATTCTGATGTTTGGAGGCCATGAAATTCTCTCCCTCTACTTTATACTTTGGGTGCATAATGAACACATCTCAGTAGAATCCATGAAAAACATGACCCCACAATCATGGCCTGGGGACACATGTTTGAACGATTGGATATAGCTTTATTTACAACATAAAGCATTCCATCTGTGTAAAACAGAGAATTTGCAAGGGGGAGAAACCTAATCTTGTTACAACTTCCCTTCCCCTGGTTAGACAGTGTTATCCCTTTTCCCCCAAATGTCTTCTTGAGGCTTTTCCTTCCCATAAATAACTTTCTGTAGGGCTCAGCACTGAGTAAGAGTACTTACTCCCTCCTTTCATTTAGTTTTTAGAAAATTTTATTGGACTATAGTTTCTTTACAATGTTGTGTTAGTTTCTACTGTACAGCAAAGTGAATCAGCTGTACATACACATATGTCCCCTCTTTTTTGGATTTCCTTCCCATTTAGGTCACCACAGAACACTGAGTAGAGTTCCCTGTGCTATACAGTAGGTTCTCTTTAGTTATCTATTTTATACATAGTATCAATAGTGTATATATGTCAATCCCTGTCTCCCAGTTCATCCCACCCACCCTCTTCCCACTTGGTACCCACTTGGTAGGTCCATCCACGTTTCTACAAATGACCCAATTTCGTTCCTTTTTATGGCTGAGTAATATTCCATTGTGTACATGTACCCCATCTTCCTTATCCATTCCTCTGTTGATGGACTAAAATAAAACCTAATCCTCATTGTCATCACTGTATTCAAGTAGGAGGATTGTTTCTTGTCTACTTGGATGTTTAGGAGAGCTGAACGGAAGATGACAATCACAAACACATGAATAGTGCCTGAAGGGATATTGCATCTCTTGATTCCTGATGGAGCAATAGCCAGCCCTATGGGTAGCCCCCAAGGGGCATCATCTTTTGGCCCCTTTGAGGTCTGCCCTTGGCAATGTTCACTCTTCAGACATGATATTAATAACAAGTTGAAGCTGTGCGTTTTCCCATCAGGGCTACCCTCCAATGGAGAATCTGCCACTTTTTGGAAGTGGTACCCTGTTTTCATTCACTCAGTGCAGAATCTCACGGAGGATTAAAGAAGATAAACGTGCCCATAGGTGGCCCCACCTATGATCTCATTTATCTTCACAACAAACTTAGGAGATAAATCTAGAAGGCTTGAGAAAAGTTAAAAGGCGGCTCATCCGCTATCAGCAGATAGGTTCTGAAAACTCAGGGTAGCAGTAACACATGTTGAAAGAGCTAACAAGTTGGGCCGAGCACACACCTGTACAACAACGGCCTGGGAAAGGGCAGCTCTACTCAGTGGTCAGGCACCTGAATGAGATGGGAACCTGCTTCATGATCCTGGCAAACTTGATCCAACAAAATAAAATAATATTTTTTGGGGATTACTGGGTGAATGAATGATCAAGGGTTTGAATTTATTTAGTAAAATAATGTGTAAAAGTGCTGTGTCAATTCTTTAATAACTAGCCTGTAAATTATACTTGCTGTTAAAATAGTTACTTTGTGGACTCTTTCAGTGCACTTTTATTCCAGAACCTACCCAGGACACAGTGGCCTAGGATCTTCCCTTCCAACACCCTTTCCTCCAGGCCAAGACTTCAGGGTCTCCCTTTATGATCTTCTGTGAATCTCATCTATTGTTGCCAAAAGGTGCTGAAAAATTATCTCATACTCTTTCCGTCCTTCGAGCATGTCAGTCTCTTTCTCCCCTCATACGCTTCACTTTGTTCTTCCCTCTGCCTGGGGAGTTCCTCCTCCAGATCTTTCCATGCCCGGCCACGCCTGGTCATAAACTTCTCAGCCCAAAGGTCACTTTCTCACAGAGGACATCACTGCCCAGCCCGCCTGCAGCAGCTACGCTCACCGCGAGGTCCAGCATCTCTCTCCTCTGCACCAGAGCCTCTTCCTGCTCCTCACACTAGTAAATGTGAAATCATCTTATTTTGTTTCTGCTTCTCCTGCTGCATCTGAGCTCCACATGTTGGAGGTGGCTGGGAGCCCGGCTTTAGCTTGTTTGTATCCCCAAATCCTGGGACTGTGCTTGGCACACTGGAACCACTGAATAGACATTTATTGAACGAATGAATGCATCTTGAAGTCCAAAGCCAGTGTTCTATCCCAGTCTCCCTCGAAATAAGATTTTTCTGCCTCTGTTTCATGCCTCTCTCAGCTAATGAAAGGCTGTCTGGATACAAAGGGCTGTCTTATTTGGGTCTCAACCAACCTCCTTCTTCCCATATGTCATACAGTCACTTTCTCTTCTGCGTCCCAGGAGGACAATGGGAAATGAAATAGGGATATATACGCTGTCGTTGAAAAATAAAATATGAAAATAGCCCAGCACAGTTTACAGGCATTTTACTAAGAAAGAGTCGCCCTTTTACCTCGCTTCCTGAACCTAGGATATAGAAATATTCCACATTGAAAAAACTAAGCCGAAAACTTGGGTTTCCCAGTGTGAGGTTTCCACCTCTGTTCTATTTACTGGGGGAACTGGCCCAGGCACTCGGGATGGAGAACAGGACCTCTTGTTTTGGTCCTAAGGCTGTCTGCTCACTGGGAGGGCTGCGTCTGACAGTGAGTGAACACAGGCTCGGCAGCACCTGTTAGACCCCGTGTGAGGTGGTCCCTTTCATCGTGACATCAGTAGCACTTGAAACAATTTAAACAGAATGACTCCAGCTGGCCATGCGGCTACAGCACGCCCTTATTAGGATATGCGTCATGTAAACATAGACGCATACATAACACTTACAGCACACTCTGTGCTGTATTCTCTGCACAGGAATCAAGAGCTCGCTCATTTTAGTAAAGGGGATTTTCCCCCAAGAAATGCAACTGTTTTGCTGTTTTAATTACAATTGCAAAGGAAAAATGAAAAGTTACAAAAAAAAAAAGCCACTATCATTTCTTGGGGAACAATGAAATTTAAGATCAATGCATAGTATTTTTAAAAAATTTTAAACAAGTGTTTTACAAATTAATGTAATTATGAAAGTAAAGCTAAATGAAAAACAGACCAGAGCACGTTAATTTTCATCTGTTTACCTGCCCCGAGAGCCAATGTGGATGGTTGAGAACGTCTGGCAGGAAGCCACGCTATTGCTTACCACAAGTAAGTCCTGAACTCCTGGAGTATAAACTATCCGAATGCAGAAACCAGTTTTCTGTTGCTTTGGCTCAAGTCCATGAAGCGACTCATTTCCTTGGGACTCCATCAGGAAAAGTTAAACTCATCCATTTATTTTTTTTATAACTTTTTATTTATAGATTGCAGAAGTAGTATCTGTTCAGTGCAGAAACCTTGGAAAACTCATAAAAACACAAAAGACACTTTACTCATAATTCCATACCCCACCATTATAATTACCATCAACATTTTGGTACATTTTCCTGGGTATTTTTCTGTGTTCACGTGCACATGTCAACTTTTGCCTCCCTCGACGATATCGTTCCATAAATACCGTGTCAAGTCCAGTTTTCATTTAGCGATGCCTCCTGAAGTTTTGCCAAGGTTGAAATATCCTTCTCTGGCCTGTTGCTTAATGATTGCATAATATTCCATTGTATGGATTTGTTACATTTCTCTGAGCCAAACTTTTAATTTTAGATCCTTTTGGTTGCTTCCTATTTCATCCATCCATCTATCATCTATCTATTTATCTATCTATCTATCTATCTATCATCTATCTATCCATCTACATGATAGATGCTATATATACATTATATGTTATATAATGTATATATAAAATGTATATGCAGTCTTCAGTAATTCTTTTCAAACATACTATTACTTGTCCACTCAACATCTATATTTTTTTTCTCCTTCTTTGCTAATATGATTCTGATTTTGTTGATGTGGAAATATCCCTGGCTATTTATTTCTTCTCCCATATGACAAAGTATAGTCCATACAGTGTGAGCAGAAGGTGTTGAGTGGTAACTTCTGAGATGGCCCTTTGAAGGGGGGTAGATGTGGCTCCCATCATTTTCATGGTCTTTTGAATTTTCTTTATCCACTCCTATTTTCTTGCCTGGGAAGCAGATGCAATGAGCAGAGATAGGCAGCCTTCTTGTGACCAGACCTGAAAATCACCCACTAAGGAGGGCTCTGTGAAAAGAGGAAGAAGACAAGACCCTGATGGCATCATGGCACCAGAAGCCTAGCCCTGGGCTGCTTACCTTGAAATTTCATGTTATAGGACAAAAATAAGTTTCTGGACTTCCGTGGTAGTCCAGTGGTTAAGACTCTGTGCTTCCAATGCAGGGGGCACAGGGTCAGTCCTTGGTTGTGGAAGTTCCACATGCCGAGTGGTGCAGCAAAAAAAAAAAAAATGGAGAGAGAGGACAAAAATAAGTTTCTATTTGATGGAACAGAGTTAAGTATAAAATCCTCAGAATGGAATTGCCAGGTGCCAGGGTATGCAACTTTTATGTAGACTTTAGATTCTTACTATCAGTTTGCTTCCCAGACAGTTTTTACGAACATTAACACTAACCAGCTGTGTATGAGTGCCCGTTAGCCACAACCACCATTGTACGTCATTCACCCCAACCCAATTCCATGGGAATAAACGTACTTCATTGTCCTTTCATTTCATTTTCTTTGCTTACTGATGAATTCAAGCATCTTTTCTTCCTCTGTGAATCTGTTATTCTGTATTCTATTCACTCTCCTTCTTATTATTTCTATTTTTTAAATTTTTATTGGAGTATAGTTGATTTACAATGTTGTGTTAGTTTCAGGTGTACAGCACAGTGAATCAGTTATACATATACATATATCCACTCTTTTTCTTTAGATTCTTTTCCCATATAGGCCATTACAGAGTATTGAGTGGAGTTCCCTGTGCTATACAGCAGGTTCTTATCAGTTATCTATTTTATATATAGTAGTGTGTATATGTCAGTCTCGATCTCCCAATTTATCCCTCCCTTCCCCTTATCCCCTGGCAACCATAAGTTTGTTTTCTACCTCTGTGACGCTATTTCTGTTTTGTAAATAAGTTCATCTGTACACTTTTTTTAAGATTCCACATATAAGTGATATCATATGATATTTGTCTGTGTCTGACTTACTTCACTCAGAAAGATGTTATTTTTAAAGTGAAGCTCCATCTGCGGTTTTCACTTGTAAGAATTATTAGAAGAAAATATGAAGACAATTATTAAGTTTGAGTAGATGCACGTAACTGCCAGAAATCTCTGTGCTGAGTGAAATCATGCCAGGCTTAAAACACAGGGTGTAGGTAGCTAAAGTTGGTGACCCGTCCTAAGTGAATTCAGCCATCTTAACTGGAAACGCTGGACGCTGGCTCTAGAGGGACGGCTCGCACAAAGCCTCTGGGTCGAGTCTGAGCTGCTGGTGGTCATGTGCTGCTTATAATCCTGGTTCAGAGAAGAATTTATCTGAAAACTTAGAGACAAGGAGCAAAAACACCGCACTTTTCTACTGTCTCCTTCCTGAGGTTCCAAAGGCTTCTGCTCTGCTCACATTCCTACCTTGAAATGTTTGCATTACCTAGCACATGACCGGGAGCTTTTCTCCTTCCGAAGAAAATGACGTAACCCTGCGGCTTTCCCGCTTACCTTCTCAATGTCCAGGGCTGATTAATTAGCCAGTGTCAGCAAACGTTCTTTTAGATCCTTGAAAATTAGAAGTTGGTGATCTTTCCCCAGGACTTTAGTCCAGTATGTCAAAGGAGTCTTGTAGCAAAGTTTAGGGAAAGCATAAAGGATCATTTCTATTATGTAGATGGTGACAAGATAATGCAGCTCAACTCAGAGAGTCAGATGACATTATTTCTCTTACTTTTATTCACAGTGCCTAAGTAAGGTGATTTGGGCAAACATCCCAAACAAAATAAATAAACAAACAAAACCCCCAACTGCTCAGATATTCCATCAATTATGGACAGGGCCCAGGAGATGCAGGAACACCAGGGGATTGCTGTTACGTTGAGCACCATGTGTGGTGGTTCCTGGCCTGATGCCCCATCATTCTCTATGAGGCAGTCATCATACTGGCCACGAAGCACTTTCTCAGCCTCAGCCCCTACTCTCGTATACAAAGGAAGGGGCTGAAAGCTCTAACGACGTCTCAACATCATCATCTTGGACCGAACCCCTGCTCTGCGCCCAGCATCACACACACTGAGCAACCACAGCATGAACAGGCATCTCCTGACCTGGGTGCACCAACTTGTGGCTCCTGGATCTGTTTCTTCCTCCCCTTCTCAGCCAGGTTCTTGCCGTCTCACATAGGAGTTACTGCAGCAATCCCGCCGCCTCGCCGTCCCCAGCCTCAGAAGCAGCCCCCTTCCCCATTATTTTCTATTATTTCCTTTCTCTAGTACCGCTCCCCCTTCTTTGGAGGCAGCCCCCTGGAGACAGACGAACAAGCGAAAACACAAGTAGGTGGGAGACTCACGCAGAGATGTAAGGCCATCTGGATTGCTTTATTCCGCCATCGTTTCACCAACGAATCCTCCTTCTTTCCTCCCAAGTTCAGTTAAGGATCTACGTCTAAGAAGCCTTTGGAAGCAAGGCCAGCCCAATGTTTGCCATTTCAGAACTGCTTATTTGATTTCCTACAGTGCCATGGCTTTAGAACAATTGCGTATGGGTCCCCTACAGAACTCCTCTGCTTCCATCAGACACGATCTCCATCTCCTCATTCGCTGGGGCTCAGCATCTCCAAATCACTGCTAAGTCTTCCTTCATCTTTCAATGGACCCCTATCTCTAGAATCACAAAACTAAGACTGCTAATTTGGAAGGGCCATAGGAGTTGCTAAGGCTGCAACCCAATACCGTAATGTTGTAGATTAGAAACCAAAGCCTGGGGAAGTTGGAGAGCCTTGGCCACAGTCTCACTGCGAGAGTGGAGGAGGCCACCTGGATTCCAGGACTTGGGCTCTTCTCACTGTATCCCCCACGCTTCCTGATTGACACCATACTGACACCATCACTATGCCCATCCCCCAAATGTCCTCAATCCCATGGTGTCCTGTTGGTTGATACCAATTCTTTAAAAATATGACTTTGATTATATCATCTTCAATAGCTATTGCAGGTGCCAAATCCTAACCACTGGACCAGCAGGGATCAATAGCTGTTGAAACAGGGCAGAATTTAAGTCTAAGCTTGGCATTTTAGGTCCCACACTATTTGCTTGGATCCTGATCTTTTGTTCCAGTCAAATGAGTGCACTCAACTCTCAGTTTCTCCCCAAATGGCACACTTTTTCATTCTTTTCTTTTGCATTCGTCTAAAATGCTTTGCACACAGTGGACAGACAGCCTTTTCTCTGAGCATTCGTTTGGGGATTCTCTTTGCATCATATTTTTATTTATGCCTTTAGAGAATTTAATGAATATGGCACCTATGGTGGTGATCAAGCAATTCAGACCATTAACCCCTTTAATGATGATGATGATGATGATGATGGAGATGATGATGATGACAATGATGATGGCGATGACGGTGGTGATAATGGTGATGGTGATGAAGAAGTTGATGGTGGTGGTGGTGGCACTGGTCGTGGTGATGATGGTGATGATGAAGGTCATGATGATGATGGTGATGTTGGTGATGATGATGGTAGTGATGATGAGGAGTAATAACTGTCTTTAGGGAACAAGCATTGAGTGGGATGATGTCTGTAAAGCTCGTATTTCCAATCAGACATACACCTGATGTCCAATGTCTGCCAACTCTTATTATTTTCTGCTTTCCCAGGCCAGTTTTCCTTTCTGACTGTCACTTCAGTCTCACACTAGAACCCAGTCAGAGATTTTTTAAAAATCGTTCTTTTCTGATGACTTTATTTACTGAAGATGTTAAAGGACAATTTTCTTCTAAAAAGAAATCTTGGGATGAGAAAGATAATCCCTTCCTTCTCATTCCTTCTGTTTGTCCAACTCTGGGAAGAAAAGTCTTTCCTCCTCCACCATCTCCAGCACGCCCCCATTCGAGAAGCCACCAGTAACACAACACACAATCCACTGAGAATCTGGAGGTTTCCACACTTGTGCCAGGCACCAGGGAAATAAATATGAATGAACAGATGACTTCTGCCCTCAAGGAGTTTATAGTAAATAGAAGCAGAGATGTACATGCATTACTGCAATGTTGTGTAATAAGTGCCATGAGAAGAACCAGGATGAATCCCAGCCACAAAAGACGAAGACATAAACTCCCTCTGAGGAAGTAAGGAAAACGTTCTTGGAGGAGCTGGTGCTCAGCTGGGTTTTGAAGGACGAGCAGACATTCACTCGCTGAACATCAAAGGGAAAGACACAAAGGAAGAGCTTCTGTAAAGACACAAAATGATGGGGAGAACATCAGATGCAAATCAGGATGATGGGGGACTTGAGTTGGCCAGAGAGCCAGGGTTCAAAGAGCAGGCAGGGGGTCTGGACTTCATCCTGTCGACAAGGAGGAGACATTGAAATATTTTAAGTGGAAGTGAGGGAATGATATTTGCATTATTTAAAAATTCCCCAGACACAGGATGAAGGATGTTTCGAGGAAGCAGGACTTCGAGCTGAGAGACCATTGTGTGCTCAGAGCAAGAAGAAACAAGAGGCAGAGGAAACAGAAACATGATCACTGGAGGCAAGTGGGGCTATAAGGCTGGACCTTAACCTGATACATTCTTCTGGATTGATGGAGTATTTGCATGTAGGGTAAACACTTGTGGCAAGGAAATTGAGCGAGCAAGTAGCTTACATTTGTTCTTCTCTGTTATGGGCATTGCCTCTCCCCTTTGTGTTCTGTGCCCCCCGCCCACTGCCCCCACGGTCTAAGAGGTGTCAGTAATAACTCTGTGCCTCTAGGTCGGTTGAGAAGCACCCAAAGACCCACACTTTCACTCAGGTGTGGGATTTGGAAGTAGGAGCTGCTTGAAGAAAGCTGAGATCCAAGCAGTGTTGCCCCAGCCCTTGGGAGTGGAGGCGGTGGGGGGCAGTGGAGGAAGGTTCTAGAAGGCTGGAGGTCTGCATTCCGCTCCCACCCAGCAGTCTGAGACAGGGAAGACCCTCTGACGAGGCATCACGTGTGGATGTGTGTGTAAACAGATGGAAGGACTGAGGAGCCTCAGGGGCCCCACGTAGAGAGGGAGGGAGATGGGCCCTTAAGCCTAACCAGTACAGGTGACCTTGGAAACCAGATTCAAATATTTCCCCTTTTATTTCTTCTTGTTTTCCTCACTCATCAGCAGCCCTCCAACTGTTGGATGGAGAGAGACAGGCTGTGAACACAAGGGCATTTAAGTACATCCACAAATGACTTTAAAATCAGTATTTATGTCTTCTTTCTGGATTCTCAGCCCTTTGTTCCTTTCTAAGCAATGATGCATTTTGGAAAGTGCTGAGGACCAGGCCTCTAGAGCTCTCACCATAGGCTTTCTTAGCCCTGGCTTCTTCCAGTGTCCCTTTGGAGAAGGTCAGCCCTGAGGATGAACAATGGAAGATGTCATTGCAGGGCAGTTAAGCGTGGCCTACACGCTATCTACCTTGGAAACCTGGCTATGATGTTTCCTGGTGTGTGACCTTAAAGTTACCTAATTCCACTTGCTTCAATTTCTTCATGTATAAAATTGATAAAGTACTAGTTCTTTTTCATGGGCTTGTTGTCAGGAAAAAGGACATAATGCATGGCAAGCCCTTATCTTAGCACCTGGCTCTGGGCTACAGGAAATGTAAGCGGTTATTAGTTCTGAGTGCTCTGCCCCACATTGTGGGTCCCATGCCCTGGGGGTCTCTGGTGCATTGCTCCCCACAGGGAATGAATTCCACAGCCCCTCAGGGAACGGCCTCCATGCCCCACCCAGGAAAACTTGCACAGAAAAGAGAGAGCGAAACCCCACAGTGTTTACAGCTCCCGGATCCTAGTCTGCACAAAGACAGTCTCCTCAACCAAGACTCTAGCCTGCCAAGGAACAGCGCAGATCTAGGAAGCCACGAAGGTGTGTTGGGTGCTGACTTCAGAATCTACGAGAAAGAGCTCAGGACTGTCGGGGGCACCCACCACCGATGCCAGGGACCTGCTTCTTCACAGTACTGGATTCATTTCTCACTGGGTTTCTCAGAAGAGCTGTGTTTTGTTTGCAGTCAGCTTCCTTTTCTGCAAGCCAGGAGCTTTGCCACAGATTTCTGAGAAGCTCAGTGAATGCTCTTTCTGCCTATCTGACACTGTGTCCTGAGTGGGTTATTTCCCTCCTTTTACTCTCTTTCCTCTTTATTAAAGCTGACAAATGGAGAAGAAAATGAAAGGAAAGAACAAACCCAGGATCGCAGGAGGCTGGGAAAATAGCTTCTATTTATAGCCTGGTACATTTTCAGACATGTAAACACCTCTGCTAATCGCTGTCCCTGCAGCAAGACCCTGGGGATTATTGAACTGCCCTGGAAAGCTGGCAGCCTTATATGGCAGAGCAGGGAAAGGCTTGACAAGGCTGATTGTGCTGCAAGTGGTTTCCAGAAACAGTGGGGAATGAGGTCTGCATCCTGCCCATTCTTGCTGGACAGCAGAGGACCACACAGGCCCGGGCCTCTCAGAGGAAGCAGAGGCTCAGCACACACAGAAATTTTGGCAGGGCATAACCAAGCATGGCCTGGCCAAAGCACCTCTAATTGGGCAAATGCAGCTGACAGTATAGAGCAGAAATTCTCACTTTGAGTGGCAGCTTCACCACTCAGCCGTGTGCTATTGGGCAGCTCCTTGTCAAGCTTCAGTTTGCCCATCCGTAAACTGGAATAATTATAGTGACCTCAGAGGGTGAGTATGAGAATTAAATAAAAATAGTGTAAATGGCAAACACCATCCAGATTCCCTTGCAAGGGACTAGCCACGATTTCTGTCATCCAATCCAAAGTTTCTAGACGTGGAAAGAAGCAGTCACATCTGACTTATAATAAAGAGAAAAAGAAGTCAGTGTAAACAGACCCCTGAGATGACTCAGAGAGAAGGACTTTAAAATAACTATTGTGAGGATGTTCAAAAACTTAAAGAAAAATATGATTATCATAACAGAACTTTGGAGAATCTCGTCAGAGAAACGGAAGCTGTAAAACTGCAAATTCTAGAACTGAAAACACAATATTTGAAATGAAAAATCCACTGATGGGCTAAACAACAGATCAGATACTGCAGAAGAAAAATAAGTAAACCTGAAGAAAAATTAATAGAAATTATCCATTCTGAAACCAGGAGAAATATGTTTTGTAACCAGACAAGAGTCTTAGTGGCCTCTGGGACAATATCACACAGTGTAACGTACATGGAACTAGAATCAAGAAGGAGAAGAGAGAGAGATTGGGGTAAAAAACTATTTGAAAAAATAATGGCCAACATTTTAAAAAATTTAGTAGGAAAAAAAATCACACTTGGGTACATAACCACAGGGATGAAGATAAAAGACATCCTTAAAGTCAGCCAGAGAGGAGAGACACATTGTCTACAGGGACACAGTGATGTATTGATGACAGACTTCTCATCAGGAAAAAATGGACAGAGGCCAAAAATCAATAGGATGACAATATAAAGTACGGAAGAAAAAAGTGTCAACCTGGAACTATATGTCAATGAAAATATTTTTCAAAAATAAAATACTTTTCAAAAATAAGACATTCTCAAGCAAACAAAAGCTGGGAGAATTCATCACCATCACACTTGCTCTAGAAGGAAGTAACTAAGGCTGAAGCCAAGTTAGACCAGATGGAGACGAAAATCCACAGGAAGGCGTGAAGAGTCCAGAAATGTCTCTACAGCTTTTCATCTCAGGAGGCCTACATCAATCTGCATATTCCAATAACTCCTTGACTTCCTGGAGTAAGGTTTATGTGAAAGGCAAAGACAATTGAAATGCTGTTGTTAAATAAATCAATTAACAATCAAACAAAAAGTGTCCTGTGCTGGAAGACTCTCTAGCGTGGCTACATGACAGCCCCATCCCTACTTCTAAGGCAAAGCCAGTAGATTTAATACCTTGTGATACTGTCCAGGGAGAAATAGCAAAACTTCATTTTTACAGTCTCCATGGTCTCCGAATGAGGAAAAGAAAAATTCACCTCCGCTTCACAGGCTAAATGGATATTCTGTGGGTATTGATTCCACCGGTCCGCCACATCATCAGAAAAAAAAAGAAAAATCACCTTCGTGCCTCTTTATGCAAGAAGTACCTGCCCAATATCACTCAGGAATGACAAGGAAACCTTGCTAGCTATTGAGGATTCAGAACGAATATGGCTTAAACGATGAAGAAAAGCAACCGGTTGTACATTTATATCATTGGCTGGAAAACTCACCATTGGAAATGTTGCTTGATCACCACAAAGACACTCCAAGTGTCCCTACAAACAGATTTCACCCAGAAGAGTGAGTGTGTTGTTGCTACAATAAGCAGGGATCTCTTTGCACTAAGGGATGGTCCTCTAGAAAAATAAGGATGATGATGTAAGTGAAAACGTCACACCTGACACATCCTCTATGATAGAAACGTGGTGTTGAGTGAGACAAAGGGACTGAGAGTTCTTCCCACCCACCCCTCCTTGTGACGCACTCCAGGATTTGTCCTTCTAGACGAAATATGGAAAGTATTCCCCTACCCAAAATACAAATTTTTAAAATAAAAGTTTCTTTTGGGTGGAGATAGGCATCTAGTGTTAACAGGTGGGCTCCCCCAGAGGAAGCAGGACACGTTCTGGGTGAGAAAGATGACAAGGGGCGCCGCATCACTGGAGTGAGCTGTATCCTCTGACTGGGAAGATCCAGCCTCAGGGACTGCTTTCCCAGCCAGGCTGAGCAGGGTTTTGCTGGGGCTGGGGCCCCGGCATCCATACACCAGCACTAGAGGGGAAGGAGGACCCTTTGTTCACTCATTGCTTCATTGTTGAAATATTTATCTTGTGGACGCAAGCAGAGTTCAGAGCTCCAGGGATGGATCAGAGAAGAAGACACAGCCCCAGAGACAGTGGGGGGACAGCAGGTGGAGCAACAGGCATGCACCCCCAAACATACACCACACTGTCTCCTGCAAGCTGCCGTCCAGACAGCCAGGGTGCCCCGATCCCTGGCGAAGCCACAGCCAACCTTGGCATCCCAGGGGCTGGGAAGGGCCCTGCAGAGGAAGTGACACCTCTGTGCAGACTTGAAGGACATTCAGGAAGAAGCCAGGAAGCAAAAGACATCGTTCTTTCCATCAATTTACTCCACGGGGAAAATCAAAGTAGAAAGATCATCTTTTTAGAAATCGTACATAACATATTTTCCACTATTCCTTCAACTGGTGGAAGTTCATCCATTGTACTTTCTGGATGTGCCAGGGAAAATGCTTGGGCAGTCTTCGAAGCTGAGGCCCAAACGCAATCATGAGTGAACCATAAACTTTTATGAATCCAGAGTTAAAACCACAGTTTTCCAAATGTCCCTATTTATATGGAAAAAGTAAACATTTGTTCAATTTATTTTTGGCCCCAAAATAGAGACATGATTCAGACGTAGATAAATCTGGTTAAAAAGATTCTTTTTCCTGGTATTTGGTGAGCCACAGTACGTTAATGTGTCCAGAGTTGAAGCTTCACTGTGTAGAATCGTCCTTCTGTTCTCAGGGCATTATTCCTCACTTGAGTCCAATCGTTATTTTTAAAAGTCATTTTGAAAAGAGACAGGACTTGATAGTTGACTCAGGAATAGGGAAACAACCTCAAAATCCTGCTTTGTTTCCTGGCTCCTGCCTCAGAGTTGACATTCAGTGTTTCTACAATTTATCTGAAGGATATGAATCTACTAACGTGCAAAATTTCTTTAAAAAAGAAAGAGTTATGCTTTAAAATCCCACATCTTAGTGGAAACACCGTATCGAAGAACTTACTTCCAAAGCCGGAGGTGAGCGAGTAGAGCCTGGGGACCCCAGGGTGTTAGAACTAAGCAGGATACAGGGAGATGAGCCTGGGGGATTCAAAAGGTAATTTTTATTCTCTTCAACACTTTTCCTCCAATTAGTAGGTTGAAGCTCCAGTTTGGAAAACATACACATCCCTGTTCCCTCATTCCAATACTTTGGCTTCAAATCATCCTTCACCCTCCTTTGCACTGGATTCTCATCTCAAGATGGAAATAGTCATAAGCATAAGAATGAAGCATTTGTGAAAAAAAAACGAACGGCTCGGAACATCTTACATGTTTAAGCTACTACAAAGTCCTGAAATGTTCAACAAAGAAAACCATGAGCAGTTCTATATTCATGACAACTACTATTAAGGTTGCACATCTGGCCCCTGTCCCGATAAGCAGACCAAGTATGTAACCAAGCAATTCACAAAAGAGGAAAGATGCACGTGGGTGACAAACACGTAGGAAAATGTTTGCCCTCACTGCACATTACAATATAGAGGTAAGCACTGACTTTTATCTGTAACATCGGAAAAGTTAAAAGAGAGAGATTGCCTTCTGTTGGGAATGCACAGAGTTGTGAATATCTGAAGATTGAAGCCCTCTTAGAATGCAGTTTTGCAATATATATGAACAGCCTGAAAAAGCCATACATTTTCACGAGTGAATTCTACTTCTGGGAATCTACGCTAAGGAAATAACCCAAAATTCAGTAAAGGTATTATGCAAAAAGATTTCTATCACAGCATGGTTTGTCGTAGTGAAAAATTCAAAGCAACTTGCGTAACCATCCAATACATGGTTAATTCAAATACTACAACCCATGAGTGATTTTCAGAATATTTCATAGCTGGCTTCTTCAAGTAGGGCATGGCTGTTAGAAAGGATGCCTGGCTGACCAGCATGGACCCAGGCCTGATGCTCTACTGGTGTCCACGGGTGGAGTATCAGATTTGTACCTCTGAGCCTAGGAGTTATAGCTTTTTTTCCCCTTCTTTGTGCCTTATTTTATTTTTCCAATTTTCTATAAATAGAATTATGTTTATAGTCAGAGAGACAAAAATGAAATGGCCTCAGTGGCACAGTTCTAAAATTTCAAATCTCTTCCTTTGTCTGTCCCAGGACGTCCATGGGATACCAACTTCCAGCCTAACTGGAGTGTGTTAATCAATTTTTATGCCTATTGGTGGAACAGTCTGGAAAACATTATACACAGTTAAAATAATCAAGGGCACTGTTTTCACTCTTGTGTTTGATGTCATGATACTGTCCCCCATTGCTGGGCTAACATTTAGATATTTGGAAACTGTATTTAGGAGATGAAGCTAACTTGGTTTTTTTTCATCAAAAATGTTATTGAAATAACCGTAGATTCGCTTGCAGTTGTTACAAATAATGGGGACAGAGCCCCGTACCCTTCCCCCACTGGTAACATCTTTCAAAACTATAGCGCAAAATCACAGCCAGGATGTTGACACTGACATGATCCACTGATCTTACTCAGATTTCCCCAACTTTACTTGTTCGTGTGCGTACTTGGTTCTATACAATTTATCACATGCGCACGCACGCATATCCACGACCCGTCTAGACACAGAGCCTTCCATCACCTCAAGCATAAAGATAAAACCAGCTTACCCATTTACGTTAAATTATCAACAACATATTTGCCAGAATATTGACAACTTTGCAAAACTTCTATTACAAGCTGGAGCTGTGGGCAACCACACAAGCTTATTTATTATGCCTGCAACACAAGGGGTGAGGCATGAGACCTGCCAGGAGAACGCTCTTCAGAAGGGTCACTGAACGACCTCACCCTCCACTGCTCCCCCACCCCAACCTGCCCGTGTGTGTTTTAATCTCAAATGAATCAAAAATTATAGTTCAAGGAGACAACTACACTAGTTAGCCCAATGTCTAAGTAAGGTAGAAAGCAATGATAAATTGGGAGTCTCCTTGTATGGAGGTGCGTGTCCACTTGGTAAGCATTTCAGACCTAGTAACCAACGGGTTCATGGCAAAGATGTAGAAGACATAAGAGACTTCACCTGTGTGCTTACTACATTCTTGGGATTCAGTGTCTCTTGTTCTGAGTGTTTGATTTTTTTTATATAAATTAATTTATTTTATTTATGTTATTTTTGGCTGCGTTGGGTCTTCGTTGCCACGTGGGAGCTTTCTCTAGTTGCGGAGAGCAGGGGCTACCCTTCGTTGTGATGCGCGGGCTTCTCATTGTAGTGGCTTCTCTTGTTGCAGAGCACGGGCTCTAGGCATGCGGACTTCATTAGTTGCAGCACGCGGGCTCGGTAGTTGTGGCTCGCGGGCTCCAGAGCGCAGGCTCAGTAGTTGTGGCGCACAGGCTTGGCTGCTCTGAGGCATGTGGAATCTTCCTGGACCAGGGATTGAACCCTGTCCTCTGCATTGGCAGGTGGATTCTTAACCACTGCGCTACCAGTGAAGACCTGTTTGACCTTATTTTATCATGTATGCCAAACTTTTAACTCAGAAAGATAAGATGTAAGAAGATGATGGTGTGGCTGCTTTGTTCCCCAGACACGTACATTTCCTTTTGCTTCAGAGGAGATTACAGCCCCTCTGGACAGGAGAGAATACACTGCCTGGCGCCCCGAGTACGATTACATGCAACTAAATCGCAAAGACATTAAAGTAATATATCTTCCTTTGTGTGGAAACCAAACCCATCACACAGTCGAGGTCCCAAGGAAAGGCAGGGTGCATGGTGGGGATGGGGGGAGGGAAGAAGGAAGAGGGGCAGGTTTGATGGACGGGTGTATTTTTATTTCCCTTCACAAGAAATTAAAGAAAAGAAAGGGAAAAGCCATGAACCTGCTGTTTCCTCTACTGCTCGTCATTGCCAATCATTAAATCCTGTTGTAAAAGTGTGTCCCTGGGGTAAATCTACCTCAAAACTAAAAATTGCCTGGATAAAATCATGCAGATTCAGAGTTTGAAAGATAAAATGCCTAAAATGCGATTTCAGAATTATGGATGACAATCTCCTGCAAAAATGTACATGAAATGAGAAGAAGGGAGAATTTTAATTACTTCATGGACAGTTTATGGCTTGTTTTCTAAAGCCAAAGGTTGGCCTTCGGGTGATGTCATCAAGAAAGGGAAAAGCCCTTCTTGCAATAGAAACCTACTCACTTCATATCCTTTTCCCCCCAAAAGACAGACAATAAGTAAACTGAGGTAGAAAATTTCAATATCCCAGCACCAGATATCAAAATTCCAAAATGGAACCATGCCAACATTAAAACCTAACTCACCACTCTTAGAGAACATGATCAGTGTTGGAATGAATGGCAGCCTCTCTCCGAGGACACTTAAAACATGTTTCAACAGATCGAGGCATCAGGGAACAGGACGGGACGCCCCTCAAGGCCAGTGCCAGCATGACGGGGGACCTTGCCAAGACCCAAGCTTCACACGGCAGGTGGCAGGGAACCTCCCCACCAACAAACATAACAATTCCCAACAAATGTAACTTCTCCAGAACAGCCCTCCACCATGTTTCCCTGACCCGGAATGTATTCACCTACCGTTCATTGTTGCAAATCCATTTTGAGGTTAAACAAAACAAAACACAAATACATACTCGATTTATTGCTTTCCCCAAGGAAAGTCTAAATCCAAAAATATTCTCTTGATAATTATTCACTTTCTTTATTCATTATACATAGATAAAGGGAACTTAGCTTTCTAAGTGTCACGTTATGTCAAGAAAAAGAGATTGTTTAGAAAGAAATAAAAAGAAAGGAAAGGAAAAATAAACAGCTAGAGTCTGAGAACTGCTGGTTCAAGATTAAAAGAAGTTAGAACCTTTTCTAAAAATAGCAAGATACTCCGATTTTGTGATTTCAAGTCAAACAGTTTGACATTGGCCCTTGGCGCTATTAATATTCCGCATGCCAAGAAATTTGATAAATGGTGTCCTTTGCTCTTAAGGGGACAGATTTTTTTCTCAGTATATATATTCATTCACATGTAAGCTAGCTGCGTATTTCAAGCCACAATAAATTAAACTCAGTACTTTGATACATGAAGCACATTCATCTGAGGTTTCTAGGAATTGAATTTAAATCAAATATTGCATAAACAGTGGCAGAATTTTACTTCAAACCCTTCTCTCATCAAGCTTTATTCTTACAAAGTCAAGTGCAAATATTTACCGCGTTTTATAAAGTTCAAAGGTTCTTGAGTAGAGAGAGACTTCAGATAAACAGTTTTATTTACCTCGCTCAGTTTCAATCTAAAACTCTGATTCTACGCAGGGGGAATTCAGGTTGGCCAATTAACTGTCTCGTCATTGAATTCGACTTAAAGCACAATTTCCAAGGCTCTAAAGATAAGGCAACCCTACATCTTGGGTCGTCGTGCTGTTGTCCTGGCATCCGTCTGGTTTTGCATGTTGGCTTTCTCCAAAGTGTGCTGGTTTGGAAGGGAATGTCCATGGTTACCCTAGAATACCCACTCGGTGGGACATGGTGGAAACAGAGGGGGAGGAAATGGATCAAATGCAAAAACTCAAAAAACTAACAGCTGTGCCTGAGGGATGCCCAGAGTCTTCCTCTGAAGCAGGCTTCACATGAGAGTAAGAAGAGAGGCGAGGCCAGGAGGGCCCAGGCTCTGCAATGGAGAGAGAGCCTGGGAGCCTGGGAGCACGACTTAGCTCCACGAGCAGAGTGACCGACGGTGGATCTAGTTCCTGCTGGGAATTGAAATTGTGCCAACCAACACGATGTTTCCTTCCAGGTCTCCTCCCGTTGACCTGCACACAGAAGATTCCAAGCCCCCCCGAGGAGGCAAGCCCTCCCCAGCTCTGGCCTCTGGAGTCTGACCACAGCGTGTTCTTGGCCTCTGTTTCCTGGACTCCCGGAGCCCCAAGAAGTTTCCAGACACGCGGACTAATCAGGTAACGGAGTGAAAATGATAACGTCCTGGTCAGAGTGACCTGAAGAACATGAGATGAGAACTGTTACCTAAGGACAACTGCAACATCTAACTGGAGCCTTTTTTCAGAGTAGACCCAGAATGATTTTTCTAAATAATATGTAAATAAAACCAACAGATGGGTTTTTAAAGCACCTCTAACCTCATACACACGCACACTGTTCTAAATCACTTTTTTCTCATGCAGCTCAGTATCAAAAAAAATCAAACAGGGGCTTCCCTGGTGGCGCAGTGGTTGAGAGTCTGCCTGCCAATGCAGGGGACACGGGTTCGTGTCCCGGTCCAGGAAGATCCCACATGCCGCGGAGCGGCTGGGCCCGTGAGCCATGGCCGCTGAGCCTGCGCGTCCTGAGCCTGTGCTCCGCAACGGGAGAGGCCACAACAGTGAGAGGCCCGCGTACTACAAAACAAAACAAAACAAAACAAAAATTCAACAACACTTCCAAGTCTGCGATTGCCTTTGTTCCTAGACAAAACCTGTGAGAACGTAACCCTGGTGTGTGTCATGACAGCTGTCGTATCTGTGAAGATGTTCCCAACATCATACAGATGTAACCGTGTCGTAGGGACCTGAGCCCATGCCTTCTGAGTCTGCAACCAGCTCTTTCTCTCCTACCCACCAAGCAGAGGGTGAGGCATTGCCTAGGCAACAGTCCACAGAAACAAGTTTTACAGGGACTGGCTTTAAGTTTCCTGGCAAGAAATACAAAAGGCCGTTAACATACAAAAAAGCACTTAACCTTGCTGGTCATCAAAGAGACTCGAATTAAAACAAGCTTCCGCTTTTGAAATTGACAAGATGCAGGTCTTTGTCTGGTGTTTATAGGCCCAGTCACTGCCTGGAAAGTCACGTTCAGGACTGTCCATCACTTTTTCCATAACATTTCATCCAAAGCTTCTTGCGCTCGTCTTGATTTGGTGTCAAACAAGGCTTATTCCTGCGTCTAAATTCATCTAAAAAAAGCAAGGGAGGAAGGGAAGAATTTCAGTCATCTAAAGGGACACAGAACCTAATAACCGGAGTTGCAGTTGACCCCCCCGCCCCGCACCCCCCCCCACCCGCCAGTCTCCTGGGAAACGTTATCAAAAACAGAACTGTTGTTTTGCTGTCTTCTGATGACGGGGAGACGGGGACCGCAGCACAGCAGGAATGAGAATCTATTCCTCACTGTAACTATTTTTAAGGTTGATACAGTATCACTATTCAGCTAGAAAGAATACATAAAAATGTGCAATTATATGTGAGCTGTAAACAAGAAGCCAACCTGAAATTGAGGGATCTCGCTGGGTCCCTGAGTTGCAACCTTCCTCCAGCCCCTAACTATGCTGCCCAGGCTCTCTGGTCTGCGATAATATTAATTAGAGGATCCCACCAAGGTAATGATGTCCTTAGCAAACGGAAAACTGATGTCAACCACATCCCACCACTCACAGCAGGGCTACCGCACTCCTTAAACTATCCATGGGGAGAGAAAAAAGAAAAAAATGAGTGATATGTTTGTTGGGGGTCTTTTTTTTTGCAAGTAACAAAATACGACCAATATAACAGGGAAAAAAGAGGTGGGAGAACAGAATTAAACTAGCTTTAAAAATATAGTATCGGGGGCTTCCCTGGTGGCGCAGTGGTTGAGAGTCCGCCTGCCGATGCAGGGGACACGGGTTCGTGCTCCGGTCCGGGAAGATCCCACATGCCGCGGAGCGGCTGGGCCCGTGAGCCATGGCCGCTGAGCCTGCGCGTCCAGAGCCTGTGTTCCGCAACGGGAAAGGCCACAACGGTAAGAGGCCCGCGTACTGCAAAAAAAAAAAAAATATATATATATATATATATATATATATATATAGTACCTCCCACAAGTCAGGAAAGAAATGATTAGTACATTGTAAGTTTACACAAACACCAAAAACTAAAAGAACAAAACCCCCTAAATTTAAACTAATGTATGTTTAAAAATCCCATAAACAAATTAAAAATACCATTTTGGAAAAATAAATTTGTAACATAGAAAACATACCAAGGCTTAATTTCCTTCCTGCACAAATACTTCTTACAAATCAACAAAGAGAAAACTTAAACCACTTTATACAAAAATAGGTAAAGTTAAAAATATAGACTGACAGGGCTTCCCTGGTGGCGCAGTGGTTGAGAGTCCACCTGCCAATGCAGGGGACACGGGTTCGTGCCCTGGTCCAGGAAGATCCCGCATGCCGCGGAGCGGCTGGGCCCGTGAGCCATGGCTGCTGAGCCTGCGCGTCCAGAGCCTGCGCTCCGCAACGGGAGAGGCCACAGCAGTGAGAGGCCCGCGTACGGCAAAAAAATAAAAAATAAAAAATAAAAATAAAAATAAAAATAAAATATATATTTATATACTGACAATAAAATGTGTAAAGATTCTCAACATTGTAAAGGAACTTTAAATTGCAATGAGAGGAATTTCAATCTATAATTAAATTTCAATCTATAATTTCAATCTACCAGATTGAAAAAATAAATAGCTTGATAAACGAAATCTTTAGTAAAGCTGGAAATAAACAAACACCTTAATACTTTGGAAGAACTGGCTGCAGTCCCTCTGTTGGGCAATTCACAGCAGCGCTCAACTACAGAAAACCCACATCGCTTTGTCCTAGCAATTCTACTTCCAAAACTACATCAGCTACACGAACAAGTACGTGTATCCACACTCCACGATGTTCCTGCGGCATTCTTTGAAACTGGGGAAACAATTTGAAACAGGCTAAGTGCTCATGAATATATGTCTGTTAGATTTATTACAGAATATCCTCCCAAAGAAAATCATTCAGTCTTTTAAAAGGATGAGACATGGAGAACAGTCTGAGTGACATTAAATGGGGTGGGGGGAGGCAAATTGCAGAAGAGAATGCATAGTTTAATGACATTTGAGTAAAAATTTCTGGAAGGATGCACCCAAAAATGTCCACAGGGGTTACAGAAAGGGGAAATTTCACTTTTCACTTTGTGCCGTTCAGGAACACTTGGAATTTCGCCCACAAGCATGCATACATTATTTTACAATGAGAAACTAACTTACTTAAAAATTAGAAAAACTAAACTCAAACAGTAAGATAGTCCTTGTATACTGATATATTTTAACATTCTGAATTTAGAGAAGTGACTTGGCTTGGAAAAGATAAAGGGTGAAAGAGCCCATTTGACATAATTTTAGGAGAATCCCTTGTTAAATGGGGTTTAACTACTTAACTACGCTATAAAGCTAAAGTGTAGTATTTCTCTAACATGCTGTGTTCCGCCACATCAGCAAAGCTTTACTTCCCAATTTACGTTAGAGCTCGCTACTACTGCAAAAAGGTATCTGTCAGTTATTAACTGGCAATAAATAACCAAGAACTTATTTTACCACCTTACCTTAAATTTGACATTACCATTCCCCCTTTTAAAAAATTGCAGGGCTTCCCTGGTGGCGCAGTGGTTGAGAGCCCGCCTGCCAATGCAGGGGACGCGGGTTCGTGCCCCGGTCCGGGAGGATCCCACATGCCGTGAAGCGGCTGGGCCCGTGAGCCACGGCCACTGAGCCTGCGCGTCCGGAGCCGTTGCTCCGCAACGGGAGAGGCCACAACAGTGAGAGGCCCGCGTACCGCAAAAAAACAAAAACAAAAACAAAACAAAACAAAATTGCAACTCTTCACGTTTCTTTCATTTTGTCAAATGCACATCTTTTCTCCAAAGCCAGGTTAGAAGGCAAAGCCGAATTTTCTTCTGTGCAAAGTATATCCAGACAAGTTGGGCAGCTGTCTTGTCGATTTCTGTGATGAGAAGCTAGTTCATTGCTCCTAGACGTGAAGGTCTGTTCCTAAGCTAGTGAGCCCATGACACTGCACTTCTTAAGAGATACAAAGCATTCAAGTGGTGGCTGTGGTTCTTCGTAGGATAGGAGAGCAGCATCTCTTTCAGAGAGCTATCTTCTCTTGCGTTTCCTGCTCGTAGCCGGAGCTCACTCCGCAATCCACCCCCTACTTCAAAACTTGGATTAATTCCTTAATTTATTTATCTTCCCTCCATTTGTCCACGTTTCCATTTCTTCTTTTCAAAATAGAGTTTGAAGCAGAGGAAATGGAAAATAGGAAAAATATCTCCACTGATGACTCAACTCACCTCTTATAAGAAATCAATTACAAATTATTTATTAAAAATATGAAACACTATTTTGGCGGTATCCATCAACTATGACTGGCTTGCAAAGTTTTACTGGAGATCGAAGAGCTCAGAGAATGTTCTGTGTGGAGCTCATTAAAATGCCCACTGTCCTGTCCCAAGGGAGAAACATCTCCAGGAAAGGGACTCTGAAATGGCCCTCCTTACCTCCCACACTCCTGCCCCCAGGATGAGAACAATGATAAAAAGCAGTAGGATATAGCAGTAACACTTCTTTTTAAAGTTGCAGATATCTCATAAAGTAGTTTTAATTATGGGCTTAAAAAGGACTTGGGCACTTATTTTTTTCTCCAGTGATTTGGGGAAATGAAAATATGTTTTTCTATTTGGCAGAGGTACAGAGTGTGAAATGAAGCGTAATTGCTTTGACATTTGAAATTGTATTTGCCTGGGAAGACACAGATGAGAAAGGACAGACCATCGAGCATGCCCCATGTCAAAGAAACGGGTTCACGAAGCCGAAACACCTCCCGATTCCACGTGAAGTTGGGGGCTGTCAGCATGAGTGCCTCCTGGTCTGGAGCCCAGGAGAGAGGAGCTGTGACAATCCTTTCACAATTCCCCGCAGTGTGGAAAAATATCGTTCAATTTTTACAATAAGGAAAGACCCTTCCCGCTACATTAAATTGGCAAATTTTTCACACCGTTAAACAAATACTCCTAAAAGCCATGAGCACTTTTGTTATCACTCAGCAGCTCTGAGGGCAGAGCAAGCTTATCTATTGACGTGGTCACTCGTTCTATCTCGGCCACCTCCCGCGTTAACCTCTTCCTCTCCTTTAGTCCTTCAAGCTTTGATCGTGGTCCTTGGTGATTGCTTTCTTAGTAACTGAAACTCTGCTAACACAGTGGTGCAAGATATCTCTTTCTTTCTCTCTTCCTGCAAACTCTCGGGACTTTGCCTGCCCAGTGGACTTGGCTATTCCTCATTGCCTATTCCTCCATCCTCTTCCAGCACCTCTTCTCTTCTGAAAGGATCTGCAGAAGCCTTCGGTATCCACGTTTCATAAGAGCCAACCCTGTAGTCACCCACAGCAAAGGTTCAGGACCATGAACAGTTACTTTCATCCAGGTGGCAGCCCCTAACCCCCCAACCATACAATTTCCTGCTCCGGAAGTGTGGCCCCCCCCAGACCTTCAGATGCTCCCCAATAAAGAGTGCTTGGAGATCAAATAAGTACGGGAAACATTCCATATTACATCTTCCACATTTATTTATTTATTTATTGAAGTATAGTTAATTTACAATGTATTAATTTCTGGTGTGCAGCTAAGTGATTCAGATATATACGAATATATATATATATTCTTTTCCAGGTATCTTGTGGTTCCTCTTCCCAGTGGAAAGTCAGAGACAAAGGTCAAGAGGCCAGCATCTTGGAAGAGATGGTCGTGCAGATCAAGTGGGACCACATTCTTTTCTCCCTTCCCTTCTACTCAGGCTACGAGCCTATAAAGATGAGATCTCACTGTCATCCAGCCAAGCGTAGATGGGAAGATGTCCCAGAGGGGGTAGAAAAATCTGAGGTTCCCGAATCCAAGGCCACGAGTCTCCTCCCTAGAGGCCCCAGAGCCAGGGATTGTTCCAGGTGTGCCCGGGCTGGGGGAGTGGGGGGCGGAGATGGACTTCCCAGGCGGCAGAGGGCTCCCTGGGAGGAAGCCCAAGGAGGTCCTCCGCTCCCCCAGAGCCGTGGCTCCCGCGGGATCGACACTGGCCCTGAGGGGCTGCAGCAGCGGCCTGGTGCTTGAACGGGCACCTGAGTCCCCTGGAGCCTGGCTGCGACACGGCTCACACGGCCCCGCCCTGGAGTCTCTGCTTCGGGAGGTCGGGGCGGGGCCTGAGGATCTGCATTTCTTACAAGTCCCCGGGGTGCCGATGCGCTGGTCTGGGGACCATACCTTGGGTGTCCCCGGTGACCCGGTAGCCATGCGTGCCCTTCCCCTTTCCTCACCTCTCTCACCTCCAGGCCAGGCATCCGCCCCCTCTGCTCCACCCTTTTCTTCCACGTGATTTGCTCTCTCCACCCCATTCTGGGCTCGCTGCAGGCGCACTTTCCTGGAAAGCCTTTCCCGACTCCACTAGTGCAGGGGAGGGACCCCCTTCCCTGACCCTCCTCCCAGACCGCCCGTCATACTGGGGGGCGCCTGCTCGCTGGTCATTAGACCTCACGTCGCCCACTCACCGCAGGGTCTCCTGCTTCGGCAGGGTCTGTCCGCCACATACGACAGATTCGATAAACATTGGTTGAATCCATGAGCAGATCATCTCGCTGGAGACCACCCCTGAGAAGAGGACTCAGGGGGTTCCTGCCGAAGACCACTCCCCGTGGTCCTGCGGCTTCTCCAGTCCCCCCACTGGGGCCCCTTCCGAGACTGATCCTCACCCTCCCCAGCTGAGCCTCAAAGCTCGCAGTGCAGCCACACACGGGGCAGCGCAGGCGGGCTGACCTTTGTCTGAGCGGGGACGCCGCTTAATCATTCATGCGGGGATAGGAGACGTACAGCAGGGCTGCCCTCCACCACCTCACTGTTCTACTGTCATCCCCATCGGGCTTCTCTCCTGCGTATAAACCAGTCCACCGAGGGCCTCTTTGCACAGGTCTCCATCCGTGAAATGGTCAGCTGTGGCCAGGCCAACAGAGCCATGGAGTAGAACACAGTAGCCCATGACGAGCGGAGCGCATGGCCGGGACTCGGGGACCCTGAGCTGGTGTGTAACCAGCACGGGCTGTCTGTCTCCTGTAAAACACGCTAGGCTCGCTCACAAGGAGGTCCGTTTGGGGAACCACACAGGCTCCATCCAATAAAACTCCCTAGAGCATTGGTGTCTCAGCCCATCGGGGCTCCTACAGCAAAAGTCCCAGGCTGGGCGGCTTATAACAACAGAGATGTATTTCTCACAGCTGTGGAGGCTGGAAATCTCAGATCAGGGTGCCGGCATGGTTAGGGTCCCGGAGCCTCTTCTGGGTTACAGACCTCCGCCTTCTGGGTCCCCGAATGGCGGAAGGGCAGGGAGCTCCCTGGAGTCTCTTTTCTAAGGATTCAAATCCCTTCATGAGGGCTGAACCCTCATGACCCAATCCCCTCCCAAAGGCCCCCCATCTCCTAACGCCATCACCCTGCGCGTAAGATTTTCAACCTATGAAGCTGGGGGGAGACTGAAACATTCAGACCATAGCAACTGGGAGATCAGGGAGTCAGGGAAGACGGCAGTCCTGAGGGACTCCTCCTGAAAGAGCCGTTGATTTGGTCCCTCAGGGAACCCTGAAGAGGGGCTGTCGGAAAGCCTGGGTCTTACGTCACAGCAAAGGGCTTGAGAGTCTAGATTTCGTATGGGGGCAAAACAGTGGCAAATGGGAGTTAAGTGGAGGAAGAAAATGAACCTGCCTTTTCAACACGTTGGCTGCACGCTTGCCCAGAAATAGGAGAGAGGTTCACCTCACCCATCTGTCTCCTCCTGCACGGAATACCCTCTATCCTAGCACCTATATTGGGACCATTCAAATACACTTGAAAAAGCAGCCCTGGGGCCAAGTCATCTTTTACTACCTTGTTTGTCTGGGGAAATGTGTTCCAAAGTCCAAACAACAGACCTGAACGTGAACTATGGGCTGTGAATGGGAGCTGTCTGGGAAGGAGAAAATTGATCTGACCCCCGTGAAGAAAACAATCTGGTCTAGTTCCTTGCAGGCAGTGATCGGAATGGTTAGTGTTTTAAATAAGACAGGGACAAGAATGACTCCATTTAAGACTTCAGAGAAAAAAAAAAATGTTTCTTTTCAAGAAACAACAACCATATGTGCATTATAAATGGTACATAGTGATCATTCGACAGGAAAAAAATAAAGACTAAGAAAGTCAGTCCAGAATTCCCAAGAAAGACTAATTATAAAGACTTTGAGCCATTGAACTCCAGATCAAAGCCCAGAGTCTTCTGATAAGACCATGTACTCATTAATAGAACACAGTGTCATCCACCTATTTTTAGCTCAGGAACCGGAATACTTTCAGTGTCACATGATCAGACTGTGACACAGGTGGCCCGAAATTAGGGCAGGTTCTGTTTTCCTCTCCTTGGGAGCAGAGTGCTAGGTTTGCTTGGGAAAAATAAGAACTCCTCTTTCTGAGCAATGATTTCTCTTTTTTTCCATCTCTGAGACCATATTTTGTGTTGTGTATAGACAGCTATGTGTGATTCAGCAGGGCCTTCCAAGCTGAAGAATATACACAACTTCTCCACATATGTATTCAAACATAAACTTTCAGACTACAAATGTCAGCACACTGTGTGTTTAAAAAGCCCCGAGTAGATTCGTACTGCTGTTGTAACAAACGTGGTAATTTGTTAGACAATACAAATGTATTATGTTACAGTTCTGGAACTCCGAAGTTGAAGGTGGGTCTTCCTGGGCTAAAATCAAGGCAGGACCGTGTTCCTTCTAGAAGCTCTAGGGGAGAATCTGCTTCCTGGCCTTATCCAGTTTCTAGAAGCAACCACACTCCTTGGGTCCTGCCCCATCCTCTCTTCTCAGCAGCCAATCCCTCACTCATCATCTCTCTGGTTCTCTGCCCGTGGGAAAGGTTCTCAGATTTTAAGGAATCCTGGGATCACTTTGTGTCCACCCAGCTCATCCAGAATGATCTCCCCATCTCAGACCCTGACGTTAATCACACCTGCAAGGTCCCTTTGCCACTCAGGGTAACGTGCTCACAGGTTCCAGGGTTTCAGGTGTAGACATCTGGGGGGGCATTATTCTACCTAGTGCAGCCACTATAAAATTTCTACTCATGTCCCCCCTCACCAGTCTAAATGAGCACGTGTTTTCTTTCATGATCGAGGAAACTGTCAAGTTGTCAATGATCTATACTCTGGGAGGAACATATCTGATCCCACTATTGCTCTATTTTTAACAGGAAGGGTTAGGAGTAGTGCCTGTTCAGAGAACTTTAAATTGGCAAGAGCCAGGAAGGAAGCCCGTGGCTCCCTTCTTGCAGAATCCAAGAGCCTGCATTGGTGCGCTCCTGCTGCAGGATTTCACACTGGCCAGCAACCCTCTCAGCATTCCCAGGCACGATCCCACTTCTTGAAACCTTGGCCTCCTAACTTCCATGGCACAAGCCCTTGTGTCTCTTTCATATTGTGCTGCTTCTCCTTCTCTCTCTTCAGGCTCTTTCACCAATGACTGACCCGATGGTTTCAGGAAGACATCACTTGGTCCTACTCAGTCTTGGGCATTTATTTCCCTTGGTGATTCCATCCACCATGTTTCCACTACCGTTGACATGGCGATGACACTTGATCTTCAGACATCTTTCAGGGTCTGATGTTATAGGTCCAAATGGGACTTCTTCTCTACTCCTTACTCAAAAATTTATTCTAGCTTTTGTATTCTCAGTCTTGGCTGGTAATATCACCATCATACAGCAACATACCAGACACAAAATACTTGCTGTCAACCCAGACCCCTCTCTCTCCTAAAATAAACATTTCTAATAAGTCTATAAAATCTGCCTGTTCTCTCTGAGAAGTATCTTTCAAATCCAGCCTCTCCTTTCCTTGAAAAGACTTATGACACGCAAAGTGGACACATGAAGAAAGCCCTCCTCATTTCCCAGGTAATGGTCAAGTTCATGACCTGTCCGGAGGCCAGGGTGGAATTCTCTTACGGTTGCTACAAGGCAGTTACTTGCCATAATTCTGAAGTTCCACAGAATGAAAATGCCCAAGATAGACCAATGCGAATGTGCTATCAGAATGCCATTTCTACTGCCAAGCCATATTTATATCAACAGGAATCATGATTAGAGCACAGAATGTTTTAAAAATAGACTTTAGGAAGAATCAGTTGTAAATGCAGAAGCCGTACAACTACAGTGTAATCTCTACCATCGAAAACACTCATCACCTGGAGTGGGGTTTTTGTTTCTTTGCAAAAATATGCTTACTCGTGAGGCATTTGAAACAGCTCAGTGAATGCAACTCTGCTTTCGGAAATCACGGTGCTTTTCACAGGCGTCCAACAATTAAGTGTCATCGAGCGCTGAGTATTTGGGTCACTAAACTGTGTTCTGGGCAGGCACTCGGCGAACCTGCTGATGTCATAGAAAGCTTTGGGTCCTCCTTACGCTGATGAGCTGTCTGATGTGACAGCTCCATTAGAATTTCCAAATTTCCTGGGTCTGGTAAACCGTGGTAAACCGTGTTACTGACATCAACCTGCATTCGCTGCAAATAGGCTCTTATAACCTGATGGGCCACAGTTGTCTCCTCTACATTGAAAACAAAACAAAAACAAGAATGCCTCATTAATGAAGACCGATTTTGACATTTTCTGTACGCATCTTACACAACTTGACAAGAGCTCTTTCATCAAACAATTTGGTATCTTATTGCATTCATGTTGGTGTATCGAATAATCTGATAAAATGCTAATTCCATTCTGAGGTCTTAGAACAGTTTGTCCTTACCATCACATCTATTTCACTGTGAACTGGCATGATTTGAAGATATTACTTTGAAAAACCTACACATTATCCCCAAGAGTTCCAAAACTTGTGATTAGTTGATAATGAGATCGATTAGTCCTGTCATCCTAATGATATTTTTTCAATAAGTAAAAAATCTCCAACTATGCGTTTCATTTTTTTTACTACTTTCTTCAACCTGTTTTCAGATTTAGCAGCAACTCTTTTCTGCAAAATATTGCAAAGCTAAAGTGGTTTCTGATGCATTTTGTTTCATTTTTTAAAAATCAGGCCTTTTTTTTTTTTACAATAGAAGAGATGCCTTGTATGTTGAATTACACTTCTCCACTATAGAACATTCAAATTTAATTGTCTTCATTTAACTATAAAAATGATGCATTCACATGGTTTTGAAATTACACATTTTTATCCTTCATTTCTTCGGTGATTTCTATTATAATTTTTTAAACAACACATTTAACTGATGCTTTAGGCAATGTCAATTGGATAATCGCTTTGCTGCTTAATGAGGTTTATATTAGGGTATAATATTTACATTCTACTCTGTAATCTTTGACACATCATTTACACTTTATCTAAAAGACTGTGTTGAAACTAAAATACTATAAACAGCATTTGCAATATTAGGGTCATAGAAGCATTGCCTCTGCAGAAATGAATGGGGGGAATCAGACTCTTGGGGCAGCAAGTGTCATCAGTACATCACCAAGTCAATGCCACTTGTCAGAGAAGGACCCACTCACCAAACCTTTGGGGGAATCTTCACTTAAATGAATTTATGGGCTTCCCTGGTGGCGCAGTGGTTAGGAGTCCGCCTGCCGATGCAGGGGACGCGGGTTCGTGCCCCGGTCCAGGAGGATCCCACATGCCGCGGAGCGGCTGGGCCCGTGAGCCATGGCCGCTGAGCCTGCGCGTCCGGAGCCTGTGCTCCGCAGCGGGAGAGGCCACAACAGTGAGAGGCCCGCGTACCACAAAAAAAAAAAAAAAAAAAAAATGAATGTATACGCTTGTTTCACTCCTTGGTTTTCTGTCTGCGGAGGGCAGCAGAGCCTCCGTTTTTTTCCCCTTTGGATGGGGCCTCAGTAGGTTGTAACCGACCACGCAGACTCCCCGGGCTGCTGACGGGGTGTCAGCAGTGTGGGATTCCCATCCAGGTCACCTCCCCAGAGCGTGGCATGGAAACCTGCAGCCTCTTTCACGGCCACCAGGAGTGACGTCACCAAAGGTGCTCCATCCTGGACGACGTTTTGACTAAGGCTCTTGCTCGGGTACTTGTGGATCAGGAACTTCGTGGACCCTCCACAGGAAACTTGACTCTGCCTGTTCACTCAGCACAGTTTGGGTCTTACTCCCTGGCTCTCCCCACTCAGGACACCTGCCTGACCATGACTGAAGTGGTTACTTGTGCTGTGGGGTTATCAAGGGTCATTTGTGCTTTCCTGTGAGGAGGAACCAGGCAGCTCCAAGAGCAGGACCTCACCGCGGCCACCAGGGACTAGCTAATGTCACCAGCCCCCGGGCAGGGGGCTTGCACCTGGATTCCACCTGGCCTCTCTGTGTGCCCAGAGCAGGGGACGAGCCAGCCGTGTGCCACCGTACGTCCTCCCTCACTGGTACCCGATGCTTCACAATTCCTTCCTCCTTGTATTTACCAAGTTTAAGGTAAAGAGCCCCATTCAGATGCCATGAAGTTGAAACATCTGCCCAGCTCCCTGCGGCACAGTCGGGATCCAAGCGAAAACTTCGGGTATTTCCAGGGAAACGAACTCTTATTTCCACGTTTTTCTTCCCCCCAAGTAAAATGAGAAAATGTACCGTTTGTGATGGGAGAAGTCGAGAAGGATTAAAATCATCACCATCACTAAGAGCCCAGGAGCAGCGCTGCCCTAATACCCTAGGTCACGTGCGCTCGACACTGAGCCTGAGCCCCGCCTCTCCCGCACACGCCGTCACAGGACGTAGGAGTCCACGCAGGCCAGTGCCCTTGCGCTTCGGCCTGTCATCTTCCAACCAGAGCAGAGAAGAGTGGTTTGGGTTAGGGTTTTGATAGATTCCTCCTCCTAGAGAAGTTTGTCTCCTCTGGGTCTCCTGGCAGGACCCAGAAAGCTGGGCAATCAGCGCTCCTCTGCAGAGGCAGCTGCCCTTGTGGGTGCTTTGCAGACCCAACACGTCACAACTAACAGGTGGCCTTAATGTCTCATCGTGTGGGCCCCCCACCCCAGGGAGCCTTGGCCTCCAGGCCCCCGTGCGAGGCGGCTGGGACGTCCCCCTGCACACAGCTGCTTTGTGTCAGAGCAGCTGAGCATGTTCCAGGGTCAAGGGCTGATCACTGATGACCTTCACATCTCTCTCTCATCTGTCTGTCTGTCTATCTATCTATCTATCTACCTGTCTATCCATCTCTCTGTCTGTCTGTTCATCCATCTATCTATCCATCTGTCTATCTCTACCATCTATCTATCTATCTATCTATCTACCTACCTACCTACCTACCTATCCATCTCTCTCTCTGTCTCTCCATCTATCTATCTATCCATCCATCCATCTCTTCATGTCTCTATCTATCCATCTATCTGTCCATCTATCTCTACCATCTATCTATCTATCTATCTATCTATCTATCTATCTATCTATCTACCTACCTACCTACCTACCTATCCATCTCTCTCTCTGTCTCTCCATCTATCTATCTATCTATCCATCCATCTCTTCATGTCTCTATCTATCCATCTATCTGTCCATCTATCTCTACCATCTATCTATCTATCTATCTATCTATCTATCTATCTATCTATCTATCTATCTATCTACCTACCTACCTACCTACCTATCCATCTCTCTCTCTGTCTCTCCATCTATCTATCTATCTATCCATCCATCTCTTCATGTCTCTATCTATCCGTCTATCTGTCCATCTATCTCTACCATCCATCCATCCATCTATCTATCTATCTATCTATCTGCCTACCTACCTACCTACCTATCCATCTCTCTCTCCATCTATCTATCTATCTATCCATCCATCTCTTCATGTCTCTATCTATCCGTCTATCTGTCCATCTATCTCTACCATCCATCCATCCATCTATCTATCTATCTATCCATCCATCTCTTCATGTCTCTATCTATCCGTCTATCTGTCCATCTATCTCTACCATCCATCTATCTATCTATCTATCTATCTGCCTACCTACCTACCTACCTATCCATCTCTCTCTCTCTCTCCATCTATCTATCTATCTATCCATCCATCTCTTCATGTCTCTATCTATCCGTCTATCTGTCCATCCATCCATCCATCCATCCATCCATCCATCTATCTATCTATCTATCCATCCATCTCTTCATGTCTCTATCTATCCATCTATCTGTCCATCTATCTCTACCATCCATCCATCCATCCATCTATCTATCTATCTATCCATCCATCTCTTCATGTCTCTATCTATCCGTCTATCTGTCCATCTATCTCTACCATCCATCCATCCATCTATCTATCTATCCATCCATCTCTTCATGTCTCTATCTATCCGTCTATCTGTCCATCTATCTCTACCATCCATCTATCTATCTATCTATCTATCTATCTATCTATCTATCTGCCTACCTACCTACCTACCTATCCATCTCTCTCTGTCTCTCCATCTATCTATCCATCCATCCATCTCTTCATGTCTCTATCTATCTGTCTATCTGTCCATCTATCTGTCCATCTATCTGTCCATCCATCCATCTATCTATCTATCTATCCATCCATCTCTTCATGTCTCTATCTATCCATCTATCTGTCCATCTATCTCTACCATCCATCCATCCATCCATCTATCTATCTATCTATCCATCCATCTCTTCATGTCTCTATCTATCCGTCTATCTGTCCATCTATCTCTACCATCCATCCATCCATCTATCTATCTATCCATCCATCTCTTCATGTCTCTATCTATCCGTCTATCTGTCCGTCTATCTGTCCATCCATCCATCCATCTATCTATCTATCTATCTATCTATCTATCTACCTACCTACCTACCTACCTATCCATCTCTCTCTCTCTCTCCATCTATCTATCTATCTATCCATCCATCTCTTCATGTCTCTATCTATCCGTCTATCTGTCCATCTATCTCTACCATCCATCCATCCATCTATCTATCTATCTATCTATCTATCTATCTACCTACCTACCTACCTACCTATCCATCTCTCTCTCTCTCTCCATCTATCTATCTATCTATCCATCCATCTCTTCATGTCTCTATCTATCCGTCTATCTGTCCATCTATCTCTACCATCCATCCATCCATCTATCTATCTATCTATCTATCTATCTATCTACCTACCTACCTACCTACCTATCCATCTCTCTCTCTCTCTCCATCTATCTATCTATCTATCCATCCATCTCTTCATGTCTCTATCTATCCGTCTATCTGTCCATCTATCTCTACCATCCATCCATCCATCTATCTATCTATCTATCTATCTATCTATCTACCTACCTACCTACCTACCTATCCATCTCTCTCTCTCTCTCCATCTATCTATCTATCTATCCATCCATCTCTTCATGTCTCTATCTATCCGTCTATCTGTCCATCTATCTCTACCATCCATCCATCTGTCTATCTATCCATCCATCTCTTCATGTCTCTATCTATCCGTCTATCTGTCCATCTATCTCTACCATCCATCTATCTATCTATCTATCTATCTATCTATCTATCTATCTATCTATCTATCTGCCTACCTACCTACCTACCTATCCATCTCTCTCTGTCTCTCCATCTATCTATCTATCTATCCATCCATCTCTTCATGTCTCTATCTATCCGTCTATCTGTCCATCTATCTCTACCATCTATCTATCTATCTATCTATCTGCCTACCTACCTACCTACCTATCCATCTCTCTCTGTCTCTCCATCTATCTATCTATCCATCCATCCATCTCTTCATGTCTCTATCTATCCATCTATCTGTCCATCTATCTCTACCATCCATCCATCTATCTATCTATCTATCTATCTATCTATCTATCTATCTATCTATCTATCTGCCTACCTACCTACCTACCTATCCATCTCTCTCTGTCTCTCCATCTATCTATCTATCTATCCATCCATCTCTTCATGTCTCTATCTATCCGTCTATCTGTCCATCTATCTCTACCATCTATCTATCTATCTATCTATCTATCTATCTATCTATCTATCTGCCTACCTACCTACCTACCTATCCATCTCTCTCTGTCTCTCCATCTATCTATCTATCTATCCATCCATCTCTTCATGTCTCTATCTATCCGTCTATCTGTCCATCTATCTCTACCATCTATCTATCTATCTATCTATCTATCTATCTATCTATCTATCTATCTGCCTACCTACCTACCTACCTATCCATCTCTCTCTCTGTCTCTCCATCTATCTATCTATCTATCCATCCATCTCTTCATGTCTCTATCTATCCGTCTATCTGTCCATCTATCTCTACCATCCATCCATCCATCTATCTATCTATCTATCTATCTATCTATCTATCTGCCTACCTACCTACCTACCTATCCATCTCTCTCTGTCTCTCCATCTATCTATCTATCTATCCATCCATCTCTTCATGTCTCTATCTATCCATCTATCTGTCCATCTATCTCTACCATCCATCCATCCATGCCACATCTTAGAATTTAATTCTCTTTTACCAATCAACTGAATATCACTTCCAGCCAGTGATGACCAACAGTGTTGCAAGCATGATTAGCCATGGACTCATAACCACCCTAATAAAATAAAATTATCTGGCGAAATTAATTTTGCCTTATCCTGACATCTCCAACTCAGCCCAACTCTAGACGGTTCCACAGAAGAACCTCAAAGATGACTAAGGTTTTCTGAGGAGAAATTAGACAATGAGATTAAACTATTTAGTCTGGAAATAAAAGTTATGAGGCTGCTTCATATCTTCAAGCATCATGAAACCTTTTATCCCGGCTTCTGTGGAAGACGGACGCGAGGAAACGAGCTTATGTGGTCATCTGCTGAGGACAGTAATAACAGTGCAGAAGAGGGGGTCAGGACAGAAAGGGCAGCGCCCAGAGAAATTTCTGCTCTCGCTCTGCCTCGTTTCTTTTCACTGGCTAGTTCTAAAATCATGAAGTTCATACAAGCTTATATTGTGTATTTTCCAGACACAAACTAATTAGTGTGTTTGTGTGTACATGTTACCTCCGTCAACAGACACAATGGCACTGCATCCTATAATACACTGCTGTGCGGGAGATTTCCCCTTTACCAGCATGACTCAGGTGTCTTTACAGCGTATGTAGACCCGCCTCATCACAAGAAAGCTTAGACATTCTCCGTGGCTGTGTCCTCACTGAGTTCACCAGAGCTCCACTGGACCACCCGACCGACGGGGTTTCCATCTTGTGTAGAACTCATGCCCATACCACTGCACACATGCATGAGTGTGTCCGCGAAATAATTTCCAGAAATGAAAATCAATTCTTAGGAAGGAACTTGTTGGATAAAAAAACAAGTGTATTTTTAACCCCTTATAGTTTTGAATAAATACTTACATCTTCAGGCTGATAGATATCAATAAATAAACCAGGCGTGCTCACACTTGAGCGGGCGTCCCCGCCACGTGGAGGCCTCGTTCCACGTGGGTTGCTGGCTCTCAGCTCCTCGGAATTGCTGGTCTGGAAGGTCTGGTCTGGGGCTCTAGAATCTGTGTCCGTAACAAGGTCCCCAGTGATGCTGTTTCTGCTGGTCTGAAGCCCACACTTTGCGAACCACTGAATCAAACCATCAACTTGCTTTCGAGAGAAGGGAGACATTGTCTGACCTCTGGGAGCCAGAGTTGGTACCTTTCTTTTCTGAATGTGCTGGGACCATAACCTGCATCTCAGGCTTCCCTGGACTGTCCCTGCCAGGGTGAACGGGCAGACAAGTCCCTCAGAGGGGCCGGCTAGCCCCTCGTCCACTGCACCGCACCCAGAACTCTTACATCCCAAGCCACCCTACCGGCACCTGCCCCTTCTCAGAGGGCAGCCTCGATGCCGTACGGCTTCCAGGGGCATATAGCATGTCCTCTGGGCATTTTCCCTCCCGTCATCTTAATGATGCCCAAGACAGATAACACCAACCATCACCACCACCAAAGTCTTGCCCTGACACACAGTTATCCTGTTATTTTAGGATGACCTTTCCCTACTATATGGCAGGAAAACTTCACTTAGGGCCCTCTTCAACTTTACATTAAAAGCTCTCTCGGGGGGCTTCCCTGGTGGCGCAGTGGTTGAGTGTCTGCCTGCCAATGCAGGGGACACGGGTTCGAGCCCTCGTCCGGGAAGATCCCACATGCCGCGGAGCGGCTGGGCCCGTGGGCCACAACTACTGAGCCTCCGCATCTGGAGCCTGTGCTCCGCAACAAGAGAGGCCACGACAGCGAGAGGCCCGCACACCGTGATGAAGAGTGGCCCCCACTCGCCACAACTAGAGAAAGTCCTCGCACAGAAATGAAGACCCAACACAGCCAAAAATTTAAAAATAAATAAATAAAATATTTTTAAAAGAAAAAGAAAGCTCTCTCGGGGGTGGCCAGGCATGCAGTCACTACGAGATTAGACTCCACGGTGTACCGGCATGTTTGCATCTGCTG
This sequence comes from Grampus griseus, assembly GCF_964374135.1. Lineage (NCBI taxonomy): Eukaryota > Metazoa > Chordata > Mammalia > Artiodactyla > Delphinidae > Grampus > Grampus griseus. The sequence continues at coordinate 3,009,409 of NC_139012.1, read as the reverse complement.
GATGCTGTGTTTTAAACTGAAGGACCGGCGCTGAGGGGCTGGGGGAAGACATGAGCCCCGTCTCCCGGGACCCAGAGCCGCTGGGGCCTTTGCCTCTTAGACACTCACCAGGGTGGGTCAGAGGATGTCAACCCAAAGCAGCTCCATGAAGAAGGTCACAGCTGCTCACACCGACGCTTAACGCGAAGAACACGTCCCTGGAGTTCAGCTGCTGAGTCCTGGGCTCCAGGCCAGGCTCTGGTCCTTTCCAAGACCTGACTGTGGAGTCCCTTGTGTGATTTCTGCTCAGTTTCTCCAGGTGGCAATCACCGTGGTGCCTTCCGTGCTGTAAAGCTTGACAAACTTGGAAGGACTTCCGCATGCATGGTTTCGTTCACTGTGTCTTGGGAGCACACCAGACCTTGGATTGCTTACCTCCAACAATGGAATCATATTTTCGCTCATGGGAACCTCACGGCCCCCTGTGAGACAGGACTGTCATTGTTGTCCCATTTTACAGATGCAGTGACTGAAGTTGGAAGAGGCTGGATGACTTTTTTTGAGGAAACTCAGCTGGAAAGCGGAAGAGAATCCTGTCTAACCCCAGTTCCAGGCTCTTCCGTCACTCTGGCCCATGGGCTTCCTTTACTGCTGCTACTGAGTGAGATGATGTATACGTGGCTAAGTGCTTCTATGTGCCAGGCGACCCGGTAAGAAATTTTACAGATTACCTCTGGGTACCAACTTCCGAGACAGGTGCTACTGGTGCTACCATTTTACAGGTGACTGCACCGAGGCCTGCGTGGGGGAACGCACTTGCCTATTGCCAGGAAGCTGGCGGTGACGGAACCAAGGTTCCAAGCTCAGCAGTCTGTCCTCAGAGGCCCCGTTTTCCGGCAGCTTCAGGTCCTGGGATGGTGAGCTTTACGGCAAGTGCTCCTGCATTCATTACCAGCCCTCTCGCTCTTCCTATCTGCAAGGCTGGCTTTTTTTTTTTTTTTTTTTTTTGCGGTACGCAGGCCTCTCACCGCTGTGGCCTCTCCCGTTGCGGAGCACAGGCTCCGGACGCGCAGGCTCAGTGGCCATGGCTCACGGGCCCAGCCGCTCCGCAGCACGTGGGATCTTCCCGGACCAGGGCACGAACCCGCGTCCCCTGCATCGGCAGACGGACTCTCAACCACTGCACCACCAGGGAAGCCCCAAGGCTGGCTTTTTTGAGAAAACAGCATTAATTGTTGACACATGATGTTCCTGTCGGTCAGTGGACTTACTGCTCCTGTTCCGTGATTGGGACTGATCTGTCTCCACCACAGCGATAGTATTTGGCAAGCTCATCACAGAAGTGACACCTACATTAAAGATGCCAGGTCAAGAGGAAAGCATGGGGGTGCCAGGTTGTCTGTGAGGTGGTCACCCCAGGGAGAGGATTGAGGGTTGAAAAGAGCAGCCTTTGTTCAAAAATGCTCTGGAGCTTACAGCACAGCTGGGTGTCTGCGTGGGGCAGGAGATTTACCCCCAGCGCCTGACGTCGGGAGGGAGCCGGGATCACGTGGCCTCAGCTTTGCCCGATGATGAGGCTCCATGGTGAGGGGACGGGGTGTCCCCAAGAGGCCTCGCTGACTCTGAGGACAGTCTTTGCATTTTGGGGTGCAGAGAGGCTAGGCGGGATTCCTGACCACACTCTTGGAGGGTAAGGTGCTGGGTGCCCTGAGACAAGGGGCTGCAGTGGGATCTGGGCCCTGGGTCAGCTCCCAGAGACAGGCAGCTGACCTCTACGGGGGAAGCAGAGTGACCCCACTTACACCCCTTCAAGCCCTCCTGATGGGATGTCAGACCTCGGAGGGTCTCTGATAAACTGGAGCTGAGCTGGACCCCAAATCAGACTCCATGCCTGGGCAGCAGGAGGGCAGCTGAGGGACGGGGGCAGCAGGAAGTCAGCTGAGGGACTGGGGCTGCTCCAAAGGGGTCTTCCAGCCAGCTCAGGAACGTCCTCGGGACCCCAGGGTGCAAGCTGCTGGGCAGCCCCCCAGATAGGATTTCTTTCATTTGTATCATTTATTGCATTATTATTGAACAAAAGCATTGTTCGATAACAGGCTGAATAATAATCTTCAGTGATGCATGGGAATCCCCTGGTGGTCCAGTGGTTAAGACTCCACGCTTTCTCTGCCGAGGGCATGGGTTCAATCCCTGGTCAGAGAACTAAGGTCCCTCAAGCCACGAGGCTCGACCAAAAAAAAAAAATCAACCTATAAAAAATATAACAGTAATCTTCAGTAATGCGTAATCTCTAGGCCTCACAATCTGGCCAGCTTAAGTGTTATTGGTTAAAATGTATCCCCCAAAAAGCAGTGCTCAGAGCCCAAACCTGGTTCCGGTGACTGTGACCTTATATGGAAATAGGGTCTTTGCAGAGGTCATCAACCTCAGTGGAAGTCATACTGGATTAGAAAGGACTCTGATCCAGTGACTGGCGGCCTTATTAGGAGAGGGACACGTGGACACAGACACGGAGACAAGGCCGAGTGATGACAGCAGCAGAGGCTGGAGCGATGCCACTGCTGGCTGAGGAACGCCGAGGTTGCCCGCGCCTGCAGCAGCTGAGAGAGGCGGGGAAGTCCTTCCCGGCACCTCCCGCGGTGCACGGGCCTGCAGACACCTCGATTTCAGGCTTCTCCCCTCCAGAACCGCAGGACAGTGGATGTCTCTGGTTTTAAGCTGCCCCTTCTCTGGTTTTAAGCTGCCGTGTTTCAGCGGCCCCAGGAAGCTGAGGCAGTGCTATCAGCCTCGTTTTCCGAACAACGACAGTGAGGCCCAGAACGATCGGTCACTCTGCACAGAGGTGGCCCTGCCAGTCTGGCCCCGAGGCCTTTGTCCCATGGCAGGGCCCTGACTCTCCCATCCACCCAAGAATGGCCCAGATCCACCAGGGTTTCGTATGCGTCTGTGCCCCCAGGCTGGCTCCCAGCCTGCGCCGAGGGGTCACTCTACCACAGGACCTCAGCCTTCCCAGAGGCAGCTGGAGGTGTCGGGGCCGGGCAGCTCCTGTGTCACTGGGCCCTGCACACCCGCTGCAGGCACTGCAGGGTCAAGGGTGTGCCACACGCCCTGACTGAGTTGTTGGCATGTCTAGCACCGCAGTGACTCTCTGTGGATGCCAGTGAGTCACCAAGGAGGGTGCCCCGCTTCCCGTGAGTGTCAGGGTCACGGCCGGGGGCAGGGCAGTGGGTCTCAGTGACAGGGTCCCCTAATCCAGGGCTGGCGCGGGGCGCGGGGCAGGCACCCCGGTCAGCACCCCACGTGGCTCTGACAGGCTGGTGCCCTGCAGCCCGGGCAGGTCGGTCACGAGACGTGAAACCACAGTTGGCACTGACCCGGGGCCCGGGCAGCCCAGAGCTGCCACCCACTGACCTTCAGAGAGAGCGCGGGCCCCCTCAGGGACGGGCCGGACCTGGGGTGTGTGTGCGTGTGTGTGTGTGCGCACGTGAGAGAGCGTGTGTGCCTGCACGTGTGTGTGCCTCAGTCCACTGGGGCGTCTGGGGGCTCACAAGCCACAGGCCATCGCTCACAGCTTGGAGTCTGCAGGGGCGGGGAGCTCTCGGGAGTCACTTTGGTAAGAACGTGAGTCCCAACACGGGGCAGGCGCTGGACCCTCACGGCCCGTCTCATTTTAATCTCCCCCCAAAGGCCCCGCCTCCAAATGCTGTCACGCGGGGTGAGGATTTGTGGGCACACAAGCTTCCTTATCCCAATGGTGAGCATGTTTGTGTGTGCATGTGCACGTGTGTGTAGGTGTTTGTGTATGTGGGGGTGTGAGAGTGTGCACGTACACGTGTGTGTGTTGTGCGTATGTGACTGCGTATGTGTGAGGGTGTGTGGGTACATGTGTACAGGTGTGAGCGTTGTATGGTGTGTACTTGTGTGCATGTATGTGTGCGTGTGTACTTGTGTGCGTGTGTGTACGTGTGTACTTGTGTGTGTGCGTGCGTGTACATGTGTGCATGTGTGTATGTGTGTACTTGTGTGTGTGCGTGTGTGCATGTGTGTGAGCGTGCGGCGGGGCGGGCCGTGGACGGCAGGGGGACGGGGCAGAAGGCCTGAGCTCCCAGGAGGGCAGTGACCTGCCTGCCCGCTGCTCTGCAGAGCCATCCTCCTGGGAAAGGGCCTGTGTTTGGCGGGGACGGTGCCCTGCTTGACTCGGAGTGTGCTGCCACCTAGTGCCTGTCTGGCAGAAGGACAGCCTCCTGAGAGCATCTCCCTCTGACCTGGTGGACGGCCAGCTGGCTCTGGTCCTGAGTGTTTGGTCTCTGGGCTCCGACAAGGAAGGACACATCGCAGCAGGCATGGGTCGGTGGGAGCTGAGAGCCCAAGCCCACCCTCGGAAGCCCCCTCTGTGACATTCATCCCCAAACCAGGGTCCTCAGCCCCCTGCTGTGAGCGGGGCCCTGATGGGTCCAGGCATCAGAGGGCGAGGACCGAGCCCATCCTGCTTTGCCGTGGGCGTCCCCACTGACCCTCCCAGGGATCAGTTCCCCTCCAGCAACGTCACTCGTCATCAAGATTCCAGCAAATTCTCTGAATGTCAGTGAAACGTCACTGTGCTGCTTTGTCTGGAGCTGCTGTGTGACATTCTCACTCTCCACAACTGCGCGTGGAAATTACTGGAGCCTTTTATGGGAACAAGGAAACGGACTAAGCGCCTTCCCCACAGGGGATCCCCTCGGGGTCCCAGGGCTCTGCCCCTGGGACCCCAAGCTCTGGGGTCACTCATCCACTTTCTACTTTGCTCCAATTCCAAGCAAATTGCATTGTATCATTTTCAAATCTAATTAATTCCGAAAGCACACTTCTCCATGCCTCCTCAGACAGTGCTTACAACGTCATTTCATGCCTTATTACTATTATTCTTTGTTTAAGAACAGTCTGTCGAGGTTTATTTTCTAGTATGCCACGGGACAGCATTTAGGACATCATTGACAGTATGCAGACTTACACCGTGATCCGAACACGTAGAGGACTATAGCTGAGTGATTCAGATTCCCAGAGGGGGCTCCGTGGCCGCCATGAAAGCATCCTTGCTCCTCAGCTCAGTCCTGTGCTCAGGGCCAAGCCCCCGCCCTTCCTTCTTTGGTGGAGACAACCGGTGGACCCCAGCCCTGTCCCGCATGACGGATGAAGCCTGTCAGACACATGAGGAAGGCTGCAAGGCCAGCCACCAGCCTGCACTTTCCAAGCACAACAAGCCCCAGTCCAGGGCCCCTGCCAGGCCTTGCTTCCCTAATTGCTACCTTTTCCACACACTGAGTGTCCCCAGCCCCGAGCTCTTAGCTCTGACGCTGGGGTCGGGGCGTCTGATGTCATAAACTAAATAAGACAAAAACCACAGAGAAGCGAAAAGTCACCAGGTGTTTGGACTCTTCAAACAGATGGGAAAATACTGTGAGAAAGGGACCCTTGTCAATACGAGGTCTTCTTAGGATGACAGTGATGAAACAGAAAGCTTTGGAAAAGAGCAAATAAAATAAGCCAAACCCGCCTTATGTCCTTTTCAAAGTTACAGTCTAAGACTGCAGGGTCTGGGATGTCATGTTAACAGATGGAAGGGTCAGACCTGCCACAAGGACCAGAAGAGTGCAAGGTCCAGGCGGACGTCTCTCTGTCTACGGCCCCTCCCCTCCTGCCATCCCAAATCCTCCCAGACATGCCTTTGCTAGTCAAAATTGAACATGTTGCTTTCCATCTTAAAAAACTATGGTATCTCCCTAATTTCTGAATCTATAGGCCTTCGCAGGCTGTATTAGTTATCACCTGCTGTGTAACAAAACACAAAACTTAGTGCTTCAAACCACAAGCACTTGTTATCTCATGGTTTCCATGGGCCCAGGAATTCAATAAGATTTTAGCCAGGTGTGGTTTAGAAAGTAGGTGTGTTTTTATTCAGGTTTGGTGAGACCAACAGATCGGGAGGCAACCACCAATGAAAAGATAGTTTGTTACAGTCTCAGATCCCAAGAGGAGGGGCACCCCACACGCTGCCAGCAATGCCACTCCACACGGGGCCATGCAGGGAAGCAGCAGGAGGCCCTCACCAGACACCGAATCTGCTGGCACCTTGATCTTGGACTTCCAGCCTCCAGAATTGTGAGACATAACATTTCTGTTGTTTATAAGCTGCCCAGTCTATATTACATTATAGTAGCCGAAATGGACTAAGACATTTGCTGTCTCTAGGAATCAGCCGGCCCTGGGAAGGGCAGCGTCTCCAGTATTAGCAAGACCCCAGATGTCAAAACATCAGGAAATACAGAACATAAACGGTAAGATTAATAGGGGTGTTTCTGGCTCACGGCTCAAGGGAGCTGGAGGGCCCTTTTTAATATCATTCCCACGGCTGTTGGCTGGAGGCCTCAGTTCCCGTCACGTGGGTGTCTCCACAGGGTTGTCTGAGCGTCTTCACAACATACGTCTGGCTTCCCCCAGAATGAGTGTCCCAGAGAAAGAGCAGAGAGGAACCATAGGGTCTTTTCATGACCTTGTCTCCCAAATCACACACCATCACTCCCGCCTGCTCCTCTATGTCAGAAACAAATCTCAGAGTCTAGCCCACACTCAAGGGGAGGGTAATTAAACTCCACCTCCTTAAGGGAAGTGCTTCAAAGAACCTGTGGATGTATTTTAAACCCGCCACACAGGCTACTTCTGTTCTGTCCCCCTTCCCGACCTTCGACCCCATCCCTTGCTTTTCCACCGAGGGCTCACATCAGAGGCACCTGGGGAGTTTTTCCAAATCCACGTGCCCAGGATGCTCCAGTGCGAACATCCAGAGGAGGGGTCCCGCCAGCCTCCTGGGGAAAGTGCCCACGTGACTCAGATGCACCCCTGACCGTGAAAACTGCCCTGCAGCCTCACGACGTGTCCGCCACTGCCCCACGTGCTGTGCACCCTGACACTTCCGTGCACTCCAGGGGCAGCTTTCTCGGCCAGCAGGCCCTTTGTCCTCGTCTCTCTGGGGAATACTGTCCTCGTCCTCACCCAGCTGCAGGGCCACGGGCTACCGGAACCCTTCTCAGAGCCCTCGTCTGGCACAAGGAATTTCTCCCTTATCAATTTTCCCAGATCTCTCTGGACACACCTCCAGTGCGGTCCAGAGCACCGGATGGTAGCATCAGAGTGTGTGTGCTTTTCTTTCCAGCCAGATGGGGGGCTCCTACAGGGACACACATGTATAATCCTGTCCCCAGCATCTGTCCCCTGGGGGTGGCGGAATTATGTTGGGGAAATGAATAATGAAAAGAATAAAGAACGGTCAGTCTCTGAAAGCCCCTCTGAGAGGTGTTTGGGGAGCGGCAGCTTCCCTTCCTTGATGGTAGTTGAGTCCTCCAGACACTCAACTTCCTGCAATTACGAGCTTCTGTAAAGATCTGATATAAACTCTCTCAGCGATGGTTTGTTCTGATCCAGGGTGTTTGTTCCCTTGTCCTCAAATGTGCTCGTCTCAATTCTCCTGGCGACTTGCACCCTTTTTGTCTTCCAGCTCGGTCACCCCCTACTGACCCCACCAGGCTTACCTTCCCTTGGACATTCTCTGGTCCAGGCCCATGTCCTGAGTCTCTGAAGCCCCACCAGCCGTGGGATGATTTGTCCTTCCTTAGGGAGTGTCTCCTATTGCTATCTGGTTGCTTTATTTGCTTGTCTGATTTCCCACCTGTCTCATAAACCCTTGAGAGCAGGGCTGGGTCTTCTACCCGTTTTGTCCTCCACGCATGCATGTCAGCTTATATTCAGTCTTCAGCAATTGCGTGTGGATTGACGGATGTTTCTAGCAGCTCCACCTCTTAGATAACATCTTCTTCCTGCTGTGTAAAGGGGTGATTCCAACTGCATAGAGTTCCTGCCATTTCTCAATAAAAACGTAGATACAGGCTGTCCTAGGTGTGGCATCCAGGTTGTAGGAAGTGACGGGCTCACTGTGTTCTGAACTGGCTGGACCGCATCCTGAGTCACACGTTTGGTTCTAGGTACCATCAGGGAAGGTTAAAGGACCCGAGATAGTTCAGGTAGTGGCTCCCCTTTCTCTTTTAAAAAGGAGAACATGTTTTTATGTCCATTATTCCTTCAAGTGCATCCCACCATGGGGCAGGCAGGGCAGGACTATTTCTTCTTTAGCAAATAAAGAGACAGAGTAAGGGGCTTGCTCAGGTCATAACTGGACGCTCCCCTTTGCTTCACTCACAGCGGCCTCTATTTGACCTGAAGAAAAGCGATCAGAAGGAAGACATTTGCGCTGTCCACAGAGACTTGAACAGACTTGTGGAAGGGGGGTGGGGGAGGGATGGGTTGGGAGTTTGGGATCAGCAGATGCAAATTATTAGATATAAGATGGATAAACAACAAAGACCTACTGTAGAGCACAGGGAACTCTATTCAACATCCTGTGATAAACCATAAGGGAAAAGAATATAAAAAAAGAATATATATGTATAACTGAGTCACTTTGCTGTACAGCAGAAATTAACGCAACATTGTAAATCAACTATACTTCAATTTTTAAAAAAAGATACTTGAAGGATGTCCAAGTAAACAGTGAGGAACGGTGTGTCCTGTGTTCCGTAGGGCATAACCAGTATCAGAAAGGTACATGGCCAAGGCTGACCAACAGAAGGAAAACAGTCTAAAACCTTGATTTGACTAACGATGAACTAGGCTGCTTCGTACCCAAGGGAGTTGACTGATATTTTTAGCATTTAAGTAGATGTTACCTTCAGATCACCCATTAGAAGTCCTACAAATGCAATCGAAAAGCAACTGGGTCTCATCCAAATCTTCAATTTTGTGCAAACGGCAGAATGTTTGGAATTCAAGAAGCTTTCCTTCTTTACAGAATCCCATGGACAACTGAAACAGTTCCTTCCTTTATATGACGGTTAATTTGTATTAGCATAAAACATGCCTACATACATTTGCTGGTGTATACCGTACGTTGCATGAACACACACGTTTGTGACAATAAAGTTGACTGTTTTTCCTTTCATGTTTGTTTTCTATTCTGTTTTTTTATTTTGCGGTGTGTAATTGGAAAAGAGGGGGCAAGCACAAAAGATCTAAGAAAAACTAGGGCCATTTTTAATGAAAATTTTTTATCTGTTTCATTTTGTCTTTATGTATTTTTCTGACATCATCTGATGCTTTGTCAGCTGAAAACATGCTCTTTTGTGGACCACAGCTCAGAGCTCTTAAGGCAGGTAGGGTCTCATGTCTCACCCATCACCTAAAACCTGTAGTTTTACGGTTTGATCAACAAAGATTCCTTTCTAACTTATAAAGTGGTGATTCTCAAAATATGTCCACAGCCCACCTATAGGCAAAGAATGCCTTCCTGAGAAGCTGAGAACTAATCCTTTCTTTAGTCATTATGGGCAAATGATGCATATGTGTGTAGATACTCTCTTGCATTAAGACTGAGGAGAAATCACCAGTAATCTAATGAGAGGAAATGAAGAGTTACTTCAATGGAAATTCACTAATTAAAGTTCCCACATTTCTAGAGTGTCCTGAAGATGCTGCTTCAGCATTTAACTAAAATTTCTGGTGTCATGTCATGTTTGACTTGCTTTAGAGTTTAGGCAAATGATAAGGATTCCACCATTTTTCAAAAATGAGGCCCTAATATGAGTGGTTCAATTGTCGCTATTTTTGCTTTTAAATGATCGCATTTCACTTAATTATAAATTTATTTGTGGGGACTTTTTTAACTCTACAGTGGTTAGTGATTTGAAGTTGCATTAAAAATATTTTTAGCATATAATTTTCCAATCTGGACAGGATGAATTTAGTTCTTACAGGCTGTATCCACTGGCCTCACTGTGACAATAGTTGAATATTTCATCGCTCGCCCCACAGAAACAAAGACAAATACAACAACACTTTGTTATTATCAGTGAAATCCTTTTCTTCTGGAAAATGGAGATGTGCGAATAGGCGAACTGTGTTGAACGTTTTGAGAACAGCTCTCTAGGCTACACCCAACTCTCCCAACCCGCCCCAGCCTGCCCCCAGGTTTACACTGAAACTTAGTGAAGACTGTCATATGTCCCTGTTCTCCGTGATTCTGTAGAAATGAGGGCAAAGTCATAGAACAGTGGAGGATGGTTTTACCATCCATTTCACATCACACACCGGTGCGTAAGCCTTGCCCGCTGCCGGGTCACCCACCTGCGATGCCCAGCAGTGCTGAAGGATGCTGTACGGAGACGTTGGCACATTGTGACACTGTGTTCCCTTGCTTTCCCAAAAGCAGCGAGCCAGGTCCATGGGCTCTGTGGTGGACAGGATGACAACGTCCACATCCTAGTCCCAGGAACCCATCAATGTGTTCCCTTCCCTACCAAAGGGCTATTAAGATTGAAAAATGCAATTAAGTTGACTAATCAGTTGAACTTAAAATAGGGAGATTATTATAGGGTTACCTGGAGGGGCTCAATGTAATCATAAGCGTTTTTAAAAGTGGAGGAAGGAGACAAGAGGAGAGAGTAGGAAGGAGCTGTGACCACAGAGACAGAACCAGAGTGATGAGATGCAAAAAACAAAAACAGAAGAACCCAATGGGCATTGCTGAGAAGTTGGAGGATGGGGTTACAAGCCAGGGAGCGTGGCGGCCTCTAGAGGCTGGAAAGAGCAAGGACACGTATTCCCCACCGGCGCCTCCAGGGAGGAACCAGCCCTGCCTGGACCCGGACCTCAGCCCGGGGAGACCCAGGTATGACTTCTGACCTGCGGGGCTGTAAGATACTAACCTTGTGTTGCTCTCAGCCACTAAGTCTGTGGTGATTTGTTCCAGCAGCCGTGGGAAGCTAATACAGGCCCTGGCCGTGGGAAATATTGTTTTCTGAGATCCTTGGTAGACAAAGGGCTTGCAAAACAGGGACGAAAACACACGGAAAGATGCAGCAAATTTTATCAAGATTACCTTGATTTTTTAAATAAGGAAAGCTTGTGTGCACTGAATTAATCCCTTTGTACTCTACTCCCCTATTTCATCCCTGGCTAAGAAAACTCACCTCTGCATGTGTGTGTGTGCGTGCACGTGTGTGTGTTCACTCATTCCCTCAACGAGTACACATGTATTTAGAGCAGTCTATGAACACGAAACTGGAGTCAAGGAATTTTTTTAAAACAAAAGATAAGACTGACCCCCTCCTCAAATAATTCATAGTTTAAAGAAGGAGGAAAAGTGATGTACATGATAAGTACCACAGTGCGAAGGCAACTGGGGAGTATCACAGCATGACATGCCTGGGGAGTGTCTCAGTGTGATGTGGCTGTGAGTTTAATTTAATTTGAATTTACGTTAAAAATTCTACACACCAAGGTTAAATTAAAAATTTTTAAACCATAAGAAAAATCAAAGACAAAGCTAAACTAATAAAAATATTTGCAGTTTTTATCCCAGAACTTCTCAAAAATCCCCTGAATAAAACAAAAACTAAGCACCCCATAGATAGTTACACAAATGACAAGAACCACTGTTTCAAGAAAAAAAATATCAAAGCATCCTTTAATGTATTAAAAGGTGCTCAACCTCACTCGTAACCTCATAATGAGAGAAACGAAAACAGGCGCTCTTCACCTGTAGACGTTTCTAGAAAGCTTAATCATACATTCGGTTGGCGGCTGAGACATCGTCGTGAGCATCGCTGGCGGGAACTTCAGTCTGGACCCTCGTGAAGGGAAGATTCACACCATCGGGCGGAATTTCGAACACTGACGCTCTGTGACCCAGAAATCAATTTCTAGGAAGCTACTTTGCGGATATACTTGCCAGGGTTATTTATGGCAGGATTTTTGGTAACAGTAAAGTGTTAGAAAAACAACCCAAAAGTCCATAAATAGGGGACTAGCTAACATGAGTATGATGCATCCGTATAACGATGTGTGCAGCTGTAAGGAAGAACGGAGAGGTCTCCGTGGACCGGTGCTTCGGGACCGCCAAGGGAACAAACTAATAGTAAAAGAAGCCACGCTCAGAAGTGCGAATACTATGAACACTCTTGTTTTAAAAAAGAAAGAAAACTATACACATGGTTTTTGTTTTCTTTCCTATGCATTCACAAACGCTGGAAGCCTATAAGCAGTAATGATAGACTTTTCCTGGGGTGATGGCGAGACAGCAGGAGCAGGATGTGGGAAGATGGGTCAGGAGAGAGGCTCCTCAGTGATTCTCTTTTTATATACTTTTAAATCATGTGAATGTGTTACTTATTCAAAAATTTACTGAATAGTTTTTTTTTTTTTTTTTTCAGTATGCGGGCCTCTCACTGCTGTGGCCTCTCCCGCTGCGGAGCACAGGCTCCGGACGCGCAGGCGCAGCGGCCATGGCTCACGGGCCCAGCCGCTCCGCGGCATGTGGGATCTTCCCAGACCGGGGCACAAACCCGTGTACCCTGCATCGGCAGGCGGACTCTCAACCACTGCGCCACCAGGGAAGCCCCTAAATAGTTTTTTTAATACAGGTGGAACAAGTTTCTCTAGCTCTCATCCGAGCCCGGCGACCTCTGTACAGATGGGGTACTCTGTGGCTCTGCTGTTTGCCTGGTGATCATGTTAGTAAGAGCAGTGTCCACGGAGCACGTGTTGTGTACCAGGCAGGGGGCCCAGCAGTCTGTGTTATGCCACTTCCTCCATGCTTATTAGATTAGATTAGATTAGATTAGATTAGATTAGATTAGATTAGAATGCCCATTTCACAGGGGAACCTACTGAGGCCTGGACAGGCTGAGAGATGGCCCCAAGCTCACAGCGAGTTAACACAGAGCAGGGGTTCAGACCCAGCTCCCCGTCACTCCAAGGCCTCATCCACAGGCTGCCGTGGTGCCCCACCTCCCCCCCGATCCCTGGCTCAGTGACCCTCTATCAAGGGGGTTTACTGTGCTTTGAGGACGAGTGATCCCCAGAGAAGGTGGCATTGAGGAGACACGGGGCGGTGAGGCGTCTGGGAGATCCACACTCAGTCAGCTCCTCTGGAACATTCTAGGTGACGTTTGAGGTTGTTTTTGTGAAAATCAGCAGAAACCCATCTCAGAAAGGCTCTTTCTCCCCGGCATGTTGCCGCCAGACTGGGCTCCTTGGAAACTGCTCTGCGTCCCCAAGCATTTGTGGATCACAGAGGACAACAGTCTTCCAGGCAGGGCGGGCGTGTTCAATAACCCACATGGGAGTGTCCCACGGCTGCCGGAGCAAAGTTGCACCAACGGGGGCTTCAAACCACAGAACTTGATTCCACCCTGGTTCTGGCGTCCAGGAGTCTGAAATCGAGGTGTCAGCGGGGCAGTGAGCCCTCCGAGGCTCTAGGTGGGAGCCTTCCTCCCTCTTCCAGCCTCTAGTGGTTGTGGTGCTCCTTATAGACGCATCTCGCCACCCTCCGCCTCATGGTCCTGTGGCGTTCTCCCCGCGTGACTCTGTCCTCACGTGGTGCTGCTTCTTCCAAGGACACCAGTCGTATTAGGTTAGTACCCACCCTACTCTATTATGACCTCAGCTTATCTCATTACGCCTGCGATGACCCTATTCCAGATAAGGTCACAGTCACAGGTAACCAGATTTAGGATGTGAACATATCTTTATGGGGAGACACTATTCAAGCCATAATAATAGAACATAATCAGGGAGCGGGAAGTTCTGTCCAGCTGTTTTAGACAAGAGTCTGTGAAACTGAGTCATCAAGTTACTGCTTCACTATCTGTAATGCTGAGTTTCAAGAACATATAGATTGGGTGAGGTATTGGACAAGAAGCCTTCCAACATGCAACTGGCGGGCAAGGATTCAAATTTTCCCCACAAAAGTTGAAAAGAAACTGAACTACAGTTGTGCATCCAACGGCCAGTATAAAGTAGAGACTCAGGGGAACCAGTAAGTCACGAGGGAGAGAGGCTCGGGCGCCCAGCTAGGGGCGGGAAGGCCACCAGGGCATGTGTCCCCCCCAGGCCACTGAGACTCCTGGGAGACCACATTTCCTAAGGAAACTGAAAGGCAAGGGTGGCCTTGACGGTCACAAGGACTCTGCAGGGAGTCTGGCCTTGGACACACACCCTGGCATAACCCACAGTCACACGGTTGGGTCTTAGAGAAAAAAATGCTTCAGTAGAAACTGCAAGAGCTCTGCCAGGAAAGGATCTGTAAATGCAGGGGACAAACAGCCCAGCGTTGGAGGCCGTCTAAGGAGGCTTTGACTCCTGGAGGCCTCAGGACCTCGGGCTGGTGCCTGCTGGGAGACCTTTCATGGATACAGCCTATGCTGTTGCTATTTAGAATCTCTGACAGAGGGCAGCTATTTTAAGGTCGACAGTGCCTCTTCAGCTTCACCAGATCCCTCCTCGACCAGAAGTTGCTGGTGGGACCCATGAATGCCCAGCTGAGACAGGGGACCCCCCTCTCACGCACAGCGGTCCGCCCGTCTGCCCTCTCTCCTCTTAGCAGACGTCGTACGGGGGGGCTCGTGCAGGAGCGGGCAGCCAGGAGGGACACGGAAACAAAGGAAGGGGGAGAATGCTCTCCCAGTGTCCCCAGTGGAAGCTGGTAGCTCTTCTCCTGTGGGTAGGACATTTATCAATGACGTGGTTTACTTCTGGTGTCATCAGGGTGATGCCTCACCCAGCCCGTCACGAGCCTTTCCTGACTCTGTCAGAGAGGGCGCTTTGCTTTGTGAGTTCCAAGAAAGGGACTTGCCAAAACTGTCTTGAAACACAACTCCTCTGTAAGTTTTCTTTGTGTGGTGTCTACGTATCAAACCCCCGTGCGTGTTCTCCGGCCTCAGAATCAGGCTTAAAAGGATAGAAACCCATGTCCTCTGGGCAGCATCTCTTTGCTTAGAACGGTGGTCACAGCATGGTGGCCTTCCAAGGTGGTGACACCCACAACAGAGCATCAGGGAGACCCATCTGGGCCTGCCAGGACCTGCGATGGACAAAAATGTCCCAGGAAATTCAGAATTTGTCGCCTGGTTCCCGTGTGCAGGAGTTGGTGAGGTCGGTGATCACCGGAACCTGGGAAAACCATCCTGCCTCACAGTTTTCCACGGAGCAGACGTCGCCTCCCACAATTCAGGAAAACGCCTTTTGTTGCAACGGACGAGGCTGATTGTGTGCAGACTGCGTGTCTGACAAAGACCTCACGTCTGAGCTGTGTGGGTCCCGGGCCACCCCCATTTCTGGAAGCTCTCTGAGTACGGATGAATCACTGGGTGCCCGGGAGCAGGGCCGTCCACTTGCCTGGTCCAGGGGCCAAGCTGATCTGCTGAAACCTTTCACAATAGCTGGGCCAATTGCCCAAATGATGCTGTCAATTAGCTCTTAAGACCCCACTTCAAAGAGGGAGCTCCGATGGGGATAATTGAAAGGGAGAGCCATGTGGGAACGGGGAGGGCTGCTGAGCTGCTGCCCAGATGATGAATATTAATAGAGCACCTACCACCCAGACGACAATACGTGATGCTCACACTGGCTCCTTCTGAAAGGAACAATGAGGCATGAGTGTGTGTGGGTGTGGTGTGTGTATGTGTGTGTGTGTGTGTGTGTGTGGTTATTTTCAGCAGCCTCGGAGAAGAAAATGATGAGCCGGGAGCTGGAGCCCCGGCTCCTCGCCTTCTCTGGGGAGCACTCGAACTTGAGGGCCAGTTTCTGCAGCCAGACCCCCTGTTCTAAGGGCCCCATCCCTGAGAACTGAATTCCCACCTTGCTGTCCTGACTCACCCACCCTTTACAGAACAGGCTCACCCAGAACTCCGCTCTGTGCACAGAAAACCCTGTATCAGTCAGTTTGTGCTGTGTAACAAAAGGATTCTAAAAATCTCAGAGGCTTCTACGACCTCGTTTTTCTTGCTCACGGCCCACAGGGGCCTGAGAGGTTCTACTCCATTGTGGATCAGCTGGGCCGAGTTCAGTCTGATCCACATGGTCAGCATGCCTGATGCGCGGCTCCCTGAGTCACCTCTCCTCCTGGCAAAGTCAGGAGAGCAGGAGGGGTGAGCAGAAGCATAAGGTGCCCCTTGAGTCCTTGCTGCAGAGCAGGACGAATACCACCACCAAGGAGGCCCACGCACTGAAGTGGGAGGGTCCTGCATGGTCCCCAGGGATGCGTTTAGTCCAGGGAGGGAGTGAGGACTTGGGGGTAGGGATGGAATCAGCCTCATGACAGAGGGAACAAAGGGGAGGGTGCCCTGGATAACCGCGAGAGCTTGACCTCCTGCAGACGCCTTCCTCACTAAGGCAACGCAAACCTGCCAGCTGAGCTTCCCTAGAACCTAGATTCTGCCCTTCAAACCACTTACAGAGCCACTGCTTTGGCCCTGGAACGCCTGTGTTGGTCCTATTACCTGAGTTCCTAACACCCTGAGATACAGGGCTGATGAACTCACTCACATGCAAGGTTCCTTGTGTGCACACGGGTGTGTCCCGGCTCCCTTGAGGGCGTACTTGACACCTGACGCTGTCCTGAGCAGTGCAGAGCCCATGCCGAAGTCCTCCTTACACCCGGACACCCGACCCCGACACCCTGGACTCCCAGACACAAAAAGACATCTCTTCTCCTTTGGAGATGCAAACAGGGACGTCGGAATTCAGCAGGAAGCCACAGCCACACCAGAAAATCTCGATTCTGTGTCCTTCTCAGTCATTTTGACAAGTAAGCACAGAAACCACCAAGAAAGTGGATAATGAGGTGCATTTTCTTTTTTCTTTTTTTCCCTTTCCTCACAAAAGCATCTACCTACTTGTTTGAACCAATAAGCCATAAGGACAGACAGAAATGGTCACATCTGACTTCATGAAAGTGATTAAGCCTTTAAAACTCTCTATAGAAAACCATCCAAGCCTTTCAGAATTGCCATCTCCCAACATCCACATTCCTGGAGGCCACCAGCCCCTTGGTTTGAGGCCCCCTTGGGATTTTCTAGTGCCGTCAACAAGCGTCATGGCGGAGGGGCGGCAGGCCAGGCTGGTGGAAGGGCACATTCTCTGTTTAATTAGAACAAGTCAGGACCGTCTCACGGAGGGAACAAGGCTCAGGTTCCCTAAAGCCCCCTCCACATCAGCCTCCTTCTCCCCGAGCGTTCAGTTGCCATCAGCAGAGCCAGACGAGAATAGAAACCTCACAGAGACTCTGTCTTGTTTTGCTGGGACATTTCAGCATATTCTCATGGATCTTTCAAAGGAACACAATTATCTGATCCTTCTTAGGGGCAATTAAACTGTGGAAGGAAGGGCACCTCCTGCCTCAGCCCCCGGAGCCTGTCCTTCTGAATCACATGTTAATCACGTGTTATGGTTAAACCATAAACACACTCCAGGGAACCTTCCCAGGAGCAGCTGTGCCCTGTGCAGTGTGGAAGGGATGACATAGGCCCCCAGCTTCCCCAGCACCCCCTGTCCCTCTGGAGGGGTCTTCTCAATGTATTCCTAGTTGCAAATACAGGAGAAGGTGGGCCACCCCACTCAGGGTTATTTCCCAGTCCTGGAAATGGAAGGGAGCAGAGATGCTGAAACAGTAGCCAAGGACTTGTGGGTACCCTGAAGTGGCCACCAATCCTGGTGAGGGTTGACCCTCCCAAATATGGAGGGTGATCTCACTTTGAATGGCTCCTGGGGTCACAGGGGTCTTTCTTGGGTAGACAACCGGCTTCCTAAAAAAAGAAGGAGGATTGTTTGCACAGAGGAAAGTCATAGTCTTAATACTGTACTCTGTCTGTCTCCCTGGGAAGTCCAAGGAATCGGGCCAAGTCTTCACCTGAGCCAGAAAATGTCAGACCTAACACCAAGAGGTGGACGGTCGGCCCTCAGCACGCAGTTTGCTGGGCGCTCTCCGGACCATCTCTTTGCCTCTCTGTAAAGGTGACACAGAGGCCACCATCGACCTGGTTCAGTTGTTGTAAAGCTTAAATGAGATGGTGTAGACAAAACACATTACGTACCTGTCACGTAGTAGGAACTTGGTGATGCTAGCCATGGAGTATATCGTGAATCTGAGAGCTTCCCTTCCCAACACAAAGGCTGAGTTATCCACAATCATCACTCAAGACAGAGCAGAAAGAAATCTAGGCTACTTGTTGAGACTAACCAAGTCTGCTCACAAGGAAAATCACAACTTGCCCTCAGTCAACAACTCCGTAAATATTATTTCCACAGAGGGTTAAAGTTTGGGTTTGAGGAGTGAGTGGTAGCTTTGCTCATTCAGGTGGCTTTTAAAAGACAGGATGGGGAAGCAGGCTTCATTCAGCTAGATGCTTCTCAAGGACAAACATACCAAGAAGGGCCGAGGAGCATCCCCTGATGTCCATTCTTCAGAGAACAGACAACCAGATAGCTCTCCTGGTAGCATTTTCCAGGCGAGAGTCCCAAGCTTTCCTGGACCTCATTCTCACCCTCCTCAAGGAATCAGGATGGAATTACCTCCTCTTTTCTGGACACTGGCCATCCCCAGCGCCAGCTATAGATAGAAGCAGCCTGTCTGAGGGAAGGGCCCTCTCCTTAAAAACTAAACCACCCCAAATCATAGACCTCTTTTCTAAAACAATAAAAAAAATAGAGGCAAGGTCTCGATGGAACTATCCCCCCCACCACCCACTGAAAAAATAGGATGTTTAACTTCAACGAACAAGAATAACTCTGGTCTCAAGCGGTCACAACATAGAACTTTTATATTTTTTATTTTTCAACGTTCAGTCTGGCCTCTGTGGGTGTGTTGCCTGCAATGCAACCCCGGGGTTAAATCAAAACTCTTGACCTTTCACGTAAAGGCAATTGTCATGCTGTCAAATTGTAAATAATAAATGGAACCATTATTTGGAGGGTTTCCAGTTCTGATGAGCAGCAAGATTGTTTCAGAAAATCTATAGCAGAGACCAGTACCACTGTAACTTAAACTTGTGTGGTGTTCAATACAAAGTCGTCTCCAAAACTAGTGTGGTTTTCCAGCAATAGCCTGCCTCCGATACAGGACTGCCCGCAAGTGAATGCACGTATCAGATCTGTCTCCTGTCCAGTGTATGTTTTAAAAATACACTTGCCAACATTTGAGAGCAGCATAAAGTCCTTCCCAACGGTAAAAACAAAATCATCCATGTGGTTGGGCCAAAGCTTTGACATTTTAAAAATCATTACAGCGAAAAATAAACTCAACCTATAACATGAGCTACTGTTAGAAATCTTGTGCGGAAGACACATCAAATAGAGAATGCTAAAGACCACTTGCTAAAATGAAATCGTCTTCCTTGGGCATCAGTATGGCTTGGATTGTGTCCCCCCAAAATTATATGTTGAAGCCCTAACCCCTGGTACCTCAGAAGGCACCCTTATTTGGAAACGGGGCTGTCGCAGATGTAATTAGTTGACATGAGGTCACCCTGCAGTAGGGTGGCCCTAATCCAAGGGCTGGAACCTTTACAAGAACAGAAGAACATCCTGGGACAACAGAGGCAGGGATCTGAGTGAGGCACCTACAGGCGAAGGGTGGGCAGCCAGCCCCACAAGTGCGATGAGAGATCAAGAAGGATTTGTCCAGAACAGCCCCAGACGGAGCACAGCCCTACCGATGCCAACACCTCGATTTCAGACCTCTGGCCTCCAGAACGGTGAGAATGTAAATTCCTGCTGTTTTAAGGTGCCCAATTGCTGTGCTGTGTCCCAGCAGCCCCAGGAAACCAACACAGGCATATACATGGCATCAATATCATGGAAGGCTTGGGTCTCCAGGCTCTAGACGTGAACCGGCTCTTAAGTATACTTTCCTGGTGGCGCCCTGGGCGCTCTTGGGCTGGGGTGGTTGCAGGGGGGAGGTGCGTCTGCTTCTGCTGCCCCTTCAGCACTTCCTTCTACAACATCCTCTGCCCTCTGAGCATCCTGGCTGCCTTCCCTCTGGGCTTTGACAGAGCAGGCTGGAGCGGTTGACATTTCCGGCTCTGCAGATCTGCCCATCTTCTGAGCAGTCTGAGTCCCAGCAGGATCTGGATTTCCCTTGGCTGGCCCTGAACTACCCAGGGAGTGTGGTCTCTGCCATTCTCTTTTCCATGTCCCCAAACGGTCACCGTGATGCAGACTGTCCTCCCTCTGTCCTCCTCCCCCTCCCACCAATACACACGTGGGGCAACACGGCTGCATCCTACAGGTGTGCTTCTGCACCCCAGGAGCACCTCCATGAGAGTGAACAGCTCTGTCCCCCATCACCCCCTCCACTCCCCTTGGTGCTACTTCAAAAGGTGTATTGCATTTGCCTGTTTGTACTTGCACGT
This sequence comes from Grampus griseus, assembly GCF_964374135.1. Classification (NCBI taxonomy): domain Eukaryota; kingdom Metazoa; phylum Chordata; class Mammalia; order Artiodactyla; family Delphinidae; genus Grampus; species Grampus griseus. Next base: position 2,989,154 of record NC_139012.1, on the reverse strand, counting down.
CATGTGTTCAGGCTGGACACGTTCGTACATGAGATACATTTCTACTCTACCATTTTCTCAACCAAACAGGACCAGGCTGAAGTCAACTTTGGCCCATCCATGCCTAATCTTAACCAAATCCCAGCCACGAAACAGGTGGTAAGTATATAAGCAAAAACAACTTGTTAAAGGATATTCCAAAAGTATAAAGTGTGCACACATGCACGCGCACACACACACACACACACTCCGCTGAAGATGATTTAAAACTGGGGGTACAGAGAGATACTTAAAAATTATTAGTACAAGGTGAACTTAGTGGAAAATCTGTAATAAATTCTATACTTAATTTCCTATAGAAACTCAGTATCAAATCTGTGCCCCCTTCCTTGGTCACCTGTACAGAATTGGAGGTGACTCAGCTCCAGCTGCTGTAACAAAGGACCACAATCTCAGCAGCTTAAATGACAGACGTTGATTTCTCAGGTTCGGAGGCTGGAAGTGCGAGGCCAGGGGCCGGCACAGTTGGGTTCTGGTGAGGGCTCTCCTCCCAGCCTGCAGACGGCCACCTTCTCCCTGTGCTCACAGGCCTCTCCCTGGGCTCAGCTGGCACACGGAGAGTGCTCTCTCTTCCTCTTATAAGGCACCAATCCCGTCGGATCAGGCCCCACCTTGACCTCCTTTAATCCTAATACCTTCTTACAGGCCCATGTCTAGCACAATCACACTGGGGTAGGGGCTTTGGCCTAGGAATTTGAGCAGGGATACAGCTCAGCCCTCAGCAGGGAATGCCCAGTGTTTTGTGGCCTTTTAAAATTACCGAATTGTTGCTGTTTCTGATGCCCTCCAGCCTTCATTTCAGTCTTTGGTGGTCCTGGGAGATGCAGGCAGACTGATGGCCTAAAGGAAGGTTTACCAAGGGACTGTTTGCCGGGGAGGGGGCAGGGTTTGGGGGACCAGTAACATTTAGTGCAATAGATGGGGGTCACCGGCCTGAGCACTGGGAACCCAGGGAAGGGGGCGGTGCCCACAGTCCTAGAGCAGCCCTAGGATACGAGAAGGCTGTGGCAGCAGCGGCAACCTTTAGAGAGAAATGCAGCCCCCAGTGCTCCCTGTTGGGGCTGAGGAGACGCTGGCCCTCCTTCTCCCCCTGCCCTCCCATCTCCTGCCTGGCCTGCGCTGGCCCACCAACAGAAGGCAGGGCCTGGAGGGTGTGTGTCTGCCGCCTGGGGAACAGAGCAGGTGGGAGGCTGGAGGTGGGTCCACAGGGGCAAACAACGGAATCCTGCAGGGAATGCATTTCCAAAACTCCCCTTATCGTCTGTGGAACGAGGCGATGGCTCAGTAAGCTGAGGGCACTCCAGAAGCACAGTGGGGAGTTTTCACTTACTTCTGGAATTTTGAGCATCTCAGGAAAAGTCCACAGTTCATCACCCTGCCTATTACTCAGTAACCGCAGGACTCCAGGAAACCACAAAAGGAGGTTAACCATGCATCTGCTGGAAGGAAGACATACAAGCAAGCCGCTCATCATCGCTTCTCCAGACGCCGGCTCGTGGGTCAGGTGGGGACCGGGGCCTGGAAGCAGCAAGGGAAGGAGCGGCCCCTTGGCCTCGGCAGACAGCGAGCTCAGGAACCTGTCCCTCTCACAGGAGGCAGGCTGTCACCACACAAACAGGAGCAGAGGGAGTGGGGAGGAGGGACCCCCACTTACACCCCCATCCTGCCAATCCCTCAGGCCCCGCAGTGCATCCTCTGTCCACTGCGGTGGGGATCCCTTGAGCATCCTGACCCCTCACATCACCCACTCGGGCAGCCCGGAGCACAGGGAGTCTGCATCATTGAGACCCAGAGAGAGAACCCACACAGTGCAGGAGAGAAGGCCTGGGGGCTGAGATCCCTTGTGTGGGGCTCCTTCCAGCCTCATTGCGAAGCTCATACACAAGATCGCCATTTAAGCAAATACTGGTGTGAGGGACGCACACACCCCCTCACCCACAATGAAAAATACACCCATTTCACATTTACGGGATCCTCAACCAGGAGCCTTGAGAGATGAGAAGGCTACTTTCTCAGTGTTCCATGAGATGGCTTTGCTTCTCTTCTGGGTACCTCCAAAAGGTTCAACAACTTATCAGTGACATAGAGGAATGACTGAGGAGAAAACAAGCCAAGGAAAAGAATTCTAAATATTGGGGGAAACTCTTGGGAATTACAATTTCACTCTTATGTCTAGAAATTTAAACAAGTATTTAAAGTGTCAGTAATAGTGTAAAGGATTAGGATTATATGGTCTTATTTCCCTGTTAGGATTACACGGTCAATCTTAAACAATGTATTACGTAAGGATATTACAGCAGTTAAGGAACAGGGCCACAAATTGTTTCACACCCTCTGCTCTGTGACTTTGCACTCCCTCCCAGGAGGAGGTGGAGTCCGTTGCCCAGACCATGCATCTGGGGTCGGCCCTGTGAATTCCTTTGGCCAAGGTAACACCAGGGTCTAAGTCTGTCTGGGCTGCTATCACAAAATACCAGAGACTGGCTTAAAAACAACGGACATTTATTTCTCTCAGTTCTGGAGGTGGAGGTCCAAGATCCAGGCGCTGACAGGTTCGGTGTCTGGTGAGGCCCTGCCTGGTCCACAGCGGCAGCCTTCTCACTGTGTCCTCCCAGGACGGAAGGGGTGAGGGAGCTGATGCAGACTCTTCTATAAGGGCACTGATCCCATTTGTGGGGGCTCCACCCTCATGTCCTAATCACCTTCCTAAGGCCCGCCTCCTGATACCATCACACTGGGGTTGAGGTTTCAGCACATGGATTTTGGGGAGACACAAACATTTCCCCGTAACAATCAGAAAACAGGGCATCAGCAGAGGCTTGCTAAGTGCCTGGGTACTGGGATTCTCTCTCTGGATGTTCTTGGGAGCTCTGATTCAACCACGTGAATGAGTCAAGGCCAGCCTTCAGGAAGGTGAGTAACACATACCTCCGTCCCCAGTCAGCACCACCAGCCATAGGCTGGCTGCAGACACCTGACTGAGCCCTTCACAGAGCCACCTGAGGAGCCTGGCCCAAACTGCCCATCACAGACTTGTCAGCCAACAAACTGGTCCAAGTCATGTTTGGGATGGCTTGTTACTCAGCCAACGCTAGCTGACACAGCAGCCATTCTCCTGTTTCCTTGGTGATGGAGCACAACCCAGAACCTGAGTAGGAGAACGAAACGCCAAGACTAGACTTCCGTTCTTGATTTTCCCTGGGAGGTGCGAGGTGTGGGAACGTTCTGGGAAATGTCAGAAGTTGTCATGGTGATTTGGGAGATCTGTCAGGATGGGCCTCACTGTGAAGATGAGTTCAAATAGGATTGAAAAATGGATTATTTGAAATTGCCTAGTTATCGGTTTGTTAGTAGCGATAAGATTCTTTCCCCATATAATTGTATTCAATTAAATAGAACTGTCCCATTTGGAAAGGACGAAAGTGGGATGAGAGGAGCTATCATTGAAATAAAGTAAAAGAGAACAAGATAAAGCCTGAGGTAAGGGTTCCGTCTTTGGCTTTAGCAACTTCTGTGCTGCTGCATGAATGCCTTAGGAAGTGTGAACAGGCCAGCAGGTGGAGGGGGTCTTTGTGTCTTAAGAGAGACTTTCTTTAGTATAATTCAATCGAAGACAATTGGGAAAATGGAAAGGCCACGAAGGCTTATTGTTATTGTCCCATAAATCTTAAGTTATAAAGCTGGACTCTCAAGGGGTTTCAAATGGACAGTGGCTGTGTTGATTACGTTTGAATTATATCACCCCCAGCTCCCGGATACAGCCTGATTAAGGCATGACTTACTCTGCAGAACTTACTAGAGCACTAATAGCTGCTGGCCTATTTAGGAAATTATTCTGTCTTGACGAGGGCTGGCTGTCCTGGGACACCGTGTCATATGAGCCATCGGGGACCATGAGGCGCTGAGAGGATGCACTCACAGCCTTCTATTTATAGCCGGCTTGCTTGCAGACGCCAAGTGGTGAGAAGTGGATCGCCAAGCATGCTGGGAGGTTTGGGGGTCGTGTTGCTTCTTCTTTAAGCCGGCAGGTGGAGGGGAGGTGAGCTCCACGTGCAGCCCCAGAGGGCATGGAGGAGGGACCAGGGGCTGTCACGCAGGTGCTCGAGCATCTAATGCGGGTCACGTGCTGCTCTAAGCACTTCACACAGGTCAGCCAACGTACCCACAACCCCAGGAAGTTCTCCAGAGGAGGAAACAGAGGGCAGAGTGAGTAAGTAGTTTTCCAAGGTCATTCAGAATTCAAACCCAGGCAGTCTCGTTTCCAAGCCTGTACATTACTGCTGACCACAAACAAAAATGAACACAATGAAATATAAATCCAATATTTCAAAGTGAACTCAGTTGCAAATGTACATGAGACGTTTTCAGTTTCCCCCCATTGGTCCAAAGCGCGCTCAGGTGAGGTCACTTGTCCTACTCCTGATCGGTGACCTAGGCAGATGTGGACCTTCCGGGGTCCCTCGGTAACAAGGGGAGCCCCATCCTTAGTGGAGAAAAGCTGTCCTGCAGCCCTTGGCAGCCCACCTGCCCCGGGCCCACTGCCGGGCCGCCAAGCTTTCTTCCAACCATCCCGAGATGGGGCTCCATGGATCTGAGAACCCACGAACGCAGGTGGGAAAAAAGCACACGTTTATTTTCACCAGCCTCTGCTGAAGTGCAGCATTTCTTTCTGTTACAACTAAATCCACAAACCAGGGTCGTAGAGTATGATCAGCATCTGTGACCTAGTCACCAATAGAAAAAACAGATATTATCCTCTTATATTACAACCGTTTCAGATATTATGAAACATCATTCATGATCATCAGTACTTTAAGATGTAATTACACCTGCCTCTACATCATCTATTTAATGTAATAATAAAGAAGTATGTGCATTACTAGATCAATTTTCTTTTACTATTTTGATAACTGCATTCATTATAATCAGTTTCTTTATGCCAAGTATTATTTTACTGTGTGCATTTCTAAATGAACATTCTTTTGCTGAGAAGTGTTCCAGGGGCCTCACTGGGCCCCCAAAGGGTCCAGAGCACGCAAAACAGACAGATCAGCAAACCCGAACTGGCCAGGGGGCACTTGAACAGCAGCTGGGTCTTCCTTCTCCCCCTGAGCTTAGGGTCCTGGTCCCCCAGGGAGGGCACGGCAGCCTTCTGCTGAGTTGTGGCAGCACAGGCTGTGCCCGGCATCTGCTCTGAGCCTCCTGGGGCCCCTGGGCTGGCTCTCCAGGGGCCCGTGGATGAGTTTCCGTAGCTCCCTCCGTCAGGCCCTCCGCCTTCCCTGGAGAGCCAGCTCTGGCCTGTCCTCTTCTACTCCGGCTGTTTCTTTCTCCCCACGGGTGTCTCACAGCTTCTCAGGGCTGGCGCCCCGTCCCAGAGGTGGCCCCCTTTGGAAAGGGTCAGAAGAGCTGCAGCCAGGTCCCTTCCCCAGGCCCCTCAGCAAAGCTCACAGCTCCAGGCACAGAAACCTGTGGGCGCAGGTGGTGTCCTGCTGCCGCACGTCACGCCCTGCTCCTCCCCTGGCTCCGAGGGCCCCAGTCCCAAGGTACTGGGATCGGGAGATGCCTGCTCGTCTCTGAGAGGGGTCCACCCTGTCGGAAAGCTCCCTGGTTTCCTGGCTCCAGGGCAGGGTCTTGGCAGGCATCTTCTCCTCTCCCAGGGGAGGGGAAAGCATGCCGTCCAGGCTGATGGCCCACCCTCCCCCATCATTCTCCTTTTCCTTCTCCCTGGACGGGGTGCAGGTCCGGGGAGGGCGGGGGGAGAGCGGTAGTTGAGGGATCCAGGCTGTTTCAGCTGGATGGGATCTGCCCCCGGGGGTCGGCAGCTGTCTTCAGCATCTATGACCCTGGCCGCCTCTCTTTTCTTTAGTTTGGGCCTCCAGTTCCTAGTGAGGGCAGGGGAAGACTCCCACCCACTGAGCTTCCCGCAAAGGCTCAGGAAGGCTCTGGGGAGGCGCCCTCTGCCAGACTTCTCCTGGAAGCGATGCTTCTCTTCCTCACATCCCCAACTTCATTAAGGATTCCAGGAACCCTTGCCCGTTGCAGCGGGAGCCAGGCCCCATCATCCCTCTGCTGGCCAGGAGCAGAGAGACGGCCCTCGACCATGGAGAGGTGAAAGACACAGGCAACGTGGACAGGATTTCTTTAAGGACCAAGGACGGCTTCTTAAGAGGAAACCACCCAACAACAGTGCAATCAACATCCAATCGTAATTCTTTGAACATGTGCGTTCTCGGTATATTTTTACCGTAACAATTCGTATTCACAGACGCTGGTGAAAGAGATCATTTTGTATATTTAGAATTATTCTCCATTCACTTTTCTCCGCACTCAAATTTTTAAAAAAGCATGAGCCTGGCCATGGATTCTAATTAGTACCTGGTGATTTGTTCCAGGGTAACCTCGTGAAACACTGAGTGAAAAGAGAGGGGGCTCCTGGAAATTTTAGCCCAGCACCCCGTGAGGTGGGGCACTGCAGTGAGAGGCAGGGTGCCCTCTGCCGTTTGTCCTGGGAATTTCTGCTCAGTTGCAAGAGGTCTGGCTGATAAATATACACTGTCACCCTGAATCGGCTAGCAAAGCCAGTTTCCAAAAATTCTGCAGAATTCTCTCATTTGTATCAGAGAAATAAATATCCCCAGGGCAGAGTGTGCAAAGCTTGTCCAAGCAGCGATTCAAGTAAATTGCGGTGGGAAATGGTTCTGCCCAAAGGAAGCGGGGGCCATCCACAGGGAAAGGATGATAAACTACGGAGCTGAGTTTCAGAAGTCACCTGCTCCGCTTAAAGCTGCAAGTCTAAAACAGGCACTTCCTGATCGTGGCCGAATGACTCAGTTTCACCATGACTCAGCCCAGCTCCCGGTTGCCCAGGGGGTGGAGAGGGAACAGCAGATGCTGTGCAGTCGGGATGCAGAGCCCCCAGAACGGGCACAGCTATTTCTGGAGGGTAAATGGGGACGGGGGAGCTCATGCAGGCACTTTGCTCAGGAAGTACAAGTGGGGCGTTAATGAGAGGAAACACTCCCCACTCAGAGGCTGGGGATGGTTCAGAGCCTCCAGAACCAACCTCTCTAGGCACTGCCACGCGAGGGGAGAGGCGCCCTCCTGCAGGTGATGCAGGGGAGACGCAGGCTGCCAGCAAACCCAGGAGAGCCCTGCGTTGGGGTGATCCGTCCCCCCGCGCACAGGAGCTGGTCCCCTGCAGGGAAGCAGGTCTCTCCAGCGTTCACCAGCTGCTAAAGCAAACTTATCTCCAGACTGTGCTAGGAAATTGTTTCCCTGTCCCAGGGCTGCATTTTCAACGTGGGGAACAAACGTTAAGCTTTAAACAAATCAGTTACAAACAAATGTGAGATGCCCTGAGTACCAGGGAAACTGTGACCTTGAGATGGGTGGCCCAGAGGCTGCGGGTCGGTGTGGGGAGCTCGGGTGGCTGCCCCTCTCCATCCCACCTCACCAGGGCCGGCGTAGAGGCGTAAAGGCAGCCCAGCGGAAAAGGTCCTGGAGTCAGCATCCCTCCGCGACCTGCTCTGGGAAGGGCTGGCTGGGAGGAGGGCGACCTGGTGGGTAATGCCGAGGCTGTAAATGGAACTAGGGCTGTTTCTGTATCATTTCAAAGTGGGGAGAAGCCTTCGCTAGTGGCAGGAGGAGAAAGCTCTTTCAAGCAGCATCGTGAACAGTGGGGCATAGACAGGAAAATTCATTTTCAGAAAAAATAGGCTGGCGAAATATTTCTCTCCATGTCTTAAAGGGAACAGTCTCACGTCTCTGGTGCGATCGGGGTGTGGTTTGGAAGTGGGAGAAGAGCAGACCTGAAATCCTGAAGATCACTGCAAACTCGGTCTCCTTCAGAGCCCTAATTATTACGTATTTCCTGTGTATACATCTTACCTTGTAAGGAGACGTGGGTTTCACTACGTCTCCTCCAGAGGGGTCAGAAGAGTGCCTGGAGAAGCAAGGGCATTTCGAGTAAATGCTTGATTGTGACCTTCTCAGTGTGCGTCACTTCCTTCTATCAAACCCACAGGGAGACTGAGGGGAATCAGACAAATATAACTCAGATGATGCAAAGGGTAGGGAGCCTCTTATGACACGACTCGTAAGCATCTTAAATCTGGAAAGTTGAAGAGGACGAGAGCTCTGGAGTATGATTTTAACAAAATCCCATGTACTCAAAAGTGACCCTGGGGGACACCTTTTAATACTGCAGAGCAATCATCTCAGATCTAATCAAACTAAATGCTTTTTTTTTTTTTTTTGCATTATACAAATTAAGTTTAGGGAAACTTCTCATGCAAGTCAAAAGGAGGCCGAACACAGATGTATCCTCAGAATGACTGAGAGGAAGGTGTGACAGGAAGATGAGAGATGGGAAAGGACCCCCCTGCACCCTTCTGAGGAGGGTCTGTGTGCTGACGCCGCCCGCGGCCCGGATTCACGAGTGATTCCCGGGCCCGCAGCTCCTTGTGCACGTTTCTCACTTAATCTCTCTCTTAATCGTCTTCAAGGCAACTCTCATGACCCCCACTTGTAACCCAACCATCAACCCCACCCCTGCCTATTGTAGAACTATAGTTTTCAAATCGATAACCTCATTTGATTCAAGTGACAGGTTTCTTCCGCAATAATTTTTTTAACAGAAAATTTCTTAAGGGCTTGATATTCATTTTCATTTCTCCTGTACCTCACCTGGTATCTGGAAAATGGGAAGCACACAGTATATGAATGACGAAGAGGTGGATGGATGGATGGATGGATGGGTGGATGGATGGAAGGATGGATGGATGGGTGGATGAATGGATGGGTGGATGGATGGAAGGATAGATGGATGGAAAGACAAATGGATGGAAGGATGGATGGATGGATGGGTGGATGAATGGATGGCTGGATAGATGGATGGAAGGATGGATGGATGGATGGATGGATGGATGGATGGAAGGATGGGTGGATGGATGGAAGGATGGAAGGATGGAAGGATGGAAGGATGGATGGATGGATGGATGGAAAGATGAATGGATGGAAGGATGGATGGATGGATGAATGGATGGGTGGATGGATGGATGGAAGGATGGATGAAAGGATGGATGGAAAGATGAATGGATGGAAGGATGGATGGATGGATGGGTGGATGGATGGATGGATGGATGGATGGATGGAAAGATGAATGGATGGAAGGATGGATGGATGAATGGATGGGTGGATGGATAGATGGAAGGATAGATGGAAGGATGGATGGATGGATGAATGGATGGGTGGATGAATGGATGGCTGGATAGATGGATGGAAGGATGGATGGATGGATGGAAGGACGGGTGGATGGATGGATGGATGGATAGATGGAAGGATGGATGGATGGGTGGATGGATGGATGGATGGATGGATGGATGGAAGGATGGGTGGATAGATGGAAGGATGGATGGAAGGATGGATGGATGGATGGATGGAAGGATGGATGGATGGATGGAAAGATGGATGGATGGATGGATGGACGGATGGATGGATGGATGGAAAGATGGATGGATGGATGGAAGGATGGGTGGATGGATGGAAGGATGGGTGGATGGATGGATGGGTGGATAGATGGAAGGATGGAAGGATGGATGGATGGATGGATGGATGGATGGAAAGATGAATGGATGGAAGGATGGATGGATGGATGAATGGATGGGTGGATGGATGGATGGAAGGATGGATGAAAGGATGGATGGAAAGATGAATGGATGGAAGGATGGATGGATGGATGGGTGGATGGATGGATGGAAGGATGGATGGATGGAAAGATGAATGGATGGAAGGATGGATGGATGAATGGATGGGTGGATGGATAGATGGAAGGATAGATGGAAGGATGGATGGATGGATGAATGGATGGGTGGATGGAAGGATGGATGGATGGATGGATGGATGGATGAATGGATGGGTGGATGGATGGAAGGATAGATGGATGGAAAGACGAATGGATGGATGGATGAATGGATGGGTGGATGAATGGATGGCTGGATAGATGGATGGAAGGATGGATGGATGGATGGATGGATGGATGAATGGATGGGTGGATGGATGGAAGGATGGATGGATGGAAAGATGAATGGATGGCTGGATAGATGGAAGGATGGATGGATGGATGGGTGGATGGATGGATGGATGGATGGAAGGATGGGTGGATAGATGGAAGGATGGATGGAAGGATGGATGGATGGATGGATGGACGGAAGGATGGATGAGGCCTGCCTGGATGGACAGATGGGAGGGAAGGGGGGGAGGGATGAAGGAGAAGACCATATATTTTTTCTTTGTAGTAAATTTCTGTAAATTACACCCAGTCTGAGACTCTCATCTGGAAGAACTACAAAATAAATATGATCTAAATTTGCAAAGCTTACAAATTTATTAGTGGCTTGTGCAGTAACTTTTCCTTTGATGTTTCTGTGGCAAAACTAGCAACAAATTAATAAAAGCTTAATTTTTATACAAATAGTTTTATTACAAATTTGAATTTTTAAGAAATACACATTTAAAGAAATTACACAAAAGGCCTTAGTAGTCTTAAAAACGTTTTGGAGACTTTTAGTAAAATGTCGTTTCAGGCATAGTGGTCCAATTCTGCTCTCCTGCAATGCATCCGCTCCCCTGCTGAAGTCTGAACACAACTCACGAAAAACCAAGGAAGCCGCCTGAATGTGCTTACAGGTAAAAATACTGATATTCTGATTCGACAGAGTTATTTCTCACACCAGGCTGCAGAATGAGGAATAGTCATAAAATGAAGGCCTTTTAAGTTTGTTGCTTTTGAAGTCAAGTCATTCAGTTTGTGATTAGTGTTTAAAACCCTGAAGATATTTCATACAGAATAAAAACAAGAAGCTCAAAGTACATGTTTTCCTGTAATAGACACCACATCCGTGAAGCCGGGTTTGGTTTTGGCAACACACAATTTTTGGTTTGGAGGTGAACAATGAAAACTGGTGTTTCACATTCAATACCCTAGTGTTTAAAAATCTCTGTTAAAGGACAACACAGGCTTTTAAAGGAAGAAACTATGTAAGCTTTATTTTAACAGTGGAAATGAAACTACAACTTGACCTGCCTAATTGCTGACATCTATATAAATTACTAAAATATATATATATTTCATTTCTGCCTACTTTGGGGACCATCTTTATTCCACAGGAAATCCGGGACTTTTGCAGAAGCAGCTGCAGAGTACCAAACAGAGCAGAAAGACCGAAATTTCTCTTTGGTGGGGCGGTCGGAGGACAGGGCTACTAGGCCCCCGTCCTTCCCTTTGGAGGTTCCAACCACCGGCTTAACACGACTATTATTTGTACAGACTGAGGGACCTGAATTCTGAAACAGTGAGACAGTGATATCAACAGACGTTTCACCTGGGGTGTGAAATGGATCTGTTATAATACAAAAATGCAAACGGGCTTCGCCCAGGTTGGAAGGTCCCACAGCCCTCCTAGCACCCTTTGGTTTTTCTGATGGGTCTCACTTCACACATCAGTGCACTGGACTGTAGAACAGACACATTTTTTATTTCATCAGGAGTGCCACTTGGGATTCACTACGGGCAGCTTATCGTGGTCTTGGATTCTCCTTCAGCAAGTAGAGGCCAACGAAGCAGGGTGTGTTAGTTATGCAGATTCCTATCAGGCACCTTACAGTTTTCATACTGGACAGTGAGGTACACAGGATATATTTCTAGAGTTCGTTGCTGTTAGAAGGAGGGAAGAGGGCGGAGTAGCACCATGTTGTGAAGTAGCTGAGCGCCGGCTTCGTTATGTTCTCCGCATGCACACTTGACAGCGACTGACATGCGTGCGCAGCTCTCCAGCCTTCAAGGTGGACGGCGTGGGCTTCCTGAAAGGCAGCACAGAAGTCAGTGTCACCGCGTGGCTCAGGCCAGCTCCTCGGCCCTCCCTCCCATCAGAGATCCCCGAGGAACCAGCCTTCACCCTGCCTCTGAGCGGGTACCGCGCTGGGGGCGTCCCACGGCCTCAGTAACACCTACGAGTTATCAACTGCATCCACCCTCGGGCCAAGGGTAAAGGCGAGGGAGGGCACAGCCAGAGTCACCCACGTCTGTCTGACCCCAAAGTCTCAGCCACTCCCCACCACAGACCCTGCCTGTTCAAACTATAGGTTAACCTTTGGTTTTCTCTTCTCAACTCGGTCATAAACACCCCCAGACTAGGAAGATGTTCTTCTCTGAGACACTTCACACACATCCTAAGTGCTCATTAAATCATTACTGAATGACAGAATGAGCAACAGATCTGGAATAATCAACCAGACCTCAAAATACATTCGTAACTTTTGAAAGTTGTTCACGCAGGTGGTCGGATTAGAGGCCAAAGACAGGGGAAGACATTTAGTGTTCCAAATGCTTCCTTTATCCTAGGAATTCTGTTCTTTGACTATTGGAGAAGTGAAGTCTGAACTAAAATGAGTACTAATCAAATCTCATTCAAATTAAAGTAGCCATGTAATAAGAGTACCTTGTCCTAAAATTGAGGTGGCTTACGTTAGCAACTTCGGTGAAAATCCTAGTGCCCCCAAGTTATTTAAATTAATGGGCTCTTACCTAGTTTTGTTTAAGAAGGCATTTCAGTTAATTGTACCAGGATGCTGGTTCAGAAAAAAAAGCAAAAAAAACAAAAAGCCCATTGTTACCTGTTAACCCTATAATGGGCAGCCCCGGGGGCTGGCGCTCATTTCGGTAGCTAATGGTCAAATTCTATCTGGAGAGTTGACGTCAAGTTCCCAGTTGCCTAGAAAGTCTCGTGTGAGCTACTAGAAAGGCACCCGGTAGTTTTTTGAGGCTAGAAATTTACGAGTAGTGAGCGTGTTGCTTCACCTTTATGATCTAAACTAGAAAGAGACAGGGTCATAGCAGAGGTCCACAGAATTCTCTCCGAAAAGGCTTATCTCCAGGGCCGAGAAGCACTTATTTGGGGGACTGAACAGTAAGTAATTGTTCAGCCCCATCGGCGCCCGGCGGCCGCTCCAGCAGGGCTGCAGCTGGTACTAAGGACCGGACAGAGGCCTCATTATGTGTTCCCGTCCAGTACAGACTGGGCCCCGCTCCAAACTAACTTCAAGGTCAACGGCCACTTGGGACCGTTGTTTTAAAGGTGATATTTTGGTAATGGAAACGAAAGAAGAGGTTCTCCGTATCCATTTCGGTGGCATTTGTGCCGAAATTAATTTTCATGCGCAGGCCTGAGAAACGGTCACTGACAGCTCGCAGTATGTACATCCAATTCGGCATCATAAACACCATGAAAACCAAGGCTATTCACTGTCTCTCTCCCTGCTGGTTAAAGGTGCAATGCTTTAAAATGCTCTGTTTGCAGATGTCAGTTGTCTTAATGACGTTGCCGTGGATTCATCTTGAAACACTGAAAACTGAACTTTTTCTTTCAGGCCTCTTCAGCAATGGACGAAGGAAGCCTGTCACCTAAGCTCTGCTTTGAACATGGTCTTCATTATCCGCCCACGTAGAACAGAACCAAATATCTGTTCCTATCCTATCCTATCCGTGGAAGAAGCCTTCCTAAGGATTGCTGTAGAACCGTCTTTGGGACTTGGCACCGGAGCACATGTATGGACCATGGATGACTGAAAATAAAAGCCACCGGGGGGGGGGAGGGGGCGAGGGGGGGCACTTTACTTGAACATCTGGCCTCTTTCTATCGTGGCAAGCCAAAAGCTGTAAGCGTTTGCATAGTAATTGCAAGTCCCGCGGCCGTGGCACTCGATGAAGGGGGCGCTTCTGAACTCTTCCAGACAGGACCCAGGGGAGGCCAGGGCTTGGCCAGAACCTTCTGCTCCGGCGCTGGTGTGCTGCGGGGAAACAGGAGCTGTGAGCCAGAGGTGCCCGCCCACCCCGACAGGCTTCCCGGGCCCCAGGGAAGAGCCGGGATGCTCCCTCCCGGAAAGCCGCCCTCTGTCTCCCGAGGCCACCGGGGAACACACTGGCAGCCACACCGCCCCATGGCCTCACGCCGGGCACACCCAGTGCCAGGAATCAGCCGACCGCTCCTCCCGGGGGGGGGGGGAGGGCGGGAGGCGACTGGTCCAGCTTCACCAGCATTTCCACAAACGCTGTCCTCACTGTTTTCTTCTTGGAACACTGAAACCTCTTCTAACTTGGGGCGTGAGATGACAGCCAAAATGTGTGGAGGATGCTGGGACCAACTGATGCGACATCAGACTTTCTAAACGAAATTATACGGGGTCATCAAAATCCTTTGTTTGCCACATTAGGTAGCAAAATCCTTTATTATTTGCTACGTTAGGTAGCAAAATCCTTTATTTGCTACATCCTTTATCCATTTTCTTTTCTTTAAGAAGAGAAAACTTAAACAAGAGAAAGAGGGAAAAGAAAGCTACTGTGGTAACTGTTTGTTCAGTTGGGTTGAAGTACACCTGTCCTCAGAAACAAGACGTAAAATGAATGGCGTACAAATGGAAGACAGGGCAAGACCTCTACAGGATGGCTATTACGGACACAAGAAAAGTGAACTCTGGAATTTCAGAGCCATAAGGGACCTCTGAGGACAAAGCGAACGCCCTTGGTTCCCAGATGAGGACCCCAGGATCCCAGAACATTCCAGATCACACTTCCCAGGCAAAGCTAAGATGGGAACAGGCCTCTGGAGGCTGCCACATCTGAGCCCCTCAGCTTCACCACAAAGCCCCCAGGCTCAGCAGGGATGGGATGCCTGTTCTCCAGAACCTCGTCATTTTGATTTGCTCTTGGTTTTGAGAAATTAGGGGCAATCGTTGTTCAGATCCTTGTATGACCCCAGGACAAGGGACGGGGAAGTGACAGAGTGCTTTCCTCCATTCTTTACTCCTTGGATCAAGGGCCTCTTCTGTCAAACTGAGACTCCATCTAGCATTTCTTAGGATAATGGAGTCGAGGGCCCAATCTGTCCTTGGGTCAAAGCTGTGCGCTTACATCATTGCGAGCATCTTGACTCCTCTACACCATAGTTCTAACCTTTCTGGCTTTCTTGACAAAGGAGTCGCCAGGCAGTATTTAGAATGATCGAAACGACTTGCTGAACTGTGTTGTTGCAATTTTCTGGGCCTGCTGAAGAGTCTAAATGTGGGATCTCCAACCCAGGAAATCCCAGCAGCCGACTGGTGAGAATCCAACACACAAGCATGTGAAGAACTGCTTTTCTGGAAACTTCTACACTTGGAATAACTTACAGCAGAAGAAAACAGTTAAGAGGCCACTTTCCCTGTCAATCAAATAACAAGGCTACTGTTGATTTGGGGGTCACAGGTACGTAGACCTGGCCACACCTGGGCGTGTGAAGGTGGGGCTGGGCTTACGGTGGTGACGTGGGACATGTTTGTGGGGTCGCCTACCGGGACTGATTCAGGTGTAGCCTCATCGTCCAAGCTCAGAGCTTCTATGTTTTCAATCAGTACTTTAAAACTGAGGCGATACAATAAGAAACTACAATGGGATCTCAAAAGGGTGCTGTGTTTCCCGTTCTAATTGGCTTTTGGGAGAAAGGGAGCCTGGGGGGTCTGGCATCCGGGGCAGCTGGGCAGTAGGAGAGCAGACTCACGCGGGAGGGGTGTGGACCCTCGGGCCCCTGGCACCGGCCAGTGCCCCCGCTCTCTTCCCGACTCTAGCTTCTGCTTTGGGGCTTGCAAGCGTTTTGGTAAACGTGTGCCCACCACGGGCGTGCCCTCCCCTTCCCCCCGGGAGGCGCTGACTCGGAATCTCATCGGGTCACCCAGCTACCTAGGCCCAGAACAGCCACTCCGTGGAAGAGGAGGGCTCTGAGCCTCCCAGGCGAGCAGGCCAGGCTCCTGGGGGCGCTCTGCAGGGGGCCCCAGGAGCGAGGGAAAAGAGGTGGGGTGATTGCGGGCAGCTCTTTGGGGGAAACACGGAGTTTCCCCAAACACTCACCATCACAAAGGAGTAGCCAATCCAGAGCGAGGACCAGCCGCTGGGGCACTGCGGGATCTGGATCGTCTGGCTGTGCACAGCCATGACCATGGCCGGAGCCTCACACACAGCACACCTGGAAGGCACGGAGCGGAGACGCTCAGCACAGCCGAGGGGGGCCTCCACCGGCTCGCCCCTCTTCCCCGTGATCCGCGCTCCATCTCGCCACTCCATCTTTCTGACCCAGTGATGTGTTTTACCAAACAGATCAGGTGTCCCCTGCTTGGACTCTGAGGCTCAGGGTCTTCTCACTGGTTTGATAAGCCTGCCTCAGTATTAAAACATTAAGCTCAAAACCAGACCCAACCCTTGTCATTTAGCCATCTACTCTGTAGCAGGAAGGAAACTGGAAGGCCAGGTTGTAATAGGGACCGTCTCCTGAGGCACTGGGGCTGCAGGAGACTTTTGTGTTCTCCTTTGTGTATTTCGGTGTCTTCCAGTGTTTCAGCAATGAGTGTGGATTTCAGCAAACACGACGAATGCTCCAGAAAAAGGAGATGGTGCCATCCAAGGGCTACCGCTTGCGGAATACGGCGACTTGTTTTAAGCCCTGAATCATCTTCCATGTGAGAAGAACATTTAGTGAATTATAGTAACTAAGACAGATAACAAACCCAGGGCTGGCTGTCCCTGTGAGCCTCTTCCGGAGACTCTCTCCAGACCTGGAACCAACAGACCAGTGAGAGGGCTCTGCCCCAGGCCAGACTGGACGTTCCCCAAGCCAGGCTGGCTCGTGCGCAGCCGCTGGGACTGCACCCAAGGATAAATGACAGCAACACACAATGTTCTGACTCAGACCTGCTCTACTAAGCGACCCTTTGATGGTGGGATAACGTTTTGTTGAAAAAAAAAAATTTAAACATCAACAGTAAAATAATTATATTCAAGTCACAAACTGAACAGAGTGCTAACAGTGCTGATAAATGACTATAAATGGTGTTAATAATTACACCTAGTTACGCTGGAACATTTGCATGAAAATGGATTCGGAGTGTGAAGGGGGCCGAAATGAGTCATTCAGTTTCCCGTGTGCGCGCGTGTGTGTGTGTGTGTGTGCGCGCGCGCTATTTTCTATTTTATTCACACAAATGCAGATGAATTAAGGGGCTCAGCTAAACAACAGTGACTGAAATTGGCCTTCTACATCTGCCGCCATCTGCCTGCCAGACACAGGAGCAGACATACAGCACAGAGGAGAGTGCTTCATGTCAGGCTCTCTCTGGGCTGGTGGATTCTAGCCGCTGCAGAGACGTGGTCTGGACCCCGCCCGATGGGTGCTAGGGGACAGAAAATCACAGATCTAACGAGCCAGGAGGTCCCTTAAAATCCATACACTCTCATTCCCCATATTACCTATGAGAATATGAGACCACAGTTAGTTGTGTCAAAAGGCAGAATTAGAACACAGTTCCTACTCTCATACCAGTGGTCTTCAATCTAGAACAATTAAACAGTCCGTAGTTTTTGATGATTCATGTCTGCAGAGAGTCGGAAAGTGCTTAGAAAATTTTGTCAGGATGACAGCAGAAAAGTTGGTACTTTTTCTGCTTAAGAGGAAGGATTTTGTTATTAACTCTTTCTAAAATTAAGTTTTAGGATGTCCCCAAAAGGGAGACCTCAGAAGGTACCTGTGAGTCCTGAGAAGTCGTCAGAAACCACTAAGTTAAAGTAACCGTGGGACCTGGACGCTCAGAGACCCAGAGGAATGGGCAGCATTATTACAAAAGGGGATGTGAGGTGTGTGTGCTTTCGGAGCAGTGACTTAAAGGAAGTGACTTCTGAGGTCACATCAGACACCGTGCATCTGTGGGTCAGTTAACAGGGAGACGTGAAAACCCCGAAATGGGCAGCGCTGGGGCGTTTAAACAACTCATGGTAACGGGCCCACAGAGAAAAGCAAGTCTCAGACTTGAGGCTTCTCCTGGACCTGTTTCTGGAATGTCCTAAACACATCCCAGAGCCCTGTGTCCCAACCAAATCAAGGTCAATGTCAATTTTATCAAGATGGTAAATAGGAGACAAAAACGAATAATCATTTTCTACCTGTTGTCCAAGGAAAGCTAAACAGAAACACAAAGGTGATTAGTGGTTAGTTCCTGTTCTTGTGCACCCAGAATGGTTCTGAGTGAGAAAAGGCAGCACAGCTCAGCCCCCAGGGACCCCGACACATGGGAAGGACATCTGTGTTTTGAGAGGTGCCTCTCTGGAAGTTACCAATGACTCTTCCCATTTTAAGACCCATGAGATAAGTTTTCTTACAGCTCAAAAGAAAAATCTTAGAAAGCTGTCAGGAGATATTTTGAGGTAAAGCCATCAAAAACCTGATTTTTCGGGCTTCCCTGGTGGTGCAGTGGTTGAGAGTCCGCCTGCTGATGCAGGGGACACGGGTTCGTGCCCCGGTCTGGGAAGATCCCACATGCCGCGGAGCGGCTGGTCTCATGAGCCATGGCCACTGAGCCTGCGCGTCCGGAGCCTGTGCTCCGCAATGGGAGAGGCCACAGCGGTGAGAGGCCCGCGTACTGCAAAAAATAAACCCCTGATTTTTCCAATAGGCATCTCCCAGCCTTTCTGGTCCAGGTCTATGCGGTACATTCTTTTAACAAGATTGTTCTGTGAGGACCAGCCTTCTACACTCTGGAGCTACGGACCCCATAAGTGACCAGTCCACCCCGAAGTAGGTGGTGACCATCCAGTGACGGGTGGTCACCACACGGGGTGCTGGGCTGCCCCAAGCACCCACCCCGTCCCGCCTCCCCTCTGACCCCAGACACCTCTGAGCCCAACATCACTAGTCTTTCTTCCTATTCAAAAGCTGCTATTTCTCTAAAGGAAACAGAAAAGCTTCCATTCCTCCTCACTCTCACTTTCCTAAGGAAAACCTGTCCTGCCTTGTCATTCTTTTCACCCTTTGCTATCTTCGCGTGTAAAAGTGAAATTAGAGACTAGCTTCTCAGTCAAACAAGTTCACACCTTTGCCACTGTTCTATTGCTTCTGAGTACAGTTAAGGAAGCAACTTTCAATTAGAAGGGAAGAGGCAAAAGTAGGAAAATCGTGTACTTTTCGGTCACAATCATTTCCATTTCCCATTTTATTTCCTACCAGGAAGACTCTTGGGGACCTGAAAACATACCCCAGACATTAATTAGTGTGGAAAGCACTTAATTTGGGAAGTCGCTCAAACACATGCAATCTCAGTGGGTACCATATCACCTCAAGAGTGCAAAGACTGGCGGGGTGGAAGAGAATGAGAAGAACCTTAGGATGTACACGTTACTGTGCACGATACATCAGTACCATCTTTCCTATCTAAAGCACAGACATACAGTATGTCCGTGGTGTCATCATTTCCTGGGGACCGCGTTACACCCACAGTTCAGTGCCACTGAACTGTACACTTAAAAATGGTTAACACGGTACATTTTATGCTGTGTTATGTTACTTTATGTTATTGTTTTACTACAATTAAAAAATAAAAACTTTTAAAAAGTTTCTTGGAGGTGATTCCAAAAAATATATCTTAAAAGACTCCTTAGGGAGATAATTATTTGAGAAAGAAAAAAGCTGCAAAGCTGTTCTGAAGTTTGCCGGGGACTCCGGGGACACGGCTGGTTCATGGCAGGGAAGGCAGCCACCCGGTGAGTCACACGAGATAACACGCCTTGTTCCAAAGCTGGGCCTTATCTCACCAAGGGTTTGCACTAAAATTTTTTAAGAAGATAAGCGACTTTTACGCCCAATTATTTGTATGGCTGATTTCTGTTACAAAACTCAGGTATCACAATTAGTAAACGGAATGGCAATAGATCAAATGTTTGGGGGCAAATGGAAAAACACAAAAATAACCTCTGCCCTGGCTGTGAGCTGCTTTTCTTCGTCAGTTGTATGTGTGCTCCGGTGGGCTGCACTCACCTGCTGATGAAGGGCCTGATACCCTCCCCGGTGATGGGCGCCATGGACATGGGCATAGGCTCCGGGGTGGACAGCCAGTACGAGTAATCATTTCGGGAGGCGAAGTTGCAGACGTTGTTGATGTTACAGAAGAGGAAGGGCATCGTGCTGAACTTGCGCAGACAGCTGCCCGCCGTGCCTGGGGACGCAGGGAGAAGACATTGCTCATCATTCGCGGTCTGCCTCGACACAGAATGCAAGTGAGCTAGCTAATAAAGACATCTATTCCACCCATCCACTAAGGTGGAAATAAAACTGTTTGCCAGTTACAGAAAGAAGGAAATAAATGTACCAAACAGACTAGTATGATTGGAAATGAGCATTCAATTCAATGGGAAGTGATCCAGGCCAAAGGGAAACCATCGAGAATTAGCAGGATGAACAGAAACAAAGCCGTTCATCGGTAGAGAGAGACCTTTTCCTGCAACTGAATTCTAGAAGGAACTTAACGTGCAGCTCCTTGTACCACAGCTAGTAACTCACTGGACCGCGTCTTTCATGAAATGCAGAGCTGTCTTTATATATGTTTGCAACCTTAGTGAAAGTTAGAGGTGTATAACATTAAAACATAATTTGGTGGAGCAGATCCGGAGAGGATTAAGAGAATGACGACAAACACACAACCCTCTATTGATCTAAACTAATAGAAGGACAGAGGAATTTTGGACAGGATAACGTGGACATTTTTTAAAACAGCAACAGTAAAGCTGCTCTATTTTATGACTATAAATGCAAACTGTTAAGTGTGTACTCCAGATACCTTGATCCTACTTGATAATTGGAAGAAGACGTCAAAAGTTTTATTAATTTAAAATTTTCAAAGAGTCACAGCCTTTATGTCCGCCTGGCTTCCCATTAGTAATATGGTGGCTGTCGGTAAGGATGGCCCACTTGGTAAGGATGGAGGGAAACAGGACTCTTTTCCTTGACTAGGTCTCGGTGACACTCCGAAACGCAGGACCAGAGCGGGAACGCAGCCCAGCACCACCCAGCGCTGGACACGCGATGTGGAATGAACACACCCCTCTGCAGATGCCTCACCCAAGTCCTGGCCGTGCGCCCGCTCATTGCCTTGTACGTAGAGCAGAGAGTACCCATGGTAGAGGATTTTGGTCCCAGGAGGACACTGGGGGTCATCTATCGTCTGACTGTGCCTGGTCACGAGGAAGCCGTGATCAACAGACGGGGTACCCGGGGGACCCATGGATCCCGGCAACCCATCAGGGCCAGGTGGACCCGGGAAGCCTCTTGGACCTGAAAGACAGCAGAGAAATACGCTTCCTCAGTTACAAACAGGCGAGACTCAGTACAACCAGCACCTCCCTCGTGCCACCTCAGCTTCTCCCCTCTGCATCCCACCTGGAGATGTTTTATACGCGTGGCGCTTGGTGCAAAGCAGAAGCTCATAAACTCAGTCCAATGAATAAATATGTGAAAATATAAATCTATGAATAAAGGAAGTAAATGACGACTCCACGCACGTATTCATGCAGCATTTGGGAGCTCCTCTGAGGGAGGATTATTATAGGATGATTAAAACAACCATCTTTTAAGATAGCTTCCCAGCCTTAGTGGCCCAAAGCCAGCATATGGAATCAAGGCTGGAAGGAAGCTCCCGTGCAGGGTGTCCTCCTGTCCCCTGGGTGACCACGCTGCCTGCAGGATGTTCACAGGCCTCCTGCTGGCTGGGCGCTCTGTCTACTTAGTTGCACCCTCAGCCTTTGGCATCCCAGCCACGATGGGACCTCTGAGGTCCTGCTTCTTGGGAAGCAGATCAACTTTAGTCCATGCCAGTCAGTGGCCTTCTGGCACCATCACCTGCTCCCCTTGCCCTTTGCTGAAATGGAGTGTCTGAGCTGCAGACTCTTAGAAAACCAGATAGGGCCGTCCCTACTGGCCTTCTTTCAATAACGTCTGGGAGGCACTGAGCTCTGATCAACATGTCTCCCTACACAGAAAAGAATGATGGCAACCTTTAGCTCCTCTGTAAGATCCTGTTTCTCCTAAGAAACAAACTTCTATGCAAATCTTTCAAGAAACACTTCCTTTTGCAGGTTTCCACGTGCCTGGGCCTAAGGCTTCTAACCCAAAGATGCAGATCGAGGGTAGTGAGGTTGGGACAGCACAGCAAACCTACCAGGAGGTCCAAAGGGTCCTGCCTCTCCTTTCTGGCCAGGGGCCCCATCAAACCCGGGAATACCTGGTGGCCCAGGTAAGCCCACAGATCCTGTCACACCTAAAGAGAGGAGAAAGAGTTCATGATCCGGTTGTGGAGAGCAATAAACAGGCCGTATCTGCTTCTTCCCTTTTGAAATGTCTTCTTCGGCCCCCTGAGAGGGACGCACAGGGCCTCGGACTACAGGTGGGAAAGCCTTCCCAGAAAGCCAGAAGGTTAACACACACTCTGCAGACTGACACCCACACGGGGTGCCTCATCTCGGAATTCGGGGTTCTCCCCGGCTTCTTCCTGTTGTTCTTGTTATCGTTTGGCACACAGTTTGGGGAAAGGCAGTCACATGGGGGTAGGGAGAGATCTGATGCATTTGCATTTTCTCAGGTGTTTCCCCCTTCTCGGCCACGTTCTGGTGTCTCAGATAATGTTTAGGCACCTACTGACGTGGGTAGTTTTTTAGTTTTCATGTTTGTGGTTTATTCCTAGGTGGTTAAAACAAATTTTCATGGATGCTACCTTTCTACTCTAAACGTTCTCATTCTTTATCTTCCATCTCCACTCCTCAGCAATAGCTTTGGAAGTAAGGAGTGTTTAGCCCCAATAATCAGAAAGATTCTAGCTTAAGGTGTCCGGGAACCACAGGGATTTGCACAGATCTTGGCCACTTGGGTAGAGCTTTTGGGCCGCTGTGGAGAACACCCATCCCTACAATTCTGGATTGCTGCTTCCTGCAGTCCCCTATCTCCTGGCCGGGAGAGATGCTTTTCCCATTCCTTTGCCCATGTTTTTCTAAGTGAACATAGACGTATTGAGTTGTGTGCTGCCCTAGCTTTTCTTGGATTTCTTTTTCTGACCTTGTTAGGCCTCTTCAGAAACTTCACGTGGTTTTGACATACACTGAAGGAAGGTAAGAAAGTCATCTTCAAATACGTGTTTACACAGTCACTGCCCAGAGGCTGTTGTGAGACATGCGGGTGAAGAGGAAACGCCGCCCGGGTCAGCTCCCTCCCGCCTCCACAGCCCTCTGCACAGCGCGGTTATTCCTACCTTGTTGTCCTTTGGGGCCTGGAGGTCCCTGAAGCCCTTTCAGACCTGCGGGGCCCTCAGGACCAGGGAGACCTGGCTCCCCTTTGATGATGTCGTATGGACCCGGGGGGCCCGGGGGACCAGGAAGACCTGTGGGAATCAGGGCAGCCATTGGTCAATTTCACAGTCCACATTCAGGGCAGAAACAGCTTCTGACATGAAACCCAATCAAACGCAGTGCTTCTCAAAAGGAGAATCACGATCAAAAACACGAGGGACCAGATCCTCACGACGAGACACACGGGCATCTGCGCGTCTCTATTATCTAACCTAGAATCCTGAATCCTCGGGACTGGAACAGACCTCGGGGTCACCAGTGTCAAATGTCCACTCAGATCTGGAGGCCCTGATGGACCCCTGACCCCAGGGGAAGCTCGTCCCCCTCAAGGAACCACCCCTCACGTGGGGAGCTCCACCAGGTGAAATTAGGACTTTTTTCTCGTACGTATCCGAGATCTGCCTTACTGCACACCAGAACCACTGGTCTTAATCTTTCAGTGCCGAGTAAACGTAAACCTCCTCCTGCCTGACGGGCCCTGAAGTCCACAGAGCGGCCACGTGAAGCTGGGGGCCTCGGGTCTCCCGCAGCTGCCCTCTCCTCCGTTTCCTCGCTCCTCCCACGTTTCCCCATTTATTTTCTCCCCGAACAATCCACTTCTCAGTGCATTCTGGTTGCTCACTCCCCCTCTTGAAACACGGTCTTGAAAACTAAACGCAGCGCTCGAAATAAGCTCTGACCCGCAGAGACCAGGATGGGATGCAGACTCCCTCAGACCACTTCCTTCTGAGACCAGCTGTGTCTCTGGAGCCGCTCGGCACGTCTGGCTCCCCATGGAGACGCCAAGGCAGCCCCTTTCTTAGAAAGAACTCCATGCTGTCCAGCCACAGTTTGTTCAGCCTGCAAGACGGACTTGGTTCCTGATTTTTACGGCTGATCTCCGCCCGCCCTCAGAGCCTGTGAGCTTCTGTCTCTCACCCCTTCCCACTGGATTCATCTCAGGCACAGACTTAACAAACTTGACTTTCAGGACAAGTCATTGGTAAAAATGTCAACTAGATTAGCCAAATGTAGGAACCCTGCCAAGTGGCCAAAGAACTTTCAACTGCTGTTTTCTAATGACCAAATTCTCTTACCTTTAGTTCCAGGGAAACCTTGGTCTCCTTGGTCACCTTTAACTCCCTGAAGGCCAGGGAGGCCTTTCTGCCCTGGAGGAAAGTAAAACACTGTCTTTGCACAGAATTCCAAACAAAAACCGTGTGTGTGTGAATACACACAGTATAGACATATATGCACATACATGTACACATGTGCTTATGTGTACATATACACACCTACATACATATACACGTATAATACACGCATACACACACACAGTGAACACATTTCCAATTTATGCACGTGGAAGAAAAGAACATTACTTGTAGTCAGCTATGTCAAACTTTTGATGAAACTCTTCTTTCTAAAACCCAGAGGTCACATTTTTCCAAACATGCCGCAAACCATAAAATGGTCACAACCAGTGGAAGGGCACGTGATTCTATTTTGGTCACGATCTGGTTCACACGTGTCCCCAACTAGACCACAAGATGCCTGCAAGCTGAGAACTTGTTGTATTCACCTTTCATTCATATGTACCTGATGCTGCAGTAAAAAAAAATCAAAGTGCCTGGAAGCTGGTAGGCACCCAATAAATATTTGCTTCAAACATTAAAAAATTAATGAATGGCCCAAGTCCACGACTTCTCACTGAGATGCAAATGATCTACTGATTCTTAGTATGAAAATCAGAATGTCTTTATGCTGCTATGCGTGGGATTCTACACACGGGGCAGCCCCCTAGAAACGGCATTTTAATCTGAAGAGAACAGGATCTTGTACTGCAATGCTAGGTCTATCAACAGGAAAGCACCAGGGGCTGCGGCTCTGGTGGCAGGTAAATGTGTCTTCAAGCGGCATCTCCCTTATGTCTTACCTTGAAACCCTGGAACTCCTGGAGGTCCCATATCACCCTTAGCACCTGTAGCTCCTGGAGAGCCACCGATCCCCTAGACACACAAAGAGAACGTCAGTCGGGAACGGCTCGGGAGACGTAGGTCCCTCAAGCAACGGGTAGTCAGGAAGTTGGGAACAGCCCCTCCATGTTCTGAAGTAGCTCTGTGAACGAATGTTGCCTGTGGTTTTGCTTAAAGACGTAAAAAGAAGGACAAAACCTGTGTGCGCCTAAATTAGGGAGCTGGAAATTGCAGCAACTTGCTTCAGTCGCTCTGTCCCTTCTGCTTGTCCGCCTGTGTGGTAAATTCCAGGAGCAGGTGTAAATCTTACAGCCCACTGCCCCCACCCCATAGCACGATGCCATGAACAGAGTCAAAACTCCCTAAACATCTGTCACGGCAACATCTCACTCTATCGACACCAAAGAACCATTCTGGATGACTTTACTCCCAACGCTCAACCAGAGTGATTTTTCTTTAAAATTAGCTTTGCATCTTTTCTTAAAAGTGCTTTTAAATATGGAAAAAAAACCCCATAAAAGATACTAAAGAAGGATTATTTTCCTTTATAATACAGTGATATTTTTGTATTTAAAAAATATTATCTTAATTTCTAGATATTTCAACATAGTTGTTCCTTTCTCAGTATATAAAAAGTTGTAATGTTTCTTTGCTTTACCTTATTTTAAAAGGTGCCGTAAGCAAAATTACATGCACAAACATATATCTACATATGTGTACATATAATGCACACATGTATACATAGAGACAGACAGACACTGAATGGCACTAGGAATAGGGATATATTTCTATGTTACTGAGGCTTTCTTTTTGCATCATTTGTATATAGATTTTTAAACCCAGGCATTGAACTATAATCTCCAGTAGTATAACGTTTCACTTTTGATGGTTTGTGTAACTAGATTGTAAAAAGTTTTGTAATAGTTGCCTACCATGATGCCAGTAAAGATGGCTGATTACTTGCCAGAGAGAAGGGGCTGATTCAGGGAGGATCTGGGAGTGTAACACACATGAATACACACATACACACGCAAGTATTATCTTATGATCCTTTTCAAAAACAAGACCTGCCAAGGGACAACTCACCGGCATGCCCTGGAATCCTGGGTCTCCCTTGGGCCCTGGAGCCCCAGGAGTGCCCGGCCAGCCTGGGTTTCCCTTGTCACCTTTCAGCCCATCAAGCCCAGGGAGCCCTGGAGGCCCCATGGGTCCCGGAAGCCCTAATGGGAGACACAGAAGTCCCACGTTTGAGGTCAGAGGGTGGTTTTATGTGTAAGTGTCACTGGGCTGTGGTCATCACCACTGCCACCCAACTGTCCCCAACTGTACACAACAACATCATATTATGCAGCATGGGCCCTGAAGACATCCAGGCAGGTCCTAGAAGGAAGAATCTCCTCGACAGGCAGTAAACGTCGATACAAACACCACAGTCTCAGAGTCAAGTGCCCTGTGGTCTCTGTGCTCGGGGGTGGCTGCGCTGTAGGGCAGCCACCTGTTCATGGGGGAACAGGTGTGACAGAAGGTCGTGCTGGTTTTAAACAACCAGCCACACATGGCATTTGTGCTCCAGTCCTTTTCAGTAATGGCCTTCTCCCTCTCCCTAATTGCTTGTTCCTTGAAAGAAAGAGCACGAGAAAAGCACTGACCCAATGGAAGCCTAGGTAAAAGGGGCCCAATATCTTAAGCAGTTTCAATGGTAATAAATGTTGCAAACTTCTAAATAAAAAGCTCATTTGAGAATTTAATTATTCCAATTTCTTTGATACTTGTGTATGTTTGTGCCTCTGTTTCAGTCCCAGCTCTGAACCTAGTGATACACCCTTACCTGGCAGGCCAGGTTGGCCCTGTGGGCCCCGGTCTCCTTTGCGCCCCTCCACCGCGTGGCCCGGAGTGCCTGGCAATCCCGGCTGTCCCTGTGGCCCCGGAGGACCCATGAATCCTTGTTCTCCTTTGGATCCAGGAATTCCTGGGCTCCCAGCTAAGCCTGGGAAACCCACGTCGCCCTTTGAACCTAAACAGTAAAGACAGGTTGAGATCACAGTGAAATGCAGGGAAGAAGAGAAATCCAGTGCACCAAAGAGGAGGGAGGGGCTTCCAGAAGGATCCAGGAGGAAACCAGAGGTGGTGCCCTTCTCTCTCCTTTTTATTAAATAACGTGCCAGACACCTGCCACGGCCCACCTGAGGAAGAGAAAGCTTAGGGTACAAAGAAACTGCAACCATTCTTTACACTTTTTAAAGGTGGTGTTCTCTGGCAAAGGCATTTGAATATATGTGTAGATAAGCCTGCAAGGTATGGCATTGCTGAAATTAAGGGCTTGTTCTACCAACTGGTGAATGAATAAAGCAACTGTGTTACAGCTACACCATGGAACACGACTCAGCAAGAAAAAGGAATAAACTATTGACACAACGAACAGCACAGGTGACTCAAATTCATTACGCTGCGCGAATGAAGTCAGGCGAAAACGTACATACTGCAGGATTCCGCGAATGTAAAATTCTAGAAAATACAAGCTCATCTACAGTGCCAGAAAGCAGACCAATGGTTGCTTGGGGGGCAGGTCGGGGTGGGGACAGGAAGGAGCAGAGGGGGGGTGACAAGGCAGCCCAGGAAACTTTTGGGGTGACGATGCATTCACTGTCTTGAACGAGCTGATATTTTCATGGGTGTGTACATATACCAAGATTTGGCAAATTGTACAATTTAAATACATGCAGTTTATTAGATGTCAGTGATACCTCAATAAAGCTGTTTTAAACAAACTTTTTTAAGTGAGAGCTTGTAGAAAAAAACCCTGCATGTTGTTTTAAACATATTACCCCAAACTTGCCAACGAAATGACAAAATTCTAGGATTGCTTCAAGGTTATTAAGAAAAAGTAAGGGGAGGAAACAGGGTCACCACCTAGAAGGATGGTTGGGCCCTCCCTGGGATTCCCCCCACGTCCCCCCCACCCCACTTCACAAGGCTATGAATCCGAAACACGCACGCCACGCAGTGGTTTGCCACGAGCCAGTAGAAAGTGGCAATTCGACTGTCCCAGACCCATAATCTACCACCCATGTCCACGTGCTTCCTTGTATCTGCTCGCCCTGCTCTGCCAGTGCCACGTGTATCAGCAGTTAGTTGAAAAGGAAGAACACGTTTAGCAAATGTGTTACCTTTCTCTCCTTTGGCCCCTGGAAACCCTGGGAATCCTCTTCCGGGTAGACCTACGAGATAAAGGTAAGAAGTCCCGTTTATCTCTCCTAAAACAGCCGAGCTGCAGGAACAGCACAAAGCGATATCCACTCTTTGCACCGATACCATGTACTATTTGCGAAACACAGAGAAATTAGTCCGTTGCACTTTGCAAGTAAAATTATATTACTACAGTTGTTCTAAGATACCCTTGACTGGATATATATACATAATTTAGTACATTTTCCCAAGTACCTTTGAGCCCAGAACCATTATAGCATTTAGGAGAAACGATCTGTACAGGTGGGTACTTATTTCCCTTTACTGTCTGGAGACTCACCAATTGGCTTTTCTCAGATGACTATCCAACTAACAGCTATTCGCAAAGGCAGTGCACAGAGCCAGTGATATTTGGGGCAGCAGACACCAGGGAGTCCACAAATGTGAGTAAAGCACGTAAGGGAAGATTCAAAGGGGGGAAGTAGGTGTGGAGGCATTTCTTACGAACTATTTTTATAGGAAAATGAATGTACATAATATAAACATAAGGCTCATAGAATGAAAGAAATGAACTTTAGGAAGAGACCAACACTAACAGCCATGGATCCCCCTCCGTGCTCCTCTCCAGCACTATTTCCCTCCCTGACTGAGGGCAACCTGTTTCAAACTGTCTGTGTGTCACCCTCTTGCTATATACGAATATTATTACGTGTGTGATTGTCATCATCGGAGCCCACAGCTCACACTTTTGCCCAAGTTGCTGTGCCCCCATCAGTAACAGGAGCAGATTCTGGGGACTGAGAATATTCCCAGGACCGTTCCTCTAAAGGGGGAAAGGCCAGGCAGAGAAGGCAGTGGTTTGGGCTTTCTACGGTGTCTCCTTCACTCACCACTGAGAGCTCAGGCCATTTTAAGGGTAGGTGCCCATAAGTATTTGTGGAATAAATGAACATCCTCTTTCCCCTTTTCTCATCCAATCCTGCCCCACTTGCCCACATTGTTGCTTAAATAGCTGTAAGGATGTAACTTACGTCCAGCTTACAGCCAGCTCCGGTCACTTAGCATGGAATGTAAGTCTCTGGGAGACGTTTACTCCAGAGCAGAGTCTCATTCTGAAAGGGAAATGAGAGCCCAACATACCTGGTTCACCCTTCTCTCCTGCCGACCCTGGGAATCCGTCACTGCCGGGCTCCCCTTTCTGGCCGGCCGGGCCCGTGAGACCAGGCGTCCCAGGAAGACCTCAAAGAGAAAGGTCAGATCGGTCAGGCATGGAACCTATCACGGCACCGTGATCTGCATGTAAAATGCACCACTCCTGACATTTTTCCAGGGAGCTGTACCTCCCACCCCCTAGCATGCCCAGCCTCCCCGAGGTTACTCCTGACACCCCTTCAGAAGGGACCCTCATGCGGCAACACCACCACTGCACTGTGACCCCCTAAAGCTGGTGAGAGTGGAGAGAAAGGACATCCATCTACCGTGCCGAACAGGAAAAGTTTCTAGACCCCATTGGAACCAGCTGTAAAAGCAGTTCTAGGTCTAACTGGTGGGAAGACCCTAGAAGTCCCCGTAGACTCAGTTTGTTCATCTGGAAGTGGAGGTGTGAGCCCAGCTGGTCATTCAGAGGTCACCCAGCCTTGAGGCCCCTTGGCTTCTTCTCCACAGGCCCCCATCTGTGTCCTAAAAAGTGGTCTCTACCTGCTTCTCCTTTGATGCCAGGGATGCCATCCAATCCCGGGAGGCCTTTGTCACCTTTTTCTCCAGGCAACCCGGGGCTTCCTAAAGAAAAACCAAAACACCAGAATTCCCATGACTTTGAGTTTCTCTCTGCCATCCTTGAACCCCGAGATCAGGAGGAGGCCGGCTCACTTACCTGGATAGCCAGCACTCCCTGGTGAGCCTTTGGGGCCCGGAGGCCCGGGCATCCCTGGGATCCCACTGCTTCCTTTCTCTCCCTTCTCTCCAGGGCTTCCTGGAAAACCTGCTACCCCTTGGTCTCCCTGTGGGTGAAAATTGGGCCCATTAATGTCATGTGTGTCCTTGGACATGCGTCTGGAGGTGCTCTCTGTATACATGGGACTGCAATGACTATCGTGTGGCAGAATTCCACTTCCAGCTTTCTAAGGGGAGAATCAAAGCCCTCTGAAAATGGAGGAAAAACTAGAAACCCAGAGCAAAGAGCAGTTGCCTGTTCTGCTTCTCGTGTTCCTTCTCCATTTCTCCCCATGATAACTCGCTACCCAAGCTCTCAGCACGTCCCGGATCCTCCTTGGGGACACAGGCCATGGATAGAAGGGGGAGGCAGGGAGACGTAAAAATCAACTGGAGAAACCGTTCTGTGTTATGATTCATCGACTGTGTGGAGATGCTCAGTAAACGTTCCTCCAAAGCCTTTCTGCGGGGATGGGTGGGAGGGGCTTCCGCGGGGATGCTGTTACCTTTTCCCCGGGCCGTCCTGGAATCCCAATGCCAGGTAGACCCGCCTGCCCTTTCTCTCCTTTTGCTCCCTTTTCTCCAGGTGAGCCAGGGATGCCCTGCAGGCCAGGGAGGCCAGGCACACCTTTTTCTCCAGGTGTTCCTAGAAACACACACAATTGAAACAGAATGTGTGCTTAGCAGGTGCTAACGTTAAAAACAGGAAAGCGTCTCAACTACCGGCCAAGAACGAGACGGAAGAACAGGTATCCCCTCATTTCTCAAGTTGTAGTGATCCAGGCAGGCGCCAGCCCCCCAGACCACATTAGAACCACACAGGAAACGTTCCTCCTGTCTTTTAAAGACAATCACGTTACAAAGGGAGAAAAAAATACATTAACCGCTTAGCATGCTTCCTTTCCCAACAGCATTAAACACGGCTTCTGTGTCTTTCGTTCCGTAGTCAAACCTCATTATCTGAATGAATCAGAGGGGGCGAGAGGCAGGCCATGGAGAGTAAAAGTGTACCTGCTTCCAGGACGGATGTGGGCAGTCAAACTAATTTATTAATAGGTACCAGGGGAAGCTGGCTTATGCCCGCCCCTGTAACTGACCCTCTGCGGCTGCTGGCTTGGTTGTTAGGGGCAGCTGTGAGTCGGCTGGTGATGCTATTGTAAGGAGAACTTGGCTATTAAATTGCAGCCAAGGCCTGGGAGATTACTGCAACAAAGGGAACCCTGGTTGTTTTATTGCAACCAGCATCTGCCTAGCGGACTGAATGACAGGCCCAAGAGATTCGTTGCAAAAAGAATTTAAGAAGCCTTACTGCAGCCGCTGGGTGTTTATAGCTCAAGCAAAGTGACAACACGCCTCGCAAAGCCTTGGGAGGAGTGAGGGAGACGGGCTGGCTGCCCTGACTTCCTGCTCCAGGCAAGTTCTAAGAAGCAGTAGCACCCGGACCATCGGGGCCTGAGCCTTCCATCTGCTGCCTCTGCTCTGGTCGCTGTCACCGCCGCAAACGCTGATGGCAAAGCCTGGGAGGCCAGCTCGGGACCAGGGCAGAGGAGCCCAGGGGATTCTTCTGAGCTAATGTCAAAGGGCTTTACAGGCACGAGCTGCTTGTGCTGACACAACTGAATGGAGAATTAATCACCTCGACGGATCCAAGTAGACGGATCACTTGGAGGTAACTGAAAGGTCATAGTGCACAGCCCGTGTTTTATTTTATTAAACTGTGACGGGTTTTGTTTGTTTGCTAGTTTAAGCAATGGCTGGAAGGTCAACCAAATGCCACCATCCCTAGGCAAGAGACCACACAGGATTGAAGATGTGAGTCTGTGTCAAAGACACGTCTCCCTGGATTACGTCCTCCGTGAAGCGGGTCTCACCCGCAGACTCGTCCCACAAGCACCACATGTACAAGCACTGGGAAGGAAACTCCTTTCCTAAACCCCACATACCTGGCAGGCCCATTCCACCAACCGATCCTTTGGGTCCAGGAAGTCCCGGAGCACCTGGGGTCCCACTTATGCCCGGATCACCTTTAGGTCCTAGAATCATAAAGAGAAAAACCCAACAGGTCAACGCCCATGAAAACTGCCAGGTAACCTCTCCCCACACGAGCCCCTGCTGAGCTGGCGACCTTGAACTCCCTTCCGTACCTGGCTGCCCAGGGTGTCCTGCCTGACCGTCCTTTCCGGGCACTCCTGGGGTTCCAGGATCTCCCCGGGATCCTTTATCACCAGTTGGGCCGATTTGTCCTGCACGACACACACACAAAAATAGTGACGACCACGTCTGCTTAAAATAAGACAAACTAGAAACACAGGTTGGTCTGACATCACGTGTGAAGAACTGAATAACTCGTTAGACACCCTCTCTCCCCTCCGAAGGTAAACTGTCCTCCGCGTTACCTTTTTCTCCTTGGTCTCCCTTCTGGCCTTTCATGCTGCCCATGTCCACTTTATCCATGGAGCCCGGCTTGCCAGGAAGACCCACATCTCCTTTATCACCCTTGAAGCCAGGGTCTCCCCTGGGTCCCGAGCTGCCCGGGAAGCCGTGGTCCCCTGTAGAAAGAAGAGGAGGCACCGAGTGACACCTGGCCAAGGGCCCCCAAGGCAGTGACAAGTGTGCTGTTCTTTCTGGCCAGTAGAAGCAACTGATAAACAACCTATGAAGAACTAATAGTCTGTCCAAAAGTGGCGTTAAATGGCGAGGGTCCGAGTTACCCGGAAGAATGTGACAGCAGGGAAATGAACAAAAAAGCCATTTTCTAGAATGCGTTATTTGCTAATAATTCCAACATAGGAGACTTCACTTATTAGTTTAAATAATTTATATTTTCTCTCCTTCTCAAATACCTTCACGACATCTGCTCAGTGGCCCCTCAATTCTATACGAAAGAACAGAATTTTCCTGTTCAACTCAACAAATGACCATTTTTATGTCTCACATTCAAAGTCAATTTCTTTTTTAAAAACAGTATCTGAACTAATTTCAAATATCAAGATAAGAAATAAAAAGTAAGACTTGTAAACTTCCCCTGTTTGCTAATTGGATTCCAAAGACTCAGTTGCTGTGACTGAATCTTCGAATGACTAAAAATACCACCATTTCTCAAAACAAAACCAAAAAAACACAAAAACTCTACTATGCCAACAAGGAAACTCGGAAACCTGTCTTCTCTCTGACTTTTCGGCAGGGCACAGCCCTTCATCCCCATGACCCCTGAGCGCCTGTGGAAGAGGGGGTCTTCCGGACCCTAGCTTGATCTTCTTTCCCAGGCCTCTTGAAATGAACAATGATCTACGACTCTTGGAGAATTTCCCACAAGGCATCGGGACACAGACACGAGATGGGCTTTTCCGGAGTCACGGCTGCCTACCTTTTTCACCCGGCAATCCTGGCACACCCGCTGGTCCTGGCGAGCCGGGCTGCCCGGGGGTCCCCATGACGCCCATCTCTCCCTTGGGACCTGTGGCCGGATGGAAGGACTGTGAACGCTGATGGCAGACGCCGAGCGAGGGTCATGAACAAGACCAGGTGAGGCGTCTCCCCAGCATCCACTTGGGTGGAGTTCACAGGTCATTTACCTGGGAACCCGGGCTGTCCAGGTGTGCCCTGCTGTCCAGGGATACCAGGCAGCCCCGACTGTCCCGTCAGGCCGGGGAGCCCCTGAGGCCCTTTGTCTCCTTTGGGGCCTGGCATGTCCAGGCCTGGGAATCCGGGGAAGCCCTTCTCTCCTTTCACTCCAGGGGGGCCTGAGGTGGGGAAGAGAAAGGGGGCGTCAGCAGGATCGACAGGGTGTCCTGCAGCATCCTGTACCCTGTTTAACTGTTGCTTTCTGCAGAAGGTGTGTAGCCGTGCCCACGTCGGGGGTAGAGGGAAACGGCTTCCACCTTCTCAGATAGTGGTGTTTGGGGCCATCGGTGGGCAAACAACATCCCAAGACAAAGCCCCGCCTACCTGCCGTGAGCCGTCAGCAATTCCCACCCAGGCCCCTCCGCAGTATTCAGACCTAAGCCCAGCTTCGCCACGGTGTCTCTCCCTGGCTGTCCTGCCCTGGTCCACCCTCTCTGTCTCACTTCTAGAATGATTATTAAAGGCAAAGGTAGCTTCCAGACATGAACTCATTTTGTTTAAGTTACCTACAACTTACTAAACGTCTTATGGAAAGGTAAGATAGAGATACCGATCCTTCTAAATTAAACGGAAAAGGTAAAGAATATACAATATAAAGGGGAGGTGTCTTTGGCACGTAAACCAAGCTCGGAGGGAGGAGAAGAAAGGCGCCTGTGACCTTACGTGTAAGCAAACAACCAAACCTACAGCCACAGAATAGAACTGCCTTTTCCCCCTTTTAGTCACAGATTATGAGTTAGGGGAGGGAACATTCTGGAAGAACGTAGTATCACCTGATGACCCTGGGAGGCCCTGTCCTCCAGGGGGTCCCATAGCTCCAGGAGGGCCTATTCCGGGGGCTCCAGAAGCTCCTTTGGGACCTTGCAATCCAGGAGGTCCCGGGTCACCTGGATGGGGAAGAAATCGTGAAGGCACCACACGGGGACACAGCGGGGTCAGCGCCTGCCACCCACTCACGCCGCTCGCCAGGAACCCGTCTAGAATTTTCATCATTCACTCAGCAAACGTTTACTGGGCCCTGATAGGTGCTCTGCGGACACACCATAAACAGACCCCGTCCCTACCACAAGCTGGATTTGCCCGTACGAAGTTACCTCTGATTCCCTGAAGGCCTGCAGGGCCAATGGCGCCGTGCTCCCCAGGAACGCCTGGTCCCCCGACGTTTCCCTTCTCTCCAGGGGTGCCGGGGATGCCAGGGAGTCCCGGCAGACCTTTGAGTCCCGGCAGACCAACTCCAGGCTCGCCCTGGAAACCATGAAGCACAGAGAAGCCAGTGACCCTCAGAGCCCGCGATTTTATCAGGCCAAGGGCGTACGTGTTAACCGATGCTGCCGGTGCATTTATAAGAACGGAATTTGTCCCGCCTTCTAGTTGGCGAAGCTTCTTCACACCTATTGTCGCCTTTCAATCTCACTACAAGCCGAAAGGGAGGTAATTTTTATTATTTTCTTTCCACAAAGGAGGAAAGCCAAGGCTCCCCGGTTTGGACGGCTTGTCCACAGTCAGAGAGGCAGGAGCTCCTTCCGCTGGGTCTCGGCCCCTCGACTCTGCCGCCCTGAGTCTACACAGAGGGAACAACACCCAGCATGCTGTGCGGCCAGCGAATGGGTATTAAGAGGTGGAAAGTTCCAGGACTGGAACAGAACTCCATTTACTTCGTTTTTTTGATGAAATGAAAGCTCTCACGTCAAATTAAACGTTTAAAACCTTTTCATGAATCAAAGGGCTTTGACCCACACAGATGATTAAAAATAAAGGCAGTAGTTCGAGGGCCTGAAGGAGCACACCCCAATTTAAGCACCGACGGGCCGTGTGAAGCAGAACGTGCACATCGTGTCACAGCGCCCCCCCCCCCCCGGCATCCCTGAAGGCAACAACTTCCAGATGACGACCAGGTGGAGGTAAGCGGGCAGAAGGGGCGCATCCACACACGGCCCTGCGGTGAAAT
Organism: Grampus griseus; assembly: GCF_964374135.1. Taxonomy (NCBI): domain Eukaryota; kingdom Metazoa; phylum Chordata; class Mammalia; order Artiodactyla; family Delphinidae; genus Grampus; species Grampus griseus. Next base: position 2,953,228 of record NC_139012.1, on the reverse strand, counting down.
TTGCAAACTGGAGGGAACTCAGTCCAGGGGATCTTGAAAAAGCTCAGTATTTTAAATCGTAAACCAAATCCTGAATTCCAGTTCCATTCGGCATCTACTAGCTCGTGAGCCGGTGTTTGAGGCGATCTACACACTGCGGTCACTGACTCACTTTCACACCCAGTGCGGGTCATCAGGGGAAGGCAGGGGTGTGTCACATAAAGAAGGCATCCTTGGGCTTCCCTGGTGGCGCAGTGGTTGAGGGTCCGCCTGCCGATGCAGGGGACGCGGGTTCGTGTCCCGGTCCGGGAAGATCCCACATGCCGCGGAGCGGCTGGGCCCGTGAACCATGGCTGCTGAGCCTGCTCGTCCGGAGCCTGTGCTCCGCAACGGGAGAAGCCACAGCAGCGAGAGGCCCGCGTACCGCAAAAAAAAAAAAAAAAAGAAGAAGGCGTCCGAAGGCCACATGCTCCACGTCAGCCACACGGGGCAGGGACACCACCTCGGGTCAGGCGTTCCTCAGAAGGAACCTTCCCCGGCATCACCGAGGCACAGCTGCCAGCGTGCACCCCCGCCCACCCCCAGGGCGAGGGCAAGGGCTCTGTGCCGGCAAAGGCGCATCTCCTGGCCGTGGCCTTTTCCCAGGCAGGACAGGCGCCTTCTGGCAATTTCAGTTCCTTTCCTTATGATCAGAACGGGAGAGGATCTAACCAACAGTCACCTGTACTTGCTGAGTATCAGCAAGCAGCAGAGGGGTGTTCGAGGGCAAAGAGAAACCCGATGTCACACTAGTCCCGGGGTCCCTGACCAGGGCCCTTTGCCCCACGGTGACACTGGGTAACGTCCGGAGGTGTTTCTGGCGGTCACACTGGGCATGCATGTCGGGGTGCTCCTTTCGCATCTGTGGGTCGGGGCCACAGAGGCTGCGAAAGACCCCACGGTACTCAGGGTAGCCCCACCACGAGGAATCATTGGACCCGAATGTCAGTATCACTGAGGCTGCAGCCCACCCTGCTGGGGGCTGTTAGGTCACTCAGGACAGTGGCTTCCAAACAGCTTTCTCCTTCTACTCGTGATATGACACACACTGTACCTGAGACCCAGGACACACACAGAGCCCACTCACAAAGCAGGAACAAGTGATTCTCCCCAAAACAGGCGCGATCGCGTGCTACCCTGTGTACTTTGGTACTTTCCATCTGATGCTATTTCATTCAAACACAAAACACGCTGACCCAACATACCATATGAGATTAACAGGCCACAATTTATGGGTCCAATTCATCACAAGGATGGGGAAACAGCAATCCAGAGAAGGCCCAGTACCCACCTTTTGGCCAGGCGGACCTGGGTTGCCAGGTAAGCCATTAAAACCTTGGCGACCGGGATTTCCAGGAGGTCCAGTGTCTCCAGGTAAACCGTCAACACCTGTTTGGAAGAGTCAAAAAAAATCATTCATGTAAAAATACCGTTCCCTACTTTCTCCACTTCTTTTACACCTGCTCAGATGAACCTGAACAGATGTGAGGGCGCCAACAAGGAAGAGGAGACCATCCTGGTCCAGGGAGCTCGCAGCGCCGGCCGCCCCCTCCTCTTTCTCCCTCACACCCGCCCCCTCCCTTCCTTTTCTTCTAAGCGCCTAGAACTTTTCTCTCCTATCCGCTCTTCACAAATGAACCAAACCCAACCCAACCCAACCAGCGTTTGCAGACTGGGAATGGCGATTTAAACTCTGCCAACTCCGAGTGTCGCCTGGTTAGAAATCCAGTCCGGATATCCCCACGCAGACCCGCATCTTAACAAGACCCTTCGTGATTCCTGGACACGTTCGAGTTTGAGAAGCACCACGTTAGACCACCTGTTCTCCAACTGCACCACACTGGAGGCACGTGGGGACATTTAGAGACTGGGTCCCGCCTCTGATGGGCTTTCTGACAGCTGCCCACGTGGCTATAAACGGCAGCAAAGTGTGAGAGCCGTTGGGCTAGGCTCTCTCTCTGTGTGATGGAAGGTTGGGGACACGCAGTGATCTGCAAGCTTGCAGAAACACAAACCTGAATCGCCCGTGGTGTAGGGCTGCTGTTTCGAGGGGCCTGACAGACAGTGCACGTAACTCCAGGCAGCTTCGTGCGATGTGGGCAAAGGGTCTCTGGTTAAGGAGGCCTTCCTCAGCTAAATTCTACCTGCCGTGATGGCAGTGGCCTGGTTCTCCCATGGAACACGCGGGAGGCCTGAGCACTGCCCCTGTGATGCTGGAGGGTCACTGAGGGGCCTTCTGCCCCATGAGCCTGGCAGAAGTGGCCATGAGCGCGGCGGGCATCACGCGGCTCCCGGAGAAACAGGCCGCTGCCTCCAGTCCCCGAGCTCGAAGGCCTGCAGCCTTGAGAGTGGGCGCGATGCAGAGCCCTAGACAAGAAGCCCGGAGGCTAGACAAGTCTTTAAACTAAGTTTTGGTGAAACGGCGGTCAAACTGGGGTCGGGATGCCGGCCCAGAGGGAAAAGACGTGCCCCTCACTGCTCACAGCCCTTCTGGGCTCTGGACCAAAGTCCCTAATGGCCAGTCTGCATATCAGTCTCCCTGAAGGACTAAGAAAGCAGCCAAAAGGGTGAAGCTGTCCTCTTTACTTCCTTACAACTTTCAGAAAGAAGTACTGGTTCTGGAACATCCACGCGTGTGAGGGCCTCTTCCCCAAGAGCAAGGCCCCCCCTCATATTCACCGCACCATCCCCCTGCCCTTCCCCCGCCTTCCAGACCAGCCTGGCCCAGGTCCCGGCGGGCTGTGTGCTCCCTTCACGGATGAGAGAGAGACCCCCCTGAGGGTAGGTTTAGGCAAACGTGGCATCTGCCAGCTCCCTGGGCAGCTTGGGGTCCTTAAGGTCCCAACCCCTTCCCCCCAAACCACTCAGCCGGGAGCACACGTCACCCATCGCCTCGGTGACCGGAATCACCGGGCTGCACACGGCGCAGCTCTTTCGCTAACTCGCACATGGTGTGTTTACGTTCACCGCCTCTTTTCTCCTAGAATTCACGTAGGATGAGCGGAGAGACCACAGCCCTTGCTGCTAACCAGCCGGGGACGGGCGCCACCACTGGGGCCCACGCGGGCAGTGGCCAGAGCAGCGGCCCCCCCAAAGCTGCCTCGTCCTGCGGGTTTACCTTTGGGGCCGGGAGGTCCTGGAAAGCCAATCCCGGGCTGGCCGACTGAACCCTTCTCTCCAGAGAGACCCGGCCTTCCCGGGGTTCCAGGAAAGCCTCGGTCACCTGCGGTGAGAAAGACCAATGGTCAGCGTGAGAAAAACGTGAGCACATTTCCCCCACCCCAGCCTCCAGGTGAACGAGACGCTGAGTACCTTGGGGCCCTTGGAACCCGGGAGACCCCGGAAGTCCTGTTGCTCCAGGGGGACCGGGTAAGGGCATGACCTTTCCTTCTTCACCCTTGGGACCTGGGGAAAAGAGCAAAGGACACAGCGTGAGGGTTGCCGCGTCACGTCCTCGTCTGCTTGCCTCCATCTCCTCCTTCTCCTTTTCTAGAATCTCTCACAGAGAGCGCCTCTTCTCCCAAAACGTCCAAAATGACCTAGACGTTTGTTTGACACAAGAATCCTTTAAGCGTCCGAAACAAGGGTCACGAAAAGCTAAAAACTCTACAGCAACGAACAGCGAGATGACCCTGGTATCAATGAATCTGCCTCAAAAAGTCAAAGTCTTTTCACCGTTCTCAGTGGCTCCGACAGGACTGGTTCTAAGCTGCTGTGATGCCCACATCTGGTGGGAAGTTATCTTCACGACGTGCCCCGTGGGTGATATCGTTACCCTAACAGTGAGCTGCACGGTTCTGCGGTATCTCCAGCCCAGGTAAGCCACCTTTTCTATCTCCAAACTGGGAGGTGCAGGCGCAGCCCCGGGTGCCCGTGCCTACGAGATCCACTGGGTGTCAGGATTGAGCCGTTACGAAAGGACCTAAGGGCTCATCTCCACTGAACCTTCATGTACCTTAAAGAACTCAGGATCTGAAGGGCCTCCCAGGGACAGCCAACACTTGCTTTCGCTACAGACTGTGGGAAGCACCAGGGCCTGACCCCAACACATCTTTGCTATCAGCTCCAGCCCTGGGAACAAGGCTTTTATGACCATCAGACTAAACACAGCTCTGGCAGATCAAAGAAGTCGGGTTTCTAATCCCAAAGCTGCCGGGGTCTGGATGGCCAAGGAACCCTCCAGAATGTGGACAGCTGACCGACAGCACTGTCAGCATTGCCTCTTTCGGGAACCCTCTTCCCATGCCGTCAAGACGTATCTGTATGTGTCCCACTGGCTTTTCTGATGGTAGTTTCTGGCCGAGAAAAAGAAGCCTGATTCCTTTGTACACGCTGCAAGTGTTCAGATTCCGGAAGCACGAAGAACACTTGAGATGGTGATTTGGGAACGAGGAGTGTGGGGTTAGTGATCAGAGGCCCCTTTCCGAGACCTGGGGTGTTTCTAAGTCAAACCCAGCATGTTCCTGCCCCGAAAGGAGTCGTAAGAGAGACGTTCCCGGGTTCCTTGCTAATCAAAGAACACTCATCAGTGGAGTCCTCGCTTAGTGAGTAACCAACGGTCACCCGACAATACCAAGAACCCATCCAGTGAGGCACTGTACTTGGCCTCCGTCAGGGGCTGCTGATGTGTTCTGTATTACGAACCTGACAAACCCTACACTGGGTCTTCATAAGAAAACAACAGTTCCCAGTGGGGACAGGAACTGGCGGAACTTGGGCTGGATACATGGCTCGGGACAGAATCGGCCAACGTGTGAGAACAAGAAGGCCAGACTGTCATCGCTGCTGAGTCTCTCCTGTTGGAAACCTCGATCTTCCAGCTCCTTAGTTACTATGCTTCTCCAGGCTTACCGGCCACACACCTTTAACCACCCCAAGTCACCTTTCATTCATTTCTACAACTCTTACTTAAGCCATCTTAGTCACAGCACACGTCCTTCTGTCCTCTGTGCCCAGGCCGTTCCTGGCCCCTTCTCCTCCAGGTTTCCTAGGCAATGATGTCAATGTTCCATTTCTTCCCAGAATCATCTTCAACTAATAAGTCACTGACGGTCTACTGTGTGCGGGGCCCGGGGACCCCCCCCTTTCACTTCCGTCCCTGAAGATAAGCCCGTCGTGAGGACGCAGTGGAGCGCATCCGTGGGAAACCCTCACGCAGCCCCCTCCCACGTTCTCCACCAAAGCCCGGGCGGTGGGCTCCAGGAGGGCGGGCGGCCTCTGAGTTGCTTCCTCTCTGGTCGCTTAGCTCAGCGCGTGGCACACAGAACCACGTGATAAAACAGTCAACAAACGGCTGGAACTACCCCGAAATTCAACAGCCAAGTCCAAGCAGCTGTGGATCAGTCAGTGTGTGCACATCAGCAGAAGGGTGAAGGTAAGTATGTGGCTTGGGATACACAGAAGCCAAAAGGGACCGCGCATCGGGGAGAAACAGAAAACGGGCTCAGGCTGGTGTCACTTCCACACGGAAGGCTGACCTTCTCTGCTGCACATGGCGTACTTATTTATAAGGAAATCACCTAGACCTTCAAGTTCCTGTCATCTAGATCCTACACGCCACTGGCCCATCTCATAAAGGAAGGAACGAGATACAGAAACGCTAAGGAAAGGTTGCTCAGGTCACATCCCCCCCTCCTGGCAGGACTGAAACCGGACCCACGTCCCCATGTCGCTGAGCCCAGGGCACTGGAGGTCCTCAGGCCTCACCTGGCAGGCCTGGGGACCCGGGGTTTCCCGGAAAGCCCATCTGTCCTTTGTCACCAATGGGGCCAATAGGGCCAAACCCTGGAGGCCCAGGAGGGCCGACGTCACCACGGCTGCCGGGGAATCCAACTCCTCCCGGGGGGCCACGTTCTCCTTTTAATCCTACTGAACCCTGAAGCGAAAAGAGAAAAAGACGAGTTATCAGCAGACATACCAGCACTCCAATCCGCGTCGCATTTTTCCACCACCCGTGGTAAAAAGTGCCGGAGTTTAACTAGCTGTGCTACTTATTAACTTCAACCCGTCTGCAGAGGTCACCTTGTAGTTAATAAATGAAACCGGCATTCTCTCCTCTAGGCTGAGCAAGCGCCCTCCCCGCCCACACATAAGGAGACGCTCCAAAGAGGAAGGCACTCATATCTGGAATCTTCTTGGAAAGGGTGACTTGAACGCCGCTAACTTTAAAATTCACCTCCCGGCCGACATATGGAGGTCTTTTCAGTTCCCCCAGCTGCATCAGAAGACACTGACCCCTCATCACCTAATCGTGCAAGTCAGGGCTAGCACACCTAGGCTTACACATTACAGCTTTCCAGTGAACGTGAGACAAGTTCGTTGACGACAAGGACCCCCCCGAGTGAAAACAGGTCGACGGGAGACCAATTCCTCCTTCTTCCATTCTCTGCATATCCGTCATCTGTCAAGCGCACGTTCAAAGTCTGGCAATCAACATACCGGGGAGCCTTTGGGGCCGGGCAGACCCGGATGGCCGTCTCTTCCGGGAGAGCCTGCTCTCCCTGGCATGCCGGGCTGGCCTGGGAAGCCTGGGTCTCCTTTGTCGCCCTTGAGTCGAATATCGAAGTAAATCTCGCCAGGCTCGCCCTTGGCTCCTGGCTGGCCCATCAGCCCTGGCACACCTTGCGGTCCCTGCGAGAACAAAGCCTTGTGAGGCCGCCACCGAAGACGCCCAACCATAGAGCAAACCAGCAGCAGCGAAATCAGGACGCCACCTTGGAAAGCGGGGACGGGTTTAGAGCTCCCTGTTCCCTGTGTAGGAGCAAAAAAAGCCAGCAGCTCTGTGACAGAGCCCTGAGCTGACCTCACTGCTGTGCTGCCCTTAAAAAGCCTCTAGTAATGGAGACGGGGACGGGACGGGGCGGGGGAGTGACGGAGGAGCTCTGGGCTCAGCCCGGAGATCAGTCCTTAGGTAACTTTCTTGTCTCTTACAACTGCTGACATTCCCAAGAACAGGTCGGCTACGGTTGGAAGGGGCTGGATGTGCGATTCCCTGGGCCCAGGAACCAGAGATGGAAGCTGAGAACAGCCACGTTCCCTAAGTCTGGTCAGTGCTGAAATCACACAGCTCGCCTTTCACGCTCACAGCCCTGATTCCGGAAGAGATGAGGAGGCCCAGAGCACCCGCAAAGAGGAAAGTCGGGGAAGGGAGCCTCAGGCCAGCTCTGTAACTGGGATGTTGAGCCGTCAGCAGAATAGAACTAACTTTCCCGAGAGACACACAGGAACACGTCTCTGTTCCTGGAAAGGGGAATCTTCAAGGAATGCCCACCCCCTAGATGGTTCCCCCCCCAGGTCCCCTTGAGAGTGGGATTCACCAGGAAGAGGCCCAAGGCTTTAAACAACTGTCTCAGTTACCTGTTCTCTGAGAGAGGGATCTCTTCAACCTCCCCGCTCACCTGGCAGAATTTAAACCCTTGTGGAATTCATGTTGTTTGAATTCCTTTTTTGTAAACTCCCTTTGAAACGGTTCTTGGATGTAGGTGAACCACAGTGAGTGCACACACACACACACACACACACACACACACACACACCCCTCTGTGTGTACCTATAAAATGTATGCCTCAAAGTACTGGACACAGCTGGTCGGAGCTGGCCCTGAGCTGGAAGTGCCCCTTGTGACAGAGGACCCTTCACTCAGATCTACTCGGGGAAGGAAGGGGGAAGATACCCAATCTATTGTACTTACTCTAGTCCCACTATCTCCACCAGCCACCCGCCAGGAAGTCTAGCAGAGGACATGGAAAGTTCATTATCTGGTTGAAAGCTACTGTGGTATTTTGTAGCTTTTTCTCTCTAGTTAACATTAGCTCCCGTGCCTCCCTAAGGCCCAGCGAACCTTGGAAGCCCTTCCACATAGGCCCAGGTGGGCTTCTCCCGTGTTTCCTCGGTGTACTGTATGGTCCTCGTTGCTCTATTAGGGACATTTCCTTGCCTTCTGTCTCTCCACTAGCCTTTCAGGGCTGTGAGGGCAGGACCAAGGCTTCCTGTCTTTGTGCCCTTAATGTCTGCAAGAGGGAGGTACCGGAGGACGTGTATGTCGAGCCAGCAATGTTCACCAATAAAAAGTAAATGCCAAGGTAAGAAATGACAACCAGTGCACATTCTTCTCAAACCAGAAGCACCCCTTATCTTATTTTATGTGGATTCTTCACCGCTTAGAAGTATAGTATCTTCTGATACTATGAGCACAGGGTGAGAAAAATACAAGTGTTTATTTTCATACTGATGACCGTGTCAGTCATCGTTTTATTTAAGGGAGAAATCTAGGATTTCTTTGAAAATTGACATTTACAACCCTAGGACATCTCATGTGGATTCTTTGCTGAGCCTAAGTGATCCAAGGGTCTTTTGAAGCACATGCCCTAGGATAAATGTCAGGGAATCAGACGCTGCCTTGGAAGTTTGCCATCGGCTACGTAAATTGGAGAAGATCTGACAACTCGTGCAGACTGCTTCTAGAGAGTGGTGCCCCTACGGGAAAAGTTGGGAGAAGTTCGTTTCAATTAACACAGGTCACTCCCAGTGACCCCAGACCGGCCCGGGGGCTGGGCTTCGTCATCTCAGCCTGGAACCCGCCTCTTGTGGTCTGTCCTCCTTTCCCCACATCGAACCCTCAGCTTGCAGAGGACGTGTCCCAGAAACGCTACCTAAATCAAAGGCAGCATCAGAGCCTTCTTCATTGGAATCTACTTTCCAGTTTGCTCCGCTGCTTTGTGGAGCCTCCTTTAGCGTCCAGCCAAAGCCGAAATAAGGGTACCACATTTCTGAGCTAGTTAAACCACGGAGCTATGATATAGCATCTAATAAAAGGAAAATTATGATCTTCTCTTAGGTTATTTACCCACAGAACAATTTTTAGAAGTGTTCTCCCTCTACACCAAGAAGATGCTCCCTGGATGGACAAGGCACGGGAACTCGCATTTTTTGTTGTACATTTTCTTTGTTTTTTTCTTTATCATGACTTCTCCTCAACCATCCTCCTTCCTCTTTTCTCATTCATATTGGATTTGGGGCTGGGGAGGGGCGGGTGTCTGGACTGGGTTCCAGGCAGAGTTGAGGCAGGAAGTATTCCAGGAAGGCTGAGTAGATAAAGACCGTGCCCAGACTATGTCTGTTGCCTTCAAAGTTGTTCCCACTTTGATCCCCACCACAGTCAGAGTTCCCAGCTTTGTGAACTTCCAACTTATTTAGAAATATGTTAAACAATTGCGACTTCTAACTTAGCTCCCCAGGCACCGGGGAAGTTCTGGAAAGCAGAAGCCCATGACTTAACTTCAAAAGGAGAAAACTATTGCTGGATTCCAGCTGTTTCATTCCTATTTCAACTCACTTTTGCCCTGACCTGCTTTTACAGAACCTTCCAGAAATATCTTCTTAAATTACAAATGGTAAAGACTTACAAACAAAAAAGAATAATGTTACAGATCTGACTTTCCATTTACGACAAAAGAAAAGGAAAAAAGGAATGAAAGAAATTGTAGAAACCGGTTAATGCTTAACAGAACTGAGAAGCACAAAGAAAATAGGAGAACAAAGCCCAAGGCTTAAAAGCTTTAGAAATAGAGCTGATTACATGCACAAAAAGATAACGTCCTTCAATATTTAAGATTATTACTATAATCTGCTATTCAATGGCTTCTTTTAAAACACGTAGAAAGGTTAAGAAAATGGCGTTCTGTCTAACAGAAAGCTTTCATGTCCTTGTGATCAAGATATTTCATTTATAGATTTGAAAAAGTGTCTTTGCCCTAGATGTTGGTGATAGTTTTCAAATTCTGTACCTGTAAGAAGAAGAAGAAGAAAGGAATAGTTCAAGTTCGTAGAGGAAAATCAGCCAGGTCTGCTTCGCTGCCATAGACACCATCAGCGCTGACCTTATTCACTGACAAGCTTTAGATTATCTGGTGTGAGAATGCATGATTGTGTAAAAAGACAACTCAACAGTGTGGCTGCGAGAGGTGACCCTTGGTGGTACCAGAGACCCTGCAGGAAAGTGACCACCAGCACCCTGTCGTGCCTGGAAACAGGCAAGTGGCGACTGGATTCTGACCAGGTGGGAAGAAAGGCAAGTTGGGGTGCAGGTTCTGGATACAATGGTCCTACTCATCCTCGGGTCAATCAGTCAGGAGAGACACGGGGAGTGATTCTAACTGCTCGACAAAGTCATCCTTTACCAGCTCCCAAATAAAGCAGGAGTCCACGTGCAAATGCAAAGATACATGCCTTTGCTGGTTTGCTCGGTGGCAACTTCGTATATGTCTAGGAACTCAGACAGGTTTACTTACAGGCAATCCTTCAAGACCATCCCTGCCGGGTAAACCTCTGTCGCCCTTGGCCCCTGGCTGTCCTGGGAAACCTTTCGCAAGAGACAGAGGAAAGATTCAGCACATTGTTGATGAGACACTTTCTAAGAGCTCAAAACATTTTTACCTTTTCAAGATTCAAAAGTGCAAAGATCTTTATACTAAGTGGATGACGTTTGAAGCAGCTCGAGACAGTAATAACAAAAATGCCCAGGATGGGCTCAGAAGGGGGACGAGTGAGCCCCAAATGCACACAAGTAACACTGACGCAGAATGGCTACAAACCCCTGCCCGCATGCCCAGGGGCCACTTGAACCAAGCAGGTAGCCCCCTCTGAGATAAGGAAATTTGCAGAGCTGCGTGAACCATACGCTGCTATCCTTTGACGAGGAAATCTTTCCGACACTGAATTTTTAAGTCATCTTGATAATTTTCAACAAAATGGACAAATCCTAGAAGTGTGGCTTCACACTCTCATCTCGTGTTTTAGTTGATGGAGAAAATCAGGTCAGGGAGTAAGATATGCTTCTCTGTGAAGGTTCCAACCCATCAAAGCAAATTCTGACCTGGTCCCTTTCACAACTGGGGCCTTACCTATTTCTCCGGGGGGTCCCTGTGGCCCTGGGGGCCCACGGAGTCCTGTTGAGTCACAGATGAGACAACTGTCTCCTTTTTGACCTAAAAAAGGAGACACGGGGTATTATATAGAACAGGGGAGCAGAATTATATAGAACAGTGACAGCACAGGAGAGGGAAGAGGAGGCCACCCTTTACCTAACACCCGCTCCAGACGCGTCCATCTGCCAGTGGCCGCGTGTCCCTGACACGGGGCCCACCCTCCGCCCTCAGCATACATCACAGGTAACCACGGGTGCCCTTCTAAGGAATCCCATCCTTCCGCCCTGCCAAGGCACAGGCCCTGCCTCACTAAAAAGTGATCCAGAACTCCATCTGCCCATCAGCCTGAGATGACTCGACTCTATCATTTTGTCTCTAATTCTAAAACTTCCCATCATCTTTCTCTTTGCTTTTGTATTTTTTAGCCAACTGCACATATAACTCCTGGACTTTAAACCTATGTTCCAGGCTGACAAATGACAGATGGGAGTAAGAAGGTACAAAGTCCAGGGCAAAGACCTGACCTGACATGGAGGACCCAAGAGGAGAGGGACCCCGGCACATGAAAATGGGAGGAAATGCCTTTCTTTGGAAACTCTAACCTCTTACATCTTGATTTTCAAACTAAGCTAAAAGGCCTTCGAGTGTCTTAGATGTGCGTGTGTCCTGAACCTTGAATGTCAGGTTTCTAGGCACAGGTAAGGCAAACAGAGAGCAGAGCACACGTGGAGGAGCTGTCACTCAGGGGTCACAGAGGCTGGGTTGTGTGCCCCTCGTCCCCTCACCCTGACCGGCACCCCAGCCCCAGGCACATCCCACACCAGGCCCCAGTGTCGGGAACAAGGGCAGAACAGGAGCGCGTCTGGGAGGGATGCACTGTTAGTTGCCTAGTAACCCAGCCAAGCTGCAGGTGCTATGGGACCCGCGGGTGTCTGCTCCTGAGGCTGGAAGTGGACGGCGGGGAGACCTCACACTGCAGTCTGGGCAGGGTGACGGCTCCACTGCAGGAGCGCGACGGCACAGGAAGAAAGGGGCTCCTCTTAGGAGCCGGGGGATGGACGAACACACCTCTCAGTACAAAGAACCTTCTGGCCACTGGCTCCATCACAAAATGGGACGGCCCACCTCAGAAAGTGCTAAGCAACTGGTAACTAGGGAGATTCCCGAAAAACAAGTGACACGCCAACCGGTGGCACGATCCTCCCCGCCTGAATTCGAAGATCACTTTCATCTAAGGTTCTGCAACTTCCATGGCTGTCAAAAGTCTAAGACATCTTCCATGCATTTGAGCTTCAGACTTTGGAAGAGCAAAAATTCTTTGTGATCCAAAGCCAGAAATGGGACCCACAGGGATCAGTTTTGGGGGGCCGCCCTCTCTTTGTTCTACTCCCTGGGTATTAAGAGACATATACTGAATAACTATGGGAACATCCTTTGTTTACTCCACTCTAAGACGGGACTGTTTGTGCAGTGATATCCAAGATAGTGAAGGATTAGGATGCGTCCCGCGTTGGCATGACAGACGACACTTGAAAAGGTTAAGATAAAACTCAGAGCCAAGGGTGGAGGTGGCGGACTCGTCAGCACAGATCTGCTCGCACTGATTACGGAAACTGGGATTGAGGGGTGGTGAGCCTTCTGTACACACACTTGGGATCCGGCTTCAAGGAAAGACGTGCATTCTTGGAGAATGCAATCTCTGACTTTGAACCAAATGATCGCAGGAAGGTATCAGTCTGAGAATTTAACCTGCTGACCCCACAGAGGGTAAAGAACAGGGACTCTGACTTGAGGGCCCGTCTCCCCGTTGTCTCCCAGGTGACAACTGTCTCTTCAACGCCCGACAATCTCAGCAGAGCTGTCGGGAGACACATCTGAGGCATGGATTTTGAGGACAGCTTCAAATAATGGGAGAAGATACCCACGTCCACTCAAAGCCAGGAAGTATGTAGAAACGTATCACACGCCCAAGCACAATCAGCATTTTTTTAAAAAATTAAATCTCTTACCTTTTTCTCCAACTTCGCCTGTCAATCCCGGCTGCCCCGCACTTCCGGGAGGACCCTGGTCACCTGGCGGCCCGGGCTGGCATTCCACAATTCCATCTGCAATGGATGTTTAACGATTAGAGGGTCACTCCCACCCAACTGAAGCTAGAGGTGTTTTCACCCTCTCTTGATTCAATCTATTACAAAACCAAACTTTATTTAGGTTATTTGGCGAGTATTAGAAATCCAGCCGTGGCCGGCTTTGAAACAATCCTAGTACGTTAACTTGTAAAACGTGACCAGCGCACACAGCGTCCGCCCATGCCCCGTCACGAGCCGTCGATGCTAAAGTTTCTATCTTACAGTTCTAATGCTTATTTCAGCTCATCAGCCCTGTCCTGAAACCGACTTCATGTTACCTTGCGAGGCACACACCATCGCCCTTACGTCACAGATTAAGAAACTGAGGCTCAAAAACTTAAATGATTTGTCCACAAAGGTAGGAACCTCTGTGAAGTCAACACAGAGACTTCAGCAAAATTATGCCTTTTTTTCCTCCTGAGCAAACTTACAGCGAAGTACTCTTTATTTTAGAGACACAGACCGCCCGTGGGCAAACACCTCTAATTGTTTGTTCCTATTCAATTCTGAGCATCATTGATGTGCAGAAGCATGAAAATGAACTGCAGTGACGCAAACACCATCCGTTGTGGGTTCTAGTAAGAAAAAAGTATTGTTTTCGAATATACACAGTGATAAGAGTTTATATTTCCTCCTCCAATATGTTTGAAGGAAAATGGCAGAGTGCGTGCTTGAACGTGGCACCGGTCACAACCGTAGCCCGGACATTCACGGCGGCAGCTCCTGCAGCCCCCAGCTCACACATCAGCTCCACAGGGATGGACAGAGGGTGAGAAGAATCTGCAGCCTTTTGGGCTTTTCACAAGGGATGCTGGGGCAATGGTGGGTGTGCTCTCCCCAAACACAAAGGCCTAAAAAAGAGCCCAAACTTCTCCGTCTGGTGACTTTGTTTAGAGCTCAGAGGGAAAAGTTTCAAGTGTGTAAGAAATGAAGTCCAGGGGTTTTTTGTTTGCTTGTTGATGATGTCTTCCTGGGAGCTTCTCTGAATAAAGCACAGGTGAGGAGGAACCCTGGGGTGGCCGTATCTCTGCCCTGGGTCCTCTGGCTCCGGCCGGCTCCTTGGTGACCCCATCGGTCTTGAACAGAGTGGAGTCGTTTTTATGCTTCAAAAAGCTTCTCTAAATTCCGTGCCTGGGAAGAACTCATTCCCAGACCTGCAAGCTGAGGTGGCTGGACTCCCCGATTCTGGAAGCACAGGTGCGTGAACACTGACAGGTGTAAAATTATTACTTTCCCAGAACACACCTTCTGCCAGCCTCCTCTCCATCAGAATCCCTACACACCCCTGGTAGGAAGGCAAGTTACCATCCTCATCAAAATGAATTTTAAATAATTTTAAGCCTAAAGCAAGAATACAGGGATGTGTCTGAGGAGTTCTGAAGGGCAAGTTCAGGTTCGACGTTTACACGGTGTGCTCAGGGAGGCTCGGCCGTCGAGGGCGGGGAGAGCTGCAGCCACACGGGACCAGAGCCCAGGAGCGGATAGGGCTGTAGGCGGCTCCACGCTCCCTGGGTAATGAGCAATCGAAGGGTCCCAAGGTGGCGACTCGTTAAGATGCAGCCTCTTTAACGTGCACTGTAAACGTGTGTAAAAATCTCATCGATAAATGATCACTCAGCACGCTGTGAGTGTGAATCACCTAATTGGCACAGACTGGAAAGGGCAACCCGGAAACCTGGAGGGTACCTATCACAACGTATTCAGCCGACACATCCTACACAATTCACAGCAGGGAGAAGTTCAAGTCTTTCCATGAGATTTGTTCGCATTTCAGAACTGGCAAACTGCGAATATGAAAAAAAGGTTCTAGATCTCCCCAGGTTGGCTCTCTCGCCAGGGTCTTTGCCGATCACTCTTATTAAAGCTAGAACCCATGCACGGCCCAGACCTCTGTCTTCCCTTCCCGGCTTCCTTTCCTCCTGGATTTGTCACCTCCTGCTACCACATAATCTACTGATACTTATTTACTCGATTTCTGTCTCAGAATGCACGCCCCAGGAGGACAGAGTTGTTTTGTGGGCTTTGTCACAGGTCTTAGGGCAGCACCTGGCGTATCGTAGGCACGCCAATGTTTGTTGAATGAGTAAGTGACCAAGGAATGAACAACAGGTCCGAGGAAATTCACGCTGATCTGTTCCCAGTGAAGATTCACACGTGGAATCGCTTGTTCCATCCAGTCCGTATCTGGCTCCCTACGTAGCTTCATCCGTGAGAAGTCCTTTCATGGAGATGGGTCTGCATTCCAGCAAATAAGCCACCCGGCACCTACAGCATGGAGACCCCCTTCCCATAACCCACACAGGACCCGTGCCTCAGACTCTCAGCTGAGCACACGCTGGAGGTCTGAACCTATGCCCACTGGAACGATTAGTTTAAATCCCCTCAAATTTTCTTGTATTTTGCATTGCGATTACCTTGGAGTCACAGAGCCCCCTTCACGGAATCAAGAGGTTCCTGTTCTGTGCTCAGCTTTGATAGTGGGCAGACGAGAAAAATCCAGGTAAACTACCATTCAGATTTGAAATCACTTACAGACAAAGCAGCCCCTTCTCTGTGTGTGTGTGTGTGTGTGTGTGTGTGTGTGTGTGTGTGTGTGTGTGTGTGTGTGTGTATGTGTGTGTGTGTGTGTCTTAGTACCAGCTTGTGTCTCTAGATGAACAGAATGCGTTCCTTTCCCAGTAAGAACCCTACAACTCAACTGGTTTGCTTTCTAACTTTAGATGCTGGTTAGGTTGGCCCCTATTCCTCTAAACCAGTTTCATTAGTTCACTCTTCCTTTCTGCAGTGACGAACTTTGCAAAGACAACTAAGTGAGATACGAACAATTCATAAGTTGCTGGACACCCAGCCTCTGGCACTACACCTTCCCCAGCCCAGCTTAGCCCTGCCCCCCATCTGTCCTGGACAGGACACCATGCGAAATGGACCCAGAGGGTACTCACTTGTGTGGCCTGGCTGCCCAGGGGGGCCGGGGGGCCCAGGGGGGCCCGGTAGCCCATCCCTTCCACCTGGTCCGGGCAAGGACACGCCTGGCAAGCCCTGGTCGCCTTTCTCTCCTCTTTCACCGGGGAAGCCAGGGGGACCACTCAGCCCTGGTACTGGGAAGCCTGAAACCAGAACAGAACTCATGGACACAGCACAACACCAAGTGTCACGCCGACAGCACACACTGGTTACGGTCAACTCTGTTCACGGGAAAATGACCATGGCTGAAAGGGGAACTGCTCTGGACAAGTGAGAAACTGCATTTGCTTCTCACCACGCAAATGCTGTTGGGCAAAGGCTCCCTACAAAGTAACTGCAAGGAAAATGGGCTCAGTGTGTCGACATTAACATCTGTGGATCTCCTTCAGTGCAAATGGTGTCCCCAGTAGGTTAGAGAGAGTACTTTCCATTTCTGCTTAGAGAATAAAGAAAGGCGTAAGAAATGTCCTTAAACGAAGCAGACGTGGACAGGAGGCAAAGTGGGTGGGAAGTGTGTTGGAATCAGCTGAACAGCAGAGTCAGGACAAGGGAGACAGCCCTGGGGAAGAGCGCAAAGTCAAGGGGGAGACCAGAGCTGCGCACCGGAAGTCGAGTTCAGCCGCTGTGAGTTTGGAGGGGACAAGATCAGAGGACCCTGTGACAGCCGAGAAGGGTTCTGACCTAGTGCTTGAGACACACCGGTCCAGTAGGCTGCAGGTGAAGTGACTCTGTGCTCCGGAGAGCAGAGAGCTGGCCTCTGGTCCCAGCATCCGGCCGACAGGTGCAGGGGCGTGAAAACACACAGATGAGGTGACACGGGAAGAGTCAGGGCAGAAGGAGCCCCGAGGAAGGACGGACAGACCCCCCAAACCCCAAAGGTGGACTTGAGTCCCAGGTGAGAGGTTGTTAAGTCGCTGAACCCGCAAGCACCGCACATAAAAGAACTGGAGGCCATCCGCATGGGCTCCAGCCCCATCCCTACCCCAGAACTGGTGTGGGAGAAGCAAAGGAAGGAGGAAGGATGACCCTCAGAGAGGCAGGGAGGCGGGACCTGAGGCCGAGGGCCTCCGCAGTCAGCAGGGGGTGGGAGCTGGACTGGGGGCACACAAGGCCAGAGCAACTTCAAAGACAGTTTCTAAAAACGGCTTAAGACACTAACGGGGTCAGATAGGAGGTTTTAGAAAGTAGAACTGCAAATGCTGCTGGGAGACGTGAGGTAACATGTTCATGAGAACAGCTGGAAGGTCCGGCAAGCTTTACAACCAAGGAGAGGAAAGTGATGGAAAAGAGGGAAAAGGCAGGATTTTAAGGGCAGATGCCAAAATTTGAGCAGAAAGGAGGCACGCGGGGCAGCGAAGGCAGCCTTGAGCCACCGCTGCTGCGAATCTTAGACAGTGGGGCTGCGTCATCCGGGCGTTGTCTGTTCCAGCAAAAACAAAGGAAGGGGCTCTGGGGGGACTGAAAACTGAAGAACTGTCAGGAAGGGAAAAGAGAAACTGACAAAAAAGAATAAGAAATAAAAATTAAAAATAAAACCAGACAAAACCAAAACCTTCAGTAAGACCTGTGAACACTTCGTGTGGTGTCGATTCCAGGGCACCCGAGGGTTTCAAGCCGAGCGCTTGTTACCTCTGCTCTAGGACCTGGGATTACACGCCTGCAGTGCACACAGACAGGCATCTGTACATACAGAGAAGTGCAACTCCCAGCCTCCGATTACACAAGCCGTTAGAAATGCAAAACTAGCACAAAACAGCTGCAGACTTAGTAGAAGGCCAGTGACGCAGGAGTCCTCCGAGAAGCAAGCTTAGAGGTGATTAGATTAGTCAGAAGAGGTTTCAGCCTTGAGTCTGGTCTCAAGCCAAGAAACAAAGGCAGTTCCAGACAGGGCAAGGGAGAGCAACGACGCTGGGGTGCGGGTGGAGGTCTTCCGAAAGGCCGACGGTGCCCCTGGGAGCAGCCGGAAGGAGGGTTAGATCAGAGGCAGGGAGACAGGGTAACTTGATGAGAGATGTAAGAAGTCCCACCTGTGAAATACATGTTTCTAACTACATGTTAACCTGTCATTTACAAAATAAACACTGTCCTAGGAGCACAGGTTGTTTTCAGATCTAGAAAAATGCGTAACAAAATTGCTAGCTACTCTATGCAAGTATCTAACTAATGCAGGGGATAAACATGTTCAGAATAGAGACTGTGTAAAAGGTGTACAAATACTCTAAAAATATAATTTAAGAATGCTCACCTGGAGAGCCTGGCGGGCCTTGTATTCCTGGGAAACCTAAAAGGAGGAAGAGAGAGTGGGACAAAGTGAGCCTGTTTCACTTGTGGTTTATGTTGTGAACTTCTGTGCTCGTGGGTACCCACAGTCCCGGGACAGGGAGCTCTGAACTTGGGGAGATGCCGCGCCCCTGACACTGCAGAGATGCAGGGAGATGGCTCCTGGAAAGCCAGTGGGATTGCAAAAGATGAACTTGAATAGCACTCGGTCACCACATGGTCCTGCACGGCGCTCAGGTGTTATCAAAACGTGCATGAGTGCAGGACAAAAATGGACAAAAGAAAGGACGAGAGAAAAGAAGGGAGGAGGGAGAAGGAGGGAAAGAAAGAGGGAAGGATCTTACCTTTGGGGCCTGGCTCCCCTTTCAACCCTGGAGCCCCTGGGTACCCCCGCTCTCCTTTCTCTCCCAAGGGCCTTGTGCCCAACACCTGAATTACAGAAGAAAAGATCATTGCAGGGCGTGGCAGGGGACTGTGCTGTATATTACAGCACAGATGAAGAAACAAACACATTTTTTATTATTTCAAGATGTGTGAAAGTAAAGAAAGAATAGTGGTGGGAGAGGAAGGGGAGAGGAGAGGGAGGGGAAGAGAGTGGGGAAGGGGAGAGTATTGAAAACATAAAGTGGACATTCGGTATTGCCCTCCTTGCAGAGAACTTCGCCAGGCAGCTCTGCTTCCTTTTGTAATCATCTGCGTGGCAGGAGCTTTACCAATGAAGCCAAGTTAGAAACATATTAATTCTGAGGTTTGGGGTATGGAATTTCTCAAAGTCCATGCAAGCTGTAAGAAGAGCAGTCTTCTTTAAAGAGTATTGTCTGAAAAACTGCCTTAAATTTCCTCAGGCAATAGGTAACAGGAACACTCACATTTTTTTTTTATTGGAAGAGGTTTTATGCTTCACTTTTTTAAATGGTCAAAAGTGGGGACTTCTTTAAGGTCCTCGTGATATGGGGCAAGAAGCAGGCACCGGGGCCCTCACTAAAAAGGGGTGAACCAGTTCACCCCAATTCTGAGTTGCTGAAATTCGAAGACAAGGACCATGCCGAATATTGCCTATTACCCTTAAGATGCAATTCCTCTGCAGCAATTAAATGATGGGGATTATTAAGGTCTGCTGATGAGGTTAAGGTAAAAAAAGATTATTCAAAGGCAGCTGCTGGATTAGAAATATGGGAAATGGAATCATCTATCGTATGATGTGTTAAATGCATAAGGAGGTCCCATAATACTTTGATCTGGTAATCCTATTTCTGGAAATGCAGCCTAAAGAAGGATTACTCAAATCCCTCACCTAACACACACAGACACACACAGGCACGTACAAACATTCACTACCACGTTGTACCCATGCAAGAGGGCAGCAAACAAGAGAACGGTCATATTTCACTGTTTCCAAAAAGAATTGGGGCAAAATGGTTACAACAATTATCGCACAACGCTCTGAAAATGACCATTTGAAGATAACTTGAAAACGTGAAGAATGTTCATTTTTAAAAAGAAAAAATGTTACGTACATTGGATTGCAAGTATATAAAAATATGTATACGGACAAGGAGTCAAAAGTTATTTGCAAAAAATAAAACTTGTTTTGCTAAGACAGTCAGATCATGGATGACCTGTTTCTCTGAGTAGCATTTTCCTTAACAGACAATTATTTTTTTACGTTTCAAAATGTGTTGCTAATATTCTCATCCATGTGCAACTCTTTTAATTTTAGTGGTCAAAGATATGCAGAAATTGTCCAAATACAATAACAAGTAAATACCAAATGCCACACGATACAAAATATAAATGATCGGTTCAAATTCTGTGTACCCCCTACATCAAAACGTAATTCTAGGAACACTGTGGAGCATGTGGCCTAGGTGACAGGCCAGCCCGTCTCTCTCTTTCCCTCTTTTCAAACGATCTCACAGACAGCAAATGTCACTGTTACTCACAATTCCAGGTGGGCCAGGAGGGCCGGCTTCACCTTTGTCTCCCTATAAAAGAAAAATAACTTTACTTGTATTTTTTAATTATACAGGTTGCCTTGCCAGCAGCAGGGTTGAACTCTTTCTTTCCTAGAAAAATAGATTGTGCCCACTGTACACTAACGAGATTGTCCTCTCCTTAGAGTCTCTCACTGTGATTAGTCTAAAGTGCTCTGCAACTATTACAACCAAACTCCATACATCTCCCCTTGCTTTGCATAAGTGTGACATCCGAAGATTAAGATTTCTACAAAACATAAATGGGGGGCTAATTATCCGCATTACAAAAGAGCTCATGCTTCTCAGAGAACCTCAACAGAATCACTTGCAAGTTGAATTCGTATACGGTGGTCTTTCTTCTTTTCTTTTTCTTTTATTTTTGGCCACACTTTGCGGCATACAGGGTCTTAGTTCCCCAGCCAGGGATCAAACCCATGCCCCCTGCAGTGGAAGCGCGGAGTCTTAACCACTGAACTGCCCGGGAAATCCCGTGCAGTGGTTTTTCAATACAATAAAAAAATAAATGAAATAAAATGACATGAAAGCTTAGGGTGGCTAAAAGTATTTTCTTAAAGAAATCATTTTATTTGAGGATTTTGGTGTAAGACTGTCTAACTCTGCATTGGAAGCCATGATAAAAGGATACTTATGGTTTTTTCTTTCCCCTTAAAATCCAGCATGACTGGAAAACATTGGATGGATAAATTCTCATCACTTTGAGGCTTAACTCAACCCTATTAGATGAAAAACTCAAAGAAATCAATCCTTTTGTATCTAATGTTCTTATATAAGTATCATAACAACACTTTTAAACACTTTTTTTTTTTTTTTTTTGCAGTACGTGGGCCTCTCACTGTTGTGGCCTCTCCCGTTGCAGAGCACAGGCTCCGGACACGCAGGCTCAGCGGCCATGGCTCACGGGCCCAGCCGCTCCGCGGCATGTGGGATCCTCTCGGACCGGGGCACGAACCCGTGTCCCCTGCATCGGCAGGCAGACTCCCAACCACTGCGCCACCTGGGAAGCCCCCATAACGACACTTTTAAATGTCCTGATACATGCACATTATGTCACAAATGCACACTTTTCCCCTTTTTTTCCTTTTTTTTTTCCTTTTAAGCTAAGGCTTTAAAGTCAGGTGTTAAACCAGAATTAGATGTTTTGATTTTTCTAATTTGAATAAAAGAAGAGATTTTAGAAATATCTATGGGAGCGTAAAAAGTCTTAGCTATTATATTCTAAACATATTTACCTTTTAAAATCTACAAGAATTGACTTTCTCATAAAGTTACAGTCTTAGAAAAGGATTTCTCCCTTTGTCACTGGCGTTGATAAACCAACCCTGAGGTCCTCTCCCTACTGTTAAAGATGAATGTTTCAAATCCATTTCTCATTTTAGTAGAGATCTACATTACCTAGTCTCATGATTAAAAGAGAAAAATAAACCAACAATGAGTTTTCTCTGAGTATCCGACTGGCAAATATTTATTAAAGTTTCATAACAAACAGTTGTCAAATGAAAGGGTCCCAGGGTGATGGAAGCGCAATTCTGGGGGCAATTTTATTGCGTATGACAAAACCTTCCCCAAATTAACCCCAAAATTATACTTTTTAGGAATTTATGATGGGAGATGATCAGACAAGTGGATAAAGATACTTATAATGAGAAAAATGTGTTAATGATCTACATAACATGCAGTAAAAGGTATGGATATCATAAGTGTTGATGTATAACCACATTTATGGATGTTGAAATATATCCTCATTATGTCATTGAGGGAAAAAGCAAGATATATCATGCAATACCACTTTTTAAAAATCTCATGTATATGTGTGTACATGGGACAATTATTAACTCTGACCATTTCTGAGTGGGTAATAGAAAAATTACACAGGCTTTCTTTTCTCCTCTATATGTTTCTGCATTTTTTGGTTTCATAATCAGGCAAAATTTATCTACTACAAAAAACACACAAAAACTTAAATGCGTGAAACGTTTTATATTTTTTTCTTTGAAAATTTATGCACAAAACAGAACCACTACGTTGTGTTTTTCCTCACATGGAGCATACGTAAGCTGTATTCTTTGAGTGCCTGGTCCTTTTTTCTAGAAAAAACCTCTAGGTTGAACAAAATGAAGGCAAAAATTCAAAGTAGGGTCACCACTTACCTTTAAACCCTCTCGGCCTGGGAGTCCTGGGTACCCCGAATCCCCTGGAAACCCCTAAAATGGAACAGAAAGCAACAGCGATCATCAGTAAGTGAGGGTAACAGCTTTGCTTTTACAAAACCGCAGAGAAATACTTACTAGACTCCCTTTTTCTCCTTTTTCACCATCTTTTCCTGGTTTTCCCTGTACAATAAAGATTTAAATATTAGTAGTGCATAGATAATAATAATAAGCGTGCTCTAACACCAAGGGTCTGAATCAAATACAAGTTACTATGTGGTATGACTCCTCTGGGTGAGTTGGCCATGCTACAGTAGCAAATCACGGAAGATACATTAAGTAACTATGAACTAAAAAAGTTACAACAATAGAAGGAGACTTTTCAATATTTAAAAAATTGGAGGTTGATTAGCTCCAACTCTTCTAAGACATCATTACATCTGGCAGCCGAGTCTACACCAGAGAAGTTTTCTTGTCGGCAAGTGAGTATTTGGCAGACGGTACAGCACTGATTCACTTTAACAGAAGTTTCCATGCATCGTTTCAGGGTAGAAACTGAACTGCCTCAGCTACTGGAGGTGGGTGGGTCTCCTGTCACTGCACTCAGGGCTCTAGAGGCACCTGAGCATCTGGGCTCTGGACAGAGCTCCCAGCGAGCTTGGGAGGCGGCCGGGAAGGGTGCCTGGTGCTCTGAGCAGGCGGACAGCTGGCTTTCAGTGAGGGGCCGGCAGGGGGCGCTGTCTGGTGGGGGGGGGCGGAGGAATCATATGAATAACAAAGGGCGTCAGCCGTCCCGGGGGCCTTTCTAACGGTGACCACCTCCTTATTTCTGCTCCCAGGGCTTCAGAAAGGCTCTTCAGCAGAGGAAAGACCCCTACAATCTCTTTCAGTCTATGCTCCTATGAACCTGTGATTCTAGGAATGCAGGAGAAATGATTTCACATCAGGAATAAGAGGACTTTGTTTTTTAAACATGTCTATTGGAGTATAATTGCTTTACAATGGTGCCTTAGCTTCTGCTGTGTAACAAAGTGAATCAGCTATATGTATACATATATCCCCATATCCCCTTCCTCTTGCGTCTCCCTCCCACCCTCCCTATCCCACCCCTGTAGGTGGTCACA
Organism: Grampus griseus; assembly: GCF_964374135.1. NCBI lineage: Eukaryota > Metazoa > Chordata > Mammalia > Artiodactyla > Delphinidae > Grampus > Grampus griseus. Next base: position 2,929,644 of record NC_139012.1, on the reverse strand, counting down.
AAGCACCGAGCTGATCTCCCTGTGCTGTGCGGCTGCTTCCCACTAGCCATCTGTTTTACATTTGGTAGTGGATATATGTCCATGCCACTCTCTCACTTCGTCCCAGCTTACCCTTCCCCCTCCCCGTGTCCTCAAGTCCATTCTCTACAGGACTTTTGAAAGCACTTACTCGGGGTCCTGGTCTTCCGGGTTCACCTTTCTCTCCAACCCCTGGCATCCCCTAAAAGACAAAAAGAGCAAGAGTTAGAGTCATTCGTATATTTAAATAAACTATTAAATTAAGTAAGCATTCCACTGAAGGTGGAACACATTACAGTCTTTTCCACAAAATGATAATGATAAACAAGATTTCAGTCCTTACCTGAAATCCAGGTTCACCTTTTTGGCCCTAAAATAATTTTCAAAAGAGAGAAAGATTAGCACTATCTAGTGGCTATATCAGTTTGTACATGCTACGTGGAACAGGTAAAAGGGAAAAAACACCTTTTCCTGATATAGTAACCAAGAAATTCACATTGGCCTGCAGCATCCACTTCCTGCCATCAACTGGATTATGGATGTAAGAAGGGCAGAGTTAATACGTCTGACCCACAGCAACTGCAGCCTCCTTCCACCCTCAGCTCTCTCCCTCCTGTGTCCCAGCCGTCCCCTCCCAACCTTGGTGCATTTAAGAAACCCTCACACAAGAGGGTCAGCCTCAAACTAGTCTCGCTCCAACCCAGGTCCAGCTGCCTCTGCCCTTAAGAAGCTCACTTTTTATGGGATGGGTGGTCTATAAAAACCCGTTTTCAGGTCAGGGCGAATATAACCAGAGAAACTGAATTTTGACCCAGTCTCTCTTTATGCCTTGGAATCTGTCCACAGTTAGGAAGCCGGCGTTCACTGGACAAAGTCTGTCCCACCTTCTCTCCTTTTGCAGCATACTCTCCTTTCTCTCGAACTTGAGCTTGTCCTGGGACTCCTGGGGGCCCACTGACCCCTTGATCACCCTGTTGATGCAAACATTTGGGATTAATTAGGCATAAAGGTAATTATACAGGGAAGAGAAATGCAGAGGAGGGAAAAGCCCAGAAGAGAACATTTGGTTTGAAAATGTGATTGTACTCTGTTCCAGCCTGTCCTTGCCTCAGCAGAAAATTAAGTTTCAGAAGGAAGATGGTCCACTAAGGATATAAAGCCAGGAGGAGGCTTTCCCGCTCAGGGGTCACCCCATAACAACGGAACTTGAACATCTGTAGGACAGATGGATGTGTGCATATATGCACAGACCACGCATGGAGACAGACAGCACATGTATACACGCCGGGACACATATGCTGGTCTGTCACATTTGATGGCATGGAGGAAAGGCACACCAGCCGCCTAGTAACGCCTGGGAAGAAAGGAGGTCTCTTTACGTAAACCAAAAAGAAGCATCAGGGATCTCTTCCTCAGAATCCTAACTGCTGGATACAACAGGAAACACAGGAACCCAGCCATCACACGACGAAGGAGGTCCAAAAACTTCAACTGCAGAATCACTTTACTGTGAGGTTTATGAAAAGACCGGGTGGAAATCTGGGGTGGGAAGAGGAAGCCAGCAGTCGTCCACTCTGCCCGGACCTCCACTGCATTTGGCAGTCGTCCACACCGGCTTGAGCACCTGGGCCCTGGGCCAGGTGCAGCCGCAATTCCAAGGATGGCCACTTGGTGTCCGTTCCGTGGGTCGGGTCCAGGGAAAGGGGTGGAGAGATCCCCAGAGCATCAGGGACCCACTGCCGGCCTCTCATCCTTTCTCAGCAGGAGGGGGCTGCCTGCTAAGCCTGTGCATTCCTGCCTCCAAGGTCCTTTCCCCCCATCTCTGGTACGATGGCTTTCGTCTTCACAGGGCTTGATATAATGGTTATGCTACGAACAGACAGGTCCTAAATTTGACCTTTTTATAATGAAGTCCAGGCCTGAGCACATTTTGATTGAATGTATGAACAGAGAAGTGGGATAAATGGCCTCACTGCACCGGCATCTGTGGGTCAGATCCCATATAGAGTCACCTCAGGGAATTCTAGCCTTGCCTTCAGGGAAAACACTAACAAACTCAAGAACATCTCGAGAAGGGTATCCATGGTTATGAGCGTGCAAGAGGAGGTCCAGAGGCAGAAACCTGATCATGCTTAGAACTGGGATTTTAACCAAGAAAACTCCCCAAAGCAAACAGCGCTCACCTTGTCACCTTTTGGCCCTTGAAAACTCAAGCCCATTTGCCCCTGTTGATTAAGAAGTAGAATCCGTTATTAGCATGGTTTACTTTGTTCAAAATCGTGTAACAAACATGACGTGAAATGCAACAAGATGGTACATTTAAGGCGATAACTTCGTCTCCCAATGACATAAAGTCAAGAAAGTTGTGGTCATGTTGTATTCAATGTCTATAAAAAGGTTTTTTTAAGTATTATTGAAAAAGAATCCTATAAAAACCTTTTTTAAAAAGTTTAAGATTTTTAGACTCTGGCTTTAAAAAACTAAGGAGAAGATCAATGATTCCATAACTAATGGATGGATGGAAGGAAGGATCAATAGATCAACAGACTGACAGATCAACAGATCAGTAGATTAAGTGATAGGTTAGATAGATTGATGGATAGGTGAATAGACAGATGATAAATATATAGATAGATAAAGAAATTATAATTTCCCAAAACTTTTTAAAGAGATGTAAAAAATGAGTTACAGAAATTTCACGGTAGTCTTATATCAATGTCAAAGAAAGACAAATGAAAAATAATCTTTACCTTTTCACCTGGAGGGCCAGGAGGGCCTGGGGGACCCTGTAGGAAAGAACATTTTAATTAAATATAGTTCACAACCCTGGTAAGTTTTAAATGCTTTTCTGTACTGACGTTATCTTCAGATATCACGGTTAAGGTCGTAATTTATTTGTTAAATATTTAAATATTTTTCCTGTGCTATAGAACTGTTAAACTTTGAAAGTAACCAGAAATTAGTTCAGGACAATTATTAACAGGGATGGAAACCCTTCAGAATCTTAGGGGTTGGCCTGTGGAATGCACTGATCTGAGCATCTGCTGGGCTATCAGACGGTGGATGAAACCAGCTAAACCCTTGACAAGCCTTAGCGTTTCTAGTGTGGAAACGTTTGTCCACTTTGAAAACTGCTGCCGCTCTTTAAAAGTTGAATGAATTCTTTAAGCGGGTAGATGGTATGAAGTCCCCCAAATTCCTGTGTTTGCAACAAAATTTCAGAATGCATTCTATAATCGTTAGAAAGGAGAAACTAGTCATTCTTTCCTCATGAAAACGAGGCCGTTACAAGAATATAAAAGAGGTTACATCTTGCAGGAATGGATAGAAGAATTGCTGGATCTGAACCCTAAAAAAAGAGTCAATTTAAAAAGAAAGCCTGAAAATCTCTCAAGGACTCTCAGGCAGGCTAGAGTGGGGATGGCAAACCCAGGCACATCATTCATTCCTAGTAAACGCGGCGCTCGACAAATAAGTGCTGTTAATATTAAGTCTCTTGTGCCCCCAAAAATGTGTGAGTAGAAGGGGCTGATGCCACCCTCGTCCTCAGGGTTATCAGCTGCGAGGGACGGCTGATGTCAGAGCAGAGCTTCCTGGGAGGTTCTCTCTGATGCTCAGTTTCTAGTCTCTGTCCCAGAGACACTGCAGCTTCTTCACAGCCTGGTCTGGGGCCACAGCCCCCAACAGAGCAGGCCCTCTGCTGTGACTGCATTACCACAAGGGAAGGTCCAGGGCAGGGCCTGCCTTGCCCATCTCTGAATCCCCTCCTCACAGGATGCGCTCCCATCCACGCAGCCCCACGAAAAATCAACATGTTGTCCCTGTGGGATGTCTCGGCATGAGGTACCATTAGCATCCTTTTCCCACAGCTCTGGGGGTATGTGGACCATAAGTGCCAATCAAACACCCCTTCAGATAGAAGCTCAAATAGACAACTAATAAGCACCTACTGTAGGGCACAGGGAACTCTACTCAATACTCTGTAATGGCCTATATGGGAAAAGAATCTAAAAAAAAGAGTGGATATACTTGTATGTATAACTGATTCACTTTGCTGTACACCTGAAACTAGCACAACACTGTAAATCAACCCTACTCCAATAAAAAATGTTTCAAAAAGACAGAAGCTCATTCTCACATCCAGATTAAGAGCGATCACCACTGTGTAAAGTTTTCACCCCTCACCACAGTTGTTTTCTGAATGCCTCTGAGGGATATTCCCCCCAAACTTACTGGTGGTCCAGTGAATCCCGGGGGGCCAACAGGACCTTGCAGCCCTGGCAGTCCCGGCGAACCCTATAATTCATTGAGAAAGAAAAGAATTAAAATGCAAACCAGGAGCAGACTCGGCATGTGCTCGTAATTATTTAGCAAATGCTTACAGGTGCTCCTGGGGGTCCAGGAAATCCTCTTTCACCTTTCAACAGGGTCCCTGGTATATGGCCAAGTATTTCACCTGGATCCCCCTAAGGGATGAAAAATAAGATAAAGTCACAAATACTGATATTTATGTAAAGAGAATGTAAACCTACGGCGTAAGAGGCACGCACTGCTGGTGTGGAACCAGCCCAAGTCTGGGGTTTAGCCTCCGTCTAAGCTTGGAATAAACAGACCGGCCGTCTCCTGGGTTCACATGTCTTAACGATCAGCATTAGGGGGCTGCAACCAGGGCAGAATGTGGAGACCGTTGAACGGAAGGATGTGTGATACTTCCACGTGACGGGCCCCCAGGCACGAGGAGTTCTAGACCGGGGCCCGGTCTCTGGTCCAAAGGCTGTGTGACCACAGGCTGTCCTCACAGCAGAAGGATTCTCTTTCAAGAAAAGACCCAGCATGATCATGTTCGGAAAGCAGTGAGAATATGTTTTAGGTGTCAACGTGCCCAGGCCACAGTACCCAGATACTTGGTTACACACCAGTCTGAGGTTAACATGAAAGTACTTTTAAATAAGATGGACATTTAAATCAGTAGCTTTGAAGTAAAGCAGATGACCTTCCACGGTGGAGGGCCCACCCCATGGGTTGAAGGCCTTAAGAGAAAAAAGACAGACTCCCGTGAGGAAGGCGGACTCTGCCTACAGACAGCCCTTGAACCCGACCATCGCTCTTCCCTGGGTCTCCAGCCTGCATCCTTGCCCCACAGATTGTGGACTTGCCAGCTCCCACAATCACATAACTCCTTAAAATAAGGAATTTATTTTATCTCAATATATTTTAATTATATTATATATTGAAATATATAATTAAATTAGTATATAACTAAATATTATAATATATAATATTATGTATTATATATATTATATCATATAAATCAACATGTAATACAATTGATATACAATAATATATTATATTATGTATTATATAATATGTAAAATATATTATATATTTTAATTATATCTCCCTCTCTCACTCACTCTATCTATCCTTATATGTGCCTGTTGTATACGTACGGCACACACATAATACACAAATATCTCCACGCACGTCCTACTGGTTCTGTTTCTCTGCAGAATCCTGTCGAAAGCCCCACCCATGGCTCTGGACGAGGAGTATCAGGGACTCACATCCCATCACTAATATTTCCCATCACACCATGCTTCCCATCACTGCTTATTGCCTATGAAGAAACTGTGCCTAGTGTTGAAACTTTAGGTTCTAAAATTTAAGTCTGTGTATAGGACCTAAGTATCTTTTAATGTAGCAGAGTTTAGACAAATAGGTTACTAGGCAATCAATCAACCAAAGTGATTTAAAGTAAAGTTACTTTTATGGCATCTGTTTTAAACAGAGCCTGGGATGAATCCAGTAAAATAAAATAACGTACCTTCATTCCCGGCAACCCTGGTGGCCCCTAGGAAAGTAAAAGTTGGTATCAGTTTTGTTATTCTCAAAACAACATTAGCATTATGACATGAGGGCAAAAAAAGGAAAAGAAAGGCAATGGAATGAGAAGAGAGAAATTAGCACCGAAGAAATTCTTACATAACAGCCCAATACTCACGGGATTTCCAGCGAATCCAGGCAAACCCGGAGGCCCCAGAGGCCCTCTCTCACCCTGGGGGGACAGCAGACAGTCACTCTCAAAGGCCGTGCTCCCATCCGTTACCCCATCCTACTCTTCAGGCATGCTTCATTTGTTGGTGAAAATCATTTTCTAAAAATTGTTACAAGCTCTATTGCTCAGTGCTGCTTCATGATAGAAGAAATATAATATTTGAGAATTTAATTAATAGAGACAAGAATTAATAATAGCATTTTCTTATTTGCTTTAGTAATAGATTATAGGTGAGAAATTTAGCGTTTAAGGCAATTTTAGAATAAAAGTCTACTAAATAGAAAGGCACAATGATGTCTTTCCTGAACATTAAACGTGGGAAAACTGTGTTTCCTCACCAAATAAAGAAAGGTGTAAGACGAGTAACTTTCCAACTGTGGCAATTAAAACTGTGTTCACGGGACAACTTTGCCTGACTTCTCCAGGTGCAAAGTTAGATGAACACACACCAAGCAGGGAGGCTCCCGGTTCTAAATTTACCTTCGTCCCGTTGCATCCTGGGATACCTGGGGGACCCGGAGGACCATCTTGGCCAGGAATACCCTGCAATTAACAAGGTGAACAAGTAGCCAAATCAGAAAAATCACTGATGTTGCCATAACTCACATCAAACATCTTATAAAGGAAGCAGGTGCCTTTTATATACATACAGGAAGTCCTGGGTTTCCAGGGTAACCAGATGCTCCTGGGGGTCCCTGTAAGGATGGAGATGAAAACGTTTTCATTGAGTGTGGGAGAACATCATTTCCTTCCACTTGCATCCACCTGGCTGAGGATGTCGGACCCTAATTATTGACATTTGGAACATCGGCCCTAAGCAGACAGGGAGGCATCTTAGGGTCTAGCCCAGGTAGCCAGATGGCCTGGCGTTTCGGTAGCAACTCTTCATCCTCAAAAGCTGACGATTAAATACTTGTAAACTCAAGGCTGCACATCCACAAAATAACTCTGCCCTCATTTCATCCTTTGTAATTTCTAGGTGGTAGATAGATAGATAGATAGATAAATTTACATTAAAATCTCAAACAGTTGGGAAGTAGAGTGTATGGCATAAATCAGTTCATTGAGGGAAGAAAATCCAAGTTATTTCTGGCTGAAATCCAGGTATTCTCCATCCCAGACAGTTACAATGTTATCCCCTATCTTCTGCCCTAAAGACCCAGGAAGGCGGGTTACCGGGCACACTTCCCTTTCCACTAAGTAACAGAATTAAAATGTTTACATTTTATAGTGTCTTCCTATTTTTCTGCTTTCAAAGGTCTCCCTGCTTGCACGTCCCAGGAACGGGAGTAGCAAAGAAAGCAGACCGTGAAGACGGAAGAGGGAATGCAGCTCTGAACACGTTACCACTTTTCACATTAAATGAAGACATCTTTCTTCAAAGACCTGTAGGCGTGTCATCCCCCCTCCCCCAATTAAATACGCCTACAGGAATCCTTGAGGAAGGAGAGAGGAGAGAAAACACGTGTACAGAGGACAAGAAGTGAGCAGCTCCAGGGGCAGGACTGGAGGTCGAGGACGCGGGTTCCACCCATCCTGGGCCCTCGTGCCCAGGACACACGCTGTCTGGGCTCCAAGCACAGAGGCGGAGGGAGGGGGGCACAGAGGAAGGAGGGGATAGGATGCCCCTCGGGACTGTCTGGGGGTGGGGAGGGTAAAGGGCCCTCCCTGCGGAAGCACCCCTGTATCAGATCCCGCCCACAGTCATTACCAACTTCATGACAATCGTACTCACTCTTGTCCCTTTAGTTCCTGGCAGTCCTGGTTCTCCGGTGTCACCCTGGAACAGACAGACATGCCACAATGACCACTCGTCGCAAAAGCAGCACAGATCATCTTAAGTCCACTCCCCCAAGCCCCTGCGCCCACGACAGCCAAGCTCACCTTCTGTCCTGGTGGTCCCTGCGGCCCCTCAGGTCCTTGCATTCCCGGGAACCCGATGACACCTTGTAACCCTGGGAGACCTCTTTCCCCCTGCAGAGGACGAAAGAGCAAGTCAGACCAAGGGCAGGTGGAAGGAGAAATCAGCCTCACTCAGCATCACCCAGCAACCAGCCTACCATGCGCATCTGAAAAGAGACGCTGCCACCTACGTCCCATCTCGGAGACTTCTCTCTGCTCTTTTTTCGCTCTTCTGAGGGCAGGGATGTTTCACGTGTGATCCCTGGTCCAATGCTTTCTATATACTGTATTCTAAAGGCTAAGTAATTTGTTGGGGAAACAAACTCACAGATAGTTGGGGATTTTTTTTCACTGAATGGCTTATAACTTCATTTGATGAGTGGAATCTTCTTGTTGTTGGCAGACACAGCGCTGAGATTCTGTGAGCAGACATCAGTCAAGGCTCCCCTTTAGGAGGTGTGTAGGCAGAGCTCACGGTGGCAGTTTCAGGGCAAGATGCTGAGACTTTTCTGTGCAATGAACAGTCTGACGATGGGTTTGCATAAGCATCTCTTAAAAAACTGGTTTTTTTTTTTTTGCAAAGGTAGACTCGAGGTTTAATTACGGTCTCTGCCCTCGAGGAGCAAAAAGAAACAAAACGTATTCTTAACATAATGAATATTATTTAGGGTCCACACACGTGGCTTGGATTCTGGCTTTGAGGTGGCCCTTGAAGGATGAAAGGAAAATGAATGTGTGAAGAGACAGGCAAAGACAATTCAGGCTGGATGTCAGAGAATGGAGATCTAGGCCATGTGAGCACAAGACACTAAGAAGAAGAAATACAACGGGGACAAGAACGTGGAGAGGTGAGGCGTTACCGTTTGATACTGGAAATAGTTTCCTCTGCAAGCATCAGTGACCCAGTGGCCTGATTAAGGACATTGAGGAAGACGGCCACACTTTTTGCCAGTATGAAATAGCCTAAAATCAGGACAGGAATTCAAGAAAATCTATTCCCTTCACAGTATGTGGACTTCGGTGCAAACTCACAAGGTAAATTGGGTAGATTAAGTAAGCATCTTTAGTCAATTTTCAAAAACAGAAGACATGTTGGAGATTACAGACAGGATTCCTTACTTTCCCTACAGTTATGTTAGTTCAAAGTAAAAAATAAACTGACAAGCTATACCTTACATCACATAAACACTTACCACCCAAAATAGCACATTACCAAAAGTGACTTAAAGTTGTTCAACATTGCATAAATGAAAGGACGCAGAACCCAAACTTCCAAAGTCATCCTTCTTTCCAAACCACTCAGCCAGTCCCAGAACTTGCTGGTGAACTGTGCGTCTGTTGCATTTTCTGAAATGCAGAAACGTGGTTCTGAACTTCGGTCTCCAATCACTGGACCTCCACGGATCGTGGGAGTCATTGGAAGTGTAAAAGGCAGGAAGCCAGAAACAGTGTGTGAATAAATGGGAAAGAGATTATTTCAAACTCTAGAGGAGACCAACAGATACTAAATGGAGTAAAGAAAGTTAAGCCCTGCAGTTTGGCCCAGCCCTCTGGACCAGCTGCATCGAGGGATCAACCAGGAAGAACAGATGCTAATATTCCCCAGAGCCCAGCATAGGACTTGACACAGAACACTGGCTCATCCTCCCTGAGGCCCGGGAAAGAAAAACATTCTCAGACCAAGGCTTGTTCAAATGTAAAGCTACTTAAATACATTCATTCTTAACCTAAAATAACAGCAGATACAAACGTACAAAATCCTGGCGCTGGAGACGGATTGTACGCTGACATCATATCAACCTCCTCCCTTGATTCAGATGTGGGAAAATTCTACCCAAAATAGAATTGAAACGCTGGCTAAAAACTGTGAACGCTGAACTGAGTATCCTCAAATAACCTGGCATGAGATGCGAAGGAAATACGAAAGGCACATCAGCAGAAAAGCTTCCTAACGCGTTTGGCGGCATATCTTAGTACTCAGTTAATATCGGCAGTATCACTAGGAGACCCAGTGCAGATAAGATTTTATAATTCTCAGTGTCATCGTTGACTGCATGGAGACCCAGAGCCAGATGAGCTGATTTCTACAAGTCTCTCATTGAGTCAGCACTGAAGCCACAAATAGAAATGAGGTCAACCTCTACCTCCGTCTGTGTTTCTTCTAGGTCACTAGAGCAAGCTGGTTCCCAGCAAATATTAAATAGTTCGCCCACATCGACTTAGCCCCTTTTATGTCCATTTCACAGATAGGGAAATTGGGATTCTGATGTTTCACGGATGCGTCACATGTCACTGGGTGACCCCCGCGTGCTCCTGGGAACAGGATTCAGCAATCTGAATTCCCAGTCCCGGCTTTCACCACAGGCCCACATTCTTTCCCCAGTGTCACCGGAACACTTAAGGAAGCTCCATATCCCAAGAGATTTGAAATAAGTAGCTGAAGAGGAAGCGACGCCCCCGTGAACATGGCTCTTGCCATCTCGCACATATTTTTTTTTTTTTAAGTTTCCTAATCTTTTGTTCGGACAAAAGTACACATGAATAATCTAATATCCCATACCCCGTCCAAGGCTATTCTGGGCACCAGAGTAGAGCAAACAGACAGGATAAGCATTCAATCAGCTATACAATTAGCTGGCAAACAGCACACACTGCACATGGGCCCAATTCTTCCTCCGAGCTTTCAGCAAATCTCCACGAGGGTTACGGAAAAAGCAAACAGCTGGGCACATCGTGCAAAGGCTTTTCATGCCGGTCCTTTCTAAGCCAGACTCCGCAGCTGTGGCCACTCGTGCGCTGGGGTTCAAGGCTGAATGTGCAGAGTTAAAATCCCCTAGAAACAGGTCCCCTTAGTCATCTCTTTCCCGTGATGTGCTGGAGGCAAGGTCCAAGACGATATGGCAGCTCAAGTGAGATCCACAACCACGGTTACCACAGCAGCAAGAACTTAAAGTGGAAGATGAGAAAAAGAAGCTTGTATAATACTACCCAAAATGCTTTGAGGCAACTGCATCTAATGGTTTTATCCTTGAACGTCACTGCAGTGTACTGTACTAATTTTTAAAAAGTTTATATACCAACCATGGAAGTGACAATCACTATATCCTCAAATGATGAAATTCAGAATTTGAGGAGCAAAAAACACAACGCTATAGACGAACGAACACAGCCATGGAGAATAATCTTGGCATCAAAATCAGCCATTCTAAATTAGGCATGAAATAGAGTTTCGTGCATGAAGCAACTTACAAATTTTGCATCATCAATTATCTAGAGAAGGGCATACCTTTTTAAAAAAAAATCCGTAAAATGTGGGAATAAAAGAGTTTTTTTTATAATACCCAATTATTTCCCTTCCTCTTAAAATACCTGTAGAAACAAGTTCATGATGGAAATCCAATGCTAGAATATAGTCCCCTTCAAATCTTAGTCAAAAATCCAAATACCAATAAAGCCCTCAGGATGGTGAGGTCAAAATAGTGTGAAGGTTCTAAGGATAATATAGGATAACATCATTAACAACAACAAAAACTGAAATTAACACAAACTATATCTAGAGTAAGCCGTCTTCAAAGATCTTACTGTCAGAGGCCTGTTATGCTTGTTTCAATAGCCAACATGGTATCACTATCTTTCAGTCAAATATTAAATTATTTTTTCAAATAATTTAAAAATAATTATTATCTTATTATTAATAATAATTATTTTTATATTATTTTAAAATAATATGATCGAGATAGCCTCATCCACCAGAGGGCAGACAGAAGAAGCTAGAAGAACTACAATCCTGCAGCCTGTGGAACAAAAACCACATTCACGGAAAGATAGACAAGATGAAAAGGCGGAGGGCTATGTACCAGATGAAGGAACAAGATAAAACCCCCGAAAAACAGCTAAATGAAGTGGAGATAGGCAACCTTCCCGAAAAAGAATTCAGAATAATGATAGTGAAGATGATCCAGGACCTCAGAAAAAGGATGGAGGCAAAGATCAAGAAGATGCAAGAAATGTTTAACAAAGACCTAGAAGAATTATAGAACAAACACCTAGAAGAATTAATCAACAAACAAACAGAGATGAATAATACAATAACTGAAATGAAAAATACACTAGAAGGACTCAATAACAGAATAACTGAGGCAGAAGAACGGATAAGTGACCTGGAAGCCAGAATGGTGGAATTCACTGCCACAGAACAGAATAAAAAAAAAAAAAAAAGAATGAAAAGAAATGAAGAGAGCCTAAGAGACCTCTGGGACAACATTAAACACAACAACATTTGCATTATAAGGGTCCCAAAAGGAGAAGAGAGAGAGAAAGGACCCGAGAAAATATTTGAAGAGATTATAGTTGAAAACTTCCCTAACATGGGAAAGGAAATGGCCACCCAAGTCCAGGAAGTGCAGAGAGTCCCAGGAGGATAAACCCAAGGAGAAACATGCCAAGACACATAGTAATCAAACTGAAAAAAGTTAAAGACAAAAATTATTGAAAGCAGCAAGGAAAAAAACACAAATAACGTACAAGGGAATTTCCATAAGGTTAACAGCTGACTTCTCAGCAGAAACTCTACAAGCCAGAAGGGAGTGGCACGATATATTTAAAGTGACGAAAGGGAAGAACCTACAACCAACATTATTCTACCCGGCAAGGATCTCATTCAGATTCAACGGAGAAATCAAAAGCTTTACAGAGAAGCAAAATGTAAGAGAATTCTTAAAAGCACCACGAAACCAGCTCTACAACAAATGCTAAAGGAACTTCTCTAAGTGGGAAACACAAGAGAAGAAAAGGACCTACAAAAAGAAACCCATAACAATTAAGAAAATGGTAATAGGAACATACATATCGATAATTACCTTAAACATGAATGGATTTAAATGCTCCAACCAAAAGACACAGGCTCGCTGCATGGATACAAAAACAAGGCCCATATATATGCTGTCTACAAGAGACCCACTTCAGACCCCGGGACACGTACAGACTGAAAGTGAGGGGATGGAAAAAGATATTCCATGCAAATGGAAATCAAAAGAAAGCTTGAGTAGCAATTCTCATATCAGATAAAATAGACTTTAAAATAAAGAATGTTACAAGAGACAAGGAAGGACACTACATAATGATCAAGGGATCAATCCAAGAAGAAGATATAACAATTATAAATACATACGCACCCAACATAGGACCACCTCAATACATAAGGCAAATGCTAACAGCTATAAAAGAGGAAATCGACAGTAACACAGTAATAGTGGGGGACTTAGACACCTCACTTACACCAGTGAACAGATCATACAAACAGAAAATTAATAAGGAAACACAAGCTTTAAATGACACAATGGACCAGACAGATTTAATTGATATTTATAGAACATTCCATCCAAAAACAGCAGATTACACTTTCTTCTCAAGTGCACATTGAACATTCTCCAGGATAGATCACATCTTGGGTCACAAATCAAGACTCAGTAAATTTAAGAAAACTGAAATCATATCAAGCATCTTTTCTGACCACAACACTATGAGATTAGAAATCAATCACAAGGAATAAAAAATAAAAAACACAAACACATGCAGGCTAAACAATACATCACTAAATAACCAAGAGATCACTGAAGAAATCAAAGAGGAAATCAAAAAATACCTAGAGACAAATTACAACAAAAACACGATGATCCAAAACCCATGGGATGCAGCAAAAGCAGTTCTAAGAGGGAAGCTTATAGCAATACAATCCTACCTCAAGAAACAAGAAAAATCTCAAATAAACAATCTAACCTTACACCTAAAGGAACCAGAGAAAGAAGAACAAGCAAAATCCAAAGTTAGTAGAAGGAAAGAAATCATAAACATCAGAGCACAAATATATGAAATAGAAACAAAGAAAACAATAGCAAAGATCAATAACACTAAAAGCTGGCTTTTTGAGAAGATAAACAAAATTTATAAACCATTTGCCAGACTCATCAAGAAAATGAGGGAGAGGACTCAAATCAATAAAATTAGAAAGGAAAAAGGAGAAGTTTACAACGGACACCGCAGAAATACAAAGCATCCTAAGAGACTACTACAAGCAATTCTATGCCAGTAAAATGGACAACCCGGAAGAAATGGACAAATTCTTAGAAAGGTATAACTGTCCAAGACTGAACCAAGAAGAAATAGAAAATATGAACAGACCAATCACAAGTAATGAAATTGAAACTGTGATTAAAAATCTTCCAACAAACAAAAGTCCAGGACCAGAAGGCTTCACAAGTGAATTCTAGCAAACATTTAGAGAAGAACTAACACTCATCCTTCTCAAACTCTTCCAAAAAATTGCAGAGGAAGGAACACTCCTAACCTCATTCTATGAGGTCACCATCACCCTGATACCAAAACCAGACAAAGATACTACCAAAAAAGAAAATTACAGACCAATACCACTGATGAATATAGATGCAAACCCCCCCCCCACAAAATACCAGCAAACAGAATCCAACAACACATTAAAAGGCTCATACACCATGAACAAGTGGGATTTATGCCAGGAAGGCAAGGATTCTTCAATATATGCAAATCAATCAATGTGATACACCATATTAACAAACTGAAGAAGAAAAACCATATGATCATCTCATCATATATTGAGATGAATCATCTCAATACAAGCAGAAAAAGCTTTTGAAAAAATTCAACACTCATTTATGATAAAAACTCTCCAGAAAGTGGGCATAGAGGGAACCTACCTCAACATTAATAAAGGCCATATATGACAAACCCACAGCAAACATCATTCTCAATGGTGAAAAGCTGAAAACAATTCCTCTAAGATCAAGAACAAGACAAAGATGTCCACTCTCACCACTATTATTCAACATAGTTTTGGAAGTCCTAGCCACGGCAATCAGAGAAGAAAAAGAAATAAAAGGAATATAAATTGGAAAAGAAGAAGGAAAACTGTCACTGTTTGCAGATGGCATGATACTATACACAGAGAATCCTAAAGATGCCACCAGAAAACTACTAGAGCTAATCAATGAATTTGGTAAAGTTGCAGGATACAAAATTAATGCACAGAAATCTCTTGCATTCCTATACACTAACAACAAAAGATCAGAAAGAGAAATTAAGGAAACAAACCCATTCACCATTGCAACAAAAAGAATAAAATACCTAGGAATAAACCTACCTAAGGAGGTAAAAGTCCTGTACTAAGAAAACTATAAGACACTGATGAAAGAAATCAAAGATGACACAAACAGATGGAGAGATATACCATGTTCCTGGATTGGAAGAATCAATATTGTGAAGATGACTCTACTACCCAAGGCAATCTATAGATTCAATGCAATCCCTATCAAATTACCAGTGGCATTTTTTACAGAACTAGAACAAAAAAATCTTAAAATTTGTATGGAGACACAAAAGACCCCGAATAGCCAAAGCAGTCTTGAGGGAAAAAAACGGAGCTGGAGGAATCAGACTCCCTGACTTCAGACTATACTACAAAGCTACAGTAATCAAGACAATATGGTACTGGCACAAAAACAGAAATATAGATCAATGGAACAGGAAAGAAAGCCCAGAGATAAACCCACACACCTATGGTCAACTAATCTATGACAAAGGAGGCAAGGATATACAATGGAGAAAAGACAGTCTCTTCAATAAGTGGTGCTGGGAAAACTGGACAGCTACATGTAAAACAATGAAATTAGGACACTCCCTAACACCATACACAAAAATAAACTCAAAATGGGTTAGAGACCTAAATGTAAGGCTGGAGATTATAAAACCCTTAGAGAAAAACATAGGAAGAACACTCTTTGACATAAATCACAGCAAGATCTTTTTTGATCCACCTCCTAGAGTAATGGAAATAAAAACAAAAATAAACAAATGGGACCTAATGAAACTTAAAAGCTTTTGCAAAGCAAAGGAAACTACAAACAAGACAAAAAGACAAAAAGAATGGGAGAAAATATTTGCAAACGAAATCAACGGACAAAGGATTCATCTCCAAAATATATAAACAGCTCATGCAGCTCAATATTAAAAAAAAAACCCAATCCAAAAATGGGCAGAGGACCTAAATAGACATTTCTCCAAAGAAGACATACAGATGGCCAAGAAGCACATGAAAAGCTGCTCAACATCACTAATTATTAGAGAAATGCACATCAAAACTACAATGAGGTATCACCTCACACCAGTCAGAATGGGAATCATCAGAAATTCTACAAACAACAAATGCTGGAGAGGGTGTGGAGAAAAGGGAACCCTTTTGCACTGTTGGTGGGAATGTAAATTGATACAGGCACTATGGAGAACAGTATGGAGTTTCCTTAAAAAACTAAAAATAGAACTACCATACGACCCAGCAATCCCACTACTGGGCATATATCCTGAGAAAACCATAATTCAAAAAGAGTCATGCACCCCAATGTTCACTGCAGCACTATTTACAATAGCCAGGTCATGGAAGCAACCTAAATGCCCATCGACAGATGAATGGATAGAGAAAATGTGGTACATGTATTCAATGGAATATTACTCAGCCATAAAAAAGAATGATACTGGGTCATTTGTAGAGACGTGGATGGATCTAGAGACTGTCAATACAGTGTGAAGTAAGTCAGAAAGAGGAAAACAGATATCGTATGCTAACGCATGTATGTGGAAGCTAGAAAAATGGTACACATGAACCGGTTTGCGGGGCAGAAATAGAGACACAGATGTAGAGAACAAACATATGGACACCAAGGGGGGAAAGTGTTGGGGGGCCGGTAGTGGTGGATGAATTGGGAGATTGGGATTGACATGTATACACTAATATGTATAAAATAGATAACTAATAAGAACCTGCTGTATAAAAAATAAATAAAATTCAAAAAACTAATAATAATATGATCATTGGGACTTCCCTGGTGGTCCAGTGGTAAAGAATCCACCTTCCAATGAAGGGGACGTGGGTTCGATCCCTGGTCGGGGAACTAAGATCCCACATGCCGCGGGGCAACTAAGTCTGTGCGCCACAACTACTGAGCTCACGCACCTCAACTTCAAAGCTGCGTGCCACAAATTACAGCCCATGCACCCTGGAAGCTGCGCACCACACTAGATAGAACCCTGCACCCCACAACTAGAGAGAAGCCCGTGCGCTGCAACAAAGATCCCGTGTGCTGCAACTAAGACCCGAGCAGCCAAAAAAATAAAAATAAAAAATATATGATCATGGATCTTCACAGTGTACTGACGCCCAAGGAAAGATGCTGCCCGAGACCTGGGCCCCCTCTCGACGGGGGACCATCTTGTTGGGCAGAGACATCTACATGTGCTTGTTCATCCATCAGAAAGCAGAATGCACCCAACAAGGGATGTTGGTTGCAGAGATTCTGCAGTGGGGTGTCCATCTCTCCGGAGTGAGTACTTTAAAGGCAGGGATATTTTTTATTCATTCGGCGTTTGGCACGAACTTTGAACTCAGTAAAAGTTGGTAACTGGATGATGAAATAACCAGCAGCATCACATGAACTTAGGATGAGGTAGGATTCTATCTATGTAGCCTAAAAGCCTTAAAACGGAACAAAATATGGTTGCTGGGCAGGAGGGGATCCCAGGCCTCCCCTTCCCAATCCAAAGCCCTGTGGGCACCACGGAGACTGGCCAACATACCACAACTGGCCAGAGAAGCCACAGGGAGAGACAGTGTGGGCAGGACGTGACACTGAACCAGCTCTCCCTTTCCGTCATCGGGTGCCTTGAGATTTCCATTTCCAAGCAAAACTGCAAATAATTGATGGGACGAAAGTATTCACATTTGGAGCCAGAGCTCACCAAGCGTCCAGTGATGGGGAAACTATTTCAGATGACGGGTCACAGTCAATGGGTGACTTCAGGACTGAGCCAGAAATTCCACAAGTCCAATTCCTTGAGCCCAGCAACCATCAGACATCTGCAGGACCATTTCCTGAATACCAGTACTGCTGGGAAAGTGGTGGGAAGGCTCCGATCAGTGTCACAGGGTCATGGAAAAGCTCTGGGATGAGGCCCCATTGGGCTTCATCCACACCATGCAGCTTGACATTATGGCAGAAATATTGCCACCCGTGCAAAGGAGAGGAGAGGCGGAGGACATACACAACCAGAGCCCTGAAAAAGCCTGGTTTTCCTAAGAAGAAGAGGCGAACACCGACTCTCCTCTGCCCCACGAGACATATACCTGGAACGTTAAAAGAACGTATGTGTCAGTTGAAAGTAGGCTACATTTGGGGGAGGGATGGAGCGGGAGTGTGGGGTTAGCGGATGCGAACTCTTACAAATAGAATGGATGAGCAACAAGGTCCTACTGTAGCGCACAGGGAACTCTATTCAAGATCCTGAGATAAACCATAATGGAAAAGAATATGAAAAAGAGTGTATACATATGGATAACTGAATCACTGTGCTGTACACGTGAAAGTAACACAACACTGTAAATCAACTATACTTCGGTAAAAAAAATTAACTACATTTCTTTAAATATAATACTGAAGATCGCTTCCCATAATCGCTCTATCATGACTACCGTTTCATGCATTTAACATTTCAATATTAAACTACGAAAGAGTAAACTGATCATGCCCCCAAAGCATGGCTTCTTCCCCAAAGTCTCATTTTCTCTCTCAAGATTTGGTGATATTTCTTCACTTGATATGGTCAACATGAGGAATCTTTACATAGTGGTCTCCACTGGAAACGTGGGTATATGCCAAGAGCTTTAGCAATTACACGTGGGGGGGGGGAGAGATGGGCAATTAAGAGGTTTTTGTCTTAGAAATGAGCTCATTCCCCATCTTTACACATTCAAAGGATGAGAAGAATCAGAAAAGCAGAGAAGTGTTAAAAAGGATAAAAAGGCTCCTTAATCCCTGACCTTCGTGTACTATAAGATCCAGTCTCTTCTCCAGGAGCCTCCTGGACCCACTCTGCCTACACCACGGAGTTGGCTTGGGCAAGCGGACCCTACGCAGCCTCTCAACACTGCCCCCTTTGACCATCGTCAGGCTGTAGGGACTCGCTCCCAAGACTTCGGAAGCTGCAGATAATCAGGTTTGGTCTGGGAAAGGGGGCTTGCTGGTTGTACAGGAAGTAAATGGGAAAGCCTTTCTCTCTCTGCCCACATCTGGACTGTAGCTTTTACACCGGACTTTCCGCCTCAGGCAGTCCCTGTGGATAAGTCCATCTAATGGATAAGGTCCACCAAGGCCCGGCTGATGGGTCATCAGCTTCACACTGTCCACTGATACAGCACTTAATGCAGAAACCTCTCCGAGAGGCCGTGTTCAAGGGTAGATTTCTGTTGGATAAATCCTGATATGGAAACATTATTTGAGCCCACGAGGAATTCTGGGACAATTCTAAGAATTTCAACATTGCCATGAAGGTTAGTTTTCAGAGCTAAGCTCAAGTCATATGTAATATAAAACTAGCAGGCTGCCAGTTACGGAGGAGATACACAATACATATTTCTGATGAGTCAACATTTGCAAGAAATAAAACGGATACTTTCCGAGCTACAAAAATCCACTTTGCACATCACCTGGTGAGAAAAAAAATGAATCATAAAGAGTTTTTCACAAAACGCTTTCTAAAGAACCATTCTTCAACCCAAGAATAATTCGAAGGAGTCCTAAGTTCATTCTTACTATCAACAATTTAAAACTCTTCCCCGCACGCCAGCTAAGAGCAAACAAGCCGTCCAGCTTCACTGATCCAGTAAAAAAAACGTACTAAAACAACAGGCAAACTTGAGTGCTGACAAATTGTTGGTGGCAAAAAAAACCTTAAAATTTTCCAAAGATTCTTAGGACTTATAAATAAATTCCAGACCTTTCTCCTTCATTAGAGCCAAGAATCACTTATGCAGGACACACTTTAAAGCTGTAAGCAGTGGCAAATGTTTTCTTCAATCATTTCTCTTGGGCTCTTTGTGAAAAATCAGTCTAAAATGCTTTCGTTGTCTTATTCCAAAGCAGTAATCTGTTTAAAATATTTTAAGTATAAATATTTAAAGTTATTCCCCCGAAGTAGTCAGCTTCCCAAATTAGCAAGAAGCAAAATATTTTGATAATGTTTTTCCAAAGTCTGGTGGGTGTATTCAGTCCAATTTTGTGTATACATTTCCTGATATAGTTAATCTTTAATCGATAGCTTTGTTCCACTTTAACAAGGGGAGCTTGCTCTCCGGAAAACGTGTGTGTTTCTGGGCCTCACGCTCTATTAATACATTCAGATCTCAATGTGAAGGTTCAAACGTCCTGATGGGTTTTCCTGGGGACCCCTGTCCAATAACCCTCCCCCGACATCCGTTATCCTCTGGGCTTCAGCCTAGGTCTTGGCTCCCAACCACCTCACGGGCCCAAACAGTGCCTCAAACGTGTGGGCATCAGTTACCCAACCCACTTCCAGATGGTCGCTGCTCCCTGAAATATCTGTACCCACACGCCACCCCCATGGTCCCCTAGCACCCCAGCACGTCCATGGAATCTCAGCTAAACGTCCCTTCCTAGGGGAAGGACTCCGAAACACAAAGTGATTCAAAGAGAACTTTTACACTTAATTGATCCCATTAAATTAAGAGGCAATAAAGGAGGCATGAGCTTTTGAAAGGGCCATGTCCGGAAAGCCCCCAAGGGCTCTGATTTTCCCGCCACTAGAGGGCGCAATGGGACCACGCCTTTTTTTTTTTCCCCCCCTCCGAATCAAAATTCCCCCAGGGGACCCTGAAAGCGTCCAGACTTTTTTCTTAAATATTCATTATCTTAATATATTAATATTAAATATTCAATGCCATTGAAGATATTAGTGCAGGCACAGCTAAGAGAAACCAGTTTTTTAAGGCTTACAATGCAGAACTCTAAGGGAAAGAATTTTAATGGGAATTAAAAATGTAATTTAAATTAAATATAAAACTAGTAACCTGAGCGCTGAGGCTATTAAGTGACAGGTAAATGCTGTGACCCTAGAAATAATGTGAATTGTGGATGCTTTTCAGATTGCTTTTTTCACCCATTTTTTTAAACTTAGAGTATTTGAATCTAACAATAATACAGGGGAAAAAGTAACTTCAGTTTTCTAAATGACTGGAAATAGTAAATGTTGAAAAAATTAAATCCTATAAAACGTGCATAAAATAGGTACAAATATGGTAGTAAGAAGGTCTCTAAAAACCAATTTCTAAATATCCAACTGCCAGTAAAATTTATATGAAGGATCTGCTTTGGTCCTTATACTACAAGTTTATAGGAAACATATACTTAAGGTAATTTAATCCATTCTCCTGATTTCTGCCATTTACGAAGGAAAAAAGTCCATCCAAATTTTAACAGCTTCCCCGAAAGATGATAATAACGTTTTGACATAGAGAGCTCTTGAAAATCAAAATCATGAATGTTTTTGCCTAAACCTATTCCCTTACATAGTATAGTATAGACTTGGAAATTGTCTTTTAAAGCAGAAAAGCAGTACAGACATAAAAGGGGCCTGACTGCAGCTTGGAACCTCACTTGTGGTGGCCCTGGAAGGTTGGGTATGTTGCGCACTGCAGGAAGGAGGCTGGGCACTGGCCCAGCAGGGGGGCCTTATCTAAAGTGCCCAGAGCAGCACAAAACCACTCAGAGGCCTAGGAGCTGCTGAGAACCTTCCTGCAAAATTGCACCTTTACTCACCAGCACAAGTGCCTTTTCTGTGTTTTAAAGTTCCATGAGATTTATCAAAAACTTACCTCCTAACTTAAAGATTGTGGGGAAGGAGTGAGATTGCAGGAACATAAATAATTGAAAATGAAATAGCAACAGGAGGTTAGCTGCTTTTTGAGTTTAGACAAGAAAAAATACATTTTTCTCAAAAAGACACTTTGCTTTATGACCCTGAGGTTTAAAGAGACATATTCTATGTTATCAGCAAATTTTAGAAATACCTGTTAGTGCACAATGCCTAAATAGTCCTTGGAGGGTTTTGTTACCACAGCTAAGGATGTTATTAACTTGAACTTGAAAATGAATGTGGGTGTGTGACAGGGTCCTGGAAGTGCGTGCGTCCTGAACAAAATTAGGGCACATAAAAGTCAGGAAATGCCACAATCTAGGTCATGGCTTTTTTTTTTTTTTTAAGTCTGTGCTAACAGTAAATATGAAAAAATGCAGAACTATCCTGACAATAATGATTATAATTACTAATATAAAAAGCATTCAAGATATTCTTTAGGTTTAACCTTGAGAGAAACTGCGAATCAGGAATTAAGGAAAACAATGTTTTCTTTAAAAATGTGTTAAATGCAAGTATCTATTGAAATTGGGTTTTACGGGTACCCTCCCTGCCAGGGGGCATTCCCTGGGCCCTCACACCTAGCACAAGCAGCACACAGTAGGTGCTCACTAAATACCTTCATGAGGAATAAGGAAACACAAAATGTTAAAGATTCCAAAGAAATAATATAAACCTACCAAGAGGGTGCAGGTCTAGGAATTCCATTTTCAAACTTGACTCCAAAAATAGGCATCTCTGCTCTGGGTTAGTGACCGGAGCTTTTGGGAATCCTACTTTCCACGTTCTCACCGTAGACTGATAATGTCATGTGATGGGGAAAGAACTTTGACATAGGAACCGAAAGATGCCCATACTGGCTCCAGCACCAATCGCTTGGACTCTCTGAAAATCCGTTCTGCCCTATGTAAGACGGGACCCCCCCCCCACCTGCCCCTCTTCCCTATCGGATCTTTTAAGAGTCAGATTTGATGACGTTTTCAGAGCTACTCTGCACTGCACGAAACACCTGCCTACAAACTAAACCCTCCTGACTGTCGTCTATGTAAACACATCTCTTTTGCATTTATCGTTGTTTCTATGTCTATCAGGCCAACTTCATTTCCTAAAACGCCACAGAATATTTTAAAAGGGAATGAAAATGCCGTGTCGTCTCTTTTTTTTGTTCCTATCGGTCATGACCTGTGAATTATCTCATTCTTGTTTTTGTGGCTAAATTTAACATAGGAAAATAAGAATTTCTTGAGTATTTAAAAAATATGACATTTTTAAGAAATTCCTCCTTTATCTTATGCACCAGGTTTTTTATTTTTTTCCTTAATGGGTACGTTGGATATTAATTCTGTTCCAGCCCAGGACATTGTATTTACTCTCCCATGTCAGCCTGAGTCTTTTTGAGGCCAGCACATCATGAGTCGAGACAAAAGAGCTCCGGCACCCTTCTCTTCTTTTTACTCCGTGAAGATCTGAGAATACACATGTGTGTTAATGACCCCAAATGACTTCCTTTCCCTCCAACCAAGTTCCTTGACTGTATCACATGGCTAATAACATTTCCCCCAACATGCTGCAATAATGTCAAGACTTCATTAATCAAGCTCAGAACCTGAAAGATCCAAATAGTTCCAAGGAGGTTAAGACATGACAAATCGATTCTGTCCACACAATACAATACAACACAGGCCAACCCTGACGTTTCACAAAACACACTGTTAGCCTAACCTCATTCATTAGAAGGAGCCATGGTTGGATCAATCCTAATTAATAACCAAATTTGAACCTAATTTCAGTAAACACCGTTAATTCTTTTAAAACATTAAGGAAAGAAAAGAAATTAAGCAAGGAAAGAAATTAAGCAAGATGTCGAAGGGGATTTTTTTGGTCAAGATTGATTTTAAAACTGAATCGATTAGAAAAGCATATAATTGCACAGTCAGTGCAAAATAAGGGTGTATAATTAACACAATAAATAGCTCCTTCTTAAATACTTAAAAAGAAGCTTCCCTTCACCTCAATGTTGTTTGGCAACCTGTTTTCAAAAGATAATGTGGACATATATTTTTACCGAGGGGTATGGCCAAATTATTAAAAAATTTAAATTAGTAGCATCTTATTTAATGCCATTTTACTATATTTATTATTCAGAGGTATTAAATGTTTGACTTATAAGATAGTTTCTTGCTTTTTTATTTTAAATTACATAATGCCGATAGGTTAAAACATTATGCTCTTTGGCTAGGAGCTCAGTTGCAGAAACAGGCATATCACACTACAGTTTGTAAATCAGGCGGTATTAATGTTCTCATAAAAAATAGATCACAGATTGTAGAGTTTTAAAATGTGTGACGTTTTCCCATGTATTCTGTATTTAAATTTAAAAAATCAATTTGAAGACAGAAGACCCAATGGGTAAGTGTGTCAGAGAGACCAGACAGACTGGGGGCGGAGAAGGGGGGATGCTTGAAGGTCAGGCCACACCCATGGGCGATGCCCCCTCTCGCTCCCCACTCTGGGGGTCTGCGGCATCGAACAGAACAACAGGGCCAATTTCTCTTTGGCCAAAGGAGGCTGATCAGTCAAGTACCCTGAAGCGGCCTTCCCTGTCTCCTGCCCCAGATATAAAATTGCCGATTTTGTAAAATTCCTGAGCTCTCACGGGAATTCCAAGCCAATGGGAGCCCACGAGGCATCCCTGAAAGAATAAATAGGTTTCCAAACCCAGTGTTTCTCCACGGGGAGAATCAGCACCTTTTGTGAAGAAATCGATGAAAAGCCATCATCTAACAGTAGCTTGATACTCCGTGTAAACACTGCCATTGATTACTCGGGTCCAGGATTTCAGAATAACAAATATGGTAGCGACCCGGAGCTGGCCCTACATCAGGGTTTATGAAGAGACACACAGAGTCCTGCTCTGTGGATGGAGCTGGAACTCGCCCTGCCCCTCCTGGTTCCCTAAATCTACTCCAGAAGGACAGTCATGCCTGGTGACCTCGGGCTCTGGAAGCCCCCTTCTAGGGTTACCCACCGGGTAAGGGGTCTGGGATTCCAGGAAAGCAGGATGGGGCACAACTATGGAAACAGACACCACTGCCTGCAGAGCTGCACAATCACAGCTGAACATGATCGTTTCTGAGTAGAAGACGAGATTTGCTTCTTTTAAAAATAAAATTATTTTATTGATGACTAGTTAGTTGATTTATGATGTTGTGTTAATTTCTACCATACAGCAAAGTGATTCGGTTATACACCTATATATACATTCTTTTTCATATTCTTTTCCATTATGGTTTAGGTTCCTCAAAAAACTAAAAATAGAGTTACCCTAGGATCCTGCAATCCCACTCCTGGGCATATAACCGGAGAAAACTCTAATTAGAAAAGATACATGCACCCCAGTGTTCACTGCACCACTATTTACAAGATCCAAGACACAGAAGTAATTTGCTTCTGAAATAAGATCACTTACTCTCTTCTAGAATGTCTCCTTAATTATGTGATTGCACACGAGAAACACCTCAAGAGAGGTGCCTGTGTCGGGAGCAGAATAGTTGACAGGATGGAAAACGACGCGTGCGTGTTCCAATCTGTCACGGAGGGAAGCAAATTCCTTTTTTAAAAAACAGAATTTTAAACTCTACTCACTGAGCAGATTACTTTGTTTGAAGCACCACTGGATGCATAAAATAGCTCTTACGTTCACACCACGGACACCCCTGTTTCTCTCCGTGTTACACCTCAAGTCCTTCCGTGAGGGGTGGGCCTTGGAGGGAACATTGCCCCAGAGGATGAACAGCCTCCAGGTTGGGGAACTTTCATTTTAAATTAAAGATGGACACTTTGGGCTAAGAATATAACGTCATATAAGTAAGTCAGAAAGGACAGGAATGGTTATTCCCACTAATACTGTCATAATTAAAATCTGCTTCTCCCTCCCTTTTAGCTCTCGGCACTTGCCCAGTAATAAGACCCAGAAGATGACCCCTGACCAACTGTCGCTGAGCTGGGGGTGACCATCAGAGCAGTTCTTTCAGAAAGTCAGGATGACTTCAGAAAAGTTATTTCATACCAGCACTGACCTCCCGGCCCCTGGGAAATTTTCACACATGAGATACAGAGAGCTGAATAGATTAGCAAGTGGAAAACACAAAAGCGTGAGGAAAGCAGAAGCCAATCCCCACCATGAACACTTCCCTGCAGGTATCGTGTGATTTTTCAAAACGGAAAACAGGGAGAAAAACCAGCTGGCCAAGGGGACTGAAGAAACGTTAACTTTCACAGCAGCCTCGAATAATGAATGAGGAGTTAAATGCTGCTGAATCACATTCCCGTCTTCTCTGCACACATCACTGAGAAAGTGTCCGACACTGAGGAAATGTCTGCTTGTGAAGTAAGAGCCCGTTATGGCCTGACCTCCCATGCCTCAGATTAAGGGAGCGTTCCAACACTGCCTGTGTACCAAAGGCGTCCTGACACTGACTGTGTACCAGAGGCGTCCTGACACTGCATACCAAAGGTGTCCTGACACTGCGTACCAAAGGCGTCTTGACACTGACTGCGTACCAGAGGCGTCCTGACACTGCATACCAAAGGCGTCCTGACACTCACTGCATACCAAAAGCGTCCTGACACTGCATACCAAAGGCGTCCTGACACTGCATACCAAAGGCGTCCTGACACTGACTGCGTACCAGAGGCGTCCTGACACTGCATACCAAAGGTGCTCTAACACTGCATACCAAAGGCATCCTGACACTGTGTACCAAAGGTGTCCTGACACTGACTGTGTACCAGAGGCGTCCTGACACTGCATACCAAAGGTGCTCTGACACTGCATACCAAAGGCGTCCTGACACTGCATACCAAAGGTGCTCTGACACTGCATACCAGAGGCGTCCTGACACTGATTGCGTACCAAAGGCGTCCTGACACTGCATACCAAAGGCGTCCTGACACTGACTGCGTACCAGAGGCGTCCTGACACTGCATACCAAAGGTGCTCTGACACTGCATACCAAAGGCGTCCTGACACTGCATACCAAAGGTGCTCTGACACTGCATACCAAAGGCGTCCTGACACTGCATACCAAAGGTGCTCTGACACTGCATACCAAAGGCGTCCTGACACTGCGTACCAGAGGCATCCTGACACTGCATACCAAAGGTGCTCTGACACTGCATACCAAAGGCGTCCTGACACTGACTGCATACCAAAAGCGTCCTGACACTCACTGCATACCAAAGGCATCCTGACACTGACTGCGTACCAGAGGCATCCTGACACTGCATACCAAAGGTGCTCTGACACTGCATACCAAAGGCGTCCTGACACTGCATACCAAAAGCGTCCTGACACTCACTGCATACCAAAGGCGTCCTGACACTGCATACCAAAGGCATCCTGACACTGCATACCAAAGGCGTCCTGACACTGACTGCGTACCAAAGGTGTTCTGACACTGACTGCATATCAAGGTTCCTTTTGGTAAAATTACATTTTACTCTAGAAAGGCCAGTAGTAGCAAAGCTCTAAAGAACCTTCTGGCATCTACAGAGAAGGCCTGAAATCCGAGCTAGCAGACATCCTGATTTGGAAGGTTTTAGAGCTCAGAGCCCATGTCCTCCCTATTGGAGGTTTTCAACTTTAAATCAAAATGCCTAGACTTTTTTTCAGGTGGAGAAACACACCTCAGTCACAAGGGCACAGATAAACACAGCTGCCCCGCACCACGTCCTTAGAGGGCGAGTACCTGTGAGGCGTGTCCTGCACCCTGAAAAGCAGCTCAAGATAAACCCCCATCCCCCCTAAAGGCTGGGCTCCCTGGGCCCCCCTCTGAGGCCCACAGTACCTGGGTGTCCCCCGAGACCACTGCTTCCATAAAGAGCACAGCTGCTTCTCACCTTCACGTGGCCGTTGCCCACACCCTGCGGCTCTAACGTCACCCTCCTGACGTGGTCCCCCTGGTGTCCCCGCCCGCTTCCCACAGTACCACATAGCGGAGGACTCCCAAGCGGCAACCTTCAACACTGCCGATGCAGAAAGAGGAAAAGACTCAGGCTGGAAGCCGGGGCAGGGAGGGTTCCAACGGGACAATAGGGGAGGGTGGTGTTGGGGGTGGGGGGTGTCTAGGTAAAAAGTGTATGTGCACGTGTGTGCATATGCCTGTGTGTGAGTGCATGCCTGTGTGTGCGTGCATGCCTGTGTGTACATGCCTGTGTGTGCATGCCTGTGCGTGTGCATGCCTGTGTGCGTGCATCCTGTGTGTGTGCATATGCCTGTGTGTGCATGCCTGTGTGCGTGCATGCCTGTGTGTGTGTGCATGGCTGTGTGTGTGCATATGTGTGTGCATGCCTGTGTGTGTGCATGCCTGTGTGTGTGCATGCCTGTGTGTGCATGCCTGTGTGTGCATACGCCCGTGTGTGCATACGCCTGTGTGTGCGCATATGCCTGTGTGCATGCCTGTGTGTGTGCATGCCTGTGTGTGTGCATGCCTGTGCACGTGTGTGCATGCCCATGTGTGTTTGCACACGCATGCAGGGGAGAGGCTGGGGAGATACAGGGAGGAATGCAGGCCCCAGAGAACGCATCACCAGAGGCATGCCACGGGGCACCGCATAAAGAAACAGGTGCACCTGTGCAGGTGAGCGGAGAAGGCAAACCCGATCACCATGGGGAAGGAGTAGGAATGCCTGGTGGGAGGAACATGAAGGGCAGAACTGTTAAAAAGAAAGGAAGGAGGAGAGTGTGGCATGGCCTGCACAGTGAAGTGCGTGAACCCCACTGGGGAGCCAAGTCTAAGGGCACTGGAGTGTCTTCAGAGCCCTGGGGGCGGAAGAGATCTGCACCCCGAGATCTCAGCTTCAGCTCCCATCCTCAGGGCCCTGGACCCACAAGGGCCTGAAGGACCGAGTCCTCAGCAGAGACCAGCAATCTGATGTCCATAAAAAAGAGAATCGCTCTGCTTCAATAACCCCAAAACGGACTTCCGAATGTTATTGCTAGCTTTTCTGGAAGTTTCCCCGGCCGTAGATCACTCCTGCCCTGGCAGTCAGGGTGTTCAATCAGCTGTCAAGTCAGGGTCTCTTGCACGAACCGTGAGTCCCACATCCAGAGCAGGTGAGGAGCTCAGGAAGCCAGGACGCCCCCCGGGGGCCTCCTGCGGTGGGAGGTCATGGCCCTCTGGGCGCGCCCAGGGCTCAGCCTGTGTGGTCCCGAAGCGGAGGAGCCTGCGCTACCCTTTACCAAGTGCCACGGTATTTGGATTCAGACACCAAACCTCGGGGGCTCTGACTCCTTGTCGGAAGGGCCAGGACCCAATGCTCACCACCCGCAGCAGTCGCGGCGGAAGGATTTGTGCAGCACGCCTGTGAAACGCCGTGGGCCAGGAGCAAAGGTGGGACGTCCTGATGTAGAAGAGAAGACATCATTCCGCGGCCTCCTGCATCCGGAGACAGACGGCCTGGGAACAAGAGGCACCCGGGCACCCCCACCCTCGCCTCGGAAATACCCAGCAGCGAGGAGAGACCCCGCTTAAGAAAAGAGTAACCCCCGAGGGCTTCCGGAGAGACACCCATTCCGCCCTTTCACGATTTGGGGTCTCATATGAGGAAGTGAGACGATGCATGGGGGGAGGGGGACAGCTGTCCATGGTAGTTTCCCAAAGTGCCCAATTTTCCACCCCAAATCAGGGCACACGTGATGAACCACAGGGAATCAAAACTGGAGCCTAATTCACATGTCCTGAGCCTGGTACCTGAACTTCAGGTGTCCGCTCCTGGAAAGTTCAGTTTCCCTTTCCCTGACCCATGACCCCAGCTCAGCTCTGGACCCCCCGGGGCTCAATCTCACTGCTTTCTCTCTGCCCTTGGAGCTCACAGCAGAGGGTTCAGCTTGGGGGTTATTGGTGCTATTACTTGTGTAATGCCTCCGTCTGCCTGGGACTGTCACATCCTCGAGGACAGGTGCCAACCATCCCCTAAAACTATCGGCTCGCGGCCACGACCAGGCAGAACCTCGACAAGACCCTCGAGATTGGAGTAGGGGGCACATGGATACAAGCAGCTCACTGCATCTATCCTGGATAGCCTGAGCTCCTTTACCAATCTAGGGGAAACCATTGCACAGCCAAGCATTTATCCAGACACTACAGAGTTCCCACCAACCAACCTAGAGCCAGGGATTCCTCACCTGCAATCAGTGAACCAACATATGGACGTCACCTGCCGCAATGAGACGCCCGCCCATCAAAAAATTCTTTGGACAAATCCTCAGGATCTAACAAGACACGTAGGAGAGCTTGCCATCTCTCATTCATGACCAAAAGCATCTTCCAGCTCTTTGCTGGTTGGTCTATAAGCTCGAGGGTCAGCCAAACCCCATACGGATGAAGGTGACCAGAGAGGGACCTTAAACCAGGAAGGATGTCCGGACAGCATTTCAGGGAGGAGTCGAGAATCGTGAGCCCCCCAAGGTGGATTTCCAAGTGAAGAGATCTAGAGCCAGTTGGATCTGGGGCCAGAGATGCTGCTATAAAACCTCGTGGCTATGGAGGGAGGCTAAGCCACACGTGGATACGGTGTGCAGGGGAACCTTTAACTTTTCCAAGGGGCTTGCCGAAGGGAAAATAAGACCCAGGGGCGCCCGTTCCCCACAGCCCACTGGTTCCCTCATTCCCTCTAAGTCTTCCTCTGTTTAATTACGCACGGTGCCGAGCCACCTTGCAAGGATGAGGGTTCTGTTAATGCCGTTTCTGGGGTTGCAGCTCTCCACACCCACACTACGGAACCATCTCGCATCATTACGTGCCGTCTGGAAACACAGTTTGAAGGCTCGTGATCTTCTACCCACAAACAGGAGGAAAATCCAACTGCACAGCTCTCCTTTGTCAGGGTCGACGTTGAGTCTTTGATCTTGAATTAACACATGCAGCCTCATTTCGCTCCTCCTAAAAGAAAGCTAACTTCCTGCCAGCCAATGTTCGATCAGGATCCTTTACAACAAAAATAATTGTTCCATTAAGAGTCAAGATGAGGACTGCCACGGGCCGGCATCTCCGATGACAGCGTCCACTCACACGAGGGGTTCTGTGCCTTAAAAGTCACAGGATACGATATTCCACTCAAGACGTTTAATTTCCTAGTACTCCTTCTAAACGTGGAAATGAAATCAACTCCCTCTTTTTGAAGTTGAACTGGATGAGGTGCGTTCCAAATACAGTTACAGATCCAAAAGCGTAGAATTGTTTATGATTATAGTCTATCAAAGTTTAACAGGGTCTCAGAAGCGCATGGCGAAGGGACAGATTTTTATGTAATGGAGAGAAATAGGAAGATGAGGTGGACCCCGGGGGAGGCCTGGCTCACGGTTCCCCCCATGGTACCCGAGAGGGCATATTCCAGTGACGTCCAAAGCGCAGGGAGATGTCTGTGGTGGGCCTGATGTGAAGGATAAAATAAACCCACTTGGCGTGGAGCTGCTTAATGGCTTCCCTATGGTATACTGTTGATACTTCACTCTTGGATTCAAGCATATTTAAAAAAAAAAAACAAAAAACCTTGGTTTTCAAAGAACTACTAAAAAGACAAAAGTAGGTGGATGTGGGAACCCACACTGATTCTCACGATGATTCTGCCAGATGATGATTCATGTCCAATATGTGGAAATAGGAAATAGGAGACATCTGGAAAAAATCTTGGCATTGCAAGACACCAGAAAAAGCATGGAGAAGGAAAAGAGTGTGCATTAACCCATATACCCAGCGCACGGGAAGAGGAATATATCATCAGAGTCCGCAGTGGATGCAAGACCCCAAAATGATTCAAGTAGACACTTGGGGTATTGGAATCCATTACATGGCAGAAATAAAATGACACTTCTCAGAGGTTCCCCTTTAAAATTACCTCAGAAAAGGAGAGTTAGCTGGGGGAGGAGAGGAGTTTGGACAATGCTTGTAATTATATGGATGTCAGGAAAAGCAGTTAACAACAAAAAGAGGTATTTGAAACATAAGGACAGGGAATAAAGGGAGAGTTGGTTCCCCTAATGATTCTGGAAATGGATGATAAAATCACAACGTTGACTAGAAATTGGACGATATTTCCAGACAGACCTCCCAAGTGAGTACCTCTCATTTTTCCTCCACCAAAAGCTACAAACAAGCTTCCTAACAATGGTGCTATCATTCTAAAAACATCCTGACATCTCTCTAATATTAGGTGCTGGGAGAACTTCTGTCTCGGTGGAACCAGTCCTCCTTTGTGAACTGAGAAGTTCTCAGGCGGGTAGCTCACCCCTATGTCTTTACACCTAAAATCTGTCCCCAACTGGACCATCAAGCAAACTCCATCGCCATATTTATCCCAACTTTAAAACTCACACCAAAATGACATGTAACATAAATGACATTTTAAATGACCCAAGGGCTTTTTAGGTACCATACCTTTCACGTGACCCTTTTAGCAACACTGGGAAACTGTAGGTCAAACATCATTTCCCCTTTTCGTAGGAGAATGTGGTCAAATGACTTGGTGGGACACACTCAGCTTAGATGGTGGGACGCACGCTAGAAGCTGGGCTCTTATTCAACAGAACATCCTTTCCTGAAGACTGTTCCTGACTTGAGAACTAAAAGGGGTCTGTGATCAGAGGAGTTTGGAAAGCCACATGGGAAAAGCCACCCTTGAAGGTTCTGAAGCTTCTATTAAAGGTTCTGAGGTGTCCCAGGGCGGGACTTTAACCACAGCTCATGTCCCCCAGACGTATCTGTCCTTGACACGCTGCTCCATATTCCATTCCAGAGGACACATCCAAGAACGTCCTCAAGGTGGTCTGAGGACCGCGCTTGGGGAAAGAATGAACTGGCCGCCCTTGCCCTTTGGGAGATGCTCAAAACAGAACACACAAAAATAAAGAACTCCAATCAGTCTCAAAAATAATACAAGTAGTTCCAAATACACTAAACAAATCTTAATTTTATTAAATAAACCTCCTAATATGTGACATACAGTAGTAGCACTTTTTTCTGCGTTTTGACTTTATGTATTTCACATCCTAGAAGGAAGAAAATGGAATTTCTTTTTAAATCTAATCTAGATTTTGAAGTCCTCGCTAATACGAACGTGGTGTGGAGCCTCCCACAGAGTTAGTGCTTAATAAATAAATTATGGTTATTATTCATTCATTATTGTTAGTCCAAATCAGCTAATTTATCCAAAGTTTCAAAGAGTTTACACAAAAATATTCATTTTCATTTACTTAAGAAAAAAGTGAAATACCTAGGAAGAAACACGACACCTTCAATATTTAGAACAATGGTTAAATTTAATTTATGGGGAAGAAATTTTCAATGTTCTAATGAAAAATAATAAAGATAATCTCATTCCTCAGTAAGTCTTGACGTCTCAAATCGATGCTACACAGATACTAAGAATAATAAATGAAAAGAGAATAACCAGTTGATATATAAAGTATAATATACAAAAGCACCCTCTTTCTTCAATTTCCATGTGTAAATTAAAAGAAAAATCAATGAAATAAATATATGTATAAATTGAAGACTGTTGAATTCTCAAAAAATGGCAATAAAATATAGTCCCTGTCTCAAAAAGGAACTTTACTTGAGATTCAATGACAGCTAAGAAAGTCTCCTCTATTTACAGTCTCGGAGGAAGTAAGATCCTTTATATTAAAAGTCATGTTAGCTCCAAAGGCATTTCTGGCGAGCACTGCGATATAGGCAAAAACAGCCACAGAACAGTAAGATAGGTGAGCAAATGCCTGAACTCCTCATCAAGGAGGGACTGCAGTGTCTCTGGCCAAGAGCAGCTAACAGAAAACAATGTAAACCGGCACACAATCAGGAAGACTGGAAAAGTCAACCTCTCCTCCTGTATTTACACACGATTAGACATACAGAACTCTCTGCACGTACTTTTTTCTTATTTAGCATGTCCTTGAGGAAAAGATACTAAGGTTACTTGTTTTCTGTCTCTAAAAGTAACAACCGAGACAGGCCCGCCGATTGATCCATCCCCTCGGCTACTCCAAGTGGGGAGGAAAGAGAAGACGCATCTTCCCAGGTGTGGACAAGGCTGACGATCAAGGTGGCGACCCTCGTCTTTGTGTCCAGAACGAGTGAGAAACAGGGCCAGATTCGCCTCCTGGGAAATCAAGGCGCCATGCCCAGCTTGTAACAAAGATGACTCCCTTGTAACCAGAGTGACGAATTTCCTAGAGGGCAGAGAATACGCCAGGATTTCCTGAAGGAAGGGGCCGGGGAGGTCCTATCCTCACCACGTAGGTACAGTGGCATCTCTTGACATAGGCCTAAGAGGCTCACTTCACTACGTCCTCCCCTCAAGGTTTTACTCTAAACTTTGTATGGAATAAACACCCCCTGAAGGTGGTACAATGCTGGCTGTTTGGGCTGGGATCCCCCTGATCTGCCTCAGGTGGGGTGAGGCTCAGACTTGGGCAGATGACCTCTGACCTGCTCCACGTCACAGGCAAGGTAGCTCCCTGTGCTTATTTGTTTAACCTCATGGCGCTCCTCCAGGACAGGACCTGGGAGGTCTGCCCACAGCCCCAAAGGAGTAGGTTCATTTCTTTGGGGTCCTCAGCAATCCGTACCAGCACCACCCATTTAGAGAAAGGCTTCGGAAGGTCTGCTTTCCTTGGCAAGAGGGCCAGTGGAACAGCATACAGACCTTAGATTCAGTTTTAGAGCAATGGGAGTTGGGTCAAGACTCCAGAATATTCTGAACGACGAGTTCCTCTTGCTGGGCCCTCCCAGATCAGGATCTTCTTATCTTGAAGAATGGAAACTGATTCGTGCTCTGATTAGCACTTGGACCCTGTCGCCTGCCTCTTTTTTTTTTTTTTTTTTTTTTGCGGTACGTGGGCCTCTCACTGTTGTGGCCTCTCCCGTTGCGGAGCACAGGCTCTGGACGCGCAGGCTCGGCAGCCATGGCTCACGGGCCCAGCCGCTCCGCGGCATGTGGGATCTTCCCGGACCGGGGCACGAACCCGTGTCCCCTGCATCGGCAGGCGGACTCCCAACCACTGCACCACCAGGGAAGCCCCCGCCTGCCTCTTATTTCCTATAAGACAGTAGGCTAGTTCAGGGGCTCTCAATCCAGACTGCTCCCCCCGTTTCCCCAAACCCCAGGAGATATTTGGCCTTAACCTGGAGACATTTCAGTTGTCACAACTGGGGGAGGGAGGGAGCTACTGACATGTGGTGGGTGGAGGCCAGGGATACTGCTAAACATCCTACAGTGCACAGGGCACTCCCCACAGCAAAACATCATCCCACCCACAACGTCAATAGTGCCAAAGCTGAGAAGCCCTGGGCTAGTTGGTTTCTTCAACTGTAAAATGGGTAGAATAATAGTAAGCATAAAAAGATTCAGCACTGGGCTTCCCTGGTGGCGCAGTGGTTGAGAGTCCGCCTGCCGATGCAGGGGACGCGGGTTCGTGCCCCGGTCCGGGAGGATCCCACATGCCGCGGAGCGGCTGGGCCCGTGAGCCATGGCCGCTGAGCCTGTACGTCCAGAGCCTATGCTCCGCAACGGGAGAGGCCATAACATGAGAGGCCCACGTACCACAAAAAAAAAAAAAATGATTCAGCACTGTGCCTGGCCCAAAGGACACAGTCAGTACACATCAGCCCCTTTCTCTTTCTCACTCTGACCCTCCAAAGCCGGGATGTTTCTGCTCTGGCCGAGATCTGCCGTGTCTAAGCAGAGGTTATAATTCAATGTCAGATGCAAACAGACAGGTTTACATGGAGGGCTGACATGGGATGTCTGTCGACTGTGTCAAATACACACAGGAGGTAAAGGGCTGGTGAAGCCACAGCCCATCCACCCTAACAAGAGAGAAGCACGCACCAGCGCAGGGCCTGAAGCAACACAAGCTTCTCCCCAGACTTCCAGGGCCGGAAATGGAATCACTTCAGGTTGGACAGACACCTCCAACTCTTCCACATCAGAGTGGCTGCGTGTTTTAGACAAGAAGACAGAAATTCCATTTTCAAAGCTCTCTGCTTTGAATGCAGCCTGGGCGTGCACTATCTGATGAGCCAGTGTGTAGAGAGGGGCTGTGATTCACAGACAGTCTAATTAGTAAATAAAAGGAGAATGTGTTTCTTCCCCACGTTGTTGGCAAGGATCTGGGTATCAGCAGGTTAAAGTGTTCTGAGAAGCTATGAGGCACCTACGCTGTTCCCATCATTCCTTAGAAATACTACAATTCTGCTTCATTAAGATTCTCTGGGCTCCCAAGACTGTGGTTTGGGAAAGTCCCTTTCAAGAGTCACTCTGTTAGGAACCATCAACCTTTGCCATGGTAGCATTTATCAACAGGCCACAGGGGCTATTTTCTCTGATCAGTGTAGTTAATTTCAGCATCTATCTTTTTGCAGCTGTGTGACAGATGACCCTATTCTATATCCAAGTGAGTCCGAAGATTAGTGAACACATGACCTAATTCACCCAGGAGACTGTCCCTTTATTTATGGTCCTAGGCCACTGGGATCACTCCCTTCTCAGGACAACTGTAGCACTTGTTTTCTCTGCTGTTTCTCCTGCAATTTGATCATTTACTCTTAACTTGTTATTTATTTCATGTGTATATCTCTTACCTCTCTTACTTCAAGGAACTTGAAGCGTCCTTCTCTGGACACTGCAAGGGTCACAGAATAGAATGGAAGCTTTACATAAACGTGGGCTCCTGTGGTTAAAATATGTAAAAGACTTCTTGCGCAAACTCAATTTTTGCCAAGTATAAATGGTTAATTTCCCGGCCTATGGCAGTAACTCCTGGGAAGAGGTTGCCTTTCCCACTGCCTCAAATAATTGAGAAAATCAGGTTACTGAGCAAAATAAGAGCTTAACTTTTGGCCCTTTCTGAGGAGGCATGAATTCAAAACCCTAATCAGTTTAAGGAGACACCATTCCCACACTGCTGAGGCCTCTGGAAAGACACGACGTCACTGTGTACAAGCCCAAATTAATTACCTAGAGAAAACATCTGAAGATCTGCGTGGCCAGCCAGGGAAGTGGGAAAATAAACAAGTCAGCAAAGACTGAAATCCAGTGAAAGGTTCAGTGAGTTTAACTGTTGAACTCAGAGTAAGAGCCCCAGCACTATACTGATAACTACGAGATTGTAAAACAACCAATGATCTAATGCATTCATATTTGCTTATGATATCTGGAGAATATAAGACATTCTGTCAATTAATCATATCTCCATGGAACGTAGGACTCCGCCAAAAGGGATTTGGCAATTTAAACTGGAGATATTCCGATTTCCATTGGTGGATTCTAAATAGCCAATATGTTCAAGGGATCCTCGAGGGGGCATTTCTCAGAAACAACGCTTTCCAAAGTTCTCAGGCAGTTGACACTCTGTCTCAGTTAGGTAATTTGAACTCTCCCTGAGTTATATGGCTTCTAGCATCCTATTTTCAAAAGCACGTCAGAACTCACTTAACTTGTACACATTGGAGCACAGCAAAATAACTCCTAGGAGAATCGAAAACAGGCATTAGTAGCTCAAAAAGCAGGCCTGTGATCTGAACCACTCGATGTAAATTCTGTGACGCTCAAGCCTTTATTCATTTATGGCATTTACACCCGATTAGCACGTGCAGGACCCACTTTGAGAACAGTGGTGGCAGATGAAGGAGACCAATTTCTCTTGCTGACGTGCCAACCGAGAATACGTTTCTTTGTTATCTGACCTTGGGATGAGAGAAAGGGAACCAGACCTGAAGTCCCAGCTCAGTCATGCTCTGGGTGTTTCCCATCGTTAAACTGATTATTTTAACATCACGTCCGAGACAATAAGTGGAAGTTTAAAATTTCCTCTTTCAGTGGGAGGAAGGCCCTCTTCCCGGCTCATGCTATGTGAACCACAGGACCTGAAATAGTTATGCTCAGGGCGAGAAAAGACAGAGCTCCGATTTCTGTTTAAAGGTTGTAATCCTAAATCATTTAGCTAGTCCCCTGAATTTTGAAAGGCCATCTGAATCCATTCAATAATTACAGCCTTGGGCTTCCCTGGTGGCGCAGTGGTTGAGAGTCCGCCTGCCGACGCAGGGGACGCGGGTTCGTGCCCCGGTCCGGGAAGATCCCACATGCCGCGGAGAGGCCGGGCCCATGAGCCATGGCCGCTGAGCCTGCGCGTCCGGAGCCTGTGCTCAGCAACGGGAGAGGCCACAGCAGTGAGAGGCCCGCGTACCGCAAAAAAAAAAAAAAAAAATTACAGCCTTTTAAAACACAAATTCAGAATGGTTTAACCCAAAGCTTGCCAGTATTTTATTTTAAATAGTCTTTATTTAATAATAAGGTACAAAACCCAAAGTGGGCAATGGAGCAGACAGTTGAGGGAGCAAGGTCAGGCCAGGAAGGACCACGGAGGTCCTGTGACCTTCCCACCTTGACCTTCCTGTGCCAAAGTGGAAGGCAGGGCCTACGGTGTATGTTCCCGTGTCCCCGATAAGCACAGACCTAGCCTCTGCTGACACCCTGGCCACAGCAAGGGCTTCCCCAATGCTCGGATTTGAAAAGAAACACTTAAAGACCCTTTCCTTGTTGGGGTGGGTGTCAGATGCCCCCTGTGAGTGAGATGTGACCTGCCATCTCCAACGATGCTTCGCCAGCTCTGAACGGACATGGGCCAGGTCCCTGTCAAGTCGAGAAGTCAGCCAAAAATATTTGGAAAGCTACACCTGGATAAATCTACCTTGTTACATACAATGGGTAGATTTTTGGTTAAAATTCAAATGAATCAGGCTAGAAAACATAAGACCAGAACAGGAAGTCTGAAAAGCACCGAGGCCTGGGGAAGTGCTACCAGGTCTGCAGCTGGTGGAGGGGAGAGGAGATCAAGGAAGAGGGTGGAATGGACACATTCTCTTTACGAGCGAGAAACACCGACTCTGCCTGACCCCCGATGCTTTAAGTTACAAGAAAAGCAGAGTAGTGTTGATACAGGTCTCCATTTCCTATCTGTTGAAAGTTCCACTTTTTGTAGTTTGAAGGATTTCTTTGTTAGTTCAGCGTGCTTATAATTCAAGTTAGACACACATACAGAAAAAGAATCTGTGGTATGAACAGACTTGCCTCTCCTCTCAAGGATGCAGCCTGGAACTAGCTAGAAAAACCTCCCAAGTAAGAGAAGGAACAGCACCTGAAGATGAATTATAGTTGATAAAGTTGATGATGAAAGATATAAAAATGTTTCCACATACTTCATTTATTCAAAAACCTATCCAGGTACTACCAGTGCCACCAACTGTCAACATATTTTTTAAAAGAATAATGTTGGTTCTTCAGCAAATAGCTGAAAAGAAATGAAACAATTTTCTGTAAAGTAGAATTTGCTGAATTTCAAAAGTGCGAGTCTGTGGCCCCACATGCCCTGCGCACAACAGAAGGGAGAGAAGAACTTGCACCCTGGCCCTGCTGAATGACACCTCCAGTTCCAGAAAGCAGGCAGAGGTCCACGGGGGCCCCTCCCTCCATTCCAGATGGCCCCAGCTGCTGTGGGTCCCACTGACCAGCCAACTGGCCATGCTGTCTCACGGCCCCGCCCAGTTTCCATGGTGACCCCCAGACAGATACAGGATGTGGCACTGTCCCCGGGTAAGGACCCTCTCTCAAAACAACTGCCTGCCTTCAAAAGAAAATAATCTTTATCCAGGTCTGTGATTCTTCAAGTAAGAGAGAGGCAGAGTACTTGCTTAGAGAAAACTATTATAATTTTGCATTTGGGAAACAATAAATAGTTACTGTTTCTGTAAATAAATCGAGACAAGTATGTTATGAACTTACAATTGTTTAAAAATTCTAATTTGAAGAGAAGGCTCTAGAGTTCCATATAAATGTTCTCTTTTTTCAGAAAAAGGCTGAGTTTAGTTCTCATGCACTAATGCCGAAGAATGCTAGTGACTCAACAGATTTTCTGCCAATATACTTGTTCCTTCTACAGTCAAAAAAGGAAATAAACCAATCACTGTCTTGGCGTTAATTGCCACCAATAATTACAATCTTCGGGAAGAGCAGTTAAGATTCCTCAAAAATACTGCTGAGTTTGGTTTTGCTTCATTTGTATTGCTCTGGGGAAATGATTGAAACGGTAATCAGGCTTTAACACGACTTGCTGATTATTCGGTTGTTTTAATGCCATTTCTAATGACTTCCACAGTGATGGTAATTCAAGAGAAACCACTGTCATCAGAGCTCCGGCTACTCACCTTCTGTCCCTTTACGCCATGGCAGTCGCATTTCCCACAGCCAGAGCCAGCACACACACCCTGGAAATAAGAGAAAACATCTTTCAGTAGAAGAGCACCTGCAAACTGAGGTCCGGAGCTGAACTGAAATGATCTTGGCATCTTCAGCTATTTATGGGTTAGCCCTACCCTTTTCGTATGAGCACGACTCTCGGGAATTGTTCTAACAGGCTCTCCGTACTTGTTCAACGGTCCATCTCTTTTGCCCTAACAGACAAAACAGCAATCCGGGAGTGGGACACATCAAAGCATCGCTCAGTCCAAAAAGCGAAGGCTGTCACACGTTTAGAAATGGACTCTCCATTCCCCATAAAACAGCAGGAACCCACTCCTATCTTCAAGGCTACGAAAGTATCGCACTTCTGATTCAGGAGTTTCAGACCTGAGACCACGGGAGATTGGAGTGGCAGGGGAGGAGCCCATGCTTCGTCCCTCACATCCCCAGAGACACAGATACATGCAAAAAAAAAAAAAAAAAAGTGTAGAAAGGACAAAAAAGAAGCAGCCCAAGCCTTAGAGAACTGATTTTTAATTCAATTAAAGCTGGAGTGTTCAATCAAAGAACATTCCACAACAAGATCCTCCTTGTAGCTCATTTCTAACATTTAACTTAATGTTAAAACACAAGATAAAGAATCCAAGTATGTAATACGAGCTGGAGAAGAAGGAAACCGCACGTTCAAATGCCCACCGGGTGCAACAAACGATCAGCCACCATCTTATTTAACGAGATACGTGTTACCATCCCCAATTTACAGACGCGAAAACTGAGTTAGGAGGTTTTAAATAACGCGCCAGGACCACGTTGAGACGAACTCAACTTCAACTCCCATCATGGAAAACTCCCAGTGCATTAAAAGACAAACATATGATGGTGCTCAATACATTTGCAATTTCCTTAGAAGAATCCAAATTCTAAACCAAAAGAGACATAGATATTGTGGATAGAATGGAAGAGGGCGTGATAGGAATATTGATAATCTAGCTAATGAGGTTTATTAGTGGCTCGATATTAAGTGTGAGATAAAATGTATATCTAAGTGCTGCTTCCAGCAATACAGTTTCTGGAAAATAAAACCATACCATTAACAATACCGTGATCGTGTGAAGTCTGTTTTTTTAACAACGTACTCAAGTCTTAGTTCTCCTGCCTTGGAAATCTTCTGCATGAAACAGCTACATCTGGAGATATTTATTTCATAAAATAAATCCGAACAAGTGGCTCCAAGACAGTAAGCTGTTCTTAATTTTACATTCTGGAAACGGAGACAACTGACAACAGTCCAAACGGACCCCAGAGGTTACAGATCTGTTTCTTTCCCTGACTCATCTTTCAGGCAATTCTCAGCAGGCACGCTCATAAGCTCCTAACATTGCAGGTCAATCCATGTGCACAGTTTTGCTTCAGAATCTGGGTTTGGGTGACCACTCAGAGTTGTCCAAAGAGATGAGGCTAAAATCTCAAACCTGTGCCCCAGAAATTCATCCCAAATGCACAAATATAAAAGAACCAAGGGACTCCAGGGATGAGCCTTCCTCAACAATCCCCAGGAGAGGGCTATCTGCTCCCAACCCGGTGTGCATGAAATGTGGGTTATATGCCTCTGTTGTGACCCTTATCACATGTTTCTCAGAGTCCTTTGCATGTGTGTGTCCCCGGACCCCGGAGGCCCAGAGCCTCTCACCCAGCCTGATACAGTCTGTATTTCACCTGTGACCACATCGGTTGTAAAACCCACAACAGGAAATAAAGAACATCACTGACTGAACCATGACACACCCCCTCAACTGTTCGATCTACCCCAATTCCTAGTTGTTAAAACATTAATAAAGGAACATTGGAGACAACCCAGTGACACTGGTAGGTCAACTTACAACGTATAACTACATCACGGCACTGTGGGAAAATACTCCAAAAAGGAACTCGGCGATGAGTGTGGGACTGTTCCAGATCCCCAGACCAGCCAGGGAAAAGGGGAGGTTCTGGAATGCCTGGGCCCCTGGAGCCGCCCGAGGCTGCTAGGTTAGCCCCCAGGCCAGGGGAGCCCAACAGGTGCGGCAGCCTCGAGTCACCTGGCCTCCGGGTGGCCTCTTCCTTGCAACTGTCCCATCTCCACAACTTTCCTGCTTCTGAGCCGGGTCCAGACACCCACCTCTGCTCTTTCAACTCTGCTGGTTATCCAGAAGGATACCAGAAGGAAAAGTCAATCAGGCCAAGACCCACTGACTTAGGAAATGTCCACCCATCACCCAGGCTTAGCTGGGGGAACCCAACAACAGCCCAGGGTGGTAACGGACTTTTCTAACTACAGTTCAACAACGGCGTCTTCAAAACTTCAGATTAGGTGGGAATGTAATGACTGAAGCTGAGAATGGCTGTTGGTGATTCTGAGGTTTCCTCTTCTGAAATGCTGCTAAAATCTCAGAAGTTCATCTTTATTCAGTTTGAGGGAGGTTATAAAAATGAATTTCCTGGAACTGTTCCCTGAAGCTATTGGTAAATGCCTTAATTCAGGGGTCCCCAACTGCCGAGCCGACGACTGGTACCTGGTCCCCGGCCTGTTAGGAACCGGGCCGCACAGCAGGCGGTGAGCAAAGCTTCATCTGCCGCCCCCCATCGCTCCCATGACCACCTGAGCCATCCCCCCTCCCCTCCCCCAAACCCAACTGTGGAAAAACTGTCTTCCACAAAACCGGTCCCTAGTGCCAAAAAGGGTGGGGACCGCTGCCTAAATTGCAGGGGACCCCAGAAAAGAGGTCACAGGGCCCCAACGATGGATGCTGAGGTCAAATTGTTTCTTGAGCTTTTGCTACAGAAACACACCCAGCGTGTGTGGGTAACAATCCAGCAGTTTTTCCCTGGACAACACTTCAGGTCATGACAACTACTGGGGGGAAATCGGAGATGAGAAAAAGGACTACAGTCTTATTATAGGCCCCATTAAAGGACCCTCCCCCCGCCCCTACCAGCTTACTTCAAGCAAAAAAATAAATTCTTAGTCCCAGACAAGACACTCATACCTCCTTATCTGCTTTATTCACATAGGAAATTTTATGACCCCTTCTGGCCCTAGAAGACAATTCCAAAGAATTGATCATTCTAAGAAGATCTAAATGATGGTCAAGTTTTCAGAACAAAAGGCATTTTTAGACCATGATTTTTGTTTCACATTCTGGGTGGCCTAGCATTTCATGTAAATGGCTCTGTTTAAAAAAAACCGAATTTTTAGAATAACAAACAAACATCATGAGAGGCACATTTACTTTGCTAAATGCAATCTACTTTGAAATATCACTCCTCTGGCCCTTTACAACTGCTGTCATAGAATGCCCCAGGAGGGATATCACCCTGGCATGTAGAGTCATTTTAGCTGTGACTCAGGGGTGCGCGGATAAAAAGGACAACAATGACGTCCCGAGTGTCCTTTTCAATCTGGTGTAATGTCTGATTTTGAAATAGCTCATTAAATAAAAGCCTTCAGTCATGCAAGTCTCAACGCTCCGTTATGAATTACTATTTGAAAGGGCGAATAAACTGTATGAGTTACTCAGAGTCACGATTTTGCAGGTGACCTAACATGCTAAAGGCCATGCCACAAATTTCATGATTTCCTGAGGAATTACATTCCACGTCCAGACCTCTCAGCAAAATCCAAAGAGAGAAGGCGGCCCCCCTGGCCCCGGCGGCTCCCTCCTGGCTGCATCCCTGAGGGGGCGGACAAGTCTGAAGCCTGGAAGATACTGGGTTCCAGTCAGCTAGCTCCCATCCCATCTGTTTCCAGAACAGGAAGAACTTGTACATTCTGTGAAGTACTGACACTCCACTCTGCCCTCCCCGGAGTGCAAGGTCAAGTAAACCAGCTCAAAGTCCCCAGAGGCAGGCCTGTGCTTCTTCCCGGGAGACGCTCACTTAACCTACAGTCACGACTGACGAAGGTGGTCATGAAGACAGTCTCCACTTGGAAATGGGGGATGTGGCGAAAGACCCCAAAGGTCAAAAAGTTGTAGGTCTTTTGGTCCATCTTGTAGAAGTAGACCGTCCCTGGTCCACAGTGACACGGGTCACTCAGACCAGTGAGGGTAAAAGAACCCTAGAAATTTCTCAGGGGGGAAAGCATCACCATGTGTACCCCTAAAACCATAGGAAAGCTTAATGAAAACCAAATCACACTTGACAGCCAATAATTTACCACGAGAGCATAACAAATTCCCTTCAAATGGAAGCAGACCTGAATTAATAGTATTTGAAACAGAGAAGAATACATCAGTTCTCCATGAAGTCTGCAGGACACACACAACTTCAATAGCAGAGGTCAACTTTAAATGCCCACAAATAGTACAACTGGAGAGGAATGCAAAATGTACAACAAAGTCATCCCTAAATCGAATACCTTTTATATTCTGTGCGAGTATTTTTATACTTTTCACGATAGGATAAAACAATGAATGTTATTCACATTTTCTTTCATGCCCCAATTAAAAATTTCCAGAGAGTCAAACCATCAGAATTAATGCTATAAAGTATGCTAAGTTCCAAAAATTCCCCAAGATTTATGATACACAGTACTAGTGCCAAAGAAGGAAGGGGAGTGACGAGGGTCAATGCCTTTCATTTGAAATAAAGTCTATTTCCGGTCTTTCTCTGATCTACAGACTGACAGAAAGCTCTTCCCGACATTACAGTGA
The DNA here is from genome assembly GCF_964374135.1 of Grampus griseus. Classification (NCBI taxonomy): domain Eukaryota; kingdom Metazoa; phylum Chordata; class Mammalia; order Artiodactyla; family Delphinidae; genus Grampus; species Grampus griseus. The sequence continues at coordinate 2,884,890 of NC_139012.1, read as the reverse complement.
GTTCTAGGTGGGGAGGCTCGCTAATTCCATTTAGAGAGAGACTTTTTTAGTTAACCAAGGAAGCCAACTGCCACATTACTCTGTGTGTGTGTGTGTGTGTGTGTGTGTGTGCATATGTGTGCGTGTGTGTGTGTGTGAGAGAGAGAGAGAGAGAGAGAGAGAGTAAGAATGCCCACTCATGCTAATTTGTTAACTGTGACATACCTTCCGCAGGAAAGCATATTTGAAATGAGTTAAACAGAGTGAAGTCCTCAATTGTCTGAATTTTTTCCTGCTTCTGAAGGGAGATAGACCTTTACCATCCCCACTGTAACAATTTTTATGTGTTTCACATCCCGCCAAATAGGGACAAGTGGAGCTCGGCCAAGTCTAAACAGCTTATCTTTCAAATTCCTTTTCACATTCTCTGCGCTGTGCAAAATGTCAAAATAGTTTTGTGGTGATAGGACGATCCCCATTTTCTTCTTGGTCGTAGCCCTTCTTCGGGGAATCTTGTGAATAATTATCTACCCCACTAAAGAAATATGTAGAGACACAGGAATGTATTTTAGGACTACTAGGGCAGAAATTGGAAGCATGCAGAAACCAAAAGCGGAGCTTCCAGACTCCCCAGGGTCGGGGGTCAAGTGGGACAACCCTTCTGGAACACGGTGAGGCAGCGTCTCCTGAGCTGAGCGTCACACACTGTCTGGTCCCACTCTTGGCACCTGTCCCACAGGTATGCGGGCAGATGTCCATCAAAAGTCATGTCATACACTGTCATTACCAAAACCACTTCCCAACATTTGCCCTTATCACATCCCACTGAAGTGTGGTCTTTTCATTTCTATTATTTTTAATTCTGTATCATTACTCCCAAGATGGTAGTATGGCGAATAAAAGATGACCTCCTCCCCCCCAAAAAAGACTCAATGAGCTCACACTCTTTTTGGAAACTAAAACATCATAAAGAAATAGAGAGTATATATGGGAGATTTTAATATGTATGTCCTAATTCCCATCCTGTTTGTGATTTTTAACTAGGGTATGCTATTTTTGGTAATTCTTGTTTTAAATGTTAATTTACTGCCATGAGGTTCTGCAAAATGGCTGTCTATGCCTCCATGGACCCCCTGCCCAGAGAGGATTGCCCTGAAAGAGAACCTTAAAACTTCTCCAACAGGAGGGGAGGGACGGATGGGAGCTTGGGATGAGCAGATGCAAACTATTCTGAATAGGATGGATAAACAACAAGGTCCTACTGTATAGCACAGGGAACTCTATTCAAAATCTAGTAATAACTTATAATGGAAAAGAATATGTACGTATATGTATAACTGAAGCACTCTGCTATACAGCAGAAATTAACACAACATTGTAAACCAACTATTCTTCAATAAAATAACTTTTTTTTTAATTACGAAAAAAAAGAAACTTCAACAGGAGAGCACACACAGTATGACCCCATCCCATTAAGATCAAGAACAAATGAAACTATCAACGGTGAGAGTCAGGAGAGTGTTGGCCTCCGGTGGGGTTGCCTAAGAGGTTTCTGGGTGCTGGGACATTCTCTGCTTGATCAGGGTGAATGGTAACACGTGGAAAAATTCATTGAGCTGTGAATTTACAATGTTTGCACTTTGCTGTGCTTTAATAAGATTTTCCTTGAAGGCATGCTCAAGAATGTTTATTGCAACACTCTACGAAGTAGCCCGAACTAGAAACAGCAGAATAAAAACACAGTGGTCTGGATTCACGGAATGAGACCCCTACCCACGGAGGAAGGTCGGCTATGGCACAGATGGGTCTCATAGACTTAGTACCGAGCAACCTGGAACCAGGCACAGAAGGACAAGCCAGGAGATTCCGATTATATAAAGTTCAAAACTAAATAAGATGCAGTTGCAGAGTGGTTACCCTAGGGGGCTACTGGTGACTAGAAGAGCACTCAAGGGGCTTCTAGGTTTCCTGAAATGTCCTGGCTCGTGACCTGGCTTCTGATCCACGCACATAAGGGACACTGTGTCTTTATGATTTCACACATTTCTTCAATAAAATCTACCTCTCCCCCAAAAAGTGTGCCTAGGATTTAACAATTAATAACAAGATAAGATAACGAACAAGAACCTACTGGATGGCATGGGGAACTCTACTCAGTGCTCTGTAATGACCTACATGGGAAAAGAATCTAAAAAAGAACGGATACATGTTTATGTATAACTGACTCACTTTGCTGTACACCTGAAACTAACACAACACTGTAAATCAACTATACTCCAATTAAAAAAAAAAAAACAAAAATCAGGGTTTCCCTGGTGGCGCAGTGGTTGAGAGTGTGCCTGCTGATGCAGGGGACGCGGGTTCGTGCCCCGGTCCGGGAAGATCCCACATGCCGCGGAGCGGCTGGGCCCGTGAGCCATGGCCGCTGAGCCTGCGCGTCCGGAGCCTGTGCTCCGCAACAGGAGAGGCCACAACGGTGAGAGGCCCGTGTACCGCAAACAAAACACAAACAGAAACCAAAAAACCCCAAAACACTATGATGCAGAATTACATATAATACACATAAAAAATTAAATGAAATATTAACAAGTGTGAACGAATTCCACTAAAGTAAAAGACAAGAAAACCCCATTATTATAGCTACTTTTATGTAATGTTGTCTAAAGTTTCTAACCAACAAAACTGTTGATGAAAACAAAAAAAAATTAATAACAAGATAGAGAGTAAATTATAGCTAAACGTTGCAGTATAATAATAATTTCTTAAAAGCCTACATTTGTACAGCATTTTTGAACTTCCAAAAATATGCTTGGAATTGTGGATTGAAGGGTGACTGATCTCCAAGGAGCTCACAGTCCACGTGCTTTCACCTGCATTTGCTTGATCGTTATTCTATCATCGTTTTTTGTTTTTTTTTTTTTGATAAATGTAAGATAGATGTGATTCCAAAGATGTGAAAATAATTTCTCATCCTTAATCCAATAGAAAAGAAGTTAGTTAAGTAAAACAACATTTCTGTTCCAGTCAATCATGGAAAACGTGGAAGCAGAATGTCCCCACTACTTTTTAGACTCACAAAACATTTCTGCTCAAATGTGAAAACAACTACCAGTGTGATATATTCTTGGCAAAAAAAAAAAAAAAAATGAGCATGAAACATTTGAGAAACAAACTGATCTTGGAATACGCAGCATCTCTCGTAGTCTGACTAAGAAATGACTTTGCAGAGTCTGGTGGGCTCCCAGCAAACAACACAAGGATATGGGGATGTCTGCGTGACCATTGCCATGGGACGGCAGTTCTGTCCTCCTGTTTCCCGCATCGTACAATTCTGGTGACTCATTTTCATTTCTTTTCTTCCATTTCTCCCACTTGGTGGGGGTGGATGTGGAATGTCCTTGCCTGGGAGTGGGATAAACTAGAGGGGGTGATGGTGCAGCCCAGCACTTCTCCTCCAGGTCATCGGTGGTCCTGCTGCAAACAGATGTGACTATAATTAGCTGCCACATGACAGCGGCTCAGATGACTGTGTGTGAAACAAGTTGGTGGGCTGAGGACGTCCACTGGGACCCACAGGTGGAAACGCTGCCTGGAGACGGGAACTGGGCGGGGGCCCTGGGGGCTGCTGACTCACTGGCCTGAAGGACAAATGCGGAGGAGTCCATTGCGGCAAGTTTTTAGCCCAGGGGTCATCCGAATGAGCCAGAATGTTCTCCCAGAGCCACTGGCTGCCCTGTCCAAGGCAGGCGTGTGGTCCCAGAGGCTCCCGGCCCTTCGTGAGACTGACATTTCCTACCTTCAGAGGGGAAACCTCCCAGCAGGAAGTTTCTGACTCTTAGCTGCTCTCTCCAGGTTCCCTGAACGCTTTTCCCACCTGCCCGTCCTCCCATCCAACTCCCCACGTTCCACCTGGACTCGCCTCGTCCGTCCGAGACTCTTCCTCGAAAGCCACAAACTTGTACTTTCCAGCCACCCTTTGAAGAACAGCACATCTTACCCAGTCTGGCATGAAAAAAAAAAAGTTGGACTATTTCCTCCAACTGGAAACACGTCAACTCCTCCATCGTGTTGAAGTACATGGAGCTGTCCCTGCTATCTTTGGTTTTCATCTTTCCTCACTCCCCACCCCAGTCTGGCTCTTTCACTCCAAATCCAGCCTCTCAGCCTGTCCTGGTCCAGCCACTGCCACTCAGTCACCCACCTTCACTGAATTCCGCTTCCAGGTCTGGCCCACAGTGGGGGTGGGAGCCTCAGCAGGAAGGAAGCAGCCCAGGTGGCCTGTGCCCTTCATTCATTCACACGGAGTCTCAGCATTCCCTGGTACTCATCTTCCACCTGATCCATTATACGATCTTAGCATCTACTGCACACCTGGAATAGGGCAGGTATCCCCCTGCCCCACGATACTAAGAAGGCAGAGTTGGGTATCTTAGCGAGAGGGATGAGAAAGTGAGAAACTCCAGCATGAGGCGCCTCACCAGAGAGTGAGAAGAGTCCCACAGACACACAGGGGAGAAGCCCTATGCCCCACCCGAGGGGCTCCGGGATCCCAGGGTAGGTCCCGCTGGAGTGAGAGGGGAGGGCGCTGGCCTGGCCAGAGAGGGCGGACGTGGGGAGGGGGCTTTGCTACAGGGTGCTGGGAGGGGGGGGCACAGAGGGACATGCCAGTAGGCAGGACAGAGCCAAAGGGCATCTTAGAAAGGGAAGTGGCAGGGGAGCTGTGCCCTCCTAGGAAGAGGGAGGGCCGGCGGCGGCTACTGGCAGTAGGCACGGGTACGAGGCGGCAAAGGGTAAGACGCCAGCTCCTGAAGCAGACGGGGAGTCGGATTTTGAGGCTTCATCACGGCACGTGCAACCTGCCGAGTTTACCACTCAATTTAAAAGCACGTTTTGAAGCAGAAGTACAGGGTGCTTTCTGCACATCCATCAGTCTCACTAAATGCACTTGGAGCAGGAAACACGCAACACAGCGCTTCGGTTAGAACTGCTTTCAAGGGTTGGAGAAGGAAGAGAGAGGAGAACAGGAAGGAGGGGGTGAGAGGAAGGGGCAGGAAGGGAGGAAAGGCAGGGGGCAGAGTGTGAAGGGAGAGATCAGGCACTCCAGCCCACCAGGTGCCCGAGGCCTCGTCCCACTTGGATTTGGGTGGGACTCATCAGAGTCGCCCCCTTTGACCGCCTTCACTGGGGTCTCCCGCTCTCACCCCTCATGTGAATCCCACATTCACGCTGTTTCCTCTAACATCCCCCTTGCGCTCTTAGCAACATCATGTCGACACAGTATCTTAGAAATATTGTTGCCAAGATGCCGCACATCTACAGGAAAGCAGATCTGAGGAAGAGGTTAGACGTGGCCCCCTGGCCTTGAGGAACAGCTGAGGTCGTTAGACGTGGCCCCCTGGCCTTGAGGAACAGCTGAGGTCCCACTCCAGGACCTTTTCTGCATTCTAGCTGCAGAAAAATTCCTCATCAGGTCTAAAATTTTAATCCAAAGAACACAGTGAGCTTCTGATGCTTTTCCTTCTGGGACCCAGGAAATACACTGCAGATATACTACATACGCTACATTAAGTAAGAAACTCCAAGCAGCCTAGTCTAGCAGGGCACCAGCTCCATTTACTGGACAGCTATCGGCTGGGGGGCTTTATGCAGAGTGGTTTTCCCTTCCATAGGACTATCTTTAACAAGATGCCTTGAGGATCCGCTTGCTCTAGGAAAGCACCGGGGAACTCGCACAGAGGCACGAAGATGGCTTTACACTGGGTATGAAAAAGTGGAGTCAATCTTCTGTTTAATCCCACGGTGTTCCAGCTCCAGACGCTTTAAGGACCCTATAGTCTGTTCACACACTTAACATGGAAACATGAAAAGCCTAAGTGACTAGGGAAAGATGACAAGTATGACTGACATACAACTCAAAAACAGAGTTTAACTAAACCAGGGGTGATGGGATTGCCAACTTTTTATTTTCCTGAAACCATTAAATATTATAAATCACTGCTGATCTCTCCCCAGATCAGAGACATCACCAACCCCCTCCAGTCTGGGTCTGGAAGGGGATCCAAGTTGTATGACACACCCTCCACCGCCATACTCTCTCTGTTTCCATCTTAACAGGCTACACTCCTCTTCTAAAAAGCGAGCAGGAGGGCTTCCCTGGTGGCGCAGTGGTTGAGAGTCCACCTGCCGATGCAGGGGACGTGGGTTCGTGCCCCGGTCCGGGAAGATCCCACATGCCGCGGAGTGGCTGGGCCCGTGAGCCATGGCCGCTGAGCCTGCGTGTCCGGAGCCTGTGCTCCGCAATGGGAGAGGCCACAACAGTGAGAGGCCCGCGTACCCCCGCAAAAAAAGAGCGAGCAGGAAATGCTGCTTTTCTGTGGAACTGCAGAATGTGGGATGGCCCAGTTGAACAGGCTGTAACCTCACTCACCCCGTAAGGATTCAATGAGCACTTCCTCTGTGTGGGTACCGTCCCCGTACTTGGCAGGAGGAGAGGGGGAGGTGCCCTTGTGGAGCTGGCCATCTACCAGAAGAGCCCTGTGCCCTGCGGCAAGCACCCTAGTGCAGGGAGGTGACCAAGCAAACCCCATGAGCCAGCTCTCCAGGGAGGAAAAGTCTGTGGATGCCCAGAGGAGCCCAAGACTGGAGACTCAAGTGAGGGTGTTGGAGAAAATCTCGGCTGGAGAGGCTGGGAGAACGCAGGCCATGTGGACCTTGAAGGAAAGTCCAATGCCTTCTCTCCAATAGGCAGGCCGTTGGGAACATTGAAAACTTCTGAATGAGGGAGAATTCCTTTCTCTGCATTTTAGTAACATTCTTCTAAGGCGTGAAGGAGATTGGAGTGAGGAGTGACTCGGGGGTCAGGAGACCTACCAGGGAGTCTGACAGGAGGGAGGCGGGGCTGAACCCAGGCAGCAGCCGGACGGGAAGGAGAGGAGGGACCCAAGGGATAGAGAAGGCAGACCAGTGAGGCCTCAGTGTTAAGTGCAGGAGACGGAGGGGTTTCCAATGGGCACGTGGACAAATCGTGCTGCCTGCCGTTTCAGTAAGCAAAGGATGCTGAGGCCACAAAGCCAGCAGCCACTGTAGCCTCCCCACTCCAACCCCACACCAGTGCACCCTGAGGGGATGCAGGATGGAGAAAAACAGGATACTGGCCCCAGAGAGCTCAGGGGCGTATCAAAGGAGTGATTTCAGTAAGCCCAGACTCTTGCATCTTCCCATACATAGAAAAGCACTGAAATCGTTAACAGGAGATGTCTGTGATCTCTTGTAACATGTCTGTCTGCAGTTTTTACGATCAGCTGTAATCTCCTCATGTTCAACTGCATGGTTTTTTCCTTTTTTTTTTTTCAGCAAAAACTCCTCTGTATCCAGGCTCCTCCCTGACCTCTTGGGAACAGTCCCTCGGGGCTCTGAGAGGCTGTCTCCCAGGCTATAGTCCTCGGTAAGGTCCCTGAACAAAACATAATTCTCCACTTTTATGCCGTGCATTTTTTTCAGTGGACAGATGTGATCGGAAGGACAGTGATTCCATCAGTAATAATGGGAAATGGGGGGAAGGAAGGAGAAGGGAAGGGAGAGAAGAAAAGAACGTCACACGTTTGATTTTACGATAGGAAAAGACAACAGGGTTTCATTTTCTTGGTTGGTAATTCTACAGATCTCATGGAAAGATCTTTAGTCTATTTGTCAAACTGCACATCTCATAATCTTCTTTAGTTAGCAAACCTTATGTAACTCATGATTATATTCATTGATGCAAGAGATAATGTAAATCCTCATGCAAGACATAGCACAGATCCAGCAGGAAGCCCGCAACTTCATTTCAGCCAATCATCCCAACCTCCGCACCACGGAACGTCCAAGCAGAGCTGCTGGCGTGAAAGTAAGCTAGCCTGACGTGCGCGTACCGTTCTAGGTGACGTGAGAGATGGGAAACGAGGCCCGTTTTCCTTCCTTCAGGTACATTCTAGTCCAGATGAGGAAAATGCATGTAAAACTAAATGACTTGGGAAGATAATTGTTACCGCGGCTCTGGAAACACAAAGTGCCTGAGAAGGAAAAATGCATTTGGATGGGATGCTACACGGACGGAAAAGGATGAGCGAGGAAGAAGCGCAGGGACAGGGGGAGAGGAGGCCACCTTGCTGGGGACCCGCTGGACACCGCCTGTGCCTTCTGGTGGTGTGGCAGGTCAACAGCAGCCCGAACCTGGGTGAGATGCCCAAGCCTGGGATGCCCAACATGGGAAAGATGGGAAAGTGCAAAGGGAGGTGAGGAGCACTGAGGAAGCTACGGAGGCTTGGACCCCAGGAGCACAGGCTGGGGCAGTGGGCCACACAGACCCTGGCCACACGGTGGAAGGTGTGCAGGCCACTCTAAGGCAACCAGACATCGCGCTCCACGACAGGGAAGCCATACAGTATTTCCAGGAATGAGGACAGAAAAATGGATATTCTTTCTTGTAGGACAGAGACTAGCCCCACTATGCGTCAAACGAATGTACCTAGTATCAGTTACTTCACGCCACTTCCATTTCACAGAGACTATACAGCACCCTGTTGTGAAATCATCGCAGCTGTTTCGCTTTCCTGTCAGACACGGGACGTGATGAGAAAAAGTGTGCATGTGCAGACTAATCCCCGGCAACCAGGATGAAGGCAAAATGTACTTCTCCTAACCGCACTCAGCCTCAAGTACCAGACGCATCGTAAAGCCTCTTTTCAGAAATCCACGCCAGGATCCAGACTCTTTATACACGACAGATTCTAAAATGCTGCAGCGCAGCTCTGCAAACCCAGAGGACGCACACGTGGAAACATCACCCCCAAAGGATAACGTGACCTGATGTGTTAGCTTTAAAATCAGGTCTGAAAACTCACACAAAATGTGAACAGAAATTCCACAGAATAAACTCTGTGGAATAAAGAACACCTGACAAGTGTGGCGAGCCCTCTCGCCTCTGACAAAAGGTCAGAGATCCATGCAGAAGACTCTTTGTGACAGACTCCCAGGTCACGTGCACATCAGAGCAGGGGCTCAACTACAAACTTCAAGTTCGTTGGGCTTTTATGGAAGCTAACGGACATGGTGGACCAAAAACGCTGCTTTTCAAGAACGAAGTGGCACTTTGAAAGGACCCACCTAAAAACACAAGTGCAACACTTATGGTTAAAAGAAGGAAAATGGGGTAAACCACAGAAGGAAGCGGTGGTTTTCTCAATGACACACTCTGGTATTTACACTGCGGCCGCAGAGATGCCAAGAGACATCTCTGAGGCTGCCTTGAGGCTCTGGGGCCAGCTGCCCGTGGTTAGTGTCTGCAGAGGTACCGTTCCCAAACCACTCGTCCCCAGGCCACCCCTGAGCAGTCCTACGCCTAACACTTCAGAGACCAATCCTTAAGTTTATCAGCTCCCACTGAAACCAAATGTCAAACTGTTGACAAACAGCTGTCAAACTGTGTGAGGATCCAGAAAACCTTATGTTTTCCAAGAGTGTTTAAGAAAAATATTTAGTAGCCTTAAGCCATGCGTCATTTATTATGAATACAAATATGAAATAAATAAAATATGAAAACTATCACTCACTCCATTTCCTTGTGGCTTCAATTTGAATGATACACAAACAGTCCTAGTTTCTTGTTTTCGCTGGGACTTCAGTAAATATTTATTCCCCCATTTGCTATCATGGAGATTTTTAGGAGATCTGCGAGCATCAAAATATGGTTTCTAATGGCAAAGCACTTGTATAAGCGTGTTAACATCCAGAAATATCTAGAAAACGTTTTGCTACCAGTTACAGTGAAGTTTAAATCAAACAAGGAGAATTGGACAGTGAACACGATTCAGAACAAATATTTTCTGGTGAGGTTTATCGCGTTGGAAACCAAAACCACACCTGTGCTTTTAATAACTATATTTTCACATGTTGATGAAAGTCTTTATGTGCTATAAGGGAGCTAATGCTCTTTCTTTGAAAAACTTTAGTGTCCTTGCTATAAACTGCCAATTCTAGAGTTCAAATGTCTATGTTAATTTCTAAGTGAAGGTTCATTTATAGAACAGCCCATTATTATTCCCGCACTTGAGGAAACCTGGCATTATTCAAAGGGAAAAGCTAAGGAGAACAGGAAGAGACGACATAGTGCGCATAGGATACAGGGAAGATGTCCTGAATGCAGTGAGCTGGGCCAGCTCTGGAAACAAACTAAACTAAATATGAATGAGCCAAAAGCCAATAAAACTATTGAAAAGGAGAACCTGGCCAAACAATACAAGAAACATGGAATCCTTAAGGGATTAATATCACGATGATGGAATCAGCCAACTCAGGACAACTTGCAATTCAGTCATTTTTACCCTATACACAGTATAACTGACAGTTTAGGACATCAGTGTGGGTTTTTCTGTGTTAAGATGTGTGATTTGGGCTTCCCTGGTGGCGCAGTGGTTGAGAGTCCGCCTGCCGATACAGGGGACACAGGTTCGGGCCCCGGTCTGGGAGGATCCCACATGCCGCGGAGCGGCTGGGCCCGTGCGCCATGGCCGCTGAGGCTGCACGTCCGGAACCTGTGCTCCGCAACAGGAGAGGCCACAACAGTGAGAGGCCCGTGTACCGCAAAAAAAAAAAAAAGATGTGTGCTTTGACAGGGTAGCCAAATGACCTCCACCTCCAGTTCATTTGGAGGTGGAGGTACAATGCCAGGCAATAACTCAATTCTTTTTCTTTACTTATTCCTTGTTGCCAGATTCCAGCACTAACCCCTGTGTCTGTCCAGTCACTGCTCTCTTGAATTAGCAAAGGGACTTTGAGTTGTAAATTAATCTCATGTTAAGAATCAATAACATCCCAATTAAGATATGAATCACAAGGTCTCCAAGCTAATCACACAGTTTTCAGTGTGTTGTTTCTAATATAAACTTTGTGGTTGCTGATCTTATTTTCACACACACACACACACACACACAGAGCCATTATATGTCTCTGTGTCTGTGTGCATAGACATGAAAATATTCCTTTATGATGATTAAATTATTTAAAATTCTTATTCACTTTTTAAAAAATTAAGTCACAATGTACTTCTACAGAACCCTCAACTTGGAAATACACTTCTTCTGAAATCAGGCAAACCCCGTTGTTCTGGCCATTAAAAGAAACTGAGATATTGTTTGGATTAGGCTACTCAGAGAATAAATATAAAGGTTTTCACCTACTTAATTATGAATGGTTGATGGCCTATGATGTGTTAGGTCCTGTGACACAGCAACTAAAAGGATGAAGGAGGTCTTAGCTCACAGAAAAGCCTTTACAGCTGGGCAGTAACAGAGGCACATCCCTTGCCATATATGGGAACATAAACTAAAGGGGTGTGATTAGAATGTACTAGATGTAGTACATCTAAAGCTAAAACAATTCAATCCATAAACATCTGGATGAAATGTACTTTGAAGAGGAGAGTACTGCAACTTAAAAATTCCTTTTGCCATCTTGCATCACATATCTTGAAACAGACCGAAAACAATGGGCTACGTTCTTCAAAGGTGAATTTTATTCAGTCTGCATAACTACTAGTCCACACCATGAATTCGCCACTGAGCACGTGAAACACAAGACTGGATATTTTAATATGAGTGCATATGGCTGAACACTTTTTCACTAGTATCCCAAAATACCCAAACTCCACAGATTAATTTCGACAGTGATATATACTTTGAATCTTTATATCTCAGTCTGTTTATTCCAGCCACATGCCTTTCCTCTATTAAAAATACAGTCTGGAATTACCAGTTGATGTGAATGATAAATTAATACATAAGTTAATAAATACTACTAGTTTTCCAGTCACAGATTTCAATTTTAGATCAACCAGAGCTTTTGATTATCTTACCATACAAAGAAAACTAGTATACTGTGGTTACCAAGCTACATATTTTTTAAATTCTTAAATCATTAAATATCTTGGAGAAAGTAAAGATTACGTTATGTTTAATATGGTTTGAGTGGTAGATGCATTTAATTGCACTTCATAGCATTAAAAATGGAAAGGGACTTCCCTGGTGGCACAGTGGTTAAGAATCCGCCTGCCAATGCAGGGGACACAGGTTCGAGCCCTGGTCCGGGAAGATCCCACATGCCGCGGAGCAACTAAGCCCGTGCACCACCACTACTGAGCCTGCGCTCTAGAGCCCACGAGACACAACTACTGAGCCTGCATGCACAACTACTAAAGCCCGTGCGCCTAGAGCCCGTGCTCTGCAACAAGAGAAGCCACTGCAATGAGAAGCTCGCGCACCGCAACTAGAGAAAGCCCGCACACAGCAACAAAGACCCAACGCAGCCATAAATAAATAAATAATGGAAAATACACGTAAGACATACGCAGCCTTGATCTATCAACTAAAATATTGGTTCACGGTCACTGGCAACCCTGAGCCCCCAGAGCCCGGAGCAATAATACATCGAAATGCTCCACCTAACATCTGGCGCTGGGCCTCCATCCAGCCCTGGCGGTTCCCTCAGCCCCTGGGGGGAGCCGTCACAGACCTGGAGTCTGTTCTGAGGGGTACAGACCTCACCCCACTTTCAGAACCACACACAATTGGGTTTTTTCCGTCCTGTTAATTTGTGTATTTGTATACTCTCCAGATCTTGTTTTCCTTTGGACAAACCATTATTTTCTTTTCCTCCTCCCTCCTCTGCCCAGCCTTCATTATTTTGTATCGGTTTCAGCTTACTGACCCTAACTAGGTGCTTCCATCAGTGACTGTCCCAGTCACTCCTTAGGCTGACACGACCTGCCTCCTTTAGGCTTCGTGCAAATCTAAACAAACTGCTTGAAAGTATTTCACCAACAATACTGCTTTTTAAAAAAGGCTTGTCTACAAAATCTAGGCGGAGTAAAGCACTGGATGGGAAATCTCATCTTAGCTCGAGCAGCTGAAGATCAAAACTGTCCATCTTGGGCTTCCCTGGTGGCGCAGTGGTTGAGAGTCCGCCTGCCAATGCAGGGGACACGGGTTCGTGCCCCGGCCCGGGAGGATCCCATGTGCCGCGGAGCGGCTGGGCCCGTGAGCCATGGCTGCTAAACCTGCGCGTCCGGAGCCTGTGCTCCGCAAAGGGAGAGGCCACAGCAGTGAGAGGCCCGCGTACCGCAAAAAAAAAAAAAAAAAAGCTGTACACCTTTCCTCTCTGTTAGCCTCTGTGGACTAGACAGGAAACTGGCACCATGCGAACTTTTGCCCTTTGAAAATCAGACCCTGTCTTTACTGCAACAGTTCACTGTGCAGCCAGGCAGAGGAAAAACTCACGGCCCAGTCACGTGTGAACCGTTTTCATATTTTAGGGTTCATTAAAAAAGTGAAAGCAAAAGTTGACTGTGAAGAATGTGTACAGAACGTGATAAAATGGTACACTTTTAAATCAAAACAAGTCAGCCGTTCTGCTAATTTAATGGCCACAGAAACCAGAGGCCAATTACTGCCAATGTACAAGCCCCTCACAGGTAGGGACACAGACCCAAGTGTCACGTTCCCAGGTGGGTCCTTTTTCTCTGTGTGTGACGCGCAGCTGCGTCCAGTCACTCTGAATGCTGCTGCCCTTGTCAGCGGGTCACCAGGACACCCAATCTTAAATCTCGGCCCTACACGCTGAAGCCAGGAGTCTCCCTCTCCTCCGTGCCTGCATCCCACGTTACTAGGGGTTACCTCTCCGTAGAGGATGGGCCATAACTCACCAAACTCCTATACCCTTAGTCTTCATGTTTAATACAAACCAAGTTTCACCACAGAGAATACAAGACATTCCCAGATGAGTGCAGACTGCGTGCGTCTCACCCTGACACAGAGTATTAAGTTTTTCCTGTTTAATGCTTACAGAGTTCCAGTTTTAAATGATGATGCTGCTTGCAGAACTCTGTGCATGTACTTAAAGCCATTGAATTGGACACTCCCTAGCGGTCAAAATGGTAAATTTTATGTTAGGTCTATTTTAACCACCATAAGAAAAACTGTGGGGAAAAAGAAAAGTTTTTTCACAAATTCCAGTCTCTCTACTGAAGGCCTCAGTGTTCTACCAGCCATGCTTCCTGCTGAGAATCAGGCCCATCAGAGGAGATGAACTGCGCCCCACAAATCTCCCTGGTTCACTGAGCTCCCTTCACGTAACCCACAGAGACCATGGCCTCGACTAGACACTGACAGTCAAGTTCTTGGCTGTTGGGGTCTAATTTCGGATTTTCTGAAAAAATGTTTGGTGTTTACTCTCTTTCCACCTACCAGATCTGGGGACCTGCTTGCTTTCTTTCTTATTATTTGGCTACATTCTCTGAAACACTACCCTTTCTTATGTTCAGGGAAAGAAAGCCCCAGGACTTCTTTGACTGTCCAGCAGCCCAAGAACTCCTTAGCCTTGAAATCAAGGGTCTCCTCAAATTCCTCAAAATTTCCTTAAGCCTCAACTTGCTGAAGCCGAGCGGGAAGACACAAAGTGTAGGTAGATCGCTCCTCTGAGATCACTCCTAGAGAGCACTGATGCTCCGCTCTGCCGAAGGGCCCAGCAACACACAGGCAGGGAGTGGGGCCTGAGATCCACACCACGGCCCAATCCCAGGGCCCTCGCTCTTCCTACAACCAGCCGCCACCGTCCCGATGCATGACATCAAGAAGGCGGACTTCAAAACAGGCTTGCTTGCCTCCCAGGTAGGTAACTAGGCTACCCCATGGGCAAGTCAATTTATTTATAGTGAATCACAGAAGTCACTTTCAGAAGCTCCCTGTGTGCGCAGAACTTAAGTACAGGATTCTAAGATCTAACCCATCTCCACTCCTCAGTCTGAATTCTAGTCTTTATTTGGACAAAATTACGCAGAGATCAACAACCTCTGAGATGCTTTTCAGTCCACAGTCATGCTACTGTACAAAGAAGAGGAAATTCCACATACTTGACCCAAGGGTCCGAGTTCATACAATGGGGAGGAAAGCATAAACAATACGTTTTCAGGGGAAACACGTGTCTCCTGATTCAGCTGCACTAATTAACATCACCTACCTGGAATTTCCAGGTGAAGGGTCTCTGTTTCCAGCTGCCCTTCTAAATATTCCACTCAATCCTAATGACTTCTCCCCGATGAGTCTGTCTCCCGCGTGATGCCTTTCTGTCAAGGACTGGGTTCTAAAATCAATGTCTCATTTCAAGGGTTGCCAAGAGTCCACAACAGTCCTGCCCAACCCTGGTGCAGACCCCACGAACCCCACCCCCAGACCCCGAGCCTCAGGGAGCTCCCGCCACGGTGAGCGGGCCAGAGGTTTACACTCGAAATTGGGAATCTGAACTTGAACCAAATGACTCAAACTTCTCCCCAGCAGGTAGCTCTCTCTGGCTGAACCCTGTGTGCTCTGCAAACCTGCCTGGAAAGCGTTCATGCAGGAGAGAGCACTTGAGGCCATGCAGCCAAAGACCACGCCACGCATCCTTCTCTGCTCCAAGCCAGCGAGCGAACCACCTGGGCAAAGGAAGTGGAAGGTCTCCAGGGAATCTGGGATGACCTTTGACCTCCCGGAATGATACCATACGTGATCCAGCACTTCAAGGTCTGGACTTGAAGTTCAGAGGGCAGAACAGAGAGCTCTGTGTGATGAGTATGTGCAGTGAAAGCCGCCCAACCACTTTCTGCGTCAAGTGCAAAGCACGTCATCAGGAGAAGCTGGGGCAACTCACCACCTCGCAACCCACTTTGAATCCTACATTAAAATAAGCAGCTTTGCAGTGCTTCATCATCAAAATGGAACCGATGTTATCTCCGAAAGGAATGAAAAAGTAAATATTGCCCTCTGTGTGGGATCATGAAAGCTTTACCAATGGCATATTTAATGAAAATGTAAAGTTAATAGTTGAAACGGTCTATTATTTTGCAGATCATTTCTTATAAATACTTATTAAGGTTATTTTATAAACTGTAAAGAAATGTAAGCATGGGCTATCTGTGTCATGACCACCTAAAAATAAATTCCTAACAATGGATCTAGGAAAACCCAACATTAAGCGGTTAAGTGTTTACTAGTCTCAAAAAAAAAAAAAGTAAGGCAGAGTTTTTTCAGTGCCAGCACATCTGTAGAAGCCACACCAAAAGACAAAGCTCAGAACATCTCATCCCCAGTGTTGCTGGCAGTAAGGTCGGTGCAGCAGCTGTGCGCTCGCTAAGTAGAGGACTTTCCCCACAGAAAGCTCTCGAATGTGGCCTCCGCCCTCTCCCAGTCAGGAATTCAGCCTGAGCTCAGAGCTGGCACTCAACCTGCACTTCTCACAAGTCTGAGGTCACAGACCCACAGACTCTGGTCCTTCTTCAGGGGAGGAACTGACATAAACTAGAATCTGAAGGAGTCGCAAACCATAGCTGTGAGTTCTCAGTGCTCAGTAACATGCCTGCGGTTCCCGGAGGATCACTCCTTCCATCCCCTGGAAGAACTGAGTCAAATCCCCAGGCTGCGAGGCCTCTGCCTAGAACGGAGGACATAGGGGGGCTAACCCCCCACTACCCTGCAGCCCACCTCCAAGTCCACGTGCCTCCAGGTCAGAGGTGGGGTCATGGGGCGAGCAAGAGGGAGGGGGGAGGAGAAAGCAGAAGGTTAAAGCATTTCAGTGGATGCACAGTCACGCCTCACTTTTCTAAACAGATCGAGGAATGGCAACGCTACTCCCATAAATTAATTCTTTCAATCCAAGTTATTCATTTTTTATAAAGGAAACTGTCTTTACACACTACTTTTGTCCACTGATTCAAATGTGTAATTCTCTCCCTCTCTCTTTGCCTGCCTCTCTCCTCCCTCCCTTCCCCCTTTCTCTCCCCCCTCCCCACCCCCATGACTCAGGCATTGACAGGGGTCAAGGTCCTCCAGAGCTACAGCTAAGGGGCTGATGAATCCTGGACCAGAAGAGCCTGGGGGCAGGTGTGGGGTTGTGGGTAAGGTCTCTTGAGTTCTGGGATATCCCTTCTGCACTTTTCCCATTGTCCCTCCTCTGCCTTCATAGACTTTTCTTCTTCCCCTCCTAGTCAGTGGGTAAACGACCAGCGTGTGCAAGACGCTGGCCCCGCCAAGCACAGCTAGCACTCCAGAAGCAAGGAGGCAACGGGCTTCGCGCCCAAGTCCACCGACATTGACCTTGAAGGCTCAGGGAGCTTGGCGTCTCCTTCTGGGTTCTCAGCTCCATTCCAGATGCTTCAAGTTCACCCTGAAGTCACCTGGGAGCGAGTGAGGTGTGACCTGATTTCCGTTCAGCGAGGTGAAAGTTAGGAAGGTAGAAAATCCCAGGAAGATGAGAGGGAGGAGCCAACGGTGATAAAACGGGGTTTACTTTCCACGTGGGGATTTCATCCTTCTCCTGCCCAGGCAACTGGAGGCTACCAGCAGAGCCACAAAAGGCTGGAGGAGTCCTAAATAGCTAAGAGGGTCAAAGTTGCCCCAGACAGAAGGCCTGGTGAGCTAAGCCAGTGCCAGATGGTGAGACGGTGACATCCTTCACCAAAGTTGTGCAGTTACGGTCCCCGCTGTCAACTCAGATTCTGAGCTCAGAAGTGAGGCACGTCTGTGGCTTCACCAAAGATCACGGTGGCCAACACGTGAGCAGCACACGCCCAGGTAAGAAAGAGTGAGGTTGGGAGCCAGCGGAACCGATTTTGAAAACATGGGCACAGCTCAACCACCGATCCTGACGAAGGTGACCACAGGCGACACGGCCCCATCGCCAGCTTTCAGGAAACGCGAATCAGGGAGAGACCACGTGCAGCCTCTAGCTTCCTGCACATCCTATAAGGAAATAAGGTGAACCGAAAGGCTTATTTTCTGAATTCCTGCGTGCATTTCTGCAGCGCTTTATCCTGCCAGCAATCTTGGGTTCTGAGAGCTAAACCAGTTATTTTATTTTTTTAATTTAATGTAATTTTTATTTTGTACTGGAGTAGAGCTGATTAACAATGTTGTGTTAGTTTCAGGTGTACTGCAACGTGATTCAGTTATACACATACATATATCCATTCTTTTTCAGATTCTTTTCCCATATAGGTAATTACAGAGTGGTGAGCAGAGTTCCCTGTGCCGTACAGTAGGTCCCTGTTGGTTATCTATTTTATATATAGATGTATGTGTGTCTGTTAACGAACCGGTTCATTTTAAATCAATTTCAGCCAGAGCCACTCTTTATCCCCAGGGAGATTTGGGCTGAACACCAGGGTCAGAAGATGTCACAGGGATTCCTGAGGGTCAACCCAGAAACTGACACGCCTGTCGGGACTGCGCTGGGGGTGCAAGAAGTGTGCCCACCCATCGGCCGGCCTTGGCGCTGAGATAGTCCCGGACCTCCACCTCCGAGGGGTGAGGGAGGCACGCCGAGGGTGATGTTCCTGGCAGTGCACCCAGCAAGCACGGGACTGAGCCGGCAGCCAAGCAGGGACTGCTGCATACCCTAAAGCATGAAGTCATGCACCGGCCTGCAGCGGGGAAATCCTACACAGCAAAAGATCGCCACCCAGATAAAGGGCTGAAAGCTATTTCCCGGTTCAGCTCTTTTGCAGCGGGGTCTGGGGATAGCCTGACAGGCTGCGGCATCCACACCGCATCAAGCTCCAGGCAGTGCTCAAGGACTTAGGTGTTGAGTCGACCTTCTCTGCGCTGTACGGTGGACACATCAGGGCCAGCTTCCTGCGCACACCCGTCCCTGTCACCTTGAATCCCGTTGCACGAAAAGCAAGACAAAGCCATCAACCCCAGGACCCCCCCAAGCCAGCCTGGGGGTCGTGCTAATGGGACCGTGGTCCCTGAGTGGGATGTGGATCAGAAACCATTTAACCGACACTGAATGCATGTGTCACCCTGAACGGGACACTGGCCGTGGGAAATAGCGACAAAGGACAGTATTGGTCAATCGACAAAATTTGAAGATGGACAGGATATTGGTTACAGAATTGTAACACTGTTAAATTTCCTGAATTTAATAAATAGACTAGATTTAAGTGGAAGAATATCCTTCTTCTTGGATATAAGCCTGATGTGATCAGGGGCTAAGGGGGTGACCTCTACAACTTGTACTCAAAGGGCTCAGCAAAAAGTAACAGTCATAACAATTTGGAGAAAGACAGAGAAAACACGCACGTGGTAAGACGGAAACAATGGATGAATCTAGTTGCAAAGTATTCAGGAGTTAATTTAGACAATCCTTGCAATTTTCTCTGTTTAAATTTTTTAATTAAAAAGTCTTTTTTAAGTAGGATAAAGACCTATTAGAAAATTGGAAAGGAAACCCAAATTTTGAAAAGGGTGCGAGGCAGCAGGGCTGCATTCCACCGGGGAACAGCGCACCAAATGGGAAGCACGCCGCTGTGAGCAGCTCGGGATTAGCCACAAAGAAAACCTCGCAGCGAGGGCAGTGGCTGCTGACGAGGGCACAAATGACACAATGTGTCCACGGGAGAAAGGATTTCCGGTCACCCAGCGGGCGAGGCGGCTTCCCTACCATCCACTGCGGTGCCGAGGACCTCGTCTATCTGATGTCCAGTGAGCCCTCCCGGTGGGGAGGGGTGGACGTGCATGCGGGGGATGAGGGGAAAGGATGACTCGTGTCCCAGCTCACAGGTTTAGGTTTGCAGAGAGACGGGGGATGGAGCCACGCCACTTCAGCATCTCAAGGGGGGACAGAGGGAGGACTTTGGAAAGAGGGTCACTCGGGTCGTTAGGGATTCCCAGCGTAAAAGGATCATCCTTACTACAAGCTCTGGCAACACCTGCAGCATAAAGATGGATGTGTTTTTTCTTTCTTAAATGCTTCCTGAATTACACGGCTGTAATCTGACTGCTCCCGTGCTGTCTTGTGCATCTTCCGTTAGGAAAACAGAAGCACTTCAGGAATTCTTCCAAAGCATCTCTGCGCCTGCAGCCAGCTTTCTCTGGAGTGGTCCTTATAGGTCCCTAGGCTCTCTCCCTGGCACCAGCAGAAGCAGCCAGCTCCTTGCTCTCCAGGTTTGCAGTGACACACGTTTAAGCAGCACTTAGACAAAGAAAACCGATCTACAGCTAAAGCATGAAAGCAATGGAGCTCAATTAGCAAGGAGTAGATAATGTTTATCATAAAGTTTGCAGTATTTCACATTTTCAGATTTCAATGGTTCCCCAAGTCATAGCACTGGAATTGGTTCAAAATAAGACAGATAACAGTCATTGGATGAAAACATAAATCGCCCTATAAAACACTTAAGGCAATATGTATTAGGTCAGGATCTTAAGCTGCTTAAAGATCTTCCATAGAAAAAAGTATCCATTATCGCTGGGTTAGGCTTGACACATGCTCAGCACCTGGGCCACAGATGCCAAAAACAAAACAACAAAACACCTAAATGCCCTGAAAAGTGCCTGTCACGAAGTTCATACATCTGATGCCAGGAGAAAAGTTCAAAAGACTGCTTCCAAATGCTGACCATATAAGTCACAGTAGCTGGCCCTGGTGACCATACAGAGACACCTGCATGGCAGGGCAGAGGGCAGATGCTGACTGTGACCTCATCCCAGGTATAGGCACCACCACCCTACACAGGACAGAGCGGGTGAATTACAAATGGCTCTCCAGTGCCTGTGATGACCTTGAAGCCTGAAGGTCCAGGCTTAAGAGCTTGAACTTGACACAGCATGCAGAAGATGACAGGGACGGTGCGGGCAGGGAGGGGGGCAGAGTGGGATGAGCAGGGGAAGAATTGATGTGACAAGATCTCCTCAGGAAGAAGGCGGGCATCCTCGCCAAGTCAAGTGAGCACTTAACAAAGACGTGTTGAATTAAAGAATGATTGACGTTGGACCTCCCCTAAAGAGTTCAGTGCGGTGTGGCCAGGGAAAAATGATTTTGAGTCTCACAGACTCAGTTAAATATAGGCTGTGCATAACTGGCCAAGTTACTTAACCTCTCTGAACTCCAGCACTCTTGGAGTGAAAATGGGAAGAATCCCTACCTCTTAAGAGAATTGTGACAATTAAATAAAACGACTTACTGAAAACACACCTGGCATGTGGGAGGCTCAACAAATCTTCCTTTTGCTTGTCCTCCAGTGGAGGGTGGGTTAAAGTCAAAGAGGAGGGAACTTGTTTGAAGCAGTGGGAAATGGAAAGTTATCTCAAGGGAGAGGAAAGCAGAATTAGCGCCTCTGACAGCCCAGCAGTGTGTGGTCACTTAGCACAGAAGCCACACCTTCGCACACCCAGTGACCCACCTCAGGGAGCACAGCAGCTGTGAGGCTGGTTCAGAAGACCTGAGTCACTCAGAAAAGATTCAGTGATATGCAGAGTGTGCTCGATTAAGAAAGGATTGTGCGTAAGTTATTTCAGTAAAGGCACTGGTGGCTAACATTTTTTAAATTACTGTAGCACTTTAAGAAAAGCTTCAGAAAATTAGCTCATATCCAGAAAAAGAACTCGTTCCCGGATGTCAGAAAAATAGGACTTTTCTGTCCTCCAGCGCTGAAATCATAAGAAAAAAAAAAAAAAAAAAAAAAAAACCTTATTTATGAGACAATTTAGTAATATGGGAAACTAGAATAACCAGACTAAAAACCTTAACAAGATCAGCAGAGCCTATATATTTTTCCTGTAGTATAGGGGGGAAACTGTCATAAAAGGACTTTGAATAATGCTGATAGGTTGAGCCTATAGTTCCCAGGTATTAAGTCAATACAGAATCTAGAAAATGAAGTGCATTTGGAGTTATGAAAATAGCAGTTAGTTCCCTTATTTTACATTTAGTTTATGAATTTATGATGACCAGTGTCAGAAACAATTCAGAAATCATAAAGGTGAAGGTAGCTTCTGGAACACACTAGACATTCAGCTGTGTCTATCCACAAGGACTGGCCACAACTCCCAGGCACATGCCATCGTATCACGACATCTGATGGGACATACAGACCAAGGGCAGCCCCAAGCCCTGCAGGGTGAGCGCCAGCTAGCTGCAGGTCCCAGCACGTCCCAATCAGCTTTACTGGATGACACCAACCTCCAGGGGCCTTTGGGGGAGTTTCTGAATTAACTGCACCATAAAGATCATATTTCAGGGTCCAAAACAGAAAGAAAAGAACCACCTTAAATTCCTAGGCTGGGTGGAAGGGTCCTAGCGTCTCACATACATAGTAAAATACCTAAAATTTCAGTGGGAAACTGGCATTGTAAAGCCAGAAATGCGTAAGTGCTCCAACAGCCGGAAAGCTGTGACCTGATTCTGGGAGACGCCAGAATGAAACCCGACCTGCTAAAGGACAACAGTGTTCCTCTTCCCGCCTCCCACACAGCTGCTTGTTGGTTTGGGGTTAAAATACTTGACCCGAATGGGCCAGATGTGGCTGCAATTCACCTGGCTTGTGGGAGCGATTGTGAAGCTGCTATAAAGGTGGATGAGATCAGCTTAGGAGCTGAAAATGGTCCCTCTTCTCTACAGAGATAGCAGAGGTGGAGAACCAACAGAAAGACACACCTGCCGGAAACAGGTCTGTGGTCATCCCGCACTACTCACTAAGAGTACATTAAGTTTTTCCCCCTTAAAATCATTTTTAACTAATAGCAATGCAATTCTCCTCTCAAAATGTCTTAGATTATGAGGAAGAATAACATGAAAAAAAACGGAATAATTAAGAAGATAACATCAGAACTGGCAAAACAATGGCAGAAGCATCAACTTTGCCACAAATCCCCTGAGGCTATGATGCAAATAAGTTAGAAAGTGAGAGCTGTATTATCTCACCCAGCGTCCACTACAGCCACGGAATGGTCATTTAACGGCCCCACTTGACACAGGAAGAAACTGAGGCTCTGGGCAGGTAAGAGGTGAAACGTCCACGCCCAGTTGTTTCCACATGGCCTCCCGGGGAGACACATACATGACACGGCAGGTGACACTGGCAGAAACTGTGCCCTTATTGGAGATGTCCATTTCTGGAACAGTGGCCACTGACTGCACCACTGGGAAGTCTAGAAGCGATGACAGCACAGTAGCAATGAGCACACCGAGCTCCCACATCTTGGCTTCTAAACGCCGCTCCTCAAGGAAAGGAGCCAGAGCTCTTAGGAGGAAAGCTGACTCAGGACTGGGGGGAGGGGAGAACGAGAGCCTGGAACACATGTCCTGCATTAAACACAAGACGAACGTGGAATCTAACTGCCTTTTCTGAAAAGGCTTCTTTCTCACAGTACATTTTGGACTTCAAGTTTTGAAACAAATACACTCTCCAAACTCAGAGCAATCTCTGGACATGCCAAGCACGTGTGGGTGCTCAGATCCGCCACGGGTGTGGTATCTGACCTCAAACATCATCTCTCTGTGCTGACAACGCATAAAGGGAAACTTAAAGCAAAGTGAAACCTCTCTTTACTTTTCTCCTTCCTTCAAGAAAAATGTATGTGTGTTGACAAAATTTTAGATAAGCATAGTTAAGATTTTCAAAATCTTAAGCATGAAGTTAGTAAACGGCTGCCTGAACTAGACCCAGAGAACAAGCATTTTAAGATCCTAACTTTCAGGTCTTTGGGGTATGATAGGTTCAGTTCATCACTCATTTATGATCTCAACAGATGTCCGCTTAACCCCTACTCCCGCTGCCACTGTTGTTTAAGTACTAGAATGGAGGATTGAGGTTGACGAGGTCCCAGCTACCAGGGGATGTATATTTAGAAGGACCTAGAAGTCTACTGTGGGTTTGCCTTGACAATCAGCGAAATGACACGATGTGTCTCAAAACACCTTGTTAACTGCTGAGTACGTTCTGCAGCTCCATCCACAGCACTTCGAAGATAACAAGCTTTCTCACCAACTTGAAATCCCTGCTAGGTGCTCAATAAATAGCTATTGAATAATTAATAGAATCAGCAAGCAAAAGTTGTTTTAAACCCACCTCTGCTCCCTTGCCTCGAGGCCTCAGTTTAAAGACCAGCCCACAAGAACTCTGAAATCTTCAAAAGATCATTTCTTTAAGGCGAGGCATATAAACCAAACTTCTGTTCGATTATAAACTCAGACCCCAGAGTTAACGGCTTCATTGGAAAAATGGTTTTAAATTGTCACATGCAACTGAGTTACACAGAAAACGCTAAAGACATACAATGTTTCTTCTCCTTTTTTTTTTTTTTTCTAAAATAACAGACACCAGGGATTGAAAGTTGAGTGTGAGGTCTGTCAAACCGCACCTTCTGGGCTCGAAGTTGGGATGAGCAAAATCAAACTGACCCCAGCGACCATCAGTACCGCATAGATGTGGATCCGCTTTTTAAAGAGTCGAGTGAGGCTGAAACGTATCAGGCTACAGAAACTCATCGGCCATTTCAGAGAGACAAAATCTGGACATTCAATTATAGTTTAATGCACTAAATGATCCCATTTCCCTTAACTTTTCAATAAGCTTAAAAATTATTATATTGGAAGGCAGAAAGACCAATAAGCGTTGAGCCAGGCCACATTAAAAATTAATTTTTATTGAAAAATTCACTGTTACAACTGTTTTAATTATGCATTTGCTTATTTGTTCAGTGAATACTGAACAAAATATTGCACTAAGTGCTAGGGATAAACAGGAAAATACTAAGCCCTGTCATCAGTGAACATAAAACTGAATGGGGAGAATAAGAAAAGTGGTAATAAAAAATTACAGGGCTTCCCTGGTAGCGCAGTGGTTGAGAGTCCGCCTGCCGATGCAGGGGACACGGGTTCGTGCCCCGGTCCGGGAGGATCCCACACGCCGCAGAGCGGCTGGGCCCGTGAGCCATGGCCGCTGGGCCTGCGCGTCCGGAGCCTGTGCTCCGCAATGGGAGAGGCCACAACAGTGAGAGGCCCGTGTACCACACACAAAAAAAAAAAAAAAAAAAAAAAAAAATTACATTATCATCAGCTAATTGCTACAGTGAAGCATGAACATGGTGGGAAAGGTTTATACTTTTCTTCTCTCATGCATGCAGCTCAAATTTCAATTGAAGCAGGACTGCAAACCATGGCAACAGATGGAAGCATGGGGGGATCTTTCCTTCCAAATGTTTCCCGAACCTCAACAGCAGGGATGAAATGCCCATTCTGTTCCAGAAACCCTTGCTAGCAGCCATAATTGCCACGCATCCTCTGAGAAAGATGACCAAATATTTCAGAGTCAAGCTGACTGTGAACACCCAGCTTTTCTGAGAAAGCTTTCAGCCACTTCCTAGGCCATGAACACCAGGTAGAATCCTGCCATTCCCACTTCTTATTCCAGAACTTCCCGCTGGTCCCTGAGAAAAGTGGTCTAGGTCAGACCCAGCCAGCATGGGCCCCCATCACTTTGAAACTTTCATTTTGCCAAGGATTTGCGATGGGACCTTCTTGTCTATTTATGTTGATAGGAAAAGACACAGACTGGGGTCTGCTGCCTTTCTCTCAATAACGTAGAAAGAGCCAGAACAGATGCGGGCTTATCTCTGTGCTCCAGACATGAATCGACCCAATTATGATCTAAAATTACATTAAAAACACTGTGATGGGTAAATTCTATGTATCAGTTTGAAGGGGTACCCAGACAGCTGGTGAAAGATTATTGCTGGGTAAGTCTGTGAGGGAGTCTCTGGAAGAGATGAGCATTTGAATCCGTAAACTGAGTAAAGCAGACCACCTCCCCGTGCAGGTGGGCATCACCCAATCAGTTGAGGGTCTGAACTGAACAAAAAGGCAGAGGAAGGGCAAACTGGCCCTGTCTGCCTGAGCAAAGAGTTCTGTCTTCTCCCGCCCGATGACATCCTCTGGCGCTCCTGGTCCTTGGGCTTCTGGACTCAGACTAGAACCTACAGCCCCGCCGGATGTCAGGCCTTCCAGCTCCATCTGAATTACACACAGCCTTCCTGTGCTCCAGCCTGCAGATGGCAAATCATGGGACTTCTTGGTCTTGGCAACTGTGTGAGCCAGTTCCTAGAGTATCCCTCTATCTGTATTTATCTAATATACATCTCTCTGTATATCCTGTTAGTTCTGTTTCTATGGAGAACCCTGACTAATACAAATACTGAGAAACTAGGAAATACTGAATCCTTCAGAGCAGAAATATACATACCTATATAGGATTTAGATGTACATGTATAGGGGTGTGTGTGTGTGTGTGTGTGTGTGTGTGTGTGTGTGTGTGTGTGTGTGTGTGTGTGTGTGTGTGTGTGTGTGTATAGATGGGGAACAAGAACAGAAATGATTCCAAGATAATTTTTAGTCGTCGTTTTAATTCCGAAACATCTTCAAGTAGATGTGGACCCTTCTTCTCTCGGGATGAACTGCATTTTCTAGTTTACCCTTCAAACGTTTCCCTCTACACCAGAGCTACATAAAAGCACACTGCATGTATTTGACTCTAAATTGTGAAACAGTTGAAGAGAGTTTAGTAAAACAGCTGCATGGTTGTTTTTTGTTGACCCAAGAATTCTGTCGTTTTCTTCCAGAGCCCTAATTCAGTAAATTACCACAGATGCTGACAAGCTTCCTCTCGGCCCCCTGGGGAGCACATCCTGGCCTTCGAGAGGGGTCCTCCTTGTACTGCCAAAGGCCCCCTCTCTGCTGAGGCACTGACACACCCCGAGCACGTTTATCCAGGTTGTTTGGGAGGTTTTGAAATGTTCGCATGATGTTTAACACAAGATAACCCCAAAGAGCATAGATAGTAACTAATTAATACAGTAATATATATGTTCTATTATAATATGTATGGTGTTAATAATTGACTCTCAGCTTTAATTAGTATTCGCCATACTACATGTGCAGTATGTGTAATCCATACAGCACAGCGCAAAGCCCTACCGTGGAAAGACACCCAGGGCTTTCATTTGGGATCAGAGATGGCAGACTAGTGGCCCACAGGCCGGACAAGCCAGTGCAGGTCTTGTTTGGCCTGCATCATATTCTAGAATGTTCTGAATGGATATTTTCAAATTGAGACTGTAGGATTCCACCTCCTCTCTAGACTCTTAAAAGCAGGACCATATTGGGCTCCTTTTGCTGGGGTGTGGTGGGCTCCATCCCAATGCCGGCTGTTTACTTAATGACCTCCAGGCTAGGGTATCAATTAACAGGGTTCTAATTGAGCTTAAATGATAGAAATTTTCATTCCAATAAATCCGAACATGTGTTTATGGGAAGGTTCTCCTGGAGCCACATTCCAAGGCAATAAGGCATCTTTAAGGAACTGGCATGCTAGTCTCCCCGTATGATCGATGCCAGCACATTTCACTTTTGGCTAATGAGCCATTTCTCTGAAACATCACATAACGAACGTATCATTTAAGAGCTAGCCACTGACATACACCATTCTTTCTTCTACATTATTTTTTATTTTCTCCAATCTGTCTTTGCCTGAAATTTCTGATATGATGACTCATCTTTTCTGAACAGCTTTTTATCAGGAACTTCCAGGTCATTTGTATAATAATCCCTCCTGCGAAGTTACCATGGTAACTTGGGGACCAGGGTACCGGAACCACACGCACAAACGTCTTTTTTTCCTCAATTGTGCAGGGTACCACGCCCCACATGCCAGAGTCTGTGCTCTGTTCTCAAACAACTGGAGCCTTTTAGCTCCTTTTTGCTCTGGGTGATTCACGCCATCCTTGCACATTTGGCCCTTTGATAGGCTTTGTCCTGTCCTCCTTCATCACTTCCTTGACCTAAGTCTTCCATGTGGAACTTTAACTAAGTTCCCCCTAACTTCAACCTAGCAATTTCATTTTCTTAAGATTTCTCAGTATCCATTTGGTTTCATTTCCCCTTAATTCCCACATCGTCTTTTAAAATTGTTAGCACTCACTCTCTCTGCATGACAATCTTCTTTTCCAAACTTTAAACACTATTACTATTTCTCTTTATCAGTATGGTAACTCATCCTAGCATGAGTGCATTTGATGGAAATTTTTTTTTTTAATTCCTCCATGCTTACCCTGCCTTCGTTTTCCTTTTACAACTATCAAGTGGAATTCTAGTTTTCTTATTTCCATCCCCCTCCACAGAGTACATACGTTAACTAATTCAAATACTATTTTTCTCCCAATAATTTAGAAGATCTTAAGAATACGTTTCAAGAGCCACTTACTGTCACGGTAGCTAGATATAAATGATGGTGCAATGAAGAACAGGCATTAAACTTTATGAAAAGGTAAAGGGCCTACATGTCAGGGCTTTTAGATTCTCCCCACCTTCTTTCAGATCCTGTTTTCCACTTAGCTTTTTCCAGACTTTATTTACAGAATTTTTAGGAGCCCATCTGAGATCTGCCTTCCCTTTACTTTCTTATTCCCTCTCCCTTCCTGTCCTTATCAATTTGATTTTATTTTTATAATCTGTAATCTGAACAGATCTGCATACGTGTCCACAATTTGAAAGCCTTATGCTTCATATAAGATGCTGGACTCACTAGAAGGGCTTTATGAAATTGCTCTGCAGATGTTTCCTCTCCCATCCGTTCACCCACTTGTTCTGCATTTTATCCACCCAATGTGTACCCACAAAGTACTATGTATGGACTTCAAAGTCTTTTTTTTTTTTTTTTGTGGTACGCGGGCCTCTCACTGCTGTGGCCTCTCCCGTTGCGGAGCACAGGCTCCGGACGCGCAGGCTCAGCGGCCGTGGCTCACGGGCCCAGCCGCTCCGCGGCATGTGGGATCTTCCCGGACCGGGGCACGAACCCGTGTCCCCTGCATCGGCAGGCGGACTCTCAACCACTGCGCCACCAGGGAAGCCCCCGAAGTCTTCTTAAAAAGGTTTTCCTCCTAAAGGATATCCATCTTCTGCACATAGTAAATGTTCAACAAGTTGGTATCATAACTGATTTCTTCGTGGTCATTTCCTCTCTTATTTCCTATGTATTCTTTGAATTTTAAGTGGGAGGAAGGTTGTCAGGGCATCAGATAGGGTTGCAGCTGACGGAAATTCTTTTTCCAACCACCACCCTTGACACTATCCCTTTCTCAACCTGCAGGTCCATTTGGGAATGTTGGCTACACGTTTGCTGTGTGTTATATGTTCCAGAAGCTCTGAGGCATCCTGCTTTTTTTTTTTTTTCTTTTTTCAACCCCAAATTATGTCTTGTCCTATAAAAGGGTTTCCTTTAATCCAGGACTGCTCGGAAAACCAGATCCCTCCCCCCCAAACCCCACCACGCATGACTACCATCCAATAGCCTTCAGCTCTTCTTTTCTAAGCAACAGGATTTGAACCCACGTGTTCCTCTATGACTTTTTGTAATTACATTCTCACAAGTACCTTGTTATCTGGCTTCAATAATGATACGATTGCAATAAAATTTGTTTTTAAGAATAAAACCATAAATTATTTTATAAAATTGCTGTAGACAATGTTTATGTCCATGCTCCTCCAAATTCATATGTTGGCATCCTAACCCCCCATGCCATGGTACTGGGGAGGGGGGTACTTGGGAGCTGATTAGGTCATGAGGGTGGAGCCCCCATGAATGGGACTAGTGCGCTTATGAAAGGGACACCAGAGAGCTCCCTCACCCCTTCTACCATGTGAGGACACAGCCAGAAGACGGCTGTCTATGGACCAGGAAGCCAGCCTTCAACAGACATGGAATCTGCAGGTACTTGGATTGTGGACTTGCCAGCTTCTGGGACTACGAGAAATAAATTCTGTTTATAAGTCACATGGTCTGTTGTCTCTTGATACAGCTGCCCAAACTAATACAAAGGTCAAGCAGCCAACCCTTTTTGTACCAAGAAAAGAAAATTTTCTTTCTCCAAAGATACAAGTTACACTTTCTACCTCTCAGATGGTTACTTGGGGTTCCAAATTCCATTTCTCTTTATTTTCCTCTTGTGCAGATGTTATTTCATTCTCCTCCCTTTCCACTTGCTTCCTTTTCCTTTTACTCCCATCCAACCTAGTCCTTTAAAAATCTCCTTTCTCGGGCCTTCCCTGGTGGCGCAGTGGTTGAGAGTCCGCCTGCTGATGCAGGGGACACGGGTTCGTGCCCCGGTCCGGAAAGATCCCACATGCCGCGGAGCGGCTGGGCCCGTGAGCCATGGCCGCTGAGCCTGCGCGTCCGGAGCCTGTGCTCCGCAACGGGAGAGGCCACAACAGTGAGAGGCCCACGTACCGCAAAAAAAAAAAAAATCTCCTTTCTGCTAGCATATTATCTGTACTCGTTACTCTTGTGTCTGATTTCTTCTTCCTTTTGCAACATTTTGTTGCGTTTTTTTTTTAAGATTTTTTTTTTTGATGTGGACCATTTTTTAAAGTCTTTATTGAATTTGTTACAATATTGCTTCTGTTTTATGTTTTGGTTTTTTGGCTGCAAGGAATGTTGGATCTTAGCTCCCCAACCAGGGATCGAACCCACACCTCTGCATTGGAAAGCGAAGTCTTAACCCCTGGACCGCCAGGGAAGTCCCCTTTTCTGCACCATTTTGGACCAACTAGCACACTGGTTTCTGCCAGCGGCATGATCAACATGTGGCTCTTCCTCCTTCCATACTTTTTCCGAGTCATGTGCAGTGAACCACGCACGTTACCTGCGATGCTCCAGTCCTCTATACAGAGTATTTCAAATGGGGCAACAGGTACTGTCAATCTTCCTACTGCTTTCATGTTTTGAAATGTTTCACTTCATTTGCATTTCTTGCCACTTTCCTAACCAGCACTTTCTCAGATACAAGGAAGCCCCCTTTCCTTACGAAACTATGTCTCCCTGTATATTTGATATATTTTTCCTTTTTCAATCACCTTTCACCACAGAAGGTGAGGCTTTCCTGAGTTCACTCCCACACTGTACACTCCACCTCTAGACTTCAACCCCACACTTCTCACCCTTCGCCGGGATGCCTTCTGCTCCGCCCCCCAAAATGGGCTCATTCACTGAACTCCTACCATCCTCATGTTGAGATGTTTTGACATCATTGAAACAACTCACATTTCCAGATAGATCATCAGTTCCTTGAGTGTGCAAACCATGTAACTCAGTTCCTCATCTCTTGAATTTATGCAGGACACATTCAACTGATTCTCTTGGGGGCTCCAAGGGCCACATACACACCTACAGGTCACAGAAGGAAACCAAAACACGCCAATCTCTTACTACATGGGCCTCGTCTTGCAGGTACTTCCTAGCCCCCAGCACCAGCCACCTTAGAGCGTTCAGCGTGATTCCTTCGGGGAGTGTCCCCCCAAGACTTCATACATGTAATTTTGCTATTGTCGTTCAACTTTCTAGCCAGTGCCATTTCAGACTACTCTTTCGTTCTCAGCCACTAACTCTCTTTGCATTATTGTTCAACCAATCTCCCGTTTGCATATCTCGCCTGGGCTGTCACTGAGAAGGCTATACCACCCTTGCCGGCTGGGCCCACTGTCTTTGCCCGAGTCCTGCCCCCAGCTGCCAGGTTCCCCCAAAGAACTTCCATCATGCTCCTGCTGTAGCGTCTGCCAATTCTAGTTTCTGCACGTTACATAATTGTCTTTGGATCTCCCTTTCTGCTATCCCTTCCCTGTCTTTCTCTTCTGTATTATTTTCTGTTCCTATTGGCAATTTTCCCTTGTAATTTGGAGCTCATTTTTATTTATGAATCCATTACTAAATGATAAACTTTCCCGGGTATAAATAACTCTGTTTTTTAAAGCTCGATTTTAAAAGAACTGAACATGTGAATATGTTCAACAAACAAACAGCCGGCAAACTTGCTACACGTTCATTCCATGCCTTGCTGTGCGATACAGCCAAACTTTCAGACACAACAAAAATGCACACTTGGTGCCCCTTACCCAGCAATGGTCAACCACAAATTTCACGTAAAGGTCAAAAGTGAAATGCCTTTAGGAGTTCCCTCAAAATCTTAAAATAAAAGTCACATTCCAAACTTCATAATTCTCATGAATGCGTCACAAAGTCACCATTATGCTATTGAAAAGGAAGACAATTACATGCTTGTGTTACGAGGGAAAATATTCTAAAAATGAATTATACAGTAAAGCCAAGAATCTTCAATTTCTTGCTCACAAATAATGAGTTTGCTTTGGCTTATTATGTCCCATGGCATGGTCTTGACATATCACACCTCTGTAGACAGAGACCCATCCCACCCCTACATCTGCAGAACTAAATTTGGGGTGTTGACTTTAAAAAAAAAAGTTACCTCTCAAAATGCACTTTCCAGGGCTTCTCTGGTGGCGCAGTGGTTGAGAGCCCGCCTGCCGATGCAGGGGACACGGGTTCGTGCCGCGGTCCGGGAAGATCCCACATGCCGCAGAGCGGCTGGGCCCGTGAGCCATGGCCACTGAGCCTGCGCGTCTGGAGCCTGTGCTCCGCAATGCGAGAGGCCACAACAGTGAGAGGCCCGCGTACCGCAAAAAAAAAAAAAAAAAAAAAAAAAAAAAAAAACACTTTCCAGTTAGCCTAATGCGCCTGTCTCATCCCTGTCCTATCCTGAGAACTTGGAATCATGTCGATAATACTTAAACATAAACCTATAGGTGAATTCCCTTCCTTTTTAAGATATAGTTTTCTTCATATTCTTTTCTTTAATAGATATACTCTATAAAATATGGCCGAAATGTCCAGCTGAAGGTTTTTGCTCTCTTCTATTCTCTCTCTGCCCAATATAATTATCTATTTAGATCGCTATATTAAACATTGTTTGCTTTAGGAATGACCCAGTTCTTTTGGATCAGTAAAAAAGAAGGGCTTTCTCTCCCTCCCTAGCTAAGCATCCCATTTTTTTTAACCACTTGGATGTAAAAGCCACTCTCCAGCATTGAACTTTTCCAGTAAACAGAATATCCTTCAGCCAGGGACCTCGCCAATGCCTCTGACAGCATCAAGTGGTCTGTGTGGCCACCAAACATGTAAGATACTCTCCCTGGAGTCCTTCTCCTGGGATAACAGCTGTGAAAGGCAATATTGTCATGTGATGACAAGGCTCTAGGAAGGGTCACCCTGTCTCCTACAGCTGGAATTACTATCTTTCCAAACAAGATGTGAGAAACAGGAACGTGGCGCATTTTTCAACTTTCCAAAAAGTACTCTGTGCTCCTTGAAGCTCCGTTTACGACACTGTTTCAAAATGTTCTATTAACATTAGTTAATCCTTTAGCCCCTTGAGAACGACCAAAGGAAACAGCAGATCAGCAGTAGACTGAAAACAAGCAGATTACTCAGACATGCGATGAAGCAGAAGCGGCAGCGCTCATCTGCTGTGACACTGAGAGTGAGGGTTCAAAAAAACAGTAGGAGGCCTCTATTTCCAACGCGTGGGTTCACACGGAAACTCAATTTCATCAGAGATCTGTACGTTAGTAAAGAAGACTAGGAAATCAAGATTTGGGTAAACCCAACTCACAGTGTTCTCAGCAGAGAGTGAAGTGCAACATACAAACCTCTACTGTCTGGAACATTTAGTTACCTTCAGCCAAAAAACTTCTGTAAAATAAGGGACTCTTCTTATTGTCTTGTGTCACGGCAGTTTACCAATCCACCAGTTGTGTCATTTCCCATCATGCGCTGGTAAAAATCCCTCCATTCCCTCCATCTGCCTCACAGGCTACAAATGAGTCCCGCCGATGCTTCCTTCCTCTTTGAGTATTACCGCTCTCCAACTCACGCCGCGCATCCTAAGCTGTGCACCCGAGCCTCCTAAACGCCATCTTCCCCCATCCCAGTCCAAGTCCACATGCCCTGTGCTCTTTTCCAATGCAGATCCACTAGATAAGCAAGTAGGTTTCATCTCAAATGTCAATTCCTGCCAGTCAAAGGCAGCTGCTGGGGGCTTTGAATTGGGAAGAATTCCGAGGCCTTGCCCAAGATCACCTAGGAGGGCTGTGCTTCTCCTAGCAGTGCAGACCGCCCCAGGGTGCGCACCTGACCTCACGGGTCACGCGTGGTGCACCTGCCAAAGCAGGACCCCTGGGTAGGCAGACGCAGGTGCGTCTGTGCTGGCTTCTGGGCGCCATGAGCAGCTCTCACGAGCTTCCTGCTGAAAACTCCCTCTGGGGACGTGAGCACCCACGTGAAGTTCCCTGGTGTGTGATTTCTGCAGTTCCGTCCTGTACTCTCTTTTGAAGACAAGAGCATTATCCACCTCCAGCCTCCCTACCCCTCTCCACATTTCAAACACCAAAGGTCATCCTGATCAGTTCCAGGTGCCCTCCAGGGTCCTGAGGCGTCACTCACCTCCAGGCAAAAAGACATGAACTGACTTAAAGTCTTAAACAGCACCGTGTGCATGTGTTTGCCTTGTGAGTGTGTCCTGGCACACCTGCTGCTGCTAACAGTACATCTACAGATACTACTGCTGCTGCTACTACCACGTCTGCTAATACTACTAATGCTACCTCTAATAATAATAGCATATCTGCTACTACTGCTGCTGCTACCGCTACATCTGCTGAGACTACTACCACTATTACGACTACTAATACATCTACCAATACACCTGCTAATCCTCTCGCTGCTACAGCTGCTACTAAAAGAGCAGTTGATTGAAGCTACCATTCGTTGGTCGCCTCCTCTATCCAGGTGTGGTGCTAGGTGCTCTGTGTGTGAATGGGACCCCAGCCTCTAACTGCACAGACGGCAAAGGTGCCAACACTGATCCCCAGCGTGTGTGAGAGTGAGTCTGGAGAGGCCATGGAAGGAGGGAAGGGCCCGGATACAGGAATGACTGAACGAGAGATGCTCAGGGGGCAGGAAGGTTAACAAAGCAAGGGTGGAGGTGACTCCGAGGCAGTGTCTGCACACGCAGGGTAAGGGAACCTAATGCTGCAGGAGAGACTGGGGCAGATCACTGTCTACTTTATTCACAGGAGGTGTTTACAACTGACAGGTGCGGGGAGGGGCCATAAGGCAGACTAGGGGATCTCGGAGGGTAAAGAAGAAATGATGGCACCTGAAGTGCTGGAACCAGCCATCGGGCCCAGACAGCAAGGGGCCTGCCCTGGGGGTGACGGTGGTGAGACACAGGGAGTTTGGGGCGAAGCGGCAGGGAACGGGAGCGACATCAAGGGGTCATCCCAGGACATCCATCCTGAGTGAGGCTGGAGGCGGAAACAGTCCCCAGAGAAACAGGGTGTCACAGTAACACAGACAAGGGGTCGTAGCCAGCTGCCTGGGATACACGGCAGATGTCCAGGACAGGCTCATCCCAGTACCCTGAGGGCCAGGTCGGCAGCCTGGTGACCCCCACTAGGGCCCTGAAGCTGGCTGACACTCTGCTCCCAGACCCCGAACATTAAGTGGCCACAGCCTCAGCTCTCGGGACCTGCGGCCCCTCTGTGTTGCAGGGGACAGACACACAGGCACAGAAAACTAGGTACCGAGTTGGGACAGCTGGAGTCTGGCCTGGCCTGGGGCCAGCCCAACAGTAACCTCTCAAACGTTCCCTCTTTCCAGGTGCCCACGGTGGACCCTGAGTGCACCCCATCGTGACCGAGTCCCACAGGCTTTGTTTCTGGGAAGAACCCCACTTTGTATTTTACGTTAGTTCAGAGCTCTCCTTCGAAACAAGTCTGGAAACAACTCAAAACTCCAGAAAATTCAGGAGTGGCATTTGGAAAACTCCAGGCTGAGGGTGGGGAAAGGCGTGCTGAAGGGCTGTTGATCTTCCATCTTCCCTCACCCCAAAGGCCACCCACCTAGGAAGAGGCGAACAGGCTGTCTGCCCCTCCACCCCACACCGGATGTAAACGTGTGCTTTCAAGGCCGAGGAAGGGGCAATGGTGCAGAGGTGTCCTTTTCGACAACAGTAACGGAATTCCTCCAGGCTCGGGGACGTCTCAGCCGCAAGCCAGACAACACGGGGGCCCCTCCCAGAGGCAAGGCCGGCACGTTGGAGATCTAGTCCAAACCGAGGTGCAGCTGCAGATCTGCATAACCTCCAGCCCTGTGTCTACACAGGAGCCAGTCCTATTAACACCTTACCTGCCTGGAGGTCCCCGCGTCCTCTCCAAACGAGAAAGCACCCTGGAGCGGAGGCTCTCTTGTTCCCATGGAACACAGAACAAATGGAGTTTACATCTGGGTTCGTACTGCACTCGTGGAACTTTTCTCCGGAGGCCAGGTGGCTGGCCACCGTGACCTGCCACTTGGGTGGAAACCTGACGCTGCCACTGTGTCCAGAATGAAGTCAGGATGTCCTTGGGGGCTGGCACGAAGGTGCCCTCGCACGGAGCGCCTGGCTCGAGTTCAAGGACGCGACCTTGGAAATCAAACGCACCCCCTATGGGGCGGCGGGGTGTGGGGGGGGGGCGCTTACGAGCTGCTCACAGGGAGGAAGTGCAGAAAAGCTCCACGCAGCTGCGCCCAGAGAAAAGCTTCCTTTCGGGCACTGCACCTGCGATCCAGGAGTGCCAACTATTTCCAGACTCAGAAGAGCTGCTAAGGACTCAAGGAAGCCCGCTTGTAGCCCTGGACCGCTACACCTGCACCCCACGTTTGACGATGCTGGTGACATAGGAAGTTGTGCCTAACAGACAGACCTGTTAGCCCTTAGGAAAGAATGCCCGGTTTAAGAGATTTGCAGATTTTTATCTCTTGCAACCAAAACCTGTTTAAAGATGACCTAACCACAAGGTACAGAGTGTGACAGACAGAACCGTTCCCACTTCACTGTGTCAATTTTTATTGTGGAGTGTGTGTGTTTTCTTTGCACAAAAATAAAACATCGCAAAAACGTGAGCTCATTTGATGTATTTGAAGGAAAATAACGATGGATCTAAATGCAGAATTGCATGGAGAATACACACAGCCACCCATCAGGGGCTCAATACTAACATCACAGCTCCTTCTAGGTGGATAATTTAAGAAGCAAAGCAGCAGGAGATGCACAGAACGTCACAGGCTGCCTGCCCCTCGCGGGGTGGACTCACCATAGACCACCTCTTCCTTCCGAATCTTCCAACAACTGGTTCTGCCAATTTTATCCTCCGCGATGCAGTGCGCGTGGATATTCCTCCCCACACGTGCACAGGCGGGCACATCACAAGCTCAGACACAGGGACTGACCAACTGTGTCCAGGCTCCCCAGAGGGAACCCGATCCGTGCAGCCAAAGTTTTAACATGAAAATGTCACTGCACTGTTTAACTTTTATGTCCAAGACATAATTACTTTTCTGCTTTAACCTCTTAATCAGAACATCTAATGACCCACGAGATGTTTATATTATACTGGAGTTTTCCTTAAAAGGCAACACAGCCCATAACATTCTTCACAGGCTCCCCAGGCCGCCTGGGTCCTTCTGCTCCCTGGACTCCGGCTTTACCCTCAAACTGCACACCCTGACCCCCCGCGTGGTCACTTCCTGAGAGCGCCTGCGGCTGCTGCCCTGCGTGTGGTTCCCTCTCTCTGGCGTCCTCTCCCGGAATCACCTCCATCCCACTCAAGCCCCATCCACACCTCAGAACCCTAGCACCCTGATGGGTGGCACCCAGTCCCCCCTGCACCCCACATTTCTTTTAATTTAATTAATTAATTAATTTATTTATTTTTGGCTGTGTTGGGTCTTCGTTTCTGTGCGAGGGCTTTCTCTAGTTGCGGCGAGCGGAGGCCACTCTTCATCGCGGTGCGCGGGCCTCTCACTGTCGCGGCCTCTCTTGTTGCGGAGCACAGGCTCCAGACGTGCAGGCTCAGTAGTGTGGCACACGGGCCCAGTTGCTCCGCGGCATGTGGGACCTTCCCAGATCAGGGCTCGAACCCGTGTCCCCTGCATTAGCAGGCAGATTCTCAACCACTGCGCCACCGGGGAAGCCCCACCCCCTTTTTTTTACATCACCTTCCCGTGACCTTGGACACTTTTCTGATCTCTATCAGGGCTGGTCAGTGGACAACGGAAGGGGTCACCGTGCAGTGGCGGGAACTCATGGTAATCAGGCTTCCCCAGGTTCAGGTCTCTGGGCTCTTGGACAAGCACCAAAGTGGGTGAATCCGTCCACCTGGAGCTCGTACACAGAGAAGCAAATGGCTCCAAGGACAATGGCCACCCCCGCCTGTCCAAGAATCCTGGTGGCATCCCCCTCCTGATATCGAATAGCAAATACTGTATGGTATCACTTACATGTGGAATCTAACACGGAACACGAATGAACCTATTTGTGAAACAGAAACAGACTCACAGACGTAGAAAACAAACCTACGATTACCAAAGGGGAAAGGGGGAGGGAGGGATAAATGAAGAGTCTGGGATTAGCGGATACAAACTACTACATATATAACAGGTAAACGACAAGGGCCTACTGTAGAGCACAGGGAACTATATTCAATATCCTGTAATAAACCATAATGGAAACGAACATGAAAAAGAATATATGTACATATATGTCTATATATATAACTGAATCACCGTGCAGTACACCAGAAACTAACACAACATTGTAAATCAACTATACTCCAAATAAAAGAAATTATGTCTCTGAACCCTGCCTTCATGCTTTTTCTCCTAGGAAAAGCCTCACTGATGCTTATTAGGTCCAGCAGTTAAAATCTGCTTGTCTCTTCGACTATCTCCACATTTTACATCCAATTCTTCCAAATTTTTGATTTTATCTCTTAAATCCTTCAGCGTCTCTCAGCACTGAAGAATTTGCTTTGTTCCTCAAGATTAGGTGGAAAGCTTTAACCGTATAATCTCCTCAGAACCCAGCTGCCCACACAACCTATCTTCCAGATCAGGACGCTGCCGGGAGTGAATGATTACGATGAGGTAATCATTAATGATGACGCTGAGGTCACAGGCACGGCTCGGTGGCCCCCTGCACACCCGATTCTCTGCCCCACGTGGCTGATGGGAAAAGCTACACCTTGTGGGTCTCTGTATCCCGCATGCCCCAGGCAGGTGCCGGGAGTTAGGAGGACTTTCAGTTAAGCGTGCAGCACTTCCTGGGTCACTAGGTCCTCCGCACACCTCACGAGCATGCACGCCGCCGTGTTTGCTCGGAAAGGTCTCTCGCTCTTGTCTCCACTTGCAGAGCTCTGAACTGGGCTCTTGCAGTTACCCCAGCCTCTGAAGATGAACAAATTCCAGATTCATCTCCAAATTTCAACGGCTCCAGCATGGCCGTGGCAATCAACTAGCCAATCAGCCGACACTGGCTGGGCACCTGATCCACGTGATGCTGCTGCCACTGTCCTGGATGCTGAGAAGCACAGAGAAACTGAAATGCAGCTGAGAAGGTGGGATCTGCACACACGCGAAGGCAGCTAGTGGGTCCAGGAAATGAGAGATAAATGCCAAGCATCCCATCTAGACAGTAAGATGAATGTTCACTAAAGTGGTCCTCCTGCATCAACCTTCCCATCACCCTTAGAAGTGTCTGCATCCTGCCTACTGCTAAGAGCCACATCTTTGGAGACATTGCCGAACTCAGTGCTATTCTTATCCACTGCCAGGTTCAAGGCCTTTTTCTTTGATCGATCTTTTCAACAGGTCTTACTATAAAAATCCACTAGCAAATCCCTCTAGAGCAATAGTCTGTGGCATATATCTCTGTGATAGTCTGAAATATGCTTCAGGCATTGCCTCCTTAAAAATGCCCTGTGCACAGACATAGAAAACAAACCTACGGCTACCGAAGGGCAAAGGGATAAATTAGGAGCTTGGGGTTAACAGATAAACACTACTTTACATAAAATAAACAACAAGGTTCTACTGCATAACACAGGTAACTATATTCAATATCTTGTAATAACCTATAACGGAAGAGAATCTGAAAAAGAACACATACATACATAGATAGATAGAGAGATGATAGCTAGGTACCTGCATCACCTTGCCCTACATCAGAAACTAACACAACATCGGAAATTAGCTCTACTTCAATTTTTAAAATGCACTGCGCAGGCTCATTTAATATGCACGTGATTTCAAGAGTCATTCCCCTCCTTCACCCAGTACAGAGGCCATTCTGTGGCCTGGAGTAGACAACAGTTTCTTTTTTTTAACTTGTAAGCTGAATTTATTTTTTTAAGTTCGATTATATTTTTTCCACCTTTCTTGAGATATAGTTGGCAGACAGCATTGTAGTTTAAAGTATACAGTGTGCTGACTTGATACTAGGATATATCACAAAATGATTACTGGACTATAGTTTCTTGAATCTAGTCTAATCTGGGGATGGGCATTGCAAACCCCTCCATGCAGTTTCCTTACGCAGGGCCTGACACGGCGGGTACCACCTGCGTGGCCCCAGGTGTGGGAGACAGGTACTCAGAGGTGATTCTGGAAGGTGGGTGGGCAGGACCAGCGGGCCATCGGAGACAGTCTCCCCACGGAGAGGGTCAGGAGAAACACAACCGTGCATCGATGTTCCCGGCATGTGAGATAACCACTGGGTGACCTCACTTAGTAGCTAAAGATGACACACCTCCTACTCACGGGTAGACTCTGCGATTGTGGGAGAAGAAGTTATTGAATTATTGCTATGAAAAAATCTCAGTTCTTCCCACCTCGACCCCTTCCCCAGAGCTTCTCCTCCTCCAAGTATCTGTGGTCACTCTCCTTCCACTGCTGATAAATGCTGGACTCCACTGAGGTTATCTCCATCATAGGACACACCAGGGCCAACAAGATGGGCGCAGAGCCCAAGTCCTGCCTTTTCTGTCACACTCGCCACCCAGGCCCACAGCGGGGGCTGGCCCACTTGTGAAAGCTAGCCAAGGCCCAAACTCTAAAGAAATAAGACCAAAAGAGTATAAAACTGTGCATGTAAAGAAACATCTGCATGCAGGGGACACGGGTTCGAGCCCTGGTCCAGGAAGATCCCACATGCCGCAGAGCAACTAAGCCCACGCGCCACAACTACTGAGCCTGCGCTCTAGAGCCCGTGAGCCACAACTACTGAGCCCACGTGCCGCAACTACTGAAGCCCACGCGCCTAGAGCCCGTGATCCGCAACAAGAGAAGCCACTGCAATGAGAAGCCGACACACTGCAACGAAGAGTAGCCCCCGCTTGCCGCAACTAGGGAAAGCCCGCGCGCAGCAACGAAGACCCAACACAGTCAAAAATAAATAAATAAAAGAAAAAATAGATTAAAAAAAAAAAGGAAACATCCGCTTTGTACATCCTCGGGCTGCAAGCTGATGGCTCTCATGTGTCATGGCTCTGACTCTGGGCAAAATGGATAAAACAACATACAAGGTCGTGGCTGGCGCATCTACCTGCTGAGCTGTTGATAATGAGAACATCAACCTAATAGTTTTGCTTTGCCACGAACAGCTTTCAAGTTAATAATACTGCGTTCTCTCAAATTACACAGCTGCATACCATCCAGGACTAGAACAAGCTGCTTTAAAGTCTGGAGTTGTTTCTAGTAGTTACTACTGTCCACCATCTGTCATCCTGACTTGAGGTCATCAGTGATTCTGCTCCAATATGGCAGATACGGCTCCGATCTGGCCGGCCGTATGTTAACATGATGCTTGGTCCTACGGGAAACCTCGGCGGACCTTACCTCCTCTTTGCTGGCTGACACTTTATTTATGAAGAGCATGGCCAATTAAAGAATTAAGCGTAGTCTGGATCATTTCTATCATTATTTCCTACCAAAAAGGCTCTGTAACATCAGACGTTTCATCAGAGATTTTTACACATCTTTCCCCCACATTAATAGCTTTTCACGGTTGCAAGATAATATGGGACATGTCCTGCCAATCGCCTAGGACAGCTGGCCAACACATTTTACCCAGAACTTTGACCTACGTTTTCTTTTTAAAGCCACTCAATATTTTCCCAGAAACAGTCTCCATGTTTCTGATTCATTTGTCCCTAACTCACAAATTAGATAGGTTTTGCCCAGGAAACCTGGAAAACCTCGGTCCCTGCAACAAGACTGGAATTATGCCCAACAGCATGACTGAGAGAAGAGGGCTCAAGGGCTAACTGTGACCAGAAGTCCTCCAGATTCGAGCAGGCGCTGAGCCAAAGGACACCCACTCTGCCTTTGTCGGTGCTATTACACAGTCTGTCCCACCGGGGTGGCCATACACAGTGGGGTGGCGTGACTACCGTCCCCTTAGGGCCTGGAGGCCCTCGGGGTGAGGCCCTGCTCAAAGCACCCCCCTTTCTGACTGCTTGCCTCAAGCCTCTTCAGCCAGGGTCTTGCTGACTTGGCCACACAGCAATGCAACTGTAAGGCAAAGGACAATGGTCTTGCATCATCACCGTTGTGACACATGCCATTCTCATCAAAATGCCTGGAAGTCAAGAACACTGTAGAAACACATTTGCTTTTTGAAGTCTCCATCGTTACATCTGGTATTTCCACATCTGATGCCTTTGTCTACCCTAAATCCAAGTTGTTTTCCCATGGCCAACCTTGCATAATTCCCAGGGCAGAGAGGAGAACCCAGCTAATTCATTTCCCACCCGAGAGATATTTCAAAATTCCTAATTTCTAAATAAACGGAACAACCCTGAATGTCTGCTAGCCTCATGAATTTACTACAGAGACACAAAGTAAGTAATAGTTCCTACAAGAAAATTCAGTTCTCTTCCTTATATTTATAACTCTTTTAACCAAGTTGAATTTCTGAGGCTGAGCCATTCCTAAAACTGCCAAGAGGGACATCTTTTAAAACAATTTCGAGTTCAGCATGATCTGAGGCCAAAATTATTTGTATTAATTCCATACACAACCTTTGAGGGCAGCAATACTTGTCTGTTTTGTTCCACAACCTGGGTGTACAATAAATATTAATTACATGAGTGAATGTGCCAATGAAGGGATGAATACCTGTAATTACACTGATACACACACTCTAGGTATGGTATGCATATAGCTAATATATGTGTATATTTATATATAGATACATGGATGTATATTTGCATGTGGCTGTTAACTGAAGGCACTTAATATACAAAAGCCCTACATCCTATAAATGATCATTTGTAAAAATGTACAAATAAGACTCATTTCTTTAAGACATGTAGAGACCTCTGCAAAAAGACTCTTTTAATCAAGATGTAAGGGGCGATACCATTCTTAGGCTTCCTGATGGATAAACAGCCTCAATCTGTCACATGTTGGGATTTTCCTCTTGCCCTGTCCCACTCTGTGGCTTTCTGACTTCCACCTAAGGTGAATTCGAAATGGATCTCACGGCAAATGTTTATATGGCTGGCAGCCCCATCTCTGGTGCCCCTTAGACATTTTCTATCACGGAAAACGTCAGTCCAAGGCAGACAGAGACGCAGCCCCTCCAGCAGAGAATCAGACTCAATGCCACGTGTGCTTTCCAGCCCAGGACGGAGCCTCCCCTGGAATCTGTCCTCACATCTGCGCTCATACCCAAACCGCTCGCTGACATCCAGGACCGGCAG
Source organism: Grampus griseus (assembly GCF_964374135.1). Classification (NCBI taxonomy): domain Eukaryota; kingdom Metazoa; phylum Chordata; class Mammalia; order Artiodactyla; family Delphinidae; genus Grampus; species Grampus griseus. The sequence continues at coordinate 2,841,582 of NC_139012.1, read as the reverse complement.
ACTCAGGAGGGACTGATTAGAAGTGATAAATCGATCACTAAAAGGTGAGCTTGTGGCCTTGAGTCAGACCCATTAAGTGGGTGCCTTGGTGGAAAATTACCGGAATCAATGATCAGACTACAAGAAACCACATGCATCTGAAAAGTTGAGGAAAGAGAGCCCTGGGAACCCTCCATTTCCTGTGCTAAGGAAGAGATGCTTTTCCCATTTTACCAAGGTCAGGGAGAAAGGTCTCCAGGGTGATTCCAGTCATATGAAATTATGCTCTTTCCACATTAGTCACTAAGAGGAAGAAATCGATGGACGACAGTACTCTTCCAAGTGGCTATAAATTACCAACGGTCAGAATATCTCACAAGGACTGAAACAGTGGTAACACTGCCACTTCCTATACGAAATCGCTACCTGAAGTTTTCAAAATGATAGATGATGTGGATTTAAGTGGAAGAGACATTTCTTCTGCCTTTAATAAATACATAATGTATACTTTAAAAGAAAAAAAAAGTTTTAAAAGCCTGAATTCCAGAATCAAGAAGTACAATTTTTATTATTTTCTGGTATTTAGGAAAACAAATTTTAATTATTACTAAGATGTCCAATAGCTATTTGTTCAGAGTTACTTTAACAAACTGATAAGAAGCATCTGTTGTTAGCATAATGTTTATATGCACAAATGTTTGTTAAAGATAAGGTGTGAATGAGGGATGAATCGAGAAGATTGCTGCTCACCCCATGTGGTAAAGAGTGCGTCACCCCCAGCCTATCAGCGACTGGGGCTGATTCTGGACCAGGTCTGCGTACTTATCTGAAATACACGGTCCCAGGGGCTGCACTACCCATATTGCAGTATTTTTTCCCATCACTAACCCATCTTCCTGCTTTGGCAAGTTCATCTTAATTTTACAGGCCATTTCCTGACCAAAAATCACGAGTCATCTTAAACCGCTAACCCCAAGTGGTCTATAATCTCCAGGAAATGGATGTGGCCATAAGAAGACACAAAATAGGAATCCTTCATTCAGGGGCCCAGGAGGCCAAGGCTCAGAGGAGGTGGGCGAGGGTGGGCACTGCAAGAAGGTGAAGGCACACCCTGGGGGTCCTGTTCACAAACCTGAGTGGGTTCTGCCTCGACCAGCCTCTACACAGACACCGAGCCCACCCTCAGCAGAGGCCACGGTGAGGATGGAGAGCCTTAAAGATGGAAAAACTCTGACACACAGTGGATCATCCTGAGAACACCCATGTCCCATGTCTTGATGGGGACGGGAGGACCACAGAGGACAAGGGTCTTCTCCGGGCTCCAGCTGTCCCCATTTCGATCGGCCACGCCCTCTCCTCCAGCATCCTGGCGCCCCACATGCCTGCATCAGGACCTTCCCACTCCTAACCCCCCAGATAGCACCACAGGGCTGGAAGTGCTTCAGTAACAACAGCCAACAAGAAAAAGCGAACATCAGACTCAGGAGAGCCATTTTAAATACAAAGGCTCAGCTTCTGCTTGAGTGCAGACCACTCTCCCAGAGCAGCACGTCTGTAGCTCACATCTATCAAGCGGCTGCCCCTGTGAGTGAAGAGAATGCACGAGATCTGTGGTCCCCGGACCTCCACCACCAGCATCGCCTGTTGGAAATGCGATTCTCAGGTGCGCCCGCACCCCTCATCAGAGAAGCCGGGAGGGGGGCCGGGCGTCCGTGTCCCACCCAGCGTTCCAGGGGATTCTGCTGTGAGCTCCAGTTCCAGACCCACTGCTCTGGTGGCCTTCTGTGTTTCTCCAGCCTCAGGATGCCCTGATGATATAATTACTTTGCTATTTATTCCTCAGAATTTGCTCATTTAACGAGCATTCAGCCAGCACGGTATAAACGCTTTACGAACATTAGCCCGTTTAATCCTCATGCCTGTCCTGGAATCGAGGCACTACTGCTGTCCCCATTTTACAGATGACAAAAGGTGGACAGAGAGAGAAGTAAGTTGCACACGTCCACACAGCTGTAAGAGGCGGAGCTGGGACTCAAAGCAGCGCCCATGTGCTCCCATGAAGTGTCTGCCACCCCATGCGGGCAGAGCGTGTTGCTGCGCTATGTTCCTCTCTGGATCCCCATGCGGGCAGAGCGTGTCGCTGGGCTATGTTCCTGTCTGGATGTACTTGAAACACTGCAATTGTCTTTCCAGGAGTTTAATGCAAACTTCGTAGAGAAACAGGCATTTCTTTTGCCTGGTTCATTTTAGAGTTCTTGGAGTTAGGCTGAATTCTCCCACAGTATACAATGGCTTCTATTTAAGACACATAGTTAGATCAAGTATTTTCCAAATGGACACTGCCAAAAAAATGGACCAAACTATAATTATGCAGCCTTTTTCCCTAATAAAACTTTGCACATTATAGGTAATAATGATAATAATATCACCTTAACTCAAGCTTTAATGCAAGAACAGTCTGGACCTAGCGAATAAGTCTCATGCAACTCTGCAATAACTCGGTGACGGGCTTCCCTGGTGGTGCAGTGGTTGGGAATCCGCCTGCCAATGCGGCGGACATGGGTTCGAGCCCTGGTCTGGGAAGATCCCACATGCCATGGAGCGGCTAGGCCCGTGCGCCACAACTACTGAGCCTGCGTGCAGCAACTACTGAAGCCCACGCGCCTAGAGCCCATGCTCCGTGATAAGAGAAGCCACCGCGATGAGAAGCACATGCAGCACAACGAAGATTAGCCCAGCTCGCCGCAACTAGAGAAGGCCCGCGCGCATCAGCGAGGACCAAACACAGCCAAATAAATAAATAAATAAATAAATAAATAACTCCGTGACATTAAAGTTTTATTCTTTAAAAAATGCCAAAACGCAACTCGAAAATCAAAGCTAATGAGGAAAAGGAGTTGCTTGTATTTAAAAATGACATTTTCAAGCTGATGCTCTTGGACGATATGGAAATTATGGAAATTAAAACTCTCATGCTCAAGAGAAAGTCATTACTCACATAAAAGGATAACTGGATTTTAGAATAAATTTTGATTGCTTTTTCTTATTACAAAAATAATATGCTTACTCTTTTAAAATAAAGTATTGTTAGAGATGTAGCAGTCAAATCTGCCACTGATTAAAATATACATAAATGTTATTTCTTTAACAGAAATGAAGGAAAAACACCACAATAGTTATCATTGGGCCCATCTGTAACATTCTGAAACAGGAAACCAGTGCTGACTTAGCACCCTCAAAGATGCCCCATATGCTAACGGGGGGGCTGTTAGGAGTGTCTATCTCTCTGAAGTGAAGACACAGGCTGCCATGCACCTCGATCCTCTGAGCCTTCTTCAGCTCTAGGTGTGTGAGTGGCAGCTGGGAAGAGCTTGTGCAAACAGCGTTGGAAACACTGAGTTCCAACTATAAAACCCTGAGTTTTGTTCTTCATAAAGGAATATGCTGATTTTCTAAAGGAATATGCTGATTTTCTAAAGCAAAACTCAATAAAATTTTTTAACAATTTCAATTAAATGTCAAATACAGGAATATTGTCTCTACATATTCCGTTGAGTTGGACAAGGTTTATTGAATCAGCTCAACTCTGTGTGAGTGACTCTACCATGGGTCTCCAACTGTCAGAAAATTTGGTGAAATGGCAACAGGGCAGCTGACATCACATTGGCCTCTCCCAGGTCACAGCCAGCATCTCTTGATGTTATCTGAATTAGAAAGAAATGCACACAGCACACAAAGACCTGTATCCAGTAATAAACAACAGTTAATTCCCAAACTCCTAACAAAGTCTTGATGAGCAGGAAAAGATGAGGACGCTGGGTCATTCTCCTCTACCAGCGAGAGAACCAACCCATATGCATGTAACATATTGCCTTAATATCTGATTCGGACGCTTGGCATTTGTCTTTTACTTGACCACAAATCAAGCAAGCTTTAAAACTCCGATGACTTTAAATGTTCTTCTAGTGTGCAGACTACGAACCAAACCCAGCAAAGCAGGAATATTACTAAGCCACGGAATAAACTATTTACACAGAGAGCTCAGCCTTGTGTATATTTCCAAGTCGTGTTTAGTCTATGGCGGAACATCTGCTCCAAATTCCAAATTAAGAGGAAACACCTTCGTTTGGCATTACTTTCCTCTGTGTTGCCTAAAACTGCTACGGGGTCAGCAATGCAACATAGTTTCCGGGAGCAGGTACTCAGCTCCCGCCAGGCCTCCCCAGGGTCCAGAGAGAAAGTCAGGCAGGATCACTGAACCCACTACAAGTAATTCACGACTTCCCTCCATGCATCAGGTGCTCCCCCAGACAGTGGGGGCATTTTTCAAAGAAGCTCTGTCCTCCAGCACCTCAAAATCATCAAGGGTGTTGAACCAACATACACGAGACAATGAGATCTCAGCCACGTAGCAGTGATAACAGCTATCGTCTTCTCAGGGTTTTTTGCTTCACACGTACAACCTCTCTGAACATCTTAAAGGTGTCTGCAGATGCTGTGTCGTCCTCATTTGATGGATCAGGGACCCGAGGCTCAAAGAGATGACACTGCTCCACGGAACACAGAGGTAAGTCCTTCGTGACAACTACCCACCCTGCACGCTGGGGAGTATGAAGACGAAGACCAGATAAGTCCATGAACCCACGTGGCGAAGGGTATGTAAAGCCAGGCCAAACTAAAACAACAGGAAGATAGCACTACACATCCATCAGAGTGGCCAAAATCCAAGGCACTGACAACACCAAATGCTGACACGGATGTGGAGCAACAGGAACTCTCATTCACGCTGACGGGAATGCAGAACGGCTCAGCCACTTTGGAAGAGAGTTTGCTGGTTTCTTACAAAGCCAAACATACTCTTACCATATGATCCAGCAGTTGTGCACTTTGGTATCTACCCAAAGGAGTTGAAAACTTAGGTCCACACAAAAAGCTGCACACAGATGTTTATAGAAGCTTTATTCAAAATCAGCCAAAGCTTGGAAGTAACCAAGGTGTGTTTCAGTAGATGAGTGGATAGACTGTGGTCCACGCAGACCACGGAGTATTATGCAGTGCTAAAAAGAAATGGGCTATCAAGCCATGCAAAGACACGGAAGAAATTTAAATGCATATGAATAAGTGAAAGAAGCCAATGGATATGGGGAGGGGGGAAGGTCAGCTGTGACAAAGCGAGAGAGAGGCATGGACATATATACACTACCAAACGTAAGGTAGATAGCTAGTGGGAAGCAGCTGCATAGCACAGGGAGATCAGCTCAGTGCTTTGTGACCGCCTGGAGGGGTGGGCTAGGGAGGGTGGGAGGGAGGGAGACGCAAGAGGGAAGAGATATGGGAACATATGTATATGTATAACTGATTCACTTTGTTATAAAGCAGAAACTAACACACCATTGTAAAGCAATTATACTCCAATAAAGATGTAAAAAAAAAAAAGAAGCCAATGGGAAAAATCTACATAATGTATGATTCCAGCTACATGAAAAGGCAAAACTATGGAGACAGTAATGCCAGGGTCTGGGGAGAGATGGGGATGAAGAGGCAGGACCACAGAGGACTTTTGGGGCAGTGAAAATACTCTGTGTGGTACTATAATGATGGCTACACGCCATCACACATTTATCCAGACCCAATGATATACAACCCTCAGAGTGAACCCTAAGGTAAACTACGGACAGTGGGTCGGTGTAGGTTCATCAGTTGTGACAAACGCACCAACTGGTGGGGGATGCTGATAGTGGGCAAGGCCGTTCTTGTGGGGACACAGGGGGTAGATGGAAAATCTCTGTACCTTCCTCTCAATTTCGCCTTGACCCTGAAACTGCCCTAAACAATAAAGTCTTTATTAAAAATGAACAAATGAAAACCACCCAGCCAAAGAGCTGGAGACTTTTGGTCAGACAGGAGGTAGCCACTGTCAGATGCTGAGCAGAGGAATCACGTGGTCACAGCGGGATCGCTGAAGACAGACTCAGCACAACGTGAGGAATGGGCTGGGGAGAAGACAAGGCTGAAAGGGGGGCAGGAGCGGGACGGATTCGTGGCGATCCTGGCACAGGGCGAGTAGACCTGGAATGGTGTCGCAGCCATGGGAAGAGACGGCCAAGGGGGCTCCGAGGGACAGGTAGAAGGAGGAAGGGTGGAATGAGTGCCTGGGTGACGTGAAGGTTAAAAAGGAGGGGAGGGTGAGGCCTCCACATGAAGCCACGGTCTCTGGGTTGAGCATCAGGTAATATTGGGGCATCAACGACCAAAACGGGCCACTTGGGAAGAAGGGGAGTCGGTTGGCGAAAGGTGGCAAGCTCGGTTCTGGACATATTTGCTAAGTCTGCAATCAAAGCAGGACAGCGGAGGCGAGATGTTCCATGCGAACGTGAGGAGACCAGACTGGGGTGCAAGAGAAAGGTTTGGAGTCCCCTTCACGAAATGCTGACAAATCATGGGGGTGGGGAGGGTGGAGAAAAGAGAAGCCTGCTGGAGCCCAGCCCCGGGGCCCACCCACCCTGAGGGCTCTGGAAGAGGAAGAACAGAGAAGCAGGGAAACAGAAAGGACCCCAAGAAAGACTGATGTCACAGGACTAAGACCAGGAAAACAATGGAGGGAAATGCAGGACGGAACCGGTCCCCGTGTGCCGGACTATAAAATGCTAACCCCAGAGTCATTCTTCAGGCGGTAAACTCCTCAAAAGAAACTGACGATTGAACCATTTTCTGGTTCACATCTCTTTCATTGTGCGCACAAGAATGGGAGGAATATGTCTTTTGTATTGTTCTATAGATGACATTTCTTAGTGGTTGTTTAATAACAGAAGAACAATGCTCTGATGATATTATTTTAGGCATTCTATTGTTGCTTTTGCTTATTTGAGCTCAAGAACTCAAAATACCCAATCCGCCTGAGAGACATTTTAACGAGGCTCATGCTTGTCCAGCTTCTGGAACCCTTGCTAGAACAAACATCGTATGCCTCATCAAGACAGGTGCTGTAAATTATTCACTGATTGTCGCCCCCTCCATCTCTAAAAGGATTTGTTTCAGCGGGTCACCTGTGCGTTCAGTTTGTCTGCAAAATCTCTACCAATTCTAAACTGGATAAGCGAACTTGTTCAGTGGTGGCCATCCTCCCCAGTTCCAAGAAATCTGAAGGCGGTCCTGTTAATGGACAATGCAGGGTTTTGTGAATTCCCCCATGCCCTTGCCCCCGGGAGGGGAGGTGCTCTCGGCCAGCTCCGGGAGGCACTCCCGCCTACAATCAGTCATCCGTGCTGTAACTCTGCAGACATCCCAAGCCACCTGCCACCTCCGGAGGGGGCCTTTGGTTGAGCTGGCATCTTATCGCCGTTCTCCTAGACCTCCTTGGGTCTCCACCCCTCCCAGGGGAAAGTTCAGATATCACGGCTGTGAGTCATACAAGCAATGGCATCTTGCTACCTCGAAGGAGGGAACCTTAAGGTCTTCTTTACATGCAAAGACAGCCTGATGTGTGAAAGGGCAAAGGAAGAGTTATCCAACCTTCTGAGTACGATGCACATGACAATTCATATGAAAACAAGACGCCAGGTCTATGGTTCCCACTCCTTCCTCAGAGTCAGAGGTGGGATATCCTCCTGGAAGCTTCCTCTGAGCTCCCCAAAGCTAGGTTAGGTGCTCCTATGGCCCTAGGTTTACCCTGACTGTAGTGTTTACCAGCCTGAATTGTATCTGCCTGTTTCCTTCTCAGTACTTCTCAGGAGCCCACAGCCTTCCTGGGGGAGGAGGGTGGGCCCCACTCACTGATGCACGGCCTGGCGGGGGGTGTGGCCTGAAGATGTGCTCAAGGCCCATGTGTGGGATGAAAGCAGGAAGGATGGATGAGGGTAGGGGAGCAGATCTGCCAGGGAAACTGAGGCAGGGGGTTACCAAGTCCTCTGAAATCACCTGCTTAATCAGAGCAGACACAACATTTAGGATCCTCCGGTCTCTAAACTACACTTGTTGTGTGTGTGTGTGTGTGTGTGTGTGTGTGTGTGTGTGACTACACCATTAACACACACACTAATAATTCTCTAAGTGTGCACTCATACGCACAGGCTAGGCACACTGTTTCTCCTGGGTGGTATCAGAGGTGCTCTCCCCTTCATCCCCACCCAGCTCCATGCATGAAGAACACGATGATTTAGGTTATATCTTCACCAAGCTCACTCCTGAATACTGAGCTCATGTCGCTGCCACTGGTACTAAGTCAAAAATCAGCCTTCTCTCAGAAATTACATTCCCAGCAGAATGTGGTCCACATTCAGATCAGAATTAAGTATCCGTTTGAGTTCCAGGTCATTCAGTCTCAGAATGGTGACTAATGGTCTGGAGATGCCAACACCCTACTCGGGCATCACCACACTTTGGCGAAAGTTCACATTTCTGATCCTGAAAAATAATTTGTGAAGGAGCATCAAACAGACCAGCTGGAGGGGGGAGTTTGGAGGCTGCAGAAGGAAGAATTCATTCAGCTCATGACTGCGTGAGTCGGAACCGAGGACCCTCGATCATGACACTATGGGCACGTTTTTGTCTTGGGTCTGCACCCTATTCCTCCGTCCTTGCCAAAGAAAGCAAAGTTGGGGACGGGAGTGGGGGGTAGGAAAAAAAAAATCACTGGCTTAGAAAATCCACCCACCGGTAAGTGAACAGTATGGCCATAGCAGATATGATCAAATATAAAATCCAACAGCCTTTCCTGTGAATAATAATAATAGTAAGTACAATCTCTACCTGGCACCTAGTAGGTGACCTTTGGGTGTACCAGTGCAGGTAACACAGATTCAGATACTCCACAAAAGCACATAATCCAAGAATCATTTTTATTGGCTTCTGAATTAGGATTTGACTGGCAGCATCTTACCATTCAAAATGCATTTTTAAATGATATTCTGCTTGGATCAATATGGAAATTATTTCAACTTTTTCGTATCCCTAACAGCTGATTTTGGAAGGAGGTAAGCAAAAAAAAAAAAACAAAAAAAAAATGTTACTGATGGTGTGAAAAGTGAGACAAATTTTTAAATTAGCCAGATATTATTTTAAATGGATTTTCTTATACAGCCATAAGTCATGTTCATATTAATACATTTTCTCTCTCTGAATAAACCAGGGAAAGTATGGCAAAATGATAATACCCGTTAAGTCAACTGGTGATCAGAGGGTGTCCACGTGCCAGGTCTCTTAAAACATGACATGAGATTTGAAGGATACAGCAGAGCCAGGACAGGAAAGTAAAATAAGCCCAAACTCAACAGTAACGAGTTTGATTTCCCACTCACTGAGGGGCTCATTCTTCAAAGCCCTGGCTATCTGAAAAGCCAGCTCTCATAATTGGCTTTGCTTTGCTAATATCATCGATCAGAAAATCCAAGTCCAAACAGAGACCCTTCTCTCATTTCCTTGCCGTCTCTCCTTGGAAGTGTTAAATCTCTGGGTCAATAGTTCTAGACCCAAATAAAGTGCTCTAGAGCTGCCTCTTTTGGAAGTATTTTGTCATCGTGACCACAGGGTGTTTAAATAACCGACTAGGGTGCCTGGCTAGACTCTGGGCTGGGAGGAACAATCTGAAGCTAGCTGCTTGTGTCATCATCAGGCCTTTCCATACCTAGTGACCCAGCTGCCAGCAAAGAGCCTGACTCTCTATGGCAAGACATGTGTGCATATCACCAGCTTATTCTGGCAAGGAAGAGTTAACAATTTATATACAATGAACTGAAGTCAGTGAGCATCATTCTTCCTGAAGAGAAGAAAAGAACAAAAAACAAACAAACTAACTAAGCAAAATCAGGATGTGAAACAAGAGTAAGTGGGAAATGCCGAAAGTAGTAACATCATTTTTAAATATTTGGGGCGGGGGGATGCAAAACGTGTGAGAAGGCACACCTTCCCAGGGTTTTGTCTACAAGGCTGTGACACTGGGAAACGGCTGAGGTTTCTACTCCGTCTGAGGGGAAGGAAAAAAGCAAAGAGCACCAGTACATCGGGGACCGTCTAGAGCTGGACGCCTTTACTTGTGCAAACCGAACTCCCAGATCCTTTCCGGGCAAGCGCACAGCCGGAGGAAATGAAAACTAGGAAAACAATCTGTGCACAGAACAATGAGATGGAGTTTCATTTTGGTTTCACACTCAAATATAATGTGGTTATAATTTTTTTACTATATTAGTCAAAGTCATCGCGTCGAGTATGGAAACGTTTGAAAGCTGCAGGACAGAAAAGCTCCTCCGCTGTCCCTTAGCGTGCTGCAGCGACAGCAAAGTCGTGGGAAAGCAAAGATACAGCTGTTTCCAGGCAAACGGCCCAGGACTGTTCAGCATCAACCACCAGAGTCCCCAAAGCTCCAGAGAAACACGCCCAAAGCGACTCCCGGGCACATGTGTGGGGCTCCGAACAGCACGGGGCGCGCGTGTCCGGCCCTCCGGCCCCCGGCCCACTCGGGCGCCCGGGGCAGGTGAAGGCGCCCGACGGCCAGGCGCCCCCGAGGTGCGAGTTCAAATCCGCCTGACTCCCGGGCCACCCTCACCCCGCGCGGGGCGCACCAAGTTCTGCTCGCCCGCCCCCGGCCCCGAGGAGTCCCCTGACTCGCCCCTACCCAGCCCACAACAAAGGAGGCTCCCTAATGGATGCGCGATCGCACCCCAGGGGGTCACCGGCGGGGACCGGCCGCGAGAGTGCGCCCGGTTGTGCCGTGCGCGACCCCCGGGCCCGGAGGGCGGCTCCGGCTGGGGACAAAGGGGCCGCGCGGGGCGACGGGGCGCAGGGCGGGACGCCGGGAGCCGAGCCGGCCGGGACTCACCTTCGCGGCGGCCCGGCTGCTCTCCTCGTGGAGCAGGAGGGCGGCGGGCAGCAGGAGCCAGACGCCGAGCCGGGGCCCCATGGTGGCGCGCCCGGGGCGGCGTGGACCGGCGGCGGACGGCGGAGGCCGACGCCCGGGCTCTTGGGGGCGGCGGCGGGCGGCTCACTCTCGCAGGGCCGGGACTCGAGCGCGGCGCACCGTCCCGGGCGCGGCAGCTCGCGGCGGAGACCTGAGCGCGACCAGGCGAGCTCCCCAATTTGTTGGCGCTGCCCCTCCCCTCAGCGGCGCGGGGCGGGCGGCGCCTCAAAGGGGGAGGACCCTTCGGCGCGGGTAAGAGGCGGCAGGAGCGCGCGACCGGGGGATTGTGGCCGCCGCGCGCCGGGACGCAGGGCTCCGCGCTCTGCACCCACCGCCGCCGCTGCCCGCCCCGCGCCCCGCGCTAGCCGACCCGGCGGACGCGCGGGCCCGAAGTCGGCCCGGGGAGGCCGAGAGGGCGGCTGCGCTGCTCGTGCCGCAGGCGGCGCTTCTGGAGGGCGGAGACGCGCGGGCGGCAGCCACTGAAGCCGGGCCTGAGGTAAGAGCGGCCCTGGGACGCCGAGCCCCGGGCAGAGGGCAGAGACTCGCGCGCCCCGTGCAGCCCGGGCTGCGCGCCCGGCTCTCGGAGTGGGAAGTGGGAGAGGATGGAGCGGCGGCTGCTGAGCGGCCCCATCCGGGCCTAGGTGGGCAGCCGGCTGCCCCCTCCCCTGCCTCGTCGCGGGGCGTCTCCCGGTCACCCCCGGCAAGAGGCGGGGACGCGCCCCGCTTTCCCTTGTCCCGCAGACGGAGGCGGGCGGCGACGAGGCTCCCTCCCCAGCCGGGCTAAGCCCGCTTTGTCTCGTCTTCCAGGTTAGGAGGGACGGATCGGAGCCCCGAGGGGCCGAACTGGGAGCATGGACCGAGACCAGCGCGCGGCGTCGCGCCCTGCCCTGCGGCGGTAAGCGACTTGCTGCCTATCCCCTGGGTCCCGCGCGCGTGTGCTTTTTGGAATTTCCAAGCCGGGGCCAAACACTCATGGCGCTCTTCCCCCCTCTCCCATCCAGGTGGCTACTGCTGGGAGCTGTGACAGTGGGGCTCCTGGCCCAGGGCGTCCTGGCGGTAAGTCCTGGCTCCCGTTCCGGGCCGATTCGCGTGCCGGAGAGAGCGGTGGGGACACCAAGTGGCCTTGCCAGAAGGCCACTCGCGCGTGCGCACCTGAGCGTGTGTCCGTGTGTGTGTGCCTGGGTGTCCCCTGCTCCCCCTACCCAGCCCAGGCTCTGAGAAAGCACGCCTTCCCCGCCCCTCACCCCCGAGAACTCCGGTTTGCCGTTCCTTGGGTCCCCCTTCAATCCTGTGCGTTACTGGCGTCGGCTCTTCCTTGGGAACCAATAATTTAAAACATGGCTCGCGGCATCCTTTCCCCTCGTTTGAGCAAAGCCCGTCGTTAGAAGCAAAGCTCAACCTTAGAATCGAGGCGGTCAGACACGTGGCCCTGGGGCGCCAGGCTTCGGGGGAGAATAGCTTGCGTGGCATCAGAAGCTGGTGTCGGAGGTCCTGCCCTTGGCAGAGTTTTCCGTTCTTTTGAATGAGAGGCTCTGGGGGAATGGGCGGGGCGAGGAGGACCCGGCGACTTTGTACTCCTGGTGTCGCTGAGAGGGAACAATGGCAGAAAACACCGCTTTCTTGCAAGACGCGCTGTGGCCCCGGAAAAGCCAGGATGGGGCTGCTAAGTCTCCCACGGGGACCCTGTTTACCAGGTCCCCCTCCACCCCAGCCCCGCCATTCAAGGTGACCCTGTCAGCATTGCCAGGCATTCCCCGCCTGCTGATTGCACTATGGGATTTTGTACTTGGCAGCAGGAGCCGCTCTGGTTGAACTTCGTGTGGCATGGCTGAGCTGTCACAGCTTTGTTGGGTCCCTTGAGTTGAGGACCCAGATGTTTAAACTGCAGCTGAAGATCCAGGGGACTTACCAGGTGTCCTGGACCCCACCCTCCCTTCCTCTGTCTGATGGAATATGGTGGCACCTGATGTCCCAGGTGGCTCAGTCAAGAGACCCCCCCCCATCCGCACTCTGGGCAGAGTGTACACAGGCACAGTGGGGAGCTGTGTTCACGGTTTGCTTTTAATTCTGTTATTTTCACATTGTTCCATCCTCACATAAAACAAATGAGGATTTTCAAGGCTGTGAGTGAGGAAGTGCTATCCTAGCTTGGGAAAGAACCTCTAGCCTCACTTTTCTGCTGCAATTCAGGGCCCAGATTGGGAGTCAGAAGAGGAGTCCATGGACTTTGACCGGAACATTCCAGGCCAAAGTTTTCTTAAAGCTCGGGTCTGTCTCCCTTTCCTTTCCACACGTCCTGGTTTAAGAAGATCAGAGCCTAGAAATTTAAACCAGCCCATTGGCCTTTATGGGTCCTTATGCACACAAGACGTACAGGACTTGGCCCAGAGCTGGGAGCCAGGGCAATGCATGCGCGCGCGCACACACGCGCGTGCGCGCACACAGACGCGCGCGCACGCTCAGAGAAGGAGGAGGAGGAGGAGGTCCCTGCAAAGGAAAGTGCCCAACCCTGTTGAGATTGTGCATTCGTTGTGCTCACTCTCCCACACCCCTTCGTCCCCTAGAACCACTTTTGAGTGTGTGTGTGTGTGTGTGTGTGTGTGTGGTATGTGGGCCTCTCACTGTTGCGGCCTCTCCCGTTGCGGAGCACAGGCTCCGAACGCGCAGGCTCAGCGGCCATGGCTCACGGGCCCAGCCGCTCCGCGGCATGTGGGATCCTCCCGGACCGGAGCGCGAACCCGCGTCCCCTGCATCGGCAGGCGGACTCTCAACCACCGCGCCACCAGAGAAGCCCCTAGAACCACTTTCATAACATCAGTGTTTTCCTTCTGGCATTGATCCTAAAAGTGGTGTTCATATCAGAAGACCTGGGTACTAAAGGCAGCTCTGCCCTGGTCTCATAAATCCTGAGCGTGCGTTTCCATACATTGAACAGAAGAGAATATCCCCCAGCCCGTTACATGTAATATACCCCTGTGCCTTCCTCCAAAGCCTCTTAGATGCCGCATACTCATCTGAGTCTCTGCTCCCTGATCCTTGGGTGGGACCCAGAGCATTTATTGCCTAGCAGTGCTTCTCAGAGGACAGTCCTTGGACCCCTACACTCACCTGGAAAGCAGACCTCTGATCCACATCTCAAATCTTCTGATTAGACTTTCGGGGGTGGAGCCTGGGAGTCTGCATTCCCACTTGATGCTAAAGTTTGGGAACCACTGAGTTAAGAGTATTAGGTTGGAAGGCATTGGAGCCACTTGCCAGCTTATGGCATTTCTACATCTGCACATGCAAACATACTTGAGTCATTTTACTAGAGACACATCGATACGTGTTATTCAACAATCGTGGAATTTATGATGTTCGACGATGGATGTTCCACTTGCTAACTTCTCATTGACCACTGGCTTTAAGAGCTGTTACTCAAGAAATAATGCCTTAACCTTTAACTATATTTACTAAAAAATCTTTCCCATCGTGGCAAGTCCAGCTCCTGCCCTATTTGTCTGCCACACTCAAGAATCCTGTGTCTTTGCCCGTTTGTGCCAAAGAGTCTTCCCAGGGGTAGGTCAGTTCGGTGAAGAGGGCTGCTCGCTGTAGCTTGAAGAGTTTTGTAGCAGAAGCAACGGAAAATGGGTAGCAGAGATGGTAAATAATTATTTAATGAATACTTGCTATGTGCCAATTTTTGCGTCTTAATCCATCTACGCTTCATAGGAAAACACACCTACCTGAGTAGGTAACATTTGTTACCCCCATTTTACAGACAAGAAAACAGGCACAAAGAGTTTAAACACCTTGCCCAAGGTGTCTCTCTTTGTAAGCAGCAGATCTGAACCCAGGCAACTCCCCACTGCTTGGTTTCCCAGGGTCAGAACTGGTATGGTAAGTCAACTACTGATTTTCAGTAGTTGAGTCTCCTAACTGTGCTTTCCTTGCTCTGGACAGAGATGGGCAGAACAAAGCCCACCCACTGGTTTCTGGGAAGAGGAGTCCCCCTCCACCTCCTCTTCTGCTTTGCTCTATAGAGCAGGAGCCCGGAGCAAGGGAGACCCAGCACGATCTGGTGGCCAGAGGGAGAGAGGACGGCAGCAGTCCCCTGGCAGCCTGGGCTCAGGACCCAGCGTGGGTACACGCACCCTGGATGTGTGGCACCTGTCGTCAGGCTGCTGCCCGGCCTGAGGGCACGTGAGACAGCCCGTCCTAAACGGCCACCATCCCAGGCTTTGAAGGCAGGTTGCCCCGGGGCTCATGAGCCCCTGTACCGCACTATTGCTTCTTATCTCAAGACGTGGGGCAGCAGCCTTGAAGATCTAAGAGGGCAGCCCTGTGCGATTCTGGGGGGAAGAGAATTCCAGAGAACAGAGACCTTCCTGGAGATCAGATGTGCTATGGGCTGGGCTGACCTCCTGACCTCAGCCGGGGAGAACTTAGATTCTCCAGGTTATGAAGAGGCAGCCAGGAGAGCTGGACACACAGGCCCCGTATGCCCCAGGAGATGGTGGGCTCCAGACTGCCTTCCCACCAGCTCAGATTTCCAGGGCTTCAGGCTCTGGAAGATTCTCTTGCCATTCCTGCATGCTGCCACACCTTTCCCTGCCCCCAAGGAAAGAAAAGAAAAAGAAGGAATATGCTCTTTTTTTTTTTTGAATTTTATTTAATTTATTTTTTTATACAGCAGGTTCTTATTAGTCATCTGTTTCATACACATCAGTGCATACATGTCAATCCCAGTCTCCCAGTTCATCACACCACCACCACCACCACCCCCCGCCACTTTCCCCCCTTGGTGTCCATACGTTTGTTCTTTACATCTGTGTCTCTATTTCTGCCCTGCAAACCGGTTCATCTGCACCATTTTACTAGGTTCCATATATATGCGTTAATATACGATATTTGTTTTTCTCTTTCTGACTTACTTCACTGTGTATGACAGTCTCTAGATCATCCATGTCTCTACAGATGACCCAATTTCGTTCCTTCTTATGGCTGAGTGATATTCCATTGTATACGTGTACCACATCTTCTATATCCATTCGTCTGTCGATGGACATTTAGGTTGCTTCCATGTCCTGGCTATTGTAAATAGTGCTGCAGTGAACATTGGGGTGCATGTGTCTTTTTGAATTATGGTTTTCTCTGGGTATATGCCTAGTAATGGGATTGCTGGGTCGTATGGCAGTTCTATTTTTAGTTTTTTAAGGAGCCTCCATACTGTTCTCCATAGTGGCTGCACCAATTTACATTCCCACCAACAGTGCAAAAGGGTTCCCATTTCTCCACACCCTGTCCAGCATTTGTTGTTTGTAGATTTTCTGATGATGCCCATTCTAACTGGTGTGAGGTGATACCTCATTGTAGTTTTGATTTGCATTTCTCTAATAATTAGTGATGTTGAGCAGCTTTTCATATGCTTCTTGGCCATCCGTATGTCTTCTTTGGAGGAATGTCTGTTTAGGTCTTCTGCCCGTTTTTTGATTGGGTTGTTTTTTTTTTTAATATTGAGCTGCATGAGCTGTTTATATATTTTGGAGATTAATCCTTTGTCCGTTGATTCGTTTGCAAATATTTTCTCCCATTCTGAGGGTTGTCTTTTCGTCTTGTTTGTAGTTTCCTTTGCTTTGCAAAAGCTTTTAAGTTTCATTAGGTCCCATTTGTTTATTTTTGTTTTTATTTCCATTACTCTAGGAGGTGGATAAAAAAAGATTTTGCTGTGATTCATGTCAAAGAGTGTTCTTCCTATGTTTTTCTCTAAGAGTTTCATAGTGGCCGGTCTTACATTTAGGTCTCTAATCCATTGTGAGTTTATTTTTGTGTATGGTGTTAGGGAGTGCTCTAATTTCATTCTTTCACATGTAGCTATCCAGTTTCCCCAATGCAAAAGAGACTGTCTTTTCTCCATTTTATATCCTTGCCTCCTTTGTCATAGATTAGTTGACCATAGGTGTGTGGATTTATCTCTGGGCTTTCCATCCTGTTCCATTGATCTATATTTCTGTTTTTGTGCCAGTACCATATTGTCTTAATTACTGTAGCTTTGTAGTATAGTCTAAAATCAGGGAGTCTGATTCCTCCAGCTCCGTTTTTTTCCCTTAAGACTGCTTTGGCTATTCGGGGTCTTTTGTGTCTCCATACAAATTTTAAGGTTTTTTTGTTCTAGTTCTGTAAAAAATGCCACTGGTAATTTGATAGGGATTACATTCAGTCTGTAGATTGCTTTGGGTAGTATAGTCATCTTTACAATATTGATTCTTCCAATCCAAGAACATGATATATCTCTCCTTCTGTTTGTGTCATCTTTGATTCCTTTCATCAGTGTCTTATAGTTTTCTGAGTACAGGTCTTTTACCTCCTTAGGTAAGTTTATTCCTAGGTATTTTATTCTTTTTGTTGCTATGGTAAATGGGAGTGTTTCCTTAATTTCTCTTTCAGATTTTTCATCATTAGTGTATAGGAATGCAAGAGATTTCTGTGCATTAATTTTGTATCCTGCAACTTTACCAAATTCATTGATTACCTCTGGTAGTTTTCTGGTGGCATCTTTAAGATTCTCTGTGTATAGTATCATGTCATCTGCAAACAGTGACAGTTTTACTTCTTCTTTTCCAATTTGTATTCCTTTTATTTCATTTTTTTCTCTGATTGCTGTGGCTAAGACTTCCAAAACTATGTTGAATAATAGTGGTGAGAGTGGACATCCTTGTCTTGTTCCTGATCTTAGAGGAAATGCTTTCAGTTTTTCACCATTGAGAATGATGTTTGCTGTGGGTTTGTCATATATGGCCTTTATTATGTTGAGGTAGGTTCCCTCTATGCCCACTTTCTAGAGAGTTTTTATCATAAATGGGTGTTGAATTTTGTCAAAAGTTTTCTCTGCATCTATTGAGATGATGATATGGTTTTTCTCCTTCAGTTTGTTAATATGGTGTATCACATTGATTGATTTGCGTGTACTGAAGAATCCTTGCATCCCTGGGATAAATCCCACTTGATCATGGTGTATGATCCTTTTAATGTGTTGTTGGATTCTGTTTGCTAGTATTTTGTTTATGATTTTTGCATCTATATTCATCAGTGATATTGGTCTGTAATTTCCTTTTTTTGTAGTATCTTTGTCTGGTTTTGGTTTCAGGGTGATGGTGGCCTCACAGAATGAGGTTGGGAGTGTTCCTTCCTCTGCAATTTATTGGAAGAGTTTGAGAAGGATGGGTGTTAACTCTTCTCTAAATGTTTGCTAGAATTCACCCATGAAGCCATCTGGTCCTGGACTCTTGTTTGTTGGAAGATTTTTAATCACAGTTTCAATTTCATTACTTGTGATTGGTCTGTTCATATTTTCTATTTCTTCCTGGTTCAGTCTCGGAAGGTTATACCTTTCTAAGAATTTGTCCATTTCTTCCAGGTTGTCCATTTTATTGGCATAGAGTTGCTCGTAGTAGTCTCTTAGGATGCTTTGTATTTCTGCAGTGTCCATTGTAATTTCTCCTTTTTCATTTCTAATATTATTGATTTGAGTCCTCTCCCTCTCAAAAAGAAGGAATACGTCCTTAAGGTTTTCTCTTCTCCTTCCAATCAGCTTAATGCTAAGTTACGGAAAATGTACGGTGCTCACATGCTTTCCATGCTCGAGTTAAGACTCCTAGAGATCAGGTCTTTTGCAGAATTCCCTGGGGCTCTAGTTCAGTTGTTCACAATCTGCGCCCCCAAGAAGCAGGGAAGTTTCACAACGTTCCTCCTCTGTTAATGGAAAAACAAGGAAATCTCCAGCTCTCTGGAGGCCCTTAAAGGAAGCCTCCCTGCATGGCTTGGCCACAGTCAATAACACCAGGGACTTGTCATAGCATCACAGAACAGATGCAGGTATAAGGGGGACATAGGGACCACAGCTCTCCCACTGCCCGTGGGTATATTTAGAACCAGAGAGAGAGGGGGAAAAAAAGTGCAATTCAAGTAAAAAGTTCTAGAACAGAAAACAAAGATTTTGGTAAAATAATAAAAATCAAAGGATTGTCTGTCTTCCTTTGGTGACAGACCAATGGGTGGCTCGCTTCAATTAAGTAAGAGAGAAAATGCGAGAGAAAAACAAAAGTGCAATGGAGATAAACCTGATCGATGACGATGGTGTAACGAAGATGTCAGTGCTTAGAAGGTGGTGGTTTTGGAATGTCTTGTACGTTTAATCTGAAAAGGAGTTGTCAGATTAGGAACCTGATGAGAGGACTTGAGAGGAAAATGTGAAGTCAGCCTCCCGCTGTAGCTGGTGGTGTTCTCACCGGCGTGGAAGGTGGTAGGTAAGGTTGGGAACCCCGGCCCTGGCTGATTCGGCTTGTAAGCTGGGCGTTCTGCGGGGAGCTGGTGGCCCCCAGGACCGGGGACCGCACAGCAGTGATGGAGGCAACCAAGTGCCACCCCAGCGTGGCTCCTAACTGGCTGGGTGACCCCAGAGCAAGTCACTTAACACTTTGAGGGAGGGTTGGCGTCCGTCCGTGCTGGGATGCTCCGGGCATTCAGTCACCCCGGTGAGTTGGAGAGTCAGAGCTGAGGACGGGGCCCGCCCCCCTCAACCTGCCCCAGGCCCGTCCCTGGGCTAGGCCCTCACCACTCCCAGTTGTAAAGCTGGAAGCGGGATGCTGTTCCAGGCTGGCATTTGGGCTGCTCCAGAGATGACTTAAAAATAAGTGTAGGGCTTCCCTGGTGGCGCAGTGGTTGAGAGTCCGCCTGCCGATGCAGGGGACACGGGTTCGTGCCGCGGCCGGGAGGATCCCACGTGCCGCGGAGCGGCTGCGCCCGTGAGCCATGGCCGCTGAGCCTGCGAGTCCGGAGCCTGTGCTCCGTGGCGGGAGGGGCCGCAGCGGTGAGAGGCCCGCGTACCGCAAAAAAAAAAAGTATGCTGCTTGAGGCTTCTTATCTTTGGGGGTGGGGAGCTTCTGTAACCCAGTGAATGATACCTGATCAGCTGGGGCAAGAGGCCAGGCAGGTTATCTGGTGGTCACCTCCTGCCACCACCCTGGTGGCTGCTTCCACCGCCAAGGAGACTCTCCTGGGACAGGCCTGAATGACTCACTAACCTTGATTTCATCGCCCCCCTGGGGCTGTGTGATTTTTTTTTTTTTTTAACCATGAAAGAAGATTAGAAGGTGTCTAATCTTAGGGAGACTGCGTGGGTTTCTCCAGCCCCCTCCATGCGGTCAGGGAGTGACTTTCAAGGGACATGCGAGCAGCTGCGCCCCACCCACTAGATTCCGAGCCCGCGGGCGCCTGGACCTGGTCTCTGTGTCGGGGTCTCCCATCTCCTGCCGCTCCTGTTGTGCACTGGGTGTTCTGTTCCGACGGGATTCTGCCACCCTGAACGAGGCTGCCTTCTGAAGCAACAAGTTCTTTTGTAAAGAAAGTGCTCCTCTAAGTGCCGTGCGGTATCCTGAATCGGATCCTGGAAGGGAGAGAGAATATTGGTGGAAAAACTGGTGCCATTCTGATAGAGTCTGTGGTTTAGTGCATGTGCTCATGTTCGTTTCTAGTTTTGACAAAATGGGCTGAGGTTGTGTAAGATGTTGACATCACATCATCCTGTCTGCCTGAAGGGTTGTATGGGGACTCTCCGAATTCTCTTTGCAGCTTTTCAGCAAATATAACTCATTTCAGAATAAAAACCTGCCCTTAGAAGCCATGCATCTGTCCCATCTGGCATGCTTGGTCCGGACAGGTGCAGAGCGAGCAGAGCTGCACACTGGGGATCCAGAAAAGGGAGACAGTGTCCCCATGCTTTGCGCTGATAGAAAAAAGCAAACAAAAGGCACTTCTGTGTCCTTGGAAGTCTAGCAGAAGTGGCCCCTGCTTGGGGAAAGGGCTTTTGTTCCCCTAACTTGGGTGGGGTTCTTTATGGGGAGAGGGGAGGGAAGGCGCCCCAATGGAGATTCCACCGCTGGGCGTCTCCGAGGGCCTCCAGGGCTGAGCTACAATGGCCTCCCTCTTCTTGACCGACTGACCAGGGCAGGAACACGGTTGCACAGTTGTTTCCTGAGCTCGAGATGGCACAGCAGGTTCGCAGGACGGTGTCATTTCCAGGAGGCTTTTACATGCTCACACCTCTGGCTCCCGTGTCCCATCCATAGGGGCTGGCTGTGTGGGAAAGGAAAGCCCACCCCCAGCTTCTTGCACGCCTAGGACCCCCAGGGGACAGCAAGGATGAGAAAGTGGCACGTCCAGGGTCCCCGAGCCCCCCTCCACACGCACTCCCTGCATTGCTGCAGGCCGCTGCAGAATTTGGAGTGAGCACTCTCCAAGTGGCCATAACTTCTACTGGCTGGGGACAAGGACCAGGAACAAGGATGGCCAACGGCCAGCGGCTGTCACCTGGCGCTTTTGCCTGTGTCACCACCCTGCAGGAACAGAGCAGCCATTGCCAGCTCTCTCTCCTCGAAGTAGCCTGAAGCCCCGTGACCTAAAGGACACCCTGCCCCTGGCCTGTCAGAGGCCTCCCGTAGCCAGTGTCAGAATCCCGCGCCCAGCTGGAGCCCCTGTCCCTCGGAAATGAGCCATTGCAGAGTCTAATTAAAGTGCCCTCCCAAAATTACCATTAGAGAGCCGGGATTTTAAGTCATCATCCTTAAGCCCTATAGACATTAAGCGTTTGTCTTTTCTCACGTAATTTTATCCCCACTGGTATCTCTGCCACCGCAGCCCAAGGCTTAGGGCACATGACGTCTTTCCTCCTGTCTCATTCACGGCGACATCGTAAGATCCAGGGCCTGAAACACAGCAGGCACCCAGTAAAGCATCTGTGCCGTCAATGAGTGAAGGTATATAGCAAGCTGAAAGCGCTGAAACAAACCTTCTGGATGAGAAGGACAGTCACGGAACAACTAGGAAAGATTAGATTAAAATGTAGTTTTTCCCGGTGTGGTTGTTTTTCCCCAATTAAATGCTACCCCCCGCTGGCTACAGCTGTCTGTACCTGGTGATAAAGGAAGTGCTGATTTGTCTGTGAAAGATTTGCCTTTTTTCCGAGGGATTGTTTCAGGCCCTAAACTTCCTATTTTGCTGTTTTTGCCCCCTTCAGTGATCTCCCATGTGGGAATTACAGAAGAATTACAGACTGATTTTCTGGTACCTGGTGGGAATTACGTAACAGTGTGTTTTTCTGCGTGTTGAGCACTTTTGGGTGTGTGTCTGACTCTGTGGAGTGGTGTGGGCCCCATGAGAGCAGAGGAAAGGGCAACAGCTGGGCAATAATTTCAAACTAATGTCAGGAAGGAGTGACACAGGGAATGGGGAGCCCTCTCGCCTCCTCTGCCCTCACCCCTGCCCCTGGCTCCAGGTTGGAGAAAAGGAGGGGTCCCCTGGGAGGGTCCTTGTGGGCTCCCCTGGGATCAACATAAGAAAGAGGAACCCCTAAGGAAGTTTCTAGCATTTCAGAACCCCAGGAACAGCTAAAATCTCCCACAGGGGAAACACAGCAGTTTGGTGCCAGGAACTGATCCTAGCCACTGACACACATTAGCCGCTAAACACCCACAGTTCTGTGATTATCCCACTTTACAGATGTGCAGACTGAGGCACACAGGTTAGGGCACTTGTTAAGGTCAATAAGGAATAAAGTTGGGAGTGAAGCCCAGGACTGGCTGGTTCTATAACCTCGGCTCTTAACCATGGTGCTAGGCCAACAAATCCCTAGCCATAGAGTATGTGTGCATACTCAAAATACGCAAAACGTTGGCTATGTAAAATATACATATGTATATTATATGTAAATATATGTATATATTATTTATCTACATGGACTATAGAAGGATGATAGACAGTAGATGATTGACAGAGAAAGATAGATATAGATGACAGATAAATTGATAGATGATAGATGGATAGATAGGTAGTAGATGGATGGAGAGATACATAGACATGGAGATGAGAGAGAGAAATAGAGAACATAGAACCCACAAGCGCACACACACGCGCCCTTTGGAGGACCCGAGCTCCTTTCTCCCTAAGGGCTGCCCAGGCAGGAGGAGAAGGACGGTCTCGAGGACGCATCAGGCAGACCTGTTCATTCTGGAGTCCCTCTGCAGAGAGGCTGACCTACAAGTGTGGATGACTAGCGGCTCCCAAACTCTGAGAAACAAAGACTAGAATGGCTGCATGAGGAAAGACCCCTGGAGGATGACCAAGGGGGACACACAAGCTGGCCGGGGGGTCCGATCAGCAGGACAGAGTCCCCAAACCCTTCCCCTTCTCCGGGTCCTCTTCGAACTCCCAGGTGAATGTTCCACAGGCACGTGGGGGGCAGAGGCATGCAAACACAGCATTGTCTCGGCGCAGATAGAGAGGCTGTTGGAAAATAGTTAGTCCTGACCTGGAGAAAGATTTACTTAAACCCCCTGGGGAGTAAGAGCCCTTCCTAAAATTACTTTAGCTGTGCAGGGACCCCCGTGGACAGCAGTGTCATGATGACAGGCTCCATTTTTCCTGGACCAGCGCCAGCGTCCCTACCTCGGGGTCTGCTTTCCCTGCTTTGTTTTTTTTTTCTGTTCTGATGTTTTCCACTGGAGTTCCCACATGCCAGCAGGTAGACAGGCGTGGCCTGTTAAAAAGCGTTGGCGCATCTGGGATGGAGTCCAGTGACCAGGAAAAGCCACTTTTCCTTCTCTATCTCCTTTTCTTCATGTGTCAAACAGGAATGTTAGTATCTGTGTCACAAGTTCACAAGTTCACTGATGTGAAATCCGTTCGCCGAACAACATGTCTCGATTCTGCTAGGACCAGTGTTCACTCACAAGTCATGTACGTCAATCCTCTCGTGGGCTCGGGGCTGTGTCCCAGAGGACAGGCCAGGGGCAGCAAGTGGAATGTTCTGAGCACGTGCACGTGTGTGTGTATGCGTGTGTTTGTGTGTTCGGGGTAGGAGTATCCAATTGTCTGATGGAATTTTGAAGTTAAACGTGCTGTCCATGGGGAGTGGGCAGCCCGCAGAGGCCCTACTTTAGAGAGAAGAGCCATTGTGGGCTCTTTGCTGTGACACACATGCAGTGCGTGTGGCCCTGGGGACAGAGGAGAGGAGGGTCCCTGCTCAGACAGGCCCTCGGGTGGAGGCGGACGTGGCGTGGGCACAGCAGGCCAGTGGGACTGAGGGATGTGGGAGGGGACCATGGGGAAGAAGGTTCTGGTCCTAACACTTCTGGGTGCCACGGGCACTGGACCCTGCCTGGTAGGGAGGAGCTGTAATGCCAGGAGCCTGAGCTGGGGACACGCTTGCTGACGCTCCCGTGTCCACTTGGTGAGATGGGCGCAGGGGAGTCTTCCCAAAGCCTTTGGACAGTTGTTTGTATTTTCTTAAGTTTGAAAAACGCCCGCCAAGGGAAGAATGTTAATTTTAATTAAAGTTAGGTCCAGGTGTAACTAAATTATTTCCAGAACAAATGGAAAGACTTACAAACAAAGAACATTTTGTTCGAAGGATTCCGAGACCCAAGTATCATTTAACAAAGCAAGAAAGCTCTAGAGGCTTTTGTTTGGCAATGTGGCCCAGAAAACACACCACAGAACCTTAGGAGAGGGTGTCTTTCTCGAAGGAGCGGAGAGAACCCCCAGCCTTTGCCTAACAGGGCCTCAGCAGTGCTCACTCGCTGCTGTGGTTCCACAGCCAGGATGAACAGGACACACACCCACCCGTTTCCTCCTGAGCGCCCAGGTGAGCGAGGCCAGTGGGTGACCTCAAACAAGAAGAGTGCGGCTGGAAATTCCAGGGGGAAAATCACCCCCTTCCCTTTCTTCCTTACTTGGTCACGGTCCGAGTTGTAACAACCTTCCAAGTTGCAATGAAGGACCAAATACGGGCCTGAGAGACTCTCCTTTCCTATCTGAAAAGCACCTTCCTCTCCTACAGCTCCCACCAGGTCTGGCAGCTTCCCTCCCTGCCCCGCCCCTCCCCTCCAAGACAATCTTAGCTCAGACAGGATTTCCTTCGTCTTAGTCATCAGCTTTTATGGCCCAGCCTCCCCCTTCCCGTTGCAAAACAAGGAATATTAGCAGCGAACAGTCTGAAATGATTTGTAAACCTTACCAGTGCGTGTAGACATCAGGTTTTGTGTCTGCTTATCAATTTCAAGATGACAGAGGCTGGAAAAATCCATGCGTTTCTTGTGAAGTCGCATGGTGCGGCAGTGGTGTTTCAGCTGTCTGCCTTGGCTTTTGTGAAAGTGCAGAAGAGCAGACACGTTCATTTTCCTCGCAGTCCTAAAAAGCTGCAAAGTTAAAAACAAAATGACAGTTTGGGCAGAGATCATTCCTGTTTTAAAAGAAGGCTCGTCAAAGGAGGGGTCAGTTCAGCAACCTTTCTGGCTGGTAACGGGTCTGTTTCCCAGCATCACAGAAGAATAGGCCTTCGAAGCATGGTGTGAAGCATTCCTTCAAAGCCTTAACAGATTTCCTGGGGTTTCGAAGGAGAATGCCGTCTTCATATTCTCCCAAGTGATTCTCTGAGGAACCAGAGCAACTCAATTACAGGAAGAGTATGTACGGTTGCCAGGTCTGCTCTTGATTAAAAAGGAAGTCCAGCCAGGTCACTCAGCTGTGGCTGCCTGTGCAGGGAGGAAAGTGTACCCCGACCAGGGAAGGGACCCCTCCATCCAGTTATAAGTGGACACACACACACACCCGTCTCCCCTCCCTCTCTCCCCTCCCAGCAGGA
The DNA here is from genome assembly GCF_964374135.1 of Grampus griseus. Classification (NCBI taxonomy): domain Eukaryota; kingdom Metazoa; phylum Chordata; class Mammalia; order Artiodactyla; family Delphinidae; genus Grampus; species Grampus griseus. Next base: position 2,816,035 of record NC_139012.1, on the reverse strand, counting down.
GTACTTGTATCAGCACATCACTCTCCTTTTCCCCTTGAACTGTTCTTGCCAGGAGATAGAAGACAAAAGCCAGCCTCTCCCAATTCAAGTCAGTGGAGTCCCATCAAAGAAGCTGGGGAGAGAAGAGATACAGATATCTCTTTACAGGTTTTATTATCTCTTTTTCACTCCCATTCCAAAATTTCTTCACTGACACCCTGTGCCCTTCTAGATGTAAAACTTTGCTCAAAAGTGGATCTGACAGCAGTTACTTACATGCAGAATTTGCCTCTAGTTTCCTATGAAACCAGTGGACCTCGCCCGTCAGGAGGTGAGAATGACCTGGGGAGCTTTGTGAAATTGTGAGTGTGCTGCTGCTGGGTTGGGGGTGGGGTGGGGGGCAGGCATCTGGGTTAAGCAGTGTCTGTCAACCTGGCTGCCATGGCCGTCACCTGGGGGACACTCCCGAATGCTGGTGGGGGGCCCAGCCCCGGGGACACCCTCAGGTGACTTAAGGGAATTTCAAACAGTGCTAGCACCTAAAACTAATACATTAAGCAATTACTAAACATACAGTGACTTGAGGTTCGATGTTTACATTCAGCAAATTTAATTCCATTCTTATTTACTGAAAATATTGCTGGCTGACAAAACTGAATCTAAAAGTCACTGATTATGGCCATACACAAAGATACCCACATGTTTGAGAACCACAATATGCCAGACACTGAAAACCAAACCAAACAAAATATGTACTAAATAAAACTCCGAGAACTTTGAAAATGTGGACACTTCACAGCAGTGTTTAGAAGTGTTTCATTAATATTTTAAGACAAATGTATCAAAACCTTGGCATGTTATAATTTCAAGTTGCCAGTTTTGCCTTAAATTTTGTCAGAAAGTTACAGCTACCTATATTGCCAATGCTGGGTCAGCTTAATTTGACTCACGTTTAATAGGACTTAACATTAAAAGCTCACACTACCCTGAAATATTTTATTTCACGTATGGTGACATTCAGTATTCAAGTGCCAGTGTTTTCGTACTGTCTTTTGGTCAAGTTTCTTTAAACTTTCAAATAATCCCTTTTAGGCTTACAAAAATAAATATTTGTCAAAATGTTCAATAAATATTACACAAACTAGCAGCAAAAAGTATCTAAAATCTGTCGTGTGCAAATAGTTTTCTTCTCAACTATCATTCCATGGTCCCCAATAAAATTTTAGAATCTAGTTCCTAACACGCTGTGTTCAACAATTTCCAAGAGACAAAATAAGATTGGAAGTTTAAGGACACACACACACAAGACATATATCTAAAATTCTCTGAATGTACAATAAAATAAGTATTTTGTAAAAATTTATGGGCAAAATGTACAAGAGTCTAAATCTATACTAATTGAAATAGCACCGTAACAAATGACCTCAATACCGTCAAGTGCACCTACTTAATAAAGTTTTAGAACAAGGCACAGTACACTTGAAAATCTATTGCACTTTAAGAAATTTTTGCCGCCTTATGCCATTGTAAATATTAGTCTATAAAGATCACTATATTCCAACCACAAAATGAGCACAGAATTCCAAGTGGCAGAGGCATTTTTAGTTGGTGAACAATCATCTTTGGTCAGATTTAGCAGAAAGCGACTATAAATACAATGGAAACCTATGCAACTAAAATACATTAAAACTGCACTATATAGAAATAACACCTTGTGCAGTTCAGTACATATTGCCAACCTGTGTGACCTCAAGAATTTCAGAGTTTGTAGCTACTCTGATTTACAAATTCTACAAGTGTAAAAGCCATTTTAACATTTCGGCGCAGCTTAAACAGAAAAAAGAGAATCTGCATTAAAATAAAAGCCTGCTGCGCAACCCCTCCTGCTCGTATCCTCTTGACCACAAAACATCAACACTAGCATGCATTAAACACCAAAATCCAAGCGGGTCCTTAAAAGGACGGGTCACTGGCATGGTCAGCCATTCTACCACTTCAGTTTTATTTACGGCAGGCGTTCAAAACATCTAATTAGGTGAAATTTCCCCTAAACACTTTTGTTATCAAAACTTTAAAACTTTTCCTATAATAATATGCCCACATCTGCCTAGCTTAGAATTAGTAACCTAAACATTAAAAGAGGAACTGCTGTATTTACTTGCCTTAACTTCGAAGAGCACTTTGAAAAATGTATGGACGTATTCGTACATGCCACCTCATCGTGACCGGAACGCCTTATTTAAAGGACTACAAGTGCCCATCCAGGATTGAGCGAGCAACTCAGAACTTCAACTTAGTACAGGCTGCCACATTGGAAACTAATTCTACCGTAAGGTGTTTTCCTACCCTCTCTGCAAGTACCAAAAAGTCCTAACGCAGGAGACAGCCCAAGATTTTTTCCTTTATAATATTTACAGATGAATTGATGATTCCTGTTAAGTTGTATCACACCTGTGTGCCAAGGTTTGATTTTAGCCCAAGTTCGGTGAATTTATTTTGTCAAAACAATCGAAAACTTGAGCATTACTGAGCCAACAGGACATCATAATAATAAGTTGCCCGGAGTGAAAGTCACAGTACATTAACGAACAAACGATCCTCAGTCACAAAATTATAAATGCAATTGGGGATGGGATTAAGCAGAAGGGAAGTTAAACCAAACTACAGCAGTTAAGTCTTCACCCCAACTTCTTAATAGGGTTGTTCCTTTCTTTTCTTCCTTTGGCTTTGAGCTCCCTTGAATTTTCAGGAGAATCACAGCTGGTAATGCAGTGCTAGTTTTTTGTGTGTTTTCTTCTTAACATCTTTATTGGAGTATAATTGCTTTACAATGGTGTGTTAGCTTCTGCTGTATAACAAAGTGAATCAGCTATACACATACATATATCCCCATATCGCCTCCCTCTTGCGTCTCCCTCCCACCCTCCCTATCCCACCCCTCTAGGTGGTCACAGAGCACCGAGCTGATCTCCCTGTGCTATGCGGCTGCTTCCCACTAGCTATCTGTTTTACGTAGTACCAGTTCTTGAAGCTACACGATATAGTCTCAGTTACGTGTGGTTTCCATATTAGCTTTTTGGAAATGGTGATTCTGCTGCGAAGCGGATTCAGCTGCGCCACCAGTCAACCCCCGGAGAGCTGTAATTTCCTCCGTATCCATCACTATTGTAGAAGCTTCCATAGCCACGTCCACCACATCCTCTGCTGCTGCCATGACCACCTCGCCCCCCGCGGCTGCTGCTTGCACGGCTACTACTAAAGCTAGGACCGCCAGAACTGCTACTTTGTCTCGGGCACCAAGTCATCCACTCAATCTCTTAGAACGCCCACGACTGCTACCCTTGTCGTCGTGCTCAGAAGCCATACTTTCCAACCAAGATGGTGCTTCTTGTTCAGCTTCAACAACAAGCGCCAACGAATCCTTTGTGATATTTACATGACTTTCATTGGAAAATGAGGTGGCAAGACCAAGGTTTCCTACATGTCCTGTACGGCCAATCCGACGTACATATTCCTCAGTAGCACTTGGCAAATCAAAACTGATAACATGTTTGACGTTTGAAATGTCTAGTCCTCTTGCTGCCGCAGCAGTAGCCACTAGAATTGGGCTTTCTCCTGAGCGGAGCTGGTGAAGGGCTTCCTCTCTGTCTCTCTGTGATCCGTCTCCATGGATGCTGGTACAGGCGTATCCTTCGTGGTATAAGAAATCCTCCAGAGAATCAGCACCCTTTTTGGTCTCCACAGAAACTAAAGTCAGTGAATCCTTCCCTGTGCATTTAAGAGGTCAAGCAGAAACGACCGTGTATCTGACTGTTCCACCCAAACTGCTTTCTGCTTCTCGCCTGATTGGAATTTCATGTTCTAGAAATAAATGACTTACTTTACTCCAGAGGGGGAAGGAAGGAAGATTAGTCATGCTCGCTCTGGATTTTTTTTTTTTTTTAAGTCCCAAAATTCCTTAATTAGGAAGTAAATGCAGTTGAAAAGAGTGTTGACTCCTGCCTAGAAATTCCAGAACAGGGAATGTCTGTCTGCACCACGCTGATGCTTCAGATGGTTAGAAAGGCCTCTTCCCAGAACAAAGTCAAACCTGGACCATCACTTCTGTTTTGTATTAAAGCCATTTTAACATTGTGAGAGAGCAAAGCCAGAGCAGTATCTCAGAAGAAAGTAAACTTGCTTAGAAGGGGGTGTACATATAAACATACGTTTCCTCCGTTTTCAGAATTGTCTCTCTCTAGTTACAGTACCTTTAGCAAAATCCTGATCCTTCTAGTTGTTGAGTGAGGACAAAAGACAGGCTGTTTATTCTGCCAACATTTTTGCCTTCGTGTTGCTTTTTCTTCCTGGTTGGGTTTAATTAACTAGAGTCTCTAAGGATAAACAGAGAAAAAAAGGCAGCCTTCATGAGGTTTTTCTTAACTCCTCACATTAAAAAGTTGTCTTAGCTCTCTATACTTGCTAAGCATTTCATGTGTTAAAAATTAGATCAGGGCTTCCCTGGTGGCGCAGTGGTTGAGAGTCCACCTGCCGATGCAGGGGACACGGGTTCATGCCCCGGTCCGGGAAGATCCCACATGCCGCGGAGCGGCTGGGCCCGTGAGCCATGGCCGCTGAGCCTGCGCGTCCGGAGCCTGTGCTCTGCAACGGGAGAGGCCACAACAGTGAGAGGCCCGCGTACCGCAAAAAAAAAAAAATTAGATCAATTTCCTGAAATTAAAAAATAAAACTTTGACACGCGATTCATACATCACATACACTACAGACATACAGTGTTTGTAAACTAATCACTTGAAAATGATCTTATTAATGTTACCTCAGGTCTCTTGTATATCTATCTTGTGCAAACCTCTGTTGATTCTTTTATCCTTTTTTTAAACGGTGATAAAACACACACAACCTGAAATTTACCATCTTAGGCATTTTTAAGTGTACAAGTCAGTAGCATTAAGAGCATTCACATTGATGTGCAATCTCCATCCATCTCCAGAACTTTCTTCATCATCCCGAAGTGAAGCTCTGTCCCATTAAACAGTAACTCGCTCCTCCCCCCCTCCCAGCTCCTGGGAACCTCTAGTCTCTGTGTCTATGAGTTTGCTTGTTTTAGGGACCTCATGTAAGTGGAGTCATACAGTATTTGTCCTTTTGTGACTGCCTGATCTCACTTAGCGTAACGTCTGGAAGGTTCAGACATGCTGAAGCATGTGTCAGAATTCCCTTCCTTTTTGAGGCTGAATAATATTCCTGTGCTTTTCTAAGGTATTGTTTTCAAGTTCAGCTTTGTTTTCTTGGCTGGTAGGTTTTGGTGGTTAGAGTCAAGTTTAGGAGAAGCACGTGGGCCCCTTGGCCACGGGGCTTCTGTGCTTGGGTCTCTAAGATCGGTCCTCCCGCTTCTGCGTGGCTCGCTGGTGGCCCCTCTCCTCTTGACGTGGGTCTCGCTTTCCGGCCGACGTTGACCGCTCCCTGATAGAGTGGGTCCTTCGGTGCACTGTTTCTGACACACTGAGCCCGAGGTCTCATCCTGCCCCAGTCCCCCTCTGCTGAACCTCTCAATCTGAGAGGAGCCAATGGACAAAGGTATCGATCCAGTAAGAACCTGTAGCCAGTCCCCTGGAATCCTGTGGCGGGAGTTCGAGGGCCTTTAGCCACATCAGTAGTTCGGATCCCAAAGACGGGCTCGCTCGAGGCTCACTAGCTACTCTGAGCTTCTCTTCTGCACGGTCTGGGTGGGAGCTGTCAGGATGCTGTAACCTGACACCCAAGAGGAGGAGGGGGTCCCAGAAGCAGCCACCTGCCAGGGGTGGCATCAGGGGTTGGCATAAAGAGCCTCCGGGATGCCTGCACCCATCTTGCTGTGGGTTTTTTTTTTCTTTTTTAAGTTAGTGGTGCTAAATACGTCTCTTTAACTCATACTCATTCCTCTGCAATTGTGAATCGCAGGGTTGAAACGAGGGAGCAGCAGGGAAGCCGAGGGGCCAGCCAGAGGGTCAGAGTCCCAGACAGAAAGTCAGCAGAGGTGGCTCTTGCCGCCTCTGCTGTGCTCGTGATGGGAGGGCGGGCACAGGCGCCGTGGAAGACTCCTAAGGAAGGAACGCTTGCTCTTCTGCGAGCCAGAGCCCTGTGAGCTCCAGGGTTACGGTCCTGGGAGCCCAGTGTCCAGTGCAGGTCCAGCGTGGGAGCTGGGATCTGACTCACAGCCCAGACAGACGCCAGCAGGAGGGAAGCAAGCTGGGAAGACGGGAGTCCTGGGCAGAACTGGCACGCAGTGTTTGGGGACTTTCTGTTCAGAATCCCAGCACGAATCACGCTGCTCAGGGGCCAGAGGCACAGCCCACAGAAACGCGCACCTGCAGCTACTGACGCAGGCTGCTCTCTCGCTCTCCACTCGATTTGAACTGCTGCATGAAAACTACTGGGGTAGATAGACGATGACGGCTCGTCTGCAAAGTCAAACTAATGCAAAATATGCTTCCTCTGCAAGACAGAGTGCCAGCTGTCTCCTGGCGGCATTCGGCCAGTGAGGGCTGCAGGCTGAGCTGGACTTTTTCTTCAGGGCAGAGGAGGTTGGCCAGTGGCCTCCTTTGTACTTCTGGAAACTCTGTCGAGGGTAAGAATGTGGAAAGTGGATCAGTGACCAAACCGATGGAACGGGGGGAGGTCATTCAAACCCCTGCTTATCGGGCAAAGTGATAACTGAACTTGGCCCCGTGATGCCCTCCCTACTGGGCCCGGGATCGCGAGGCTTCTGGGGGAAGGGGGCTTCACTGGGAAGTCACCCTCCCCTGGAAGCGCCGATCGCTGACACAGAGTCCACAGAAAGCACATCAGATGCTGCTCTGAGATCCTGGCTAGAGTCGGAAGAGCTGAGCCAGAGCGGCGCTGGGCAGACTGCGTTTGATTCCACAGATTCAGCCTCTACAGGTGTGGCAGGGCCTGGGACTCTGCATTTCTAACCCACTCCCAGGTGACGAGCTACTGCTGGTCCAGAGACCACAGTTTGGGTAGCAAGTCTTAGACAGTTGTCTCTAGGGCCTTGTGATTCTGTTTGCCCTTTGAACAGTCACCTCCTCACCATCAAAAGAACGTACACCCAGGCTTGTTTCCCCGAAAATGTCCCGCCAGTCTTCTAAAATGCTGCAAAAAAACACGCTCCACTTGCTTGCTTGCACAGGCAATTTTTGGAAAGCTAGAGATAAGAGAAAGATCATTTTCATCTGCTGTTCTCTGGAAGGGTTAAGGAATTTCTCTCTTTGCAAAGCATTTTATCTTTTGACATGTTGGGCTGCCTGAGGCCTCCCGGGGTCGTGTCCTGCCTGAGAGCAAGTTTGACCCTGAGCGTTGCAAAAACAGCCTGTTTGGGGAGGGAAGGGACCGGGAGAAGGGGCGTCGTGGCCTATTTCACGAAAACACATTAATTACATTAAAAAAATGGGTCTCCTTAACACCATCAGCTTTAGGTCGTCACTATTGGAACAGTTTAACCCAAAGGGTGTACGTAGTGATCAGAAATCAACACATTTCAGAGTAACTGTTTAGAGCGAAGTGTTAGAAACAGAAAACAGCGCTCCTGCGTCATGGAGAGTTTGCTTGAAGCCTGTTTCCTGTTGAAACGAAATTGGAAGCACTCTGCCTCCACCCACTTCTCTCTCTGAGTTGTTCAAGGAGCTCTGTTCCTCGTGGAATGACACTTGATTTTCCCCAGTGATGGTCCGTCGTGCGTTTGACCGTCTCTGGTTAAAGCATCTACCAAACGGAGTCCTTTGGAAAATTCCATGTGGGACAAGCATATATTAGAGATAAGAGCAAAGATTAAGTAGGAAGACCTATTAGGCAAATGTCTACAAAGGAAATCATTTCGGAAGAGTAGTGAACGGAGGTAGTGAACCCTTGATTTGCACAATGACCGAGGTCCCCCCTGTAGACTGTGGTCTGTGCACCTGTGGTCCCTTTTTGCATCTTTATTTCCCCTTGAGGCACTGTATTCCTGAAGGTTTCCTGTCTCCTTCAAGGTACAGAATTTGTACTTTGCATGTGGTGGTTGAGGGGCAGGTGTCCCCTCCCAGAACTTCATTCTGACTGTGACCTTGGGTGAGATCTTCAGGTCCTCCTCTGCAGAATGAGTTTATAATCCTCCCTCAGCTAGATGCTAAAAGGCCTGAATTCCATAAGGTGCGTAAAGCCCTGCATGCATGCCTGGTGCAGAATAAACACCCCCACAGGTGCCGTGATTGCTGTTCTCTCCCCTGAACTCAATGATCCCTTGAGCTTGACCAGGTCCCTCCTTGCCGCTCTCCCTCGTGCAGCCCCCCTGCGTCCCTGAGTCGTGGAGCCTTGGCACGTAACTCCAAAGGCTTTTCGGTGGAGAGATGCGCCTTCAGTGTCTCTCTCCATCCGCATATGGCAGGCCCCAGGTGTGTCTTAGGTAGGCTGTTCGTGGACATGAGTTACTGGAGTTTTCACTGACCCCGGTTTGCATGGGCCCCTTCTCGGGTTCCCGTGGCCTCCACGACAGGGGTTCCACAGAGACTCGGGCTCTTCCTCAGGCCCGGCTTCTCCCACTCTGCCCCAAACTGCGTCCAGCTGCCTCCTTAGCGATCCTGATTCTTTTGGGTCATGTCCAGGGGGCTCCATCCACATCCAGCGTCTTGATTCCTAATCTGTTCATCAATGTGGCAACAAGAGGATAACACGGTCTTAGCTTGACTATTGGGTTATTGCTGAAAAATCAGTGAAAGTCACAGCCTCCGATGGCAGCTCGTAAGCCAGCTGTGCCCAAAAGAGCCTGACCATGGGTAGATAACAAGCTTGGGTTGAAGGTAAAGCCCTGTTCAGTGTAGACCCCTTTTGTGCCCAGAAGCTTAAAGCAACATTCACTTAGTCACTTGTAGAGACTCAGCTTCAGACACCTGTGCCCTTTCCAACACACGTGCGTTCACCCCGCCTACATCTGCTGCCTCCCGACCTGGGTGGCCCTCTCCCCAGGGACCCCTGTTTCAGCCACTTTGATGGGTTGTCACCTGGAGGGTTCCTGGCATCCACATCTCGGCTTCACCAGCCACTCTACATGGGTCAGTTCCCTGCCCCCCACTGGCTGGCTTCCGTCCACATGTTCAGGTCCTCACCCCACCTCCCATCCAGGGCTCAGCACACACAGTCACCTTCTCTGCGTAGTGAAGACAGCTTCTCTCCACATCGCTGACCACACTGGATCCCATCCAGAAAACAACTGTTACATCACCACTGCCACCCAGCCAGCCATCCTGGCCCGTCCATCTCAGGGTCAGAAGGGCCCTACGTTTTACATTCGATTCTTGCCATTAAGAGAGAAAGAACTGAGAGTGCCTTAGAGTGGCCCCTCTCAAATGGCGCCAGGTGTTTGTTTTTATTTTTTATTGAACATCGTAGTTGATTTTTTTACACACATACATATACCTATTCTTTTTCAGATTCTTTTCCCATATAGGTTATTACAGAATATTGAGTAGAGTTCCCTGTGCTATACAGCTGGTCCTTGTCAATTATCTAATTTTTAAGCTCATGTCTTTTTATCATGTTGAGCTGGAGATGGGGTGTTGGAATGAAAAACAAAGAAATCCAGCTTGAAGTAGTTTGCTTTTGTTGTTTCAAGAGAGGAATTCATTCTGTGGGTGTCACTGAAGCGTTAAAGTCCCCCAGCAGCCCTAGAGAAATAGTTCCCCTGCTGTGACCCACACCCAGCTAATTTTCTTTTTATCAGTAGTTAAGGCACTGGTTCCGAGGGAAGTTTTAGCCCTTGGACGTCATCTTTTAAATATTTATCCTTTAAAACAAAATTGTGAACATAAACAGCTTTTCGTGGTCACATACACAAAATTATTATTTTCCCATAGACTTAGTAAAGTCTAAATAGATTTTTATAACATTTTCCTAAAATTTTACTTATGAAACAGCATCAGTATTTTATTTTTCTTTTTTTTTTTTTTTTTTTTTTTTTTTTGCGGTACGCGGACGTCTCACTGTTGTGGCCTCTTCCGTTGCGGAGCACAGGCTCTGAACGCGCAGGCTCAGCGGCCATGGTTCACAGGCCCAGCCGCTCCGCGGCATGTGGGGTCCTGCCGGACTGGGGCACGAACCCGTGCCCCCTGCATCGCCAGGTGGACTCTCAACCACTGCGCCACCAGGAAAACCCAGTGTCAGTATTTTAAATGATTGTTAGGTGATGGTAGAATTCTAAACTATAGATCATGTTCCGTAAACCACCTTAATCTAGACTAATAATTGTGACTTTGTCTTCAGTAAACTATAGGTAAAAAGTGTTCTGTTAATACGGATAGTCTGAAAAAGTTAATCAGAAGATACTTCATCTGCTTAAGAAAACAAATCTCCTTCAGACGCTTCTGAAGCACTCATTTACCTGCACAAAATAATTTGTTCCTGATGAGTGTTATTGGTTTGTTTAAACCACCCTGAAGCACCTCTGTCTGAGGGCCATGACTTCTTAGCTGGATTGTTGACTTGTTTCTTTTAAAAAAAAAAAAAAGTAAAATTTTGTTTCTCTTTTCAAAATTCCTCAAATCAGATATTTTTTCCTGTTCAATCGAATCCTTCCACATTAAATAAAACTAGTCCAAATTTTCACTCTGGTTTGACATTGAGGAAGAGCCAAACTAGGCTGATCAATTTCAGTGGAACAAATGAGGTATAAGCGGAGACTTGCCTGTTAAGCATTTTATTATCTTTCTCTATTTCATTCCTTTCTTTCATGAAATATGAAAATAAAACACTGGGCTTTCAGAAGAAATTGAAGGTGCAGATATATAGTTCAACATGCTAACAGCATGTTTAATTCAATGATTGTACCATATGAAAGATGATATATAAGGAAATTTTCCTTGTGAAGGGGTCATCCTTAGGTGTCAAAGCTCAGAGGCAGGTAAGACCTTAGGGATCAACTAGTCCAGACTCTTCCTCAAGGTAAATTTGGGTCCCAGAGAGGTACAGACACCGGCCTGTAACCACACAGCCAGCTCCTGGTAGAATTGTGAACCCAAGCCCTAGTCAGGTGCCAGCCTTGAGAAACTAATGCTGTCATCTAATTTCACTGATTAAGTCATTTTATATGTTAGATCATTTTTTTGAGTAAATTACATGATCCACTATTTTTAAAGGCTTGTTTTGGAAATGGTGAACAAAACATTCTACCAAGTCAAACCCATTGATCATCATAGAACTATATCATGCAACAAAGCTCCTACTTCATTGAGATCCCATACTATGGCAAAGATAAATTCTTCTGTTTTAGCACAGTATGTTTAAAGTCCATAACCAGGTAACATGCTCATCTGAACAAGATGCGTAAGTAAATTAAATGGAGGAAGTCTAGACCTTTGAACAAGTCGATTGTAACATTACTTCAATCCCTGAGGTATTTGATTTTTTAAACGCTAGTGGTTTGAAAGCCACACTAAATTTCAAGGAGTGTAAGGCACCGCATTAACTCTTTCATCACTCTGTACACCTCCAAGAACAATCCCCCATCACTAACATCACCTGGAGTTCACCTGAGTTTCGATTTCTTAAAGTTAGAAAGACTAAATTCTTAAGAATACCTAACTTAGAGAATCCAGAGAGCTGAGATGAGACTCCTGACATACTGAAGGCTTTCTTTCTTTTTTTTTTTTATGCTTTTTTGGGTTTTGGCTGCGAGGCATGTGGGATCTTAGCTCCCCCACCAGGGATCAAACCCACATCCCCTGCATTGGAAGGCAAAGTCCCAACCACTGGACTGCCAGGGGAGTCCCCCGAAGGCTTTCTTAAAAGTCCTAGACAATAATGGAACCACTAGGAAGGGGCACGGTGGGAATTCATGGTTCTGAAGAAAGAATACACAGAAAATAATCAACAAGAGGCAGAAGATGTGGTATTTGGAGGGTAGGCGACCTCAGTGTCCCTGGATGCTGCAGAAAAAACCTGCCCTCTTGCCCGTATGCCTGATTATCTTATATATTTCTTATAGTTCTTTTGTAGCCATCATCTCCTTTAATCCTCACAGCAGCCTTGTAAGTAGACGGAACAGGTGCAGTCATCTTATTTACCGCTGAAGCGAAGGGGAGCCAGAGGGATTCAGTAACATGCTAATAACGTCACTAGGTTGTGACAGAGCTGGTGTTGGATCCCTCCTTGTTCCTGAAGGGTTTGTCCCGAGCAGATTATTCCAGATTCATGCAGCTCCGTGGACATATCCATGTGCTATTCCCAATCACCCACTAAAGAAAGAAAGGACTATTATAACCGCCATGATGTTGGTAGGAAAAGAGAGCAAAGTGCATAATTCCATCGCGGCTAGAGGAGGAATCTTTAAAACGCACCAAACTATATCTTATGAAGCCGGCTGTTCATCTCTTACTGGTAAAGCCAAGGGTGGCAGATGCACTAAGTATATGGCTTCAACACGGTATGCATTTTATTTTTCTTTAAATACGAATTGCTCCTTTTTCAAATCTGAGGAGCCCTGTAAGAATTTTCTTATGAAACGGGATGGATGCCGTGTTTTACCATGAAAGATTTCAAGGCTCTCCACGGCCCCTTTAACTGCGGATGACACTTGATTTTGTTTTGCAAAAGCCCCTCTTACGGCTGCTTGACTTCATCTCAAGCAGGCTAAATAAAGGAATTTTCATTATTATAACGGTCACTAAGCAGACAACTGGCGTGTCAGCGTTTAGAAGGGGATGCGGTGTTAGGGCAAGGGTGGAAAGATACTGCTGTAACTCGATGTTTTACTTGAGTGGCTTCATTGTGGACGTGGGTGGCAAGTTGGAATGAAGCTGGGGGGTGGGGGGAGGAACGGTACAACACAGAGCCCTTCGTAGCCACAGTGCCAGCTTGATTGGGCCAAATCCCCTGAAATCTATTGAGACTCCCCATCTGTTTGTTCACAATTCGTCTGAGCAACTCTGAAAACTGCCTGAAACCTCCTCGGGCCAGTATTTCTGGGATTCTCTTATGGTTCAAAGCAAAGTGCATCTCTTTGTTTGCCCAGGTTTCCAGTACTAGCTGTCCACCTCCCTCCTGAAACGCTGCTCTGAGCCGCGTGCTCCTGTTTGATCCATTGTAGATGCTGTACCGTCTAGGTACCATAGAGCTGGGTGACTTGGCCGTGTTCCTTTGAGTTGAAGACCTCCTGTTCGGTGCAATTAGTTTCCAGAACAGCAATTAAGAAGAGTTTTCTCCCAGGAGCTGGCAGCAAGGGTTCCTGTCTTGACCTATTTCGGCTGACTGATTCCTCCCTACATAGTCTGGTAATCAGGCTGTTAGGCGTTTCGGAGTCTTCGCCGCCTGTATTTCTCTACCTTGTGTCTTACACCTTCTGCACTTCTACATAAAATAGCTCCTCACCAAAATGCTATTTCAGTAGTCTGTGGGCATTCAGGTTCTCTTGGGGTCAGTGATAATTTTTTCTTTCCATATAGCTTTTTAGAAAAGGAAATGTACGGCTACTCTTTTCTTCTAGAAAGTTCCCAAAGCTCTTAAATCATCCTCCAAAGATCCACTTGAACATTGTATGTTGGACCTAAAATACACCTATAAAACCGTGTGATAATGCCAGGCAGTAACAAAGTTAACATTGCTGGCATAAGACAGTTGACCTATCAATCAGTATATAGTTCCCAGTTCCTTTGAGACTCATTGTCAAAGTGATGACAAGAACAAGATAACTTGAGAGATGGCAGACCTACCCAGAATCTCCATAATTTCGGCAGCAAGTTTCCATCTTACTCATTTCAGAGATTTCCATGTTGTTGAAAAGAAGGGCAAGTCATAATTTTCCCTGCTTGTCAATAGTGGGCAAGGCCACCACAGAATTGGAGCTATTGGGCAATCTGCCGGGGTCGGCTGCCTTGAGCCACGAAAACTCAGGCCCGACCCTCATTCATCAGCCCTGACTGGGGTGGTGATGAGAGGGTGGGCGGGGTGTTCCGGCAGACCCCGACAGCTCTCAGATGCAGATCATTTACAACCACAGAGCCCTGTTTCTAAGACTAAGGGCGTAGGAGGAATGAGGCAATACTCCAAAAGTGAATTCAGGACAACCAGCAGAAGAATTTGATTTACCCTTTGCAATATTTGTATTTCCCTGATTACTGGTGAGGTCAAGCACGTTTGTGTGTATTTATTGGCCATTTGGATATTATCTCCTGTGATCACAGGTTTGAGAATTGTGCCTCATTTTCTCCTGAATGTCTATATTGGTACTGACTTGGAGCCCTTTATTCTAAATACAAGCCCCTGTTTGGTTACATGTGTTAGAAATACTTTGTTTCATTCTGTGGCGTACTTGTTCTCGCTCTTAGTCCTTTGATGAGCTGGCACCTCAGATTTTAATGTAGTCCAGTTTCTCCATCTTTTTATGGTTAGTGCTTTCCCAAACTCGTTAACTCTAAAAGTTTACTAGAGATGCAATCATGTTATCTGCAAATGATGGCTTCACAACTTCCTTTTTAGTCCTTATATCTTTTCTTTCTTTCTTTTTTTCTTGCTTTATTGTACTGTCTAGAATATATTAGCAAGATCAAGCCAGGAAGTGCTTTGTAACCCTCAGCGTATTATGTATACTTCACCAGTAGGCTTTGAGATGGATGTTAGAACCTACACAAAATGTTTTCAGAACCCAAGCTCACCTTTAAAATTATATGATCCCTTTTTCTTGTCTTATTGCCATGGCTAGGACTTCCAAAACTATGTTGAATAAAAGTGGCAAGAGTGGGCATCCTTGTCTTGTTCCTGATCATAGAGGAAATGCTTTCAGCTTTTCACCATTGAGAATGATGTTAGCTGTGGGTTTGTCATATATGGCCATTATTATGTTGAGGTATGTTCCTTCTAGACCTACTTTCTGGAGAGTTTTTATCATAAATTGTTGTTGAATTTTATCAAAAGCTTTTTCTGCAACTATTGAGATGATCATATGGTTTTTATTCTTCAATTTGTTAATGTGGTGTATCACATTGATTGATTTGCAGATATTGGAAAGTCCTTGCATCCCTGGGATAAATCCCACTTGCTCCTGGTGTATGATCCTTTCACTGTATTGCTGGAGTTGGTTTGCTAGTATTTTGTTGAGGATTTTTGCATCTATGTTCACTGGTGATATTGGCCTGTGGTTTTCTTTTTTTGCTATATCTTTGTCTGGTTTTGGTGTCAGGGGTGATGGTAGCCTCATAGAATGAGTTCAGAAGTAGTCCTTCCTCTGCAACTTTTTGGAATAGTTTCGGAAGGATAGGTTCTAAATGCTTGTTAGAATTCACCTGTAAAGCCATCCGGTCCTGGACTTTTGTTTGCTGGGAGTTTTTAAATTACTGATTCAATTTCAGTACTGGTAATTGGTCTGTCCATACTTTCTATTTCTTCCTGCCTCAGTCTTAGGAGATTGTACCTTTCTAAGAATTTGTCCATTTCTTCTAGGTTATCCATTTTATTGGCCTATGTATAACTGAATCACTTTGCTGTATACCTGAAACTAACACAACATTATAAATCAACTGCATTTCAATAAAACAAATTTTTTAATAAGATAAAAAATAAAATTGTATGATACCCAAAATAGCTTACTGGACTATCATATGATAGAAAATACCATAGGAAACAACTTTCCAAGCCCACCTCGCCTTTAATCAGGTTTAGATCAGAGATTCAAATACAGAGAGAGGTAACCTAGGGACAGGGTGATAGTGACAACACCACAAACCAATGCTGTCACTACTGTTGTGAAATAAGCATGACAACTCCCTCTACATGGCGCTTCCTCATGTAGCACTGTTTCCTCTCCTCTCCTCTGTCCTCCTGAGTCTGAATGTTGACTGTGGAATGTTGAATGTTGATGATGTCCCTAAAAAGGCAAGCACTGGCAGACAGAAGGAGAAGGCAAGAAAAGTTGGGCTCACAGAGATATGTGTCTATCCAGTCTTCTGATCTGTTCACTTTTAATAGAAGAATCCGTTTTTATGTTTGGACCATGTTCTGCCATCCTTAGGAGTGACGTTCTGAAAGGTGAGCAGTGACTCCCCCAGCATCACCTGGTTTCCTGTGTGGCTGGCCTGGAGCGTGTTTGTCACATCAGCAGTGTTCTCAAATGTGTACTTACTTCCAGCAACGATAAAGTCTAACACGGTGATACTTCCAGAAGCCCAGATTCCATTGGTAGTTATGTGAGTCCTATCTCTGAGCCAGCAAGAAAGTGTGTGTGAGAGGTTCCAGTGTCCTCGCAGGGGCCAACAGGGCTTGCTTCTGGAAAGGATGTGTTCCACCAACTGAAAGAGGTAGAAGGTAGAGGAGACTGTAGTTATGCCAAAGGTCTACCCATCACCCTAAGAAATTGTTTTGAGGGTCCAAGAAAACCCCCCGCTCTGCACCAGCCGTGCCCACTTTCCACCTCTGATTTATGACCACTCCAGGGCTGTGGCTGCCGTTTGATGGTTCCTACTTCTGTAACTTGGAACTGTGTCTCTATGGCAACCCTCCATGTCCTTCTTCTTTGGCCCCATCTGTGGGCAGAAATGTCCTTCACGTCCTCCAGAAAGATAACTATTTTTTGTTAATAAGATCCTCTCTGCACTTAGAAGACATGATGACTCTCCACACCCTGTTGCAGCCCTGATCCCCATCCCACGTCCAGCCTGCATGGCTGAGCCCGGGTCCTCCTGATGGGCTTGCAGTGAAACTGGGAACAGCTGAGCCTCTTCCCTTCCTGAGAGGGTGCGTGTTCTTGAACCTGCACACATGTTGGGTCCTCTGTCCCCGCACCTGTCTCTTTTCTAACTCTCTGTGTAGGGAGCAGTGTTTGGAAGCACTTTTCTTCCTCTCCAAACATTTCCTAACTTCTCTAGGATGGGTTGTGACTGAAGTGTCCCAGACAGAACACGCCCCGCAGGTGACAGCATGGCTCCCCTGAGTGGAGGGAAGGATGCCCGCGTCTGAGCAGTGCCTGCCTTTTCCTGGAGAACCTCATCCCCTGCTCCCGTGTGGCATTGGCACAGCCCTCTGCACTCTTCTACTCGTGCTCCTCTAAGGGAGACTTGTTATAATTATTCTGAGGCCAGAAGACTCAGCAAATGAATTTCAACTTCTTTTCGTTTTTTCACTCCTCTGTGGTTTTTTTTCCTTTTTTTTTAACTGTTTATTTTATATTGGAGTATAATTGATTAACCACGTTGTGTTAGTTTCAGGTGTACAGCAAATTGATTCAGTTATACATACACATGTGTCTATTCTTTTTCAAATTCTTTTCCCATTTAGGTTATTACAGAATATTGAGCAGAGTTCCCTGCACTGTACAGTAGGTCCTTGTTGGTTATTATCCCTTTCAAATATAGCAGTGTGTACATGTCAGTTCCAAGCTCCCAGTCTATCCCTCCCCCCACCCCACCCTTCCCTCCTGGTAACCGTAAATTCTTTTTCTAAGTCTGTGAGTCTGTTTCTGTTTTACAAACAAATTCATTTGTATCATTTTTTTTAGATTCCACATATAAGTGGTCTCATAGGATATTTCTCTTTCTCTGTCTGACTTACTTCATTCAGTATGACAGTCTCTAGGTCCATCCATGTTGCTGCAAATGGCATTATTTCCTTCTTTTTAACGGCTGCGTAATATTCCGTTGTATACACGTACCACATCTTCTTTATCCATTCATCTGTCGATGGACACTTAGGTTGCTTCCACGTCCTGGCTACTGTAAATAGTGCTGCAGTGAACGTTGGGGTGCATGAATTTTGACTTCTTGGTTTGTCTCAACCCTCCCCCCAACCCTCTGGGCAAGCCT
The DNA here is from genome assembly GCF_964374135.1 of Grampus griseus. Taxonomy (NCBI): domain Eukaryota; kingdom Metazoa; phylum Chordata; class Mammalia; order Artiodactyla; family Delphinidae; genus Grampus; species Grampus griseus. The sequence goes on along the minus strand of NC_139012.1, from coordinate 2,798,258 downwards.
GCTCCCTGATAGCCGTGGACACTCCAGTAAACGGGGGTGAGCTTCTCCCCAGTCCCTGGCACCTTCCCAGCTCCTGCCAACTGTGGATGACCCCTTCTGGGTCTGAATGGCACCCTCCCCTGCCTGGAGGATTCTCCCTGCCCACGGAAGCCTCTGGCATCCAGGATGGTGAGACCTCCCACTGGGACATGATCACTCCCGTGTCTGGATTCCCTTGCCAGTTTTCTGTACATTTATTAAGGCCCTTAGACAGTCACATCTGCTTTGCTGTATAGTTGTGGTTGCAAATAGTTAATGAGACTTACTGCCGTCCAGGTCGTCTCCAGACTTAGACCCTGGGCCAAGTGCCTTACATACCTTAGCTCACGTTACCTCCAGGGTCACTCGGTGAGGTATGAACTAATATATCCTCGTGTTACAGGCGAGGAAGCTGAGGCCTGGTAAGTTAGGGAGTGGTGGGGCCTGACTCCCACGCTCACTCCGTCTCACTGCCCCCCTGGTCTGAACCTGCCGTGAGTTCAGAGTATGCGGAACTTGGCACGTTGAGTGTGTGTCCCCCAAGTGCCAAGTCCTGCCCGTAGGGGAGGTTAATAAATGCTTATGACACAAATACAGACCTCGTTTCTGTTTGGGGAGCTGAGTAGCATTTGCCATTAGGTTAAGCTGTGGGGTAGATCTTCCTGGGAGCCGGGCAGGGGCCATCACTGCAGACTTTGACTTTCAAAGAGAGACCTAGCTTGTGAAGCAGTCGTTCATTTGTGGTGTGTTTTTTTGTGTGTCAGGCACCCAGGCGTGGCCTGCATCTAAGCCATTATGAGCATTATTGCCACATGCATGTCGGAATGTACTTGCGTCGTGTACCCCTGGTTCCGTTCCGAAGACTTCCTTTAGACCACAGAGTCATGACCTGCGTGAGCAGGGAGGCCCACGGCCACGTTCTGTTCACGCACGTTTTCAGTGTGAGTGGCATCCAGGTTTCACACTTGGGACCCGGTTCCCGAGCTGAGGAGCTTGTACCGTTTCCTTGTCCCCACGGCCACGGCTCCCTCCTTCGAGATGTTCATTAGCTAAACAGATTCGTCCCTTGCAGCGTAGATTTATAACCTGGGAAACTTGGGAAAATTTCCGTGCAGAATATTGTGGTGACGGTTAAGAAGATTTGGGTGCATCGCTTAAGAACAAATATTATGCAGCCAACATATTATGAATGTTTTGTTTATGAAGAGCTTCTAGTACCATGAGGAAATGCTTAACGTTAAGAAAACGGAGAGTGCAAAATTACATAAAGCGTAATCTCAAAGATGTAGGAAGAAGTGCAAGGGAAAGGACCACAGGAAAGATGCTGAAATGTCCTCTGCCCAGAACTGGGCCTCTCCGGCCTCCACAGGCCGACCCTGCGTGAGCCCATCCCTAAGACCTGTACTCATTTGAGGGAGGAGAAAGGTAACCAGCCTGGGACCGATGGACGTGGACCGTCCATCTGCCTGTCCCCTGCCTTGTGCTCACTTATATCACGCCCTGCAAAAGTAAGCACACTATTAACTCCTGTTAGCAATGCAATCTGACTTTACCTGTACTCAGTTCCTTTTAAACTATCTTTCCACCTAGAGCTGATATAAGTGAAAATAAAAACTAGGAAAGTTCACATCTGTGCCTATTCCCAGAGTTTAAAAACAAAAATAAAACAAAAAATCTTTTTCTTTATTTTGGTCTCTTTGCTATTTCAAATGATTTCCTCCTCTACTCTGGGACATTGATATAGAGAATTAAAAGTTGACCGTTTCCTCTTTTCCTGGAAAATATTCGAATGACTCTTTTTGATAACATGTCTGATTGTGTGTCTCAAGCACAGCCCGTTTTTTATGAGCATGCAGGGAATTATAACAGCGCTGCACTTGTGAAGTGGAATATAATGGCACTATTCATGAAAAGGGAGGAATTCCGAGGAAATGGCGAGTGAATATCAAAATGAAGTTGAACAGTAGGTTTTTATAGGCTCCTTAAAAAACACGATGCATTTTGGAGGACGGCAGAGGAAGCTGGGCTGCCCAGAGCCGCCCTTGGTCGAGGCCCGTCCTGCATCTTATTCCTGAGCCCTGCAGTGAGCCTGCCCAGGGCTGGAGGGGAGTAAAGGGCTAAACACACAACTGTTCCCTTTACTGGGGAAAATGGGTCCCACTTAATCCACATCGGGCTGTGCTGGAGGAACACAGGCGAGGGGCCTGGATGTCACCCGGCAGCGTCACATCTGCAAACAGCTTGTTGGGAGCTTCCTTCCTGAGGATGTTTGAACATTTTATACACAGAGCCTCGACCCCCAGGACCATCTGAAACGTCAGTGTCTCGACACACAAAGCCGCTGGAAGCCTCCCGAGAGGGCAGTTCATCTCCTGCTTCTTCTGAGCGTCTCCGGGGACGCGCCGGCTCCCAGGTGGCACAGAGATGCCTCGTGTGCTCCAGGGCACACTCACACTGGTGCCCTTGTGGATTCCAGCACGAGTTCCCAGATGTTGCTCTGAAGACCGGTGCTGGGCAGCGATGAAGTTTCAATGGGCCAAGGAGAGATGAGGGGGAAGAATGAGAAAAGAAGTTCTATTTGTACGTGTATGTATGTGACACGCACTCCATGGTTTTAATATTTTGCGTACATAGACGCATAACATTTGCTCACTACTCCTACGTACGTAAGTTTCTGATGCGGTGGGGATGCAGCCCTATGGTAATGAGCCCGTAGTTCTGGAGTGGAGCGTGGGCACTGGAACTTTTAAAAGCACCCACGATGATGCAAGTGATCAGAAACCACAGGTCTGGTGAAGAAGATGCTGTGCTCTGCTATTCGGAATCATGAAAGTCAGATTTAAAATAGGTTGTCCCAACCAAAAATACCCAGGGATGGCCCACAGCTAATGGGCAGCAGAGAGACAGGCCTAAACAGTGGTCCAGCTGCACCTGCCCTGGCCAGGAGGGAGCTGGTCCCAGGCCCAGGACGACAGGCCAGCGGGCGGGGCTCCAGGCCAGGGATCGGAAGTGGAATTGGATCAGGAGTCAGAAGGGAAACCGCTCGTGGCGGGTCACAGCGGGTTGCCTTGGAACTCCCTTGGCCAGGTCCTGAGTCACAGCCTGTGCTTTTGAAGGCCTGGGCATGGGCGTCCGGCACTGGGCCTCACCCTAGTGATCGTAAAGCTCTGCCTCTGTGTGGCCGACCACAGTGGCCCTCCAGGACCGACACTGGTGCTGGTGAGAACTGGAAACGCGTGTGCTCCAGAAGGTACCATGCTGTGTGTGCTGCGTTCCCAGGACGTTTTTCCGAACAGCTTAGGGTAGAGCAAACACTTCAGCTGTTAAAAGTACAGCACTGTCACGGAGCGGCTGGGCCCATGGGCCGTGGCCGCTGAGCCTGCGCGTCCAGAGCCTGTGCTCCGCGACGGGAGAGGCCACAGCAGTGGGAGGCCCGCGTACCGCAAAAAAAAATAATAATAATACAGCCCTGCTACTTGTGAAGATTAAATGTAGCCCACTCGATGAAAATGCTTTGAAAGTAAAGAGCATGATACCAACAGCTTGAAATTACCATTCTTGTTGTCGCCTTGCTGTTTAATGAGGCTGGTGGCATAATTTTACAGAACTCTAGAACCGCAAGCAAAATTTTTCCAAGTGGGCCATCTATCACTCTAGGGACTGTTTATTGCTAAATTATATCCTAAGCCGATTTTTTAAATTTATTTTTATTGAAGTATAGTTAATTTACAATGTTGTGTTAGTTTCAAGTGTACAGCAAAGTAATTCAGTTATACATATATATATCTGTTCTTTTTCAGATTGTTTTCCGTTATAGGTTATGACAAGGTGTTGAGTATAGTTCCCTGTGCTAAGCTGATTTTTAAGTTAGATTTTTTTCAGGAATGCTTACTGAGTCAACTTTATGGGCATTTTATAGTCTATAAGCTTTTCATTAGTTGATTTTAATAATTAGAGAACAAGAATCTTCCATAACGTAAGGGAGGAAAGAATACTCAGGCAGTGAAGGCTGGACAGTTAGTCCACAGGAAAACCTCAAGCTGAGGCTCTCGGGAAGGCACCGATGGGCATCTGTTACCGTGAGCTAGTCAAGGGGGCGAAAATGAAATGGAAAACAGATGGGAGGGGTGTGTGTGTGTGTACGAGAGAGAGAAAGGGTACATTACTAAGGGCACAGTGACTGAGACAGGACACTGATATTCTAAAACTAAGAGGAAAGACATAGTAAAGGTATGTGAGTTGGTAGATCTTTCGCTGAAGAGGATGAAAGCCCGGCCCCGTGAGTCCTGCCAGAGCAGGGGGGGAGCTGCCCGGCCTCCCAGCGCATGGAAACAATGAGTCTCTGCTGAGAAGCTAGAAGTGGGATCCAGGGGATCGTTCATCTGGAAGATGAGGGGAAAATGCAGAGTAGCCGAGGAAATCCACACACTGTGCGAGCCTGGAAGGGTGCTTTGCTTTCCTGAGCTGCTAGCCTGAGCTTTGCAAGAGGAAGAAAGCCTTGAGTTTGCTGTCCCCTAAAGACGGGCACTAAGAAAACGTCGGGGGCCACCCCTCCTACCCAGGGCTGGCCCAACCAGCCCCGAACTCCTGGCTGCAGCTCTAGCTGGGAGATCACGTCGTGTGTTGAATAAGAAGCTGGGTTTTCTGTTTGGCCCTTTGTTGTGTTTTTTTAAATATCTGCAGGACGGTTTTTGGAAGAGCGTATGCCCCATAAAAGGAAGCAAATGGTGCTCTTTCATCCTCATCTGTGAGTCGTGGTTGGCAGGCATGCATCTGCCCACAGCACTGCCGGCCAGCCCTGCATCGCTCCTTCCCCGAGATCGTGGGCGGGGTGGGGGGGCGATGGGGCACTAATGTCACATGTTTTTCCTGTTACTGTCTTGTAAGAGCACAGAGGGAGCTCAGAGAGACTTCAGTTACTTGTTTTTAAATGAGTCGGAGAGTTGGGATTGCTTTTCTACTTTTAGGCAGAAAATCATTGTGGAAAAGAGGACCAGATTCAATCACTGAAGGAGGCTGGGGGAGACCCAGCCTGTTATCACGACGATGAGCAGATGAGAGTTCCAGATGCGGGGGGATTCAGAATGCATCCTGTTGCCTATTGCTGTTTAATCTTGGACAAGTCACCTAGAATCTCTGGAGCACCCAGTTTGCTCGTGAGAAATGGGGTTAGAGCTGGGGTTCCCCTGCATGTGAAGTCCGGCCAGGTCAGTCTTAAACCCGTTAGCTGCTTCCAGCCCCGCCTCTGGGGATGGCTCATCAACCCGCAGTCTTTGCCAACGCCACATCCTCTTCCTCTGTTAGACTAAGACATAACAAAAGAGCAGCCCAAAGTAGGTCTTCACTAAGCAAAAGCTGGGACTCCCTAGAATTAATTATCTTGTCGGTCGCTTCCAGTTACAAAAATCTGACGTTTGAGCTTGGCATGCCCAGTGCCTGGCATAGTCCTGGTACCGTACCAGGCGATCCGTGGACTTGGTGGGAGGAAAAAATCACTGAAGGAACCGGGGTGTAGGTGCCTCGATGCTGCTTTGCCGCACACTCAAAGCAGTGACAGTCTGGAGCATTTCAGAAGCATTGCAGACCTGGAACATGGACACTGCATGAAGCTGGCTGAGCTAATAACACATCAGATTTCGTTGCTTTTGCGGAAACTCTCCTGACCCGGTATAGAACAGCAGTGCTCTTTACCCTGATTGGACAGAGGTCCATCCTGGCTGTTTATGGGACCATAGGCATGGCTTGAGTCCTTGAGGGTGGGTGAAAGGGGGAGCGGGTGAGAAATGGCTCCCTGGTTTAAAGTCTGAGAACCTTGGGTCCAGTGGTCACCCAGAGCCAGAGGCAGCCTCACCTAAGGACATAATTCCGTAGGGCCACAAATCAACCAGCAATTCTCCTGTAAAGTGACTTCTTCATCCTAAGAAAGTAAAAGGAAGAAGAAGGACAAAGGGGAAGGACCAAAAGACTCCAGGATGGAGGTGATGTAAGAAAAAAATGCCGGGGCTCCTCTCGCGAGATTCAGGTTTGGCACCTCCCACCGACCCTGATCTTGGCGTCTTGTCTCAGTTCCCGGGGCGGCGTCTTCTGAAGAGTGCTCCTCCCAGCACAGGGCCCCAGAAGTCCAGTCCTCCAGGCCGATTCCAGGAGAAAGCAGAGCACTCTTGTAATTCATGAAGACATTTTGAGGTACGAAGAATTATAAATGGACAGGGAATATTTAAAACGTTTCAAGGCCACTCTGTCCTTGACTGTTCCCTGTTCTCAAAGCAAACTCCAGCTTCTGCTGCTCCGGTCTGGTGGGTGTGCACACAAGCCCTGATGGTCTTCAGGCCTTTCTCCTGCTGTTTTTGCTATGTGACCCCAGGGACACCACTGGCTGGGATTTCAAAGAACTGCCTGCTGTCCTGAATCTATTAGTGTGTTTATGGGTTGCAACCAGGGAGAGGAGAAGTATGGTCTATTAAGGACAAAGACTCCAGGGAACTGGGAGGAAAAGTGCTGGCCTTGGCATTGCTGCCTGACTGTATGGTACATACAGGAGCTGGCGCTCCTGGCAGGAGTTTCCTCCCAAGGGTGATGCTTTGGGCAAAAGGGAGCTCTGAATCGTGACGCGGTCAGGAAAGGAGCACAGCTGTTCCGCTTCACATGTCTTTGCGCAGGGGAAACATGGCCAGCGTTGCCTTGGAGCCAGACTCCTAGGTACCAAGGTGTCTAAGCCACCCATTCACGGAGTGACCACAGTGACCAGCACTGTTGCACGCTCGCCCCCTAAAGGTCTGTCCTGCTTTCCATCTATAAGCCTGCTCCATCTTTAAATCCATCGGGAAATCTATCAGCTGGGTAGCCAATCCTTAGAGATGTGAGAGTGGGACTGACTCCAAAGAACCCCAGGTTATTAGATGGACGGCTCACCCTGGCATTTGGAAAGGACTAGAAACATGCTTTAAATCAGTCAGGCAGGTGCATTTAAAGAGTGCAGATAGGCAAGCAAATTTCAAGGTAAGACACAGTAATTCGGGAAGAATTACTTGCCCATTTGTACCCACGTACTTCCGTGCAATATAATAATCCAGTTACAGCAGGTATTGTGTGATTAAGTGTTCATTGGTAAGAACTGGTGAGCTCCCAGTCTCCCAAGGGCAGGGGGCCTACCTGTTCCCCTCCGGACCCCTGGTACTCAGCAAGCATGACGGTACTCAGCGAGCACGACCGGCTGTAGGCTCTCAAAGGTGTTTCCAGAAGACGTTTAGTGGTGTCTGTCTGTTGATGAGAACAACTCAGTATTCTCCTGTCCGAGGAGCAGAGCGAGAGTTGTAGGTCTGTGTAGTGGCAGACGGGTTCTAGGTCACCAGACCCGATTGCCGTGTCAGTGTGGACGCCCTTCTTCCCCGTCGGGGGGTGTTTGGTCTTGCCCAGCCTCTCCTCATCTCCAGGTCCGTCCTATTGCCACAGTACCGACTCTTCCTGGCTTTTGTTGTGCCGTGGCCCACAGTCTGTTTTGAAAGGACAGGAGCATAAAAAAACGGATACGAAAGAAGGGCCAGATGACATCACTGAAAATATTTGAGGAAGTCCACTCTTCTGGATGTTTATAATCTCAGCATGTTAGTTGTTTGTAATATGATAAGAGCACTTTTGATACATGGGGGGGAATTACAGGCCTTGTGGCTCAGACAATATTCATGAATTTTTATCTTGGGCTCATAGTGATGGAAAGAGAATAGGAGGTCTTGGCTTGAGTCCCAGATGACCTTGACTCGCTGGTTGACCTTGGGTACAACTTTCAGCGTCATTGAGCGGCTTAAATTGTGCCTATGCCAGCTATTCATTGAATTAAAAAAAGAAGAAGAATTCCATTATTAAAGATGAGTTGGTGCAGTAAATTCTCCCTCTCAAAAATCTTAACTCGGAAATTGATAGTACATGGAAATTAAAATCAAAATATCTCCTATCCAAGGTTAATCCCATGAGCTCTGTGTAGACTCAGCCTTCTGTGCTTGCTTTTAGAACGAAAATCTTAAAGCCTTCAAATGTCCCCGCGAACAACCATCTCCCTAAGCGGTGAAAATGTTGCCACTTACAGTATCCCTGGATCTGAACTGTGAGTGTGGAGATGGGCTGGTATCTTCCCTCCGTGGGTGAAACAAAGCAAAGGTTAAAGACGTGAAGAGTACAGCCTTCCTGCCACATGCCAGGCACTGTGCTAAACTCATCCCGTTTCCCCCCGACAGCGATCCCACGAGGTAGGGGTGGTAGACTCTACCCATTTTGCTGATAAGGAGACCGTGGGACGCGTGGGATAGGATGATTCTCAAGGCCACAAGACCTCCCTCCAGACAGGGCACCCCTGAGAGTACGTACGTACGTACGATCCGTGTACCTACGTTGCAGTGGACATTGCATACTTGCCCAGAGTCAGGGCACTTTGGAGGCCTGGGAAGACCCCATCCTCTTGCAGACACCCCAAGTTCAGGATAAGAAGCCTAGATTAACTGTTTCATGCATCAGTATGACAGAACTGGCCTCCCGTCCTTAAAATGTGTGCATGCTAATTCTGAATTAGCCTTACCTCATTTGGAGGGCAGCTCCAAAACTTGGGCTGAACCGAGTCCAGGGAGATTTACTGTTTGGTGGGTCGATATTTCAGTTACTGTCATATGTGGTCCCTGATCGCAGCACAGAACCGTGAGAATAAAAAGCCCGACAGCCTGCTGGGGAGCAAAGAGAAGCATGGGGCTGAAAATTCCCTCTTGGAATATCCAAGTGGATAATCTGTACACAAATAACAGCGCTGCCTGCGCCAAGCAGGACTCTTGGCCCCAGGAATGTGGTCCTGCTGTGACTTAGAGATTTTATTCACAGACCTGCCGATGCAAAGAGAAACCTAAGCTCACAGCGAAGGAATCCTGTCTCGCTGCTGACATGCAAAGGCGTGTCACATGGCTTCTGGAAGCTGCCAGGTGTGATTACCTTGGCTGGGTACATCTAGGAGAATGAGGGAGGCAGAAATTCAGAAATTCTACCCCAGAAGCCAGGCCAGCAGGTACGTAGAGTGGCAGTGATTTTAGAGTGGGCTGTCCACTGGCTCGGAGCCCCGTGACTTTGATCCAGTTTGCGAAGATGAAGCCGCTCAGATGTAGATGGGAGCCTGCCCAGGCAGACTGCTGGTACGCCTCGCAGAACAGCGCGAACCCACACCTGCCTTGCCTGGACCAGTCCCAGCCAACCAGAACGGAAATCTGATTGTGTTCGGAAAAAGCATGGCTAAGTCTCTTTCCTTCCGTTCTTCTCAGGCTTCCCCCCCACCAAATTGGTCATGGAGGGAGGGGTTTGGACAGAGCTCTTCGGCTGGGCGTAAATAGCTTCAAGAGACGTAGCCACTTCATTTCTTCAGAACAATGTTAAATATTCGTTTCAGACTCATAGCCAGCTCTCACAGCATAGACATTTTTATTCATTGCCAGAGACACCAAGAACTGACGGGCTGGGTAAATAAAGTTCAGAGCAGGTAGTGTGTGATGTGACGCCTGCACTAAATGAGGTTTTGCTAGACCGTCCCTCAGCGGGGGAGGGCGCAAAAAGAATTGTTCATAAATACTGAGCGCATTTACTCTAAATATAACATATGAGACTCTTTACTGTGTGTGCGCAGAATTCTCACCTCCAGCTGTAATTACATGGGTGGCCTCTTAAAAGCTCCTGATGTTTTCCTCACCTGTGAGACAGAACTCTATCCCTAAGGCTATAAAAACGACTGAATGGCGTTAGCCTTCGTCAAAAATAGTCTCTTTTTTTCTTTCCGGTCGCGCTGCGCAGCAGGCAGGATCTCAGTTCCCCGACCAGGGATGGAACCCAAGCCCCCTGCCGCGGAAGCGCGGAGTCTTAACCGCTGGACTGCAGTTTGGAAGTCCCCAAAATTGTCTTCAACGTGGCCGATTCTCCTCTTATTGATTGGCTGAGAACATTGACACCTGGATGAGCAGCGAGAAAGAGAATTTTGCAGTCGGGTCTGTTTAGTTACCTGCATTTCCTCTAACTCACATCTGCGGGTGGACAGTTGCTGATAAACAGGAGGATGATGTCTGGGGAGTCAGGTCGGTTGGGACAGGTTGTGTGCACAGTGGGTTGGTTATGTGCATACTGGGTAACAGAGGAGCTGGAGACGCCCGGATGAGCCCAGATGCACAGCCAGCTGCCGGAGAATTCAGCTCCCGCCACGATGCCCACGTGCCCCACCTCCTCTCTCTCCTGACTCAGCACCCCACCCCGTCCCTACACCAGCCCGTTGCCTGGTCCTTCCCAATCTGTGCCCACGTGGCCCCTGTTCTCTCTACTGAACAGTCTCACCACTTCCTGACACCCCGTTCCATCAATCACTGCCCTCACTGCTCTGTAAGATAAAGCGCTGCGTTTACTGTAGTATTTCTTTGCTGATCGTGAACATGACGCGTTTATTCAACCGCGCTCTGCCTTTTACTGCGGTTATGGCCGATGGTATTAGTACGCTGGTCCCGACCTGCCAGGTCTGCCTTTGACACTGGCTTTCTCGTACTCGCTGTTGGCTTTGGGTGGCATTTGGTAGGATGTGAGAGCATTTTTCAGACGCAGTCACCTATTATGTTGCGGCAGAGAACGCTGGTACTTACAAAGAATGAGCAGGGCTGAGATGTGAGATCAACACAAGCTTGACTTCCTGCGCCCAAGGGCAAGTGGCTGGTGTGTCTCAGTGTTTGAGGGCGCGGGTCTCAGCTCTGCAGATGGGGAGACGAAGGCAGGAGGGAGAACATTCCGGGCCAGAGGCATGGCTTGCACAAAGGCATGTTCTCGAGGAGGATGGAGACCCAGAGGTGTTCACGCTCACACGTTTAAAATCCTCGACATTCCACCACTGCGTGAAAATGTTTTATTAAGCACTCGGCTGGAGTTGAAAGTGGAAGGAACGGTGGATGGAAAGGAACAGAACTCCCCTTGGCAGGTCTCAGGAGAAGCAAAGCTGGTCCAGGGAAGAGTGGGCGTGTAGGGACCAGAGGATGTGTAGACACAGAGTGGGCTGTATCTTGTGAACGGAGCATGAGATGGGCTCTAAACTAAAGGGTAACGGCAGAAGGACACAAGTCCCCAGCCTGCCCGGTGCTATGGTCTGAATGTTTGTGCCCCCCCCGCAAATCCTAACCCCAAGGTGATGGTTTTAGGAGGTGGGGCCTTTGGGAGGTGATGAGGGCGTGAGGGCGGAGCCCCCATGATGGAGATGGGCATCCTTGCAATAGGGGCCCATGGAGCTGTCTGCCACATGAGGACGTAGCAGGAAGATGCTCTTGGTACAAAAGCGGGAAGCAGGCCCTCACCGGACCACGAATCTTGCCTTGACCTTGGACTTCCAGCCTCCAGAACTGTGAGAAATACGTTCCTGCTGTTTAGCAGCCACCCAGCCTGGTGTTTGATTACAGCTTCCTGGATGGACTGAGACGCTGGGCATTAGTGATTCACAAAAACAGGAATGGTGACCGTCTCTATTAAAGATGGAGAAGTCAAGGACGGAGGGAGGGTGACTTCCAGAAACTGGTCTACTGACAGACCCACCAGAGAAGCCCAAACAGCAGTCGGACGATTTCAGATAGAAGCATCGTTCCCACTGGGCTGCGCGTGTGCACGCGTGTGTGTGTGCACGCTCAGGTGCACCAGCTACTGCGAGGTGGCCAGTGTGCACACTGGCTCTCAAACTATGCCAGTGTGCACACTGGCTCTCAAACTATGCACACCTGTGGCAGCTTCACGGAGGCATCAGGAAGAGGGACTTTGGCGATGTGCGACCAGACGCCTGAGGCACACCCAGCCTGCCTGGGTCATTGGTCATTGGTAAGACCGGCAGCGCCCCGGCCATCGTGCCCGCGGTGCCAGTGACACAGTGCCAGAGGGCAGTTAAAGGAAACCAAGGGCGGGATGGGTGGTGAGGGGCTTTTGTGGAGGCCTGAATGAGCTGTTTCAAGTGCTGGACGAGAAACAGAACTAGTTCTCACGTGAGACTTTGAGACTGTTTCGTTCGTAAGTCAACATCTAGGGAAGCCCGGACACGAAGAGGTTCAAGATCAACTTTTGGAATCAAGGGACTAAGCCCTGGTTCAAACTAGATGTCAGCCATAGATTCATAAACATCTCTAAATTTCAAGGAAAATAAATCAGACGTCTTAGGAGCTGAGACCGTGGCTGCCTTGAATATTACAAGAGGCAGCAGATAATGTGCTGGTGACAAATTCTAGAACATACTCAACAGATGGGAATTAGAAGTGAAAGGGGACGGGAATGCAGATCATCTGGCTGTCAGGTGATGGGAAGAAATACCTCAAAGTGGAGGCGATCTGTGCTTCACATGGGACGCCCTTCGTGCTTCGCGACAGAATTACCTGCGTTTCCAGGCGTCCTCCCTTGGCCCTGTACGTACTCGTAAGGTCGCCTGTCGAGTCCGCTGCCCAGCTGGCCCCCACCCATATGGTCCCTGGTTCCTGACAACAGCTGCACGCCCGTGTCCCTGGCTCTTTGCTGTGTACGTTTCAAGTTTCTGGACCAGATGAGGCATCTCCAGATCTCCACCAGCCCCTGCTGGAGGAACGGCAGTGATGCCTGGAATCACGTCGGGTGAAGGCCCTGCAGCTCCAAGGAAGGATGCTGTGAAGGAAGAGGGAGAGGTGCCTCTGGGTGGAGTGTGCGTCACCTGCGCTCAGAGCACGCGGGACCAGTGTCAGCACCTGCACTGGCTCCCACCCGGCCCGGCAGGCCTCCCTCCCTTCCTCGCTAGGGGACACACTGGCGTCCTGCATTCCGTCTCAGGACAGGGGGAGAGGGCCCAGGAGGGTGTGTGACAGGAGACGCCACCCCCTTCCCTGACTCAGCCAGGTGGCCCCCTTGCCTTCATCTGCAGGTGGGCCCACCCACACGCTGAGATCATTCTAGCCCTGGGCAGGGTATTTCTAAGGAAGCGCTGGCTGATGCAGCCTGGCTGGGCTTCCACTCCCATTCCTGTGTCTGAGGCTCTGCGCCAGCAGCCAAGCCAGACCTCATCCTCGTGACCCTCAGATGTAACGGGTGCCGGAGGCTTCACGACAGACGCCGCTGAATTCTCACCCCAGGCCTGGGCGGGGTCACAGTTGTCCTCATTTTGTGCAAAGGGCAGTGCGCTTCAGAAGTTAAGTCATCTGTCTGCCTAGACTCTGCCTTTTGCCGTCTTCTGATGCTCCTGGTCTGTCCATCCCTACTTCCCAACTTTACACACACCCAGCAGCCCCGCCCGGGCGCATCCTCACCATTGAGTGTAGCAGCTCGAATGCGGGCTGTCATTAGCCTGCTGTCAGTGTCATGAGCGTAACTGGTTTAAATGGGGAGCGTGTTCTGACCTTCGATCTGCCAGCAGCCCTCTCTGTCCTGTCCGGCTCCTGAGATATTGGGGTTCCTTCCCGTTATCCCCGCCGGTCAGTACCCAAGCCCCAGCGTTAAAGTATGGCTGCCTCTGCTGTCTTGTCAACCGCAAGCTCTATTTGGAGAACACACCTTGCCTTTGAGCAGCCTGGGAAGAAAGAGGAGGTGAAGAAATTGGCCACAGGCTCATAAAAACGTGTAAGTGCGCAAGTATGGGTAGGAGAGCGTGTGGCTCATTTCTGTGACTCAGCTGAGGTCCCCGAACGCAGCGCCTCCCAGTCCTGTCTGCCGGGAGGAGCAGTGCCGTCACAGGTGCTCACTCACCTGGGTGAGAGTCCGTGAGCACCTGTGGGACCTGACGACTCCATCCTAAAAGACCTGTGGCCCTTCATCTCCCCTTGCACGACTCATCCTGTCAGGTTTCCGGTTCCCATCCTGCCCTCCTTTCTTCCCCTAACTCCCAGCCCCAGGAGGACAGATCTCACTGCAGCTCTGTCAGAGATCAGAGTACTTGGTCAGAGTCCACTGGGGTTGTTCATCTAAATGGGCGACCGTTTTGTCCATCAGTTATTCCACTGCCTTTAGCTAGGGACAGTTTGAGGACCATTCCAGAATCAACGCATCTATTTTGGGTGCCCTTGAAATGTTAAACAAAGGCAACCAAATGGGCTGGATTTCCCACCCAGTTTATTGGGGAGAAGGGTTTTGTTCTGTGTGGAGTGGCTGTGATCTGCACTTCCTCTGCCATATACCCTGTCTTGCGCATACTATGTTGGAATGATTTCCTTAATTTCTAAAGCTGCATGTACGGAAATGGCTTATATTTCCTGTTTTGATAAACTAATAGAACTTTACTGGGAACCTTGTTCCCAAGTTGGCTTTCTCTTTGTTGGCTTCTTTTTAGATTAAAAGGATAATTTTAGAAAGTCCCGCCTGCCCGGAGTTGTGACAAACGCTTGTATAAATTTTTTTTACCTAAAATAGGAAAGATGATTACTTTTTTACAAAAAGGAATGTCTGTCTTTTATGTTAGTCGGAATGGGTTATTCAATAGCCCTCCATACAGGAAGCTTGGGTTGGATGCTGGGGACAATCCAATGGTAAACTATCTGTAAATTCCCTCCAGATTTGCTCTTTTTGGCTGGAGGTATGTTGGCTTAAAAGGCTTTCTTGGACAAGACGTTTCTTGGAACATGTGGAGGACAAAATATTCTTTCTTTGGGGACAAATGAGTTTTGTTCTTGCATCTTCATGTAAATTTGATTAACACTCGTTTCTTCTGTGCAAGTTGAGAACAATGGTGAGCATTTTTTCTTTCTTTTATGTGTATTGTATCAACTTTAAAGAGATTCACATCTGCAGAAAGCTGGGCGCACGTCTGTGGATTTGTCCTCTGAATATACAGGGATGGTTCACACTGGTAGTTAAGAAAGAGCTAGTCTTAAAGAGCCTAAGTCATTTGTGTGTATTATTTTCTGGCATCCAAGTGGTTCTTTAAACCTATTTTTAAATGTCCTAAGTATCTGACATGGGGAGAGGTGGCAGTGAGCAGTTCTCTCTGTGTTTGGAAGTGGGGCTGCTCCCCGGACACCTGCACGGGGTACCCACTTTTCACCGGGCTGCCAAGGAAATGCTTTTCCTCTGTGCCTGCCGCTGCGCCATCCCTGATGAAGGCCATGTGACAGCGGCTCCTCCTGATGCCAGCGTATTGCTCAAAGAGGATGCAGGACGGCAGTAAGTGGGACCGGGCGCTCCCTTAATCCTGCAGCCGCTACCCTTGAGCCCTACTGCGACTCTTCCCTGAATTCCAGTGAGAAGTGGCAGAGCAGTCTCTGCAGGCAGCCAGAGAGCCGGTGGCCCAAGGCGGAAAGTCTCTCCTTGAATCTGATAGATGCCTGGTTCAGGAAGCTAGAACCTGGCTTTGCGTAGAACATTCCATGACTTTTGTTCTCCCAGAGAAGAAAGACTCCCCGGGGAGTCTAGACCACGCATCTAGGGTGATTTGCATGCCTGTAGGATGAACTAAAGCCCGTGCAAATAGATGTATTTTTAAATCATTCTATGAGGTAGCGCCTCACACCAGTCAGAATGGCCATCATCAAAAAATCTAGAAACAGTAAATGCTGGAGAGGGTGTGGAGAAAAGGGAACTCTCTTGCACTGTTGGTGGGAATGTAAATTGATACAGCCACTGTGGAGAACAGTATGGAGGTTCCTTAAAGACCTACAAATAAAACTACCATATGACCCAGCAATCCCACTACTGGGCATATACCCTGAGAAAACCATAATTCAAAAGGGTCATGTACCACAATGTTCACTGCAGCACTATTTACAATAGCCAGGACATGGAAGCAACCTGTGTCCATCATCAGATGAATGGATAAAAAAGATGTGGCACATATATACAAAGGAATATTACTCAGCCATAAAAAGAAATGAAATTGAGTTATTTGCAGTGAGGTGGATGGACCTAGAGTCTGTCATACAGAGTGAAGTAAGTCAGAAAGAAAAGCAAGTACTGTATGCCAACGCATATACATGGAATCCCAAAAAAACGGTCCTGATGAACCTAGTGGCAGGGCAGGAATAAAGACGCAGACATAGAGAATGGACTTGAGGACACGGGCTTGGGAGGGGGAAGCTGGGGCGAAGTGAGAGAAGCATCAACATATATACACTCCCAAATGTAAAATAGTTGGCTGGTGGGAAGCAGCCGCATAGCGCAGGGAGACCAGCTCGGCGCTTTGTGACCACCTAGAGGGGTGGGATAGGGAGGGTGGGAGGGAGGCTTAAGAGGGAGGGGATATGGGGATATATGTGTGCATATGGCTGATTCACTTTGTTGTACAACAGAAACTAACACAGCATTGTGAAGCAATTATACCCCAATAAAGATGTATAAAAATTTTTTTAAAAAAGTGTAATGATGCCAAGATTCAGACAAGGCTCCTAAGAAAAGAATTCCCATATAGAAAGCTAACCCAAAAGTCTCTTGTTCAGACCTCTCCACGTTGCCCCGGGAAACCATCTGTTGCATTCCATTTGAGTAGAATATGATCCAGGCTTTCTAGAACATGTATCCTATGGCCTTACATTGCCAGTTGGCTCCTAAGCGTTCCAGGCCGTTTCCAATTCCTAGAATTTCTAATCAGCACAGCAATGCTGGCTACTAATTCGGGACAGGATAAAATTCAGCAAAAAAAAAAAGTCTTAAAAGGATGCTTTGAGTAAAGAAAAGAGAACTCCCATTTTTTGGCACTGCGATTGATTAGAAGCTCAAACTGTGTCCTGGGTGCTCAGAGCCACCCTACTTGTGCCCCAGGGGGCAGGCGGCAAAGGATGTCGAGGGCTGGCCCTTGTCTAGGATGGACATGCCTGGGTCCACATTAGGCAGGGACACAGTGACCCTGCAGGAAGTAGTACTTTTCTTCCACTGAAGAGATGGCTCCGTGGTTTGCATTGCCTCATTGTCTAGAAGCAAATTCCCCTTTCTCCATGCCAGCCCGTTAACCTAGCGCAGTGCTCCAGACTTCACGTGCTTACCTGGAAATCCTGCTAGAAAGCAGGTTCTGACCCGGGAAACCTGGGGCGGGGTCTGCAATCCTAACTAGCACCGAGGCGATGCTGATTCTGCGTCCACACAGCAGGCTGGGGGTAGCGAGGGTGTAGACGGAGCAGCGGCGTGTCAAGCGCGATGGATCGCCTCTTTGACGCTGTGTCTGAGCCCCCGCCTCTAATCAATCAGCCTCCGTCCTCTCCCCATTCCCCTCCCACTCCACTCCTTCTTCGCCAGTATGGGTTTTCTTCCTATTAATTGTTGCAAGGATTACCTCCCCTTCATCTCTTGCAGCTGCAGCTCAGAGACGTTCCTGGTCTGCTGGGCTTCTTACGTTTATGCTGCTTCTCTCTTACTTCCCAAAGCTTATATTTCACATTGAGTTTTCAAAACTACTCCTGTCAGCTCTGCAACACTTTCTGAGATGTCAAGAGCTTACCGTGATGTCGAAATTCATTGTCCCTTAACTCCACTCAATACTCTGTAATGACCTACCTGGGAAAAGAATCTAAAGGAAAGTGGATATATGTATATGTATAACTGATTCCCTGTGCTGTACACCTGAAACTAACACAACATTGTAAATCAACCCTCCTCCAATAAAAGTTGATTTTTAAAGAATGGAAAATTTCTGTAGAAAAAGAACTTCACGTCCTTCCCCCGTGTCCCAGCAAGCTAAATTCCTCTGCCTTCCCTGGAAGGAGCGGATGAGGCCAGTGGGGCTGGTCTCTAGTCTGGTGGCGGAAGAGGTGGCTGCCAGGATGGGAGTGTCCTCAGTGATGCTCGTTCATCTGCTGACGGAAGTAGCGATGCATCCCCCTGGTGCCCCTCCTTCCACAGTTTGGAAGTTAGATCCCCGGTCTGAAATGATCACGCATCTTGGTAGCAGCGGAGATGGTTCTTGGTTGAGAAGTAGGATTCAGGATGTCCCAGGCCATGAGCTGTCTGTCTTGGACGATAGATCAGCAATGAGTTGAAATGGAGTCCTGGCCCGGAAGCAACGTGGGTGCATCCTAAGGGTCATGAGAAGGGTGGGTTCCAATTCGCTGCAATCCTAGCTGCTCCGAGTCCTGGTGATAACGATGCTGGGCCTGAGGGCTGGCGGCTCCCCGTCTGTCCCCACGGTTCCAGCAGCAGAGGCCTTGGGTTACACGGCAGGAGGTCGGCCTCTCAGGGTGGGCGCGCACGGAGGAACGGGGCGCAACGCAGGAGAAAGGCCGGCGCTCAGCCCTCTGTGCCGCCAGGCGTGGTTTGACATGTGGGGCTTCCTTCTCTCTTATTCGCTCCGAACCACCCCCTTCTTCATGGCACTTGCCATAACTGAAATGATGAAGGTTTCGTTCTCGTCTACTTGTTTACATGGTCTCTTCCCCACTGTGTACCCGCGGCCAGCACCGTGCATCACCCAGAGTAAACACTGGAGAAGGAAGGGAGGGAGGGACGGAGGGACGGAGGGAGGGAGGGAGGAGTGAACTTGCAAAGTGAAAAGGTGGATAAGTGATCTCCTTCCAGCTGCCATATGTGTTTGGAACTGCGAGTTAGGGTTCCTTGGCTGACGCAGTTGAAGGAAAGTGTTTCCCTGAATGCTCCGGGCTGGGAAGCGTGTGGTGAAGGCTCCTCCGGGGCCCGGAGCCTGGGTGGGTTTCTGTGTGACGGTGGGGCAGAGGAACCCGTGCGTGTTGGATTCGAACGTTCTCCAGGGATGGGAGTCCTTGCAGTCTTCACGGATCTTCAGCATTGGTCCTACGGGGCCGTGAGCGCTTGTCTGCGCTGGGATGAAGGGTGTCCAAACCAGGGCGAGCGTTTGGCCTGCTCGGTGAATAGATGGAGCTGGTCCGTGACAGTGAGTCTCCAGGAGCCTCCTGGCCCTGGGAGCTGCATCTCCCACCGAGATGCTGGACATTGACCTCGGTGACCTGCAGGGGAGCTCAGGGAGAGCTGCTGCCGGAGTATTGCTCCACACTGTGTGACCGACGGGGATTCGGACTTGAAGTGAGGAACTAATGGAGGATTGAATTGATGTTTCTGAGAGAGCTTGGACCTCTCGGTGAAATCATGCCCTCCTGGAAACTCTGAAGTTAAGGTGTGAGCCAGGGCCAGCTTGTCATCTTGGAGGGTGGGGGGCGGACTCTTGAGGTGGGTGTGAGGTGGGGAGGAAGCTTGTCACCTTCATTAGGAGCCGACAAGAGGACCACGGTCGGTCTTTGAGTCGTGCTGAGCCGTAAACTCGGGCGTGGACTCAAGGGCTTGGGTTGGGCAGTGGTTGGACTGAGCTTTTCTTGGGGGGTGGGGCTGGAACACAGATGCAGGACCCCACGTAGCACTTCAAACACTCCTCATCCGAGGCCCTCAGGAGGGTATATGTACCTTGAGAATGTTCCAGAGCCCAGGTCCTGTCGGAGGAATGCCAGGGCTCAGCCTGCGACTTGTTCAGCCTCTGAGAGATGTCTGGAGCACTTGCCCCGCCCTAGTGAAGTAAATACTTCTGTTCATCCTGGAGACCTGACATTCCAGAAGGAGGTACTTAGGGCTCTTGTCGCTGTTGGAATTCTTCCGAGCCCCTCTGTGGGATATGTAAGATGCCGATGGGAAACACGCACGGGAGGGCTGGAGTTTCCATGATGGAGATTGGCTTGTTGGGTGGAGGGCTGCTTCTCTACAATGTCTCCCTCACCTCCTGTGTCGGGGTATCTGAACCACGCGCACGTGGTTGAAAAGCATTGAGGCCAGGAGTTTTCAAGCCTGTAAGTCTTAGTTCCAGAAGCAGAAAAGTGCTATTGAATTTTGAGCGGGTTGTGAAGAACTCATTGCTATAACTAAATCCAGTGCATGTCCTAAACCTAGAACAGAAAGTCTGTTAGATCGATTTGAAACCATTAAAGTCATTTCAACCATTGATTTATATACAGGGATTTGGCAAGTGGCTTTACAGTCAAAATTAAAAAGAGCCTGTGAAACACCAGATGGGGAACAGGGGCTTACGCTTCACCCTTCAGCCTGAGGAGTCCCCCTACCCTTTCCAGACAACTGGTAAACGAATTATGATTGTGTGAGCCAGGGACACCTTGCCAGGGCACCTATTCGCCTCACGGTCGTACATGGTACAAAGGACAAATGCGGCGGCCCATCCAGGCTCCTCTCACTTTGGTGCTCATCGTCACCCACACGCCGATGGCTTGGCACGGAGCTGGTTGTAAAAAAAGCAAATATGCCAAATTGTGGGATTTAGAAATGAGCCCCACTGAAGTTAAACACTGAAGCCATAAAAAAAAATTGGCAAATACCGTGTATCATATTTGAAGGGCATGAAAGGATTTTATCCACGTTTGCTCTCACGTTGTGGAGCTTGGGCGTTCCCATTGCCTTAGGACAGAAGGATAACCAAGAGGTTCAAAAGGCTTTAGAGGTGCTGGTTTCTTTAAAGGGTTTGAGATTTTCAGATTTTTTTGAATTCTTCAAAGTAGTGACTGATGCCACCGGTTTTAGATTAGTAAAGAATGATAATAAGAACAAAACCTGTGAAACTCTCAAATGAGACCTCTCGGTAGAAAGCAGTTAGCAAAGGAAAGGAATGTATCAGCTCTAAGAAAGGACAGTGCATTGCTGATGAGGTCTAAGGTCAGCTCTGGCCAGATGGTGTTGAGTCAGGGTTTACTCGTGTGCCCGCTAAGGTTGACCGTCCAGGAAGCCTCGTGCCGGTAGGAGCTGCCGAGGTGGCCAGGCAGCCCCATCTGCACCTCGACGTGAACCTTCGGGAACGGGGAAGATGCCGGCAGATGTGCTAACACAAACAACAGGCAGAAAACTTCAGAGGGAGTCCCCAAGTGACCCCCTGTTTAGTCACTGAGACAACTCAGGCGAGGATGGAGTCGCTATGGTGAAACGCGGTTTTGTTTAAAGCTGGGATGGGTTCTGTTGTCGGGAAGTGTTGTCTGCTCCGTAAGGTTTGGCTGAGTGCTCCCCAGAGCTCACCGCGCCCAGGGTCCCCACCGGATGGGCTGCATGGGGGATCCGAACGGTCTGGCCAAGAGTGACGAGCCAGACGGAGGTTCCCCAGTGACCAGCTGTGCTTGCTCGCCTGTCAGGGGTGACGGGGGTGGGAGTGGGCAGGGCCGACACTTGGCGGAGCAGAGAGTGGGGAGAAGACGGCCAATCTGATTGTCATTTCCTACTCAAAATATTTAGTGCTGTGGACACTGTCTGAAAGGAAGAGCTCAGACACGGTCCAATCTCCAAGCCCATCTTTTGCCTGAAATTCTGAGATAGAGGGCAAGAAATAAGTGCATTTTTCCTCGCTGGAGTCGTCCAGCCAGAGAGCTCGCCCAGTCATCCACTAAAGTCATCAAGGAGTTCTATCTCGGTGTCTGATGAAAAGTTCACGGAGGTCACCCCAACCCGACTGAATAAATACTTAAGAGAAGCCTCTTCCCCAACCCCTCCTCTTCGGCACCCTATATGAGCACGTCTCAGGGAAAGGGAAGGGGCGCGGGGCTTCTCCGTGGATGGCGGGTACCCTGTGATGGAGGTGAGGGTTTGTCATCCTACCAGGTGTATTTGCAAATTCTGCCTCCGGATCAGAAGCCCCTTCTCCCTGTAATTCACCGGGACCCGTGCTGTGTAATGGGGCCTGGAGTGCCCTGCGCGTTTATCTTAAACCCCATCCTACTCAGCCTTGGACGCCTCCTCCCAGAATCCATCCCCCACCTTGCCAGGCAGAATGAAGGGCTGCTTCCTACGTGCCTGGACTCCTCCTCCAAGCCAAAGGGCTTAACACAGTATCCAAGGCTCACTTCACGTGGGATCCCTGGATCCAGGCAAAGTTCTCCTTGACTTTCGAGCCCCAGGATCTAGCTTGGTGTCTGGCATTTAATAGACACTGGAAAAAGGCTTATTGACCGTAGAAGGTACAGCAGCAAGAGCGACCTTGATGTAAACTGTGGACTTTGGGGGGTGATGGTGTCAGTGGAGGTTCACGGATGGTAACGAATGTCCCGTCTGGTGAGGGATGTTTTCGGTTGAGAGGTTGGGGCCCGGGGGAGCTGTGCATGAAGTCTCTGTACCTTTTGCTATGGACCTAAAACTGCTCTGAAAATTAAATTCTATTTTTTTAAAGACTTACTGAAAGTTTTGAATGAGTAGTTGTTAGAATTGGAAGGGCTCTTAGCACCTGGCACTATGACGCATAGTGTAGCTGCAGTGTTGTGGTAACTTCTCTGCTTTGTGTTTCATTTTTGCAGGGCGTGAAGAAGTTCGATGTGCCCTGTGGAGGGAGAGACTGCAGTGGGGGCTGCCAGTGCTATCCCGAGAAAGGAGGATGGGTAAGTCGCAACACTGCAGTATTATCTTCCTTACACATCCATTTTGAACGAAGTGCCGCATCCTGCCTGGTTAAGTCCTTTGCATACATTCCTAAGAAATTTAATACAGGCGCGTTCTTTCCCACAAAGCAAACAATAATATAATGCAAAATTGGGTCGATTTATACCACTTTCTTAATACATTGAGAACAGCGTTAACTTTCTCAAGCCTCTTTTCTCTTGTTTGTTGTCACAAATACACGTGTATGCATATAGGTACCCATCATGCAACTGCGTTTTATATTTCTATCATATATAAGCATACATTTTGTAAAAACACTGCCTAAAGAACGCATAGTCGCATTTATACCGCAATAGCCATTTAAACTGGAGGGCGCTGCCATTATACCGCTGAGAATCGCTTTGGCTTTTAAAATGATCCCACTCATTCCCTGAATGCCCTTTATGTAAATCCCACTTCATAGGTAAGTCAGAGAAAAACGGTCCCCCCAAATTATCACCGTAACATCTGGCAGAGTTTGAAATACGGACCTGATTTTGGGTGTCATACGTTCAATCAAAGTGTAGCCTTTAAAGCTGATGTTTGAGTCTTGGTATTGCTGATTTTAAAAAGGAATTGTTTACACGTCTAAGCCCATTTTGGTGTGCGGCACTGTGGGAAGCAGTATTTCGTTTTACATCACAAAGTCTTCTGAGTCCTTACGCTTTGGAATCACGCAGTTCCCTCTAGGACTCATGCTTGTCCGATGCCAGGTAGTAAGAGGCCACTGGGGCTTCTCGCCTGCATTGCCCTGTCCTTGTTGGAACCAGGAATTACAGCCATCCTCGGGGGCTCCAAATGAGTTTCACCAAGTTGAATTCTAAAGTCAGTTTTCAAAGTAGCCGTGCTCCATCCCTACCCACCAGGAGGAAGAGACGTCTGGTTGGAGACCTGCCTCTGAGGTTGGGTGTCATACCCTACGTCCTTCCCTACCTGAGTCGCCCCCAAAAGTCAAATACGTAAAAGGCGTGGCAGGGAACCCCTTTATAAATGTGGTGGGCTTATGTACTAACATGCGACTCCCCATTATTTTAGTGGCATAGCTCACAGTTGAGGAGTGATCTTCTGCCAGGAGATCAAAGCTTCCGTCTCCACGGGCTGTGTTCATCGTGACAGTTTCTGCTGTTGTTGCTTTAATAAAGGGTTCCTCTGCTTGGAGTGGGGACTTTATGCTTAAGCAGTTGCTAGTTGAAGATGCTTTATCAGCATTTAACAAGGAGAAGTATTTTTAAATATATGGAAACCGTTCCATGAGACTTAAATTCCCCTGGGGTCCCTTGCTATAGATTTTCCCAGCGATGGTTCTGGGGCAGTGGTGAAAAGCCTGACTGCGGGGCTCTCCCCTCCCCAGCGCTTGGCTAGCTCAGCCTTCTGCGGTCACAAAGAAGGCAAACGAGTGTTGTACAAGCATCTGTGAGACATGCCTGAGTTGGAGGGACCCCAGCTCTGATAGGACCTGCATTCTCCCTGAGATCTGCCAAACAAACCCAGACTGAGTAGAAGGGGGCTGGGTCTGTTCTTTTTCAATCTTTATGATTAGTTAACGTAGAACCAATACGTGAACATAACTCCCATAATGCTTTTGCAAGAACGCTGTTCTTCCATAAAGGTAGTTCATTCTGATTGTTTCTGTATGCGATGCCGTCTGCACAGCAGTGGATTCTTAAATGACTCTGAGGGTCTTCTCAAAGAGGTCATCAGAAGAGAATTTCTGCAGGTCCCCTAGTTTACAGCACAGGTGTTATTTCCTGTCATCCCTGATTAAGAAAATACCTTGTCTCTGTTTCTACGTATTGCCAAAAAGTAGAAAATGACACCTTCTGGTTAATTTCATTAACATGAGTGACCTAGCATGGGCTTGACTTTCCTTCAGACACATTATCAATCTTGGTCAAACTAAGTTGAGACTTGGCAGTTGTCCAGGTAGTTTGTTCAAGAGCCAGGGCCAGCGGTACCCCACCAGGGGACTGGCCTGCAGGTGCCACTCTCTGGAGCGTTTGGAGTCATGAAGAGAGACGTAGACCCCGTTCCTGGACCCCACAGATCCAACCCCAGTGGTTCTAACTGTCAGCACCCGGGGCTGCCCGACTGATTCAGGTGTGCTATTGAATATTGATCAGTAAGGTGATAGGAATGGCTGACGGTAAGAGATCAGAAGAAAACCCAGTGAGGAGAAATAACTAACCCCATTTATCATTGTCTACAGGGTGAGCCCAGCGTATTACTGAAGATATTTATTGTTAGGACAGTCGCATGTACTTTACACAGTCATTTATGAAAATAGAATGTCCGTGTCCATTCTACGAACCTGGTGTGTGTATATTAAATATTTGTTCATTAACAAGTCTGCCCAGATGGGATCCTATCGAAAGCAGAGCTATTTCTGCCCTGCTTTGGGATGGGTAGTATTTTTCAGAAGTCATGTAATACACAAAAATAGCTGTGGGTGGATTTTGCCACTCTGAGAGCTGTGTGCATAGTTTGTTCTTTCCCACAGCTTCCCCTGGGGTCCCTCGCTGTCTGTTTTCCCCTCGGTGCCACCGTAGCAGCTGTGACGGGGCCTGGCTGCAGAGCCACGCTCCCCGAGCTCCGGGCTCACTCTGCCTTATATGGGCACGGGGTCCAGTTAATGTTTTCCTCGCCATGGTGACAGCCAACACCAGAAACTGTATGTCACTGGGTAACTTGTAGACTCTACGCAGAAATCACAAAGGTACTGTGGATTCTGGTTCCAAAGGACTTCTCGTCCTAACCGAGAGAGCAAGCTCTGTATCGAGCCAGACTCCCCGCCCTGGAGTGGCGGGTGGCGCGTTGTCACAGGAAGAGAATTGCGTCTCGCAGACAGAGCCAGCCGCCCCGTGGACCATTCCAGCAAATCGGTAGAGGGGGCAGGAAGGGGGGGAGCTGAGGCCCAGCGGTCTGCGCACCCTTCGCTCCCGGGCCAGCGCTGGGAGGTGCAGAGGGTGCCCTAGCCACACCTGCCAGTTCTCATGGGAGGACAGTGACATTTGGGGCTAAGTGACTTGCTCCAGTCTCAGTCCAGAACCGAACTCGAGCTCTCCGACTTTCAGATGAGTTCGTGTTCCAGTCCAGTAATCTTTTGTGTCTGCACACCTCTGGCCAGATGTTAACCTATATGGAGGAGATTCCAGGGGATGGGGGGAAGCACACAGTCAGAGAAAAGAGGTTTTGCTGTCTTGACTCAAGAGTTGTGATTCTCTAGCCAGTTTTCCAGCCATCTCTTCAGTTGCTTAGTGAATCCAAAAAGTAAATAACTTGAAGAAGTGAGTTAACGTGGTTAGATCTAGAGACTGTCATACAGAGTGAAATACGTCAGAAAGAGAAAAACAAATATCGTATATTAAGAAATGAGTTAAGACTTTGTTGTTGTTAGAGGGTTTCGACTTCAAATAATCCCTATTGTGTATACTGGAGTAATTAGAAAGTGTAAGTCCTAATCCAGCAGTACTCCACAGGGTGCTGTCCACAACGAAAGGCAACTAACTAAATTCTCGGACTTTCTCCACCGCTAATGGTCACATACTCGTCACGCCAGACAAAGATGTCCAGCCCCCATATCTTTTTCTATTCTTTTTGCTTTTTTACTGAAGTATAGTCGATTTACAACAATTCGGGTGTACAGCCAAGTGATTCAGGTTTAAATATATGTATGTGAATCTGTATTCTTTTCCAGATTCTTTTCTATCATAGGTTATTACAAGATATTGAATAGAGTTCCGTGTGCTATGCAGTAGGTCCTTGTTGTCTATTTTAGACATAGTAGTGTGTATCTGTTAATCCCAAACTCCTACTAATCTTTCCCTCCCTCCCCTTCCCCTTTCCCCTTTGGTAACCGTAAGTTTGTTTTCTACGTCTGTGAGTTTATTTCGGTTTTGTAAATAAGTTCATTTGTATCATTTTTTTAGATTCTACATATAAATGATATCATTTGATACCTATCTTTCTCTGACTTACTTCACTTAGTGGGATAATCTCTAGGTCGATCCACATCTCTGCAAATTACACAATTTCATTCCTTTTTATGGCTGAGTAATATTCCATTGTATATATGTACCACATCTTCTTTATCCATTCCTCTGTTGACGGACATTTAGGTTGCTGCCATGTCTTGGCTATTGTAAATAGTGCTGCTATCAACATTGGGGGGCATGTATCTTTTCAAAGCATGGTTTTCTTCAGATATATGCCCAGTAGTGGGATTGCTGGGCCGTATGGTAGTTCTATTTTCAGTTTTTTAAGGAACCTCCACACTGTTCTCCATAGCGGCTGCACCAATTTACATTCCCACCAACACTGTAGGAGTGTAGGTGGGCTCCCTTTTGTCCTCTTTTTCTTTTTTTTAAAGAATGGTAACATTTTTATTTATTTATTTATTTTAATTTTTGGCTGTGTTGGGTCTTCGTTTCTGTGCATGGGCTTTCTCTAGTTGTGGCAAGCGGGGACCACTCTTCATTGCGGTGCACGGGCCTCTCACTATCACGGCCTCTTTTGTTGCAGAGCACAGGCTCCAGACACGCAGGCTCAGTAGTTGTGGCTCACGGGCCTAGTTGCTCCGCGGCATGTGGGATCTTCCCAGACCAGGGCTCGAACCCGTGTCCCCTGCATCGGCAGGCAGATTCTCAACCACTGCGCCACCAGGGAAGCCCTGTCCTCTTTTTCTATTCTTTTTCTTCTTTCTTTCTCTACGCACGGTGGAGATGGAAGGTAGTTGAGCTGCAAGCATCAGAGAGAATTTCTGTTACAGAATTTCTGTCACAGAATTTCTGTCACAGCAGAGTGACTGCCTCCATGTGATACAAAGCTTCATAGTATGGAAAACAGGAGAGAGAACAGGGGAGGCATCTGATTCAACAGATAGAGATGCCTTTGCCATTGTGCATTACCTCACCAAAAAGGTTGTGAAGTTCTCAGATTTTTCCAACCGAGGTCAATTTTAATTCATTATCTCAGTTACTCAGTCAGGTTCCTGTTCCCCTGACACTTTTTTGACCATAAACTCAGATCAGATAGGCGATTTCAACCTTTTAATGGCATTAACCTTCGCAAGACGCCTGTTTTCCTAGGCAATCAGGTATTCAGAAATTGGTTCATACAAAGACCGAGTAAGGCCCAAACATTGGGAATTACTGAGGTGGTTAGACGGCCTGTCGGGCTGGGGTGGGAAAAGGAGAAACCACCACTGTGACTGGTCCCAGAGGTGAACCCCCAACCCGGAGGGAGAGACCTGGCATCTCCCCATCACTGTGCAGTCATCCCCCCCATGTTCGCCCTCCACGGGCCTGGCAGCAGGAGCCCCAAGACTGGAGCCTCAGCTCCTGGAAGGGTGCAGTTGACAAGCTCACTCTCTTAAGCAAAGGCTGAGAACCGGCGCAAGTTGTGCTTGGCCGTTGCATTTTTTTCATGTAGCTAAGAGTTTCCCACAGTCTGTGGGTCCCTGGACTTGGGTCAAAGTATGAGCAAATAATTCTCGACCTCACAAGATTCCTTAAATTCAACAATATAAATCAAAGTGAGAGAAACCGGAGAGAAACGGAGTGAGAGAGGAAGCAAAGTGTGAACACAAAGCTCTCGGAGATGGGTGGTGACGGATGGATGGGGTGCAGGAGACTCAGGCCTTGGCCCTCGCCTGTCAGCCCAGGTAGGCAGCAACCAAGAGATGCAGGAAGCAGACGCGTAGCATCAGGGAAGGGAGCAGAGGGGCCCTGAGCAGCTCTGAACCACAGTCACTGTGGCAATAAGGTCTCTTCCAAGGAGAGCTGTAGTCTTGCTGATGGCGGTATCTTCTGTCGTGCGTCGCTAATCATAAACCTTACCCTCAGATGTGTATAACTGGGCTGTGGCAATAAAACTGAATTGTTTTCTTTGAAATGCTCAGTATATATCTAAAGGCTGGTGACCACTGTGGAGCAAAGGGAGATGCTCAGAACATAGATCTTCCAGATGTGTGTGCTGTGTGTTCTCTGCCACTCCGGTGGGTTCCCCTAAGCCACACGGCCATCTGTCTCAGCTCTGGGGAGACACGTGCGAGCGCGAAATGAAAATATCAGTGCTGCTGTAGCAGACCTCTTTCCAAACCAGCTGCTGCCTTTCCAGGCAGATGCCTGTTACTGGTCTGCTCAGCAGACCTGACGGAATTCATCGTGCGCATTTTCTGCCCTGTCACAGCCCAGAAAGAGCGAAGAATGATTCAGAAATAGCAAAAACCCCTCCTGGCTTCTGGGCTTGTATAACCTTTGTCGACACATAGCTCTCACCTACTTTCAACATCGTGTGCTTATTTTTAGTGCGTCTCTGGGACGGCAGTGGTTCTGGCTAGCCCGATGCCGCTGTGGCTACAGCCAGCTCCATTACTGGGTTACTTTCTGTGAGGAAAACAGTACTTCAGCAGATGTAGACGCTGCCCGCCTAATTTGTACGTCGCACATAAGTGATGTGTTTTGTTTTTTGTTTTTTGTTTTTTGCGGTACGCGGGCCTCTCACTGTTGTGGCCTTTCCCGTTGCGGAGCACAGGCTCCGGACGCGCAGGCTCAGCGGCCATGGCTCACGGGCCCAGCCGCTCCGCGGCATGTGGGATCTTCCCGGACCGGGGCACGAACCCGTGTCCCCTGCATCGGCAGGCAGACTCTCGACCACTGCGCCACCAGGGAAGCCCTAGAGTAGGACTTTCAATCAAGTGTTGTAGAAATGATTTAATTGTGCAGCTGGAGCAGAGAGAAGGAACTGTGGCATCTCTGGCTTTACTCCCCTGCTCCCAACCCCACCCCAGTAAGGGAAATGTTTAGTTTCAAAGCACCATTCTAACACTAGTCACAGTTTGATAGAAAACGGGCCAGTTTGGAGCCCATCCGAAAGAATATGTTATTAAATCCTGAAAAGACGAAATGTTAATACCACCTCACTGCATGGACTCAAAGAACATCACTATAGACAGAATCTGATGATTGAAAGTCAGCACTTAGAGAAAAAATGTATTTCCATGCCATTGAAACCATCATGTCCCTTATCTGAAGCATGACAAACTTTGTCCTGGACTCCCATGTTTCCTCCAGTAAAATGCCTCATTAAATAATAGGGATCGTGAAAATCATGGGTGAACATTAATCATAGTGGCTGTGGCCTAGCATTTATCAACCACAACAGGAATTGCCCACGACACTGCTGCTGTGGTAACAGCAGAGCAGATAATTGATTAAAAAAATGTAGTTAGCATTTACAGTAGGCACGTGATCCGTGATTAATAAGGAAGCACTGACACGTGGGCAGCTTAGTACCTGAGTGCAGAGGAAGAATTCTAAATGTTTACGTATTTTATTTATCCATTTGTCCCACTTCTGGTGAAACTACACACACACACACACACACACACACACACACACACACACACACACACACACACACACACACACACACGTCGCTCTGGCAGCCTAGACCACATTCCTTCGTAATGAAAAAATCATACTGCGCTCTTGTCTCCAGGTGTTGCTAATGAAAGATGCTTACCTAGTGTCTACAAACACTCAATCTTGCCTGAGGTGTCTACCGCCCTAGAAATACCGGGGGAAGCCCACTCTTTCTTTCTGAGAGAACCGCACCCCTCTGTTCCCTTCTGAATTTCCATCCAAACAAAAGGAGCATAGAGTAGACATTCTCAGAGCTCAGGCAGAAGAGAGAATGAACCTGAGAGAAAAAAATAACTTTTTTTTACCTAGGCAGGTCCCTGTTCTCCCAACCCTTTGACCATAGACTGATATTAGATGTTTTTATGGAAAACTGGGACATTGGTGAAAGTATGGTATATGCAGAAGCACAAAAATGATGCCTAGAGGCTGGCCGGCTGGTCGATGCATGTGGGCAAGGGGCACCGTGGATTCTGGGCAGTGGCCTCAGCGATCAAAACCTCAGGGAGGCTGGCCATCCACACCCGCCATCAGCACCAAGGATGGTGAAAATAATTAACTGTGTTCCGGTCCAAAGTTGACATTTCTGGGGAAATGGCCTTCCTTTCATGGCCTCGAGGAAAACATATCTGTGGGTCAGAGCCAGGGTAATGATAATAATACTGTTTTGAGTTTTGACTGAAAACCTCACACCGACTCCAAGAGACCACTGATAAACCGGGGTGAGAGAAAGGAACATTCTACTCTTCTTTGAAGCCAGACTTAAGCTCTGCCTTTGGAAATCCATCGTCTTCCTTCCTCCGATGGAATGTTTTGACAGGTACAGCACTGAAGCGTATCCTTTTCTCTTAGAGAAGGAATGCCAGTCTTCAAAGACCTTTGTGTTGTTTTATTCACCTCCAGTCCATCCTTAGTAAACAATTGCAGGATTTCTAAAATGACCAGAGGAAAATTCTTACCAAATATGACGTGCTTTCTAAATGCCATCTGAAAATGGAAACATCTTCTCTGAATTTGTCTTCCCTCACTCAGTAGGAAGAGAGGTCGAGTCTTCATATGCAAAAGGCATCCGTGTCCAGTTCACTGGGGCAGCCTATACAAGAGGCTAAATGCTCCTGCGTCTAAGCACTCTTAAACTGGACTGCTCCTGTAATAAAGAGAAAACTAGCAGATTGCACGTTTTTGAAATTACTCTTCCTATTTTCTTCCAGAGATAGTAAATAATAACCAGAGAAAAATGACAGAAATGACAAAACCAAGTGGCACAGGCACAATTTCCTCACTCTAGAGTGGGAGGGGGTCGTCTTTTCTCTGCCTTATTTTCTCCTTTTTGAATTAGAAGAAGCTACCCGTGTCCTTAATAGTCAAAGGCAAAGATGCTACATACATCACTGGCATTCAGGTGAATTTGAATTTATTTTTAAATGCTTTAGGCATGTCAGAATTTTCTTAAGAAACTGCTCAACCTGAGAGCCTGAACAGCCTGTGATTCTGAGCCCTCTGGCATCCCACCCAAACTAGCCCATTGTGGTGTAGACAACCAGGTCATTCAAGTCGTCAGATGTCTGACTCACATGGGAAGTAGAAAGCAAGCCTTCAAAAGGGCGTATTTCCCCACTGATTAGAAAGATCAGAATATCCCTGTCCCCTTCCTCTCTGTGTCCAGTCTAGAAGGCTGAATTCTAGAAGAATCAAAGCCGGACTAGACCTTCCTGTAACCCAGTACAAGCCCTGTATTGACGGCAGTTCCCTCCTAAGCCCCTGCGAGGCCCTAAAACCCCACCGTGGGAACAAAAGCTTTTGTATTCAAAACACCGTTAGGATGGATAATTCCTAAAGATCTGGAACCAGAAAGGTTCCAGCGAAAGAAAGCAAAACGAAATGAAATGGAAGTCATTAATTCTGGGTAAATAATATCTTTGGCCTAATAAGTTCTTAGCTGCATTGTCACCATTGATGTTTTTCATTAAAATGTCTTTGTAAAGCACTTAACTGTTCTTCAGACTTAAAGTCTGTTTTAAATAAAGAAACAGAGGACAGATGAATTTTATGGAGAAGTTGGTCTCTCCGTAATAAGAATTAAAGTGCTGGCATGTATGTAGCTCTGCATGATTTTTTGAGAAAATACACTCCAAATGGTGATAATGGCATTTTTTACACCTCGTGAAGATATATTTCGAAAGAACCCTGATGTCAAGGTCATTTGTATGCCCTGCACCTGCATTTAGTATCTGCCAACAAGACTAGCCTTTCTTAATTCAGTAAAAGACATACTGCCATGGCTTTGAGGACGAATGAGTGTGCAATGATTGGATACAAAATGAACAGAACCCTGTGACTGACTAGGAAGCGGTTTTCTTTTGTGGATGTTGCTTTTAACACTTCTACTCTTTTCAACTCAACTCAGAGAAGTAGCCCATTGTCTTATACCTGGGCAGCCTGGATACACCTGCCGCTGAGGGCGAGATGCACAAATCTTTAACAGAGTTTACTATGTGCCCACAGCCCTAAAGCGCACCATTACAGCCCAAAAGACAGAGGGGGGTGAATAGGAGGCCAGATAATCCAAGCAAAATGCTGCAACAGGAAGACGGCTTCCTCACTCGAAGGCCTTGGGGGTAATTCCTCATCATTTAACACCTGCTGTTTTACAAATATTTGTATTTCTCATCGTAGAATGATAGAATTGTTGGTGCAGTACCTTGGCAAATCTCCCCAACGTCTTACCCAGGAAGAACGGAAGAATACATCTGAGATTGATGAATAGTCATTCTGTTCTTAGAGGACTCCAGAAAAGAAAGGCTTTCCTGGTTACTTAATGAAAACACACACACACACAACACACACACACATGACACACACACAACACACACACACAACTCAGAATAGATTCATATATATCTAGAGTCAAATTCACTAAAAAATACCCAATTAATGAAAAGTATGATATGTTATTGCAAAAGAAAATAATCCACCTCCTAAAAGTTGAACTTAAAAAGTTCAACTCTTCCTCAAAAACAGAATTTTTCTTGGGGACTCTCGCTTAACACTGAATCCCACTGAAAATTTCCAGACAATAAGGTTGATTCCACAGCTTCACTTAAAAGAAACTCGGCGTAAGACATGCCATAGACAAGAAATAAAGCAAAAGCGTATCTGAGCCCCTAGGAGATTTCTTTCTGTTCCCTGGTCAGCTTCACATCTTTGCTTGAAATCATTTCTCCTCTGGCCAGTGTTTTTCTTGCCTTTAAAGAGTATATTTTGAAATCAAGAGATGCCAGGGGCATGACGTCAGCCTGCTTCTCAAGCGTTGTATAGAAAAAGAACTGAAGAACGTCCTGAAGACATAGACTTAACCTCTACGGGTTCTAACCTCTACAGTAAAGTGATATTAGTGCTGTAATTGTATTATATTTAAATAGTTGTTTTCTTAAACTCCCGGTCAACTAGAGACAAGGATAAAGAGGTTGAACTAAATAATAGCATTAGGATGTTTCATTTGAAATCCAAGAAGGCTGAAGTTATGCATTTGGTTACAGTGTAGCTATATCAGTAGCTTCAGGTGAGCTTCGACCATTATTATGTCGCCAAACGCAAGTTCGAGGGCCCTACACACAGTGAGGCCAAAGAAACCGAAATGTCAGAGTTTGGAGCAGAGAAAGGTTTATTGCAGGGCCGAGCAAGGAAAATGGGTGACTCGTGCTCAGAAAGCCCCGAACCCGAGGGTTTCAGCAAAGCATTTTTAAAGGCCAGGTGACGGAGGGGGGTCACAGATGTGTGATCAGCTCATGCACAGTTCTCTGATTGGTCGATGGTGAGGTAACAAGGTGGTGTCACGGGTTAAAGTTATCAATCCTTAGGCGCCAGGAGGCCTGGGGGCTCTTGATCATCAAGTACTTAATTTCTTCCATTCGGTGGGGCTTTTAGCATCTGTAAAACAACTCAGGAAATGTGCATCAGATGCTATTATCTGGGTACTTCAGAGAGGAGCTACAGCCGAGGGTGTAGGGGAAGGGTCTGTCCCGGGAAGACCGCATAGGGTCCTGCTCGGTTACAATTAGACCACTAAAATGTAATACCGTTAATAAGAGCACAGTTCAGCACTGTTGACAAATGGTTCATGGGACCAGCATGACCATCACGGCGTACGGGAGGTGACACCCCCCACGGCATGTGCTGTGATTGCTGTCACCAAAGCTCTTGAGAAAATTGCCACGTAGGAAAGCTTTAGCTCTGACACCTGCTTGCTTCCTGAACAGGAATCCCACCTTCCCCATCCCATCCCACAACTACACACAAACTCCGACGCCCCGGTGATGGCCATCCTCTAGCATCTCGCTTCAACCGCAAAGCTCCCGGAACCCCAGTGAGCTTTCTCTTCCATTGTCCCTCCACAGGCCCCATCACAACTCCATTCCTTCCAAATCTACTGATCTCAGCAGAACTTAGGGAAGAACATGGTCTCCTAACCTTTTTTCATATTAAAGTATCAACTGTTGCATTACCGGTGCCCCTGACTTCCTGACCAGTTGCTCATATGAAAATTGTACCCTCGTTCTAATCTCCTTCTTCTGAGTTTCTCACTTCCCTTCTGGAGTCCTGGCCTGCGGACTTGAACTTGGCGTTCCAGCAGCGGCCAGACCAGCGTGAAGTGGAGGGAGACTATTTCCTCTCTGGTCTGGATGCTGTGCTTCTAGGACTGTGTCGTAAAATCCCATCACCCTTGGGCTTCCCTGGTGGCGCAGTGGTTGGGAGTGCGCCTGCCGATGCAGGGGACACGGGTTCGTGCCCCGGTCCGGGAGGATCCCACATGCCGCGGAGCGGCTGGGCCCGTGAGCCATGGCCGCTGAGCCTGCGCGTCCGGAGCCTGTGCTCCGCAACGGGAGAGGCCACAGCAGTGAGAGGCCCACGTACCGCAAAAAAAAAAAAAAAAAAAAATCCCATCACCCATTTTCACCAAACACACCATTGCGCTGGCTCACGAGCGATGTGTGTCTACCCAAAACTCCGTTTTTTTCTTGCAGTAAGTTTCTTGTTGTGTTCCTTTTGGGTTTTGCTTTTTGATTCTTGGTCTTCCATTTGTGCGGTTAATTTTTCAGCCTTGACCCAGATTTTACTTTGATTACTGTGAAATTGCTGAAAGGTGGAGCCAAAGTTTCTGATTTGGAGATGGTGGAAATGAGGGTGTTCTTCTGCCCTTTATCTTTTTTTATGCATCTTTGCTTGTGTAATACTGATCTATTTCAAACACAGACATTCCATGACACGGCTACTAACCAAAAAGGAGATGTCTAAATGTTCATTGCCACGGGTACTTTTAGGACTTTATTTTGAGGATGGCATTGATGAAAAAGGATGTGTAGCCATCTGCATACCCTCAAGTAGAATAATCAGACCAAGGAAGTAAACAGAAAGAACTTTGTGGGTGAAAATGAACTCCTCAATTCCAGAAGATTAAAAAGACTTCTCGAGTAGAAAAAAAATAAAATTTAACCAAAAGGGTGCCCTTCAAAAATGTCAGTTATCTTGGAAGGAAAGATGAGTCATGGAAATAGCATGTTGATCAGAAAGATGAATAGATTAGTCCTTTGAAGCTGACATGTATGGAGGATGAGGGATGCTGAATTGTCATCCTGTATCCTTTCCTAACAGTCACTGAAGTAGCAAAAGTGCCTGGAATAAGATGATTCTTCTTAGAATTAAGATATACATATGACAATAAATAACCTCGGATTTTTGAAATGGATCCATCATATATGTGTGCATACATACACACATGTACATTTATGTATTTTAATTGTATGCATTTTATATTTATTAAATATTATACCTTTTCTGTGTATGTTTCCAGGAGACTAGCAGTTTACTATCATAGAAAACCCTTTATTCATGTGTTCAACATGGGATTTTAGTTATTTATAGCATCTAATCTTATCTTAGAACTTAAAATAAAGCCCCGGGTGGGTGCGTTGTTAATGCCCTGAAACTTTGTTAGAATACATTAGTGCCTGTCTACATTTATCAAGTTTTTGTATCAAACCTAGTCCAGATGTTCCTAAGCACTTTGAACAAGCAGGAATAAATATTTTCAAAGACATCAAGCGTCCTTCTACTTTTGGCATTGACGTTTCCCGTTCTTTGGGAAGTTTCATCGGGCAGTGTCACTGCCGTAGGAGATAACTCTAGAATTGAATTTTTCTGCCTCGGGTCTGACGTTGGCCGTTCCAGGAATTCACTGTCATTCCCATTTCCACCATTTATTGCCCCACGGATCTCTATATTCTGTTGGCTTTGCGTCAACAGGAATTCCTGGAATAAACCGACAGGGAGTTGGCTCATAGATGGGCGAGGCGCCTGCAGGGGCAGCCAAGATCCCATATCCCATTCCCACCCCGAGTAGCCGGGGGAAGCCCCTCACCTTTTCCTTTTTTTTTTTAATAAAAATGCTACATCCGCCCCCCACCCCCTGGAGTTTCCAAGTGTCCTTACTGTATTTCATAGAAACTTAAAGCATAAAAGAAATGTGTGCCATTGGATATTTCAAGGAGGTGTTGACAAAAGTACCATTGATTTCGGACGCCCTGGGGCCTCGTGGACCACCTAGGACGTGGATCTCTGAAAGGACCTTTCATGGTGGGGGGGCGTGGGGGGGGGGGTCAGTCACAAAGAGAAGAACTTTCCCCAAACTTTTCAATAGTCTTTTTTGTTAAATAAAAAAAGTTTCTGTCTCTGAAGACCAGTCCAGATTGACCCATTTTTCCTTCATGTGATTTCTGAACTATTTCAGCAGCTCTTAAGTCTCCTCCTGACAAATCGGGAATGTAGACGTGAGAAGTAGCCTCCGTATGGTTTCACTTTCCTGGCATCTGTCTCATGCTATTTTTTAATCGAAATAATCAGTGTTATGCTGTCGTTTCCAATTTAGAGGCATTTTACTGTTGTCTGTGGTATCTATGCATATATTGCCATCCTTTTTTACATGTTGTTTCTGAAAGACGAGTAACCTTTTTTTGTCTATAAACATGTTTTCTCCTATTGCCAATAGAGATAACCTGAAAAGACACAAAATTCCCCACTAACTGTAGGTATTGCTGGACTGATAATTTTCTACAGCTTTAAATCTCATTTTGTGGTCACTACGGTGAAGCATACATTATAAAGGCTCCATATGAAATAGTCATTAGTGTCTTCTTCCATTTAAAAAGTAGCAGGTGTTTCCTTTGCCTTTTTGGAAGCTTCTGTTGTTTGTCTTTTGTTTGTGTGTCTAAGTTACC
Source organism: Grampus griseus (assembly GCF_964374135.1). NCBI lineage: Eukaryota > Metazoa > Chordata > Mammalia > Artiodactyla > Delphinidae > Grampus > Grampus griseus. The sequence goes on along the minus strand of NC_139012.1, from coordinate 2,761,222 downwards.
CATTGTCTGGGGCGAGCACAGTGGCTGTTATGGAAAGCCATTGTTTTGGTTCACAAGACTTTATTTCCAAAGTGTTGTATGGAGTCTCCTGTATGTTCCCCACTATGGCACTATCTACCCCCTTCTTTAATAACCATATGGGTTAGTGACTAAACAGTTTATTTTTAGACACACAGTATTTCTCAGAGTGGGGATGTCCGCTGCCTGTTTTTACAGTTGATAAAGAATCATGAAGATTTCATTGTAAGTTCTTCCGCCCAGCACTCTTACTCACTTGGGGTATCTGTTCCGCTCTGGGACTCTAGAATAACCGTATTGATTTAGAATCCCAAACTTCAGGATTTCCCTCACCCATACCACCCAGGCGATGCCAGCTGGGCAGCAAAAGCATCTTGTGGGTGAAAAAATGTTCTACAAATGGCAGCCTTCCGCGCCTCCACAGCGTTGATATTTAGTTGGACTTTTAGTAGCTAGTACATGTCAAGGACGTATTTTATCTTACCTTCAGAGAATGCCCATTGTAAAAGGGTTTTGGTGGTGAAATATTTGACTTCTCTTATTTAAAAAGTAAAAATCAAATACCTCAGTGGACAGGCTTCCCAATGGGATCGGCTGTTAACAAAATTGAAGCAGTCATCATGCTTCAGTTGTCAACTGAACTGCAGTTTTATTCCTAAGACAGTGGTAATTCATCCTGTTCGGTTTTAGCCCTTGATACGAATGATAGAATCAAACAGGAAACAGGGTCCATCTGGGTCACTCTGAGTTGTGATGACACCCATACTTATTGGTGGCTCATGGTGGGTGAAGTGTGGGAAGCCTTTGCATCCCTTGACTCCCGGTCCTTAGAAGGGCTCTGTGATGTGGTCCCTCTTTTACATTGAGGAAATTAAATCAAGAACGACACAGTGAGTAGTCCAAAGTCACATCGTTGGAGAGTTGAGGAAGCAAACTCTGAACCCAGACCTACAGCCCACACTTTTGTCTTTTCTTGAAGGACACCCTTTGAAATCTGGGTATGATATTGCACATTTGAGACTCAGTTGTTCCTTATTATTCTTTCTTTCTCAACCTATCATTTCCATAACGACTGTTTCTTTTCCTAAACAAAACCATTAAGCCAGAGAAGGAAAAAAATAAGATAGGTAGAGATATATGCACACATACATATGCATATAAAGCCACAACTTGGTAAATTAAAAATCCACCCTTTCCCCATCTGCCTGCAGTCACCCTCCTCTCTGTCCCCTCCTAGAGGCAGCTCTGGGCCATGAACTGGCAGATCAGCCTGGCTCGTCTTGCTGCCCCCTTTGCTCCCAGGGAAACTCCTGTTTGTCAACCAGAAGCCTCTGCAAATATGGCAAATGCTCCAATTCCCTCAGCACCGATTCCTCTCCTCCCACTGGCTCTGGCTTCCCACTCATCTCTGCCCTCAGCCACCCCACCCTCACTCCTGTGTTGTTGCCCTGATTATCCTGCCAGGGTTCATGAAATAAGCACTTTTCTGCCCTCTTGAGAAGCATCCCCGAGGTTACAGAACGCCCTGAAGGGACGGGAAGCTTTTCACGCCTGATCCTCAGTGAGCCCAGGGGTGGCGCCCCGTAGATACGGCTGCTGCCAGCCCAGGACCCCATCAGGAGGCGTTCCTGCGTGCGCTGCGCAGAGGTGCTCTCCTGACACCCACATCAAGCATTATTGAGCAGATATTCACTGTGCACTTAGAAAACGTGCTCCACAAGGGTTCTTCCCCAATCGGTGATCACCGATCTTTAGAGTGACCAGCGCAGCTTGTCCCGTGAAGGGAAACTTCCCTTTTATTTATCGGGTTCAATGCCGAGGTTCGTCATTGCTGCTGCTTCTTACCAGCCAAGGCTTCAGGAGGGTCACCTGCCGACCCCCAAAAGAGCTCCTGGCGTGGGGGGTTGGAGAGCACAGGTGCACGGCACCCTTGGTGGTTCTGACTACATTCGCCAAAGTGGATCGTCGCTGAGGTGGGACTTGCTGTTCTGCCTGCAGTGAGTGCCATCCGCCCCCTGCTTGGCATCACACGCTCTTGTTCAGGTAGAGCATTGGTTACACCTGTTCTCTGTCCCCCCCCAGCTGTTCTGTCCTTTTCCTCCACAAGCTTCTGCCCCCCTAAAATTCACGGACACCCCTTCCCCTCCAGCTTGCTTTCGTGCCCGGAGGTGTGCCAGTCGAGGCCACATGTTAGTAGGTGCCCAGAGCCCCTCGCCATCCCAGGACCCTGGACCTTAATCCCCAGGAGCAGACCCACTGAGGTTGTTTGACCGAAGGGAAAGCTCTTCAGAGTAACCCCCAAGAGCCAGCTGTTCAGAGAATCGCCTCCCGCAGCCCACCAACCTCCTTTTGTTCTTTGACTCGGGAAAGGTTCATGAGGTTGAACTAAACTTGATGAAACAGTATTCGGAACTGAGGTGATAGAAGATCATGTTAAATAAGGTAAAATCAATTGAACACATACTTTAAAAGAATGAGCCTGATTTATATTTAGCAGTTTTATTCAGACACAATTTAAACATATTGCAAGTGTATTTCAACGAAGCTTTTCTTCTCTGCAGAACTTTTATGGTTGGGAAAAAATGGATATTTTCAAAATGTCTCTCTTGTTAGCGATGAAAACCCAGTTGGGAAGAGAGTGGTTTGCTCTAAAAAAGAACCAGCAGGGCGGGCTTTCCTGGTGGCGCAGTGGTTGAGAGTCTGCCTGCCGATGCAGGGGACACGGGTTCGTGCCCCAGTCCGGGAAGATCCCACGTGCCGCGGAGCGGCTGGGCCCGTGAGCCATGGCCGTTGAGCCTGCGCGTCCGGAGCCTGTGTTCCGCAAGGGGAGAGGCCACAACAGTGAGAGGCCCGCGTACCGCAGGAAAAAAAAAAAAAAAGAACCAACAGGGCATGTGGGAACTTAACAAGGTCAAAAGCACATCATTTAAGAATTTTGAAACCACCTCCAGTTTCCATGACTTTGACAAAGGAAGTAATCCAGGTGTCTTGAATCAAACTATAATATGAAATGAAGAGTTTTGCCCAGCTTCACTAGGCCCTTGTTCTTTTGAGCAGTATTTTCTGTTTTCTCTGCTGAAAATGAGATGTATGCATCTTCAGTTACATCTTCATTTATACAAGACCTTTATTTTTGTAAGGTTGAATAGCAGGGATTTGCTTATCAAATTATTTGTAAATAAAACACAGATTAAGGAAATATAGACAAGGGGGGGAAGTTCTGTCCAAAAAATATAGAGAGAGATATGGAACAAATCCAGAAAAGTTTAGATCTAAGAAGGACATATTACCACTTATAAATCACCTTTTGCAAACAAGGAGACTGAGGCCCATCCTGGTCTAAGGGATTCATCCACAGCCTCATGTACAGAAGAGCCTCCCTTTTTCTGGGTCCCCCAGACCCCAGCAGATTGCCCAGTAGAAAACAAGATTATAGGATTACAACAAGCCTTTGAAAGTCGACTTAAAGAGCTAAAAGAAAATAATAAGAACCGAAGCAACTGGATTCCACGAAACAAAAATAATCAGTGAAATCTATTTTACAAGGAAGTAACTGAAGGGCATTCCGCTATCAAAATTCATATTAAAATTTTCCCCAGCGAGAACTTCCTGTGTGCAGCATTCTCTACGGACAGCACTTGAATGATATGCAGGAGGTGGAAGCACTTTGAAAGGCTAGGAAGAGTATTTCCAGTCTGATCTAGACTGTCCTTAGGCAAGAAATTCGATCCCTCGGTGAGTTTCCTTCTGCACAGCTGATGAGACTACCTGTTTCCCGGGATCGCGGTGGGAAGCCCTGCGTTGCTATCGATCGACAAAATCGTGAAGGGACACTGCTCCAGGAGAGACAGCACATCAAAGTCCAGGGAGGACTTTCCTCCTTCACTCTCCAGAGCTTGTGAATGGGAGGTAGTGGACTTGGCAGTGTCTGAGCCCGTTTATAGCGGTTTCTGGTGTGTTTCATCCGCGAGTACCTGTCCCATAGGTACAGCGCGGACTTCAGTTTGCAGTCTTGTGTGGCTCCAGCAGGGCTTCTCCCCAGGGGCGGGGCTTCCCCCCAAGGACATGCGTCAATGTCTGGAGACCTTTTTGGTTGTCACAACTCGGGAAGGCTGTTCCTGGCCTCTAGCGGGTGGAGACGAAGGTTGCTGCTAAATGCCTCGGCAGGCACAGGGCGGCCTCCACAGCAGAGAATGACCCGGCCCCAGCTGTTAGGGCTGCAGCCCTCGAGGAGAGCACACGTGTGCGCACAGGAAGCGCCGCACTCAGGGAAGCACTAGAGAATGCCTCTTCCCCACCCCCCGACACGCCCTCAAATCCAAATCTAGAGGTGCCGGCGCACCAGAGCCAGGGCACTTGGCCCAGACACTGTTCTGGTTTCATCCCTTTGCACCAGTTTTCTCATCTCCATAGTGGTGTTGCCGGGGGCACGTCAGGTGCAGAAGGATGCTATAGGAGGATGCTGTGCGTAGGCAACAGCTGGTGCGTGTGGGCGCGGATCATGCGCGTGTGCGTGGGTGGTACGAGTGAGGGTCTGGCGCGCCTTCCGGAGCCGTGGCTGAGCTCAGCGTTTGCAGGAGGGAGGGCGCTGCATAGTGACCTCACCTGCCCGCAGGAGCCTGCGTCCACCTGTGCGCTCTGCCCCTTTCTCCAGCCCCTGGCATCTTCCTCCTTTGTCTCCACGGCTTTCCCTTGCTGGCCGGCCCTCCCTTCTCAGGGGCCTGCCCAGCGCTCCTGTCTTCCCAGCCCATCCAGCTCCACTTACGCCTGCTTCACGCCTGTGTTTGCGCAACGTGAAGATGGCGGGTGAAGGTAAATCTCACTAAAGGGAAAATTATTCACGTCTTAACCTTGCTTGGAGAGACTCATTGGAAAAGAGTTTATTAACCCAAAGGAACCTCTTTAAAGATGGCTTTTAAAAGAAATCTTTTGGGGTGATTTGGCTCTGAGGGTTGGGTGGAACAGATAATTTTTATTATTTAGGTCTTTTGTTTTCCCAACAGCATGGGCATCGTGATTAGTATTGATTCTGATTTTGTAGAGGAAGGTCGTTTTTAAAGGGGTGTGTCTTCGCCTAATCCACAGACATTAGACTCCTTTACCTATACAGTTTTTTTTTTATTTTTTTGCGGTACGCGGGCCTCTAACTGTCGTGGCCTCTCCCATTGCGGAGCACAGGTTCCGGACGCGCAGGCTCAGCGGCCATGGCTCACGGGCCCAGCCGCTCCGCGGCACGTGGGATCTTCCCGGACCGGGGCACGAACCCGCGTCCCCTTCCTTGGCAGGCGGACTCTCAACCACTGCGCCACCAGGGAAGCCCCTCCTATACAGTTTTAATGTTTTAATTAAATATTAAAAGTTTAATGTTAATATTTTAAGTATGTGTCTATTTGTACATGTGCTAATTCATTGGATTCTCATATTACCTTAGAAGTAAGATAGTTACCTACACACACGCGTACATACACACTATTAATTTTTAAATGTAGGGATTTTTACCACCAATATTCAGACGAGAAAAGAGAGGCCGTGAGACTTGCCTCTGAGCGCCGTGTTTTGTCTCAAACCTGGAGCGTCTAACACCCCCTTTTCCTGAAGCCTCCACCCCACAAGAAGGAAGCTGACCGACCCCAGCCTTGCTCATGTAAACATCTGGATAACCGTGAATCCTCTGGGGAAAAATGAGTACTTTTTAAAATTAAAACGCTGGCATTTCTATGGGGAAATGAGCCATTGTTAAGACAGTTCATCAAGAGCCACGAGCTATCCACTCGTGCGTCGTCTTCCTGCCAAGCAAGTCCCACCCACGGATGAACGCCTGATAGGAGTCAGCTTCAAGGGCAGCTCAGAAAATGAGTCTCAGGTCATCGGCTGCTTCCTAATCCACTTGGGATTTGCATCCGGGAATCCTCCTGTTTGTCCGAAGGTCAGTCCCTGGACTCAGCCTGGGTTGGAATCTGCCTCACCCCGCATCGGCTGTGTGATGTAGGCAGGCGTACCTCTCCGAGTCTCTGCGTGCTCATTTGTGAAGCAGGGATGATAAGCAGCTTGAAGAGGTGTGAGGGATAGAGAAGATGAGGTGTGTGATACACGCAGCCCAGGGCCTGGCACAACACCATCATCAACATCGCTCTTGTTGTTATCTTTCCATCCTAAGATATTACATTATCACTTCTTCTGCTGGATTGTTTTTTTCTCTAGGAGGCTGATGCCATTCCTTGATTATTAGCTGTTATAATAATAATATAATTATTAGAGGGAAATAAGTATTTCTTATTGCTTATTAGCTGTTATAATAATAATATAATTATTGGAGGGAAACAAGTATTTCTTATTGCTGAATTTTTCACGGCTTCCTGAGGTAATGCCCGCCTCATTTGTGTCCCGCTCTTGGACAACTATGTGATGAAGCTCAGGAGGTAGAAGCCGCTCGGCTGGTCTCAAAGGACTTGGCATACATCAAATCACATGTAGGGGGAGAGGCCCCATCACTAAACCTTCTCTCTCGTCCAGATGTCTTTAAACAGAGCAGTTACGGTGCTGTAGTGTAGTTGAGGACCGCTGTTCTCAAAAACAGCTGCACGGGGCTGAAGCGCCCTTGTTGATTAGCCAAATGGAATCAGTTCTTTCCACAGCACATTTTTTAAAGACTTAAGGGGAAAAAACGAGAGTTCGAGTTTTCATAGAACAATGTGCACCCGTTTTCCGCCCACATCCCCAGAGAGAAATATATGAATCACACCACTGCAAATGAACCAAGTATCAAAACAGGTGCTGCAGAGTAAAGAGCATGAATCCTCTTTTTCCTTAGATACCGCACAAATAAAGCAGCGTGTATTTATGGTAACCCTGTGCATAGACCCCGTTTCCAGTGACACACAAAGTGAATACAGTGTTATACAAAGTACATAAAACTGAAGACTCTACCACACATCACTTTAACAAGTTAATATTTTAACATTAAACTTTAATAGTATCACAATTCAAATAGCACTTTAAAAAATAAATGATTTCCTTAAATTGATACAATTATAAGAGAAGGAATATTAATAGAAGAAATCAACAATAAATCATCCCCCTGCAGCCCCACCTTCAGGAACCCCAGCTGCCTGTTTTCATGGGTGAGCAATTTATTATGTTTCCCAAGAAATTTCTTTTCAAGGAGGTCAAAAATAGTTGCACCTTTTCCCTATTTAAAATGTATACTTTGGGGCTTCCCTGGTGGCTCAGTGGTTGAGAATCTGCCTGCCAATGCAGGGGACACGGGTTCGAGCCCTGGTCCGAGAAGATCCCACATGCCGCGGAGCGGCTGGTCCCGTGAGCCACAACTACTGAGCCTGCGCGTCTGGAGCCTGTGCTCCGCAACAAGAGAGGCCACGATAGTGAGAGGCCCGCGCACCGCGATGAGGAGTGGCCCCCGCTTGCCGCAACTAGAGAAAGCCCTCGCACAGAAACGAAGACCCAACACAGCCAAAAATTAATTAATTAATTTTAAAAAATAAAAATAAAATGTATACTTTGAATAACAGAAAAATGAGCGGTAAGTTTCTTAAAGATTCACAGCCAGTTCGGTGGTAGTAGATTTCTGTTTATATCAACCTCAAAAACCAGGGTTCAGAATGGGGGTTGAGTGGCTGTTTCATTGTGAGTTATGGATATCATTGTTAAAATACATACTCAGAATTCCACCAAAGATTTTATCTGATACGGACCATAAGATCCTGGCAGAGAATCAACTCAAATAGGTCTTTTTTTGTTTCAAGATTTTTTTTTTTTGGATGTGGACCATTTTTCAGGTCTTAATTGAGTTTGTTACAATATTGCTTCTGTTTTACGTTTTGATTGTTTTGTTTGTTTGTTTGTTTTTGGCCCTGAGGCATGTGGGATCTCAGCTCCCCTACCAGGGACTGAAGCCGCATCCCCTGCATTGGAAGGGGAAGTCTCAACCACTGGACCACCAGGGAAGTCCCTCAACTAGGTCTTCTAAACATCACTCTTGATGCACCACATTTTTTAAAAAAAAAAGACCTTTGTTTATCTTTTTTAAATGCTTACTCAGACTTGGGAGGATAATGCTGTGCTCCCAGCATCCCTGCTAGCATGCTGGCCTTTTCCCGCCATAGAAGGTGGTGTCAGAACAAGATCCAGAAAAAACAAATGGGAAACTCACTGTTTTCTTGTTGCTTGATGTTATTAGCCATACATACTATTTACAGTACTCGAGGGGACGACAGGAAGAGAGCGGGAAAAGAACTGTTGTATGTGAGTTTCGGAAGCTAATATTGCACCATGCTTACCCTGTGAGAGCGTGTGGGTTCAGAGTCAACTTACTCTTCAGTAAACTGGGCCTGGGTGTTAGAAGGTGGATCAGTCTCTGTCCCAGGCACCAAACGAAGGTCCAGTCGTGTTTGCTCCCAAGCTGAGTCCAGGTAGCATTTGCTTTTGGTCATCTAATGGTCCCAATCTTGTTTTAACTTTACAGAACTAAACCAATTCTGCATAATCATACACACACACACACACACACACACACACACACACACACACACAAAATCAGGGTGCATCTGAAGCATTTGGGAGAAAAAAGAAGTCAATTATATTTTCATTTGATAAATGCTAATATGCTGCGTGCAATTGTGGTTTTTGAGGACTGCATTTATAGGTTTATACCAGGTCAAGAATAGATACTTTTCCTTTTGGCTTTTTAGATTATATGAGGTTTTAGGCATCATCAACCAGGAAGTTCATAGGGGAAAACAATCGGGGATTATTTATTTCAGCACTTTTCAAACCGCATCACGCTCAAACTGGTGCATGTGGTCCCCGAGAAAGGGGTGCCAATGGGAAGGGAAGGGACCACTGGAGGGACCGCTGGGGTGGGCTCTTTGCTCCAAACTCCAAAGACAAGGAATCCATCCCTTTCGTTGTGATCCCAAGAATGGCAGTGTGTTTGCGCCGGTGGCCCGCTCTGTGTGAGAAGGAAGCCACGTACAAAGGGGCAGTGTTGCCCTGCGCGCTTACGGAAGGGAACACCCTCACCTGATGGCATAGGCGCACCGAGGAGAGAGGCCCCAGGAAGGTCTCTGCAGATGCTGGACCTTGGCAGTTCATCTGTGCTTAATGACTTCAGGGGATTTCGACAGCTTATTGAGACAGGGAAGAGGCCAGGGTGAGCTCTAAAACCCTCTTCAGGTACCTGGTTCCATGATTCTGTGCATCTCTCCTGTCCTGGGGAATTTAACCACAACTCCAGCTCTGGGGAGCATCGCCCTCGCTGTCCGGTGGGTGACTCAGGTGGCACTCACTTGTCCAGCGAGGTCGCCACCCAGCTGTGAAAAGTCACTTCTAACTCCCTGAACCTGCTCTGTCCTCCAGACTCTTCCCAGAGTGGCTCCCCCCACCTACCTTGCACGCGAGCTTGAGGACCACGCCTAGTTTCACCTGCCTGACCATGGGCCTGCCCGGCCCAGCTGGGCGCCCACCTCTGGGCCCCTAGTGGCCTTTGCAGCCGGTGACCGACTTCCCCATGCCCCGCTGGACCTGGGCTCCTGGAGAAAGCCCCCCGCATCCAGTGGGTGCTGAGCAGTGAGGTCTGTGAGGAAGGAAAGGAGGCAGACTGGCCAAGCCCGGCGAGGTTGTCCAGCTTCCCACAAACAAGGGATTAGAAGGAATTAAGACAAAAGAAAGAGAAGGACTGTTGGAGACCAACAAGAAGCGATGCTTGCGACTTAACAGCCAAGGGCAAAAAGGATAAATATATTTTTTTAATGAAGTGTCAAAAGGGCTTAGAAATCTGGGACCATGTCATGCTGTGAGTAGAGCACAGCAGTGCTAACCATTGACGGTCGTGATAAGCAGAGTGTTGAGAAGATGTTGAGTTACGTTCAGTATTGCAAGGGTTCCCAAAGTGAGGTCCCTGGAATGGGGTATCAACATCTCCTGGGACCTACTGATCTGAAAGTCTGGGGACAGGGCCCTGCAGTCTATGGAGGCATTTGAGATGCATGTGCAAGTGAGAACAGGATTCAGTATTCACTTTGTAGGAAGAAAGATGCGGGTGTGTTTCCTCATCTGAAACATGGTGCCCCGGAAATAGAGGGGTTCTAGAGAGAAACTGCACTCAGATGTCAGCTTTGTCATTTCTAGCCTGTGATTTGGGCATATTCCTTAATATTTTTGAGCCCCTCTCTTCATCTGTAAAAATGGAAATTAAAATACGTACTTCAGGGCTTCCCTGGTGGCGCAGTGGTTGAGAGTCCGCCTGCCGATGCAGGGGACGTGGGTTCGTGCCCCGGTCCGGGAGGATCCCACATGCCACGGAGCGGCTGGGCCCGTGAGCCATGGCCGCTGAGCCTGCGTGTCTGGAGCCTGTGCTCTGCAACGGGAGAGGCCACAGCAGTGAGAGGCCCGTGTACCGGAAAAAAAAAAAAAAAATACATACGTCACAGGTTTGATGTGGAGGTTAGAGATGAAATTCACGAGACAACTGGCAGCCACGTGGGACGGCTGTGTTGTTATAGTGTCCCCTCCGCTTCTTTATCTGGCCCACAAACCTACATGGAGCACCGTCTATGCAAAGAGTACTCCAGTAAAAACGGTAAGATGCTTACTCTGTAGAAGATCATGCTCTGGGGCAGAGATGGAGGAGAGAACAGACAGCAAACGCACCTAAATAATCACAAATGGGTGTGATAAATGCCACCCATGTTGGCCTTCTGAACCAAGAGCTTTTAGAAAGGTGTGTACTGAAAGTGGCCCAAAGTTGAATGTTAAATGGATAAATCTTTATCCAGAAAACTCACTTAAATGGACCATCTCAGTACCCACGCAGAGCAAGCGCATTACCATAAACAGTATTTTTTTAATTTTTTAATTGAAATATAGTTGATTTATAATATCGTGTAAGTTTCAGGTGTACAGCACAGCAATTCAGTTACATATATATATATACTATTTTTCAGATTCTTTTCGCTTATAAGGTATTACATAATATTGAGTATAGTTCCCTGTGCTATACAGTAGGTCCTTGTTGTTTATTTTATACATAGTAGTGTGTGTATGTTAATGCCAGCCTCCTAATTTATCCCTCCCCCCACCAGCCCTTTCTCCTTTGGTTACCATAAGTTTGTTTTCTGTGCCTGTGAGTCTCTTTCTGTTTTGGAAATAAGTTCATTGGTGTCTTTTTTTTTTTAGATTCCACATATAAGCGATATCATGATATTTGTCTTTTTGTCTGGCTTACTTCGCTTAGTATGATAATCTCTAGGTCCATCCATGTTGCTGCAAATGACCTTATTTCATTCTTTTTTATAGCTGAGTAATATTTCATTGTATATATATATATATATATATATATAAAAAACACATCTTCATCCATTCACCTGTTGATGGACATCTAGGTTGCTTCCATGACCTGGCTACAGTAAATAGGGCTGCAGTGAACATCGGGGTGCATGTATCTTTTCAGTTTATGGTTTTCCCCAGATACATGCCTAGGAGTGGGATTGCAGAATCATATACCATAAACAGTATTTTTAAAACCTCGGAAGTTAACCTCCTTAATGGTCAAAAACTGAACCACTCTAGGTCTTGAGAACCGTGGCTTAAGTCCATCGATCAGGAGAAATTGCGATGCTTTGGCAGGTTTTGTGCTCTCCGTACGGCTGTTCCTCGATACCGGGATGGCTCCTGAAATGGCTGGGCAAACAGTGCCCTTCTAGGGAAGCCAGTTATTGACCAAAGTTGCCACCTGTCCACCGGCAGTCCCACACTGGGCTCAGGGGTGACACTGAGCTGGAAAGGACCTTGGGGCCGACTGTGGCCCCCAGCAAGCCCTGCACCTGTTTCTAAGTATAGATGGCTTCTGGGATTTCAATTTTGTTTTTCCTAAACACCTCAGCCCACGAGACTCAGAGGCAGGTAGTGGGGCCAAATAAGTAGCCTCGCGGCTGTGACGGCACGGTGTCCTTTTTTAGGGCTTCAGAGGTCGCAGCTGTGCACGCGGGGCCCCCGAGTGGGTCTCCGCAGCCCCTGGACCTGCTCCTTGCTTTGCCCTGGGTTTTATTTTTGCCCTGGGTGTCCTCGGTTCAGGACACGCTGACGTTTATTAAAGAAGCGATGTTTCTTTAATAAAGTATGTTGTCCCCTCTGCTGGCTCCCACCTGCATTAAAATGTGTGCGCCTCGGGATGTTTTTAAAGCTTCCGTGTTGACGGCCTGACCAAAAGTAGACTTTTGGGGCATCCCTAAATGATTCTTATGTTAGGAAACCCTGACAGTAGAAACAGGAAAACACCAAAAACGGTCAAGGGGAAAACTCAGAGGCAGGTCCAATTTAAGCTTGATTTGAATAGAATTCCTCAGATGTACCCTAGTAGGCCAAACATACACTGTAAGGGAAGATTGATGTGCAACGTGAAACCTCAGAGCGGGACTTAACAACAGGTGGGCGCCCAGAGCCCCCCTTAACCAGCGAGCGAGCGAGCGAGCAGGGTGGGAGCTGAGCCTGGAAACGGGAGGCAGCCGGGGCGGCACTGTTGAACTTTCCCCGCGTCCTGAGTGCCGGGCGGGGCTGGCGCTCCAGACACTACTTGAAAAGGGAAGGTTCTGGGACTCCTGGCACCGTGGCCTTTCCTCTTCCCAAAATTCAGAGTTTATTTTTACTCGTTGAATGAGAAAAAGAAGGAGCGCTGTGCTCTGTCCTCCGCACCGCTGCCACATTTTTAGACCACGGAGCAAGATGAATGCTGTCGGAAGGAATGTGTTTATGGAAGAGGCAGCTTTTGCCCATCAGAGAACCTTGCTTTTTGACTTTAAACATGGCATAAAGCTTAAGTGTGGTGAGTGAGCAAAAACAGAATTTTGCCCCTCTCATGAATGAGGGTTTGATAGGTTCATTGGTCGTAGCTTTACTGGGGAGAGGCACAGCCTGCTCTGACATCAGAACGTGTATACTAAACTGTGCGATCAGTTGTCCTGCTGCCACTGCAAAGGGCTGGGCTCCACGGGCCCTGGGGCCTCCCTGCAGGGTCCCTGTGCGTCTGTCGGGACAGCTGCTCCGAAGCATCCCTCCCCCTTGACCCCTGTGTCCGGCCTGCTCTCGGCCTCACCTTCACAGGGGCTCCCCTCCCCCACCTGGTGAATGAGGTTCCGGCCCAGAACCCGGAGCTCCCTCCGGCCCCTTCCTGCCCAGACCTCTCATGTCACCCCCTCTTTGAGCAGCAGACCCCCCCAGCTCCCCCCTCCCGTGTCTGCCATCCCCAGCTGAGCCGATACAGGCGGGATGCTTCTCCCAGCATCCCTGGAAATCAGCCTCTTCACGAGGCCTGGTCCAGGCCAGGCGTGAGAAGGGAGGCCACTGGCCAGTGGGGGAGCCAGAAGGGACGCTGGCTTTAGACGGGAATAGCAGAGCTGACCGCCATCACCTCTTAAGGTTCAAGTTAGATCGTATCACTTCTGCTTTCTGTGCAGCAGCGCATCCTTTGGGGGACATGTAACATCCTTGAAGCACTTCCTGTCTTTAGCCTGCGTCCTGCCGTATCCCTTGTACACACATACACACTCTCACACTCATACAGTTTCTTACATACACGGTTGGGAGTGAATACACCCTGCGTGACTTAATTGGAATCTCAGAGCGATAGGCAGTGGCCATCAGACCCATGTCCTGGGCCACTGATGTGAGCGTCCTCTGCCTGAGAATGGGCCCCCTCGGCGTGTTTGTCCTCAGGACCCCCGTCTAAGGGAAGGGAAGATGATCGAAGTAGTATGGGCGACAGACTGTCTGTAGCACGGACATCTCGCAGGATGTCGCGGGTGAGTCTCTTGAGATTTCAGTTCCCAGAGTGAAGCCCGACCTGGGCAAAGGCCCCTGCCCTGGGTTCTCCTTCGTGGTCCAGAAGCTTCCATCCCGGCTGACGGAGGGGGTGGGGTCAGCCACATTAATTTACGCAGCCGTCCCTGTTCTGTGTGGCGCTTTCCCCAGACATTTGTAATGCAAAAAACTTGTAAATGCCTCACTTCTTGTTTGACTCTTAGACGCTTCTCAAAAAAATCAATGTTTAATAAATACACGTTAGTCAACTATGCCATGTACTTGGTCAAACCAACTCAGTTTTATTAAATGCCCGTTTAACCCGGCCTGGGGTAATCTGAAAAACAGGAACGGAAGACTTTACGTTACAATCTCATTCATTTACTCACAGAGACTGTAGTGAATGTGTACTGGAAATCGGGTGGTTACTAGGTGCGAGGCTGTCGATTTTCCTAAGCCACCACCTCCCCACTGGACATCCACAGTCTGCTTGCGCTTGGTGGGGATCCCAGAAAGACCGCCATGGCGATGGGTGGCATCCCTGTATCCACAGGTTCCCCGAGGTCACCTGATGACCTGGCACAGGAAGTCTTTGCCGTTGAAGCCAAAAGGGACCCTGGGCCCGTCTAAGCTGGATTCCATGAGTGAGACCACAAAGGGGACCTGTTATACTCAACCTCACGCCACGGGTGACAGACAGAACCCGGTCCAGACTCACGTCCACAAACTGACACCCCGTTAAATCACATTTCAGTACTTTTGTATCCGGGTTTCCAGCTTTACACGTATTAAGTTCATGTTTAAAGTCAGCAGCATGTATTCCATAGGGCAGTTGGGAACCATTCTTTAGGGACTGGAAAGTCCATTCTCATGCCCTTTGACTCCATTGATGTTAATTCCCAATGACACGCTCTCAGGATGCTTTCGCCAGAGGAATCCTATATGGCAGGGCTGAGCCGTGTGAGGTCTGAGAACCAGCAGGGCAGCCCGTCGTTAACCTTGACTGAGCAAATCCCCCTCGTAGAATGACTGTGGTCCAAGATCCCCTGTTCCCATGTGATCCTGAACAGTTGGACTTGTTACCAAATTTGAATTAAACTCTCTTTTTTAATACTGAAATCTGTTTTCTAAACAGACATATATCAAGTGGAAGCTACTTCTTTTGTATCTGACAGTATCTTTTTAAACTGTTTGTTCAGTTATTTGGGTCACCAGTGACTTATGAATTCTCCAGTTTAAGTAAGAAACTTTGGGGTCAAGACTTCTTTTTCTGGTACTTCCTCATTCACACAAAAATGTTCTTTTTTTTATTAGTGCTTTGGAGGTTTTGTTGTTGCTTTCAGGAGCCTTGAAGCCTTGCTTCCGGAATGCTGGCGTGGATGCACTGAGCTCCATAACATTTCAAACGTGTGCATTAAGAAAAGAGTTGTAATATCTACAGGTTCTCCCATAGCCCCTGACTTTGGGTAGCAAAAGAACCAGAAGCATCTGTTTCCAAATTAGCAAAATGGGGGCAATCAGAAAACCTGATGTCACCAGCCCTGTTCACTCTTGAGGTGTCCCTCAGCTGCTGCCTTGCTGTCACGAGCACGGTGTGGTGATGCCAAGATGTCATTGGGTTAAAATAGTTTCCAGAGAACTGAAATGCTTGTGGAGAAGGAATTGGCTCTGTCACTTACCAGCTTGCTGGCCTTGAGGAAATCCCTCACCTCTGCAAGCCTCGGGCTTTAGTTCTGCCAACAGAACGGTGATATTGGCATAGGTGTCCGAGGGAGATGCAGTAACCTCAGCTGTGGTCAGCGCTCGTGCAGGTGGGCAGTCTCCCCCATCCCGTTCCACTCCAGCCACTGCGTTTGCAGGTGTGGTTTGGTGGTTCTCCTTGGCTAGCTGTGGGAGTCTCCTTTGCTCTCCTCAGTATTTACCTTGAATTTCTTAGTCCCCCTTATGCCTCTTATCTTGTGAGTGTCCTTCTATGCACGTCTTCTGGAACCTTCTCTCTTCTTGCCCCGACACGTTCCATCCCCTCCCAGGGTGATTTTGGAGGGAGTGAAAACAAACATCTGAGTTTTCAACAGCCCGTGGCAGGAGTCAAAGAACTCCAGATTTGAGGATCTAGGAAAAAGAAGAGGTTAAAATCAATACTGAAAGTCAAGGCTGAACATTGTGAGCATTTAAGAGTAAAAAAAAATAAGCAAGAAAACAAGGCAACAGCAACTCATCATAGAAGGAGCACTGAGAGTTGAAAGAATCCAAATAATTACTTTATACCTTTTATTTCTCTCACCCCATATTCCAAAGGAATTTGAGTAAACTCAAAGAATGAAACTATAGTTGAAAGATAAATGTGTCTGGGCTGGTGACTGACCTCCCAGATATAGGGGGAAGGTAGGTTTCTTTCAGGGGGAAGAGTTAGGATTAAATCGACAAAGGGGAGAGATGAGGTCACAGCGGAGCCGTGGGTCCGCAGGGTTCTCTGAGACCTCCTCTGCGTGCATGTGCTTAGGATGCAAAAATGCTTGTGACTTTCCAGCCAGACGTGGACTGAGCAGCAGATGGCCCCTGCCCTGTGCAGAAAAAGACCATATTAGCACATGGCCATCTCATTCCTGTTTCCTCATGGGATGCCTGAGAATCTCCCGCTAGAGTCTGTTCCTCTCCTTTCCCCTCTTATCTAATTGTGGTCAAGAATAATAATTGGAGACTTCCTGGCCTGGAAACCATCTGGCCTTCTGTGGCATCCCCCATCCTTCCTCTTTCTTTAGCTATAAATTAAGTCCTGGAATAAAGGAGAGGGAGACAGTTTAGTACCAAGAGAGTGATGCAGGGGAAGAACTGTGTAGTCTAGGCGTCCAGGAGGAGGATAAACAAGGAACACGTCGTTGATTTTCACCCTCCCATCCGCCCCCTCATGTACAGGGAGAGGGGAAAGACTTACAGTGAAGGCACGGAGGATTTCTTCTGGCCGGGAGGAAGAATTCCACAGTCATGGCAAACTGGGAGATGTTGGGGGTGCCCACCCTGATCTTACCCACCTGGGAAGATGTACTCTTGGTGAAGCTACAGAGAGTTTCAAGAATCCCTCCTAGCAGCACAAGTTCATGAAAAACGGTGAATAAAGTTAATCTTGTGTGATTCTCTTTTGTGACGTAAAATTGAGCTTTTTTATTTCTCTAACAAGCTCTTTTTAAAGACTATTCAAGAGGAAACTAAAATTAAAATAGCAAACTGCACTTTCACCAGCTTAGTCGATTAATGCTACGTGACTGTCCCATCCAAGAATAATTTCAAAAGCATAGAATTTTTAAATGGCAATCCTTGGATGTGGAAATGATGTCAGGATTACTGTTTTATGACTGTTATACAGTATGATGTAAGCCTTATGTAAGAATGAAGTGATCTTCCTGTTGAAATGCATTTCAGGTCTCTTGGCAGCAAGGTTTTGAATATTGGGTTTTAATTACTCAGTTTTCAACTATAATACTTCGTGCTGTAATTCTAGACACTTTCAAGAGAATCTCCCCATAAAAAAATGTTTAAAGTAAACCTCAGTTGCATGACTCATATACAATGAGAGTCAGAATATCTTTTCCCAAAACACAACGGATGCACATTACACAGCGGGCAACCCCTAACCTCCCTCTGCGGCCACAGCCTACCGACCCGGATTTGGTTTCCAATTCATAACTGATCCCAAAACAAGTAAGAGAGCACTCACGGAATTACCTCACAGAAATTGCCGTGCTGTATGGAAGAGAGAAGTCTTAAAGAGCGTGGTTTCTCCTTCACTGTGGAGAGATGCTCCCTGAATGCAAGGCACGTGCCGTGCTTGGGTGTTGACGGAATGGCAGGGGACAGAGCCACACTGTGGCGCTAGGTGATCCCCACCTCCTTATCCCCCACCTGTGTGTGTGTCTCTCTGTGTCTCCTTCCATGTCTCTCTGTCTCTCTCTGCAACCCCTACCCTCGCTTTGCAAAGTTAATAAGAATGTGGGGAGCTTCCCTGGTGACGCAGTGGTTAAGAATCCGCCTGCCAATGCAGGGGACACAGGTTCAAGCCCTAGTCCGGGAAGACCCCACATGCCGTGGAGCAACTAAGCCCGTGCGCCACAACTACTGAGCCTGCGCTCTAGAGCCCGCGAGCCACAACTACCGAGCCCACGTGCCGCAACTACTGAAGCCCACGTGCCTAGAGCCCGTTCTCCGCAACAAGAGAAGCCACCGCAATGAGAAGCTCGCGCACCACAACGAAGAGTAGCCCCCACTCACCACAAGTAGAGAAAGCCCGCGTGCAGCAACAAAGACCCAATGCAGCCAAAAATAAATGAATAAAATAAATTTTTTAAAATGTTTTTAAAAAAAAGAAGAAAGTGGGACATTTCTCCCATCGTGTTTTACTTTACCTTTTTAGATGTGGTCATTATGTCGACTGAATATAACACTCACTTTATAATTAAAGGATGTTTCCCCAAGAAAATCTGTCACTATTGATGCTTTTGATCCAAATCTTGAATTCCGCTGGAGGGGGAGGGAATAAAAGAGATAATAAGTAAGGACCCCAAGCAAGTAAAAGGTCCTAATGAAAATGAGGCTAAGATAAGTGAAATGTACTCTTCTCTCTCTTCTATTATTTTAAATAGACCTTGTGTTTTAGAGTTTTAGATTTACAGAAGACTTACGCACAGCATACAGAGAGTTCCCATACACCCTCCCCCTCCTCCCACCCCAGGTGTCCCTCTCGTTAACATCTTTCATTAAGGTGGTACATTTGTTACAACTGATGAACCAAGATTGGCCTTCCATTATTTTTTTAAATGGGAGTCTGTCTTCGGGGATTTTTGTGATTGAAGAGAGGGATTTTTCTCAACCAACCAGGTGCTGGTGAAAACGCAGCGGTTTCCTTCGCTCTGTAACTAGAGGGTCATGGTGGTTCCCACACAAGCACGTGGTCCCAGAGTCCAGATGGACTTGCCCTCAGCTTCAAGGGGGGGTCCTGCACTTGGACAAGAACCTCCAC
The DNA here is from genome assembly GCF_964374135.1 of Grampus griseus. NCBI lineage: Eukaryota > Metazoa > Chordata > Mammalia > Artiodactyla > Delphinidae > Grampus > Grampus griseus. The sequence goes on along the minus strand of NC_139012.1, from coordinate 2,742,378 downwards.
AAGAAGGTCTGTGGAATCGAATCGTTTCATTCTCTGGAGAACATGCCTCTAGGAGTCCTTGGTTCCCTTTTAGCAAAATGTCAGACATACTCCTTACCCTTTTTCTTTTTAAATTACTAATGATCTCCAAAAGATAAGGACTGAACATCTTGTAATTAAATTCCATGATAGTCTAAAATGAAACCATCCAGAATTTTAATAGATATTCAATAGACTATTTAATAGACTAAGTTGACCCTGTTATCTTGTGATGATAAAAACTAAAGGTGGTTTCCAGTTCCTAGGAATAAAATGGGGTCCATGTCAATAACTAAAGAGTTGCAAATATTTGTCTTCCATCATATTTTTAATCTGCTGACCGTGTCGACTGGTAACACAGAGAGGATTTAGAAAAAGGTCCAGTAAGTGTCCACATGTTCTGTGATTTTAGTCTGTGTTTCAAGCCAGAGCATCAGATCCCACAGAGCCTGAGCCTGCACTCCTTTGCGCGAGCCCAGGTTCCGAGGGTGTGACTAATACGGGGTTATTCACAGCCTTACCATCCTTGGTCATAATGCTGCTCAGGGCCCCAGCAGGACTGCCAAGACCACAGTGTAGCCCTGGTAATGTTACATGACAGTCAGAGACTTTTTGGAAAACCTCCTCTCGCCCACTGCTTTTACGCCCCCATTGATGTTTGTCTGCAGATAATTTTACAGTCAGTTGACTTGCAAATGCGTCACAAGCATCTTGGGCTCCTACTTACAGAGCTTTTGCCAAAGGCAGCTGGAACAGGTACAGTGGCCTGTGCAGCCCCAGAACCGAGGAACCCCTCCTGGCGTCACAAGCCACCAGTCCATCCCGGTTCTGTGTCCCCATCTCTGAATGGGGTGGCAGGTCACCAATATTTATGGGCTTGATGAGGGGGGAAAAAAGCATGAAAGAAAAACTTTTGAAAATGAGTTTCTGGTTTCTCATTCCCACTTAGTGATGGATACATATTTTTTATATTACTGATAGTAAATTGTCAAATTTTTTTTTAAGAACATCGTAGGTGGCATATTTCACAACCTTGGAAAAGCAAACATTTGGGGAATCAAAACTGGAGGCCAGAAATATTGGCCCTGAATGGGACTGCCACTTACGGAGTAATGTGGCCGCAGGAATGATGATTGCCTGAACTGCGCAGACAGCGATAGAAATCATTATATCAACTGCAAGAGGATGAATGGCCCTTTGTGGCCATAAAGGAGAGTGAGTGGGTGGGTGTGGGGTGAAGAAAGAAGCAGCTCTGTGCTGGGTCTGCAAGAGAGCACTCAGAACGCGGCTTTCACGCTGTGTGTTTGTATCTGCAAACTTATTTCTGTTATTTGGAATCCCGGGAAGAGATTCTCTAAAGTTACATTGTAACAGCCCTCTAATTTGAAAAGATGGGCTAATATTTGCTGAAAGCAGCCGTGTCAGACCCAAGAAAGAAGCTGTCCACCTGGGAAAATTCACAAGTCACCCCGGCCTCCCTCGAAGATAACCTTGACGTGCCATTAAGTATTTTGAAGGCTTTGATGTTATTTTTAGAGAAGCACAAAAATCTGAATTAAAAAATCAGATTCCTTGTTTTGCCTCTGCTTTCCTCTTCCTTTCCTTGACCCCTCTCCTTCTTGGTTGTTTCCATGGCTATTTTTTGCTATTTTTACATGCTGCTGGGGCTGAGGATGCCCACGGTGTAAAATATGTTTATTTACATATGCAACTAAAAAGAATGAAACACGTATCTGTTCTGAGGGATACTCATCCAGCCCCTTGACGTAACAGCAGGAAATTTAGTCAGCGAAAGATCAGAGATACAAGTTTAGAGTCATCCTTGCCTTTAAATTAAAAAATGCAAAGCACCATGAACTTGATAGGGTACCAAAGGTGTCCAGCCCAGAGGCAGGTCGGAGTTAGCAATCATCTAGTGAGCAGTTACAGGACCACTAACCAAATGAATTTAGGTTGATTTTTTTTTTTAACTTCCCTTTTGGGGCCAAATCCATTTTTTTTAATTTATTTATTTATTTATTTTTGGTTGCATTGGGTCTCCGTTGCTGTGCGCGGGCTTTCTCTAGTTGCGGTGAGCGGGGGCCGCTCCTCGTTGCCGTGCTTGGGCCTTTCATTGTGGTGGCTTCTCTTGTTGTGGAGCATGGGCTGTAGGCGCGCGGGCTTCAGTAGTTGTGGCACGCGGGATCAGTAGTTGCGGCTTGTGGGCTCTAGAGCGCAGGCTCAGCAGCTGTGGCGCACGGGCTTAGCTGCTCCGTGGCATCCTCCCGGACCAGGGCTCGAACCCATGTCCCCTGCATTGGCAGGCGGGTTCTTAACCACTGCGCCACCAGGGAAGCCCCCAAATCCATTTCTTAAAAGAACAAGTTTTTTCCTTCATTGTCTAACTGTATCCATTTTGGCTCAATGAGGCCATTTTATCAAAAGAGAACGAGCACAACTGCCAGTCGGTCGTAAGAACTTTCTTCATTGACAGTAACACCCAGAGAATGCGAACCTTGTGGGGCAGCTCCTGTGCGCCCAGTGTGTGCTGGTGTGGATTTGGCGAAGGATGTTGAAGGAATCGCAGAAAAAAAGGAGAGCAGTGGGCAGGAAGGCAGTGAACATCGCCCGCCCCGGGCACCACCCAGCTCTGGAGTCGTCCCAGAAGCCCTCAGGTCGGATATAGTGACCTGCGGGCACCCACCTGCCCAAAGTCACATAGAGAGGAAGCGGCAGAGTAAGATGAAGTGATCTCCCCACACGCCCTCAAACCTACAAGGTTGAAAACGCAGCTGAGGAGCTCCCATTCATGGAACACCCAGAGAGCCCGCCAGACGTTATCTATTAATAATGCTGACGTTGGGGGCGAAATTGAACCATCTCATCTTGACTTGGTCTAGGAATGAAGGCAGAGTCTAGCTTTATCTATAACAGGTTTTTTTGTTTGTTTTTTTTTTTGTGGTACGCGGGCCTCTCACTGTTGTGGCCTCTCCCGTGGCGGAGCACAGGCTCCGGACGCGCAGGCTCAGCGGCCATGGCTCACGGGCCCAGCCGCTCCGCGGCATGTGGGACCTTCCCGGACCGGGGCACGAACCCGCGTCCCCTGCATCGGCAGGCGGACTCTCAACCACTGTGCCCCCAGGGAAGCCCCTATAACAGGTTTTTAAGTGGCTCTCTGAGGTTGGTTGGCCCGAGATCTCAAGTCTTGCATGTCTGACCCATTTTACCTTCCCATTTTCCTTCCCGCAGATTGACAAATACCAAGTGTGGGAGTCCGCCTAGGTCTTGTGAAACCTCTCATTCTCCAAATGAGTATCATTCCCCGGGTGACGCAATCCACTTTTGTGAAAGAGATGAAAATATTGGAACTTTTCAAAACTGGTTAAAAGTTGGGAAGATTTGCCGTGAAAAATGTTGTAAAATGCAAATTCCCACACAGCTCTTCTCATTTATTTTAGTCTGGTTATATTTGCAATCCGTGGTCTTCCTGGCAGGAATCTGAGAGGCCACCTGCTCCTCTCAGAGGAAAAAACATTCTGTTTCAAGGCCGAGAGAAGGAGGGATGTGAGTGAGGTTTGCTCTGGTCACAGCTTCTGTAGCTTGATGATTGCACAAGCTCCTCCTGTATGACGCTTGATTAAAATTCTTGATGGCTTTGGTAATCGCCACAAGGCTAAGAGAATCGAATGTTCTTGAACTTGTTCCATACTCATAATGTATCCAGTAACCATGTGTAGTAATCAGACAGATTCTCCAAACACGCAGCCAGCTGCATTTCTAAACTTTAACAAGGTTTGTGTGCTGCCTGGTCCTGCAGCCTTGTTCCCCAGCCAGCCAGGAGAGTACTTTCCATTTTCATTCATTCCTATAGGGCACGTTGGTTATATAAACCTAATCTTCTATAAATCCTTTGGAGACCAATTTGTATAAGTAATCAGAGTGGGAAAGTGCCTCAGCAGATGAGAAACAAATAAGATTTTAGATGTTTTCTGAACATTAATTCACTTCTTGGATCTCGAAACTTTGGTCAAGTGGAAACTTTTGTCCCTCCCTCAGCCCCCAATGTCACGTAAGCTAGAATGAGGAGTCAAAGATCAACTTCCATTAACTCCAAAGGCGGTTAAAACAACAACTATAGTAAGACAAGTACCATTCCCTAGGTATTCAAACATGTATTCAGAATTTCAGTTAGAGAGCAGAAAGTCCCAGTGTTTTACATAATCTCCACTAACCTGATGTCTGGATCCTGGAGTGTGTTCCTCCTTTGTCCTTATTTTTATAAAAAACACAGACACAAAAAACAGGTTGATTATCATTATGATTATCATATCATCTTCCAAAGGGGGAGAAGATCGTAACTATTGCAACCTTCATTTTACTCTTTATCATCGGTTAGATTAAAGAAAAATCCCAATTCCGTTTCCATAAATAGAAGAAAAGAGTTATTCAGAAAATGAAGTGTTTATAATGATTGATCTCAATTCTGCTCCCTATAGGAAATTACCTGTTCACGTGCACGTATTCTGAGTTAGTCATTTTTTTTTTTTACATCTTTATTGGAGTATAATTGCTTTACAATGGTGTGTTAGTTTCTGCTTTACAACAAAGTGAATCAGTCATACATATACCTATGTTCCCATATCTCCTGCCTCCCACCCTCCCTATCCCACCCCTCCAGGCGGTCACAAAGCACCGAGCTGATCTCCCTGTGCTATGCGGCTGCTTCCCACTTGAGTTGGTCATTGAGGCTTCATGAGTTGAACACTTTGGCCGGCATTCTGTTTTGTAAGTTTTAGCAGAGAACTGTTTAAGAGGGAAAGAAAGTCTCACAAGTAAATTTATATTAGAGAAAAAAAAGGCAGATGTAGCTCTTGGGGCTTCCAATGCCTCTTAACAGAAAACATCTGCTGGACTTCCTGAATTTTTCTAAGACCTTGAGAAACACACCCACGCGTTTCCAACTTTTTTCCTAACCATCAAGTTGGCTTAGCAGGACTCAGTTTTGGACCTGACTGATCCGCTTTTTATAAATTTCTCATCCATTTGTGTATTCCATAGATAGGTGCTGATTGCCTGCTGTCAGTCTGGGGGTTGGGGGCGAAGCAGAGAAGAGATTTATGGGTCGGAGCGTTGTCAGAACTAACACCTAATCTGTAGATGAGGGTTGGTTTGGGGCTTTTGCCTAAGGGAATCAAACAAGCTCACTTTAGTATAATCCATGTCTTTTTTTTTTTTTTTTTTGCGGTACGCGGGCCTCTCACCGCTGTGGCCTCTCCCGTTGCGGAGCACAGGCTCCGGACGCGCAGGCTCAGCGGCCATGGCTCACGGGCGCAGCCGCTCCGCGGCATGTGGGATCTTCCCGGACCGGGGCACGAACCCGTGTCCCCTGCATCGGCAGGCGGACTCTCAACCACTGCGCCACCAGGGAAGCCCCCGTGTCTTTTTAAATGAATAATATAGTAATTACAGTCGCATGAAGTACAACATATGTCATACAAGTTTCACGAAGGTGTTTGCCATTTAAATTCAAGGGAACCTAATTTGATGTGTTTAGAAAGAGACAATAGAGTTTTGTTTGTGTGTTTGCCTGCCCATGGGAACTAAAACAAACAAGACTTATTTTTAAAAAGCTTCTACAAAGTTCGCATTCTGTTTTGGGAAAACGTTCGGCTCTGTTAAAACCGGACTTTGTCATGCTCATCTCAGACACCCCAAGGTAATTCACCCAGTTCCTACCAGCATATATTTTGAAGGATTCTCTTGGTCTAAACAGTCTTCTGCTGTATCTCTGAATCAGTTACTGTTCAAGGCAAAAAAAAAAAAAAGTATAAGGTAGCAAAACATATAATCATGGCGTGTTTCGATTTCCCTTATTTAAGCTAATTACCCTTTTAAGGTAAACTTTCTGGGTCAATGCAGCTCTTCAGATCCGGACACATATGTGAAGGCTCTGCCCTTCCTGTAAAATGCAAGACTTATGAAAGTCATTATATTTTGAATATTCCTTGATTCAACAAACACGCTGCCACCCACTGGGTGTAAGAGACCCTGGTATGGGCTGGAGATGCAGGTTTGAGTAAGGCATGGCGGCCACCTGGACAGCAGGTATCACCTGGCAGAGAGCAGAATTCTCCTTCCAGAGGTGCAGGGTGTGGCGTGTGCAGGCTGCACGTACCTGCCCTGGCGTGAGGGCTCGAGGAGGGGCAGCTGTGTCACCAGGGCAGGCCCTGGGACGGACTCACCTTGGCGAGCGTGTGTGATGGGAAGACCAGGGCCGAGAGGTGGGCGTCTAAGGCAGCAGCATTTAAGGAGCCGAGAAAGAAACCCCCGAAAGGACAACAGAGAACAAGGGGCAGAGAGACGGGGACGGGAAACACAGTTGTCCCCAGGAGGAGAGTGCAGCATCTTCACCCCAGGGAGGGAAGGATGGAGTGGAGACCGTTGTTAAAGCAGTGGGTTTAAAGAGAAAGGAGAGGGGCTTCCCTGATGGCGCAGTGGTTGGGAGTCCGCCTGCCGATGCAGGGGACGCGGGTTCGTGCCCCGGTCTGGGAAGATCCCACATGCCGCGGAGCGGCTGGGCCCATGAGCCATGGCCGCTGAGCCTGTGCGTCCGGAGCCTGTGCTCCGCAACGGGAGAGGCCACAACAGTGAGAGGCCCGCGTACTGCAAAAAAAAAAAAAAAGAGAGAAAGGGGAGTTGGCTGGTAGCTAGCGGGAGGTGTGGGCTGTAGGCATTAGAAAATTCCTGTAAAATCCAAACACAGCAGATTAGTTCAGAGATCAAAGCGGTGAATTGTGGCTGGGAAATGGCCTTTGTTCAGAGGAGCAGCAGGGAGTGAGTGCTGGCCGGTGCCCCAGGGGTGCAGAGGGAGGGCGGGCCTGGTGATGTGGGCTCTTTCAAGGACCGGGCACTGCGGAAGCCTGGGGCCTCAGGTCTGTGTCTCGGAAATGCACGCTGGACGGTGCCAGGCGGGACTCCCAGCGAGGAGGGCTTGGGACGGCCAAGGCTGGGACGGCCGCCTTCCTTGGAGGGCCCAGCACTTTTCCAGGGGGACGAAAAGACAAGCTAGAGGCCCTGAAGCGGGGCTGGAGCTCACGGCTGGGGGGACGGGGTGCTGTCGAGGCTCACACACCTGCTTCTCTCCCCTCGTGGGCAACCGTGGGCACCTCTCGTGTTCAGACATGGCACCTGAGACTGAGGAGCGTAACAAGTCCCAGTGGAATAATTTGTCTCATTTTTCCCCTGTTTTTTTTCTTCTGGAGTTTTTTAAGAGGGGAGCAAGCTAGTGGCCTCTGGTGTCCATGCCCAAAGTGTCCCAGAGAACTTCCCAGAAGCAAGCTGGGGTTGCCTGTCCCTCTTGTGGTCTCTGGCCAGGAGCTTGGGAGGGTGAGCTGAAACGAGCTGAAGGAGTGGCAGTCTGTTCGTCGCTGGGAATCATTTTCTGGTGAATCATTCTGCCAGGGGACACCATGCCAGCCTCTCAGTGGTCAAGTCTATGCCCCTGAATCTTTCCTGCACGTCAGAGCTCAGCTTCCAAGAAAGTGCTACTGTTTTCATGACAAATGGCTGAAAGAAATCACTACCGTACTGAGCAGCTAGTAAATCGATGACAGCATTAACCATAAACCCCAGATGTAAACCAGATAGTAAATTGTCATCTGTAGGCAGCAATGTATCTGAAATCAGAGAGATACGTAAAGGGCCTGCAGAAGCGGATGCATCATCACTGTAGACATTTACGGCTTCCTTGATCTACCCGGAAATGGGGAGCAGTGGTGTATTCACCGAGCATTCATTGGGTGCAGGACCCTGCACGGCGCTGGGTGTACATTCAAAGATGTACATGTTGTCTGGTCTTAAAGAAGTTACAGCGGATCCAGGAACGTACCAGGAAACTAGCAGAAATGTACCGCATAAAATCCAGTCTGCATATGGACGCAAGCTGCTCTAATGTAAAACCAGGTCCCTCCTGGGGCACATTCCAGAGAGAGTCAAATCCCTGGGGATGAGCTTGTAAGGCCACTGTGATCCACTTGGAAATTAGAAGTGGATGCTTGGTGGTTCAGATTTTTTTGTAATTTATAGATAAGCCAAGATGCTTTCCCTGCTACACTGCTACAAGCTAACTTCCAGTTGAGTCCGTATTTTGTTTATCTCATATATTTTTCTCCTTTCTGTATTCTTCACACCTTCTAAATGTATATATATACACACATATTATATATGTGTGTGTATATGTATATATATAATATGTGTGTATATATATAATACATACATAGGCCCCTCAGCGGTCGTTCTAACTTCATTGATGATCAGGACACACTTGAGGGCACGTGAACCACTTGGTTCGATCTTGCTGAAGGTGAAGGGCTGAGTCTTCGCCGGCTCTCGTTAAGCCTTCAGGAGCTCCTTAGAGACGGCCGATGCCCTAAGAGGCGACTGCTGTCCACACAGGCACCCACACCACCTCCCTCTTCCTCTGATCGGGGAAGGTTGGGAAGAGAGCAGAGCCATCACGAGCCAGTGCTTCTCCTTGATACAGGGCACCTCTGTCAACTCACCAGAAGAAAGGGAGCAAAGGCCAGTCTGGGGAGAGGCTGGGTGCCAGCCAGCTCTGGAGATGGGGGGCACAGGGCAGACCTAGGATGCGGTTGGGGGAATCCAGCGACCCAGACGGAGGGCTGGGAGGAGATGAGACCAGGAGCCCCCGAGGCCAGTGCCAGGAGGCCCTGGCGCCACGCCCGTTGTGAGCGGAGGGTTCAGTGTAAGCAGAGGACTGCAGCGTCCCCACTGTGTGGGCTGGGATCTAGGTGCAGGTACTGCAGGGAGCGGGGTGAGGGGCAGAGGCGGGGACGGGGCAGGGCTGGAAGAAATGGATTAACAAGCTCCTGTGAGGGTGCTGAGTCCACAGTGACCGTGGGGTGTCAGGCACACAGACGGGTGGAGAGAGGGTAGGGTGCCTGCTGGGAAGCATCCCTGACGCAGCTTGCAGGGAACGAGAGGCCTCACCCCAGAGCTCCTGGGAAAGAAGAGCAAATGTAAACCCATGAGAAAACCAGATTTTACAGCTCGGAAACCAGGGAAGGAGGCCGAGTAAGACGCCAGGGTGTGCAGAGAAGCCCCACAGAGCCCGGTCCAGGACAGGAGCCCGTCTGCAGAAGGCAGGGGCCAGGACGTAGACTGCGAGGGTCCTGCCCGTCGAGGGGAGAGATTGTCCATGCAGAAGCAGCTGACGTGGGCTCGGGCCAGTGGGAGATAGGAGGTGACTTCGGAATGTGTTCAGGTTCTACTGGGGAGCAGAGAAAATGCTTCCTCGAGTCACGGAACCGTACTCTGAGACTCAGGGTCAGAGCAGCTGGGGGGCTCCCTCCCGCCATCTCTCTCCCCGAGTTCCGCCGTCTCCCTCTCCCTGACTGAGGCGACGGGCATCACCACCGGTGCATACAGCACCAGCCCGCTAAGTGCCCATCTAGGCCGTGGTCGGATCACGGCCCTGTAGGAGAGAGGAAGAGGACTGTTTGGGTGTCGAAGGCCTTCCACGTGGCCACACACAGGCGCAGAGAGAAATCCCCAGAATCCCTCCCTGCGTAGCTGCTGCACAGCTGCATAGCGTGGGCAACTAGCACGGCCCCAGGAGGCCACGGCGGTGGTGGAGAGCGAGATAGCCACACACACAACACACGCAAAGGGGAACGTCTTACAGAGACATCCAGGGTAAGGCTTTCTGGGGCTTAATCCCACCCAGAAGCTGAGCGCCTAGCTTGTGATGGATAAAGCACACTGTGGATGTTCTAAGCCCCAAAGGCCGCGAGCATTTACCCTGCTAATCACAGCTCCAGGTCTGTATCTTCACTCTCCGCATTTGCCCCGTTGATGAAATGAGCCGTGAGCATCTTCGCTTTTGCCAGAGGTGGCGCTTTAAGGTCTTCGTAGGAGCGCAGATGCACGGGAGGCGTGTCGGGGGGGAGCGTGACGCCTGGAAACACAGGTGTCTTCAGTCGCCGCCTTCCATTTTGTAGATGAAACTGCTATTTATTTTTCCTTCCACAAATGCAGTGGAGAAGAACCCATGTTCTGGAGGTTGTTTTTGCCCCGTGTCATGAGAACAGGACGCAGCTGAGTCATTGCTCTGGAATGGATGTTAATGTCATTTGGTTTCCTCTCGCCCAGGACCCCAGGTCTCATGTCTGGACAAATGAGCCATCCATTATCTTTCCACCAGACTGAAAAAAGATCAATTTCTCGTGGTTTGTTGTTCTTTGTTTTAATTGCGGATGTGTGTTCAGTGTCCGTCCAAATAATCACTCTGACGGGGCGGGGAGTCGTAGGAGGGGAAGTTCGGGATGTCCAGATAGCCATCTGCTGGGGCAGACGCACCAGGAAGCACCGGCCCTTTGTGGACGGTGTTTAACCCTGACAGTGGGCTGGAACCTGCAGCCCTCGCCTCCCCGGCAGCCCAGGGATGCAGGGATGCTGCCATCACGGGGCTCTGACTGGTCCATATCTCCAGAGCTTTCACCTGTGCCCTGGGTATTATTATTGATCACGTCTTGCAACAGTTTCCAAAACATTAGATACTTGTAAGCTGTGAGTAAAGAAGGCTGAATTTTGATCTGGCTTTACTGTCTGCCGTTTAACCTTTCCCAATATCAGACTTCACGGGCGACATGGGTTGTGAGGAATTAAGGACCTTGAACACCAGGCTGCTCTGCCATTGACTGGTCATGTTACCCTGTCCAGGCTGCTTCGGGCTTGGAGACATCGTATTCAAAGCTGGGCTAGAGCTTTCTCCAGGAGCTGTTCCCAACATTATAATTTCATGTGTCCACAATCACATACATGTTTAGGTACCTTCGGGTGGTCTGACATCTTGAGGGGATCTTCCAGCTCTGCACCAATATAGTCCCTGCCATTTGTAGACTGCCAGGATCCAACAGCCCCATACAGTGAAGGGGCAAAGAGGCCCCCGTCGCCACCTGATCTAAGGGCTTCTGCCTGCAGTGCTAACATTGCCGCCACTTCTCTGAGACCCTTATGTGCATGCTTCCCACCGCCATCTTCTCATCTCTTTCCTTCAGCCACTCCCAACATCAAACTAAAAGTCACTTCTAGGGGCTTCCCTGGTGGCGCAGTGGTTAAGTGTCCCCGCCTGCCACTGCAGGGGACACAGGTGTGAGCCCTGGTCCGGGAAGATCCCACATGCCGCAAAGCAACTAAGCCCATGCGCCACAACTACTGAAGCCTGCACTCTAGAGCCCACGAGCCACAACTACTGAGCCCGCGAGCCACAACTACTGAGCCCGCGAGCCACAACTACTGAGCCTGCGAGCCACAACTACTGAAGCCCGTGCACCTAGAGCCCGTGCTCCTCAACAAGAGAAGCCACCGCAATGAGAAGCCCGCGCACCACAACGAAGAGTAGCCCCTGCTCACCGCAGCTAGAGAAAGCCCACGTGCACAGCAACAAAGACCCAACACAGCCAAAAATTAATTAGTTAATTTTTTTTAAAGTCACTTCTAGACCCTTTTATTTTGTTCACAACCAAATAGCCACCAGTTCTGACACTTCCCTGCCCATCAGGAGTAGCCAGGGGCTGCGTACCACCTTCTGTTCCTTAGCTCATCTGCTTCTGAGTTTGCTGCACAGAGCCCTCTTAGCCACAATGGCCTTCTCCCACCATAAACTTGTTCTCCCAGGAGGTGTATGCTTAAGTTTTCAATAGCTTCCCCATATCTGAAAGCTTATTCTCTCAAACATCCAGAGAAACCCTTTGTTCAGGAAATGTGTAACGATTCCGTCTTTTTACCATAAAACACCGCCACCAGCATTCAGAAACGATCAGATCTTTCTACTGTAATCCTTCTTCAACAACATATTGTTCATGGGAGCGGGAGGGAACGCAGGTCAGAGACCCGTCTCATTGTCCCGGGAGTGTGCTGATAGCTCCGAGTTTCAGCCTGCAGCCCCAGGGCCGTCCTTACATACCTTTTGACCAGAGTTACAGAACTGCCTTGTTTGAGTTTCACCTTCTCTTTCTGGCTCTAGTCACTTTCGAGCAGAAGGGGGATTAATGAGCCGTGAAGTGGTCCCAAACTGAGCAGCATCGGGTTAAAGCAGAGACACGGGGTTTTTAGAGAATCGCTGAAGGATTGCGGTTGGCTCAGTTTTGTCTAGACTTTCCATGAACCCAAGCCTGCATCTGTTTGTTTTTGCAGTTTGTCCATCTCTTTTGGGCTTGATTAGAGCTTCGTGAAGATCCATAAAAAGATATATTCGAGGTCCACGGTCATACCCATGACTCAGGGGAGGTTCAGGTGGGTGGTGACAACAGCCTTTGGAATGTTCTAGAAAGCTGGGTATGAATCCCCTCCTCGACAGGCTGGCTGAGGGACCTCCACCACCTGGTATCTCTGTTCCCCTACTTATAAAATAGACCTAAGAACAGACCTACCTCACAGAGGTGTTGCAGGGATTACGTCATTTTACTGTTGGAAAGTGCTACAAACAGTAAACGCTCTGGTCTGGAAATGTTAGTTGCTCTTATAACCTCGTCCCACACAGGGGTCAAATCCAATAACTCGATCGCTATTTCTTGGACCTCTGCACTGGGTTTGGGTTTAAAAGGCCCTCAAATATCTATCTATCTGTGTCTATATCTGTATCTGTATTTAGAACACATTCCTTTGAGCAAGTCAAAAGGGAAGGGAATTATCAAATAATTAATTACTGAGTTCACTCAACCACCCTGCGAAGAGAAAAATGAGCTTTGATAAGCTCTTTAGACAACATTGGAATTCCGCAGGCAAAATTTTCGTCAGAATTTTCCCCATGGGAGGCTAGCTCCCCATGACAAATGTGGAGCCTGCCCTCTGATCCACCGAGGGGGGTCATTCTAACCCCAAACGATTGCAAAATCTTGGACTTTGCAAAGCTGTCTGAACCGAGGGTGGGGTGGGCCCTTGTCCCAAAGAGCGCGACTGACTGCCACCTAGTGTTGGCCACCAGAACTGCAAGGTGTTCCTCAGACTGGGAGAATCAAAGTAATAAGAAGGCGTCTTTTGTCGATATAAAGTTAAAATTTATTTTAAAACCGAGACCTTCGGCAAGCGTGGAAAATCTTCCTTTTATAGGTTTGCACAGACCCACTTTGGCAAACTCGCTCCTTTTCTCCGTAACCTTTAACCCTCCTGAGTCACGGTAGGTGCGCTAAACAGCTTATCTCTGACAATCGTGCTCAGAACAGCCTGGTTGAAATATTACCAGGACTGAGCCTCCTGGAGATGGGAGCCCTGCATTCCAAAGCCCTTGCCTCATTTCCTATCTTGATTTTGGCAGACGGTGGATGTGTTATTTATCTTCCTGGTCGTGAGCATCCTAGAGGCCTGGAAAGCCATCTGTCTGACAACACAGATAAGACCAGACCATCCACTAGAACCGACACTCAGAAACCCCACAGATCTGGCGCAAAGAGTCGACAAGACCTGGGGGGGGATGTATTCAGGTGACTCAAGGAATTGAAGGGAGAGAACAAGAAGGCCACAGTTGTACCCACTGAAGCTCTGCCTTGGAAGTGCTTCAGAAATCATGAGCTCATAATGGTCTAAAAACAGAAGACTCTGGTCTTCTGCTTCCATGTGGGAGGAACCTGCATGTTGTCATGGGGCGGAGCTGGATGACCTCAGAGCCATAATTCATTCATCTAACGGTCCTGAGCACATTCCAGGCATCAGATGCTGTAGCAGAGGCTGGGACGGGGGCTTGGATGAGGCCTGGTCCCCGCGGGCTGCACACTGAGTACTGTGTTTGGAGCAAGCTTTTCAAGCCCCTGGTCTAGGTTCAGGGTCAGGAAAACGTCCCCAGAGACTTGAGCCACAGCCTCTAGAGCCCCCAAGAGCCCAGACCAGGACGGCAGGCATGTGCAAAGGCCCTGAGGTGCAGGGGCCCTGACCCAGTGCCAGGAGCTCAGTCCTCCTGGGGCAGAGACACGGCAAGCCTGGCTTCCCTGACGCGGGCTGGACAGGCGGGACACCTGCAGACGAGGTATGCAGACGAGATGGATCCCTGAAACCTGATGATAGATCTGATGTGGAAGGTGAGGGCGAGGGAGAAGAGGAACCGTGAATGGTTGCAGAACCTGCAGTTGCTGGGAAAGACCCCTCACAGGTGGGCCACCTGCACCTGCAGGAAGAGACCACTCAGGTGGGCTTCAGATGGTTCTCTCCTTGGAGAGAAAAAAAAAATACTATAAGGCATTCACATAGACTCAGGCAGTTTTAGAATCACCGGAATAATGTCACTGAGCTTTAGAAAGAAAAAGTATTGTAAATGCTGGAAATACAGGAAGATTCCATCCTGAAGCATGTGGCTGGGCTGCGGTGCCTGTCCACATGGGGAGACTCAGGCAGCGCTCTGCTGAGGGGCCAGGGAGGGACCCCTGGATTTTACAGCTAGAGGGGGTCTTGGTGGCATCTCTGCACATTTCCCACACCCGAGAGTAAACCCTCAGAGGGTCAGCAGTGGTGAGCCACCCTGACCATCGCAGGGAGCACCCAGTGTGCAGGTGGAGGGGATGCTGGGAGGGGTTCCCCGCAGAAGGATGGGCAGAGTGACAAGGGGGCTGCACCTCCCCGAGCTGTTCCCTTATCTGTTCCATGTGAGAAGCCTGACTGTGCATCGAAATTGCTTGGGGAGCTGCTTAAAAACAGAGATTCCCAGGCTCCACCCCTTTCCACTCGCAAGCTGGTAGACCAGAAATTCTTCAGGCGCCAGACTCTCCCCAGCTGATGCTGTGCCGGCCAGCCAGGACCGGTCCTGGGACAGGAGCCATTCCTGAGTGATCTTCTCAAGCTCTGAGGAGCCTCCGTTACCTGGGATCTTATTAAGATGCAGACGGGATTCAGTGGGTGGTCCCAGGAGCTCCCAGGGAAGCTCATGGCCCAGAGGCTTCCTGAAGTCCCTTCCAAACCTGATATTTTATGAAGCCTCTGGGAAAGTACTAGGCTATCAATGGTGAAAAGCAGAGAGGTAAATTTGAAAAGCGGCGTAATGTTGGTCTAATTTAACGTGACTTTTATTCCCTATAAGAATCTTGCTCAAGCAGAAGCTGGTGTTTCTGTACCAGAAAGACAGGCATGCATCCTGTACAACAATGTAGGATATTGCTGAAGAATACTGTAGAAGAGAATGTTCTTTTACAAAAATAAAATGAAGTCCATACAATAGGTAAAAACTTTGGGGCTGATTTTCTCTTTAGTTTCTGTACAGTAGAAATTCGTTAACTATCTTGTTTCCTGCCTCAGTGTGGTTCAAGGTAACGTGCTTGCCCCACAGAGATCATCCCTTCTCATCCCTGCCTTTGAGGCCCTTTGCTCTGAGATCACATTTCAGACCTGATATCATGTTCGTACTGGCCCCCGCCCCCCCAGCCCCAGGCCCTCCTGCCCTCGGACCTCACATTCGTAAAGAAGTTGACTGTGGGTGGTTTGTCTTCGTGGAGAAGAGCAAAGGCACCAAAGTTGTGGTCACAATCCCGGTTGACTCTGAGCAACCCGTATGACAGGGGCTCACAGGGGGCTGGACCGCCAGTTTTCATTGCAGAGGGATGTCCAAGAACCAGTAAGGATGGTGCTACAAGTGGAAACTCTGAGCCCTGCACTGGATCCAGCATCAGCAGTAACGTGGAAGGAGCGAGATTAAAACCATAACGTGTCAGCTCTGCAGAGCTCTTAGGACAGCTAAGGGAACAAGCTGACGATACCAAGTGCTGACAAGGACCTGGAACTCTGGTGCATTGCTGGTGGGAACACAAAATGAAACAGCCAGTCTGGAAAACAGTTCTGCAGCTTTATTTTTTATTTACTTATTTATTATTTATTTTAATTGTGTGGGTGTCCTCCTATGACTGGGTCCCCCTGGAGTTTTTTTTTTCTTTGACTGCGTTGGGTTTTCATTGCTGCACACAGGCTTTCTCTAGTTGCGGCGAGCGGGGGCTGCTCTTCATTATGGTGCGCGGACTTCCCATTGCGGTGGTTTCTCTTGTTGTGGAGCACAGGCTCTAGGCGTGCGGGCTTCAGTAGTTGTGGCGCTCAGGCTTCAGTAGTTGTGGCTTGCGGGCTCTAGGGCGCAGGCTCAATAGTTGTGGCTTAGTTGCTCCAAGGCATGTGGGACCTTCCTGGACCAGGGCTCGAACCGTGTCCCCTGCACTGGCAGGCGGATTCTTAACCACTGCGCCCCCAGGGAAGCCCCCTGCAGCTTTATTAAAGTTAAATGTACTCTGACCGTAAGACCCAGCACTCTCATTCTTGAGTGTTTACAAAAGCATGTCCACACATACCAAAAAACCATGCATGAATGATTTTAGCAGCCCAATTCACATTGACCAAAAACTGGAAACGATTCAGATGTCCTTCAGGGAGTGAATGCATAAACATCGTGGTGATGGGATACAACAGAGCACTCCTCCGCGATAGAAGGGATCACCCTGTTGATACAGCAAAGGCGGTGGATCTCAAACGCTGAGTGAGAGAAGCCGACGCCAGAGTTGTGACACCGAGTGATTCCATCTGTGTGACCATCTGGGAGAGGCATGACCATGAGACTAGAGGAGGACCAGTGATGGACAGAGGTTGGGGAGGGGGCTTGACCACAAGGGGTGGCGGGCAGCCCAGTGACTTGAGCTGATGCTACTCGGACCATCTGTGTGTCCAGACTCACAGAACTACATGCCAAAAAAGTGGATTTCGTTGCATGTAAATGTAAAAATAAGTTTTGAAATCCAGAAGAGGAAATGAAAAAAATATGTAACTTTCATGAACGTACAAGAACAGAAAAGTAGGTTAAAGCCAAGGAAGGAGGAGGAGAAGTAGTCACCCCTTTTCTCAGGATGGGGAAGGTGGAGCTTGAGTTAGAACTTGACGTTTTCAGGAACATTTCAAATGCAGAGGACCAGGAAAAGAGGCCTGCGCCCAGCAAAGTTGGAACCCTCCCTAGCTCTTAATCTTTTTTCCTTTGTTGGCCGATTTTTTTTTCCATAACAGACCAACTTAATATGATACCAGCCTCGGGCATATTCTTCTTTCGTGTGACTGTGTTTAGTCTAAATGGAAAGGAGATAGAACTGTTGGTTCCGTTCCTGGTCTGTGCCACGATGCTAAGAGGTCCCTCTCCAAGGCCGCCCGCCCGGTGGATCATCTCGGCGGGGAGGCCGACGTTTGGAAGGCCACACGGTGCTTCTGCTCACTCTTCCCTCCAGGGGCTGTGTTTCCCGGGCTGCTGGCTGTCCCTGGACGCAGGGCAGTGACAGAGACAGGGTGTCATGACACGGTCTCCACTGCGCACGTGAGATGATCTAAGAATACAACCTAAGAGAACGAGTGAGAGGTTGGCATGTGCAACTCACACATGAAAATTGATAGTCTACAATTGAGCCCATGAATATCGGCCGCAAACTGTTTTCATTACCAATCGTCTTTTTTTTAAATTAATTTTTATGGGAGTAGAGTTGATGTACAATGCTGTGTTAGTTTCAGGGGTACAGCAACGTGATTCAGTTGTACATATAGATATATCCACTCTTTTTTTTTTTTCCACTCTTTTTTAGAGTCTTTTCCCATCTAGGTCATTACAGAGTATCTAGTAGAGTTCCCTGTGCTCTACAGAGTGTCCTTCGTATCTATTTTATGTATAGTAGTGTGTGTATGTCGATCCCGATCTCCCAGTTTATCCCACCCACCCCCCCTTTCCCCTTGGTAACCATAAACTTATTTTCTACATCTGGGACTCTTTCCGTTTTGTAGATAAGTTCATCTGTACCCTTTTTTTAGATTCCACACACACGCGATGTCATATGATATTGTCTCTGTCTGACTTCCTACACTCAGTAGACAGTCTCTAGATCCATCCACGTTGCTGCAAATGGCGTTACTTCGTTCTTTTTTATGGCCGCGTCAGCTTCTTGTAATCCCAGTGACTCCAGAGCTGCCTCCTGTTGTCGCTGTCACTTTCTAGTCACGTCAGCACAGCCTGGGGCCGCCCTGTGTGATAACTCATGATGACGTCAAGGCGACACTCTGGTTGTTGATACTGTCTCCATGCTGTCAGCTGCTCAGTTAGAAAGAGCGTTTCATTGTTTCCCACGTATGGGAGCTTGACATCCAGAGCCCCAGAATCGGCTTCTTCCAGCCCATTCCTTGGCCACCGTTTCTGCTCCCGGCAGCCCTCAGCCCATCCACACCACCTACCTCCGCACCTTCCTGGAGAGCAAGAGGCTTAAGAAGTCCAGTCTGTCTGTTAGGCAAGGCTTCGTCTTTAGGCAGATGAAATGTACTTACTGCCACAAAGCACAGAGGCAATGGAAGGCCTTTCCAGAAAACCAGCTTTTCTGAACTGTGCCAAGGCAGATCACATCCAGACTCTAAAAAGCTCAGCCTCGTGTTGGGCTGAAGCCATTGTGTTCGACTGCCCATGTGCTGCCTATTTTTAGAATAAGGAACAGTTTGCAGACTTCTTGGTCCTAGGGATGGAGAACAAGAGAGAATCTGTCTTTCCTTTGCTTTAAAATGTGAATCTTTCCAAGTCAAATCATTTCAGATAAACTACCCAATAGCATCTTATTACAGGTGACACCCTCTGTTTTTGTTTGTTATGAAAGCCACATATAAGGGAAGGCTTGACATCCTAGGTGTATCTTTTGCTTCTGAATCTGCTTTGGTCCTGACCCACTCCCACCCCTGCCGTCCTGGGGGCTGTGGGGAGGACGGTCCTAATTCCTGCCAGGATCCCGCAGGATCCAGCTTCCACACGAGGAAAGGTCCGTCTTGGTTTCTTCAGGTTTCTTCATTTCACAGGCAGACATTTTTCAGAAGCACCTTGCTAGATGTTTTTAATACGTCATTTTACAAGCATCCTCTCTTCTTCCACTTCTAAATAATATCTAGTTTATAAATTCACTTGTAAGAATGTACTAGAAGGAAGGACTTGGTCCTATGCAATCTGCCTGTGAACTGCAGAGGTGGTCTTCTTAATCTTGGCCTCCACCAGAGGCCAAACTTAAGTCAAGTTTATTGAGGTATAATTTACGTACAATTCCGTGAATATTGGCAAATGTGTCCAGCCATGTAACGACCACCAACGTCATGATATAAAACAGGTCCACGACCCCAGAGTTGCCTTGTGCCCTCTGTAGTCTGTCCTCTCCCTCCGCCCCCAGGCCTGGCACTCGATTCTCTGCTTTCTGTCTCTAGAGTGTCCCCTAGGTGGGATCATAGCACAGTATCGCGTAAACAGGGCGAACAGAACACGGCCTCTGTGTCTGGATCCTCCACTGAGTGCGGTGCCTTGGAGATCCATCCTCACCGTCGTGCACAGAGGATGGCTGTGGTGCTAAGTAGTATTCCATTTCCTGAATGGACCGTCGTTTGTTTATCCACTGATGGAGACTCAGGTTGTTTCCACTTTTCAGCTGAAATAAGTTGAACCACTAGGAACCGTTGCCTAAAGTTCTTCTAGTAAGTGTGTGTTTGGCTTTAGCTGCTCGGGTCTGCGTCCCCAGCAGTGATGAGACTTCAGCTTCTCCGCATCCTTTGCAGCACTGGGCGTTGCCAGTTTTCTCTGTGTGGGTGTGTCAGCCCTTCCAGCAGCCGCGGCTACACCTTCTTCTGGATTTAATTTGCCTTTCCCTAATGACCGATGGTGTTTAACCCCGTTCACATGCCTGTTTTCCATCTGTACCTCTTCTGTGTTGAAGGGTCTGTTCAGATCTTTTATGCATTTTTTCAGTCAGGTTGTT
This sequence comes from Grampus griseus, assembly GCF_964374135.1. Taxonomy (NCBI): domain Eukaryota; kingdom Metazoa; phylum Chordata; class Mammalia; order Artiodactyla; family Delphinidae; genus Grampus; species Grampus griseus. Next base: position 2,722,594 of record NC_139012.1, on the reverse strand, counting down.
CTTTTCTTTATTATTGATTTCTGGGCACTCTTTCTATATTCTGTGTATGTGTCTTGTGACTGTTTCCCTCTCAGCGTGTGGCCTGCTTTCTATTTTAAATGGTATCTTTTGAGGATCAAATGTTTTAATCTTATCAACTTTTTGTCTCTTATGGCTTGTGATTTTCACGTCTTATCAAAGCAACCTTCGCCTAATCCAGTCGCAAAAATTCTTCTCTATGCTTTTCTTCTAGAAGTATTACAGTCTTTGCCCTTACATTTAGGTCTGTATTCCATTTTGACTGATAAATGTTTGTCTCTGGAGCCAGGTGAGGGTCAAGGATTGTTTCTTTACATATGGATGTTGTTTCCCTTATATCAACACTCGCCCTACAATCTGTGTCAGATAATTTCGGAGAGCAGGACAGCAGGATTCCCAGGAGGCCATATAATTCTTATTGAGGAATAAGTGAACTCTTTTATCTGGAGTAGCACCCAGGGCAGAGTCCTGATGGTTTGTCATATATTAGTAAGAAGCGAAGGGGAAAGGTGGCAGAGTTAGCGTCAGCTCTGTCTGTTTTGCCTGGAGCAGGCAGTTGGCCCTATTTACTGATAGTTATTATATGTGTAATATACAGTTCAATACTAACCTTCACATCATCATTAGCTTGGAAGAGGGCGTAACTTCACTCTGCCAGGTGATCAGAAACTGCTCACAAATGCTAACGATTATCCCTAAGAAAGATGACTAATTCTAAAATTTAGACGAACAAATTATTTTCCTGAATCCTAAAAAAAAGGTCCTTTCAGCCCTTTGGGCCATTTGATATGTTCTCAGATGTGTGTGCACAGCTCACGGAATGAGCTGGGACTTGGTCTGGAATCCCCTGAAGGTCACAGAGAGCCACAGCATTGGAAGGAAGGGCTGGGAGGGGAGGGGCCGCCACGGGATGGAGAGGATGTGGGTGTCTGGAGGAGCGCCCAGAGCCCATAAAAGGCGAGACAGGAAGAGTACACTTAGGAAGGAGAAGGGATTTCCTACTATTCAGATGTTGGCCAGGAAGGCATGAAAAGCTTATTCTACCAGGAAAATACTGTACCGTAGATTAAAAGTCCTGATGTGCAGTGAAGCAGGATTGATCCTTGGAAACGTTTCTCTTTGTCGTTCCCTTTTTTACTCCCTTTCCCAGTGCGGGTGTTAAGGCTAGTAAGCTGGATGGCAGCGGATACCTCCTTGGGGTTTTCTGCACGTGAGGTGTGATTTCTCGGGGCCTTGATTGGTCATATCCATCTTCTGCCTTTATTTTTGACGCGGAAGCTGCAGAGGTCTTCAGCCTGTGCACAGATCTATTTTGCCCCTTTTCTCAGAAGTGAAAATTCCAAGTTCATGAAAGCTTAGTGTCTCGGGACTTGAAGTGCATTCCCTCCACAGTAGCGGTATTTAAGCAATGTGTGCTCAAGCCCGGACTCATACTCTCAGCCCGTCCAGACTCCAGCTCCAAAACTAACCCTGGACGTCCCACGCATCCTCCAGGAGTGATGTCCAAAAGGGAGAGGCGCGTGTGCACCCCTCCATCCTAACTGTGACCAAAGTTGGTTCCTTCTTGCCATTGCACTGAAGCATGAGACCAAAAACACTTTGTTAGAAATAGTCTTCAACAAACATAAGTATTAGATTTTTCTCTGCCCAGCTCAGGAAGCCCGACCTCTCTTCTGAGATGCAACCTCACGCTTAAGAGAGTTTTCTTATGAAGACATACCTGTCTCCTTCCGTGAAAACTTCAGGAGGGGAAGGAGGGTGGGGGCGTGCAGGGATTCTCAGACTTCACTGTGCAAAGAACCCGCCTGGTATCGTGGTCAGTGCCGCCCCGGGAGGGCTGGGTGGGCCTGAGAATCTACATCTCCCGCAAGTTTCCAGGTGGCGCTGATGCAGCTCATGGACCTCGACTCGAGCAGCAAGGGTGGCGTGGAAGGTGGACTCCACCCCTGCCGAGACCTAAATGCATCAGTCATCCCTGACCCTAACCCTCCAGACCCCGCTTGTCTCCCCTCTCAAGCGGGGGCGATACCTACTTGATACACTTGTCCTGGGGGTAAAAATGAGAGAAACCATTTTTTGAACCCTTTCGTAGCGCTTCATCCCAGAAGATACAGGAGTACAGGATCCTCCCATTATCCCGTTTCCTAGGAAGTGATACATCTATATGAATCAAGTTCTCTGTGAGCGGGGGGCAGAGCCCATGGGCTTACAGCTCCTTTCCAAATGTCTGCTGGCTTTTGAGAAGTATTTTGTGGAAATACTTTTGTCAAGTATATTGCAGGAATTTTAGGAGCTTTAGAAATTTATGCAAAGACAGTTAAGCTACAGTCCTGTTCTTTCTGGGGTAATTTTTATTTTTAACATCACTTATTACAAAAAGAAAGGAAGAGATGGAAATAACTTTTCCGATCAGGACTTTTCGTCTGAGGCTGGAAGTTGGTAAGGATGATGATTAGTACAGAGGAAAATCCTTTTTGTTACTAATCATTCCAGCTGCTCTTTGCAAACACCCTAGATGCCCTGGTGGGCAGGATATCCTAGGGGAAATCTCATCCCTGATGACCAAAGCATGCATACCAGGGTCCTCAGACCTTGACATAAGGGCCCTTTTAGTCCCAGCAACGCAGGATTTGCACTGAGAGCAAGACTGAGGGACCAGTCCTGGAAGACGAGGGAGTAATTCAGATTCCCTCCAGGCTCTTCCCGGCTTTTCCCTAGAGCCGCAGCTAGAGGGGATTTTGTGAAATAGTTCATCTGTCAGAAGCTCAAGATGAGCTCTTCAGAATGATGCCATTTTCACACCCTCTAGGCTATATATATTTTTAATGGAAAATAACAAGTGTTGGTGGGAATGTAGGGGAATTTCGGACCCTCACACATTGCAGGTGGGAATGTACAACGGGGCAGCCGCTGTAGAAAACAGCCTGGCACTCTCTCCCTCAGACAGTTAAACAAAGTTACCGTGTGATCCAGCCATTCCACTCCTAAGTATAGACCCAAAAGAGCTGAAAGCAGGTGTGAGCATAGAAAGCAGGTAGTGGTGTGTACATGTTCATAGCAGCACCGTCCGCAACTAACGAACTGGTTTATCCACACAGTGGAATCTTATTCTGCCATAAACGTGGATAAAGTACCGACACGTGCTACGACACGGATGACCCTCAAAAACATTATGTTAAGAAGCCAGACACAGAAGGTCATATATCACACATATGATTCCATTCATATGAAATATCCGGAATGGGTAAATCCCATAGAAACCGAAAGCAGATGGTGGTTACCAGAGGCTGGAGGTTAGGGGGATGAGAAGGATGGTAGTGGGTATGGGATTTCCTTTGGGGTGATGAAAGTATTTTGGAGCTCGATAGAGGTGACAGAGAGAGGACATTGTGAATATACCTGAAGCCACTTTAAAATGGGTAGCTTTGTGGTATGGGAATTTCACCTCCATAAAAAGAAAACAGTGAGAGCATGTTCCAGAAAAGGAAAGGCTAGAGTTTTATTCCCAAAGTCAGACTTCCCATCCGAGAAACAAAAGTTAAAGAGAAGTTTACTGACAATGGGAGGAAAATGAGACCATGATGTCATTAGTCACTCTCCCCATCAAAGGGAATCAGGAAACGTTAATGAACTCGAGACAAGGTGAGGCTTTTCCTCACTAAGACGCACGTGTCCCATTTGGGTTAATGGGAGACGGTCCCTCTAGTTGGCGCTAGACAGTCATCCCCTGGAAGAGATGTACATTATGGGCAATAAAAATGACGGTACTAATGAGGAACATTTTATCCCCCAAAGGTTGCTCCCTGTAAGCACGAACCAACTAGGGGCCTCCGATGGTTAGGGGAATTCTGAGGCGTAGAGGCCTGGTCTGCAGTCACAGACAAAACAGAAATGAGCACAGCTGAGGAAGAGCCATAAAAATCTGAATCAGGGCTTCCCTGGAGGCGCAGTGGTTGAGAGTCTGCCTGCCGATGCGGGGGACGCGGGTTCGTGCCCCGGTCCGGGAAGATCCCACATGCCGCGAGCGGCTGGGCCCGTGAGCCATGGCCGCTGAGCCTGTGCGTCCGGAGCCTGTGCTCCACGACGGGAGAGGCCACAGCAGCGAGAGGCCCGCGTACTGCAAAAAAAAAAAAAGCATGTTTGTCCCCAAACTTCCAACAAATGTATCATGCCAAGACCTTAGAAAAGGATGAGCCTGGGATGTCATGTGTCCAAGGTCAGGGCTACCCGTCTTGTACCACAATCCTCCTAACCACTTTTTTCACGTTCTCCAAAGATTCAAATACGCTGGCTTTGCCGTGACACACGATGCGTGTGGTCAGGCTACCCCAGGGGAGCATCTGCTGGTTTCTGCACAGACTGGCCTCTCTGGAACTCGTGCGGGGAGAGCAGAGAATCTACCATCCCTAAAACGCTGACCTGGCCCTGAGGGAGCCCCAGTCTCCCCTTTGTCTGAGGAGGCCGGGGGCCCAAGCTTTGGGGCAGGTCTAAGCCATCTAGCGGGATCGTAACCTCCATCTGTATCCTCCACCCCGAAGACACCTCTTTACTGCTCCCTTCATGCCTGGGGTCCAACATCTAAAGGGAGGGGCAACAGGGTCTCCCCACGCGCTTCCCTCCGATTCTGTCTGTGACATGAAGGCCGCACCTCGTGCCGCATCTGAAATTACTCCCTGTCAGTGGTGTGTGATGTTAAGCACAGATTATAAACATTCTGCAAAGACAGACAAACGTCTTAGCTGCACAGTTTATATAAGAAAGGTTCTTTACAGGCAATGAAAGAGAAGACTAGAAATACTGACTCAGAAGCCCCTTAATCTAAAGACAAGACCAGGATTTGAAGTGTGAGAGCAGATGGGCCTGGCAGAGAAGGGCTCTGTGATGAATAAACAGCACCCACGCGTTTAAGGAGGAGTCGAGCCAGAGTCACTTGGTTGGGGATTTTTTTTAAATTGGGGCTAACCTGGGAGGTTCATTCAAATATAACAGTATTGCATAAGCACAGGAGATTTTTATGGTCGTGAAACTGTTCTTTATGATACTGTTATTTTGGATACACACCATTCTACTGTCATCAAAATCCATGAAATGTACAATACAAAAATTGTACCCTATTACGAATCTTGGACTTCAGTTAATCACATATTGGTTCATCAGCTGTGATCAATTTACCACACGAATGCAAGTTGTCAATAATAGAGGAAACTGTGAGGGAGTGGGGGGCAGTTGGAGGAGCAGAGGGGTATTTGGGAACTCTGCAGTGTCTGCTTAATTTTTCTGTAAACCTAAAACTGCTCTAAAAAAATAAAGTCAATTAATTTAACAAAAAATATTAATATAGAACTAATGCATCAATGAGTTCCAATAATAAGAGAGCTAGGTCCCCCTTTTTAATCTTTTTATTTTGATTGTGGCAAAACACGCGTCACATAAAATTTACCATCTTCATCATTTTTGTACAGTTTGATGGCATTAAGCGTGTTCACATTTTGTGCAAACATTATCACCATCGTCTCCAGAACTTTTCATCTTTCAAAACTGAAACTCTGTCCCAATAAAACTCTAACTGCCCTTTCCCCTCCCCCAGCCCCTAGTCGCCTGTACTGTACTTTCTTCTCTATGAATGTGACTCCTCTAGGGACCTCATGTTGGTGGAATCAGACAGGATTTGTCCCTTTGTGGCTCATTTCACTCAGTGTAATGTCCTCAGGGTTCATCCGTGTTGTAGCCTGTGTCAGAATTTCCCTCCTTTTTTTTTTGTTTTTTTTTTTTTGCGATACGCGGGCCTCTCACTGTTGTGGCCTCTCCCGTTGCGGAGCACAGGCTCCAGACACACAGGCTCAGCGGCCATGGCTCATGGGCCCAGCCGCTCTGCGGCATGTGGGATCCTCCTAGACCGGGGCACGAACCCACGTCCCCTGTATCGGCAGGCGGACTCCCAACCACTGCGCCACCAGGGAAGCCCTCCCTCCTTTTTAAAGGGAATAATGGTCCATTGTGTGGATAGAGCACATTGTGTTTGTCCATCATCCGTCAGTGGATACTGTGCTTCCACCTTTTGGCAATTGTGGGAAATGCTGCAGTGAACGTGGGTGTAGAGTGATCTGTTCAAGTCTTTGCTGTCGATTCTTTTGAGTGCTATCCCAGAAGCGGAATTGCTGGGTCACAAGGTAATTCTGTTTAATTTTTTGAGGAACCACCCTGCTCTTTTCCACAATGACCACACGACTTACATTCCCGCCAACAGAGCACAAGGGTTCCAATTTCTCCACATCCTGGCCAACATGTAATTTTGTCTTTTCTTTTTTTAGAATAATAGCCACCCTGATGGATACGGACGTACATTTTATATATTTCAGAAACCTTTTTTTTTTCTCTCTGTGCGTGCATGCACGCACACTGTGTGTGTGTGTGTGTGTGTGTGTGTGTGTGTGTGTGTGTGTGTGTGTGTGAACAGAAGGAGAGATTCTCTGATCACATAAACATTCAGGGACCACTTTGATAGCTGGATGCCAGCTCCATGTCCGTACCTATTGGATGCATTATACTGAGATGGAGAGAAAATCTTAGAAATTTGATTGGCACTCTCTTTCATACTGAAAGGACTTTTTTTTTAAAGCCAAGTAAGTTTATTCTTTCATCCCAACCCAATATTAGCATTTCACCATAACATCGCTGTAGTAATTTAGGATCATTTTTCCCTCACACTTAATGTTTTTCCCTTTGAATTCTATGGTTTCTCTGTTAGCCGGGAATCGCTTTGTGGTTCTTGTGGCAGAAGGTGGTGGTTTACATGTAATGTTCTCTGAAGATTATAGCTCTTCAAGAATGAAGAGCGTAGCTTCGAAAGCAACATGGTTGAAAATGCTCGTGCACGGTTATGAATTGTGGAAACTGAACGTGTGTTGTTTCTACAGGGCCAGCCAGGGCCAGTGGGCCCACAGGGATACACCGGGCCCCCCGGCTTACAAGGGTTCCCAGGACTGCAAGGCCGCAAAGGTGACAAGGGTGATAGGGGGGCTCCCGGCATCACAGGACCGAAGGGAGACGTGGTACGTACAGTAACTGTCGGTATTTCTCTCGCTGTTTGAAGGGTGGAGGTGTCTTGGCCATCATTAAGTCTGTTTGCCTTCTTTACAGGGAGCCAGAGGCGTTTCTGGATTTCCTGGTGCCGACGGAATTCCCGTAAGTTTTTCATAAGATTAGAATTTTAAAACACTGTACACGTGCAAAACAATACGTTTATGACTTACAGACACATGTCTCGCTAGTCCCCCTTTCTTGTTTATAACAAAAAACTTATGGGGCTACATGTGCGTATTTTTTTCTCGTGGAATCCAGTCAAATATTGGACAGATGGTTTGCTTTGTAAACGTCCTTCTGGACTTGGCTTCAGAATTGAGGCTACTTTGCTAAAACTGGACACTGTTTTGTAGTAAAAAGCTGCAGTGTTGCACAGACGTGCTATAAAAAGCCAGTCTGAACATTTTGTTTGAACTCCAGAACCACCTGAATATAAAGTAGTCCAGCCAAGAGCGGGGCTGTCCTGAAGCTTGTGCTTGGTAGTTACCGCACATAAATGAGAAGACGAAAGGCATGCTTTGTCCATGAGAAAATCTCAAAACGCAATCAAATGTGTTTTTCTAACCTAGTTTACTTTACTTCTTGTGGCATAAGAAAATAAACAAAGCAGCCTGACTCACAGCCTTCTTCACGGGACCCAGGAGCAGATTTCCCAGGGCTGGCTTCCTGCAGATCCCAGCCTCCGGGATAAATGTGTTTATTGCACTTTTAGACCTGCCCATCCCTCTAACCGCTGAAGTTTAAGGACATCTGCCACTGGAACTTCACACACGCAGATGTCTGTGCCCTTAACCCTACACACATGTTGTCTATCACCGTGCTTGTACACGCATGCACGCGCGCATGCGCGCGCGCGCACACACACACACACACACACAGAGGGAGAGAATCCTCAACCCCCCAGGCTATACAAGTGGGACTGCTCCATCGCAGGAGAAAAGGGAGAGGGCACGAGTGGACAGCAGTCACAGGGGATTCATGCTTTTCCTTCAGATCTTTAGCTCCACCTTCAAGGAGGCTTTTGCAGCAGAAGGCAGAGCTAAGGAAAGGAAGCCACACTTGCCAAGACGTGAGACCTACATGGCTGGTGATCCTCTGTGTCACCTCAGTGAGGCCTCGAACAGACACATCAGTGACAACACACAGCTGTGAGCAAATCAGGAAATAACTCTCACATGAGTCAGAATCTTGAGAAATTGGCAGAGTTGAAGAATCCGCAGATTTCAAGGGTTAAACAAATAACAAAAGTATTTCCCTACCAACTGCCTCAAAGGAAATCGCCCGTTTTTAACCTACTTTTTTGGACTCTTTGGATCATTCCTCAGTGTGGTCTCTTCTGGAAGTAGAAGTCCGAGCTTTAGATGGAGTGACATTATGGGAAAATAGTGTAACTGATCTGTATCATGTTTTCATTCGTTTTTCCACTTCATACTCATTTAATATCAGAAGCAAATATTTCGCAAATTAGGGAGGAAATAGTCATCATACGGAGGGGTGATCATGGTGTACCGATAACGGGTCATTTTCTACAGAATGTCAGCACTGCTAAAAACAGTCTCTTTAACTGCCGAAGTCTGATAGATGCTCCACAGTAAGTTAATGTAAATGCCACTTTCGGTATGTAAGCACCTAATGGATGCAGAGTTTGAAGGACCTGACAGTTTTAGCTGTTTAGAAGTCGAATATAGAAAGTGATGTGCAGTAAATCTAAGAATTGTATCATAAATTCTTAGGTCCAGAAATGGACCTAATTAGATGTTGAACACAAGAGGGACATTTAGCTCAACAGAATTGAAATTTTTCTTTGAAGGACAATTTCAAACTAAGACCAGGTTGGCATGCAATTTCAAATGACTTAGATCGATTCTAAGCGTGTCAGAAAGACCAACAGCAGACGGGTCATTCAGGAGGAGAGTAAGGGACTCGGTGGTACGTTTTAATGAAGGCATCATGGAATCCTAACCGTCGTGAGGAGAACACCTGCAGAGCTTGATTTCTGAATTTGAAGGTCAGCTTCTAGAGGTCCCTAAAAACGAGGCCTTTATGTCGAAGACCAAAATGCTGCTGGCTCTCCAATACCAGAGAGATTGTATCTCGTGATGTACAGGGACAATCAGGGTTTCTCTGACCCACCAGAGGGTTGACTGAAAAGCCTACTGGATCTCTTATCTGACGGCACCAGTGAAAGCAATGGCTCTGAACATCGGAAGCAAAGAAATGTGCAAACAAAAGAAAAATTCTGTTTCTCTTATTGTATTTCTTAATATCATTCAGGGTACAGGCACTCTGTGTAGGGCTTGTTCATTTCCTTTGAAACCTTCCAGATTTCTCAAGGTAAACCTAAAAGACAGCCCACTGGCCTCAAAAATCACTCTGGAATATATATTTGGTCTATTGTCAAGAAAACCAAAATTTTAAAGAAATTGTACAATAAGAAATCATATATCTAAACATCTGTCGTGTAAAGAAACAGCAAAACAGGCTCTGGTCTCGTAGTCCATAAACTGTAGATTATTAACCTGACCCCTCCATGTCTCCAGAACCAGATTCACGCGGTTGAGACGCCCAGAGACCTAGCCTGACCCCGAGTTACACGAAAGACACATGTGATCGCATTGCCTTCCTTCCCCCACCCGGCATCCCAGAACACCTGACTTGCTTTCTATTCGTGTTTAAAATCTAAAAAGTCCTGTTCCTGAAGACGACAATAAGTCAATTGACTTATTGAAGAAAGTCAGTAAGGAAATCAGCTCTTCTACCTGCCGCTAAGTCACTGATGAGATCCCTCTGCAGGTGTGACTCTCACCCGTTTAGGACGTGGGTCTGTACAGCTCCATCTAGAATTCGGTTGGGCACAGCTGACCCTTGCTATCCCCGAGCAGCATCTGCTTCTAGAGTGTTTTCTAGAATTTTTCAGCCTACCCTTTTCTGTTCCTGCTAAAACAGCCCTCCCTGTCGCCCAAGGAAGCAAAGCAGCAGAAACCCCAAGACGGTTGACATCTTACCAAACCCCGTGGGAAACAGAACTGTGTTGTGCAGGCCCCTCTGCCACTTAGAAGGACACCTGAGTGCCCTTGATGACTTAGTTTTTCATTCATTCATTGGTTCATTTTGACTTGTCTTGGCGCTTGGATTCATGCCAGGGACATCTCTTCTGAGAAGATTTTAAGCTGTTTCGTCACAGTTACATGAAAACTAGACCCCTGCGGGCTGAGGACTCACTCGCTTCTCTGTTTCCAGGGACATCCTGGCCAGGGCGGGCCCAGAGGACCGCCTGGCTACGACGGCTGCAACGGGACAGTGGGTGACGCAGGCTATCCGGGACCCAGCGGCCCTGGCGGCTTCCTCGGCCCCCGTGTGAGTATGGGAACCGCTTGGGCTGTTCCACGGGTCGGCTCTGGAATCTGTGTGGTGGAAATGTGTGAAAGGTCTTGCTTTCAGGAGGCCCTGAGAGGATGCCTTTGAGAAGTTGTCTTAGCAAAGCTCTCTGAAGAGGGTGAGCTGCCTTCTGCTCCCAGGACAGTGATGGGAGGCGGGAGCACATGCCAGGCCTGGCTTTACACCCCGGGAAGCCGTGGCTCCCCACTCTTGGTTAGCGGTCAGGGTAAAGCACACCTCCCCTGCTGAGGTTGGCTTGAGGATACCTAGGCGTGCTGTTCCTGCATTCACATAACTCCATGTTCCCATTCATTCTTTTTTTTTTTTTTTTTTTTTTTGCGGTACACAGGCCTCTCACTGCTGTGGCCTCTCCCGTTGCGGAGCACAGGCTCCGGACGCGCAGGCTCAGCGGCCATGGCTCACGGGCCCAGCCGCTCCGCGGCATGTGGGATCCTCCCGGACCGGGGCACGAACCCGCGTCCCCTGCATCGGCAGGCGGACTCTCAACCACTGCGCCACCAGGGAAGCCCATGATTCATTCTTTAAGCCTTAGGTAGAAAGTAATGAGTTTGGCTTATGTGGTTCACTCCTGCAGCCTCCTAAGTGTTTCTTCCTTTCCTCCCGTGCTCCGATTCAAATAACAGTGAATAACAGTGGAATCGTGGAACTAAAATTTTAAAAAGCTTAAATCTGGACAAAACTCTCTATTAGTCATCATCTTTATTAGATTCTAACATCCTTTGTGACGTGAAAGAACAATGATGTTCTCCGGGATATACAAGATAGACTTTATTTTTCGTAATGGAAGAACTTCCATATAATGATCTATTTCGTGGCTTCATTTAATTTCTAGGGTCTTTGCAAAGAATCTTGAAATATTTTTCGGCATTCTATTGCTACCTCTTTACCACCAGTATATTGCAAATTCAGGGTTAAACTAACATTTTTTGGCAAAACTTTTTATTTAAAAACAACATTTTTAGGTGAGGGCAGGGCAGCCATTACCCCCTTCGTTGCGTTCCGCCGAGGCTGCTGGATTTCTGGTCCCGCTCACACCGCCGCCTTCCACTTCCTCCACTGGCTGCTGCTTTTTCATGTGATTCAACTTTTCCATAAGCTACATTGCATTCTATTCTATTCTAATATCATAGCTTTCATTACCAATAAACATAGCCATCACTTTGAAATATTGATTTTATATGTAGGTGTTAAAACACGTGTATATGTGTATGTACGTACTCACACATCGTGTATATTTGACACAATTCCCTTTTTAAAGGATGACCCAGTATCTCTCCCACAAATGGTGCTTCAGCGTGAATGTGTTGATATTTTAGTACATAAATGCCAAAGAAGACACAGAATAGTATTTTTACAAAGAAAAGGAACAGGGTGGTAGAGGAAAGGATTTGTTTACTGAAACTTCACGTGGGTTTCTGAAAATAATTTAAATCCTATAAAGTATTTCCATTTTAACTGTAAGAAAGATGCTATTGGGTAAAAATGAAAGTAAAACTCTCACCCTTGTGGTTAAGGTAGAGATTGGTGTTCAGAATAACCGGAATTGGCCGTGAGAAGAGCTAGACATTGCCTATAAAAGGCAACATGTAGGGGCTTCCCAGGTGGCGCAGTGGTTGAGAGTCCGCCTGCCGATGCAGGGGACATGGGTTCGTGCCCCGGTCCGGGAGGATCCCACGTGCCGCAGAGCGGCGTATCGCCAAAAAAAGAAAAGGCAACACGTGATCATCCAAATAACAGTTGTTGCACTGAATGCTAATGGACTGTTTTCTTCGTTTTTCTTCCTATGATCTATGTGCTAATTTAGGGGCCCCAAGGACCCAAAGGGCAGAAAGGCGAGCCCTACGCTCTGTCTAGTGAGGACCGCGACAGATACAGGGTAAGTCGGTAGAGGTGGGGCGTGAGCAAGCACCACAGCTTAAATTCGCGATTAACAAAGTTCATTTCCAAGTGAACTCTGGAGTGGAGGGATGCAGAGAGGGATGGAATAGCCCAGAATCACAACTGATTTGAAATTCTCTTACTGCCCTCCAGGCTGTTTTCAACCTTACACTAACTGTGGGCACACTCGTCCCCCATTCACAACACCCCAGATATCTGGGTGATTAACATCACCAAGTCCTGAGACGGCAGATACACTTTATATACTTATTTTCAACATTGCAATAAAATGTCACTAAACCTACAGATGCCTAAAAGCTAAAATTCTAAAAACTATTTCTCATTTAGGGGGAAGCTGGAGTGCCCGGACTGGTCGGTTTCCAGGTAAGCGTTCTTTTTATTAGAGAAGAGACGAAGCGAAAGTTGAAGAACTCCGGACTCCGTGCCCCAGTCGGCCTCTGCTAACAGCCTTCTCTGGTTGCTTGTCCTCAGGGGCCTCCCGGCCGCCCTGGGCCTGTGGGACAGATGGGTCCGGTTGGAGCTCCAGGAAGAGCAGTAAGTACCAGGCTCGTGTGCTCGCCCTTGAGGTTGTCAAGCATCCTCTAGAGATGCGGCTCCTTCAACTGCAGACGCTGGTGAAAGCCTCACGATACAACCTGATGCTTGTGGTCGCCAAGACCAGACAGGTCGTCCTTTGTACACGTTGCTGACATCAAGGTTGAAGAATGAGAACTGAAAATATGTGGTCATCAGATCACTGCCAACTAGGTCAAATTTTGACCCGGTGCTGGCTGGGCGCCCTTGCAGTCACTCACGAGCTCTCCCAGCACCACACCTGACCAGCTGACGGGGGCCTGTCATCCCTGGCAAAGCAGACCAGAGTCCAATAGGTCGATAAGGAAGAAATGGGCTCTGCTGGACATGGCCATTAGAAGCAGGGCCATCACACCTGGCATGGCCATTAGAGCAGGTGTACCACACCTGGCATCGCCATTAGAAACAGGGGTGCCACACCTGGCATGGCCATTAGAGCAGGTGCGCTGCACCTGGGCAGAGCCATCATAATAGGTGAGACATTGGACACCAATTAACAAAGTGGCCCCTGTGCCCCACCTGAGTGGTGGTCTACAGGTGTCCCCTCCTCCTGCCAATCAAATAATAGAGTAAAGTGCGACAGGACACATCCCTGGGTGAAGGAGGGCCTGCTTCGAGGAGGGGAGGGGAGGGAGAAGGAGAGTCCCAGGGCCTGGCCGCCTCAGGCCCTTCCCGCTGCACAAAGGACCAGAAGATGAACTGGTTCCTGCAAGGTGTCTGACTCTCTCCTTCCCCTCACTTTTTGTTAATAAACAAACAGGCCTTAAATTACTCAAAGAGCGCTTTTGACTGCAGGGGAGAGAGCCCTTCTCAGAGGAAACCACTGCTCAAGATCGAGGCAGCTGCAGTGTCAGCTTCTCGACACACACTGAGAAACAGTGGACACACATGTGTCTGGGAAGATGCGGTCACACCAACAGTCGGGGGTGGGAGCGCTCATTCATTCCCTTCTAATTGTCGATAATAAGATGATAATAATAATTGATCATGTTTCTACAAAGCACAGTTCCCTGGTGTCATGACAGTCATTTTTCCAAGCAGCGCTGTGGCTGTGAGAGATCTGGCCGAAGGGGATGAGATGAGGCTTATGTGACAAGATGCTCTTTGCTCTCCGGCACGCCCAGCTGTCGGCTTACAGCACATGTGCCACAGGGTTTGGGGGTGTCGTGCTTTACGCACACAGTTCAGGGAAGTGTGAAACAGCAGATTGTACCCACTGGGTCCCTAGCCGAGGTGACAGCCTCAGGGTCTTTGTATGAACCATTAAAATCTCCCACAGCCCCTGCCCTGTCCACTTATTTGTACTTCAACACAAATTGCTCTTCTAAAGCATTTTTAAAACTTGTATCCTAAGTGTGGTATTGACGCTGAATGCTTTGCAGAAAGACATGGTGATGTTGGCAGGCGGATTCTCAACCCTGCGGAGTGACCTGGATGTCAATTAATTCTGTCTGTGCACATTTGCTGGCCCATCAGCCGAAAGTGCAGGATGGTGCCCTGTGGGGGACCGCAGAGGAAGCCGGGAGAAGCCGTCTCTGGAGTGACAGGGCCTGAGACCTTGCAAAGGGATCAGAGCAAACATGAGTACGACAGGGGTCACGTCAAAAGCCTGAACTCAGAAAAGCAAACCAGAAACAGCTGCGTGTGGACAGCCAGCAAATCCTGAGAACTGGGCCTGACCCCCGCCCTCTCCCCTCCAGCCCTGCCTCCCTGCCGAGACAAATGTGTTAGAAACCTCTCTATATACTACCCGGTGTTCTAAACATACAGAGAGTGGCTTTCCCAGAGCTTTCCAGCAGATGTTATCTGGGTCCTGGAATAAAGAAAACAGTTTCCAAATTTCTTTGTATTTGTGCAGGGACCCCCTGGACCCCCTGGACCAAAAGGACAGCCAGTAAGTTGGTGGGGGGCGGGATGGTGAGGGAAAGGGGAGGGGGGCCTCGCGTGTTTGTGTATGTCCTTCTTGACCACGGAACTACTTGGTTGAGAGCTGTACTGTTTATCTCATGATGCGGACCGTTTTGTAGGGTTTTAAGACAATGTTATAAACTCCAGGGTTAAATCCCATGATGCATCTGGATGGTCACATGAAGTCATTAAGTGGATGTATTGAATGGCTTGTTGCTTGCAACTCACATAGCATTCCCGGGGGTACATGAAAGTCTAACTGGTGGTGAATGTTTGATTAGAAACGTAGACTAGAACCAATTAGGGACAGCTCGTGCTTATCCGTGTGTGTTCATTTACAAGAAGGGACGAGATGCCACCAAAGTTGTGTAGGGAGCTGATGGCGCTCTTCTTACCTGGATACAGGTAGGTTGTACCACAGTGTGATGTCCGCTTCTAGGGTTGTGTTTGGTGAGTTTCAAGCCAGGCTCAGGCCCAACGCTATCCTGTTTTCATCAGAGAAAGATGAGTCAGCTGGCTGGAGCACAGCAAAGTAGGTGGCTTGTTGGAACCTGGTGACAGAATTAGGGTTTAGCGTGACCTGGGAAAGGTAGATAAATGCCCAAGACAAACGGTAGGAGGTTGGCGAGGGGAGTATTTGGTCTAAGCTCGACGTGAGTCAGAAATACTGGGCTACCGTTACGAACTTTTCAGAACCATTCTGTGGCCTGCATGTGGCCAAGGACATCTCCCAGCCTGCCCATTCCCAGGCCTGCCCCATGGAAACCCCATCTCTGTGACTGCCTGGGGACCTTGGCTGTCCCCACCTCACCCCCAGCTCCCATCACCTCTGACACAGCTTCCAGCTGCGGCTGGAGCTCATTAGGGCTGCTGTCCCCACCACCGGGCTCCCCACTGTCCGGCAGCCTGGAGCAGGCTGGGAACGGCCCAGCGCCAAGAGAAGCGGATGTAGGACGCAGCGGCTGAGCCCCAAGGTCGCCTCAGATCCCCACTTGGCTGCAGCACAAACAGCCCTCACCCTCCGCCCGGTCACTTCCTGGTGACTTGGACTCCGGCTCGTGAGGCAGGGGGACCTCGGGGTCCCGAGCAAATCGTGTTCTCATCTAGCCTGGCTGCGTTTCTGTGCTTTGATTTCAGCTCCCAGCCAGGTGGGAAAGAAGCAAAGGAAAAGCAAAGATTAATTAAAGGCTTTGTTTTTATTTGCAGAAACTCTCTGGGCATCGGAGGTGGGTGGACAGTGTGGTGCAGAGACAGATCAGATAGCCCCCCCCCGCCACAGGATCCTCTGTCTCAGTGGGTAGGGGCCCTGAGAAGGAAGCAGAGCTGCTGGGAATCAGAGAACAGAGGACTGACTTACGGCATCGTGTCCGGTCAGCCCTCCCACGCACGGCAGCTCCATGAATCTGTCAGATACTTACTAGGTCGCCAGCCTAGCTTTGCTTCTTAAGCAAAAAGGAAGATGAAAAGTTTGGCTAAACCCCAAGAACACCATCCCCTAAGATCAGTAAAAGGGTAGGAAATCTTTCCGTGAAATTAGGATTATTTAACCAAAGTGAGAAAGTCTGAGGCAGATGAGAGTATGAATCATCATCTTCAAATGTGGGATCCAAGGCAGGAAATGGCTGCTCTCTGAGTCCAGAGGGGCCAGAACCCAAGGAAACGCTCTGTGACCCTAACCTGTAGAGTCGGTATACGCGGGATTAAGAGTCGGGAGGACCTGGGGTCAGACCTGAGCTCTACCATTTGTTCGCTGTGAGGCTTTGGTCCAAGGGTATGACACCTTCCCCATCTGTGATGCCCCAGCTCATCGTGTGGTGCAGAGGATTAAAGGAGAGAGAAGCAGTTAGCAGGGGCCCTGGACTGTCAAAGCCCAGGACCACAAGTAGGGAATCAATAATAGGCAACTTCCGGGTCTGCAGGATTTGAACAATAAAATATATTTCAAAAAGCAAATGGCAAAGTGTTCCCAAGGGTGACAGAATAACTGTTCTACTCCACTATTTTTTGGGTTTTGCTTAAAGTACAAAATACAAATTTCTTAAAAGCACGGCTGTATTAAAACACTGTCATTTTTATGAACCGCGGAGTTTTTGTCACTTAAGTTTAATCTTAGTGAATGCTCAGAAGCCACTGTCTGTAACTGATGCCACTTTCTGTAGCTGCTACAGCATCCCGATTTGCTCCTGTTCACTTTATGTGATATCTGGAATGGACTCAAATGTTTATTACGCAGTTTATATGTGGAAATAGCAAAAGAAAAGACGTTACTTCTCCTTTTGTATCAATTAGTTCCTGGGAGCTGAAGCCAGACTGTTACGCAAGGATAGTTATCCAGTAATGTTGCAGATACATAGATAATAGGTTTCTTTTTCTAAAAAAAAAAGTAATTTTATTTCACCGTGATTATTGACTTTAAACTTACAGAATCCATTTATCTTTCAGGGCAACAGAGGACTTGGTTTTTACGGAGAAAAAGGAGAAAAGGTAAAGGAAACGTAATAGATTGAATTAGGAAGTATTGACAGATCATTTTAATGTCTTCGTTTTATGCTGTTATCTTGAGGTGCTCTGCAAACAGACCGTTTGCAAAGGAAACAATCACTGTAAAGTGTCAGGTTACGAAACAGGCGCCAGTGGTGGTTATGGATCAGTAAGACTGTGGAAGCCCCGGACCTCTGACGCACACGTAACTTCAGCCGTCTTCAGCAGCTAGAAAGTAAAGGCATTTCCCTGTGGTGTCCTCTGACAAGGGGCATCCAGAGGAGATTAAGGAAGACAGCAGCAGACAACGTGGGGCCAGCTCAGGCTGGGGGCGTGGCCGGCTCCATGACCAGGGGGCGTGGCCAGCTCAGGGACCAGGGAGCGTGGCCGGCTCGGGCTGGGCTCAAAGGCAGGAAAGAGGCCACGTGGACTCTTGCAGTTCCCCACGGTGCCAAGGTTCAAAGGCGTCGTGGCCTTTGAGAGGAGCCCCTGAGATCAAGTGTGTGAGAAGCTCAGATGGGTACCCACAGCCACAAGCAAAGCCTCGCAGAACGCAACCCACTGCATTCACTGCAGAACCTGAGTGCCCACCGCCAAGCGGATTTGTTCCCTTGGCCTCGTTTTTCACTCATTTTCACTTTGCTTCCCATTTTGCTTTTTGACTGAACAGCAGACTCAGTGCAGTCCCGTACTGCTCAGGTGTGACAAGGAAAGACTTTCTTCTTTGTGTGAATTCCATAGGAAAAAATCACAAGAGAAAAACATTGGAAGATCCAAATTCATAAAAATTGAAACTCTTGTATGATGGAATATAAGAAAATAGTAAGATAACGAAGACAGAAGAAAAGTCTGGGAAGAAATCATCGGGTGGAAAGGAGAATAGTCACATTAGATAGAATGAGAATGAAGTTAATGTCTATAATCCACAAATAATAAAATACTAATAATAACATCAAGGCCCCCATAGGTAAAGGGGAGATGAACAGTGTTAGGTATTTTTTAGCTGTAATATTAGCAGACATTCAGAATATACTGTGAAGGGCCACTTTCTGCAGCCAATAGCATCATCTCAGTTTGCTCCTGTTCACGTTATGTGGTATCTAAGCTCAAATCTGTATTATATAGTTTATATGTGAAAATAGCAAAAGAAAAGGCAGTAACTTCCTTTTTGTGTTAATTCCTGGAGGTGAAATCAGCATACTACACAAGGATAGTGGTCCAGTAACGTTACAGATCGAAGGTTTCACCACCTGTGCATCCCATACAAAAGCGTTTCTTGATAATGATAAAAAAGCTAGTTAAAGCAGTCCTGAGATATTATGTTTATTAAAGATGCTGCTCTTTATTATATAAAAAACCCCTTAACTGGTGAAGTAGTGGTGAAACTGGACTGGTCTTTCATTTCTTAGGCATTTCTTATGTCTTGGTACCAATCTTAGAAAGCAGTAGCATAACACATAGCAAGAAACACCAAGATACTTAGCCTCCAGACCTAGTAATTTCCTTATACAGAAATTCATCGTAAGTAGATAATTCCACAGAAGCAAATGCAGCCCCAAGTTGTGACCAGCTTGTATGCATAAATTCTAAGTGATTCTTTTTTTTTCTTTTTTCGTTCGTTCTTTATTTTTTGGCTGCGTTGGGTCTTCGTTGCTGTGCACGGGCTTTCTCTAGTCTCAGCGAGCGGGGGCTACTCTTTGTTGCGGTGCGTGGGTTTCTCATTGCGGTGGCTTCTCTTGTTGCAGTGTACGGGCTCTAGGCATGCGGGCTTCAGTAGTTGTGGCTCGCAGGCTCTAGAGCGCAGGCTCAGTAGTTGTGGCGCACGGGCTTAGTTGCTCCGCGGCGTGTGGGATCTTCCCGGACCAGGGCTTGAACCCGTGTCCCCTGCATCGGCAGGTGGATTCTTAACCACTGCGCCACCAGGGAAGTCCCCTCTAAGTGATTCTTCATGCAAGTAGCAATCAAATAATTTTACCTTACAATGATTTTATTCTATATATGATTTTTATCTTATGATTATAACACTATAAAATTGGTGTACATGTGGTAAGTAATACGCAAAGATAAAAACAGCAGTTTGCGGTGGGATTGTGCTTTTATTCAACCTTGGTTGTGTCTTTTCAATGTAAAGACAGCTGCTTTGCTAAACCATTCACAGGGCGACATGGGACAGCAGGGACCCGGTGGGATTCCACCAGACAACAGTTACGTCGAGAGGCCCAAAAATGACGTGATCCTCCCAGAGCAGTATAAGGTAAAGGGACTTCAGCAAACTTGATGTATTTTCCCAGTTGAACGAAAAACAGGAGGAGAAAAAAAGGTAACTTTCTTTGCTCTTATTCAAACAGTCACGTTCAAAGTGGAAAAGCCCTCACTGCCAAATTGGCAAACTATGCATGAAAGCACTGATCACAGTCACACAAGTGTATCAGTGCATCACTGTAAATAATAAGGATGAATTTGAAACAACACGAGAATCCATTTAAAAATCTCAGGTCTGTCCTAAGTCTCTAGTATAGACATAGTTAGTGGTCGGAGCGCAACTCAATGCCAGGATATGGAGCGAGCTGAACAAATGTTGTATTCGGCAAAATAAAACCTACTTTTAGGTAGGTTTTGCCGACGTGGAGCATCACCGTGGGCTTTTTGGATCAAAGTCGGTTTTCTGACTCATAATTTCTGTTCATGTTTTGTTTGATTAAAAGCATACTCTTGGAGTCTAAATAAAAATCAACACCCTTCTCTACCACTCACTCACTCAGACAGACCACTTACCCTTCCTAAGCCTTCAGGTTCCCTTGTGCCTGGTAAAGACAGAAGCACTGACCTGGTAGAACACTGACCTCATAGGGCTGCAGAGCGGAGACCCGGGGGAGACGCACCATAACAGGTCACGGGAACCAAAGTGAAGATCCCAAATGTAGAACGTGATTCCTGTCCCTCAAGTATCTGTCAAGGTGGGGCGTGGGTGCTGAGTCACGGGTAGGAGAGTGCAGGCTGGACCCCGGCCATGGTTGAAATCAGTCTGGGCAGCTGCTGCTGTTATGAGCGACGTGACCGTTGACGAAAGTGGCCTGGAGGTGGCTGATGTGTGGCCAGACGGGGCGGTTAAGGACCAGTTGAGTTCAGAGCAGGATGTCCCTGGACAACCAGGCAGGAGGGGGGCCTCCACAGAGCCATCAGGGTGGATCCAGGAGGGACTTTGGCTCCTGGGGGTGACCTGACCATCAGCAAGGTAGAGCCTCTGTCCAGTTTCAGGACAGGAGCCCAGGATGGAGTGAGGCCAGAGCAGATTTGATCCATGCTGAGATGCTCAAGCGTCTGAATCAGATTTCCTTCATTTTCCACAGCCAAGAGGGGGTAGGTTCTGGGGCTGGGCCCAGCCAGCCTGCAGGGGGCAGTCTTGACCTGCAGGAATCCTGGGTACTGGCCTAGGACTGATGGGGGAAAGGACCCAACTGGTCACTACATTTCTTTCCCCATTTTAGGCTAAGAGAAATGGGAAAACTACATCACGTAAAGCTGACATTGCTTTCCAAAGCTTCTCTCGCTCAGGGTTTCAACACATTCCCAATGAGCCTTGTCGTCAGAGGACCCGCCTAATAATCTTTCACTCAAATGAATGTTATGATTAGGAGCTGTCCCCTGGGCGTGCACCCCCTGCCACTGAGGCCACTAAAGGCAAGTCATGGGCAGAAGAGAGACAGCCTTGCAGTCATACCAAAAATAACACACAATTTCATCTGTGTTGTGAAAATCCAGGAGAAATAGCACGTTTTTCCCCTTGAATGTTGAAAAGCTGCAAAAGTTAGGGGTCATTTGTTACAATTCATTTATATTCATTATTTACAGTTTTATAAAATACTTTTCACCTCATATCATAAATCCTGATCAATTTTAAATACTACTGTTCTCGAATTAATGAGCATTTCTTGTCTTTCATATTCGTCACAGGGTGAAAAAGGAAGTGAGGGGGAACCAGGAAGAAAAGTAAGTCAGGAATAAAGATGCTTCTTCTCACTGGTGGTTCCCAAATTCTCGGTGTTCCCATCATAATGATAGACTGTGTCTGGGTTGTAACAACCTGCAACTTCTGGTTTCCAATCCATTTGTCTACAGCAAGAAAGTATGATCATTTTTTATGCTGTTTTCCAGAAAACAGTTTCAGAATGTCTTCATTCCCCAGTCAACACCAGCTAATCAACACTTTAACCTTTAAATGAATCTAAACCCTTTAAAAGAAGAAGCCCCATGGAGGGGCTGGGTGGGTTTGGTGGTGGCTTCCCTGCTGGGGTCCAGCCGTGTCATCGCCCTGCCCTCCCTGATCTGGGTCATGCCTGCCCCGTATGCCCAGTCCTCCGGTTGTCACTTACTAGGTGACGATGACAGGTGACATCCTGGGTTGATGGCCATCCAGGCCGACTGCAGACATCCTAGGGCTCCACCGTGTGCGGAGCTGGAGTCGACACACAGGGGCAGGACGGCCAGTGTCGGGGCACTAAGAATGGACCCCTGAGCAGGCAGAGCGTGAAGTGTGGGCGCCCTCAGGTCTCTCTGTTCTCTCCTAGGGCATTTCCATGAAGGGAGAAGAAGGAATCATGGGCTTTTCAGGAGTGCGGGTAAACCATGCCTTCTACGCCAGCCGTTTGCTTTGTATTGTCTGGTTTTTTAAAAGACTTTCTTTTTCTTTAATTTTTTATTGAAGTGTAGTTGATGTACTGATACAATGTCATATGTTATAGATCTACAGTATAGTGATGCACAATTTTCAAAGGTTCCACTCCACTTCGAGTTATTATAAGATATTGGCTAGTTTCCCTGTGTTGTACAATGTATCCTTATAGCTTATTTTATACACAGTAGTTCCTACCTCTTAATCCCGTATGCTTAGGACCACAGCAAAGTTGACCCGAAAGTACAGAGACTTTCCATGCACATCCTTTTGCTCTCCGACACAAAGCTTCCCCTGCTGTCAGCGTCCTGCCCCTCCGTGATCTGTCGGCTACGATCATGAGTCCGCATTGACTGACACACCATCGTCACCCACTAACTGCGGTTTTTAATACTGTGCACCTCCGCCTGGGCCGGGGGCAGGAGCAGAACTCAAACACATTTCTTCTCGTATTAGGCTGAATTGCTCAGTGGTAACAAAAATGTCGGCTGGTTCCAACAAAGAAGTTGACTTCTTGTGGCCCTAAGAGTCCAACAGAAATGTCCCTGGTGGGGTGGAAGGGGTGGGAGTGGGGTGTCTTCTCCCGAGGAAGCTCGGCCACCTGTCGCTCCTGGGCCCGCGAGCAGACGTCCCTCCATCGGCCAGAGCTCAGTCAGCTGGCCACACCCAGCCCCAGGTGAGCTGGAAACGTGGCAGAGCCAGGAAGAGAGAAAGTGGCCTTGTGGTGACCACTTGGGGGCCACAGCTACTCAGAGGACATGTGTTACAATCTCCAAAAGTAAGAACAAAGGCTCCTGAGAGCAGTGGAGCGCAGGCCTCTTTCCGGCTTTACTGTTTTTACTGTACCGTTGATGGATTTCTCCAAATTTCTTTAAGTGGTGGACAGGATGCGTTCCATGAAAGTGTCCCTAAAATGACCCGTCTCCTCTAGGAAAGAAAAGGAGGCTTCAGATGGTTTTGATACTGGCTTAGCAAAGTATTTTACTTTAGTCCACGGCGGGCGCCATAACTGTGCCCTCCGGGAAATGTCACTGCATATTCTGAGCTGTTACCACTTCTGTTTTCTGTTCAACCCAGGGTGCCCCTGGCTTCGATGGTGAGAAAGGTTCACCGGGACAGAAGGTAAGTTTGAGACATGAAATGCAATCTGCTCCAGGCCTGAAGCACCTCGCAAAGGTCACATACAAAGACTGGGGCATCCCAGAAGAAAATGTCCCCAGAGAAAACATTTAAAACTTGCCCACGTTTACAGTAGCAGAAATAATGCTTCCTCCCAGATCATTCTCAAAGCGTAAGTGAGCTCATTTACGTTTTCTCTCGTTTGGCAAAAGCCAGCCCTGGGGTCCTCTCCCTCCGAGCCTCCCGTCGCCCGGCCCGCACCGGCCACGGCTCCCGTGGTTTCCAGCCTGCCCCCTCCTCGGTGTCACCACCAGTGTGTCCTGTAGGAAGGTTGCCAACACGGCGGCCACAGGTCCGCCCACATTTTTTATGTATTGATCTCTCACATTTTGGCCCTTCGCTTACCTTCCGTGGTGACCCAAGTTGTTTTTATCCTGTGTTCTATGGACAGATTTTTGGCCATTTTTGTAGGAAGAAAATGGTAGCTGAGCAATGTCTTATAAATTTGCATCAGGCTTAGAAATTGTCTGAATGCTCAGATGTGCGGGAAAACATAGGAATCGAGTTTTTTTAAGTAATGATTTCTTTATTGTCACAATTTGCTGTCTTCACTAACTCAGGCAGAGAGTGCGCGGGCCAGCCCTGCCCACCGCAGACCCCCAGCACGCTCCCCAGAGGCGACCCCCGTGCACGTGGGGTGGGTGTTCAGATCAGGGCTCGCACAGGCGGGGCGTGTATTTTTACATGCATGTAACTTAACCAGGAAAAATGAACATTTCATCCCGTTCCGCTGTCCTCCGTTCATGTTTTTCACCCAACGCTTCTCGGGGGCTGTCCCACGTCAGCACAGGTAGCGTTGTTTGAACGGGGCGGTTATGTCGCACTGGACACGGCTCAGTCGGGATGCCTGCTCACCGACTCTGCATTCACTCCAAGCTCCGTCAGGGCTCCCAGACTGTCTCGTGGGATGGCCTCTAAGCAGGAGGTCACTTTTACTATCAGAGAAATTTGCCTTCACTTTCGAATCTTCAGCTCCACCTAGGATGAAAGGAAGTCCATCTAAACCAGAGGCCCAACGCGAAAGCACCAAATTAATCTTAGTTCATTCTAAATAATGTAACTTTCAGCATACGTGCTCCTGGATTTCAAACTATGCAGTAAAATAATCAGATGACGTACATACTTTATCCCATTGGCATTCCGAATTTGGTGGGGGGGGGGGCTTACTGTATATATTCTTTAGCAAGAGGGAATAAATTTCTAGATTTTTTAAAAGCTTTTCATATCTATCCAGATAACGATGTGGCTCATAAGGGTAAACTTTGTCTCTCAATCCATATTCAAGAGAATTAGAATGCGGTCATTATTAGCATTAGATATTTTTTTTAAGTGAAGAGCAAAAACTTCTAAATGAAAAGGTTTAAGGATTCCAGTTGGTGTTAACTAAAATTGTTCAAAACCCGTCTTGGGAGAAGGTTTTAATAGATGGATCAGGTGGCCAACGCCCGACCCCACTGGTCAATCGTGAAATCACAACAGTGGGGGCAGTTGGCACGTGTGACTCAGTGGGAAGGACTCGGGACCCGCCAGGAATAAATCTTGTTCAAAAAAGATGAACCTGAGACTAAGGAGGCCCAAGATCTAACAACTAGTTTAGAGAAAATCTGGGGGATAAAGGAGCACGTTGCACAACTCCACAAGGATGGAGTGGACCAAATCGACCACGTGGCGTTCACAGTACAAATGACCCAGTTTCCTCAACAGCAGCGACAAAAGGTTCCAAAGTAGAAAGGAAGAGAAAACCGTTATGAATTACAGGCACATTAAGAGACATATCAACCAAATGTCAGATTTTGCCTTTTTTGGAATCCTGATTGAGACAAAGCAACTTTAAAAAGACATGTTTGAGGTTAAAATCGGGGGGAATTGAACACAACGTGGGTAGTAGGTGATCTTAACAGACTATTGTTGATTTTATTAGACACAATGGATTGTGGTTACACCTTTAAATTCTATTATTATATAATTATTGTATTAATTAAAGTATTGATTAAAGTATTAATTTAATATATTTAAATTATTAATTTAATTATGTAATTAAATTAAATGATTATAGAGCACTAAACATCTTTCCTGCAGGGAAGCAGAGGACCGGATGGTTACCAAGGCCCTGATGGATACCCAGGACCCAAGGTGGGCTCAGTTTTCATTTGAATTGGGATGACTTCCCCTTATTTCCCTTGGGTGGTGCTCTGATCACCTCCTAAACACCCTGTTGGAGAAGGAGGCCTCCTCCGTCCCGTATCATGTAACTGATCACACGACGCCTGGCACTGAGAGAGGAGGTGGACGTTCACCTATGAGTCACCTGTGTCTCGGCCTCAGGATGCTGCGTGCCACATGGGGCCACGTGGAGGTGGCAGTGGGGACCTGCACCCGGAGCAGAGTGAACCAGGGGGCTGAGAGACGCAGGCACCGTAGTAACAACTGGTTCCCGCGGGGGACACGACTGACTTGTTTGAATAATCCCATGGGCGGGCAGGGAGGTTGAGGACCGGGGGGTGCAGCTGCTCCAGCTGGTGGGGGAACTAGCTGGGTTGGGGGGCATCTACCACCAGGTGGGCCAAAGCTGGTGAGGATGGAGGGGACTCACAGTCAGGCCTTCCGGGCCCCATGAGGCTCACGGACGTCAAGGCAGCTCATGGAATTTTAGGTCTCACCGTCCAGACGGTATTGGATCAGGTGCCGTCACACCACCCCAGCTCAGCCCCATGGGCAGCTCAGGTGCAGTCATCAACACAGAGGAGTCTGCCCTGAGGAAGGCAGTCACCTGGCCACTTCCAGAGTTTGACAAGGGTCTCAGAGTGAGGTGGGCACCGGCCCACCTGTTCTCTCCTGGTGTGTCCAGCTGGTGGCTGGGATGCCCGGACTTATCAGCGCAGCATCGTGGACGTGGAGCCCGGACACCGTCCATGGTTCTGTGACTCAGAACAGCCTCCGCTGGGCTCATGGTTGCTTTCAGTTCTGTTCTTTGGAAACAGGTATAGTGTCCAAAACTCCAAAAGGCCAGCCTCAACGTTCTTTTGTTTTCCTCTTTTCTCTCTCCAGGGAGAAATGGGTGAACCAGGCCCCCCCGGCCCACCAGCCTACTCCCCACATCCTTCCCTGGACAAAGGTCTGTATGCCACTTGTCCTGCTTTCTCGTCTGTTGTGGACACAGAGCCATGACATTGTGAGATTTTCTGAGCAAAACAAAACAAAGCAAAAAAAGAAAAGTGTTTACGCGTTAATGTTTAGCCCTTAAACGTTGGGGGTCTCAGTCTTGTGGACCCTCCCTCCCTCGTGGCTTAAGCGGGGTGTCCCGGAGAGACCCCCAGTTTGCCTCTGGCTGAGAGAGTGCTCACCACTTTCCTCCGCTGGGAAAGGCTTTCATTTCCACATACCTTGTGCAGGTTCTGGTTCTGCCACCTGCAGCATCGCTATAGAAACCCAGCCCTCGTGCCTGCCAGGCCTCCATGGGCACCGTCCCAGCCACTTCGCTGGTTTCTGGTCCAAACGCGCCAAGATGCTTACACCCCCCGCTCACCGATCCGGAGCCTGGGATTGATCACAGTCCATAGTTTGGAAACAGTCACAGCCTTTTAAACTTCAAAGAACTAAACCTCCAGGCATTTGCACCTGAGCTCGTACAGGAAAATGATCCCATGGTCACAGTTGACCCCTGAGTGTCAGTGAGGGATTCTGCACGTGTTGTGGCTTGTGCTGTCCTTGTTAGTTTAGCTCAGCCTCCCATCGGCACGATCTATTAAAATATAATTCTAGTTCTGCGCTTAGAGCAATGGTCTGTGAACCTTTTTGAATGTGCGTCCTTCTAGGTTTAAAAAAAAGTGTTTTCAGCACCCCTCCAAGTAATAGGATGAATATTTATTTATGGATAATTTATCCATGATACAGGATGTTCCCTGAGGTCAGAGATTTTAGCCTGTGTGGTTACTACTGTATCCTCAGTTCTGGAACAGTCCAGGCACATGGTAGTTGCTCAGTAAATGTTTACCTGAATGACTGAATACTGCATTGCTAAAACATGTACATCAGATAGGGATTTTAAAGGGTGAGATTTTTTTAAATGAAGATGCTCAAATGTTTCCTTCCTGTACCCAGTAGGTCATCTGTCTCACCCTATTATCTATGTCCAGGGGTCAGGGACTAACCTTCCTGCTTAGGTGTGAACCATCTGCTGGTTTAATACCTTTGCATGTCTTCATCCAACGATGGGGAAACTATAGACAGAGCGAGGACAAGGACAGGCCAGGTGGGGTCCACTAGAGGTCTCTCTCCAGGGTGACATCAAACCATCGATGAGTGTATTTCAAATAAACTCAAACCTGGGAGCCCACACCACTGTGGAGCCAGCTTCCCGTCCTTCTCTGGGGAGCCCAGCACGTCTGCCAAGCTGGAAACCCCAGGGGCCCGACATGAGGTTGACTTACTGTTGGTGATTTTGGTGAAATGGAAATCATGTCTTTGAGACGTTGGGAACTTAATTTTTTTTTATTTTGCAACCCACTTTTTTAAAATTCATTTTTTTTCTTGAATGAAAGGGTCTTTAAATTCTATAATGCTTTACAATTTTCAAAAGTTTCACACACATGATTTCATATACTCCCTCAATAACCCTTTTGTCCCCCTATCCCTATATGGCCCCTCCTCCCTTCCCTCGCCCCACTAGTAACCACTGGTTTGTTCTCTAGATCTGTGTCTCTGCTTCTTTTTTGTTATATTCACTAGTCGGTCGTATATTTTAGATTCCATGTATAAGTGATATCATACAGTATTTGTCTTTCTCGGTCTGACTTATTTCACATAGCATAATGCCCTCCAAGTCCAGCCATGTTGCTGCAAATGGCATTATTTCATTCTTTTTACGGCTGAGTAGTGTTCCATTGTATATATGTACCACATCTTCTTTATCCTTACATCTGTTGATGGGCACTTGGGTTGCTTCCGTACCTTGACTATTGTAAATAGCGCCACAGTGAACACTGGGGTACACGTGTCTTTTTGAATTAGTGTGCTTTGTTTTTTTTGAATATATACCCAGGAGTGGAATTGCTAGGTCATATGGTATTTCTATTTTTAGTTTTTTGAGAAACCGCCATGCTGTTCTCCATAGTGGTTGCATCAGTTTACATTCCCACCAACAATGTAGGAGGGTTCCCTTTTCTCCACATCTTTGCCCACATTTGTTATTTGTAGACTTTTTGATGATGGCCATTCTGACATGTGTGAGGTGATACTGGGAACACAGTTTTTAAAATTAACATTGGTGATGTCTCGTCTCCTTTGCACTCATCAGAAAGCTCCCTGACTGAGAGCCCAGAATGCATTCAGCTCCCCTCACCACCCTGCATTCCTGGAAGCCACACCGGGACAGTGGGTGGTCAAATTTCCTTTTCCCCAAGTGCAGGGTGAGAAAGTCAGCAGCCAGCCTCCTTGCCTCTTACAGCGGAGTTCCTGCGTCTTAGGTGAGCTGGAAGGCTGACCAAGCTCCAGGGCTCCTTGGAGTGAGAGGTTGACTCACGAGCAGATTCTGTCATGGAAGAGAGGAAAATACACGTACCTCTCACCAGGCAGCACTGTGGGAGCTTTGTCAAAACGCAAAGGAGTCGAAGAGCTTTGCGTTGAAAAAAATGATTGCAAAGTGTAACTAAAAAGTGACCTTGCTCTTTTCCCAAACACTTGAGAAGATCTGTGGTTTTCAATTTTATTTGGTCTCTTTTTATTGTCATGGTAATGGCTAACATTTGTGTGGTGCTTACTGAGCACACGCCAGGCAATGAAGCAAGTTGTTCTAATTTGCACCGGTCCATTGATTTACTCCTTGTGAAGACCCTTTGAGATGGGGGCTGGCATGGGCCGCCCTGTACTGATGGAGAAATTGAGGCACGGAGAAGTTGGGTAACTCGCCCCAGATCATGTACGTAGCAAGCAAAGGAGCAGGACTCAGACCCCGGCCACCCCTGTTCAGAGCCCAGCCCTCCGTCCCCTCTGCAGGCAGCCGAGCCCAGCACAGGGACGCAGACTCACATGTCCCACCCCTTAAAAACACGTCTAGCATGAGGCCCAGCGAATCCCTTCTTATCTTAAGGACTTTCTCTTAAGATTAAAACATTAAAGATCACATAGTGATGTGATCTCTCCTAACAATTACTAATCGCTGTACCATGAAACATCATACTCCCTCCACTTTCCCAATTGTAGACCAGAAAAGCACGCTCTGCAGTAAAGCGTTGCTATTTACACAGCCAGGGAGCATAGCAAAGCCCCTTGGCATTTGTTTATTTAGGGAAAAGGTCTGTAAGAATCTTCACGTCTACCATTCATCCAGCAAACAGCAGTGATAAGCTGATCCGGGCAAGAGCTGGGGCTCAGGGGAAGAGGGGTTCAGAGAGAGCTGGCCCCTGTCGCCCCCCAGCTCCCCCCGTGGTGCCTGGTGCAGGAGGCTCCAAACTGTCTCATTCGTTCTTCATTCCCACTGACTCAGCTGTTATGCAACCTGATTTTCCACGACCCTCTTCACCCGTACCCCGCCCCCCCCGCCAGGTGTCCTGCTCCGTGCTCACGTGCTTCACTAGGGCTGATGTCCTCTGTGGACGTCCTTCCCCTGACCGTCCTCTGCCCTCCTCTCCCCTGTCATCTGTCTCCATCAGCTGTCAGCTTACCTTCTCATGAAGCCTCGCCCCTCTGTGACATTGGGGCTGTAATACCATCTGTACACGCGCTGTTACGGGAATCAAATGTCAGCCAAGTGTGTAACGCTGAGTCTGCACGTTCAAGAGCTCAAAACTACTGTCAACAAAAAAAAAAAAAAAAAAAAAAAATACTGTCAACTTCTATTATTCTCATTCTCTGTGGTCCCTCCATGTCAGGTTTCCCCCCAAATGATCCTCCCCTCCTTTGAAACCTCTCTGTATCTCTTTGGCGTTCTGTTCCTCTCTTGTTTTATAACATTTATACGGATCTTTTATCAGTCCTCTTTGGTTGAAAATGAGCTCCTTGAAAGCAGGGGCCACCATAGATGAAACATTTAGACACCGCCGGCCTCGTGCGATGGACAGAATATCAGTAAATATATGTTCAACGAAAAAGTGAACATCTGCCTTGAGTCCTGGATAACAGTCTTGCTGTCTCGGTTCCAGGTGCCAGAGGGGACCCAGGATTCCATGGAGCCCCCGGGGACCCAGGAGCCCGGGGGGAGCCTGGAGACCTCGGCTTGCCAGGCCTGCCTGGTACATCCATCGGAGATGAAGGTAATGTGCTTCCGCGGCATCGAAACTGAGACGTCCCCGCGGGTCTCACACAAACCCCCGCCCCTCGCTGGCTGCACGGCCCCCCAGTCAGCGCTCTGTCTCATAGGCTGGCCCAGCAGCTCTAATGCATCTCGAATACGTGTTGGGATGTCGTCACAGAACCACGCACCCGTGACAGTGACTCCCTCACTAGGTCGGAGGTGTGCTGACGATACCTCACGTGATTCTGTCACTTGGCCAGGAAGAGCACGGGCGTCGTCCAGTGTTATAACAACTCTCGGTCCGTCGTCTGGGGGCCAGGAGAGGGGCTTCTTCAAGTGGAAAGATAGTGATGAAATATACCAGCGGCGTTGCCCTTTAAGTCACTGACGGGACTGTAAACCACTGGCCCAGCTGGGGGCCTCCCGGGGCGGGAACGCTGGCGCAGCAATGAATCTCAGAGGTCTCACGCTGCTGTGATTGCTGTTGGATTTTCAGATGAGAAGAGAGGCTTACCAGGCGAGATGGGACCCAAAGGCTTCACAGGAGAGCAGGGCATCCCCGCCCTGTACCCCGGCCCGCCGGGAGCTGACGGAAGGCCAGGGCTCCGAGGTCCCCCAGGGTTCCCGGGACCACCTGGCCCAGACGGTAAGTGGAGGGAAACTCAAGAGAGGTCGTGCCAGTGTCCAGACAAAGCCTGGCCCCGGTTGGATTTTCACTTGGGATTTTCTTGTAAATAATTCCGTGAACTAGGCAGTGGGCAGTGAGAGAGTGTGGCGGGCGCTCTGGGGTGCAGGCAGGAGAGGCCCACCCTGACAAACAGCCTCTCCCCTGGGTTAACCAACGCGATAGGCAGCCTTGGTGACCTGGGCCCCCGAGGAGCCAGAGCTACAGCTAAACAGGTGACGATGCTTCGCACCAGGAGTGGCTGCACCACCTGTAACGGGACGTGGCAGCCCTTGGCGGGGCCCAGACGGAAGACGCTGAGAGTCTACAGACTGGACAGGCACGGCGTCTGGACC
Source organism: Grampus griseus (assembly GCF_964374135.1). NCBI lineage: Eukaryota > Metazoa > Chordata > Mammalia > Artiodactyla > Delphinidae > Grampus > Grampus griseus. The sequence goes on along the minus strand of NC_139012.1, from coordinate 2,691,131 downwards.
CTCATGCCGTCGGGCACAAAACTGAGTTTCCAGGTTCTGATGCAACCGTGGCTCATCTTTCAGCTGAGCTCCAAGGAGGCTTGCCCTCCAAAACAGTTATTCTCTCAGCTTCCAGCTTCAGGGTTATGCTTTGAACATCGTAAAATCGAACTAAAAAAGAGGTCACTATTTCTGTCTCTGCGACATGGACACAATTCAGCATCTTCTTTTCAAAATATTTGACTTTTAATTCCTGACATCACCCCCGCTCATCTCTGACAGATTCCTCTCTTCACATGTGCTAATGGATAGTGTGTGAGTTCAGTGAAAGGTAGATCTCCCAGGCTTTCCTTGCTTTCAGAAGCCAGCTTCTTATTGCTGTCTCTTTAGAAGGAAAACTGTTGGAGGCATGAGAAGCACATCAGTACGTGCTCCTTCCACTAAAAATTCAGCAGTCACTTCTCTGTCGTCTTCTGCGTTAAATTTTAAGCTACTAAGGCTCTACGTTCCCAATTTTCCTTCAACTGCAAAAAGCAGATTCTCACATTCTTTTGAAAAATTCGGGGTGCAGATATTTCCCTGGAATTTGCCAAATACTTTGAGCACTGTTATCACTAATCTTTTTTATTATCCTGGCAGTAATATTTATTACTGCGGCATCTGTGATGATGGCTAAGTTTCTGTGAACATTACATATCCTGAGTAAATGGTATCTGTTGAGTTTTCCTTTTTTGGCAACAGAACATGATGTGTTAAAAATAAAAGCATAAAAATACAGCCTCTTCAAAAGACTGTGATTGAAGGCTAACCTTGCCATCATTCCTGTAACTAAATTCCATTTTGATAGACACAAACACATACCATCTGGCTTTGTAAGTCTTGCTTAGTAAATCTATGATTTACCAATGTAAGTCATCTGTAAACAAATTAACTAATTTCCGGTCCATGTGGTTAACTGAAGGGAGAATTTATAAAACAGATGGAATGGTGTCTGATACATTTTATCAACTTCAGTTCTCCTTGAAATGTTTATTTTACCTTATGAGACACATTGCTCCCAAATCACTTTTTTAAAAGCAATCTCTTGTACAAAAAGTAGCCAACCTTAACGGCCTTTTAAATATGTTTGTGTAGAGTCACAGTTTAACATCAATGACCTTGAGTCCCAAAGAGTTCTTCAGCGCTTCCCCTGGAATGAAACCGTTGGATTCTTTTCTCGTTAACTGCATTTCACTCCGTTTTATGTGTTGCTACTGATGGAAACCAGAATTTTTACTCTTTTTCCGCTCCAGCAAAATCAAACCGTGAAGCCAGTTTTCTTTCTGAGCTAAACGTTTTGCTTACGTCCAGTTCAGCTCAGGTAACTGAGTCGACTGCCGGGGCTCTAGAATAAGTCAAACTACTGCCAGGTTTATTACGGCCACCGACCTCCTCAGGAAAATCATGTTGGAAACATCACAGAGGTGCACTGCTATTCTTTTTTTGTTTTTTTTTTTTCATCAGGAGATCCCTTTATTTTTTTTAATTAATTTTTATTGGACTATGGTTGCTTTATAGTGTTGTGTCAGCCTCCACTGCACAACAAAATGAAGCAGCTGTACGCATACAGATATCCCCTCCCTTTTGGACTGCCCTCCCATTTAGGTTACCACAGTGCATTAGGAAGAGTTCCCTGGCACAGTGCTATTCTTTAGGACTTGCTTGAAATTATGAATTTACCAGATGAAGAAAAAAGCAGTGTAGGAAGGAGGGAGGATGGAACCTTAAGATGGCCCAAAACTGCCTTTTCTGTCTGGATTTGCAAACGCTGTGAAGCATACCCACAATGTCTTCGTCTCAGATTTTAAAAGCCAACATCCCTGGAGTATCTGTGATTAAATAACTACCTGTAATACTAGCTTCTCCTAACATATCAGGAGACCATGGAAACATAGCATAAAGCCCTCAGTCCACCGCTAGGCTGACATGCTGGTGACCTGGTCACCAGTGACCTATGCAGCCACATCCTGGGCACCATTTGCTCTGTCAGCAGCCTCCCAGCGGTACAGGGGGCAGCCAGCACCCCACACACACACTCTCTTCTCCAGCTCCCCCCCCCCCCCCCCCCGCGCCTTGTCATCTCTCCCCTTCTTTTTGCGGCTCCTTTGCTAGGTCTTCCTTCTTCCCCCTCCACCATCCCATGTGCAATGGAGCTCCTGTCTGTGTCTCTCTATCTAGCACGCTCCTGCATTCACAGGAATTTGAACACCAGTTAGGTGCCAGCTCTCCCTGTGTCCCTAGCCCAGTTCGGTATGCTGAGCTGCAAACTCATCCCAACTGTTAACTGGACACCTCATCACCACTGTGTGTCTCACGGGCATCTCCAAATTTGCATGCCCCAAACCGAACTCTGGGTCTCCCCTCCCCAGCTCCCCACCCAGCATGTTCCCCTCCTGGGCCTCAACCCATCTCCACATACCCCGGAGCTCGGGCCAGAGCCGTGGGAGTCAATACCCAGCAGTGGTGCTTCCCAGGAATGTGCAGCCCAGTTCCCACCACGAGATGGCGCTCTGCTCAAGTGGGACACGGAGCGTTTTGTGGGCTTTTAGAGTCTGTTTCTTACACCCTCACCCGGATGTCCCTGCTTGGAATTATCAGAGCCCTGCACATGGTGGAAGGATGCCTGAAGTACCGTGATCCTAGTGATGGGGGTGGGAGAATCACAAGTTATCTACATGGTTACGTGTGTGCACCCAAAGGAGTGAAAGAGGAAAGATGGTGGGGTCTGGGGGCAGGGGCGTGCACAGGTGCTCGCGTGTTCCAGAGGAGAGGACAGAACTGGGGAAGCCGGTTCATTTTAACATCTTTTACTGTTTGGGTTTTCTGTCATTCTGGGAACCAGAAGTTGCAGTAGTCTTAGGACCCAAGTCGAAGTAAAACACGTGGTTAAAAAAACCTGAAGTCTTCTTTGGACTCAGTGTTTCTGAAAAGTAAAGATTTCTATTTCTAGACTTTAATGGAAAAACTAAAATCACAGGCGTTCACATGTGTTTCCAATCCCGGAAGCAATGGCCACAAAAAATAAAGGCTCCGTGTCTTTCCGCGAGTAGTTGGGATGGAATTGGAATGGAGGCCATTTTCTGTTGGGAGACTCGGCTGTAACCCTTCCCACACGGGGTGGGGGCATACGGGGTGGGGGCATACGGGGTCCTGGGCTGTGCTAACGTGCCGTCCTGTGGGTTTTCTCCTCAGGTTTCCTTTTCGGCCTTAAAGGAGCAGAGGGCAGGGTGGGCTACCCTGGACCTTCTGGTTTCCCCGGGGCTCGCGGACAGAAAGGATGGAAAGGTGAGGAGTCCGGGAAGAGCAGGGGGCGGGGCGCTGCTTGGCCCTCCTGAGTCCAGCTCACCCTTCACTGGTTCCAAGAAGAGGATGAGCCCCTGCTTCCCCCCAGCCCCCTCCCTGCCAGGGCCCTCACACTGGGGGGCGGCGTCTCCTCGTTTTCCGCACACCCAGCTCTCAGCTGGCTCTCCCGTCTCTGTTCTGTCTGCCACGTTCATCACTGAACTTTCAGGCAACACGGGGCCCAACATGGGACAGAAAAGATGTGCGGTGGCTTCTTAGACTGAATTCAGATGACTCATCCGAGCCCTCGGCTCCAAGAAAATGTCACAAGTGTTTGCAGAGGGCTGTAGGGTCGTCATCTGGTTTGGTCCTAACCCGACTCCCCGAGTTAGGGATGCGTCAGCAGCAAGGCGGTGGCAAAGCAGGAGAGACGTGACCTGCCCAGGTGGGGCGGACGCTGGTGGGAACGAGCTGTGTTTGCTTTCCTCTCCCTGCTTCGCCTGGGGGACCCCACCTCTCCAGGCAAGGGCCGCCTGTGGGGACCTCGGGGGGGCCTGTTCGGCTCGCCCATCCCTGGGCATCCCGGGTTTTAACCGCCGGACCTCTGCGGCACGCGTGGAGCTGTGGGCGGTGCAGGGGTCCGGCGTCGTGGATGAGCTGGGCAGCTCGGCACGCCCGGGCCATCACGTGTCCCCCTTTGCGCCCTGGGAGCCAAGCCGATCACCAGCCTCCAGCTCGGCCCTCCCCTGCCCCCACGCTCCCTGGGTCCAGCCAGCAAGACAGAAAAAGGGAGGGCACGTATTTCTTCCCTCCGCACCAGGACCTTGGGCTCCAAGCCCGCAGCTGCTGCCAGGCCGCCCTCTCTCCGGCTCCCCTTCACCCTGGACCTTCCTGCCCTCCCCCCGAGGCCCCTGCGGTGGCTTCTCAGAACTCCTGTCGCTGAGTCCCAACTCCGCCCACACCTCCGTCAACGTCCTGTTCTTTACGTATCTGCATCTCACGCTCCTTGTCTAAGAATGAGGGAGTGAGGACCAGAGTAGGCGTGTCCTGCGGTGGCCACGCCCCCAGCCAAGCCCTCACCCCCTTGCCCTCCTGTCCCCTGCAGAGCCAACAGGAGGGTCGTACACGTGCTTCACGAGCAAATAACAAGTCCCTCTCTCACCACCCACGTTGCAGGCGATGCCGGCGACTGTCAGTGTGCAGAGGGTGACCAGTTCATTGGGGGTCTTCCGGGGCCACCAGGACCCAAGGGCTTTCCCGGCACCAATGGGGAACCAGGGAGGAAAGGCAGCCCGGGAGACCCCGGCCAGCACGGCATCCCCGGGTTCCCAGGATTCAAGGTGAGAGACCAGTTGTACCACGAAGCCGATAAGACGACCTTGACGCCCGGCCCCATTTCCCCATTTCCGGCTTTTATTTATTGAATTAATACAGCTTTAGACCAGCAACACTTACGCACCCAGTGTGACATTCAGAAAAGCCACGTATTCCAAGAGGAGCTTTAAAGCTTTTCCTGGTGGGAATGTGAAATGGGGCAGGCACTGTGGAAAAGTGATGCTTCCTCAAAAAAGTCAAACATAGGGAATTCCCTGGCAGTCCGCTGGTTAGGACTCTGTGCTCTCACTGCCTAGGGCCCGGGTTCAATCCCTAGTTGAGGAACTAAAATCTCACAAGCCATACAGCGCAGCCAACAAAGTTTTAAAAAGTCAAACATAGAGGTGTCGTGTGACCCAGAAAGTCCCCTCCCAGTACAGACCCAGGAGCACTGGAAACACGTGTCCACACCAAAACTTGAGCATTAAGCTCACAGCAGCATTCACGACACCAGCCGGAAAGTAGAAGAAACCCAAATGCCCATCAATGGATCAATGAAACGTAGCGTACCCACCCGATGGGACGTTATTCAGCCGTCAGGGGATGCAGTGCTGACACGTGCTGCCGTGCGGTGCCCTCAGAAACGTTATGCTAAGTGACACAATACACAAAGGAACAGACGCCATACGATGCTATTTGTATGAAGTGTCCAGAAGAGGCATCTTGAGACCAAGTAGCTTGGTGGTTGCCAAGGGCTGGGGGTGGGGGGGAAATGCGAGTGACTGTTTCTTTCTGGGGTGATGAAAATGGTCTGGATTTAGGTAATAGTGATGGTTGCAGAACCTCGTGAAAATACAAAAAAAAAACAAACACTGAATTGTATGCTTTAAAATGGTTAATCTTATAGCGTGTGAATTATATCTCAAAAAAAGCAACCCTTCTGGCATTTTGGATGCAAAGCTACACACCCCTTTCTGTGTATTCACCCCTTCAGATTTAGTATAGGACGATTTAGCATTTCAATAAAGGCTCCCTTAACTTGATAAAAAGTGAGACTTCCAAGTATATCGTGAATTTAGTTTGGATGAATGTATGACATCTTCTGGATTCCAGCTAAGTGGGCTTTACTTCACACCTGAGGAAAAGATCATCTTGAGTAGATCTTTCATCGTGGCAGGTTTTAACTGACCAAGGCTCTCAAAGCAAATTTCAGATGAAGGCAAAGAAACTATATTTTTTATTTATTTTTACTTAAAAAGAGAGCTGCAAGAGATTTATAAAATGAAAAGTCTATCATTTTATATATTCAGCAATAGAGGAAAGTTTGCTCAGGACACTTGGCCAGGGACGGTTAGAACAATCTGGCTTCATGTCCAGATGCAGGGGAGTTGCAGCCACTCAGAGCTGTCGGTGCAGAGGCTCATGACTCATAACTGCTTCGTGTCGCGGGAGCTTTGCAGGTGAAAATGAGGTCCACAGCACCTCTCCATTCTCTGGGACTTCTCAGAAAAATAGTTTTATCCAACTGAACATAATAGATGCTACATTTCCTCCTACTTGAAAAATGACACCATCTCCAAATCATGGCTGAGCATGTAGAAGTGGCTCAGGTATTCAGAAAAAGTGTACGTAGTGAGAATCCAAACTGAATAATGGCAGAGCTGGTAAGACCTTCAGTTATTTATAAAATGATGGAATATTTCTGAGAAGTCAAATGGATCCCATTTCGTGCACACGGAATCTCTAAAGTCTTCCAGGAGCATGTGCTCTCCCCAGCTGTATCGCGTGCACACCCACAGCACTTGCGTTCAAACATCTCAGGTACCGTGTTTATCTTGCATTTAATTATATGTTTATGCATCTGCAGCAGGAATGCCTGAGACAGTTTTTGGTGGTTTAATACCTGTACTAATAGAACCTGGCAGAGTGCTTGAAGTATGGGGGTCGATTAGCATGCATACATGCATCCATCCATCGGCCCAGCACCTCCTGGTTGAGCACTGCCTGTGTGTGAGATGCTGTTCTAGTTACTGAGAGAATGTCACCCTTTTCTGCAAAGAACGAAATCAATAAATCAAGTATCTGTGGAATTTTTTAGGAGAAAAGAACTTATAATCACTTGAAACATTCCATTTAATTAAACCAACACTAAAAGTTCCCGTATTCTTGCAAATACCAGTAACTGAGAGTTGCCCCAAACTGGCATATCGCGCACATTAAAATGCCTCCTGAAACGTTCATCTGCTCGTTTCTGCTCATCGAAAGACCTAAACTAGATTTTACACCTTAAAACGTGAGTGTTCCTGCAATGACTTGTCTGTGAAGTATGATTTTTTTCCAACCTTGATTTCAGTTAGGAAGACAAGCTGTCGATTAGATACTCTTGCTGTTCTCAGTATGATCACAAATGTCCATCCTTCGTACTTGGAGGCACATTATTTGCCCGGATTCAACAAAATGGCGGTTAAGGGTTAGCAGCCTTAGCTTCTCCAAAGCTAATGCGTTTACGAATCCCTGGGACTTTGTTGACTGCACATTGCGGTTCGGTTGCCCCGGGTGGGCCTGAGCGTCTGCATTCCTGGCAAGCCCCCAGGGAGGCTGGTGCTACCCATCTGGGGACCACACTTTGAGTAGCAAGGTTCTTGTTTTCACCGTCCAGCCATGTGTGGCTACTTCCCTTAAGTTTTAACTATTTAAAAGTAAACATTCAGTGTCTCAGTCCCGCTGGCCACGTTCAGGTGCCCCATGGCCATCTGTGATTGGTGGCCAGGGACAGAGATGTGTGGCTCTGGGCTTGATGACAGGTAAGGGCCCTCAGGTTGTATAAACGAAAATCATTGTCTTCTCGGCTGCCCTTAACAGTGTGAAGGAGGAAGAAACCTTGTGTTTGTTTCTACAGGGAGCCCCTGGTGGTGTTGGCCCTCCCGGGCCCAAAGGAATGAAGGGAGATTCTCGAACCATCACCACCAAAGGTCAGTCTTGTGGCCAGCAAATCTTAGACCATGCACCCTTCTGTGGCTGCCCTGGGTGAGCAACTCACGTGGCACTCCTCCCCCAGGTGAGCGGGGCCAGCCAGGTGTCCCAGGTGTGCCTGGACTGAAAGGAGACAGCGGCATCCCAGGCCGTGATGGGCTGGATGGATTCCCAGGCCTCCCAGGCTCTCCCGTGAGTACCGCTGGCAGGGCGGAGGGGTGGCGGCTCTGCCCTCATCCCCATCAGTCACATGCTTAAACATGTGAGCATCAGAGGTGCTGACACAGCAGGAAATCCTCCCAGTGCAACCTGTTCTCTTTTCGTGGGCAGCAATCATATTTTTTAGGAAACAGTGAGTGAGGCTGGAAGCCAAGCCCTGAGTGAGCATTTAAGAGAAAAAGAGGAAATAAATATTCCTCTTGCCATCACGTAGAACGAGAGCCCCCCAGGTCGAATATTCCTAGATGGAAGGTGGAACGCTTCTTCTAGGGTCACCTGTAAAATACACAGCTGCATTTTTGCAGCAGACACACACCGGCATTGAAAGAGGCTGTGTGCGATAAGGTGCAGAGCCCCAGCCTCCTTTCTGCGGGGAAAGGCGGGGGTCAGACGGGGAAGGGCGGTTGGCCGTGGAGACTAGACCCCTTCTCCTCCCTCCCTGCCCTCACCCTGCTCTGAGGAGTTCCATGAATAGGACACGGCTGTGCCCGGTGCCTCCCAGCTTCCTGCTCTCCTGGTCCCATCGTCTCTCCTTATTTCTGATGCACTTTCTTGTCCAAACCAAAGACTTCCTTCCCTTCACCACTGCGTTGTCCCTTCTGACTAGGAGATGGGTCACAAACGCTGAATCCTAACAATGAAATAACGTGTTCCTGCCCCCATTTCGCCAAATCTGTGCCTAACCGTTCTCTTGGAGAATTCCCCCGGAGAACGAAGGTCCAAGCAGGGCGCTGGTAGCTTGGAAAGAGAAGAATGCTCAGATTCCTATGCCTTCCAGAACTGTCTTCGAGGGTGTTGTCCATGGTTGTTAGAAAGTCTGTCCTTTACTTCTGTGGCTTGGTGAGACCACGACTGTCAGTTCCTACTCACCTCTGTATCCAGAGCGCAGAATTCAGGGAACGGGGAAAAGTAGCTGGGAAGATGGCTGTCTTTGAGGTTTACGTGTATTGTAAGAGATGAACCAAATTTCTCACAGGGTGATGGCATCAAAGGCCCCTCAGGGGACGCAGGCCACCCAGGACCCCCCGGTACTAAGGGCATTCCAGGAGAAAGGGGCCCCCCAGGATTGGGGCTGCCAGGCCCCAAAGGCGAGCGTGGCTTCCCCGGCGATGCTGGATTACCTGGACCTCCAGGCTTCCCCGGGCCTCCCGGCACCCCCGGTGCTCCAGGACAAATAGGTACGGTGGGGGGGGGGGGGTGTCCAGGCTTGCGTCTTTCAAAGTCATGAGACACTGTGCTGCTACACCCGCTGTTCTTAGGCAGTGTGCGAATTCCCCGGGGGCGAGTCACGTGAGATGGTGTCACACCATCAGTTCTCATCACACACGAGCGACACCCGGCCACGGGGTTTTCTGAACCCACTGCAGCTTCCTCTCGCCAGCTGGAATGTGGGGCCTCTCCCTCTAGTGCTGGAGTTACAGAGGCTCAGCACAGAAGTCCAGAAATGGGCCTCTGATGCCCTGCCCGTCCCAGCCTTCCCACCGCGCACGCACACGCACACGCACACACACACGCACACACGGAAAAGCCAGGCACTTTCCGTTATTGCAAAATTGCCTCACTCTGTCACTGTCTCACCCCTAGATTGTGATACGGGTGTGAAAAGGCCCATCGGAGCAGACGGACAGGAGACCATCCAGCCAGGTACCGTCATGACCGTCGGGCAGCTTTAGAATTCTTGAAAACTCTCAGTTTGTAGAATATATGCTAGAACTGGCGTGATCCCTGCCGTGGGCACAGAGCTGCCCTCAGAAATAGAAACCCTTGTGGACTTGGAGCTGCGCTCCGTCTGCCTCAGCTTAGAGCCCAGGGAAGGGCAAGTGTGATGACCTCGTGTCACCAAGTTGTCCCTGCAGTACAAAGCATCTGTTTACAGTATTGGTAAGAACTCAACAGATAAGTCCTTTCACGCCTAAAATATATGTCTCTGTGTGTGTAAAGGGCAGCTGAATTATTAGCTCATTATGCAGGGTGAGGAGTGAGTCCAGATGGGAGAAGAATTTGGTCCAGTGATGAATGGATGCTAGAAGGAACAGGGCCGACGGATAAGGAGAGGATGCCCAGATGATGCGAGCTCAGGGGAGGGCAGAGGGGAGGGGACGGTCCAGAAGTTGACCCGGCTGCCATCGGACAGGCCAAGTCTCCAGCCAGGGGGGCCTAGAAACCGAGGTGGGAAGCCAGGCAGAGGGATGAGTCCAGGACACAAGGGGATGGGTGCCAGGCCTCGGGCAGGATTTGAAGAGCAGAGCAGAGAGGATGAGTTTTTTTGGAGTCAAAGGTGCCGGCAGAACATCTGGACGGTGGCAGCTCACCAGTGGCAGTTGAGTCTGGAGTAAGGCGTTTGGGATGAAGGCCAGGGCTTGGAGAAGCAGCATCAGGACCCGTGGGTCCCCCGCACGAGGTGTGGGGATAGATCAGGAGCTCAGGGTGAGGGTGCAGAGCAGGAACGGCAACCCCAGAGCTTCCAGAGAGCTGGCCAGTCTCGAAGGTGCGGGAAGGCCCCTGGGGGTGAGGCTCTGCCAGCTAGAGCCCAGGCCCCCTGAAGACGGCCGGGGTCCGTCCTTTTCATGGCCTCGGCTGTCCGCCTTTGCACCTCGGACCCCTCGTGTGGCAGAGGGGACCACAGCCCCTCTTTGGCCGCTAAGTCGAGCCAAGATAGGAGCCCTGCCGTATCACAGGCAGACACACAAAGGGCATCTCGGAGGACTGCTGTGCCTGCAAGCGTGCTCTGTCCGACAGAATACCCCGCGCGGCGTCACCAGCCAGAGGTGGCTGCCACCGGCTTTCGTTTTGCATGACTCACAGCGAAACGAGTTGCCTCTGCTAATTCTGAAAGTAATGGAAGTCCCAAAGGAGAAGTCACAGCATTGCTTTTGAAACTGAAAGCTTCCTCCCTCCCCGGTGGGAATTGCCTTGGGGTCGGGGGTCGGGGTGGGGGGGCGCGTTGAGGCCACCTGGATGAACTCGGCTGTGTGAGGTATTGCCCTCCACTGCCAGCACGGCACCTGTTTTCATCCGACTGGACTTATGTGCCTCCTATATTAATATTCTGATTTCATTATCAAATGAAATTACAGTTACATCAGCATCAAGATTAATGGAATCATTAAATTACTCTGATGGTAAAAAGGCAGCCGGTTTTCATGGCCGGTGCTCTCGACCTTAGCCACGTCCAGAGCTGTGACGATGGGTGTGGACCGTGGCTACAGCTCCCCTGTCCTCTCTTCCCAGGTTGTGTTGGAGGGCCTAAGGGATCGCCGGGCCAGCCGGGCCCCCCCGGCCCCCCAGGTAATGGGAGAGCGCTTCCAGCCTTCTTCCGTGCGTCCGTGTCTTCCTTTCCCCTCTCCGGCTATCTTCCTCTGCCCCCGACCCCGCGTTTCCCTCCCCGCCCCCGCCTGGACATCACAGGATTCTTGGTACCGTACCGCACACTGGCAGCTTCTGTAAGAAGCCGACTTCCGCGCATCAGTGTAGGAAAGTGAGCGGTGATTGACGCCTAGTGAACCCTAGGGTAAGAGAGAGGCTTCCTGCCACGTGGAAGTCAGCCTCAGCTGCGACACAGACAGGCACCCGAGCCTGGCAGAGATGGCAGCGCCCCAAGCCCAGAGAGGAGGCTCAGCTCTGTGCGTTCCTTGTATCCCCGTGTGTCCCAGGGTGTAGAAGAGGATCATGCGGGAGAGGAGTGTTTCTTTCGGGTTTTGACTGAGAGGAAGGCAGACCCTCAGGGCTAGGAATGTGTCTGTAGGATCTGGGAGCTGGGCTTTGCTGCCACAGCCCATCACCCAGCTGAGGATCCATGTGGACTCAGGAAGGGTTCTGGGTCACAGAGCCCGGTCTGGGGCCATCCAGGCTCCCCCTCCGTGGGGCGGCCTTTCAGAGATGACAGACGGGCTGAGTGACCACAGCTGCCGACGCCGTGTCAGTCAGCCTAGGATGACGAGCTCTCAGGCTGCACCGCTGGGCAGAGCTCGGCCCGGGGGGTCTGCCTTCCGATTCGCCCCTCCTCTGACTGGGACGGGGCGGAGAAGACGCCTCCACCCCCCACGGAGGGGTCACTCAGATGATCCGGCATGGACGCCAGAAGCCCGTGTGCGAGTCTAGGTCCACCGCTCGTCAGCTGTGGGCTTTGGGCATCTCACCTGTTCCTTCTGGAACGTAGGCTCCTCGCCTGGATGAGAACAGTGCAGGTGTTCCAGACACTTCCTAGTTTGCAGATGGTGCCCTGAATACTGCACACGTAACCCTGGAGCTGGGGTCCTGTGTAAACTGTAAAGTACTGCAGTGCAAGGCAGCCCCCAAACTGGAAACGCGCGTTGGCTGACCGTAGGCACCCCGGATCTTGAGAGTGTCGTCCAGGTGCACAGGGGTGACGGGATCTGGGGACAGTGAGGCAAAAGGCACAAGTGTCATCTGCGCCAAGAAGCAGAGCTAAGGGCCCTGTATTGTCTTCCGAGAGCGAGCGCATTATCCACGTGGCATTTCGTGACCCTCCCTGCCCGAGCCACGGAGGGGTCTGTCCATCGTGGATCCCAGCACAGGCACGGACGCTGCTGTCCCCGAAGTGGTGGCGACTCTTAGGGGGAGGGGCTCAGACTGCAGTGGGACAGTTTTCAGCAGGTGCTGGGGGAGCAGAGCCCGGAATGTACATGCATCGCGTGTGAGGGGAGAGGACTTTCGACGTGTTTTGACAACATGAAGTTAGTGAGATCATCAGGTTAATGAGATCACGAGGTCGTGATGAGAGCCGAGGTTCGTTGTTTCTGGCGTAGACTGACAGGTGCCCATGTAGACTGACACTCGGTTGCCAGCTGTCAGAGGTGCTGTTTCAGGGCTGACATCCCCCAGCCTCGTCACTTCCCCGTTTCCTAAGAGGCCACGTTAAGTCGGGTGCCGGCCTTGACCCTCTCCTGTTCGTCTCCTGCTGGGGTCGGCTTATGCGGCTCTGACCTGTGTCGTGGTTTCTTTGGGTTGTTTAGGTGCCAAAGGCCTCAGAGGGCTTCCGGGATTATCGGGAACTGACGGAGCACAAGGGCTCAAGGGTCTCCCGGGAGATCCAGGTCCAGAGGGATTCCCAGGACCCCCAGGTGAGTCAGGGTGGGACTCCCGCTTGGCCACGTAGATTCAGGGAAGGACTGTGTGTACCATCAGGCTGCCCCGCCTCGACCATCTTTTAACATTTAGAAACTGTTTCGACAAATGCTTGATGACGACTTTTGCTCTTGTCCTTGGGAAATTAAAAAATGTTGCCATTTTCCTCACTGAAGTTGTGCTGCAATTTTGCAGAAGAAACTTACAGATCTTGCAGGAAAAAAGAGATAGGTGCACAGAGAGATTTCTCTCTAGTGGGTATGAACCCTTCTAAGGGCACATAAGGTCATCCTCTTCTGAGCCCTCGGCACCAGTGCCCGATCTGCGGATCGCTCACCAGATACGACGCAGAGAGCACCTGTGTTTGGCTGCTCGCGGCGTTGCCTGCCCACTCTGCAGCTCGCAGCTTGTCTGAGTCAGCAGTTCGAACCATTTCCTCGACAGTTGCCACAGCAAAGCATCATGGAAGCCACTTAGTGGCTAAAAGAGCTTAAACGTTTGAGCTGTACATGGAGGGAAATGAACATGTTTCTGGTAATGAATTGTGAGCAGAAGTTGGGAGTACCTGCGTGGGTGTCCGTGTGCCCCAGCCCACGACTCAGTGGCCCCAAACACAGGTGTCCCTTTGTGGTCACGGCTCAGACGGTGTGCGGGAGCATGGCTGTGTTACTTGGTGTGCAGAGGCCCAGGCACTGGGGAATCGTATCATCTAAACAAAACCATAGACGGTTTCACTAAGTCCACACAAGCCAAACATCCTCCTGCAGGATCCCGGCCACGTGTTCTCTTTCTGGTACCTCGCTTAGATGTCATGATGCAGACCTCTCGTTATAGGGACGCCCTGTGTTTCCTTTCAGGCTTCGTGGGGCCTCGAGGAGTCAAAGGTGCAGTAGGCCGCCCTGGCCTGGACGGACTCCCGGGTCCCTCCGGCCTGCCGGGGCCAGTCGGGCCTCCGGGAGACAGGGGCCTCCCTGGAGAAGTCTTGGGGGCCCAGCCCGGGCCCCGGGGAGACACCGGACTGCCTGGACGCTCTGGGCTGAAGGGCCCCCCCGGAGAGAGAGGCCCTCCTGGATTCCGGGGTAAGTCACGGGGCAGGGGGGCAGGGTCAGAAATCTCTGCTGGGGTTGGGTGAGAAGCCCAGTGCTGCATGCAGGACGCTGTGAGTCCTGCCGCTTCTCCTCCCCCTTAGTTCCAACGTTTCTTTAGAAGGTTTCAGAACAGGGTCGTCATGCTGTGTACAGGCCATCTTAGCTCTTCTGCGAGTACAGATTAGCCGACGTGCTCTCTTCCTAAGTTGGGTAGGGCGCAGCTTGGGGTCCTCCCTGCTGCTTTCAGCAGAATGTGTGCGGTTCTGCGAAGAAGACAGGAGCTGGCCATGCCCGGTGAGGGGTTGGGAGGGAGACAGAGATGAACTGGAACGCAGCTCAATCTGTGGGTGTAAAACTGATGGGTTTAAAAAAATGTAACGTTCACAACGTCATCGAAGCATGTTTAGCAAAGCGGGAAGATGCCTCTTGTCTGGTGAGTGAACAAGGCATCCAAGGCTTTGCGTACCCAGTTCATGCAGAACGGGCCCTGAGAACCCAGAATGCCTGGCTTTAATGCGATTGTGTTGCTGGAATGGGTGGGGTGACCACCAGGCCATTTGGGGTCCCCGTCAGAGAAGCATCAGCTGTTATGTATTGACTGTGCTGTCATCAGCCCAGCGCCCAAGCCCAGGCAGACAGGGGCTCCCTGTGTGGTGCAAGAGGTGACACTCCCCAACACCAGCCGTCAAACCAGTAGGCGTCCTTCACGTGAGACACTGAGGGATAAGCCCAGTTATCGACGGGCAGCTGGACGCCCCACCCTCAGGAGCACGTGCCCGCCAGTCTCTCCTGCGATCCGACTGTAGAAACTGCCCTAGCTCTTTTACAGAAGGCTGCTTGTGGTAGATGTTTGAAGTGTAGCTGTTTCCCACAGACTTCAAAGAGTCTGAGCATAACGACACCAAACGGCAGCAGAGGAACTTCCGAGCCTGCGCGGCTTTCCCATGTTCAGCGTCACCTTGATGACCTGCCCTTTGGGAGAACATTGTGTCTGGCAAAAGCTCTGACTTCCAAAGCATCAGTTTCGGGAAACTGTATCCATGTCTATTCGGCCGCCCCTGTCAGGAGCAGTGGGCAGACCTGGATGTTACTTACATAGCCATTTAACGTGCTTGTAAAGGGCATTTTATTTTTTTATATAAATTTTATTTATTCATTTATTTTTATTTTTGGCTGCGTTGGGTCTTCGTTGCTGCGCGCGGGCTTTCTCTAGTTGCGGCGAGCGGGGGCTACTCTTCATTGCGGTGCGCGGGCTTCTCATTGCGGTGGCTTCTCTTGTTGTGGAGCACGGGCTCTAGGCATGTGGGCTTCAGGAGTTGTGGCTCGCAGGCTCAGTAGTTGTGGCGCACGGCCTGAGTTGCTCCACGGCATGTGGGATCTTCCCGGACCAGGGCTCGAACCCGTATCCCCTGCATTGGCAGGCGGATCCTTAACCACTGCACCACCAGGGAAGCCCCAAGAGTATTTTAACGTGGCGAAATGCTCAAAATATAATGTCAAGTGAAAAACCCTAGATTAAAACTGCACTTAAAACGAGGTGTCAGTTGTGCAAATATCTGCTTCTAGGTATAGTTACGGGAACAGAAAAGAGGCCAGCAGGACATATAACAAGATGTTAGTAACTGTCTCGGGGTGAGAGCATGAGTTACTTAGATCTTGTCATTTATACAGACTTCCTACCACCTGGAAAACCTGTTTTTATAGAACAGGTCTGAGGAGACAGATGTCGTTTGCAATGAACTGCATGGGGTTGACCTCACGGCTCTTGTCTCCATTCCTGCAGGAAGCCAGGGGATGCCGGGAATGCCGGGCCCGAAGGGTCAGCAGGGCTTCCCAGGACCTTCGGGCCAGCCGGGACTGCCCGGGCCACCAGGACAGCATGGCTACCCTGGAGCTCCTGGCCGGGAAGGGCCCTTGGGGCCGCCGGGCACCCCAGGTTTTGGAGGTAAGGATCCACCCTCCCATCAAGGAGTCGGGGCCTCACTGACACCGGAACCAGCACTGACCCCTTGGGGAATTCTCAGCTGTGCTCCAAGGAACCCCCCTCTCAAGAGCTGCAGGGGTTCGGAAAGTACCGCACATGGCATGGCTTAAAAGACAGGAATTTATTCTCTCACGGTCTGGAGGCTGGAAGTCCAAGATCAGGGTGTCCATAGGGCTGGTTTCTCCTGAGGCCTCTCTCCTTGGCGTGTAGACAGCCGTCTTCTCCCTGTGTCCTCACAGGGTCACCCCTCTGTGCGTGTCTGCATCCTAGTCTCTCTTTTGATAAGGACAACTGTCACACTGGGGTGGGACCGACTCTCATGACCTCATTTAACTAACTTCAATCACCTCTTTAAAGGCCCAGCTTTAGACACAGTCACGTTCCAAGGTACTGGGGTTAGGATGTCAACATTTGCATTCTGCAGGGACACAGTTCAGCCCCAGACAGGTTCAGGACATGTATTTCATCAAACAGCCTGAGAAGGCTGCCCTTCCTTTGTACCTGTTGTGTATATTAGGGTTCTAGGTAAGATTTCATTAGGAAAACAGACTTCCCACTGCAAAAGTTCAAAATCTGCTCTGCTTTGAAGAGGCAACGTGATTTGTTTCCTGAATGTGAAAAATTTGGAGAAGAAAGGAAAAACCCTCCTTCAGGAAAACCATGGGGCGAGGTGGGCGGGAGCAGGAAAGCACAGACACGAAACTGTAGACGTTTGCTCAGTGGAGCCCTTGCAGGGGGACCGAGCGCATCACAGAGCGGCTGGGAGGGGCCCAGACATCCATGAGGCAACGTCCAGGGTGACCCTAGTCTGTCGTTTGCCATAATCAGGTGACGGCTCTGTCCAGGACCGTAGCCGGTCCACACAAGGCACTGCCGTGCCCCACACAGGTCAGACATAAGCCAGATGCGTCCCCCAGGAGTGGCCTCGACCGCGTCCAGAACCTGGGGGCTCCACTCAGGGGGAGTGACACTGTGCCGCCCACTGGTTTCACCGTAACGGGCACCCTGGGCAGCGGGTTTGGGCCATCTGTACCAGTGTTCGCAAGGCCTTGCCTGTTCTCAGGCGTGGAGCACAGCATGGTGTGTACAGAATCCATGCCAGAGCCCTCCCTGATGGAGCCCACGGTTTAGGAGGGGATGGAATTACCCACGGGAAAGCTTGCGTTTGGCCGGGGCGAGCAGCAGGGTGACCAGACCGCGGGGCCCCGCGTTTGAGACCGCAGGGGAGCTGGTGGGCTAGAACAGCCTTGGGAGGAGGGGACGGGAGGGGCCGGGCGTGGAGGACGGGCCCTTCCTAGGAGGGACAGCCCCAGGAGACCGGCCGGGGGAGAGCGCAGCATCTGAGGAGGGGGTGGGAGCCTAGACAGGGACATGGGGCCGGCGTTCAGAAGGCGTTGAATGCCAGCTAAGGGTGAGGGAGCCGTTGGGGGGTTTTAACAGAAGGGCTGAGCTTTGTCGGGGAGGCTGGGGAAGGGCAGGCCGGCAGCTGCTGACACCCTAACGAGATGAGGACGGCAGGTGTCGCAGGACCTCCCCTAGAACCTAACCCCAGCGGTGTCAGGAGGGCCGCCAGCCACGAGTAACTCCAGCCGTTCCAGCTCCGTGGCTTTGCGCCCGAGCGGAGAAAGTCTCATGTGACTCGTGTCCCGCGGGCTGGCCGCCGGCTGCCAGAGAAGAACCTCTTTAGAAAGGCCAGCCTGCGGCGTGCTGCACGCTCGAGTCACACCTTCAGACGCCCCTCTGTGGCTACACTTTCCCATTGTCCTTCCAAGACGTTTTTCTTACCAGAAGTTATTGTTATCGATGTCTCAGAAGTATCGTAGGGGTGTTTTCTCTGTGCAGTTTGTTCATCTTGTTTTATTCTTCCTTCCCCTTCCTGACAGGTCTGCCTGGAGACAGAGGGGAGCCAGGTGACACAGGCGTCCCTGGCCCCGTGGGCATGAAGGGCGTCTCCGGGGATAGAGGTGACCCTGGCTGGCAGGGTGAGAGAGGTCATCCCGGAAGCCCTGGATTCAAAGGAGTGGCCGGGATGCCTGGTGCCCCGGGCCCCAAAGGTGACTGCAGAACACGACCAGGGACCTAACCTGTGGGGCGCGGGTGGGACAGCTCTGCGGGAGGGCGCAGCCTCGCAGCCCCAGGCTGCGTCGGGCCCTGGGGACCAGGCGATGCTGCCCAGGCTGGCTGTGACCGCTGTGCCCCCAAATGCCAGTTTATTAACTTCCCACGAGAGAGGGACTGTCTGAAGAGCGGGACTTGCTCTCTGCCAGGGGGCTGGTCTGTGGACAGGCCCCCGGGAGTCGGGATTCAGATCCGGAGGCCGGGTGGTGAACGGAAACCGAAGCAAAGGGAAGTGCTTGGTCCCCAGCGTAGGGTTCCCTGCTCGCGGGGGAGCCTGGTCCCCCCGAGGTGGGGCTCTCTGGCCCTTGACTGCAGCTGGAGACACCGTGCTGCCTTCTCCAGGGCCCTTTGCCAGGTTTCCACGCTGGGTGCAGTGTCAACATCACACCAAGTCCCAGGGCCCCTTTCCAACTGGTGGAAAGACCACGGACCCCGCGACTTCCAGTTTCCCCCTGTCTGTCCGCCTGCATTGGCCTTACGTCTTGTCCCCGGTGGCAGACGGGCTGACTCTGCCCCTCAGGCAGCAGACCAGTCCCTTAGCAAGTGCTGTCCCGAAAATCCTACCGACGTTAAGAATCTT
Source organism: Grampus griseus (assembly GCF_964374135.1). Taxonomy (NCBI): domain Eukaryota; kingdom Metazoa; phylum Chordata; class Mammalia; order Artiodactyla; family Delphinidae; genus Grampus; species Grampus griseus. The sequence continues at coordinate 2,672,467 of NC_139012.1, read as the reverse complement.
AGCATCTCCTCACACACGGCGCAAGTGGGGCTGTCACCGTGGCAATGAGCCACGCCCAACCCCGCGCTTTTCTCATTCCCTCTGCAGGAGTTAAGGGTTCTCCCGGGATGGACGGCTTCCAAGGCTTGCTCGGGCTCAAGGGGAGATCCGGGCTTCCGGGAAACAAAGGAGAGACTGGATTTGTTGGAGTCCCCGGGCTGAAGGGCCTGGCTGGTGAGCCCGGTGTGAAAGGTACGTCACCTCTCGGCCAGGTTGAGACTCACTTTCACGGCGGCCTGACACTGCCTAGAACAATGTTCCGGCAACCCAAACACTAGACACTATTAAAAGAGAAGCCAACTCAGGAACTGGAGGGCTTCCTCCTTGCTTCAGTACGCTGGCCGTGTATAAGGAGGGAGTGACGCTAACCGAAGGGAACTTGAGAACGGAAATGACGCAGCATTAAGAACCAAAAACATCCTAAGAAACCTATCCCACCATGAGTATTCCATGGTGCACACGAGGAAGTGAGGCCAGGGGAGAAGCGGAAGGTGAAGTCTGAAGGACAGAGCACCTTTGGCAACAGAGGGACACGGTAGTCCAGGTAGACGGCTACACCCCGTGCAAAGAGACGGTGACCCCCAGAAGCGAGCCTGGTCCAAGCCCTGGCCTGGGTGGGCAACCCAAGACCCCAGGTGGGAGATTCAGGAAGGGTGTTCCCAACGACCCACATTTTTTCATGACATTTGTTCAGACACCCTTGTTCTCAAAGTATCGCCATGGTCTCTAAAACAACTGAATTAGTAATAACGAACGTTGATGGGGATGTAAAGACATGGGAACCCTCAGACCCTGCTGGAGGGAACATCCAGTGGTACAGCCAGGGTGGAAAATGTCAGCGGTTTCTTAGAAAGAAAAGCACAGAATGACCCGGAAAATCCACTCCTGGGTGTGCGCCCAGGAGAACTGAAAACTGACATCCACACAGAAACTCATACACAGATTTCGTAGCAGCATGGTTCATTATAGCCCCGAATAGAAACAACGCAGGTATCCATCACGGATAAACAAGATGGGGCATAGCCACGTAAAGGAGTACTAGGCAGCAGTGAAAAGGAATTAGGCTCTGACACATGCTACGACACGGATGAAACTTGAAAACACTGTGCCCCATGCTGTCTGCTTCCGTGTGTATGAAATGTCCAGAACAGACCTGTCTGCAGAGACAGAAAGTGGGTTAGGGGTTCCTATTGCTGGGGAAGGGGGCACAGAGGGGGTGACCGCTGATGGGCACAGGTTCTTTGGGGTGATGAACATGTTCTGAAGTCAGTAGTGGTCCCTCCGGCCAAGGCATTCTGTGCCCCCCTCCCTCAAGGAGAGAAGGGTGGAGGAAGACGGGTGTTCCCATCACCTGGGCTCCCAGCTCGCAGCCTTGGGGGAGCTGTAGCACCCACAGGTCAAGGGAATGACTGCATTCTGTTTCCTTCTAGGCAGCCGAGGGGACCCCGGCCCCCCCGGACCACCTCCCATCATCCTGCCGGGAATGAAAGACATCAAAGGAGAGAAAGGAGATGAAGGCCCCATGGGACTCAAAGGATACCTGGGCTTGAAAGGTGAGGCCCCGCCTGACCTCAGAGCCGGTGGCCTGGGGTCCCCTGCCTACCCCAGCCCCTCGCAGGTGCGAGAGTGGCAGAGACGCCCCAGCGCCCAGGCCACCTCCTGTGCTACAGCCCTCCTGACACCCTGACGTCCGCGCCAGGGGCTGGCGGGTGGTCCTCGGGGGCCCGGGGGGGTGGAGCAGGGTCCCCCCAGAACTTCACACTCAGTCTCCCTGCAGGCCTTCCCGGAATGCCAGGGATCCCCGGGCTGTCAGGAGTCCCTGGGCTGCCGGGGAAACCAGGCTACGTCAAAGGAGTCAAAGGAGATACCGGATTCCCCGGCGTGCCCGGGTCACCAGGATTCCCCGGCGTGCCCGGCTCCCCCGGAATCTCAGGGTTTCCGGGCTTCACAGGCAGTAGGGTAAGTGGGCATCTTCTGTGAGTTCCTCTCCCCGTGGCCTGCTGGCCGAGCACTGCGGTCCACGGTCCCTGGGGGACAAGACTCAGTTCTGCCACTTACGGGCTGAACGACCCTGGGCAAGTCACTGAACCTCTCTGTGCCTCAACGTCCTCGTCTCTCTAATGGGCAGTAACAGTACCCACCTCACAGGCTGCCATGAGGCTTGAACGGGCTCTTGAGATGGTACCCAACATGTTTGCCCGGGTAAGCCTGGCAGAGGGTAGGGCATAGTCAGCCATGATTATTACTACCACTGTCACGACCATGGTCTGTGTCATTGATGTTATTTATTTCAATGAAACTGCCGTCATTACTGCTTTACAGTTTAATAAGAACAGGTGTGCGAACCAGCTTCCGCACTGAAAAACTGCAGGACTTTTTTACAAAATGATGACATCGCAAACCTTGAGAGTTGGTTTTAGCAGAACAGCTGGATACGCTGACCCTTCAAAATTGCAAACTTCACCAAGTCAGACAGAGAAAGAGAAATATCCTATGATATCCATTATATGCAGAATCTAAAAAGAAATGATGAACTTACTTACAAAACAGAAGCAGACTCACAGACTTAGAGAACGGACTTATGGTTCCCGGGGGGAGGGGTTGGGGGGAGGGATAGTCAGGGAGTTTGGGATTGACATGTCCACACTGCTATATTTAAAATGGATAACCAGCAAGGACCTACTGTATAGCACAGGGAACTCTGCTCAACGTTATGTGGCAGCCTGGATGGGAGGGGAGTTTGGGGGAGAAAGGATACATGTACACGTATGGCTGAGTCACTTCGCTGTGCACCTGAATCTGTCACAGCATCAGGGTTTTTTAATAAATTTATTTATTTGTTTGTTTATTTTTGGCTGCGTTGGGTCTTCGTTGCTGCACGCGGGCTTTCTCTAGTTGCGGTGAGCAGGGGCTACTCTTCATTGCAGTGCGTGGGCTTTTCATTGCGGTGGCTTCTCTTGTTGAGGAGCACGGGCTCTAGGCGCACAGGCTCAGTAGTTGTGGCACGTGGGCTCAGTAGTTGTAGCACGCGGGCTCAGTAGTTGTGGCGCATGGGCTTAGTTGCTCTGTGGCATGCGGGATCTTCCGAGACCAGGGATCGAACCTGTGTCCCCTGCATTCTTAACCACTGCGCCACCGGGGAAACCCCTGTCACAGCATTGTTCATTGGCTATACTCCAATATAAAACAAAAAGTTTTTATAAAAAAATTACAAACTTCACGAACGGCCATGTAAGATGGTTTCATGTTTGGCTTTGCTCCAGGGCGACAAGGGAGCTCCGGGGAGAGTAGGCCTTCACGGCGAGATCGGCCCCATCGGTGACTTTGGTGAGTGTTGGTGGGAAGGTGAAAACAGGGCATCCCCGATCCAGGGCATCCCGGGCAGTGTGGGGACGTCAGGCCTGTGGGTGCTGTTAGTTACTTTGAAGCAAATTATTCTTATTAGGAAGGTAGCGTCATAGAAGTTGCTAAACTAACCACAGGAAGACCTGACTTCAGCCATCTTTTTTGCACCTAACAGGTGATATTGGAAACACTATAGACCTTCCAGGAAGTCCAGGCCTGAAGGGGGAAGGAGGCACTGCTGGAGCACCAGGTACCCGAGCGATTCTCCACCCCTTCATCTTCCGCAGCCTTGCCCCCTGGTCTGTCGTCACTCATGCTTGCCGACCGTAGCATTACTTAGTGAGCCCACGGTCACGATGTAGGGATGGTTTGAGGCCCTTAAGCCCGACGTGTAAGGAAGACTGGAATTTGTAATTAAATTGAGCCTGAAGACGACGTCAGGAAACCTTTCTCTCCCTGAGAGGGAAGATGGAGAGAATCAACATTCAGTGGGTGGGAGGAGCTGCAGCCTCTAAAATGTACCACACGTGCCTGTTCTGTTGGGACACATCCTAGGGCGCGAAGCAAGTGACACAGTGACCAGAGCCCTTGCAAACTGTGAAAGGGGAGTGGAAGTCAGACCTCTCTACTGTGTAAGACAAGGGGCGGCCCCCCAGGCCTGTGTACGTCAGGGGGTGTCACGTGGCATGGCAGCTCACGCCCCCTTCTCTGAGCATCACTGAAGTTCAAGGTCAAAATTCCTGCTTGTGTCATATCCCATGGGACTTGGAATAGATGCCTCCTTCCTGGGATTTTAGCTTGGGAGACCCCACAGGTCTGCCTAGGGATGGCTCGGGTTGGGGGAAAGAGTCTGTCCGTGTGTTCGGCCAACAGGGAGGGTGCTGAGCTTTACTGAGAGAAAGAGCTAGAATGGAAAGGGGCATTCGGTCTAGCTTGAGAGTGGAGGGCCGTCACTTAGGAACAGGTAACCTCACCTATGAACTCCTCTGGGCTCCCTGTAGATCTACAGTTTGGTCTCCCGACGGCTTTATTCCCAGATACAAGGCTGCCCCAGCCCAGGAAATATGGTTGCTCCCCCTTGAACGTTTAGCTTTTAGTTAAACTGAAGCCCAGGAAGTGGAGCCTCCCACTGTGTCCGTCCCCAGGGGACTGTATCCTAGGCGCAGAGGGGCGGTGTCAGTTGTCAGCATCCTCGGGGGTGTTCCGTTCGCCCGAAGACAAGTGCAGTGTAAGAAGTGGGCTCGGCCACAGCGCTTGCCCCTGCAGCGTGGGCGGGAGGGGCCCAGGGGCCCCGGGCAGGTGGCCTGCCAGTGGGAGGGCCCCGGGGACTGGGGGCTCTGGCCTGGTCCCTCCTCGGAGGATGAGAGTCAGGCTGCACTGGACTCTGGGTCCAGGTGGAGGTGGTGGAGACCGTTTATGGAAGAAATAGGTAAACAGGGGTTTGGAGCAGATTTTAAAACACTAACGTAATCCATAGAAAACAAGCAGAACGTCTTAGGTGGTTTTCTTCAAGACCACGAGCACGTCGACAGTAGCTGTTCTGAGAAGAGCCTCAGAGATTTCAGGAGACACTGGCGAAAGTGACTGTGTAGAATCGGGGTGGTCTGAAGTTTCCAGAATCTTCCAGCGTCCCAGAAACACCAAAACCTGTGGCACAGAACAGTGTCACTGACGGGAAGGCCGCGCTTCTCTAAGTCCACCAATGAGCAGGGAAGCACCTGAGGGGCTCGTCTAAAAGGCAGATTCCGGGCCTGACCCAGACCTGAGAGGCTCAGACATCTCATGTCTTGACTAACCCCCCGGATTCCCCGGCACAGCGCCCGTTAGAAACCACTCAGATAAGGGCTCAGGTGAGGGGTCTGTTGCCGCTTAACAAGACGCCCAGAATGTGGCGGCTTAGAGCACCCACCGCTGCTGTTATCTGACAGTTCCTGAGGCCAGGAATTCGGAAACAGGGTGGTTCTCGTGAGATTCCGGTCATGAGGTCGGGCGGGCTGCCTCATCTGAAGGCTAGACTGGGCCGGACCATCCACGTCCAAGGCGGCTCTCGGCGGGTGGCCTCAATTCCTCCCCGCGAGCTTGAGTGTCCTCACGCCGTGGCAGCTGGCTTCCTCCAGAGCGGGGACAGAGTGAAAGCAGTGATGATCTGTAGGAGCTGGGCTCGAGGTGGCACAGTGGCACGTCCACGGTGTCCTGGTGTTCACGCAGTTCAGCCCTACTCGGTGTGGGTGGAGCTCACAAGGGTGCGAATGCCAGGACGCAGACCGCTGGGTGCCAGCCTGGAGGCTGCGGACCACAGGCTCAGAGCAGGGAATTAGGTAGAAATTTAGTTGAGGAAGGCGCCGTCTAGATTTCCACCCCCACTCCCATTGGAAGCACCAGTGTGAAGGCAGCATCCTTTACCTGGTGCCCCCTTGAACCCGACGAGCCTTAAGCCCCAGTGACACGACGGCTGTGGTTACAGGTCTAAAGGGATTCTTCGGAGAGAAAGGATCAGAGGGTGATGTCGGCTTCCCTGGGATCACCGGCCTGGCAGGAGTCCAGGGCCCTCCTGGACTTAAAGGGCAAACAGGTAAAATCCCAGGCCATACCACCTTCCCCCAGCCTGCCCTCCCTGGGCCCGGCTGGACGGTGCGGTGGCCAGTGAGGCCGAGTGCGGCCGGTCCCAAAACAAGGGCGGCCAGTTGTGCCCGTCTGCTTTCCCCCCGCGGTCGCAGGCGAGGCAGCTCCCTCCCACCTGTCCCTCCCTAGGTCCAGCCCAGCCCAGCTGTAGCGGAGGCACGGGGCCGATGGCCGTGTCTGTGCGGCCACCATCTGTCTCTGTACATGTTTAGACAGTTCCTGTGACGGCTGCCTTTCGTGCATTTCAACTGCAGAATTCACGGGGGATCCCGCGTTACACGAGTGAATTCGTTCTGTGCTTTTTTCTTGCTGCCGTTTTGCTCGCTGTTGCCCGGGATCTGTGAACACAGACAGGCTGATCCTCAAGGGGTCTCTGGTTCTCCCCAGGCTTCTATGTGCACGATGGAATGAGATTACGAATACACAAGCTGTTCTGTTTGGCCAGGCTGCGCTAACCCTGCTGAACTTGAATGCGGGGTCCAAGGCCACGTGGAAGGGAAGCTGGTTCTTTCCCGCAAAGTTCCTCCCCGAGGCAGGACCCGAGCTGGAGGCCACGAGGCCTCGGGGTTCCTGTGTCCCCCTGAAGGATGTGTCTGTCCCCCAGGCTTTCCAGGACTGACAGGGCTGCAGGGGCCTCAGGGAGAGCCGGGACGGGCGGGAGTGCCCGGCACCAAAGGAGACTACGGCTGGCCGGGGAGCCCAGGCCTACCAGGTAAGACCCCTCCCCTCTCTGCAGACACGAAGCAATGGCAACCTGCAAAGAGGCGTTTACTCCCCAGAACGATGAACAGAAACCTGCCGGGAGACCTCAGGGTGACTCTCAGTCAGCACCTGGGCGGTGCAGAGGCGGGACAGAGGGACAGATGCAAGGGTCCCCACTGAGCGAGGTCTGGTGCAGCCCTTGGGGGGCTTGGGGAGTTACTCGGCCCGGCCTTGACAGGCCTGGGTCAGGGGACAGGCCCTTGGACACTCTCCTGTCCAGAGTTCAGGGGGGCGCACCCCGACTCCACATTCACTGCCCGCATCACAGGAAGAACCGTCGCCTGCTTCCCAAGTCCCACTTTAGGCTGGTCCTCGGAAATCCAGAAGGGATGGAAATGATACCAGGCTGTTGGTTCCAAGCACCGTTTTTATACGTACGGTGACTCACGGATCAGGAAAAGAAACACACGGCACTGCCCGGTCCCCTTCTGGCTGTAACGAGTCTGTAAAAAGTTTCCATGAAACCAATTTTTAGGTTAATGGTTCTCCTGGGTGACACAGAAGTGACTGATGTACATGTCACAGTATTTGCTGTACTTCCGGTTTGCCCAGCTTTCGAACACACTGGATGGGCGACCGTATCACAGCAGAAAAAAGCATCTGGTTATGTTAAGGGTCTCCCTCTGCTCCGCCATGGAATAACCACGAGGGTCCTCCACAGGTCTGCCCGGCCTCCGCGGCATCGGCGGATTACACGGCTTGCCAGGCACCAAAGGCTTCCCAGGATCCCCAGGTACCAGATGGCAGTGGGGCAGAGGACCGGGTGGGCCATCAGGGACTTGGACGGGGGTCGGGGAGCTCAGGGAGCAGGGCGGGCTCCGTCCCGGAGGCCACGGGGACTCAGTCCCGTCTGGCTCCTCCCCCAAAATGCTGCAGACGGGGTCCCAACCAACAGGGAGTTAGTTACTCCTCCCAGGTCTGGAGGCGGGAAGCTTGGGGTGGGTGCCATTGCGGCAGAGTCCGGGTGAGGACCCTCTTCCCGGCTTCTCGCTGTGTCCGCACGCGGTGGAGAAGGAGAGCGAGCTCTCTGGTATCTCTTCTTATAAGGACGCCAATCCTATCAGGGGCCCTTTCACCCCAGACGCCTCCCAAAGGGCCCCCTCCAGACCCCATCACATGGCGGGTTAGGGCTTTGACAGATGGGTTTAGAAAAGACAGTTCCCTTCACAGCAGTGGCGTATGGGGGGGTTGGCGGGGCGGGGTGTTCCGTAAGGAGAAGAAAGTGAGACCTTTAAGAAATTGTGAGAAGCTGCTCTTGGAAGTTATCGTGACCCTTTTTTTCCTGAAGGAGATACAAAGCCCGTCCTTGCCAAAAGCCAGTGACAGAATGAGGTCTGCGTGATTAGCCCCTTCTGGGATCTCAGAATGCCATCTGCGTGTCCATCGATTCCTCAAGGGGGATGAGATCCCCTTTGTGCAGAAAGCTTCCTTTTTACCCTTGTCCCCCTCTGGGAAGATGCCATCACATGTGCAAAACTCTCAGTGGCTTCCCTGAAATTTCTTTATTTTAAATTTAGTTCCTTTCATCTTAAATCTTAATGCCCTGTCTTTGCATTTAATTTCTAAAATGTATTAATTGGACTAATAATACTTGTAGGGCATATTATTAATATATGTTTTTTAAGGACAATTGTTTTCAGATTATAAAAGTTCATGCTGAGTAGACAAAAGCTTTAAAAAATACACTTAAGCAAAAGAAAAAAAATACCCATAGTTCCACCACTGCTTTTAGAATATTCTCTTTATAGATGTTTTACGTAATCAAACGTTCATCTGTCTACAGGTAAATTTGGATGTGTGGAATCATATGTGAATTCACACACTCATGCTTCAGTTCACATTTCAATTCGAGTTTAGATGGTCAAGTTATGTCACTGACACCGACTACTTTGAGCCCCTGATGTGGGAACAGGGAAGGTTTTCAATAGCATTTCCCTTTTCAGCCTAACTCAGGCTTAGCACCAGGAGCCCGGGGCCCTCGGCAGGTCTCAGCTGCAGGACCGTCTGCGTCCTGGAATCTGGGATTTTTCCGGGGGTCCTCGGTGGTCTCCCCTATAAAGCAAAGGGGTTCAGTTACGATCCCCAGGATTCCTTCCAAGTGGCAGGGTCTGGGGCACCAAGGCCACCTCGGAAGCTGACGTCTCCACGGCTGCCATTGGGTTCTCTGTTTCTGGGTCTGACTGAGAGCGTTACTATCCCTCCACTCATGAAAACGGACTCTGCCCGGTCAAAGACACTGACATCTGCTTGTCAACCCGGCCACAGGTGCGGACATCCACGGGGACGCCGGCTTACCAGGTCCTGCCGGGGCCAGGGGTGACCCAGGAGAGGCCAACACCCTTCCAGGCCCCGCAGGACCCCCGGGACGGAAAGGGGAGCGTGGAGTCCCAGGTGAGGCCAACACCCCAGTATCACCATCTGCACCCCCAGAACCACAGTGTCCGTGAGTCTGAGAGATGAGAGGCCGGGGGCAGGGCAGGTGCCGGCTCCTCTAGGGAGGATTTCTTGTGGCAAACCTCCCACTAGCGTTCCATCGTTTATACTCCGTCATAATCGTACTCCGCTGGGGTTAGCTATTGACCACACTCCCTTGTAGGACAGATAAGATCACACTCCATCCCCTCGGTGCCCCCACCCGGCACAGGGCCCTGGCTGTGACACGCGCACGGGAGTGTTGGATAGATGAGTGGATGAACGCACCACAGCCCCTGAGCTGTGCCTGCGCGCCAGGCCTGGGCCGTGGTGGGAGCAGCCAGGTGGTCTCAGCCGCTAAGCACGAGCCCCAGCCCCACCCCCTGCCCATCCACCAGCAAACCAGGCTCGACCTAAACTGAGAGGGAAGCGCCCCAGCAGGTGCTTTCGGCCCAGCACCTGTCTCCTGACGGCCGGGGCCCGCACCCACCCCCAGCTCAGCCCAGCATGCTGTCCACGGGTGCCGTCTGGGCAGCCGGCAGGGGTGCTGGACCAGACGGGCCCGTCACCCCTGGGCTTCCGAGACCAGGGCCTGAGCGCCCGTGCTCTGGGCAGAATTACCCCCGAAGCTAGACCCATCGACACCCAAAGGAGAAGCCAGGCCCTGAGGAGGCCGGAGACCCTGATCTCCTATGGGGGGCGGGTATCTCAAGGCCCACGGACCGCATCATCTGATTCTCCAGGGTCTGTCACCTTCCTCTCCCCTTTCATTAAGTGCAAAGTCCAGAATTCCCTGATATCCCAGCCCCACAGCACTGATCTGAAGGCAGGAGGAGGAGGAAGGCCGGCCAGCTGGGGCCTTTGTGAGTCCTGGGGGGTGGCGTGCGGTTCACACAGCCCACCCAGGGCTGAGGACCCAGGCTTAGGCCACCAGCACAGCCCAGCCAGGGCCGAGGACCCAGGCTCAGGCCACCCGCACAGCCCACCCAGGGCTGAGGACCCAGCACAGCCCAGCCAGGGCTGAGGACCCAGGCTCAGGCCAGCAGCACAGCCCACCCAGGGCTGAGGATCCAGGCTCAGGCCACCTGCACAGCCCACCCAGGGCCGAGGACCCAGCACAGCCCACCCAGGGCTGAGGACCCAGCACAGCCCAGCCAGGGGTGAGGATCCAGGCTCAGGCCACCTGCACAGCCCACCCAGGGCCGAGGACCCAGCCTCAGGCCACCCGCACAGGACCACCAGCACTGTAGCTGAGGCCTGAGGCAAGCGCGTATAACACAGTTTTCTTTGTGAAGCACATCCCAGCCTTCCTGAAACTGGACAGCACTTCAGCGTGACACTTGGGGGCCACTCTCAACAGTGAAATCACCCACAAAAAGCACAGAAGTGCAGAAAACGTGGCACGAAATAGACAGTAGGAGGATCCTTGCTGACACTCTGAGCTGGGACTCACTCTCTCCCTCCCGCGTGTCCAAGAGCGCTGCGGGTATTGACTGGGGGTCACCAGTAAATCTCAGTTGGGGAAGCAGGATGGCAAGTACAGAATCTGTGGGCAGTGAGGACGGACTCTGCCCGGGACGCTGGACATCGTCGGGATCCAGGATCCTGAACGACGGCACGGGGAGGCCTGAAATACCAGCGCCGGGCACCCTGAGCCTTCCCACGACGGGTGCTCTCTGGGCCAAAAGGGCTGCCCTGTCAGTGACGCCCTCCCCTCAGGGTAGGGCCAGGTAGCCCCATCAGCTGTCCCTTGAGCAGGTAGCATGCCGGTGAGGACAATATCCCAGCAGAGGCAGGTCCACGGGACCCTCTAGGCAGCAAGAGGGGGCTGGTGGGAGTGGGGACAGGCAGTGCGGCCCCTCTCTCCCCAGACCCGCCCTGAGAGCCTGCGCTGGGCGCCTTCCATCACTGCTTCTCCTTGTTGGCCCTGCTCCTGGACAGGTGAGGGCACAGGGAGGAAACAAGGTGAAACGCTGGGTGCTGGTACTAACCAACTTCTATTTCCCTCCTAAGGGGAACGAGGCCCGGTTGGGAGCCCAGGACTTCAGGGGTTTCCAGGCATCACCCCCCCTTCCAACATCTCTGGGTTACCAGGTGACGTAGGCGCGCCTGGGATTTTTGGCCTGGAAGGTAAGCAGGGCTCACACTGGGATACATTGGAATCTCTGGGGACAGGAGCTGGCCACGACCTGATTGCTTGAGGGATAGAACGCTTTCGTTGTCCCCTTGAGGGCATGACGCTGAGTGAAATAAGCCAGACAGAAAAGGACACATACCATCTGATAGGAGCTCCCTAAGTGACCACATTCATAGAGACAGAAAGCAGATAGTGGGGGCCAGGAGCCGGGGGAGGGGCAGTTGGTGTTCAGTGGGGACAGAGCTTCCGCTGGGAAGATGAACAAGTTCAGAGAAGGATGGTGGTGACGGCTGCACAGCAGCGTGAATGCACCTCAGGCCACGGAACTGTACACTTAAAAATGGTTAAAATGTTAACGTTTATGTTACGTGTGTTTTACCACAATACAAAGCAAAGCTGCCCAGCGTTACACACTCGCCAAAGCCAGTCCCCTGAATGGGTGACTTGCATCCGGCCTCCCGGCCGTGACTGTGCCTTCCTGCTGTGTACACTTACCTTTCTTGGGACTGATGCCAACAGGTTATCGAGGTCCCCAGGGGCCACCTGGGCCCGTGGCTCTTCCTGGAATCAAAGGAGATGAGGGGAGTCCAGGAGCCCCCGGAAACCCGGGGACCAAAGGATGGGTCGGGGACTCCGGGCCCCAGGGCCGGCCTGGTGTGTTCGGGCTCCTGGGAGAAAAAGGTAAGGGTCGGTGCCCGTGGGGGGCTCCTCTCAGGGAGGCTGGCGGCACTGGTCAGAGATGGCCAGAGCCCCCGCCCAGCCTCACGTGTCCTCAACGTCCTGCTTGTCCGGAAGGGCCCAGAGGGGAGCAAGGATTCATGGGCAACACAGGCGCCGCCGGGAGTGTGGGAGACCGAGGCCCCAAAGGACCCAAAGGAGATCGAGGACTCCCGGGTAAGTGAGTCTCAGAGGGGGCGCCCCTGACGTCATTCTGTCACAGGGATGTGGTGGTGACGGGTCGTTGGAAGGGCTCTGAGCGCCTTGCAGGCGGGCTATCACCCACCCCCCCTCTAGAGAGCGCCGTGGCTCAAAGGAAGCTCCAGAATTGGTTCAGTGGGTCAAAAACGGAATAGAGACCAGAGCAAGAGAGCAAAGTGGTCCTCACGCATCATCTGGTCTTTCTTTTCCCTTTCCAGGTGCCCCGGGTGCTGTGGGCGCCCCGGGGATTGCAGGAATCCCCCAGAGGGTTGCCATCCAGCGGGGGCCAGTGGGTCCGCAGGGAAGGAGAGGCCCTCCGGGGCCTCAGGGGGAGATGGGACCCCAGGGCCGCCCGGGAGAACCAGGTAGGAGCACTGCTGCGGGGCCACACCTCGTTTCCTGTTGCTTTGCTTTCACTTCTGTTCCCCTGCTGGGAAGCACTGGCTGGGCACCCGTGATGGAGCACCGCATTCTTCCCGGGGCTCTGACGCGTGTCTCGGTGGCTGTGCAGGTTTCCGCGGGACTCCAGGGAAGGCAGGGCCCCAGGGAAGAGGCGGCATGTCAGCTGTTCCCGGGTTCCGAGGAGACCAGGGGCCCGTGGGGCTGCAGGGGCCCATTGGCTACGAAGGTGAGTGATGGTGACAGAGGGGGCAGAGGGCAGGGAGCTTCCTCCAGGTCCCGCTGTGAGTCTGCTGAATGGACTGTGGTGTACGGGGAGGGGTCAGATGAGCCCCGAGGTGAGCAGAGATGAGGGGCTGCACCCCCTAGCCCAGAGCCTGGGGCCCCCGCTGCAGCCCGGGTCCTGGGCAAGGCCCATATACCTGCGCCCACCCGGTGTCCCCTGCACCTGGCAGAACACCTGGCACAGAGTCCCCAGGACAGGCCGGCCTCCTTCCTTCCTCTGAGACATCTGCAGGTGCCTCAGAGAAGGAAGCAGCGGACATATTTCGAGAGACAAGATTCCTAAAGTTCTTGAAGGCCGGAAACTATGAACTGAAAGTCACCGATTACATTACAGGAGCCGCTGTGAAGTCTTATGTCATCGACTTCTTAAAATTATTTGCACGTGTGCAGGGTGGGATAGGCCAGAAATAATAGCAATTCATGCAAAAAAAAAAAGTCTTGCGAGTTGGTGTAATCCACCTGCACTCGGTTTGAGCCCGAGGTGTGAGCACCGTGCTGACAGTAAAGGCGGGCTGCACGGTCAGCGCCCAGATCCAGGAAGCACACGGCGACCCACGGCCAGGAGTGTAAAATGCGGGGGATGCAACCCGAGACACGCATGGCGGGGCGGGGGCGGCGCAGCCAGGCCAGGGGCCAAGACAGTGCAGGGTGGACGGCACGTCCTCAGAAAGGCAGGGGCACCCAGGACGGCTGATTCCAGAGGTCTGAAGGGGTGTCCTGTTGGGGGCAGATCAGCCGTTCTGCAGCGTCAGGGCCAGAATCGGGCCCCCGGGTGGACATCTGGGGAGGTGGGCTTCCAGCCTTGGGAATGGCCGCTCCCCGAAGCATCAGCAGGGGGCCTGCCGCCTGGGGTAGAGGAGGTGGGCGGGGCTGGACACGGTGCTTCCGTGACCCTTCTGACTTCCTGATGCTCATTCCTGCTCAGAACGGGGCGCCCTGGGGGGACGGCTCGCGGGGGAGGCTGAGTCCCTGCCCCTTGTTCACTCCCATCATTGTGGTCCCACGTTAGGGCACGGGGATGGGGTGTGGGCCTCCTCAGGAGGCTCCTGGTCCCAAAGGGCAGAGCCACTGAGACCCCGGCCCCTGGGGAAAGGCAGAGCAGGGCTGTGAATGTTGCCACGCGTGCAGCCAGCACGCGGGCCGCGGTCCGCACGGCAGCTGCAAGGCGGCCTCTTTGTCTCGGGTCCCAGGGGAGCCAGGCCGCCCCGGGAGCCCCGGCCTGCCCGGCATGCCCGGCCGCAGCGTCAGCATCGGACACCTCCTGGTGAAGCACAGCCAGACGGAGCAGGACCCCATGTGCCCTGTGGGCATGAACAAGCTCTGGAGCGGATACAGCCTGCTGTACTTCGAGGGCCAGGAGAAGGCCCACAACCAGGATCTGGGTAGGTACCGCCCGCCAAGCTCGGCCAGCCCCGCTGGCCACAGTGAGGTCGCTGAGTCCTCGGGAGGCACCGAGATGCCCCCAACCTGGGGTCGGGAAGCGGACTCTGCCTCGTAGCCCTCAGCGGCCTCCGCGGGCTCACGCGGCCCAGCCTCTCGCTGCCCCGTGCCCTGGAGGCCACTGGCGGTTCCCCGTCATTCTTGCTTCTTGCTCCGCGGTGTGTAAGCAGTCAGGCCGGGGCCATGAGGGGCTGGGAGGCACTTAGAACCCCGCAGCGTGGATATGGGGGTGTGTGTGCTGGTATCTTTCCAAGGAAGCCTGGTTGCCAAAAGGAATTTAAAAGACCTAACAGCCCGTAGAAAACATGGCCAACACATACTAAAATTGGGGGCTTGGAGGGAGGGTGGCCATGGGTGTGGTGGGGGATCTGTTGGGCTGAACCCGATGATTTCCGCACCTTCCCGTCTAGATAAGTTGTTTTTTTTTTTTTTTTTAAGTGAGACATAGCAAACAAGAATAAGGGCCTAAAACAGCAGAGACAGGGCAAGGCCAGCACAGGGCCCGGCAGGCCTCAGGGCAGAGCAGACACCCGGCTCAGCTGGAAAGCAGTCAGTGTGAAAGGGGAAATAACTCACTCTGGCCCTAAGATGAAGTTGGTGGAGTTATTTGGGGGGCACAGTAAGCAGAGTCCATCTGGGAGGCACCTGGGTGCCATGAGCCAGGCCCCCATCTGGGATGCCATCGGTGGGTGCTGGGGGCTGGCGCTTTAAGACCCCCCGACACGGGCCTCACCGGGGTGCTGTTCGCCAAGTCGCCCCTCCCTCTGACCCAGCCTGGTCCTGAGGTGTGCGGGAACCTCGGAAGGGCACAGTGCCGGTGGAGTCAGCCCCTGAGGGATTGGAAAGCCCGAGCCCGCCCTCCACCCCGCCCCGCACACGGCTGACCCCCGCGGGGGGCCTGGAGGGGCATCCTCCCAGCATGCTCGGCCGTGACGGTCCCTCCCTGCACCGCAGGGCTGGCGGGCTCCTGCCTGGCCCGGTTCAGCACGATGCCCTTCCTGTACTGCAACCCTGGCGACATCTGCTACTACGCCAGCCGCAACGACAAGTCCTACTGGCTCTCCACCACCGCCCCGCTGCCCATGATGCCTGTGGCCGAGGAGGACATCAGGCCCTACATCAGCCGCTGCTCCGTGTGCGAGGCCCCGGCCGTTGCCATTGCCGTCCACAGCCAGGACGTCTCCATCCCCCACTGCCCGGCTGGATGGCGGAGCCTGTGGATCGGATATTCTTTCCTCATGGTACGTGGTGCTTGCCTGCTGTCTCTCAGCCCGCGGGCCCAGGTGCACACGGAGTTCCTCTCCCCAGTCACATCCTGGCCTTTGTAAGACTCATCAGGGCAGTTGTCCAGGTTGTGCACTGCACAAGGGCACCTGGCCCAGGGGAGGAGTGAGAGCTGGAACACAGCCTGCGTTTTGCTCATTGAGCCGTGTTAGGCCTGGAGCTGCCTCCACCCAGAAGGGACCCATGCATTTGCCACCAGGCCTTTGTACAGCCTTAATTAGGATAAATTTGGCTGCCATGATAGCATCTGTTACAATTTTCCTGTTTACCGTCAGAGGGAGAAAGGAAAGTCCAGTGGGGAGGGTGGGTCTTGTATTGAATTTATATTTATTATGACTGTCGTAATTCCACTATATTGACCGGATGCCCAACGTGTTAAATATTTCATAAATTATATTAATAACATTTTATATATATATACATATATATGTATATATTATACCAAGTTTGCTAATCTTATCAAAACAACAGAAAAAAAACTGGATTCTGGAAAAGGAAGGAGAAGACAAACAAGTGTTGCTTTTTAACATTTTTAAGGTATTGCTGCTGCAATAACTGAAAGCAACAGGATACTAAGTTCTGTGCTGGGACAGGCAACGGTCTGCTTTTCAGGAGCTAATCATGTCAGGGGGCTTTGGTGGATGGACAGAGCTCTGCTCCCATCGAGAAATTCAAAAATGAAAAACAAGCCTCTTCCTTGTGAAGGGAGTGATTACACTGTATCCAGAAAGGTCAGACAGCCCTTCTTTTATCAGCAATTACATCTTGAGCTGTGTCACGGGATAAGGGATAAGCCCACATGATCCTCAGTAAGTGCCTCCTTCCAGCCTGGCCCTTGACACCCCCAAGGCGGGTGACAGAGGACCATGGTCCGCTCACCCCGCTGTACAGCCACGGCAGCACTGAGGCTGCCCACACCTTCCCTTCCAAGAACACCTGCTGGCACAGACGCCGGAGAGCCAGCACACGGCTTAGTGTCCCCCTGCCTGTCTGGAGGACGGTCCCTGTCTTGTCTGCACACAAGACGCGCTTTGCTCCATCACTGCCACAGCAGCAAAGACGTCAGCCCCCACCTCGCCTCAGTGATCCTTCTCGAAGCTGGTCTGGTGGCGACTGTAAGTCTCCAGCAGGCCATCGGTTTACTTTTTCCTTTCGATTCAAATGAGGTCCTCACAGGCCGAGTGTCCAATGAGTGATTCTCTTAAGAGACATCAGCTGCTTGAGTCCCAAAGCCAGAGGCTTGTCCGCTGAGGCGAGCACATTGGAAAAGGGGTGTGTGTGTGCATGTGTGTCTGCACGCGTGTGTGTGTGTGTGCATATGCGTGGGGGGACCAGCAGGGCCTCGGCTCCTTCAGGCCAAAGCGGGGCTTGAGCTGCCCCATGAAGACACGCCTGCTTGTCTGTCGACAACACACAGCAGCTCTGCCTGGGAAGCTTCCGCATTCTGTGAGCAGAAAACTATTCAGAGGTTTTTGTTCTTTGCTGCTTCATTTGAAGAAAAGGTTAAACTGGGCTTCTGCCCAGATATCTCACAGGACAGGTTAACCTGTGCCCTGCCCACCGTGGCTGAGGTGTTCCTGTTCTAAATTCGTGGGTTCTGACACCACACTTACCACGGGGCTGGCTGGACCGAGCCAGATGACACGTTTTAGAGAGAAGCTTTGAGATCCGGGGCCCCGCCATGCCCCTTCGTCAAAGCTAAACATGTTTATGAAACCGAGAGAAAGTAGAACTTGAAAGTGGCAAAGAAAATCCCCCCAACCCTTGGCCAGGTCTCCCAGGCAGGATCATCTCAAGCAACCAGTTGCTAATTTAACAACCCTCTGATTGACAAAAAACTGATTACACTAGTATTATGTGTTCACTGTAGAAAAATCAGCAAGTAGAGCTTTTCTTAAAAAAATAATAAAATTCAAAGCACCCGTACTCCCCCTTCATAAGCGTTGGCAAAGGAGGAGAGCAGGAAGCACTTTGGTGCTTAATTTTTTTGTTTTTTCTTTTGTTTTTTTTTTTTTTTTTGGCTTTGCCGCACGGCTTGCGGGATCTTAGTTCCCTGACCAGGAATCGAACCTGGGCCTTCGGCAGTGAGAGCTCGGAGTCCTAACCACTGGACGGCCAGGGAATTCCCTGGTGCTTAATTTTAACAGACCCTCTGGTTCTGACCCACATGTTGATTTTATTTTTTTTAATTGACTTTATTGAAGCGTAGTTGACTTACCGTGTTGTGTTAATTTCCACCGTACGGCACAGTGACTCGGTTATACACACACATACATTCTCTTTCATATTCTTTCCCCTGATGGTTTATCCAGGATATTGCACAGAGCCCCCTGTGCTCTACAGCAGGACCTTGCTGTTTTATTTTTCCTTTAAAAGAAAAAGCTAACGTGTCGGCATCTCTTCCGCCCCGTCCCCCTACCCTGCACAGTACACGGCCGCGGGCGACGAAGGGGGCGGCCAGTCGCTGGTGTCACCGGGCAGCTGCCTGGAGGACTTCCGAGCCACGCCGTTCATCGAGTGCAACGGCGCCCGAGGCACCTGCCACTACTATGCCAACAAGTACAGCTTCTGGCTCACCACCATCCCCGAGCAGAGCTTCCAGGGCTCACCCTCGGCCGACACACTCAAGGCCGGCCTCATTCGCACGCACATCAGCCGCTGCCAGGTGTGCATGAAGAACCTGTGATGTCGGGGCCACCCCGCCGGACACGCTTCTCCAGGGGACACGCAGCTGGGGGGCCACTTTGGTGCTTATCCTTAACTTATTACCTCAGATGCCGACCCAAAAATTGACTTCATTTTTTTTCTTTAAAAAACAAACCAAAAGAATAATAAAATAAGGGCTACCAAAGGAATTCGGCACTAGCACTTCGACCAAATAACCCCGTGGCATCCAAGGCGCTGCCCACTCTCCCCACATCTGTAGCATCTGTAGGACACCCTGACCCCCCCCAAAATGGAAAACCGTGAACCCTCCCTCTCAGGCCATCCGTACTAGATGGTTCCACGCTCAGTGTAGCTAACTTCTTCCTGTGTATCTATGTAGTCACTGCAGTCCCAGCCGCCACTGATAACCCACTTATTGAACTCCACGGGGAGGTATAGACAGAGGAGGCCGTGCAGCCTGCGGGCTCCTGAGCTCACCCCCGCTGCTCCCACTCGGGGGGCTCCTGGGGGTGGATGCAGCCCTGCTCTCCGAGCCCCCATAGTGACGGCGCCCTCTTCTCCCAAACGCCGACATCGCGAAGGATCCTGGTCCCCTCGGGAAGGCCGACTGTGCCTTATGTTTTAAAAGCCACTGATGTCCGCACACCAGCTATCACTCTTCCCACCACCCCTTACAGACCGTTGGGTTCGGCAAAACTCACATAGAAGCGAAGACCTTCTCACCGTCTGTTGTCAGCCAGGCTGCGTGGCAGCAAACTTTGTAGGGTCGGAAGTGATGCTTCCACTGCCCCCAGGCCGTCCCTGGACATTTACCCTCCGTACTCTGTGCAGAATTGTATTCCTCTGACTACTCCATCCTCTGTAACGACCCCCAAATAAAAGTTCGTTTTGAACATTTTTATACCCCGAGTCATTGCCTGCCTCGTTTTCTCGAGTCCATAGAGCACAGACTTTGCCGCGAACCCCAAAACACTGCATCCGGGCCCAAGTGCGAGCCCTGCACCCAGCTCGGCACCGCGCAGCTGTTTTTTCCCAAGTTTCAGCAGATCGAACACAAGCCTGTGTTGGTGTCATTCGTTTCCCAGGGAACTGTGTTTGTGTTTATAACGCGTTAGTGGTTACACAAGACACCCGCACCATCACTCATGGGGATTAGCGAGATGGGTACCAGTCACTCACCAGCCCCAGCACAACATCCCAACAAAATCCCAGTGTTTCCAAGATATAGCCTCCAAGACACATTTCCGGGTTCAGTTTCTCTGGAACCTGGCTGACCTTCAGGCACCCAGCTCACAGAATTTATTTTTACCCTTTAAAATTCAATCTCATATTAAACTTTTTCTAAGTACAATTTCTACAGTTAAGGTGACAATGTTACAATAATAATTCCACATGATAATGTTACTCGAAGGAGATCAGCACCTCCCTGGCCTGCATACCCCCAGCGGCCGCCCAGGACGAGGACTCTGCTCCGGAGGGTTAAGTGGGGACGTGACTCCAGGCAGTGGAATGGGACCTGGGCAGAGCGACCCAGGAAGCAGGGCACCTCACTAAGGGGGCTGCCACTGTGGAGGGCTCAGGGTTCAATCCTGCGGGGACCCACCGAGGGAGGCCACAGAAGGACACTCAGATGGTCCCCCCCAGGCATGGGAAAGGCACATTTTCAGCCTCCAGCTCTTGCCCCCAAGGGTCAGGCTGCCTCACATGTCCGGGGCTAAGTGGGCTCCTAGCACCCCAGGTGGAGGTATCAGAGAACCAGGGAAAGCCGATGGTAGGCTACACCTGTGGATATCTGGTTTCCGTAGCAACAGCTGCAGCGGAAGAGGTGAGCCTAGAGGCTGAGGCCGGGGCCTGAAAGATGCCCAGCACGGGGAGGTGAGGGCGCAGCTGTTTTAAAGATTCTTTAAATTGTATAGTGTCTTGTAATTTTCAAAAGTTTCATATGCACGATTTCATATGGTTTAGCTGTGATGCCTCTGTGAGGTTCGCACATCAGAGGTAGGTGCCCGGCATTAAACACTGAACCTCACACCTAAAATACATACGGCGAGAAGACCAAGATCCCGATACGTAATTGTATTCCAAAATGTCGACCATCAAATATAAACCAAACACAAATACTCCATAACCCCAACACCTGTTTGTGCAACGAAGCTCATGACCCTGTGCAAGGACAGCAGGTGAAGATTCCTAGTCTGGGGCAAACAGCCAACCTTCTGAACCTTGAAAATTCAAGCTCTGCCCTTCACAGACCCTCGCATGTTGCGTGAGATTTTTCTGGTCTAGTTTCTCAGGGCTGAGAGGAACCGCCACCCCGGAAGCTAAGTGTACGTGAGTGGCTGACACTGCCCCCCCACCATTTTCCAGAGAGTGGGTGCCCTGAGGTTAGAATCACTGTCTCGCGACTGCTTCATAAGGTGGCTTTCCTCACCCCTCGCACAGACGATGCCAGGACCCATGTTAAACCAGAGGAGATGCTTCTGGAAGCATGCTGGCTGGTCGGAGGGGCACCAGGAAAGACGGAGAAAGTCCTGGAATATCGCTCCAGCTTCCCGCTGCCTAAGAGCGAGTCCGGAGGACCCCGGGGCAGCTCTCCGCTTGGGGGCCACCAGGGGAGCTGAACCGAAAGACCCTGCTCGCCACGGGGGCGTCCTGAGAATTAAATCCGTTCCTACGTGTGGAAGGGCCCCAAGAGAGCTGGCGTGTGAGTTTGGTGTCGTGTCCCAGCCTCAAGAAGAAGGGGTTGGAGACTCCCTGCCATTGGAGGGTTTTAAAGATGTTCCCATGGACAAGAGGCTGTGCAGGGGTGAGGTAGAAGCCTTCTGAAGGTAAATTCCTGACACGCACAGAAGGGGTGATATTGAGCTGCGGGAGGACCGTGAAGCGGCAGGACAAACCCAAGTGAACGGTTTGCACGGTATAAATACCGGTACCCGTGAGCCACTGGGGAGGGTGACGTGAGCGCAGAGGCGCCCATCTCGTCCATCTGCCCGAGGGACACCAGGGCTCCGATCACACCTGGACGTGGCCCTACCTACAGGCTGCCGTTCCCAGAAAGAGGCCATCGCTCTTTTCTTTATATTTTATATAAAGAAATATATTATATATATATATAAAATATATATATAGAAATATATATTTCTATATATTTTCTTTATATTTATAAATGTGGCATATTTATTTATTCCTTTGACAAGTATTTTTTCAAGAACATATTTGTTGAAGGCACACATCACTTGTCCTGAGTGGTAAGAATACCACACTGACCAAGACACGCTTAGCGCCTGCCCGTAGAAATTTTAGTGTACTGGGGGATACAGGCAATAAAAAAAAGTAATTAAAATAAAGCGCCATAGGGGAGAGGAGGAATACAGAGCAGAGATATTTGAACCAAAGAATTCCTCTTGGAGGAAGTGATTTTTCTTTTAACTTTTTATTTTATATTGGAGTATAGTTGATTAACCATGGTGTACAGCAAAGTGATCCAGTTCTACATATACATGTATCTATACATGTTTCTATTCTTTTTCAAATTCTTTTCCCATTTAGGTTGTGAGAGACTATTGAGCAGAGCTCCCTGCGTGATACGTAGGTCCTTGCTGGTTGTCTATTTTATATATAGCAGTGTGTGCATGTCAGTCCCAAACTCCCTATCCCTGCCCCCCACCCTTAAGTTCGTTCTCTAACTCTGTATGTTTCTGTTTTGTAAATACGTTCATTTGTGTCATTTCTTTTTCGATTCCGCAAATAAGCGATATCATACATCACTTATTTTTTAAAAAAGAGAAACAGCAGGTGTTAGGAACTAATTGGAGGGGGAGGGGAGAATGCTAACATGGGTAACTTTGGAAACGAGGGAGGCCTGAAGCCAAAGGCCAAGGGCCCGCCCCCCCATGGCTGTGCTCCCCCTATTGCAGCCTTGACCCACATTGTCTGCTGCAACTGAACAATTGGGGAATGGATGGGGGCGCAGGGAGCGCGTTTCCCACTGCCTGAGATGGGGTTTACAGCTGAGAAGCGGGGAGATGATGCATCAGAGTGAGAGAGGTCGGCCAGACCAGGTTCGGCTGAGCACAGACCCCTGGACATGGGCGTCAGTACCTACATGTGTACTTCCTTGCTCTCAGCTGGAGGGCTCTAAAGAAACACCCCCAGCCCCGCTGGCAACAAGCACACGCAGCCCAGATCTGGGCTTCGGACACTTTCCCCAGTGAAAGGTCCCAGGGCTCCTTGGAGCAATGGCTGATTCTAGGACGAGTGCAGGAAACACACAAGATGAGCCTGGAACACAGGTGGTGCCAGAAAGTAAGAAAGAACTCAGAAATAAACCCCAGGGGCCTCCCTGGTGGCGCGGTGGTTAAGAACCCGCCTGCCAATGCAGGGGACACGGGTTCATGCCCCGGTCCGGGAAGATCCCACATGCCGCGGAGCAGCTAAGCCCGTGCGCCACAACTACTGAGCCTGCGACCTAGAGTCCACAAGCCACAACTACTGAAGCCCGCACGCCTAGAGCGCATGCTCCACAACAAGAGAAGCCACCTCAATGAGAAGCCCGCGCACTGCAAAGGAGAGTAGCCCCCGCTTGCGGCAACTAGAGAAAGCCCGCGCGCAGCAACGAAGACCCAATGCAACCAAAAATAAATAGTAAATAAATAAATAAATTTTAAAAAATAAATAAACCCCAGAGATGGGAACGGGTCAAAGGGACACAGCAGCCAGCAGACACAGCTTCCCGTTCACGAAAGCTGGGATAACGTGATCAAGAAGGAAGCCATCCGGGGCTTCCATGGTGGCGCAGTGGTTGAGAGTCCGCCTGCTGATGCAGGGGACACGGGTTCGTGCCCCGGTCCGGGAAGATCCCACATGCCGCGGAGCAGCTGGGCCCGTGAGCCATGGTCGCTGAGCCTGCGCGTCCGGAGCCTGTGCTCCGCAACGGGAGAGGCCACGACAGTGAGAGGCCCGCGTACCGCAAAAAAAAAAAAAAAAAAGAAGGACGCCATCCTGAATTGTAACCCAAAGAATCAAATAAATGTCCGTGAGTCCATACCGATATAACGATGGAATCAATAAATGAATGGGGAGAAGAGACAAATCCTTGTAAAAACACCCAAAGTGGGTAGTTATTCTACCATAAAGGAGGGGCGTGTGCGCTGTGCCTGGCGACGTCCTTCCAGAGAGCAGAGTGTGGAAGGAGCGGAGAGGGCACCTGTGCCGCGGGGACCGTGAGCCACACACCTGGGCCATGCGATCAGGGATGAGTCACGGTAACAGCGGGCGCCCCATGAGCGTGACCCGAGGAGCGCGCTTACCTCTGTGCTCTTCCTCCCAAACCTCCACCCCAGCCTCATCAGGAGAAACACGTCAGACAAATCCCGGTCAAGGGGTGTCCTACAGAACACCTGTCCGTACCCCTCAAGGCTATCAAGGTCACCAAAACAAGGTGGTCTGAGAGGCTATTAGAGCCATGGGGACCCTAAGGAGATGTGACTAAATGTCATGTTGTGTCCTGATGGGACCCTGAA
The DNA here is from genome assembly GCF_964374135.1 of Grampus griseus. NCBI lineage: Eukaryota > Metazoa > Chordata > Mammalia > Artiodactyla > Delphinidae > Grampus > Grampus griseus. Next base: position 2,648,635 of record NC_139012.1, on the reverse strand, counting down.
CAGAGACATCAGGTGAAATTAAGGGCATCTAAACAAAGCATGGACCTCAGTTAATAATAATGTAAAGCAAGAAGAAAAGAAAGGACAGTGGACTTTTTAGGAGCTGGTGGAAATGGGTGTATCTGAGAGCAGTGCAGGCCAAAGGGTCCCGCTTCGAGAAGTGGAAAAGATCGGGCCAAGTGCTAAGGGAACGGGGAGGGGGTGTGACATGATGAGGGCAAGCGGGGCGGGGTGCGGAGGGGGGCTGGCCCTGCCTCGTTACACAAAGGCAAGAACAACCCTGGTTCCATCAGCCACAGTGGGAGCAGATTCTGCCTCCAAACATTCCAAACTCCTGCAGGGACCACCCCACCTCTTGCTCTTGGACACAAGAGCAAGTGCCCAGGGCTCGCCCCCCTCAGGTGGGCTGCGGTCATCGGCGCAGGTGCTCCTCGCGTGCAGGGCCGGCGCAGAGCTCGGAGGTGGAACACGAGTCAGCTCCATCCCCCTTCTCTCGGGAGGACAAAACCATCTCCAATCCACTGCCCACAGCAACCGGGCTCTGAGCACCGGCTCACCTCAGCCAGAGGGAGACCTCGCAGGAGATGAAGCTGCCGGACGTCCGTGGGAGAGGGTTGCGGGCACAGCAGGCAGTGCTGATTCAACCAGGAGGTCGGGTTCAGAAATGACAAAGCGCTTCTCTTAAGATACCGGCCTAGCGGCCTGTGAAAAGGGGGAACCATGGTTTCCAACACCCAGATTCCAACATAACCCCCCTCAAAACTTCCCACGCAGGACACCTCGAGGCCACCAGGAAATGCCCAGCCAGGAGCTGCTGTTGAGAAGGTTTCTGAGGACACTCGGGTGAAAGTCTGCAGCAATGGCTCCTGGGCCAGGCTCAGCAGGTTAACCCACGGCTGTCCGTGGCCTCCCAGCCACAGAGCAGCTGCATTTGAACAAAGGGAAAGAAGGAATGTTTGAGGTCCCAGCTCGAACCCACATCCAGCAGAGGATCCCCTCCTTCTCCCCTGGCTAGCTCACTAGAGCAGCTGAAGCTTCCCCAGAACTGACCTGGTTCCCTGGTCGGGAACTGGGCCCACGAGCAACCACGGCTGGAAACCCGTGAGCAGTCTCAGACCCCAGGACCAGTCTCCCTGGCGAGAGCCCAGGCTGGCACCCAAAGTCCACTTGGGACAGAGCCCAGAATGAAGCCTACCTTTTAGGGCAGCAGTGAGGGTGCAACGCCTACATGCTGTTGATGGAGAAGGTGCCGTTCTGGGCCAGCCTCCAGAACGCGGGGTCATCCAAGGGCACGAGCTGGGGGTGCTCAGAGCAGATGGGCAAGAGAATCAGACTGTTCAGGCGGAAAGGGCTGTGGGAACTCAGCCACCCCTGCCTTCAAGTACAAAGACAGAAATAATTTCCTAGGATGCTTTTTCCCCTCCACAGGCTTCAAAGACAAGTTCCTAGGTCTCCCAGATGTCTCACCAGCAAAGACACACTTTGTGGAAAAATAAATACAACTGCCACCCACTAAATGGGAAACTAAGCCACGTCAATGAAAAGTAATCAGACTGACTCGTTTTCACTTTTGAATGGGCTACAGTTGCAAAATGGAAGTTTTAGACCTCGAGATCTGCTTCAGTGACAGGACATCTCAATTGAGGCCTCCCCAGTCACACACAGGGGGCTCTGATGGTGTTTCCATCACACAGATGGGGCTCGTTTGCTTACCCAGAGGACATGCACCACCCGGGAGCAGAGGCAGGGCTAGAGGCCACAGCATCAGAGATCATGGGCTCTCTGCAGAAACACTGAACACCTCCCCCCAAAAACTACTGCTCATGAAACATTGTTCACCAGCCTCTGCCCCACTTTGCTTCCTGTCAAGGACTGAATGCTTGTGTCTCCCAACATCCATATGTTGAAGTCCTAACCCCCAGATGGGATGGTGTCTGGAGGTGGGGCCTTTGGGAGGTAATCAGGTTTGGATGAAGCCTTGAGGGTGGGGCCTCCATGATGGGATTAGTGCCCTTGTAAGGAAAGAGTCACAAGAGCTCTCTCTCCCTCTAGTACGTGAGGACACATGCAGAAAGGTGGCCATCTACAAGCCAGGAGAGTGCCCTCACCAGAAACTGAGTCGGCTGGCACCTCAATCTAGCCTCCAGCCCCCAGGACTGAGAAATAAAGGTCTGCGGTGTTTCATTACAGCTGCCAAGCTGGCTGAGACACCCCTTTCCCAACAGAGAGCCCCAAGCCTGACCTACTTGTTTTCCATTAAATTTCTAAGAAAACAAAACTGTTGTCTCACGGCTCCCCTGTCTTGGCATCTCTTAAGAACAAAGCCACACCCTACCCCCGGAAAAGAGGTTTCTTATTTAGCAACTGCCCGGGTGACCCACACAGAGGTCAGCAGAGACAGAGCTTTTAGTTTTGCTTCTATTATCGGAACTCGTGTCTTCAAGACAACTAGGCAGGTGGGCCAACCTAAATACCTGGAATTTGTAGGATTCGACGCAGCTTTTAAAGATAGAGAGACGTGCCTTAAGCTCACAGCCATCACTCGAGCACCCCCAGCAAGGAGCCCATGGGAGCACAAATAAAGTCTAAATCAAAGTTCTTCTCAAAATCCTTTTTAATAATACGTGTGGCTCACAATGCTGCAACCGATATAAAAAACATTGATTCCTGATTTTGTATAAATTAACATTTATCGAGAATCATTATGATGCATCAGGGTACAAGTACCGAATGGTAGGACCGAAGATAAATCACAGTGAGCAGAAACGTTTGAAAGTCACACAGGTGCCGAGACAGCCGAAAACCTTCTGTCAGAGGCCAGGTGTGAAGCCAGGGCAGCCAGGGGACGGCGGTCTCCGGGAGCCCGGCTCTGCAGGGGGCTCCCCTGGACGGTTCGTCCACTCCCCACCTCCCAGGGCAGCGATGTACGTGGGGGACCAGTCACGGGGACCTTCGCTACTGGCTGGCATTTCCACCCGGTCTCCTCCTCCGAGTGCAGTTGTACAAAGTGAGCCCCGATCTTCTCCTCTGACCGTCCGTGCACCCTGGGGGGCCGGGCCTGGGCACGTCAGGCGCAGCACCCAGATCTGGTCCGTGCGGGCGGCCTGGAGCTGGTGATGTCCACGGTCTGCGGCGGCCCCTGGGCCCTCTGCTGCAGGATCACGGGCACCACCATGTCGAACAGGGTTTCGAACAGCAGATCCACGTTGTGCCCGGTCTTGGCGCTGGTCTCGAAGCACATCTGCTCCGCGACCGGCACGTCCTTTTCATCCAGCATCTTGTACTTGAGGATCTTTTTGTAAAAGGCCATCGCGTCCTCCGGCTGCACCTGCTTCGGCAGCCTGGGGGCTGCACAGCCGTCGCCGCCAGCCAGCCCAGGGCCCTGCCCTCCTTCCTGGCCGCCCTCCCCGGGCCCCTCCTCACTCAGGTCCACCTTGTTTCCCACGATGGCGAAGAGGCAGTCGGCGCTGGCCGTGTCCGTCAGGCCCAAGAACCTGTCCTCCAGCTCCAGGAGGCTCTGGGCATGGTTCACGTCGTAGGTGAGGATGACGGCGGCCGCCCCCCGGCAGTACATGGAGCCCAGGCCATGGAACTGCTCGCGCCCTGGGGGCGAGGGGGGAGAAAGATACAGTTACCTCTCCTCTCTGGCAGTGCCCCCCGACCATGCCACCAGGGACCCCTGGGAGGGACCATGGAATCGTGACCCCAAACGTAGGTGTGGCTGGAGCTGAACGGGATGGAGACCCTGCTGTGCAGAAAGACGGGGTGATGGTCAGTCCCCACGGCCAGCAGGTCCTGCACAGCCCCGTCCACCCACCGCAGTGAACCCACGAGACGGAGGAAGACAGCCGGGCCCTGCTTTCCCCCAATGGGCGGTGGTGTGGCTTTTGCTCCTATCTCTGCGTCTTACACAGGGATGTTTACCTGCGACGCTCCCGCCAAGGGTCCTGCTCCTCTCGATGACACACTCTGTGCCACCTCCCAGCGTGGCAGTCGTGCTGACGTGGCACCAGGCAAGTCTGCGTTCCCGGGGAGAGCAGAGCTCCCCGGGCCCAAGGCCCTGCCCCACCTCCAAGGCCACCTCCCCACCCGTAGGCTGCGGACCTCCTGGAGAAGGCCTCAGAAGTGAGTGTGTCAGAACAGAGAACACGCACAGTAAGGAAATGCCCTCTCTTTGAGGGAAGACAGACAGAGCAACTTCACTTTCAAGCCAAGCTGGGCGCCGCTGTGCACGCCACACGGCGAAGCAGGTATGGACATCCCGCCACCGACGGCTGGCCCCACCCCTGAAGCCTGGGCCCCGGCCTTCCCAGAGTGGGGAAGTGACAGCGGATGCAGACGGCCCCGGGCCCCCCAGACCTCCTCCCACCTCCTCCTCCCTCCCTCCCCTGCCCGTGGGCACCAATCAGGGCTGCACAGGCCCCAGGTGACAGCCCCTGTGCAGGGGCTGAGGCCTTCCTTGCCTTTTCAGTTTTAAGGGGAAATGGGTGTTTTCTAAGTTGGACACGTCACAGCGAGAACACAGCATAAATCTCCCTTGGGCCGACCTCCTTCTCTCTGGTCCTTTGGGGAGAGGGTGGGCACTTCCCGGGGCTTCTGCTGACTGTGACTCCCCAGGGGGCCCTGGCCCCCTTCCAGGTCCCCCTTCTGTCCCGGCCTGTCCCTCATCCCTCTGAGCCCCGACGCAGACGCTCAGCACAGCCCCAAGTGGAGGTCTCGGTCATGCAGCTAACAGACACCTGTCTCCACCAGGGAGGACAGGACCTGTGGCTTTACTCGCCCCCCACCCCCCGGCCCCGCGCTCAGTGCCACTAATGTGCTGTGTAAGTGAAGCCACAAATCATCCCCTCCATGTGTTTTTTTTTTTTTAAAAAAAGGACAACACAGTTTTTCTCTCATGTAAGATTTCTTGGTTTGTTTCGTAACAATTTGCTCTCATTTGCTAGGTGGTAGGAGCCTCAACCATGTCAGAGGCCGAATTTACACCCTGCACCATCTCAACTCCCACCTTTACTCTGAACTGCAGACCCAGGGGAAGACACTGGGGGAGGGGAAGAGGGTAAGGAGAGGGGCAAGGGAGAGGGAGGGGGACAGAGGGAGGGAGGGAAAACCTTGATGGGTTAAACCCCCAAAGAACTGAAATTTCGTCACACTTGAATACCTTTATTCCTTCATATCAAATCATCGGAAGCCCTGTATGTAAAAGGCCCAGATCACAGTAAGCGGCAAGGCCAGTGCCCCTCACCTTGGGGTCTCCGGAGGCCAAGTGTGACCACGTTTGTTCCCAGGTTTTCCCCAATGGCCCCCTTGGTTTCCCTTCTTCCTCATTCACGATGGAAAGACGGTTCACTGACTCCATGGAGGGAAGTTCATAAATGCAAAACGGGGCCCCTCCTGAAGCCGTCCCAGGCCCCGGGACCAATCACACCTCCTACGGCTGCCGTCTGAGTTCACACCCTCCATGGGCGGAGGGAAAACCCCCTGGACCTGGGTGTGTAACAGAGAAGAGAAAACCTGACTCCATACTGGATCTATTCCTTTGGCACTAACCCTGGGCTCTGACGCCTGTGCTGAGTCATGCTGGCTCTGCCCCTTTGTAAAAGAATGTTGCCTAGAGCCTGAAATATGCAGGAGAGCCCATTCTCCAGGCTCTGACCTTTAAAGGTATAACTCTTTTCCATTCATATAGAGATAAAGTTGCAGAACAGAAAAATTACAACTGTCTTGTTGGAGATTTATAGGAACGTTGTGCCCTGACCTGTGGACAGCTGCGAGAACCAAGGATACAGGCACCAAGGACGTGCAACAACCAGCCACACCCCCTGCCGTTTCAGTAGAAAAGAGGCCTGGATTCTGTTAATAATTGGGAAAGGTGGGTCTTTGGGACCGCCAGTGCACCGTCTTCTCGGTCCGCTGGAATTGCAAATAAAGTGGTTTTTCTTTGCCCCAAAAACTTGTCTCTCAATTTACTGGCATGGTGTGCAGTGAGCAGTACGAGGTTGGACTCCATAACAGGTAGGCCTCCCTGGGAGGGCCCCCACCCCACCCTGCTCCACGGAGGAGCCCAGGATTGATGTCACCTGAAGCGCACTTGCCCACACTCACTGGTCCTTGCAGACCTAATCAATCACCCTTGACATGCCTCTCCCTGACTGGAATCCGGACTCCCGAAGAACCGGGCCCGGAGTTTGCTTTCATTCCTCTGTGGGGTGCATGTGAGGCAGCAGCCCCCAGACAATCATTGCGCCTTGAGCCTCTGTGCTCCGTGCCACCCACCCTCCAAAGCACCCCACCCTCTCGGTGCCCGCGGGACCACATTTCCTCCCTGAAGGACGAGGCGGGTGGGGCAGGTGGGTGGGCAGACAAGGCACCAGGGAGGACAGGGTCAGGGTGGGATCGTCTGCCCCTGTCCTGGATGCAGATGCAAAGACCCCCGTGTCAATGACGGCAGTGGACTGAAAGTTGCCCAGCTCTTACGTGCTTGCACAATGCGACCATCTGAGTCCACACTCCCCAGGTAACATCAACACTTCATCCCTGACATCCTGCACCTGACCCCCCCGCCCAGGGCTCCTTCTCCATCAGGCAAAGCACCAAACCCCCAGCTCATCCCAGCAGCAGCCCCCAGCCAAGCCACCTCAAGATTCCCCCCGACTGCCTCTGATGAAAGGCTGTTCCTCTGCTGCAGTCTCTAGTTTGGGCTACAGAGCCCCCCGTTGACTACAGTGGGGACAGAGCCCAGGAGTCCATGACCTTGAACGGGGAAAGGTGTAATCTCTATCCTCACCATCCTCTAACTGAAAGTTAGCATTTCCTTCCATAGACACATTGCAACAAACCAGAAATGGCTACAGGAAGCAAACCCTGTGCTGTGTCGCCGACAGAAATAACAGAGGCTTTCAATCCACACTGCAGTTGTGTATGTCTATCGTCAGCTCAAAATCTCAACGGCTATTAGACCTGCCAGTAAAGAAAACCTGGTTTCCTGGGAAAACTTGGTGTTTTATGGCATGCGTTGAAGTTCAGAAAAAGGGTCACAGGCTGGTGCCACTCGGATACAAGGGGATCCGTGGCACAAAAGAAATGGAGAAGCCCTGGTCCAGGGGTCTTCGCAGCTCGTACGGAAGGCGTGACACCTCCACACAGCTACTTATACAAAATATAGTGATCTTTGCCATTAAACCAGGTTTCAGCCAAACGGCCAAGAAATACAGAGGAGTTCCACCCCAATCATTCTGAAACGGCGACACGCTGGCCTCAGCCGGCTGCCAACGTGCCAGCCCTGGAGACAGCGGCCTGCAGAGAAGGACGCCGCGCCCAGAAGGGCCACACGGGCTACATCTGACAGTCGTCATCTCCCTCGCTCGGAGCAGGACCCCAAGCCAGGGACCTGCTTCTCCAGCGAGGCCCCAAGTGGCCCCCAAGTGATCGGATGGGGAGGCAAACTGGAGAGGGTGACGCCCCGGCCAGGACCGGCAGGAGTTGGAGGTACGCGTCCTGTGATCCCGCAGTGGTCCCGAGGACTAGAGCCACTTCCTGGAAAGCAAGTTCACAGCTGCTGGGCTCCTGCCCCGCTCTGCTGGGAAAGGCAGCCTGCCTACCCTCGGGGTGCTCCGGAATTTGGCACCCGAAGAGCACATTCCCTCCTTCTGCATACCAACAGCAGGTCAGCCCTCTGACTAATAATTTAATTATGAAAGTCTCGTGTCAAATTACACTGTGAGCTTACGGGCAGAAACTAACCAGCATTCTCCCATCCCTTCGTGGACCCCCATGGGAGATGAAGAGCAACGCGTCTTCCAAAACTGGCAATAGGAAACTTTAGCCAAGAAGCAAAGAAAACCAAGAAATGCTTCCCCATCATTACCACTGAGCTGGGACCCTTCCTTTCACACAGGCTCATCTCATAGACGGCGAGCCTGGCAGCAAGAGGTTTTTCCAACAGCTAAAAATGCCGTCAGCTCCCACCCGCCAGACTTCACAGGAGGGTGACAGAGTGGCGTGCCGGCCATCCCGGGAGAATTGCTTCCAGCTCTGTTACATAGTTCTCTGAGGACAGCGGGCACCTGTTAATGCCTAGGCCCAAAATAGTTTTCCTTTCCAGATAAAAATGTCTGGTTTGCCTTTAAAAAACCAAAAAAGTAAATAATAATAGTACCAAAAGAGAAAGCAGAATAACTAAAGGAAGTAGGAACTAAAGCATCCCAAAGCCAGCCTGAAAAGAGGTGGACAAGAGCTGCTGATCAAATCCCACGGTCTGTCAGCTACCCATCAACCAGCGCAAACAAATCAAATGCCGTTACCCCAGCTAAAGAATTTACAATTACGCAGTTTTCATGCTTGAAATTCTTTATATATATATATATATATATACACACACACCACATCTACTTATTTTATTATTTTATTTTGGCTGCATTGGGCTCCACTGCTGTGCGCGGGCTTTCTCTAGTTGCGGCGTGCGGGCTTCTCATTGCGGTGGCTCCTCTTGTTGCGGAGCACGGGCTCTAGGCATGCGGGCGTCAATAGCTGTGGCACATGGGCTCAATAGTTGTGGCTCGCGGGCTCTAGAGCGCAGACTCAGTAGTTGTGGTGCACGGGCTCGTGGGATCTTCCCGGACCAGGGCTCGAACCCGTGTCCCCTGCATTGGCAGGCGGATTCCTAACCACTGCGCCACCAGGGAAGCCCCCCATGCTTGAAATTCTTAAATATCATTTTGGATGTAATCTGGAGCTTTAAGGCTGCTTTCAAAGGAGCGTCGTGCCCATAATCAGACAGGCTAGTCCGACAGGGAACAAAGGTTCTGAATTTAGTCCTAATTGCATTTAAGTGGGAGCCTGGTATTTCTGGCATCACAGAGGCGGTGAAGACTAAGTGGGGAGGTGGTGAGACAAGGCCGCTTGCGGTTGGCTCTGGGCGTACTGGAACCCAAGGCTGCTGAGTAAGTTTTCCAGTAGTCTGTGAATGTGCGCTGAGCCGGAAGCCAGGCCCCTGGTGCTAGCCCATTGTAATGGCAGCTCCTGGACCCCTCAGAGCGATGACTTCCTCATCAGTGATGGGCTTGAACTGGGACGCTCACAGGTTCCCTTCCCACGTACTCAAATCGGGTATTTCTCTCTCTCTCTCTCTCTCTCTCTCCCCCTCTGTCCCTCTCTCTCTCTCTCCCTCTGTCCCTCTCTCTCTCTCTCCTTCTGTCCCTCTCTCTCTGTCTGTCTCTCTCTCCCTCTGTCCCTCTCTCTCTCTCTCTCCCCCTCTCTCTCTCTCTCTCCCCCTCTCTCTGTCTCTATCTCTCTCTCCACCTCTCTCTCTCTCCCTCTGTCCCTCTCTCTCTCTCTCCCTCTGTCTCTCTCCCTCTGTCCCTCTCTCTCTCTCTCCTTCTCTCTCCACCTCTCTCTCTCTCTCTCCCCCTCTCTCTGTCTCTCTGTCTCTCTCTCTCTCCCTTTGTCCCTCTCTCTCTCTCTCCCTCTCTCTCTCCCCCTCTCTCTGTCTCTCTGTCTCTCTCCACCTCTCTCTCTCTCTCTCTCTCTCTCCCTCTGTCCCTCTCTCTCTCTCTCTCCCTCTGTCTCTGTCTCTCTCTCTCTCTGTCCCTCTCTCTCTCTCTCTGTCTCTGCCTCTGTCTCTCTCCCTCTGTCCCTCTCTCTCTCTCTCCCCCTCTCTCTGTCTCTCTTTCTCTCTCTCTCCCCCTCTCTGTCTCTCTGTCTCTCTCTCTCCCTCTGTCTCTCTCTCTCTCTCTCTCTTCCTCTCTGTCTCTCTGTCTCTCTCTCTCCCTCTGTCTCTCTCTCTCTCTCTCTCTCTCTCTCTGTCTCTCTCTCTCTCTCCCCCCTTCTCTCCCCAACCCAGGTCCCTTAGCACCAATTCCAAAGCTGCAGCTCTAGGAGTTTTGGCAGTCTCCTTTACTTCGTGGTCCAATTCTGGGGATGCCAGGGCACCGGGCTAACCCTGCACCAGCCCTGAGGCGGCAATAAGAAAAATCACAAGTTGTTTCCAGTTTAACCAGCACAGCGGAGGGTCAGGCTGCCAGGCTTGGCGTACGTGGCCCCTGCCGTACAGCCTGCCATGGCATTGGAGACAGGGGTCGGAGAGAGGGGCCCAGCCTCCTTCACCTCCAGAAAGCGGCCTGGGCACCCTGGCCGTGGGTGGACCGCAGGGCTTCAGGACGGGTGGACGTGGGACTGCCCAGGAGCTCTGGCCTGTCTGTGACGCAAATCAAGGAGTGACTGTCTCACTTGGGTGTATCCTTGTTGTTGCAAATTACAGAATTTCCTTCTATTTTTCAAGCTGAATGATATTCCATTGTATGCATATACCACATTTTCTTATCTATTCATCTGTCAAAGGACATGTAAGTTGCTTCCATTCGTGGCTACGGTGAATAAAGCTGCAAGGAACTTGGAGGTGCTGACAAGTCAGTTGCAGGACAAACACTGCACGACTCCACTTCTAGGAAGCATTTAAAATAGTCAGATTCATGGAACCGAACAGCAGAATGGTGGCTGCCAGGGTCTGTGGGGAGGGGACACGGGGAGTCACTTAGCCACGGGCATGAAGTTTCACCAGCACGATGCAAAACTTATGGAGATGAGCTGTGCAAACGCAACCCGGTAGCTGAGGTCAGCCACAGTGTAACGTGCACTTAACAACATGTAAGAGGGTAGCTTAAGTGTTCTTACCCCAATAAAATAAAATTAACAAACAAGAAATGACACGTTAAGCTTGGTGTCGCCAACACAGTTCAGGGGTGGGCGTGAGTTATCCTGATGGTTAAGGAGAAACACAGAATCTGTTAACACCACCAGCATCCGATCAGACACATCCTAGAACGAACTCCTGATATGCAACAAAACTGGCTGGACGCGGGTGGGTGAGTCCAGAGCGGCTGGAGAGGGAGGCCAGCTGGCCACAGTGGATGGGGTCCCGGGGGAGGACCTAATAGGTTTGCCAGAACCCCAAGTCAGGTCTTCAGAATCACAGATCAAGAAAGGCACTGTCCATTCGCCCAGAGAGCCGATTCCATTCTCTACATGTGGAGTGGGAACCCAGGATACCAATGGGGTGGTCTGCTACAGGGGATGAGAGATTAATCTCCATCATCCCTTCCCGGCCCAGGTACAGGAAACACTGGACTCATGGCCGGAAGGAAGCTGGCTCGGCGTGACAACCGTCAACAAGTCCTCGGCGTTCAGCAAACTCACGCCGTCTCCCCAGTAACCACACCAAGTGGGCCTTCCCCTGCCCACATTTCACAGAGGGAGAAACCAAGGCACAGAAAGCACAGGATGTGGCCCACAGAAGCAGGAAGGTGGAGCCCAGAGCCAGGACACGGTACCGGAGACCAGGCCGTCTGAGGTCTAACCGCCTACAAAGAGCCCGACTCCCAGACAGACTGTCTGCATTAACCCTCACCGTGTGCCCTGGGGGCAGGTCCTTAACTCCCTGGGCCTCTGCTTCCCATCACCCAAATGTGGACAGTACCCACCCAAAGGGGCCTGTGAAAACGGAATTAATTTACTCAATGGGCTGGAGCTGTGCCTGGCGCGTGTGAAGCCCTCCGTGAGTGCTGCTTAATTAAACCGTGACTCAGATTCCTCCCAAACTTCAGGGTCAGCTCCACCGTCCCCGGACCGCCCCCGTCGGAGCTCCCCATCAGCACATTTACTGTCCCCTGGGGCCCGCTGGTCACCTTTGCTGTTGACCGATCTCCTACACCTTCCGTATGTGTATGAGGCTTGCCTTCCGAGGACGACCTTCTCCCCATTTCTCGGGGACACTCTGTCATGTGGCTGCCACCCACTGTGTAACTGGAACTGAAAACCAGCCCAGGGCAGGAGGACAGAGGTCAGTGGCCACAACACCCCAACCTGCTGCTAGACAATGAAGATCAAACGCCTGATTGCATTCTCTTCGATGCTCCAGCGTCCTCTGGCCAGATGACGACGAGCATTTCACCCCGAGCGTCGCGTCCTTTTGGCTTAAATAGTTTTAAATAACCCAATGGGTGGTACGGCCGCCAGAAACCATGTTACAACACTGGCTGCACGTTTTAAACAGGGGAGGGGGCAGCTTTTAAAAAATAGTGACGCTCGGACCCCCTACCCCAGAGCACAGGAGCTAGGATCCGGCAGGGCAGGGGTGTGGGTATCCAATCCCTTTAAAAGTACCCCCGGAGAATGTGACGTGCAGCCGCTAAGCAGAAGTGGGAGGTAAGAGGCAGTCATCCAGGGTGAGAATCAGAACGACCCTTATTCCTTATTCCTCGTCAAGCAGACAGAACAGAACCGGGAGCGGATCCTGATTTCCTGGTAGAGGGAGGTCTACCCGGAAATCTAAGTGCAGACAGTGAAAGAAAGAGGAACTTTAAAAACGCCCACAGAAATATCGATGTGGCAACATGAAGATTAAAAAACCCAGATCCACAGAACCAGAGAGGGGAGCAATTAAAACTCCAGGGCGACCTCAGAGATGGGCCCCAGCACAGCCCGGAGAAACTCAGCCCAGAATGAGCAGTGACGCCCTTCCCTTCCGAGAGATGCTTCAAACATGAAACAAAATCCTTTTCTAAAGCTTCCAAGTTCCACCCGCAGCATTATAAATAATACTACCTGAAGGATGACTTTAGTTCCATTGTGTTCAGTGTGACGCGATTTGACTACAGGTTACAGTCACAGGGAAGATCTGGAACGTTCCCTCTGCGTGTATGTGTCTCTACACTGATAGCGAATCTGGTGAGAGAACAGCCGTGGAAACAGCTGCCCCCCAGGAACGTTCGCAAAGAACAGATGCTTAGAGCTCTTTTCATGCAGTCAGAAGATGGGTCCATGTGTCTTCCCAGGGTGATAAAAGGGGTCGGCTGTGTGGAGCCACCGCTGGGCACAGCTGCCTCCACCTGTGTGTGCAAACTGAGGGGGCAACAGGGCGCGGACACTTCATCTGAGAACCCACCCTCCACGCAGAGGCTCCGGGAAACGAGGGGGTGATCCACCACCGACCGTCGTGCCGTGCGTGATGCTTAATTTTACGTGTCAGCGTGGCCAGGCCGTGGTGCCCGGCTCTGTGGTCCGATGCAAGTCTAGATGTCGCCAGGAAGGTATTTTTTTTTAAGTGTGATTAACATCGGCAATCACTGACTTCGCAAAGCAGATCACCCAGCATAATGTCGGTGGGCCTCGTCCAATCAGTTGAAGGGCTTTACGAGCAAAGACTGAGACTTCCTGGAGAAGAAGGAACAATGTCCACATGGAGGAACCTCGTCAAGCAGACAGAACAGAACCGGGAGCTATCCTGGCTCTTAGAGCAAGTGCACTGCACGTGCTTAACTTTCCCAAGAGCTAACCCATCTACAGCACTCACTACGTCCGAGCCCTTTACACGCATGGCCGTTTACTCCCTCCCATCCCCTGGCGGGGACTGTGGCCTCATTTGCACCCCCAGGCCTGAAGCAAACGCTGACAGAGGAGCACAAAGGCCAGGGGCACACAGGCAGCGAATGACAGAGGCGGGTCCTGAACCCCGGCCACCGGGTCCAGGGTCCAGGGTCCAGGGGCTGCACTGTCAGATCAAGTCCTGCTCCGAGAAGGGTTAGCGGGACAAAACTGGGCTCGAAAAAGAATGGCAGTATTTCAAAGTCTAGAATAAGTAACAATGGGATGCTTTCTGCAATAGCTCTCTCATCAGAAATTGAGCAAATCCCCAAAGGCAAGATAAGCACCAACAGCGAAAGCAGGAGTCCTCCGGTAGAAGCACGTCCCACAGGGTGTGGACGCCCTGCAGGGATTCTTCTCAGATGGTGACAGCAACGCCAAGACGGGGCTGGAGGCTGCCCCGCACTTTCCCATCTACGCGGGCTTAAAGCTTGGCCTCAGCGACCGGGCGGCATCACCCAGGGAGCAGACCCTTCCCACTGCCCTGCCTGAGGGTCACCTACAGGAACCTCACGAAAATTCCACGCAGGCAGAGACTGATCCAACAGCCACCAGCTGGAGATGAAAGTCGAGAAGTTGAAAAGGAAAAAAATCCTACCCCACCATATTACTGGGGTATCTTTCCTGCCAGAAGGAAGACCTAAAACCTCAACACAGATTAATGAATGACACCGTCAAAGGCGGTGATGAGATAACACTTTAAAGATAAACTATTATTTTAAATCCAATAATCCAACTTAGTTGCTTGCATTTATAGGTCCTTTAGTTTTGTTCTTAACCGTCTGTGACCATTAAAAGGCATTCTAAACATAGCCGTGCTTCCTGACACAAAGGCCAATGATTATTCTTTGAGTCTAGGAAGCCCACGGGCTTACACTAGTAATGAAATGAAAAACAGCTTTTCCATTTCATCTGACTACCAGATCAATCAGCAACTATTTAACGAAGGTCATCCTGACCCACGCCTGTAAAATGAGACTTTCTTCCTTCTATAAGTAAAGGAACCCAAACCCCAAATGATTTCCAACTAAAGAAATGGCAACATACGGGGAAGAGGAAAAGTGTTTCAGAAAAACGGATTTCTTTTCGCATTTCAATACATATACAATGACATTTACCCAAATCAGCATACGTGTCACCTCTGCTGTTTCTGTTTCGCAATTTGAAGGCTGAACAAAAACCAAGAATACATCATATGCCGTACGAACCCCCCAAATACTTACCTGCACATGAGTTAATCCCTTGCCTGTGACTCACTGACGGGGCTTCATGAAATAATTCTCAAGGTCATATAATTATAACTGGAATTTAATTCTCAAATTGCTTCACTCTTTTCAGACATGGATTTACTAAAAATAATTCAATAACAAGACCAAATAATTCAAATAAAGGGACCTTCTTTAACACTCTAGTATTAAGAAAAAAGGCAAATCCAAAGAAAATACACTTATGTAACAGATTTAACTTTAAAAAACAAAAACTCTCACGTACCAGGATATTAAATCCAATATCCTTTACCTTCAACAGATACTCTGCTGTCCTGTGAGAATTACTTTTTAAAATGAGATTATCAGGGGCTTCCCTGGTGGCACAGTGGTTGAGAATCTGCCTGCTAATGCAGGGGACATGGGTTCGAGCACTGATCTGGGAGGATCCCACATGCCGCGGAGCAACTAGGCCCGTGAGCCACAGCTACTGAGCCTGCGCGTCTGGAGCCTGTGCTCCGCAACAAGAGAGGCCACGATAGTGAGAGGCCCGCACACCGCGATGAAGAGTGGCCCCCGCTCGCCGCAACTGGAGAAAGCCCTCGCGCAGAAACGAAGACCCAACACAGCCAAAAATAAATAAATAAACAAATGTGGGGTTAAAAAAAAAAAGAGATTATCAAAGAAAAAGTCAATTATTTGCGAAATTCTCTACTTATTAAAGCAGGAAACTAAAATCATTTCAGATCTTTTGAAGCAAGTTTTAACTTGTTTCAAAGACAAGACTGAACTGCAAATACCATGTTAAGAAAACTCTTTAACTCTAAAAGGGTTTTCTCAAGATATTAAGTTATCTAGAATGGCTTCTTATCTGGAGTACCCCACTCAGTCAATACCCCAGTTATTTCTAACAGAATGTTTCTGTCTTCTTCTCCATAATATAAAGTATTCTGAGAAATACACAGCAGAGAACAAATGTTTTCCTGTTACAATCACCTCCCTTATCCGAGGTTTCACTTTCCGAGGTTTCACTTTCCGAGGTTTCAGATGACACTTGGTTAACCACAGTCCAAACATATTAAATGGAAAATTTCAGAAATAAGCAATTCGTGTTTTGAATTGTGTGCTGTTTCACTACAGGGTATTGTTATAATTGTTCTACTTTATTTTTAGTTATTGTTGTTCATCTCTTACTGTGCCTAATTTATAAGTTAAACTTTATCATATGTATGTACGTATAAGAAAAATATAACATGTATAGGGCTTGGTACCATCCACAGTTTCAGGCATCCACTGGGGGTCTCGGAACGTGTCCCCCAAGGATAAGCGGGGAGCACTGTAATTCTAACCCAAGGGAAGTATATGAAACCTTTTCTGAACAGTCCTACGGAAACAAAGGATTTTACGTATGTTTACAATGTCTAGGTACCTCTTGCTTAACAGATTGGGTGTGTTCTAATAAAATTCCCTAGAAAGTACATTTTCCACAGACACATATTGTAAAATCAGAAACACCTTCTGGGGATGATTGGGTACCTAGATATAACTGTATCAATTTAACAGTGCAAAAACCCTTTCAAATCAATCATATCAAAGTATTCTGTTTGAACTTAGTTTACCATATTTAAATATAATGATATTATGCTATACATAAAAGTAAACATTTTAAATAATTCCCTAGAATAGACAAATTCACAGAGATAGAAAGCAAAAAAGGGGTTACCAGGGGCTGGAGGGAGGGGGATGGGTTTTGTGTTTAATGGGGTTGGAGCTTCAGTTGGAAGATGAAAACGTTCTGGAGATGATGGTGGTGACAGTTGAACATGCTTAATACCAGCAAGCTGTACACTTAAAAATGAGTAAAACGCTGTGTTATGTGTATTTTACCACAAAAAAATCCCCTATGGTTAAAAATAGACGATAGAGAGGTAGAAGGAAGATGATGGACAGATGAGTGACAGGTAGAAAGATGATGGACAGATGGTAGAACTGCATGTAAAGACAGCGCCAGCGAGCGCCAGCGGCCTGACCCTTGCCCTTCTGGAAACTCACAGCTCATCTGCCCGCGGCTGCAGCAAGCCCAGGCTCATGACCTGGACCTTGAATCACCTAGCGATGCGGTTAAAATGCAGGTTCTCATTGGGAAGGTCTGGGCGGGGCCTGGATTCTGCGGCTGCCGCCCTGGGGCTCCCACGAGGAGCAGTGGCAGGGGGACGGTGACCATGGAGCAGTCCCGGGAGGCTCTCATCACCCCAAGACGCGTGCAGCAGTAACATGGCCAACCCTGCAGCCCAGCCCTGCGTGTGCCACGTCTGCACGTCCCCCTCTGCCGCCCCCTCCCTGGTCCTCAGCGCCTGGGGAACAGCTACAGACAGAGCAGCTGCTCAACCGGGGAAGCTGAAAGGCGACACTGCCAGGGCCCGCGGTCACACAGTAACTAACCAGAGTTAATCAGACTGGAAATCACTTAGGTTCAGAATGTGCTTTTGCAATTGCTATAGAAAAGGGGCCCGGCTAAGTGAACAGTAGGTCAACAGGCTTTGAAGAGTGGGAGCAACGTATCCTCACACAGCCCAGGGGTTGTTGAAAACAAGCCACACACGGCACCGTGATGTGAGGCCACACCACTCACGGCCACCCCGGAAGCAAGAGCCTCACAGGAGGGCTCCCGTCACGACAGAAACTCAGAAAGTGTTAAAAACGTCCTCCATTCACATGGACTTGTCCTTTTTCGGGACAAGCGGCCAGGCAGAAAGGAAGAACTGCTGTCCCCTGGCTCCCTGGGATGGCATCCTCACCAGTTTCCTTCAATCAGCTGAATCCCGTTCCTCTAACCGAGTCAGCTTGTGCTCCCTTCAGGTCGGCACAGAGCCCACTCTGGCTGCAGTGTCACTCCGAGCGCCACGCAGAGTGTCAAGCTAGATGGGTGCGCACACACGCACACACAGACATGTACAACACATACACACATGCACGTGTATACCTACATGCACGTGCATGCACATGTACAACACATGCAGACACACACATGCATACATATACCTACATGCACACACGCGCGCACACAGACATGTACAACACACACATGCACGTGTATACCTACATGCACACACATGCACATGTACAACACATTCAGACACACACGTATACCTACGTGCACACACGCACACACATATACCTACAGTACACACATGCACACAAGCACATGCACACCTAATGCACCTCGTCCTCCCCACCATTAGTGGCACAACTGTACAGATCTCGAAGCAGAGGCCCAGAGCAGCCACACAGCTGCTCAAGGACCCGCAGGACGTAAGCAGCTCATAACCCCGACAGCGGCAGGAATACCTCGGGTAAGGCAACGCCAGGCGATGAGCTTTAATGGCGGTGGAGGGCCTCTGAATTCTGTTAGGACAAGAACGAGATCTGGGCAAGCATTGTTTAAGCAATTCCACCCTGACACGTGTTAAAAGACGATTTTCAAGAAAGGGCAAAATCATAACTCTCCCACAGATGCAAAAAATAAACACATGTTAAAGACCTTGGTGATCTCATCTAATGAGGGAGCCCGACCGATGTCACGAGCAGCTCAGAGACGTCAAGAGGGCACAGGTGTCCACGGGCCACAGATGCAGGAGCCCTGGGTTCACGGAGGAAAACAGGAACACGCAGAGAGCAGCCCAGGAATGATCAAGTCTTGTGCAAATGGAGGCGAACTGCTTTCTCCACAAAGAAGAGTGACCACCACACACCCTCAACTCTAACCCAGTCCCTAATAATGCCCTCCAGTCACCCACACACAGCAGGGGCACCTACACACCACAGGCCTGAGGCCGCCTTCCTCCGCCAGGCCTGTTCTCCAAGACAGAAGGGCTTTTTTTTTTTTTTTTTTTAATTTATTAGTTTTGGCTGCGTTGGGTCTTCGTTGCTGCACGCAGGCTTTCTCTAGTTGCGGCGAGCAGGGGCTACTCTTCGTTGCGGTGCACGAGCTTCTCATCGCCGTGGCTTCTCTTGTTGTGGAGCACGGGCTTTAGGCGTGTGGGCTTCAGTAGTTGTGATGCGTGGGCTCAGTAGTTGTGGCGCACGGGCTTAGCTGCTCCGCGACATGTGGGATCTTCCCGGACCAGGGCTTGAACCCGTGTCCCCTGCATTGGCAGGTGGATTCTTAACCCACTGTGCCACCAGGAAGCCCCCAGAAATGCTTCTGATGCCTGGGTTCAGGCATTTGTGGAAATACAAGTGGCCCTTCAACAATGGGGAACCAAATAAATATCATGAACCCAGGAAAAAAGCGAGGTCCCGGCCCCGCACCCTCTTTCAAATAGCAGATGAGAAATCACAGACAAACCGGAAATCAAAACTTCTAACGTAGGCCACTGAAATCAGAAGTTGTAAATGTAAATGCTAGTCACTGGCCGTCTAATAACATCCATCCTCCGTCACGGGCCCAGCGCGCGCTCACGAGGGCATGGGGGGGGCGAGGGCAGTAGGCCTCCTTCTCTTCTTGTCAGTGCCCGCTGCGCTGCTTCACTTGTTCTGCTCTGTCTGGGTGCTACCCAGGCGTGAGGGAGCCAGTCTGCATCTCACCCTGGTCTCCGTGGATGGCGTTCCAGGGCAGCGTGTCGGGGGAGCATTCTGCCCGCGGAGGGCACTGAAGTTAAGTGCCTGGGCACCCACGCAGTGGTGGGAAGAGTGGAAAGGAACCCACTAACTGCGATGAGAAGCCGACCTCAATCCGGGCTCCCCAGCATTCAGCATGACCTGAGCCTTAGCTTCCTGGCTTGCGAAAGGGAGGTGATAAAATTACCAAGCCCACAGGGCTTCCCTGGTGGCGCAGCGGTAGAGGCGCAGCCTGCCGACGCAGGGGATGCCGGTTCGTGCCCTGGTCCGGGAACATCCCACATGCCGCGGAGCAGCTGGGCCCGTGAGCCATGGCCGCTGCGCCTGCGCGTCCGGAACCTGTGCTCCACAACGGTGAGAGGCCCGCGTACCGCAAAAAAAAAAAAAAAAAAAAATACCAACCCCACAAAGTAGTTGTAGGAAATAAGAGATACGGTGCCCAAAGCACTCAGCATGGTGTCTGGCACCGCTGAAGCCAAGGTAATCCCTGCTATTCACACAGGCAGGAGCCCCCGGAAGGAAGGGCCGTGAGTCAGCAACCTGGACGGCCTCGGAAAACACTTCGCAAGCCAGCTTTCCTCAGGACACCACCCTGATTTCTGAGAAGACTGTAGCAGGGGAGGATTTTAAAGCACAGGGGCCCCTAAAATGAAAAGAAGCGTCCATGATAGAGGGACAGGCGGCATGAAATAAGGTGTAAACAGTGTGAAGACTTTGGTCAAGGAGTCACAGGTCCCTAGCTCCAGCCCCTTTTCTGCACCAACTGGTCCTTGGACATTGGACAAATAACTTCCCGTGGCTGTCTCTTCATCTGAAAGAGGAAGAGGCTGAAAAAGTGGATCTTTAAATCCTGTTCTAGTTTTACAGGATTACACCGGACTCTGTGTGCCCCTGCGACGTGGGTACCTGCAATGGATATGCCAAGTTTACTGACACCTGCTGTGCTCGGAAATGAAGACCCTCCAGAGCTGAAGGATGCTCCTGCAATGGTCCGACTGGTCTCATCTTTGCTGCGAGCAAACCCAGAGAGGTCAACGCTGAGTTCCACGTTGCTCATAGGTCCAAGGCTATTTGAGCCAAAAGAATGGGAAACTGAGCAGTGGGCAGCTAAGCTATTTCAGAGACCTGAGACCAGCCCACAGAGGCCAGGCCAGCGTGAGGGAAGCCACCAGTTCACACCCACTTCCTCCTGGTCCAAAGAACAGATCAACCAGTGTTTATGAAACGCTTTGCAGGAGATACACGCTCAGCTTGGCCTTCTCTTGGAATAGAAATACTAGTGTGAGGTTGGGTTCGCTTGGGCTGGGCAGGAAGGCAGATCTCAGAGAAGAGCTGGTTTTGAAGGCTGGGTGAAAACACGGGGATAAGTGGCCGAGGCAGCTGTCACCAGCCTCCATGCGTGAACCTCTTTCCAAAGGACTCTGCTGATGACGGACAGAGGGAGCCATTAAACTTATCTGTTTTATGGCCAAGGCTGAAAGCTTATAATCTGGGTCTTTTCTTCCCAGTGCCTCTCTCCAAGCGCCCTGCCTTTCCAGCAACACTTCTGTGACGCTGGCAGAGAAACCAACGAAATTTTCATTGCCTAATTGCCCACATGTGGGTGGGTCAAGTCAGCTAAGAAAAACAAGAAACAGACCGTTCTCTTCATGAGTGTTTAAGAGCTAACTAACTAGTTCACTACACAGAATATCTCCCAAGTCGGTACATGGAAATGTAAGTATCTCAACAAATGGAAGCTAAAACAAAAACTGGCTTTTTAACCAGTGGTGTTGGGTCAGCTTGGTGTTCAACATACACTGACTATAAAACCCAGACGTCTAACTCCTAGGTGGTTGACCCGAGAGGTGAAAACTGACGTTCATACAAAAACCTCTATGTGGGGCTTCTCTGGTGGCGCAGTGGTTGAGAGTCCGCCTGCCGATGCAGGGGACACGGGTTCGTGCCTTCGTCCGGGAAGATCCCACATGTCGCGGAGCGGCTGGGCCCGTGAGCCATGGCCGCTGAGCCTGCGCATCCGGAGCCTGTGCTCCGCAACGGGAGAGGCCACAACAGTGAGAGGCCCGCGTATCGAAAAAAACAAAAAAAACAAAAAAAACAAAAACCTCTATGTGAAAGCTTACAGTGACTACTCGTAATCACTCAAAACTGAAACAACCCAAATATCCTCCAACGGGTGGATGGATAACTGGTGATGGTATATCCATACAGAGGAACGTTACTCAACAATTCACAGGACTGAACAGCACAGACGGATCTCAAATGCATTAAGCAAAAGAAGTTAGACTCAAGATGCTCCATCCTGTATGCTCCTAGAAAAGACAACTATAGGGGCTTCCCTGGTGGTCCGGCGGGTAAGACTCGGCGCTCCCAACGCAGGGGGCCTACGTTCGATCCCTGGTCAGGGAACAGGACCCCACACGCATGCCGCAACGAAGAAGCCCGAATGCTGCAACTAAGACCCGGAGCAGCCAAAATAAATCAAATAAATAATAAATAAATAAATATTTTAAAAAGAAAAGAAAAGACAACTATAGGGACAGGAAACAGATCCATGTTACCAGGGGCTGGGGTAAGTAGAGAAGGTGACTCAGAGAGACCAGGGATTTGTTTTAAATGATGGAAATAGTTTGTATTTGGGTTGTACTTGTGTTACACAGCTGTATATGTTTGTCAGAGCTCCTATAACTAAAAAATCAGGGTGAACTTTACTGCTTATGTGCAAACATTCAATAAACCTTACTTAAAACAAACCAAGATAATCTACCAACACCCAAAAACTATTATATAGGCAAAACTTGTGGATTTTTAAGCTACAAAGCCAAAAGCTTTTAAAATTCATGTGGGAAGGAAAACTCCAAGGTTTACCTCGATAGCACATTAAACGTGAAATTGCACGTTAAGTCGCCTTATACTGTCATTTAAAGAAGAGAACAGGTGAGAAGTTCTGAGTCAAGGTTGTGGCATATATAACAGAAGCACGTCTTTCCAGAATCATTTTTTGGAACTGAAGATGAACAAGAATTATAAATCAATAGTCCTTATACCCAGACATAACTATAATTCAAAACATACATGCACACCCTATGTTCATAGCAGCACTATTCACAATAGCCAAGACATGGAAACAACCTAAATGTCCATCAACAGATGAATGGATGAAGAAGATGTGGTACATATATACAATGGAATATGACTCAACCACCAAAAAGAATGAAATAACGCCATTTGCAGCAGTATGGATGGATCTAGAGATCATCCTACGAAGCAAAGTAAGTCAGAAAGAGAAAGACAAATACCATATGATATCACTTATATGTGAAATCTAAAATATGATACAAATCAACATATCTACAAAACAGAAACAGACTCACAGACGTAGAGAACAGACTTGTGGTTGCCAAGGGGGAGGAGGGGTGGGGAGGGAAGGATTGGGAGTTTGGGATTAGCAGAGGCAAAACTATTATAAGTAGGATGGATAAGCAACAAGGTCTCTATAGCGCATGGAACTATATTCAGTATTCTGTGACAAACCATAATGGAAAAGAATATGAAAAACGTATATATGTGTGTGTAACTGAGTCACTTTGCTATACAGAAGAAACTAACACAACACTGTAAATCAATTATACTTCTACAAAAAATTTTTTTAAATAAATCAATAGTCTTCATCTGTTTTCAGCACTTGGAAAGTACTGTGCCACTTCCTTCTGGCCGCCATGGTTTCTGATGAGTTATCTGCCGTCATTATAATCTTTTTTCCTCCTTTGACCGCTTTCAAGATGTTTTCCTTGTCTTTAGTTTTTGGAGTTTGGGTTTCTTTGGGTTTATCCTGTTTGTGATGCTCTCGGATTCTGGAATCCTCAGGTTCATGTATGTTGTCAGATTTGGAAAGTTTTCAGGCATTATTCCTGTTATTCCTTTTCAGCCCCACCCTCTCTCCTCTCCTTCCAAGACCCCAATGACACGATGTTAGATCTTTTATCCACAGGTCCCTGCGGCTCTGTTCATTTTCATTCTATTTTCTCTCCGTATTTCAGATCGGGTGAGCTGATGGTTCTATCTTCCAGTTCCTGGTTTCCTTCCTCTCTCTCCTCCATTACCTCACTGAGTCCATCCACCAAGTCTTTTACTTGGGTTGTATTATTTCAGCTCAGAAATTTCCACGAGGTCTTCTTTTGATCTATTTTTCTGAGCCTCTCTATTTTTTCTCATTGGTTTAGTGCGACCGTAACTGCTCACGGAAGCTTTCTTGCGGTGGCGGCTTTGAAGCCTTGGTCGGATAACGCTGCCATCTCTGCCATCTTGGTGCGGGTATCTATTCATTGCCTTTTTGGATTCAGTTTGAGATCTTCCTGGTTCTTGTATGGTGAGTGATTTCTGATTGAAACCTGGACATTTTCATACTGCGTTATGAGACTCTGGGTCTTACTTAAACCTTGCATTTTGGCTGGTTCCCTCTGACATCAACTCGGCATGAGCTGAGGGGCCGGGCACGCACTGCCTCTCTTCTGGAAAACACCCAAGTTTCCCACGTAGCCTCCCGTGGCCCCATGAAGTGGGCAGGGTGGGGGCGGCTTGTTACCACCTGCCGGACATGAGAGCCCACCACCCTAGCAGGCCTTCTCCAACACCCCCTAGTGGGGGAGTTGGGGTGCCTCATTACCACCAGGCAGGGGGGAAGCCCTCGTTCCTGCAAGGCCTTCTGGATGGGTGTGGGTCCAGTGTTTCCTGTGTGTTGGCTAGAGTACGGCAGTTAGTGTCTAAAAGGCTTCTGTCTTACTGTGCTACCTCTCTCCTGGTCCTCTGGTGGGAGAGTAGCCTTTTTTGTCTTGCTTTGTCCATAGCCTTTGGCATTTCTAAATTTCTGGTTTCTTGAGCTCCAAGTCTGGGATACATGAGGCAAAAAGGAAACCCAGGGAGCTCACCACGGGGTCACCCTTTGGATCCCGAGGTCCCTGGGCAGTCTGCCCTCTTCTCTCCATCTTTCAGAGTCTTCTTATGCTTGTTTTATCTATAATACCCCCAAGTTTTTAGCTGTAATTAGTGGGAAGAGGAGGGGAAAGTACTTCTGCTCCAGCTGCCCAGAAACAGGAGTCCCAGTGTGTTATTCTCCGTCTCTAAACAGACTCGTAATGTATCAAAGTCAAAAGAGACAGGAGTCTCTGAAGAGTTGTTTCAAGGGCACATATAATTGACGTCAGGAACCAGTATTTCCTCACCAGGCATACACCGGCCTATTTTTGGCTGCATTACAGGGCCCATGACAATGACATTTTTACACTGATTTTATCATTCAGAGTCAATACATCATTAAGACCATAAAACTGCAAACTTCGGCCGCTCCAAATTGTTCCCATTGCTTTCAACGACTTCATCCAGCAAAACTTAGCTTAAAAAGAAAATACTGCAGAGTAAAATGCTAGTCTGTGGAGAACGTAAAAATGAATACAACCCAAATGCTTCCCTCCAAGAGCTTGTAAGTCAGAGGAAAGACGAACCGGTAACAAAACAGATAAAAGACAGAACACGGTAAGGCACACCAGGTCACGTGGTAGTACAGTCTGGAGCAAGCAGGAATCGGGCGCTACCGTGACTGCTTCACAAAGTATGTGACCTTGGAAGATGGGACAAAATTCAAGTTGGGGATCGCCAGGAGAGGGGACGTCCCGGAGAGAGAGATGCCACAAGCAAAGGTGAAAACAGAGGCGGACAGGGCACGTGTGACAAATTCCAAATAGCACCTCTGGCTCAGCCCTGAGGCACCTGACTCCATAACAGGAGGACAAGAGGAAAGGGGCCGCGAGAGTCTGTCATCACAGTGACGAGGCCCTCATTCTAAGAATAAAAACTCCTTTAAACTCATGTATGTACACACATGTACACGTGTGTAAAATTTCTTTTTCACAAAGAGGGAAGTTCTGTGAAGTCTCAGCCAGGTGAGAGGGGTTCAATTAGGAATCATAAAGGTTTTATGTCTCCTGCGAACTTAAAGACGACTAAGCGTGGAATTATCGCCCAGAGACATTAACATGATCCAGCTGTTAGTTCACAGATGTGGTGGACCTCGATTGGTTAAAGTCTCCCGAATCGCACCACACTAGTGAGCCTGAAATACCTCCCCCCACCCACCCCCAGAATTCCCAGCACCTCCTCCAGGGAGACTCCGGGCGGACCTCCCAGCACGTGCAGCTGCGCCCTGGCAGCCTTCCTCCTCTGAGATCTCTCCGTACAATGGCTCTCTGTCCACCCTGCTGAGCCCAGACAGTAGATTTTCTTCCACCTACCCTAATACCCACATTCATATTCAGGTCACTGTTTCTGCTCAAGAAAGCAAAGGAATTCTACAAATGACGCCTTGACCCCAGAGGACGCCCATTCAAAATCTTCAGTAGTGCTAAAGATGTGACCCACCCACAAAGAGGTGGGCCTCCCACAAAGACATGGACCACCCACAAAGATGTGGACCACCCACAAAGATGTGGACCACCACAGAGACACTGACCCACCTACCAAGACATGGACCACCCACAAAGATGTGGACCACCTACAAAGATGTGGACCACCTACAAAGACACGGACCACCCACAAAGATGTGGACCACCACAGAGACACTGACCCACCTACCAAGACATGGACCACCCACAAAGATATGGACCACCCACAAAGATGTGGACCACCTACAAAGACACTGACCCACCTACCAAGACGTGGACCACCCACAAAGATATGGACCACCTACAAAGACATGGACCACCTACAACACAGGCTTTCCAGGCTTAGCTTCCAGATCCCAAACCTAATCTAAGATTTATTTCCAAGAACAGTTTTTCAGTAGGAGCCCAGGCTAATCTTAATCCAGGCCCCACCCTCCCCCAATCTAGCTCTGAGTGGACACCCAGGAGAAATCTGAGAGCTGCGTGTCAGAGTTTAACTGAACCAGGGGTCTCCTCAATCCCTAAATGCTAAACTCTTCGGGGAGTTTCTAAAACTACAGAAAGACTTTTAGAAAAGTACTTTCCTTTTTATGTGACCTAAACCAGGAGTCAGCAAACTATTTCTGCAAAGGGCCAGGGTGAATGTTTCTGTCTTTCTGTGCTCTATGGTCTCTGCTGCAGCCACTCAGCTCTGCTGCTGTAAAACACTGAGTGGGCGGGGCGCCAATAACACTACGTAGGGCAACGGTGAGGCCCAGGTCAGCCCCCAGATCTGCAGAAAGGGGAGGTCATCCGCTAGATGCCCCATGTCACACCAATCCTGCTTGTCGGGATTAGGACTTCAAAACCCACTCAGCAGCTGCACTAATAAATTAAGAGAGCTAAAAGCCCAGTCCTCCACCACTGGCTCCGTGCACACGTTGCACGGGCTGTCCACCCACTTCTGTGCCAGTCTCGCAAGGCTAAACACGCAGCCCTCGCAGGCCGGTCCAAAGCGTCAAGGATCAGCAACTCTGCATCCCCTGGCAAAGACGGCTCTTCTCCAGGCGGGTCCACAACGCTGCCGCCTCTTCCAACCTGAACGAACCCCACTTCCGACACAGCATCCCCACCATCCCCCGGATCTAGAAGCAGGGCAGGGGGGCTGCGGCTTCCACGCAGAGCAGAAGGAGCGTGACCAGGGCTCGTGGTCCTCAGATGGACAGTCCGTGTCTTCTGGCATCTTCACTCACGCCCCACCCCACGCCCCACAGATGCTCCCCCAGGACAGCACAGCCGTTCACAGGATGCAGGCGCTCGGTCCTGCACAGGAGGCCCAGACCTCCTAGGTAACTTCACGGCGTGAGCAATTACATTCCCCTCCCACAGAAACCGTGATTTCAAGACCCGGAACTGCAGCATCCTCTCCTGAGCTGCACTAAAGTTGTTCAAGGGAAAGATCTTCAATCAAGTGCTCTGAATCTCACCTCTCTTGGAGCCACAAAGTTTGTGGTCATTGGTTACGACAGCAGTAGGAAACTAAAACTGATACTGGGAGTGGGATGCTGCTGTGATGAATGCAGAAGTGGCTTTGGAATTGGGCAACGCGCAGAGCCTGGGAGAATTCGAGAAACTTGGTGGAACCAGCTCCAGCCCCATCTACTGTCGCACTGCCTTGGAAGCAGTCCTGTGCCAGCTGACTAAGACAACTACCTAACAGCCCAGCAAATCTCCTCTCCGCGCTCTGGCTCACTCACCTCTCCGCCGGCAGGCTTCGGGCAGCAGCTGTCATTTTTCTTATTCAACACCCTCCCACCCCACCTGCGCCACGTGACCAAGAGCGGCGATCAAAACCGTGCATCCTCTAGCTGGTCCCCGTCCTTCTGCCTCAGCTACAAAAATTAAAACGAACGCAACTTAGAAGACAATGTGGAATATAAAGGAAGTTTAAGGGCAAGGCAAAAGGAGAAAAAAGAGAGAATCGCCTAAAAGTTAAACTTTTGCATTTTCAACAAGGATTACCTAAGAGGCAAAGATTCATACCTGCCTTTTCCCTCCAAGCTGCACATAACCCCACCGTCCTCGGGGAGCCAGGCACAGAGGTGGCCTGTGTCACTGCTGCCTCTGAGCCTCGGTCACCCTGAATGTGTGTACACAGGAGGTGAGCAATGTGGAGAAGGGGCCCGGGGCCCCCAGTGCCCACACTCAGGGTTCCGGGAAGAAGGCGGCAGCCCGGGCAGCCAGGAAGTGAGTCGCTGCCCCCGGGAGCCCAACAAGATACCGAGGACATCTCATCAGCCTTATTACAAAATTCTCTGGCAGTCGAGAATCCAGCTGCACCACGTCCTTGGCACCGAAGAAGAAAGTGGTTGATCGAAATTACACTGCTCCTTCATACCTTGGATGCCAAGACGCCTGCTGACACCAACGGTCAGCTCCTGTTCCAGAAACACCACGCCACGTGGTAAAGGTCAGCTTCCAACAGCAGCCACCAGAGGCCTCTGGGTTTGGGTCTCCCAGCTCCAACCCTGCATCACCCTCTTATAAACCAAGGACAGCAGTGAGGCCCAACCAGTCAACCAAAGGAGCCTCAGGACCAGCCTTATACCAAACAGGCAGACGCATCGTGTTAACGTGGTCTGATTCCTACAGCCCTCGTTCCACCGCTACCAAATGCTTAGTGCCAGAGAGTCAGCTTAGGTAACGGATCTTAGAGGAACTTCACTCACTCTGAAGCCTGGAGGTGGAGAACAGAGCAGGGAAGGTACACTTGTACCTCGGAGACGCTGTTTTCAGAGCATGTTTTCAAATAAATTAGTCAAGATGTTAACAGCCATAACAACAAAAAAAGACAGCAGCAGAGAAAGCAGGAGGGAGAGAGGAGGGGTAGACGTCCGAGAGCGGCCTTCATTAATTCAGTTTTAAAAACAAGGTGAGTTATAATCCTGTTTATTCAGCTGACTGGTGCACCCAAGTTGGCAATTTTAAAATTCTGGACCAGACCTTCCAGAATACATATCACTTCTTAAAGTGCAGACATTTAGGGAATTCCCTGGCAGTCCAGTGGTTAGGACTCTGTGCTTTCACCACCATGGGCCCAGGTTCGATCCCTGGTCAGGGAACTAAGATCCTGCAAGCCGCATGGCACAAGGTAAAATAAAAAAACAAAACAAATAAAAAACTTACGTGCAGACATTTAAAAAGTCAGACCTTAAACTTTCAGGCTTTCAAAAAGTCATGCCCATTGCAAACGGGCCATACTATTTACAGTTTATTTACTTGCGGTACTTTATTCGTTTTCATGGGGAAGGAAACATATTCTATTGTAACACTCTAACGTCAGTGTAATTATTGAGTTAACAAACTGAAAGCTTGAATCAAGATCCTCTGAAATACTGTACTTTTGAAAAAACACAAATATACTACACGCACCAAAAATAATTATTACCTATCTTAAAAATGCTTCTACAGACAATCACTTCAAAACCCCATAACACACATGAGCCTAGATCACGCGGCTGATAAGTGGAAAATGCAGACATGCCTGGCACTGAGGGAGGAGAACTGAGTTCTGCTTCCTACTTTCCTGCCTAAACCCTCAGGGAGTTCAGAGCCTCTGTTTTCTCTTTTGTAAGGACAGGTAATTTATACTAGCTCTGCTCACCCCTCAGCAAGGCTGTTGTGGATAGCAGCTGAGATCCTGTTGGTGGGAGCACTTAAATGCCTCTGGTTGCCACTAGCTGGCTGGGCTGGGTGCGCTGGTACGCAAGTCACCAGCACACTCTCTGGAGCCCAGGGTGTTCTCCTGGACTGTCGCTAAGATGCACCCAGTGGCTGAACAGATTCCCAACCAGCAAAGGAGTCAAGTAAGAGGGGCCAAGGGTGGTCCCACACTGTGACTAGGGGCCTGATCCCGGAGATGCAGACACCTGCGGAGCAAGGGCCGGATCCTGTGTGGGGCAGGACGTGCCTACCCTGGGGGACCCTGCCCTGGGAGACCCCGGCCCTGAGGGACCCCTGCCCTGGGGGACGCTTCTCTCCAGCTGGAAGCCCCTCACCCCTCACCTGCAGTGTCCCAGATGGAGATGTTGTAGGAGCGCCACTGCTTCAGGTAGAAGGCACCGCCCACCGTGCTGACCGTGTCCGGGAAGCGCCGCTCCATGTACCTCTGCAGCAGCGACGTCTTGCCCACGTTCATGTCCCCCAAAAGTACGATCTTCCCGTCGGGCTTCCTCATCTTCCGGCAGGAGGCACCCCTCCCTTTTTCCCGCGCCCTCCGGCCCGTGCGCCCGGAGTGCGGCTAGAGCAGCCGGACGCGCCGAGTCTGCTCAGACCCGGGACTCGCGGAGACTCGGACTCGCGGGGACCCCGAACTTGTACCCTCTCCTCCGGACGCCTGGGAATGCGGAAGAGGAAGCGCGTCTCCGCGCTGGGCTGGAGCCTGGGACCCAGGCCGACGGCCACCTCCGGCGCCCAGACCGCGGCGGTCGGCACCAGGTCCAGGTCGCCCCGGCCCCGCCCCCAGCCCCGCCCCCAGACGCCCGGCGCCCCGGGCCTCGCCTCGGGCCCCGCCCCCCACGTCCCGCCCGCGCCGCGCGCCGCGCACAGCGCGCCGCACCTGGCCCCCGCCCGCGCAGGTGGACCTGGATCGTGGGCGGACCCGCGACCTTTCCCCGGGGCGGGCGGTGCTTTCCGCCGCGAAGCGATGGGAAGACTCAGGCAGGTAGGAGCGCCAAGTCGGGCACCAGGTCGGGGCGGCTGGCGGATGGAGAGCTGCGTCCGAGGAGGCGGGTCGGGGGTGGACGCAGCGCAGGGACGCGGCCCGGGCCTGCTGACCTCAGAGTCCCGCGGGGGATACGCTCCAGCCCGGCCCCCCAGGCTCTCCTCCTCCGTGGGTGCAAGTGTGGCCCCGGGGCCGGGCGCAATGAGTTTTTCTGGAGTGAGGGTCTGCGAGGACCCGTCCTCCGACTGTTAGTGATTAGGACGGGGGGGCGCTTGCTAGTGTCGTTTTTGTTTTGTTTCGTTCACTTTGGCAAGAAGACGATTATGCTGTTTTCTATTTGAGAAGTGGACAGCCAACGCCACTTAAAACTTGGGAGTGAAAATTTGACTTTGGCAGTTGCGATGACGACTAACGAAATCTTTCCATCTTCCTTCTTTCATGGAGTGAACCTCGAAATGCTTCTAACACACTCGGCCTGTGGGACTCGGTACTTATTTGAGACGATGGTGATGCTCTAGTGTGAACACCGGGGGGCGCTGTTTGCCGAGGCCGCGCCGAGTCCTCGGGTTCCCTGCAGAAGTCGGGGGCGGCGCGCTGAGACTCAGACGCGCGCGGGTGGGGTGAGGGCGTCTCAGCCGAGGAGGACCGGCCTTGCGCAACTCCTGCCTTGCTCCGTGTTTCCTGCCCCGCAAATCGGAGCTCTGCCCATCGTTACTGCCCACCCCCTCCCAAGCTTTTTACAGTACCTCTCCCGCCCCCTTTCCCTCCAAGTCCTTACCCAGCTTTATTTTCTCACCACTCCAATAGAGTTACGCTGCTTATTCTCCGTGCAGTATCCCTCTCTGGAAAGTAAGGGGCATGAGGAAGGGACTGTTTCTGTTTTGCTCCTCACTCGGCCTGGTGAAGTCTCCAGCACATAATAGTTGCTCAAGAAAGCTTTGAGTCAGGACACAGTGGATGAATTCACCATCCCGGTGAGGCCAGAAGGGATTTCGGGCAAACGTCACCACCAACCCTGCTCCACACCTCGCTCCTCTGGTAGTTTAAATTTCCCTAGGGAGGGGGACCGTCTTTTAAGCTAATTTTGTATCCCCCAGCTCACTAGACCTTTCTGGGCGGCTCCCTCATTCAGTAAACCTGTGGACGTAAGCCCACGAGGGCGCGGCTTTTTGTGCCTTTCTCTGGTGTCTCCCAAGTGCCTAGAACTGGAACTCAGTCCCCGCTTGATCAGTGTGTGTTTGAATAAACGTGTTGGTTTGCTGAAAGCTGTCCCCACTTGAAACACCGGTGTTTTCTGAGCAGGATTTGAGGGGCAGTGCTGATCGCAGCACCTAGCCCGCTGCCTGGCACGTGACGGAATTCACTCAGCAAGTTTGTTTAAAAAAAATTTTTTTAATTGTCCAACACTTTGAAAAACTAAATTTAACCAGGAGAATATCTCCATATCAAATTTCAACCACTCCTATAAAACGCCTTGAAGACTGATTCCTTTTCAGGAAGTAGGACTGAGGAAGAAGTTAAAAGGTTAAAAGTCTGTTTAAACTAGCCACTCTCATCCCGAGTGCAGTGTTTTTTCTGCCTGCATTTAAACCACTGACCTAACAGGGTAATCCTTTTACCAATTGCTTAGATGAAAGGTGCCCAAGGCCAAGAAAATTATGTAGTTCCTTTTTTTTTTAATTAATTAATTTATTTTTGGTTGC
Source organism: Grampus griseus (assembly GCF_964374135.1). Lineage (NCBI taxonomy): Eukaryota > Metazoa > Chordata > Mammalia > Artiodactyla > Delphinidae > Grampus > Grampus griseus. The sequence goes on along the minus strand of NC_139012.1, from coordinate 2,616,549 downwards.
TTTGGGTCTTCATTGCTTCATATCTCTAGTTGTGGCAAGCAGGGCCTACTCTTCGTTGCGGTGCGGTGCGCGGGCTTCTCATTGCAGTGGCTTCTAACGTTGCGGAGCATGGGCTCTAAGGCACGTGGGCTTCAGTAGTTGTGGCTCGTGGGCTCAGTAGTTGTGGCGCGCGGATTGGCAGGCGGATTCTTAACCACTGCACCACCAGGGAAGTCCCTGTAGTTCCTTTTTAAATAGATGCAAACTGAACAATTCTGGGACTGTCCAAAGTTACAATAAAGGAAATAAGCAAATGTGGTCGCTTCTGTTGGATTTTGCAAAGTGGCTTGGCAGTTTTTAGGTACTTTGTTGTGGAGCAATTCTATCTTTTAAAGTACTTTCCTCTTAAACAAACAAACAAGCAAACCCTGGCTATGTACATGTCTTTGTTCAGCAGATAGGAGTTGAGAAGCTAAGCTCTAAGCCCTGACCTAGGGCTAGAGCAGTAAGAAAGACAGCCAACAAAATAAACAAGCAAAATATATAGTGTCCTAGACAGTTATTAAATGTTTGATGGAGAAAAACTGAGCAGGGAAGGTGGATAGAGAGCGAGGCCTGGGGATGGATGCAGGGGTTCAGTTTTGAACAGGATGTCTGCAAAGATGAAGTTTCTGGAGCATTAGAATGAGGTTAGGAGTTAAACATGCAGTTATCTGGAAGAGGAAGGGTTCAGGTACAGAGAGCAGTGAGTGCAAAGGCCCTGAGGCAGAAGCCTTCCTGGTGGGCTCCATGGGAGTACAGAGCAGGGAACAGAGCAGGTGAGCTGGACACCAGGCCCATGAGGAAGGGGGGCGAGTGGCCAGAGAAGGTCATTGGGACTTGTGGTCGTGATGAGGGCTGTGGCTTGTACTCTGAACCAGGTGGAAGGGTGCCCGAGGCCTCTGAGCAGAGAAGAGACATGATGTGTCCTAACACCTTCCTGCTGTGTTGAGGTGGCCATGGCAGGTGCAGGGACATCAGGGAGAGACGATGGTGGCTGGGATCAGCGTGGCGGCAGAGGAGTGATCAGCGTTGTTTACATTCTGGATGTATTTTGCAGGTGGAACGTACAGTATTTGGTGTGGATTAGACGTGGAATAAAAAGGGTGGGAGGGGGTGGGAAGGGAGAGGGAAAAGAAGGAGGAGAGGGAGGGAGGGAAAGAGAGAGGAGCCAGGAGCTAGCATCTGGACAGGTGGGCACCACATCCATCTGCTCAGGTCTAGAGGAGCAGCCGTCCATCACTAGAGCGAGGCTTCCCGACCTCAGCACACTGACGTGTTGGACCTGATAATTCAGTGGTGGCAGGTGTCCAATGGATGTTCAGCATTGCCCCCTGGCCTCTACCTACTAGACAGGAGGAGTGACACCATCACGTCCCCCATTGTGACAACCAATCAATGTCTCCAGGCATTGCCGAGTGTTCCCTGGGCCAAAATTGCCTTCAATTTAGAACTGCTGCTCTAGAATAATACCGATGCACTTTAGGATTCATCATTAAATGTCTTAGAGGGCTTCCCTGGTGGCGTCGTGGTTAAGAATCCGCCTGCCAATGCAGGGGACATGGGTTCGAGCCCTGGTCCTGGAAGATCCCACATGCCGCGGAGCAACTAAGCCCGTGCGCCACAACTACTGAGCCTGCGCTCTAGAGCCCGCGAGCCACAGCTACTGAAGCCTGCGCGCCACAACTACTGAAGCCCATGCGCCTAGAGCCCGTGCTCCACAACAAGAGAAGCCACTGCAGTGAGAAGCCCTCACACCACAACGAAGAGTAGCCCCCTCTCGCCGCAACTAGAGAAAGCCTGCGCGCAGCAACGAAAGCCCAATATAGCCAAAAATAATAAATTAACTAAATTAATTAATTAATTTTTTAAAAAATAAATAAAATAGATGTCTTAGAAGTGAACATCACTCACTAATTATTTTGAAACATATCTAATGAGATTTTATAAATATTGTGGAAATCTCCTCTTTGTCCCACATAAAATAGTGACTACTGTTTATTAGTCACCTACTACGTATTGGGTTCATTACCTATAAATCTCTCAGAGTGTTAGGAACTTTCTCAGAGCCACACAGCTGGCTCTTGGCAAAGGGCATGTGTCTAATCTTGAGGTCTTACCCTGTGCCGTGCCATCTGGGCCATGTCCCCAACATTTACATCCATAAAATACTGATTCCCCTCCCTTTAGTTCACATCTGCAGAACCCACATCTACTTAAGAACGAAAATGATTCATATAGAAGCTGTTGTCCTCGAAATGGTCCACCAGCGGCTGAAGATGCCCCCCTCAGGGTGGATAGAGCAGGTTGGGCTGTTATGTCCTAACAGTATGTATCCTAATATATAGATATACATATATATATATATATACACACACACACACACACACACACATATATATATATATGTATATATACACTCTTTTTCAGATTTTTTTCCATTATAGGTTATTACAAGATATTGGGAAAAAAAGGAGTTCCCTGGCCGTCCAGTGGTTAGGACTTGGTGCTTTCACTGCCGTGGCCCGGGTTCAATCCCTGGTCGGGGAACTAAGACCCCGCAAGCCTCGAAGCAAGGCCAGAAAAAAGAATTAAGATATTGCATATAGTTTCCTGTGCTTCAGTAAATTTAAAAAATTATATTTTGTTTATATATATAATTGAAACACTTTGCTGTACACCTGAATCTAACACAACGTTGTAAATCAACTGTATACTTCAATTAAAAAAAAGAGAGAGAAATTAGGCAAAAAAAATCTATTGGTCATTAGTGGTTTTTCCTTGGTTAGTTGCCTATTTATAACTCGGGTCCATTTTTCAGTTAGGGCGCTACTATAGTTTTGACAGTCTTCAAAATTAAAAATTGGGGGTCATATGTGTATTATATGTAAATAAATTTCAAATATATATAAATACAAAACATACGTAAATTATAAACATATGTAAATAAGGTTCTATGATATATACAAAGCTTATATGTATATATTTGTTTACATAACTATGTCAACCTTGCTTATGGTGATTTTTTTTAACATGCAAATATTATTTTTTATTTGTAAGTAACCAAATCTACCAACTTCTCTTGCATAGTTTCTGGCCATTTCAATAACCATCTGATCCTCTAGATTTCCTGCTAAAGCCCTGGTGTCAGCTGAGTGAAAGGGAAGAGCATGAGAAGAGCCAGATCTGAAATCCAGATTGGCCACTTTTTAAGTAAGCGACTCTGGGCAAATATTTCCTAATCGTCATGCACTTTGGTTTCCTCATCTATCAAATGTGGACAATAGTGTCCCTCTCGGTGTTGTTGTGACATGTGATCCTCTACACAGCGGGTGCACAGTAAATGTCAGGTCCCTCAACCCCTCCTCTGTGGGACCCCCCTCAATTCAACTAGCACCCCGTTGGCCAGCACCACCCACAGTCAACAGGATGAATCAGGCCCTTGGGGACTCCAACCTTACCCCAGCTTGGGCGGGAAATAGTGGGTATTTATCGAGTCTGTTTCACTTTTCATTTTCCAACACCCGCCCCACTCCAGAGTTTCTGCTCTTCTTTCTCTTAGAATTCCCTTCATCCTCTTCCCTTCCCAGAAGTCAAGTTGATGATCTGAGGGCCGGATCCCCAGCTGTGCTCCCAGAGCTGCACCTGCTGGAAGGCTCACACCCCAACATTCCAGGCTTCAGAATCTGGACCCTTGGCAGGGCTGCTGGGGGAACCAAACTTACAGAAAGACTGTTAGGCTGAAACATCTACACCCAGATTGCGGGGAGAGGGGTACCTAATGGGGAACATTGAAAAATTCCTTCAAATGCTTGAAAAGAGTAAAACAAGATACCCAAAGCTGTCATGATCAAATAGCTGCTATACCGGCTGGTAGTTTATATCAACAATCTGCCAGACCACTTCTTAGATTTCAGAAAATATTTCCATCTAATTCAACACTGTCGCTTTCTAACAGCTCATTTTCCACGTATCGTAAAGATTATCCTAAAACTGCAAAGCAAATTGAATGGAATTTTATAGAAATGGGAGTCAAATCAAGACAGACTCCCCAAATGGTAGATTTCTGACAAAAAGAGAATCTTGTTAAATATAAAGCGTGTGGTGGCAGCCAGTACAGAGGGGAGACCACAGATTCCGTCTTCCGCACCATCTGCCCGGCTTCCGCCCTCTGCATAGACACTGCTATCCCTGCCCTCGATCACACACACTTCAGGGAAATGTCAGGATGATTCCTGCCCACAAATCACATGACTGGTCCAGGATCAGCGCTACAGCATCTTCCTTCATGGTTTCTTCCAAGTCATTCCATTCTTTCTACCTCTAGTCTGCTTGATCCAAATCTGGGTGATCCCATACGTAGACCCCCAGACTGTGGCTCATCTGTTCTGTCCCAACGCTGGTTGCAGGATCTCTCGGTCTGGGATGCTGGTCTTTATGTTTCTTTTCCCAAACAGACCGCAGTTCCCTTGGGGACAAGAGGCTGACTTCCTTTCCCTGGTGTAGAGGTTTGCCCGGGCTGCTGTAACAAGTATCACAGGCTGGGCGGCTTAAACGGCAGACGTTCATCTCGCGATTCTGGAGGCTGGACGTGCGAGATCAAGGTGGGCCTGGCTCTGCGGGGCATCCTGGTGCTGCTGGCAGAAGCCCTGTGCCCGCTGCCCTGTCACTGCCACAGCGCTCCCTGTGGGCCGAAGTCTGGACACAGGGCTGTGCGTCTTCCTCCCTCGTTTCTGTAACAGATCAGCTTGGTCTATGCTTGCCTCCTGACTGATCTCCAACTCGGGACCTGGTCCTGGAGGACATGTGCCCCCAGAAGGACTTTGAAGGGGCTTCAGGACAAAGAAAGAAGGGTTGGAGGGCAGCACTGCTGCCGGGCTCCGTCTTCCTCCATCAGGCCTCAGCCTCTGCTTCCCTGGGGCCATGGGCCTGGCTGCAGGTGTGGGTGTGAGTGCAGGTGTGGTGCAGGTGTGGTGCAGGTGTGCATGCGGGTGTGGTGCAGGTGTGGTGCAGGTGTGGGTGCAGGTATGGGTGCGGGTGTGAGCTGAGCAACCCCTCTGGTTTCCACCACACCTCCATCTCTGCTCACAGGCGGAGAAGCCCCTTTTCTCTCCGAATGGATGGTTTCACCTGGGCGCTCCTGGACACGGGACGCCTCTTCTGCTTTCCTCTAAGCCTGGGGTCCTTGGTGTCTGGCTGTTCCCTGTGGTCCTAGTCGGGTCTTAGAACCTGGTTACAGGGAGGGTATCCCTTGGGCCAGGCCCCAGGTCTCAAAGCACCAGGCATCTAGACACAGGAACTCTCTGACCCCACCACACACCCACTGACTCAGAAACTCTGGGTGGGCCCAGGTCTGGGGTTTTCTCAAGCCCCCCAGGTGCGTCTGAGCAGCTCAAGCCTGACACCCCTGCTAACACCTGGACTGATCTCACCAGCGACTCCGGCCATGGTCTCTCATCAGCAGACGGGCCACTCCTGCTCTGTTCACAGGCAGGGCAGCGTTTGCTCAGCAGGTCAACATCCCTGCTGACGTTGCCCCAGACCTGGCGATCATCTGCGTTCAGACATTCCTCAGTCCTTTCCTGTAATCTAATATTCGGGTTTAACAGCTCAACTTCCTCTTGCGAAACAACGTGAATTTCCCCAACCAGACAGAACAGGAACTGAAATTAGTTGCTTTTGATTTTTCAGTAACTGATCCGCCTTTTGAACATTTTTAAACTTTGTACTTGAAAGTCTTCCAAACTGTGCTCATCCGTCCATTGTCACCTCTTCAAGCTCACCGTTTGTTGGCATCTCGGAGGACAGGAGCAGAGAGGGCTTTTCATCCTCTGGGAAAGCATCGCTTTTCCTGGTCTCGTGTGGATACGCCCACTTGGGGATATTTCACTTCCCACCGTGGACGTGACTCATTTTCTCATCCTGGTTGGACGCTCAGCTCCATCTTCGGGGATGCCGTGCAGGCTGCTTCCCTCCCGCTCCGTCCTCTCCATGGTCACAGAGCTCCGTAGCGCTGAGTCGTGCTGCCTCCTAAAAGGAGCCGGCTCCCCCATGCTCTTCATCACCAGTGACCCATCTAACGGTCACTCAGTCTTCCAACCCATCTTTGGCCTTTGACCCTGTTTCCCACTTCCTTCTTTGTGAAAATCCATCCCGTGGCCTTCTCACCTTCCTGCCTACACAGCCTCCCCAGGACCTACCCTTGATCATGGGGGTTTGCTTTTTTAAAAAAATTTTGATTGGAGTATAGTTGCTTTACAATGTTGTGTTAGTTTCTGCCGTACAGCAAAGTGGCTCAGTTATACAGGTACATATATCCACTCTTTTTTAGGTTTCCTTCCCATTTAGGTCACCACAGAGCATTAAGTACAGTTCCCTGTGCTGTATAGTCGGTTCTCATTAGTTATATTTTATACATAGTGTCAATAGTGTATATATGTCCATCCCAATCTCACAATCATCCCACACCCCCCTTTCCCCACTTGGTGTCCATAAGTTTGTTCTTTATATCTGTGTCTCTATTTCTGCTTTGCAAATAAGTTCATCTGTACCATTTTTATAGATTCCACATATAAGTGATATTATACGATATTTGTTTTTCTCTTTCTGACTGACTTCACTCTGTATGACAGTCTAGGTCTATCCACATCTCTGCAAATGGCACTATTTCGTTCCTTTTTATGGATGAGTAATATTCCATTGTACGGGGGTTTGCTTTTTAAATAAATTGGCCATACGTTTAAGTATCCTATAAGTCTTCGTGCCCTGAAACTTCTGTTGCATATAAAGTTACCTAGCTTTCCTTGGAATAGAACTTGGGCTGCACTGTAATCAAACCTAAATCCTGACAAGAGTAGGCATGTAAAAACAGACCTTCTTAAAGACTCTAGAATTTCTGATGGTCTGAAAAATAAAGAAGAAACAATGACGGTATTGGGGCTACAGGAGGATGGCGACGCCCATCTCAGGATTTTAAACCACTGCTGTAGCTGGACCCTTAGGCAACCATTCAGTCTAATCTCAAGATTTCATGGTTCCTGTAAATTTCTTAGATTGCATCACCATGAGATTTGGAGGCCTTACAGGGAAGAGACAATCAGACAGTCCCACACGTGGACAGAGATGGGGCAGCACACAGCCATCTTCAGGGTCCAACGTGGGGCATGTTGCCAGCCCCAGGACACCCCCTTGAAATCTGGACCGCTGAGTCAGTGGTGGGGGCCTGAAAAGTTAACAAGAGGCAGATTAACAGGAGGAAAGAAAGCAAGTTTTACTCACACACATGTGCGTCTGTTCAGATGAGGGGGCTCCCTGAGCCGCTGGCTATAGGGGTTTATATACCAACTTAGTAGGGGAAAGGGAGGGGCAGAAAGGGCTGCTATTGGGAGACACATGAGCCTTTACGGGGACACCTGGGAGGTGTGGCAACTGTGATAATGTTTCTTTGTGCAATTTCTCATCCCTGTGTGAGGGGTCAGTCTCCTTCCCCCAAGAGGGAATAAAGTGCTGTCTTTAGCCAGATAAAGGAAGCTCCAAAAAGGCTTCTTTCTGCATCAGCTGTCTCCAGTTAAAATACTCTTCATACCCACTCCGTGAGGCTGAGTGGGTCCCTCCAGGACTAACAGAGACCTTGCTTAGGGTTTGACCAGAAGGACCACTCCTCAGGGGCGTCTGGTCCAGGCTCAATGAGTTGTCTAAATGAGATCTCGATGCCTCCAGAAGGCCAGAGTTTCAGCGTTTCCCTGTAGAAACAGGCAAAGATTCCTGAGCTCTGTTCTGTAATTTACTTTTCATTTCCAAGGCTTAACGATACATACTTGCTGTGGACTGAATATTTGTGTCCCCACCCCCAAATTCATACTGTGAAATCCTAACCCCATGCATGGTGTTGCTATTAGGAGTTGGGACATTGGGGGGAAGATTGGGTCGTGAGGGTGGAGCCCTCATGAATGAGATTAGTGCCCTTATAAAAGGGACCCCAGAGAACTCCCGTCCCTCTTCCCCATGTGAGGACACAGTCCGGCAAATGCGGAATTGGGCTTCACCAGACGCTGAATCTGCCAGCACCTTGATCTTGGACTCCAGCCTCCAGAACTGTGAGACATACATTTCTGTTGTTTATAAGACATCCAGCCTGTAGCATTCTGTTATAGCTCCCTGAACGGACTGAGATAATGTGTTTTTTAGACTACCCATGGGAAATAAATGTGTTTTCATTTCCCAAAGGCTTACTAGAGTTTTGGACTGCAGTTGGAACAGATGGGAATCTGAAAACAGTGCTCTCCTCCTGTGAACCCACCAGAGGTAGGAGGGCTGCCCCTACCCTGTTGGCTGTCACCCATCTTTAAAGAAAGGCACTGTGCCACTAAAACTCCGGTTTGAGACTCTCATCATTTATATTCAGTAATTCATCCACAGTGTGGCTCTCAACTATTTTCATATGTTAGCTTATCAGATTTTCGGTCCATCCCCGGGCTGCCGTATTTATCTTGTCTTCTACCCCTCTTATTTGATTTAATTCTCTATTTGTCTGGCTCTAACTGACCATCGGTAACTGTATATTAGAAGACAGAACGAGAAAATCTTTTTCCAGGCACTAATCTTTTAGAACCATATCTGAGAGTCAGCGAGGAGAGAGGCTCAGATCTGCATTCCAATTGCTTTTTATTCTTTCCATGAGCAAGTTCTTTTTATTGCACCACTGGACAAACATTTCCGTAAGAGATCCAGTTATAATGATTAAGGAACTAATTCTAACTTCAAGCTACTTGAATAAATATTAACATGGGTCTCAAATAATTTAGGGAAACTGTAAAGAACTATTTATAACCTGAAGCTAATTTTTAAAAATAACTTACCACCCGACTGAGTCTTAGGTTTTAAGAAGTGGGCAAACATAGTGGGGTTCTACTTAATTTTTATTGTCTTGTTTGTGTTTTCCTATATTTTTCATATTTTCTATAATGAATACACATTACTTTTGAGAAGAGAAAAAGCAGATCTAAACTTAAACTTAAATTTGAACCTGGGAAAATGGGATGGACGTTTATGGGAAGGACCAAACGAACAACTTAAAATTCATTGTTTACTTTTAACTGCGGTTATATTTCCTTGCACCATTCAGAGTATTTACTGGCTTTGGGAGTGGGGGTGGAGGAAAAGTATGGTTAGTGAAGTGTGTTTAAACTGCCATATTGCGGTGCTAATATTCTGAAGTGTCACTGTTCTTAGGACTTTGCTCAGCCCTTCTACAACAATTCTTAACAACTACTGCTTGATGAGGGTGAAAATATTAAAAATGTAGGTTGGAGCATATGAAATCGCTGGTGTTTGAGCTTTTCAGCTGCTTTGGTAAAGTCACGGTGCATTTCTTGAGTGCACAGTTGGAGAAGTTTGACAAATGTGCTCAGCGGTGGGACCGTCACCACAATCCAGATCATGAACATGTCCGTCGCCCCAAACCCTCCTTGTGTCCTTGTCACCCTCCTGCCCCGCCCTCCACTGCATAGATAGCCCACCATTTGTTCTCCATTCACCTGTCGGGTATTTGGGTAGTTTCCACTCTGCTGCTACAATAGAGCTGCCGTGACCGTCCATACAAGTCTTGGTGTGGACATGTGCTTTCATTTATCTTGGGTGAAAGCCTGGAAATTGAATGGATCATACGGTAGGTACATGTTTAACTTTTTTAAAAAATGCCAAACTGCTTTCCCAAGTGCTTCTTGCAATTATGTTCCCACTGGCAGCGGTTGAGAGCTCTAATTTCTTCGGTCTTTTAAGTTGTGCCCATTCTCGTGGGTACACAGGGGAACCGCACTCTGGTTTCGGTTCATATTTCCCTGCAGATGTTGAGCATATTTTCGTGGGTGTTATTGCTGTCTGTAGATCTTCCTTGATGAAATGACTATTCAGGACTTCCCTGGTGGCTCAGTGGTTGAGAATCCGCCTGCCAATACAGGGGACGTGGGTTCGATACCTGGCCCGGGAAGATCCCACATGCCGCGGAGCAACTCAGCCCATGAGCCACAACTACTGAGCCCGCGTGCCTAGAGCCCCTGCTCCGCAACAAGAGAAGCCACCGCAGTGAGAAGCCCGCACACCGCAACGAAGAGTAGCCCCTGCTCGCCACCACTAGAAAAAGCCCACACGCACAGCAACGAAGACCCGGCGCAGCCAAAAATAAATAAGTAAACGCATTAAAAAAGAAATAAGAAAAAAAAGAAATGACTATTCAGATTTTTGCACAGGTAGTAGTAGTTTTTAAAAGCCCCGCAGATGATTGTAACGTGGGGAGACGGTTGAGAGTCACCGAGAGCAGCCCAAGCTCCACAAACACTAATCCCCGTGGCAGCTTCTTGCGCCCTCTTCTGGCGATGGGGGGTAGTACCCTCCCTTACCCAGGTTCAAGGAGAGGGTGAATCCTTCCAGAGCCCTGAGGACCCTTCTGGAGCCAACCTCAGCACGAAGCTTGTAGGGGATGTCGAAGTGGAGAAGGATGGCCGTCTCCTCCCTTCCTCACACACGCCTCCATCGGTTAAGAAGGAAACTATAGGCCTCAAAAGGAATCAATCGTGTTAGGCCCCAAGGCAGTAGATCAAGACTTAATACCTAACCCAAATACCGTTTCAGCTTTTCCTGGAATGTGATGTTTAACCGACCAACCTGGCATTTCCTGGTCAGCACTAGGGGGTAATCTGACTGATAGACCCACTCCAATCCCCCCCCACCCCGCCCCAGAAGGGTGACCTCACCTCCAACAACGCATTCTTTGTTAATAATCCTCCCTCCCCCACTCCCTGCCACCTTAAAACCCTTTCCTTTCCTGCAGCTCAATGAAGCTACTTTCTGCTTGCTAGATGGACTGCTGCTGGGTTCATGAATCGTTCAGTAAAGCCAGTTCGATCTTTTAAATTACTCATTCACTTTTTGTTGTCTAACACGATAAAGTTACAAAAGTGATACATGTGGTTTTTTGTTTGGTTGGTTTTGGGTTTTGGCCACACCCTGTGGCATGTGGGATATTAGTTCCCCCACCAGGGATCGAACCCGTGTCCCCTGCAGCAAAAGCTTGGAGTCTTAACCACTGGACCATCAGGGAAGTCCCTAGATGCAGTGTTGTGTTTTGTTTTGTTTTGCTTTTTACATCAAATGCAAAGTGTAAATGTAACACTACCTTGATACTTGCCCTGTCCGTGCTCATCCGGAAGGGGTATTGCTGTAAACAGTTGAGGGAAATTTTTTTTTTTAATTAAAAGAAAATCAGTTGAGAGAAATTTTAATGAAGAAAGTATGGACTTCCATCTTTATTCTCTCTTTCAATTAATATGTGACCATGGGCAAGGCTCTGGGTATACTTAATGCATAATTTCCTCATCTGGAAATGAAGTCATTGCCTACTCTCCTTTTCTCATGGGGTTTTATGACAATTAAATGATGTGTGTGAAATGGAACATTTACAAAAATGTATCTGTACTAAGTCTTGATGGAAATATCAACAATTGTCAAAGAATTTAAATTATTCTTACCACAGCCTTCAAATAAAACACAATTAAGTTGAAAACAAACAATAAAAAGAGAGTTTGAAAACCTAAATGTTTGTAGCTTAGAATGAAACACTCATGAATTATGGAAGAAAGTATAGTGGAGAATCACAAAATATTTAGAACTGAACGTCAATGGGCAGTTTATTAAAGCTTGTGTGATGCAGCAAAGGCCATACTTAGAGGCAAATTTATATCCTTCAATGCATTTATTAAAAAGAAGAAACATTTAAGAGAACTAACTTAAGAGTTTGTTTTGGGACTTCCCTGCTGGTCCAGCAGTTAAGACTCTGGGCTTCCAATGCAGGGGGCGCAGGTTCAATCCCGGGGAACTAAGATCCCATATGCTTCATGGCATGGCCAAAGAGGGGGAAAAAAAAAGAGGTTTCTTTTTAAAAGTTGAAAAAGGAACAGAAAGTAATTTTTTTTAATCACAAGATAATTAAAAATAGCAAAAATTAATAAAAGTATAATCAAAGAAGCAATAGAAAGGGTGAATAAAACTGAAATCCAGTTTAAAAAAAAGATTATTAATACTTCAAACTCTAGTAAGACTGACAAAGAAGAAAGAATCACAGATAAACTAGATATAGGATGAAAGGGTGATATGGCTACAGACTAAATTTAAAATAATAAGAATACTATACATGTTTTATACTAATATTTTGGAAGCTTGGATGAATAAATGATTTTCTGTAAAAACTGCTAAAGTTGACTGAATAAAAAATGGAAACTATAAATAAACTAATAATTAAAAAAATTAAGCCAGTAGTCAAAAGTCACCCTCAATCAAAAGATACCAAGCTTGGCCTCGGAAAGACAGCTAACTCATATTTCATATAGACTATATGAAAAAGTAGAAAAAGAGGGGAAATTACCCAAATCAGTTTGTGAGGCTGGTATAGGCTTGAATACAGAGTACAAGGAATGTGAACTATTGACCAATATCACTTGTGACTATAGGTGTAAACTCATAAATAAAGTATCAGCAAAGGAAATTCAACAATGTATAAAAACACTAATGCACCATGACAAGGTAGTTTAGCCCAGGATTACAATATGTTGTGAATCAGAAGATGTATTGTTGTAATCCCCTGCAATAATAGAATAAAGGACAAAAAACATATGATCACTTTAACAGTAACAGAAGTGTTGTCTGATAAAAGTCAATAATCATTTGTGATTTTTTTTTAAAAAGTCTTAACAAACATGGAATCAAAGGGATTTTCCTTACCCTGAAGAAAAAGGTATTTTTCAGAAGCAAACATCACACTTCCTATTTTAACTTTAAAAGCATTTCCATTCATGTAAAAGTAAGGTAAGGTCATTTGTTATAACCCCTATGATTCTTCAAGGGCATCCTGGCAAATACAGCAAGAAAAAAAGAAAACTAAGAGTTAACAGAAACTGGAAAGGAAGATGCAAATCTTGTTATTATCTGGAGATGATATAATTGCATATGTAGAAAATCTGAGATAATTGACAGAGAAATAATGGTTTTGTTGGAAGTAATATCTATGCTACAAAAAAGTCAATAGCATGTTATCATCAACCATAAATATTTATAAAATGGAATAGAAAAAGATGCCATTATTCATACATCAAAAGTTACCAAAAATAAATATAATACAGGATATATGAGACTTTTATGGAGAAAAGTATAATCATTGTTGAAAGACATTTTCAAAGATACAAATAAATGGAGAGTCATGTTATGACTTAGGCATGAAATAAAGCTGAAAATGATGAAGGTGTCTACTCTCCTCAAATTAATTTTTTTTTAATTTTTTAATTTTATTTTTTATGCAGCAGGTTCTTATTAGTTATCTATTTCATACATATTAGTGTATACATGTCAATCCCAATCTCCCAATTCATCCCACCACCACCACCACCACCACTTTCCCCCCTTGATGTCCATACGTTTGTTCTCTACATCTGTGTCTCTATTTCTGCCCTGCAAACCGGTTCATCTGTACCATTTTTCTAGGTTCCACATATATGCGTTAATATACGATATTTGTTTTTCTCTTTCTGACTTACTTCACTCTGTATGACAGTTTCTAGATCCATCCACATCTCTACAAATAATCCAATTTCATTCCTTTTTATGACTGAGTAATATTCCACTGGATGTACCACATCTTCTTTATCCATTCTTCTGTCAATGGGTATTTAGGTTGCTTCCATGACCTGGTTATTGTAAACAGTGTTGCATTGAACATTGAGGTTCATGTGTCTTTTTGAATTATGGTTTTCTCTGGGTATATGCCCAGTAGTGAGATTGCTGGGTCATATGGTAATTCTATTTTTAGTTTTTTAAGGAACCTCCATTCTGTTCTCCATAGTGGCTGTATCAATTTACATTCCCACCAACAGTGCAAGAGGGTTCCCTTTTCTCCACACCCTCCCCTCTCCAGCATTTGTCTTTTGTAGATTTTCTGATGATGCCCATTTGAACTGGTGTGAGGTGATACCTCATTGTAGTTTTGATTTGCATTTCTCTAATAATTAGTGATGTTGAGAAGCTTTTCATGTGCCTCTTGGCCATCTGTATGTCTTCTTTGGAGAAATGTCTATTTAGGTCTTCTGCCCATTTTTGGATTGGGTTGTTTCTTTTTTTTAATATTGAGCTGCATAAGCTGTTTATATATTTTGGAGATTAATCCTTTGTCCATTGATTCGTTTGCAAATATTTTCTCCCATTCTGAGGGTTGTCTTTTTATCTTGTTTATGGTCTCCTTTGTGGTGCAAAAGCTTTGAAGTTTCATTAGGTCCCATTTGTTTATTTTTGTTTTTATTTCCATTATTCTAGGAGGTGGATCAAAAAAGATCTTGCTGTAATTTATGTCAAAGACTGTTCTTCCTATGTTTTCCTCTAAGAGTTTCATAGTGTCTGGTCTTACATTTAGGTCTCTAATCCATTGTGAGTTTATTTTTGTGTATGGTGTTAGGGAGTGTTCTAATTTCATTCTTTTACATGTAGCTGTCCAGTTGTCCCAGCAACACTCATTGAAGAGACTGTCTTTTCTCTATTGTATATCACTGCCTCCTCTGCAATAGATTACTTGACCATAGGTGCATGGGTTTATCTCGGCTTTCTATTCTGTTCCACTGCTCTATATTACTGTTTTTGTGCCAGTACCATACTGTTTTGATTAGTGTAGCTTTGTAGTATAGTCTGAAGTCAGGGAGTCTGATTCCTCCAGCTCCGTTTTTTTCCCTCAAGACTGTTTTGGCTATTCAGGGTCTTTTGTGTCTCTATACAAATTTTAAGATTTTTTGTTCTAGTTCTGTAAAAAATGCCACTGGTAACTTTATAGGGATTGCATTGAATCTGTAGATTGCTTTGGGTAGTATAGTCATTTTCACAATATTGATTCTTCCAATCCAAGAACATGGTGTATCCCTCCATCTGTTTGTGTCATCTTTGATTTCTTTCATCAGTGTCTTATAGTTTTCTGAGTACAGGTCTTTTACCTCCTTAGGTAGGTTTATTCCTAAGTATTTTATTCTTTTTGTTGCAATGGTGAATGGGATTGTCCTCTTAATTTCTCTTTCTGATCCTTCGTTGTTAGTGTATAGGAATGCAAGAGATTTCTGTGCATTAATTTTGTATTCTGCAACTTTACCAAATTCATTGATTAGCTCTAGTAGTTTTCTGGTGGCATCTTTAGGATTCTCTGTGTATAGTATCATGCCATCTGCCAACAGTGACAGTTTTACTTCTTCTTTTCCAATTTGTATTCCTTTTATTTTTTTTCTTCTCTATTGCTGTGGCTATGACTTCTGTAACTATGTTGAATAATAGTGGCAAGAGTGGACATCCTTGTCTTGTTCCTGATTAGAGGAAATGCTTTCAGTTTTTCACCACTGAGAATGATGTTTGCTGTGGGTTTGTCATATATGGCCTTTATTATGTTGAGGTAGGTTTCCTCTATGCCCACTGTCTGGAGAGTTTTTATCATAAATGGGTGTTGAATTTTGTCAAAAGCTTTTTCTGCATCTATTGAGATGATCATATGGTTTTTATTCTTCAGTTTGTTAATATGTTTTATCACATTGATTGATTTGCATATATTGAAGAATCCTTGCATTCCTGGGATAAATCCCAATTGATCACTGTGTATGATCCTTTTAATGTGTTGTTGGATTCTGTTTGCTAGTATTTTGTTTATGATTTTTGCATCTATATTCATCAGTGATATTGGTCTGTAATTTTCTTTTTTTGTAGTATCTTTGTCTGATTTTGGTATCAGGGTGATGGTGGCCTCATAGAATGAGGTTGGGAGTGTTAATTCCTCTGAAATTTTTTGGAAGAGTTTGAAAAGGATGGGTGTTAGCTCTTCTCTAAATGTTTGCTAGAATTCACCTGTGAAGCCATCTGGTCCTGGACTTTTGTTTGTTGGAAGATTCTTAATCACAGTTTCAATTTCATTACTTGTGATTGATCTGTTCATATTTTCTATTTCTTCTTGGTTCAGTCTTGGACAGTTATACCTTTCTAAGAATTTGTCCATTTCTTCCAGGTTGTCCATTTCATTGGCATAGAGTTGCTTGTAGTAGTCTCTTAGGATGCTTTGTATTTCTGTGGTGTCCGTTGTAACTTCTCCTGTTTCATTTCTAATTTTATTGATTTGAGTCCTCTCCCTCTTTTCTTGATGAGTCTGGCTAAAGGTTTATCAATTTTGTTTATCTTCTCAAAGAACAAGCTTTCAGTTTTATCGATCTTTGCTATCATTTTCTTTGTTTCTATTTCATTTATTTCTGCTCTGATCTTTATGATTTCTTTCCTTCCACTAACTTTGGGTTTTGTTTGTTCTTCTTTCTCTATCTCCTTTAGGTGTAAGGTTAGATTGTTCATTTGAGATTTTTCTTGTTTCTTGAGGTAGGCTTGTATTGCTATAAACTTCCCTCTTAGAACTGCTTTTGCTGCATCCCATAGGTTTTGGATCATCGTGTTTTCATTGTAATTTGTCTCTAGATATTTTTTGATTTCCTCTTTGATTTCTTCAGTGATCTCTTGGTTATTTAGTAACGTATTGTTTAGCTTCCACGTGTTTGTGATTTTTACTTTTTTTTTCTTGTAATTGATTTCTAAACTCATAGCGTTGTGGTTGGAAAAGATGCTTGATATGATTTCAGTTTTCTTAAATTTACCAAGGCTTGATTTGCGACCCAAGATGTGATCTATCCTGGAGAATGTTCCATGTGCACTTGAGAAGAAAGTGTAATCCGCTGTTTTTGGATGGAATGTCTTGTAAATATCAATTAAATCTGTCTGGTCTACTGTGTCATTTAAAGCTTGTGTTTCCTTATTAATTTTCTGTCTGGATGATCTGTCCATTCGTGTATGTGAGGTGTTAAAATCCCCCACTATTATTGTGTTACTGTCGATTTCCTCTTTTATAGCTGTTAGCATTTGCCTTATGTGTTGAGGTGCTCCTATGTTGGGTGCATATATATTTATAATTGTTATATCTTCTTGGATTGACCCCTTGATCGTTATGTAGTGTCCTTCCTAGTCTCTTGTAACATTCTTTATTTTAAAGTCTATTTTATCTGATATGAGTATTGCTACTCCAGCTTTCTTTTGATTTCCATTTGCATGGAATATCTTTTTCCATCCCCTCACTTTCAGTCTGTATGTGTCCCTGGGTCTGAAGTGGGTCTCTTGTAGACAGCATATATATGGGTCTTGTTTTTGTATCCATGCAGCGAGCCTGTGTCTTTTGGTTGGAGCATTTAACCCATCCATGTTTAAGGTAATTATCGATATGTATGTTCCTATTGCTATTTTCCTAATTGTCATGGGTTTGTTCTTGTACGTCCTTTTCTTCTCTTGTGTTTCCCACTTAGAGAAGTTCCTTTAGCATTTGTTGTAGAGCTGGTTTGGTGGTGCTGAATTCTCTTAGCTTTTGCTTGTCTGTAAAGCTTTTGATTTCTTCATCGAATCTGGATAAGATCCTTGCTGGGTAGAGTAATCTTGGTTGTAGGTTCTTCCCTTTCATCACCTTAAATATATCGTGCCACTCTCTTCTGGCTTGTAGAGTTTCTGCTGAGAAATCAGCTGTTAACCTTATGGGAGTTCCCTCGTATATTATTTGTCATTTTTCCCTTGTTGCTTTCAATAATTTTTCTTTGTCTTTAATTTTTGTCAATTTGATTACTATGTGTCTTGGCATGTTTCTTCTTGGGTTTATCCTGCCTCAGACTCTCTGCACTTCCTGGACTTGGGTGGCTATTTCCTTTCCCATGTTAGGTAAGTTTTTGACTATAATCTCTTCAAATATTTTCCCATCAAATGCCCATCAGTAGAGGAGAAAAGAGAAAACAGAGTGCATAACCGTCCAAGGGAATACTGCTCAGCCTTCAAAGGAAGGAGACTCTGCCCCATGCCCCAGCATGGATGAACCAAGGACATTATGTTCCAGGGTCTGTCACAGGCTGTGATCAGGCCAGGACTGGGGTCCCACCTGAGCTGGACAGGGAGGGACCAACGTCCCAGCTCAGATGGCTGTTGCAGGATTTGGTTCCTTGTGGCCCATTAGACCGAGGGCCTCCGTTTCTTTCTGTCCGTTACCTGAGACCATCGTCAGCTACTTGCCCTGTGGGACTATCCAGAATGCAGCTCTGTCATCGGTTGGTAAGGGAGAGGGGCATTGGGGTCTGCTAGGGGATGAAGACACATCTATGTTACGTGGTCATGGAAGAGGGCTCCCATCCCTCTGCCACATTCTACTGGTTAGAAGCAAGTCACAGTTCCGCCCACACTCAAGGGGTCGGGGTCCCACAGGGGGTGACCCCAGTGGCGGGATCATGGGCCCAAGTCAATCTGCCCGCCACACCTGGGCTGTTGGTAAAATGGTCCCAAGGGCAAACACACCCTTGTAAGCCCCACGCTGACTCTACCCTGTGCTTTCACAGGGCAGGGTATTCCTTCTAACATCAGTCCCATGAGGCCCCAGAGAAGAGCAATTCAACTCTGGAAACATCACTGTTTACTTTCTAACACCTGGACACAGAATCTGGCTCCCAATGCTTCTTTTGGAGGCTAGACTCATCCTTACCTGTGTACTAAGTTATAAACACCCAATGGGTGTGGTTCTGCATTTAGTTAAGCAACAAGTGCAGCCTTCTCACCCAAAAAGATGGTTACTTCTAAATATTACTAGAAATGAGATTTAAAGGAAGAAAATCTCAACATTGGGAAAAGACAGCATTTTTCCAAGGAGTCCCAGTTGAACCTGTTATTAGAGCTTTTAACTGCAGGGAGATGTGTCACAGACCACAGAAAGCAGTATTTTGTAGAAAATCCAAAGACAGGTTGTCCGGAACAGGAAAGACAGCAACAGGACAAGAAGCCAACAGCACGTTTCTGGGCTTGGACAGAGTTCTTCTCAAAGGTCCAAGCGTCTAACGTGAGGAGTAGCAAAGGGAAACTACAATACGTACTCGGAGGTGTTCTGGAAGCCTGAAGATGGACACTGAGGTAAAATCAGAGGAGTGTGTGCTGTCCCAGGGGCCTGGTGTCCGGGAGGGAGTACAGTAAGTCCCCTACATACAAACGAGTTCTATTCTGAGAGTGCGTTCATAAGTCCAATTTTTTCATAAGTCCAACACAGTTAGCCTAGGTACCCAACTAACACAATCTGCTATATAGTACTGTACTGTAATAGGTTTATAATTCTTTTCACATACATAATACATAAAATAATACAATAAAAAACAAACAAAATAATACATAAAAAACAAACACAAAAAATAAAGAAAACATTTTTAATCTTACAGTACAGTACCTTGAAAAGTACAACAGTTGGCATACGGGGGCTGGCATGGAGAGAACAGGCAAGAAGAGTTACTGACTGGAGGAGGGAGAGGAGGTGGGAGAGGGTAGAGCTGAAGGATCCTCAGCAACAGGAGACGGAGGGCGAGCTGCAGTTTCACTCACGCCTGAGGTTGCTGGAGCGCACGGTCGCATCTTTGAAAGCTCGCACCTTGAGGGTTCGTATGTAGGGGACTTGCCGTATCAGGGCAGAGCTGTCTCTATATGGATGTGTCAGACCTGTCTCCCCCCTGTTGGGTAGGAGCAGAAGCCCGTTTGCAAATACCAGCATCATTAGTAGCCGGGCAGCATTGATCGCACTGTCCTTGAGACCAGTGGTAAAAAATGTCCACATATTGAGATGCAGGGAAGTCATTCTGGCTTATGCACGAGTTAGCTTGAATCTTATGCTAACTAAACCAGCCTGACTGTGGCCTATCAGACACACATTGTACATCTGCTTTAATTGGTAAAGAAAAGGGCACATTGACCGGAAGTAAAAAATGTCCATGTTAAAAAAAGCTTGGGCTTCCCTGGTGGCGCAGCGGTTGAGAGCCCGCCTGCCGATGCAGGGGACGCGGGTTCGTGCCCCTGTCCGGGAGGATCCCACATGCCGCAGAGCGGCTGGGCCCGTGAGCCATGGCCGCTGAGCCTGCACGTCCAGAGCCTGGGCTCCGCAATGGGAGAGGCCACAACAGTGAGAGGCCCGCGTACCGCAAAAAAAAAAAAAAAGAAAAAGAAAGCTTAATTGCCTCCCATCCTGAGATGTCAGTGCTGGTCGTGCTCTGATGATAAGACTCCCTTCCCAGGTCTAGGGCCACGCTGACTCGCTGTGTACATGCTGATCTGTGTGTGTTTTTCCTTGAAATGTATCCTGGACTTGTTTAAGGTGCTTTGCTCTGACAAGATATAAAACTGTGCTGGCAACCGTGCTTCTCTGGAGCAGTTTCTCAGAGTTATCTGGGAAGAGGGCTTCTGGGCTAGTTCTCAGTTTGGCTCAAATAAAACTCTTCTATTCTTCTTGTAGATTGTTTACTGATTATTTGCGTCGACACCAGCAGGCCTGTGGTTGATGGTAGCGCTCTGCCCCTCACCTCTGCCAGCCTGACTATCTCCGGGCCTCTTCTCAGTGTCCCTCCAACACTGGAGAACAGGCTGCTTAGAGATCAAACAAAATACTTGCCCTTTGAATCTTGTCTGTTGGCTGTTTGACACAGTACAAAAGTGAAGTCAACCCAAAGAAAGAAAAATCTACCTGTGATACTGACCCCCTGGTGCAGCATCTAAGACCTACTTTTTCTCATGAATTAATATATATTTTATTATTTGGCTGAGAAAGGTGAGCCTCAGAAGGGCTAGAGGTATAAATTAACCAGTGTGGGGTAGGGTGGATCACACCCAGACGCCAGCTCTGCTGCTTTTTAGTGTCTGGGTCTCATCTTCTTCAGCAGTAACACAGTGTTAGGTTCCCTACCCCCTCAAAAAAAAAACAGATAAAAGCCCTAGTACCTCAGATGTTGGGGAGCCCAGTGTTGCCCAACTCAGCATCGCTGGGACCCGGGCTCTCCATCGCTCTCCCCGCCTCTGCCGAATATTGGCTCAGGTTCAGGCAAGATGACCTCAGGGCCCCGAGACGGCTTCCCCAGGTCCAGGTACGTGTACAGACTGGACTACCCGCTTTGCCTCTTTAAGAGCATAGAGCCCACTCCTCGAAACCTGCCTCACAGCCTAGTGGCCAGGATGGCATTGCTCATGCATAACCCCTACCAAGGGAAGTGGGGTCACAGTGCCAGGTTAGATCAGTCCGGATCAACCTTCAGACCTGGGGAGAGAGCCGCCATTCCAAGTAAAGTGACAGCATCACACCTGTGCCAAGCAGGAAGAAGGTGGCTCTTGGGCAGGTCCCCCCCACTGCCTCTTCTTCCTCGTTTCCCAGCAGTGCCCAGCCTCCCAGCTGTGGCACTGGGCACCCTGTTTGTATTTTGTGGGTCCACCTGATCTACACTGGCCCCAGCACCTTGCAGGTGCCCTGTGCACGTAAAGAATTAGTACGTGTTTGTTGAAGTGAATTAAGTAGCCTCCGACATATTTGTTCTGCCTTACAAACCTCTAATTAAAACAACACCATAACCATATCATGATGGCCCAGGTTAGAAACTTGCTCAGGCACTAAGCCTGTGACCTGGAATGTCTCTTAATCTCCACAGAAGCAAAGCTGCTACTTCCTCTTGCTCTAATAAAGCACGCCTACGTTGAATTCATTCCTCTGGCCTTTTGAGTTGAAGGCAAACAGTGTGGTCTGTGCTTTTCTCTAAAGTATTTATGGGCGATCTAAGCCCACGTGAATTGCTTCATCCTTATTATTCACATTTTCTAATTGTTCCCCACGTCTCCTAGATGGAGGGTAACAAAACTTTGATGCTCAGATTTTTACTTAGTGACGCATGTGGCTTACAGAATAAGCAAATGATTTTCCTCCACAAACTTGGACTGCATCGTTGGTTTTTTTCTACCCAATAAATTTGTTAACTATGCCAAATGTTTTTTAAATTTAATAGGACCGTATTCCCTAAGGATGATAAATACTGCCTGGCTTCTCTCTCTCACTTTTTGTTAACTTGCCCCTGAATCAACTATGAGAAATGATTCTGACCCAAAACATCGTTATGCCCACCAACCAAACAGAGGTTCTAATCCTCTTCTCAAGATTCTTCATTAGGTTTCCCTGCTTCCTGGATTGGACTTGAATTCCTGGAACCCATGTTAAAGGCCACCTGCCATTTTGCCCACATCTGCCTCAGACCCGTGCAAATCTAGTCCTGGTTTTCCCAGCTATTTTCCCTCTAAGACAGAATATAAGTGTTAATGTCAGACACCAGCTCTTAGCAAGGCCTAAAGGTATAATCTCTACCAAGAAGAGGTTTAGCAGAAACAATGGCGAATCGAGAGTCCAGAAAGGTCTGTGTTCCTTTCACTACCATGATAAAATTTCATAATTGTCTCCTGAGTTAATTTCTAACTTACCTCCAGCAGAATTTCTGCTTGAATAACCTCTAAAGGATCAGACGTAAATACAGCACTGTCTGATAACGATGGTTAGGTCTGGGCTAGTTTTCAGAGTTTATAGAACTGATGTTCATCCGAAATTGCTCACATTGACCACGTTTCAAAACACAGTCATCCTAGAGACAGCAGAGGGCACTCCAGGTGAATATTAAGTAACTGCAAAGCAAACATCCCAGGAGGAAATGTGACCTGGAGTGTTGGGTGTAGTGCACGATACAGCACACGCTGAAATTTCTCCTGCTCAAAGCTAACCTAATATTTTCCATTTGTTTCGCTTCTTAATGTCCTAGGTCTGTACTGTCCCACATGGGAGACCACATGTGCCTATTTAAATGTAAGTTAATTAAAATGTAAAATTCAGTTCCTCTGTTGCACTGGCCACATTTCATGGACTCAGAAGATACAGGGGGGGCTTCCCTGGTGATGCAGTGGTTAAGAATCCGCCTGCCAATGCAGGGGACACGGGTTCGAGCCCTGGTCCAGGAAGGTCCCACATGCCGTGGAGCAACTAAGCCTGTGCGCCACAACTACTGAGCCTGCGCTCTAGAGCCCGCGAGCCACAACTACTGAAGCCCGCGTGCCTAGAGCCCGTGCTCCGCAACAAGAGAAGCCACCGCAATGAGAAGCCCACGCACCGCAACGAGGAGTAGCCCCCGCTCGCCCGCGTGCAGCAACGAAGACCTGACGCAAGCCAAAAAAAACCCTACGAATTGTTCATTTCTGGAATTTTCCGTTTTAATATTTTCGGACCTTTGTTGACTGAGGGTAACTGAAAGCAAGGCATGCAAAACCTCGAATGAGGGGGGACGACTGTATGTTATTCGGAGGTGATGTTGGGAAGGGTGAGGGACAAGCGGTGGGCGCCCACGTTGCGGGCTGGTCACCTTTCATTCCCGGTCCTTCAGGCTTTATAAGACAAATCATGATGGCATCGGTGAACCTGGACACCGAGACGAGCCCCACCCACTCTCTTATTTCTTATCCCCACAAATCCACCAGGGGGCAGCACCACCTCTCAGACTTCACATCCTCATAGAAGAGCAAGGAAGATGCAGAGTGTAACTGATTTGTACTCATTTCCTAAGTTTACACAGATCTTTTCCCCCAAATCTAAGGGGAGGTGCCATGAGAAGGAACTCACGTTCTGTGAGAAGCAAGAATCGCTACATCACAAGGTTAGAGGTGGCTCCTAGGTGACCCATTGAAATGTACATTTACATTTATAAATGTATGTTTATATGTTTCCGTTTGAAATAGAAAAAAGAGTAATGTAATAAAATTATTACATAAAATAAAATATAAATAAAATAAATGAATAAAATAAAAATTCGTGAATTCACACTGGTAATAAATAACCTACTGGTTAATAAAAAATAAAATAAAAATTCTGAATAAAATAAAATAAAAATTCAGTAGTTCATACTGATAATAAATAATCTGGCAAACACCACCTTAACCAAGCGATCAAAATTAACGAAGTTAATGTCACCTCAAAAAGGGGCACACTGACATTGCTTGTGTAGAAGATCCCGAATAATCTCAGAAGTATCTGCTGGAACTAATAGGAAAATTTAGCATGGTCAAAGGATACAATGACAGTATATAAAAATCAACTGTATTTCCATATATAAGCAATGAACAATTGAAAATTAAAAAATAATAATAGCATCAAAAGCATGATTTGGGTGTGTTGATAGAAATGTCCTAAATCATGCGGTGGTGATTACCTGATTATATACATTTGTTAAAACTCATAAAACTGTACACTTAAAATTAGTGAATTTAATTGTCATGTAAATTATACCTCAATGGAGAGAGAAAAAGCACCTACTGTGTGCCCAGTTCCAGGTGCTGAGCACACAGCACAGAACAAATAAAGCTTTTCCATTGGAGCTAACTTTCTAGTCAGGGTTAGACCTTTGAAAATGAATGAATGAATGAATGCACATGTCAAGTAGTGAAAAGTGCTATGAATTAAAATAAAGCAGGGCAAGGGTGCAGGATGGCGGGAGAGGGGGTGTGAATTCTCTTATACAGAATGGGCAAGAAAGGATTCGCACGGATAAGACGACAGTTGAGCCGAGACCTAAATTAGATGAAACCGACCGTCTCCGGCCACCTTTGACCGGCAGAGGCCAGTCCGAGGGCGGGGCGACTCCGGACCTCGGACCACTGGGAGTCGGCTGCCCGCTTCCGGCGGCGGCGCGGGGGCGGCCGGGAGCCCGGAAGTCCGTCGAGGGAGGGGAGTCCCGCGGCCGCGCGGGGGCCGCCGGGATACCGGAAGTCCGCCGAGGGCGGTGAGTCTCGCGGCCGCGCGGGGGCGGCCGGGATACCGGAAATCCGCGGATGGCTGTGAGTTCCGGCTGCGGGGCCGTCAGGAGCTGCCTGGGAGGTAAGCGCGATACCGGCCTTCCCGGCCATGGCCACCCGGGTGGGGGCCGGGGCTGCGGTTGCCGGCGCCGCCGTTGTCGCGGTGCTCTCGGCCGCGCTCGTGCTCTACGGGCCGCCGCTGGACGCAGGTACTCGGCCGCGGGCTACTCGTCCGGGCGGGAGGCGCCGCCGTGGGGCCGGGGTCGCGCGGAGCCGCGGGTCCTGGGTCCACCTGGGGAGGGGTTAACCGAGGGACCCCGAGGACCCCGGCCAGGCCTTGGCTGCTGAATAGAGCGCACTGTGTAGAAAGAATGAGGCGTAAACGGGACAAGTGCGTCCGACTTGGAGCACCATCCCCTCCTGTATGGTTTTCTCCTCTTGCCCTGCGGATATTATTGTACCTAAGAGTTTTCAAACCGCTGGACAGTGTGTTGTATTATCTCACTTCTCCCAACAACGTGGAGAGGCTGCTGTTTTGTAAAGGAGGAGGTCCTGAGCCAAGGTTCCCAGCCAGAAAGTAGCTGAAATGGTAAAACGCGCTTTGGCTGTAGTCCTTAGCAGCAGGCAGGACGGAGAGTAACTGTTAGGGGGGTTTGGCTGTTTGGTTTTGGGCACCGTAGTTTCAGGAGATTTGAGGAGCATTGAGGGGCCCCTCAACTTCTGCACTTCACTCAGTCACACCAGCCCAGGCGCTTCTGGGCACCAGTTTGTTCGGAGATACTTTATCTGTCGCAGTTGGTCTTAAATTCGTACACTCCGTGATTGGTTAGCAAGATTTCTCTCTGAGTCGGCTTGAGATTTCATTATTAGGCCGAACTGCGGAGCGTTTACCAAAAACTGGCTTCCCATCCCAGCTTTAGGGCATCTCAGTTAATTTAAAGATTGCTGTCACATGTTCCAAATTAGCTACGGTTCACGTTAAATTAAAGCAAGAAACATTGGTATTGCAAAGTTGTGAGTGGCAAGTAATTCTAGAAAACAGCCCAGAATAAAGAAATCTATTTAACTCTCTTCAGCCACACTTCTTTAAAGCAAACAAAACCAGACAGATATGACCTGTTCTAGATTCAGAATTGTATGAAGACAAATTACTTACTAGGATAAATTTCAAGTTGCCTCTTGCCAAGGCCTTTTTATCCTTAAGAACTTTGATGTTTATATTTCAATATTTCTGTGGATAAGTCCAAATGGTGCATGTCAGTAAGCCAGCTGAAACTTGATTCTCTGTGGAGTATAGGGAAGTTGAACTGACCTTCCTTTGGCCCTCTCACTAACAGGTGTTGATCTCAGGTGAGTGTTACAAAACCCTAATGAGCAGGGGGGATTGTGCTTTGCAGTCATATAATTGCAGTTAAAAAGTGAAAACGCTGTACTTCTCAACAGTGATGTTTTTTACCCATCCCAGATTGGTTTCAGAAGGCATTTGAGAAGGATTTGACTTGTCTTTTGGTTGGTGGCGTGATTATTTGATTAAAAAAAAAATTCTTCTGCCTGAAAATGGCAGCATTTTGGTAAAATGGTGTCTTCTGCCCTGGCTTATCCGTTCGTAACCATAGCATCTTCACAGGTCTGTCTCTGAGCCTCAGTTTCCTTGTCTGTAAAAGAAGGATAAACTGGCTCCCAATGAGGAGAGTGAGGCAAGATGCCGTTAATTCATCAGGCATTTATTGAGTGGCTTATTCTGTGCCAGACTCTGTTCCAGGTGGTTGAGGGTGGGAGGCCAGCCCTTAAGTCACAGGTGGGGGCTATGCCTCCTTCTGTGGAGGCAGAAGGTGCAGGGGTGGTCTTGGGATGCTCTGTGTGTGGCCGGCTGCTTAAAGTGATGGCAGCTAATAAACCCAAAACATTGTAAGGGACTCAGAACGATCCGTGAGTGACTGGTGAGTTTGGATTCTGTCTTTACAATTTCCAGACTTTAAAAAGCACCTGTATTTATTGTTCTGGGGCATTTGGAGGAGAGACCATTCTCCGATATCCTCACATTGACCAGTCACCTTATGCCAGGTGTGTTCAAGTTTGACACAGATGCATGGCAAGCACCACGGTAAGCGCACAGACAGCTCGTCAGTGGTCAACAGGGCCGTCCTGAAATCCGCCTGTAACAGCTGCGGTTCCTGTCCTGCAGCTGGCCAGGGAGCCTGGGCAAGAGTGTCTCAGGGCCGCTGTGCACGGTGGCGAAGAGAGTGCGTGGCTGGGAGTCTGGGGTGCGGGAGGTTGGGGCCGGGGGCGGGGAGTGAGAGCTGATTGCTCTGTTAGGTCAGCGCCTCTGTGGCCCGGCACTGTGTCAGGTTGGCCCGGGGCAGAGGTGTCGGGGGCTGGACTGATGGTTGAGCAAGGCTTGTGCCTTTTCACGGCCAAAGGGTTAGGGTTACGGTGATTCTGTTTGGAGTTTTAATCCTGTGTTGATTTGGAAGAAGGTAGGACATCTTGGGTCTAAGCATCCATCTGATATATTGGCTAAGGAGGCGTTTACATCTGCTTATTAAGGAAAATTACGTGAGTAACGTCGTTGAGTGAAAAGTAAAATTGTAAGAGTGATAGAAGATAAAGCTGTTTTACCATATGTATGGAGCTGAGTCAGTCTCTGTTCTTCACTTGGACTTGTGACCCACGTCTGGTTTTCCTCTGCTGCTGAGATAATGGGAAGATAAAAATATTGGATGCCTTTTTTGTGAAAATGTTGTTCGTATCAGCAAAGATCCTTTGATTCTAGAGAAAATGCATGCTTTATTATCTATTCATACATTGGGCTCTATAGAACACAGGATTTCTCTCACAGCTGAGCTGTTTTTAATAATATGGGAAAACATGCAACACAGGAAGTTTTTCAAGAAAGGCCAATTAAAGTTAGCTATTTATAGACAATTCAATGATCAAACTATTTTAAAATGCCACTTTGAACCCAGTGTAAGATGTGTTCCTTATTTAGAATGCCATTTCCAGGTTATTTGATTATCTAATTGAGTGTTGGAACCACGACTGGAAAATGAATTGGGAATAACATGAACCACCTGTCTGGCTTGAATAGACCGTGGAAAGTAGCAAAGGGGAGAAGAGACCTAATAAACTTGAAGGAAGATTATGATGAAATATGTGTAGTTCATTAAGTAACAGTGCGTTAAAAAAAACTTTCTGAAAGCTTAAGTAGACTTCCAAGACGTCTGATGCATTCGAAGTAAATCTGGTCCATGCGACGGTATTAGTAGTGTTGTGTTGTTACTTCTGAACAGCATTTGCTTATAGAAATGAAATGATGAAACCATTGGATAAAAATCTACAGCATTCATAGTAAGCCAGCTTTAGGAAGTGTTTTGATTAATGGGGTATTTTGTTCAAGTCTGTTTTTGATGTATGCTGGTAGACACTTACCTTTCTGAACATTTTCCTGTTTTTCAGTTTTAAATCGAGCATTTCCACTGCATACAGCACGCTCAGTGACGGACATGGAGGCTGCTTTGCAGCTGGTGAGGAATGTGGTACCTCCTCTGGCCGCCTGGAAGCACAAAGGGCAAGCTGGGAGGATAGGCGTGGTGGGAGGCTGCCCAGAGTAAGTTGCGCGGACGCAGCGTCCTTCTCTGGCTGTCGCCTACCTGTCGTCCCTCCGTCCGTCCATTTGGACCCCAGGGGTCATTTCCGAGTGTCTTCTGATATTCCGGCAGTAGTTTTCAGTGATGAACGTTTGATTGAGTAGCAGAGAAAGCATGGGGCGCCGATTGGGTGAGGCTGCTGCTTCTTACTTTGTGCTCTGTACTGACGGTGTTCGTTACTGTGAGCCTTGGTTACTTTGTAGTCAAGGTAGAGACACTCAGCATCTGCTTGCTTTCCTTTCTTAATTTAAAGATATTCCTGCAAGTTCCTTATGAAATTTGACAGATCCTAGCTTTTTTCCGAGGCCTTTTTTCTCTTCTAGTTTTATATATTATGCTGCTGTGTCGACACATAAAGATTTGTAATTTGTCCTTGCTTGTGATACCTGCTGCCTTTGACTTAAATTCGACCTTGGTTACCATTCAGTTTCTGCTTCCTTTCTGTTTGCACTGATATGCTCTTTGCCTAGCCTTGTATTTTCAACAGTTTAGCATGTAGTTGGCTGTACTTATTAAAATAACGTGTAGCTAGATTGTGTTTCTTTACCCAACGTGACAGTGACTGCTCTAAGTGAGGGGGATGTATTTCTTTTGTTAGCGAGGCTTGTATTCACACTGTGGGGTGAGTGTGTATGTCCGCTGTCCTGTCCTTTGGCATTTCGGGCGAATTCGTGGCTCTGCCTGGGGAGACTGTCACACGTGCAGCGTGCCCTGAGCGCGTTTCCCTGTTCGGGTTAGCAAAGCTCTTCACCCCTGGGATTGACGTAACAGTTACCGTCACTCATCTGATGTCAGGTTCACGGATTTTCCTCACTGTGCTTGAAGTGCCCTTAAGCACAGTTACAGGCGATTCCGAGCAAGCGGATGGAAGCAGGAGAGAGGCGTGCGAGTCTCTTCTCGTTTGTCCCCATGTCCGAGGTGACCGCTGCCTCTGCTCACCGTTGCTCTTGGGGGTGGGTCCTGCTCCTTGGGGCGCCAGCCAGTCCAGGGGCTCCGGCCTGTGGTCACCTCGAGCACACTGTCTTTCTCTGCAGTGCCTTTGGGAAACTCTCCCTGTCTTCTCAGACCTCCAGGTTTTGTTTTGTTTTGCTTTGTTTTTTCCCCTAACACACATCCCTACCATCCTTGCTAATAGAACCCCAGTCTTGTTCGGTTGGTGTTGCATTTTCTCTTACTTGTGTCTGTGTGCATTTCTGATAAATGAAGTGCTTTCTGTGTCTATATTAGTCTAGAGAGGTGTTGTCTTTATAATATTAAGTCCTCTCATCAAGTGTACATCTCTTCTGTTCTTTAATAGGTTTTTAAAATGTCCCCACAGAGTTATCATGTGTTTTATAAGGTTAATTCCTAGATGCTTTATGATTTTTGCTGGCATGGTAGATGCTATCATATATTCTAATCAGTTATTCCTGGTATAGAAAATAACCATTTTATTCCGGTTGATGTAAATCTTGCCGAACCATTGTACACTAGGAGATTCATTTTTTAACAGCTTTATTGAGGTCTGGTTGGTATACGGCAAGCTGCAAATGTTATAAATGTACAATTCGATAAGTTTGACCTCTGTACAGCCCCCTGAAGCCATCTGTCAAGGCTTCAGTTTGCACATAAGCATTTCAGAGAGACCTTGGAGCACCTGGCCAGGACCTGCCTCTCCTGACATGGTTCAGAGCCTCATAGGAAAGATTGGCTTTCCTGGGACTGATCCGTGTTAATAAGCCTTTTCCCGAGCTTCTACAGGGGGTTGGGCCGTGCCCGGGTGCTGCGTGTCTGTGTAATTTACTGATAAGCCTGGTGTGCTTGCCTCATTCTCAGAAGTTTTTGACTGTAAATGTCTTCTTTTTAGGTACACTGGAGCCCCCTATTTTGCAGCAATCTCAGCTCTCAAAGTGGTATGTTTGTTCATAGCTTCTTTTTCAGGATTTTTCTAGTAAAGAGTTGGATTATTTAAATATGACTGAAGCAAATGTTTTCTGAGTATTCTCTCAATATTCAGAGAAATCTGAATAGCATTTTGGGTAATTGTGGTAAGAGACGTACCTTTTTTTTTTTTTTTTTTTTTGCGGTACGCAGGCCTCTCACCGCTGCGGCCTCTCCTGTTGCGGAGCACAGGCTCCGGATGTGCAGGCTCAGCGGCCATGGCTCACGGGCCCAGCCGCTCCACGGCATGTGGGATCTTCCCGGATCGGGGCACGAACCCGTGTCCCCTGCATCGGCAGGTGGACTCCCAACCACTGCGCCACCAGGGAAGCCCAAGAGAGACGTACCTTTAAATCTACCCTGACCTCTTGTGCAGCCACAAAGTAACTTGGATTGGGACTCATTTTCTTTTAAACTAAACTTTTTTTAGAACTGTACTTCACCACAGTGATCCAGGCTGCCTTTTCAGTCCTAGCATAAGCAGTGGACCTCTTTTAACCTTGGCAGTTGTCACGGCAGCGTTTTGATCAAGTCCTGGAGGCCCAGTGGCATAGGGACTGTGACATGGGCTGTGCTTCTGCGGACCTCATCGTGATGCCACCTGAGCCGGCGGGGCCACCTGCCTCTTTGGTGGCAGCAGAAGTCCGCCTCTCTTTCCAGGCCTTTCTTAGGTTTTGCCGCCAGCCGGAGGCCTCTCAGCCGCCTCCTGGCTGTGGGTTACCTGCGGCAGTGGGTGCTTTTCTTTTGGGACAGTGCTGCGGAATTCGCACGGTTGTACCAGAGCCACCAGTGCTCTTGAGTGTCTGTCGGGCGAATCCCGCGTTAAGCCGGCCTCCTGTGCCCCTCCTCAGGGCGCGGACTTGTCCCACGTGTTCACCACCCAGGATGCCGCGCCTGTGATCAAGTCGTACAGCCCGGAGCTGATCGTTCACCCGGTTCTGTGAGTAGTGGGGCCCCGGCGGGCGCGGGGCTTGTAGCCACTCTCCTGGGTCACAGGGTCTCTGCGCCTTCGTGGAGCCGCTGTGCAGTAGCCGCGGTGCAGGGAGGGGGCAGGTGGGAGGGTGCTGTCAGAAGAAGCGAGGGAACGATAATGAACCCGCGTCTGTAGTCAGAATAAGACAGTGTGCAGGAGACCTGGGCACCAGGGCTGCCCGGGCTGGCCCCTGTGGCCCGTCGGCAATGGCCGGAGGGTCCTAGGCCCAGGAGGGGCCGTGGGCCTGCCTGTGACAGAGTCTCACATGGCAGCAGTAATGACCGTTCTGTCGTTCAGCAAGCGCTTACTGGACTCTGTCCTGGGTTCCGCGGGGACAGCATCTGACTGGGCAGCCCAAGACCTGCTCCCGTGCAGCTTCCTCTCCAGGGCAGCCCTGTGCCCTGGAACTTTCTGCAACGGGGAAGCTTTTCTCTCGGTGCTGTGCGAGACTGTGGCTGCTGAGAGCTTGAAACGCGGCCAGTGGGACTCGGGAGCTGAGTTTTTACTTTGATTTTAATTACATGTAAAAGCCCGCGTGGTCAGCGTCTACTGGGCCATGTACACAGCTTTGGAGGACAAGTGAGGTAACAGCTTGTCAGGCGGTGCTGAGGACCGCAGGGAGGACGGGGCGGGGAGTGCTGGGTGCGCGTGCGCGTGTGTGTGTGTGTGTGTGTGTGTGTGTGTGTGTGGCGGGTGCTCCTAGGGTCGCCGTGGGCAGTGGCGCAGGGCGTGGCATCCGGTGAAGGCGCAGACACGGGGGCTGGTGGGGAGCGGGCGTGGGAGCTCATGCTGCAGGCCTGCTGGGGACACTTAGTCTGGGGTGCTTGGGAGGGGCTGGGTGACCAGAGAGGTTCAGGGCCACGCTTTGCTGGTCGTGGGGGTCATAGTAAGGGTTCTGGCCCTTGGGGCCCAGGGCGGAAGCAGGGGTCCCACTGGGAGGCTGTGATAAGCCCCTGGGGTTACTTGCATGCTGGGCTAGAGACAGGAGCAGGTCAGAGCCTGGCCACAGCAGGGGAGTGCAGCCCCGCCCTCCCGCGGGTGGGCCGTGAGACCGGCAGGAGCGTGGGGAAGCCACCAGGGTGTGGGCTGAGCAGGTTGTCATCTCCATGGCCTGCTGATGTGCCGGCAGCCGTGGGGTGGGCAGGGGAGCCTAGATCTGGGAGTTGTCAGCGCGTGGGCTGGTTTAAACCAGGAGGCGAAGCTGTGTGTGGGTCGGGAGGGCCCGGCGCGCTGGCGGCTGGGAGCAGACTGGAGGGGCCTGGAGGGCGTCCTGGGGCCGAGTGGAGAGCTTTGCGGATGGTCCTGGAAGAGCCCGTGCCTGGAGCCAGACACGAGGCCTCGGCTCCCAGTGTGGGGTCCCCAGTGCGGGGTCGCCGGCAGCCTGAGCGGGACTGCTGGGGGGCGCAGCAGGCTGTCTGGTAGCCTGTGGGCCCTGAGAGTGGCGGCCGGGCCTCAGAGTAGCGCGCAGGCATCAGGTCTGGGCCTAAGGAGGGCTCCTGATATTGCGGGGGGTCGGGGCGCCGCCGGGCACACGCCTCCCTGCAGGCCTGAGGTGGGGACGTCTGCACCACAGGTAGGAGTGCGCCTGCACTGCATCTGTGCGCCTGTGTGATGGAACCAGACTGGCACAGGTCATTTTGAAATGAGTCATCGTGTCTTATTTTAACGTGTTTTACGTACTTTTTCCCCCGTGAGTCTTAATTTTAAAAAAAGAAAAAGAAAAAAAGTGTAGTATGATCATGACTATATACCCTGCATTATTGACTCTCTTTCTGATGGGAAGGAAGTTCCATTTGCCTCAGCTTTGGTGAGACCCAGATCCTCTGCCTACCTTTGCGGAGTTCACAGAAACATGTGGACCACTCGAGTAAACTGCTGGGGTCCCTCCCGGGGCCTGGGAAGGGGCCCAGCAAGTGAGAGGCTCCGTGCTTGAGTTTCATCCCCAAGAGTATGCTGCCCTCACATCACGCCATACATCATGCTCTTTGTCGTTTCCTGTAAAACAGCACTTTCTCACCGTGTTTCCTGCCCCTGCTGCTCCCTCCTTCTCTTGTCTGCTTGTCCCCAGAGCGGGTGGCTTCCCCTGCGAGCCTCCTAAGTGGAGGTGGCTTTTCCTTTGTTCCCCCAGCCATTGGGTCTGGAGGTGGGACGTGCGTCCTCCCGGACCATCACCTCTCGTTCCAAAACCTCCAGCTCCTTTGAAACTCCACCCACTGACCCAGTGCCCCTCCTCCCTGCAGCCGCCTCCGATCCCCATCAGTCCTTGTGTATTAGTGTCTCTCTCACCATTGCTCCCGGGACTGTTGCTAATGTGTGTGTAGGGAACGGCTTTACTGGGATAGGATTCACTGTAAAATCCACTGACTTTAATTGTACAGTGGTTTGTGGTATGCTTGCCAGGTTGTTACGTCACAGATAATCTTAGGACGCTCCCACCACTCCAGGACGGAAGCCCCTCCCCATCGCCACCCCAGCCTGAGGCGACCTCTCATCTGCTTGGTTTCCGAACATTTGCCTTTTCTGAACATTTCTTATGCGTGGAATCAGACATTTGTGAGGTCTTGTGTCTGCCGCCTTTTACTTAGCATCCTGTTTTCGAGAGGTGTCCACATTGTAGCACGTGTCAGTGCTCTGTTGCTCTTTAACAAACAAAAACAAAACCCAGAAGTCCCCCCCGCCCAACCCCGCCAGCTGCTGGCAACCGGCAGCCTCTTCTCTATGGGTGAGTTTGGTGTTGTGTTTTTGCGGTGTTTTTGTTTTGTTTGTTTGCTTTAAAGGTCCCACATATGAGAGAGAGCATACGCTATTTGTGTTTCTTGGGCTCATTTCACTTAGCAGAATGCTTTCAGGGGCATCTGAATGTTGAAAGCTAGACAACTACGGTGGGGTCCTGGCTGGGGTCCTGGAACAAGAAAAGGACATTGGGGGAAAATCTGGAAAAATCTGTAGTTTCATTAATAAGGTAAACAAAAGATGAAAATTTCAAGCTCTTTTGCCCTTCTTTTCCTTTGTTAGTGACAGCCCCAGTGCCGTCCAAGATGTGGAAAAGTGGTTGCCCCGACTGCACGCCCTGGTCGTAGGGCCTGGCTTAGGCAGAGACGACGTTCTTCTGGAAAACGTCAAGGTAACGTGTAGAATTATTAACCACGCCTATTCCCACAGGCTCGGCCCTTAGATCGGGGGAGTCTGACGGAATTGCATTTTCCGTTGTTTGTTGCTCTGTGTGCGTCTTGGAGGAGGAGTTGAGACCGATAGAACGTGGTCTGGGGAATAGAGGAGACACTAGGCGTAAAGGTAGGGATGTGCTTAAACCAGAGCAGGGCACCGCTGAACGGCGCCCTCTTTCGCTCCCGGGGCTCTGGTCTCAGGCTGTGGCCGAGGAAGTCTCCATGGGGCCCGACGTGACCAGCCCAGCATCCGGGCTGAGCGGGGTTAGCAGTGGCCGGGCGTGCGCTCAGGCTCGCGGTCACCTCCCCGCGACCCCTTCCTGCTGGGGACCCCTGGCAGCCTGCTCCTGGTGCCCGCTGTAAGGGCGCAGTGCCCCCCGGGGCCGGCCGAGGGCCACGCTTTGTGCAGCGCTCTGCGCGGTGCCCGGCTGGGCCCAGTGGGAGTCTGTCACAGCGAGCCAGTGGGAGAGGGTGCTGCTGGTGACCTCACCGTTGCTGTGAGCTGTGCACTTAGAGAGAACCGTGAACGGTGTTCTGGTGCTTCTAGCTCTGTGTCGTCAGCGGGTCCTCTTGAAAGCCCTTGTTAGTTTAATTTCTTAACCTGGTGCTCCTCTGACCACCTGAGGTCCTCATTGGTCTAGAAATCCCTGGGCCTTGGACCCCACGGGCCAGTTGTTCTGCTGCCTTTGCACTCTCTTCTGTCCCCTGCCGTCCTTTTCAGCTAAAGCCAGCGTAGCCGGCGCTGGGTGATGGGAGAGTGGGCAGGAGACCCTAGTTCACCCTCGTGGGTACACGTGCATTCGTTTACTTTTTCGTTGATCATTTATGCTCTTCCTTACTACTGAAACTTTATGCCTGCTTTAATCTAAGAAGATGAAACTAATTTTTTAGCCTCAAAAAGTTGAAATAGAAATAAATGCTATCCTGGATCAGGGGAAATAGCTCGGTTGGCACACCAACCCCACATTCTGTGTGTTCCCGCTGCCCAGGTCCTCCGACACTGCCCTGGTGTCACTCTCCGAGGGGACACATCTCAGGGACCTGCTGAGCTCTCCCTGCCCTCGTTGGGGCCCTTCTCAGTGCCCCCAGACCACCTGCCCCAGCTCCAGCCCTGGGAGGTGTCGCCACGTGCCTCGAGGGGGCTAGCGGTCATGGTGGCCCTGATTTGCCACTTGCTTCAGCAGCTGGAGGGGCTCCTGGCCCAGCTTCTGCTTTTTGAGTTAAGCTGCACAGAAGCTCAAGGGAAAGAAGGTGCAGGGCGCTGTGACGTTGGTTGGACTTGCCTAGCAGTCTGTGGGTAAAGAACATTTTCAAAGGCAGACGTGTGTTTGCTTTACCAGAATTGAGTGAGAACGTGAATTTTAAGGGTCCCTTCCACGGAAAATCTTTCCAGCCTTTGGGGTTAAAGTTGGGGCTGGAAATTTCACTTTCTTCAAGCCCATGAATGATCACTGAGGAGAAACAGTGGCCGTGACATGTGACTGGGGATGGAGTGGAGCAGGAATGTGTTTTCAACTTTAGTGTCGATAGTTGGTCCGTTTATTATTGCCTGTTTCAAACGGTTTGGTTAAAACATATGTACCCTCTGTAGGACGAGGTGCTAAGTGAAGTGGGCAGCAGCACAGACGCTGCGCGATCTCACTTCTGTGTGGAGTCAGAATAGGTGAGCTCGGAGAAGCAGAGAGGAGAAGGTGGCTGCCGGGCGCGGGGCGTCAGGGCAGTGGGGAGAGGTTACGTTCTCCCCCGGGGAGGTGATGGCTGTGTGGGTTAGCTGGATTGGTGATTATTTCACTATACTTCTGCACGGGCTCACCTTGGAGGTACTGGGGGTTCGGTTCCGGACCACTGCAATAAAGCGAATTCTCGTCATAAGGCCGGTCACGTGAATTTTTTGGTTTCCCAGTGGAGATAAAGTTACGTTTGTGTTATACTGTAGTCTATTACGTGTGCAATAGCATTATGTCTAAAAAACAGTGTAGGTGCTTTAATTTACAAGTACTTTGTGACTGCAAAGCGCTGACCGCCATCTGCGCCTCCAGTGAGACATCGCTGTATTGCTGGTGGAGGCCGTGGCCTCCACGCTGGCGTCTGCTGAAGGCTGGGGTGGCTGTGGCAGTAACCTTTGCCGCACTCATGGACGAATTTAAAGTGTACAATTCAGTGGCTTCTGGTATATTTACAGAGTTTGCAGCCATCACCACAGTCCGCTTGAGGACGTTTTCCTCCCCACACCCGTCAGCACTTGCCCCCCGTTCCTCCCAGCCTCCACCCCGGTGACCACTAACCTACTCTCTGTCTCCGTGGACTGGCCTGTTCTGGACCTTCGTAGGAACAGCATCCTATGCTGTGTGGTGTCTGTCATTTCAGGGCTCACCCTGCTGTGGCAGGTTGTCGGCGCTTCACGCCTTCCGTTGCTGTGTGATGGGCCGTGGTATGGAGAGACCGCGTTCTTAAACTCCATTCGTCAGCTGATGGACATTTGGGTTGTTTACGCTTCCTGGCTGTTACACATAGTGCTGCTGTGAGCACTCATTTCCAAGGTCTTTTGTGGATTTATGGTTTTATTTCTGTGGGGTATATACCTAGACTGGAGAAGCTGGATCATACGACACCTCCGTTTGGTGTCTTATCTAAGAGTTTTGCCTGACGCAATATTTACTCCTATGTTTTCTCTTAAGAGCTTTATTCTTTTAGCTCTGTGGTCCCTTTTGAGTTAAGTTTTGTGTATGGTGTTAAGGAAGGGGTTCAGTCCAGTTTTATATCCAGTTGTCCCAGTACTTCTTCGGGCGAGTGAATTCTCTGGGCATCCTTGTTGGAAGTCAGTTGACATCAGTGTGAGGGTTGATTTCTGGGCTCTCCTTTCTGTGCCATCGATTGTACAGCTGTCCTCGTGCCAGTAACCACATTACCTTGAGTATTGTATCTGTGCAGTAAGTTCTGAAATCGCGAAGTGTGGGTCCTCCAACTTCCTTCTTTCCAGCGTTGTTTTGGCTATTCTGGGTCCCGTGAGTTTGCATGAGTTTTAGGCTCAGCTTGTCAGTTGCAGAATGGACAGCTGGGATTTGGGTAGGGGTCACCTTGAATCTCTAGGTCAATTTGGGGATCACTGCTGTCTTAACAATATTGAGTCTTCCAGTTCATAAGCTGGTTTTGAGCCAGAGTTTGTGGCTGTAGGATCTGGACGGACCCGCCTAGTGTCTGGGCTCTTTGTCAGCGTGTTGTTTTCCTGGATGGATGGATGTGTCTTGGAGGCTTTTCCTGGCAGGATATGCAGATGTTCATTACTTTTTATAGCCTCATCATAATATGCTGTAATGTATTTAACTAGTTCATTTCAGCTGTTTACAGCATTTTTTTCTATTAGTGATGCCTTGAACATTTCTGTATATCTATTTGTTTCTTTTGGGTGTTTTCTTTAGGATAAATTTGTAGAAGTTCCATTGCTGAATCAAAGAGTATCTGTGGAAGGTGGAGGTACTGAATAACATCCTCTGAACTGAGAAGGAACTTTTAAGACTGAAAAACGAAGCAGGCACCTGAGTGAAGTGCAGTTCTGAAGTTTACGTGGGGACTGACATACAGGCAGGATCGGGTGGAAGATGACCCAGGTGTCCCTAGCTGCACGGAAGGGGTCCAAGGGGATTTCTGAAGAAAGAGTCTGACCCCCAAGTGAGACGCATGTCTACACTGATGGGAACTGGACTTTATTTCTCCGCCCCCGCCCCGGGGGGGGCGGGTCTCTGCAGAGGCACTCCTCCAGTTTTCATATCAGAGAAAGATGGTCAAGTCGATAGGGAACTTGTCCGGCTTGGGCGCATTCCTGGCGAGTGGGCTACAGCTCAGTCACTCACGCGGGAGGGGAAGGGGCAGGGCTGCAGGCCTGAGATGGAGCACACTGAGTGGGGTCAGTGTGGTCCAGCCACACAGTGCGAAACTGAAACGTTTTTGAGAGATGCTCCCGGATTTCTCCAGAAGCTTGTAGCAGTTTGCTCTCCAGCAAGGGCTGCCCTTCCCAGGATGTGCTCTGGGGAGCTGCCACTCCTCACTCCCCCTCCTCGTGTGTAGAAAGCTCCCTGTTCCACGTTAGCCCTCCTGACCTGTGTGTGGCTGGCTCCTGCGTTTGCCCGTTCTTCCCTTAGGGCAGGTTGCTGTCCGGATGTGTGTGTGTGCGCAGGGCTTGCTGCCTCGGCACGGCACGTGCTGGTGGCGCTGACCCTCCAGATGCCGTGACCGTGACAGCGTCAAGTGCACAGGCCCTCTGAGCCATGGAAGCAAGACCAGCCCTCCGTTCTCTGCGTCAGGAGGCCGAGTGTCACACTGTGCGATGTTACTAATGTGCTCTCCGTGGTGTCGGCTCACGTTTCCCGGGTCTGAACGTTCACTGGGCCGCTGTCTTTGTAAGAGCTCTAGGAGGAAAGTACAGAGACTCAGAAAATCTGAATTGGTTCTAACAGTAATGCCCGACTCGGGGCAAGCAGACAGAGCATTTCCACTGTTTAAGGAGAGAGCCCTCCGTGGGCCCTGTACCCTGACCCTCCACCGAAGGGGCTTTTGGGCACACTCCCAGCACTCAGACCGGCGTCGGCAGGTGCGACAGGCCGTCGGGCAGGGCAGCCGTGCTGGGTGAGGTTGCACTCCTCACTGCTACTTCACGGACGTGGGCTTATCTCCCAGTGTTTTAAATTATCCCTGCTTGTCATGTATCTCATTCGTTCTCTTCTAATAGAGTTTTCTGTTACGTAGTATCTATCGGGTAGGAGTCCTCTTCTCGTGCTGTGGCCGTAAATGCCCTTGTCATGAGATACTGGTGCATGATAATCAGCAGTCATGTTGATCAGACACACGTATAATTTTCAAGCAAAAAACCTCAAACTTGTAGCATAGCATTCTCAGAGAGAAGTGATGCGCTGTTCATTACTACGGTCATTCATTTGAAAGCACGTGAAGTGTTACTTATGAGAAATAGATAAAAACTAAGGAGTTGGGGAATTCCCGAGACTTCAGGCCTCTCGGCTCCAAATCCTGAGGGCTAGTATCTGTTGGAAATTTGGAGGTGCCGGCCCAGGGTTGTCCGTCGTGGGCTGGCCTGGGACCCAGCACTGCGTGGCGGTTCCCGTGGGCTCCTGTCTTCAGAGCTCCCGGGGCCCGGCCTTACAGAGTCTCTCTTCTACAGCTCCTGTGTTCAGAGCTCCCGGGGCCCAGCCTTACGGAGTCTCTTCTGCTTATTTATGCATTTGCTTTCTTGTTTCCTGCCTGTTGGTTGATGGCCTGAGGTTGAAGTCCGTCAGGAACTGCTCGGCTTCTTGTACCCTCTCTGAGAGGTGACGGGCTTGTTGCTCAGCCTGGCTTCCTTTCCTCGCAGGGCATTTTAGAAGCGTCCAGGACCAGGGGCATCCCCATCGTCATTGACGCGGTGAGTGTGGCCTCCTCTCCCGTCCCCTCCTCCCAGGGGACCCCTCGGCCTCGCGGTGACGTGAGTCCTCGTCTGCAGGACGGGCTGTGGCTGGTCGCTCAGCAGCCGGCCCTCATCCAAGGCTACCAGAAGGCGGTTCTCACCCCCAACCACGTGGAGTTCAGCAGACTCGCCGAGGCTGTGGTGAGTCAGCCGACGTCCCGGGCAGGGGTGAGGGGCTCATCCTGCGGTGCACCTGCGGGGACAGACGTGCAGAGGTGGGTGGACACGTGCGCTCCTGGGTGCGTGCAATGATGGGGCATCTTCCAGTTAGCGTGTCTTTGGATGAAAGGTGGCCTCTGGGGTCAGCCCGCCCTCCTGCCACCATGCACCCTGGGCGGATCGTTCCATCCCTGCCCCTGCCTCTGTAAAGTGTGGAGCATGATGGAATCTGCGTCATAGGGTTTGTGAGGACGAAATAAAATAATACAGCTGACCCTTGAACAGCGGGGGTTAGGGGCGCTGAAGGCTGCGCGCTGTCAAAATTCCGAGTGTGATTCACGGTCGGCCCTCCGGGTACGCAGTTCCCCGTGTCCTTGGTCCCGCGTCCGTGTTCAGCCAGCCTCGGATTGTGTAGGGCTGTGGTATGTACTATGGGAAACATCCACATGTAAGTGGGACCTCGTGGTTCACACCAGTGTTGTTCGAGGGTCAGCTGTGTATGTAAGCCCAGCGTCCTCACGTATTAGTGCCGTAAATGTTTGCTCGTTATTACTCGAAGTCGCATCCCTCGCAAACCTTTACAATCCCGGCCATGGGCCAGTAGTCCTGACTCTGGGTCTCCCTCCCGCTG
Source organism: Grampus griseus (assembly GCF_964374135.1). Classification (NCBI taxonomy): domain Eukaryota; kingdom Metazoa; phylum Chordata; class Mammalia; order Artiodactyla; family Delphinidae; genus Grampus; species Grampus griseus. Next base: position 2,575,838 of record NC_139012.1, on the reverse strand, counting down.
GTGGACGGAAACGTCTCTGCACGTGGGGCCCGAGCTTGGCCGTCGGCAGGTGCCCGGCGGGCCCTTCCCCGCATGAGGCGGGGTCAGGGTGGATGGGCTCTTCCCGTGTCTGATGACAGCTGTGTCTGTGTGTTGTCCTCCGTCGTAGCTGGGAGACCCCCTGGATGGCAGGGACCGCTACAGATCTGTGCAGAGACTCAGCCAGGCCCTGGGCAACGTCACCGTGGTCCAGAAAGGGGAGCAGGACGTGATCTCTGATGGCGGGCAGGGTGAGTGGCTGAGGGCTTCACGCTGCGTGTCGGCCGGCCACGCTGGGCACCAGCCCCAGGATGACCTCCTGTTCACAAACGGTCACACACGGGCACACGTGCACACTTACCCCCCAGAGAAGGGACTCCCTGGTGAGCGTGTCAACCACAGCTTCTGGAAAGGCCATTTTTGTCTTGTTTCTCGCTGTTTTGCAAAGGGACGTGGCAGTGATGCATGCTGGTCCTGGTCGACACCAGGTACAGGGTGCAGTTCTGTCCGTGCTGTGCAAGGAGAGCCCCGAGCAGAGGCTCTGGGCAGCGGGCGACCCTGCAGGCCCGTTGCCACCTCACCTGAGGCACAGATGCAGTTGCTTGAGTCTTTCACTGCTTCCTGTTGTTTTATAAAAACGCCCGGAAAACGAGACACCCAAGGAGCTGCCGGTGGGGCGGGAGCCCCTGGGCCCCGAGCGTGGCTGCAGAGCCCAGCAGGCCCGCCCGCGTCCGCACCGGGGTTCGGTGTGTGACGCCTCTGCTCCCTGCAGACGAGTCCTCCTGTTGCTGAAGTCTGCCCCGGAGGCAGGAGCCCACCAGGCGTTGATGAGGGAGCTGTACACACGGAACCGGTGCCCAGGAAGCAGTGTGCATGCTCACACACCGTCACACACACACGCTCGCTGTCACGCGCTGGACAGGAGACGCAGAGAGCCTCCTCTGCGTGGCCCTGAAGCCCGTGAGTCAGACGCTGGAAGGTGCTCTAGACTCTAACAGAGAGAGCGTAGCAGCTGGTTAAGACGTTTCCCCAAGAGATAGAAACTTCCCGGCACGGCACAGACGAAGTCCCGGCAGGGCCGCTGCGGGCGCCCTGGGCCGGGGGCACCGTCCCCACCCTGTCCCCACAGACCCCTCGGTGCTGGTTGGGGGAGCTGGGCCTCCGCCTGCCGTGTCAGGACGGGGGTGGGGGCAAGGTGACGGAGCACGGCCCCTCTCACACGGCCCCCTCACCCCGCAGCGCTCACGTGCAGCCGGGAGGGCAGCGGCCGCAGGTGTGGCGGGCAGGGGGACCTCCTGTCGGGCTCCCTGGGCGTCCTGGCGCACTGGGCCCTCCTGGCTGGCCCCGAGAAGACCAATGGGTGAGTCAAGTCTTTGTTCCTCCCGTGCTGTTTCAGCAGTTGCATGTTTAATAAGTGGCTGCTTGGAACATTCCGCTGAGGGGCCGGTGTCTCATGGAAGAAGAGCCCCCAGGGCAGGGGTTGGTCCCAGGACGCTCGCCCGGGGGCTCTGGTGTCCCTGCTGGGGTCGGGGGTGCTGCTCGGGGGTCTGCGGCGCATGCTCTGCGGGACCGGGGCCTCGGGGGACACGCAGGCAGGGGCAGAGCGTGTGCCGGGAGATGACTGTCCACGGGGTACAGCGCCCTGAGCGGTGGGGTCTGCCGTCGCCGGCAGAGGGTGGGCCCGGGCAGCCCACCCCTCAGGGCCCTCGGCCTCTCGCTGTGCCCATCCTGGCGACCCTGACGGTGCCGGGCTGCGGGGTCCCAGCACACCTGGCCCGGGGGGCCTGCGGGGTGTGTGTGCGCAGGCGGGTGTGTAACGGGTCCAGGAACATAGCAAGCAGCTCGTCCCCAGGCTCCGGTGTCTTCCAGGGCCTAGAACAGCACCGAGCACTTACCCTGTGACCGAGTGCCGGTCTGGCTTGCAGCCGGGACGTGGATGCATCCTAACCTTTCTCCAGGCGGACGGGCATTTCTAATAGGCCCAGCGGCACATTAGACTGAACTTGCCAGAGTGGGTCCCCGGGCGACCACAGGAGGGACAGGGAGGGCCTTCGGTGGCCACGACGCCCCGCTAACGCCGCTGCCCCGCAGGTCCAGCCCGCTCCTCGTGGCTGCCTTTGGTGCCTGCGCGCTCACCAGGCAGTGTGCCCGCCAAGCCTTCCAGAAGCACGGCCGCGCCACCACCACCACGGACATGATCAGGGAGCTCGGGCCCGCGTTCAGCAGACTCTTCGAAACCTCAGCTGGTGCAGACGGAGGAGGGGTGGCCCCGACAGGGGAGCTGCATTTGTGACGGGACCCGCCTCCAGTCCATCCGAGTCCGCTGGGAGGTGTGTGAGTCTGTGCCGTGCGGGTTGACGTAGACAGTGTCAGAGCTTGGAACGTAGCACTTTCTGGCTCAGCTGCTGTGTGCTTGGAGGTGTTATGATAGGAAACAGAGTATTCCTGAACTTTTTTCAGCTTCTGGGCAATATCAGAAAAGAATGAAGAGAATCATATGACAGTGAGACCGTCCGTCACCAGCTCAGCAGAGGTCGTGGGCTTTTGCTGTGCGATTCTTCTGTTTGCGGGAAGTTCCCCTCCTCCGGTAGTCCTCTCGGGGGGATCCCATCGCTCGTTTTCAAATGTCTACATGAGTGATGTTTTCTTTTTTAAACTGAGGTCCTCGAAGGGATGTGGCATTCATTTTTTAGCTCATTTTTGCTTCTTTTTGAACCGTGGTTCGGTTGGACACATCTGGGCAGAAATATTAAGCATTGCTTGTTTTCGTCAGTTGGTTGAAATATTTCAGAATAATGAGAAATCTGAAACCCTTTTGGAGGCAGCTGGGAAGATCACAGAAGGGAAGCGAATGGGACCCTGACCCCCGAGTGCACAGGTAGGGCCTCTGGGCCCCTGGCCTGTGCACCAGTCGGGTGCTGGCTGACAGGCCCCAGCGCGGCACATGGGAGTGGGAGGGACGCCTGGGGCTCCGGGGTCGGGCGGGAGATGGCACGCAGGTGGGGGGCACCAACACTGCCTTCATGCCTGCTCACGGAGCAGGACGGCGGGTCCCTCTGCTTCGAGAGTGGGTGTGGCTTCAGGAACGTTCTGAAGAAGTTCTCTCTGAAACTGTAGTGAGTTGTCCCATCTGCATCAGGTCAGCTTGGGCGCGGCTGTCTGTGTGGGCAGTTCTCTTCGTGGCCCGAGAGCTGGCTGTCTCCCGTCACATCTCTGCTGGGCTGGTTACAGCACGTGTGCTCGAGTGTACTCTCAGGCGTCGGTGCCGCCTTCTGTGGGGCGGGGCCTGGCCTGGCCGTCTGTCCTTCCCCAGGGACTCCTGCTCTGCGGTCAGAAACCTCCCCGCAGAAAGGTCCCACTTCCTCTAAATAGTCGTGGACTTTCAAGATTTCCTTTAAAATGTTTACCGTTGTTATTTCATATCTAACTGTAGAAGAGTTTAAGTGTCACGGACATTTTTTCCTTTGGGGAATTACGCCTAAATCATGGTCTCTTATTAAAAAGCAGATCTGGTTTACTTCAAGGGAGAGTTTTGTATTTTTTTCTTAAACAGCCAGAATCCACCTCTCAACTTAACCCTGAGGACATTCTCAGATACTAGGAAGATGAAAACACGTAAGCCCGTCTGTCTAAGGGTGTGGTTTTCACCACTGCCTACCAGTACCGTTAAAACGAAGTACTAAGCCCGCAACGTAGCTGTTTCTTTCCATAGAAGACAAGATTAGCCGACACGGGAACTGCTGTGTTTCTGCCTTGAATCCCTTTGCTTGAGAAAGCACCATTCAGGGCCCGTGCTTCTGAACGAGGTGAGCAGTTGCTCCTTGTCCTTTGCAAACCCAGGCGCTCTCTAGCTCCAGCTGAGGACACTGCGCCAGGACACCAGCACCGAAGCACATCTGGCGGCCAGCTCAGCCTCCGGCCGGACAGCCTGCCCCCAGTACTGAGCGGCCCTGCTTGCCTGTCCCATGTCAGGGGCCTGCCCGCCCTCTGGGATCCTGACTCCACTGCTCACGGGTTGGGTCCCTTGTAGCAGGTCAGCTTCTGCACGGGCTTCCTCATCTGTAGAACAGGAACCCCCTGCCTTTCAGGGTCAGGAAGGTCAGTGACGAAGTTAAGGCGGCTGCCGGGCCAGCCAGGCCGTCCGCGCGGCGCCTGACGGGTGCTGGCCTGCTGCCCGGGGCCGCGCCCACAGGATCAGTGCCAGCCCCACAGCAGTGGACATGGGGCAGCCTGGCTGAGAGCTGGGGGAAGCGGCGAGAGGGTCACCCCGCTTCCTGCTGGCTGGCTGAACAGCTGTAGCTCCCTGCCTGCGACAGAAAGGAGATGGAGCATGAGGCTGCCGGCAAGCTCGGTCCCAGGTCGCCCGCCTCGTGCCCGCCTGTCACACCTGTGCCCTCACCCGTGTCACCCAGACTCAAGCACAGCCCTGGCCCCGTGGTGTCTGCTCAGAGGCAGCAGAGGACGGTACCCCAAGAACCAACTGTTTAAGGAAGAGGTCAAACAGAACAGAGGTGAAACAGAGCCTATCACTCAGAGGAAACGGGCTGGACGCTTGCAGGGGTTTCCTCTGTTGGCACTTTCTGTGGTTAACACGTTACTTTGTAACCAGGAAAATAAATGTAAAACCGTATGCCTACGCCCAGTCCAGCACTGCCCAGCACGTGGGGTACAGGCCGCTTCTCCTGCTTGAGACCAGGTGACCCCAGGGAAGGGGTCCCACCTGCCCTTCCCATGACGTCTTCCAGGACCCCGTGTAGGGCCGACATTCTGGTCTCGCAGTTTCAGGGCCGTCCCACGATGTCAGGCCCCGGGCTCAGGAGCCAGAGACCACGGTGTGGGCTGATGTGACTTTACTGAACTGCGTCTGTGGCCGTCGAAACCCATTCTCCAGCACATCTACGAGCACCCGTGGGGCAGTGACAGTTTGGTTTAAGGTTAACTGAGTAGCCACACAGAAACTTTAACATCAAGCTTTTATCATGATTTGAAGCAGCACAGAACCGCCCGAGAGCCGTGGCCTCCGCATCCCGTGGCCTCAGCTCCCTGGTTTGGGGTCTTCTGTCCTCGGGTCCAGCAGCTCCCACGTGGACACGCCGCCCCGGTCCTGGAGAAGGAGACGGGCCGGGTGAGAGGGCGCGGGGGCAGGGGCAGAGCCGGGGGCGGGGCGGCGCTCACCTTGATGCTGACGCCGTGGGCGGCCAGGTCCCGGCGCAGCGCGTCGCAGGCCTCCAGCAGGGGCTGCCTCTCCAGGAGCTGCCGCTGCGCCTCCCCAGGGGCCTCCCTCGCGGCCAGAGCGAACTGCCGGACCTTCTGCCGGAAGCGGACCAGCTCCTCGACCACGCTATGCAGGGCGGCCGGGCCGCCGGCCCCTGAAACACACTGCCCGGGCGCCGGGTGAGTGGACGGGCCCCGGGCCGGGGAGGGGCAGGGGGCGCGGCTCATCTCCCTCCCCTCGCCTCGCCCAAAGGGCCCAGTCTCCCGATCGCCCAGGCTGGTGAGCGGGAGCTGCCACTGCAGACGGGCAGCATCGGAGGGTCATTGGGCAGAGCCGGCAGGCCTGGGCCTCGTCGACCAAGGAAACCAAACTTGCTCGCTCCAGCCACCGTTCAAGGCCCTGGACATCCTGCGCACAGGTGGGCGGGCACACAGGCGCAGCCCCGCAGTGCTCTCCCCCGGGGCCGGGGACCAGCAGTGTGGGTGCCGGCCGGGGGAGCTCCAGGGCTGGCGTGGGCCCGGAGCCCTTCCAAGTTGCCAGGCGTCCAACCCCACCCCCACCCCCTGCCCCACGGAGGAAGGGCCGGCAGTCCAACTCCTTCAACCTCAACGTGATCCCCAGCCACTGCTCCCACGGTAGAAGACGGCTCGTTACAGAGACGTGAGCCCCCAGCGGGCTCCGGGGGCGCCCCAGCTCGGGGAGGAGGTGGGCTTCTGGTGACCCAGCATAGACCTGGCCCCCTCAGCCTAGTGTGAGCTGCCAACAGGCCCTGGACCACCCAGGGAAGGCCGCAGTCCACTAGGGAATCAGTGTCTCTCAATCAAACAAACCATTGCAAAGATACGGGAGTCTTTCTGTTGAGGCCAGAGAAGCTCACAGCCTGACAAACAGTCCTAGGAGACGTCCCCGGCCCGGCAGTGTGGGCTGTGCCCAGGCCTCACAGCAGCAGGTGGCCCGGCGGGGCCCGCAGGGAGATCCGGGGTGGCGTCCCCCCGTGTGCAGTCCAGGCTCCCCTGTTAACAGCCTGTTCACATTTTTTAGAAAGTGGCAGCTATGGCCCTTTCCTTTTCGGTCCTGAGCAACAGTCCTAAGGCTGTTTGTTAGGTGAGGCAGAGGGAGGTGGGCCCCTTGGAGGAGGAGGGACCCTGGCCTGGGGCGTCAGGCAAGGACGCTTCTGTGCAGAGGACAGCCTGCTGGGGGTGAGGGGAGAGGCGGCGGCCGTGGGGAGACAGGTATACATGGGGAGGGCAGCGGGGGAGTGATGTTGGGAGGTGGGAGCCCAGAGGAGGGAGGTGGCCCGGGACTGTTGGGAACCGGAGTCGAGGTGTCGGGGGTAACAGTCGATACGGAGAGGGGACCCAGGATCCTGGGGGCTGGCTCTGCCCGCCTATGGCCAGAGCAGCTGTGGCCAAGCGCAGCGAGCACCCAGTGCCCAGACCCTCCCCGCCGAGAGCAGCCAGGCTCCTGGGAGAAAGGCCGACTCCTGCCTGCGACACAAGGTACCGGATGGGCTGGGAATGTCAGTGCAGGAAGCAAGAACGTGCCAAAGGGATGGGGCTGTGTGTGGCACCGCGGCCAGCTCCACGCTCTGCCCCCCAGCTGCGAGCGGGAGGAGGACCCGAGTCCACACTGGCACCAGGAAGGGTCTCTGCGGCGTGGTCACGGTGCACATCCTGGGCGCGGGACAGACGGGGATCACGGCCCAGAGGATGGCGTCATATGTGCTGAGTCCCTGAGGGGCCGGGGTGTCAGGGCAGGAAAAGGCCACGGAAGGCCAAGGGACGTTCCACACACACGGGACCAGAGACCCGGTGGCCGAACAGCCCACGGGCCTGGACTGGGCCTCTGCTGAGGAGTGTGTGACAGGGACGTGGGCAGCCAGGGGGGCCAGGCCCGGGGATCCCTGACAGCTGGGGCCCGGCCGGCAGCTCAAACGGCGCCGGAGAAGCGTGTCCCCTGCAGCCTGACTGCCGTGTACACTTTGAGGTTCTTTCCCGGACACAAGTGCACACGGAATCCGTGGCTCACCACTCACGGTGCAGCTGAGGTGCACGCTCGTCGTGCTGAGAACCCTCTTTCGGTTAGTAAATCCCAGCTCTGCGTGTGTTCCCCTTTTAAGGAACATAACACATCTTAAGCACGTGGTAAGTCTGGCCTTTAATTACCGTTAAAATCTGCGTTTCTGAAGGGAAGAAGCGGCTGTTACAGTGTTAGCGTGTAGATTAAGTCCCACGATCAAGGACTGAAGAGAGAAGGGCATACCTGTCGCTCAGCCAGAGAAATCCCCACCGTCTCAAAGAACTGCTCCACGTAGGACACGACGGCACCGAACACAGCAGGGCTCCTGGGACCACCGGCCGCCTGCAACAAGTCACCCAGAGAAGGCTCTTGAAAGGCAAGAGCACCGACCCCGGGCAGGTCAGCCCCCGGTGGGCGCGGACGCAGCCCTGCGAAGCCGGTGCTCCCGCCCGCCGCTGGGGCCTGTGCTCTGAGCGCCTGTGCTGGCAAGGAGCCCCTGGGCGGCGGCGGCAGCAGGTGGCCTTCGGGGCGTCCCAGGGTCCTGGGCATCCGAGAGGGCCCAGGGACGGGCAGGGCTGGGGGGCAGTCGGGGTCCCCACCCGGCTTCCTTCCCCGTCTCACATCTGTGTGACAAACTCAGACTCCCCTGAGCTCCTGTGTCCACGTGCCGGGCCTCCCCACGGCCCCCAGCTCTACTGACCCTGGCTCAGGACGGGGCCACACGCAGGGGTGGCTCAGAGGCCACAGGCTCTGGGAGCTGGGTGGCCCCAGGGGCTGGCGAGGTGGCATCTGCTGTGTCCTCAGAACTGTCGCCACGTCCCAGGAGTTACCTCGGCAGCCGCCTTCAGCTGTCTGTTCCCGTGGTGAGCCAGGTCCATGACGGCGTCCACCGCCCCCGGCGTGTTGAAGTCGTCCGCCAGCGCCGCCTGCACGGCCCCCTTGGTGTGGCCCAGCCTTTGGGGAGGTGAGCAGACGGGGCCGCTCCAGGGACCCGGCTGGATGGCAGGAGCTGCAGCGCTGGCTGGGCCCCCAGGACGGACGCCCCCCGGGGGCTCCACCCTCAGCTCCCGCCCCTGGGGCAGCCCTTCCAGCTCCTTCCCTCTGCTGTCAGACCCCCTCAGGAGCCGGCTGCCATGACGCTCGAGCCCCTCAGCCCCTGGCAAGGAAACTGAGGTCACCATCACCTCCTCCTCGCCTGCCCCCTTACCCGTCCCCAGCAGCACCATCAGGTCCCCTTTGAGCCACCCCTCACTCACATGCTGTCCTGCACGCCTGCCGGTCAGTCACCGGCCCCTCCGAGGCTCTGCCACCGTATTGATTCCCTGCTGCCCCTCGTCCCAGACTTTCCCCACCTCCTCCGGGTGCCCTGCTCCCCAGGCACAGGAAAGGGTTGGGCAGAGCCGCCGAGCCTGGGCCCGAGTGACCACAGGGAGAGACAGACCTTTGCTGCCTGGGCTTCTGCAACCCGGCGCTGTCAGCCGGCATAACCTGACCTCTCCTGACTGAGGCGCAGACTCTCCCCTGCACGCCTGCCGGTGAGCGGCACTGCCGGCCCTTCCCTGGCACCCGCCGTCGGGAGGGTGGCCCAGCCCCACAAGGCCCAGCTGCCCGTCCCCAGGGCTCGGGCTTCATCCTGGGCGCCACTGCTGTGACCAACAGGCAGCTCCTGCCTCTCTCCTGCAGATGCCCTCTTCCCGGCCGGCCCCGAAGGAGCCCCGGGCCCTCTACTCCTCCAGGGGCTCCCTGGGTGGCAGGGCACACAGACCCCGCCCACCATCAGCCTCCGGGGACCCCCGATGACCCTGCCCCCCTCATCTCCCTCTGGTATCCCCCGAGGCTCTGTCTTCCCACTTTCTCACCGTCTCTGAAGCCAATCTCAAACCTTCCTCGCCTTTTTTTGGACGAGTGAAACACAGATGACCACGTCGAGCCATTTACCAAGCAACAGAACTGGAAACACCGTCTCCATGTCCGGGGTGGGCTCCGTCCTCCCGCCCGCGCCACCACTCAGTTCACTTCCCGGGGCCCCTTGCTGTGCTCCCACCTCTGCAGGCACGACCGGCCTGTGGTCACGACCCCCAGGGGGCGGGGGGCACACGCTGGGCTTCCGGACGCGCCCGTCAACCCCTGTCCCGCGACCCAGGTCCCCCCTCCTTCCTTCAACAGCTCGCTCGTCCGCCCACCTGCCCCACTTCCCGTCGACCACGCCATCCACGAGGTTCCTGACGCTCCCACGCGACCGTGGGCCGTCCAGGCCTCCCTGAAGGCAGGGTGCCTGCCCCTCCCCTGGCGGGCCCGGGGCTCCCACCAGCCCCACCCCCGTGTCCACAGCGCTGCCTCGGGTGGTCCTGAGCAGCACCCACCTCTCCCACAGCACGTCCTCCTGGACGGGGCCGCCCGCCAGCTGCCCCCTCATGTAGGCCCGAGCGTCCTCCACAAAGGCGGCCACGGCACGGAGCAGACGCCTGGCCTCGAGCATGGCGCCGTCGCTGTAGTCCATGGCTGCGGGGAGGGAGCCCGGTCACCCGGGAGCCGCGAGCGCCTGCAGACCGCCAGGCTCTGTCCTGACCCCGGGCAGGAAACGTGGACACCCCTCCCCACGTGAGTGGCCGAGGGCTCATTCCTGCTGACAGGTGTACAAACAGACAGATGGCTCTGGAAAGCAGGGGCCCTGCCGGGCACCTGAAGCGCCTCTGGGGAGGCCAGCTGACCGGTGCCACGAGGACTCTGGCCCTGTGTTCCCGGAGGGGCAGGGAAACTCGGCCATCACCCCGCCCACGAGTGTGCGGGGACAGATTAGGGACACTCGCCGCACCCGGGCGGCCCCAGGTCTCTGGACAGGGGTCCGGCCAGCGGGGAGTGCCGGGGTCCCCAGACTCGCCTTCAGGACTGGAAGGGAACACGCCCTCTGGCCCAGGGGAGGGGCAGTGCCATGCTGACGGCTCCTGGCTCGGGCCCTGTGCCAGGACGGCTCATGAAGCCAGGGGGCAGGTGCCGCGGGCTCAGGCTTTCCGGGCCCCGTGGAGCGCTGGGCACCGGAGTCCCACTGCAAAGCCGCGGCCTTGGGACAGGCTCCGGGGTCCCCTGGCCAAGCGCTGGGACCGTGCTCCCTGGAGCATCCTCGGGCTTCTGTTCAGAACCCAACCTCAGGGCACGAGGGCAACACCCCAACAGGACGGGGCGCACCCCACCCGGATTTCGGGGTTCCCAGAGGCCCTAAGAGGCTCCCCGGGGCCACACGTGAGGAGCACCCAGGCCTCCCTGCCAGCTCACCTGACCTGTAGCTGCTCCGCAGGCAGAAGAGGCGGAAGACGTCTGGGGAGGCCGTGCTGAGGAAGTCCTGCAGGGGGCCGGGAGAGACAGGAGCCACTAACCCCCAGGCACACGCAGCGCTCCTCCAACCACCAGTGTAGACACCTGGACCGCCCCCCGAGCAGTCGCGGGGTGTTCGCCCCACGAGCCTGCGGCCGCGTCACCTCCACACAGCCTGTGCTGTCACTCATCTGACGTGAGCTGCGGGGCTCAGACCCACGGCTGGATTCTGTTAGAGGGTTCACTCAAGCGAGGGAGGGCATGGATCCCTGTATCTCGATGTAATCAACACCTGTCAGACTCCGACAGACTTCGTTGTGTGTTTAAAAATGTTACACTCCAAGGCGCGGCCACAGATTTCGCCAGGCCAACAACAGGACCGACAGGGGGAGGTGAAGAGCCCTGTCCAGGGGAGGTGAAGAGCCCTGTCCAGGGGAGGTGAAGAGCCCTGTCCAGGGGAGGTGAAGAGCCCTGTCCAGGGGGAGGTGAAGAGCCCTGTCCAGGGGGAGGTGAAGAGCCCTGTCCAGGGGAGGTGAAGAGCCCTGTCCAGGGGGAGGTGAAGAGCCCTGTCCAGGGGGAGGTGAAGAGCCCTGTCCAGGGGGAGGTGAAGAGCCCTGTCCAGGGGGAGGTGAAGAGCCCTGTCCAGGGGAGGTGAAGAGCCCTGTCCAGGGGGAGGTGAAGAGCCCTGTCCAGGGGAGGTGAAGAGCCCTGTCCAAGCCGACTTCTTCAGTGAGACACCGGGCATTTCAGCGTCTGTGTCCGTCCCCGGTGCTCCTTTCCAGGGTGTGAAAAAGGAGTATTTCTTCGTCCCCTTAATTCCCCAAACTAGCCAACTAACTTGAGACCCCGTCCGGTGGACAGCACACAGTGTGCGTGTTAATTCTCGCATCTGCGCCGTCACGTGCCCTCGCGTTCTCACCTGTCACTTCCCCTTTAAATCTGCAAAAGCAGCAGCATGGAGACCGAGCCCCTGCACTGTGATGTTACTACACCACGGACGGCACAGGCAGATAAATAACTAGCGATGTCGCATACAGAGCATCACTTACAGAATGCTAAGATGCGGGTGTGTCGTAACTGCAGTGTGTCTATAATGGTGACAAAAAGACAAGACTTAGTGAACCAAACGCCAAACACCCAAGGCCCGGGCTGCCCTGCAGCCTCGCATCCTGTGCCTTCTCTGCAAGTCCTTCTGTGTCCCGTCGGCCGTCACTCCAGACACTCTGACAGCACTTCCCTGACCTACCAGGGTCTCGTGATAACCAGCTGTGCTCGGCGGGACCCCAGTAAACACGCAGCTCAGCTGGCGTGGGGTTACACCGGGGACAGAGAGTGAACGCCGGGTACTCGGAAGGCCTTTAGCCACCCTCTGACTTTTCCCTCTCCTTTTTGAATTATTTCTTTAGGTTTCCTTCCCCACCAAAGCACGGACTCAGCTGCTTCATAACTTGTTACAAGTCCTCTCCTGTCTCTGACAGTGTAGCAGGAGGCCTGTTCCCAGTGGACACGCTTGCCCTAGATGAGGATTTGTTTTTGTAAATTGTTGTGTGTTTAGATTTTTATAAATCACTGCCAGACGCTTGGTATGTACGGCTGTGGAGCTGTGTGGGCAGGAGCAAAGCTGTGCATCTCCGCGGCGTGGCCACGGTCAGCAAGCCCTCCCCGCAGCCCCGGGGCCCTGACCGCTGACAGACGCACGACGCGCCGCCCCCAGCCCCACGCACTTCTCTCTGCGAGTCGGTGCCTCTCCTGCACTCCTGACTTTCTGCTCATAATCGTGCATCTAGTGACAGAATTTAAAAACTAACATTATGGATATTTTATGTCTGTCTAGGTCTTCGGTTTTTCCGAAAGAGATCTCTTTTTCATTTTAGCACTTTATGTTTTCGGGGTAGCCATGTTCTCTATTTCATCCAAAAAGGATTTTAGGTGGTTTTATTTTAAAGGGTTTTTCCTGGACTTCCCTGGTGGTCCAGTGGTTAAGACTCCGCACTTCCACCGCCGGGGGCACGGGTTCAATCCCTGGTCGGGGAATTAAGATCCTGCACACCACCTGGGCATGCCCCACCCCCCCAAGAAAGGGGGGTAGTTTCCTGCCACTCAGAATGTGGACTCATTCAGATAAACCTCAATGTGTGTTCAGAAATCTAAGTTAATAGTTCTCCAAACGCCAGCAACACTAAAGGGTATTTATTTTCACCACTGTGGGGTGCCCCTATGGAGTCAGAGAGTTCAACAGAAATCTGGAATCTGACCTTTCTATGGCATTCTGTGTCTGTGGACCGTTTCCTGATAATGACACAGAAAGACAGTAGGACTACATCAAACTAAAAAGCTTCTGCACAGCAAAGGAAGCAGTCAACAAAATGAAAAGACAGCCAACAGGATGGGAGAGAACATTTGCAGACCATCTATCTGGTAAGGGATAAATACCCAAAATGTATAAAGAACTCACACAACTCAACAGAAAAAAAAAAAAAGATTCAAAAATGGGCAAAAGACTTGAATAAACGTTTTTCCAAAGAAGACCTACAAATGGCCACAGGTAGGTGCCTGAAAAGATGCTCAACATCACTAATCATCAGGGAAATGCAAATCAAAACCACAATGAGACGCCACACCTGTCAGAATGGCTGCCATTAAAGGAAATAAGTGTTGATGAGAATATTGAGAAAAGGGAATCCTTGTGCGTGGTTGGTGGGAACGTACACTGGTACAACCACCGTGGAAAACAGTATGAAGATTCCTCAAAAAATCAAAAATAGATTTACCATACAGTCCAGCAATTCCACTTCTAGGTACACATCTGAAGGAAACAAAATCACTATCTCGTAGATATATCTGCACTCCTATGTTCAATGCAGCATTACTGACAATAGTCAAGATATGGAAACAACCTAAGTGTCCACAGATAGATGAATGGATAAAGAAGATGTGACACACGCTGACACACACACATACACGTGCATATACACACTACGGACTATTAATCATCAAAAGAAGGAAATCCTGCCGTTTGTGACAACATGGATGAACCTAGAGGACCCTGGGCTCAGTGAAAGAAAGCCGAGAAAGACCAATACTGTATGATCTCACCCACGTGTGGAATCTAAAGGAAAAACTCACAGAAACTGCAGGGAATTAATTCCCTGGCGGTCCAGTGGTTAGGACTCTGTGCTCACTGCCGGGGCCCTGGGTTTGATCCCTGGTCAGGGAACTAAGATCCTGCAAGCCATGCGGTGTGGGAAAGAAAGAGAAAGAGAGGAAGGGAGGGATGGAGGGAGGGAAGGATGAAGGGAGGGAGGGAGGGAGGAAGGAAGAAAGAAAAAGAAATGGAGAGCAGACCAGTAGTTGCCAGGGGCTGGAATGTGAGGCTGGGGAAGACTTTGGTCTCTGTAAAGTCCAACAGCAGGGAAGTAACTCAGTCCTGTAGTAGCGCCCCCCAAGGGCCACTCACTAAGTGGTCAGGAAAGTAATGCAGACTTTGTAATATCTATGAAAATTTTAAATGCATGTGCCCAAACAGATGTAGTTTAATACGGCCATGAAAAATATAATTTAAATGGCCATCAATAGGGGATGGTTTAAACTAATTAAGGTGGGCCCTTACAACAGATGATTATTCAAATGAGTTAAGTCCATATGGAAGAAAGCTAATGCAAAAGACTCAGTAGTTTAAGAGACACCTGGGACAACACCGAGCGCACCGAGCGCACTAACGTTCGCATTGTAGCGGCCCCAGGAGAGAGAGAGAGAGAAAGCGGCAGAGAGCTTATATTTCCAGCTAAGCTGTAAATTTGCCTAGCCTGCGAAAGGGAAATAGACATCCAAGCCCAGGAAGCAGAGAGAGGCCCAAACGAGATGAACCCAAAGAGATCCACAGCAAGACACACTGTAAATAAAATGGGAAAATTAAAAACAAAGAAAATCTTAAAAGCAGCAAGGGAAAAGCAACTAGTTTCTCACAGGGGAACTCTCGCAAGACTGTCAGCTGACTTTTCTGCACGCCAGAAAGGAGCAACATGATATACTCGAAGTGATGAAAAAACCTACAACCAAGAACACTCTGCCCAGCAAGCTATCATTCAGATCTGAAGGAGAGAGAAAGAATTTTACAGACAAGCAACAGAACCCTTAAACCAGCATTACACGACATGTTAAAGGGACTTCTCTAAGAGGAAAAGAAAAGTCCACGACTAGAAATAGGAAAATTCTGAAAGGAAAAATCTCATTGGTAAAGGCAAACATTCAGTAAAGATAGAGTAACCACTTATAAAGCTAGTAGGAAGGTTAAAAGACAAAAATACTATAAATCATCTATATCCACAATAAGTAGTTAAGTGATGCACAAAACCAAAAGATGTAAAACATGATGTAAAAAACATTAAACATGGGAGGTGGGTAAAAATGCAAGCTTGTTCGCATGTGCTCAAACTGGGATCATCCACTAAAATAACCGCATATTCGTGGGCTGCAGCAAAAGCAGTCCTAAAAGGGAAGTAGTTAGTAATATAAGAAAAACCTCAGAAAAACTTCAGAAAAATCTCAAATAAACAACCTAACTTCACACCTTAAGGCACTAGAAGAAGAACAAACAAAACCCAAAGTTAACAGAAGGAAAGAAATCATAAAGGTAAGAGCAGAAATAAATGAAATAAAGACTGAAAAAAAATACGAAAGATCAGTGAAACTAAGAACTAGTTCTTTGAAAAGATAAAATCAATAAACATTTAGCTAGACTCATCAAAAAAAAAAAAGAGAGAAAGGGCCCAAATCAATAAAATCGGAGTCCTGGAACAGGGAGGGGGAAGAGGCTGAGGCCCCCGACACAGGAGGCGACAGGACAGGAAACACCGCCTCGCACTTTTAGACAAGAGAAAGCCGTTTAAGCCAGAAGCAGGAGAAGCCCGTCAGGGCCCCGGGGACACAGGGAACCGGAGATGGGGGTCTCCTGAAGCATATCTGCCTCCGTGACATGTCGGCAGACTGATGGGCACACAGGAAACACGACAAGTGCGTTACCTTAATTGTGATGTAGTTCTTCAGTGATTTGGACATCTTCTCTTCTTTGCCCTTCACGTGCAAATGCCCTGAAACAAAAACAGAGTCACTCATTCTGTACCCCCAGAGGCAGGGTGAAGGAGGGCGCGTCTCCAAAGGCGCCTGGACTCCGGGAGCCCTGACCCGTCACACAGCCCTGCGTGGATGCCCACACAGGCCCCCCAGATCGGCCCTGCGCTCAGCCCGCCAGCAAGGGGGGCCCACGTCCACCCCAGGCCAGGGCATCACACTGCGGGGACGGCCCCTCCCTCTCCTGTGACTCACCAACACAGGGGACCTGACTCAGCGCCCAAGGAGAGGACACATCTTTGCTTCCACAAAGCGTGCGGGTCTCCGAGCAACACTGCGAGCGTGTCTGTAGCTCGTTTTCAGACATATCCCAGCCTCAGCGTCGTTTCACACCCGTGTGTGAAAGACGGCGGGACCTGAACCCTCAGGACTCCTCCATCTGAGCCTGGACCTCCTCCTGGACCACATCTGTACCAGGTTCACTTCCAAGGGAGCTGTGATTTCCCAACAGAAGATTCTTCCACTTTTTCTGACACAACTTCAAGCATCACCTTTTTTCAAGCCAACTTTCCAAGAACTGGTGACAATGTGGCTTCCAAAAAGCTACGTAACCTTGAATATGTCAACCTATGCAGCCTGCCATATACACAAGTGAAGTTTTAAGAAACTGACAACATCTGGAAAACGAAACATCTGACTGCTGAACTCTACTTCCATCCATTTACTTCAGGAAAAGGCATCGATTCTCCAGGGTGTCAGGAGACACAGCTGTTCCTCCGGGACCGGGTGAAAGTGGGACAAAGATTCCAACGTCCTAACAGATCGTGGGTCTTAACAGCAAAACCCTTCCCCACGCCTCATCCAAAGCAGCAGGACCTGCCGTGTGCAGACACAGAGCCCCGTGAGCGCTGGCACTATTGTGGGTCCCGTCTGATGGCAGACCCAGTCACCGAGGGGCACCGGTGCTGGCGGCAAACCCCAACTCCTCACGAGCGCCACCGACGAAGGGCCTGTGGGGACCAGCCCTCGCGTCCCGACGGGTAACACGGGATCACCTGTCCCCGAGCCTGCGACCGGGCACGGGAACACCTCCATCCCTGGGACCTGTGATTCTCTCCCCGGACGGGCTCGGAGCATTCTGCTCTCACAAGTCCTCCCGCTGAAGGGGGAGACCTGGCTCCATGCGGTTTCTGAGAAGAGGCGTGAGCCCCGACCGGAAACGGGTCCGGGGTCCCTGCCGAAGTGCGGGAGGAACGGAGCCGGGGCCATCGAGCTCCTGGCCCGGCACAAAGGACGCGGGTTCTGGCTCCAGTCGGGCGCCAAGCAGGGATACGAGGTGGAAACCGGACCTCGGGCCCCCGCGCTGGGAACGGCAGCTCAGCCCGTCCCTTTCAGACGACCTCAGGGCAGCACCGAGATGCGGGGTCGCACAGAGAGCCGCGAGGCTGGCCCGCGGGCTCCGGGCGGGGCACACGGGGTGGCAGAGGCGCTGCAGGGCGGGCCTGCGCGGAAGGCAGCCCCGCTGGTCACTGTCACCCACGTGGCCCCTCGCCGCAGACTTGAAGCAGCTACTGCATATTACAAACCTGGAGTGTGTCTGCGTTTAATACCACCTCGCTGGCAAAACCTGGTTTCCTTAAACTAAGGACTTAAAGAAATGGTTCTTGTTGGTTTCCTAAGCTTTAGATGTTGACCGTTTGCATCTCCCAACCCCATCACTACCAAAGCCTTTCCTCTTTCTTCCCCTCAAACACCACTGCCCACTCCAGAAAGGTAACAAAACCAGTTCACGGTGGCTCCGCGACCTTTATCACAATCTTGGACACGTGAATCTCCCCATGCGTCACAGGAAATGCCAAAATTGCTTCGCTCAAGACGCCGCTGGTCTCACAACTTCGTATCCACTTCTGAGAGCGACGGCCACGAGGTTTTTTGAACAGTGAAACGGAAGGCAGTGCTTTCAGAGAATGACAGGTATTGACGGTGACAATGTCACAGCTCAAGAATGGCGTATTCATAATCATTACGACAGCATACTATTTGAAATTCCCTCTTCATAGTTTCGTTTCAAACAGACTTCTGCAGAACCGCGCTGCATAACATTGGCCGAACTCTCGTCAGCTCACGTTTCAGTTCCAAAAGGCACATTCGGTATTCCGATCCAAGGAAGTTCACGTCCAACCAACAAGTCAAAGCCCATTTAAGGGACAACTCTGTTTCTTGACCTATTTATTAGCTGATGCAGGTGTTTCCAAATGTAGCTATTTCACGAACAGAGTCGAGAGAATTGAAATGGAACAAATTAATCTGAAGTCCTCGCTCACCAGAATGTAGGAAATAATTCCCCCACTGCTGGCACTGGTGAAAGACCTCGCACTGTGCGATTTCGTTCTCGTGGTGAGGAAACGCTAAATCTATGCCACCCGAGTGGATGTCCAGCCGACTTCCAAACACCAAACTGCAAGACACAGGGCAGAGCAGGGAGTTAACTCAATCCAATGACACGGTCTCCAAACCACATCCCGTATTTACTCCTTCCAGCCCTGGGCCACGCACACACCGAACGGAGCCCAATTCCAAATGCATGATAATTCAGCTGATGCAAACGGAACCCGACATTTGTTTTTACTTCATAAAACCTCGAATTCATAGCTTTTCCGCCTGGGAAAGAGACTGCATTTTCTTTGCTCTGGATACAATATGTGGTTTTTAAAAACTTCAAAATTACTTTTTCTTACTTTCAGTAGGCAGACCTTAGTGGGTGTTCAACTATAACAAAAAAAGAACTATAAAATCAAGAGATTTTTAATTTGGCTTTTGAAAAATGAGCCATTCAGCAGCCGTACATGAATAACAAAGTAACAGAATTCAAAGTGACACATTTCAGCTGGCGGCATTTCAGCTATAAGGCTGCTCGGTCCACAGAACTGCACGCCGCACCTCTCAGGCCTGCCGGGGACACTCAGTGTGTGCAGCTCTGTCACCAGAGCACCTGCAAAGCAACCGGTACCAGCACCAGTGGTCCAGGCTGACCAGCAGCTGCTTCAGAGGACGTGAAAAATGCAGAGATCAGTGAAAAATGCAAAAGCTCGCACAACGGAAAGGGGGCGCAAGGCAGGCAGCTGTGGAGCTCTGGAGGCCGTCGGCCCCCCGGGGGTGCAGACACCAGTGAGTTTTTCTGAAAATGGTTACAAACAGATGTTTTCAAAGATGCCACAGCCTCACTGAGGTCCTTCCTGCTGAAGGCCGACTCTCTTCCCACTGGCCCAGCTCTGGAAAAACCACGCATGCACTGGTCACACCTGAGCTGAGTGGACGAGCAGGTCGTCCAGGAGCGCACACCCTTGGCAGCGGTTTCTAGAGAATCTCTAATACGAGTCCTCGAAATTCAAACGCTACAGGGCGAGCGTGAGGTGGGAGGGACCAGGACTGGGGAGGAGCGTATGAGGGGCCACACTTGCATTTGTAACGAGTGACCCATTTTTACAAAGATCTGAAGCAAATATGACGAAGTTAAGACTTAACAGCTAAACTGTGGGTCTGCAGTGTTTGTTAGATTAGTCTCTAGTCTTGTCTGTATGTCACACCTATTTTAAAATAAGAGAAAGCTGAAAAGGAATAGAAGTCCATTTTCATTATTTAGATTTCAACAAAAATAAAACATTTAATGGTCACATTACATTTGAAATTTACTAAATGCTTCCTGCTTTAGAGAAATTATTTGAATCTAAAAGATGAAGATCTTTTTTTTTAATAAATTAATTTATTCATTTATTTCTGGCTGCGTTGCTGCGCGTGGGCTTTCTCTAGTTGCGAAGAGCGGGGGCTGCTCTTTGTTGCTGTGGGCATGCTTCTCATTGCGGTGGTTTCTCTTGTTGCAGAGCACGGACTCTAGGTGTGCGGGCTTTAGTAGTTGTGGCACGAGGGCTCAGTAGTCGTGGCTCACAGGCTCTAGAGCGCAGGCTCAGTAGCTGTGGTGCACGGGCTTAGTTGCTCTGCGGCATGTGGGATCTTCCCGGACCAGGGTTTGAACCCATGTCCCCTGCATTGGCAGGCAGATCCTTAACCACTGTGCCACCAGGGAAGTCCCGATAAAGATCTTTTTACAACACAATGTATATCCCACACTGCTGTTAAATCAATAAGTATCTGTAAATACTTTTAAGTGTTTACAGTAGGGCTGAGAGCTGGACATGTCTGTTTGTTTTTAATATTTATTTAGTTACTTTGGCTATGCTGGATCTTAGTTGCGGTGTACCAACTTCTTAGTTGCAGCATTCTGACTCTTAGTTGCGACACGTGAACTCTTAGTCGCAGCACGTGAACTCTTGGTTGTGGCATGCCGACTCTTAGTTGCGGCATGCATGCGGGATCTAGCTCCCCGACCAGGGATGGAACCCGTGCCCCCTGCATTGGGAGCGTGAAGTCTTACCCACTGGAACAACAGGGAAGTCCCTAGTTGACTGGGGGTTTTTTTTGTTTGGGGTTTTTTTTTTTTTTTGCAGTATGCGGGCCTCTCACTGCCGTGGCCTCTCCCGTTGCGGAGCACAGGCTCCAGACGCGCAGGCTCAGCGGCCATGGCTCACGGGCCCAGCCGCTCCGCTGCATGTGGGATCTTCCCGGACCGGGGCACGAACCCGTGTCCCCTGCATCAGCAGGCAGACTCTCAACCACTGCACCACCAGGGAAGTCCCTAGTTGATTGTTTTTTAACGAAAAGTTGGACCCTGTTTCATACTAACAACAGGGTGTGACATCTCAGGAGTTTCAGATGTGTTTCCTAGTAAGTCTCATACAGACACCACCACGGACGAGGGCAGCAGGGGAGGAGCACGTGGCGAGGGGCGGGGGAGGTAGGACCCCTTCTAGGTCTTCGCTGGGATGGACATGCTGGCACAGGCAGGTGGCGGAGGGTGAGGCTTCCCCCCGTAGGGTGGGGTGAGCCTACACCAGAGACGAAACCCGCGTGAGGTGGAGGCACAGGGCAGCCTGCTCTTAGGTAACGTTCACGCCCCGCCAGGAAGCTGCTACGTGCAGCAGCCGACAGGAGGACGACTGGGTTTGCTGACCTTAAAATCTGGGGTGTGGCCAGTAGTTTGAAATGTTCACCTTAATCACACTTTGTTTCTAATTTTAAAAACCGATTACAAGGGCTTCCCAGTGGTTAAGAATCCGCCTGCCAATGCAGGGGACACGGGTTCGAGCCCTGGTCCGGGAAGATCCCACATACCGCGGAGCAACTAGGTCTGGTGAGCCACAACTACTGAGCCTGCGCTCTACAGCCCGTCTTCTGCAACAAGAGAAGCCACCGCAATGAGTAGCCCCCACTCGCTGCAACTAGAGAAAGCCCACATGCAGCAAGAAAGGCCCAATGCAGCCAAAAATTAATTAATTAATTAAAAAAAACTGATTATAATAAATATCTGCAACACATCAAATGTATCAAAATCCATGAGTTAACGTGCAGGGCTCAGGGAACCATGGTGGGAACCCCCGGGACAGGCTGGAAGTGGAGAGCCCAGCCGGGATGCAGCCTTCAGTACCCGCGAGCACACACGCAGACACACGCACACACAACTGCACACACACAACTGCACACACACACACACACAAACACACACAGGCAGAGGCAAGGGAGCACAGATGCCGGAGGGACGGTCCACAGGGCAGGTCCACAAAAGGAAGGTGGATGAGGCCCCAGCAGAGACGACAAAACCAGAAGAACGTTGTTCCACAGAAGCCAGGGAGCGAGCAGGGGTGTCAGCGGCCCGTCACAGACCGGGCTGACGGTCACCGTGACCTCTGGAGACCAGAGTGGGTGGGGACGCCCGTCAGACAACAGCAGGGATGCGTGGACAGTGAGAGAAGAGACAAAAAAGAGGGTCCCTGGAGGAGAATGGGGACCAGAGAAGCGCTGTGTTTACAGGGGTTCCCAAGACAGAAACGTCCTGGGCATGGTGCCGCCCGAGACAGAGCCGGCAGAAAGGGCAGACGGAAGGGGACGCTGGGGGTCACGCTCGAGGCGCCTGGTCCAGGACCAGCTCTGGGGCCGAGGATGGGGGTCCAGCCGCTGGCCCAGGTCCCTGGCCGCCTCCCTGAACCTACCGCGGAAGAGATGCTGCCACCCCCGGAGCTGGCCTGCGTGTGACTGGCACTCAAAAACTAACTGCAGAGCGGGCTCTTCTACTAAAGAGAACAAGCGCTGATGTTGGGGAGATAAACGTGTTCTGGTTTTGCTGCTTCCCTTCCCACAGCCGGTCCCACCCGGGCGCTAAGCTTCCTTTCCAAACCATCTGCGTTGCCGGCACTAGGACCAAGCCTGCCCCACCTGCACCCTCTGCTGGCCGAGCGTGTACATCACAGCACAGACGACTCCGGGAAAACCTTACCTGGCGATGGTGGAACACTCGATATGCCAGCCAGGCCTCCCGTCTCCCCAGGGCGAGGCCCAGGACGGCTCCCGGGGCTTCGCCGCCTTCCACAGGGCAAAGTCGCTGGCATGCCGCTTGTCAGAGTGATCTGCCAGTGACAGACGGTTAATCAGCGGGAGGGAACCCAGAACGAACCAACACAGTCGCCCCCAAACAGGCAGGACGCACGTCCCCGACTCCGTTCCTCTGAGGAGTAACCTCACGTTTCTCGTGCGCGTGTTTTTCTCTTTGCCACGTGAAAGCTAGACAGCTACCAGGTACTTTTATCTATAACACGAGAGAAGCACGCGGTCCCCCAGCAGCGTGGCCCGTTTCAGTCATCTGAGTACTGCGTGCGGGGCTTCAAGTACGTGCAGTGATGCTGCTGAGGGGCCTACTCTACACGTGCTCTCATGCTCCCTCATTCCGTCTCTGTCAGTAGCTGAGTTTCAGAGTAACTGTTTTCAAAGAGAGATGACAATCAGAGCAAAGAGGAAAATACCAGAGTATTTGTATCAATCACATTCAGAAAGCAAGAAAATTCAGAAGAGAGAGGTTCAGGGTTCTAGGACAAGCCGGTACGGGGCTCTCTTTATGTTCCAAAACGGGGAGGCCACCAAGATGCCCTTCAGTAGGTGATGGGTAAACAAACTGTGGTCCATCCAGACAATGGAGTGTTACTCAATGCTGATAAGAAGTGAGCTTTCGAGCCATGAAAAAACATGGAGGGGGACTTCCCTGGCGGTCCAGTGGTTAAGACTTCGCCTTCCAGTGCATGGGGGGTGCAGGTTCGATCCCTGGTTGGGGAGCTAAGATCCCACCTGCCTCGCAGCCAAAAAAACAAAACATAAAACAGAAGCAATATTGTAACAAATTCATTAAAGAGTTTAAAAGTGGTCCACATCAAAAAAAAAATCTTTAAAAAAAACAAAAAAAAGGAGGAATCTTACATGCGTATTACTAAATGAAAGAAGCCAGTCTGAAAAGGCTAGACTGTATGATTCCCACTCTATGACATTCTGGAAAAGGCAAAACAATGGGGACAGTAAAGACATCAGTGGCTGACAGAGGCTGGGGTGGGAAGGGGATGAACAGGCAGAGCACAGAGGATCTTTAGGGCTGAGAAACTCTCTGCGTGATACTATAATGACGGATACCTGTCATTACACATCTGTCTAAACCCAGAGAGACACCAAGAGTAACCCTGATGTAGACTATGGACTCGGGGTGAGGCTGGCGTGTCAGTGCAGGTCCACCAGTTCTAACACGTCCCACTCTGGTGGGGACGCTGATGACGAGGGGGCTGTGCACAGCGGGGCAGCGGGCCTACGGAACTCTCTGGACCTGCCACGCAATTCTGCTGTGAACCTAAAACTGCTCGAAAAAATAAAGTCTATTTTTTTTTTTAAGTGTTGCTGATGCTAGAATGTGTAGGTATCAGAAGTTCCTCCTCTGCTTCCCTAAGGCCAGGGCCACACCTCGCAGGCGTGGATGGTCCAGGACGGAAGCAGGACAACAGCGACTGCGCACAAGTTAGAAGAACTCTTGTGGGGAGTCAACTCCACACACCCGCTGTAATCAGACTGAAACGACACGGGTCATAGGGCAGGAGGGTTACGCCTCAAAGCAGAGACGACTCAGACAACGTGTCTTTTGGGTTTTTGCTCATGTTTTGTTTGGCTTTGTGAAATCTCTAGAGTACCCTTTAAAATTACGTTTACGTCAACCCCAATCCCCCAGTTATTTTTCATGTAGTTCTATATACTTATTACTTCTTCTCCACAAAAATGACTTTGCAGAAGAGGGTATAGGAATAGATCCGAATACGGTGGGAATGCCATACATGCTAAGATACGTATGGGAACTTAACTAGAAGTTTTCAAGAGGTAGATTGGAGTCGCCTTTAAAGCACATGAAAAGCGGCAGAATCACGGGGAAGTTTATGTGGGAATTTACGTATGATAAAATACCTACGGGGATTTAACACGTGACAGCAGCCAGTGGGACAAGAGCGTTAAGACGTGACAGCACAGACGGCACGTGCACGTGCAGAGCGCCCCAGGGAGGAACGGGAGGCCGCGTGTCACGTGCTGCAGCAACTTCCTACTCTGCGTGGTCTCTCTATTCCAAAAAACCCAACTAAATCCAAAACTCGGGTGTGATCGACGTCCGGCAACATCACCACGTCTGAGAGAGCAGGGGAGGGTCTGGGCTTTGTCCCCAGAACCCCACGGGAGGGAGAGGCTGGACCCACCTGTCTCTCCCACGGGGGCAGGGGCCACGCCGACCAGCTTGCCGTATCTGTCTCCTCTTGACTGCAGGTCGAAGTAGACATTGCCTGTTTCATAAAGGTGACCGTGAAGCTCGTTTCTGTCGTCAGCACCCGCATCTACACACGCCTCACAGCTAATGACAATTAGACCCTGAACCCAGGATACGGCACCAGCCTTCAGGTGGCGCCTTTCACCGTATGTTTAAACCAGAATTAACAACAACACTGTATCGTAAAAACATGCGTTTGCTGGGGATTCCCTGGTGGCGCAGTGGTTGAGGGTCCGCCTGCCGATGCGGGTTCGTGCCCCGGTCTGGGAAGATCCCACATGCCGTGGAGCGGCTAGGCCCACGAGCCATGGCCACTGTGCCTGCGCGTCCAGAGCCTGTGCTCCGCAACGGGAGAGGCCACAACAGTGAGAGGCCCGCGTACCGCAAAAAAAAACAACAGAACATGCGTTTGCACACATCATGAACGTCCGGTTGTGA
This sequence comes from Grampus griseus, assembly GCF_964374135.1. Taxonomy (NCBI): domain Eukaryota; kingdom Metazoa; phylum Chordata; class Mammalia; order Artiodactyla; family Delphinidae; genus Grampus; species Grampus griseus. The sequence continues at coordinate 2,551,035 of NC_139012.1, read as the reverse complement.
AAGGGAAAACACAAATGTAAGTTCTCTGTAAAATGTTGAGCCAGTTCTTTTTAACAAGAAAAAAGGGAAGTGAGTTTATCACGGGCCTGCCTTCAGCTCTGGGCCCTGGGTTACAGACCCATCAATAAAAGCAAGCCGTTTTTAGCCCGGATACCCTAAGACCACCCTGCCGCTCAGAACAGGCACCTCACGCGAAAGCATCCCCCCTGCCGTGGGGTCCTTTCACCAAGGTGCACACGTGCTGCGGGTGCCAGACGACCCTCCCACGGGGACCCTGCAGAGCCCGGGAGCCCTGCTCGTCCCCACTCAGGAAGAGGCAGAGCAGGGAAGGCGGTGGCAGAGCCGCAGCCCCGGTGGGAAGAGTCCTGCCCCGAAGGAGCCGGCGCTCAGGAAGGCCGACGCCGCGGCCGCTGGGTCGCACTCCTGACCCGCCACCTGCACGCCGCGATCAGCGCGAGGGCCCAAGGTCCGGTGCGATTTTTAACCTTTGCAAACTTCTGGTTTTTAATCTTCACATTCTTTGTACTGACACAGTTACTAATCTGTATCTGCACTACCCTTCTTAGGGACAGTGGCCTTGAAGACAGGTTGCTTTAAGATCCAGGAAGCCTTTATGGGACTTCCCTGGCCGTCCAGTGGTTAAGACTCTGCACTTCCACCGCAGGGGGCCTAGGTTCGATCCCTGGTCGGGGAACTAAGATCCCACCTGCGTCATGGAGCGGCCAAGACAAACACAAGATCCAGGGAGCTTGGACTGTCAGAGATTCATGTCCCCGGTCACTCTCCAGCCCGGCTGGCGGGGACAGGGCAGGCGCCAGCGCCGCAGGGGGGCAATCGGCAGAACAGAGGGGAAACGGCCCCCGGTGACTGGGCTCTGCCAGTCCCCCACGGGGTCCTTCCTCCGCACGCAGTTTATTACTGAGCCCGACCTACGCGCCGGGGTACAGCAGCAAAACACATACCATGGGAACTGCTTTCTACTAAGTCAGAATGCGGACAGCACTTTGAAACTGCTTTGACAGAGGGAGAAACTGCCCCCTTGACGGAGGACACATTTCCCGAGCCTGGGCTTACTTCACCCATTTGCTGAACAAAGTTTTTCTTCACAAACAGTTCAAAGCTCCCATTAGAGTCAAGCTTTTGTGGAACTGCCACAAAGTCCAAATTACTGGAGTTCAAGTTAATACATTTATTTTAAATGAATTATGTTTGTGTCACCATTATTAAAAATGTATAACCAGGGCTTCCCTGGCGGCGCAGCGGTTAAGAGTCCGCCTGCCAACGCAGGGGACACGGGTTCGAGCCCTGGTCCGGGAAGATCCCACATGCCGCGGAGCAACTAAGCCCGTGTGCCACAACTACTGAGCCTACGCTCTAGAGCCCTCAAGCCACAACTACTGAACCCGTGTGCCACAACTACTGAGCCCGCGAGCCACAACTACTGAAGCCCGTGCACCTAGAGCCCGTGCTCCGCAACAAGAGAAGCCACCGCGATGAGAAGCCCGTGCACTGGAACGAAGACCCAACACAGCCAAAAATAAAAATAAATAAATTAAAAAACCAAAACCGAACAGGACGACACGCAGCATTTATCCTGTGCCGCGCCTGGGTGAACCCCTGGTGCCTCAGGACCCAGGTCTCAGGTCTGGTCACTCCTCCCCCTCTGGTTCCAGGACCGCAGGGAGACGCCTCCGGTATCTTCTGGAGCAGACGTGTAGCTGTGCATAAAGGGCCTCACCCTGCATAAACCCAGCGTCATCACCAGCTCCAGGCTGCACCGAGCCCTCCCGCATCCCATGGCCTCGGCACAGGGCTGTGTCCCCTCTTCTAAGACACACCCACTGTGTTCCCTCCACAGCTGAAGACACCGACCGCGTCCCCTGTCATACAGAATGCCCGTCTTGGGGTGCTTTGTCTGGCCCTTCCTCTGGGTCCAGTTTAACTGGTTTAGGAGCTGCTGCTTTTGTCTGGGGCCCCAGGGCAAGGCTGCACCCTGGCGTTTGGCTGCCTCTGGGATCCTGCCTTTCTTCAGCTGCACCCCCTTCTCCCCAGCCGCGCCTTCCAAATCCTGCCCATCCCCAAAGTCCTGGCCCAAGCCTCCTCTCTCCCAGGAAGCTTCTTCCACCCCCGGGGCTGACGGTGAACTTCCTCAGCTCTGATATTGGCACCGTCCCACTGGGCAGCCCATCCCGTGCTGCCTTATTTGCACAACTTGTCGGTTCTTGGACCAGAAAAGCCTCTGACCTTGTGAATAATGCCCAGAGTGCGCAGCCCGGGTCGGGGCTCTGCAGGTGCTGCCATGCTCGTAGAGAGTAAAGGACAAAGGAAGAGGTGTGACCCTAGATGCGGTTTACAGGGGTGACTGCACAGGGAGCACCTTTCCTTCGTGGTCCTGCCCGAGAGCCCAAGAGGCGCGGGGACCCTGCCTGGAACCGCGCGCACATGAGGACTTGCAGTTCTCCCTTCACGTATTTGCTATATTCAGGTTTTGTCTCCAAAAGGATCAGGCAAAGCACCCGAAGACGGGGTGTTCTGTACAAGGGACCGAGTCAGTGTCTTCAGCTTCGTGGAGGGAACACTGTGGGTGTGTCTTAGACGGAAGAGTGGACACAGCCCCGTGCAGAGGCCACGGGATGTGGCAGGGCTCGGTCCAGCGCCTGGGGGGTGACGTAGGGCGAGGCCCTTTATGCACAGGTGCGAGTGGCAGTGTCGGGAGATCTGCCGTTTCTGCCACTGGCCCATCGAAAACAACCCTCCCCTACGCAGAGAGGGAGAAGAGTCCTTAACAAGGGAGTGGGTCTTCAGAGCGACCGCCACTGTCTCCAGCTGTGTTGTGAAAACTTATAAACAAAGTTGAAAAAAAGCTCCAGGGAAGACTGTACTCCCACCCGGACCCCATGGCCGTTAGCACCTGGCCACGTTTGCCTCGTCGAGATCGACTCTCGGATGCCCACCTCGCCTGTGACAGTGCAAGGTATTTTGAAAGAGAACTGATTCAGCAGTTTCACAAAGAGACACAATCGTAGAAAATCTCACAACATTTCTGCCGTAAGAATCCTACCAAGAAAGACAGTGAGACGTTCGGCCCATCCGAGCCACCCAAATGCAGCCCGCCCGTCCAAATCCTACAGGGTCTCACCCAGCGATCAGGTTAATAACAGAACCGCTACCTTTCGGGGTGGCGTAGGCGTGCCCGTTAGCAATTATTCTCTCGATAAAAGCAATTATCTGAGGAATGTTTTCAGTCACCCTCAGGTACACGGTGGGTGGGAGAACCTGTAAGAAAACAGAGGAGAGACGCGGTTTCCCCAGCTCCACGCGGAGGGGGTCAGCCCCAGAGTCCACCGTCCAAGCTGCTCATCACACACCTACCTTCAAGGCTGCCATGTCTTGTTTAAAGTCTTCTTCATATAGATTGGCCAGGGAAGCGGGAGACACGTTCATCTGTAAGAAGATGAGGAGAGCATGAGAGTCTGGGGGGCTCACAACGCAACCCCAGAGGCACGGCCACTCCTCCCGGGCCGCACGGCGCGGCCTCCACGCGGTTCTGCTCACAAAGGGGCATTTAACCGTCCTGGCCCCTTAGCTGGTCAAAAAGGCTTACTGACCTGCTTTCTGGTCAGAGAGAAAAAGGAATAAACAGTGTCATGATTTCCGTTATATAATTCAAAACAAAACCCAAAGACCTACCAAGTAGCCTCTGCTCTTCTAGGACCAGGGCAAGCCAGCTCACCCCGTCCGACACACAACCACTTGAGCTCCCGACTTTTACCCCTTTATCTCTCAGGGGGCAAGTGAAAACAAGTCACAAGTACCTGTATGAGGAAATGTCTCAGAAACATCTGAAAGCAATGCAGCCCCCGTCAATGGGGGCTGTGGCGGGTGTTCAATCTGGAGGGGCCAGGGCTGGGCGTCTGGGGGCAAGCAGAACCCCCAGAGAAGTACGCTGCATTCTGAACGCAGGGGCTCTGGATTCAGGCGGGGAGGGGGGCCGGCACACACGACAATCCTCCCTAGAGCGCTTCTTACTTTTCCGCAGAAAAACACTCCCAGCACAGAGCCCGACCCTGACGTCCTGAAACCCTACGCGGGTCCACGACTGTGAGCTCTCAGCTCCGCCGGCACCTGCGTCTGCTCCCCTCACCCCACCCCGTGAAACAGCGTCAGGGTGTAGACACTCCGGAGGACAAGGAAACTTCCTCAAGTGGAAGGCCACCCCGAGCCCCGTCACCCTGAGGCCACCTTCGTCCCAGCCCAGGGCCCGAAAAAGGAATCGTCCTGGAAACCGAGGCCAGGAACGTTTACTGAAGAAATAAACCTGGTGAACAAAGCGTCTTTTTCGCTGCGTGGTCTGGGGCAAGACAACAAACGTCTCTGCCTCAGCTTTCTTTGCAAGGTGGAGAGTCCCACCGAGTCACCCCTTAGATGGCTCCGGGGATTCCCGTGCACGCGGGTGAGCTCTGCGGACACAAGACCCTTGTTCCTATCACTCCCGCGCAGACAGGGCACCCAGACCCACTGGGCCTTCTCCTGAGCGTGGCCTTGTGGCAGAGCAGACCTCCTAAACAAGAAATCTGCTACCGTACATCTATCCAGAGGACAAAAGGCCAACCGAACAATAACGCCGAAAAACTCGGTGTCATTGTGACGTTTGAGAAGTTTCAAATAAAACGCAATGTGGGACCCAAAGATCAGCATCTAATTGATCAGTATTTGCCTGATTTGTCCCCTGCACGGTAATTCTCTCTTGGAGAACACGAGCAACGTCAATGTGCCCAAGCCCGGCCCCCCTCCCACAAGGCAAACACCGGCAGAGTCGTCCCAGGAGCACGTGTGTGGTCAGCTGCATGCTTGTACCTCCTCTCAAAAGCCCCACACGCGCCTGCGCCAGGTCTCCTCCGCGGACGCCACACGGTATCCGGGACCCGGGCACGCGGTGCGCCGAGCGCCACCTTCCCACGCAGGCCTGCGTCCGCGCCCGTCTCCCAGCTGGGCGTGAACCTCGCACCACCCGGTCCGCGCTCTCGCCGTCTCCGGCCGTGACACCCACGCGAGTGCGCAGCCTGAGCTACAGACCCGCACGTGACGCCCTGGTCGAGGACACACGCACACCCTTGGCACGCTGCTGGCAGCGCCTCCGGAGGAGCTTGAACCTGACCCGCCAGGCTCGGGCACAGTGCTGGCGGATGGCTAGACCTCGTCGACGCGATACTAAAGGGCACGTTCTCCTTGCATCTTTAAGCTGCATTTCTCATAGTTTGAGGGAGTTTGAACAGCTCATGTGTTTAGGGACCATCTGCACTAAACCATCTGAAATTAACCTTTTTTCTACAGAGCTGTAGGTCTTTTAGGTCTTTTCTTATTGATATGTAGGAAGTATTTTTTTAAAGAAATCAACCTTTTATCCGCAATGTGAATTTCAATTTTTTTCAGTCTTTCAATCTTATGGCTATTTTATGGCAGGCAGAAAATTTCATTTTTATATTTAGCAATCTTTTACATTTCTCCATCTTTTCTGGGTTTGGAAACAAACTTAGGAAAGCCTTCCCCAACACGAGGCTATAAAAAGTGCCCCAGGGTTTATTCCAGTAATTTGTGGTTCCACTTCTCTTGTGAAATCCGATCTGCTTCAGATTTGGTTGTGAGGCATATATCCAACTTTAGTTTATTTTTTTCCCCAGATGGTTACCCAACTGTCAACACTTTTTACTGAGTAATTCATCTGTTCCCCAATGATCTGAAATGCCATTTTTATCATAAAATAAATTTCCATGATTTACTGTGTCTATTTCTGGCCTTTCTAGTGTGTTCCATCGTCTGTCTCTTCATGTAACGGTAAATTAATGTTTAATCTCTACAGCCCCCAGAGATGCAGAAAGTGGACGGGGTGCTTCGGGGTAGGGCGCAGGGAGGCTGGAGGATGGGGGTTCTGGGGGAAGGGTGGTAACGGTCACCATCTCGACACCGGTGATGGTCACAGGTGTGGAGGGTTTATCCGGCTGCACACGCTGTGTGCACTACGTACAGCTTCCCCCAGGTCTGTTCCACCTCAGTAAAGCTGTGCTAAGAAAAGGGAAAGAATATATTAAAAACAACAACTTTCTATAGCTTTTTAACTTTTAACATCGGGTAGGGCTACTCCCTCCCTTGTCCTGGCTACTCTTGCTTTCTGCTCTTCCGTGTGAGCTCTAGGATCAGCGTGTCCAGCTCCGATAATACGGACACACAGCGCATCGGGGACACCTCTGCACAAACAGGCGTGTCCTGCTCCACGCGTGGTGAGGACGGCTGCAAGCGCTCACAGGCAACAGTGCACTGGAAGTGGGCACGAGCTGTTGCTGGCTTGGGGGAGAGGGAATCATATTCCAAAACTAACATTTTAGTTCTAGGCAGCTGGGCCCACCCCACGGGGGGCTCGCGCTGCTCTCTACACAGAACAACCTACAGGAGGCGCTGCTGACACGGGGTCCTGGTCCCTGTTATTTCAGACCCCCGCCGGATCACCTCAGCTGAGCTCTCCCTGGCAGGGGACCCCGTCGGTCCAGCCCTCGCCCTCAGCTGCGCGTCCAGCCTTCTTCCCGGAGGGAAGGGCACGCGGGCCAGGGTTCCAAAGCACAGAGAGAGTAACTCGGCTTGAATCGCTGAGACGTTTATCATCGTTTTTCTTAACACAGAATGCGACCATGCGAATATACCTCGTTTCTTTTCATCCTTACCCCAGAAATCCTCCTGCGGTTTTTATCCCTGACGAACTATAAAACTGTGCCAAAAATTAAAGTCAAGGAAGTGATTCAGAAAAGTGAAATATTATAATTTAAAGTATTTTAAGAGCAAGTGCTGGAGCAGATGGCATGAAGGGTGTGGCCGTCGTCAACAAAGTTTGCCTTCAGTAAAAAGAACAGCCTCTCTGCTGGATCCTAAGAAACAAATCGGTATCTTCGTACCTCTGTGTGTCAGATGAATGGTTTATCATCTTGAAGTAAGACTCTATTTTGAGGACAGAAGAGACCCTTTGATGCCAGGTTAGCATCCTGCTGTGTAATAAGTACTGAAACGCTCAGGTGTCAAAACTTAAAACACTCTACGCTTAGGATCTTCAACCAATCCTACCGACTCACGTTCTAAGTAGCGCAAGTTCTTTATAAACTAGCAAGCGACGACTCCCCGCGGGGGCCCCCTGTAGCCCCACTCCTCCTGCGCTCCCGGACGCCCAGCCCCTCCCTCCCCAGGCGCCCGGCCTTCACCCCGCGGCTGACACTCCCCTAACCCCGCGCACCCCATCTTTCCCCTCCGGCGCCCACCCGCCAAGCCCCCGCCACGGCTGGACAGCTCCACCTCCGACTCCGAAGACTCACAGCCAGCCCCAAAGCGCCCAGTGCGGGGACACGGCTGCGCGGCCTCTCGTCCCGGCTGGGCGTGAGGACAGGTGAAAGGCCGACCTGGGCGCCCTCCTTCTTGAGCAGCCTGCACCTCCAGACGCCGGCGCTGCCCTGCCGCGGGCTTCCTGCAGGCTACTCACCCAGCTGCCACGCCAGGTCACAGGCTTCTGTCCTTTCCGTCCTACCCCCGGCCAGCGAGGCGGGGCTCCAGCGTCCACCCTGCTCTGCGTCGCGGGACCGACCTTCCCACCAAGCGTCCCGGACCCTGTTCGGCTCCCGCCCGGATCTCAGCAGATTCCAGGACATCGCACGCCTGCCCCCCGCCTTCCCCTTGGTCTGTCCTCATCGTGGACGATAGGACACTCCTTCCTGCATCGTGTTCGCTCAAAAACTCCACTCTAGGACCCTAGGGCTGCCACCCCAGCAGGTGGCTGCACACAAACTGAAGTCAGACGGTCCTGGGCAAACGGCTCCGGTGGCAGGGCAGAGGGACAGCGACAGCAGCGTACGGCGCCTGGCGGTCGGGGCTGGGGCCCCGCCCCTGCGGCCCCAAGCCGCCCGCCCCCTTCCCGCCCCCATCTCCCCCTCCCTCACAGGTCCCCACGAAGGGGCACCTCCCACGTCGGCACCTCGTGACCTCGCCTCTAGGCTCCGGTGGTGGACCAGGGTGGACACCTGACCGCAGGGACACCGGACACAGGCGGGGGATTTGGAGACCAAGCAGACGGAATCAGGCCAGGGCTCGAACTAAACCGTCAGAGAGAACCAGGGATGGGATGATGAACCACCAGCGCTAGCACAGCCTGATCTTCACCTCCAGCCCTGCAGCGGCTCCTTTCTGGTACCAAACGTGGTGTGTCTTTTCCAATGCCAACCACTTCTCCGACCCTCTGACTCCAGCTGAAAGTCAATCCTATTCGTTTTGTTTTTTTTAATAAATTTACTTTATTTTATTGTTATTGATCTTTGGCTGCATTGGGTCTTTTTTGCTGCGCACAGGCTTTCTCTAGTTGCAGCGAGCGGAGGCTACTCTTCGTTGCGGTGCGCGGGCTTCTCATCACGGTGGCTTCTCTTGATGCAGAGCACAGGCTCTAGGCGCACGGGCTTCAGTAGTTGTGGCTCGCAGTCTCAGTAGTTGTGGCTCGCAGGCTCTAGCGCACAGACTCAGTAGTTGTGGCACACGGGCTTAGCTGCTCCGCGGCATGTGGGATCTTCCCGGACCAGGGCTCGAACCCGTGTCCCCTGCATTGGCAGGCGGATTCTTAACCACCGCGCCACCAGGGAAGCCCCGTCAATCCTATTCTGACACCAGCTCCTGGGGTCAGTATAGACCCTGCAAGTTAAGGGCTCAGTCCCACAGGACTGGCCCACTCAGACACCTGCAGCAGTGGGGTCCCCAGGCCACCAGCACTTTTGTCCACCAACTAGAAATTTGGGGGTTTGATGAAACAAGTCACAGAACTCAGGAGAGCACTCCACTTCCCATTATCAGTTTATATAAAGGACACAACTCAGCAGCAGCCCCGTGGACAAGATACGCGGGACGAGGTTGCGCAGGGGGGGCGTACATGCCCTCGGGGGGCCAGGCGGGCACCACCTCCCAGCGCCTCCATGTCCAGCAACCGGGAAGCTCCAGAGCCCATCGTCGGGGGGTTGTATGGAGGCTCTATCCTTGGGAAGGTTGATTAAACCCCTGGCCACCGGTGATCAGCGCAATCTCCAGCCCCTCTCCCCCGCCAGGAGGTAGGCAGGGGTGGAGGGATGCAGGTGGGAGTGAAAGTTCCAGCTCAACTCATGGCTGGTCTTTCTGGCACCAGCCCCCATGCCAACACCGTCTAGAGGCCCCAGCCACTGGTCATCCCATTAGCTCACAGAAGACACTATCACTCCAGCTGTGGACCAGGAACCACGACAAAGACCGCATGCGTATTTTTATTTCAACACAGCCCTGAGCTGAGCTTCAGACTGGTTTGGGTTTCCTCCAATACCTCAAACTCCCTCTCTCTCCACTCACGAAGCGCGCACCCTCCCCCAGTGCAGGGCGCCCACCGAGCCCTCCCGAGGCCCTTGTCCCTGGTCGCATCCCCCCGGCCCAGAGCGGGCCGTTCCCACTGCACTGAGCTGGTCCCGTGCTGGCAGGTCCCACGGTCGACGGAACAAAGCCCAACTCCCAGGGCATCGTCCAGGCCGGGACGCCCCTCCCCCCCCCCAGCTTCGCCAGCTGGCACCGCCCGCCCCACGTGCCAGGGATCCTGCAGGATTGGCTTCCACGCAGGACACGCTCTCCCCTCCACCCAGAATGTCTCACTCTTCACGTGCCAGTCCCTTCCTAACGCTTAACATCCCGCGGGGGCGAACCTCCTCCGATAAGTCATTTCTGAATTCCGGAAAGGCGCAGTGATCCTCTTTGCGCCCCACCCCCAATCTGGGCTTACAAAATAAACTAAGACACACACAGAGCATCCGTCTGAGGGTCCGTCTGCCTCGCCGGACACAAGGTCCGGAGGCCAGGAACTGTCTGTCTGACCTCTGTCCACACAAAGCCTCTGTCCCAGGCCTGAGCCTGGATCTGGATGGTCAATGAAGTTCAGGGACAGTCCTGGAAACGGAAGTCAAGTCCACTGTAAGGGAACACGACACACTGACTGAACTATCCAGACTAAGTAAAAATGGGGAACGCTGCTGTGCTGAGGACGTGAGGAAATACGTCTAAAGTTGGAACCCATTTTCGGCGCTGCTCGTAACCTCTCTCTGAAATGGTCCAACTCCAAGAAGGGTGACAAATCGTATCAGATAAACTGCTCATCATTTGACCTAGTAATTCCACCTTGGGAAAAATATTTAAGCAACCAAAACAGAGGGGGAGAAAAAGAAATTCACTGCAGCACGATTTTTAACACCTAGAAACAATAAAAACAGTCAAGGATGGGGAGGTCCAGAGGAATCTCTGAGTAGCCCCCAACGGCGGAATGCTGTCTAGTTATTAAAAAGGCAAATCGGTAGGAAATAGGAAGATGGGGTTTCTAGGAAATAAATCTGAGAGAAAATAACAGAATATGGGAGGAATGCAAGAGTCCAAAAATAAGGATGGTAGTAAGTACAATGTCTGTGTGACGGAAGGTTGTAAGACTATTTAAAAATGTTTAAGAATACTTAACGTGAAAAGACACTCAAAATGCAATAAGTGGAAAAAGCAGGTTACGAACAATATAAAGTATAAACTCATTTTCTAAAATAACACTATATAAATATATATTCATATATTTTTAAAATTACAGGATGTAAGGCACTCCATGTAGGTTTTCTGTAAATTAGATAATTTAACAATTTTTTATAGATCGTTAGAGATAACTTATAGATATACATAATTGTTATAGAGAGTTGCTAATCATAAAAAGCAGAAGAGGTGAACCTTTGAAAGTAGACTTTTAAAAATATAACTATAGGGGGTTTCCCTGGTGGCACAGTGGTTAAGAATCCGCCTGCCAATGCAGGGGACACGGGTTTAAGCCCTGATCCAGGAAGATCCCACATGCCGCGGAGCAACTAAGCCCGTGCGCCACAACTACTGAGCCCACACGTCTAGAGCCCGTGCTCCACAACAAGAGAAGCCACCGCGATGGGAAACCCACGCACCGCAACAAAGAGTAGCCCCCCACTCGCCGCAACTAAAGAAAGCCTGCGTGCAGCAACGAAGACCCAACACAGCCAAGAATAAATAAAATAATAAATAAATTTATTTTTTTTAAAAAAAAATATATATATATATACATACACATATATAAAACTATAGGGAATTCCCTGGCAGTCCCATGGTTAGGACTCCGTGCTCCCAATGCTGGGGGCCCAGGTTCGATCCCCGGTCAGGGAATTAGATCCCGCATGCGTGCCGCAACTAAGAGTCTGCATGCCGCAACTGAGACCCAGTGCAGCCAAAATAAATAAATAAATAATAAATAAAAATAGAACTACAGGGACTTCCCTGGCGGTCCAGTGGTTAGGACTCTGTGTTCTCACCGCCGAGGGCCCAGGCTCAATCCCTGGTCGGGGAACTAAGATCCCAGAAGCCACGTGGCATGGCCAAAAAACTAAATAAAATTTTTAAAAATAAAAAATATAACTATTTAATCCCTGTGTTAGAATTTGCCCCCAAGACTTCCTCTAAATGCTGAATGAGATATAAGAGAAGCACCCTGTTCACTTAACAAATGAGAAAATTAAACCTCCTATGAGCTAAATTTCCCTAGCCCCAAAATGGCCTTTTGACTTTCCTCTGTAAACCGGGAGTGAGGTATTTACCCTGGAGGCTGAGGGGGCAGGGAAGGGCCTGCATTCAGGCTGGGAAGCCTCCAAGGAACAAGAGGATTCAGGAAGATAACCTGTCAGAGTATCCTCGCAGGGCCACGTGTGGACAGTAAGGCCTGAAGAGTCTTGTGAAGTGCGCATAAGAAGTATCAAATGGGGGTTAGAAGACTCATCAGTCAAAGCACTAATCAAGGGAATCCACACTTACCTCGTTGGCTCTTTTGATTATTTTATCATCCACGTCCGTAATTCCCATCACCATGATGATGTTGCACCCAAAAACCCGGGTCAGGATCCTTCGAATTATATCAAATCTAACGTATGAGCTGAAAGAAAAAAATGTTAGGGCATCTTTAAAACCGAAAGTCGACACTGTGACCTTCAAAAGCGTGCCGTACATTTAACGTGATGCCGCAGGTTGACTGGGAGTGTGTGATACCAAGGACCGTTCCAAGGACAGCTGAGAAAAGGAAAAGCCTTTTACTGACTGGCCCATGTGGGTCTGCATGAGAAACTGACAAAGGTGCTGCCTCAATTTCAGGACACCACATTAGCATTTTTAACTTTACAGACGTTGGGTTTATATCTATTCAACTGTATAAAAAATTCACTTGCGATGCAAGTTCAGGAGGTGGTCAAGATACTGAGAGCTTTAACCATCCTTGTTCGTGTTCCAGAATAACTAATGTTTCACCGTGACAAGAGACAGAAGCAAATAATGACAAATCAGGACAGGGACAATCCCATCAAAGCTGGATAAGATCCTTCCTAAGAAACGTGCACACAACTGTGGAATACAGAAACACCAGCTTATGGACAGACTGCACAGGGGTAATTCAGACTTGTGAAAGCAAAAGGGTTTAACATCTAATATCCATTTAAAATCTCAAGAAACTAGTTTCCCATGAAAACAACCTTAAAACTCAGGGTCAGCTAATCTCATGCTCATCTCTGTTATCCACACGGCCCAAAGTTGAGCTCATAAAATCATTTTCCCGCGAAAATGAGCCTCATTACTGTATCCCTTGAACTCCCAACACCCACCCGCCCCGAAGAAAGCTGAGGCCAAATTCCGGGGACAAGCATCTCCGAAGCTCCTTCTCAAGGAGCTAAAAGGTTAAATATCCTTTTGAAGCCTCAGACTGCTTATTTATGAACTGGGCAAAATTCCACTATGTCATAGGGCTGCTGTACATAATCTTGGTGCCTGTGCAGCAGGAATTCCAACTAATTCTTACTATAATTATCATCAGTGTATCCCTCTTTGTCGAGTCAGGAAAACTCTACAAGAAATGAGATTTAAGAGAAAAAGCTAACAGGAACCTAAAACAGAGTGAAAAAAGAGTCGAATCACATGCGCAGCCCAGATGACCTTGGGGGCTGCGGGTCCCTGACACCTGCATGGGGCTGCTCCCCGGCGCCTCCACGAGCACCGTGGGTACCCTGAAAGCCCAGGTGCAGGGCCAGCTCCCCTGGCTGAGGCCGCACGCCTAGCGGGGAACCTGGACTCGGCAGACACCCGCCTCCCCCTCAGCTCAGCACTTCCCAGCCAGGGGACCTGTCCCCATTTACACTCTGGGGATGAGAGCACCACCACCTGGTGTGGTCAGAGGATATCACTGGCTGGGGTTTGCGCAGCGTTTAGAATGGCACGTAGCAAGCGCTGTGTCTGTTAAGTGTCTGTCTCTCTTTTTTTTTTTTTTTTTGCTGTACGTGGGCCTCTCACTGTCGTGGCCTCTCCCGTTGCGGTGCACAGGCTCCGGACGCACAGGCTCAGCGGCCATGGCTCACGGGCCCAGCCGCTCTGCGGCATGTGGGATCTTCCCGGACCGGGGCACGAACCCGTGTCCCCTGCATCGGCAGGCGGACTCTCAACCACTGCGCCACCAGGGAAGCCCAAGTGTCTGTCTCTTTAACACAAAGGCTGGCAGGGCGAGCCGGGAGGAGAGTGTGGAGACAGGAACCTGGAGAGTGAGTAGGGACAGATGCGCGGAAGGACACGGTCCTGGGCTTTGGGATTTTAAACTTAAGAGCAGTGGACCGTGCCTGATGGTGCCTGACCATCCCTGACCATCCCTGCCCCCAAGATTACAACCTCTTGAGAAATCTTGTAGCACTTAGGGTTCTACCTCGCAGGGACACCCCAAATTGAGGACTCTCCCTGATGACGCGCCGCTGAGATGCCCAGAGTGGTATCCTCAAGGGGGGCCTGGGCGAGGGAGTCGGACAGGAGGCTTCTGGGATGTTGATGACGTTCTGTTTCTCAGTCTAAGAGCCATGAACATGGTCTTGGCCGTACACTGAAGATCTGTACTCTTTTCCGTATTTGTAAGGAGAGATACAAATTACAAATGAAAGGCCTGATTCTGCTAGTTGGAAATAAGGGAGAGGCTCTGCCCTACGCCCCCTTTCTTTCAGGATTTCTTCCTCAGCCCTTTTAAAATGTACCTAAGTGCTTCCAATGGCTAAACAAGCCTCTGTCAGTCTCATAACTCAGGAAAGTTTCAAGGACCTGGGAGCCTTCACTTGGAAATGAAGTTACCAAGAATGTTCACCACCCAATGGGAGGGGCCTAACCTGTGCCCGAATCCACACTACAGACCTGCCTGAACCAGAGAGCTGGGCCCACTCAGCTCACACAAGACTGCAAGTCCCTTCTGTCTCTGCAATCCTTTCAGCGAGCTGCCTGTGCGTCCCATTCTGGTTTAATTCTTATTCGATAGTAACATTGTTTTCTTTCTCTTTTGCCTTTGTGGAGAGGTTTTGCAGGGTGGGAGATACAATAACCTGTACTGTTTTCAATATTTCCCCCAACATATTTAATACTTCAATAAAGAGATCAAAATATGCTTTTTATAATTAACAGTTAAGTTAGCCCAAAGTGAAGGAAAAAATGACTCCTAGACTATTTACTTTGTTATAACACACACAAAATGTTCAGATCTTGCTGGGTGATATATAAAGTTTTGAAAAACGTACTGAATAAAGGTGACTTTTAATCTAGATCTGAACAATAACAAGTTTAAAAGATGCACAAGAGAAAACATGAGGAAAAGCAGCAACTTCAACAAATGTAGAAGGTAGCACATTACCAGGTGGAGACAAGGGGCACATGGAGGTCAGAGCCCCAGGGTCCACCCCTGCTCTCACACTTCCTAACATGTGACCTCCCTCAAGAACTAACGTGTTACCTATTCTCAAGAACTGGGGAGCCTTCACCACACTTTCCACCTCAGGGACTGGGGTAAGCAGCACTTTATGGGAGTTATTTCATAAAATTGTGAAGATTCAAAAAGATGGATACTATTATCCCCACCTCAAAGATGAAGAAACCAGGACTCAAAGTAATAAAGTGGGGGACTTCCCTGGTGGTCCAGTGGGTAAGACTCCGCACTCCCAATGCAGGGGGCCCGGCTTCGATCCCTGGTCCGGGAACTAGATCCCACATGTATGCCGCAACGAAGAAGTCCGCATGTTGCAACTAAA
Source organism: Grampus griseus (assembly GCF_964374135.1). Classification (NCBI taxonomy): domain Eukaryota; kingdom Metazoa; phylum Chordata; class Mammalia; order Artiodactyla; family Delphinidae; genus Grampus; species Grampus griseus. The sequence goes on along the minus strand of NC_139012.1, from coordinate 2,535,865 downwards.
AAAGATCTCACGTGCCGCAACTAAGACCCGGCGCAGCCAAAATAAATAAATGAATAATAAATACGTATTTTTTAAAAAACAAAGTAATAAAGTGGCCTGTCCAAAGCTGGGAAGTAAATAAGCGATGGGGGCCAGAAATAACTCGTGACCAGCTGATTCAAGGGCCCTTGGAAAGGCTTCATCTCACTACCCAACAAGAAGCATCTGATTCCAAAACAGGTCCTTCTTCACTGCTCCTCACTGCCTCCCTGACCTTCCTCACCTGTGAAATGGGACCAAGCGAGACTGTGACATGTATGCTTCCCACGATACCTGCAATACAGTAATTATTCAGCATTCTCAAGTTGCCACTTGAGGGATGGCAAAAACATGCAAAGGCTTTTTCTTTCCAAAATAAATAGTCCCTAAAAGTGTGAAAATTCAACCTCAGGACACTCACCAAGCATGACCCAGGTGTGCATGATCGTAGACAGTTGGTCCACAGCTATACCTAGGAACAGAGTTAAAATTCACCATGTGAAACATATTTGCAAGAAAAGGCACCCCACTCTCATTTATGATCATCATATAATCATGCCTTTTTCGAAAAGTAACCACTTTGGGGGAATGCATAGCCGGGGCTGTATTACACTTGAATCGCTAAATGCACAGCCGAACCTGTTAATCACTATGACTTTAAACATGCTTTTATCACTTATTAAATGCTTCCACCTGAGAACCCAATCCCGCTTTCCATGCAGAGGCCCCGCCTCCGAATACGCTGGGTCCACAGCCCTTCCCGCCCTACCTCCCGCAGCACCCCACCCACCCCCAATCCCCGGGGGCTACCAGGAGGCGGTGTCCGCGCCGCTCACGATCAAAGGGTCTTTCCTCCTGGTGAGGCTGTTGTACACCGTGACGCCCGTGTCGTAGCCCGCAGGCTGCAGCCAGCCCTGGCCGCGCGACCCCGACGCCGCCCGCCCCGGCCGCGGCCCCGGCCCCGGCCCCAGGCCCAGCGCGGCCCGGAAGAGCGAGGAACCCACGGGGACCCCGCGCGTCCGCAGCATGGCTGCCCCGCGAGCCGGGCGCAGATACTCGCCAGCCTCACCCACTCCGGGAGGGGCCACCACGCCCCGCCCACACGGAAGGGGCCCGGTCACGCCCCGCCTACCCCGGAAGAGGCGGTCGGAAAGAGGCCGCCCGCCTCCCTCGGGCTGTCCGGAGCCCGCTGCGGCGCAGGGGGAGGGGCAGTGCCTCAGGGTGGGGGAGGGGAGCGGCAGGCTAGGGTGGTGTTCCCGCTCCGGGCCGCGCGCAGGCCGAGGCGTTCCGCCCTTCTCAGCGCGGGACTGAGCAGAGCCGGTGCAACCCGGGCCTGGGGATGGGCCCACGCGCGGTCGGGCCCGGTTCACGGGGCGGGCACCAGCTGCCGGCTCCTCGCCTGCTGGCGAAGCACGTCTGCACCCCAGCGCACACACTCTGTCTCCGCATGAAAGAGCGAAGCTAGGACACCACCCATTCATCAAGTACGCGTAGTAGGAAATGTCTGCCTGAGATTCATTTTAAGATTAAAAGTTATGTCATCTCGTCTCTTGAGAACAAAAACATTCTGAATTGCGGTTTCAACGGGACTTTTTAAAGGTGGATTCTCTTTAAGTTACTTTCAAATTATCTCGACAAATGTGTCCCTATTGATATCTTCCAAAACCGTGTCAAAAAAAGAAAGAACGAAAGGAAGGAAGAAAGAAAAAGAAAGAAGGAAAGAAAAAGAAAGAGAAAAAGAAAGGAAAGGAAAAAAGAAAAAAAAAATCCCCTTTGCTTTTGCAGTCCTCAAAACAGCACATAAGTTCCCCAGTTCTTTCTTGGGCTTGTTTTGGTCGTTCTATAGAAAGGCAAGTGCTTAACTAGAGACAAACAATTATCTTCCTAGAGCACTTAAACTTTTCCCCAAGATCCCTGGAGTCCAGCTCTGCAGCTAAACGGTAGTCTAACGTGAATTGTGTTCTAAGGCATGCATGACGCTAAAATGTTAGAATCTGTCGTTCAGAATTAGGAGACTTCCACGTCAGTGCTAAGCACACACTCCCCAAATACAGTTCTGCTGGTGCATCGCCCAATCCCTGAGTACTTTAGATTGCAAGTTCCTTTGAACACTCACTGTGCCCACCAACAAATTCAGAAAAGGATTGCAGAATTAATCTCTGATGAAAGCCACCTGTTGTGCAGGTGCGAGAACATCTGAGCAGTAAAACATCTGATAGAGAAAGCTCTAACCCAGATATTAGATATGCCAGTAAAATAAGAAAATGAACAAAAGGCTTGACTGCAATCTGTGAGAATATGCGGAATTCAAGGAAAAAGCTAGAAGTTTTGAAAACAGATTTAGTAAGACAACACCAAACCCCGCACATGAATCTGGATAGCTGGCATGTTTTAATTGGCCATAGGACATCATGATTTTAAACTAACAGTGGTATCTTGTCCTCTGGAAATTGGTCCCGTAAGGTGCTCAGCCCTTGGCAGGCAGCAATGCTACCTTAAGTCTTCTGGGAATCTTCAAACAGTGATAAACATACCCATTATTTAATGATGCTTAAAAGCATGACTCCTCTTGCAGGTTCAATATTAAAGTGACTGGGAAGATATATTAGCACATACACCAAAAGAGTGCGTGAGCGTTGAGGTGACCCCTCAGAGAAAAGTATATTAAAATTAATGATTCCAAAATATCACGAATGCCATTTCTTAGTCCTTCATGACAACAGCAAAAAAAAAAATGTAGTTCTCAGCATTACATTTTCTTTCAAAGCAAAATTTGTAAATCGAAAGTAGAGTAGATAAGATAGCACATATTGTTTAGGGCAATTCAAGTTTGAGATGAATGTGTTAGGATTTATATTTTAAGCACCTCAAAACATAAAGAATTGTATGTTCATCTCTTTTACTCCCATAGGTTTCAGCATCTCCAGTTAAACTAGAAATATAACCTTAGAAAAGAGAATTTAATAACTATTTATGAAACACACTCCAAAGAACAAAATTGAAACAACCAAAATTCTTCAATCTATCCTCAAAATTAAACACTTCTCTTTAGTGGCATATCTAAAATGCGTGGTCACAGTCATGCCTTAGCTATTGGTCTTCTAACCTTATCCAGAAAACGGTAAAGTCATTGGCATACACTTTAAGAACTTTGTAAAGCTAATCAAATATTTTCGGACTTTTTAGCCCAAGGGATAAATTAAATGTCTTATAGACATTTTTCACCACTGCATCCCTACTGCATAGAACAGCAGCTAGCACATGCTAGGTGCTTATTAAATATTTCTTGTTGAATGAATAAGTTTTTTTTGTTTAACGTGTCTGTGAAGTCCATGAAAACATGAAGAATCATTATTGGGATGACATCGTGATTAAAAAACAAACAAGAAAACTCCGGCTTGCTTATCACTGGAAGGGGTAAATTGTTTCTCACCTTTATTCTTAAATCAAGATAAACACTACTCATTTTACAGCCGATGAAGGCAAGGATTAAAAGAACCTATCTCTTTCTTGCAACTGTACTTTAAAATTACTTATTTTTTTTTTATTCAACGTTTACTCTATCCCATATAATGTCTCCGTTTCCACATAACGTCATAGTATTAAAGTCTTTTGTGCAGGCTAGTGGCCAGTAAATGAAACTTAACTCATCATTTGCTTTAAACTGGGCCAAAACTGGAAAAATGCGAATCGCTAAGTAAAATAACAACCATTTTCCTGAATATCGAAGTGAACGTTCTCCTGATGTGAGGGTGGGTTTAGGGGGCTGAGAGTAAAGATCAAACCCGTTTACTTCAAAGTGTAAGTATTATTCGTCGTTTATCACCGCATCAACGATCCAATGTGAACAACTCATTTCGAAACACAAACAGCTCCATTTAGTCTCGTCTGCGCCCCGCAGATCGCTGGAATGAGCACCGCTGCAGATAATTACCTATTTTATAAACACTGGATTGGTCTGCACTGCTACTGGGTTACAAAGAGTAACTTAAAACTTCCCGGCGGTCGTGGTTGTCACAACACTGCTTCTCCGGAGACTCGGAGCTCCAACCAGAACGTGCCGAACCTCAGAGCATCGCTCCCCGACCAAATGGAGCGTCCGCGGGGCAGCAGGGCACCCGGGAGCGAGGCCGAAACGCCCCATCCACGAGCCGAAGGGCGCGGCGCCGCCCAGGCGCGGAGCTGGTACGGACGTCCGGAGGCTGCGGCCGAGCTACCTGACAGGGTTAGAGACCGCGACAGGACACCCGCCCCTCGGAAGAGGAGACGGCCAAACAGCTGAGCACAGCCGAAGCGGCCGAGCGCGCCAAGCAGCGAACACCAGCCGTGGCGCAGGCCTGGGCCCAGAGGACAAAAGCCGGAGCCGTGGCTACGCCCGTGGGCGGGGCCTCTGCCGGAAGGGGCGGGTCTGAGCGCGGGCCCGTCGTCTAGGCAACGGGGCTCTTCCGAAAGTCCTAATCGAGGAGTTTAGGGCCGGGAGAGGAGCCATGGGGGGGAGGGGAGGGGCCGAGCCAGCACAGGGAGAGACCCCCCCAGGACCCCGACAAGTGGAAGCCTGCCCCGCCCCGCTTTGGGCGGTCTTTCGAAATGGGGGCACGGACTTAAAGAACGGATTCCAGGACACAGGCGGGAAGGAGTCGGGGTGGCGCGACCTCTGCGGGGGCCCGGCTTGGGGAACGACTCCCCTCTCGAGCCCCTTTGTCACCAAGCCGCCCAACACTGGGCTCCGGCCGGCAACACAAAGGGAGGGCGGTGAGGACCGCGCAAGCGCGGGAGCCGCCGAGGCTGCTGGGAGTGGTGGTCCGACTGCCGAATGGTAGGTCTCCCGCGCGGGCAGGCTGCTGCCTGGGCCGCACCATTGCGCATGCGCCATCGCTTCCGGCCTGCTCGGCCAGCCCTCTCCCTCCGCCCCCTGGAGGACGCGGGTTTCTAGTAGTAAGAGCCCGGGAGGAGGTATCCGTGATCGCCCCGCCTTCTCTTCGTCCTGATTGGACTACTGAGGGAGAGCGGCACCTCGATTGGCTGTCGAGTTTGCCAGTCTGTTCCGAGCCTTACTTATTTCCCGCTGCAAGGCGGGCTTCGGAGAGTGAGGGGCTGAGCGTGGGGTGGGAGGTGGCAACCTGGGCTTGCGATGGTGCCACTGCCGGGTCCGTTCCGGCCAGGTCTGGGGCGGGGTTACCTGCTGCCCCGCGTCCCCCTGTGGGCGTGCAGTGCCGCCCGACGCGCTCCGCCTGCAAGTGCGAAACTCCTAGTAAAGTTTGCGCCTCGCCCGCTGCCCCTTGCCCTCGCGACCCCCGCCCGGGCAAAAGTGACAGACAAACCCACACCCCCGGGCGGCGGGGCTGGTGAGGGGCATGAATGCGGTGGGGGCGGGGCCCACGGGAGAGGGGGGGCGGAGGGGCCGGGGCGCATGCGCGGTGCTGGGGGCCGAATGTTTCCCAAGTGTTTGAAACTGGTATTTGGGTTTTCCACGTTGGACAAGTGCGGCGCGGCGGGCGGCGCGCGCCCCTTCCCGCGCTCGCTCGGCCCCGGCCCCGGCCCCTGCGCCGGGGTGCGCGCCCGCACGCCCGCCTGCGCCCGCCCCGCGCCTGAGGCCGCCGAGCGCCGGTCCGGCCCGCCAGGCGCCGGTCCCCGGGCCCAGGCAGCGCGGCTCGCAGATGTAGCGGCGCGGGGCCGGCCGGAGGGGGGGCGACGGCGGGCGGGAGCCTTGCATTTTGCAGCGCTGGGCTCCGAGGGGGCGGGGGCCGGAGGAAGCGGAAAGCCGCGCGGAGTCGCCGGGGACCTCGGTGAACCATGTTGAGCCCTGCCAACGGGGAGCAGATCCACCTGGTGAACTATGTGGAGGACTACCTGGACTCCATCGAGTCTCTGCCTTTCGATCTGCAGAGAAACGTCTCTCTGATGCGGGAGATCGACGCGAAATACCAAGGTACGGCGGGATGGATGGGCGGGGGCGGCTGCTCCATCCCCACCGGTCGCGGCGCGCCGCGGGGCTGCGGGCCGTCCTGCTCCCCTCCTGGAGAGCCGCGAGCCCGCGGCGGGGCCCTTGCTGGCAGAAACAAAAGGTCTGGAGCGTCTTTGATTTGCCAAGGTCCTTGTGCGCGAAGCCCGGACACGGAGGAGGAAGGAGGAACGAGAGGTCTCAACGCCAGGCTGCGCGAGCAAAGCGCTCTTTGTAGTGAAGTGACGAGGCGGGGTGCTGCGGGGGAGGGGGCGCAGGGGGCGCAGGCTACAGCGCCGAGGGAGGGATGTGCCGCGGTCGCTAGGCTGAGGGGCGCAGGGACGGGGCTGCGCGCAGGGCTGCTAGGAGGGCGCTGCGGACGAGGGGTCCCCCGGCCCTGCTCGCTATCCCCGGAACCACCTTCACCCAGTCCCGAATCTGAGTGTTACATAAAGTCCGGGGTCCGTACCTCGCGTGGTGTAGCCCCAGTCGCCCCCGCCCAGCCCCCGGTCCTGGACACCGAGTGAGGGCCGACTTGAGAGGGGCGACGCGGCCGGATGTAGTTCGCGGAGGGCCAGGGCTTTATTCCGTGTATGCAGTGGGGAAGGGGAGGGCAGGGAAGGGAGGATGGGGCGAAGAAGTCGCCCATCTGTGCTGCGCTCGGGGGGCGCAGGCAAGTATTGTCGGCTTGGAGAGGAACATGGCAGGGGAGAGGACCTGTGGGTCGTTCTCTGCAGCCCCGGCTGCCCAGACTGCCGGAGAGAGACGGAGGGTTCGGGTCCGCTGGGAATTGCTGGCTGTTGGGGAAACTTTCCTGCCTGGTCAGGCACGGCATTGGGGTCTGTATTTGGAACGTGGATAGTCACTCGGAGTTTACCCATGTTTACAGGACTGCGCAGCAGGCAAACGGAAGAGTGGGGGGAGGTGGGAAGCCAGGAAGCGCCCCACAGCGCCCCGAAAACTCCTGAGGGGAAGGCGCCCCTGCGCGCTCTACCGAAGGCTCGGCTTCGCAGCGACTTTTATAGGAGCCTTATTAGCATATTGCGAATGTTCCGCCTCGGCCTCCTGTAATTGGCCGTGGCATCTCCCATGGAATGTCCTTATCAGTCAGCTGCTGAACCATTGGTTGCTGGGCCGGATGAGGGCGGGCCTTGCGCAGTGACTGGCACGGGTCTCTGTTTCCGCTGCTTTCTTTTTTCTCTTTGGTAGAGGGGCGGGGAGGAGGGAGGAGGTCGAGTTGATTTGAATGTCTTCGGGTCTCTTGGCCTCCGCCGTCGCATTGGCCATTGGTGTAGCTAGGGCGGGCTGTGTTCTCTGGTCCTGCGTTGTGATTGGTGCCTCGCCTGGCCTCCGCCCTCCGGCCCGGCGATCCCCATAGGCAGTGGTTCCAGGGGCGGGGCGCGCCGCCGGCTGATCACCTCCCCATTGGCGGGGATCGGCTTGGCCCCGCCCCCACGGACGTGATGCTGGTCACTTCAGTCGCGGGGCAATGGCGGCGCCCGGGGGACAGGGCGAGGCCGGTAATCCTTGCTGCCGGGGCTGCCGAGGGCGCAGTCGGGCCTCCAGCCCGGGCCCCGAGGACCCGCGGGTGCGGCTGCGTGGAGCGGGGGCAGCGTGAGTGACCCGGGCCTGGTGGGTCGGTGACCCAGGACAGGGAGAGCCGGGCGGCCCCCGAGGGGGTCCCGTGTGCGCTGAGCTCGGAGGCGGCTCGGGTGGTGGAATGACTAAAGCGGAGAGTTAACGGGTTTCCCAGTCTTTGAGGAATTCGTCGTGACCGGCACTGTTCCTTAGCATTTCTAGGAAATCGCAAGGAGACGAAGAAGTTCATACTGAAAATTTTCAAGCGTCCACGTCAGTGTACCGTTGAGGTTGCTTTCTTACAGCTTTCTTTACTGTCTGACACCCTGTTTTACCGATTCAGAGCCGGAGTGTCTTCCGTCGAGTTAATACACGCTCAGTGCGTACTTGGCTCCTTCGGAGAAAATCGGTCCCACCCGCACGCTACCCGGCTCACGTGGAAGCCAGTGCCCTGAGTGAGCTGCAGAGCCTTAACATCCGTCATGGTAATAGTCGTAACTCATTTGGTTGGGACTTAGTACTGAGTGTTGAGATACGCAGCACAGTCTAATCTAAAAATTAAGGCTTTATTTTTAAAAGAACTCCTAGGTTGCAAGTCAAACTTTGGTTAACAGTATTTGCATAGTAAACATCAACTGGACATTAATTCATAAGGATGGATCGTAATTAGTTTACCAATGATATTTGAGGTTATTTTGAATTTAAAATATTTTTCAGCTACTCTTAAAGTATTATTTTTTAAATGCCCACGCACCAAGGAAGGCTTCATAAAGAACTTCAGCGCAATCCCTGTGTAAAACAAAAAAAACATTTCTAATAATTGGACAGATCAGTTTAAATTTGGCTGCAGTCTCACTTAATCCTTAGATTCTTTCCATGGTACCCTTGCTTTCCTATAGTGACGGTATGGAGCATTTTTAGAAAAAAGGGTCAGCAGCGGTTGGAGCTGATGAAGCTGAAGAAGCCAGGTGTGCTGACAGGATGCCGCCCTAGTTAGCACAGGGGTTCCTGTTTACAGATGTTTGTACTTCAGGGGCTTTGTTGATAAGAATGCTTCGCTTGGGGCATCGAAGAAATGTATGCTGTTGTGTAGGTAAAAGAATTATTTCTTGGTAATTTTGTAATGGGGTGTTTGTTTTTTCCCCACAGCGGAGCTTCACGTGGCTGTAAGCTTGCTTGTGATGTAAAAGAAGCTGTGTGCTATGAAATTTTAAATTAGCAATATGATGGAATTGTTCTCTTTTCTATGAAATGGTAATTGTCTTTAGAAACTTGGTTACTAATTAAACCAAGTGATATAGTTTTGTAATGTGTAATCACTTAAAAAATAAATGGCAGAAACTCATATTTTAGCACCTGTGAAATAGAACTTGGATAAGTTGAGTAGAGCTGTTTATTTTCAGGAATAATTACTCCAAGAGCCCATGAGACTATGGCATTCCTCCTTTCTGGTTGCAGACAGTCTGCATTGTTCCTCTAAGAAATGTCTTCAGCGCTATCTTCAGTTGAAGAATGTATCCTGGAAAATAATATGTGCTTAAGTAGTGTTCGCCTAAGTTCATATGTTTGCTCTAGTGTGAGGTTTATGCCCTATAACTAATTGGATATACGATCTGGAAGGGGTTATGTCACATTTTATACTCGTCCCACCCATATCCTCCCACAGCTTCCGAGTTGGGAGAGTTGAATTGCCTTATTTTAAGACACTACAAAAGGTTTTCAGGAGAAAAATCTGATACTATTTAATTTAATGGTTACTGTTTAGGGAAAATAACTCTGGGAATTTCTATCTGTGTATTTAAGTAGATTCTTGGGAAGAATATTTACTTTCTTTATTTCAATCAGATTATCTAAAATCTGTTGTCTTTTATAGATATAGATGTTATTGTTTTAAGTAGTAAGTAAAATCTGCAACGTTTGTTTTAAAGCAAGGCTGGGTCGCCTGGCTTATTGTGACAAACCATTCTTGTTTTCAGTAATACACGGTAATGCAGAGATATTCCTGTATGTGCTGGGGTGGAATGATGTGACCAATAAACTGAGGCCCTGGGTCACTATGTAGTATTTATGTACGTTCTCTAATTTAATCCGGTATTCTAGATGTCGGTGCATGAAAATAGCTAAAATAACAACCTTTCAATTATTACAAAAATATTTGAATAAAAACAATGGAAATTTAGGACATAATCATTAATTTTATAGAAAATAAAGGTTTGGACCTCAGCACTTCACCTAAACTTGAACTTTCCCTGTAGCTGCCTGTCCAAGGAGTTTTCATTACCCAGTCTCTGAATGCACACAGAGTCCCTTGGGGAGCTTTGAGGGGCACTTTGATAAATAGGAACTGTGTTGATGTTTGTATTTAGTTCTAGAGATTTTTTTCACCAGGAAAAAAAAAAAAAAAGCCTGCCAGAGAGGCCTACAGGTTACACGTTTTCGTGCTAGGAAGCCTTGCATTGATCCTTTTTGTCCCTTAACAGTTACTTTTTTTGTAGATTAGAGAACCGAAAGCCTTGGTAGGGTTTACAGTGAGGGTGTAACGCTAATTTTTTCCTTTGCAGAAATCCTGAAGGAACTGGATGAGTATTACGAGAAGTTCAAGCGGGAGACGGACGGCACCCAGAGGAGGAGAGTGCTGCACTGCATTCAGAGGGCCCTGATTCGGAGCCAGGAGCTGGGCGACGAGAAGATCCAGATCGTGAGTCAGATGGTGGAGCTGGTGGAGAACCGGGCCAGGCAGGTGGACAGTCACGTGGAACTCTTTGAGGCACATCAAGAGGTCAGTGACACCACTGGCCACAGCAAAGCTGGCCAGGATAAGTCAAAAACTGAGACAGTCGCGCAGGCAGAAAAGCCTAACAGCAAGCGGTCCCGGCGACAGCGCAACAACGAGAATCGGGAAAACGCAGCTAATAATCACGACCATGATGACATCACCTCCGGAACGCCTAAGGAGAAGAAGGCGAAGGCCTCCAAGAAGAAGAAACGCTCCAAGGCCAAAGCCGAGAGGGAAGCATCCCCTGCAGACCTTCCCATTGACCCGAACGAGCCCACGTACTGTCTGTGCAATCAGGTCTCCTATGGAGAGATGATCGGCTGTGACAATGACGAGTGCCCCATTGAGTGGTTCCACTTCTCCTGCGTGGGGCTGAACCATAAACCCAAGGGCAAGTGGTACTGCCCCAAATGTCGAGGGGAGAACGAGAAGACCATGGACAAGGCCCTGGAGAAGTCCAAAAAGGAGCGGGCCTACAACAGGTAGTGGCGGGCCTGGCTGGACCGAGGCGAGCAGGGCGAGCCGTGTATTTATTGCATCGCCATCTGGACGGGCGCAGGGACTGCACGTGTAGCCTTCTGAAGACTGTTGGAAGAGGAGCCGTTCCTCTCGTGGGATGACCGGGGTTCTCTTTGCTTTTCCGTTGGTGCACATGTGTAACGAGAGAGTGGTCTGTGGATCAGCATTTTAGAAACTGCAAATATAGGTTTGAATTAAACACTCGAGTGGGTCTCTGGTTTCTGTCGTTTTTGTTGGCAGTCGGGGATGACTTGGAAGCAACCGAACACATTAAATGTGGAAAGGAGATTTCATTTAGCTACTATTTTATTTTTTAAAAAATGTTATTACTTCACAAACAGATTTTTAAAAAGTTAGCCGAGTTGCTGAAAATATAGCCCGTAGCAAATTTGTTTTGTGCTCTAATAGTGTATATCCATGTAACAGTTCCATAGAAAGGTTTAAAGTTTGAAAATCATTTTTTTAAAAAGCTAAATGGTTACATTTTACCTGACAAACGTTTTATATACTGGCCCGTTCCCCAAATGGCCATTTTTAATGGTTGGGTACATTTTTTTATTAAACCGAACAGGAGTGGTCCAGTCCTGGAGCTTCAGATCACGCTTCTGCCATCAACAAATACTAGTGTAGCTGTCTTTAACTTACATAAGGTGTGCAACTGTGCATTTTCAAGTGAACTTGCACTCGCTGCATTATAGTCAGAAGTGCAGCCAGATGCCATGGTGTGCATGGGAGCCGTACAGACTTGACATCAAGAAATAAATGCAACTTGGCCAGTTTGTTTGTCTACCAGTATATTTAATCTTGACATAAGTAAGTGTTAAATTTTTGTCTTAAACATGTGTCACCAGCAGCTTAGACAAAGCCTTAAGCAGATTTTGTATTATTGTTCTCGCTTAATAATGAAGTAGAAGTTATCTAATTGCCGGCAAAAAATAAGTGTTAAAACAGAGCGTATGTTTAGAGCAGGGGTGGGGGTTACTGCCCACAGACCAAATACAGCCCACCACCTGCTTTTGTATGGTGTGTGAGCCAGGAAGGATCTTAACATTGTTAAATGGTTAAAAAAAAAAAATCAACATGAGAATCCAATTTCGTGACATATGAAAATTATATGAAATTCAAGTTTTAGTGTCCGTAAATAAAGTTTATTGACACAGCCAGGCTCATTCACTAGCGCATTGTGTGTGGCCGCTTTGGTACAGCGTCAGAGTTGAGTGGTTGGGACACAGCCCATACAACCCACAAAGCTGAAATTATCTACTTTCTGGCCCAGTCAAAGCACTGTGCTGACCTCTGATTGAGACTGACTTGTTGCATGGTAATCGGTGCCCTCCACCGCCCACATATTGAAAGGGTCAAGGGAATTTTTCTTTCTAAGCGCTATATGGTTCACTTTAACCCTGTATTGGAGAGAACGGTTTCTCTCCGTAGTCTGCTGAGTCCCTGAAGCTACCACAAGGAAGAATCGAGGAACCGCCGTCGCGTCTGAGCACGTGCATGGCATGTGTTTATTACACGTAAAGCCATAAGTTGTTTTCTGATTGTTGACTTCGTTTGGTAAGCAATTAATGAGAACTTCTTTTATGCCAGACATAACTCCCTAACTTTTACATTGAATTTCCAGTACAGAGGGCTGTTTGGTAGAGAAATGCACGTTGTAGTTGATCACACGTTAAAAGGTGAACTGTTTGCCTATCAATACCTACAAATGGGCATTTGCTTTCCAGCAAAACTCCCAAACGTTTAAGAATCTTAAGTGTTTAAATTTGATACGCTTTACCTAGACAAATAAAAATTAGGAAGTTTACTAGATGAAAATAACTAAAATAGTCAATGACAGTCCAATGGCGAGAAGAGCAGTTTAAACGAATCTTTGCTTGTATAAATCGACTATATTGAAAACAATTCTATTTGCTAGTTTTCCACTTCTATTTTAATTAGAGCTAATGATGACAGTTAAGTTATGGAAGTGAAAATTGAAGAGAACATATTTGCTAATACTGGGTTTCTTCACGTTTATTCAGTTTCAGTGTAGACAGCTCTACTGGAGAGAGACAGGCACAGGGGCCAAACCTTGCTATGTCCGACCTCCATCTTTGTCCCTTAGGGCTTAGGTCTTGAATAAATTGCCTAACTCGTGATCATGGTTCTTCACTTTTAAAATACAGTTCACCCTTGCTCAGCATAGGTTTGAAGTGCATGGGCCTACTTACACGCGGGTTCTTTTCAAAAGTAAACACTACAGTACTGCATGGTCTGCATTTGGTTGAATCCGTGGACTCTGAACCCCAGATACAGAGGAACTGCAGGGACGGAGGGCCAACTCTAATTTATACTCGGATTTTCCACTGCCCTGGGGTCAGCACTCCTAACCTCCGTGGTGTTCAAGAATCAGCTATATGTTTCATTTAGGGTGGTTCCGAGAACTGAATGAGGTGAAGTAAGACACTGGCATAGCGTTAATCTAAAGCTGGGTCTTTTTTCCCCACCTTTGATGAAGTTTCCAGTAAGGACAAGTGGCTAGCCATGTTTTCTTTTTAAAATGTGTAGGGTTACAGAGGCAGAGTTTGTTAGATTTAGCTGTCTTTCAAATCACTTTGATTAATTCCAGTGGACACTGGATAAAAAGTCACAGATAAGTGCTTAGAACCTTATCACCAGGTAAGTGATAAGATAAAGCAGAAAGATCCAGGTAGCCCTCGGGGAGTGCCGAAAATGGGATTGAATTCTTTTTGTATTTATTTAGGTTAGTGAAAAGCTATCTAATGTTAGAACAGTTGCTTTTGTTTATTTGCTTTTTGGTTTTTTTGATTTCAACATTTTTATGGAGGTATAATCGACATAACATTAAATGTTATGTTTCAGGTGTGCAACGTAGTGATTGGATATTTGTATATATTGCAAAATGATCACCACTAAGTCTAGTTGACATCTGTCACCACACAGTTATAATTTTTTTTAATCTTGTGATAAGGACTTTTTAAGATTTACTTTCTTAACTTTCAAATATGCAATACAGTATTATTAAGTATAGTCACCATGCTGTACATTAGATCCCATGAGTTATTTGTAACTGGAAGTGTGTACTTTTTGACCCCCTTCACCCATTTCATGCACCCACCACCTCTGCTAACCACCAGTTGCTTATGTTTAATAACCAAGTTATTACAGTCCAGATAAAAGGTCTAAAATGTTTCCATTAGAACATACTTTATTTTAAACTGGGACAAGGCAACTCGGTTCACTCAACCACTGCATATCAGGCAGCCATGGCATGGTGTACCTGGGGCACAGGGTGCTCAGAGGAGGGTACCTTCAGGGTCCTGAGAAGGAATACCACAGTGACAGGACCCACGGGCCGCCCACAGAGACGTGCCCTCCAGCGACTTGGACGTTGTGGTGTGGTCTCGGTACCCAATACCATCTGTGGGTGCAATTGCTGAAGTAATAAAGCATTTACCAAAACAAAATCCATTGTGTTATTACTATATACTTCTATTTTCTTTTTTTTACTTTTTACTTATTTAGAAAGAATAGGTATTTACTTGAAATATCTTTTTATACCTCATGCTCATATAGTGTTCCAGGTCACATGTATTAAGGTATTAAACCTTTCACTAAGCAAATTATGAACTTTCTGTCTGTACACTTTTAAAGACGTAATGTGCTTCTGCAGGAGGGTCTGGCCCTTCGCCATCGTTCTGTCTAAAGTAATTTATGACTCTTAGCAATCGCTGGCATGTATAGAACAAGATTTTATGGAAATTGTCTCCCTCTCTGTTGTAGCCTGTGACCCATTCCTCTTTCGTCTTCGTTCCGGTGCTTTTAGGCAGTCTGGGAGGTAGACTTCTGGATTCGTTTAATCTGGAGAAATTGCTGGTCAACTGCAGCTCTTCTTGACGCACGTGTGTCCTCATCACCCTCATTCTACGCGAGTGTGGAGGCTCCGGAAGGTAACTGTGGTAAATGGTGTGTCGTGACTCAAAATAGCCTCGGGAGGTTTTTATGAGGGGTTTTGTTTCAGAATATTTAACATGCAGTTGTTTTCCTCACAAACCAAACAGGAGCGTGCTGTGTCCCCGGCCCCCGAAAAAGGATGACAATGTGTTTTGACTGAAAGGAAACAAAGCATTAGGTCACTTTTCTTTCCCTGCCTCAAATCCTTCGTATTATCTGATTTTGTTCCAAAAAATGGGGTTGATACTTTCTCACTTTAAAACGCTTACTTGAGAAGAAGTCACTGCAAACTGAGTAACAGGTTAAATCTTGATTTGAACCATTTAATACTTCGTTAAACCTGAGTGTTCCTATTAACCAAGAAAACGCTTTTGTTTGAGCAGGTCCACTTTAAATAAAGTGAGTCAGCACTGCTGACAAATTAACAGCCACCAGTCCCCGCCTGCCACATGCTAGCACTGTGGTAGGTATATGTATACTTAGGTTCAACCTTTATAACAACCCTGCCTCGAAGGTAAGGATGCTAAGACTCAGGTGAGGGCACCTGATTCTCACAGGCCTCTTGTCCCTCACTGGGCTGCAAAGCCTGTGTCCTCTTACCACCATCCTGCACCAGAAGGCCCGCCTGCAGTCAGGACCTGGCACCGTTGGCCCATATTAACTGATGCCGCAGTGATCTTGCCTCTGTCCTCGCTGCCCTGGGCTATAGAGAATTACCTTCCACCTATGACTGAGAAAACTGAAGAAGACAGGAGAAACTTGCCGGGCTCGGGATTAGAGCTGAAACAGGAGCCCAGGGTGCAGGGTCGTCAGCCTGGGGTCTGCACTGCTGGGCTTTTACCTGAATTAGCAAGTGTAGCATCGGCACCTGCCTTTCCTCCAGTGAAGCAGTGCGCTGTCCTAGCGCATTTCCTATCTGGCCCCATAGTAAATTTCAAGCAATTTACCAGAGGCAGAGTGCTATCCAGGCCTCAGCATGAGATGTGAGGTCGGACGCTTTAATCGGGACTAGTTGACCTCATACAGTCGGACCTCGGAGAAGTTGCTTTCTCAGCCCTGTGTCCTCGTAGACAAAATAAGGCCAGCGACAACGCACGTCTATCCCACGGCAGGAGGATCGGCCTAGCCAAGGTGTGCAAGTAACTTACAAATGCTAAACACCACGCCAATAAGGACTGGAGTAATACTTTTGGTCAATTGTTGATTATTCTAGTTAACACATGTATTCTGAGAAATGAAACTGAGATTCCTTACAGCTGGAGAGAAACAGTCAAGTCCAGCCTTAGAATAAGGCGTGCACTTCCTCTTTGCTCCTGCCTGAGTAAGTCTGCAGCTGCTTTTCTATAAATGATTGTTTCTCTTTGTAGAACACAAGTAAGGAGAGAAATAGAGTCTTTATTTTCAGCAGCTATCAAAGCCCAGTCAACTTCTTGCTGACTCACCTCTTGGTTGAATTTGAGTGTAGAGAGAAGAGTAGTCCTTTCTGTGTGTAGGTGAGGAAACAGGCCCAGAATGATAAAGTCACTCAGCAAGTCAGCGGCGGGGCTCTTGGACCAGATCTGAGTGTTGTGACTCCAGGGCGGCCCATCCCACTGAACCACGCCGTTGCACGTGTGGCCTGGTCTCAGACACTCTTCATGGGAAGCCATCAGCCTTCAATGAACACGTGTTGAGTAAATAACGAATCTAAGAACTGACATAGAAAAACAAGACATTTTCTTCTCTAAGTTCTAAATGTTCTGTAATCACACCTAAAATGGAATTTCAATTGGTTTGTGTGAAGGAAAGACTTTTAGGACAAATGTATAAGCCATTAGAAATGCAATGTTTCTAAATGATTGATATTTGAGAAATTGAATTTGGTTAGATTTTGATTACCCAATGCACTGAATACTTTCTATTATAAAATTTCATAAAAACAAATGTCAATAATTGTTCATAGGGTTTATTAGCAATTTATCCATTTACAAAGATGCTTAGAAATGGTTTGCTGTCTCCCAAATTTTATTTTGCACAACAAATTGCTTGATAAATACTTAAATTTCCTCTGTGATTGTATTTAAGCATCTTTTGGTTGCCAGTAGCAGTAATTGACTATGCCTTAAGCAAAGACGGAAGAGAGAAGGGATGGCTCAGAAAATCCGGGAGTCAGAGCAGCAATGAGGGCAGGCAGCATGGCTTTCTCTCTGCAACACACATGTGACTTGAGAAACAGTTTGGCCCAGGTAGAGACAGATCCACTTGGCATCAGCTATGGCCAACGGGGCAGATGGTGTGCTAGACTGGGAGCTACTGCAAGTCTGGCTCTGACATTCAGGTACTATGTTTAGAGTAAACCTTCCCTTTTTAAAATTCTTCTTGCCCTGATGGATGCCATGTTTAAAATGGATAATTATACTGCCACCATGGCAACCAGAGTGGATCTGGTTTCATTCTTTCCCCAAGAGTTGGGACGTGCTCAGCAAATGGAAATTATCATTTTTATCTTAAGGTAAGTAAAAATTAGGTGGTGCTGAGGGTTATAATTATTCCATGGTCAATATACACGATTTTCAAAATATTTTTGGTTCCTTGAATCATAGATCTACTCCATAAACATGAAAAATCCAAAGTTGACTAACAGTGAAATACTTTCAGGGCACAAAGAGCTGCCCTAAAATATCGCTCAGTTGAAGGTAGGGATATGCCAGGATGAACTTCACAGCTCATCATTCAATGAGAAAGGCTATAGTAGTGAGCATTTCACTTTGCAAATTTTGAGACCTTATTTCTAGACTCAACATTAACAAAAGTGAAAACTAGATTGAGCTGCATAAGGGAAGGTTAAGAAAAGAATGTATGAGGACAACTGTGAAATAGTTGGAGGGTTATTCCATATTACACTATAGTTCAAAAATGATCTTTCAGGTCAATGTAAAAAAAGGACACACTATTACCATTTTTATTAAGCCCTGACAGGACATATTGGTGTGATGCAAATCTTAGGTGAAGTTATAATTCCTGCCACTGAGTTTGCGGTGCAACCTAATTTTTGGAAAATACGACAACTGAATAGACCACAGAAGAACAAATTTGATAATACTAGCAAAAACCTGAAGTGACAGCGTCACTGTAGTTACTGGGGCTACTGCCTTGAGGAAGCAAAATATACGGACAGATTTACTCACCTTATTGCCTCTTTTATTCCTATGAGGTTCCTTTGTAGTCTGACTCTTAATGTCAATTTTATTTATATTTTCTAATATCCCGCACAGGAAAGCAGCTAGTGAGGGATACTTCTGGCCTTACTGGTAAAGTCACAGCACTGAAGCGTGCATGGGATAGAAGACTGTTGCATCACCAAGGGCGGACGTTCCCCTCGTTGGTGGGGCGACTTGGAATTTTGGACAATGGAAGGTGTCAGGCCAACATTCCTTAAGTGCAGAAAAAGCAGAAGGTCAGCCCGAGAAATAAAAATGCGGACGATAAAAATCAAATATCTATGAGAGCCACGAAGAGCTTCTGATCAATATGATCAAACACTAAAAACCTGCAGGAAATGTGCGGGACGGAAAAAGGTTTATTACATCCTTAAGAGCAAACACAGGAAAGGAAATTCCCCACGTGCCCAAGCAAGGGGAGTCAGAGTCAGGACAGTAGCAGCTGCTGCGTAGGTGGGCAGGTGACAGAGGCCTGGCCAGGTGAAATGCCCTACCTGCTGGCCGTAGTGATGAAGGCAAGAAAGGGCAGGTACCCCAAGCCTATCACTCCGCATCTTTCCTGGAACTTTCTTCTGGAGCTACCAGCACAATTACTTTTTCTCCTTCCATTGGAGCAGCTAACCTGTGAGGATTTAGGTCTGGGGCTTCCAAGGTGGCCTTGCCCATCACATGGAGAAAGTCTGCCTGGAAAATGAGAGAAATATAGTGCCCCGCATGGCAGCATTGCAACCTCCGAAGCCACCGAACCCCTGGGACGGCCAGTTACGTGAGTCAATAAAATCCTTTTCTTCTTAAGCCGGTTCAAGATGGGTTTGTATACTAACCAAATCTACTACGACCTCCACTTCCCAGTCTACTGACCTCCCCAGGGTAACAGCTGTCAACTGTTGGGGTATCTGTCTTTACAGATCTTTTTCTTAGAAATCATACACACTCCTCTACAGTGGTTTTAACACCACAGATTTCACACTCCTCCCATCAAAGATGCGGTCTGGTTTCCCTTCCCCGGTCTCGGGATGAGCCTTCCCATCTGCCCTCACGAGGAGAGTGAAGCAGACATGGTGCCGTGAGATTTCAAGGCTGGGATGGGCTACCAGGCGTGTGAGCGAGAACCTGCAGACAAATCCAGCCCAGCCCCCCACCCCATGCCAAGTGAGCAGAGATGAGCTCTCCCCACCAGCCCTGCCCAAGTCACAGATTCCTGAGCAAATACACTTGCGGGTGGATTGTTACATAGCAGTAGGTAGGCAGAACAAGGCCTAGGCAAAGATACAGTTTTGCTTTGCTTTGTTTTTTACATAAATGGGATCATATCCTATGTATTGATCTCCAAATAGCTAATTTTCTTCCTATGTAACACTTTGCCCTGGAGATCTTTCCCGGTCAACACATGGAGATTAATTGAGTATAATTAACTATTGCAAATAATGATGTCCTATGGATATGCCATAATTTATTTAAACACTCCTCTAACGATCAGCATTTAGATTGTTTCAACTTTTTCTTTTGAAAATCACGCTAAGATGAATGTTTGTGTTGATCTTGTCATGCACGTACACGTGTATTTCTCTATGAGAGATGAGATTTTTAGCAGAGAAGATTTTACACTTTATCTTTCTACTGAATTGTAAAAAAAAAAAAAAAAGCTGTGCCCCTTTATATCTCCGGCAGCAGTGTAAGAGAATACTTACTTCCTCTTGCCTTTAGTGCCGTTGGATAGTAAACAAATAAAGGTTTTCCCATTTTGAGAAAAAAATATAATTACACATGGTTATATCTGAAATACTTAGAATATTACATATTTTATACCTATTATATAATACATACATTTTATATATGTGTATTTAAATATAATTTGCACTTTTTTTGTTTCTAGTTATTTTCTGCAACTCTTCAGGTGTATATTGGCCATTTGTATTTATGTGAAGATTATTCATTTTCCTATTGCTTCCTTATGTACAGATATTTTTCTCCCATTCTGTTACCGTTATTTTATATTTGTTTATGTCATCTTCTGTCATAGGAACCTTCACATTTTGAGATCACCTCTGAACTTTCGTCTTTATAGGGTACATTTTGCTTAAGAAAGTCTTTTCCACCCTAAGATTATAAAATGTTCTCCTATATTCTTTACATTTAAAACAATGTCTGCTTTATCCATCTGGAATTTATTGTGGTGTTTAGGGTAGGGAGTTAATTGAAATTCCATATGGTGTGGGAGAATACAGGCCCTGAGGCAGAAGGACCTGGCCTCGGGCTCTGGTACTTAAGAGCTGTGTGACCTGCGAGCACTTTCTTCATCTCTCTGAGGCTCAATTTCTTTCATTTGTAAAATGAGTAATAATACGCGTCCCTCAAAGTGTTACTATGAAGTTCAAATGAGATAATATATAAAAGTGCCTCGAACTTAAACTTAATGTGTATATTAACTCTCACCAAATATTCCCCAAATGGATGGTCAATTGTCCCGACCCAATACTGGATAATCCGTTACCTTCTCACTCATATGGAAAGTCAACTCTATTATATACTCATTTTTTATATATACATGGATGTCTCCGTTACTTTCTACTGATTCATTTATTTATTCCTGCAAAAACAGACAAACAAAAACTTCACTTTGTGGTATTTTTTTTACATTTAATAGGACAAACGTTCTATTTGCTTCCATTAACTATTATAGATTAATTTGGAGAATACCTTTGTATTTGAATCTTCTTGTGCAGGTATATGGTATATTTCCATTTACTCATGAGATCTATCATAGCCTTCTGTGAAGTTTTACCATTTTCTTCATAGTGCTTATTGGTATTTTGTATTTTAGTTTCTACCTTACATGGACCAATTTTTCATGACTTTGCCGTATTGGCCATTATTTGCAGTTAATTTCTGTATGTCGATCCTTCATCTGGCCACCTCGCCCGCTGACATTTCTCTTTCAGTGAAAGAGAAATTCATTTCTCAGGTGTCAGTTGGCTGAGATTTTCTAGCGGTGCCTGGAGTACCTCCGTGCTGGCGGCTGCATTCCTGCTCAGAGCCCGCTTTTCTTTCCTTCACCAGAGTCCTTTTCTGGTTCTTGCGGAAATGCTTAGAGCGTTTCACCATTATTCTGATGTTGACAGAGATTCCTAGTGAATACCGTTTGTCAGATATTCTGACAAGTTACTCCCATGATTTCTATTTCCAGAAATTAGTGCTGAATTTTGTTAGATTTTTTTTCAGTGAGGTTGGGGGTGGGAGCAGCTACATGTGGATCTTCTCCTTTTTAAAAAATTTAGTGAATTTTCTAATTTTGCAAACTCTTGGCATTGTTGGAGTAAACGCTTCATAGACACGATAGATTGATCCTTTTAATGCACTTCTGTGTTTGATTTGATAATATTTTAGTATTTTTATGTCTCTGAGATGTAACTTTTTATTTAAGCTGTCCCATTTTGTTTTGATGTTAGGATTACATTAGCCTTATAGAATGAGTTTAGAAAGTTTACCTCTTTTTTTATGCTCTGGAAACATTTATATATCACCAGAATTATTTGTTCCTTAAAGGTTTGTTAGGAATAACTAGGCAAACCATCATCTTAGCAGGTCCTTTCCAATCCCTTCTAATCAGGGTCTCTGCTTCTTCTTGACAACATTTTACCATTTCATATTTTCTATATCTTATATTGCATTTTTCATTAAAATAATTGTTTCATCTAGGTTTTCAAGTTTATGACATACGGTTGAAGGTATTACTTGTTATCTCCTTGATGACTACGGTTATGGGACCCTCTCCTTTCTAGTGTTATTTATTGTATATTGTCTCTTGTTTCTTAAATTGGGTTGTCAAATACTAGTCTATTTAACTGGTCTTTTCAAAATGCATGTGTCTTGTTTTATTGATCAAATCTGTTATTATTTTCATTTTATTGATTTCTTCCATTATCAATATAACTTTCTTCTTTCTTTGAGTTCATTGTATTGTTTTTTCACATTATTTATTTATTTGTTCATTTTCCCTCCTGCCTTATGGAGGCTTATAACTGACAAATAAAATTGTATGTGTTTTAAAGTGTACAACCTGACAGTTTGGCATATTCATACTTTGTGACGTGAGTACCCACGATCAGGCTAATTAACAACTCCATCACCTCACATTGTTTCCTTTGTGTGTGGTAAGAATGCTTAATACCTACTCTCTAAGCAAACTAACACAACACTGTTCAATCAACTGTACTCCAACATAAAATAAAAATTTTAAAATAAGTAAATAAAATAAAAATTTTAAAATCTGCTAAGCAATTTCAAGGATACAATACAGTATGAACTATAATCACTGTGTTGTCATTAGATCCCCAGAACTTATTCATCTTATAACTGAAGGCTTGTGCCCTTTGACCAGCATCTGCCCACCTCCCCAACTCCGAACCCCTGGTAGCCATCATTCTACTCTCTGTTTCTATGAGTTCAACTTTTCTTTTCAATTTTAGATTCCACATGTGAGTAAGATCATACAGTATTTGTCTTTGTCTGTCTTCTTTCACTCAGCACGATGTTCTCTAGGGTCATCCCTGTTGTTGCTAATGGCAGGGTCTGCTTTTTTGTCGTGGCTGAATAATATTTCATTACATTATATCTGACACCTTCTTTATCCATTCATATGACGACAGGCACTTAGGCTGTTTCCATATCTTCACTACTGTGAATAAAGCTGCAATGAACATGGAGGTGCAGATATCTTTTTGAGATACTGGCTTCATTTCCTTCACATATATGCCCAGGAGTGGAATTGCTGGATCATATGGTAGTTCTATTTTTTAATTTTTTGAGGAAACTCCATATTGTTTTCCATAAGGGCTGTACCAGTTTACATTCCCACCAACAGTACACAAGGATTCCCTTTACTCCACACCCAAGCTACCATTTATCATTTGTATTTTTGAGAATAGCCATCCTAACAGGTGTGAGGTTGTATCTCATTGTGGTTTTAATTTGCATTTCCTGGATGATTAGTGATGTCGAGTACCTTTTCCCGGATGATTTCCCAGATGATTAATGACGTCAATGTACCTGTTGGACATTTCTGTGTCTTCATTGGGAAAATGCCCAATTGAGGTCCTTTGCCCATTTTAAAATTAGGTTATTTGTCTTTTGCTATTGAGCTGTAGGATTTCCTTGTGTATTTCCTTATCATATATAGGGTTTGCAAATATAGTCTCCCATTCTTTAGATTGCCTTTTCATTTTGTTGTTTATTTCCCTTGCTGTGCAAAAACTTTTTAGTTTGGTGTAGTCCCATTTGTTTATTTTTACTTTTGTTTCCTGTGATTTTGGTGTCATATCTAAAAAATTATTACCAAGACCAATGTCAAGGAGTTATGCACTCTCTGTGTTCTTTTAGTAGTTACTCTAGACTTTTCACCTACATACCTAGCAAGTCCTGAAATTAACTTTTTTGCCCTCCTCCCCAACAATATAAAGATCAATTTATATACATTGTTGTCCGGTATTTCAGTATTATTTTTCCTCACAAATCAGACATTACCATGATTGTTTTATAGAGCCAGTATTTGTTTACTGTCTTTGCTTATCACACTCCTGCATCTCAGACGTTCTCTTTGGGATTTTTTTTCCTTCCTTAAATTCTGACTTTAGGGATTTCCTTTAATGAGAATATGTAAGTGGTTTGCTCTTTCCAGTTGAGTCTAAGAATACTGAAAGTACATTTGACTCTCAATTTCATAAGGCAGTTACTCAGGGCAGAGAATTCTAGAGTGGCAGATTTTGCTCTCAACTCCTGGAGACAGGCTTCCTGACTTTTGTTTTTCTTTTTTTTTTTTTTTTGCGATACGCGGGCCTCTCACTGTTGTGGCCTCTCCTGCCGCGGAGCACAGGCTCCGGACGCGCAGGCTCAGCGGTCATGGCTCACGGGCCCAGCCGCTCCGCGGCATGTGGGATCCTTCCGGACCAGGGCACAAACCCGCGTCCCCTGCATCGGCAGGCGGACTCTCAACCGCTGCGCCACCAGGGACAGGCTTCCTGACTTTTGGCTTCTCTTGCTGCTGCACAGACATCAATCCTGTGTCTAACTGCCCTTCCTCTGTGGTGATCTATCTTTCCCTTCTGGCAGCTTTTAAGGTCTTTTTTTCTTTTGAATTCTGCAAGTTTACTTTTGTCTGTCCAGTTTTGTTTTCTAATTTTTCTTAGGATCCACCTAGCTTCATTGATCTGAATATTGGTAGCTTTGAACAGAATTAAAAATAGTTAATATCTATTATCTTTTCTAATTTATCTCATCCCTGTTCTCCTTGTTATAGCCATCTGGACCTCCAGTTACGTACGCATCATAATTCTCATTCTATTCTTCATTCTCTTCATCTCACTACGAAGTATATTTTCTTTCTTTGTCTCTACACATTACACTCTTTGGCTCTATCTTCCAAGTAATGAATTCTCTCTACAGTAATATCTAATCTATTTATTCTGTACATTAATTTCTAATTTCACTAACATTTTTCATTTCTAAAACTTCTACTTGGTTATTTAAAATTTTTCCTTGTTCTTTGATCCTCTTATTGAGATTCTTTTATTTTCAAATCATTTTAAACAGTTATTTTATAATGTTTGTGTGATATTGCTAATCTCTGAAGTCTTTGAGGATTTTATTTTGCTGTCTGTAATTCTCAGTTCTGGTACCTTGTTTCCTTCTCATTTTATTTATTTATTTACTTACTTACTTCTTTTTACTGTGGGACAGCTAATCTGTTTGGAATTTTACCTGTAGAAATTCTTGAGGCCTCAGTTGAAGGTGAGCTCCTCCATTGAGGAGTTGCTTTTTCCTCTGCCAACACGCTCACAACCTGGAAACCAAGTAAAATTAACATCCCAGCTTGTGGGTTTTCAAACCATGCAACTAGGAGAAATTCACACCACAAACACACATGAAAGCTGGCTTGTGTTTTCAAATCTCCCCCCTTCACACAGCACCAAGGTGAAGAAAGACAACTTTCCCTGTTGTCCTGTTCTGCAGGGCAAATTTATTTCTCATTCTAGCTTTTTGAGAACGGACTACTGGCTTTCCCACTGGGCTGGGTTCTGGGCCACAGCGAGACCTGAGAAAGGTCGGGGAGTTCTGCCCCAGAATGTGTTCCCCCTGCACCTTGGGTCCCACACAGCCCTCTGGGAAGAAGCCAGGACTCCAGGGTTTGGCCTAAGGGGAAAGACGTTTTTCTCACTGGCAAGGATTTCTGCTTTCTTTTAGGTTTTGGCCTCTGTGGATTTTTTTTTCAATCTCATGCCATCTCAGCAATGCATTTAATAAATATTTTTTTAACATATTAATCACTTCAATCTGAGGGTGTTCAGGATATCTAGCCTGCCGTATTGCTGGTGATAGAAGCCTTTTATCAAATCCCTCTGCCCAGTAAACATTGAGTTACTGGAGACCAGGAACCATGACTGACACATTTTTCTATCCTGGGACCTGCCACCATTGCTGTATGCACAGAAGTGTTATTTGAATGAATACCAAAGACAGTCATTTCAAGTTCAAGTAATTGGCTTGAAATTCTAAGTACCATCAAGGCAGTTTTTCTCCTGAAAACTTTTTTTTTTTTCGGCCGTGCCTCGTGGCTTATGGGATCTTAGTTCCCCGACCAGGGATCAAACCTGGGTCCCCCGCAGTGAAAGCGCTGAGTCCCACTGGACCGCCAGGGAACTCCCCCTGAAAACTCTTAAGGCTGTAACTAAACACCACAATATGGATTAGAGAATTCCTTGGGAAGTTGGCTATCCACACGAATGTTCTCTTTTAATCAAATTAACTGGGAAGTTGCCCAATTGTATTTTAATTTGGGTCACATGAGTTCGATACAATAGGCCAGCAGAGGGGTCTGTGTTGCAGACAAATTGCACAATTATGGGGATCAGGTTGCAAAGGTTTAGAAAAATATTTTCAGCATAAAATTTTGCAGCTTCTGCTGCTTTCCAATGACGTTTCACATTCCCTCGCTGGTATCGATGTTTGCCAAGATCACTGGATTATCTCACTGCCCCCTCCTTCCTCACTCAGGATGCATCTTCTCAGTCAGCTTCTTGGGGTGCGTGGCCCATGCACTGTGGTGAACACAGGCTGCAAAGAAGGCGTGTTCCTGCCTCTGTGTCCTCCCAGTCAGAGACTCACGCTAATCAATGCAATGGAGTAAGAGATAAACCACAGTAGAAGCAGCATCGGGCAGGCAGTAGCACAGAGGGTGAGGCACTGTTTTGGAGCAGCTGGGACCGTTTTCCTGGAGAGGAGGCTGCTGGGTGGAGAACAGAATGGAGGAGAAGGTAAGGGGTGTGGGTCAGGGGCAGGAAGCAGTATGTGACCCTGTCGCCCGGGGTCGGAGTCCCAGGCTGCCCTCCTGTTATGGGCAAAGCTTCATAAAGCCCCTGCGGGCTCAGATTTTAATGCCTCCACCCACCCCGCCCAAGACTCTCAATGTTTATTGCTGCCGGCACTGTGCTCACCGGCCCTTCCAAGGTGACCCCTGACCAGATGGCCTTGCTCCCCGTCCCCACTCTTCCGAGGTGACGCCCCCAATGCCTTTGCCTCACCTCTGCCTCCCTCCCTCCCTCTCTTTCTTAATGTTCTACAGGATTTTCATTTGTTCTTTACCATAGCTCTCTTCCTATAGGAACTAAGTTGAAGTTTAACTTTTTTTTTTTTTTTTTTTGCCGTGCTGCATAGCACGCAGGATCTTAGTTCCCTGACCTGGGATAGAACCTGTGCCCCCTGCAGTGGACGCGCGGAGTCCTAACCACTGGACCGCCAGGGAAGTCCCTGAAATTTAACATTTTAACTAAATGCAAACTTGAAGCGCCATGGTCTCGATTTAGAGACGTGAGTGATAACATCGAATACAAACCAAGAGAAAACACAGCCGGAATAGCCAGAACACAACGCCTGTCCCTCAGGAGCACCTTCTCATGTGGTTATTTATTCTTCCTCTTTCTTCAACGGGCATTTCTTGCATTCTGAATTGAAATACAGGCTGAATATATTTTTTATTAATTCCTTTACTAGTTCAGTCAACTCCAAAGTGCATTGTGACCCCCAGGAGCTGCCCAAAATTGTAGCATACTTATAATTTATTTTATGTTATCCTTTAAAATTTTCTAGTTTTAGGGACTTCCCTGGCGGTCCAGTGGTTAGGACTCTGAGCTCTCACTGCTGAGGGCCCGGATTCAATCCCTGGTCGGGGAACTAAGATCCCGCAAGCCACGTGGCTCGGCCACAAAAAAAAAAAAAAAAAAAAATTATCTTTTTTGGGGCTTCCCTGGTGGCGCAGTGGTTGAGAGCCCGCCTGCCGATGCAGGGTACGCGGGTTCGTGCCCCGGTCCGGGAAGATCCCACATGCCGCGGAGCGGCTGGGCCCGTAAGCCGTGGCCGCTGAGCCTGCGCGTCCGGAGCCTGCGCTCCGCAACGGGAGAGGCCACAGCAGTGAGAGGCCCGCGTACCGCAAAAAAAAAAATTCTATTTTTATGTTTTATAATATATATTAGCATGTTTCACGTAACTTATAGATATGCATAGACTGAGGTGCATGCTCCAGCATCATTTGTTAATGGGGTGAGCAATGAAGACAATTTGGAGAACAGTGGTTTAATGCTTTTCTCAAGCAAAATGCTTCTGGTTTTAAAGCATATTCTCCCAGGCTTCCTCATCTACTGCGAGTTCTGCTACCATGAGATTTAAAGAGTGGAACATCTAAGTGATAAGAGTCTTGCTGTCTTTCTGAATTTGTTTTCCACCGCCAAGAACTTCTGAGCTGCTTTGTAAAGATGGAGGTTCCTGGCAGGTGGCGAGGGAGATGCCCCAAGAAAAGTATGAATTGGCAGCTCCTCCGTCAAATCACATTAGAGAAGCTCAGACTGGGGTGGGCTCCAAGTGGCTTTCCTGCCCCCCAGACCTTAGGGCTGAAGCTTCTCTGTTTTGCTGCTTCGTTCTGCCTCATTTGAAAACCTCATAAATGCCTATACTATCGGTTCATAGACTCAGAGGTTTTAAAATCCCACCTCTACTTAAAAAAAAAAAAATGAAATTCTGTTCTTCTTTGCCAGTTCAGTGAGAAATACACGACCACATTTGACACGTTTGATTTCAAGCTTGATTTCTTCTTTTGTTGTTTTTTTAAAATTTAAATTAACTGTTTTCTTTTTAAAAACCTTTGTGTCTTTTAAGCCTGATTTCTGTATTTTGCATACTTGCTTCATGATTCAAAATTAATATCACGGCCCCTGCTGTTATATTCTAGTGTTGGTAATCTAGGTTTTTCATTCTATTTAAAGAGTAATGTGATTGTGTGTGATAAAGTATCTTCTCAAGTTCCAGAAAGGGTTAATGAGATTCTCTTCATCATTTTAAAATGTACTTAAAACAGAGATGTCTGCTTAAGGCCGTCTCCCTGCTGTTCCATGGAAAAGACATTTTGGAATCTAGACCCTTTGATAATTTGTGGTTTAAGATTTGTATCAAATGAGGAAAATGTAGTTCCTTAGTCCAGGTGCCTTTCGAACACAGGTCATTCCTAAGTAAGTTTTTTGGTCTTTCAAACATAGCTTGAATGTTGCCAGGTTTTATCTGACGAGTAATCAAGTGTGGCCCTGAAGGCCCTAGGCATAGACCCTAAGGCACGTGTGACCCCTCGGTGCCCCTGCCCCCTTGCCCCGCCTCCCTGGTCCCCACCCACCCCCTTGCAGACATCTAGGGGGACCAGCACACCTCTGGGAATCTCTCCTCCTACCGTCTTGCTGGGTCCTTCTTCAGTGAAGTTGGTGCAGTTTTCAGTCAACCAACAGATGCTCACCAGACCCAGACATAGGGGCCCAACCCTTGGGTAAGAGTGAGTTCTCCGACAGTGGGGCTCCAGCCAAGGAAAAGCTGACTCAGCAGCAGCATAACTGGCCAGACTGCGAGTCCTCCAGCAGACCCACCAGGAGGTGGGCTTCCGGGCAGTCGCCTTTCTGCAAAGAATCGCAGCATGGTGTCCGAGACAGCCCGGCGGGGTTCCTCACCAGAGACTTGGCGTTTTCATCTGAAAATGGGGAGAGTGGATACTATCACCTGCCCCGCTTAATCTGATGGGGTTATTGTGAAAACCAAATAAAGAAATGGGAGCAAATACCTGCACTTTGTAAGTTGCAAAGCTTATCCGCTCAAGTTATTGCTCCGCGTCTAGGTGGACTCCTCTCCCAGCCCCTCCCTGTCAACCCAATGCTGGCTGGCTTGGGTGGCACCTCATCTTGGGTGTTTATGAAGCCGACCTACCCAGGGCTCTCACCTCCTTACTCTCTCCTAGTTTTTCCCGACGCCCCGAGCAGGGACCTCCAGGTTCCTGGTCACCATGTGGTTTCCACCCACACCTCCCAGCAGTGCACTCCCTCGTCCCTCCCAGCCCTCCCCTCTCTCCCCCATGAAAAAACTCATCATTCTCAATATCTTTTCCTTATGGTCTTACTTTCAGATTTTTCATCCAAAGAGCTCATTTAGATGCAATGGATTTCTAGATCAGTGAGGAGACACCTTTGAACTTGGGGGAGAGGATCTGACCTTTCAGTGACCTCCAGATGACCCTGCATCGGCTGCATTAGCCCTTGGATTTCAAGTGTCCCCTGGATCCACAGTTAGCAAAATCCTGTGTAGCCAGAATCCTATTTAGGATTTAGTTTGCTAAATCCTGGTTTGCTAAATCCTTCGCTAGAATTCTATTTTAACGAGCTCCAAGAAACTTCCCAGGTACTTCTCTGAAGGCACCCTCCTCTGAGGGGGGCGGGAGGTGGTAAGGGGGTGTAATCGGCAGACAGGGCGAGTGCCTTGTGTGCGAGACCTGTAGGGTGCGCTTCCTGACTGTCCCACAGCATCACTTCCAAACACAGTCTCAAGGAAATAATCAGACGTGTCTGGAAAAATTGACATAGGAAGATATACATGGCAGATTTAGTTGTAATTTAGGTTACTATTTATAATTATTTTAGATAAAAGTTATAAACAACCGAATTATTTAGTAATAGGAAAATGATGTAAATATGTATGCTTGGCTGGATAGTGGGAACACAGTGCAGCCATTGAGAATTTCTGTTTGGAGAACACTTAAAGGATGAAAAAAATGACAAAACATTATATAAACATTTTTGTTCCAAGATGAAACTTTCTGTTTGTGTGTCTTTCTCTCCTTTCTCCTGAAGACCAGTTTAAATGACCAAAGAAACATGAAAATAAAATTTTAACTATCGTACGTACAAGTGACCCTAAAGCAAAAAAACGTGTGAGAGCTTAACCTCCCCCCTCCCACCTTGAGGGTGGACAGGACTTAGCCACTTGCTTCCACACAACAGAGTCTGGAAACGGGACAAAGGTAACTTCACAGTGAAGACGTCCTATACCCCAGTATGACATGGGGAGAAAGAAGGCGCCTTCCATATTCTTCCAGAAAACCCATAACCCTCGTCTAAACACAATGAAAACAGAGAAACCCACGCTAAGGGACACTCTACAAATTCCTGTCACCAAACTGCTCACCAAACTGTCAAGATCGCAAGAGACAAAGGAAGACTGCAGACCTGCACAGACCAGAGGACACCTAGGGGCTATGGTGACCAGATGGCAGTGTGGGGTCCTGGACCGGATCCTGACACAGAAAAAGGTTGTTCACAGAAAAACTGGTGAGATCCAAATGAAACCTAGAACTTAGTTAACAGTAAGGTACCAACATTAAGCTCCTAATTTTGACAAATGTACCATAGTTATGTTAGAGAAACTGGGGGAGGGGTATATGGGACTCGCCTATCTTTGCAACTCTTTCTGCGAATCTAAAATTATTCCAGGAGTTCCCTGGTGGTGCAGTGGTTAAGAATCCGTCTGTCAATGCAGGGGTCACCGGTTCGAGCCCTGGTCCGGGAAGATCCCACATACCGTGGAGCAACTAAGCCCGTGCGCCACAGCTACTGAGCCTGCGCTCTAGAGCCCGCGAGTCACAACCACTGAGCCCGTGTGCCGTAACTACCGAAGCCCGTGCGTCTAGAGCCTGTGCTCCACAACAAGGAAGCCATCGCAATGAGAAGCCCACGCACCGCAATGAAGAGTAGCCCCCGCTCTCTGCAACTAGAGAAAGCCTGCATGCAGCAGTGAAGGCCCAATGCAGCCAAAAAAATTAATTAATTAATTAATTAAAGTAAATAAAAATATTTTCCAAAATAATAAATTGCTTAAAAATGTAAATCTTAATTTAAGACAACATTGAATTCATTTTATTTATTTATTGTTTTAAAAAATTTGTTTGGCCAAGCCGCGGCTTGTGGTATCTTAGTTCCCCAACCAGGGATCGAACCTGGGTCGCCTGCAGTGAAAGTGCTGAGTCCTAACCTCTGGACCACCAGGGCATTCCCAAACATTGAATTCAGAATAAAAAGAATTACACAAGTTAAAGTGTGGTGCTTTATAATTATAATGGGAGCAATATCTGATGAAGATATAACAGTTGTCAATAAAGCAAAAACACAGCATCTCCCTTGCCCTTCTCCTGGGTCAGTGGCAAGGATCGGCTGGTGTGACTAGTGCATTTGGTGACGCTGGGGGCTGAGAATTCAGTGGCTCAACCAGCAAGTTTGGCAGGACTGGGCTGGGGAGGGCGTCTGTGTGGTTGGCCCGGCAGTCTTGATGCCAAATACGTGGTCTGAATGGCCAGAAGTTTTGCCTTATAGGCAACTGAGCAAATAGGTAAATGCATTGTGGATAAGCAGAGCCATGTTCCAAACACTTGGAAGATTACGAATATGGAAAGGGGGAAGCTTGAATGATCTCTGTTGTATTGAATTAGAATTAGTCATGTCCATAGGAACTCACGGCCTCTAATATGTATCGATAGGGAAATCGATACAGATGTGCGTGTTCATGCATATATGTTTCCTAGTTCTGCCCACTAAAGGGCTTAGAAGCAATGGCAGTCCAGTGGCAATGAGCACACACAGCACCCAGATCTTGGTTTCTAATACCATTGTCCACTGAAAGGAACTGGGGCTTCCAGAAAAATGGCTGATTCCAGCCTGCACAGGGAAAATACAGCTGAGCCTGGAATGCCTTGGGTCAGAAAGTAAGAAAGATGTTGGGAACGCGTCAAAACAACACAGGAGCCATCTTGAAGGAGCTTCTGTGGGCCAAGTCCAAGCATCAAAATAAATAAGGATCATAAGAGATTATGACCCACTGAATAGTAAGAATCCATGGATCCCTTCTGACATAAATAAATAAATGAGTAAGTATATAAATAAATGTCAACCAGTAGAAGTAGAATGAGTGATGGAATTAGAAAATCAACATTTGGCATTCGTCGTGGTAATACTTCAGGCAAGATTCATCACTGACGTGGAAGAGGATAGATACATCATTTCAGAGTATCTACCCCCAAGCTGTTACCTTCACAGCAGAGCAGCCTGGCAACCTCTTAACCAAGGGATGGAAGTTAATTTCACTAGCAATGAGACAAATTGACACAGGCAACCCTGAAGAGCAGCATTAGTGAAGTAGGTCTAATTGCTATATATCAAACTTTGCATCTTGAAACGAAATACACCTTCCTTTTTAGTGTCTAGTGCTTGTGTTATATATTAGTTATATATTAGTCCACAAAGAAAACGCCAGTAGAATAAGTATAGTTGATGATTGTTTATTTCTGTGAACAGATGCAGTTTTGAATAAATGGGTTTTAATATCAGTGCTATCAACCAATTTGGGCCCCTTAAGCTGGTGGGCTACAAGCATTTTTTAGCTTCAGAGTATTTTGTCTCTGAAATAATGCAGAGATGGGCAGCCCTGTGTTTATCCAAAAGCCACTTTCTTTCAAGTGCTGTTCAGATGTCCAGGGGCGCACAGTGTCAGATTGCTCGCAGAAGATGCCTCATTACATTCCATGCCCTTGTGCTGGCTAAGTGGAGGGTCATTAGTTTTCATTTTCACTTGTGTGTTGGTGTTTCTTTTGTGAATGTCGTGAGTGTTTTAAAAGTGTATTTGCTGGTTCTTCTTAACATTTAAAAAATACAGTATCTATAATATTTTTATAAAAGGTAAACGTCTACTTTGTCATTTTCTATTTTTAGTTGCCTACAAAATATTACTAATTAATATATATGTTACTTTTATAATGAGAAACAATAATTATGTTTTTAAGTCATTTTCTTAACCTTCTGTAAGTTCGTCCATTACAAGGTGAGGCTGCAGGAACCTTGAGGGATGGGGGTTGGGATGATTTGAACAGTAAGTTCAGTGAGTGAGAAGGTTATTCTTGTCGATGGTAGAGGGAGGGGCCGTCTTTTCGACCCTTAGAGGCCAGACTCCTCCACAGCCATGGTCCTCGCAGCTTCTGAAGGACGTGTTGCTTGCTCTCCACCGGGAGGGATGCTCTCAGGTGAGTCTGAGAGCCGGCGGGAGGCCTCAGATCTGTGATCGAATATTGCCTGTTCCAGGCTTTCAAAATGGGTTAAGAATCAATTGAGAGTTACTCTTATGGGAAAAGGTTAATAGAAATTTTAATGAAAAATTTGACTTTGACGGGATTGGAACTCAGTGGCTTTGAAGTTTGAAACAAAGCCTTTTCCCGTAAGACTGTGGAGTCTCAGGTCAGTTGCTGTCCAAACTGTCACGTGAGAAAGCGCCCCAGGAGGCACCAGGTTGGTCCCTGGATGCCGGCAATCATACTGAGCACGACGGGGTTGGGGGCAGGGGATTAAGGGCTGTGTGCCCTGGAAACCAGAGGACACTTCGTACACGGTCATATCCGGAGACTTCCCAAAGGTCGGCTCCATAGGAGAATTTCCCAAACGCTGGACTCAGCATCACAGCCCAGCCGGGCTCCATGCCGCCGCATCAATGCCCTTCCTTCCGGAAGTGCTCTTTTCTGCTCACATCTCCCTGCCTGGGGGCCTGGACAGCAGCCCACAGCCCCGTGGGGACAGCACAGCCTCCTCCGGCCGCTGGGGCCTCGTCAGCCCCACGCGCCCGCCTGCAGAGCCGGGGCTCTGCCACACCCTGGTGGGCCTCCCATCGCTGGAGAGAAACACACAGCTGATTCCTTTTTTGCATGACCCCAATTTCAGCATCCCCCTGCCACTTTGCAGTTGCCTCCCTCTAGGATGTCCTGGGAGAAAGGAGGGCTCTCACCCCACCTGAGTCAGCACTGTCAGCCACAGCTGCCTCTGCTGTGCCATGCACACGCCGTGTCCTCACCCGACGGGCCTGCGCACCCCTGCGCATCTCACCCTGCCTCAGCATCTGGTCTCACCCCCACCTGCGTGGGCCCTCTCCCCCACACCTTGCTGACGAGTCCTGAATTACAGGCTGCAGAACTTGGGGGCTTCTTGCTTTAGAGAACCAGGCGGTGATGCTGGCGGCGGCACAGGAGGGTCCACGTGTGCTCTGGGCGGGTCAGCCTCCCAGGCTTGGCCTGTGTCCGGGAGGCAAGCTGCCTGGAGGGAACCAGGAGTCTTGGTTGACCTGAGGGCTCAGAGGGGTTCAGGGGCTTAGAACAGGAGCAAGGAAAGGTGAGAGGCACTAAGCACAAAGGTACAGGGGCCCAGCGGGGCCTTCGGTGGTGGGGCCTCAGCAGAGCACAGAACACTGACCTCTGCTTGGAAGCTAACTCCCCGGGGGTGCACAGGGAGTGAGGTGCTGCTGAGACAGAGAGGCTCGGGGAAAGGCCGCTTGTGGAAGCCTCCTGAGCCTGGTCTGCCCACACCAAGGTGGTGGGGAAATGAGAGGTGTGGACGATGCTGTGTTGCCCCTGGACCTGCAGGCGGTGGTGGGCAGCCACTGCTGGGGACGGTCCTTTTCCCTGGGCACTGGGTTAGTTGCGGACACTTGGGGAGGAGCCAAGGAGGGGATTCAGGGGGAGAGGGACTTTTTAAAAAAATTTATTTAAATTTAGTTTTGGCTGTGTTGGGTCTTCGTTGCTGTGTGCGGGTTTTCTCTAGTTGCAGCGAGCAGGGGCTACTCTTCATTGTGGTGCGCAGGCTTCTCATTGTGGTGACTTCTCTTGTTGCAGAGCACAGGCTCTAGGCGCGCGGGCTTCAGTAGTTGTGGCTCGCGGGCTTAGTTGCTCCATGGCATGTGGGATCTTCCTGGACCAGGGCTTGAACTCGTGTCCCCTGCATTGGCAGGTGGATTCCTAACCACTGCACCACCAGGAAAGTCCGTACTATTTGATTTCAAACACTAAAATATTTTATAGGCAAGTCTATTCTTTTCACTTTTACCCCAACATTTCTTTATTTATTTCATACAAGTCTTTGATTTTTAACTCTTTATTAAAAAGTGCCTATTTTCTATTTCTGCGTATGTCAAAATATACTTTTCCTTCCTTTGACCTGGGCTTACTTTCTCCATTTATATTTAACTAAATTTGATCTCTTTCTCTCCTCTAATAAGATACATTTGTCTCAGTTTAAAATTGCCAATTCAATTTTTTTTTTCTGATATTTTTTCTTTCACATCTTCCTCTGTAGGAAGTTTTTGTTTTTTACCTGTGTCTTCTTAGGATTCTATCTCTTTGGAGAAAGAGCCCTTTTGAGGTGCTTGTTTCAGTCCCCCCTTCACAGTTGAGGGGTTCTTTCATGGTGGTTAAGAGGGTGGGATTTAGAATTCTTCAGCCCTGCTCCCAGAGCACATGAGGGGATGGGGGCAGAGGGGCCGTGTGCTGGGCGTGGTGGTGAGATGTGCAGTCTCTGAGTGGAAATCGGGGTTATGAGTCCCCAGGGTACCCCAGACCAAGACAGCCCTGCAGTCATGAAGAGGACGTGCTCTTAGAATAGATGCAACTGTGAGATTCAGAAATCAGGTTTGGAGTTATTGTAGAAAATTCTTCAGAATACTTCTTAACATCAAAATGCGGTAGACACCCAAATTACATCTGGAACTGGAGGTGGGTACAGCAGAAGATAGTGGTCCACAGCTCCAATCGGCACGTTTTTAAAGACTGAAATATCCAGCACTCAGATAAAGAGGCCCTTTCCAAAAAAGGTAAGTTGGTTTAAAATTTTCCCTAGAAAAACTTAGGTATACATTTCAAAAGCCAAAAACTACGCTCATCACTTCACTCAGCAGCTCCGTATCAGACATTTATCTCAATAATAATAACAGCCAGTGTTTATGGAGGCCTGTGAGCGCTGTTGGGATTGCTTTACGTGTATTTGTTAATTTAATTGAAAAGAAACACCGTGAGGTAGAAATTTTTATTACCCCCATTTCCTGGTGAGGAAACAGAAGCCCAGAGCAGCCGGGCACTGGAAAGAAGTAACGGGTCAGGGTGCCCGAACATGATGGAGTGTGGAAAGTGGGAAACTTCTGAGGCTCCAGCGTCACGTGTCTGTGGGTGGGACCGCAGTGAGTGGGAGTCACTTCCTCCTGGCTGTGCGCCAGCGCCTGACGGGTGGGCACATGAGCAGAAGCTGTGGCCGGCCTAGCCGTGTGTCCTTGGCCTGTAATGAAATGCAGACTCCCTGTCAGACGTGGTCCATGAAGTGCTTTCTGGTTCTCGTGGTTGAATCAGAGACAACATTTATACACTGAAGATTTTCCCTAGGGGATTCGTGAATTCAGTTGTCACCGAATGGGGATGTTCTTTTGTTTTTGTTTGCTTTTCATTTAAAACCTTGCTCCGAAGTGTTAGTTTTCTGCCGCCAGCTCTAATTTTACAAAAAAGATTTACTGGTTTGCAGCAAAATTTTGGATCTTCAGTTAACTGACTGGCCCAAGGCCGCCAGTTCCTAGCAGAGGCTGAGGAATAGACATCCGGGATCTGATTCTGAGTGTCATGCTTTATTCACTGAGGAGTGAGCTCTATTTTAAAAAGGTGTTTTTCTTTAATAGCACTTTAAAGTGCATATTTGCCCTGAGGACAACAGAGAGTTAAAGCTTAACGAGCCGTTCAGCTCCGGCATAATAACAGGGAGAATTTCAGAAAGAAACCAGCCATCATGCATGTTCTGGGTTTGCTTCCGCCTCCGTTGTTAGTCTGAGGACAGTGTCTGCCTTCTGCTCCCAGATTCCCAGCTCAGGGCACCTGTCAGTGTCAAGCGGTGACTCTTC
Organism: Grampus griseus; assembly: GCF_964374135.1. Taxonomy (NCBI): domain Eukaryota; kingdom Metazoa; phylum Chordata; class Mammalia; order Artiodactyla; family Delphinidae; genus Grampus; species Grampus griseus. Next base: position 2,498,778 of record NC_139012.1, on the reverse strand, counting down.
AAGGTGCCCCTTGGCCCAGAGACATACCTGGCAACCCTGTTTATTAAGTGGTAGCGTCCAAACAAGTATTTGTATCCTCACAAGCAGGTAATTGTTTGAAAAAATAGTACACATGCATCAAAATTAAAAACAATATTTCAGTCATCCTTCCATAAGAACAATTCCCAGCTAATGGGCGAGCACACCTAGTCGTTACCCCTCAGCTTCTCTGTCCTTGGGGAACCACCACCCTCATTATCGTGGGGCGCTGCCACCCCCATTTCCTGGTCCACGTTGATTTTTGCCTGGTCCTTGCTTCTTAGCACAGCAGCTGAAGGAAACCCAGCTCCACAAAGGCACGGAGCTGCTCTCTGATGTGAAGTTGTGGACTCCTTCAAGCTCGTTGTTCCCCGGAACATTACTGAGTATCCTTGGAGGTATAAAGCATCCCGTGCCGCACTGGGGGTTGTGGTGCCCCCAGGGTTCCTTGGCACACAGCCTGGGAACCACTGGCATAAGCTCAGTTTCAAATTTGCAGCCACTGATTCAGGAAATGTACAGGCGTGAAATCGGCCCCAGGAAGTCTCCTTGTCCGATATTCTGTGACTGTAAAAAATTTGTGTATTTGTGAAAAACACTTCTCAGTGGCAACAGAGGTCAGTCAAAATTCTTCACTCCTTCCTTTGTATGAGCGCACATAATGTGAGTTACTCTTCCAGGCCTTCCTTTTGGGTGAAGAAGGCCAAGTAAGAATGAAAACAATATTCTGAGCGTCTTCTTCCTTTTTCTTCTTTTTTTGGCTGCGCTGCACGGCTTGTGGGATCTTAGTTCCCCAACCAGGGGTTGAACCTGGGCCACAGCAGTGAAAGAGCAGAGTCCTAACCACTGGACGGCCAGGGAATTCCCTATTCTGAGCTTCTTAGCTGCATTTTCCTGTGTCTAGCTGGTCCTGAAAATCATCCTCCAGTTTTCTTCCTTTTCTGAAGATGGCTCAGGCCCAGCGACGGGACCTGACAACTAAACCCCGACAGTGAGAACTGGACAAGACAGGAGGAGTCTAGGACCCCAGGCTGGGCAGTGAGCATGAGAGTGTCCCCTACACTAATGACAGGTCAGTCTTCCCCGAGTTCTCGAGAGCACCGTGACCAAGTTCCTATGCCTGTTGATATGGTGGGAAGTTATCAAGCGGTAAAGGAAATGGACTCTATAGAAAGCCCTATTCATATTTTTCTTGACTGAAAATGCAAATGGGCCCCTGAGGGACTAAAGTTCCCGGAGCTGCAAAGATTTGATCATGTGTAGAAGACGGTCTATGTGAAAAAAAATACCTGAATTCCTCGCCTGGGTTTTATAAAAGGAGATTCAGACAGACAGGGCTCCCTCTCTCATATTCTCACTTGGGGAAAGAATTGATATTATTTAAATGAATGAAGCCTCAACTGGTTATAAATCTCTCTTAATCCATGTCCTTAATTTGAACTTTGTATTATTCACCAGATTTTTTAGCCTTTTTCAATTTTAGAAACCCTTCCTCTAATGGCCCAATGCTCCGTGATCTTGTATAAGTGTTTCTGCCCCCTTCCCCCAAGCTGGGAATTCAGAGCTCACCAGTGTGAGCGAGAAGGAGATTAATCTACGTACACGTGTGGCACATCCCTTCTGCAAGGCACATATTCACGGTGGTGCCCAAATGCGAGATGACGAATGCATTTCCATGAAACCCCATTTAGTACGTGACCCATGATGTTGGCAAAGATGGAGAGGGAAGAAAACATCTCAAGTTAAACCCAAAGGCAATGGCCAATTATATACAAAGGGATTCTCTTTAAACTGTTCTTAAAATGAACTTTTTTTTTTTTTCGGTTTGCAGGCCTCTCACTGTTGTGGCCTCTCCCATTGCTCTGGACGCGCAGGCTCAGCGGCCATGGCTCACGGGCCCAGCCGCTCCGCGGCACGTGGGATCCTCTCGGACCGGGGCACGAACCCGTGTCCCCTGCATGGGCAGGCGGACTCTCAACCACTGCGCCACCAGGGAAGCCCGGAAGTGACCCTCTTTCTGGCTTTCTACATCCCCAAGCAGAAACCAGAATAACATTATAGTTTTGGAATCTGTTCCTGCTCTTGAGTGGATCGTGTAGACTGAACATGAGATCTAGTCATATTTACATGGACGTCGAGTTTATTTATTTTAATGGCTGTACAGCATTCCATGTTATGGTCATGCGACTATTTATCTTTTTTTCTATTACAACTGCGCTTGTATGCATTTCTTTGTGTAAACTCTGAGTGTTGGTTGGAGTAGATCTCAGTGGACTGATTGCTCGGTTTTAGGACAAAAGCATTTTTATTTCACTACCGTCTGCAACTCCCTGCCCAAAGCGGTTCCTCACGTTTATACTCCCACCAGCGGCGTGAAAGTTCTTTCGAACCATGTTCTTGCTAACAGTTAATATGGTCAGGCCCCAAATCGTTTGCTAAAATCTGATGGAATGATATCCTGTCATTTTACTTTTCCATCCCTGATTACTAGTGAGATTAGGCATCTGTTCAGATTTTTATTGGCCTTTCAGAATTTTTCTTTCTACCAGCCTGGGTGCTAAAAAGGTGCCTTTTATACACAGAATATCTCTAGAAAGACATACAAAACATTAATATGGGTGCTGGAGGAGGGGGCTAGGGGCTGGAGTCAGACAGGAGACTCTTTAATGCACCCCTTTCTGATTTTCTTAAAACATCATGTGCATGAACTGCTATTTCAGGGAGTCCATTAGTACTTTAAAACAGCGATAAGTGAGAATCAGACATTCGCACACAGTCCCCTCAGTAAGAAGACGCAGGCTCGGGGAGAGGGTCCTGTCCGTCCCTACAGGAGGAGCGCGTGACCAGCAGAGAACAGAGTCTGTGGAAGCAGATGTAGCAAGAGCCAAGGGCCAGCGTTCAGTGCCTGGGGTGGCGCCCCTCCACCTTCCTCTGAGGCCAGTCCCCTTCTTTTTTCTTCTCATTCTCTCCTTTCTTTCCTTTTCCCTTCTGTTTAGATCTTTTTAGCCTCAAAATAAATCCCAGTCTTTTTTTTTTAAGTAACAACAAACATTTATTGAGCACTTATGTGCCAGGGAGGTTTCTTTTTTTGGCCTCGTACCTTGTGGGATCTCAGATCCCCGACCAGGGATCGAACTCAGGGCATGGCAAAGAAAGCCCAGAATCCCAACCACTGGGCCGCCGGGGAACTCCCAACACATCCCACTGTGATTTAAGCTGGCCTGAGTTCCTGTTGCTCATGGTAAAAGTACTGGACTGTTACATCACACTGGGAGACAGGAGAGTGAGGCCTGGCATCACCAGGCCTGGGTCCCAGCCCCGGCTGTCCACTTCCTAGAGGTGTCACTGTCACCTTTCTGCCTCACTGATGGATAGTATTTCATTGTATGCATCCATCCTCCCATAGATGGGCCTTTGGGTAACTTCCAGGTTTACTATTACAAACAAAGCTATTGTGAACATTTCAGCACATGTCTTTGCTGGGCACGTGTCTATCTGTTGGCTATAAATCAGAAATAGATTCGCTTGTTTTAGGGGAGGCGTTTGTTTAGCTTTGTAGAGACCGCAGTGCACATTCTGAGAGTCGTTTCACCAACCTGGGCTCCACCAGCAGCGCGAGAGTTCCAGCGATCCGTGTTCTCAACAACACTTGGTGTTGTCCCTCTTTTCATGTTGGTGTCGGGCTTACTGCATTTTTAAAGAGTTGCTGGCCTGGAAGTTTACAGCAAGAAAATGTGAGCGATGCTCACCCAGCTCTTGCCCCGGGGATGAGGGTGTCAGGAAAGTGACCGGCAAGAGAGGGGCTTTGCCGGCAGGAATGAGCCTCTGGGAAAATGGCATTTCTAGCCACAAATTAGCAAATCGGCGTCACTGTTTTATGGTCTTGGTTAACGTGACCTTGTCCTGAGGGCTCAGCTGCCCACAGTGAGCGCCTGGCTCATGGGAAGAATCAGTGTTTCCAGAAATCAGAACAGAGGTTGCCTCTGGCGGTGGGATGCATGATGGACCAGGAGGGTGTGTGACGGAAATTTTCTGGTGCTAAGAATGTTGTAGATCTTGTCCTGGTGAGTCTACATGGAAAAAAATCATCGAGCTGTACCCGTAAGATTAGTACACTCTGCGGATTATACTGTGTGTATGTAGACCCCTGTTAAAAAAAAAGAAAGTAACTAAGTTCCTTCTCTTCCTCTATTGGACAAAGGAAGAGCTCTGTCAGCCTGGCCCCTGTGATTTTGACCAAGGAAAGGCAATGTGGCATCAGGACAGAGAGGAGATGGCCTGCCAGCTCTGTCTGGGAGAGGGGACAGGCCTGCATGGAAGGTTCTTCCTCTGAGCCGGTGGGAAACCCAGCTAATGCTAAGGGTCGTCAGAGGACCAGGCGTCGAGGGGAAAATACAAGTCTGTTTTCCCACATGTCAGTAGAAGGAAAAAGTTAAGGAAAAGGTGTTACCTTCAAATTTACAATGCTGGGTTTGCCAGTAGAAGAAAACCTAGTTGCTCAGCCAGACTTAGAAAAATATTATTTGGTCCCTGAGTGAAAACAGATGCTGTTTCCCATTACGCCCTCGGGCATCCACCAGCAGCAAGGCTACGTGCCTGATCAGATGCACGAGACTAGCGAAAACGAAAGGAATTCCCACTTCATCATCTCCACCTTCTTCATCACTTGTCGCATCTGCCTGGTGACAAGTGGGCAGGGAGACTGTTCTCCCACTCAAGTGTATCTCCTTGTGCGGTTTCTCTCGTCCTCCCATCACGGCTGGACACGCAGGGACTGTGCATCCCCACTCACCTCTCCTGGCCCCTCGGAGCGGGATTCCAGGGAAGGACTTTCTTTTTCATCGGGTCTAGGGTTTGGGCTGCTGGTTGACTGATTGCTTCCTCGGCCCCCACTGATTGAATTTTTCCAGCTTTAGAAAGTGGCGTTTGCCTCCTGGCCCAGGCAAACAATAATTTAGGCTGCGAACACAGGTCAGCATATGACAATTGAATCCTTTCAGGCACCTGTGGGGCTTCCTGTGTGGCCAGCCCTTGGCTAAGCTGCAAGCGGGCTGAGTATCTGGCCTCAGCCCGCCCATCGCCCTCGGTTCTCTGTACCTGCCCCCCTTCTTCCTTCCAGGATCTCCTACCTGCAGCCGTGCCAGCTCACGCTGTCATTCACCATCATGTGGACTCGGTCACACCTGCTAAAGGATCTTCAGCCAGGACTGGATTTCTCTGACACCTTAAGCAGCTGCTCCATGGTAAGCCACAGGACAAATAGTACTCGCTCTGTTTTCACAGCCTGAGATATTATTTTGCTTGATTTATGGGGAATGAGACTCAAGGAAGATGTTGGTCTTTTCAGATGTTGCTAAGTGCACGCTGATGCCCTTGGGGTCAGGAGGGAGCTCGGGCCCTGCTCGGCTCTCACAGCCCAGCAGGGTTCACAGGGCCTGGCAGCTGCCGGGACGGAGCAAAGAGGTGAAGGAGGGCAGGGAGTGCATCGGCGCGGGGGACCCCCAACCTGGACTGGCTCTGGGCCGTGCCAGTGGCCCTTTAGTCCCTGCCAGGGCTCAATGCCCAGTGGATCGCTGGCGTCTCTCTGAAGCGACGAGTTCACAAGGCAGCCCACCGGAGCATCACTGCCTAGCAGAACTGGCCACATTCTCTGTCTGCTCTTTGCAGTGTGGTCACCTTTGCCCACTGAGCGCTTGAGATATGGCTCGTGAAATACATTTTAATTTCATTTACCTTCCATTAATTTGCTGTTTTATTTAAATAACCACGTGTGGTTCTAGCTACTACATTGGACAGCACGGCTTTGGCAAGTGAGGAGAAAATCATCCGGACATCTACTGATATTTATTTTCATCTAACACAGAAACTAACTTCGCCAGCACCTAATATTCAGAGCGGCCCTGGGGCTCTCGCTTAGTTGGCCTCTGGGGGGGTCACTGCCGCAAGCTGTGCGGGGACCTGGCCGGGAGGTCCCAGTCAGAGGGTGACCGTGGCGCCTTAGTGGCTTGTTCAGAATCTCATAAGTAGCCTAGGTGTGTGCCTCTTTTACTGGATTTGCAAATTATCTGGTTTTAAGAAAAACTAATCATTACAAAGTGGAACCTTGATTTAGAAAGGGTCCTGTGCAGAATCACAGGTTGACGGTCACATTGATGAAACAGATAGGACAGAGGGGACACTTTTTTTAAAAAAATTATTTATTTATTTAGCTTGACTGTGCTGGGTCTTAGTTGCGGCACACAGGCTTCTCAGTTGCGGCATGCATGCAGGATCTAGTTCCCCGACCAGGGATCGAACACGGGCCCCCTGCATTGGGAGCACGGAGTCTTACGCACTGGACCACCAGGGAAGTCCCCAGAGGGGACACATCTGCTCCAGCACGGCATGGTGTGTGGAGGCCTCTGCAGGTCTAACTGGATCCCTGCTCCTGTCTGACAAGGCCACAGGATTCAGAGCGACCAAGACTGTGAGTCACAGATTTACCTTCCCCATCATCCAGGATAACCCTCCCCGAACTGTAAGTCGTGTCTTAAAATATTGGCTAATAATAGTATAAAGTCACCGAGATGAGAGAGACACTAGGGAATCAAACACATGAAAATGAAGACAATTTCTTTTTTTTTTTCTTTACCGTTTTAAAGATCCTAAATATAATATATTATAAAATTTCACTAAATGTTTGAAAAATTTGCAGAAGCCTCTTTGGAGCTTGCAAATTTAGCAGCAATTTTAGTCAAACACCATGGAGGAAGTACTTCCATCTGTGGTTCAAAGAGCCGAAATACAAAGCAAGTAATGGGGCAGCAGCGCAGAAACGCATGCCTTTGCCCCGGGCGCTGTGGGAGCGAGTGGGAAGCATCCCGAGACTGAAAGGAAGTGGGTTAGAGCGCGGTACACAGCGAGGGGGGATCTCCTATCCAGGCAGATAAAAGCATAGAGGCTCCTTTTTAGCGTCTTATTTTAAAATGATTTCAGATTTACAGAAAATTTGTAAAACTAGTACAGAGAGCTCCCCTATACCCTTCACCTAGTTCCCCTGATGTTAACGGTACAGTGATGGACACCAGGACAGCGACCCTGACACGTGCTGTTCACCAGTCAGTAGATCTTCTCTGCGTTTCTCCTGTTTTCCAGCCGATGGCCTTTTCCCAGCAGGATCCCATCCGGACCCCACATGGCGTTGAGTGTGAGATCTCCCTGCCAACTCCCATTTGGGAGTGTTCCTCGGTCTTTCATGACCTGGACACTTTGGAAGAGTCTTGGACAGGTATTTTTTAGGCTGTGTCTCCCTTTGGGTTTGTCTGATACTTTCTCAGGTGTTAGGAGTGCCTCGGAGGGCACGTTGGGGTGTCTGTCCGCCACTCACCCAGGGTCCGCAAGGTCCAAACATCTCGCTACTGCAGATGTTAACCACCACCTCCTCACTAAGGTCTGTTTGCCAGGTGTCCCCTGAAAAGTGCTGTTGCTTCTTTTGTAACTAACAAGTGTCTGGGAGACACTTGGAGGCTGCACATGTCTTTGGTGTCTAGGTATCCAGTACTCATGACATCTGCTGTATTCTTCTCCAAAACTAAACTGAAAAGAGATCTATTTTCCACTGTGTATCTATAGAAAGATGTGTCATAGAACATATATTCTTTTTTAATTTTTTTTAGTTTAGTTTATTTATTTATTTTTGGCTGTGTTGGGTCTTTGTTGCTGTGCACGGGCTTTTCGCTAGTTGCGGCGAGTGGGGGCTACTCTTTGTTGCGGTGCACGGGCTTCTCATTGCAGTGGCTTCTCGTTACGGAGCATGGGCTCTAGACACGTGGGTTTCCGTAGTTGTGGCACGTGGGCTCAGTAGTTGTGGCTCGCGGGATGTAGAGCATAGGGTCAGTAGTTGTGGCACACAGGCTTAGCTGCTCTGCTGCATGTGGGATCTTCCCGGACCAGGGATCGAACCCATGTCCCCTGCATTGGCAGGCGGATTCTTAACCACTGCACAACCAGGGAAGCCTGGAACATATATTCTTAATAGTAACTGGCTATTTTATTAAGGTAAAAAAATTTTAGTGGAAAAACTGTAACCAATCTCATTGACTGAAGCAGAAAAGGAAAGGATCTGGATAATAGTTATTACAACACATGTGAGACTCATTCACTGTATCTGCATAAGTGAGTTACAACAATCAGACTCTTGTAGCCAGAGGCCTCCAAGTGCTGCAGATGCCACCAACACACTTATGCTGATTTAGAAATGAAAACATAAAAGAATGTTTATACTGCTTTGTAATGAGGTGGGGAATGAATACTTTTTTGTACCAGAATTATTCTGGTTAAATTGTAGCAGGATAATTAAAAGTGTTGAACTTAAAGATGAATTATACAATTTTCTGTTACAAAACCACAACATAGCTGTTCAAACTTTGTGACCTGCCATTGGGAAAAAATAATGGCTGTCAGAAGGATGATTCTTAGCAGATATTTTAAAAATAATAACCATCACTGTTAATTTGTACCTTAAAAAAAAAGGTGATTTTTTAAAAAAATGACTAAGAAAATTACAGCTTTTTGAAAGAAACTTGAGAGAAGTTTTGAAAACAGATGGACTAAAATTTTTATTGTTGCCCAAAATGCTGAGTGTCATCTATTAAAATGCTGCTGTCTGCATACTTAAAAAAATAGACTTTATTTTCTATCTTATTTGACAATCTTCCCCAAAATGGTGGGTTGTAATTCCATATGCTATAAGATGTTAATATGCAGTGACTTACGATTAATTTGGGAGAACAACTAATTGACATCATGGAAGATGGAAATTTACTAGCTGAATTTCAAACAAAAATGTTTGCATAATTGGTGGATAAGATTGAAAAATGAGTAACATGATTTAGTAAGTCAATTATTCATTATTGTTTGGGTTTGTGCTTCGTTGAGGAGTATGTTTTACAAGTTTGAGAGCCATTAAAATCAAGTATCAAAGTAAACGACTTAGACCTTCAAATGCTGTATCAGAAAATGTTAAACTAAGAGTCTCAAAAAGAGTGAAGTGTGTTCAATCACATCACTCTCCACTAAAAATACTATTATGTATTACAACACAATACAAAAAAATTTTATTATGTACTATATATGTATTATTTTATTACAATTTTTTTTTGTCGCTTTGTCACAGCTTACCCTTCACCCTCCCCATATCCTCAAGTCCATTCTCTAGTAGGTCTGTGTCTTTATTCCTGTCTTACCCCTAGGTTCTTCATGACATTTTTTTTTTCTTAAATTCCATATATATGTGTTAGCATACGGTATTTGTCTCTCTCTTTCTGACTTACTTCACTCTGTATGACAGACTCTAGGTCTAACCACCTCATTACAAATAGCTCAGTTTCGTTTCTTTTTATGGCTGAGTAATATTCCATTGTATATATGTGCCACGTCTTCTTTATCCATTCATCCGATGATGGACACTTAGGTTGTTTTCATCTCTGGGCTATTGTAAATAGAGCTGCAATGAACATTTTGATACATGACTCTTTTTGAATTATGGTTTTCTCAGGGTATATGCCCAGTAGTGGGATTGCTTGGTCATATGATAGTTCTATTTGTAGTTTTTTAAGGAACCTCCATACTGTTCTCCATAGTGGCTGTACCAATTCACATTCCCACCAGCAGTGCAAGAGTGTTCCCTTTTCTCCACACCCTCTCCAGCATTTATTGTTTCTAGATTTTTTGATGATGGCCATTCTGACTGGTGTGAGATGATATCTCATTGTAGTTTTGATTTGTATTTCTCTAATGATTAGTGATGTTGAGCATTCTTTCACATGTTTGTTGGCAGTCTGTATATCTTCTTTGGAGAAATGTCTATTTAGGTCTTCTGCCCATTTTTGGATTGGGTTGTTAGTTTTTTTGTTATTAAGCTGCATGAGCTGCTTATAAATTTTGGAGATTAATCCTTTGTCAGTTGCTCCATTTGCAAATATTTTCTCCCATTCTGAGGGTTGTCTTTTGGTCTTGTTTATGGTTTCCTTTGCTGTGCAAAAGCTTTGAAGTTTCATTAGGTCCCATTTGTTTATTTTTGTTTTTATATCCATTTCTCTAGGAGATGGGTCAAAAAGGATCTTGCTGTGATTTATGTCATAGAGTGTTCTGCCTATGTTTTCCTCTAAGAGTTTTATGGTGTCTGGCCTTACATTTAGGTCTTTAATCCATTTTGAGCTTATTTTTGTGTATGGTGTTAGGGAGTGATCTAATCTCATACTTTTACATGTACCTATCCAGTTTTCCCAGCACCACTTATTGAAGAGGCTGTCCTTTCTCCACTGTACATTCCTGCCTCCCTTATCAAAGATAAGGTGACCATATGTGCGTGGGTTTATCTCTGGGCTTTCTATCCTGTTCCATTGATCTATATTTCTGTTTTTGTGCCAGTACCATACTGTCTTGATTACTGTAGCTTTGTAGTATAGTCTGAAGTCAGGGAGTCTGATTCCTCCAGCTCTGTTTTTCGTTCTCAAGATTGCTTTGGCTATTCGGGGTCTTTTGTGTTTCCATACAAATTGTGAAATTTTTTGTTCTAGTTCTGTGAAAAATGTCAGTGGTAGTTTGATAGGGATTGCATTGAATCTGTAGATTGCTTTGGGTAGTAGAGTCATTTTCACAATGTTGATTCTTCCAATCCAAGAACATGGTATATCTCTCCATCTATTTGTATCATCTTTAATTTCTTTCATCAGTGTCTTATAATTTTCTGCATACAGGTCTTTTGTCTCCTTAGGTAGGTTTATTCCTAGATATTTTATTCTTTATGTTGCAATGGTAAATGGGAGTGTTTTCTTGATTTCACTTTCAGATTTTTCATCATTAGTGTATAGGAATGCCAGAGATTTCTGTGCATTAATTTTGTATCCTGCTACTTTTCCAAATTCATTGATTAGCTCTAGTAGTTTTCTGGTAGCATCTTTAGGATTCTCTATGTATAGTATCATGCCATCTGCAAACAGTGACAGCTTTACTTCTTCTTTTCCGATTTGGATTCCTTTTATTTCCTTTTCTTCTCTGATTGCTGTGACTAAAACTTCCAAAACTATGTTGAATAAGAGTGGTGAGAGTGGGCAACCTTGTCTTGTTCCTGATCTTAGTGGAAATGGTTTCAGTTTTTCACCATTGAGGATGTTGGCTGTGGGTTTGTCATATATGGCCTTTATTATGTTGAGGAAAGTTCCCTCTATGCCTACTTTCTGCAGGGTTTTTATCATAAATGGGTGTTGAATTTTGCCGAAAGCTTTCTCTGCATCTATTGAGATGATCATATGGTTTTTCTCTTTCAATTTGTTAATATGGTGTTCCACGTTGATTGATTTGCATATATTGAAGAATCCTTGCATTCCTGGAAAAAACCCCACTTGATCATGGTGTATGATCCGTTTAATGTGCTGTTGGATTCTGTTTGCTAGTATTTTGTTGAGGATTTTTGCGTCTATGTTCATCAGTGATATTGGCCTGTAGTTTTCTTTCCTTGTGACATCCTTGTCTGGTTTTGGTATCAGGATGATGGTGGCCTCGTAGAATGAGTTTGGGAGTGTTCCTCCCACTGCTATATTTTGGAAGAGTTTGAGAAGGATAGGTGTTAACTCTTCTCTAAATGTTTGATAGAATTCGCCTGTGAAGCCATCTGGTCCCGGGCTTTTGTTTGTTGGAAGAATTTTAATCACAGTTTCAATTTCAGTGCTTGTGATTGGTCTGTTCATATTTTCTATTTCTTCCTGATTCAGTCTTGGCAGGTTGTGCATTTCTAAGAATTTGTCCATTTCTTCCAGGTTGTCCATTTTATTGGCATAGAGTTGCTTGTAGTAATCTCTCATGATCTTTTGTATTTCGGCAGTGTCACTTGTTACTTCTCCTTTTTCATTTCTAATTCTATTGATTTGAGTCTTCTCCCTTTTTTTCTTGTTGAGTCTGGCTAAGGGTTTATCAATTTTGTTTATCTTCTCAAAGAACCAGCTTTTAGTTTTATTGATCTTTGCTACAGTTTCCTTCATTTCTTTTTCATTTATTTCTGATCTGATTTTTATGATTTCTTTCCTTCTGCTAACTTTGGGGTTTTTTTGTTCTTCTTTCTCTAATTGCTTTAGGTGCAAGGTTAGGTTGTTTATTCGAGATGTTTCCTGTTTCTTAAGGTAGGATTGTATTGCTATAAACTCCCCTCTTAGAACTCTTTTGCTGCATCCCATAGATTTTGGGTCGTCGTGTCTCCATTGTCATTTGTTTCTAGGTATTTTTTAATTTCCTCTTTGATTTCTTCAGTGATCACTTCGTTATTAAGTAGTGTATTGTTTAGCCTCCATGTGTTTGTATTTTTTACAGATCTTTTCCTGTAATTGATATGTAGTCTCACAGCGTTGTGGTCAGAAAGGATACTTGATATGATTTCAATTTTCTTAAATTTACCAAGGCTTGATTTGTGACCCAAGATATGATCTATCCTGGAGAATGTTCCATGAGCACTTGAGAAAAATGTGTATTCTGTTGTTTTTGGATGGAATGTCCTATAAATATCAATTAAGTCCATCTTGTTTAATGTATCATTTAAAGCTTGTGTTTCCTTATTTATTTTCATTTTGGATGATCTGTCCATTGGTGAAAGTGGGGTGTTAAAGTCTCCTACTATGAATGTGTTACTGTCGATTTCCCCTTTTATGGCTGTTAGTATTTGCCTTATGTATTGAGGTGCTCCTATGTTGGGTGCATAAATATTTACAATTGTTATATCTTCTTCTTGGATCGATCCCTTGATTGTTATGTAGTGTCCTTCTTTGTCTCTTCTAATAGTCTTTATTTTAAAGTCTATTTTGTCTGATATGAGAATTGCTACTCCAGCTTTCTTTTGGTTTCCATTTGCATGAAATATCTTTTTCCATCCCCTTACTTTCAGTCTGTATGTTTCTCTAGGTCTGAAGTGGGTCTCTTGTAGACAGCAAATATATGGGTCTTGTTTTTGTATCCATTCAGCCAATCTGTGTCTTTTGGTGGGAGTATTTAGTCCATTGACATTTAAGGTAATTGTCGATATGTATGTTCCTATTCCCATTTTCTTAATTGTTTTGGGTTCGTTATTGTAGGTCTTTTCCTTCTCTTGTGTTTCTTGCCTAGAGAAGTTCCTTTAGTAGTTGTTGTAGAGCGGGTTTGGTGGTGCTGAACTCTCTCAGCTTTTGCTTGTCTTAATTTTAGGTTTTAATTTCTCCATCAAATCTGAATGGGATCCTTGCTGGGTAGAGTAATCTTGGTTCCAGGTTTTTCTCCTTCATCACTTTAAATATGTCCTGCCATTCCCTTCTGGCTTGCAGAGTTTCTGCTGAAAGATCAGCTGTTAACCTTATGGGGATTCCCTTGTGTGTTATCTGTTGTTTTTCCCTTGCTGCTTTTAATATGTTTTTTTTGTACTTAATTTTTGACAGTTTGATTAATATGTCTTGGTGTATTTCTCCTTGGATTTATCCTGTATGGGACTCTCTGTGCTTCCTGGACTTGGTTAACTATTTCCTTTCCCATATTCAGGAAGTTTTCAACTATAATCTCTTCAAATATTTTCTCAGTCACTTTCTTTTTCTCTTTTTCTTCTGGAACCCCTATAATTCGAATGTTGGTGCGTTTAATGTTGTCCCAGAGGTCTCTGAGACTGTCCTCAGTTCTTTTCATTCTTTTTTCTTTATTCTGCTCTGCAGTAGTTATTTCCACTATTTTATCTTCTAGGTCACTTATCCGTTGTTCTGCCTCAGGTATTCTGCTATTGATCCCATCTAGAGTATTTTTAATTTCATTTATTGTGTTGTTCATCGTTGTTTGTTTCATCTTTAGTTCTTCTAGGTCCTTGTTAAATGTTTCTTGCATTTTGTCTATTCTATTTCCAAGATTTTGGATCATCTTTACTATCATTATTCTGAATTCTTTTTCAGGTAGACTGCTTATTTCCTCTTCATTTGTTCGGTCTGGTGGGTTTTTATCTTGCTCCTTCATCTGCTGTGTGTTTTTCTGTCTTCTCATTTTGCTTATCTTACTGTGTTTGGGGTCTCCTTTTTGCAGGCTGCAGGTTCGTAGTTCCCGTTGTTTTGGGTGTCTGTCCCTAAGGTTGGTTCAGTGGGTTGTGTAGGCTTCCTGGTGGAGGGGACTAGTGCCTGTGTTCTGGTGGATGAGGCTGGATCTTGTCTTTCTGGTGGGCAGGTCCACGTCTGGTGGTGTGTTTTGGGGTGTCTGTGGACTTATTATGATTTTAGGCAGCCTCTCTGCTAATGGGTGGGGTTGTGTTCCTGTCTAGCTAGTTGTTTGGCATGGGGTGTCCAGCACTGTAGCTTGCTGGTCGTTGAGTGGAGCTGGGTCTTGGCATTGAGACGGAGATCTCTGTGAGATTTTCGCCGTTTGATATTACGTGGAGCTGGCAGGTCTCTGGTGGACCAATGTCCTGAACTTGGCTCTCCCACCTCAGAGGCACAGCCCTGATGCCTGGCCGGAGCACCAAGAGCCTGTTATCCACATGGCTCAGAATAAAAGGGAGAAAGAAAAGAAAGAAAGAAAGAGAGAGAGAGAGAGAGAGAGAGACACACAGAGAGAGAGAGAGAGAGAGAGAGAGAGACAGAGCAGGAGGGAGGGAGGGAGGGACGAAGGGAGGAAGGAAGGGAGGAAAGGGAGGAAGGAAGGGAGGAAAGGAAGGAAGGAAGGAAGAGAAAGAAAGAAAGCGATAAAATAAACTAGTTATTAAAATAAACAATTATTTTAAAATATTAAAAATAAAAAAAAGAAAGAAGAGAGCAACCAAACCACAAAACAAATCCACCAATGATAACAAGCACTAAAAACTATACTAAAAAAAGAAAACAGACAGACAGAACACTAGGACAAATGGTAAAAGGAAAGCTATGTAGACAAAATCACACACAGAAGCATACACATACACACTCAGAAAAAGGGAAAAAATATATATATCTTTGCTCCCAAAGTCCACCTCCTCAATTTGGGATGATTCGTTTTCTATTCAGGTATTTCACAGATGCAGGGTACATCAAGTTGATTGTGGAGCTTTAATCCGCTGCTTCTGAGGCTGCTGGGAGGGATTTCCCTTTCTCTTCTTTGTTCTCACAGCTCCCGGGGCTCAGCTTTGGATTTGGCCCTGCCTCTGCATGTAGGTCGCTGGAGGGCGTCTGTTCTTTGCTTAGACAGGACAGGGTTAAAGGAGCCGCTGACTCGGGGGCTCTGGCTCTCTCAGGCCGTGGGGAGGGAGGGGCATGGAGGGCGGGGCAGAGGCCGCCGTGACGTCGCGCCGCCGTGACGTCGCGCCGCCGTGACGTCGCGCCGCCGTGACGTCGCGCCGCCGTGACGTCGCGCCGCCGTGACGTCGCGCCGCCGTGACGTCGCGCCAGCCTGAGGCGCGCCGTGCGTTCTCCCGGGGGAGGTGACCCTGCATCCCGGGACCCTGGCAGTGGCGGGCCGCACAGGCTCCCCGGAAGGGGGTGGTGGATAGTGACCTGTGCTCGCACACAGGCTTCCTTGTGGCGGCAGCAGCAGCCTTAGCGTCTCATGCCCGTCTCTGGGGTCCGGGCTTTTAGCCGCGGCTCGCGCCCGTCTCTGGAGCTCCTTTAAGCAGCGCTCTCAATCCCCTCTCCTCGTGCACCAGGAAACAAAGAGGTAAGAAAAAGTCTCTTGCCTCTTCAGCAGGTCCAGACTTTTCCCCGGACTCCCTCCCGGCTAGGCGTGGCGCACTAACCCCCTGCAGGCTGTGTTCACGCCGCCTACCCCAGTCCGCTTCCTGCGCTCCGACCGAAGCCCGAGCCTCAGCTCCCAGCCCCGCCCGCCCCGGCGTGTGAGCAGACAAGCCCCTCGGGCTGGTGAGTGCTGGTCGGCACCGATCCTCTGTGTGGGAATCTCTCCGCTTTGCCTTCTGCACCCATTGCTGTGCTCTCCTCCGCGGCTTCGAAGCTTCTCCCCCCCTCCGCCACCCGCAGTCTCCGCCCGCGAAGGGGCTCCTAGTGTGTGGAAACCTCTCCTCCTTCACAGCTCCCTCCCACTGGTGTAGGTACCGTCCCTATCCTTTTGTCTCTGTTTATTTTTTCTTTTGCCCTACCCAGGTACGTGGGGGGGTTTCTTGCCTTTTGGGAGGTCTGCGGTCTTCTGCCAGCCTTCAGTAGGTGTTCAGTAGGAGTTGTTCCACGTGTAGATGTATTTCTGGTGTATCTGTGGGGAGGAAGGTGATCTCCGCGTTTTACTCTTCCACCGTCTTTCCGGCTTTTTTTTTTTTTTTTTGCGATACGCAGATCTCTCACCGTTGTGGCCTCTCCCACTGCGGAGCACAGGCTCCGGACACGCAGGCTCAGCGGCCATGGCTCACGGGCCCAGCCGCTCCGCGGCATGTGGGATCTTCCCGGACCGGGGCACGAACCCGTGTCCCCTGCATCGGCAGGCAGACTCTCAACCACTGTGCCACCAGGGAAGCCCAATGTATTATTTTAGGGAGGATAAAAAGGTTTGCCGTACCATAAATCAATAAAATAACCCACAATTATTTTAGAGCATTATTCGTTTAATCTTTAACTCAGCCTTTAAGCATGTTTATTGTTGTGTAGGTTTTAAAATATAGGTAATATGTTAGCACGGCCATGCTTATATATGGTTTAAAAATACATAATTATGTAAGGAGAGTTTGCTTAGCTGTTTTCACTTTTGGGGATGTGAGATCAAAAGTATTTTTAGACCACAGCTCTGAATCCAGGATGGCTTGAACCTCAGAGCAAATGTTTTATATGTGTTACTTCATTCAATTCTCACAACAAGAAGAGGTGAGTCTTCTTTGTGAAGTGATAGTTGTCCCCAGGTTTTAGTTCAGGAAATGGGAGGCTGAGAGAATGTAGGAAGTAAACGTGTGGTTTAAAGTCAGGAAGGGATTTGCCAGAACTGAGAACCAGCCTCGTGTGTCTTCCCCCCCGCGCTCTGACTCGGCGTGAGTCTGTCCACAGGCGCCACGGAGTTTCTAAAATGGGCTTCCCCTCAGTGTGGAGGCTGAAACCGTGAAATCATCTCTCATCCTCACGGGCACCTTTGTTGATGCCCTGTGTGCTGTGTCCAATAGATGTGGAACCGGGGATCTGAATATCAGGACGTGTAAATATTCACCAAGGACAGTGGTGAAATTAACTGTCTGCCTGTGCCCCGAGAGAATCAGCGGTGTGCTAATCTGTGTATGAGGTCGTTCGGTGCCCATGTGCGACGACACTATTATGCTTAACTTCCGCTTTCATTTGGGGAGCCCCTGCACACACGCTGGCTCATCGCATTATCACAAGAACGCTTTAGACAGGTATTATTTACCCCACTTTTCCTTGTGTGCAGGTGGGAGCGGGCAGCGCGCTGGGGACTGAGCGAGGACCAGCCTCGTGGGGCGCCGTGGCCACTCCAGGAGCATGAGAGCGCCGGCGTTTACACCAATGAAGTTGGGGGGGGGGGCGGAAAGAGGTGATTCTGAGTCCCCATTTTGCAGAGAATTGACTGAGGCTCCGAAGGGGAAGTTAAATGACTTTCTCAGGGTCACACAACTTGTAAGTGTGCCCCAAAATCCATTCTGAATCTACTGTATCTTTCTGTCTGTTACTAAACGCTTCGTTCAGTGGTTCTTACCAGGGGAGGTTCTGCCTCCGAGGGGATCTGTGGGGACGTTTTTGGTTGTCGCAGTGATTGCTGATATTTAGTGGGCAAGGGCCAGGAATGGTGAAGGTTCTGTAAAGTGCAGGGGGTCCCACACAGTAAGAAGTGTCTTATGGCTGCCCAACTTTGGTTTTACGACGTGTTTGTCGTTATCTGGACGCAGAATGTAGCACCACATTGAGGTGCAGAGCTGGACAGCCATGGAGGGGTGCCCATCCTTGTCCCGTGGTTCATGGTCAGGTACCAGGACTTCCCAGGGAAGGGATGCCGGGGCCCAAACTGCTGGGGAAGTGGGTGGAAAGCTCTGTGTATATTTCCTCTTCCACATTCTCCTTGGAGAATTTGTTTTTTGGAAGTATTTGTTCATTACCTCTTCGTCCACATGCAAAACACTTTTAAAAAGCCATCATGGTGTCTCGGGATGTTTTGTAATCAGACGCCTCTGGTTCTAATGCTGGTCTTCCCCCTTTGGGGCAAGTTCCTAAACCTCTCTGGGCCTCGGTTTCTTTGTAAAATTGAGTAGAATCGCAGCCTCACTTGGTCGTCCAGGAAACCAAACGAGGCAGAGCCTGTGCCTAAAGCACGCGGACCACTCGTGCCCCGTCCGCTCCCTTCCTTCCTTTTTCTGCTACACGAGGAGTTCAGTTTGCCTCCTGTAACGTATCCCTCATTTAAACAGAAGAAGTGTTTTCATCATCGAGAATGTCTTTCTTTCTGCAGTTGTTCTTGTTCAAAACAAACAAAAATAAGTAAATGCATGGCTGCTATTCTGAGCATCGCAAGGACTGTGGCCTACTTTGAGATTCTAACACACATCTCTCCGCAGGTGCACAGACACACCTGCCCATGCACTTTTACAGGTAAGCCTGGCTCCACCTAGAGAGGCAGGGTGGGCGTGGCTCCAGAGGACGCCTGAAGGCTGCCCTGAGTGGTGCTGAGCTGGGGCTGCACCGAGACCTGGCGTGGAACCGGGCCCCAGGGCACAGGCAGGACGGCCTTTGGGCCGACCGGCTGCGGGCCCGCGGCGTGGAGAGACAGGCCGCTCACAGACGGACAAAGCTTTCAACTGCACCCGCAAGCACCCGCAAGTGCCCACACTGCCACCTTGATTGCCAGGGCCGACCCCCGTTGTCCTGTCCTCCCCTGTTACTGAAGCATCTTCTGGGGCAAAGAGGAAGCTACTGTGGTCAGGGTGTGTGAGAAGCTAGCACCTTCATTGTCAGTTTCACCACTAAAAGACCTCATTAAGTCAAGCATTTGAGAGTGACCAAGTGGAATTATTAACTTTGGGGATTTCCAGTTTGGTCTGCATTAGACCATGACCAGAGACATTCACGCCAATGACAAGCCAAGAGCTTGAGTTTTCCCTCTTAAACGTTACTTTTAGGCAGAAGCCATGATGCTCTTTCCACGGAACTGTTACACGATACTGTGCAAACTGCAGGAGTTTTCCAAGTGAACACTTGAAAGCAGTGGTGCCTGGTGGGTTGGGATTGCTTGGACAGAGAAACAAAAGAAAATGTGTCCTAAAAATAAAGCCTGGATAGGGAACCTGATTTTCCACCTGGAGGTCACCAAAAAGCATGGTTACGAATCTGTATTGGTTTTTCAAGGTCTTTCCAGGGAAAGAAATGGAGGAGGGAGGTGAGCTTTTGCTTCAGGCGGCATCAGAGTCCTTGCTTCTCTTTTGTCCCGGGTCTTGCTATGATCCCTGCAAGTTTTCACTGGTGGTTTACAGCCCAGACTGCCTGGCCCTCGGGGGGACGCTGAGCTGATGCGATCTGCAGGCAGGACCCGCGCATGGACGGCGCTATCTTGCCCTGGTCACACTCACACACAAGGTGAGCCTGAGAAAACAGCCAGGAGAGAGAAGGGTGTGCTTCCTCATGCAGCGTGACCCCCGGAGAGGCAGCGAAGGGTCCTGGGTGAACAGACGTCACCTGCAGGGCTGGGATGAAAACTCCTGACTTTTAGTCCCAGTGGGGAACTGGGGGTAATCAAACCAAATCCTGTTCTGCCCTTTTCCGATGTTGCAGAGTTGTGGCAGGTCATATGACCCAGCAATGGCCCTTCGGCGATGACCGTGGCCAGAGGGATGGCTGAGCAATGGCTTGGAGGGAACCCGGGCTCCCCCTGCCCAAGCGCAGGGAGCACAGTGTTGTTTATACAAGCAAAAATGACGGCAATAATCTAACACCTGTCAGTGGACTGCTTCAAGAAACGTTGCTGCAACCGAACAATAGAATATATAAAACCATTTCATAGAATGAGGATGCTCTATATGTACTGAAATGAAACCACTTCCAATATATAAAGTAACGAAACAAAAGTACCATGAGGAAGTTTGATTCCTATGCTCTCGTTTGTGTAAAATAGGTTGCACTCGTGTATATTGGGTATGGAGTTGAATATACTTTTACGCAGATGATGCAGTACGTAATACTTGAGATGTCAAAAAACCAGTAACAGAGCTTGTCTCTGAATAAAAGAAACACGAGCCTGAGGAACAGAGGTGATATCAGTGCTCTTAACTACATATGCAAAGAATGTCACAAAAATAAAAGAGTAAAGCAATGGAAAACTTCTCATTTTTCCTTTCGACCATGTTTACTAACTACCCCACAGCTTACCCTGCGTTAGCTGATGGGATGGGACAAAGAGTAAGACACCAGGTTTAGAGCGAGCATCGGGCCAGGAGGCGAGGTTGAGGCCTGGGTGGAAGGGCTTCCCCGTGCAGCCGGGAACCCAGTGCGGTGCAGCATCGGCCCTGGGACGCGGCTCCAGGGGGAGGCTGTGCAGGTCCCTGCTCCCGTGGGCTGTTGGGAAGCCCTGGGCTGGCTGGCTGGCTCTGCGTCCATGGGGTCCTCACCTCGGGGTCCTGGCGTCCATCGGGTCGCCTTAGGGATCAACTGGCTGGCAGGTGAGGAAACAGGCTCAGAGACATTGAGTGATGTGCCCAAGGTCACACAGCCGGCTGATCAGAGACTGGGATACGGGCCCCCGTCGCCGTGTCCGCGGCTGAAACAGCACACGCACGCTTCTCTGATTCTGTGGTCGGGAGGCTGGGCACGGCTTTGCGGGGCCTGACCATGCTGGCCTCTGCCTGCAGTTTCTGTCTCCTTTCCCAGCCTCAAACCTCCTACCACCCTGATCCTTCTTCTTTCATGCCCCTCGAGTTGCTCCTGTAGTGCTGCTGGGTCCTTTGTGTAGTAACAACGTGATTCTTTCACAAGCAGACGTGTTTTTACAGTGCTGCTCAATAGCCCACCTCCTGCATGGGACTTTCCATCGATTCCTGTTGGGAAGTCTTCAGGGTGCCTTACAGATAAGTGACCTTTTCAAAAACATCGCAAAAGACAGAAGGACTAGTGAACGTATTGCTTTGGGGCCCTTCTGTGCCCTTGTTAAAAAGAGAGGAAAGAGCTTCATTTCTGAGCATCCCAGGTCCTTTTCCTGTGGCCACAAGGGTGCAAATCTATCCGTTTTGATTTACTTAAGGAACGGTGTTGCTCTAGGAAATGACACAATAGCATTCCAGAAACAACCGGTCACAGATCCTTCGGGAAAGCGACGTCCTTCCATCCATCTAAGCTGCACTTGAGGTTCTCAAGGCAGGGGAGGGAATGAAACGAAAACAAGGAAGCCCATCTACACCGGAGCATTTCCATAGGCAAGCTACACCAAAGATGCGTGGCATTCTCACTCCCCAAGTGACAAAGCTTGGGCACACAGACAGCAGACATACAGATAGCAGGGCCCACCAAGCTCCCGTTCTCTCGAGGTGGCCTTTACATCAGCCTGGCTCCCGAACGACCTTCACCGATTTACCTAATCCCTCTGCAGCTTCATCCCGGCGGCACACTGGGAACAAGGACCCGTTGGAAAGGTGGAGGGCAGGCTGCTGTCCCCTGGGACATGCCTGTGTTGTGTGTGACCTTGCTCTGATGGGACCTCCACGTTTCAGGGTCTCCCCAGTGTCGTAGGCTCAGAACATCAGTAGTTATTACAGGAGACAAGGAACTGATGTCAAATGAGCTCCGCCAAATCTGAGGTCACGGTATTAGTCTACAGCAAAACTAAATCCAGTGGGCAAAATGCAAGTGTTTGCGGATCCTATGTTCCCTCCTGTCTCCATGCCAGACGGGGTGGCTTTTGACAACAGGAGTCTGTTTCTCGCAGTTCTGGAGGCTAGAAGTCCAAGACGAGGTGCCGGCCGATTCCATGTCTGGTGAAGGCCGGCTTCCCGGTCCATAGACGGCTGTCTCTGGCTGTGACCTCACATGGCAGAAGAGGGGAGGGACTGTCTGGGGTCTCTTTTAAAAGGGCACAAGTCCCATTCATGGGGGCTCCACCCTCATGACCTCATCACCTCCCAAGGGCCCACGTCCTGACACCATCGCATTGGGGATTAGGTTCCAACATATGCATTTGAGGGGACACGTACTCAGTCTACGGCAGCTCCTTAAAGGCAGGTCTATGCGTGGAGACCAGGCACAATCCGCGGGCTGCCTGGAGCATTGGACGGAGCCGGGCGGGGCTGGGCGGTGGACAGCGGTAGTGGTTGTGGTCCAGCTATAAGAACGGGGCCCCCACTGGCCTGGCAGGGAGGTACCACCGCGCACTTCGCACGTTGTGGTGCCCCCAGGGCGGCCCCTGACTGCTGGCCTGTGACTCTCCCGCAGGGCAGGATGCGTCCAGCTGACTCCTGCGAGCTTCCACACGTTTGTGTGCTTGTCCTCCAGGCAGGGTGATCTCCATGACTTTTCCTTAGAGGTTCACCAGCTACGTATGTATCACCGTAGACACACAGCGTTTGGTTTTGTCGTTTTGGACCCCTGTACAAATGGAACTGCACGTTATGTATTCTCCCACGATGCCTCTTGCTCAGGACACATCATGTTAAATTTGCACAGCTTTGTCTCATTCTTTACGACAACTGCATAGTATTTTTTTATGTGACGCACCACAACTTACTTATCCGTTTACTCCTGATGGATCGATGCCCAGCCCTTCCCTCCCACCAGCGGCTGGTGTTGCCTGCCTTCTGATGGTGAAGTGGTAGCTCAGCTGGTTTTAAATTCTCTCCATTGCTAGTGAGGTGGAGACCTCCACGTACGTTTATGGGCCATTTGTGATTCCTTCTCTGCACACTGTCCGATAGTGTTTTCTGAATATTTTTCTATGAGGTTATTTGTGCTTTTCTTGTCTGTGTGTGTGAATTCTCTGCATATTCTGAATAGTAACTGTTTGTGAGGTACATGTGTTGCCAGCATCTTTTCCTAATCCGGGCTTGTCTTTTTATCTTTTTTTTTGGTTCAAACAAAATTTTTTTTTTTTATGGTGGTAAGAACTACCCTCTTAACAAATTTGAAGTGTACAATACAGTATTGGCAACTATGGGCATCATTTTGTAGAGCAGATGTCTAGCGCTTACTCATCTTGATGGTAGCTTTTGATGAGTAGAAGTTTTTAATTTTAACATAGTTCAGCTTATCAGTTTTGTTCATGATTGTGCGTGTCTTCAGATGCAAATGCACCCCATGGTTGTAGAGTCTTTTTATTATCTTGTAAAAGTTTTACAGTTCTTTTTCGTATTTCAGTCTTTAATCCACGTGGAATTGATTTTTTAATATGGTGTGAAATAGGGATATGACATCATTTTCCTCTGTGTTTAATGTATTGCCAGGGTTCTACTCATTAAATGGTACTTACTATTATCAAATAGGGCACACCTGCGCCAACACAACTCTGTCTCAGGTATGAAGGGGCTTGGTTCTTGGCTCCCTTTGCTGTCCTGCTGTCTCTGTGTGTCCTCTTGCCCACCCCACGCTGTACTAGCCACTCAGCTCCCTGAGTTGACCTCCTCCTGGGAGGGTACCTGCCCCAACCTTGCTTTTCTTCCACACAGTCTCAGCTACACTGGGTCCTTCATTTTTCCATATAAATTTGAGAATCAGCTTTTCAAGTTCCATAAGAAATAAAGCTCGTTGTGATTTAAGTGAAATTCTATTGAATCTACAAGTCTGTTTTTACTTTTTTATTGTTATTTTCTAAACATTTCCCCTCAAAAACAGTATTCCAGTTCCATGTAGAAAACTGGAAAACCCAGTAAAACAAAAACAAAGAAAATCACTAAAGCAAATCTCAGCACTAGAGATAAGCACTGCTACCATTTTAATATGCCATTTTATCATCTTTTTACATACAGTCTATTATATACAAAATACCTATTGAATACATGTATACGTATACAGAACATATATAAATATAACACTTATCTATATATACAGAATATTTATATATGCTGCAGACCACATATTATCAACCCCCAGTGCCCACTTTTTTCTCTTCTCTGGACGCAGGACGCTCTGTCTAGTCGCCCTGGGCCAAGCAGACGTCTTGCCGTGTCCTCTCCTGCGTAGGACCTTGCAGGCAGAAACACTGCAGAGGCAGGGCTGGAATGCCCTTCATTCCATAGACGCTGCTTCCCTGCATTGCTGCCCTTGTGGAAGTGTCCTGAGGAGCCTGACGTGTGCACCCCGGGGTGGGATGCGGTTTGGAAGACAGACTCTGAACTTGACAAATGGCAAAGGAATCTTAACCACTTGGTTTTGCCTTATTTCCCTACTTAGGTATCCAAAGAAGTGATATTTGATAAAAACCCATGTCTAAATAAGACAAAAATAGCTCTTTTGACAAGTACAAAATGAAAATTCTAAATGTTGATACAGCATGCTTTTTCACTGAGTTGTGAACACTTTTTTCCCTCTTAATTGGCCATAGAATGATGGGATGTACCGTGTAGACCGTGGATGGGCTGGTACAGTCCACCGGCATTAGCACTAGGGTCAGTTCCTATGGGGCGTGATCCATCCGCCTAGTCGCCTGGTTCACAGCAGGTGAACAAATGGAAACCCTTTCCTCCCTCCCATAACTGGGAATCGGCTGTGGTTCTGTTTTGACTCTGACATGAGTTATCAGCGACTCCCCCGAATTATCACGTCCAGATTGAGGTTTGGTGTTGTGTTTTAAGTACCATGTGTGTTATCAAAGATGCACCCTGAACTCCCCTTGCCTTCTTTGGGATGGGAGTTCAGTGGACATCACCAGGTGGCCAGGAAGGTGATATAGAGGGTGCTGCTGCCCCCTGCTGGTGGAGGTGGACATTGCCAACCATCAAAGCAAAGGCAACCAGAGTTTCCCGTCCCAGGGTTATCTTTTTCCCACAAGCCACACAGCTAATTTGATGCAGAATCTGGGATTTTCCTGTAACATTGAAGTAAAAACCACCTGGGTACACAACTCCAAAGCAATGGTGGCATTGCTACTAGAGTTAAGCTATTCTCAAGCAGAATTTATTTTTTTCCTACTGCTCACCAGGTATTAAATATTTTTGGTGAAATTTTGCTTTTCCTGGACACTGGACAGTGTAACTATTTCAAATGTATTATTTTGTTATATACTGTGTATTCACTTTTATTAGAGTATTTTTTAAACATGTACTATGGCTACCTTTTAAAAGAATCATTTAAGTTTTTTTTTAGTCTGCCTTATATTTTGTACCAATTTTTAGTAGTACATTTGCTCTGTCGATAGGAATTTTATATACATTTATTCTAATTTGTTTCACGTTGTGGCTTGCTTTTTATTTATTGGTATTTCCTGAAATACAATTCCCAGGTTGGCTTTTAATGGTACGTGAAGCATTTGTAAATTTACTAGTAAATTTGTTGTGTTTACTTGTGCCCTATTTAACAAGACTTCAAACACAATATATTTATGTTTGGCTCTATGGCTTTCCATTTTTCTTCTTCAGGTTTAAATCACTGTGATTTAAACAGTATCATCCCGACTGGACTCTAATGCCCAGTATAGCTTTATGTAGGTTTGCTCCTGTCATAACCCTTGAAAATAGCGTTCCAGACATAAATGATAAAAAAATGCTTAAGATTTTGTTTTTCAAAAATGTCCTTGTTGGGTTAGGAGCCCATATTCTGGGTATGGGTGGACGGGCCTGCCTCTCCGCCTGCTGCCCCGTGGGGTTACGATGGGGAGGTGATGTGTCGCCTGAGTATGGCGCTGTAAATGACCTTTGCGGATCAAGGGCTTTGGGGGCTGCCTCTCTGCAGCAGATGGCCACTTCCTGCCACTTTCCCTAGGGAAATCCTCGGAAATAAGGAATTATTGTCTCCAAGAGATTGTTCAATTCAGAGATAAATACATACTGGACTGGGAACACAGGCGTGCAAAGGGCCTCCACATCCCAGGGACCTGCTCTGGTTTCTCTGAAGTGTGAGGTGTGCAGACCCGTGGGAGCGCTTTCTGGCTCAGAGTTCCCGCTACTGAATGTTCTAGCCACTTCCCACCCGCAGGGGACGGCACGGGTGGACCCTGCTGGACCCTGGAACAGGGCTTCCCCTTCTGCCAGTTGGTCTCTGCATATGGTTGAACCGGTTCGTGTAAATCAGAGACCAGCGAAAGCCAGTTTGGGGAGAGATGGAGAATCCAGCAAATGGGGAGAGAGGCGGAGACTGAACCCTGAGCGCTGTGTTCTCAGCAGCGTCTGGTTGCAGGGGCTTCCCGAGGCTCCGGTGCGCCCCAGCGTTTGTGTCACCAGCCAGCCCTGTACGAAACGTCATTGCTGCCTCGTCTTGCCTCCGGGGGCCTGAGCTTGCCTCCAGTTCTGACAACCCCAGTACACGAATGGATACAGTGACTGAGGCTTGTCTGACGCTAAAGAAACGTGCCTTGTGCAAGAAATCAGGTCGTTTAAACATCGTCAGCTCCCACTATTAGATATCAAGGGTTATTTTCATAATGGATGATCATTTATTATAATTTGAAAAACTAAACATCAAACCCCCAATGAATTGACTCTGATATTAATGCAGTAGCATCATTGGGTGGGGAATATTCTGGAACCTTGGGCTGTTTGCTTTTTGTTTAACACAAGAAAGCAGCTGAAGGAGTACGGTCTTATTCGGAAGATGGGCCGGCCAGCAAAGGGAGCAGAAACAAGGAGGTTCAGAGTCCAGCCAGTGTGTCCTGTCCAGGTTCCCTGGGCGTGATCCCCCTCCTCTGGACAATCTCCCCTGACAACCCCACCACCCGTCCTGGGAGCGCTCATCCCCCGTGGACCCTGTACTCCCCCCTCGTGGCACAGAATCATAATTCCCTGTTTACTCGTGTGTCCCAGAAGCAGGGTGAGCTGCTGGAGGTTAGGGGACTCTGTGCGCCCTTCGCCCTGCCAGCCCGCACCCGTGGGGGCTGAGAGCAGAAGGAAGCCTGGCTTTGTGCAGCCCTCCGTCCTGGCCATCTCCGTTCTCTGTTAAATATATCCACATCCTCAACACAACCGTGTGGGTCACTCACACACCCACTGGGTAGTCGGGCCGTGCGTGGCTCGGGGCCAGACCCTGCAGCAGGCGCCTGGCCCCAGTTCACACATCTGGGGCGGCCCGAGGCGCCCAGGCCACAGGCCTCTTTGTCACTTCCAGACCTCCCTAGGAGCTTTTCGTTTGAACTTCCACCAGCTTCCAGGGTTTCTTTACGAGCAGCTCGGGTTTCTGACAATGCTTTCAGAAATGTGATGAGTAATTACCACGCTACCATACATTCTGCGCTGTTCTGAGAGGAGAAGCCTCAGAACAGCCTGAATGGTTTATTCAAGGCCCCGTCCAGCCCCAGGCTGAGGCCAGGATGGTGCCCAGGAGTCTGAACTGTACAAATCAGGGTTCTCTGGGAAGCAGAACCAGCAGGATTTATACACACACAGAGACTTGTTACCAGGAGTTGGAGAGGGAGGCAGGGCACCAGGGCAGATCCTCCGAAGCCCTCATGGTCATGACCAACCGTTGATTTGCATGTTCGGTCTGGGGGTTTGATTTGTTGGTGGTGAATTCCACAATGTGGTGTTTATTGGTTAATCCACTTAAAGGGGGATGACCCCCAAATCCTGAGACTAGGTTAGGACCACCACCTGCGACAGGCTGATTATGACTAGTGGGGACGGAGGCTAGCGTCGCTGGAACGGTGTAACCCACCAGAACTTGTGGTGGGGGGTGGCCGCCCTTCCGCCCGGCACCCCGCTGCACACCCACGTGCCGGAAAAGGGCACCCAGGCCCCGCTCCCCCGGCCCCGCACGTCCGCAAGTCCTCACGTCCCCGCCTCCTGGGCCTCCTGGGGAGAAGCCGTCCTTCCTCCTGGGGCCCCCAACAGCCTGGCCTGAGGACAGCCGAACCAGAGCCGTGGGCGTCGTCCCGGGAGGAAGACCCAGGGCAACGGGCTGCGGTGCGTCCCTCTGTCCCCCAACCCAGGGGCATCTGGGGCCGGAGGGGAGGGCGGGCGTCGAGGGCAGAAACTCAGACCAGCACAGGGGCCAGGACTCCGGGCCGGAGCAGCCAGCAGGCCCGACTGGAGGAAACCGAGTCCACACAACAGCATTCGCTCGGAGGGTCCTGGTCCTGGCCCAGATGCTCACAGCAGGGGAACGGGGAGGGGCTGGTGACCTGACCTCCTCCTCACATCACATCTGGGACTCTCCCGAGGGACGGCGACACGGACAGCCTCAGCACACAGATTTTGTAAACTCGTGACCTGAATTGGATTGACTGTGACCAAAGGTCTAAGTGTCTCAAATGTAAACGGTAATGGATGGGCTGCTGTCTGAGGTGCAGGAATTTGAGGGCTTCTTTCTCACGGCCTCTCCATAACTGCCTGGTCCCAAATCTCTCTTGGCTCTATTTCTTTTTCTTTTGTTTTTGTTTTTGCGGTACGCAGGCCTCTCACTGTTGTGGCCTCTCCCGTTGTGGAGCACAGGCTCCGGACGCGCAGGCTCAGCGGCCATGGCTCACGGGCCCAGCCGCTCCGCGGCACGTGGGATCTTCCCGGACCGGGGCACGAACCCGTGTCCCCTGCATCGGCAGGCAGACTCTCAACCACTGCGCCACCAGGGAAGCCCTTCTTTTCCTTTTTCTTTATGGCCATGCGGTGTGTGGGATCGTAGTTCCCGGACCAGGGATCAAACCCGTGCCCCTGCATTGGAACGCGGCTTCTTAACCACTGGACTGCCAGGGAAGTCCCTTAGCTCTGTTTATTTACATCAGGGCATTGGGTCCCTCATTAAAACACGGTGATTATTGGACTTAGGTTGCGTTTTCCTAATTTAAAAGACCTGGATCCATCAGCTGTCCAGTCTGTCTCCTGTGGCTTGGAGTCCCCCCTCCCTACCGCCTGGTTCCCCCCAGGTAGAAGCCGGCCAAGCCCTCAAGTCCTGAAGGCCAACTCCTCCCGGCCCCCTGCCCGTCTGCACTCGCACCACGTGGCCCTTTCTGTCTGAGGTCCCCCACGTCCCTGGGGAGTTAGTGTGAGTGACAGCTGCCCTCCCCTCCACGTGCTCTGCAACCGCGCTGCCTGACTTTGGTCCCTTCCTTCCACAAACGCAGCCTTGCACGCACATGGCCCCTCTGCCCCCTGGTTTGATGGGACACTCCTCCCGTCCGGCCCTCCTGGACCTTTCGGCAGCTCTGGGCCCCGCCGGGCGCACCTTGCCTCCTGAAAGCTCACTCCCCGTGTCCACAGCCAGCGCATGGTGCTCCTCCGACGTGCCTGCCCAGTCTTAGCGCCTTCTGCCCAGGCGCCTCTTCCTCTGGCCTCCTTTACATTCTCCTTCCTTTCCTAGCCTCGCTAGGTGAACTCACCCATTCCCATTGTCACCTAGAATCTGACCACGTCTCAATCCATATACCTTCTTAGGTCTTCTTGAGTCTCAGGCTGAAACGCCCATTTACTCACCATCAACTAGATATGTATTTTTCTATTTTATTGGAGTGGAGTTGATTTACAATGCTGTGTTAGTTTCAGGTGTACAGCAAAGTGAATCTGTTACACATATACATGCATCCACTCTTTTTTTAGATTCTCTTCCCATATAGATCATTACAGGGTACTGAGTAGAGTTCCCCGTGCTCTACAGGGAGGTCCTTATTAGTTATCTCTTTTACATATAGCAGTGTTCAACTAGATATTTCCACACGGCTGTGTTATGGGTTCAGTTGTGTTCCCCCTGAAAGAGGCTGCAGCCCTAACCCCTGCTACTTGTGCATGTGACCTTATTTGGAAATAGAGTCTTTGAAGATGACCCAGTTAGGATGAGATCATTAGGGTGGGCCATGGTCCCATATTTCTGTGTTCCTATAAAAAGGGGAAATTTGGGCCCAGAGACAGGTACACACGCCCAGGGAGAACAGCATGTGAAGATGAGACAGAGATTTCTGAGCCGAGGAGAGGGGCCTGGAACAGACCCTTCCCTCACAGTCTGCACGGAGTACCAGCCCTCTGGCACCTTTGTTTCAGACTTCCGGCCTCCAGAAATGGGAGACGATCTTTCTGTTTTCTAAGCCTCCAGGTTTGTGGTATTTGGTTCTGTTGGCCCCAGGAAACAGGCAGTAATAACTAATGCTCACATGGTGCTTTCCAGGAGCCAAGCACCTTTTAAGGATGTTCCAAGCATTAACTAATTTAATTCTACACCAATCCGTGAAGCAGATACTGATTCCCCCATTTCACAGCTGGGAAGATTGAGGCGCGAGCCCCGGCTGTGTGGGTCCCCAGAGCCTGTGCCGTAGCCCTTCCGCTCTCCCTCTGACGCTCCAGACCACCCTGTCCAGGTGGCTCTGAGCTCCCGCCTTCTCATGCCCCCTCCCCACCACTGCCTGGGAGATGAGTCAGGTGACATAGCCCTCAGTTTCACAGGAAGGGCATCTGCACTCAGCTCTTCACTAAAAGGCCCGAATCCACCACTATCACAGCTGGACTTGGATGTTAGAACTCTCAGTGGTGTGGAAGTTAGGTCGACGGTTCAGGTGAAAGAGAGACGCAGTCCGAGAAAAGGCCATAAAAGCCTGAACGAAGGCGGCCTCGTGGGATGGAGGGGAGGGGGGTTCCGGAATCATGCAGGATTATCATCGCTGTGACATGGTGAGTGGCTTGAGGGAGGGGGTCAAGGGCACGCACATCCTCCAGCTTCAGGAGCTGGTCCGTGGGGTCCCCATTGCCAGGACAGGGGACAGGAGGATGACTGGGTTTGAGAACCTTCTAGAAGGCTGATGAATATTTGGAGCTGAAGCTCAGGAAGGGGTTTGGGCTGGTAACCAGAATTCAGAATCCTAAGCAGTGTTCGCAGACGCAGGGTAAAGTGTCCAGGGAAGACGCTGCCTGACTTGTTACCCCTCCTCTTAGCTTCTCCGCCGGCGTGCAGAGGGGCAGGCAGCTCGTAGGGACGGCGATGCTGGCCACTGCCTCCGTCGAGCAGCCCCACCAGCACTGAGAGCCTGTGGAGGGGCCCCTGGCACACGGTGGCGTGGGCGCCCCACTTTTCCATCTAGAGAAGGGGAGGGGGCTTACAGGCCAGGGGTGGTGAAGTTGGCTGTTGCCCAGCTACTTAAGAAGAAAGAAGATTTCTCCTCCATGCTGGGCGGGTGATGCCCCTCCAGATGGGACCAGGGATGCTCCCTCTACCCCTGGCCGCCCTTCTGCCCTTGGATTCATGCTCATGCCCGCAGGGGCCCCTGTTATGAGTCTCTGAGGCCAGCAAGTCCATCCCGCTTTCAGGACACTTCCACAGAGGCACTGCCCCTTCTCCGGACCCTCCCTGCCTTGGGCCGCTTCCTGGAGCCTCCAGGCTTCCGCTGGACAGACTCTGATGGTCGGAAGAGGCTCCCTGGGTGCACCTGGGCACTCTGCTCTGCCCAGCCTCCCAGATGGGGCAGGTAGAGGCTGCGCCCGGTCCTGGGTCCCCCGGCTCCGCTCCAGTCTTCACTCCAGCCGAGTGTAAGGTCCTGCTCGCTCCTTGACCTGTGACTAAGTCAAACATTTCTCAGATGCTGCTTGTGACTTTACTGAGGAAAGAATATTCCTTCTGTGAGCAGCTTCCTGACCTCGCGCTGAGGCAACAACGGGACCTACTGGGACCCTGAGGAGGACGGCGCTTTTTGCTGCTCTGTCTGGGGATCCGTCAACATCGCACAAGAACTGCACCACCTTGGTTCTGTTTTCACATTTTCATCGAATCGCAGCACGTGTGAAAGGCGCAGACCACCGTTGTATGGCTTGAGAACAGCAGCCAGGGGACTCGCCTGTGAAGCCATCATCCTGGTATAGATGTAGAACATGTCCCCAGGAGCCCCCTGTGCATCCTCCCCGTCACTCAGATTAGATTAAAAAGAAAACAAAATGAACCTGAACTATATTATTTTTATGAGACAGTCAAAAGAGTAGTCAAGAAAGAAAGGAACAGGCAAACGCTAAACAAAGAGGAGAGGCCAAGTGGAATTCAAGGTCCTGTTAAGGTGACAGGACACGCACGATGGCAGCCTCGGGTGTGGATCGCTGGAGGAGGGCTTAGGGACAGGACTGTGCACCAAGGTGGGACAGTGTCTTGGGCACCACGGGGGACTCTCGGTGGCTGCCGACCACAGGACTGTGCTTTCTCCAAGTTTTGAAAAGGTGGGAGAGGGCGGGTTATGGGGCCCAGGGGGACAGAGTCAGTGGGAGGGGTCACCGAGAGGGGGCAACCCGAGGCAGACCCACAGGCAGGGGCTGCGGGATCAAGGTGGGGCCGCCACCCCCCGAGGCCCACCCAGGCCGGGCGCAGAGCCTGGAGGCCGTCCATGGTGGGTCACTTCCACGGAAGGGAGCGGGGCCGGGGGGGCTGGACGGATGCTGCATCCACCCATCCGCTGGGCTAAGGGGTATGTCGCGAAGTTAAAAAGAATGGTCCACTTAAGAAAGGAAACAGTCAGTGCACCAAGCCAGACACATCAGGCAAAAGCCCCACAAATCCAGGGAGAATCTGTAAAATCCCAATCCCAGGGGGAAGCTGTTACCCCTCTCTCAGAACCTGACCAGTCGAGAAGGAAATAAACGGACATTCAGGATTCAAAGAAGAATCAACGAGCCAGGGTCTGTGTGAGCGCACATGTGTGTGTATGTGTGTGAGATATTCTCTTGTGAAAATAGAAATTTCCCAATTTCTTTGATATCAAAGGAGTTTTTCATAAATTGTGAAAAGTAGAGTTCTTACAGACCACACTAATCTGGAAATGAATAATAAGAGGCCAAACTATTTATCCACTTGGAAATTTGAAAAACACTTTAGGAAATGATTCCCAGATCAAAAGGCAAATAACTTCTAAGTGACTAGTTATGTAGAAATCTGTAAAGGGAGTATATTTCATCTTAAAACCTTTAAGATGAACCTAAAGTCATAATTAGAAGAAATTTTGTAGCTTTACCCATAATTACTTTTATTGTTGAGCAGGAAACGTTTGAAATGAACAAGTTAAGCATTCACTATTAGAAACCAGAAAAAGAATGAATAAAAGAGAATAAGAAGGATAAAATTGAGAGTGACTAAATTAATAGAGTACCAAAAAAACCCTGGACTAATAATACCAAAAGCTGGTTATTTAAAAAAATATATATTTGGGAAAGACAAGTTCCTGGCAAGCCTGACTTTTAGGAAAACCGAGAGGGAATATACAATCGAATTTAGGAGTCAGAACAGGGATGCAACGGCGAGAGATGCAAGAGACGAAAAGAACTGTAAAAGCTACCTGTACAATTTTTTTGTCAATACATTTGAAAATATGGATGAAATTAATGACTCTGTGGAAAAATTCACCCGCGGAGTGGGAGTGAGCCCAGGTAGATAGCCTGATAACCACATAATCCCGCGAAAAGCATAGCAAAGACTCACCACCAAAAGAAGGTGAAAAGCTGCCCAAGTCAGACGATTTTTCAAGTGATTTTACCAGATGTACAGGGAACATGTAACCCCTGTTTACACAAACTGTTCTAGGACAGAGAAGACTCGAGTACCAGTCATTTCATAAAAGCTTCACAAACCACTTAATAAAGATCCCCCCATACACAGTAGAGACGTTCCTTCCTCATGACAAGCAAACACCCCAAGTAAGTCATGAGCAGACTGAACCCAGCAGTGACACGTTAAGAACTCAGACTGCGGTCAAGAGGGGTTTATTCCAGAGCGTGGGGACTGCTTCCCCCCTGAGAGGTCTATCAACACAGCTTATCACATCCCACGTTCCAGAGAAGAGAACTCAGGGGATTTTATCACTGCACGACCAAAACGCAGCTGAGAACATCAGATTTCCTAATCACAAGCTTGGTGTAAATAGAAATAGAATAGAATTTCAAGACTGTAACAAAAAGTGTCTTCCAGAAACCAACAACAAACACGACCTTAAATGAGGAAATACTGAAGGTGTTAAAGGCAGAAACCATTTAGAAATGCCCATTCATGTAATATCGCTTCAGACATGTCAATCAAAGCAACAAAGCAATAAAACTGAGTATACAAATATTGCCAAAGAAAAGACAAACTATCGTTACTCTCATTTTTAAATAATGGCTAAAAATTAACTTTATTTTTACCAGATTTATTGAGGTATAATTGGTATATAAAAAACTGGACATATTAATGTATATAATTTGGTGAGCTTGGACATATGTATAGACTCCTGTCACCATCACCACGGCCAAGGAAATGAACACATCCATCACCGTGGAAAGTTTCCGTGTTTCAGTTTTGTGTCTTTTGTGGTGATGACATTTAACAGGGGAGCTACCCTCCTCGCAGATTTTTAAGTGCACGATACCTTTTTTTTTTAAGACGGAAGTGCTGAATTTTATTTTATTTTATTATTGTTTTAATAAATTTATTTATTTATTTTTGGCTGCGTTGAGTCTTCGTTGCTGCGCGTGGGCTTTCTCTAGTTGCGGTGAGCGGGGGCTACTCCTTGTTGCGGTGCGCGGGCTTCTCATTGTGGTGTCTTCTCTTGTTGCAGAGCATGGGCTCTAGGCATGTTGTCTTCAGTAGTTGTGGCACGTGGGCTCAGTAGTTGTGGCACATGGGCTTAGTTGCTCCGTGGCACGAGGGATCTTCTCGGACCAGGGCTCAAACCCGTGTCCCCTGCATTGGCAGGTGGATTCTTAACCACTGAGCCACCAGGGAAGCCCCACAATACCTTCTTGTTACCTTTCGGCACAAACTGTACAACAGATCTCTGGAACTACTCATCTGGTGTAACTGTAACTTTACACCCATGGCGGCCCCGCCCCCTCCCCCATAACCGCTGTTCTGTTGTCTGTGTCTATTTCAGGTGCATCTCAGCAGAGGAACATGCGGCTCTTATCTGGTGGCGGGTTTATCTCACTCAGCATAACATCCTCCAGGTCCGTCCACATTTCTGCCAATGGTAGGAGTTCCTTCTTTTGCAAGGCTGAATAATATTCCATTGCATATATATGCCAGATTTTCTTTTTCCATTCACTTGTCAATGGACACTTGGTTGTCTCCATACCTTGGCTCTTGTAAATAGTGCTGCAATGCACATTGGAATGCAGACAGCTCTTCGAGATACTCATTTCAATTTTTTTGAATATATACCCAGAAGTGAGCTTGCTGGATCGTACTGTAGCTCTAGTTTTAAGTTTCTGAGGAACCCCTACACTGTTTCCATAGTGGCTGCACCGTTTTACATTCCCACCAACAGAGTACAAGGGTTCCAATTTCTCCACAACCTTGCCAACACTTAAAAAAAATACTAACAAAAATACTCATCTTAACAATGTGAGGTGGTGTCTTATTAAAGTGTTGAATTGCATTTCCCTGATGATTAGCAAAAAAAAAAAGAGCACCTTTTCACATACCTGTTGGCCATTACTATATTTCCCTTGGAGAAAAGTCTATTCAGATCCTTTGCCCATTTTATTTTTTATTCACTTAAAATTTATTTACAACTTAATTTGAAAACAACTTTTCAAGCATGGTAAGTTCTGGGGATGCAAAGTCAAGGAGTTTTTAGACTCACAGTGGATACAAGTAAGTAAACAGTGTGACAGTGCTGTTGTATCTACAAGAGCAACCCAAATAAAATGGAGAGATGCAAATAAAATTTACCTAAAATATTTGTACATTTTTTCCTGTGATTAGATTCCCTACCTCTACCTTCTACATGTACACAGAGTATAATGTATGTTATCAACAACAAAATTATGGGCTCACTCACAAAGTCCCATTTTTAGAATGCATCTATACATGTAATACAAAATTAGAAAAAACAATTCTCTTTTGTGTAATGTGAGACAAGCAGAAAGCAGTCCTGATAGGTTATTTTTATGTGTTGCTACTTTCATCTCACTCTTTTTTTTTTTTTTTTTTTTTGCGGTACGCGGGCCTCTCACTGTTGTGGCCTCTCCCATTGCGGAGCACAGGCTCCGGACGCACAGGTTCAGCAACCGTGGCTCACGGGCCCAGCTGCTCCGCGGCATGTGGATCCTCCCGGACCGGGGCATGAACCCATGTCCCCTGCTTCAGCAGGCGGACTCGCAACCACTGCGCCACCAGGGAAGCCCCCTTTTATTTCTTTTTCTTATCTGATTGCTATGGCTAAATCTTCTGAAACTATGTTGAATAACAGTGGTGATAGTGGGCAACCTTGTCTTGTTCCTGATCTTAGTGGAAATGGTTTCAGTTTTTCACCATTGAGGATGATGTTGGCTGTGGGTTTGTCATATATGGCCTTTATTATGTTGAGGTAAGTTCCCTCTATGCCTACTTTCTGGAAGGTTTTTTTTTTATCATAAATGGGTGTTGAATTTTGTCAGAAGCTTTCTCTGCATCTATTGAAATGATCATATGGTCTTTCTCCTTCAATTTGTTAATTTGGTGTATCACATTGATTGATTTGCGTATATTGAAGAATCCTTGCTTTCCTGGGATAAACCCCACTTGATCATGGTGTATGATCCTTTTAATGTGCTGTTGGATTCTGTTTGCTAGTATTTTGTTGAAGATTTTTGCATCTATGTTCATCAGTGATATTGGTCTATAGTTTTCTTTCTTTGTGACATCTTTGTCTGGTTTTGGTATCAGGGTGATGGTGGCCTTGTAGAATGAGTTTGGGAGTGTTCCTCCTTCTGCTATATTTTGGAAGAGTTTGAGAAGAATAGGTGTTAACTCTTCTCTAAATGTTTGATAGAATTCGCCTGTGAAGCCATCTGGTCCTGGGCTTTTGTTTGTTGGAAGATTTTTAATCACAGTTTCAATTTCAGTGCTTGTGATTGGTCTGTTCATGTTTTCTATTTCTTCCTGGTTCAGTCTTGGAATGTTGTGCATTTCTAAGAATTTGTCCATTTCTTCCAGGTTGTCCATTTTATTGGCATAGAGTTGCTTGTAGTAATCTCTCATGATCCTTTGTATTTCTGCAGTGTCACTTGTTAACTTCTCTGTTTTCATTTCTAATTCTATGATTTGAGTCTTCTCCATTTTTTTCTTGATGAGTCTGGCTAATAGTTAATCAACTTTGTTTATCTTCTCAAAGAACCAGCTTTTAGTTTTAATGATCTTTGCTACAGTTTCCTTCATTTCTTTTTCATTTATTTCTGATCTGATCTTTATGATTTCTTTCCTTCTGCTAACTTTTGGGGGTTTTTTGTTCTTCTTTCTCTAATTGTTTTAGGTGTAAGCTTAGGTTGTTTATTTGAGATGCTTCTTGTTTCTTAAGATAGGATTGTATTGCTATAAATTTCCCTCTTAGAACTTCTTTTGCTGCATCCCATAGGTTTTGGGTCATCATGTTTTCATTGTCATTTGTTTCTAGGTATTTTTTGATTTTCTCTCTGATTTATTCAGTGATCTCTTGGTTATTAAGTAGTGTATTGTTTAGCGTCCATGTGTTTGTACTTTTTACAGATTTTTTCCTGTAATTGATATCTAGTCTCATAGCGTTGTGGTCAGAAAAAATACTTGATACGATTTCAATTTTCTTAAATTTACCAAGGCTTGATTTGTGACCCAAGATATGATCTATCCTGGAGAATGTTCCATGAGCGCTTGAGAAGAAAGTGTATTCTGTTGTTTTTGGATAGAATGTCCTATCAATATCAATTAAGTCCATTTTGTTTAATGTGTCATTTAAAGCTTTTGTTTCCTTATTTATTTTCATTTTGGATGATCTGTCCTTTGGTGAAAGTGGGATGTTAAAGTCCCCTACTATTCTTGTGTTACTGTCAATTTCCCTATTTATGGTTGTTAGTATTTGCCTTATGTATTGAGGTGCTCCTATGTTGGGTGCATAAATATTTACAATTGTTATATCTTCTTCTTGGATTGATAATTATGTAGTGTCCTTTGTCTCTTGTAATAGTCTTTGTTTTAAAGTCTATTTTGTCTGATATGAGAATTGCTACTCCAGCTTTCTTTTGATTTCCATTTGCATGGAGTATCTTTTTCCATCCCCTCACTTTCAGTCTGTATGTGTCCCTAGATCTGAAGTGGGTCTCTTGTAGACAGCATATATATGGGTCTTGTTTTTGTATCCATTCAGCCAGTCTACGTCTTTTGTTTGGAGCTTTTAATATATTTACATTTAAGGTAATTATCAATATGTATGTTCCTATTCCCATTTTCTTAATTGTTTTGGGTTTGTTATTGTAGGTCTTTTCCTTTTTTTGTGTTTCCTGCTTAGAGAAGTTTCTTTAGCATTTGTTATAAAGCTGGTTTGGTTGTGCTGAATTCTCTTAGCTTTTGCTTGTCTGTAAAGGTTTTAATTTCTCCGTTGAATGTGAATGAGATCCTTGCTGTGTAGGGTAATCTTGGTTGTAGGTTCTTCCCTTTCACCACTTTAAATATGTCCTGCCACTCCCTTCTGGCTTGCAGAGTTTCTGCTGAAAGATCAGCTGTTAACCTTATAGGGATTCCCTTGTATGTTATTTGTTGTTTTTCCCTTGCTGCTTTTAATATTTTTTCTTTGTATTTAATTTTTGATAGTGTCTTGGTGTGCTTCTCCTTGGATTTATCTTGTATGGGACTCTCTGCACTTCCTGGACTTGATTAACTATTTCCTTTCCCATATTAGGGAAGTTTTCAACTATAATCTCTTCAAATATTTTCTCAGTCCCTTTCTTTTTCTCTTTTTTCTCAGGGACCCCTATAATTCAAATGTTGGTGCGTTTAATGTTGTCCCAGAGGTCTCTGAGACTGTCCTCAATTCTTTTCATTCTTTTTTCTTTACTCTGCTCTGCAGTTGTTATTTCCACTATTTTATCTTCCAGGTCACTTATCTGTTCTTCTGCCTCAGTTATTTTGCTATTGATCCCTTCTAGAGAATTTTTAATTTCGTTTATTGTGTTGTTCATTATTATTTATTTGCTTTTTAGTTCTTCTAGGTCCTTTTTAAATTTTTCTTGTATTTTCTCCATTCTATTTCCAAGATTTTGGATCATCTTTACTATCATTATTCTGAATTCTTTTTCAGGTAGACTGCCTATTTCCTATTCATTTGTTCGGTCTGGTGGGTTTTTATCTTGCTCCTTCATCTGCCGTGTGTTTTTCTGTCTTCTCATTTTGCTTATCTTACTGTGTTTGGGGTCTCCTTTTTGCAGGCTGCAGGTTCGTAGTTCCCGTTGTTTTGGGTGTCTGTCCCTAAGGTTGGTTCAGTGGGTTGTGTAGGCTTCCTGGTAGAGGGGACTAGTGCCTGTGTTCTGGTGGATGAGGCTGGATCTTGTCTTTCTGGTGGGCAGGTCCACGTCTGGTGGTGTGTTTTGGGGTGTCTGTGGACTTATTATGATTTTAGGCAGCCTCTCTGCTAATGGGTGGGGTTGTGTTCCTGTCTAGCTAGTTGTTTGGCATGGGGTGTCCAGCACTGTAGCTTGCTGGTCGTTGAGTGGAGCTGGGTCTTGGCATTGAGACGGAGATCTCTGTGAGATTTTCGCCGTTTGATATTACGTGGAGCTGGGAGGTCTCTGGTGGACCAATGTCCTGAACTTGGCTCTCCCACCTCAGAGGCACAGCCCTGATGCCTGGCCGGAGCACCAAGAGCCTGTTATCCACATGGCTCAGAATAAAAGGGAGAAAGAAAAAGAAAGAAAGAAAGAAAGAGAGACAGAGAGAGAGAGACAGAGAGAGAGAGCGAGAGCGAGCAGGAGGGAGGGAGGGAGGAAGGGAGGAAGGAAGGGAGGGAAGGAAGGAAGGAAGGAAGAGAAAGAAAGAAAGCGATAAAATAAAATAAAATAGTTATTAAAATAAACAATTATTTAAAAATATTAAAAATAAAAAAAAATATTAAAAATAAAAAAAAGAAGAGAGCAACCAAACCACAAAACAAATCCACCAATGATAACAAGCACTAAAAACTATACTAAAAAAAGAAAAAAGACAGACAGAACACTAGGACAAATGGTAAAAGGAAAGCTATGTAGACAAAATCACACACAGAAGCATACACATACACACTCAGAAAAAGGGAAAAAAAAATATGTCTTTGCTCCCAAAGTCCACCTCCTCAATTTGGGATGATTGGTTGTCTATTCATGTATTCCCCAGATGCAGGTACATCAAGTTGATTGTGGAGCTTTAATCCGCTGCTTCTGAGGCTGCTGGGAGGGATTTCCCTTTCTCTTCTTTGTTCTCACAGCTCCCGGGGCTCAGCTTTGGATTTGGCCCTGCCTCTGCGTGTAGGTCGCTGAGGGCATCTGTTCTTCGCTCAGACAGGACGGGGTTAAAGGAGCCGCTGCTTCGGGGAGGGAGGGGCGCGGAGTGTGGGGCGGGCCTGCGGCGTCAGAGGCCGGCGTGACGTCGCGCCGGCGTGACGTTGCACCAGCCTGAGGCGCGCTGTGCGTTCTCCCGGGGGAGGTGACCCTGCATCCCGGGACCCTGGCAGTGGCGGGCCGCACAGGCTCCCCGGAAGGGGGTGGTGGATAGTGACCTGTGCTCGCACACAGGCTTCCTTGTGGCGGCAGCAGCAGCCTTAGCGTCTCATGCCCGTCTCTGGGGTCCGCGCTGTTAGCTGCGGCTCGCGCCCATCTCTGGAGCTCATTTAGGCGGCGCTCTGAATCCCCTCTCCTCGCGCACCCCAAAACAATGATCTCTTGTGTCTTCGGCAGGTCCAGACTTCTCCCTGGACTCCCTCCCGGCCAGCTGTGGCGCACTAACCCCCTGCAGGTTGTGTTCACGCCGCCAACCCCGGTCCTCTCCCTGCGCTCCAACCGAAGCCCGAGCCTTAGC
Organism: Grampus griseus; assembly: GCF_964374135.1. Classification (NCBI taxonomy): domain Eukaryota; kingdom Metazoa; phylum Chordata; class Mammalia; order Artiodactyla; family Delphinidae; genus Grampus; species Grampus griseus. The sequence goes on along the minus strand of NC_139012.1, from coordinate 2,458,003 downwards.
TCCCAGTCCCGCCCGCCCCCGCAGGTGAGCAGACAAGCCTCTCGGCCTGGTGAGTGCTAGTCGGCACCGATCCTCTGTGCGGGAATCTCCCCGCTTTGCCCTCTGCACCCCTGTTGCTGTGCTCTCCTCCGCGGCGCCGAAGCTTTCCCCCTCCGCCACCCGCAGTCTCCGCCCGAGAAGGGGCTCCAAGTGTATTGAAACCTTTCCTCCTTCACGGCTCCCTCCCGCTGGTGCAGGTCCCGGCCCTATTCTTGTCTCTGTTTATTCTTTTTTCTTTTGCCCTACCCAGGTAGGTGGGGGGTTTCTTGCCTGTTGGGAGGTCTGAGGTCTTCTGCCAGCGTTCAGTAGGTGTTCTGTAGGAGTTGTTCCACGTGTAGATGTATTTCTGGTGTATCTGTGGGGAGGAAGGTGATCTCCGCGTCTTACTCTTCTGCCATCTTGAATCCCCTTCCTTTGCCCATTTTAAAATCAGGTTATTTGTTTTTTTGCTATTGAGTTGAAGGAGTTCCTGACATATTTTGGGAATTATCCCCATATCGGATACGTGGTTTGCCAATATATTCTCCCATTCCATAGGTTGTCTTTGCACTTGGTTGGTTGTTTCAGTAGGTGTGTAGATTTTTAGGTAGATGCAGTGACCCTTGTCTGTTTTTGCTTTTGTGCCTGCGCCTTTAGTGTCATATCCGAGAAATCACTGCTGAGACCAATGTCAAGAAGTTTTTCTCCATGTTTCCTTCTAGTTTTATGGTTTCAGATCTTACATTTAAGTCTCTAATCCATTTTGAGTTAATTTTTATGTATGGTATAAAATATGACTACAAAATTTAAAAGCCTTAACCAGGACTTCCCTGGTGGCGCGGTGGTTGAGAGTCCGCCTGCCGATGCAGGGGACACAGGTTCGTGCCCTGGTCCAGGAGGATCCCACGTGCCGCGGAGCGGCTGGGCCCGTGGGCCATGGCCGCTGGGCCTGTGCGTCCGGAGCCTGTGCTCTGCAATGGGAGAGACCGCGGCAGTGGGAGGCCCGCGTACCGCAAAAAAAAAAAAAAAAAAAAAGCCTTAACCAAAGAAGTATTCGACTAGGAACCTTCAGCAAGATAACTGGGTATGAGACAAATTTATGCAAAAAATTCTTTCATATTTACAGTATTGTTAGGAAATTAAAGGCCACACCCGGCCTGGGGGGGGTGGCCTGGCCCAGTTTCACCCCCTCATCAGCCAGCACCGGCAATCGCCCCACCACTGGCTGCACTTATGCCCCCATCCGGAGCCTGTCCCTCCTCCCCCGAGGGTTTGCTGCCTGGATCACCCTGGCCCTTCACTCTGCTCGGGCTGTTTCACTGTTCACGGTGACTATACCGTCTTGTCCCCGCGGTGCCTGACTAGCCAACGCCATCACCTCCATCAGAACTGCCCCCCGCCCCCACCACCCCCCTCCTCAGCTTAAATCCCAGCCACTCCAACCGCTGCTTTGTCCAGCTGGCTCAGCTGAACTGTAACGCGGTTCAGCTCAAAGTCAACTCGGCCCTTCTGCCCAGGATCACCTATGGCTGCAGCCACAGGTTGGGATGCCAGTGTCTCTTGGAAACCACCTGCCCAAGCTGGGGGCTCACAGTTCACCAGAAACGAGCACCATCAGGGGACCCACCCCTTCTCACGTGCTCACCTGGGCCTCCAGCCTTCCCTCCTGTATCTTCCTTCTTCAAACTCTCTCTTGATGTCACGTCTGCTTCTCCCTACAGCCTACTTCCTGGCTCCTCTTTTCAGGAAAACTCTTCAGAAAGGTTTCTACGTTTCTGTCTCCAATTAGTCTTCCTCCATTCTCTGTTGCTCTCAGTTTAAAAAATTCAATCTACAGAAAGGCCTAAAGAGCAATTCAAAGAACCCTGTCTAGATCCCAGCATTTATCCCTCAGTTGCTGAGGTCTCATCGGCCCAAACGCTAACGGCACAGTTGATCCAGCAGTTCTCAAACTGGGATGAGCAGACTCCCCGGGACCCGGGGACCATTTCAGGGACCCAAGAGGTCACAGCTATGTTATCAAGATGTGAGTTGCTTTCTCCTGTGTTGACATTTGCACTGTGGCTCAGAAGCAACGGTGAAGCCTCAGCAACGACTGTCCTGACTACCACTATGTTCTTCACTGCTGTGCAGTTAAAAAAGGCCAATTTCACTTAAAAATGTCCTTGATGAAGCAAAAAATACATATTACATCTCAACCACTGAGTACATGTCCTGTGATGAAATGGAAAGCACGTGGAACAAAGTACAATATTGCCTCCAGGGAAAGCACTTGCCTGGGTGGTTGTGTTACAATGTAACCAGTTGCTTTCTTTCTAGAAACATCATTTTTATTTAAAAATAATTGACAATGGTTATTAAGACTTTATATGACTTTTTATGTTTGGCAGATGTGATTTAAAAGAAGATTAACCAAGTGAGCCTGTCACTTCAAGGAAAACAAATGACAGTATATGTGGCGAATGAAGTCAGCTTCGGACTTTTATAGTTAGTGATATTAATGAGTTTTTCTAAATATTAAATGAAATGTTTCAACATCTGGAAGGTCTGCGGACCTCAGTTAAAGAATATTTTCTGGAATTCCCTGGCGGTCCAGTGGTTAGGACTCCGTGCTTCCACTGCAAGGGGCAGGGGTTCGATCCCTGGTCGGGGAACTAAGATCCCACTAGCTGTGCAGTGTAGCCAAAAAAAAAAAAAAAAGGAAGATTAAAAAAAAAGAATATTTTCCAGATAGCTAAGGCATGATGTTATAAAATCATGCATGATTAGCCGTCCATTCAAAGTACAAGATAAACAGATTTAATGTAACTGAGTACAAGAAATTCATCCATATGGTTTCTGATTCAACATTGAACCTTTATGAAACCATTGCTGTAGAAACCACCTCTGCAGAGTTTTGCTTTTGTATCTGATGCCCATGATCAACTGCAAAGGCTATTAAAATACCTCTCCTTTCTCAGTTACTACATACTTCCACACATTGACAGAGACCTTTCTCTCACAAGTGTTTTACAGTTTCCAGTGTAGAGGTCTAGAACACCTTTTAAGACATACTCCTAGGTATTTTATGGTTTTGATGTTACTGTAAGTGGACTTATTTATTTCACTTTCCAGCTGCTTGCCACTAGTATTTAATACAAGCACCTAAAAGGCTCTTCAGACCAAATGTTAAGAACCAGTGAACTACCGTGAGAGTTCAGCATGAAATGAATTTTGGTAAGTTGAGCAGAGCAAAATTTGAGCTTATTCTTGGTCAACGTCAAAATGATGTCTGCAGTTTTTAAAAGTATTAGAACATTTGTTTTCTTCTTAAAGTCCTAATTTAAAAAATTCTTCCCCAATTATATATGAAGTAGACAGAATAACGAACCTTCACGTACCCAATGTTGATATCAGCTCAGCCCAGATCTTGTTTGAGTTTCGTCCCATTCACTCTCCAGTCCTACATTATTCTGAAGCAAATTCCAGGCAAGACAGAATTCCAGCGTAACAATCTTATGTATTTCTAAGCACTTTATGTCAGTGACTTTGAACCACAATGTATCATGCACCCACTGAATTACAGAGGTTGCCGAAATATAGATTCTATGCAATATTCTTATCCCCAAGAAGCAGTCATATTCTCCCCAATTCCATGGCTAACCAAATGTTCTGACCTTTAGCGTATTTTAAGAGATTCATTTAATGTTTTCCAGCAAATATTAGTTCACCAGGAAGCCTCTGAGATACCTTCAAATACAGTCCACGCAGGGAATGAGAGAACGGCATTAGGTTTCCTCTGTCTTGAAACTCAGCCACTTGGGTGGCTTCATGATCAGTCCCTTAAAAAGGTTTCCGAGGTCACCTGCGTCCGGGCGTGATGACTGACCCTGCACGGGAGAAGGCGGGGGTGACACGGCAGATGTTCTGACTTCTGCTCTCAGCACAGAGTAATTTTTGTGACAATTCCAAAGGCTCGTGCTCCTTCACTTGGTCTAGCAGGTTTTTCCATCACGTACAAAAATAAACGTTTTAAATAACATACTAGGCATGCCAGAATGGCTATTCTGTTGCCGTTATTAACTCTAATTTATATACTTAAAAGGCTTACATTTATTAATACGTGCCGGCCCAAAGAAGTTTAGGAAACTATGGTTGTGGTCTTTCTTTTATGAAAATAAGCATGCAGGGACAATACTGTTAGCTGACAGCAATTTATACCTCCCCCTACCCCCAAGAGAGATCCAGTGAGAGTGTTCATAAAATTAGAGCATGTGAACGAACCAAAAGCGGTGAAAAGGACTACATGGGAGGATCAGAAGAGTAGATGGAATCTTACAAGCAAAATGAAAGGCAGCAGTAGAAGTCGACCTCTCCAGTTCCTCCCACGGACCACCCTCACGCAGGGAAGCATACCCAGAGACACATCGGGCGTGAGCGTTTGTTTATTCCATGTGTAAAGGACAATTTAAAAACAAAATGTTAGTAACACTCTGAGAACATTGGTTTTGTTCATCTGACACATCCTCTATCTTCACCAATTTTTATTACAAAAATCAGAAAAGTAAAAATTCATGACAATATTTGCACAGTGTAACCACTAGTTGCCTAAACAAAAGCTAATTTCTATAAAACCATAAACTTAATGCAGCTTTATTAAGAGAGATTCAAAATTCCCTCAGTTAACTGGATATACATAGTGGTATATATTTTAAAGCAGAAAACCCCAAAAAACAAAAACAAGGAAAAAAGAAAATATATGTCAAAAGAATCAGTTAAATAGTTTGACCTGACAGTCCCCTACAAAGAGTAACTTCCACTACATATAGGGGAAACCATTATCTGTGGTAAAAATCCTAGAGTCCAAGTAGGAAATGTGGAATAAAAACACATCAAATCAGAAGTCAGTCCCAGGCTGCAGGTGCTTTCAGTGAAATCCAGGGCAGTGAGCTACACCATTAAAGAAGGGACCACTCATGTCCCCAAACCAATACGTGTGTCTACAAGTAAGACCTTCACCACACGGCACGTAGCAAAGTTATCAATGAAAAGACTTTGAAAAAGACAAACGTTCTTTTCTTCATACAAATCACTGCAAGAAATCTTTGTAAGGCTGTACCTTGCATAGGGAAAGAGTTGTCTTCTGTCAAAAATTCTACTGGAAAGAGTAAAAGCAAGCTCTTCAAAATGATGCCCGCGTGCAAAGGGGTAAATTACTAGGCACCTCATTCACTGTCTGCAATCTATCCTGATCAGATACGATTTAATTTGACGGAAGGAAAAATGGCGATTTACGGTGATGGTATTCAAGAGAAAATATTGAGATTGGCAGCAGAAAAATTAAATTTCAAAAGTGCACCCTGAGAGAGGCCCCCACTGTCCCACGGAGAGACACGTGTGTGCTAAATAAGCCTACCTGCGCTCATGCTAGGACTCAGCGAGAACCTGCCGAGTAGAGTGCACTTTCTCAGAAAGCTGAAGTGTAAGAAAATAGTACAAGTTGTGGCATTCCTTCAGGTTGACGCTACACTAGCATTCGGAGTTGGTTAGCAGGAGGCCTCATGTGTCCAAGCGGCGGCCTCGGCCCTAAGAGCCGTGGAACAGGTGCATGGTGCCCAGGACGGCGCTGTCGTGCCCCTCCTCCAGCTTCACGGAGTTGGAGTGCTCTATCACACTGCTCGGCTCAGGGATGCTTTCGGCAGTGTCTCCAAACCCGTGGTAGTGTCCGTAGTGCAGGTTCTCCCCGATATCTTCCACCCAGGAAGGCCTGCTGGCTATGCAGCTACTTGGACTCCCGTTCAGGTGCAGAGAGCCGCACATCTCGGGGTTAACGCTCGTGCCCTTTTCTGGCTCTTCAGTCCCATTAACACAGGGAGAACCCTGGCTACTCGGAAACGGCGGTCCTGGAACTAGTCCACCGCCAATTCCATTAGGTCCTGTCAAGCACTGGTCACTCCTGCTCTCCATCCCACTGAGCTGTGTCGTGGAAGGGAAGTCCAAATGTCCATTGATGAGACATCCATTTGTCAGTGTATTCGATACGGAGCTACTGTTTTTCGTATCTGCATTAAGAAATACACCTGTCACCAAAATTCAGAACCAGAGGGGAGGAGACAGTATAAAATGCTTCATTCCTGCTACTGTTTTAAAGGATTTATTTAGTTTCCTTTCTTTAAACAAACCAGTTCCTCTTGCAAGGCAAAAAACGGTGCATAAGTGATTTAAAAGTAAAACACAACAGAAGCGTTTGCCTGGTAAGATAGGAAACATTTATAGATTTCATTAGTGCTGGGGAACCAAATGAAAGAACTTCAGCTGACAAACATACCGCATGAAAAACACCACCAGCACTGAACTGTTCTCAGTTTAAGACTACTTTGGAGAGCAGTTTTAAAAATCGTCACGTGTGAAAAAGTCCATCAGAACTGAACGTGTTCCCACAAAGGGTTAAAATAAACCAAAAACTTCTCCAGCTTTTAAGAAATTAAAAAAAAAAAAAAGAAAGAAAGAAAAGCAGTTGATGAAGTATGTGAATTAAGGAGGCTCCCGGGACAAAGTCTGACAGCGTCACAGGAGGCTCCTCAGAGCGCTTCCTCCAAGCCAGGGACGCGCACACAGGAATAGGAACAGGGAGCGCTTTCCTCAGCAACACTCGAATCCCACAGCACTTCTGCAAAGTGCCACACAGCACTGTGAGACTGCAGGAAGAACCATGAACCCTAATGATTCCATGCATACAGTCTTGGGCCAAGAGCACAGTTCTGAAGAGTTTCTTCTGAGTTCAGCAATTACAGTGACTATGATCTCCAAGGTTCCACTTTCAAAAACCATAATCTGCACATATAGACATCTGTTAAGAGGGAGATGTCTTATGGGAAAAAAATGTCAATCACAAAACGTTTGGACACATGGGAATAGGCAATTACAAGGTATTTTCTGTATAGTGAAACTCAAGAATTAATATTCATGTTCACAGGAATTCACAGAACAGTACAGAGAATGATCTAAAATTATGACTTGCTTAATGATGTTAAAATTTACCCCAATGTTCTGCACTATTCAAGTAAAGTGTGACATTAAATACAGAAGCACTGACTCTGTAACCTCTAGAATGAGGACACACAGGTGTGTGTCCCATGACCCTAACACCCCGCACACTATGACCCCCGACTGGCACCCAGACATAGGTTTCTGTGTGTCCTGAAAATCTTTCTGATGACAAAAAAAATCACATCTTGTTCAATGAACAAAAACATCTTCTAAACATTCTATTAATCATCAATTTTCTGGCAGTTTAAGTGACACAGTTTAACAGCCGCTATAAATTCTTCAGCGGATTATGGATTATTTCTTTTCAAATTGAACGACAGATTTTCTATTTAGTTAAACTTAAGGCTGGAGAACAAGTGTTTCAAGAACTAAACATGAGGTAAAATTAAAAATAAAACAAGTTATTCCCAGGGAAATATTTATTTACTTTTTCCCCAAAATAAACAGCTATTCCTGGGTAATAAAACTCATGAGTAGGATGTTGACCTTGATAGTTAATAAGACAACTATACTACTACTAACAAAGATAGAAACTATATTTTTAGGTGACTGGGCCTCAGAAATCCGAGTTAACTAGACTGATGCTTTTTTGTTTAATGGTCACTGCATGTGTATCTCTCTTCTCTGGTGCCCAGCTAAAGTAAATTAGCTCCATTATGCATTCTCAAAATCAAGGCTAGTTGTAACCCCATGTCATTATGAAACATCTAGTAAAACTGAGCATGAGAGCAGCAAACCTCCCAGAGACTGGCTACGACCTACGGCTGCTTGGTCAGACCCGCACCTGCCGACGGTCTGCAGGACCGCCCAGGGCCGCCCATACACTCTGTTCCAACGTGCCTTCCAGGACTCGCCTCTTGCACCCCAACCCCTCGCCCACCTACTGCAAGTGACCGCTAGCAATTCCATACCTTTTGTTTATTCAGTCAGTGTTACAAACGAAGTGATGAAAAACATGGGGAATGCTTACTTGGCACCTATCGTATGGGATGAGTTGAGTTTAAACATGGGCCTTTTCAACGTTAGGTTCTTTAAATGTATTATCCAATCAGTTTCCCTTGGAAAATCTACCCATTTAAGTATTTGGCAAAATGGTGACTCCATCCGTAACAATTCTGTAGCTTCTAGAAAGATGTACACATTTTCTTTTCATCTTAGTGAACAAAAATGATTTTTTTCATGTACCTCTGGGAAACAATATATATAATCTTTTATCCCCAGTAAAGAATTTAGCATACAGATATAATAAAACTTTAAAAAAACCAGTATCTATTTCCAAATATATTAACATATTAAGAGAATGGCTAAAATGTTTTCATGGTCACCTAGATAAAAGAATGGTAGAGGGCTTCCCTGGTGGCGCAGTGGTTGAGAGTCCGCCTGCCGATGCAGGGGACACGGGTTCGTGCCCCGGTCCGGGAGGATCCCATGTGCCGCGGAGCGGCTGGGCCAGTGAGCCATGGCCGCTGAGCCTGCGCGTCCGGAGCCTGTGCTCCGCAACGGGAGAGGCTACAACAGTGAGAGGCCCACGTACCGCAAAAGAAAAAAAGAATGGTAGAAAAAAGCATTAGCTAAATGGCTAAATCTTTAAATAGTAAAAGAAACAAAGCCCTTACTTTTTAAAAACCAAAAATGACTATCAAGTGTTTTACTATACCACCAATTTTAGTGAAGAAGTGTGTTCTGTGAGACACAGTGCTCAGCATCTTAGCAGATTCAGAGTGAGCGCCACACAGACCAAAGCAACCAGGAATGCTGAGTTAGAGATTTCACAGTGGCCTGACTGGTTAGAAGTCAAAACCACAACATCTACTAGTTCTCAGTGTTTACAGCCAGACATTCCTTTTGCTGTTTATCGCTTCGAAATTACTAGCAATAGATGTTCGTTTGGTAGAGTCACCCCAAGGTCCTCTGTCAGAAAATGAAAAACGTGAAACCTCATTAAAACTAAACAAGGCACATTGAGCAAGTCTCAAATCAAAATAGGAAGATTGCACTTATACTTCTCGTATCCATAAAATGCACCAAAACACTTCTCCTTATAGCTACAAACTTGTCCAAGATATGCAGATTATAGCATAACGTTCTTTAAAACACTGGGCAAAGTGCAAAAACTGCTTGCGCGAACGCATGTTAGAAATAACACGCATACTGGTTCTTGCAACGGCAGGGGGTCTGCATTGCTGAAACAGTATAGATTTCTATTTCTTTCGGTCCAACAGAACCACCCTCCTGCTGTTTGGTGTCTTCGACCATTGGACCGCTGCTGTGGCTAACAGGAAACTGTCCACTCCCACCTGTTACAAACTCTCTATCGACGTGCATGCTGTCAGCATCGTCTTCCGCCTCGCCATTCAGGAGCGGCATGGGGTCATCCGAGCTTTGAGCTGCACAGAAAACAAAGGCAATTTTAGGTTCCCTACACCAAAGCAGAGGACTTTAACACAGATGCTTCTCATTCCTTGTTGTCTGAGCACTGGAGGCTCCAAAACTGTCAGGTAACTTTACAATCTACGGATTATTAATGGACTTGGCACACTACCAAGAAACGTACTTTTCCCCAACAGAAAACAATTCCTCAAATGTGCAGTTTCGATGAAAAGTCATGGCATTTCAGATACCTACTTGAGATTTACTTGTCGGCATAAATTTTCATTTAGGGCTGTTATTTAGACAATGTAAAGCAGTTATACAACTCAGAGACATTTCTAGCTAGTTTTAAAGATTCAGGACACTCTACGTTATGCCCCCACATGTTCCTTCAGTTGTTTTTCATAAAGAAATGACAATTCTTGAACAACATAAAAACCATTAAAACGGTCCTCAAATTTTAAAAAAAGTTAACTTATTTCATTAACAGAAAATAAAGTAAAAGCCGAGATCAAGACGGGTTTGTCCAGTACCACCCGAGAGCAGCTCTGGCCCTCTGCACCAAGATGCAACGCAACTGGAAACACCCACTAAACGTCTGGGTTCCAAGACATTTGGAAAGGACGCTACGCACGCACCTTTCTTATGAGACTCCCACTCCCGCATCTTGGAGTCATGTGCACACTTGGCCAGTCCTCCAGGGGTCACATACCCTGTGCAGCAATGCCTCCTGCGCCCCCGGGGCAGCCTACTTCTCGGGAGCAGCCACTCTCATGCAGCGTATGGCTCACCAGTCTTAAGCAGCACGCATTTTTACAAAATTGGATCCAAAGAAAATCACTTGCATGCCTCGCCTTTATTCACTTACCATGGCATGAATGCATCCCATCAAGTAAATTCAAAAGGATCTTTCAAGTTGAATAATAACCCACTGTATGCCTGGATTACAGTTCACCCACCACCCAGCTCCCCACTGCGGTGTGGGTGGCTCGTTTTCTTTCCCATCATGAATATACCATAACTAACATCCCTATAAACGCACCTTTGCATACACTTCTGGTTCTTTTCCAAAATAAACTAGAATGATTTCTGGGTCAGAGGGTATATACAACAAATAAGTAACAACTTTCAGTGTAATTTCTTTCAAATAAACATTTAAAAACAGAGAGACCTGAACTGTGCAGCTTCAATTACTTCTAATTTTGGACACACACGAGTCATCTTCAATATAGGAATGAGCATATCAGTTCCAGAGTATTCTCCAAACGGTTGAAACAGTTTTAAATGAAAAAAAGTCTTAATAAAAGAGAAACACAAATTCTCAATGATCAGTATATGGAAGAAACAGAGCCGTGTAATTTGTGCAGTTGAGGAAAAATCTGCACAGGTATGAAGCCAAAAGCACCCTACAGACGGAGGTGATTTAAAGCCAGAGGCAACAACTGAGGACTTCAGTCTTGTGAAGCTTTTCTTAATCCTCCACAGGCCCCAAGTCAGTGATAGGCTAGGCTCCATCTTTGCTATGAAACAAGGTACTTTCAAAAAGTCAGTGGTAAACAGGACGTCTTAGAAAATGGGGGTGGGGGTGGGGGGCTGGGAGAGGGATGTTCCAGGTACTGGTTGACAGAAGCCTCGCAACCTTCAGTGCTCGGTCAGTCACCGCGGAGATGAGGGGCCTGCAGTAGCAAGGCCCACGTTTGATGAGCCAGACCAGGCAGTTTACTGAGAACCAGTGCAGGTTATCGGGGCAAAGCCACAGACGTCCTCATACAAAAGGTCAGACTTCACTGGGGATACGGTGCAGATAGCTTTATGTAGCCATACTCATAACGCCTGGTTTTGTTCTGGAATTCGGGGCGCGTGTTCCTTGGGGAAAGTGACATCTAGGTTACAGCGGCAGTTTCAGATCTCTGAAAAGCAGGTTTTAAAAAGAAAGCTGACAGGTGAGACACGAGGACCCCCCTCCTCCCCCAAAAGTGCAACAAGAAAACAGCTTCATGAAGGCAGGGAATGTGTCTCTTCACTCCCCAAGCCCAGTGCCTGGCACTGTTCCATCGATGAATGATGCCCAGGCTCTAGCCAGAAAAGGCACACACACAGAAAGCAAGCAAAACTATTAAGAGTAACGAGAGTAGTCATCTCAGGTCAGACTAGCTATAAAATGAAAAAGGACAGGAGGGCAGACCTGCCACTAGGGGGCCAGACGAGCTGATGGCAAAGGGAGGGATTTTCAAAATAAAAGCGGGTATAGAGGAGTGGGCACAATACCACCTTGAAGCAGAGACTGATCCCTTAACCAGAGGCCTACGCAGTGCACTAGGGACGCTATCCTTCTACACGTGTCTTTTGTTCATGCAGGTAGCTGCTCACCAATAGAGCGGGATAACAACGAAACACACCAAAGCTTTCAGATTCTAGTAAAGAAAACTCTTGAACGTGGGAGGCATATGCTAATACAGACAGCCTAGAATTTAATTACCCTCTCCGTAGATATGCAGTCTTTGCAAGGCGTTTTTCCCATACAGTCTCCATCTGCTGGGATGTGCAGCCACCTGGCTGCTAACCTAGATGCCTAGAACCCTGGGTGATGTATTTTATACCGACACCTTCATGTCTTTATTTCTAGCACCTGGAAACGGGAAGGGCTGAAACAGCTCAACGGGAGCACTGAGGTGGTAATCATTTACCTTTTAAAACTGCACTATAAGCCATGAAATTAAAATTGGCCTTTCAGAATTTTGACGGACACTGCATCTGGACTCGACTCCTTTCTCCACAGCCACGGAGCACGCCACCTGCGGCCTTTTCTCCCAATACACGTATCGTCATTGCCAAAGGAACTACCGAAATATTCCAGGCCGCGTCTGAGAAAAGTGGCTTGTAGACATCTCAGAAAAAAAATTTTCTTCCAAAAGTATCCATTTTGATTCTATTTGCTTTAGAAAAGCAGCACTTTCCCTTCCCATTTTCCTATTCCAGTTAAAAGGAAAAATTACCGAACATTGGTTAAAAGCGTCCTTATCTTTTACTTTGACTGCCAAAGGAGGTATTTGTTGACTAGACATGACTTCAATACACGTTAGACGATGCGTATTTAAGACAGAAAATCACCTAGGATTGGCTCAAAATAAACCCTCCCAGTTTTCTTCCCCCAGAGGTGGAGTCATGACCAGGTGTTAACCACTGCCTAAGAAGCCACTCATCCTTGACCTTGGGGCCAGTAAAGATGCTCCACTCGGGAAGGTGCCCAGGGCAACACAGAAACCCGCATCTGAATTTTCATCTAAGACTTGAAAAAAACTCCTAAAGCCAGATACCAGTGAGATTCTAAAACTAAACAACTTCTGATCAAGGAGTTTTAAAACATAGGAAAAGCCTTCCTTAACTTTTAAAGACAGGGAGGGTCTGCAGCATTCCAGAAACGGTACCATCAAGGAAGCTTATTTCCGTGCCGGCTGTGGGTCAGCTTAGGAAGACGTGCCCTCACTGTACAAGCGGCACGCCGCTCATGCCAAGATGCAGAACATGCACACAACAGGATTTTGACTGCCAGGCGCACTTACAAGGCACATCTAGGGCTCGTGAGAAACGCCTCAGCAGACTTAACTTTTAAGGCAAGGAAATCTCTTACGAGGCAAAAACCAGTCTACACAGTCCTGTGCTTTAAGATGTGAACACTTAGTTAGGTAACAGGGCGCCACTACCTAGACACAACCCACACAGCTGACACCATGCGATGTGCGAACACTGTCAAGCACTTTCACTCAGCGTGTCAAGTGCAGCCTGGGGCCAGGGGACCGACTAGTGGCTCACGGTCCTCTGTGCCTCTTGAGGGGGCCAGTGCGGGAAATCCTACGTGCTGACCCACAACCAAGGTTACCTCACACCCCTCTGGCCTTCCCACTGAACTGGGAGCTCTGACCATTGGGGAACCCTGTTCTCCATGAAACGAGCCAGGAAGGAAATGTTTCCTTAGTGGTTTCCCTGCATTACTAATTACAACTGTTCTCTTCTACTATACAGTACATTTTACCCAGATAACTACCTTCGCAAAGAAAGGTCCTGTTAAAATCACACCACCACATAAAGCCACTAGGAAGGTGGTTCTACCACACGGTGACCTTCCGTGGGACTCCTGCCATGGCCCCAACTGCAGCAGACTGGGGGTGGGGAGATTCAAGAAGGCAGGTTAGTGAAGGTGCCAAGGACACGGAGAAGCAGTGACAGTTGTGGAAACACTAACGAGGGATCTGGGGTTCTGCTAAGAGAACACGGAAGGGAAGGTGCATGTGACACAGACCACCCGGAACAAAGCGTGCCAGGACCTGGCCCTGGCTGATTCCCGCTGCAGCTGCCACAGTGTGCAGAGGACGAGGTGCATGAGGTTTGCTGAGCTCAAGACTAACACAGAAAATCACCTGGTTCTTAAATGTCATTCATTCAGACTGTATTTATAAAATGCTGTGTCTTTGGGGACTGAGATAAAACAATCATTTGTTACTGCAATACAATTAGGAATGTTCTCTGGTCAAATTTTTAAAAGTAAATACAGCCATTTACTGCAAGTTTGAGAACACTAAAGATACATGAGAAGTTACTGAAGTCTTCTGTGTATGTCACATACATGGAACTACATTACCAATTTGATTTCTATCATCTGAAGTTTTAAGTCATTAGCTAACCTGTATCACTTAACAAGCTCGTTAAGCCACACCCATCCTCCTTTCTCTTTTTAAGCCTGGTCAAAACGAACAATTCGGAGCAGAAAGTGGAGGGAGATTCTCTATGTTAAATTCATCCTGGGGATCATCTGCTGAGCAACTTCCTACTGCTGACTTGAAGCTAAGTCATGCTGTACTTTTCCTAAACGGTGTTTTCTATTAAATACCTAACACGTGGCATATGAGATGCTAAGCTCAGTAATACACCTATTTGACTAAAACAAAACCGTGAAGTCAACACGTGAGGTCTGGTACCACCACAGCCTCCTACTGATGGCAACTGTTAACCCCAAATAAAACTGTAGGTTCCTGGGTCAGTCTGTAACTCACACTGCCTCTCCCCAGTGAACACTCTGGAGCTGCACCCCAACAATTATGGATTAAAAACAAGATGAAAAGTTTCTCTCATGGATGGGAGTGGCATTCTTCTCTATCCTGGATCACTGATAATTGGGACAAGTTTTCCAGGAATACATTTGTGAATAATTGCAGTTACTCCTGAAGATTAACTAGAATGCTAACAGACCTAACACAAATTTTACTGAGCAGCTGCAGCTGAAGTCCCGAGGTCCACCTGTCATTCCATCCTGAGCAAATGGTTGGTAAACAGGGAGGAAAAGAAAACACAACCAACCCCAAACCTAGTTATATACTGATACTTCCTTGCACCATCCTAAGTGAACAAAATCCATACCGGGGAAAATACTACCCCAAACTACTTTTCATTTATATCAACCACCCACATAGCTTTGGATTTTATTTCACCTTCGAGAGGTCGTAGCCACAACTATCACATCTGTGTTCTGACCAGAGTGCATTCTGATACTGGTGTGAATGACCACATGAAAGGCATTTAAAGTATGTCTGTAGTAAAACTTGCTTCCAAGGACAGTCTGTATTTGAGCAGAACAAATTATCACTGCATTACATTCTCTTACATCAATAAGGTTTCCATGGGAAAAATTACTCCGATTACCTTAAAATATCTGAGAACAGTTTATTGAGAGAGATCCTACTCTCTATGGAGAGGAGTAGGTTAACTTTCACATTCGTGATTCCAAACTTAAAAAAGTTAAGAGTCAATTTTACAGGACACATACATCTTTAAGAGTTGGCTTAGCCAGAAAAATTTCTGGAAGTGATTGCTTTTGTGAATATATATTCCACACTAAAAACATCAATATGTGTAGTTATTAAATTCTAGTAAGACAGAATAGACTAAGTTTATTGATAAGGTCCACGCTATGCATTTATGTTGCCAAGATATTATTCCAGGCATCTTTTTTTAAAACAGCAAACTTAAATTGCGCCCCCCCAAAAGATTTAAAATTTCTCTAAATACTTTTACATGT
Organism: Grampus griseus; assembly: GCF_964374135.1. Taxonomy (NCBI): domain Eukaryota; kingdom Metazoa; phylum Chordata; class Mammalia; order Artiodactyla; family Delphinidae; genus Grampus; species Grampus griseus. Next base: position 2,442,513 of record NC_139012.1, on the reverse strand, counting down.
GAAGTTATTCAAAGATGTATTTTATATGCATATGTTACACAAGGGGGTAAACACGTATTTTTTTACTCTGGCATAAGAACTAAAAACTTATCTACAAAATGAGTAATTCAGAATGAGCAAAACCTCAAGCTCACACATTTATACAGCAAATCAAAACAAGATGTCAGAAATTAAATGAAAATGAACTAAAGCAACATACAAAAAAAAAAAAAAACAAAAACCCACACACATACCAAAAAACCCCAGTCACAGAATGTAAATAACTATACAGCTATTGAAGCCAACTATTATTTCACTTAGAAAATTCAGGCAGTTGGAAAGAAAAACCTTGTTTTAGTAACTGAGGATTACTGCCCCAATACCCCATTCATAGTATGTTATGGCAAAAAGAAAAAAGAGAAACCTTCTCCCAGAGAAAAGAAAAAGGAGTGCAGTGGCAAGGGTGGGACGAAGGCCCATCTGTTCTGCAGGCGCATCCACACATATGCACAATTCTGAGTGACGTGTGGGCTGAACCTCAGGGGCCAGTAGCCATGCGAGGGCCCGGAAACAGGAGCTGAGAAGTCAGGCGCACGTGCTGAGGGTGAGAAGACCCCCGCTCTCTCCACGTGCACTGGAGCAGCACTGAGGCTTAGGTGTGCGTAATCATCCCCTGCAAACTCAAACGCCAGGCTACAACCCCATTTTCTTCTCAACTGGCATCCTCGACCTGAGCACTAAGGGATGGGCTCTTTGGGAAAGCTGCACTGTGAGTTTCATGTGCAAAACACCAATCTCTAACTCAGTCAGCCAAGATGAATCCCTGTCTAGAGGAGAATAAAATCTCCCAAATACCTGCATGATTATTCAAGCCCTATTTGTGCACCCCCAGGGTCTAGGAAACAAGTTCTTAAGTTTTAGGAATCCTTGGAAAGGCTTGAAAGAGATACTTCAATAAGAAGATGCTGGCCAATTCAACCCAACTTAAAACCTGATGAGACTAGTTTAAAACTCTTTAGGTACATTTGAGTCTTCTTAGAATGTTAAGTGACATCCTTTTTAAAAAACTAAACAGAATTTAAGATTTATCCTATACACTAACATGATATGGACACCCGTCCAATTCTTGCATGAGGTCGTAGAGTGAAGCTAACAATACCATCCCAAAATTATTAACCAGGCATTAAACAAAACAAGGAATATTTTTTGAAGTTTAGACATACCTTCAGGTTGTGCATGTGATTTTTATACCTTTCTAAAATCTATTAGGCCCGTAACTTACAAAAGCTATGAATCTGAGAAACTATTACTTTTAAGTTCATACATTCATTTCTATAGAAAAGTCACATAATCACAAGTTTTTATACTGACCAACATTTTAAAAGTTGTGAAGGAGATGATACAATTTTACTGACTCTGTAGGAGAAATGTTTTTGTTTGGATAGACTCCAGTTACACAAAAGAGGCACAGCACTGGGAAGAGGATAAAGCTGACACATTAAAGTCAACTGAAACTAGCCACTCAGGTTTTGCTCAGATTATACATGTATAGTTGTTGTTTTTTTAAAGCCAAAGGGCACAACTTTGTAGTTATCTCTGGCAAAGTTATCTGAGTGCATAATTTCACCATGATTACTTTTAACCGTCATCTCTAAACTTCCCTTTCCATGTAAGTCTGCTAAATATTCCTGCCAAGCTAGTAATTCTTAATCTTTTCCCCCTAAATGGAAGGGAGAGTTTTTTCCTCAACCGTAAGGAGTGACTAGCTGACTCTGCTTATTTACAAACCCCGAAACCATCTAAAGATAAAAAGGTGGAAGAACACTTAAAACTAAAGTAACTTACCTTAGAGACTTAAGTCCTCAATGTCAAAGTGGCACACCAGGCCTTGCTGTGACAAACACACACCACACTGTGTCCAATGCAAACATCTACCTTCCCAGATGTGAAATTATATTTTACTATCAGACCAACAATTGTTGTAAGCCCAGGAAAATTCACAGGAAAAAAAAAATGAGGCACGGGGGCAGATTTTTTTTTTAATAGTTGTATTTCAAACAGGAACAACAAACGAGAAAAATCTAATTCATGGCAGGTAAACCTGGGTGTGCAGAAAGTTATATACACACATTTACACTTCAGCTGTCAACACTGCCCTCTCATATCCTCCCCTTTCGTTAAATGGCCAATCTTCAAAGTGGCAACACAGGAAAAACTCCTCCATCACTGCACCAGAGTCCTCCGGGCACAGTACCCCTACGTGAAGGAGTCGTCTCGAAGGTGCTTTCAGCCATAAAAAAGAAAACATGTTAAAGAAAGGAAACAAGTTTGCTCTTTCCCACCCACAAAGTGGTCTCACCTGTGGTTCTAGCTTTCTTTACTCCAAAGGGTTCCGAATCTTCCAAGCATCTCTTGCGATTTGTTCCCACACTAATGTGATTAGGAAATACATTCGGATGGCCCCCATTGAAGGGGCCACCGTTATAGAAAGGATTCAGATGACAATTCTGGAGGTTCAAGAGAAACTGGGTACACTCTTGGAAACCCTGGGTTTGAGCAATGTCTGCTGCCGTCAGGCCACTGGCATTTCTCAGGCTGTACGACACAAAAACACTGAATTACATCCCATTACCATTTGCATCTGGTCTCTGTTCCTGCTGAACTGACTAACTATCTGCAGGTGATATGAAAGAGCATACAGATTTACAGCAAGTCTGAATTAAAGAAGGGGTTACTCATCCTAGCTCTGTAACTAACTTCTCTCTTATGCACATTTGATTACTAAGCAAGATTTGGGAGATAGTAATTTAAAAATCAATATACTAAACTTTAAAAAAAAGGCATCTTCCTATTTAACTTCTCAAAATCATTTTTTATGTTAGTCTGAAGAATATAAATTTATGCTAACTTCAGACTTAACCTGAAACTGAATTCTATATTATCTGCACTTAATTTTAATAATCCATTCCTTTAGCTCGAGTAAAATCATAACAAACAAACATGTACTGAATTGTCCATGGCATTTATAACAATTGGCTTCCTAACAACAAAGGCAACTGGCTTAACGACAAGCCAGAATTTGTGCTAACATGTGACACTATAAGTGGAAGTTTAGAAGGATGTCCTGAGACTAATTTATCATCAGACTGGAGATCTGAAAAGCTGAATTTTTTGGCCTTAGGAAAACTTGCAGAAGTTCAGAGCATTTGAGTGGGTGTTTCCTTCTAATACTGTCCTAGGAACTCATCCCCCTAGGCTGAGTCCTACCATCAGAAAGAATCAACATCATCCTGCGTGGCTAATAACATTAACAAGTAACGGTCCGACGTCCTCTGCATTAGCTAAGAGTCAGACTAAATCAGAAGTGGTGGCAGAATATAAATGAAAGCTCTAAATAAGATGAATACGAAAGAACCAGTTGAAATTGTAAATCTTAATTAGGAAACAATAAAAACTGAGGGAACAAAAGCAACTCCACGTTTAAGTTCCCCTGGAAGACAAGAAAATACACTGCTCTGTGAAATACATCTGTAAAAAGCAAGACAGGTTGTTAGCTGCACACTGATCCACTGAAACTGGAGAAGCACTGAAGGGCCGAGGCAGTACCACACCTCCCAGCGAGCTCTGCCACAGACAGTGCAGCTGTGACCAAACACAGGCCTCGTCTTGTTCCCGAAAGAACAGGGCACAACCCTGGACGCTTTTTCCCTAGATTAACGTGAATGAAAAAAAAAAGCCATTTCAGGGAGAAAACTACAGAATCAGGGACAAATAAGGATTTTCCATTTTAAACATAACAATAAGCCCTGTATTCCTATTTCCAGCCATCATACGCAGAAGGTTCCAAACTCAGAAATGAAAAATCTGTATACTTTTGGACAATCACTAAATATGTTCCCACTTTTAAAAGCATGAGATAAAGAAATGTATCATACATTCTGAAGAAAGGCAAAAGCCCAAACTCAATCTGATCAAATATAAAAGAGACAAAACTTGAAAATCCCCAAAACCAACAATATTTTCTTAAAAATATAAGGCAGCCGTGTGCAGGGCTACTGAGAACTAAAACTGACATTTTTATTTGATTTCATGGCTATGACTTCTGATAAACATTATTCTAAAATTTCACAATATTTTGATATATGAATTAAATAGAGAGGAAACATCAAAGTTTGGGTAGAGTGAGTTACATTAGTTATGTGTATAGAAAATGATCAGATACTTGATTTTTAATATCAACATGTTATAGAAATTTAACATTCAAGCAAGTGTAAAACTGGATAATTTTTTTAAATGGTGTATTACATTTTCAGAAGATATCATGAGTGAATGGTCCAAAAAGGTCTACTCTATCAAGAATGTGAACAGAATAAGTAGCTGCAATAAAACTTAAAAAAAAATTTAACTCTACACAATTTGAAAAGACAAAGACCCAGAACATAAGCAAAGTTTAAAAAATGATCATTTCTACCGATAAATATGCACTTGCTCTCCAAAAATTAAAGAATACAGAAATGAGAAGCTGCTGCTTAAAATCAGGACAAATAACGCTGACAGTAAAGATTACTCCTCAGTGGATGATAAAATAAAGAACAGCACACAGATTTTTTAAATGGCATTTACCACCCTAAATGCCAGTTCACTGAAGAAAGCTGAGATGCTCAGGGAGCATGCCAACTTTTCTAAGTCACTGAAAACAAGAACATCCAAACTACGCTCAATTCTCTTACTCTTAATTCAGAAACTGAACAGTAGACTGAATCTGAGTTAGAATAGCAAGTTTACTGTTCTTCCAAGGAAATACAGCCTTAAAGAGAAAGAGCAAGTGCGCGCCAATATCCGGAGGCCACAGAGACTGTAAATGTCTGAGTGGGAGCGCCTGCCTGCACCTGAGAACACAGGCAGCGTCTCCTGCCCGTCTCCAACTACCACAAGTGGTCCCAACACGTGCACATCACTCGGCTTGGACAAAGCCAATCAGATTTCCAGGTGGTGTGAAGTATTATCTTCAAAACTCGAAAGAACAGTCACTAGAGTCAACTCATGCTATGTACTCATGTGTGGACCAAGCAAGTAAGAACAACCACAAGCCGAACTGAACTTCAACTGGTTCCTCATATAACTCTGAGGGATCCAAAGAGAGATCCAAAGGGGAGTTCGAAACATTCCAGAAAATGTATGGACAGATATCAGAATCTGGGACGTAAGGTAACTGGAAAAATTACCTGGGAGATTATAATTTTGGCACTATCCCTACAGTAGTATTATTAGAAACAGGAACATACAGTATCCCTTCTCCACTTCTGGTGAAACTACAGAAGTTTTCAACTATATTATTTCTCAGTTACTAAGGACTGAATGTAACATTCAGTTTAACAGTGTTACGTTCCTCTAAAGCAGAAAGATCCGTTAATACCTGACCCTGGAACAGGCCAGCAGAACCGCCCACTTCCCTCTCCTACCTTCGAACGTTTTCCTTCCCATCTCCTTTCCTACATACCCACACTCATTCCTCCTTTCTTTACCTGTAGTTTAACACGCTAATTCTGCTCTGCTCATATTTAAAACCTTGCAAGTGGCTCTGCAATCGTATGGTGCACAAAAACTGGGTGGAAAGGAATGACTGGGATCACCAATCCGGGGCAGGCACTTTTTCTGTAAAGGGCTGGACAGCAAAAACATTAAGCTCTACGGGCCACAGTCTCCGTTCTCTCGTTTTAGCCTGAAAGCAGCCTTAGATGATGTGTGAACACAGCATTGGCTATGTTCTAATAAACCTTTAGTTACTGGCACTGAAATCTGAATTTCATATATTTTAACGTGTCATGAAATATTATCCTTTTGATTTTTGTTCAACCCTTTAAAAACGTAAAAATCATTCTTAGTTTATGGGCCATACAAAAACAAACAATGGGCTGGACCAACTGAGTAACATTTAACCAATAGATGATACTGGTAACTAGTCCTCTACTCTTTTTTAAAAAATTTTATTTTATAGAAGTATGTTGATTTACAATGTTAATTTCTGCTGTACAGCAAAGTGATTCAGTTATACATATATATACACACACACACACACACATTCTTTTTTATATTCTTTTCCTTTATGTTTCATCACAGAATGTTGAAGATAGTTCCCTGTGCTATACAGTAGGACCCTGTCGTTTATCCATTCTATACACAACAGTTTCAACTGCTAACCCCAAGCTCCCAATCCTTCTCTCCCCTGTTCCCCCTCGCCCTTGGCAACCACAAGTCTGATCTCTATGTCTGTGAGTCTGTTCCTGTTTCATAAAAGTTCATTTGTGTCATATTTTAGATTCCACGTGTAAGTGATATCACATGGTATTTGTCTTTCTCTTTCTGACTAGTCCTCTACTCTAAATAACAGATACCTATGGGTTCCTGAAAACTGTCTCTCTGGTAATTTTCTGCACTATTCAATTCAAACAAAAAAATAACTTTTTAGAAGTTGCCAAATCTGTTAAATCACAAAATGTTAAATATCAAGAGAATATCTAAAGGTAAACTTTAGAAGAATGTAAATTAAAAGACCTTGAGAGAGCACGCAGAAGAAATAATCATTCCTACTCCATCTGAGTGTTTTCTGTTAAAAGTTCTAAGTGTCTTACGACTGAATTAGGCGACGTGCTTAATATGAATGAGGCGGAAACTGTCTTTACAGGTCTGAATTCCTCAAGTCACTTCTTAATAAGCAGAAAGGGTTTTCAAACGTATTACACAGAGGCTGAAAATCACGTGGGTTTCTAGGTGAAGAGCAGCATAAAGAATAGTTATGCGGTATAGTTCTTAAAACACTTTAACAAAACAGGCTCAGGCCTTTAAATGCATTTTTAAATATATGCTCTCCTATTTGTTAAGCATGTTTCAATTTTAACGTTTTAAGAGTTGAAACAGTTATCCTGGTTAAAATGTATCATCAATTTATTAAGCCTTCAGCTCTATTTAGTGTTACAAGTTTAAGCAGATATTCAACCTAAGCAACCTTCCATGATTTTCCTAAAATCCAATGGGAGCTGGGCACATGAATGTGATTTAGGATTTTACAGGTTCTATGATAATTTCACATTTGAATTTGGTCTTTTCTTCTGTTACAGTACTTTTAAAACAGTCAAGCCTTCACTCTTCAATCCCGAGGTATTCACTGCGGGTGTGATATGGCCACACTGCACTCTCTGCTGGCTACTCCTACCAACCCGAAGTGAGGGGCTGCTAAAGACAAAGTTAATCTGAACTGTGGTCTTCACACACTAGTCCAAATGGAAATTTTCAGTATCTGGAAGATACTGTTCAAAATTACTCTCAAAAACTGTATTTTGTATGAGAATTGGGGCACTAATGAAAGTGTACACGATATTTTTAGACTAAGTCTTTAAAAAACACACATGAATTTTGTGCCTTTGGTTTACTGCACTCGGGCAGATGACGCCTCATCTAAAATGTACCTCTGTCCATTTCTGACAGCAAGAAGCCCCATGGGGGACGTGCTGTGAGGTTGTTCTAAAGCTCCAGTTCACCTTTCTGGTCCCCTCTGGCATCCGTTTGAAAAATCTTTGTAAATGGGCAGAGATTTAAAAAAATCAGACACCAGTCAACTTGATGTCCAAACTGGGTCTAGTCTGTTGAAGTTTTAAAGCTGACTTTCTTTAAGAGTTGACATGATCAGATTCTTAGACTAGTAAAAATCAACTTGCTCCAGTTTGTCACGGAAGCTATGACAACCTTCACCGAGACTATGAAAAGTCACTTTGGGCAGGCTACCCATTTTCTCCCAGTAGTTCCTAGTGTTCTTTCAAAATTGCAATATGAAAACATGGGAAAGCATAGATTAATATTTACTGTGAATTATTTATCCTGCTGAATAACTGGCAAAATAAACTTTTTTAAAACTTTACTAAAGTTAAAACATAAAGGCTCATATACTGTATTTTCTGTAATAAAATTCTGAATAGAATGTTAAGACTTATTATACCTAAGAGTGTCTCCCCAAAGAACTTTAAAACAAAACTCCACTCGGCCGCCAGCTAATCCCCCATCTATTTTCCACTTATAGTGTCACAACGTCAGAATATGAGAAGCCGTTCTAATAAGTTTTTCTTTTTTTTTTTTAATTTGCAAAACCACGGATCAGGAAGTATCTGAAATATACTTTTCAGAATCTGAGTTGTCACATCACCTTCAGGATGTTTTCTTTTTTGTTAATGCCATGTGACAATAAAAGATGACCACAATTTTCATATAAAGAATATTTCTGTTAAAATTCTGATCTCAACTTAACTATTGTTAGTTTACAAGTAAATAGGTAGATATCATAAATTAGGGTAAGCAAAGCATGCAAATCTAAAGAATCTATATCTGAACTCCTAGATTAGCATTAAAACCAATCACCGCAACAAATACCTCAACAGTATGCCTCGAGTGGAGAAAGGAAGCCATACTGAACATTCAATGCCACAACTGTAAGGTTTTCGGAGAAGCACCTGTGGCAGTTTCAGCAGTTTCTATATGGAATGCTCCCCCTTTCTAGGATTACTTGAAAAAATCAAGTCAATTCGAATTACGTAGCTGTAAAACATTGACATGTGTAGTTTTTACAGATTCAGAATCTTCTGTGTGATTTAAAACGGGCAATGGTTCATAAAACAGGAAACTTAAATAATAAGGGATCACATATTTGCAGGCAACATTTTGATTAAAAATACATATACATACATGAGGTGCAGAAGCACATTTACTGAGCGTAAGCCATTGTCATGTGACCACCTTGACCAAGAGCTATTGCTCTAAAACACTGCCTTTTCAATTACTTCTAGTAATTTTTAGCATGAAGCCAATTTAATTATGTCAGTTATTTCAACAAAAGTTTAACAGTATGGACTAAAAACCATTAACTCACGATTCTGGTTACTTTAAAATTTGGTATGCTGTATCTCAAATACATTAGTAACTATTCCTAGATGGAAATAAGCAAATACATGGAATCATTAAAAAAAAAAAAAAAGATAAAAAAACATTACTAAATGTCCATTTGTACAGACAAAACATTACAAACATCTAAAATTTCTTCAGTAAAAGGAAAACGTGTATTTTTAACCCTTTGGTATCCAAACTCTTAAATACGTAATTATGAAGACTTTCTTAAATATATTCTTCAGGTAACAATAGGAAGAAACTATTTTTTAAAGTTTCTACTTGAATAAATTTGGTGCCAAGTTTTCAATTCAAGTTCAACATTACTGAGGACAGTTTTATGTTGCAACTGAACCCCAGCTATGTTTGCATACATTAAAATATAACAGCATCATTCAAAGAGTCTGATGAAATATTTAACCTGCTCCCACTATAATTTAGCAAAGGAAAAGACATTTGAATTTAGAAATCATTGGTTTTACTTGAAAGCACTATATAAAAGCAGTGCTTAAACAAATATTAAAACCTATATATTATTCAGGCTGTTATGAAAAACAATCAAAATTCTAAACTGAATTTGTCAACAACTCTAGAATACTGTCAGCCTGCTATCTATCTGCTCCTTTCCAGCAGGCAGAACTTCATCAGCTATCTCGGGAAGTAATTCCTCCACCTTGCCTGCAACAGTTTAATAAAAGGAAAAATGAGCCAGGAAATTGCAAGATCAGACAAGACTGCTGTAGTGACAAGTAGGTCAGGGAGGGAACACTAGGCCAGGACTGGAATGCACAGGATCCAAGATCAGAAACCACTAATTCAGAGTTACACTGCTAATAAATTTCATGGTTGGACTATTATTCTGAAGGGCAAATAGGTGAACAAATGAAAAGAAACCACAAACTTCAAACATGAATAAATGTCTAATGAAGTTTGCCAAGGGCAAAAGCTGCAAAACAACTTCCGACACTAATATTACATATGCTCATCACATGATTTGCCCTAATGAAAATTTTGCTTCTAGACAGAGCTCTACGGGTAAGCAAATAAAGGTGGGTCATAAACATGGACCAAACTAAACCAACTCCATTTCAATTAAGAATTTTTAAAAGTTCAGCAAAATACTTTTTCCTGCAACATTCAAAAGCCTATTATGACCACTTCTGTTACTAAAGCCAACTGTGTCTATTTTCTAAATTAGGCAAGAAAGATTTTTTCAGAGTGAATCACTGAACTTGCTTATATATAAGGTTATAGATGCTTCTCCAGCTATCTGATGATCATAGTTAAGCTCCTCTTGGGATGAAAATAATTAAGTTAAAATATATGTAACCCACTGGAAGATCTGGTTACCACAGAATCAATGGCTTCTACAGAAATGCTCTCCTACAAAAAGCTATGGGACTTTGCCACAACATAAACACTGGCACCTGGTATAATGTGGTATTAAAATGGACTAGCAAATTGGCCTTAGATGCAAGCAATTCTGAATCTCTAAATCCCACTAAATCCCTTTATTTCTACTCTGAGGCATTAAAAAAAAATCTACTTTTATATCTGGTTGATATGGAAACATTCTCCACTACATCTCTCAAGAAAATACAGACAAAAATAACCAAAATCAGTCAGTGCCAAAATACTAAAAGGAAAGATAATTCAAGGCTAGAAATGTGTACATTACAGAGTTGTTTGTAAAAGGTCTTTTTAAAAAAATTTATTTATATATATATAAATTTTTCTTTTGTAAAAGTAAATGCAACACATAAACATTCAGGATTGATCCCAATCTTTTGGAGTCAGGGAGGAAACGTTTGATTGAATCACCATGCAGGTTACATTCATCTTCCACTGGCATGACTAGAGCCCCCAAGTCACCTGAACAGAACAGTGCCCAGCTGGCCTGTGGGAACACAAATAGGCTCTCTTGCTTCTCCTCATTGGTCACATAAAAGGTGGTCTTAATTATCAGTAGACAGCAAATTTTCAAGAGTCCTTCTCTGAAATCACATTAAAACTTAATTTTATATTGTCACTTATTTGATCATCCAAAAGAAAACTAAGGCAACAACTTTTCCATGTTACTGTATGTCCTTCCTCCAATCAAAAACCCTTTGTGTGTAGCAAGTAGCATTCCAACCCTGGCTGCAGTGAAGAACTGAACTGCATATAAGCGAAGTTAAGGATGACGACAGTTTAACTTACTTAATAAAAACTCCCTACTTGAGAAAAAAATGAGAGTGAGAAGCGTCTGTAGAGGTTTAGATCATTTAAAGTATACAAGCATTCAGTCTGGTCACAGAACTGACACTTAATCCTGTGTGTTTTTTATTTTTAGATGTAAACGGTGGCAAGTAACAATGACAATCATATAAGGAGAAACAAAACCTCACATGAAAAAGAAAACTTGGCACCAAAACTCAAGATGTAAAATAAGAGAAGAAAAAGAAACTCCATCAACATACTCACGTGTGGTGCTAGAAAATGTGCTACGATGCACAGCAGCTGACATGCGTTATCTTACAGATGCAGCCTACATTGACAAGTAGGTTATGTAACAAACCATTCTAGCCACAGATGCCTGGTACGCTTGCCCTCACCATCATCTACCCCATGACCAAAAAAGCAGCAACTTCAGATTTTGGCCACTTTACGTAGCAAATATATAAAAAGCAAAGTAGGAATTAACAACAAAATTATTAATTACCACCAAGTGTGATAAAATACTGATACAAGACAGCTTTTAATCTGGTCACGGAAAAAGGAAAAATTTCCACCAACTCCTAAACACTATAGCATGTAATATTAAAATTAATAATCTGGCTCACTTTGAACTGGGAACAAAATAAGTTAACTTCAAGTAAGTAAATTAATTCTGGGCCTCTTGATGACCTTAAAAGAAAAAGGCATTTTTATTTGCTAGGACTACACTTTACCATATGAGCACCATAACAGGAAACAAATAAAAGAGATCTAAGTACCATAATTTGGGGGAATCAAACTATCATTTGTTGGTAGACTAAACGTGTTAAACTATAAAAATGTGCAGAATAGATATTAAAAAGCAATGTACAATTTAGCTTACTGGCGAAACTGACATTTTATCTAGATGTTAAAACTAAATAACCACATATACAATAGCAATAAATAATGATTACTTGTGCTCTATCTCCAGGCCAAAGACATATAATTTTAAAAATTGCTTTTGGCTAGGTGGCTCAGGCTAAATATTTCTTCTAAAAAATATCTGAAAGTTCAGTCAAGGGAAATCACCATATGCAGGGTCTTGAGGGAGTGGCTCTTATACTGAGAAGGAAAAACAAACTGGCACTCGAGGCCATGCTCAGTCACACTTGGTGGGAAAGAGACACTCGAGGGTCCTGTAACAAGGACAGAATTGTAAATAAAATGATCTCATTTTAAAAAGACACCTATTAAAAAAAGGATATAGCGCAAGAAAGATATTTATTGGTTCAAAGGATTAAACTATCCATTAAAGTGAATAAAACTAACATCTTAGTAATAAAATGCTCAGGACCAATTAGAGTACTGTTTAGAAAGATACGTCACTGAAAAGATCAACTTCTAATTATTCATTATTTCAATAAATGACAATTAAGGAATTTAATCAATTATTTTACGACTCTGTATTTTATAATCAAAGCTTCTGTTGTTAAAATTAAAGATTTAAGTTTTAAATCTAAAAAACAGCTAAGAAAACTGCATCTACAACGTTGCTTTAAAGCAATGCAATGAGAATCATCTTGATGTTTTCTAAACTGTGTAATATATATTCATATTATCAATTGTTTTTACGTTACCTTAAATTATAACTACATATGAAGTCACAAGGTTCCCTGCAATGTAACAGTTAACACAGGTCATATTTATAACACTAAATGGCTACATAAGTAAATGATCCAAGCCCAAACTAATGTCTAATCTTAACAATAATACTTAATGAAACAGAAGCTAAGATACTAAGAGCCTAATGATAGCCCTTGGTATCAGACAGGCCTTTCATTAACCTATATGGTTCTGCTGTCCAGGATCTGTTTTCAATATTTATTATAATACAGAGTCAAAACAATGAAGTGGAAACCAAAGGGTTAAACTAAGTCATTTTTGTGGGTTTTATTTCTCCCAAAGTCTAAATTTTCATATTTCCAATTAGAATAAAGTGGTTTGTAATTAATTTTTATGAAATATTCAAGACACTCAAGGTAAAACAAAAAAGCTGATATTATCATAGTTATTTTGGTTATTACAGCTCTATAGCTTACACTCAATATTTAAGGGTGAAAACCGCATCCATTTTGTTAATGCTGTGAACTGCAGAAGAAAAATTTTTACAATGAATCTTCAAGAGAAAGTTAATACAAATGAATTAAATACTGAAATAAACGTATAATGCCATGGCTAGCTAATGATTTGCATACAAGATCACATTTTAAAATTAATACACTTAAATGTTAATATTGTTCTCTCAAGCTAGAAATTAGCCAGTTGATGTAAACTGGGCTAAAACAAGGATATTCTAAAATAATGCCATCAGTATCAAAAACTCAGTGAGTTTTTAATAAGTCTTTAATGTGTACAGTTCCATTTTACAAGGAATTATAAAATCACTGAACAATCATAACAGGTTTTAAAACATAAGATGTTCTCATATCTGCTAAAAGATGAGGAAACCATCTTTTTAGCAAAATTAAGAAAAGCTAACTGTCTGCAATAATTTTTTTGAGCCAGAGAGGCCTGAAAAGATATTCTAATCCAATTCGAGGCACTCATTCTGAAATTAAAACTTGGCAAAGTTTGAAGACTTGCCCACAGTGACACAATTAGTCAATGGTAAAGTCAACAATGCCAGGCTCCAAATTTAATGAGTTAACTGTTCCTTCCACCCTAATATACTCTCTCTCTCACGGCAAGAACGCTGAGGCTGCTGGGATTCAGCCCCTTCTGCTAGTGGTCAGCTCAACTCACACAACAACTTGCTCACTAACGCCAACTGATCTAAAAAGCAAAACTCTACTACCAATATTGAAAACAAAGCTCAGAACTTTTGCTTGCTCTAAATCCTGTCTCTAAACACGACACCCTTGACCACATCTTTGGTTGGCAAGAATAAATGAAGATGCTTACTCGGCATGAGCCCCGTTAGCCACCAGGGCACTAATGCAGTCCAGGCTCCCAGAGCGAGCCGCCTTGTGAATAGGAGTCTCGCCCTCACAGTCCTGAAACAACAAAAAGGAAAGCATTAAGATCCATACAAGACTTCCACATTCTAAAGTTAATTAACAAAGGCCACGTACCATCTCATTCCTCTGAAATAGAATTAAGGTGAGCCAGATCTGAAGCAAAACACAAAGAAATGTAGACATGAAGAGAAAATAAAAGCAGACCAAGGAAGGAGCACGTTCTCCTGAATTCTTAGGTCAAGAACAAAAAAATCATGGGGCCTCTCCAACCATGACAGCACGTACACTCTAGGTGGCAATTTAGAAATAATTTTTATGATGGATCACAGCACAGATGCATATAACACCCAAAATTATTATCCTCAGACCAAAAAATAGTAATCAAGGCCTAATAGCTAACGTCTGGTCTAGTCCACCCACGTTCACCTGTGTCCACCACAGGAGAGCCTGAGTCGATACACACCAGTGCCTCCCCCTGGATTTTTTATCTCGAGCCTGAATTAGGACTATACTTTAGACAAGACAGCTAAGGTTAAAGGATCAAGAAAAAAATGGGAAGGGAGAACATAGGGTCAAACACAGGCAGCTCTGTATACAACTCAGCCTGTTCTGTGATAGGGGACTTTGTTCAAGGACTTTTAGAAAGGATGCATCAGAACCTGACTGACCCTTCAGGAAACAATGTTGAAGGAGGCATAGGAAATGAGCAGACTCGGGGAAATGACTCTGAAGCCTCATACAAAAAAAAGAATTACTTTACACTGTATGAATGGACCAAAAAAAAATGTGAAACACAATTTCATTCATAGGCTCTCAGGTAAAAAAACAGGTAAAGAAAGATACAGCGATTAAGAGAAGGAAGTTGTTTCCATTAGAAAAACTGATTTAGGACTTTCTGCCTCAGAAATGCCAACTGACTAAGCAGCAACAGTTCCTGAATCACTCACATCCCATCATCACTGAATGCGAACTTGGCAGTAGAAAACTACACATAATTAAGGGATAAAGACATAAAGCAGGAGTGGGGCAATGGTGCACAGTGCATGGCACTTGGAAATATTAACTCACGGCGGGGGAAACTGAGGTGAGGACTAAACTAGAAAGGAGTGGTAGAGCATTTCACAGAAAAATATAATATGAAAGACTCAACCACTTACTGGAGGGAAAAGTTATGTATAAGCTCAAAAGTGATGTAAAGTTCCCAACAGAATAGTCCCAATTTTGAAGAAAGAAACAAAATCATGAGGCTATACAAGGAACTATCTAGTGAAATCAGACTTAAAAACCAAAAGAAAAACCTACCCTATTGTCTGAAAAGAGGAGGGAAGGGAGAGAGGAGGTACATAATAAGGACAAATAAAAATTACGTACACGTATTGCCAGGAAAAGTAGAACTAAGATTTAGGTGAGATTTTGACAAACACCACAAAAACTCAAGAAAACCAAAAAGGATTTTAAAAGCTATCTTTGGTACAAGAAGAAAAATGTTTTCTATACTATTTCAAGAACAGGGTGGGATAGCAATAGATGCCAGAGAAAAAAGCAAAACTACCCTGCTCCTGTTTTGTGTTATACGAGGAGACTATTTAAGCTGGGAAGGGCAGAATAAACACTATTTAAAGAAAACTGCAACCAAGAGAATGAGAGTAAAGAGCCATTTTAAGGTTACTCACATCTCAAGTTCAGACCAGTCATATTTCAAAAATACCAATAGTCTGTAATATGATTCTAGAACTATTGCTGGCAAACTCTGAGTCATAAAGGACAGGGGGAAAGGTGCCAGAAATCTGAAAACGGACAAGTCACCTTGAATTTTAATTAAAACAATCTTACTTCTAATCTAGTTACAAGGAACTAAAGGCAATACCAAATGCCAGCCCCATTCTAGAAGGGTCACTAAAGAGATGACGTACAAGAAGTGACAGCCACGGGCAGCCACCACTTAAAATCTAACTTCACTTCCTCTCTGGGTAAACTTAGAACACCGAGCCTCCAGACAGCACATCTGAGCTTCAGTAACCCCTCATGCCAACCTTAGATATGGCAGAGAAAGTCTCTATTAAACTTGAGGAAAAGGAACTTAGAATGGTAAGAAACTAACATGCCAAAAGAAAAAAAGGTATGCTAAGGTTCAAAAAATTATAGGCACGCAAACAATAAGAAAAACCTGTGTCTAGTTGCATAAGTTTATGTGGGAAATGAGAAAAACTGTCCACCTTGAGATGAGCCAACAGAAAGCCTACTGGGGCCTCAGGGTCAGTGAGTGCCTGTCGCAGCAGTCCAAACCGACAGCCGAGACTCGGACGGGCCGAAGCTCCGCACGTGAGACCACGGCTAACCAAGGCCCTTCCGGGAGCAGTGCCAAGACACTTAAGAAACCCAAGCGATACCCTCGTACATGAGAGGACGTGGGGATGCTGAGCCAGGTGGGCTGTTTAAACACAAGAGGAGAGCTGTAAGGAGAGTGGGATCTGGGGACTCTTGCCCTGGGAGCAGAGTTGAGGAGGGATTTCCACGTGGTGCTGTCTCGAGCAGCTGGGGGAAGGAGGAGAGTCTCAAACTTTTTACCTGTGGAAAATACTGAGCTGCTATAAATCATTACATGAAAAGGGGGCTTCTGGGTTTAAAAAGATTTGAAAAGCAGCGTTACACAATTTCTTTAGCTCTCTCTAAATGTTATGTAACAATTTAATGAAAATCATCATATAGAAAATTTATACTTAAAACTCCACATGAATACTAAATATTACTTACTGCTACTCATGGGCTATCCGTATTCTATTGACAGGGAGATTGAGTTACAACCAGTAAACCACTTGTCCAAAGCCAGAGAGATGAGGAAGCAGGGCGTGCCCCTTCTACCAGGAGAAAAGGGGGTGGGGGGAGAATCCACGAGCAGGAAGGAGACTAGTGGGGACAGGCGACGCCTAGCACCACAATGGTACAGAGTCGCCCACTTGTAACTCCTGAATTCACGGACCAAAGCAACAAAGCAGTAGAGGAGCACGCGTGAAAGAAGGAAGAGTGGAGGGTAGCAGGTGACCCAAAGAGCTGTCCCACGTCCAGCTTGCAGCTTAGTAACAGAAACAGGCCTAAAATCCAGGGTTCTCCTCACGCGCCCTTCCCACCCAGTCTCTTAAAGAGAACAAACTGCCCCCTTATCCCTCACCACCCCCCCTTCTCACTGACCCTTGTTTTAAACCACTGCTAGAACACCCTTCCTCAATTCGGTGTCCAGGAGTCACTGCCTACAGGACACCTGGCTACTTCTCTGCGTCTGACCATCATCCCCACCCCGTACCTGGAGACAACTCGTGCTGCTCAACCTACTAATGCTACCTGAACCACACAGATGACTGCAGATGACTTAACTGCCATTCTCTTGCTGGAACAGATGTGTTCTCACAATTATCTGTGGAAAGGGAGCTAAGGCAGCTGTGAGCAGAGGAGCCAGGAAACCGAGGCTCAAGGCCAGGCTCCTTCACTCACCAGCTGTGACCTTGGGCAACTCACCGTGGGGCACAATAAGTCACATACAGGCGAAAGCACTCTGAACACAAGACATTGCTATGTGACGGGCCAATTATCCACAAATAACTTCATAAACGTAAGTTCCAGTTAGCCCACAGGTAAAGATATCAAACTCTAATTAACGCCTCAATTTAAAACTCAACACCATGTAATTAGAACTGGAAGAAGGAAACAAAAACCAAACACGTCAATCATGGGCACTCCCTTACCGACCGCGTCAATCATGGGCGCTCCCTTACCGGTTTGTTAATGCTGGCTCCTGCTTGGATCAACCAGACGAGGCACTGAGGATGTCCCCCAAAAGCGGCGATGTGGGCTGGGGTCTGTGCATAACGGGTGGTGGAGACATCCAGTGTGGCTCCAGCTCTCACTAACTGTATTAAGCACTCCAACTTGGAGAACAGCAGGAGGGGGATGAAACAGGCATACACGTCAGTATACTATTAAACGTTACACAGATAATCTAAATTCTGTAATGGAGATGAGTGGCATTTCTTGTTAAACTTTTTTTCTGTTTAAGAAAACAAAGTTAAGTCATTCCTTCCCAGTATCATACAAATTTTAAAAGCCTTATTTAAAAGAACATTTTCCCTCGTCCTTGTAAAACAAAGTTGGTACACGGGAATAGAAAGTCGAAACAACTGACACTATACAAGTTTAAATATTTTGTTTTTCCTACAACTGAAAAAGCCCAAATCAATAAAATACTGTAAATCAACTATACCTCTGTGTTTAAAAAAGCCAAAGTCAGAAAAGACTAGATTGCATATTCACAGACTTTTGTCAGAACTAAGCTTTGCCACTTGCACGCTCTATTCTAAAGAAGAAAACCGTTAAAGTGATTGGTCGGTAAACCCTTCCCGGGCAAAGAGAATTTTCTGCAGCCTGCACTGGCCGCACTGGCTGAATACGATTGAGGCCCAGCTCCAGATCAGCTCCTTAGGGAGAAGATGTGTGGAGCCAGGGAGAGGGCAGCGCTTCGGCTTTTCATACTGTTTGTACAGACCGCTCCCTCCCATCGAAGATAAAAAGGCCTAGAGCACAGGTGAGCTGTGCCCCTAGCAGGTGACTAAAACAAAAAGGCACAGGAGTCAGGACAGGACTGTGCAGCCAGGCATCGGTACCATACTAGCTTCTGGAAGAACCAGCACACTCAACAAATATTTAGCAAGTGCCTCCCGTGTGCCAAGCACGGCGGGAGAAGGCCTGCTGTCCTCAAAGGTTTACACTGCTCCGCCCAGCATGTCCTCAGGGTCCCGTTTCCCTCCCAAAGCACAATGCAGCTGGAGAAAAAGCTCTTACTGCCAACAATTCTCCTCCTGAGAACAGACCTCAAGCGAAGAACAGCTACACTCGGGTCTCACTCCGTGTCTCTTATCCTCTTTCAGCAATTTAAGCCTTTCTCTGTAAAGGACAGATCACTGCCATCAACGTTTGTGAGATGAACGCTCACAGTTGGTGGTACACTGATTTTTAAAACATGACCTGTCCTCCAGGAGTCAGAATCTGAGGGTAACGGCTGATAAAGAGGTACCACTTTGGTATATTTTTATCTATCGCCTTTATCGATGTACTGAGCGAAAAATGACGGCCGATCCTAGTGATAAGGTGAGCAGGTCTCAAGCCCAACAAAAATGAAACAAGGATGAAAATCGCTTGGCACGCCAGAAGCGGTTAGTCTTAACATCAACCGAGAGCTCCCTGGACTTAAAATTTGTTACCTGTGGGTTGGATGTGGAAAACCCGGTTTGGAATTCTGTACAGATACCGTTCAGTGCGACAGCTGGTAAAGGCAAGGCGTGATCAGAGTTCCTGAATAACGTTCAGTCCTCCGGGAGCGGGCAAGCCTCACAAGGGTGAGGACCCTTGTGCAGAGCTGGCACGTCGCTGGGAACGCGGCCTGAGGGCTGGGAGGGGTTCACAGCGCGGAACGCTCGCTCGGCTGGCTGTCGCCCAGGCTGAGCACAGCGAACGCGTCCAGGCCCACAAACGGAGGGAAGCTGTGGGCAGGGTGCGGGGGCACAGGACCGGGAGCCTGCGCTCAGCCTTTTCGCACAGACCGAACGATACTTTCTGCGGCCCCTTCTGTGTCCAAGACTCTCCGCTCACTGCGATTAACGACAACTGAACACCCTGAAGTAAAGGCCTCTGGGTGCAGCTTCTGGTCTCCGGGGTTCACCTACCGCTCGCCTTCTACGGAAGCAGAGACTCCGTGAATTCTCACCGTAAGATACACAGGCGTGAAACCGACCGCTCTAAGCGCTCTCGGCTACTGTGAATCCCGGAGAGGCCCGAAGCAGCCTCGGACTGGGACACAGTCTAAGTAACCACTTGTCACGAGGCCGACGCACTTCACAGGACGTACCGGATGGTCCTACTGGGCGTCCTTCTCACCCAGGGTCGGGAGGATCGGGATCCCGAGGGGAGCCGTGCCTCTGCCTCTTACGAGGGCGCCTGTCCCCAGGACACACAGGCACAGGCGATGCTGGGAAGCAACGCTCTGAGCGTTACCTGCAGCTTACTGTAACAGTGCACACGCGCCCTCGGCGGGGAGACCACCCCTCGGCCCGGGGCGAAGGGCGGCAGGGAGGGCGCCTTCCGCCTTGCGCGTCGAGGCTGCTTCCCCGAGGGCGCTCGCTCTCGGCGCCGGGTACCGAGGGGAGCAGCGCTGCGGGGCGCGCCGCGGGCTGTCGCCCAGCCCCTCACCGCGGCCGTCGCGACTCCCTCGCACTCCCTTCGCTAACGTAAACCCGGCTTCACTTCGCGAGCGCGCTCAGCCCCTGCGTCGCCGCACCTCGAGCAAAGCGAAGCGGCCGCGTCAGGTGCAGAAAGGTAACTAGCCACAACACAACCATTTCACCCAAGACGGGAACACGTCTCACCACCACCCTGCCTGTGTCTCCGCAAAAGCGCGTCCTGACTTCAACCCAACCCCATCCTGTCAGGGCGAAGGCCCCGAACGGGGGTCTCCACGTCTTCGTCACGAAAGCCACCCTGGACAACAGCACCGTGCACCTCCCTCTGCGGCCACCGCTCCCAGCGAACAACCCCCTTTACCGCACGGATGAGGAAAACGCTGCCGCAGCTCCTCAGAACTCAGAGCAGCACGCTGCCCTTCCAGTCTCGTGACACTTCAAACACCACAGGTTCGCCTAAGCCGGGCGAGCCGAGTCCCCAGCGCACGGACGACATTCCACACGGAAGCCCCCCGCAGCTCGGTCCGAGCGTCACCTTGCCCCGACCCAGCCGTCGGGGGGCGCCGACGGGCTGACCACGGAAACCCTCTAACGCGACCTTCGGGCCGCGGCGGCCTCACGCCCGGGCGTCCCCGTCGGAGGGGCGTCAGGAGGCCCCGCGGCCTTCCTCACAGAGGTTTTCCTCAGAGGGGCTCCGGACTCTCGCGCGCCGCCCCGCGGACCGCGTCTCCGCACCTCGACCCGAGCCGGCCGCCGCGGGAGGCCCGGCCCTCGGCACCGCCGGCGGCGAGGAGCCCTCACCCGCCCGGGCGGCGCCTCCGGGAAGCCGCCGGCGTTCGAAGCTTACG
Organism: Grampus griseus; assembly: GCF_964374135.1. Classification (NCBI taxonomy): domain Eukaryota; kingdom Metazoa; phylum Chordata; class Mammalia; order Artiodactyla; family Delphinidae; genus Grampus; species Grampus griseus. The sequence goes on along the minus strand of NC_139012.1, from coordinate 2,421,333 downwards.
CCGCCGCACATGCGCCCCGGGCCCCTCCGGCCGCCGCCGCCGCCGCCGGGCCCTCTTCCGCCCGCGCTCCCGGCACGCCCCGCGCGCCCCTCTGGGCCCAGACCGTCCGCGCCGCCGCACATGCGCCCCGGCCCCTCGGGGCGCCTTGGCGGCCGAGCCAGCTGGCGCCCCGCGTTCCCGACACGCCCCGCGCCCCCCACGCCTCGGCCCCCGCCTTCTCCGACACCCCACGGCAAAACCGCGGAAGATGGCGCCTTAAAGCGCCCGCGCCCACCTTGCCGAAGTGCGCGGCCCAGTGCACGGGCGTCCAGCCGTAGAAGGAGTCCTCGGCGGCCAGGTGGGCGCGTGGCGTGTGCTGCAGCAGCGAGCAGAGCGCGGCCAGGTCCCCGTCGCGGCAGGCGCGGTGCAGCGGGAAGCGGAGCGACAGCAGCTCCTCGCTGGAGAAGCCCGCCTCCACGCCCGCGCCCGCTCCCGCCGCCGACATGGTCCGTCACCGGAGAGCGCGGGCTGGCGAGCAGAGAAGACACGCCAGTCAGGACCCGAGAGGCCGCCGCCGCCGTCCGAGCACAAAGGAGCGAGGGCAGCACCGCCGCCGCGTCCCGCCGGCTGCCGAGCAGAGCGCGCACAGGGGCGGGGCGGGGCGGGGCCTGCGGCGCCAGGACTGGGGCTGGCGCCGGGAGACGCCGGGCCAGGAGGCGGGGCCTGGGCCGTCGGGGGCGGAGACCGGGGCCGTGGGGCGGGGCCTACTCCTGGAGCGGCGGGGGGGGGGCGGGGGACCGGGCCAGGAGCAGGGGGCGGGGTAAGGCGGGGTGTAGGGCAGGGGACTGTGCCAGGCCGTTCCCGGTGCCCTGCAGGCGGCGTGGGCTCTGCGCCGCGCCTCCTGTCCAGACCCCAGGCCCGACAGTGTCCTGATCCCCCTTGATAAAAAGCTCCGGGAGGCGCAGGTTTGGGGTTTGGGCCCGGCCCTCTGAGGTTTTGGCGGCGCAGCTCCAATTCGCTCAATTAATCAGGCGGGGCGTCTGCGGGGACCTGAGGGCAGTTCCCGCGCTTTCTGTCCTGCTTGTCTGGCGAGGTGGGCTGCACGTTTTCGAGAACCCATGGCAAAAACACTGAGAAACATGGCAGCATGCAAGGAAATACTAAATTCTCTTTCAATGATCGAGGATCACAGATTTTTTTTTTAAGCTATTCTTTTCTGATTATCAGTAATTTCACTGTCAAGGGATACCCACTATTAACGTTTATGGCTGTTTCCTTACAGTACTTTTGTAACCTTATGGTCTGTTTCACTTGTATAGATTCGTTTTCCTTGTGTATATTGCTTTCCTTTTTTCTTTTGCAAAATTCTAAATCACTGTAATTCAGCTTTAAGTAGGTAACCAGATGTCTGGGAAGATATTGATGCATACGGTAGCACATTGCAGCATTGGTTAATAAAACAAGAAATTAGAAACCTAACGCCTAGCAAAGGGAAATTGTTAATTTATGGTATGAATATGCAACACGGTCATCTACTCATCACACAACAAATGTGGGTTGAGTACAATAGTGGATGAAACACTGGGAAATGCTCCAGACACAGCAAAGGAGAAAATGTAGCGGGTATCTCACCTTAGTGAGCAAGTACTCATGGATGCGAAGTGTGAACGAGACTTAGAATCTGTCTCCCATCAGTTAGATGAGGCAAGAAAGGAAATTTCAGTAATTCGAGCAATACTTTTTTGTTTGGACCAAAAAGGTAGAAGTATGCTATAAACCCATTTCGAGCTTGGTCCACTCCAGAATTCAATTATTTTTCTTTGTAAACACCATGATGCTTTTAATCTAATTATCTCTTTAAGAGGTATACCTGGGACTTCCCTGGTGGCGCAGTGGTTAAGAATCCGCCTGCCAATGCGGGGGACACGGGCCCGAGCCCTGGTCGGGGAAGATCCCACATGCCGCAGAGCAACTAAGCCCCTGCACCACAATTACTGAAGCCTGCGCACCCCAGAGCCCGTGTGCCGCAACTACTGAGCCCGCGTGCTGCAACTACTGAAGCCCGCGCACCTACAGCCCATGCTTGGCAAGGAGAAGGCACTGCAATGAGAAGCCCGCACACTGCAACGAAGCGTAGCCCCTGCTCGCCAAAACTATAGAGAAAGCCCGCACACAGCAACGAAGACCCAAAGCAGCCAAAAATTTTTTTTCAAATAATAAAATAATAAATAAAATTTAAAAATTAAAAAAAAAAGATATATACCTGGGCGATGACTTCCACCCTTCCTAGGAAAGAGGCAGCCCATTTTGCAGACGGACATAAGCACACCTTGTCATCCATAATAATGAGAGGGGAGTAATATTCCTTACCCTACCTTCTGCGAATGATGAAGCCGAGGCAGAGATAGGCCAAGGAACTTACTCAGGGACAAGCTGCCTGCCTGTGGCAGAGCTTAGAATAATATCCAGACCAGTTTCCAACCCACAGTTAGATTTTTTTTAACCTTGAGATTTATTTTGCATAAAGAGTCCTAAGGTCTCAGAAAACAAAGCAGGTTACAGTGATAGGGTACTTAGAGTTCATCCTTCCTCAGCTAAGATGACTTTCCAGTTTCTCAGGGCTACTTGGACCATATACATATTGAAGTAGCTATCTAGAAATAGATTAATATGATGACCTCTAAAATATGCTGCATGGTAATTGTGGGTATGAGAATGATAAAGGGCAGTCTAGGGAGTACTGCTACAGTCAACAGTCCAATTGCTTGGTCCCAGGTTTTGCCCAACTCTTGTAATTATTACTAATTACAGATTTTCTTTAGGACTGTTGTTTTTAAAGAGCTCTAGGGAAAAAGAGTGCCTTCATGACTCACATCCTTTGTTTCTTATTAGATAAAGCAACCATAAATAAATGACAAAGATTCTCTCCTTGACCGAGCTCTACTCAGGATCCCCTGAGTTTCAATGAGGCCTCAACTTTTGGACTTGAGTCTTCATCTCAGCATTGTCCAATTCTAGCAAGAATCCTGCCAAGTTGGTTTGGCTAGAATCCCCTGGCCCCCATTTCTGCTAACCCTCCAAATCTAGTTGGGTTCTTCGCCCTCCAACCACCCCCAGATGACTGCTCACCCTGGCTTGCCTTCAGCCAGAGTCCTCTTAGGTCGGTTTAGCCAGAACCCCGGATGTTTAGTTGACCCTAATGGCTCCTCTTAGTAACTCTCCATCCACCGACACCCACCCTGCTCCTTGGCTGTGAGTTCCCGCTTGCCCGTGTGGCATTCAGAGTTCAGTCTGAGCTCTTTCCTCTACTGCAAGAAAAAAACAAGGTCTCACCAGTCCCACTGCAGGGGTCCCAACACCCATATGAGGCCCCCTCTTGGATCAAGTCCGCCTTTCCATGCTTTAACAAGTGTCTCCGAATAATGTCGTCTTTAACAGCGTGAAATAATTTTTTTCTTTAATGTAAGCAAACTTGGGTATTTGAAGATATGATTCAAATACATGATGGAAAAGAGAAAGATTCAAAACTCAATATATGTATTAGAAACAAAACCCAACTCAAGCCTGCCTTTATGATTGGCATTGTGTTTTCCAAAAAAGGATTGTGTGGTGAGGAATTGCTCACGTGGGCAGCACTCAGTGGAAGGAAGCTCCCGTGAGAAATGCACAGAGGGGTCCACACACTTGGTGGATGGCGGCGGGACTCTTCTGAGCGCGGGGAGGAGGGTCCACTCTGATGGTGCCCTCAGCCTGGCCTAAAAGCGGGACCAGAGCCCAACTGTTCTGTTCTCTCTGCTGCCCCTTCTCCCCGCCCCTACATCTCCCACCACGCCGCTGAATCCATCTGCGAAGAAGGCAAATCTGCTTAAAATTGGACGTAAGAGTCTGGGTCCACTTGGGCTACCGTCAAAAATACTGCAGACCAGATGGCTCAAACAACAGAAACGTGTTTCTCACAGCTCTGGAGGTCCGTGATCAGGGGGCCAGCTCTGTGGGTTCTGGGGAGGCCTGTCCTCCTGGTTCACAGTTGCCTTCTCTTGTCCTCACGCTGTGGACAGGGGGGCCCGTTAAACCCTCAGTGCAAATTTGCTGAGTGGTGATGTGAAATGCAGGCTAGACTCAGATCCGTTGGCCACTGCTTTTCAGAAAGAGAGACACGCCCTGGACCAGGGATCTTGGCCATAACCAACTTTAAGTTTCTGGAATCCTACTGCTTGTCCTGTCTTACTTATATCTTGTTAGAAAAGTGATGAGCACAAACGTTCTTAAAATGAAATAGAAACAGAAGGTCTGCGCTCCCTTCAGAAGCAGACTGTGAAAGCGGAACCATGGGGACGGAGGGTGAAGGTTTGCAGAAGGGAAAGGAAACAGCGGGCTGGCCGGCCAGCGCCCAGAGATGGGGGCAGCCGGGTTGCGCTGCTGCTGAGCAGGGTCCTGCTGGCCGCTGAGGATGACCGCTCGCGCCTCCTGACCCCATGACCTTTAACTTGGCAACCACACAGGCTGTTAAAATGTCTTAGCTGATTCCTTCATTTCCCAGTGTTATCACTGGAGAGAAAAGCCCCAGTGAGTCATGGCTAATATTAAACGTGCCCGGCTGTCCCCGTGGGCGGGGTTGGTGGCCCCCCTGTGGAGCAGGTTGGGAAGTCCCTGAGGCCGGCCTTCCAGGCAGAACCACAGCCTTTGGGCGGAAGCTGCTGACAGCTGCTCGCTGGACCAGACCCAGGCACCTGGTGTAATGGATGTTTGTCACGTCTTCCTCGCCCATCCTGACACTCCCACTGTTGAATTTATTCTTTAAGAATGTTCCAGAAACAAGAGCATGTAGCCAGACAGGAATCTCTGTTACCGAGGAGAGTATAATCCTAGCCCCCTGAGGAAATAACGGGAGTTAGGTTGTCAAATTAAAAGTACTCTTGCCCAGGAGGCCAGGTGGGAGCAAAAAGCTCTAGTCACTTGGTCCCAAGGTGGTCTCTACCTGGAAGACCAACACGTGGGTGCCTCTTTCATCCTGCTTCCCTGGAGCCCTGCACCCCGTTCCTGGGAGCATGGGGGGGAGGGGGAGGGAGGCCCGAGCAGCGGTGGCCCCGGGCACTGTGGCTAGTACTCCAGCCCTTCGCCCTTTCTCTGTGTCTGTGGGCGAGGACGCGTGAAGAAAGTATATTAACGGGTCTCCTTGCTGGGGGAGCATTTCTCAGCCAGTTGGCTTCATCTCCTCATTCATTAAAGAAGATAAACGTTACCCGAGCTTGGCAAAAGGGTCTTTGTCAGTGGAGGTTGTGGATGTGAAAGCGTTTTCAGATTGAGAAGATCTAGGTTACTAACTGTTCTCCAAAGTACCTTTATTATTTTCCCCACCGCCAGCAATTTATAAACATTTCAGTTACCAAGTCTTCCTGGTATGAGGTATTACCTACTGCTAGATGTTTTGTTTCTCTTGAAGACTAAATTACAGTGTCCAGGCCCCTGGGGGTCTTGTTGTCAGAAACTGGAGCCACTCAGAATGTGCGCCAGCTGCCCTGAGTGTCCCCTCGGAGCTTGCCTGTCTCCCGGGCACTGCTGTCCTAGGGCTGCTGGTGTGACAGCACACTGACCAGTGGCTGAGAGACACTGCCCTTCCCTGGCCCCTTCATCCCAAATGTAGGGTGGGCCCTTGCTCTTAGCTCCTCAAAGCACAGCAGAGAGCAGGCTGTCGCCTCCGTGGATGAGGGACGAGAAGAGAGGTGAATCCAAGAGCTCACACCACGCTCAAAAATCTAGTTCCTGTGGATCATACAGAAATGTGAAAGCAAAAGTGAAAATGGCTCAGAAGGAAACAGCAGACCATCTTTACGGCGTTAGAGTAGTGAAGGATCTCTTAACAAGACTCATGAAGCAACCCATAACAAGAAAAGGACAGCTCTGACTATATTATAATTGCTAACTTCATTTTGACAAAAGGCACCGAAAACAAGGTGAAAGATAAGTGGCAGACCAGAGGAAATAGTTTGCAAGTCTTTCAACAAATAAAGCATTCGTATTCAGCATAAAGAGTCTACAAAGGAACGAGAAAAGGTGAACAACAAAAGAAAGCAGGCAGAGGATGTGAAAAGGCAGTTCACTGAAAGGAAGTGTGCGTATCCAGTAAGCCAGTGATCAGGGGTTTCTCCTGCCCTGCTGCATGGATCACCACCGTCAACAGGTGAGCTGGCTCAGTAACGCTAGCGTGACGCTCTGCCTTGGGACAACAGCTCTCTTCCCCATGCGTACCTTTTCAGCCACTGCTCATCCCTCTGTTTCCTTTCATAACCTAACTTCAAAGCATTTGCCTAGTTATTGCTTCAGGTTCCCTCCTCAGCCCATTCCAGCTGGGTGTCAGCCCCCAGGACCCCCTGGAATAGCCCTGGTCAAGCTCAGCACACACCTTCCTGTTGGCCAAGCCTGTGATCAATCCTCCATCCTAATCTTACCTACTTGGGCGCTCAGCGGGTTGGCCCTCAGCACCTTTTCCAATCACCCTGATCTCCTGGCTTCCGTGACTCTCCAGCTCTTCTGTTCCACCTCCAGATATTCAACAACCCCAGACCTGGGTCCTAGACCTTTTGTTCCTCTCCATACTTCCTTCCTAGGCAACGTCATCCCATCCCATGCCTTCCTATACTGTTTATGTCTTATGATCCTTAAGTTCACATCTTCAGCCCTGACCTCTCCCTCAGCCCTGTCTTATAAATTCAGTTCCCATCTGCATTTGGATCTCTGCTAGGCGTCTCCACGGATGCCCCAGATGAGATGCTCGGGTCGCCCCAGACCTGCTACCCCTGCTCACCCCCACTGGGTTCTCTGCAGTGGCTCACGTCCAGCACCAGGGTCAACACTCTCCACTCCCACACATGCCCTCACGTGGGTCCTGGTGGCCCTGCCTCCAGGGGCCCCCCTCCCTTCCTCTTCCCCTCCTACCACCCAAGCCATACTCTCTCACTTAAACCAGTGTGACAGCCTCTCCGCTTTTCCTGCCCAGCAGCCAGATGATCTTTTCAAGATGTAAATCTAACAACAGCACTGCCTTAAAACCCGCCAGTACCTTTTCCTTGAATTTAAAATCCAAATGGCACAGACTTGGAATGTTAAATTGTATTTAATTTATTTAAATTTGAAATCTCAAACTTGATTCAGTTATTGGGAAAATGCTGAGTATTTTTAAACAACCTGAAAACAACTTGGTTACGGGTAGCTTCTCTTTCGACTACAACTATCCTGAAATCTAAAGGCAGATCAGATATTCCCAGTGAAAACCAAATTCTACAACTGAGATGCGCTGCAAGTGCAAAGTGCACCCTGAACTGTAAAAACTTAGTAAAAGAATATAAAATATCTCACTAATAACTTTTAATATTGGGTACATATTAAAGTTATACTATTTTGGACACATCGGGTTAAATAAAATAGATTATTCAAGCTGGTTTCACCTGTTGATTTTAGTGTGGCTAGTGGAAGATTTTAAACTACATATATGTACCCTGCATTTTGTGCCTGTCGGTCAGCTCTGGCAGGTTGGAAGCTAATCTAGCAATAAATCAACGGAACTAGCTGAGGATACTTTTCTACTGAGGGAAGACTACCGGTTCCTTTGGTTAAGCACCAGTCTTGACCGAAGGCCCATTTTCTTCTTTGGAAAACTGTCTGTTCAGAGCCTTTGCCCATTTTTACCGGGTTATTTGTCTTTCTATTATTGAGCTGTAATAGATCTTTTTATTTATTTATTTTTAAATTTTTTATTTTACATAGGAGTATAGTTGATTAACAATATTGTGTTAGTTTCAGGTGTACAGCAAAGTGATTCAGTTATACATATACAAGTGTCTATACTTTTTCAAATTCCTTTCCCATTTAGGTTAGTACAGAATACTGAGCAGAGTTCCTTGTGCTATACAGTAGGTCCTTGCTGGTTATCTATTTTAAATATAGTAGTGTGTATATGTTAAGCCCAATCTTCCAATTTATCCCTCCCCCCCAATAGATCTTTTTATATTCTAGATACAAGTCCCTTATCAGATAGATGATTACAACAAATTTCTCCTATTCTGCGGGCTCTCTTATTTTTTTCATGATGTAGCTGTAGATATACATTTTAAGGTATTCTTTTTTTTTATTGTGGTTAGAAAAACCATAACATTGAATTTACCATCTTAACCATTTTTAAGTGTACATCTCTGTAGCGTTAAGCATGTTTACATTGTTGGACAGCAGGTCTCCAGAGAACAGGAGCTCAGCTCTCTGCCGGGGACCCAATGTGCTGACTCAGCTGTTTTGGATGCTGTCGCTTAGACTGGGGACACTTTTGTGTGGTCAAAATATTAAATCATTACACTTTCAGGATTTGGAAACTGTTGTACCTAGAGGAGTTATAAAGTTCAGAGGTGGACCAGGGGAAGGTCAAAGTCAAGCATCTCGTTAACCTACAGAAGGTCATGAAAAGGACTTGTAATATCTCGTCTTACCTGGGGACAGCAGGGCTGTATAAATTGATTACATCTATACATCCTGATTGGCAAAGAGCGATGGTCATGATTTTAGAACATTTAGTGAGAAGACCCTGGCCTCTGGATTAGAAGGCCTGCTAAGGTATTGTGTCCACCACAGGCCATGTGATGATGTCACTTAACGTCTCAAGTGGAGGTGACACCTCCCTCTCAAGCACTGTGGTGAGGGTTCAATGGCATTGTGTGCATGGAAACAATTCACAAAATACTCTAAGACTGTTGGCGAGGCATTCTGGGCAGAACTGTGTCCCCTCGAAATTCACATGTTGAAGCCCTAACACCCAGGAACTCAGAATATGGCTATATCCAAAGATGGGCTCTTAAAAGGATGAGTAAGTTAAAAATGAGGCCATTAGGGTGGGCCCTAATGCATTCTGACTGGTGTCCTCTAAGAAGAGATTTGGACACACACAGAGGAAACACCTTGTGAGGACACAGGGAGAAGACGGCTGTCTGCACGCCAAGGAGAGAGGCCTCAGGAGGAACCAATGCTGCCCTTGATCTTGGACTTCCAGACTGCAGGCTGGGAGACAATAAATTTCTGTGGTTTAAGGCACCCCATCAGTGGTACATTGTTATGGCAGCCCAAGCAAACTAATACTAGAGTCAAGTAGAAAAAAAAACAGAAGTAACGACTCTGAAACATCCATTTATTGATAGGGAGCTGCAGAATGATGCCATAGAAATAGGAGAGGCTGGAAATCAGAGCTATTTGTTTCCTGCTCGGCCACCGAGTTACTTGGTGACTCGCGAGTCTTAGGACCTCTCTGCGCCTCAGCTTCCTCGTCTGGGGTCTCGGGGTTGGATTAAAGGCCTCATTCTCTGATTCCAATCCCCCAGTCCTCTATTTTACAGTCATATTGGTGACATCAGGGAACGAGGGGAGAAGGATTTTGTCTGTCCTGAGAAGTGTGCACAGCCGGCAATTACAAATAAGATGGTTTAGTTTGATCCAATCTCCAGCTGCCTTTATAAGTGGGGTTTTAGAACAAACACCAATCCATTGCCAGGTCTGCACCTCAGAACAGAAGTTCTCTCTCCTTGGTTGTTTCTAAGGCAGGATTCACGACCTTCTCCAGACCCACCTCTCTGGAGAAATGGGGGCAATCTCACATTTTAACCCAAATATCACTTTCCAGCCTGCTCACCTCCATGTGCTGAGCTCATCCACAACCAGAACCAGTTTGGATAAGAAGCCATGGAAGACATGCTGACAGTTGCTGAACGAAATTTTTCATCTTCTCCCAGAAAATGCTGGTGGGCCAAATCCTCTGCAGCTAAAACACTGATGGTGCAAAGTCAGGGCCAGCCCCTAGAGCACGTCCATCTCTCTGTGCCACAGCCAACGTCATTCTGATAAACCAGAATTCCAGTGCAGTGAAAATTACTTGAAAGTGGGTCATTCCTGGGGATTGGAAGGCTTTCTTCTCTGTAGAGATCTTGGTTTCACTCAGGGATCAGGTGCAAAATACTTAAGCACCCTCAGGGTCGGACCGTGGCCACGCGGCCACGGGGAGGTAGGATGTCAGCCCCGCCTCTGTGAGGGCCAAACCACGTGGCTCCCTGGACAGCTGGTTCAGCTCCTCACGACAGAAGCCCAGTGTGCGCTTTCTGAGCCTTCACAGAGCAATGGAACGTACTCTGTGTGTCTGCGTACTTTGTACACGTGCTTGTGTGCCTTGCACGATGCTGCGGCAGGAGGGGGCATGGAAGGGATGGCTGGCAGGACTTCATAGGCTCTGGTTCTTCACGGACAGATCGGACAGACGTGATAGTTAATTTTATGTGTCCACTTGACTGGACCACAGGGTGCCCAGATACTTGGTCAAACATTATTCTGGGTGTTTCTATGAGGTTGTTTCTGGATGAGATTCACATTTAAATCAGTGGGCTGAGTAAAGCAGATTGCCCTCCCCGATGTAGGTGGGCCTGATCTGAGCAGTTGAAGGCCTGAACAGAACAAAAGTCTGACCCTTCCCCAAGTAAGAGGGAACTCCTCTTGCCAGATGGCCTTCCAACTGGGACCTCAGCCTTTTCCTGCCTTTGGACTTGAACTGAAACATCAGCTCTTCCTGGGTCTCCAGACTGTCAGGCTTCAGACTCAGACTGGAACCGCACCATCTGTTCTCTTGGGTCCAGATGGCCAACTGCAGCTCTCAGGACTGGTCGGCCTCCGTAATCACGTGACGCAATTCTTCACAATTATTGTACAATCACTCTTTCTGTATTTATATGCACATCCTGTTGGTTCTGTTTCTCTGGAGGACACTGGCGACTGCACAACCTCTGAGGTTGTTTTTCTCAGAGCTCGTCCTGGTAGACAATAGAAACTTTGGACACATTATTCAGGCTCAATTAGATTTTAATTTCTTTTTTTGTTTAAGGAAAAAAAACACACTGCCTCTAACTTAATAGTTAAATAGGTTCATTTTATTTGGCACTCCTTGAATAAAACGATTCTCCTTCACACAGAACGGTTAGTAATTCTATTTTGTTTTTCTGCCTGGAGGCGGCGGGTGAGTGAGCAGTCCTGGTTTCTCAGGCTAGGTTCTGCATCCCCTTGTGGTTTTTGCCTCCCTCGAACAAACTTTTACACTTCTTTCTTCTTTGCTGGAGAGAATTTCCTGTTTGGAAAGAGGAGATTTTCTTGAGAAATTCTAGGTGTCCCTATGAGCCTGCATTGCCTCCCTGCATAGGCTCCCACGGTTCACTCACCCCTGTGAGCCCCAGTGAGGCTGGGGAGTGCGGGACCAGGGGCAGCGCTGATCCCCTCTTTTGTGGTCCTTGACTCAGAACAAATGCCTTCCTAGGGCCGCTTGAGGTGTGGCCATCCCACAGGTCCGGGTGGGCGGGTATGTGTGCAGACCGTGGGCTCAGCACTCAGCTAACATCACCTCGTTCAATCCCCTGCACCCCAATGAGACGGGTGCTCTGAATACCTCACTTTGAGGACGAAGATGCTGTGCCTTAGGATGTGCCCAAGGTTACCCCAAGGTCACAGAACTCACTGGGGGCCCGATGGAGATTTGAACCCAGCTTGGGGCGCTCTAAATCCTGCACTCTCAACTGTTACCCAGCCCCACCAGCTGGGAGTCAGAACAGCACCTTAGTGAGTCCTTCTCAGTTTCCCCAGAGGAGCCAGGGGACTGGAAGGACACGGGAGAGGTGGGCATCCAGTGGGGGAAGGAGGCCGGCCGGGGAGTTCTGAGTTTAAGGTGCTGGGCGTCACCCTGGTCGGGCTCAGAGGATGTTAAAGGTGTAAGACAGGGCTTCCCTGGTGGCGCAGTGGTTGAGAATCTGCCTGCCAATGCAGGGGACATGGGTTCGAGCCCTGGTCTGGGAGGATCCCACATGCCGTGGAGCAACTAGGCCTGCGAGCCACAACTACTGAGCCTGCGCATCTGGAGCCTGCGCTCCGCAACAAGAGAGGCCACGATAGTGAGAGGCCCGCGCGCCGCCATGAAGAGTGGCCCCCGCTTGCCACAACTAGAGAAAGCCCTCTCACAGAAACGAAGACCCAACACAGCAAAAATAAATAAATTAATTAATAAACTCCTACCCCTGCCCAAAAATAAAAAAAAAGACGCAGGACAGAGCCCCAGGTGACCCGGACGTGTTTGCATGGAGGGAAGTGGGGCGCGTGGGCTGAGGGGAGACGTTCAGTGAGCCAGGAAGGGAAAGAGCCGGCAGGGAGGTGGGGGGCGCCCCAGACGAGCTCTGGCCCCAAAGTCCAAGGCGGGGAGGCCCCACTTCAGAGCAGCTGGGCCTGTGCCTGGCGACACCTTGAACCCCTGGGAGGTCCCAGCGCCGAGCCTGGAACCCCGTTCCTAGGGGCGTTGAACCGAGGACAGGATGGAGGCCCTGCTGTCTGAGGATGATGGGGGCCTGGGGGAGCAGCCGATGGGAAGCGTCAGGACCCAGAGGCTCCCACAGGCTGGGCCGCTGAGGCCCCCTGAGCCTCCCCAAGGCCCTGGGACGAGAGCTCGGCGAGGGCGGGGCCCTGGGTCGGGCTTGGAGGTGGTAAACGCCGGGAACTGAGACAGTGCCTGGCGTGAGGCAGGTGCTCGGGGCTCGTCAGGTGAGGCCGGTTGCGGGTGACAGGTGCGCTGGAGGAGTGGCCTGGAGCCTTCACGCGGCTGCCAAGTCTACCTCGGAGAGGCCGGGGGGACAGGAGGCCAGCCTAGGGGAGAGGCTGATAGGAAGGCTCCGGTGACAAGTGTGGGCCCAGGGCAGGAGGCACGGGGGAATGCGGGGACCGACTTCAGCGGTGAGGGGGTCGTAGCTGGAGAGGCCTGGGGGGTGGGGAAGCGGGGTCCCAGGCGGGGTGGGGGGCGCCTGCAGAGGAGGGCGCATCCGACAGGCCACACGGGGCCTCCCTGGGCCCGGTCACGGGGGCAGGAGACCACCGCACGTGGCTGTGTCGTGGGGCCCCGCATCCCAGTTCTTCCTGGGAAAGAGGCACGGCCTCGCTCGTCTCAGCGGGAAGGGAGGCGATGCCCGCAGGTGCCCCAGGACTCCTGCAACGCGCACGTGGTGGGCCAGGAGACCCCTGCGCGCCCACGCTGGTGCCCCCGGGACGGCGCGGCCTGCTCCTCCAGAGCTGCTCTCAGGGCACGCGGGGCCCTCGAGTGGACGCCTTATGTCCCTTCTCAACAGGGAAGAGAATCCCAGCACAAGGACTCGTCCTCCACACTTATCCATCGCCGGGTGGCCCCCAGTTCCCTTTACCTAAAGCCTTCTGAAGACTTGCAGTGATTTTTTCCAGAGCTGCTAGGCTTTTAATCTGATAAAGTATTTCTTGGTCCTCTTCTGTAGGAAAAATTAAGCACAATGATCAAGATCAAGAATTACACACAGGGCTTCCCTGGTGGCGCAGTGGTTGAGAGTCCGCCTGCCGATGCAGGGGAACGCGGGTTCGTGCCCTGGTCCGGGAAGATCCCACGTGCCGCGGAGCGGCTGGGCCCGTGAGCCATGGCCGCTGAGCCTGCGCGTCCGGAGCCTGTGCTCCGCAACGGGAGAGGCCACAGCAGTGAGAGGCCCGCGTACCGCAAAAAAACCAAAAAGCTGACTTGGGCTGTGGGAGGAAGTAGGAGGTGGTCAAGCAGTAACTGCAGGTAAAAGGTCCCCAGGGGAGGTGACACTATGTAGCTCAGGCTCCATTCTGTTGGCACTTTCTCATGGCTGGAAGGTCTGCATTTCATGAAACTTTAAAAAAGCCCAAGTGGGAATTAGGTATCCTCTTGGTGCTCTAAGTCCTGTGTAAGGTCTGTGTCATCTCTCCCAACGATCACAACCGAAACCTCCGCAGAGTTCACATAGGAACGACCTGAGGCTTTGGAGAAGAGAGCAGGTGTGGAAACATTACCCATGACGGGATGAATTTCATGTGTCTGTGTTTGTTTCTCTCCTGGCTTTGCCCCAAGGCTCAGCCTCAGTGGTGGTGAGATGCTGTGTCATGAGAACCAAAACTCAGATAGAAATCCATCATCCTGGCCGTAGGAAACAGGCTAGGAGTCCCTGGGAGCAGAGAGTGCCTGAGGGAATTCAGGAGGGGAGAACGCAGGAAAAGTGGATTTCCTAATTCTATGTACGGAACCCCGCAAGTCCCAGCCTCATCCTCGAACTTGTATATACACAAGACACTCAAACCACCAGAGCAAACACTTTGAGAAGTGAAAGATTTGTGGGACTTCCCTGGTGATCCAATGGTTAAGACTCCGAGCTTCCACTGCAGGGAGCACGGGTTCAATCCCTGGTTGGGGAACTAAGACCCCGCATGCTACGGGGCCAAAAAAATAAAAAAGTGACAGATTGAACCACCACCCACGCACGGCAAGACAAAATATACCATGTGAACCTAATCAGGTGGAATGATGGCTAAAATAAAAACATCAATGGTTCTCCAGAGGATTAAATCAAAACAACATAATATTAACAATGTCTAGGTTTGATACCCGACATATAGGGACCAGGAAAATATCACCTTGTTGTCACAAACAGCACATTGTTAGGATGGGAACAGTGTTCTTGGTAGCTTTCTGTAACCTCAAAGTAAGAAAAAGTTCCGAAGCATGCTCATTCTACACTGTGAAGTTGTTCCATTACCTGAGTTTCCTGTCTGAACCTGCTATTTTTACTCTACCCCGTGGTGCACTGCCTCCTTACATGTATGTGAATTATAAGCTCATCTCTGGCGGTGCTTTTGGCTGAGGAAACCACGTGTAGCTTGGTTGAGGCTGTTTCTTCAAAGTAGTTTTGCATTTGTTTCTACCAAGTGTCTCAGCAGTGTCAATGCCAGGGCTCTAAAGCTATGTTTCCCAGCTTGACCAGAACATGCTGAAAGGACCAATTCAAGCCATAACCCCCCCCCCAAGCCTGTGTTTATAAACTTTCAGGCAACATCAAAAGACAATTGACCAACTGGGAGAAAATGTTTGCAACGTACATCACAGACAGAGACCAATATCCCTCATGTATAAAGAATTCTTAAAAACGAAGGTATAGAAGAATGAGAAAAAGATGTCAACGGATAATTCACAAAAATATATAAAAATGACCCATGAACATGAGATGTTCCCACTCATTTATACTTAGAGAAATGTGAATTTAAACAACTCCGAAGTACCATTTCTCACCTGTCAGGTTGGCAGAGATGGAAATGTCTGATGATTTACTCTGCAGCCCAGGCTGTGGGGAAATAGGTTCTCGCATATGTTGCTGGTGGGGACACAAACCGGCACAGCCTCCTGTGGGCTGTTTGGTGGTTCAGACACAACCACACACGCACTACACTCATCTTTTGACTCAGCAATCCACTGTCGCTATCTATCCTGAAGATACCATTCCAACAAAATGAAAACACACACGCCTCAGTTATCCATCTCGACACTGTTTGCAAAATATTGGAAATAAGCTGAAAGCCCATGCACAGCGGGATGGTTGAATAAACTGTATTAACATCCACACAGTGGGGAGCTATGCGACTGTAAAAAAAAATCATGAGGACGCTTTCTACAAACTAACATGGAGCGCTTTACAGTATATATTGTTAGGTTAAAAGAAGGAAAGTACAAAATATCTACAGTGTGCTACCTTTCATGTAAGAAAGGAGAGGTTATGAGAAAACATACATGATCATAGCTCAATAAAGTGGCTTAAAAAACACTGGATAAGAAGATATATGCTATGATGGTATTATGCTAAGTGAAGTAAGTCAGACTGAGAAAAACAAGTACTTTATGATGTCATTTATATGTCGAATCTAAAAAACAAAACAGAATGAAAATAGACTCATAGATACAGAGGACAAATGGGGGGTTGCCATAGGAGAGGGGTGTGGAGGATGGCAAAATAGGGGATTAAGGGGCACAAACCCCTCGTTATAAAATAAATAAGCCACAGGGCTGTAATATGCAGCATAAGGGATATGGTCAATAATACTGTAATAACTGTTTAGGGACAGATGGTTAATAGACTTGTCCTGATGATTGTTTCATAATGTACTCAAATGTCAAATCACTATGTAATACACTTGAAACTAACATAATATTGCATGTCAACTGTATTTCAATTAAAAAAGAAAACATACAATATAAAACAGTAAACAGAATAAGCTTGTACCCAAAAAGGAGCATTTTCATGCACCTGCTCATTTGTGTCCAAGACAATACAGGAAGGACAAGCCAGGAAGGAGTGAGGCTGCTTAACTACAGGAGGCAGGAGGGGACGGGTGGAAAGCAGGGGGCGGGGTGGAGCGAGACTTCCCAGTGTCCTACGTTTTCTGTTAGAACCAGTGTCACGTTTCACACACTCCAGAATAAATAAGTGAGATCAACCATGATGGAGAGGGACCCAAAATGGAATACAAACCCCAGATGGAACATTATAGGTAAATAAGAGAACCGCATGGAAGGGGATGGGAAGAAAGGAACCAGTAAGGAACTTTGGAAAGCAGTGCATGACGGTATACTGTAAGGCTGGGAACAAAAGTCTGTACACAGCTCTTGTCTGATAGGAAATTTGTTTTTCACAGGGGTGGGTATACGCTAGGAAGTCAGCAACTATTTCCTGTGATTCTAGGACTGAGCAAGGGGGTCAGCTCTTGTGACATCTGAGAGCCAGGTTTCTGGCTCAGTTCAAAGGAGAGGATGAAGCTCAGAATTGCCCGGTGGTACAGGCCTGGGGTCAGCGGGCTCATCTGAACAGATGGATGTAGGATAGATGGATCTGTACGCACAGAAATCTTCCTGGCTCTGTCCGTTGGAAGGGCCTGGAAACGATGACACACCAGGAGCAGTGAACACTCCCAGCCCCAGATCTTGACTTCTAACTACCATTCTCCAATACAAGAGACCAGTGCTCTTTGGAGACATGGCTGGTCCCAGGGCTGGGCCAGGGAAAGTGAGGGAGGGGCCTGGAGTTTCTTGTGTTGCCAGAAAGCTAGAAAGTACTCAGAAGCGATGGCAGCATGCCAAGCCCCCAAGAACCAAATCTGAGAGTCCGAGAGACTAAATATTAGTGGTTTGTTACCCACTATCAGTATCAACTATCAGTAAGTTCACACTGATGTAAACACACAATGGAATAAACAAGTAAATAAAGGGAGGAGAAAAAACAGTTCTTCCTTACAATAGAATTCTAACCAATAAATGTAGAAGGAGAGATGACAACAGAAAATCACCTTTTGGCAAATACTACAGGGATAATTTTTGCAGGTAAGAAGGAAAGGATGCTAAATAGGTGAAAATAGGATGAGAAATAAGATATTTTCACAGTCTGAAAGTATCTCGCCACAAGATACAAATTATTTACAAACGCAAAAAATATTAATTTCATTATGGAGAAACCTGGTATTCGCCACCTTAAACAAGTGATGAAGTGAACATCCCTGGTAATGAGATATGTCTGCATCACATCTTTAACATTCTTGACCAAAATGTGTAACCTGGATCTAGTCTTGGGGAAATTTCAGAGAGACTCAAATTGAAAGAGATTCTACGAAAGAACTAGCCAGTTCCCTTCAAGGTCATGAAGGGCAAAGATAGACTAGGGAACTTCCCAGATTGGAGGAGGCTAAAGGGACGTGAGAGGTAAATGCAATGTGGAATCCTGGATGGATCCTGGAGCAGTAAAAAAAAAAAAAAAAAAAAAAAAAATTAGTAAGATAATTGGCAAAATTTGAATCAGGTCTGTAGGTTATTCGATAGCATCACATTGATGGTAATGTCCTGGTTTTCGTGATTGTATCTGAGTTGCTTAAGATGTTCACAGCAGGGGATGCCATGTAAAGGGAGCACAGGAAGCTCTCTGTGCACATTTGCAGGTTTTTTATGTCTAAAATGATTTCACAGTGGACACTGTTTTAAATGCTCACATTGTCCTCGTTTTACCCACGCTATTGTTCCCCAGACACGCTGCCGCGCGTGTCTGTACACTCGGGATTATGGGCGCACGCACAGCAGCAGCCCACTTCCATTTATAAATAGCTGGAGACAATCTGCCTGTCGCCGAGAGCACTCTGCAAATAAATACCTTTGCTCAGATGCACCATCATAATCTCTGCTGAGGGTGACAGCCCTCCATCCTGCTCAGCAATTTCCTGCTGCTTCCGCTCCAGCCAGGGGGCTCTTCCATGAGCCTCGGAGACCTCACCTGCACCCAAGGGTCACCCACACCTCCTGCCCAGTGTCACCGCGCCCTTCTTGGAGCTCTCCAACCAGGCTTCTACTGTGACCAAACTAAAATGCTAATAAGGCTTTTATCTCCCCTTGCAAACCTCCAACTACCTCTTTGCACCATCTCCTGTCCTGCCTGGGGGTCAGTTCCCCGTCTACCTATACCCGCTACGGATACAGGGTAATCCCTCACTGAGCAGTGCCTCCTCTTCTCCACCTGAAAAATTCAGGATACAACTGAATCATTTTATTCTCTAGCTGGGAGAGGCGCTGTCTACTTTCACCACACCCAAGCTCTTGCTAATGTAGGAGACCTTCACTAGCTGAATCGCGCTTAAAATAGTCTAAACGATGAAGATGAAAATGCCGCCACGAACACAATGTTCGGGCAACCTTGATCTGCCCTCCACCAATGCAGGACTTTGCTCTCCTGACACCTTTCCTCACGTCCTGCAGCTTTGGGCAGGGGGGCAGGACATGGCTTACAAAGAGGAGGGGCAGTGGCTAAGGGACGGCTCTGCCTGCGTGATGGGGAATCACCAGCGCTGCCTGTGTGCTTCTAAATCCATCACCTGCACCTTGCAAGTGGCCACTACATGCACGCGCTGTTTGCTCGCTCCAGGGTCTGGATGAATCTACTGTGGTCCCAGCAGCTCAAGGAGCTGCACAGGGTGGGGGGGCCCCCAGGCCCTCAGGTCGGTCTCAGGATTGAGGGGCGACCAGGGACGAACACAGCGGGGGTGTGGTCCCCTCTGCAGCCGTCCGCACCGCGCGACGGGTTTGGGAAGTTCATGGTCGCTCTGAGGACCCTGGCGGGCCTGCGCTTCCTCTGATGCAGGCTCTCCCCCTCACTCCTGACCCCGACTCAACCCCTCCCTCGACTTGATCTCAGCCTGTCCCGGGACGTTAGGTCCGTCCTCACTTCCTCCCACTTCTTCAATGAATTCGATGCGTGTGATGCAGAGACGCTGTGTCCCCAGGCCAGTCCAGCTCGCAGCCGGACCTGACTCACCCTGTAACCTCTCCCAGTGTGGGCCCACCACCAAAGACACCCAGCTGTTAATTTATACCCATCAGGCTCTTTGCAGAAGTAACGGAGCGGGACGCACCCAGAGGTGTTAGGAATATTAGCTGGAACTGGAACCCTATTCCTGCCCAATCTTCCAAACACCAGAGGCTGGCTCACTGGAGAGACTGGGGAACAGACTGAAACGCAGGCTCCTGGGCCCTGCCGACGGAGAAGCTCGGGGGGGCCCGGGAATGAGAAGCTGAGCCAGCTCCCCTCCCCCGTGACCTGGTCTCGCCTCCATGGCCCAGCTCGGGACCCAGCCGGGAGCCCCAGGAGCTGTGCCGTGCCCCCTTTCCTGTGCTTGGTCTTCGGGGCAAAGGGAAGCTCTGTTATCCCGCAGGATGCTGGCACTGCAGCCTCAGAGCCTTGGCTCCCTGGTCTTTATTCCAGCAAGTTCATTGGTTGGGGAGACGCTTTTCCCATTCCTTGGGGGCACCCCTGGAGGACACTCTGGGCTCTCCCTGTCCCGCCCACTCCAGGGAGGAGCAATGACCGGAGTAAAAGTCTGGGGAGGAACGGGCAGAACTGCAGCACCCTCCTCGGCTGGGGCGTCCACCTGCCTGCGGGACAGTATGTCTGTCCAGTGGTCCTGGGTCAGACCCACAGGCAGGAAGTGGAGGCTTGGGTCCCTGAGCCCCGACAGAGGCGGGAAATCTGCCCGACCCGGGGGAAGCAAGCTCGCTCTCTAATCATGTGTTCATCCCCAGTGAGGGAGGCGTCTCTGCCTGCATCCTCCTGTCTTCCCACCTCGTCTGAGCTCGGGGCCGGGGGGACCTGCCCGGCTGCATTTACCATTAAAGAAGAGTTCATTTTCTTTCCTGGCAGAGAATTGATCTTCATGTTGCATCGTCTTAGTGTCAGTCCGATAATTAATTTTAATACGGGCTTCTTTGATGAACAGCATGGAAAAAAATGAGGGAAAACATAAATGTACACTCCCGCGAACGTTTTCATCCATACTGTACTTTAAAGCATTAGCTCGGGATGCTAACACAGTTTTCAACTTCTGCTGAAAACGCGCTCTGGCCACCTAGTATGTAAACAGTCAGGCTTCATCTGACCTCCTTGAACCCAGCTGTTTAGCAGATGTTCCATGAGCTATTGGAACTTCCATCTGGATGTAAAATTTCAAGAAAATGCTGAACGTCCCTGCTGCTGAATGTGTTTTCACGCGCTGCGTGTAGATTTCTGCCATGCTGCTCTCTCCTGAGCGAGGGTCAAATGCTCCGTCTTGGGTCTCAGGGTGCTATTTGACTTATCTGTATGCATTTGGACCACATGAAGCTGCACTTTGGGAAAGCACATTGTTTTGTTCACTACTAGCTCTGGGGCCTCGGGCCAGTCCTCTTCCAGACCTTACTTTTATCCCCTGTCGGATGGGGTCGTAGTCACTGCCCTGCTCTCAGAGGTTTAGGTGAGCATCAAATGCGCTGGGTGGTCGAAAGCTCCTATTTCCGTACGTCCCGGGTTCCCACAGTGGCTAAACCCCACCTGCATCCCAAGCACGAGGCCCTTCTTGCACGTGCACCCAGAGACCAGCCGGGATAAAGGGACTTGTCTCTGCCTGTCTAGGTGTGACCTCCCCAGTCTAGGGGAGATTACAGCAGATGTTTGGGACGACTGTTTCATCCACATCTCCATCTGCTTTTGCCCCAGAAGTAGCTGGCCTCAAAGAATGCGACCATGATGGGATTGTGCATATGTACCACAGACCTCTAGGAACACATGTAATTAGGCTTTAAGAAATGTGTACTTGCTTTTTTTCTTTGTCGGAGTCTTTGTCGACGTTGGTGGGAGTCTTTGTGTTTGAAGAAATGATGATTTATTTGGCTCCAACATCTCTTGGACCAGAATTTCATCTTGGAAAAAGCACACAAGGACAGTTAAACCAGCAATGCAAGACCCTACCTACATGCTTCAGCTCTACGCAGACCTAAGGCAGGCGGCGAATGCTGGACTGGACCAGGGACTCAAGGAGCTCCGTGGAGATGGACCTGGTTTCTAAAGAACCTTGTCTCGGTGGGGAGACCACCGCCTCCCTAAATAAGTTCTGAAAACCTGAGATCATCCAGGTACCCTGGACAAGAAACAGGCCCCCGGAGATACGATGCTGGAAACCCGGCCCGGGCGGCGTCGTAATTCTCCTTCCTGCCCCTGCTGCCGTCTGTCCCCTCTCTGAGACTCCTCCCTCTAGCCATCCCCCGGCAGGCAGGCACGAGCATCTTTCCTGATTTCTACCTGATGCGCAGGGTTTCCTTCCTGTACATCCTCTGACCTCTGCCAGGGAGCTTCTAACATAGGCGTCCTGGACTGTGTGTCGGGCAGCCCCGGACCACACTCTGGTTCTGCTCTCACTGGCTGTGCTCTTACACATGTTTCTCTTGAACCTTGGGTTTTCACGTCTGTAAAATGGGGTCTGTGCTTATCTCATCGGGACTTTTACGAGGTTCAAATGAAGCAGGACATGTAGGGAGCACTTAACATGGACTGGGATGGGGTTGAGGCTAAATGAATACATGGCAGCGCTGAGCCCCAGCTGTGAGCCCGGTGGTCACGTGACCGGCCATCCACGCGCTGGGTTTGTATTGACTCAAGCCCTGATTTTCCTGGTTCAGCGTGAAAGTCCCAAGTCCCGGGAGCCCCTCAGTCCCAGCCAAGTTGAAGCTGTCAGCTGGTGCCCCGGTTCCAGCTCACGTGGAGACACACGGAAAGGGGAGAAGCCCGCAAGCACCACAGGAAGCAGAGACTTCGCCCCACACACGGGGCCAGGCTCTCCCAGTTCTGTGGCTCCCTCCCCAGAGAGCCTGAGCCTGGCCAGGGCCTGGCTGTGTGCACCCAGGGGCGCTCTGGGACCCCTGCAGCCGGGGTGGGGGGTACAGGATGTGCGGAGCGTCTGGACCTGCAGCCCTGCTTCTTTCCGACGACCTGGCGGCGGCCCTGATGTCTGGAGCTGTGGACGCCCCCCGGGACCCCGGGGCACAAGCTGGAGGGCCGGCCAGGGCGACCTGAGGGGCGCGGCCTCGTGGTGGGGCTGCTGGGGACACAGGAAAGGACCCCGCGGGGCGGGGTTGGGTTCCCCACCCCCCATCCCCCCACCCCCGGGCTCTGCTCGAGCGGACGCTGCAGCTGCTCTGCAGTACCTCCCCCACCTCGAGCCGGCCTCGGCCCCTTTGCTGGGAGCTACTGTGCAGAAGGACCACCGCTAAGTCCCGAAAACGTCATGGCGTCAGGCTAGACCGGGGGTCATGGGGAAGAGTGGACACTCAAGGGAACCACAAGCATTTACTGAGCACCTACTGTGTACCAGACACGGTCCAGGTGCTGGAGGGTCAGGGACGGCCCAGCCCTGGTCCCTGGTCTCTGTCGCGAGGCATCCAGCCGTCTGTGAGGGCAGGATGAGGTGTGCACAGACCTCCGGCTGTCACAGGGCCCCTACCCGGGGCTGGCGCGGCGGCCAGGCAGGGGACAGGGCTCGGCCGACCAGCGCAGAGAAGCGAGGCCTCCTGCGGTCAGTGTGACGCGCAGGACGCTGGGGTGGCCTCCGGGGACACCGCGCCATGACCCGCAGACATCCTGAGAGGTCCCCGGAGCGGGTGGTGACAGCCCAGCTGCAGCAGGACACACTCCCTGCCGGCGGGCAGGGACAACCTCGGGTGAGAGGGGCCGAAGTCACCCTCAGGGCTGGGGGCTGGGGACGCCCCAAAGGTGGGCAAACCAAGACCAAAAGCTGCCGGAAACTTCCACACCTCTGTAAGTTGTGAGTATAATCGTAGCTGGAAGAACCCTCAGGTAGACATGAGCCGACCAGGTGTGCAAGGTGAGAAAGCTCTGTGGTTTTAAACCTTGTCCTTTTCTACTTAAAATTTTCCTTTTTGAGAAATGAGATATTGAACATGCAATCGGACGATGACCTACATAACATAGAAAACACTCTGGCCGCTGCGTGAGCGCCCTGCAGGGCAGCCAGCTGGCCACCCAGACATCACAGGAAGCTGACGCTGGAGACCAAACACCCACCCGCAGGGATCGGCGCCCCCCTGACGGCCGGCCGGGCCTCATCAGTGACTGATGGCTTCCCGTGCTCCTCCCTGCTTCCAACTCAGGATGCGAGAGAGTCAGACGTGCTCCCCTAACCCATCACACGGAGCCGCTTCTGGTCAGCACCTCCCCCAGGACACCCCTGAGCTGTCCCCCCAGCCCCTCCCCCAGGACACCCCTGAGCTGTCCCCCCCAGCACCTCCCCCAGGACACCCCTGAGCTGTCCCCCCAGCCCCTCCGCCAGGACACCCCTGAGCTGTCCCCCCAGCCCCTCCCCCAGGACACCCCTGAGCTGTCCCCCTAGCCCCTCCCCCAGGACACCCCTGAGCTGTCCCCCCAGCCCCTCCCCCAGGACACCCCTGAGCTGTCCCCCCAGCACCTCCCCCAGAACACCCCTGAGCTGTCCCCCCAGCACATCTCCCAGGACACCCCTGAGCTGTCCCCCCAGCCCCTCCCCCAGGACACCCCTGAGCTGTCCCCCCAGCACATCCCCCAGGACACCCCTGAACCCCCTTTCCCACCATGAGCTCTCCCTGCCCCATCTGCCTGAGTCTCTGCCACACGCCAGTGACGGTGGCTGGCGCTGCGCAGCGAGCTCTGAATCAGCACCTCTGCTGTTCTCATGTGGGTCCCCTTGGCTTATTCCCAGACACAAGGATTTCTCACTTCCAAGGCTCTCCACTTTCTGCCTGGGATGTGAGGGCGGGGCAGGGGCTGCAGTTCCCCTGCAGGGTTAGCTTGCTGAGCCCAGAAAGTCATCAGAAATCCCGGTGACTCCATTGTTTCTGACCTTTTCCCAAAGGTTGTCTGGGGCTCTGGGTGGTGGGTCGCCCGGACGGAGCGGGTGCTGGTGTCGGACTCTAATTCTCCGCTACAGTAACTGTCAGACCCGCCGGGCAAGTGTGAGTCCTCTTCCCAGCCACTCCCTGACCTGGTGGAGCCGGATTCTCCCCGAGAGCTCAGCTGACCACCGTCCGGCCCCAGAGCTGCGCGTCCTAACCAGCAGCATCCTGAAGGGGGTCTCACTCCGCCGCAGCTCAGGCCTGCGCGGGCCGTGGGAACGTGATCCTAGCCTCAAACCAAGTCACCTGGCTCCACCTTGTGCGGCTGCCCCAGCTTATCTGGGACACACCCACCGACGGTCACCCACCCCCTCCAGGCATGGACCGGATGTGTGATAAGAGGAGCCTCCTTACCAAATCCTGTATCCACATCGTCATCCAGATTTCTTAAATTTGCTGGCTGTTCAGTGCCTGAAACTGGGGGGAAAAAACCCAATAGTTTAACAACGTTCCCTGAATTTGCACTGACTTGTCCGTCGGCCGACTGCCTTTTGAGGGGCCGACCACCTGCTCGAGGGGGAGGGGCCCTGCACGGGGCTCCTGGGACTCGGGGCCCGCCGGGAGGGAGGGGTGAGGACGGGTGGCGCGCCGGGCGCTGGAGGTGACACCCGCGCTCCCGGGCCGCGCTCACTGGCGCCGCCCCTCGCGGGGGGAAGGAGCGCCGGGCGGGTGAAGAGGGACCCGCACGTCCTTCCGTAAAAAGCCCACGCGGCTCCCGTATGACCGGCGGGCTGAGGATGTGACGTGCGGAAGGGACACCGTCACGGCCACCTGCCCTGTGCCTCTCTGGACGGGGGGCAGAGGCACTGGCCCCGCCGGCTCCTCTTCCGTAAGCGAGCGATTCCGGGCGGTCCGAGTCCCCTGGGGGAGCTGACCGCCGGAAGCCAGTCCTCCGTGGGGCCCCTGGGCTCCTGGCCGCCGGCTTTCCCGGCCTGGCCGACCTGAAGCAGCCTCGCGGGCCGGGCAGTGGGCGGGGACTGAGTGCCGGCCCCCCGGCAGCACCGCCCAGGGCTCCTCCCCCTCTTCTTAGGGCTGGGTGTCCGGCTCCAGGTCCTGCATTCAAGGTCAGGGTCAGCCCCTTCCTCCAGCCCCTGCGGAGAGCAGAGAGCAGGCAGCCGCCCCCAGGGGCCGGCCGGGCAGGGCCCCCGTCCCTTCGGGGCGCACAGAGCGTTCAGGTGGCGCCTGCAGGCGCTCAAGTTCCAGCACTAAAGCAGTGACGACGCTGATTTTCCAAGTTTTAATGATGGGCAATCTGCATACCGATCGGCTCATCTGCGCGCCCGCGGCTTCGAACAACACAGGAAACCGGCATAAAGAGGGCCGTGCTGTGATGACAATGGCTTCCCAGTGTGCTGACCTCCGTAAACGCAGCAAACAAAAGTACAGTCCTCTTTGGCTGCGACACTAACGAGTCATTACGAACGGGCACAGCTGCTCGTGCAAGCACTTTGTTAAAAATATTCTTCTCATTTTGTGTCTGTCCCCAATTATAGCGGAGCCATTGTGCCAGCCAGCCAGCGAGCGCAAGCAGAATATTTACGTTCTGTGGTCTCGGCCGGTTTGCGGAGCGCACTGTCAAGCGTAGCCGCCTCGCCGTGTGGTGCCTGTTGACGCCTCCTCCCCCTGACATTCTCAGTTTTCCACCCGCCCTGTGCCCGCGTTAGGATAACCGAGCTGGGAAGCCCTTGACGGTCACCTGCGGACGTCTCTGTCTGCACGAGGAGACGGACCGACTTGGGGCTGCGTCAGGAGCGCTTGGGTCAAGCCTGTGTGGGAGCAGCTCCCGCGGGCACCGGGGGCCCGACAGTCGTGAAAGGAACGGGCAGCCGGGGGAACCCAGCGGTGTGGGGTGACCGCACGCCCCCACCTGTCACAGAACCTTCGACACCCCAGCACCCAGAGGATGCCGTCCTTGGTCGGCGCCTCAAAACTCAAAGTTTCTTGCAGGAAAGCAGCTGGAAGCAGTAGCTTCTTTGTGATGAGGTCAGGCAAGGTGACCTCCAGACCCAGGCTGGGCTGGCCCGCCCCCCTGGTAACTCTGGGCCCGGCCTGGGCCACGTCCTGCTCTCAGGGGAGCCGCATGGGCCCTGTGCTGACTCTCCAGGGCCTGCTCGTCCGGCCTGGGAGCTGGGCCGGGGGTCTGTCGGGACCCCTTTCCTCGAGCTCGCCCTTGGTGACCTCTGAGGGGGGCAGGAAGGGGAGGGGGGAGCAGGGGGCCCGGGCTTGCAGCCTCCTGCCAGGAAGAGGGGGTCGGGGGGCCCCACCCCTGTCTGCACCTGCGGGCTCCTCGGCCAGCGAGTCACATCCCAGCAAGGGGGGCGCGTCCACTGTCCCCTTCCTCAACTCAGAGGTCAGGACACAGCAGCCGGAGCCAGGTGGGGCCTGCTTGGGTGGGGTTCGAACCAGCCGCCTGTAAAGGACATTCTGAGACCTGGGGGGAGGCCTGAGTGTGGGCCAGTACTAGCCCTGCACGGGGGTTTTGTTAATTTCGTTAGTGTTTCAATGACACTGTAGGTATGTAAGAGAAAAATGCCTTCATCTTAGCAAGAAGGCGTTTGCATAAAATCATAAGACATCTTGGACGATGCTAAAATACTCCAGTAACAACTAAAGTGTGTGTGTGTTTGTGTGTGTGTGTGTGTGTGTGTGTGTGTGTAAAACAAGATGGCAAAACGTATACGATTGAAACCGGGTGATGGAGTTTCCACGATTCCCCCACTTTTGGGTGAGCTAGAAATTTTCCATAATTAAAAGTTAAAATATATAATGTATGCTACTCTCCCATGGAGTATCGGATCTGAAAAAAGCTTCAAATATAGAACAACGCTTCAACTTGCTCCATTCCCCCAGCAACAAACAGTAAATCTGGGGAGGCATGAAGGGGAGGGACCCCAGGAGAAGGCCATGGCCCGCCTGACTCAGCCCAGGGAGGCACCCGTGTTCTCCCACCCACAGCAACGCCCGTGACTGTACCCGTGGTCATGTTTATTGGCTGGAACTCAGCTCCCTGCCCGCAGCAAAGCAGCAGGACGAAGACGGCCACTCCTGTATTAGCCGCCATGTTCCTCCAGCTGCGGAAGGAGGACGCTCTCCTGAGGTCCCCTCAGATTCTCCCGCGTGGTCTCCAGGACACTGTGGAATGTCCAGGGTGTGTGACATCACGGCAGGAAGCGAGCCTGGTCCTGCCCTGGCTGTATGGGGTGACAGAGAGTTGTGCTCAGGGTCTGTAACTGGGAAGGAGATGGGAGGCTGGCTGGGGCCTTGATCTAGTGGAGATCGCCTCTACTCACACCTGTTTCCTGTTCTGGTTCCTTCTTCAATCCTGGAGATCATTTGGCTATTTCCACAGCTCACCTAGAAGCTTGTTAGAAATGCAGAGCCTGGGACCCAGCTCAGATCTCCTGAATCAGAATCTGCATCTTCACCAGAGCCCTGGAAGATGCATGTGCACAGTGAAATTCTGACCACAGACCATCTTTTTAAGATGCTACTATGGCTCTTGGGGGCGAGGAAAAAGGTCTCTTCCACCCCCTTGGGTCTGAAAGTTAAACTGACAAAGACAGCATACACATTTATTCAATATATTTTACATGAAATGGAAACCTTCGCAAGGAAATGAAGGTCCGAAGAAACAGTTGGACCTGAGTGTTTTCATGCTGTGTTTGATGAAGAATGGAGAGTCGTGGAGGAATGTGGAAGGTCAAGGGGTGGGAGGTTAAGTGTCATGAACAGGGAGACTCAGCAAGTCCTGTTCGTTGGGATTCTTCTTGGGGTCCATTTGTCTTCAGAGATGAGGATGCTCCTTTCTTCTGGGTATGGGGTGGGCCCTGTTTCAGGGAGGGAGGGTAGAGAGGAGCTCAGAAAAAAAATGCTTCTGCCTTTTCCTCAAATTCCTCAGCTTAAGCTATGCAAAACGCCATGGTGCCGTTAGCATTTCCCGAGCCCCATCATTCTCCCATCTGGAACTTTCCCAAGAAGACTCATAGTCCAGAATAGATTGTCCCCTGCACGATGACACAGTCCCTCAGCCCTGCGCATGTCTGTGGAAACAAAACAAACCGAGAAAGGCTAACGGTTAGAATAAGCTTTAAATTCGCGTCCAGAGGACAGTCACTGGACAAGATTCTAGATGTTGGGCTCAAAGCATCTTTAGATGGAGGGAAGGCAGGCAGCCCTGACAGATTTTCCTGGTTTGCAGTGTGAATGTCTCTGATGATGTCATCAGATACTCTGGCGAACTTGAACTGAGTGGCCCCCAGAGAAACAGGCATGGAGGTTGTCCACACGTGAGCTGCTGTGGTGAATTCTCTGAAGTTTTTATCAAATGGTCCAGCTTCAGCTGGCGGAGCTTTAGGAAAAGGGCCGTTTTTATTTTAGTGATTCAAGTTTGAGGGATGGGAAAAAATTGGAAGCATTAGTTTGGAAAGTTGTAGCCAGATATCGGAGGAAATGAGAGGAATTTGGGATCCAGTCCAGTTTTTATTTTTTCCAGCTCTGTCGAGATATAACTGACATAGAACGTTGTATAAGTTTAAGGTGTACAGCATAGTGATTTTATATATGTGTTTAGTCCAGTTTACAGGTAGGTAACAAAACCTTAAAGACAGTAAAGTAATAGAAGTTAATACCCACAGGGGTGTGCTATAGTTTTCCACTGAAACATAATTTTTCTTTCTATAATCACCCCCGTGTCTATCAAAGAAAATCAAAGGAAGGCTAATTTGTTTGCAAGATAAGACTAGTCTCATTAAAATTGGCCCGATTCCTTGCAGAAATACAGCAAGAACAGGGATTTTGAGTTTACCTCCCTGGAACTTTTCACAAGGGATCTCCGATTGGACTGTTAAAAGTCTCTTGAGGCTAGCAAGCGAAGCCAAGGGTCACCATCCAGTTTTGCCTGCAATATCTATAATTTGGGTGAATCCTTTCTTCTAGATGTCCTCCAAACCTTCTGAGTTTCCTGGGCCTGCGAGGAAGTGACTCACCTGGTAAAGTTGCTGGAAACCCTGTAAGAAACTCACAAGGCTTGTTTTCCAAGGATCTGTATTGGCTCCATAAAATGAGCCTCAGTCCCTTAGAGCCGTCCGGCTACATCTGATCGCGTGTATAGCTTGCATCAGTCTCAGCGTACTGAAAGTGACGCTCTTGGCTAGAAGTGCCTGGGGCGCTCACCTGAGCCCATATTACCTGTGGCAAGGACCCCACAGATGGTTTCCCGACTGGAACCGATGTTGCAGCTGGACCGGTCCTTGTGGTTCTTATTATGATCGCAAGATGCACTTCAGCAGAATCCATGAAGGAACTTTAAAAAGACAAAGTTTATTGCTCGCAGGTCCTGGTGGGTACATGGCCACACGTGGTCCCCCTAGGACCGCGCAGTGAGGTTGTGGGTAGAAAGGGAGAGAGACTGAGCACATGTGAACCCGGGGCTCTGCCTTTGTTAGGGTCCAAGGGTGGAGTGCTTGGGGTTTCCTGAGTTCACTCTTTCTTGGTGAATTGAAACATAGGAATCAGGACACAGGACGGGAGAAGCAGGTCACTCACATGGTCAGCTATCCAGGTTACGCGGGACTTTTTAGTAGGGACACTTGATGGGCGGGATGGCCTGGCCCCTTATCTAGTTGTTTAGCTAGTGACTGTGTCATATGGCTGGTAATATGTTTATTTGAGATGAATGTCTTTGAAGTGGATGCCTTGGCAATGAAAATCTCAGTGTCATGCGCTTACATTACAATCAAAAAAGCTTAATGTCAGTCACTTACACTACAGTGTACATTCTCAAATACTACATCCAGTCAGTGCTTTGTAATATAACCAGTAATTCCTACTGTGTCCTGTTACAAGGAGAACAGATTCTTTCTTTCTTAATTTAAAAAATACTTTTTGGTCATGCCAGGCAGCAGGTGGGATCTTAGTTCCCCAACAAGGGATGGAACCCACGGCCCCTGCATTGGAAGCTCAGAGTCTTAACCACTGGACCACCAGGGAAGTCCCAGGAGAACACATTCTTGCTGACCTTATGCAAATAACCAGATTGCCATGAAAATAAGAATACCCACGAAGAGTTTCAAATTCTGGAGAGATCAGGTAGAAAGAAAAGATAAATGATTCAACTCTCTTCACAAAGGTATACTTCATCAAATTACTGTAAGGTATAGATAGCTTAAGAGACAAGAGGAAAAGGTTTCCTTAAATCTGGAAAAACAAAACATTAAAGAACCTGCAGTTTCAAACAAAAAAAGCCATAAAAATCATAACCACTGTTCATCGATTCATTTAGTCCCACGTAATTGATTCTTGTTCTGCTTGATCTTGGGTTAGCAGTTTTATGAATCTGTCAGATTCTCCATTAGTTCTGAAGATTTTTACCCAGTCCAATGGTATGATCTTAAAGTTATTTAAGCAAAGGTCCCTAGGAGCCTGTACTCCCAGAGTACCTGTCCTTCCCACAAGTCTAAAGGATGGTGCTTTTTTGTTCAAGATGAAGAACTTTGGCCTGTAGTTGATTGCAAGAGCATTTGGGAAAATATCAGAGTCAAAACTAGCGGCCTGTGAATGACAAAAGGCTTAAAACGACCACAGTTAGAGATGTGATGAGAGTTTGCAATTGACAAGGTAATCTGGTTGTTCCTGCGGAGTACAACATGTTAAGATAACTGGAATGACTGATAACATTATATTAGGACATACCATGGAAAGCAAGGATATTGACAAATTTCTAGGAACTTCACACAATTTCTGAAACAAACTTTTATCCGTATAAATATAACCGAAGGAAGACTAAGCATCACTTTTTTTTTTTTTTTTGCAGTACGCAGCCCTCTCACTGTTGTGGCCTCTCCCGTTGCGGAGCACAGGCTCTGGACGCGCAGGCTCAGCGGCCATGGCTCACGGGCCCAGCCGCTCCGCGGCACGTGGGATCTTCCCGGACCAGGACTCGAACCCGTGTCCCCTGCATTGGCAGGAGGATTCTTAACCACTGTGCCACCGGGGAAGCCCAGCGCTAAGGCTTTTTTGTGTGTGTGTTCTTCTTTCAGTCTGAGCCATAGGGACCAATAGAACATTTGTTTTAGGGCAAGCTGTCACTAAAAAATCTTTTTAAATATAAAAGCTTTTCCAATTCCAAGTATGTCCTCTAGCCATTGATAATTTAAGACCTCCAGAGATACCTGTTCCAAAATGGGACTCAAAACCAGCGAGCCTTCTGATGGCTTAATCCTGGACGCAAGAGGTGTCCTCACAGAGGCTGCAGGAGATGCAGGCCCCATGATCCAGGTCCCTCCCAAAGAGCGACCTTCTTTATTTCAGGACAGGCAGTGAGAATGGTGTTTGTGAAATCGCCTGTCTCTGGTCGGCCACAGAAGTGAGACGGGCCAGCTAGTCTGTGATGCTGGGCCAGCAGCACTGAGATGGTACTTGCAGGGCTGACAAGGGAAGGAGGGAAGAGGCAACAAGGCGACCAGGGCTGAGAACTGAGTTTAGATGAACACCCCTGAGAGCGGGCACCGTCGGACAGAAATTGCTGCTGTGCGCCCGGCGTCCTGAGGCCCAGCTGATGGCTCATCTGCTGCAGGGGCAGCCCTGACGGCCTGTGCCCCCCCGCAGGTGGAAAACCAGAGAGAGCGTCCTCTCGCGGGATTCCAGCCGAGCTCTCAATACACTAAACGAGAGGGAAGGAGAAGCTGCTTCTGCTTGTGAATCGCAGCAAAGTCTATCCAAACAGGTGCTGGTGTGGCGAAAACCGTAAACTCGCTGGCCTGTGAGCCTGCTTCCAGGACCTATGTCTGTGTCCTTCCCTATGATTCTCCTTCTTACGACAAACGACACAAAAGACAGAGACTAAGGAAAACGATGGCTCTCCTTGGGAGGGAAAATAGCAATAACAACAAGAGTGCTGAAACCCGAATTCATAAGACATTACACTCCAAGGACTAATTACCACAGACGTGTTCTCCTTCTGATTCAGATTTGGAAAGGAAAAGACAAAGGGTGGCTCTTGTCACCCACACTCGACCAGACTCTGAGCAGGAATCCGGGATTCTTACTTTGCCAGGTTTTTCAGATGTCCCACGACCTCAGGGACCGCCTACAGAGTGACGGAGAAGTCCCAGCCCATGCCAAAACTGTTGGGGAGGAAAAAACGTTTCCTCAACCCTCTTAGGAAATGTCACTAAGACCTGCAAACTGAACTATCAAAAGACAGACTAACAGGAGGAAAGGTATGCAATTTTTATCAATATTTATGTGCACGGGAGTCCACAGAAAAGGAGCAATACTCAGGGAAGCAGTTAGCCTTGGGGGCTTAGATACCATTTTAACAAAGGAAAGGGCGTTTGGACATCAGGGGATGATAAATCATGGAGAAGCAACTGGGAAATATTGGTACAGGGCGGAATGAATGGAAGATGACGGCTTGTTCGTTTTAAGATTTTTTTGGATGTGGACCATTTTTAAAATCTTTATTGAATGTGTTACAATATTGCTGCTTTTTTATGTTTTGTTTTTTTGGCTGTGAGGCATGTAGGATCTTAGCTCCCCGACAAGAGATCAAACCCACACCCCCTGCATTGGAAGGCAAAGTCGTAACCACGGGACCACCGGGGAGGTCCCTAGATAAGGGTTTTTATGGTGAAGTCTCCAGTATGATTCTCTACCTCCCACGATAAGAGTGCTGTCCTCTTCCTGGTATGGGGGAGAGAGTTACCTTCACAGAGGAAGATTTATGCCCTGACTTTAGGGACTTAAGGAGAGGCCGGAGAGCTCTTCCTGCATCTGCGGATTCTTGATCGTCTTCAGCTCAAAATAATCCTTCTCCGTAAGTGGCATGTTCTGCTACCCTTCAACCACTGGACAGTATGCCTGTAGGTCACCAGATTCATCAATTAAATACAGCTCTCAAAGCACATTTGCAGTTGTTGTCACTTATGAAAATGTCCAGTGGGTCCATAATTTGGCAACAGCCATATAATCAATTGTTTTAAAACAGAAGTGATGCTTGCTATTATAATGTAAACTGTTCTCTAAATGAAAGAATTAAAGGACTGCAGTTGGAGAAGTGTACGAGCAGCGGTTAACACGCTGCTTCTGGCAAAGACGTGTCCCAGCTTACAGCCTTCTTCCGGGTGTGTGTTGCGGTGTTTAATCAGGCGCGTGCGTGCGCTCAGGTGCTGGGCCGTCGTCCTATCAGCTGGGACGCTGCCCTGTTAACTGCTGAGCTGTGCACTTTCCACTGTGGTTGTGTCTCTCCGAGCTTCTCTTTCTCCTGCTCTTTCTCTGGTCTCCGCAATCTGTATAATTGTCTTCTTACTTTTGTCCTCAGAAAGCTTTAAACAGAGTTGCTGGGAAAGATGAACTGTGTCAGTCACCAAGTTCTGATGCTTCACGGATTAACTGTAGGGACTGGTTATGTGGATGCTGTAAAGGCAGGAAGGGACCTGGGTCTTGCACGGAGGCCACGTGGGCCGTGGCCAGTGGCCTTTACTACCTGGGGAGGGTCCACGGGAGGCGAGTCCGAGCAGACCAGCCCTGCGACTGCCCAGCCCGAGGCTGCTGGTGGTGCCAGGCGCTGCATTTGGGGACCCCAACCTTGACCTCAATGGGCCAAAATAGCTCTACATTCCCAGGACCCCTCTACAGGGAATTCTAAGCGTGGGTGAGAAAGGTGAAATGCCCAGGGGAAATGCCACCTCTGCTGAGGAAGCAGCAGGGAGGATTTGCCTGAGTAAGGGGACCCCTGAGAACACCGCTGTATCCATCCATCCATCCATCCATTCGTTCATCTGTTCATTCATTCATCTTCTTTGTCTCCACATGGGCTGCATTATCTGAGAGGATCGTGTTTCAGTGTTGCTGTTAAGGAAATCAGATCGGTTACATATTTCTAATCACAAGACATCAGAGCCTCTGACCCCTCCCTTTTGTTCTCAGCAGCTAATCAGCTAAGAAGCTCAGCTTTGAAACTAGTGGCATAAAATTGCCAAGCAGTTTAAGAAAGCCAAGACTTGCCCAAGTTAGTGCCAGTGTGTTGGCCAAGTTCAATGTGAGGTTTTCAGATTCTGTTTTGAATCGGTCTCTTCCCGTTAACGGAAAAAAAGGCAATAAAAACTGAACAAATTGGTTTTTTCTGCAAAATTGAATATAATACATAGAACACATTTTGAGGCAGCTTCAAAATAAAGGAAAAAAGAAGAAAAGCGTTGGAAGAATTAGGTACTAATTAGCACTAGCGGCACAATCACCAGGGTCAGGTATAAACCTTCTAATATCTGGCCAGAAACATTTCCTATTTAACCCAATTCTTTCTTGTACATCTTTGTGGCTAAATGAGAAAATCATGCATTTAAAAATCACATCACAGTAATGTGATGACCTGGAGCAGAGAGAGGAAGCTGAGACATGGTCACAAATGAATCTTTTTCAAGTTGAAATCAAACACTTAAAACCAATTTTGAATTTTCTAATTTTTTTTTTTTTGCAGTGCGCGGGCCTCTCACCGTTGTGGCCTCTCCCGTTGCAGAGCACAGGCCCCGGACGCTCAGGCTCAGCGGCCACGGCTCACGGGCCAGCCGCTCTGCGGCATGTGGGATCCTCCTGGACCGGGGCACGAACCCGCGTCCCCTGCATCGGCAGGCGGACTCCCAACCACTGTGCCACCAGGGAAGCCCGAATTTTCTAATTTTTTTATCTAGTAGTTCTTGGAGGTAAATAGGCCAAATAATCCCATTTAAATAGACCTTGTCATTAATGTCTGCTCATAGAAGTAGCTTCATTACATTAGTGGCCTAAAGCGGGAGCGCAGAGTTGTTCTGGAGTCTTCAAGTGGTCCAGAGGGTCGATGCAAAGCTGCTTTGCACAAAGTGAGCTGCAAAAATAATTCTGGCCTTTTAGTTTTGATTTCCTTTCTATTGATTTACGCTCGGTACATCTAATTCCAAATCTTATTGATGGCCAAGTCATTCAGCTGAAGTTTTGTGGTGAAGGAACCATTAAGAAAGTGGAGAGGGAAGGTCATACAATTTCCACCTGGATGAGGAGTCGAGGGATAATTTTATTCTGAGATCAAATTCATGCCGAAAGCTTAGCAGAGCGTTGGTCAATCCCATCGTTTAAGTATAAAGAGACTGAAGTTTTAGGCAGGAGAAGAAAGATGCTGAAAGGGTCCAGATTGTGCTGCCCCCAAATATGCCACTTTGGCATAACAATTATTTCGATTCAAGGCAATTGAGAATCGTCATACACAGGAAAATTTCTCTGCCCTCCCGTTTTCTGCCTAAAAGCAGGGCATAAGTCTCCCTTGGTGAAGGTGGCATAACTCCCCGCCCCATCATGGACCAGGACAGAGGGAAGCAGCCCTGTCACCAGAGACAGAGCCACCGTGAGACGAGTCTGCACAAACAGGTCTTGCTGAAGTAACCCCTGTCTTCCGTTAGTTCCCCATATACCTCCTGGTCACTTTTTCACAATTTATCACTCTTTGTTCAAAAGATATAGAAGCTCCCAATTCTAACCACTTCTGTGATTTTTTTTAACTTCCTTTTTGCAAAGCCCTCGTGCATGTTAACTTAAAAATATTAGTAGAATTTGTATGTCTTTTCTCTGGTTAACCTGTCTTTTGTCAGTTTTGTTTGCCGGCCCCAAGCCCTGAACCTGAGAGAGCTCCTAGAAACACAAACTATCAAAGTGACTCATGGGAAATAGAAAATCTAAATAGACCTATAACAAGTAAAGAGAATAAATCAGTGCTCTAAAAAGCTTTCCAGAAAAGAAGAGTCCAGGGCCAGATGGCTTCACTGGCGGATGTGACCAGAGTGGGGCCGGGGCCATGTCTGCCCCTGTCTGCCTGGCGGGGCTCCTGGACCTGCTTTCTCTGGCCCGCCGTCCACTCCTCCTCAGTAACTTCCCTGCGTGCAGCCCCTGTCGGTCTTTGTTGGCGGCTCTGCAGAGCTCACTTCCTGTGTAACGTGGCTTCATCCTGTGGTCCTTCCAGGAAGCTCTTTGAAACGCCCATGTTTACCTGGTTCCCCGGAGGCTTTTCTCTTCCCCTCCTGCTGCAGAGCGACTCTCAGTGTCCCACCGTGGCTGCCTCTGGGTTTGACTGACTTGCAGCCCAAGGATGAGTTTTCAGTCCTTTTATCTGAAAGAAAACTTCCAGGTGGCCTCTGAGCTTTGCTCTTTCTGTGGCGTCATTAAAACTGCCTCTGCGTCCACCAGTTGGGATTTTACTTTTAATTGTTAAAAAGATATGATCCTTTAGTCCAGTGGTGCGGGGACTGGCATGCAGCTTTTATTTTATCTTGTATTAGGTTGAAATGCAAAGGCAGGCAAGAAGAGACCCCTGTAAGAACTCACAGATGTCCTGAACCATTAGTGTAGAAAGTGCTTGCAATGTTTGGGAAGAAGTTTCCAGATAGTTTTGGTAGGAAAAGCAATATTATATAAGAAAGCTATATTTTCTATCATTTGTTATTAAATACCCAGGGAAACCATATCCTAACGCTTCTTTGTGGCTAACAGGGCTTTTAGCCCCACAAACTGACGGAGGTAAAGAAGTCTGCGTCCTGTGGGTGAGAACAGGTGCGCTCAGTGTTAAGTGGATGGGAGGGTGGAGAGGTTTTTGGATCAACTAGCGAGAGCTATAAAGGACCTGAGCTTCACACAGGGGCAAAGAGAAGGGCACAGTTAGGATAAGCATGCCTGCTTCCCAATTAGAAAATTCTCACTTGCTTCCAATGTTAGCTGAAACGCTCTGCTGAGCCTCCCAAACCTGCATCCTCGGATCGGAAGGTCGGGGCACTAACTAGAGAGAATGCAGGGGCTGCTTTCTGGACTGCCTCTCTGGACGCCTTCAGCCCTCTCCTTACTTTGTTCCGCTTACACTCTTGCTGGGAGTTACTGGAGTTAAAGGTTGACCGTGTACCTGTCTTACGCTTCGGCACTTGGACGCCCGCCCCTGAAAGCTGTCGTCTGCCAGGCTGCCTGGTCGGCTCCAGGGCCTTCCCCTGGTCCAGAGCCTCCGGCTTCTCTCCGCGTGGCCAGAGGCGGGTCTCTTGGTGGCGGCCTGCCTGTTGACCCTTTGAAGTTGGGGTCCTTTGTGGTCTGAATGAATGGATCTGGTCTTAGAAGATAAGTCGCTTGCTGAGGAAATTACCCTCTTTATTTCTGTTCTTAGCAGGAAGACCTTGGCGTTCGTCCAGCACTTCATGAGAAATCATGGTTCAATTATGCTTTATTTTTCCCTCACTTCTTTCTGTGTTTGACATAGTGGTGAAAATTAAAGAACCTTGAGTGGAAAGTGCATCAGTAAAATAAAAGCATATTGCAATTATATTCTGACCTTGATTCTTTTCCTCCGTAGCTATATTTTTCGCAAGATTAATTATATCCTAAAGTGTGCCCAGGTCTCTCGGTGTTTGCTTCTAGATGTTTGCCAGTAGGTGATTGAGGGCTGCTTTGCCCTCGGATGAAGTGATGCTTTCATAACTTCTAAAGGTGACTGAATGCCTGAGACTTTTTATATTAAAAAATTAAATTTTCTTGTTCATACTGATAAAAATCTGGCTGCATTCCCATTATCAGGATAAATTAGTGTGTTGTCGGGAAACCAGATCTCCTGCTTAAGTGAAGAGCAGATAAAAACTATACATTCAATTCATCTCCTCTGTTCAGTGACGATGACAGAATGATGAGGCTTAGCGTGGTGCTGAGGTAACCTTTCAGATCATTCATGTTGCACTATAAAATGTTTGGTTTCTATCAGAAATGTTTTCATTTAATACTAAAGGGATGATAACCTCATTCCAGTATTTTTTTTATTCCTCAAAGCAGTCATTAGTTATATGTTTAAAAATTAAAAACGAATGTACACCCAGTAGTTACAATTTTTAAAAAGAACATCAGCTAATAATTTAATAATTTTAATTGCTCTCTAAGATTAGATACATTAATTGAAAGTAAATGTAAAAATCTCTTCCCTGGGGTCATAAAAGTTTTGACGTTTATCCATATGCCCACTGATAGAGTAGGTT
This sequence comes from Grampus griseus, assembly GCF_964374135.1. Taxonomy (NCBI): domain Eukaryota; kingdom Metazoa; phylum Chordata; class Mammalia; order Artiodactyla; family Delphinidae; genus Grampus; species Grampus griseus. The sequence goes on along the minus strand of NC_139012.1, from coordinate 2,383,188 downwards.
GATGGTACATAGTTGATAACATCCAGTTCTTACTTAAAAGATCGAATGTAAGAACTGGACATCATTAGTTTTGGCTGAACACACGTAGCACCTGCCACTGTGCACGTACACACACACACACAAACACATGTGCACAGACACACACACCTTCAGAACATTTCTGGATGAATTGACCCATCTAAAGTGGCTTCTCCCCACTCTCTCTGTGTACTTTCCACCTGATTTACTAAAGCATATCCCTGGGTAGTGCTGAGTGCATCCTTTGTTTATGTGTGGGTCTCTCTCCCCTCTCAACAGAAGCTTCACAGGACAGGGACTGTTCCTGAGTTGCTCACCTCTGTATGCCACCGAGGACACAGAACAATGTCAGCATGAAGTACGTCATTTGGGGAGTGAAGGAAGAGTGACTTTCCTGTTTGCAATCAGGTCCTTTCTCTGAACCTCCGCGATATTTAGCTTTCACAGTGCCCATCACCTCGTCTTATTGCCACGATTCATGTGTCCACTGCATCTCCTGGGGCTCCTGGGAGTGGGTACCGTGTTAGATAGATTTGTTGCTCTTCCGGCCCCCAACTCAGGCCCTTCACCATGGAAGGTGCTTAAACATTACTGACAGGAAGAGTTCCCCTACCCAAGTCCTGTTTCCTACGGACTGTTTTAGGGCAGGCTAATGTGTGAAGATGTTCAGATGTAGGCTTGTGTGGCTGTATGCTTGGTTAGAGCCAGGAGCCTGTGGCCTCATGGGAGGGTCCATTCACGAGATCCGTACACATTTTAGTAGAATCAGTCCTGACACGCCCAGTGTGTGTCCCAGGAGTGATGGTGAGTGAGAGCTAGCCTGCTGCATTGCCCTAAACATCTGCCCCATTGTCCCAAATGGGGAGGCCACCTCATATTCACCTCGACTTCTCCGGCTAAGTTCTCTGTGTCTCTGGAACTCAGACCATTTTAGGCCAAAGGGAAAAGATGAAAGAGGCAGAGTTTCTCTCTCTCCCTTTACTTGCAAGGTGTTTCTATTTCAATGGTGGTGTCGTGGGGACACGACCGTAAGCATTGTCTTTCCTTCGGATTTACATCAACTAAGAGGAGAGAGTGACTCTGTACGGCCCGGCCCCGGGGGAAGCGATAGGGCAGGCTGGGCCTTCCTGCATCCTTCAGCTCACCCTGTGAATCGTCTCCCTGCTGAGCAGGTGTCTAGGGAATTCCGTGGTTGTACAGCAAAACTAATTTTGATAAATTTGAAAAGCGTCTTATGTCGCAGGTTGTTTTCTAGGAGGGATGTGGTGAAGACAGCGGTTTCATTAGAACGTGAATAAAGTCCTGTGTGATGTGCTGTGTAGTTCAGTGTGGTGTTTTTTATGGTTCTGTGTTAACTCCCTAGATTTCAGTAGTAATTTTAAATGTAGGGTAATCATAATACTGATTTCTGTACCAACCAGTAATTTTATGTTAACTTGGGTTGTTTTTTTTTTTAATCTCACATCATGGAGACAGTATTAGATAGTTTCAGAGAATTGACCATGAGGCCAAGAAAATGAAAGGCTATTTTTTGAGTCATGTTTTAAGGAAACTTGAAAGAAAACAAGTAGACTACTAGATCCATTTGGAGCAAGTGTCCTGTGACTTCTAAGGTCATAGAGTTGGTCTCAGCTTGGAGAGGTTGACGTGCTGAAGATGACTTAGATGTGCACAGGGCCAGTCTGCTGAAGATCAGAAAATGGTACCTAAATTTTGGATTCAGTTGCAGCTAACAAAATTGTTAAAGAAAGGCCTGGGTTGATGGACCCGGAATGCAACACTTAGTCCACTGGTACTCTAAAGTTAAGATGTAAGACTCCATTTTCTAAACATTTTTAATCCATGTAATCATTGTTTTGATCAAAGTGTCTTTATAATTGAGCCTTACTTTAAAACATTTGTTTTCTTAAATATTTACCCTTGGGAATAGATTTCTATGAAAGAAAATAACTCTCTTTTTCTTGGCTGCCCTTGTCTTGTTCATTTCAATTGTGGGAAAATCATGTTAATTAAAAGAAAATTGATACCATGGTTCTCTGGCACTATGAGTTACTATGTTTGACTTACTTGATTTAAAATAACTTTTTCCCCTAATTTTAAGATACTGTGCATTTTAGAAATTTTCAAATATAATAGAAATACAAAAGAAAAATTTTAATTCACCCCAAATTCCATGACATCACAGGTAATCTCTGTTCGTATTTTTGTATACGCCCTCCTTTTTTCTGGGTCTATAACATTTTTAATAAAATAAGATCATGCTGTGCAGAGTAAGCTGTATTATTTTAAAATTGAAGTAGTTAATGAAGATTATTTCATGCCATTGAATGTTATTCTTCTGTATCAAGGCATCACAACACATGGTCTATGAACCCTGTAAGGAGGTGATGTGGCCGCACTCTGCCCGCCCTCGGGGGCAACCACAGTCCAAAGCTCGCAAAGGCACTGGGACTCCGAGCCATGGTTTACATCACGTGTCTGTTCCTGGTGTTCTCAATTTGTCCTCCCGTCAGGGCTTTATGATTAAATACTCTTTCATAACTCATGTGAAAAATGAAAAGTGTCACACTGAAGTTATCTATTCAAAATTTTAAAAATAGGGGCTTCCCTGCTGGCGCAGTGGTTGAGAGTCCGCCTGCCGATGCAGGGGACGCGGGTTCGTGCCCCGGTCCGGGAAGATCCCACAGGCCGCGGAGCCATGGCCGCTGAGCTTGCGCGTCCGGATCCTGTGCTCCGCAACAGGAGAGGCCACAGCAGTGAGAGGCCCGCGTACCGCAAAAAAAAAAAAAATAAAAAATAAAAAAATAAAAAATAAAAAAAAAATAAAAAAAATAGGAATGTTTTCCCACCAGTTGCTTTGCTGTTTTGCTAATTCTTATAGAACTTAACGGCAAAAAGGAAAAATCTGTTGGTTAGTTCTTTTCCATGAAATTACTGTTGTGAATTTGCATTTGTGGAAATGGGCATCTCTTCCCCGTGGGGCTGCCCTTGACTAGGTGAACTCTTGTCCCAGGAACAGCCGCTAGGGTGGGTGTTGGTGGAAATAACCCCGGAGGGGGTTAAAGGCGGGGCGGTTGTGTGGGCAGCTCCTTCCTGGACCTGAGATGGGCGTGTGTCCCCTGCGTCTCTCCAGGGCATCGTGCAGCCGTTCCTGGTGTTGCTGACGACCAGCCCTGATGAGAGCCTGCGCTTCCTGAGCTTCAGGCTGGATTTCAACGAGCATTACCGCGCCCGGGAGCCGCGGCTCCGCGTGTCCCTGGGCGCCAGGGGCCGGCGCAGCTCCCACACGTGAGGCCCCGGCCCTGCCTCAGGGCGGCAGGTACCGCTGGAGGCGTCGTCATGGAAACGCTCGCATCGCATCCTCGGGGACCGCCTGCTGCCCTCGATCCTGGCAACCTCCACAGCCCGGCGTCGGGCGGCGGCAGAGTCGTGCTTTCCTACGTTGGAGTTGAATATATTCGTAATATCACTACGTTAAAGAGGCTGGCTTGCACTATTCAAATTTATTTTTTAAAGTCTTCATATTTAAAAGATACCACACTTTGTTGAGGCTTTTAAGCTCTCCGTGATATAATTCATATTTGTCACTTTTTGAAAAAAACCACGGTTTCTTTTAGAGAAAATTAGGGTGATGGATACTCATCAGTTAGGATGGTAACATCGTTGCTGTTTCCTCGGCATCCTCTTCAGAAGGCTTTTTTGGTAATATAAAATTAAACTGAAATACATAGGAAAATAGAGAGCATTTTATCATCTTGGTAGTCAAGTTTATCAACTGTTACCTGTGTGAGAACCTTGTAGCTTAATGCACCATGTTTACATAATTTATTCTTTTTTCTCTTCTTTCAAGGTCTACACTTTCACAATTAACTGTTTTAGATAACTTCAGAAACTGTGTAGAAAAAGAGCAGGAGTGATATAGAACAAAACATCCTTAAGCCTAGATTTCTTGAACCATCAGCGGAATCAACATGTAAATATGGATGACTAAGGAAGGTAATGAAGTATTTTATTTTCAAGATTCTGAGAAGCATTGGAAAGAAATTGTCTTGAACCATGAAGATTTCCTTTCTCCTTGCCTATGTTTTCATTGTAAATATTTATATACTACTGCCCAGATGCTGGGGGGACATTTTTTGTAAAAATGTCATATCGAGTCATATCTGCCTTTATCATGTTGCGTAAGTGAAAACTTAGAAAATTAAAAGCAATTATCTTTCCGATGTGTTGGTTCTTTCCTGATTGTCTATGAAGAGACATAGTTCACTTGCCAGGTTCGGGGGCTGGGGGTTGGCAGAGTTCGTGCTTCAGTATATGAATTATTGAATCAGTGAAACCAAGACATCAGACCGTGTGCAACTTCCGGTGCAGATCCAGAGGGAACGCCCCCCTCGCCGCTTGCGTGATGTGTCCTCTTAGTTTTTACCCACGTCCGATTCCTTTGGGTGCAGAGTCCCCGTAGAAGAAAAGGGGCATCAGGGGTGCTGGCTGTGCAGAGATGGACCCAGGGCGAGGGTCGGAACTTCTTAGGATATACGTTTAACTTGAGTTTAAAGATTCATACGATCAGAATTTTGAAGCAGGTTTCTGTACTGCAGAGCTTCCCAGAAATGACGATGTATCGTGTATCTCCCGGAGAAACTGCCCGAAGCTTTTTGACCTTGGAGCCTGCTTTTAATTTATCTGAAGCATTTCTCCAGAGGTGACTCCTCAGTAGAAGCCACTCTAGAAAACGCCACTCTAGATTTGGGGACAGAAATGCCCTTTGACTTAGGAGCCATCAGGTAATCAGGCCGAGTCGTGGGTTGTGGAGTCGCTTCCGACAGGAGCCCGGGCCAGGCCGGGTCGAGGGGCTCACTCAGGAGGGGCTGTGGGCCTGGAAGATGGGGGCGCTGACTGCGGAGGGTCAGGCAGCCTGTCACCCCCGAGCAGGGGGTGTCAGAGTCGGCAGCGGCTTCGGGGAGCGGGGGGCTCCGTGCTGGGGTGGGGAGGGGAGAGCCCACTGCAGGCTGAGCCATCTCTGGAGGCAGGTGCCCCGCGTGGCCCCGGGAGGGCAGGGCCACCATTTCACCCAGAAGATGAAGATAATACAACACATGACTCCATGTTTGCCAGTGAACGGATGGATGGCTTAGCCAGGATGACAGTTCATGTGTAGGAAGATAGTCTCTGTTTCCCTCGCCTTGATGAATGGGGCTGTTAACTGTCCGGATGTAGGGCTGGCCCTGGGGTAAGGACCATTCTGGAAATCACTCTCTGCCTCTGCCCTGAAGTGAGCTTCCAGGGGAGGCTGGAGAGATGGGGTGCAAGTGTGGCGGCCCAGGGGGCTTCAGAGCAGTCCCCTCGCTGCCCCTCTCTCTTTTCTTGTAAAGGTCCTTGATCTGCACTGAAGGCACTTTCTTCCTTTTCCATAGTGATGGGCAGATAACCCGAGCCCTGGCCTCCTCCTGACCAACTTGGGCCTTTATTAGGGTTCTCAGCAAGGACCCGCCTGGACCAGAGCATCAGACCATCTTAGAAGGAAAGCCAGGGAGTGGTCCCTGTCCCAGGGGAGAAATGACACAGCTCCGTGAGAGAGCAGAGTGGCGGGGACACGCCCCGAGCGCCTGGGACCAGGGTCCAGCCACCCATCAGCCTGCCCTGCCCATGGAATCACAGGGGAGCCCAGTGTTCCCCCAGGACCCCCCTTCTGCTTCTGCTGGTTGGGGATTGCTGGACGTCACCAGCAGGATGTCTGACAGATATGGCTCTGGCATCACTAAGATTTTGGGAAGGGGCAGAGCCTCATGTAAGCCAACAGGCTTATTCTGAACCCCCAGAAAGACCCATCTGTGTTGCAGCAGGAACCTGCGCTCAGGCCCTCCTGGGCATTTCACCAGTAAAGCGGAGGCAGAGCAGAGCTGGGTGGGAGTCTGGGATTAAAGGACAGGAAGGGGCAATGAGCTGAGCCCTGCTTTGGAGAGGTCACTGCGGCCGGGAGCAGGGTCAGGACGAGGCTTTCACTCCTGCGCTCGCTGGGGACCCCGAGGGGAGTTACTCCAGTGACCCTCTGGGGGAGTCAGTTTCAACCACAGATCTGCACGTGGTGCTAGCCTCTTTTCCCTTCCTATAGGAAACAGATACAATATAAAAATATAGGGAAAGTTCAAAGGTGAACATTTCCAGTTAAAAGTCCCATAATATGGAATGGATTCCAAAGTCCATCTCCGGCCTGGATTTTTGACTCTCTTGTACCTTTCCAAATATGATCCTCTGCACATGTACACACACACACACACACACACACACACACACACACAGAGGCTTCCCCACTGTGGGTGACTTTTCAGAGTTTCACAGGAAGGGAGCACACCTATTCCTGTCAGAAGAATTCAGGTGACATTCATTTTCTTTCTTCTGTGTTGGTGTCTGAGGTCTGGTCTCTACCCCGTCAATCTGTTGGTTTCCGGTTTCCAGGTTTCTTCCCTTCAAGGCCGTGTCATTGTTCACCCTTGGACCACAGATGCTGCTTACAAGAGAAAAACGCAAACACCAGTTCTGCTGCATTAAATGTGAGACTGGGTGGTAATAATCCCAGACCTTCCCCGCATAGTTGCTTCCTGATAGCTGGAGTTGACCGTGGATCTGAACACATTCCCAGCTGCCCCATTTCTACCCTGAACTTCGAGTGTTTCAGACTCTGAAGAACTTGCCAGATATTAAAACTTATTGCTAGATATAAATTTTCTTTGGCTTTCCTCGAAAGTCAAACAGAATTAGACGATAACTTTCATTTTCAGAAGTAACTTTCATTGGCCCCCATCCATCCTTTTGGGTTCCTTTGTCATTACTTTCAATTTCTCATCTTTCTTGGTGTCATCTTTCTTTGGGGGCATAATTCTTCACAATGAATGTATTGAATCCAAGTTTTATTTGTACAGATTTTGACTAATTCAGGGACCAGTAGGTTGTATTTACAAGGATAATTCCTGTCTTATATTCCAATGCCATAACCACCGAGTTAGGCTGGATTCCTTATAAAGAAAGTGTTCCTTCTGATTAATGACAATTTGCTTAACTAATAATCTTTTTATAGTAGAGCCCCATTGAGAATAATCAGTTTCTTTTGCACGTGTGACATTGTGACTCTGGAATTCATTAAACAAGCATTGATTTGCTCAGCGGCACATGTTGGTGGAAGGCCTACCACGCCCCACACGTTGGTTTCGGCACTTAGTGCAAACGCACACAGTTCCATTTAGAAGCCAGTAGGCTAGACACCAGCTCACTGTGGTTTCCTCCCTTGCTCTTCCTTTCAGTTGCTTTGTGCATTTCTCGAGCAGTTATAATCATTCAAATTAGGTGGCAGTGGATTTTCTTTAGCTCCGGGGGGCCAGGGTCTGTATCTGTCCTGTCTGTAATTATTTCCACGGACCACATGACCCTCATAGACACGCCCGCCTCCCTCCTGCCCATCCTCCCCTTAATCCCCAGCAGTCATTCATCGTTCTCCATTTCTGTACTTTTGTTGTTTCGGGAACACTTGATAAATGGAATCACGCGGCGTGTAACCTTTTGGGATTGGGTTTGTTCACTAAGCGTCGCTCTCGGAACATTTCACCCGGCTAGCTGTGTGCGCTGGTAGCTCGTTCCTGTCGATTACGGATGACCCTTCCGTGAGGCGGATCAGCACGGTATTTAACGTTTGGAGGATACCTGGGTTGATTGCGATTTAGGGCTATTCTGAATAAAGTTGTTATAAACACTGGTGTACGGGTTTTCTTGTAGACACACATATTCATTTCTCTGTGGTAACTGCCCAGGAGTGAAATTTCTGGGTCACATGGTAGTTGCATGTTTAGTTTTTTAAAGAAACTACCAAGGCATTTTCCGGAGTGGCTCTGTCTAGCATCTATGTAGCTATGTATCCATCTATCTTTATTAAAATATAAGTCATATGCTGTGAAGCTCACTCTTGTAAAGTTTACTATTCATCAAGTTGTGCGCCATCACCACTATCTAATTTCAGAAGATTTTCATCCCCCCTCCAAGAAGCCTCACACTCATTAGCAGTCACTCTCCACTCCCCACTGCCCCCAGCCCCTAGCTACCACGCACCTGCTCTCTGTCTCCACGATAATGTCTCTATTCTGCCCATTTCACGTAAAGGAAATCATGCAGTAGGTGACCTTCTGGGCCTGACTTCCTTCACTTAGCATCATGCTGTCAAGGCTCATCTAGGATGCAGCAGGTGTCAGTACTTCACTCCTTCTTCTGGCTGAACAACATTCCTTTGTATGGAGGGACCAGCCGTGTCTATCCATCCATAAGCTGATGACATTTGGGCTATTTGCATTTTTTGTCTGTTATGAATAATGCTGCTGTGAACATTAGTGTACACATTCTGGGTATGTGTGTGTGTGTGTGTTTCAGTTCTCCTGGGTCTGTACCTAGGAGTGGAATTGCTGATCGTATAGCTGTTTAACATTTTGAGGAGCTGCCAAACTGTTCTCCAAAGCAGCTGCACTATTTTACATTCCCACTCGTGGTGCACAAGGGTTCCGATTTTTCCACATCCCCGCCAATGGGTTACTATTCGTCTTTTTGGTGATAGCCGTCCCAGTGGGTGTGAAGTGGTACAGTACCTCACTGTGGCTCTGATCTGCATTTCCCAAATGGCTCAAGATGTTGAACATCTTTTCAGGTGCTTGCTGGCCATTTGTGGATCTTGTTTGGAGAAATGTCTATTCAGATACTTTGCCCATTTTTAGAGGAGTTATTTGCCTCTTTATTTTTGAGTTGTATGAGTTCTTTATTTTTTTGGATACACATCCCTTATCAGATATATGACTTGCACATATTTTCCCTGGCGGTACCTTTTAAAATTCCCAGCAGCAATGTATGTCTGAGTGGTCCAGTTTTTCTGCTTCCTCACCAGCATTTAGTAATGTCACTATTATTTTTTTTTTTTTTTGCGGTACGTGGGCCCCTCACCGCTGTGGCCCCTCCCGCTGCGGAACACAGGCTCCGGACGCGCAGGCTCAGCGGCCATGGCTCACGGGCCCAGCCGCTCCGCGGCACGTGGGATCTTCCTGGACCAGGGCACGAACCCGCGCCCCCTGCATCGGCAGGCGGATTCTCAACCACTGCGCCACCAGGGAAGCTCCAGTAATGTCACTATTTTTTAATCTTAGCTATTCTAACAGGTGTGTTGTAATATCTCATGTGGTTTTAATTTGCATCTTCTACAGAGACTAATGATTTTTGAACATCTTTCCACGTGTTTATTTGCCATCTTTTGCTCATTTTTTAATTGGATTGCTCTTTTACTGTTGAGTTTTGAGGGTCCTCTATATGTTCTACTTAATTCTTTGCTATATATGTGCTTTGCAAATATTTTCTTCTTCCACTCTGTAGCTTATCTCTATCCTTTGAACAGGGTATTTCATAAAACAAACATGTCTAATTTTGATGAAGTCCAATTTGTCAATTTTTCGTTTTGTAGATTGTGCATGTGATGTCAAGTCTAAGAACTCTTTGCCTATCTTTTGATCCCAAATATTTTCTATGTGCTCTTTTCCCTGAAAGTTTTAGAGTTTTCTGTTTTATACTTTGAGTGAATTTTCATACAAGGTTTGGGACTTCGGCTTAGTTTTTGTTGGTTTTGGGTTTGTTTTTTGCCTCCAGATGTCCGGATGCCTACCGATGTTTCGGGGGGCTCTTCACGTGGGAGTATTCCTCGACTCTCCATTGGGCTTGCTCTGCTACATATGTCCGTCCCCTGCCAGAGGGGGCTGTCCTCATCACTATCTCTACCTAAGAAGTCTAGAAGTTGAATAGGCTGGGTTGTTTAGTCACTTACTGAGTTCCTTGTCCTTTCCACATACCTTTAGAATAATCTTGTCTGTATCTACAGAAAAACTTGCTGGGACCGTGATTTACGTTTAAAGTTACTCCAAGTGTGCTTTATCACAAAAGGCACCTCTTCCCAAAGGAGGGAGGCCCCGCGCAGTGTCCGAGACTCACCCACCGGTTCTGGCCCCGCGATGCCACACTTACCACCGTCGAGATTCCAATCGCTTAAAAAATTTGCGTCCTAGTTAACTGTCTGCCTGTCTGACTAAAATGAAAACTCAAGGCAACGCCTTGTTTAAGGAAGATGGGAAAGAGTGAATAACTGAATGAACTCTGGGTAATTAGCTAGGATGACAAGCCAGTCTTTGAAATAGATTCATGAGAAGTAATATTGTCTTTCTTTCTTGCCTGTGATGAATTGAGTTTTTATTTTTTAATAGAAAAATTCATAACTGTATTTAACTTTTAGGCTATTAACTGGAATAAGAAAAAGGATAGAAATTTTTAAAAAAGGTCATTAAGTAGATGATTATATAACATTTGAATTAAAATTGCTTCTTACAAACTCTACTCCTAGGCTTTAAAAAGCCCTATTACCATAGTTTCTTTTTTCAACCTGTACTTTGAAGGGAGAAGAATGAATAAATATTAAAAGATATTTTTTTTACACGCCAGTTTTTAAAAATTAAACTTAGAATTCCTACTTCTATATGCTTTCTAGGTAACTTGTTCCACACCTGTGAGTAATTCCAAACATCTAGTAACATTTGGGAGAACAACAATATTGCACTTTAATCCTGGCCTAGTCCCCGTGGCGGCCAGTTGTCTGTAGGGGGCGCGTGGCGCCAGCCCGCGGGCTCGTGTTCTGCTGCGGGCCTTCGCTCGGGCCTCTGAGGCTGGAGTCACGGCAAGAGCGTTTGGGAGGAAGGAGGAGGTGAACTCCATCCCACGCCCTCTCAGCCGCTCACCTGTGAGCACAGGTGCACGGTTAGCCGTGGAGTCCGCAGGCCTCGGGCTCTGCCTCTCGCCTTGCTCTCTCCTTTAGTTTCCTGGCCATGTGAGCGGAGGGCCCTGGGCGTCGGCCTCTGATGTCCAGCAGATACAACTGTCCCTTCTGATGGGGGTCCCGATTTCTGGCTGAGCCCTGGTGGTGGGTGAGCGGCACAGGTTGGGAGCTCAGGCCACAAAGGTGTGATGGGGGGACGCGCCCGAGGGTGGCGGAAGCGCCGGCGCTGCAGCTTCTCCCCTTCTCCCGCCTCTTCTCCCCGCCGACTGGGACGACTTAACTCCCCTTCGCCTCGGTTTTCCTGCCTGTAAAGTGATGACAAGTGCTGTCCTGTAGAGCCGTTGGGAGATTTAAGCGAGGAGACAGGTGCCAAGGCCTGGCACAGGGTGTCCTTCCGGGGGACCTCCTACACCCCGCCTCCGTTCCTCAGCTCTCCCCGGGGCCTTTTAGGACAGGTGCCTTAGGAAGCTGGGGTGGACCTCACCTATGCCCTGGGAGAAGCTCTAGGGACTGTCACACAGGTGGTCATCCCCACGCCCTTGGAGGGCACCCGGAGAGCTCGGGGAGCTAATCTGAGGTGGGAGAGGGGCTGGGTTCCAACAGCAGCTTCAGTAGCCTCTAGTTGGTCCTACGTTTCCAGCAGGAGCAACAGTGAGGGCAGCTGTCACTTACTGATCAAGTCCAGGCCACTGGGGGCTGATTGTCCCAGAGTTTAGCCTCCTGGTGTCACAGGATGTGGTTGTCCGGCTCCGGCGGGTCCGCTGCACAGCAGGCTGGCTTCCCGGCTGGCCGTTTGCAGACAGGGGGCTGGTGTTGGGCCACTGCTGCAGGTTACGGGCCAAGGTTCTATTTTCGTGTACGTCCTGGTCATCGTCCATCTGTCTATTCAGTGTGTGTGAATGACATAAACTTCTGAGCTGTGACTACACTGCTTTAGGAGATCGACGCTTCCTATTCCTTAGTAGAGTCGTCCTAAAGAGAATCCCCAAGTGTGACCTGAACCAAGCACACATGTTTCCAGAAACTTCCCTGAGAAAAGCAACAGCTGCTGCTATTTAAGGGTTTCCTTTAAACCCACTGCCCGGAAAGCTGAGTCGGTTGAGGCGTGGGGCTCTCTCCCCAGCTCCTGGCTCAGAGCAGGTGGAGGGGGCGGGGCGGGCAGCTGACCAGAACGATGTCCCCGGGCGCTCTCTGCTCATTGCCTAGTTTTTACGTCCAGAATCACAGAACTGGAAGGGGCTCCAAAAGTGACTTGTCCAGCCCCTGCCCTGGAAGAACATTTGTAAACAGTTTTTTCAAAAGTTTAGCTGAGACCGAGACACGATAATCTTACCTGGCAGCAGCTGAGCCAGGATTAAAACCTCCAAAACGTCAAAGGAAAAAGCAGCCACGAAAGGAGATGGGAGGCCGTGACGTTACAAGGAGGAGCACGCAGCTGCCTGAGGCCGACAGCCTTGTGTGGACAGCGGTGCTGTGTAGGCGGTTTTGTGTAGATGGAGGGAAGTCAGTGAGCCACTCGTTGCCGGCCGCCGGTGCCACTTTTCCGAATTGGCCAACATTGCAGCTACATTCAGAACCTCTTGGCTAAAGACTTTCATTCCTAGCCTCTGTTTGAGTTTTCACTCTCGTAGCAGCAGGCATCTCCAATTATTCTTTAAAATAAAAGAAACCTTAAACCTACGTAAAGATTGCGAGAATCAGAGCAATGAGCATTATTCCTGTGCCATCTGAGAGTAACTTGAGGTCACGATACTCCGTCACCCCCGAAGCGTTTCATTATGTAGTTCTTACAAACGATACCTACACAACTGTAAAATACCTATCAAAATCAGGAAAGTAACATTGATGCATTATGTGTTGTGCAATAACACATTCCTTACAATTACCACTATCTAGTCCTCAAGCCCCATTTAGCATTAACCCTTAAACTTCAAGTTTACAATAGTAATACAATCAAATAAATAGCTTTTCTGTATCTTAGTAATAACCAACTATAAGATGCGGTAAAAATATTCTTCACCTTATAGCAAAAACTATACTAGATGAGGGCTGTAACCTAACACACTCAAACTATACAGACTATTTTCTATATACAAAAGATGTCTGGTGTGGGGAAAATGTAATAAAGTTAGGTATTTCCTTTCATTCATCCAGAAACGGTCTCAAAGTTGAAAGGAGAATAAGAAACAGAAATGCAAACTCCATCACATAAAATATGAAGACATTTTAAACCCTAACGCTTTAAACAGGAGAAAGTGCTACTAAAAGTAGTAAAGGTCTCAGGAGGTGTAGGGATTAGAGGGTGCTGTTAAAAATAAGATACAAAGGGACATTACAGAACCTTTTCTATCATACCATTAAGTTTATGTGTTTAAAAAAACCCACACGAAGCAACACTACATCGTTTAACCATACTATGCATTTTCTCTGAGGACGCATGCATGTAAATGCATAAAAGATCCGAAAAAAAACCAAACATATCAGGGCTTCCCTGGTGGCGCAGTGGTTGAGACTCCGCCTGCCGATGCAGGGGACATGGGTTCGTGCCCCGGTCCGGGAAGATCCCACATGTCGCAGAGCGTCTGGGCCCGTGAGCCATGGCCGCTGAGCCTGCGCATCCGGAGCCTGTGCTTGGCAACAGGAGAGGCCACAACGGTGAGAGGCCCACGTACCGCAAAAAAAAACCAAACAAAAAATCATATCAAATTGATAAGAGAGTTACTTTCAGGATCAGGAAGTAGGAAGGGTATGGGCATTGATCTATTATGTTTTACTTTTTTGGAATTGTTTAAAATGCCCTTGTATCGCTTATATAATTAACATTCGATTAGAAAAATAATTTTTAAAATTACTGATTCTTTCTTTCTCCTGTTATCAAGCAATAGAGATCAGAGCAGGCCAAATTCTTTTCCTTTCATGTGTCTCCTGCTGGCTAAAGCTTGCAGAAATGTAGTTGAAGATGGTCTGAAGCTATTAAATGACTCTGGGGAAAATAGAAAGTAGCTATTCTCTTGTTACTGGAGGAATAGTTACTACGGCCACATCCGTGTACAAAGAAGTTCACGGCTCAAATCACCGTGAGACACAGGCTGGATGCCAAGGAACTTTGGTAAGGATTTAAAGCACGGGGGGCCAGTCTGGGCTTCCTCACACCATGGTGGCTGGGTGCCCAGAGCGAGCGCCTCAAAAGAGCCAGGTCAAAATGCAGGGTGTTTTTACGGCATCATCTAGCCTCAGAGGTCACCTCACGTCAAACCAGACACGCTCTGTTGGTCGAGACTGTTATAAAGTCTGCCCAGATTCAAGTGGGGGAAACTACTGACTTGACAGAAGTGTTGAGGTCGCATTTTTGGGGAAAAAAGAAAAAGGCCGTGGAATGGGAGATATGTGGCTATTCTTGGAAATGACAGCCTGCAGCTGAACCATAGGCAAAAGAGCATTTGCAGAACATTCCAGACATCTGTGCTTCCCAGAGAGCGGAAAACGCGAGATTATCCTTGTGAAGCGAGTTAGTAAACCGCAAGACATTTCAATGTATGTTTAGTCGTCGGCTAACGTAATAGGCAATTAGAAATCTAGAACAGCGTTCACCTATCTGGGGCCCTCGCCCCACTAGAGGTCCTTTACGTCAGTAATAAGGGTCCTCTAGATATTTTTAATATTTCAAAATGCCAACGAGAAATTGTACAGTGATTGGACATCAATGCAATTGAAGTGTAACTAAAAGGTTCATTCCTTTTTTTTTTTTTAAATTTGAGCTAACTTGTATCGAAGTTGTGCTTCTCAGTTATACATGTTTTTATTAAATAGGAAAACAAATGATCACTTAATGAATTAATTTTATTTGGTAGGTAAATATTCCAAAACACGGTAGCCCATTAAAGAAGGGCAGGAACTGGAAAGAGAAATAATAAAGGGTACTTTGTGATGGAAAATGTGCTGAGATTTTCTTTGGTTAGTCAAGGTGACTGAGCCCAGGAAGGAAGATAGATTTAAGAGCTGTCTGCATAGTGAGGGTAGTTGTGAGGTGTCAGAACAAGAAAAAAAGATGGAGTGAGGACCTTGGGGGAAAGTCTAATGGGAGCCAGATTGCTGTATTTGCCTGGAGATATCGAAATAAAAACAAGAGAAAACAAAACGAAGTCATCAATTATAGTTCAGTGACTTTTTCAGATTTTACAAAATGGGTAAAAAAGTTGTGGGGTGGTAAATAAAATATTGTTGTGTTTCTGCAGTTAGGACTTCTCGGGGCTCTGCTCGCCGGCTCTTTTCCCTCTGCCGCCAGAGCGGGGAGGGCAGCCCCCAGCCTGGGTCATCTCTGAGGTTCTCAAGGGCTCCAGGGAGAGCTGACCTCAATTTAACAACAACGTAGGAAAAGCTACAAAAACGTACAGGCTCCCATGTTTAGAATCTGGCTCCGGTGGCATGAAGAGTAAAGAAAATACCACGTTCTGAAACAGATACCAGTGTTGTGCCCGTTGCTACATTAGTCAGTATGTAACACATGCAAAAGAAAGAGTTTCTCTGAATACAGAGACCTGGGTGTGGGGAAGACTGGGGTGTGGTCTACTTTCAGATTTGTAGCGTGTTAACGCTACTCATTCCTGCTATATGCCTCTTTGCAGTAGTTCAGTGTACACCGTCTGTCCCTCCGCTGTCTCTGTCCAGCTGCTTCTCATCATGGGTCCGGCTCTTCCTTTTCTTTGACGAGATGCTCACTGGCTCCCCCTCCCTGACCTAGAAGCTGCCTTCCCACTCTGTGCCCCACAGACCAGCTCTGCAGGCTGTATTTCTGTAGATGAAATTTGGGCTAGAGTCCTCTGGTGGCATCGAGGTCACACGCCTAGATGCGGACTTTGTGCCTTTGCCTCCCAGCGTCTCTGTGCGGCTGCCTTCAGCTGCCGGGACAGTGGCTCTGCGTTCCGCTCGCTGTCATGGTAGATGCTTGCCCCCCACCCCTCCCGATAGGACCTCCGTGTGTCCTCGGCCAGGGGCTCCACGGGCCCCCACTTTGTGAAATCAGATTGCAAGGGTGTGACTGGCGGCAGAGAGCATCCTCTGGCCAGTGTGTGGGGGAAGCCAGGTACCCAGCTGATCAGATGCCATCTCCGGGGCTGCCTCCTTGCCTGGCTCCCAGGCCACAGGGGTGACCAAGATTTCTGTGGGCACGGTGCCCTCTCTACAGAGCCCAGGCCGCCCAGAGGACGCTTATGGGCCAGTGGCATTTGGGACAGACACTCTTGCTAGGCCTGGTTGTTAACCTCTTCTCTTCTCTGTGTGGGGTAGAAAAATGAGCTGATCTGCCCCCTGTCCGGACCACTTTCAGAGCTCAACTCTAGCCTCAAAAGCATTTCTGAAGCACCTCAGACGATGCTGGTGTAAAGACTGAGACCGTTAGGCACATGCTCTTTGGAATCCTTCGCACCTTGCCCCCGACCCCTTTACACTAATGACAGCTATGGCCCAAGACAAAGTACTGCTCTGAATGAAGCAACTGATTTCGGCTTCTGAAAACTGACAGAAATTAGGACTCTAGGATGAATCACTCATTAGACCAAATGAATTTACGTCAATCACCTCTGACGGTAGGTGTAATTCTTAAAGAGAGTTTAAGTTTACATCTGTCGTCTTCTCTTGATCATCCAGTTTTTCAAGTTCTGTACATCGAAGCTTTAATCCCAGAATGAGCACAGACTGCTCTGAGCCTTCTCCCCAGAGATCATCCTGTGCCCAGAATGCAGGGGACATTTCCAGCAGGGCCTGCTGTGAAGTGATCACTCTCACCAAAGCCCTTCCCCTCCATTCACAGCTGTCCTCTGATGAGAGTCCGCTTTTGCTGAATGACAGACCCCACAGCTGTGCCACTCATGCTGGGTAGCGCCAGGCGCTGGCCCCGCTGGAAAGGAGGCAGAGTTGCTCCCAGAGGCCCGCTCCGGCTCTGGCCTTCCTGGGTGACCAGGGTGTTGGGATGGACGCAGCTGTCCCACAGGAAGTGGCAGAGATCCCAGCTCACTCATGTCCTAACTCGGTCCTCGGCATCACAGGCCCAGCTGTCCCCGGTCCTGATCTGAACCAGTGACCTCAAAACCAGAGTCTTGTCCCGGCAGCTGGAATGTCCTGTCACATGGCCTTTTTATTTTAAACTTTGGCTTCCCTTGCAGAGTCCTGCACGCTCAGACGTCCCCGCCATGGTCAGAAGGCGGAAAGCACCCAACTGCCCAAGGGCCTTGGTGTCATGCCGCTCCCACTGTCCGTCCAAGCCAGTGGGCGGGCATCTGCGTCGCCTGGGAGAACGACCGCCCAGCAGTCCCGACTTGGGACTGGCCGCACCTCACAGGCCTTGGCCTGGAGACTGTCGGGGCTCAAGGAGAGCTGCCCTTTCCCCCAGCCTCCCCCCAAAGATGCTCCTCAGCTGGGTCCGCCTGACCCCTGCCCAACCCGCCCTTCTGCCACCCCCCAGGGGGACTTGGGTGAGAACCGTCAGGACAGCAGTGACAGGAGGGCCTTCCAGCTTGCTTCCCTCACACGCTGTTCCTTCCACCTCTGGTTGCGCGCCCATGCCCCCCTCCAGGCCTCCCGTTAAGATGCTAATCCCTGGCCCTGGAAACTGGTCCCATCCTTAGGGCCCTGCTCCCAGGGGAGATGATCCAAGGGCAAGGGCAGGCCTGTTGGGCTTTTGGAATTCTCTCTTTGCTGTCACGTCCTTCCCCTTCCGGGCCCCAAATCTGAGGGGTGTGCACAGGAGTCGGACAGATTGTGTTACTGGCCAGCCTGGACTTGAGGCCAGGGCTTGGACCTGATCCCCGATCTGGGCTTCCTACACCACCCCGCACCCTCACCCCGGCTGAGTCACGGGCGAGACGACGGCAGGGTCAGCTTGTGGGCGTCCTGGTGAGGGAGGGGCAGACACATGTCTGAGACGGCAGATCCCTCAGACCAAGAGCCTCTAGAGCATCCGTGGTCTGGGATTTCTTTTTTTTCCAATGTTACTCTTCCTCTCTCAAGAAAGAATGACCAAGAAGGGAGAGAAAGCAGAGGTTTCTTCCCCCAGACACCTCAAGAAGGCAGAACTTCCTACGTCACAAACTGTAGTGGGTTGAATAGCGTCGCCCCATTTCATGTCCACCCAGGTCCTCTGCACGTGTCCTTATTTGGAAATGAGTTCTGCAAGGGATCAAGAGATGAAATCTCTGTGGAGTAGGGTGGCTCTAAATCCAATGACAGGTGCCCCTATAAGAAGAGGAGGACACACAGACACAGAGGGGAGACGGCCGTGTGAAGATGGAGGCAAAGATGGAGGGATGCGGCCACAGCCCAGGGGCGCCTGGGGCCCCGGGAGCTGGAAGAGGCAGGAGGGCCCTCCCTGGAGCCTCGGGACAGAGCGCAGCCCCACCGATACCTGGATCTCAGACTCCTGTGCTCCACACCTTTCAGAGAATAAACCTCTTCTGTGAAGCCACCTAGTGTGTGGTTCCTTATCATGGCGGCCTTGGGAAACTAATATACAAGCCAAGACAGAAATAAGGACAGGAGAGAGGGACACAGAGACAGAGAGAGACAGAGACAGAGACAGAGAGAGGAACTGTGTTCCCTGTCAAACCTCAAGGACCCGCAGCCTGGGTCATCAGGCAAAACACCTCCAGCCACGTGGACACACAAAGGTCATGTGACCCTCGGTGGGCTTTTGGGTCTAGTGCCCACGCCTGCCCCTCCTGGAAAACTTGTCTTGCCATGTGTCCCACAGGGTGGCTCTGCGGAGGGCGCCGGGCTGGTCACTGCAGCCTGAGGCCCCCTCCTCAGGGGACAGGAAGAGGGAGGTGAGGTGTGTCCGTCCCCGCCCTGCCATGTGAGGTCCTCATTCATGGATCCACGGGGCCTGCCAAGCCCTCAGAATTACTTCCAACAAGCAACCTAAATGCCCATCGACAGACGGATGGATACAGAAGATGTGGCACATGTCTACAATGGAATATTACTCAGCCATAGAAAGGAACGAAATTGGGTCATTTGTTGAGACGTGGATGGATCTAGAGACTGTCATACAGAGTGAAGTAAGTCAGAAAGTGAGAAACAAATATCGCATATTAATGCATATATGTGGAATCTAGAAAACTGGTACAGATGAACCGGTTTGTAAGGCAGAAATAGAGACACGGATGTAGAGAACAAACGTATGGACACCAAGGGGGAAAGCAGGGGGCGGGTGGGATGAATTAGGAGACTGAGATTGACGTATATACACTAATATATATAAAATACATAACTAATAAGAACCTGCTGTAGAGCTCAGGGAATTCCACTTCGCTGTACAGTAGAAACTAACACAACATTGTAAAACAACTATACCCCAATAAAAAAAAAATTAAAAAAGAAAAAAAAATACCATATGATATCACGTACACGTGGAATCTAAAATATGGCACAAATGAACCCATCTACGAAACAGAAACAGAACCACAGACACAGAGAACAGACTTGTGGTTGCCAAGGGGAAGGGGGAGGGGGGAGGAATGGAGTGGGAGTTTGGGGTTAGCTGATGCAAGCTATTACATTTAGAATGGATAAACAACAAGGTCCTACTGTAGAGCACGGGGAACTCTATTCAGTATCTTGGGATAAACCGTCATAGACTAGAATATAAAAAAGAACGCATTTATATGTATGACTGAGTCACTTTGCTGTACAGCAGAAATTAACAGAACACTGTAAATCAACTGACTTCAATAAAAAAAATTTAAAAAAAGCATTATTTCCAACAATCTGTCCCATGAAACTGTTTTCCCTGTCAATCGTGAGTCATAATACTGAGTCACAATTTTTATTAAACTTCTGATTTCTGATTCCAAAATACTTGAAAGTTTAGAAATCCACCCTTAGAGCTGATTTGAGGTTTTTCCCCGTAAGAATCCAGCTCCAGGACGACGTGATCGGCATCCTGGAAGCGATTTATCTTGGTAGGAAAAGAAAAGAAAAAGGCAGAGCAACTTTTTCAGGGAAGCATTTTCTTTTTTCTTTTTCTTTTTTTTTTTAACATCTTTATTGGAGTATAATTGTTTTACAATGGTGTGTTAGTTTCCGCTTCATAACAAAGTGAATCAGTTATACATATACATATATCCCCATATCTCTTCCCTCTTGCATCTCCCTCCCTCCCACCCTCCCTATGCCACTCCTCCAGGCGGTCACAAAGCACCGAGCTGATCTCCCTGTGCTATGCGGCTGCTTCCACTAGCCATCTACCTTACGTTTGGTAGTGTATACTCTGGTTCCCATCAGATCTGCCCCTTGTCCTGGGCTGGTAGGAAGCGAGAGGCCCCCCTGCTGGTCCGGGGGGACAGGAACACTTTGCCGTGAGAGGTGCCGGGGAAGGGAGAGGAGCCCATGGATAAAGGGAGGGTGGTGGGGGAGTGTCACGCATTTTTTGTTGTTGTTTTTTGTTTGTTTGTTTGTCGTACGCGCGGGCTGCGGAGCACAGGCTCCGGGGCGCGCAGTTTGCGGAGCACAGGCTCCGGGCGCGCAGGCCCAGCGGCCATGGCCCAGAGTGCCACGCATTTTAAACAAACTTAAAACTGTGAGCGTTGTTCGTATCAAACAGCGTTTTCCCTGTGACTGACACTGTTCATGTTTACGTTTGATCACAAGGCCACTTGCGTGGGTCTGTGTCGTGTCTTACTTCTTGCCGCGAATGAGCTTGTATTTACCTGTTTACTGCTCTGCCTCTCCCCCTCCACCTCGAGAACAGGACCCTGGACCATTCTCTCTCCTGCAACTCCTAGAACAGAGTAGGAGGGGTGCAGAAAATACCTGTTATTCAAACGTAACTCGTGATTTTAAAAAAGCTATATAATCAAGTCCTGAGGAATTGATTGAGGGAATATGAAAGCATTATGAGAGAAATTATTAAAGATGCTAAGTTGTGCTATTCACACGTGAAGGTAGACTCCATGAGGGACAAGACAGACTTAGAGTTAAGAAAGAATTTATTCCATAAATTATATTTAAAACCAAACAAAAGATTGGAAGGAAAATTACAAGGACAATATAATTAATACCTAAAGATCAATAAAAAAGACAAATGTACCAGTAAAAAAAGAGCAAAGGACGTGAACAGACAATACACAAAAAAATACAGAAAATTCATAGCCAATAAGCCTATGGAAAAAAGTTTGTTCTCACAGGTAATCAAATTAATGAAATTAAAATATTAAGTCTCTCCCAATCAAATTAGCAAATATCAGGTAATTACTAACACACATTGTTTGCTAGGCTGGGATTCACACACCAGTGAGAATATATGCCAGTGTACTCTTTGGAAAGCAATTTGGCAATACTGTAATAGTCTTGGATCCATAATTTTCACTTCCAGGAATTCATCCTAAGGAGTTATCATGGATGTCTACATAGATTTACCTATTGTTATTTTAATATGCATATTTAAATTAGTAAAAAGATGAAAATTACCTGTATATTCTACAGGTTTTTAAAATAAATGATGGTGGGCTTCCCTGGTGGCGCAGTGGTTGAGAGTCCACCTGCTGATGCAGGGGACACGGGTTCGCGCCCCGGTCTGGGAAGATCCCACATGCTGCGGAGCGGCTGGGCCCGTGAGCCATGGCTGCTGAGCCTGCGTGTCCGGAGCCTGTGTTCTTCAACGAGAGAGGCCACAACGGCGAGAGGCCCGCATACCGCAAAATAAATAAATAAATAAATAAATAAATGATGGTATATCCAGAAGATGGAACACTGTGTACCAATTTCAGAAAATAAATATTTTAATCATCCCAAGAATGTATTTATTGATATGGGAAAATATTTACTACATATCATTGAATAATAAAAGGCAGATTATAAATCTGTATTTATAGCATGATCCTATTTTTATATTAAAAAATTCTGTACATCGAAGGTAAAGTTTCAAAGTATATACCTCAGATCTTTGAATAAATAGGCTTATGAATGTTTTTATTTTATACTTGGGCTTTTCTGTGTTCTTAAACTTATAAACAGAGAAGCACTATTACTTATTAACAGATCAAAACTATGATTAAAAAATTAAGCTATGATAGTGTAATAGTAAAGGGAATAGGAAATAGAGTTATTATTTAGTGATATTTAGGGAGGTGACTGAGCTAATAGAATGTTCAAGAACATTCTTTTGTTCCCACGCTAATCAGTGCTTATTCTTTCCAAAGCAGTTTCACAAGGTGTCCAGTCTGAGTCCTGTATTCCCCTAACTGGACAATAGCACGGCTCTAGGAAACTTCCACCTTGGTTCCTTAAGCTCTCTGGAAGATGTACAATTATTGGATGATTTAGAGCTTTGTAATTTTGGACAGTTTTGAACAAGGATGATTGCCTCTGCTTAAGTTATGCAGGTGAGCTGTTCTCTTCAAGTTCTGACGTAATTATCTCTCAGCCAGTTAACTTTCTGAAACAGGGTCTCTCGACTATTTTCTGCCGGGTCAGTCTCCGTCCTGGGGCCGTCCTGTGCACCGTGGGCTGTGCAGCAGCGTCCCTGGTCGCTACCCACTAGAGTGGTCCAGATCCATGGCTCTAAGAGATGCATTGTTTTTACTAAATAGAGAAGCTGGATTACCCATCTTTACCTAATTTGCATATTCCATTTTTGAAATTGCCCCTAATTTTGTTATACTTTTACCCACAGACATTCGACACAGGAAACATTACATGTGTAGAATCAGATGGAGGGTTATATAACCTCACTGAATGTATATGAGTGAGCAGTTCCATCCCATAATGATAAAATGAGGTTAAGATTATTTATTGTACTTAAGGTGCCCCAAATGCAAGAGTCTTTTGACAAAAACTTTTCTAGCAAATATTAAAACTCAGTAACATTCTACCACCAGTGTTTTTACAAAGCCCAGACGGACGTCTCCTACTCTGGGTCTTAACTTGAAATGCAGCCAAGATAGAGTGATTCTTTCTTCCCATTTGAAAAGAATGACCAAAGGAAGGACCTGCGGCCATTAGGAAGGCCTGCTGCCCATCTGCAGGTGTTACTCGTGGGTAAACACCCAGGTGGAAGAGGACAAGGGGCCCTCGTTACCCCGTGTAAAGGGAAGCACCTCTCTTTTTTCTTTCTTATTCACCCAGTAAACTCCCTTACATGGACATGTAAGTAAAGGGCTTTACAGAAGCAACCGTCCACCGGAAAGGCTTGCTCCATGCTTGCTTTCCACCTGGGAATACACTTCTTTGCAGGACGGTCATTTGCTCTTTCAGGCTTGTAGGTTTTGATGTTGTCAATTTAAAAGAAGGTGACAAAGGCATGTAGGCCAGGGGTTGCCAGTGGCACTTGGAAGTCGGGGGCGGGGGGGCTCCTAGGCCGCGCTGGTGATGGGGAGTTTCCACACGGGTGCCGGCCCAGTACTGCCAGATGACTCCGGTTCTTCAAGGCAAACAGAAATCCATATCTTCCGTGAACTCTTCCTGTTTTTAAACATGACCAACCAATTGAAAAGAGCTTAAAAACACTGTAGTTGAAACAAAACCTTTCCTCAGGCCTGGCCTAGCCCGCTAGGTGGGCGGCCCCGTCTGTTCCATAGCAAACCCACCTTCGTTTTGTCTACACCAGTTAACACCCTTGGATGGAAGGGCCCGCATTTGGATGCGTGAGCATCTTGCCCACGTGACGTCTGAGAACTCTGCAAACTCAGCCTGTCTAGAGGCGCTGCTGTAGACCTGCCTTCCTACTGTGCAGGTGTAGCTCTCTGCTCAGGTCCCACCTCCATAGCTCACCTGGGGCTCTGCCGGCTTTACCTTGACCGGCCCAACGAGGCGAGCCTCCCAGATCCACCCTTGGTGAAAGCCCAGGGCTCTCTGCCAACCCAGGAAGCTGGGCTCATTTCCTGCCATCGAGAAGAAATGCTGCAGCCGGACGGGGCGGCCACAGGCTTGGCCCGTCTCCATGCTTGTTTGCTTCCAGAATTCCTCGGAGACACCTTGCAGGGAAAGCTACAGCTAATTAGCTGGTGTGGACATAACTGATGATTGACATTCACATTCGAACCTTGAGCCCTTCAGAGAAGGACAAGAGCATATAAAACCATCAGCTACCTGGAGTTTAGATTCCGGGCCTCGGCTGGGACTCAGGTGTGCTCAGATCTCGTTGGCTGGTGAAGCGCCCCGTCTTCTGGCAAACATCCGCTTCATTCTTTACCCCGAAGTAATTTTTGCCTGAAACATGTAGTCCTAACCACTCTATTTTGTCTTATGCATCTTACCCTTGCCCACGAATGGTTGTAGAAGAGCTTCCAAAGACAGCTGAATTTATAAAAGCTGCTGAACTTCTGGTCAAAAGTGACGTGTTATAGGGAATGTGAACTCTAAGCCAGACAGGAGCAATGGGTTCGGAGCACAAATCCAAAATGTCTGGGTGTTTTGTAAATGCTTTCATGTCAGCATGTGCATGATACACTATCTCAAAGAAATACACTTGCTGCTTGTTAAATGCTAGTCTAATGGGTTTTCCTGTTTGAGATATTAACTGCGCCATCCAGTGGAAAAAGAAACCACGCTCAGTAACCTCTACAGCTTTCAAGATCGTATTCCCCAAAGGGATTATGGTAAGACCCTCCGACCTCCTTAACTCTGGCTTGGAATGTTCACAAGTGTGACCTTATCGTGTTCATATTTTTATTTCTATACCACCAGTAATTTGAACGAAATAAGTAGAAAGGGTGGGGTGACAGTGAAGCTAGTGAGAGACAGAAATATATGAAATCAACGACATTTTAGGCCAGGCTCTCTCGGATGAAATCTTGTAGGGAAACTGGTTGATTCTAGTCAAATACCTAGACATTTAAAAATAACCAATTAATAATTCATTCCATTTTCAAACTTGTTCAATATATTTTAACATTAAAAAAATTAGTTTGAATGATATAAACAAATGAATAAACATATCTCTGGGGAAACTCTCAAAGTAGCAGGAATAATGGAGTGAAAAGTTCATGTACAACCACCACCGTAACCAGGCCGGTGGGTCAGCTCAAGAAGTTGTGGGATATTTATCTACTCTCAAAGTACATCCCCACAAAATAGTTATCGATTACAGAGGAAGAAAAGAATCTGGCAGACACCCTCCTGACCAAGTGACCAATGTTCACGCCACGGCAACAGGACAGACAGACACCATGTGCCACCTGAAGGAACACAGGGACGCAGCACTTGTGTGAGTTACCTGCCCAAGAAGCCTAACCTAGCGTCAGGTCATGAGGGGTGGGGGACGTCCTACAAAATGACCCGCCCATAATCTCCCAAAATGTCAAGGTCATGGGAGTCAAAGACGATGAAGGAGGTTCCAGGCTGAAGAGTTTAAAGAGGCATAAACCTGGGTGTGACACTACTATATATAAGATAGGTTACCCAAGGACCTACTGTAGACCACAGGGAACTCTACTCAATATCTTGTAATAACCTATAATGGAAAAGAATCTGAAAAAGAACATATATATATATATATATCTGAATCACTGTGCTGGGCACCTGAAACTAACACGATATTGTAAATCAACTATAAGTCTGGATCCTAGATTGGGTCCTTTGTCATAAAAAGCCATGGGGCAACGGAAGGAAATCCGGACAAGGGTCTTGGGTGAAGAGTCAGCAGGAACTCTTGTACTATTTGTGCAACATTTCTATAAACTCGAAACTGCTTCAGAATAAAATTTAAAATAGCACTGAGACAGCAACGACAACAAGGCTTGGAGCTGTGGCAGCGTCGCGCAGAGCCCCCACCTGGCCGACCAGGACTCACGTCTCGGTCCGCGACTCGCTAGCTGTGTGACTTAGGGCAATCTCCTTAGCGCCCCTGAGTCCCCTTCTTACGCCTCATCTGGAAAGTAGGGATAACACTAGTACCTCCCCATAGGGCTTCAGGAGGATTAAGTGTGATGACCTACATAGCAGCTCAGCTCCCACAGAAAGCGCTCAGTAAACAATGACCACGGTAAGCAGCGTATTGGTTTCCCAGGGCTGCTGCAGCAAAGTACCTGCCACACGCTGGGTGGCTTCAACAACAGACGTTTAGTGTCTCACAGTCTGAGATCAAGGTGTGGGCATGGGCGGATCCTTGTGAGGCCACGAGGGACGATCTGCCCAGGCCTCTCCCAGCATCTGGTCATTTGCCGGCAACCTTTGGCAGCCTTGGCAACATCACCTGCTGCATCCCCTGGATGTCCGCCTTCAACCTCACGTGGTGTTCTCCCTGTGGGAATATCTCCTTTGTATAAGGACACCAGTCACATTGGACGAGGGCCCAGCCTGACCCACTATGACCTCATTTTAACTAGTTACATCTGCAACCATCCCACTTCCAAATAAGGTCACACTCTGAGGTGTAGTGGGTTAGGGCTTCAGCATACGGATTTGGGGGCAGGATTCAGTGCATAACAAACGGTATGATCACGTAAGAGAGATCCAGTCCTTCCTCCCTGGATCAGTAACTGCAAGAAGTGTCTGGAGGGGTGAAAGTTTGTCACTCTTTGTTTGACTTTGTAACACTTTACAAAACACTCTAGCAGGCCAGTCTGACCTTTCGACAAAAGTAAAATTATTTGTGTTTCAGAGAAGTCTGCAATGGTCATTTGAGGTACCATGGAAACGCCATGAACATCCCGCCAGAAACAGGTTTGTTCTCCTGAGAAGAGGGTCAGTTGGGCTCTTCCAGGCTCTCTCCTTGCAGAGGTTTCCTTCTATCTTGGTCCAGAGTGAGAATCTAATCAAGGAGTCGGGGCCGCCGCCAGTCCTTGTGGTCTGGACGCTGAGTGGTCCTGATGCAGGCGGCCCTGGGCCGCTGCATCCACACAGAGGGAGAGCAGAGACTCCGGTTCTCCAGGAGTTCTTGGGTATCTCATTTGGCCAAGAGCCGGAAGCACGGCTTCAGCTAAACAATGCTCTGGCCTAGGCACACTGGTCTGTTTGCACATCCTGCGGGTGGACACAGGTTCAGCCTCCAAAAATGAAGCCGCAGGACAGCCATGGAGGAGACTCAGGTCAGTTCCCCAGACGCATTTACCCACAAGTGGGAGGGGTAAGCCGGTGGTTCTCAGCCCTGCCTGGGAGCGTGTGCGCATGTGTGTGTGGGTGTGCTTGAGCACTTGTGTGCTTCCTGTGACCTTTTAGTTCAAGGTCACCAAAAAAAGACTCTTCCCTATCTATTTCTCTTCACTAGCCTGTTGACAATCCCTGACAGTTTTGCCCAGAGCAATTTCTTCTCTGGGATAAGCTCTCCCTCTGAGCCTGGGAAGGACGGCCCATCAACTTGCTCATCAGGCATTACTTGAGGTCTCTTCCTGCCCTTCTCAGCTCCCCGTCTGGACGCTGTCCTCCACTGAGACTCTGAGGCCAGAATCATCAGGCAGCTGACTTGTCGCCTCAATTTTCTCATCTGGAAAATGGGTCTGACTGATTTACAGCAAGAACAAGAACCCTTCAGGGGTTTTGTGAGGGAACATGAGTTAATACGAGTGTGTTCGATTTATAATGCTGTTTGGTATCTTATGGAAGCTCCATTAGTGAACCAGTACAGTCTCAGGATTTCTTGCCTCATAATTTAAACTTTAGCAACAATAGAAACACTTGTCTGCTCCTACACACACGTGTGCACACACGCGTGCGCACACACACACACGTGCACACTATGCACACGCGCGGCTCTGCCTTTTCCCTCTGTCTGGCTGCTCGTCCCCCATTTCCCTAAGCCCAGCCATGCACTACGACCCGGCTCAGGACTCTCTTCCCTACAAGGAACCTCCATCTGAACTGGGCCAGGAACCCGTCTGGGCTCCAGAAACTACCGTGCCTGGTCTGCTGGGGCCTTGCCCACTCTTGTTAAGATTATCCACCCTCCTGGAATCCTGAGAATTTGAAAGGGACGGGATGGCAGGGTCCTGATGAAGCTGGGGTCCCACCCCCACCGGCCCTCTTTGCTTCTAGACCTGTAACTGGACTCGGGTCCCCGCAGGCCCCGAAGGGCGAGGCACCACGTATTCCCACAGAAGGGCCAGCTTTGTACAGACAGAGGGCAGGAATGCGTGCGGGCGTGGGGTGGCGGCAGAAGGAACAGACTCTTGGGTCAGGCTGGATTTAAGGACATGGCTCACTCAGCGGAGGTGGCGGGCTGCATGTCTCATTAGTCTCAGAGGTCAGAAAGGGCGTTTGGTTGGCTAGTTTGGCTAATACGTGGCCCTGACGTGGTGTGTATTAAATGAAGCGAAACGCCTGGGTGCCCTAGAGGAAGGGACCCGAGGCCGAGGGAACCTGGGTGTTAGGGTGGGTTTCCGGGTAAGACCTGCTCACCTGGGGGGCCTAGAGGACACACCTCTCACCGTGAGTGCGGGAAGCGAATCCGTGGGGGGGAGCCCTGCGTCCTGGGAGAGCTGGGGCCACCCTTCCCTGAGGGCAGACCTCACATGGCAAACCCAGATGCAGCGGGAGTAGCTGGGTCCTGGGGGGCTGGGGCCAAGGGGGCAGAACTGCAACAGGTGAGGCGTGGTGACTGCGGGCGAAGGAGGGCCAAGCAGGCTCGGGATAGCCTGCCTGCAGAGACCCGGGGCGTCGGCTGGCCGGTCCGGAGTTCCTAGAGGTGAAACAGAGGAACCCCACTGGATTCTTACTTGATCTGTATGGGCAGAAAAGTTTGAGGTCGAGGGAACGGAAGTCTAACCTGAATTATAAAAACAGAGTCACGGCCCCTCAGTCAGTTCCCAGGCTCGGCCAGTTCTCAGACCCGGAGCCCCTTGAATAGAGGGAGGCCAGGTCCCTTTAAGGAAGGACCCTGGTCCACCTCTCTCCCAGCTCTCCGAGGAGGACATGGCCTCTTACCAGGGTGACCGTGCGCTCGGGAAAGAGGAAGAATCAGACATCTGGGGACTCCTGGACTCTGGCTCTGAACTGACGCTGATTCCAGGAGACCCCAGACTCAGCGCGGCCACCCGTCAGAGTCGGGGCTTCTGGAGGGCAGCTGGGCGATGAGCTTTAGCTCAGGTCCCTCTCACAGTGGGCACCGGGTCCCCAGACCCGTCCTGTGGTTATCAGCCCAGGTCTGGGATGCGTCAGTGGAATAGACACTCTCGGCCTCCATCAGAGTCCACAGCTGGGCTCACCCAGCATGATGCCGTGCACGTCACGGGTTCTCAGAAAATTGTGGGACAGAAGAGAATCAACGGGGCTATGATGTTTCTGAAACGGTTGAGAGCACAGGGGCCTGTCACCCCTGAGTTTTGCTTGCGGCTGGTGGTTCAGCGCTGAGCGTCTGTCCTGGCTGCGGTCCTGCCTCGTCTCGCCTGATCCGGGCGCCACCCTCAGCAAGGCATCCGTGAGGCCTCGGCGGCTCGGCTCCACGGTGAGGTGGGCTTCCTTCCAGAAGCTGCAGTTGCCACAGCTGCTGCCCTACCCTCACGTCTAACTGTCTCATTCATGGCGTTTGGATTCTTCACCGTGTCCCCAAACCACCCCCGTTAAATTAGGTCATCTTAGAACATTTGCTGTTCTCTATCAACCACTTGGGAAGAAAAGATTCTGAGGCTGTGACTTCACTTGGGTTCCATTTCCTCTGTTTACTGCTCCCTCTATCCTGATGTGGGGATGTCACCCCATATTTTTAGGACACACTCTGCACAACAATGACACGTCAGTTTGAACTCCTCTGCGGTGGCACGGGGCTGAGACTGAATTCTCCTGTTTCATCTTAAGGCCTTGCAAAGAGTAAACAGAAACTTTAAACTGAAAGATGGCAGGTTAGCAGTTTATTTGATATTTCTTGTCCCATAAAATGGAAACCATCACATTTTATCTCTTTACTTATTATATATGTACTTTTCCAATCTCCTGTAAATACGTAAGCAACTTCATTATAAATCAAATATGAACTTCACGTTTAGGGAGAAAAGCCTCCAAGATGCTCTGCATTCTGCCGTCAGAATCAGAGAGCCTGAGGCCAACTCTTGTATTTCAACAAATTGAAAAGCAGAGAAGTAGGAATTTGCCCAAGATTCCATAACACGTGATGTCACGTCATTGATTTTAAAGCACTCAGTTTACATAGGAAATGTGTAATGAGACCTGAAAAGGGTAAAAGCATGAACAACAATGTGGGTAAAACACGGGCACCATGAGGACACAGACCACGTCCCGCTGGTCCTCAGGATGTGCCCAGCCCTGGCACCGTGCCTGACACGTAGCAGGTGCTCAAGAAAGATTTGTTAGATTGTTACTTAATAGACACCAGAGAATAGCCCAGTCACCAGCTCAGCTGCTATCGCTCATCTAAGTGTTGACTCTGCAGAATGGGAAATCCCATTTCTTGCCCACAAGAAAACGCTGATTTATTGCGATGATCGGTTATAAAATGGAGATACGAGCTGAGAAAACGCAAAGCACAGCAGGATGCATCTGGAGCGCCTTGTGTACACCTTCTGTGCTCTGCTGTTTAAAATACGTTTTAAAAAGCCTTTAGCTTTCTCTCTTTGTTGGGAATAGAATTTAGACCTCAAGATATCTACAAGGTGGGGAAACTCACCTTCCACGCCAGTCACATTGGACGAAGGGCCCACACCGCTCGGATATGAGCTCATCTTAACTCATGACATCTGCGGAGACCCTCTTTCCAGGTAAGGCCATATTCCCAGGTATTGGGGGTTGCGACGTGAACACATCCTTTTAGGGACAGAGTTCAGCCCATAATGTGCATCACGAGGGCCCCTTACCCCTCCCTTGGGTTGTGCGGGGACCTCAGAGGCTCCTAGCTCAGGGCAGCCCCTGCCCTCCGTCAGGACCAAACTGGCCTCAGGTCCCTCAGTGCCCGCTTCTCCCCCATCCTCCGGAATCTGCTGCTTCCCACCCGCCAAGTGTTGACCTGGGACCCCTTCCTTCTTTGCAGCCCCGGAGGGTCCCCTGGGACCTGGTTGCTTTTGTCTTGTCTCCTTGGAAAATAAAAGATGTAGTGGCCTCGGTGAGGTGTCTTCACTTTCTTCAAGGCATCTCCTCCCCCTCCCCTCATGCTTTTTTGTGGAGACATGAAGGGTGACTGCCCCCTGGGGGTCAGGGGGCACTGGCCAGTGAGCCCTACAGTGAGAGCTGGCACTGACCACTGGGGGCGCCCGAGGATGACTACCCCGGCTCCCCATGAGTCATCCGTTACACATGCTTCCTTAGAGTTCCCTCCCAGTGATGTCGTGGAAAATGGGAATGAGGGGAAACCGGGAAAGGGAGAATAAAATGCTCTGAGAGCAAGAGGTAGGAAGAAATAGTAGAATAAAGGATTTGAGCAGAGAGGAAGAGAAGAAATGTCGCAAAGAGACAGAACAGGGGAAGCGTTCATGAAACTAATTATACGGGAATAAGCAGAGTTTATTAAAAACTCCTGCAAGGCTTTCTTGTTAGAAATGAACATAAAACAATAAGCCAATCACAAAAAGACAAATCCTGTATGACTCCACTTTTATGAGGTCCTGGAGTCGCTAAACTGAGCAATTGACGCATGAGCGGGCGGCAGAACAGAGAAGGATGCAGCCACGGGCTCCCCTCTGGGGCGACCGCATCGCGTCCAGCGTGGGGGCTGAGGGGTTTGGACCATGACCACGCAGATGGTGAAATGAGGGAAATAGACGTTCTGAAACGAAGATGCAGTCAGTACAGCTCTTTCCACTTATCAGATATCATTTTTACAACCCTGACCTCTTTTCCACCTTTTCTACTAAACTCTAATGCTGATTTATAACTCCTACGAGCAAAGATGGGTGTCAGAGCTCCCAACCCTTGATCTATTCTCCTGTATTGATTCTACCTGCACTTACTGCTGACGGCCAATAGGGGGTGTTAATCAACAGCTTTTTTCTATTCTGCTCATTGATATCTTAATTAAAAAACATAGATACGTGTCAAATTTCAACACATTTATTAAAACATAAATATTTAACTCCTTGAATCGCATGGGACTTTTATCACTCTCATTAAACTCACTTCTGCATTCTTTAGTCTCAAAACTAATTTTCCTAATGTCTACAAATACACTTTGAAGGATATAGATGTATTTTAAAGTCAACATTTAAATGGAAACATAGCATGTGTACAGAAAAGTTCACAAATCCCAAGTGTACCGCTGGAAGAATTTTTCCAAAGGCAACACATCTGTGGGACCACTGGGGCAACATACAGGATGCTACCTGGCAATCCCCTCATTACCCTTCCTAGCCATCACCCCCTCAAAGTGCTCTTTTTCTTTTTTTTTGCCACACTGTGAGGCTTGCGGGATCTTGGTTCCTCAGCCAGGGATTGAACCTGTGCCCTTGACGACGACAGCGCAGGGTCTTAACCACTGGGCCGCTGGGGAACTCCCAGAGTGAGTGATCTTCTGATTGGCTTCATCATAGGGTAATCTTGCTGTTCTTAAACACTGAATAAAGTGTATTATATTGTGTGTCTGGATTCTTCTTAATATTATGTTCATGAGATTGTCCATGTTCTGAGTGAAGCAATATTACATGGTAGTATGTATGTAGTATACATGTAGTATGTATGTAGTGTGTAGTGTGCTCATACATCATTGCACTATAGCGTTCTTCTGTCTGAATATACCGCAGTCATTTATCCGGCTACGGCCAGCAGGCAGCTAGGCTGCCCCCAGGCCGGGCTGTTATGACTGACGCGGTTCTGAACGTTTTGCACACGTTTCGGTGCACATATGTTTGCATTTCTGAGAAGTGTATATTTAGGAGTAGAAGTGCTGAACAGGTTTCCAGAAAGGTGGTACCGATTTACATTCCCACCGGCTGCAATTTCTGTCTCTCCACACATCCTCACCAACATTTGATATCATAAACCAATTTTATTTATTTATTTATTTATTTGCGGTACACGGGCCTTTCACCGCTATGGCCTCTCCCGCTGCGGAGCACAGGCCCCGGACGCGCAGGCTCAGCGGCCATGGCTCACGGGCCTAGCCGCTCCGCGGCATGTGGGATCCTCCCGGACCGGGGCTCGAACCCACGTCCCCTGCATCGGCAGGACTCTCAACCACTGCGCCACCAGGGAAGCCCAAATTTCCTTCCTTTTTAAGGCTGAATAATACGCCACTGTATAGATGGACTACATTTTGTTTATTCATTCATCTGTTGATGGACACTTGGGTTTCCTCCATCTTTTGGCTGTTGTGAATAGTGCTGCTATGAACATGGGTGGACAAGTATCTGTCTGAGTTCCATCTTTAAATTCTTTTGGATACATACCCTCAGAAGTGGAATTGCTATGGCAATTCTGTTTAGTTTTTTGAGGGACCACCATACTGTTTGCCACAGTGGCTGCACCATTTCACATTCCCGTGTTAAGAATCCTAATTGTGGGGTTTCCCTGGCAGCGCAGTGGTTAAGAACCCACCTGCCAATGCAGGGAACATGGGTTCGAGCCCTGGTCCGGGAAGATCCCACATGCCGCGGAGCAGCTAAGCCTGTGCTCCACAACTACTGACTGAGCCTGCGTTCTAGAGCCTGCGAGCCACAACTACTGAAGCCCACGTGCAACAACTACTGAAGCCTGCACGCCTAGAGGCCGTGCTCTGCAACAAGAGAAGCCACCGCAATGAGAAGCCCACGCACTGCAAGGAAGAGTAGCCCCCGCTCGCCACAACTAGAGGAAGCCTGTGCGCAGCAACGAAGACCCAACACAGCCAAAAATAAATAAAAATAAAATAAATAAATTAAAAAACAAAAGAATCCTAATTGTGTTCCCAGGGCCTTTCTTTTCTTTCTTTGAAGGTTTTTAATTATAAGTTCAATTTATTTGATGTAAGGCTATTCAGATGATTTTTTTGTTTGTTTGTTTGTTTGTTGCGGTACGCGGGCCTCTCACTGTCGTGGCCTCTCCCGTTGCAGAGCACAGGCTCCAGACGCGCAGGCTCAGCGGCCATGGCTCACGGGCCCAGCCGCTCCGCGGCACGTGGGATCCTCCCGGACCGGGGCACGAACCCGTGTCCCCTGCATCGGCAGGCGGACTCTCAACCACTGCGCCACCAGGGAAGCCCTCAGATGATTTCTTGAATGAGTTTTGTTAGTTTTAGTCTTTCATGTAATTTGTCCGTTTAACATACATTATCTTTCCTATAACTCATTGCTGTTTCTTTCTGTGAACAAGGTTCTTCAGCCCTTACACGGATAAAATTAGTGCTTGTGATGCCCACTAGGGGGTCTTGGGCGCCACAGATATTTAGACTCGTGAGGGTACCCGGGGCCTCGCGCAGAGGACGCGGGCAGGAGCGCATCGACACGGGGGCCCAGAGCAGAGTCTGGCACTTTCCCTCGGGAGGCGTCCTCGCAGTGGCCCACGCAGCCGTCTGGGGACTGTCCTCCGCCCCGCCCCACCCCACAAGCCTCAGTTCAAGCGCGAGGAAAGAAGACTTAGGCAGGCGGGACGTAGAGCAACGCAGATCCTGCGTAGGCACTGCTGTCCCTGTAACAGCTTAGGGGTAGTTTCCAGGGCGTTCTGATCACCCCCGGGTCACCTTGTTGGTGAGGAGAAGACACGTGCCCTAAACCCTGGGCAGCGGCTCACGAGTCAGCGATGCTCCCAGCAGCGGTGGGGGTAGGAGTGGGGGGAGAGCACACAGCCGGCAGGGCCCCATGGGGGCTTCACGAGGGAGCAGAACGAATCAGGGGGCTGGGAGAGGCAGACCCCGCAGTAACAAGACGCTGGCGACCCCTGGTTCCTGAGGGGGACGCGACTGACTTGTTTGAATAATCCCAGGGGCGGGCAGGGAGGTTGAGGACGGGGCGGCGGGGTGCAGCTGCTCCAGCTGGTGGGGGAACTAGCCGGGAGGGGGGCCTTTCCTGCCGGGGGGGGGTGCAGGGGGCACAGCTGGCGAGGACAGGGCAGCTCATGATCAGACCTTTGGGGCCCCGTGAGCCTCAAAGGCATCAAGGCAGCACGTGGAATTTTAGGTCTTGTAATACACGGGGCGCCGACACGCCCAGTTAGGTGTCACCCCGCTGGGGCCCCCAGTCCAGAGGCAGGGCAGTGATTTCCATCATAAGCGATGTTACCTGGTGACACAGGTGACACCCGGATAAAGCTTTCAGGGGAGCACAGCTGGGAAGTTAACCCAAGGTCACATTTCCACAGCAAGGGAGAAACCTTTAACAAAAATGCCCTTTGTCTCAGGCTGGCGATAGGAACTATTTATACTCGCATCCGTAAATTAATCGAAAAGTAAAATGGCCCCATCCATCTCCATCATTTCCAGAAGTAGTTTTTTATACTTAATACTCAGTTATAAAAATTGGTATGCTGCGTTGTTCTCATCAGTTGTGAACTAAAAAAAATTATAATGATACAATCTAGAATAAATGTTTTTGACACCTACAGCTTTTTGATCACATTTAATAATATGTATTTCTATTTATATCTGTATTTTGTATGCAGAGAAGTCTACTCGAGTGATTAGTAAAAGTCTTTCTAATATACAAGTATATTACATTAAGATTAAAAGTGTATTACATCAGACAAACGGCAACATCAGCACACATTACACTTGTTGTACAGCCTGCCTGTTTCCCTTATTTTTGGATATCGTATCCGGGCGTTTAGTGTCTCTCTCTCTTTTTTTTTCTTTTTAGGGCTCCAAGGCAATTAATTATTTCTAATTTTTGTTATTACAAATAATGCTATAATAAGTAACCTCTTACATGTGTTATTTCACATTTGGTGAGAATATATCTGAAGGTTAAATTTAAAGTCCTAGAAGTGGAATTACTGATTTAAAGTGTGCTTTTATAATTGTGAAAGACATTGCCATACTATACTGGTCAGAAGTTGTGTCAATATACTCCACTTTCTGTGGAGAAAGCATATTAAAACATACAATTTTCAGGGGAAAAAGTAAAATTAGACTTTTAAAGAACTTGTCAGTGCATTTTTTTAATCAGTGCATTTTTTAATGGATATGGTGGGTGTTCATCTCTAACTATAATTTTTATTGTTAGAGATTCCATTGAATACCATTAAAGGAGTGACCTGATTTTATTTTTAAGCCAGTGTTTATGACACACTGAACATTACACCCTTTGCAACAATTTTAACTTACAAATAAACTTTTAGAAATCAAATTAAAAGTTTGCAAGGCTATACTAATTTTTCATGAGTAAAAGTATATGAAAACCACTGCTCCGAACCCCAGCTTATACCTGGTGTGGTGGCTGGGTTTTGGGGTGTGACAGGGCCGGTACCAAACACTTCAGCAACCAGCCGTGTCTGGATACAAGTGCTTCACCTTTTCTCAAGGAGCTGACCCGAGGGTCTCCCGGCCTCAGGACGGCTGTAAGTGCACCTGTGCTGGACGCACCTGTTATTTTGTAACAGTAAACATTAGCTTGAGGACAGAACATTAAAAACTATTAAGCTGTAAGATATACAGGCACAGGGAGAATAATTTACTGTGCCAATTTCAAGTCTCATTCCGGGAGTCTGGGTTTTGGACGTCTAGGTTACTAATAAATTCCTTATGTAAAAATGGGTGTACACAGCTTAGCTTTGGTATATCCTCATTATGAAGGTTGCCCACAGAGCTTGAGTTTTCTCCTACATGACAGAAAAGTCACTGAGCTGACCAGTGGGTCAATCCAATACGTTTACCCATCCTATCAGCTTGTTCAGAAGCTGCAGACTGCCTCGTACGGAATAAGGTAAGGGTTGCTAGGACTGAAGAAACACGCGCCCCCGCCTCTTTCCCCGACACCCTCATACCCACCAGCCACCCAGCCCTAGAGGATGGAGGGATTCCGCGGTGCCCAGGACAGGCGTACTCCCCCTGGTTAATGACAAAGAGCCGAGAGGGGCCAGACGCAGCGTGTGCGCCGCTCGCCACCACTGGCTGCAAGCCCGCCGGGGAGTCCCAGTCTCCCCACCCCAGGCCAGTGTCGAACTCTTCACAGGAGAAACAAGAGGGCGGGGCCCGTTTTCAGCCCAGGGCGGGGCAGAGCAGTCTTGCCAGCACGTGGTTACTTACCTGTAGAAACACTCTGAAGCGTGGACCCAAACTTCCAGGACCAGAAACCAGACCTTGGCCGTGGGCAGAAAGGGTGGCTCCAGCCGGCCACACCCTCCAGGCGCACACTCGGAACGCCAGCTTGTTCACTAAGCTAGAAGGTGGCGCGTGGCGTGTGGGGACCAGCCCTCAGGTCTCCTCGCCGCACAGGAGTCCCCTCTTGGGAGCACGACCCTCGCGCCCAGTGCCCCCTCGGTCCCCTGTCCCTGGCCACGCCCACCCCTCTGGTCCCGAGCCCAGGACAGCTTCCTGCTCATGCGCCCACGTTCCAGCTTCGTGCTGACCATCCCATGTTGTCAGAACGTTCTCTTTCACGGAAGAGAGTCTACAGTTTATTAATAAGTTGGCTTCAGTAGGATGAAAAAGGAAAGAGCCTTTATTCCTTCTCTCCAGCCCCTTTAAGCCGCTCTGTCTGCCCTCTCCTTGCGGGCAGCCCAGAAACACGCTGCAGGAGATCTAGGGCAGAGGGCGTTGCTTTTCTGGTCCTTGTCAGGTGTTAACAAAGGATCACATTTTTGGGGCATAAAAAATTCCCGGTCCACTCTACTATGAAGGCTTCCACTTCTTATTCAGCTAGAAACCGCTCTCCTCCCCCAGCCTGGTCCCAACCGTGACCCAGGATGCAGAGGGGTAGGGGCGCTGTGCTTCTAGCAGGTTCCCACCTGGATCCCCTCCCCTCCCCTGCCACGCGCTTGCATGGGGATTGGTACCTCCTGCCAATAGAAGGGCCCGGGTGGGTCCTTTGAGATGGCCCCGAGGGAACCTCCTGCCTGCAGGTCCCTGGCGTGCACCTGGCCTGTTCCTGAGCCTCAGAAGGACCCCCTCCTCCCGCCGAGACCACACTTTTGCTGTCACCTCACCTCTCCAGAGGTCTGCTTCAGAGGTGAGCCTCTCTGAGGCACCAAGTCCGGACACAGGGTCCTGGTCCAGCGCCGGTCTCACCGCTCAGATGAGTCAGCTTGGGTGCCTGTCGCTACACCCCCCAACCCGGGGAGTGGATGAAGCTCTGAGTGGCCCCAGGTGCCCTTTCTTGCCTTCGGGCAGAGCCTCGGCCCCCCCTTCCAGAGGAGGCTCCCCAGCTCTCTCTGACCCCCCCCCCGATTCCCGGCCTTCCCTTTTCGGCCGGGATGAGGGGGGCTGGCAGCACCCTGGCTCCGGGCGCCCCCAGCACCTTACTTTAGAATGTGGGATCCCTACCAGGCGTTTCTCTGCAGCAGCCCTTGTTTCTTCCCTTTGCTTGTCGACGTTTCCGGTAGGCTCTTATCCTACCCCACACAGCCCTGCTCCGTATCTCCTGTGGAACCGTCCTCAGCTCCCTGCGTCTACACCACCCTCGGCCTGACTTGGACTGGATGTCTCACTCTCCAGGATCCTGTGTCAGCCCGGGTGCTGCAGGAGGATGAAGCCACACAGGCTGTCCGAACGGACAGGATGAGTCTACGGGATGGGCTGCCGAGTAGGAGGTGTGGGAGGATGGCCGAGGCACAGGGGTGCTGGGGGGAGGGGCAGGGGGGCTGTGAGAGGGACGCGGCAGGGACGCGGGGCTGTGGTGGGCGGCCCAGAGGCTCAACCCTCTGGCCGGGGTCTGCCCAGCGGGGTGGTGCCCGGACAGCTGGGAGTGCGGGCATAACTGAAGACGGGCAGCAGCCCACGCCTGGTGCAGGGGTGGCAGGGGCAGTGAGCGCAACGTGCCACCTTCCAGCCCTCCTGGGCCAGCCGACCAGCGTGCACTGCAGGTGCAGCAGCCCCGGGGCAGGGAGGATCCCTTTCTAGGGAATCAGGCAGTCCCGCTCTCTATCCGCGTGTCCCCAGGCACCATCACACGGTGGCAACACCCGGGCTGTCTCCCGACCTTGGGAATGATTACACGCTCATGCACGGCATCCCAGCTCCTCGGGAGCGGTCCCTGCGGCCCTGTCCCACTGCTCAGCAGTCACGGTGGCCACAATCTGGCTTTAGTTCATACACGCTTGGTTCCCACTCTTTGCATTTCCTATCTCATGGATGTTTGCCAAGCTCTTTCCCAATCATGTGAACATCTTCCTGCTTCTTACGTTAATAGACGCTGCTGCTATGAAAGCACGTGTGTCTGTGTTACGTTCCCCTCACTGGACGTGTGTCCTAACCCTCACCCTTTACTCGGAGGCCATCTCCACCTTCCAGTGAGGTCACCTGGTACCCAAACCACGTGTCCCTGCAACATCCCTGCCAGCCTGTGCTCTGGGCCTCTCCATCTGCCCC
Organism: Grampus griseus; assembly: GCF_964374135.1. Classification (NCBI taxonomy): domain Eukaryota; kingdom Metazoa; phylum Chordata; class Mammalia; order Artiodactyla; family Delphinidae; genus Grampus; species Grampus griseus. Next base: position 2,344,030 of record NC_139012.1, on the reverse strand, counting down.
ATCACCATTCTTTCTTTCTTTATTTTTTTTGCGGTATGCGGGCCTCTCTGCTGTGGCCTCTCCCGTCGCGGAGCACAGGCTCCGGACGCGCAGGCTCAGCGGCCACGGCTCACGGGCCCAGCTGCTCTGCGGCATGTGGGATCTTCCCGGACCGGGGCACGAACCCGCGTCCCCTGCATCGGCAGGCGGACTCCCAACCACTGCGCCACCAGGGAAGCCCCATTCTTGATCCTTGTGGTTGATTCCTGTTCTACTGGACTCGTAATTCCAGCCGTATTTTCTCAACTCTGCTGTGAATCCACATTTTACTTCATCACCTTCCTCTCTGCTTGGTTTCCGTGAGCTAAGAGGACCTTCTCCATCAGAAACTGCTCTGTGGGGACTGAGGCTTTTCCACACAAGGCTAATTCGCTCACTGTTCAGGCAGCATCTTAATGAAGTTTAGTAACTGGATAAGCACCTAAGGCCTTGTTCCCTAAGGGACTTCTCTATTTTCAATCTTCAATAATTTGTGGCTTCTAAAAATTGGGTTCCAATTAATCAAACCCATGATTCATTTGAGGTGCTTTTTTCTGCAATAAGTCAAAAGGACAGAAAATGGGGCAATTAAAAACGTTTCCAGTCTTCCCCGGTGGCGCAGTGGTTGACAGTCCGCCTGCTGATGCAGGGGACACAGGTTCGTGCCCAGGTCCGGGAGGATCCCACATGCCGCGGAGCGGCTGGGCCCCTGAGCCACGGCCACTGGGCCTGCGTGTCCGGAGCCTGTGCTCTGCAACGGGAGAGGCCACAACAGTGAGAGGCCCGCTTACCGCAAAAAAAAAAAAAAAAAAAAAAATTTCCTTTTGGAAGTAGACTTTACATCCAAATGGATGAAACCATTTATTAAGCAAAAAATGTTCATGTAAGATGGATTTTGTTGCGCTCGTATAAAATATGACAGCAGCTAATTACGCCACCAAATATTTATTTGTTGGCTTCTGTTCTTTTTCAAAAAGTACTTCTCCAACAGAAAAATATTTTTAGGTTTTGCAGGAAATATAGGTTAAAAAAAATCAATGGGTATTTTAAAATAAAAATCAAAGCACCGCCTACTTTTAGGGTCACTGTTTATTTCAGGCTTATAGCAGATTCACAGAGCCCTGGCACCCAGATCTACTCCTGTCTCTGGTGTTTTGTATATATTTTATATTTTTATATAATATCCAGGCGGGGGCACTGAGAACGATACCCACTGGTATCCCCAAAGTAACTTCACATGAGGGAAGAAACAGATTTGTGAAACATTCTGTTTTCTAAAATCCTTGTCTATTACAACGTCATCACAATTTACACAAACAAAAATGACTGGAATAGTTTAATCTTAGTGCCTGTTGCTTTTGTCTAAGTAGGTTTGCTCAGCCACAGAAGCTGTTAGGCGTGTGTGTCTTCTGCTCACAGCTGCTCTCGAGCCAGCATGGTCTTGACCTGAGGCCCGTGGACACACTCCAGGGAATCCCACAGCCCTCTGACATTCCCTGCCTCCAAGGAGGGTTTCTTAGTTTCCATCAGATCTCAGAGGGCTTCTTAACCCCAAGACCTTACAGAGCCAGTGTGAAAAGCCTGCCTGAGAACCTCGGATTCATTCTCCTCCTGGAGGTAAGAAAGGGGTGGAAGGCTTTCAGCCCCGGTGAGGTTCTGATGCCAGCCAGAGAGTTAGCTCTGTGCCCAACATAAACTGTGCTCTGTTTCCATGAACCCGTGACAGAGACTCACTCAGTGCAGGGTGACGGGGGGTGAGGGATTGGTGCAGGGAAGGAGATCACAGGACAGTGAGGTGAGGGGAGGATGGGGTGCTGGAGGGATCCCTAAAGGCTGGGAGTGCGGTGGTGGTGATGGGTGAGAGGGTGGGGAGAACCGAGGATGTGTTAGCGGAGGACAGGAAGGGACCAGTGGAGGAGAGAGGAGATGGCAAAGAGGGGGAGGTTAGCAGAACACCGTCCAGAGGACGGGCAAGAGCTCAGTGTGACAAACAGACTGCAAATCTGAGTTAGTACGACACGCACGTTCCAGAAAGAAGGGAATGCAGAATCAGAGTGAAGCGTTGGAACAGGGCGGAAATACCAAGAGTGGCTGTGAAACGAGAAGAGAGGGCTGCCAATCCCCAGGAACCTCCTGAATCTCCCGTTAGCTCTCTGCTTGGGCCACAAAATCATGCAACAATCATTTTAGCCACCATAGATCCCCTTATTGTGAAGGGGAGTATGTTTCCTCTCAAAATATACTTTCTTTCCTAAAATTATAAACATGAGACAAAAACAGGCTTAAGGAGTTTCAAGTACAACACAAAAATGACTTCCTGAATCTAAAAGAAAAATGTAATTGCTGAATCGGAGGAGAAGAACACCCACATTGTTGGACTAGAATATAAAATGGAAGACATACCTCAAAGCACAGAGGAAAAATATAGAATAGAAATCACGAGGGGAAAAAAGCAACATTGACAATACGTAAAGAAGGGTTAACAGGAAAATAAGAGAGGCTCCAGGATGTTTAAAAAAAAAAAAAAGAGGAGCTGAAGGAAAGGTATTAAATATAAGTAATTTAAGAAGATTTCCCTAAGCTGCAGAGAGATGCGAGTCAGGAGTTTGAAAAGGCCATCAAGGTCCAGGCAAGAATGAGGATAAATACATGTGTGTGTACACACGCACACACACACACACACACACACACGGGGAGTACACACACACACGGGGAGTACACACACACACACACCTTGATCATATCCTGGTGAAAATCCTAATCTCTAACAATAAAGAGGAAAATCCTACAAGTTTCTAGACCAAAAGAAAAAGTTACCTACAGAGAATAAAAGGATCAGACTAGCAGACTCCCACTCTGCAACACTAGAAGCTGCGGGACAATGGGAGAGCACCTGGATGGGATACTTCCACCCTAGTATTCCATCCAGATACTAGGATCAAAAGAGGACTCATCCTAGTAATTCTATACCCAGCCAAGATCCCATTCACTGTTGGGGGATAAAGGTATTTTTACATGCATGGGTGAAATAAAATAGTCTATCACCTGTGCCCTGTTAGAGGTAGATATCTGAGACATGACACCAACAGCACACAAACCTTAGAATGCATGAAGGGAGGGATAAACAAGTGGTGATGAGCAGTGACATATAGACACACACGCGCACACGCCCATGTGTGTAATACAAGTGCTCAATAAAGACTCCTGGAAAAGAAGGTATATCCTACAATAGATAGCTAAACTGATTGCAAAATATGGGCATTTGGGGTAAAGGAAGGGGAGCAGGCAAAGCTCTCCGGTGGTTTCTGTGAAAGCGCGGGGTTGAGGCAGATGAAGAGGAGGTGGCACAAGCATTCTCCGAGTCTCATCTTTAAAAAAAAAAAAAAATTATTTATCTGGCTGCGCTAGGTCTTAGTTGTGGCACACGGAATCTTCATTACAGTATGCAGGATCCTTAGTTGCGGCATTCGGGATCTAGTTCCCCAACCGGGGATCGAACCGGGCCCCCTGCACTGGGAGCGTAGAGTCTTAACTGCTGGACCACCAGGGAAGTCCCCCCAGTCTCATCTTATGGGGCGGGTGGTGAGCAGGTAGAAAACAGAGCGTGTTGGTGGGGAAATAGTGTGTCATGGCATCTCACCGTAAAAGGTAAGGGTATACGAGCCTGACTACAAGCCAAGATAGGAAAGATGACCATTTGTTAAATGGAAAACTATGATGCAATTCTGAATTTGAAAACAATGGACAAAAAATGGAATGAAGAGCCATTTGAACACACCGGTCAACACATAGAAGAGGAAAAGTAAAGTAAAGTAAAAAATAATCTATTTAAAATAACAGGGACAAAATAAAGTCTATCAGTCAGTACACTAAACATGAATGGACTTATTTTCTTATTTAAAAAAACCAGACACTGTCAATGAGGCACAAAAAATAAACCCATTTATGCTCTTTACACAATCTAACTTAAAGTGATAAAGAAAGGTTGAAAATGAGGATAGAGGTAAAGAGTCATCAGGTAAGTACAAGAAAACAGGAATGGAAAAATATTATCAGATCCAGGGAAAATAAGGATAAAAGAAATAATCAAGAGAAAGATGAACATTATGAATTGACTTAAGGCATAATTTGTAGAAAAAAGATAAAAGTTTTCAGTTAACCTGTGCTTTGAACATCTCAAATGTGTGACTTGAGATTTAGGGAAAACTTGATCTTAACATTTATGTCTTTGACAACTAGATGTATCTCATAGGAAAGGCGGGACAAGACTCAACAGTTCAGCGGGGGAGAGTGTGACTCCAAAGGGACAGCGGCAGGGACTTTTGCTGCGGTAATGGATCAGTTCTGCAGCCCAATTGTGGTGGTGATGACACCACCTACACACGCGGTGGAGTTGATAGAAGTACATACAAAAAATACATATAAAACCTGGTGAAATCCAATAATGTCTGTAGGTTAGCTGATAGTCTTACAGCAATGTCAACTCCCTTGCTTTGAACTGTTCTCTGGTTGTGTGAGATGTTATCTTTGAAGGAAGCTGGGTGAAGCTACCTGGGAGCCTTCTGTACTATTTTTGCAACCTATTGTGGGTCTAAAATTATTTTGGAATAAAAAGTTCTTTTTAAAAAAGCACAAAACCTTACATAATACCTATAAGTATATAATCTCTTGAACAGAGCTTATGCATCCTTTTAAGTTCATGGGACGTTTAAAATCTTAGCAAATTTTGAAAAGCAGAGATTCATAGGCTCAGCTGACTAATCACAGTCAATGGCCAACAAACTCTCAATTTCTTGGTAATTAAGAACCATATTCCTAGAAAAGATTTGCTCAAAGAGGAACTCAAAAGGGAAATTGCAAATCCTCTTGGGAGCAATGAAAAAGAAAGTATTTCTAATAAAACTCATGGGACACAGTGAAAGCCATATTCAGGAAAAAAAAAAAGGGTAATTGAGAACTAATCTTGGGAAATGAGTAGAAGCACCATAAAGAACTATAACGGACCTGGGATTTTTAACCTACTCAAAAGCTAACAGTTAAGCCAGAGTTTCGTGGCGCTGGCAGAAGACACAAGACTCCCGGGTCAGAGACAAAGGATACGTGACTTGGCAGGGCAGACAGCATAGGCCTCAGGTTCTCACCAGGGCCCCCTGCTCCCAAGTCCAAGGCAATGCACGCTGGGCTCAGGTGGGCGCCACACACACGGTGGGCTTGTGTCACAGCTGAGGAACCCCAGCTTAGCAAACCCCGATCTTACAGGGACTGCAAGTGAACCTGCCTGAACTTCGTCCCGGAGGAGACCTTACTTTTAATCTCCTGGTCAGCAAGCAGGTTTGTCCTCTGCCCAGGAGGGGACCATATCTCTATCTTCAAAGGGCTTGGTGTTTGGTCTAAAACACTCTTGACAAGATAGAACAAAAGCTATCACTACTTCTGCTCAGATATTCAGAAATGTGAGAGACTCCCGGAGAAGCATCTCCCAAACGTACAAAAAAGAGAACCTAGGAAGAGGGAGATAAGCTGAAACGCATCGAGTATGTTTTCCAAGATCCGTAATTCATAATGAAACTTACAAAAATCATCGGTCTCCTCGGCAGGATGCTACAGCACCAACCCATGACCCTGAAAACTGGTAAACGCAGAAAATAAGCGTTTATCTTCTCTGTCCTGTAGGAACTATCTGTATAATAACAGGGCCTCTTTACAGAATTCCAGCTGATAAGTATCGGAGGGACGTCAAGCCATGGCAATTCCAAGTGAAATATGGAATCTGGGAGGGAATTATTGACAGCTCCTGAAACGAATGACAGTGACGGGGAGATTCATCATGGACGGATCGGGATGACACCACCAGAATCTCCCATGGATCCGAGCATCATGTAAAGAGAGATTCTGAGATTTCGTACTTGCTTTGATGTCACGTGATAGGAAGCGTGGCTTCCCCTTCCTCTGGTGGGATATGTCTGGGGCAGGCATGGTCCTGGTTTCTCAAAGGGTACTATTGTGGGTTGAATTTTCTCTCCCAAAAGATATGATCAAGTCCTAACTCCCAGTACCTCCGGATGTGATCTTATTGGGAAATAGGATCTTTGCAGATGTAATCAAGTTAAGATGAGAATGGGCCCTAATCTGGTGACTGGTATCCTTATAAAATGAGGGAAATTTGGACACTGACACAGAAAAAGAGAGAATGCCATGTGAAGACAGAGGCAGAGATTGGAGGGACGTACCTACAAGCCAAGAAGGAAGGTCAGGGATGGCCCGCCACCACCAGGAGCTGGAAGGAAGGTCAGGGATGGCCCGCCACCACCAGGAGCTGGAAGGAAGGTCAGGGATGGCCCGCCACCACCAGGAGCTGGAAGGAAGGTCAGGGATGGCCCGCCACCACCAGGAGCTGGAAGGAAGGTCAGGGATGGCCCGCCACCACCAGGAGCTGGGAGAGGCCTGGAGCAGGTCCTCCCTCACGGCCTCGGAAGGAACCCACCCTGCCCACACCTGGATCTCAGACTTCCAGCCTCCAGACTGTGAGAGAATCCATTTCTGTTGTTTTGAGCCCCCAGGTTTGTGGTGCTTTATTGTGGTCACGGCAGGAATCTCATACAGGGCCCCAGAGGGACCCACATGCCGCCAGCGGTAGCCAGCTTGTTAACGCACCTCTGGCGCCACAGCTGGGTGGGATTACCGTTTGAATTGGTAGACTGAGTAAAGCAGATTGCCATCCCCAATATGGGTGGGCCTCACCCAATCAGTTGAAGGCCTGAATAGAACAAAAACACCGGTCCTCCTCCAGGTAAGGGAAGACTCTCCAACAGATGTCTTCAAGCTTGATCGTCAGCTTCCTGCACGTCTCCAGCCTGCAGGTCCACCTGCAGATTCGACTTGCCAGCTTCTGTAATCACGTGAGCCGATTCCTTGTAACAAATGTCTTTATACATATCCTACTGGTTCTGTTTCTCTGGGGAACCCTGACTGATACAGCATCCACTTTGCTTCTCAAGGCTCTCGGGGGAGCTGAGCCCCGCTGCTCACTGCACACCTTTGGGTCACTTTCTCCTTTTCTTCACTTGTCCTCCCTGGGATCACTCCCCAAGTGAACTATGTTCACCCAAGGTGGCGCAGGATCTGCTCCAGGACCCAAACCAGGATACGCGTCTTGTTGACACTACGTGTCATGATTACTATATCTGTAAATGTCTTCCTGTCCTGAGAACTTCTCAGCTATATATGTTCAGAAAATATTTTTTCCTGCCTTGCATCTTTAATTTTTAGTATTTGACCATATATATGCCAAATAAATAGTACACTGCTTGAGAAACTGAGCGCCGTTGGTAATACTTACATTAGATAGAGTGAGCTTCATGGGACTGCTTCTCGCTGCATTTTTCAATCCAGGTGATGGTCCAATTCAACAAAAGCGACTCTACAGGGTGTGATGGCCAGGTAAACAGCCATCTGTCCGTCTGGCTTCAGGCTGGGGTAGATTTTAACATCTTTGTAACACCGTCCTCCAACTGAGTTAGCACAGTTCAGCTGAGCCTTGGGTAGCTCCTGGTTTGGGGCTATGTGCGGGTGAACCCCTAACAATGGCCTGCATGTGGCCATCAGGCATTAACAGCTGGCCAGGCTGGACACGAGGCTGACGTTCCCTCGTGAGAAATGAGGGAACCGAAGGACACACGCCTGACCTGAGAGCCCTTCCATGATCCTTAGGTGCGCCAAAGGGCCTCCAGAGGCAAGGCCAGTGTCCTCCGCCAACAACAACCTTCACTCATGCCAGCCCACCAGAACAATGAGTTCTCCTCCACAGCACGTGTCCTCTGTAATAGGAGCTTGGAAAAATGTTAAGTTTAACCAAATGCTCACCTTGGATACTCAGCTCAATTAAACCCTTAAAAACATCTAGCTATTTTTAAGATTTTTTTTTTTTTTGATGTGGACCATTCTTAAAGCCTTTCATTAAATTTGTTACAATATGGCTTCTGTTTTGTGTTTTGGTCTTTTGGCCACAGGACACGTGGGATCTTAGCTCCCCGAACAGGGATCGAACCCACACCCCCTGCACTGGAAGGTGAAGTCTTAACCACTGGACCACCAGAGAAGTCCCCAAAACGCCTAGCTTTGAACAATGTTACTTTCTAGAATACCTTCCAAATAAGCTTTTTTGAAATAAATGTACATCCAAGGTAAAAGAATGCCACTAGTCGCTATAAAGCATTAAAACGTTCAGGGACTTCCAAGACCAGTTATAGCAGGTGGCCTCTGGGTCCCCCTTCTGACAATGACTGGCTGCCAGGTTCACTGGCCACCTAAGGCCACTCCCTAGAGCTGCCTTTCTGCAGGACCATTTCCTTGAGTCAAGTTGAATCTTACTCTTGTTTACCAGATGATAAGCGCCAGACCTAATTTAATGGAATCTGGAATTGTAATGACTGTATTCTAAATCACGTGTCCAATTCAGCAGGAATGAGAGTAAACAGGAACCTCAGTGAACAGCTACTCTTGGGTTAACACCCTTCTGTTGATAAAGTGTCCTTGGGCACAAAACTTGATGGAGCTGTGAATCGTCCTGTTTCCCAGAAAGTGTATAGGGAAGCGGTCTGGACAATGGGCGAGGCGGGTTGGTCCTGGAGTTGCAGAGCCCAGGCTTGAGTCCATCTTCACCACTTGTGGGATGTGCAACCAGTAAAATGGGGACGATGAGAGAGACTCCCTAAGGCTGTCATCGTGATTATGCCACACGAAGCAGGGAGCAAGCGCTGGGAGACACTGGGAGCTCAGGAAGTGGGAGCTGTGACCACCGAACACGTGGCCCTTATAATCCAGAGTTCGTACTGCTCTTCAAATCACTTTGTGTTCTCACGTGGAAAGGAAACTGGACCGCTTAACTCGAAGCTGGAAATAAATGCAATTCACAATTGCAAAAGCAAGCAGAGGAAGGGGAGAGTTAAGCTTCTGTTTTTTGAAATCTTCACGTTTTCTAGCTTTTGTCACTAATGAGATTAATATATGCGCCCGGCACACAGTAAGCTCTCTGTGGGTGACTGCAAATGCTGTTGTAAGTTGCCAGGGCAGAGTCACAGCAAGCAAACAGGAAAGGCACTCGTGTACAGGGCAGAGCAAATGGACACACGTGCACACCTTCGCGGTCCTTCTTTAAGGAGACTCTCTCTCCCTTCCTTAGCATGTACATGTGTCAGGGTCATTCCTGATTCGAAGAAGCTTCTTCTTTGCCTGGCGGTGGGATGTCTGAGCGCTTTATGTCTGGCCCTCGCGTGGGTTCGCAGCCGGGTCTCCAACTGCGCATCTCTCGCCCACCGTGCGATCTGGCCAAGCGGCCTGTTAGGCTGGGCTGTTCTCACAGTCCTTCCTTCCCCATCATCACCCAGTTCAGGCGCTGCTGTTTTCCTGACCTTCCTCTGACAGTGTCTGAAACATCAGCATCAGTTTAAAGTGGAGCCGCTCCAAGGTTTCTGGTCCTGGAGAGTGGGCCCGCGGCCCCCTCCCGGCCGGGGAGGTCACACGCGCTGTGGACCGTCCTCCCGGCAGGGGGCACACGTGACACTGGCCACGCCGCGCTCCGGGGCGTCCACGTCCCCACGGATCGCAGCAGTATCAGGAAAATCAATTCCTCCTCGAATTAGACCCATCTGGTTACAGACTTAATTATCACCGTGTTCTGTAATTATTGGCTTGCAAGGTAGCGGAGAGAAGCAAGCGTGTCGTTTGCAGCTCCCCTCACCCCCTACCTCTTGAAATAAAACCGGCAAAAATAAAAAGAGCATTCTGGGAAGCACTTAATAATTTAAACACTCATGAATTAAGAATACAAGGAAAGGATTCCAAGTCTTCCAAGGAGGGAAGAAGGAAGCAGAAGGGACAGGACAACGAGAAGAGCCTGGCCGGGCGCTCGCGTCCCAGGGGGCTGCGCTTGGGCCCAGCCAGGCGCCATCCGTTAAGGGCGCGCGCGGCCCGCGGGTTGGGAGGCCCGTAGAGCCCTCCCGGCCGGCGGGCTGTCGCCTGCTGGAGGTCATCGGGCCCTTGGGGCGGGGGCCCGGCACCCGGCGGCGCAGGTGGGGACGCGCGCGCACAGCCGGCCGGGGCGCGGAGGGCGCACGGCGGCGGGCCCGAGCGCGGGGGCGCGTGTGCGGCCGCCGGGTGCCGGGGCGGCCGGGGGTCGGGGTCCGGGAGGCCCGGGGCCGCTCCAGCGCGGCGTCTTTCTTCTCCTCTCGGTGATGTCATCGGCGGCAGCGGCTGGGAGCCGGGAGGCGGCGGCGGGGGCGGCGCCGGGCGGCCGCCGCAGGTTCATGTGCATCTAATGAAAAGGCACTTGACAGTCGGCCAGGACGCACGCGAGGGAGCGCGAGCCGGCCGGACCGCGGCGCCGCCCGAGCCAATCGCCGTCGCCGGCCTCTCCATGGGCGAGCAGGAGGAGGGGGCGGTGGGCGCAGCCGGCCGGGCCGCGGCCGCTCCGAGGTGAACGGCGCCGAGACGGGCTCGCGGCGCGGGGAGGCCGGGCGCGCCGCCGCTATGAATTCCGCCGAGCAGACCGTTACGTGGCTCATTACCTTGGGGGTGCTGGAGTCGCCCAAGAAAACCATCTCGGACCCGGAGGGCTTCCTGCAGGCGTCTCTGAAGGATGGGGTGGTCCTCTGCAGGCTGCTGGAGCGCCTGCTGCCCGGGACCATCGAGAAAGTGAGTGCCCCCCGGCCCGTGCCCCCGCGGCGGCCAGGCCCGGGGCGTTGGGAGGCCCGGCGGCGGGCGCCGCGGGCGGCTGGAGGCCCCGCGCCCCACCTTGCCCCCGCCGCGGCCCGGGATGCGCGGAGGCGCTCGGGCGCGGGGTCGCTGGCGCCGGCACCTGGTGGCCGCGCGGGCCGGGAGAGCGCGGGGTGCGGAGGAGCCCACGCGCCTCCTTTGTGCGCGGACCCGGGAACGCGGCCCGCGCGGGGGGCGCGCTGTTGGCGCGAGGACCCGGTGGCGGGATCCCGCTCGGGGCGCCATTGTGTGCGGGGCCGGCTGGGGAGGGGTCCGAGCCGCGTTCAAGGGGAACGGCCCCGGGGAGGCCGGGAGGGACGGGGAGCTCCGCTCTGCCCCGCCCGAAGGAGGAGTCGCCCCTCTCTGTGACCTGAGCAGAAAACCGCCGTGCAAAGCGTCCTCCCAGGCTTTGTTTGAACAGCTTTTGTTGGTGGTATCGTACGAGAGTTTCGCCCTCTGTTTAATTGACCAATTGCTATGCATTTTTAAAGGATGCATGTATCAGTAGCTGAGGGCTGGGTTGTGAAATGATTTACTGCCCTCCCCATGAAAGAATGCTCATGTCTCCAAGCCCAAAGGATGGCAGACACAGGGTTGGAAAACCCTGGCATACTTCAAGCCTGGCTTAAAGTCCTAGATTTCAGTTTCAGGTTCGTACCTGATTTTGAACAGAATCCCTAGTCCTACAGACCCTGCTTCTCCTCTTTGTGACTTGTGGTTTCCTCGGGGCTGGAGGGTGAACCCTGGCTGCAACTCCTGAGTGATTCAAGTTTGCTTTCCTCTGGCTCAGCTGACAAAGCAGGGGCGAGTGGAGAGAGCGCTTTTTAAAACGGTGGATCCCTGTATTCAAAGACACTACAGTCTTAGCCCAGTTTTTTTGCCAGTACATAATCTTAGGATCAACAATTACTTAAATGGTGTTAAATGTAGAAATTGAAGTGCAGCATAATTAGGAAAAACTATTTAATTTTTTAAATGGGGTGTATTGGCCCGAAACGCACAGTATCAATTTGCTAATAATAAAATGTTAATTAGGTGACTTTAAAAAGTAAACTGTTTAAACTTTTAAGTTGCCCATGTTCTGGCACTACATTTAAAAGGTCAGAAAAGATTTTATTTAATATGAATTGTGTACGCCTACTAGTTTTAGGAACATATTTATGAAAACAGAACCTGCATTTTAGAGCGAACAGCTGCCTGTCTGTCCAGGAGATTAAAATGTTGCTTCTAAATGAACCTGATGTCACAATAAAATTATGATTTAAGACAAGAATAAGGAGCAGCTCTATCTTTCCAGGCGCTCAGAATACTCCGCTGTCATCTGGATATCAGGACCTCTGGTAATAAAAGACAGATGTTGAAAGGCATTGAAAATGCATGCTAAGTTTACCAAAATAGGCTTATGTGAAAGACTTCCATTTCTAAAAGTGAAGCTTTAAGAAACTTCGGAGGCTGTTTGATAAAAACATGTCATTATCAATGCATATGTTACTTGGCATATTAACTGCATTCATACTGACCGGCAGACTTCAATAATCACTTTCTTTTAAATGTAGAAAGATTTTCTTAGAAAACTAGCATTCCTTTCATCTCGGAAACAACAAAGAGAGGAATGATTAACATGTTTAATTTGCAGAAGCCAAACTGAAACAACCCAACATGTTCTAAAACTGTGGTCATTTGAAACTTCTTATAGCGTAACTACCCTTTTATTCCCCCCGGGCCCCAACTGGTTTGTTTAGAGGGACACAGTCACAGTGAAAGTTCAACGTCAAAGTAGCAAATTAGAGACAGAGCTACCGATTCTCTGTGGTATGAATGTAGGTTTGGGCAGTAAACTGTTAGCCATTCTCCACCTCTGGAAACCCTGGGTTTTAGAAATGTCACGAGCATTTTCCATTTCCCAAGAAGAGTTATTTAGTTGAACTTTCCGATGTCTGCGTGCACACTGAATGACGTCTGCCAGAGAGCTCACACGCTGAACAGCCTTCACCGAATGTGGGAATGTTAGTCTGAGGACGTTTTTCCTTAAAAAGGAACATTTGGGAACTTCACCGAGTATTCACATGGAATTGAAAGGCTCTTAACTTGACCCCAGTTTGCTACGTGAACACACAGAAGACTGATTAACGGGATGTAAGCAGCCTGCAGCTTAACTTTTGCAAATTCACAAAATGTAACACGACCCATTCAGCCGGCGATAGCATAGTGCAGAATGGAGAAAAGTGTCGAGGTGGCTTGGGTTTCCCATGTGCCTTTTATTAAGAAAACATGTCGTAGTGTGTTTCATGCATTCTGTTGGTTTGTTCTGTTTTAGGGCCAGCAAAGAGGGTGAAGAATGAAGGGCAGGTTCGTTTCAGTTCAGATTGTTCTGCTCATTTTAAAAAGCGTTCTGTGGAGGTTCCCCTCGTGCTTCTGTTGAGGTTCCCCTCGCGCAGCCTGCTTTTCTTTAGGTGGAAGGTCAGCCAGGGACGAGAGGGGCTGTGAAAAGAGACACATTGAGTTATCGCCAACGCTGTGTTCTGATACGTTCTCTGCCGTAGGGGAGAGAAAAATGGGTGTTACAAGGTCTCCTGAATCTTCGTGTATGAGGCTCCGCTGCTTTGATTTTGTCTAGTAGTGGCCAGGATGTTTTGCCGACCTGCCCACGCTGTTTGCTTCCGTCATTCCTCCTGTGATGAGAAACACACGAAGGCTGGAGACTCCGGGGAGGCGTGTGAGCCCTGAGCTCGTGAGTTAACACTTTAAACATCCCTGGGCTACTTAGTCAGAGGGGGTGAACTTGAGGGGCAGTCATGTTCCATCCTCTGCAACTTCCTTAAGACTAGGAAGACACATTCAGATGATGGAAGTCATGAAAGGCTGCTTGATTTAGTTAGTTAGTCAGTCAGTCAGTTATCGGCCACACCACGTGGCTTGCGGGATCTTAGTTCCCCGACCAGGGACTGAACCCGGGCCCATGGCGGTGAAAGAGCGGAGTCCCAGCCACTGGACGGCCAGGGAATTCCCAAGGCTGCTTTAATTTTACGTGTAACTGCAGCAGATGAAGTTTCTTGGTTCACCACGAAACACTCAAGGCACCTGGTTCTCTCTCTCTTTGCCCAGGAAAACAGAGCACACCGTAACCCGTAAAATGCTGCCCAGGAGACACTCCATGTGTCAGTGTTTGTGCAATGCACAAATCAGGTGCTGCCCTCTGGCCCTGCTAGATGCCCTGGGTGTGCGTGTGTGTTCAGACTGGTTTAAGCTGTTGGCTGTGTTTTAGCTTCCTAGGGTTGCTGTAACAACGTACTGCAGACCAGGCACTTAAACACAGAACCCCATTCTCTCACACCCTGGGGACACAAGTCCCGGATGGCGGCGTGGGCAGGGCCGCCCCTCTGCAGGGGTGGGGAGGGTCTGTCCCGGCCTCCCCGAGGCCTCTCGAGGTTCCTGGCTTGGGGCAGCTCAAGTCCAGTCTTCCCATGGCGTCTCCTGGGGTCTCTTCTGTGTCCAAACTTCCGTTTTATAAGGACACCAGTCATTGGATTAGGGCCTCCCTCCCCCAGTATGACCTCAACTGATTACATCGGCAATGACCTTGTTTCCAAATAAGATCACGGTTCAGCAGCCCTGGGGCCTAGGGCTTGAACATATGAATTTCAGGGGTCACAATCCAACCCATAACAGGTCGGATGATATGTTGGAACCAAACCAACTTATTAAGTGTTTACCTGTCTGCAGGGTGTAAAGCGCTGTTGGAGATAAAAAGACTGAATAACAAGTTCTTAAGCGTTTTAGTCCAGGAGAAAACGTAACTATAAAAACAACAGCAGTAGAAATAGAGACACAGATGTAGAGGACAAACGTATGGACACCAAGCGGGGAAAGTGGTCGGGGGGGTGGTGGTGGATGAATTGGGAGATTGGGATCGACATGTATCCACTCATATGTGTAAATAGATAACTAAGAAGAACCTGCTGTATAAAAAATAAATAAAATTCAAAATTTCAAAAAAAACCCCCAAAAAAACCCAAGCAGCGTGGGGCAGAAGGAACTCAAAAGTCAGGATGTCAAGGATGTCAGGATGTCAGGCAGAGGGAACGGGCGCTGAGGAACGAAGTCCTTGGAGGGACCTGCGTCTGGGCTGCCCAGCCTCCGCTGATTTTTCTGACACGTGGATTAGAATATGGTTTGTATTTCCCCAAACTGTGATCTGGCAGTCCTCGCTGATCTTCCACAGACTTGCAGAAAATCAGTGAATTCTGATGCAGCACGGGAAGGAGAAACTGCTTTTTCCTAATTGATTCCTGACTTGCTTTCTGCTCTGTCCTAGGATTCTGGGGCTGGGCGGGGTGGGGTGGAAGAGAAGTCCCAGTGGCCGTCGGACAGCAGTTCTGAGTGTCCGCTGAGAGCAGTTTGCCTTTTCTAGGCCCTTCGGTCCTGAGAAGGACGTGGTCAGCAATGGCAGTGTGGTGTGTGAGGCCTCACTCAGGACCAGCTGGTTTGGAAGCTGGCGCCCTTCCCTGTAGCTGCCGTAAATACCTGCTCAGCAGCGCGGGTGAGGCCCGCAGGGGGAAAAGTTATAGAACACGTGACCTCCTGTGTTTTTTAAGGAGGCTTCTTTAAAGTTTGCAAACTGAATTATTGGCTGTATTAAGGTGCTTCTAATGAAACTGCTTAAGGTTTCAGAATGGCTCATTTTGTCATGATGAACATCTGCCTTTGAAGCATGTGACTTTCAAGTACCATCTTGACCCTGCACCAGGGTGATTCTTGTTTGGGTTTTAGGCCCCATGTAACTGCATTTGCGGGCTCATTCAGAATAACCCCACCTAAAATCAATTTAAATCGGGACTACCTCCAGAGATCTCCCGAGAGCCACACTGGAAGTGCTATGGTGTGGACGCTGGCACGCACGCACCACCCCCCCGCATGCACGCACCACCCCCCCGCATGCACGCACACACACACCTGCGCGCATGCACACACACACGCGTGCACGCACACACACACACACACACACACACAAAATCCCGCACGCACGCGCACGCGCACGCGCGCCCAGGGTGACTTGGGCTTGCAGGGCGCTGGGGGAAGGGCTGCAGGATGGCCTTTCGTCAGGGGCAGCTGCCTCTGGGAGCTCTCCGGTGGGAGGACTCAGCGTCTGTGCTCTCCCAGGACCGCATTCTATTAATAGAAGTGACACCCGTCGTGGCCTTCTTCCCTCATTTCTTTGAGCACTGCCCGCCTTTAGTTACTTCTCTTTCAAAGAAACAACTGTGGGCGCCCTGAGCTGCGGGCACCGTGCTAAACTGCTGTCCCGCTGTCCTCCCGAGTCTCCCCGTGTCACAGGTGAAGACACTGAGACCAGCAGTGGCCGAGCCCGGGCCCCCAGCTGGCTCAGGGTGGAAGGCTCCGCCCAGGTGTGCCTGCTGCCCTGGTCGGGGACCTTTCGGGCTGCCTTAGGGAGCACCCGCTGGGCACCGACCTGCGCTAAGTCAGGGCTGGTTCCTGCTTCAGGGATTACCCTGCATTTACTGGGAATCTATCTAAACCAAGATCTGAAACAATACTGTGTGTGTGTGTATAATAAACTTTTTTGGTAGGGCTGTCTCTAGACTTTTGGACTGGAATCACATGGGAGCCGGAGTCGCCCATGAGTCTGTCACTGTTGGTAGAAGGTGGCAAAAGGCACACCCTCCCTCTGGGCACTCACCTCTGCCACGGGCAGCACGGGGGGGGCTGGGAGGTTTAGCGGTCCCTAAGACCCACTGGCTGCCCCCCCGGGGCCACTGTAAAATGGGGTGGTCCCAGTATGTGCTCCAGAGTCATCCAGTTGCTGTGTGACCTTGGGCAACCTGCGTAACTTCTCTCAGTTGCCTCCTCCTAAAAATAAGATTAACGATTCCTGTCTGGAGGGAATGGCCTATTGGGGCAGTAGGGTCATTATGAGGGTAAACAAGTAGATGTGAGGGGTTTTGTGCAGTGCTGGGCACAGAACAGGTCCTCGTAGATGGAAGTTATTATTATTTTATGGATCAACACGGAAAACTTCTCCTGCTATGTCCAGGAAAACTCTAAGCCCGGATCTGAACCAGAAGGCTACTCGAATCCTGGAATATTTCCTTATTCTCACAACTGGGCAGATTCTTGCAACCTCAGCGGGCTGGTGGCCCCTCCCTTCCCACCCTCCCAGACTACCATCGTCTGGGGTGGTGGGAACACGGAATGTGGCTTCCTGAGCCCTCTGCTGAGCGCACGCAGCTGCTGGCTCGCGGGGCCAGAGGGCCAAGCTGCGGGCTCAGGTTTCGTGTAGATAGAGTTTCACACATGGGAAGGGCCAGGAGTCACAGATGGGCAGTGAGGGCCCACCAGCCCGCCCTGTGTCTGCAGAGGGAGGGTGTTGGGGCCACCCCTGGGCCCTGTGTATCCTGGGTTCGACTTCTGACTTTTCCCCTCCCCTTCTTCAATTCTACCAACTTAGGTTAGGAGAATTTGTTTCCCGATGTTTTTATATTTCTAATGTTAGCTCTGAAGTTTTAAAGTTTTATGAACCAGTCTGGTAGTTCTCAGCCTTGCTTCTGTGGGATAGTGTGCTGTGTCTGCTGCAGTCTAAAGGCAGGGAGATAGGGTGGGGACGTTTACACATTTCCAACACAGTTTTTCAAAATAGTTAAATCTAACGGATGTATTTATCACCTACTGTGTGCAACCTGTACGCGTCATATACACGGAAACACATGCACACACATACATGTGTTCTGTACTGACTTTTCAGTCAAGTCGTAAGAGAAGCCGTCGGGTCTGAAGTGTAAAGCATTTGTGAATTCTCAGTGGAAGGAATACTCAAGACGTCACGCAGCCCAAACTCATCATTGGGTTCACTGAGGGCAGCACCATATGGCTGTGTAAGTTGTGCACTGCACAGTCTAGGGAGAGTCATTCACACTGTAGTCTAAGTGCATGGTGTCTCCAGGACAGTGCTGGGGGAAGGCTCTGGGGCGTGGTGCATAAAGGTGAGCCTCTATGGAGGTGAGCCTCCTAGGGTACACAGCAGATTAGAGGAAGGTTGTGGTAGTTTATGGAGGTGGCCCCAATTCTCCATCCTCCCTGTAGCCATGCCCTGTTAGCGTGACACTGCAGCTCTTCCCATTGAGAGGTGAAGCCTGTTTCCTCACTTCTTGCATCTGAGCTGACCTTGACTTGTTCTGGCCAATGGGACGTGGCAGAAATGACAGGTGTGGGACTTCCCTGGTGGCACAGTGGATAAGACTCCGTGCTCCCAATGCAGGGGGCCCAGATTTGATCCCTGGTCAGGGAGCTAGATCCCACATGCATGCTGCAACTAAGGAGCCCTGGAGCCACAACTAAGGAGCCCGCCTACCACAACTAAGACCCGGCACAACCAAAAAAAAGTAATTAAAAACAAAAAAGAAGTGACAAGTGCTACTTGCTAGCCCAGGCCTGAAGAGGCCTTGTGTGTTTCCATGCCCTCTCAGACCCTGCTTCCACCCTGAGGACCAGCCCGGGCCCCGGATGCTGAGGGATGCAAGACCACAGGGCAGAGAGCTCAACTGTCCGTGCCGAGGCCTCCTGGACCCACCTGCAGCCCACCAACCCCAATTGTGAGAGAGGCTAGCCAAGGTCGGCAGAGCTGCTACCCGGATCAGAGTTCACTGCTGCGTGAGCGAGCTCAGGTGAGCCCAGCCCGGTGGACCTGCAGCCCCACGGACAAAACGCAAGCTCACTTCAGCTGCCACTGAGGTTTCGTGGCTGCCTGTCCTGCAGCCTCACCGTGGCAGTAGACACGGTACAAGTCTGGAGAACGGAAGTGGTGTTTTGTGCGTAACTTTAATTATTATTACACTTAGAGCAGCTTTTTTTAAAGGGACCGATAAAGTTCCTATCTTTTCTTTAAAGAAGGTGAATGTAATTCAGCGCCAGAAAAAGTGTAGCACTTGAAACCTCTTCCAGTTTCTATCTAGTTTTAGTTTAAAATGGGAATCCTCATTTCCAAGTTTGCTTTGAAGTCGCAGTTTCTGGCAGTGAAGTCATGCTCTGGCAGCATGATTTTTTTTTTTTTTTCTTTTTTTTGCGGTACGCGCGGGCCTCTCACTCTTGTGGCCTCTCCCGTTGCGGAGCACAGGCTCCGAACGCGCAGGCTCAGCGGCCATGGCTCACGGGCCCAGCCGCTCCGCGGCATGTGGGATCTTCCCGGACCGGGGCACGAACCCGTGTCCCCTGCCTCTGCAGGCGGACTCTCAACCACTGCGCCACCAGGGAAGCCCTGGCAGCATGATTTTTTAGCAGTCTAACAAAAATCCTTAGAACAGTCTGGTTTGGGTTATTTGTAAACACCCTGGCCTGGGGTGGCCTTTCTCCCTCAGTTCTGAGTGTCTCACTGCTATGCTTCTGCCAGGAAGACACTTTCCCACTGATTTCCTGTGCTTGAGACAGTTTAAGTTCATAAGAGACTTTTAAGTTCCATCTGAAGTTAGCAAATTTGTTCAGAAGTCTTTTGTCAGGAATACAGATTATCTGAAAAAGCCTGTTACTTTCTGAACGCATGCCAAAAGGTTATGACTGTCATTCACTTTACAAAAGAAAGTTAGAGGGGTTTTGACAGAAAATTAGGAGTTTCAGAGAGATCATCCTGGCCCATAGCCTCTGTTCCTTGCTCTCAGGAGGTGTAAGAGGCGTGGGAACACATGGAATCTTCTTCAGGCGATCTTTCTGTGGTGCTGGAGAAATTGCCTTGTTCAACGATGCTCATATGACATTGGTGCTGGTAACAGATTTCTTCCCACGGAAACATGAAATTTTCTGGTCTCAGTTCTCTTATTTGTTAAGGCATTTTTGTTTCTTTTGAAAACAAGCTCCATAAATAGAATGGGGTTAAATTCTCGACAGCCTTGTGTCAAAGGTTAAGCTTCCAGAAAGTACCATACTTTTAAGCCTTGCTTTTAAGTGATGAGAGACTGGAACTGAGTGTCTCCCAGACTTACAGTGGATGAGAGATGGAGAAGAAGAGTTTGTTTCTCCTTCCTCTGACCTCTGACCAAGCACATTTACTTAGATTGAATTCAAGTAACTGCCATGTCAGTGAGCCAAGGCTGGTTCTTCAAATAACTAACAGTAACTATATTTTGTTGGGTGTGAGTCTTTTTTTTTTTTTTTGCGGTATGCGGGCCTCTCACCGCTGTGGCCTCTCCCCTTGCGGAGCACAGGCTCCGGACGCAGAGCACAGGCTCCAGACGCGCAGCCTCAGCGGCCATGGCTCACAGGCCCAGCCGCTCCGCGGCATGTGGGATCCTCCCGGGCCGGGGCACGAACCCGTGTCCCCTGCATCGGCAGGCGGACTCTCAACCACTGCGCCACCAGGGAAACCCGGGTGTGAGTCTTAAGCACCCTGATTATAAATTGTTAGTTCAAACGATATTCTGGGAGTGAGAGAGAACTCACCCTGCCTATGATTTAAGTCTTTTGTTGGCTGTAATAGAGCTTCTACCTTAGGAAGATAGAAAAATATGGGCAAAATTAAACCCACAGCAACTAATAGACAAAAGAGAACAATAAAGGACAGAATGGGAATGGGTGACGTGGAAAACAGAAAATTACTAGAGAAAACCAACAAAACCAAGAGCTTGGTTCTCTGAGAAAAATCAATAAAGTTGATGGGCCTCTTAAACTGGTCAGGAAAAATAGAGAGAAGACACAAATGACCAATGTGGAGAATCACTATAGATTCTACAGTTATTTAAAGGGTAATAACGGGATATTATGAACGTTTTTATGCCGATACATTCTATATCTTAGATGAAAAGTACAATTTCCATGGAAGACACAGACTACCAAAGCTCGTTCAAGAAGAAACGGATAACTTCAGTAGCCCTGTATCTATTACAAAATTTAAACTTGTAGCTTAAAAGCTTCTCATAAAGAAAATTCCAGGCCAGATGGCCTAACTGGTGAATTCTACCAAGTAAGACTTATATCCAGAATGTATAAGGAACTCTCAAGACTCAATAATAAGGAAACAGGCAATTTAAAAAATGGGCAAACGTTTTGAGCAGATACTTCACCAAAGGAGATATACAGATGACAGGCACATGAAAAGATGCTCGACATTATTAGTCACTAGGGAAATGTAAATTAAAACCACAGTGAGATACCACTACACACACCTATTGGAACAGCTAAAACTGAAAAGACTGGTCCTACCACGTGTCGGCAAGGATGTGGATGGGCTGGAACTCTCATCCACTGCTGATGTGAATGAAAATTGTACAGGCGCTTTAGAAAATGGTGTTTCTTGAAATATTAAATACACATCAACCAAATGATTTAGCAATTCCATTTCTAGGTGTTTACCCAAGAAAATGGGACTTTCTTTTTAAATAGCCACAAACTAGACACAACCCAGATATTTTCAACTGGTATATGGATAAACAAAGTATTGTATTTCCATAGAATACTACTCAGCAATAAAAGGGAATATGCTATAGCGTGGGTAAAAATTATGCTGAGTAAAGAAGCTAGAAAAAGAGTTCATACTGTATGATTCCCCTTATGTAAAATTCTACAAAAAAGCCATCATAATCTGTAGTGACAGAAAGTAGACCAGTGCTTGTATAGAGACACTCTGAGGGCACAAGGAGTCCTTTGGAGGGTAGGGGTGTTCATTACCTTGATTCTGGTGATGGTTCCACAAGTGCACATGTGTTGCAACTGCTCCAACTGTACACTAAGTATGAGCAGTTTACTGTATGTGGATCACATCTCAGTGTGTGTTACATGACAGTTTCACCCTGCATGTTGCACAGAGTGGAGCTTTAATTCATTTTACTGCCAGCCCTCTACTTCTGAACCTGATCGTTCAGAAAACGTGTACGGAATTTTACAGTGAAAGTATACTTAGCCTCCTTGCCCAAGAGCTCACTTATTTATCTGTCTATCTTCTCATCAAATCTGTATCAGGTGTCTACTGTGGTTCAAGGATTGTGCTGGGACACTTAATGATTAACAAAAATAGACTCGCATACCATCTAGTGAAGGAGAAGCACGTTAAAGATACTGTTTGAATTTGCTTTACAAATTGAGGTACATGCTCTGAAGGCAAGGAACAGATTTCTCAAAGTGTGTAGCAGAGGAAGCTGATTTACACCTGGCAGATGGGACAGGTGGTGTCTTAGGGAAGGTCTCCTCCAGAAGCAGTACATGAGTAGGCTCTGGCGTGAGTAGAGGGGGTGTGTAATTAGAGGAGCAGTGGGGGACTTCTGGGTAGCCACAGTGCTGAGACCGAGGGAGAGCTCAAGTGCTCCTGGAGAGAGAGCCACGCGCCAGGCCCCACAGGACGTTGAGTGACTTTGGGTTTTAAAGATTTTTCAGAGTTTTAAAGGGAAGGATGATGTGATCAGTTGCAGATTTTGAAAACAATACTCCAAACTTCCCAGTGTGGGAAATGGATTAGATGGGGCCCAGAACGGATGCGGAGAAGAGCGTTATTAAGTTCTTAGTGTGGTCCATTGAGAGCCAGCGGGAGCTGGGATTGGGATGGACACCGTGCTGCAAAAACCACAAAGATGGCGGGGGAGAGGGTGAGGGAAGGCAGTCAGTGGGGCTCCATGGTGGGTCCACGGTAGCTCCCGGGATTCTGGCTGCGCACCGGGATGGCTGGCAGAGTCACCTGTGTGAGTGGGAGCCTGGCCTGGGGCCTAGGCTTGGAACAAGAAGGTCATGAATGGATTCAGTGCTGAGGGTGCTGAACTGGAGCTCAGAGAGGACATTTGGGCGGGGTATAAATTTGGGAGTGACACCATAGAGATGTGAGTGCAAGTGTGCGGTGGTGAGGTTTCCCAAGGGGAAATTATAGGTGAGAACTCTAGAAGGCCTTGGGGACTCAGACGTGGCTGGCCAGGCAATGTGGATGAGCCTGAGGGGCTAAGGAAGGTGGTGGTTAAGTCCGGGGGGGAGTGTGGTGACCTGAAGTCAGTGGAGGAGGATGTCCAGTAGACTGCAAGAGGCCAAGGGAGTGGGCTTCCAAACCCCACACCCAAAAAGCGTTGGCAGTGTGCTTGAAGGGAAGAGGGCTCTGTCACTGGTCATCCTGGGACAGCGGGCACGCCTGGACTGTGCTGCGCAGGCCTGGCTGAGCGCTCAACCCAGTCATTTGTGATCTTAGCAAGGGCGCCTGTGCTCAGGTAAAGGGGGGGAGTGTGAGCTCAGGACAGACAGAGGAGCTGGGGAGGGGGTGTTGGAACGGAGGCAGCTGCGGACACGGAGGTGGGGAGCAGAGAATGTTGGAGTAGAGTGTGGAGCGTGAGAGAGTGGGGGACAGCTGGGCACCCACAGAGGGCCCGCTGGACGCAGGGATGTATGAATTTACAGTGAGTTTTCACATCATGAGCTCAGGAACTCGGAAATTTTGTTAAGAGGAAGTTGACCTTCAGCTGTTTTTTTCTTGATAAAGGAGACTCTAGAAAACTCTATTACTTTCAGTGGCTTCAGGGAAGTATATCTATGGTGTTTTTTCCCTCATTTCCTACCTGTTTCAACATGTGTTCAAGTCCAGAGTGTGCTGAGACTAAACAGTGGTGACTCTGAGCCATCTGAGGTTTCCGTCTTGTCTTAAATGAATTAACGTCAGGTGTTTAATCTTCCCCCTTTGATTCATTTTACATTCATGAATGGCTTTAAAGGTAAAGATGGGGACGTGGCTGAGAACTTACTGCTCTAGGCTGTCTCTGTGTTGAGGACTATTTGTTTTATAATTTTATGAGTATACACACATCTCTCCTGGGATTTGCTTTCTGTTTCTCATTTAGAAAATGCTCACAATTAGTTACATATCATAATAAAAGAAGGGAGATAAAGGTAAATCAAGTGGTGTTTATCGGGAATATTGTCCCTAAATAACCACAGTAAATGTAAGCAGTGTTTAGCTTCTGGGTATTGTTTTTCCCAGTCAAAGCAATAAAACCCGCACTATTCAGCCTGTCACCACGTGTGGGGAATGGAAGCTCACCAGTTATCTTTTCTCCTTAATCCTTCTTCTTTGAGAGGATGGTGGGGAGAGTATTATTGGGAGCGGGGATAGGGAAGGAAGAAGTCTCTCTCTCTCTCTCTCTCTCTTTCTCTCTCATTGAGGAGCTTATGGCTTGAAAATTTCTGGGTTGGGATGGTTTTCTTTTTCTTACAGCTGGAAGTGCCATAGCTGCCCAACAATTAATTTTTTGTATAAAAATGTTTACAATTTTATGTAAAAATGTTAGTGAAATTACCTGATATCAGAGTTAGCAGTACCTGCATTTCAAGCTGTTTTCAAGTAATGATGGGTTTTTCATCGCTTTGTACCTTTGGCTTAGGTGGTTATGTGGTTCTTACACTTGAGTGTGCCCAGATGCGCCTGGACGGCTTGTGAAAATAGACTGCCGGACTCCAGCCCAGAGTCTCTGATTCTGTAGGTCTGGCTGGGGCTGAGGATCAGCGTTTCTCACAGGTGTGCAGGTAGGATCAGCGCTTCTCACAGGTGTGCAGGTAGGATCAGCGTTTCCCACAGGTGTGCAGGAAGGATCAGCGTTTCTCACAGGTGTGCAGTAGGATCGGCGTTTCCCACAGGTGTGCAGGCCATGCTGATGCAGCTGGTCCAGGGGACACATTTCAGCACCTCTGACGGCCCACTGAGCTCCTCAGCCCAAGAGTACTGTAACCTGGGACTAGCCAGACTGCATGCAAGGCAGTGCATCTTTAAGAAGACGGGAGACCGAGATGTGGTCACCTGGGAGCTTTTCCACAGGTGAGCACAGGCTGCTCGCCTACCTGGATGTGGCCCCCACCCCCATGCTTGGGAAATTTCCTAACCTAGTGCCTTTTAGTTCGGGACAGAGCAGACCCCATGCTGCTTCTCTGTGGGCTTTGGGGGCATTGAAACATGGAGGTAGAGAGCCTGGAATGAATCCTGCCTTGGATTGGGAGGGGCACTTGGAGTTTATCTGGAAGATGGGGTTCCTCATGTTTCTTTACATCTAGAAAATTGTTGCATAAAACAGAAGAGAGGGACTTCCCTGGTGGTCCAGTGGCTAAGACTCCACACTCCCAATGCAGGGGGCCCGGGGTTCGATCCCTGGTCAGGGATCTAGATCCCACAGCCGCAACTCAAGAGATCCCACACGCTGCGACTAAAGATCCCATGTGCTGCCACTAAGACCCGGCACAGCCAAATAAATAAATATTTAAAAAAATACACAGAAGAGGAACACCATCCGTATTGAGGCCAAGCTCAGGAGGCTTGTATGAGATTTAATAAATGTATTATTTAAGTTGAGGCACTTAAGGAGGAATCCTTGAAATATTCATATTAGGGTTGGGGGGAACTATAGCTAAATAAGATGATGAGTCACTAAAAGCTACCAAAAGGTATGGAGACACCTGTGGGTAAGCTGTGGGTAACCTGTGGGTAACCCTTACCTGTGGGTAAGGGCTCTCTTTGA
Source organism: Grampus griseus (assembly GCF_964374135.1). NCBI lineage: Eukaryota > Metazoa > Chordata > Mammalia > Artiodactyla > Delphinidae > Grampus > Grampus griseus. The sequence goes on along the minus strand of NC_139012.1, from coordinate 2,318,789 downwards.
AACGACAGCTTTCGGGGGAGGGGTAAGTCACCCGCACTGCTGAGCTGTGGCGGGGGGGGGCATCTGGGTCCAGCGAGTAGGTCTGCTGAGCTGTGCCTCCGTCCCTTGCTGCTCCCAGGGGCCGTGGGCCTAGGGTCCTTAAACTGGGGCCCTGCTTCTCCGCAGGTCTGCAGGGTCTGTGGCGCATGCTGGCCTTCCACCGCCACCGAGGATGTGCGTCTTGAGTTCATTCCAGTCTATGCTTTTCAATTCAGTAGCCAACTAAGAATTCACTTTGTCACTGAATACGGAGAAAACAGAGATGGCTTCTGGCAACCTCCCAGACCCCTACCCACGTCTGGTCACAGGACCTGCTTTTCTAGGTGTCGTGGCGGAGACGAGCTTCAGCGACCGTCTCCTCGCAGTGAATGAGTCTGGAATCACCTGACAAGGGTTTTCAAGGTGCCATCATAAAAAGGCTTCAAAAACGATTACAGATTCTCTTGAGACAAGTGAAGAATAGGAGATCGCAGCAAAGAGAGAGGGCTTATGAAAAAGAAACATACGGAAATTACAGAGCTGAAATACAGAATAACCGAAGTAAAGCTCACCGGCTGGGCTCAGAAGTGGAGTGGAGAGGACAGAACCTGGGGACAGAGAGGAAGCAGGCTGAAGGAGGGGGATGCGGTGAGGCTGCGCCTGCCTCCCGAGGCCGCGGGGAGACGAGCTAGCGGACCAAGGACAAGCGGCAGCTCTGGCGGCGCCCTTCCTCACTGCTTTCCCTGTCCCGCTCTCCCCGTGTGTCTCTCAGCTCTGCAATGTCAGAATCACGAGAGAGGGCCTCATCAGCTTGTTCCGGCCCCTTTGTGAAACTTAGGACCCGGGCATAAGGCAAGCCTGTCCCCACGCAGGTCTCATGGGCGGCTGTACAACGTGCCAGCCGCCGACAGGAGCAGAGGCCTGGGGGAGCCAGCCAGCTGGTTCCGGGAGCCCCGCTTCGAGGCAGCGATCTTCCTTAGTGACAGGAGACGGCGCTGAAACCAGAGTGCTGGCTCTCAGCGGCGCCCGGCTGACCGACGCCTGATACCCACAGAGCGAAAACGGAGCCCTGGACGCCGAGCTGGCGGTCCTCGGAGGGCTGGGCAGCAGCCGGGAGGCCGGCCTCAGACGGAGCCGGTGGTAACAGGATGCATCCGTCAGCCGTGACAGACAGGGCTTAGGGTTTATGGTAAAACCCAAGAGCGTCTTTTATGTCTCTGTAATGTTTTGTCTACGGTGATTATATTTCCAAGTGTTTTTCAGCACAGTTGCTGTCTCAAATATTCAATTCTCATATGAGACCAATTATATTACTTTTTGGTTCTAGGTGCTGTCAGCATCACACCTTCACTTCAGGTGGCTATAACCAAGTGATTCTGGTACTGAATTAGTGTCATAGGCAAAGGTCCTTAATTAAACCATTAATTCACTGAACCAATAATATACTAAGTGCTTGTATGTGCCAGGTGTTGAGATGTAACACTCATCAAACAGATTGCCGGTGGGGCATATATTTCACGGCACAGGGAGGTATTCTGGACGCGTACATAGTACGCAAGCAGATTGCACAGCACGTTGGACAGTGATAGGGCTACGGAGAAAAATGGGGGGGCCAGCAATTAGGGTGGCATTGCAGTTTGACTTCTGGTAGGTAGGGTAGGCGTTACAGAGAAGTGACATTTGAACAAAGACTTGATGTATGTGAGCAAGGTGTGACGTGTATATTGGGGAGAAGGGAATTTCAGGTGGAGAGACTAGGCTGTGCAAAGGTCCTGAGGTAGGAGCCTGCCTGGCAAATTCTGGGAACAGCAGAGGCCACTGTGAGTTGGGGGAGAGTAGCAGCTGGCTGATGATGAGGTCAAGGAGGGACCGAGGGAACAGACCGTGCAGGGCCTGCTCAGCCATCATAAGGACTTTGACTTTAAAAATAAATGAGTAGGGGCTTCCCTGGTGGCGCAGTGGTTGAGAGTCCGCCTGCCGATGCAGGGGACGCGGGTTCGTGCCCCGGTCCGGGAGGATCCCGCGTGCCGCGGAGCGGCTGGGCCTGTGAGCCATGGCCGCTGAGCCTGCGCGTCCGGAGCCTGTGCTCCGCAGCGGGAGAGGCCACAGCAGTGAGAGGCCCCGCGTGCCGGAAAAAAAAAAAAAAAAAAAAAAAAATGAGTAGACTTTATTTGCAGTTTTAGGTTTCCAGAAAATTTAGCAGAAAGTACACAGAATTTCCATCCACCCCTCTCCACTTTCCCCTATTATTAACGTCTTGTGCTAGTGTGGGACACCTGTTACAGTTGATGAAGCAGTACTGATACATTACTAAGTAAAGTCCATAATGTACATTAGGGTTCACTCTGTGCTGTGCAGTCCGTGGGTTTGGACATGACACGTATCCGTCATCACAGTGTCACACAGGATGGTTTCACTGCCCTAAAAATTCTCTGTGCTCTGCCTGTTCATCCCGCCCTCTCCCCTAGTCCCTGGCAACCATTGATCTTTTTACTGTTGCCATAGTTTTACTTTTTCCGGGATGTCACATTGTTGGAATCATACGGTGCGTAGCCTTTTCAGATTGGCTTCTTTCACTTAGTAACATGAAGTCTCCTCCATGCCTTTTCGTGGCTCATCTTCTTTTATTGCTGAATGATCTTCCATCTTCTGAACCAACCACAGTCTATTTGTTCATTCGCCTACTGAAGGTCATCTTGATTACTTCCAGCTTTGGGCAATTATGAATAAAGCTGCTATAAACATTTGTATTCAGGTTTTTGCGTGGACACGTTTTCAACTCATTTGGGTAAAGCGAATTTACCCAAGAAGCAAGATTTTTGGACCTCATGATAAGAGGATGTTTAGTTTTATAAGTAAGTCTCTTCCACGGTGTGGACCAGTGTGTATTCCCATCAGCAGCAGATGAGAGTTCCTGTTGCTCCACGTCCTTGCCAGCATTGGGTGCTGTCAGTGTTGGATTTGTGTCATTCTTTTTTTTTTTTTTTTGATGTGGACCATTTTTAAAGTCTTTATTGAATTTGTTACAATATTGCTTCTGTTTTATGTTTTGGTTTTTTGGCCGCGGGGCATGTGGGCTCTTAGCTCCCCAACCAGGGATTAAACCCACACCCCTTGGACTGGAAGGTGAAGCGTTAACTGCTGGACTGCCAAGGAAGTCCAGATTTGTGTCATTCTAATGGGTGTGCAGCAGTATCTCACTGTTCTTTTAATTTGCATTTCCCTGATGACATATGATGTGGAGCATCTTTTCATATGTTTAGTGGCCTTGCCATCTGTATATCTTCTTTGGTAAGGAGACTGTTCAGGTCTTTTGCCCATTTTTCCATTGGGCTGTTTTCTTATTGTTGAGTTTTAGTAGTTCTTTGTATGTTTTGGATAAAAGTCCGTGATTGGATGTGTGTTTTGCAAATGCAGTACTTTCGTCCAGTCTGTGTCTTACCTTTTATTCTCTTAAAGGACTTTGGCTTTTACTCTGAGTGAAATGGGGGGCTTTTGAGGGTTTTGAGCAGAGGAGTGATGTGACAGGCAAATTATAAATGTGCAGGAGATGTTCCAGCTATAGTAGTCTGGAAGAAATAGAATTCCTGAGTATGCATTGGCCGCCTTATCTTTAACTAATGAAGCTCAGTTTTTCTAAGTGATCGTTTGAAAACGTAGTTTTGAACTACATACTGCTCCACACCTTACAGCTACGGCCCTATTTCAGCGGGTACTCTGCGGGTACTTAAGAGCTCGGGAGATAATGAGCTTCTTATCACCTTTTTATTACTCACACTTAATATGAAGTCTCGACTGGCTTCTTTCTCGCAAGAGGCTTTTACAGCACGAGTGCTCCGAGCTGTGGTCGCCTGCTTCCCCTGCCGTTCCCTCTGGGGAGGGTCTTCGCTGCTAGTTATAGAGAGGCACACTTGCCACTGAGCGTCCTCCGCTTTTTCCTCTCCCCTTATTCACGTTCCTTCCTCTGGTGAAGGCTCCCTTTTCGCTTCCCAGCCTCTCTCCAAAGTCAGCCAGCCCTCTCTGCGCGCCTTCAAGCCTCCCACATACTAACGTGTGGGTGAAAACAGAACTTTCTCCGAGGTGGTCAGTGTCCCGTCTTCTGGCCCAGAGGCGTTAACTTGCCTTCAATGCAGCTTCTTGGGCTGTTTAGAAATGAAAGACGGGTTCTTTCACCGGGAGGGTTGGTCAGGCACGAGGCAGGGCGCTGCTCCGAAGTTCCCACTGCTGCCCCTGGCTTCACTGCGTGGGAAAGGGCGGAGCATGCACAGCGAGGTAAACCAATGGGGTGGCAGGCCACACAGGCCCCGCACAGACATCTGAGGACACAGGTTTCATCGGTGCAATCCCAGCAGTGGCTGCGGGGACAGGAGTTGACATTCTCCCTTGAGGCATCTCGGTCAAAGGTAGGGGGTTGGGTTGTCCGTGAGGCAAAGAGCAGACCCGTGAGACCTGCGGCCACCAGTGCCTCATGCTCCTGGGGGGCGGGGCTCCTCTCCTGGGGGTATTCTCGCCCCTACCTGCTGCACTGACACTGCAGAGGTACATGGCACCCTCCCATCGGAGACCACGAGCCTCTCTACAGGCTTTTCCACCAATGGACACAGGCAAAGACATCGGTAGCCATTCTGAAATGTGCCCAGTAGGAGAGGAGATGGATGTCAAAGGACCAGAAACACTGCAGAAATTGAGCTTAAGAAGAAAGTAAGCAGTGGCTCAGATTTACAAAACACATGTTTCCGTTGGGTTGAAAGCATGAGAATGAGAGGAAAAAAGGGATGATTATTCCATATGAACAGGTGAAACTTCAGTTAAGAAAAATCTCTGATTACAAGGCCCAATCTGAGTTGTCTTAGGAATTCGTACTCCTGTTTCCCTGTTTCAAGATCCTTCCGAGGTGTAAGAAATGGCGTCTGCTTAAGGAAGGCACAAGACATTAATGACGGCCTGGCCCGTGCACCTCTGCGTCCCAGGTGTCTGGATCACAGCCACCACAGGGCATGTGCTGTTTTCAAGACTGCTCTCATTTGACGATTACTACACACCTACCTGTTTTGATCTAACATTACCGGGAGAGCAAAACACAAATGCGGTGGAGAAATTTAACCTAGGTAGTCTGGTGAAAGCTTATGCCCACATTTTAAAAAGTCCATTTTTGGCATTGGTATCAATTTGGGACTGTCGCCACCATCTCTGAAGGACTTAAAATGTGCTTTTGCAGCTTGTGGGAACCGAGCCTCAGGGGACAGCCGAGCTAATTTAAGCCACGCAGTCTTGCTGGTCCGCCTGCCCCTGACATCCCCCATGTCTGGGATGGCTGAACTCAGTGCATTCCTATTTCCGATCACCCTTTATGGCTTGCCTAGCTCCACACTAATGGATGACATCTTTATTTTCCCCCAGATGACCATAGCATCCATACAGGAGCTGGGCTTTGGGATATAATGAAGAAGGGAAGCCAGAGGAAAATGCACTTTATTGAAGTGTCTGAAGTGTCTTCCAGGAAACTACTTGTAACCCAGGCCGCGCACTTCGCGAGCGAATTTACTCTCTGGTGTTTCGCCGCCAAGCCCTTGAGCTCCCTGCTGGGCGCGCCACTGTTTTCCATGGATTTGCAGGAGGCGCCCCGTAGCCTCCAAGTGGGCTCTGCAGACCTCTGCCTTTACTCCCCTGAAACCCTCTGGCTGCAGAGTGAGCGGAGAGCTATGGACAAGTGTGGTCCCTGATCAGGAGACGGCTGCACTCTAGTTAGAATAAAGCCATGGCTACCAGGTCATTACATTCAGTGCTAATTATTAGGTGGTGAATTTAGGATTTTAAGCATAGTGTTGCATATTGGCATGGCGTGGTGGAGATCTGCCTCACGAGGACCCCAACACACTGACAGCTGGGCTCTCCAAAGAGGACTGTTTTCTAATGGGGAGGCACCTTGACCTGTGAGAACATTGGAATGGAGTGTTCTTTTTAAAAATGTATTTATTTAATAATACTTTCATGTGGTACAAAATTCAAAGGGTACCAAAAAGTACAGAGTGCAAAGCAAGTTTCCCTTCTCCCCCTCTGTCCTCCAAGCCCCGGGTCCTCTCCCTGGAGGCAGCCCCTGTTATCCAGCATGTGCTTCCAGAGACAGGGCATGCATCTCTTTTATTATTTTTAAGATTTATTTTATTATATTTTTATTTTTGGGTGCGTTGGGTCTTTGTTGCTGCACGCGGGCTTTCTCTAGTTGCGGCGAGTGGGGCTACTCTTCGTTGTGGCGTGCGGGCTTCTCATTGTGGTGGCTTCTCCTGTTACAGAGCATGGGCTCTAGGCATGCGGGCTTCAGTAGTTGTGGCGCACTGGCTTAGTTGCTCCGCGGCATGTGGGATATTCCCGGACCAGGAATCGAACCTGTGTCCCCTGCATTGGCAGGCGGATTCTTAACCACTGCGCCACCAGGGAAGTCCCAGGCCATGCATTTCTGAACACCCAGGCACATCTTCTTCTTGCTTTTTCTTTAAACACTAAGGCAGCATGTCCTGCATACTGTTCCCCATGTTCCTTGTCCCACACCTACTGTAACCAGGAGGTTGTGACATACAGTATATAAAGCTGACTCTTTTTAAATGCTGTGTGGTAGGCTGGTGGTCTGTTCTGTGGCAGGACTGTAATTGACCTAATCCTTTCCCTAAATTGTTTCTCATCTTTTGCTGTGACACTGTTTTCTATTTTTAACCGTACCACCAGGAAGCTCACTGGGTTAGGGTCCCAGCAGGAAACAGACGGCATGCTAAACAGAAATGGTTGAAGAGAGTTTAACAAAGAGACTATTTACAAAATGAGGGCAGGGATAAGGACATGGAGGCACCCTGGGAAGTCACCAGTTCAGGCCACCACTTCTGGGAACTAGGCTCCTGAGCAGCTGAGTGTTTCCCAGCTGTTACAAGCTGCAGCGGTTTTCTGTACTCTCCATCTTAAGTGTTGCAGTAACACTGAACCTATGTTAATTCTTTGCTTGCTAGAACTGCCTATTCTTCTTCCTCAAGCAGTTTTGGAAACTAAAACTCTAAACTCCTTCAGACGTGGAGAGAAGGCAGCTCCTCTAGTTGGCACTTTATTTGGACTGAGGGTAGAGCTGGCTGTCCCCGGCGTGGAGTGGGTGGTAGAAAGGAGTTGAGAAGGTGGGAGCTGGGCAGCTGCGGAGGTCTCTGAAGTCTGGCCTTAACATTGCCTTGTGATTTAGTTTGTAGCAAATTCTCAGAGTGTCAGACACACCCCTTGCCAAATATTGAGTACAAAAGCCGTATTTCAAAGGAAAATCACAATGGTTTGGGGGCTGTCTATGGCTCTGCCTGATTAGAGGTTTTGGCGGGAAAGCCTGGAGTTTATTATCGTGGCGAGTTTGGGAGAGGATTTCTGGAAAGCACATGGGGCAGCTGTTGGTCATCTGAGGCCAGAGCTCCTCTCTGAACACATCTGGAGATGCACTGAGCGGAGCCCGCCTTCAGGTTCTGAAGGCTCTGGTGACTGTAAATAAAGCTGCTGTAAACATTCTTGAACACAGCTTTTTGTGGCCATATGTTTTCATCCCTCTTGGGTAAACACCTAGGGGAGGAATTGCTGGGGCTTAGGTATGTTTAACTTTGCAAGGAACTGCCGGTTTCCCAAGCGCACCACCTGACACTCCCACCGGTCACGCGTGGGAGCTCCAGTTGCTTCCCATCCTTGCCAACGCTTGATACTGTCAGCCTTTTCCATCTCACTGCTCTGGTGGGTGGGTAGTGTTATCTGTGCTTTTAATTTGCATTTCCCTGATGACTAATGATGCTCAACACTTTTTCATGTGCTCACTTACCATTCATACAGCTTCTTCAGCAAAATATGGTGGGAGGGGGAGCTTTTAAATATCTCCTTTTGTATCATCATCGCTCCAATGCATTTTTTTCCATTGCAGCTTCACCCATGATCTCAGTTGCCCTGATTATTCACCACCCTTGAAAACATGATGGACTTTTCAAGTGTCACACCCTTGATAATGCAGTCCCATCTGCCTCTTCACCCTTTCGTCCCCAACTCGGTTGTCACTGTTTGGGGTGGCTAAGCCTCTGGCCTGCCCTGTCTGTGCCTCCAGGGTCCTGAGCATACACCTGTGTGGCTGCACTTGCCACACTGTGAGCAGTTCTTCCTCACCGAGGGCAGGGGCTGTGCCCCCCTCTTCTTTGCAGTCACAGTGCTCATCACATGACCTGGCAGGAGTCTAGGTCCAATATTGTCGGACCAATTTATTATGCATCTGATCCTCCCAACAGCCCTGTTGACAAACGCTGAACGTGTCAGCCTTAAACTGGAGATAGAGGTGTAGACGTAGAGGGGTCAAGTGGCTTGTTTGCGGTCAGTATGTGTGTTACAGTTAGGAACTACTTACTATAAAGTTTTGACTCGTTTACATTACAGTTCTCCAAACAGGTATGTTGCTTTAGGTAAAGTTCAGGATAGTTTTAAGGGAATCCATTTCCATTTCTAGGTCCTCAGCTTGCATCCATGCTCAACTAAAACCAAGGAGCCAGAGCAGCTGTCTCTGAGCAAGGGGAGCATCACACTGGTCCGACTGTCCCACCTCCCCTTTCACAATGGCCTTCTCCCACTTCACCCTTTGTTGTCTTCCCGAGGTGCACGCTGCCAGGTGGAAGGCCTCCCAGCTGTCACAAAGGGTGCCGGTGCTGGGAGGGGAGTGACTCTGATGACTGCATGTTGCAGCTCAGGGTTGTACTTCTTAGCTTTCACAGAAATTGAAGGAGACCCCAATCAAGCTGTTGGCTGATGATTTTAAGTTTTTATTTATGACAGATTATATCTGGACTTTGGCTATGTAACTCAGAAGGCTTCAAAGAGGCATTCTAACAAAACTCCTTTCCATTTCCATGTGCTTATTTTTATGAACAAGGTTTCTCAGTTTTTGCATTAAAAAAACCCCAAGATAGGAATAGAATTGGCGCTGGTCCGTATCTCTTTCCAGCAGTAAGTGACGATTATCCATGGGTTAATGAACTAATTAAAAAAAAACCCTATACATCTCATGAAGATATATATTTCCAAATAAAATTTGCATTTTATATTTAATAATTTTTATCAAGAACTGTAACATGTTTCCATCATTTGGGAACTCACAATAGCTGTACTGACTCAATTCAGAAGAGAAATCATAACAATTAGATCCTTATGGATCAATACTTTTAAACGTAGAGTTGATTTCATTATTTGTGGTAGTTACATTCTACAAGGGCACCATGACCACTGAATTAGCAACTACTGAACCACTGTTCATGGAGAAATACAGGGTTAGTTTCCTTTGAACCTCTGGTCACAACATCTGGTCAACCAATCAATACATAATCTTGTTTTTAGGTGTATTTCTGTTTAAAGATAGCTTATTTAACATATATATATATTTACAAATAATTACATGCAGTATATCTTTATAATAAAACACCATCTCAATTACAGCATTATGTAATGTAGTCTACCATAGTGTGACTATTCTAATTTAGCTCTTCCATTCAGTCACATACACAGTACACATGTTCACCGCTCACATACACACACAAATACACACTGTATATTGGACACTACAGCATAATGTAAGAAAGCAAGCCCCCCCCCAAAAAAAAAGCATTAACCAAAGATCAAACATTTAAAATTTATGGAAACCACCTTACTGTTGATGGAGCCATGGGACACGTGATGGGGCAGTGCACGGTGGGGTTAAACCTGGTGACCTCGGCTTGCTGTACGGGAACGGAGGGAGACTCAGGAAGGAAGATGTCAGGGAGGGTGGCCTGTGAGACCTGGCAGCTCTGCCTCAGGAGTCTGGCTTTCCCAGTTTGGTGATGGTGTCAGCAACTTGCCCTCCCAATCTGGCTTGAAAAACTGCTTCAGCCTCACCCGCTTGGCTTTTTGCCTCAAATCTTTAAGCGTTTCGGCATAAGGGATGAACGCGGTGGAGGTGAGGCGCTTAAACGTGAGGCTGCGTTCGGGCACAGGGTCACACTTTTCCATGTCATTGAAAATTTTTTCCAAGGCAGAATTCCATTCTGCTATTTTGGCTGCTGTGAGAGGGACGATTCTTGGAGTCTCAGGCTGACTATCACCATCCTCATCATCACTAACTCCATCGCCTTGTTTTGCCATCTCGTCCAGGTCTTTGTTGGTGGGTTCTACTGCCACTTCTGCCAAAATTTCCTCCACATCGCCTTCCTTCATGTCACTGAAACCTTCTCCACTTATCTGTTGTGCAATATGCATTATGTTTTTGACACTGCTCGTTATATTTTCTGTAACACCTTCAAAACCTTCAAAATTTTTCACACAGTCTGGCCAAACATTTCCCCAACAATTGTTGATAGTAGCCTGCTTGACGCTGTCCCAGGCTGTGCTGATATAATCAATAACATTGCGTATGGTGACTGACTTCCAGTAGTCCATCATGGTGGTCTCCTCATTGGCGTTGAGAGCCTCAAAAGCCTTGCTATAAAGCTCCCTGGCGTAGTGTGCCTTGAAAGCTTTTATCACGCCCTGATTGAGGGGTTGGATAAGAGATGCTGTGTTTGGGGGCATGAAGAGAACTTCTATGTTGGGGTGGGCATTTTCGAGTTCTTCACGGCAATGAACTGGGGCATTATCCAAAATTAATAAAACCCTGAAAGCAAGGTTTTTACCATGGAGATAACGTTCAGCTTCTGGGATGAAGCAGTTGTGGAACCAATCCCAGAATATTTTGGACGCCATCCATGCTTTTTTGTTCCATCTCCAGTGGACTGGCATACAGTTCAAGTTTTTCCCTCTAAGTGATTGTGGGTTTTGTGCTCTGTGTACCATGAGGGGTTTGCACTTAAAGTCACCCTTGGCGTTTGCACATAATAGCAAGGTTGCACAGTCTTTGAATGATTTAAAGCCAGGAGTTTTGGAGGCCATTTGCATTACATAGGTTCGTTTGCCAACATTCTTGTAAAATAAGCCAGTTTCATCAGCGTTGAAAACCTGCTCTTCCATATAACCCTTTTCATGTATAATGCTTAGCAGGTATTTTTTAAATTCTTCTGCAGCCTCCTGATCTGTAGAACCTACCTTGCCTGCAAGTTTAACATTTTTCATGTGGTATCGCCTTTTGAATCGTGCAAGCCAACCTGCACTAGCTGAGAAGGGTTTAACATTTTCTTGACCCTGGGTAACATGACCGTAAATTTCTTTGGCTTTCAGCCTCACAACAACACTGTCCACTACACTCTTTTTATTGCTTGTCATCTCATGAATCCACAAATTTAGTTGCTTTTCCATCTGTTCCATAGCTCCATCACGCACTACAGAAGTTACTTTAGCACTTTCCGGAGCGGCTTCACGTACAGACCTGCGAATATCCTCTTCCTTTTTCTGGATGTACCGTATTGTTGACTCATTAACATTGAATTCTCGGCCAACAGCACTATAACTCAGGCCTGAGTGAAGCTTATCTAACACACGTATTTTCTCTGTAAGGCACATTACAACCTTCTTGCGCTTAGGAATGCCAGACACTGCTTTAGCACTACGTTTGGGGGCCATTTAAAACAGTGAAATCACCAAGAAAAAGCAAAAAAAAAAAAGTGAAAAATGTGGCACCAGTGGAGTGAAAAGGACATTTGCTTACATTATGAGCTACAAGAAGATGGCAGAGCATGGCCTTGTTCAAATTCAGCTGGGAATGTGTGCATAAGGCAATTCAAATATTTTGCTGCTTTGCACACGTCTATAAATGAGAAAGTGCCGCAAATACAGATTTTGGGGTTACACATAAATATTATCGAGTAGGCAAATTTGCAAATATAGAATCCGTGAATGAGGATTGATTGTATTTGTATGCAAAAACAGTGTGAGGGAGGAGTAAAATGGACTAGAAGGCAGCTTTGCTGTTCCACTCTCTCAAGTTCCACTGAAAAAAACAAATCTGTTCAGTATTTGGAGGGAAATATGCTGGCACTCCTAAGAATTTTTAAACTGTAGAGAAAAAAAAGTGTCATTTCCTCCCTCTTGGCACTGCTCAACACCCTGGTTTTCTTTTGTAGTTTTAGAAGACCTGACCACTTTGAAATGAAACTGTATTCCTGAGAGAGGCCTAATGGAATGTCGTGATTTCCCCCTAGAGGACAGAAGGACAAAATGTCTTGAACGTCCCCAAATGCTAGAATTCTGTACGATACTTTAGTGTAAAAAGTCTTCACATGCTGTTCAGAACAACAACAAAAAGCTCTTCTGAGATCTCAGGCTTCTCCCTTGATAGTTCTGTGTAACCGGTGCCGTTCCTGGTTTCCTTTGTTTCTTGCCCTGGGAAGCTGTAACTGCTTACACGTGTGGCCGTGGCCTTTACAGCTCTGCCTCGGACCAAGCACCAGACAGTCTGCAGGAGCCCTCGCTGCTCTTCACCTGTGATGGAGGCTGCATTCGCCACAATCTCTCCCCAGCTGACTTTTCGCTGACGAGGGACCAGCTATTTTGGCTAATCATTGATGAAGCACACGGTCTATATGTAGTAAAAGAAAACACTGCACTCTAATCCCAGCCGGCATAATTTACGTCGCTAATTGTTTTAAGTCATCGTATTAGAATTCCAGCTCCACTCTCCCCGAGCCGGGGGCAGGGAAGAACTGAGAAAACAACAGGTTCTCAACAGTCCCTTCGTGGTTGCTTCAAGCGGAGGAGGCCAAGCTTTCCCGGGTCCCTCCGGGCGGGGCGGGCTGCGCCCCCTAGGCCGCGTCGGAAGGCGAGCGCCGGGTGCGGGGATGGGGAATCCGCGCGTGAGCCGGGCCACGTGGGCCGCGTCCGAGGGCGAGCTCCAAGTGCGGGGAGGAGAAGTCCGCGCGTGGGCCGGCCCAGGTAGGCCGCGTCGGAAGGCCAGCGCCAGCTGCCGAGAGAAGAGACCGCGCCCTCACGGCGGGGGACCGGAAGAGGTTGCGGGCGGGGCCTGCCGGGGCGCGGTCTGAAGACGTCACTTCCGGCGCCGCTCCACTTCCTGGTGAGGGAAGGGGCTGAGATTGGTGCATCCCGGAGGAAGGAAAAAGGGTGAGGAGAGGCGGCGGCCGAGCGGGCGGGCGCCGGGGGCGGCCGGGCTAGCTCCGGGCCGCCGGGGCAGCCCGCCCTGGTCGCTCGCGCGGCCGGCACGCCCGCCGGGGCCGCGTCGCGTTCCCCTCAGGGCGCGTTCGCGGCCTGCCCGCGGCGCTCAGCGCCTGTTCTCTGTGTTGCAGGTCTACCCGGAGCCCCGGAGCGAGGGCGAGTGCCTGAGCAACATCCGCGAGTTCCTGCGAGGCTGCGGGGCGTCCCTGCGCCTGGAGGTGAGTGGCGGGGCCGGCGGGGCGCTGGGGCGCGAGGCGGGCGGGCGTGGTAACGGCCCGCAGCGGCGGCGCCCGGGGCTCGGCTCGCGGGTTCCCCAGGGGCGACTGCGGGCTCAGGGCAGGGAGGAGCCCCACATTTTGCCCGCTGCGATGGGGACAGGTGGTTACAGTAGCTCGTGGTGCAGGTGACAACACGTTTTCGACAGCCGTTTGTTGGGCAGGGGCGCTTTCTGACTCCTTGGTACTTGCCTTAGCTTTAACTCTGCCCTAGGGATTCTCGGGGGACGCGTATCCAGGTCTGGGTCAGCCGTCAGAACCCTAAGCAGGTGATCAGGCGGAGCCGGGAGAAAGAAAATGGGCCCCCAGTCCTCCAAGTGTCACTCCCTTTAGGTGGTTCTTACTCTGACAGTTGATGTTTAGGTTAGGGACATGTTAATCTATGTCTTGGGGCGTGGGTGTCATTTCCATGTTGCTTAGAATTTTGTCACTGTGCTAAATACAGTCTTTCAGTAGCAGCTCTCTGGAAATTTCTTTCTTTTTTTTTTTTTTTTTTTTTGCGGTACGCGCGGGCCTCTCACTGTCGTGGCCTCTCCCGTTGCGGAGCACAGGCTCCGGACGCGCAGGCTCAGCGGCCTGTGGGATCTTCCCGGACCGGGGCACGAACCCGTGTCCCCTGCATCGGCAGGTGGACTCTCAACCACTGCGCCACCAGGGAAGCCCTGGAAATTTCTTTTTCATCTTATGTTACCACGTGTGGTTTTTCTTAATCCTGGGATAGGACTTTAGATCAGAAATGTAGCTGCTTTTTTATTTGGAAATTACAGACTAATGTGGTTATAGTCAGTTGGGGGTTTAAATCTTGCCTTTTCTACCTGCGGCTTTACCACTCTCTGCCTTTGTTTCCTTATCTGAGTACTGAGATGAATTATACCAGGCTTCTAGGTAACAGTATATGAAAGCATCTGCAACAGAACCATTGTATCCTAAAAGAACCGTCTCTTAGGTTTCTTGGGAAATAAATGTAGAAGTCATCAGATCTGTGAGGAAGGCTATATGGAACGCTTATCTCTTGGTTGAAGTTTGATAAGAGTAAATTACTGTCTTTATGAATATGATTGGAAACACTAAGTTGGTAGCATTTGATGTCTGTGAGGAAATCATGTACAGATAAGTGAAAATGCTCAGAGGAGAGTCCACAGTGGAGATGGTGGCTGTTTAGGCGTGGGAGAGACATTGTTTCAGAAAGGTCTTTTCCTCTGCTGGATGGGCTTTGTCGTTTTATCATTGAGTTTCCCTGTTAGGCTGTGATAATAAATGCTTGTAGCAGTTTTTGTTTTTTTTGACCTTTGTTGAGGAATTTTATTATCCCCTTCAAACTATTGAGTTTAGTTTCTCATTAGACTAAATTTGAAACTCACTTTGCAAGAAGGTATTGTTTTAAAGAATGTTGAACGTAAAAAAAACCAAAACACCTCATCCTTAGTTTTCCAAAGGTTGCTGTTGAAATTTTATATAGCTACTATTTTTGTTAAATTGAGTTTATTTAAAGATGTTCTAGAAGAGACTTTGTTCACTAACACATCCTAAGTATCTAGAGCAGTGCTTGGCGTATAGTAGGCCTTCAGTTAATACTTGTGATTGCCTGATGACCTGGCAGTTGTAGTTGGTAGGAAAGGTTTCCTTTTATATAAAGAAGTCAAGTATGGCTTACTTTGTGGTATTTAAATATCTCTTCCAGTAAATTTACAACAGAGGCAAGTTTAGTTAACATTCTTTCAAGCTCAGTTATAAGTTAAACTTTAAAACTTTCAATTACAGAAGAGGTAACAATTTAAAAAAGCACATCAGGGCTTCCCTGGTGGTGCAGTGGTTGAGGGTCCGCCTGCCGATGCAGGGGACACGGGTTCGTGCCCCGGTCCGGGAAGATCCCACATGCCGCAGAGCGGCTGGGCCCGTGAGCCATGGCCGCTGAGCCTGCGCGTCTGGAGCCTGTGCTCCGCGACGGGAGAGGCCACAGCAGTGAGAGGCCCGCGTACCGCAAAAAAAAAAAAAAAAAAAAAAAAAAAAAAAAAAAAAAAAAAGCACATCAGAAGGCTCATACATTTGTTAGTCACTCTGTACGGTATGGACTCAACTTGGGCTTCCAGACTTGTAATCTGTGATGTGAAGGGACAGGCTTGTTCACTGAAAGACAGCCTCACACATGGAACGCAGTGTGGCGGGTGGCTTCCCAGTGTTTTTAAAGAAAAATACATGGAAAGGGAGTGAGGAGGGAAGGACTTGGCTCTTTTGAAACACTTTGTAGCTCTACACACTTCATTTTCACAAAATGCTGGAAGACAAGAGACTGACAGGAAAGCTTTTGAAATTACAAACATGAAACTCAAGATTGATAGCTTGAATTCTAGATTAGCTTTTGTTCTATATAAGTGTCAAGGTAGGTTTTTCCAGGGGTTAGTTTAGACTGCATTGTGTTTGTAACAGACTGCCTGTCTTTGGTATATGTATTTTCTTGTCTACCACCATTATAAACTGTCTTAAGGGGCAGGGGACACGGGTTCAAGCCCTGGTCTGGGAAGACCCCACATGCCACGGAGCAGCTAAGCCTGTGCGCCACAACTACTGAGCCTGTGCTCTAGAGTCTGTGCTCCGCAACAAGAGAAGCCACGGCAATGAGAAACCCATGCACTGGAAGAGTAACCCCCACTTGCCGCAACTAGAGAAAGCCCGCGCACAGCAACAAAGACCCAATGCAGCCGAAAATAAATAAATAAATTTATTAAAAAAAAACTGTCTTCAGATTTCTTAAAGGAAGAGAGGAACTGAACGTCATAATTACTTTATCAGTTATTTTAACACATACACACCTTAACTCGCTGTGGAAAATCAAGTATTATTCCCCTAATGAGTTCTGATTATGAAAGGAGTTTTAATTTTAAAGGAGTATTGTACGATTTGCATTTATTGTTAAACTTTGAGAAGCAATTTAAGTTTTAAGTTGGAAAACATTTTTAAATTTGGAAAATTTAAAAAAACTTAAAAATTGGAAAACTGTTTTTAGGAAAACAGCGCATATATCTTGGATGATCTTTTCATCTTTCATATAATGTTTGCTTCCTAGCAAGCATCTTGTTTGACTTTTTTGTTTCCTTAAATAGTATGGAATTTGATAAGAATTTAGGTTTTTTCTCATGTTCCTAATGGTGTAATAAGGATGTAAGATGACCCTGTTTAGAACTATTATGTCTTTTTTTTTTTTTTTAACTATTATGTCTTGATAAATAAAGTTGGAACTTTTCTAGAAAGTTAAGTTTACTGATACAAGGAGCCAGGCACCGTGATTGTCTCCAGCTTGGGAATATTGTGTTTGGAAACCCTCGTTTGCCTAGCACGTGTAGCAAGGACAGAACTTGTCCTGGACGTGCAGGCAACGTCGTGTGTGAGAGAGAAGGTTGCTCATGCTGACCAGGTCCTGTCTTTGTGTAGTTTTCCAGAGTTTCCATCTGACCCCTGATATCAGTTCTCAATAGCACGCTGTTTTTGGTTATTTGTAACACTTTCTAAAGGACTTCCACGTGTTGTCTTAGTTTGCTCCTTCGTCTTTTGAGTTATTACAGTCCTTGTTTTACAGGAAGGAGACACAGCCTGACTCGTCAGTTCTCACTATTAACTGCCTGAACGTTAGCCACAGGGCTGCTGTTGGGCTTTTTAAGCAATACTGATGTGTGGACCCATCTCCAGAGGTTCAGCAGGTCCTGGGGAGTGGGGGTGGATGTGAGAGTCTCCATGCTGGCAGTAAGCAGAAAGGCCAGCCGGGGCTGTGCAACCCGCTGAGGGGACTGGGGGTGCGGAGCTGGGGCACGGAGCTGGTGTTTGGCCCTGAGTGAGGGGCTTTTCCACTGCTGCAGGCAGCCCTGCTTCTTGGACCCTTCCTGGAGAAGCAGGTGGTGTCCGGTTTGGGATGCAGCATTACTCACTTTATACTAATCTGTGTGGTTAGGTAAATCGTCAGCAGTTGCAAACTAATGTATGTCTGTAATGACCACAGGTAAGCCGGAACAGGCAGATCTATGTAAGGGAAATAATGCCGTAGTCGTTTATTAGTGCTTAAAACTGTGAAAGAAAACTGTTCCCTTGACCGTGAGACTGTCGAGGAGGAAACGCTCCGACTTTCGCTCTATGAGACTGTTTTGGTGGCGCTTTGGTGTTTGTTTTGCAGGGTGAGTGGTGGACTTGTTCACATCACAGATGTGAGTCTTTGCTGGCTCGGATGCCGTCTTATTTTTTACCTGTTTTTAACAACGTTATATCTGTTCGCTGAGTTATTACTTTCTTAGGCCTCTCCACCTGTATCACCATCAGTGGCAGTTGGCCACTTCACAGAGTAACTTTTCACCGAAAACCCAGTTTGTCTCACTTCCCGGGAATTGTGCACATGGTGCTGAGCAGCTGCGAGCAGGTCGTGCTGGGGCGGGCGCTGAACAGTCAGCTGGGCGTGCTCTCCCACTGCGATTTGGGCCTTCAGTAAAAGCGCCCTGTGTACTTGCAGGGCCTTGCTCACCTCCTGGTGGTTGCCCATGAATATCAGCTTTCTGCTTCGCAGGGCCGGTAAGCACATTGGCCTGAAGCCCGCTGGGTTTCTGTCCCACTCTGCCTCTTGCCAGCTCTACCACCTGGATAAGGGGCATCACCACGATGCAGGCCCTTCATATTTGTTGTAGGATTAAGTGAATTAGCATAAATGAATTAGCATATAGCACTTAGAACAGTGCCTCACGTGTTTTTGGTGCTAAATAGACAGTGGCTGTTACTGGTATGTTTTCTTGTAGTTTGAACGACGTTGGTATGTATTTTTGAAAAACTTTACCCCATAATCCATATTCAGTTATACAGACTTCAGGAAATGGAGAAATGTAAGAAGAAAATAATTATATAATGATGCCATCTAGAGATAACCAATATGAAAATTAGTGTATATTTTTCAGTCTTTCCCCCGCTTTGCACATACGTAAATATGCTTTTAAAATATCCATGACATCATAGTATAAATGTTTTATAATGTGCTTTAGCTTAACGTAGTGGCTGTTCTCTTGTGTTCAATATCTGTCGAGTTATCTTTAATGGCTTCTCCGTAGTTCGTGGTGCTAATCCCCACTTTTGGATGTAGAGGTTGTTTCTGAGTTTTCATTGTGGTAGACAGTGATCTGTGTGATGGCCATTTCTGTACAGAATCCTGCATCTTTGATTATCTCTGAAGGAGAAATTCCCTGGTAGGGCAGTGCATAGGTCAAAGGTAGGGGCTTTTAAACATTTAAAGCACTATTGCCCAATTGTCTCCAGAGACATTTTTATCCTTCTGCCTTGCCCGTAGCAGTGTGTGAGAGCACGCCTTTGCAGTCAGTCCTGTGACTGCCTGTATCAGTTGCTTCTCTTGCCCTCGGGAAAATGGAAGCCCCTTGGGGTAAACATTTTGGCTTTTCTTTCTTCTATCGTCTGCAGTGCCCGCATTTCTGCGTAAATGGTAAACAAAAGCAGATATGACGCAGTCAAGGTTTCCTCCATTGGACTCGCAAAGGAGGATGTGAAAGGAAAGCTGCTAGCCTAGGAAATCAAAGTTGAAAACTGTAGACGTTGGCAGAGCTCCTTCCAGCTTTCTGACAAGTAACCTCTGGCTGTTTCGGGGTCGCTCTGTAAAGGGGGAACTCTGGCTGGAAGCACGGCTTGAGACTGTGTGCAGAGGTGCCGATTTCCCTCTGTGTGAGTGATGAAGTTTTCATTTTCTGTCTTTAAAGTCGGGAGAGAAGGGAAAGGTATTAGGCGGGCTCTCCAGTGTTGTAATCAGCTAGGCTGATGGGCTGATGAGTTAGGGAAAGAACTTATCTTTCTAAAACGTTCGTCTTCTTTGTGTATTTCCGACAGACAGATTCTTTTGTTAAACTTCTTTGTCCTCGTGCTCAATTCTCTTCTAGATTTTTAACAAGGTTATGATTGAGATTTTCTCCAAAAGAATATTTAAAAATACTGTTGGAATAACTAAGCCATGCTCATCTGAAAACTTGAAACTTGTTGATGTAGGCTTCAGGATTAATTGAAACAAAGACAAAGGTATATAGTCCTTTCCCTGGGAATGAGATGCCCCACCCAGGTGTTACCTTCGACCTAGATTCAGGTAAAGTTGTTTGCTACAACTTTGTACTGAAGGTGTGTTTGAGGTCACACAGCAGTCTGTCATCTTAGCTGGTCACCTGTGCTCCTGACTCCATGGTGAGCTGGAAGTGGTAGGTAATGATGTAGTATTTATTGACCGACTCAATTCTTGAAGTCAGTTTATTCATGTTTTTGCCAGAACTTGCCGTTTAAAGAAGTTGAGACACAGTAAGTAATTAAAAAGTCATTTAGGAGATGAATAACTATTCTCTGAATATCTTGTAGGTACTTATAAGCAGAGAATGTCAAATTCTACTCTGATATTATGATTCTATTTAATTTTTCCTGGCAGACAGTGTCTGCGTTCACCCTCTGTGTTCCATTGTAGAGCCTGGCCAGCTGTCCTGTGGGCGAGTGGTTAGTCCCTTCTGCATCCAGGCTGCTTTCCACTGTGGAGAACTAGACTTCCCTTCAGGTCTTCGGGTGTCTCATTGTCTAGATCAGCACCACCCAATAGAAATATAATGTGAGCCACATTTGTTTTTTTAAAACTTCCTGGAAACTACGTTAAAAAAAAGTGAAAAGAAACATGAAGTTATTTTTAATAATACGTTGTCTTTAACCCAGTGTACCTATAATGTTCTTGTTTCAACGTGTAGTTAACATTAAAATATTATTGACGTTACTTTGTCTTTTCACATTAAGTCTTTAAAATCTGGTGTGTGTTTCTCACACTCACAGCACCTCTCACTCTGAATCAGCTACACTGGAAGCGCTCAGCAGCTCACAAGGCAGGCGGCCCCACGTTGGACCGCGCGAGTCTAGGTCACTGGAGAGGCTGGGGGTGGGCAGTCAGCTTGGAATTAAATGGGGTTAGCATTTGTCAGGTACAAAGTAGGTGCCTAGGCGTTTCATATGTGCTGTATCGTCTAATCCTCCCAGATGTCCTGCGGAGGAGGTGGTGCTTTCCCCATTTTGCAGCCGAGGAGGTGGAGACTTGAGGTGGTGAGGAGGTCTCGGGTCACAGCCCAGTGGGTGCGAACCAGCGTTTGCATTCTGCCGGGCACGGTGTGCCCGGGCTGGACTAGGTGAACTGAGGATCGCAGGGCAGTCCTCTTAGCCTGACTCCTAGCGGGGGTTCTCAGGGGAGCTTGGTTGTTGGCAGGGCTGGCCTCGTGGGCATGCCACCGAGTCGTCTCGCGGAGCCCCGTGCTGGGTTTAATGCTCTGCTGTCCCCCTCTGACGAGCTCTGCAGTTTCAGTTTGCGCTGGGCTTCCCCTGGTGGCGGTGCTCTTAGAGGAGCCCGAGAGGTGGCGAGAATGAGTGGCGGCCCCTGAGTGCCCACTGCATCCTGGGCCCTGCCCCGTAGACGCGGGTCAGCTCGCTCAGTCTTCAAGCAGCTCTCTCAGGTTGGATCGTTCTGCCCGCGCTGTGACTAGGAAACCAAGGCGCTGGCTTGGTTTAGGGTGCCTGCCTACGTCCGCAGCTAGTGAAGGTGGAGCAGCCCACCGTCCTGCTCATCAGAGGCCTCCTGAACAGTGACACCCCTTAAGAAGCTTCCCGAAGAGGTTCAGGAACAGAGCAAGGTGGAATTAAGGGTGAAATGGGAAAAGTGGAGGTGGCTCGGATATTTTAAGCTCCTGTCACTTGTCGTATCGATGAGGCTAAAGCCCCAGGCTGGTCCCAGGCAGGCTGGGTGAGCCCAGTGAGCTGTGTCCCTGACCCGGGCTGGAGGAGACGGAGGAGCGAGGCTGAGATGGGACGCGGCAGCTCGGCCCGCGTCCGTCCCCGCCGCGAGGGCACCTCCTCGTCTCGTGCACTGAGGTTCAGTGCAGCTTCCAAGGCAGCCGCCATTCCTCCCGCCTGTCAGTAGTAATGACAGGAAGCAGCACACGGACCTGGGGCTGCTTTTCCAAAGGGTCCTTTTGAGGACTGTTGACCACTGTTGGGTGGTGGAGGGTGGGAGGCAGGAGAACTGTGGAGTGAAAGCGGAGGACGGCTCTCTTGGAGGAATTGGAATCATGTCTCTTCACTTTGTGTCTGACTCTTCGGAGCCTCCAGGAAGGGGCTCGGCTAGAGGCTGGGTGTTGGGCTGGGCACGTGTCCGTGTCCTGCAAAGCCAGGGTTGCAGTCTTCAGTGAAGCTTCTCCCTCCTCATCCAGCCCACTGGCCTGGGAACCTCGAGGGCACTGTGAATACACAAGGGTCCCAGTGCTGGCACGCATAGGCACTCAGGTCAGATCTGTGTTGAATGCCTGAGACCAAGGATGAACAAGATGGACGGGACAGCAGTAAGGTTTAGTCCGTTAACGTTCACTTTATCCATGTGAACGATTGTGCCTCTACCCTTTTAGCTCATGTTGCAGGGTTCTGATGTGTCGTTCAGACGCTCTTCATGGGAATGGACTGTCCCTTGCAGGAAGTATGGTCTCAGCCGTGGCCAGCTGCCGAGGAGGTGCCAGCATACAGGACAGGTGCGTTCAGGACGCTCTGTAGGGCTTTGAAGGTAGACACCCTGCTGGTCTCCGCTCTTGGGTCAGACCTCAGTTTGGATGTCCATGAATTGGGTTTGTATGAGGGCAGATCCCCAGAAGATGTCTGGAAACGTTCGGGGCAGATAAGGACCCGTAGCCCCTTTGGGACTCAGTTTCTTCTTCTGTAAAATGCGACTTTGAAGAGGATAATCTGTAGACCTTGGAATGGGTCTGTGTGATCATCTGGGAGGCAGAAGATGAGACACCGCGACATCTTTACTTCAGTTTATTGTGTTGATAATGGTTAGCTTGTCGCTTTCGAGGGGCATTTATTAGTAAAATTCTAGTTGTTGCGTCTTTCCACAGCTGCTCGTTTTGTCAGAGCTCCCTCTTGGAGCTCCTTCACGCAAGGTGCTCATTTAAGACGGAGGCTACCTGGCTAATGCCCAGCCTGTGCCAAAGATGGTGCTTTAAAATGAGGTCGTGCTTAGCTGAGCAGTAGCTGCAGCATCGAGGCATGCCAGCGGGTCTGTTAGCTTCACCTTGTGACCTGAATTGAGCCTGAAGGCAGCTTCGGATCCTGTGGAGTCCTGTGTCGGTTACTCTGAGTCATTTGGAAGAGTATCTGGAGCAGCTCTTGTGTATCCCAGGGAGTGATATCCGGCTGCCAGTGCGGTTCCGGTTCTGAGGCTAGGAGCCCACCGCCCACTTCACTAAGCCGAGAGGGGAGAATTGATCCCGGAAGTGCTTTCTTTAGTACTGCAGGGTAGCAGATGCATCTCCTGACTTGTTTAAAACAAAAACAAAAAAACTTACATTTTTCTAAGATCGATAAGAGTACTTTCATTCCATTCACTATTGTTTGCATTGTTGCACTAAGTCTCCTATCAACTGGAATGAGAAAGGTGCCTCAGTTTCTGCCAAAGGGAGAACTGCGTTGAGAGTCTAGATCTCTTACAGAAGTTTTGGTTTCAGTGGGTTTATAGCTGCTCTGCGGTAAAATTGATCTCAGTTCTTGCATCTTATTTGTGAGACAGCTGGTGTCGTGTGTTGGTTTTCTGTAGCTGCCTAACAAATGACCCCAAATGTAGTGGCAGAAACACTGCCATTTCCTGCCTCTCAGCTCTGCAGTGAGGCCGGCGGTCCGGTGAGCTCGGCTGGGCTCTGTGCTCGGGGTCTCACAGGCCCTGGACGGGGTGTCAGCTGGGTGGGCTCTTGGTGGGAGCCTCGGGGGGGACATTTGTTTCCATGTGCCGAGGTGGCGCACAGGGCTGCGTTCTTGGTCCCCACCGTGTCCTCTGGCCGCACCGTGGAAGGCCGTGGGAGGGCCTGGAGCAGGGCGGGCAGCTGTGTGTTGGAGAAGCCCACGTGCCGCTCTGCCGTGTGCCCTTGTCCCTCTACACGCTCTTTCTCCTGTTGCAAACTGGTCACGGCCCAGTGGCCTTTGGGAAGCGACTCAGGTAGAGCAGCTGCTGTTGGACGCTGCGTTCTGCCTGCACATGGGGAGAGTCCTGAGCTGGTGCGACCGCCTGTTTCTCTGGCCGTAGGAAATTCTAGTCACTTGGGGTCCTGCCTTTTGACCTCATTCCCCTCTTTTACTTCCTATTTCCCACCTTTTTTAAGTCTAGTAAAACAGACTTCTTTGAATATCTTTTAGCTGTCACTTTTCTATTGACATTTTCATTTTAAAACAAATCAAGAAAATCCCCATTGGTCTCTCAGGAAGGGGACCCCTTTTCCTGACAGGCATTTCCCCGTTGGTCTCGCAGGAAGGCGCAGCCCCTTCCCCCCGTTGCCCTAAAGCAGTTTGTGTCCCTGAGGAGTTCCCTTAAGTCCTGGGAACCAGCGAGCGGAGAGATTCCCAGTGAATAATTACAGAGCAAAACAAATCTCGAGGCCTTTCAGACCATGTTTAGATGTGAAGATCTGCATTTTGTATGTTTTAAAAAATGAACTTCCTAGCCAGAATATGCATTTCTGACCTAATTTGTCCCAAATTTTGGACCCAATTTATTTGGTGTGTAGTGGGTATTTTCCCTGGTAGTTTAGAGAAAGTGCCTGGTCCTTGAGCTGAGAAGGGAAGGGCCTCACTCCCTCCGACCGTTAGTACCTTCCACCATGCTCTGGGGTTAATGACGTGCGTGCACGTGCTCTTCAGGAAGACTAATAGGTAGATCGTGGTGCCCGCTTGGGCTGTAGACTGTGGAGCTTTTAAGGTAGTGATTCCAGCATCCCCTTGGAGAGTATCTGATTTAATTAGTTCGTGTTTAAAGCTGACCTGGCAGGCCCTTTAAATGACGGTTTGGTGACATCAGGAGCGGTCTGGCCGGGAGAGGGAGCCGTGTGTTTTCCCCAGGCTTGCCGAAGGGCCAAGGGGCCTGGCCAGCTGAGGAGACGAGAGGGAAGTCTGCTTTCCTCCGGACTTCTTGTGGCAGAATGAGGCCAGCCTGGCTGTGCCGGGCATTTGAGGGAAGTTGGTGTGGCCGCGATTGAAGTGACGGGGGCCTGTCAGGTCGCTGGTTTGAGTCCTTGTTCCGTGAGACCTTTACAGGAAAACTGTGGATGGTGAGTGGAGTCTTCGCTGTCTACTTAAAAGTGAAGCCAGAGTGGCGAGGGGATGCGAGAGAGAGCCTCATAATCTGCCCCCCACCCCCTTTTTTTTTTTTTTTTTTTTCCGCGGTACGCGGGCCTCTCACTATTGTGGCCTCTCCCGTTGCGGAGCACAGGCTCTGGATGCGCAGGCTCAGCGGCCATGGCTCACAGGCCCAGCCGCTCCGCGGCACGTGGGATCCTCCCGGACCAGGGCACGAACCCGCGTCCCCTGCACCGGCAGGCGGACTCTCAGCCACTGCGCCACCCGGGAAGCCCTGCCCCCCTTTTCTTTATTTTGAGAGGTTTAAAACTAGCAGAAAGGCAGGAAGACTAGTGTAAGTGCCCTGTGCCTTCACTCCATCGTTGTGCAGACATTGCTGCACTGACCATTTAACCGTGTGCACGCATCGTGCCACTGGCCTCTTCGTGCTCTCAGCACGTGCATTTGTACAACGGGGACCTCCTCCTGTGCAACCATGTCCTGCTGGCACAGCCCCGACACTGTACACTGTTCCAGGGATGCTGTCTCAGACGCGGTCCCAGTGGTCTCCAGGTGACCTTTGTGGCTTTTCTTTAAACACAGGCACCAAACAGAGGTCTTGTGTTGCATTCAGTTTGTCGTGTCTCGTTGGTCTCTGTAGTTTCCAGAACGGTTCCTCCACCGTTATCCTTGATGACTTGCACGTTTTTGAAGAATCTGGGATTGTTATCATGTAGGCTGCCCCACAGTCTGGACAGGATCTGATTCAGGTCAAACGTTTTAGGCAGGAATTCTGCACAGGTGCTGTTCTGTGTTCCGGTGGGTCGTATCAGACCTACGATGTTGACGTGCTCTGTGCTGCCGGCGCTGAGTTCCATCACTTGGCTAAGGTGACGTCCACCAGGTCTCTCCGTTGTGAAGGTGCCCTTTCCCTTTGTACTAGCCATGCAGTCTGTGGGGCGGGGCCCCAGAGCCCTTTGCCCGGGGCTCCTTCCTCTCGGGGTTGCCCGATGGGGACTTGTGGCACGAGGCTGCCTCTGGGACCTCAAGCTCTGGTCAGGAAGGGACATTTGAGGGAGGTGTTGGGATCTGAGCTAGAAAGTTGTGTATATTTTGGCATGTGGGAGAGGAGAAAATGTTACCTCTGCTTTCCAGAATCTGAAGACCGGTACTGTTTGTGAACTTAGCTATTCACTTCTGAGCTCCGCATACCTGTGTACAAACTTCCCATACTTTTGTAGATACTGTAGTTTTTACAAATGGAAGGTTTGTGGCAACCATCCGTGGAGCAAGTCTGTTGGTGCTGTTTTTCCGACAGCATTAGCTCACTTCACGCTCACTTCATATCTGTGTCGCATTTGGGTAGTTCTCAACGTATTTCATACTTTTCCATTATTATATTTGTTATGGTGATCTGTGATTAGTGATCTTTGTTACTATTGTAATTGTTCGGGGTTGTCACAAACCACACCCACATAAGACGGCAGAACTTAATAAATGTTGTGTGTGTTCTCACCACCCCACCAACCAGCCGTTCCCTCTCCTCCAGCCTCCCTGTCCCGAGGCACAACAATATTGAAATTAGGCCAGTTCATAACCCTACAGTGGCCTCTTGAGTGTTCAAGTGAAAGGAAGAGTTGCACGTCTCTCACTTTAATTCAAAAGCTAGACATGATTAAGCTTAGGAAGCGGTGTCAAAAGCTGAGATAGGCTAAAAGCTAGGCCTCTTGCACCAAACAGTTAGCCAAGTTGTAAAATGCAAAGGAAAAGTTCTTGAGGGAAATTAAAAGTGCTACTCCAGTGAACACACAAATAAGAAAGCAAAACAGCCTTATTGGTAATATGGAGAAAATTTTAGTGAGCCGGATAGAAGATGAAACCAGCCACAACGTTCCCTTATGCCAAAGCCTAATCTAGAGCAACTCCCTCTCTTTAATTCTATGAAGGCTGAGAGAGGTGAAGCTACGGAAGAAAAGTTTGAAGCTGGCAGAGGTTGTTGCTTCATGAGGTTGAAGGAGAGAAGCCATCACCCTAACATAAAAGTACAAGGTCAAGCAGCAAGTGCTGATATGGAAGCTGCAGCAAGTTATCCAGAAGATCTAGCTAAGATAATCAGTGAAGGCGGCTACACTACACAGCAGATTTTTAATGTAGATGAAACAGCCTTCTATTGGAACAAGATGCTATCTAGGACTCTCATAGCTAGAGAGGAGAAGTCAGTACCTGGCTTCAAAGGTCAGACTGCCTCTTTCATTAGGGGCTAATGCAGCAGGTGACATTAAGTTGAAGCCAGTGCTCATTTACTATTCTGAAAATCCTAGGGCCCTTAAGAATTATGCTAAAGTACTCTGCCTGCGCTCTGTAAATGGGACAACAAAGCCTGGATGGCAGCACGCTTGTGTATAACATGGCTTACTGAATATTTTAAGCCTACTCTTGAGACCTACTGCTCAGAAAGATTCCTTTCAAAATGTTACTGCTCATTGACAATGTACCTGGTCACCCAGGAGCTCTGATGGAGATATACAATGAGATTAATGTTGTTTCCATGTTGCTAACACTATATCCTTTCTGCAGCCCATGGATCAAGGAGGAATTCCAACTTTTAAGTCTTATTATTTAAAGAGTGCATTTTGTAAGGCTACAGCTGCCACGGATGGTGATTCCTCTGATGGATCAGGGCAGAGTCAGTTGAAAACCTTCTGGAAAGGATTTACCGTTCCGGATGCCATTAAGAACATTTGTGATTCATAGGAAATGGTCAAAATACCAACATTAACAGAGTTTGGAAGAAGTTGATTCCAACCCTTATGGATGACTTCAAGGGGTTCAAGACCTCAGTAGAGGAAGGAACTGTAGATGTGGTGGAAACAGCAAGAGAACTAGAACTAGAAGTGGAGCCTGAAGGTGGGACTGAATTGCTGCCACCTTACAATAAAACGTTAACGGACGAGGAGCTGCTTCTTATGGATGAGCAGAGGAAGTGGTTTCCTGAGATGGAATCTGCTCCTGGTGAAGAGGCTGTGAAGGTGGTTGAAATGACACCAAAGGATTTAGAATATGATGTAAACTTAGTTGATACAGCAGCGGCAGGGTGTGTGAGGACTGACTGCGATTTTGAAACAAGTTCCACTGTGAGTAAAATGGTATCAGACAGCACCGCATCCTGCAGAGAAATCGTGAAAGGAAGAGTCCGTCGACGTGGCAGACTCCATTGTTGTCTTATTTTAAGAAATTGCAGCAGCCGCCCCAGCCTTCAGCGACCACGAACCACCCTGAAAAGTCAGCAGCCATCAGTGTCGAGGCCAGACCCTCCACCAGCAAAAGACTATGACTAGCTGAAGGCTCAGATGATGGTTGGCATTTTTTAGCTATAAAGTATTTTAAAATTAAGACATGCACCTTTTTTTCTTAGACATAATGCTGTTGCACACTCAACAGACTGCAGTATAAACATAACTTATTTGCTCTGGGAAACCAAAAAATTCATGGGACTCTATTGTGATATTCGCTTTATCGCAGTGGTCTGGAACCGAACCTGCAATATCTCCAAGGTGTGCCTGTCAAGGCCTTTAAAGCCGCATAGCAGCTTGCTGACTGGCTCCTAAGCACCGAAGCAGCCACAAGGCAGTGTTGCCAGGTAGCTGCAGTGAGCCCCGGTACACAGAGGAGAAATGAGACGTGGGGAGGTGAGGGAATATGCCTGATCTCTAATAGTCACTAAGGGGCAGAGTTGGTACTTGAATCCAGGTTTACAGAGATTCCAGAACTTACACATGTAGAACTAAAGGTCAGCTGGGAGAAGGGGACAGCGGCCCTCCAGTTGGTGGAAGCTCCGTTAAGAGGGAAGACGGTGGGCACCTGGGCATTTGATCTTCTCTAGGGAACCATTGAATGTAGTGTCTATAATTCATGCAATTTGAATTTGTAATGAATGTGTTAATGTAGCTATAAATAATCTGCACCATGCAACTGAAGAGGGACTTTACTTAAGATTTAGGGGGTTTAGTTGCAGAATGTTAATTTTCTACATATCCCTCCATCATTTTGGGTGTAATATGTAACTCAGTTAAAGCCATTCAGTGTAATGAAAGATTTATAACTGGAGAATAAAGAAATTAGAACCCATGGCTCACTAGCAACTTTATTTAAAGCCTGAATAAATTCTATCCTTGTTGCATTTGTTAACCGCTTATCTCTTACTTAGTGGTGAATTTATTAAAAATTCAGATTGCACAACAGCTGTCTGGATTTTGTGTGTGTGTGTACTGGTTGTGATGTAAAATGCATTCTCTATTGAGGATCATGGTCAGGAGTTTGAAGCACATCAGTCAAATGGCGATGTTTGGAGGACCAGGAAGGACCAGGCAGCTCAGGGGATGGGATGTATGTATAGGGAGAGTCTCATGTTGGTCCAGCTTCAGATTTGACACCTCTTTGCCAAGAGAAGACCTGGAAACTTCCCTTCTCGTTTTCCATCATCTTGTTGGAATCTTACTTTAGAACCGGCCCTGGGAGAGGAGAGTTTGAATTCTTATGCGACTGGAGCGTTCCTAGGATGACTGGTACACAGCTCAGATAGGATGAGGTGGTGGATCCTTCAACCAGAGCATTTATTGGGTAGAATGTGTTATAGGAGACTGAAGAGTAAGTTTCTATTTCATTGTGAGTGTAGAACAGGGACGTGTTTTTCCAGGTGCCGTTAGTCTGCACAGGATTTATGAGGACATTCCCTGAGCCTTGTCCTGAGGAGACACAGAGGCACAACATGTGTCTGCCAGACGCATCGTGGAGCGTCGTGTGGCTCATGAAATGAATCTATGTAACTGGGCTACAGGGCAGTGACTGTAAGTCCTGCAGGAGGGACGGTGACATGGGGTTGGGATTTAGAGAGAGAAGGAGACCCTCCAGTTGGCCAGGTTGGGTACCCCTGGGTGGGTGGGGCCTGCCGCTGCTTCCTGCTTCCTCCAGGCTTCTCAAGCTGATTTGTGGAGTTGAACCAACAAAACGTCCTAAAATTGGTGAACTGTCCTAAAGAGAAATTACAGGGGAATTGTGGCGTTCCGGGTCCTAACTGCTTGGGGGTATGTGATAACCTTGAACTTTGATGGGAAAATTTTAGCGTTCTCTTGGAGATCATAATAGGCTTGGAAGGGAGTGCTCAGACTAGATAGACAAGTGCCCAAATGTTTGAGAAAACTTTTTATTAAGAGAAATTGGGCCCAGCACTGGGGACTCAAATATAGCCCTATAAGGTGGAATTAAGACCAGTAAGTGGTGAAGAATTCTGGGGAGACAGCGTGCCAGTGGCCACGTTGTCCTCATATTAGCATTGTGTTTGTGCTGGCAAGCTTTAGTAAACAGTACTTATTTTGAAATCAGTGCACGATGTACACGTGCTGGAAACAGGAAGTTAAATAGAGAAAGGCAGAGAGAGATGTAGCATTTTACTGCATTTAGGTAGAAGTACTGGCGCCTAATTTTCAGAAAAAAACAAAGATGTTCTGAATGAAAATGTTTGGTCACAGCTGAGTTTTTCTTGGCTTTATTTCTGTATGAAATGGTCTGAACACCTCCATCTGGATGGTTTGATCTCGCATCTACCCTGAAGTCTCATGTCAAGCACCATCTACGATTCTCACTTTTCTGGTCACTCAAGCTTCCTTTGAACGTCTCGTGTGTGTGGTGAAAGTTAAACTTGCGTAGCGTTGAATAGTTTGTGACGTACTCGTACTTTCTCATTTTCTCACTGTAATAGCTCATTCTTTCAAAGCCCTTTCGTTTTTACCCGTGAAATCCTCTTGTAAGCCGGCTCCTCCTGTCTGTCCTGCTCTGGCTTCCTTTAGATCCGCATGAAAGGACAGGACTTGGCACCCGTGCCCTGAGTCCTCACAGCCCCTCTGTGTCCCACATTTTACTAACTGCACTGTTCGGTGATTCTTAATTTTTCAGTAGCTCCCTTTATAAATAATGAGCCAGAAGCCTGTATCTCTTGGTTTATCGTCTTAGACTTTACTCCTGTCTGAAAGCTGAGGAACTCAGTGTGACTCTGCGGGCCCCTGTAGGCAGGGCCGAGGGAGGGCACTTTGTTAAGGCCTTGGTAGGGTGGGCCGTGTTTCCTGCGGGCTTTGGTGGGGGGTTGGTTACTGTCGACAAGTTTCCTGTCTGCCGGGCTGCTCCTGTCCTGGTGCTCTGGCCGGAGAGGGCAGGCTTCTCCCGGCACTTTGTTAGTCTGCACCCTTTGGTGTGTCTGGATTGCAGGCTTCTCCAGCACCCAGTCTGGGGGAGCACAAAGAAGATGCAGAGGACCCACTGCCATGTTGTTTCTCAGGTCTTGAAGCCCGTGGGCAGTTGGCCTGTCATGTCCAGCACTGTCTTGTCCTACGTTTGTTCTACATGGACGCCCAGGGCTTTTTGCTGCACTGAGGCGGAGGAATAGGAGAGTGTGTCTGCCGCATCTTGTTCGGAGCCGGAACTCACCTGTCCTCCTCTTTACTATTCTGTCAAACGTGGCCCTGGTTCCTCTTCCTGTTTGTGAATACGGGCCCAGTAGCTGATGGGAGTGTAAAGCCACGTAGGCGGTGGGATGCCTTCACCGTAGGGGCGTGGCTGGGAGCAGGCAGGGGAACTGTGGGTGATGCCCATGAGCAGGGTGGAGGGGTGGACTGTCCCTGCATCCCATTTCCTTGCCCCCCTCCAGCTCTGGGACAGTTCAGGCTTTATTGTGGTTAGAGCTCCTAGGGTATTTCATTTTTGTTTCCTCCTATCAGTGCCTGTTACGTGGGTCTAGCAGCACCTCAAGTGTGTCACTGACGTTGGGAAGCCAGTGCAGGCAGTGGTCTCTCCTCGGTGGGGTCTGGAAGCTTGGCCTCTCCTAGAGGAAGGGGCTGTTGTGCTGCGGTTTACTGGGTGCTGTTATCCTGCCGTCCGCACTGTTCCCCCAGGCTCCTCACAGGTGCTGTTTAGAGCGCTTCTTGATCATGCAAAGCCCGTCTATTTCCTGTCCTCAAGGATTCCCTAAGCCTCACTGCGACTGCTCATGGCCTCTCCGCTACCCCCTTTAGCACTGCAGTGGAGTCTTTATTACTGTTTTTTTTTTTAATACTTAATCATACCAACTCGTCTCACGTTAAGTTCCTGCCCTCCAACCTCAAGTGCTGTTGGGCATTCATACTACATCAGACCACACTCCTTAACACACTCACTTTCCACTCACCCAGATACTTTTTTTTAAAAAAAATAAAGTATGTTTGGTTATATACTAGATATATTTTTAAAATTTTTCTTTTTATTTATTTATTTATTTGGTTGCGTCGGGTCTTAGTTGTGGCACTCAGGATCTTCATTGCAGCATGCGGGATCTCCTGGTGCAGCATGCAGGCATGCGGGCTTCTCTCCAGTTGTGGCTCGCGGGCTCCAGAATGTGTGGGCTTTGTGGCTCGCGGGCTTAGGCCCCATGGCACGTGGGATCTTAGCTCCCCGACCAGGGATTGAACCCATGTCCCTGGCATTGGAATGCAGATTCTTAACCACTGGACCACCAGAGAAGTCCCGTTTATTACTATTTTTTTTAAAGCCTGCCTTTTCTGTTATTTCAGTGGAACCTTGGGAGGGATGGAAGGTTATGTATGTGTGCAGTTTACTGTCTTGAAATGTTTCTCAAAGTTTGGGTTTTATAACTACTTGTTTTGAGTATTAAAGTTAATGCAAGGTACTCATTGCCCTTTTGGCTCTCTGTGTTAGCACCTAAACTAATTGTCAGCCTAAGTAGTTGTTGTGACCTGCCCAGACCCTCTCTGTCTGGCGACCGTGTGGCTGTCCTCTGCAGGCTTGCCTCACTGTCCCTAGGAGTCAGACTAGGAGCCCACGGTGGGCTGAACGGGTGCTGCGCCTGTGCCAGCTGGCTCTGGGACCTGTGGGCCCATGGGTGCTGCCCCACTGACCCATGTGTGTGGCAGGGGGAGCAGCAGTGACTGATCAGGTTCAATTCTTTGCTCTCCTGTGGAACCTGTCATACCGTGTTTTGGAGCCTCATTTTTCCCCTTTAGAAAATAAGACTGACATGAAATCTGCAGCATAGCACCCCGGGGATGCTTCAGTGGATGCTTCATCCTCTTCTTCCTCACCTGCTGATGTCTGTCTGGGATGATTGCTCCTTTACGGTGGACAGAGACGTAGCAGCCCTTTCATTGCATCAGTCATCTTGCCTCGCTTCTCAGGACTTTGTTCTCCCTTCCGCCCCAGCCCTTCCTGGAAACTACCTAAAATATTTGGTATCTCTTTTCTTGTATAAGTGGTCCCTGTCCTAGTGTTTTGGCATTGATACAGTGGAATCCACAAAATTGAATATGATTCAATTGTCATTTTAAACTAAAAGAAATGGGGGGCACATTGGGTGAAAGTGCTGTGTACTGATAGAATCCGTCATCAAACTTTAATTTTATCCCTAGGGCGTAGGAGTAGGTGGAATTAAGTACAAAATCTACAGAAGCCAAGGAGGCGAGAATTCCCTGCTGGATCCCTGTTTTCCACATGTCTATCCCCAACAATGTGGACCATTTGCATTAAACCTAAATAGCACAACTTACTTAAGATTCGTCTTTACTCATCTTGTTCTAAAATCACAGATTCCATCTGACAATGTGATAGGACAAGATTATATTTTTAAACTTCGAGAACCACACTCCAGAACTGTGCCCAAAGTAACAATTTCTTGTGTCAGAAATAGCTTCCTCATGAACTCTTCTGAGGAGCTGACCTGGCTGCTTGCATTTGGAATGTTAAGGCTGCATGAGCTGAGAAAGTGCTTGGTTGGTCTGCCTTGCGTTGATGAGGGGGTCTCTCCATTAGTACTGGGGTGGGGGACGGAAGACTTCTCCACAGTGCCTGGTATTTTGTCCTTGGGTACACCCAGGGGTGTCATCAGCTGGTGGTGACATCATTAAGGGATGAGTCACCTACTTCTGCGTTTGTATCAGTGTGGCCGGCTGGGTCAGAGTCTGCTGTGCTCGTGATGTCTGGGTTCTGTGAAGGCCAGGTCGCTGTGATTGCCGATGAGACTCTGGGGCGGTGGTGGTAACAGCTCATTACTGCTGTGTCGTCCTTTACTGGATCCGTCGGTCCGTGCCGGTGCTGCACAGGGCTGCCTTACCGGCCTGCCCCAAGTCGCACGTGTGTGCAGGTCGCCAGGAGGCTGCTGCACGTGATCGCCTGGGCCTTGCGCAGCTCGCCTTGCCGCTCTGCCTCTGGCCGTGTGGCTGTGACTCAGGCAGGGCCAGCCAGGTGCAGCGGCGGTGGTGGACTGGTTGGCTGTGGCCTGGAGCTGCTGGCAGCCGTGTTGCCTCAGGAGCCAGGACGCTCCTGGAGCTGCAGCCCACGCAGAGGCGAGCCGAGTCAGGAGGCTTCCGACTTCAGTGCTTGTGGCCCTTGCCGTTCTTGACTTGTTGCTTATGAGGACCAGTCATTTCTTCTGTTGTTCAGGCCAGTTTGAGTTGGGTGTCACTTGCTTACAGTTGGAAGGTCCCTGACTAACAAGATCTTTGTTACGTGGAGTATAACACACCCTATTTTGTGAAGTGAGGTTGGCTTTTCTGCTCTATCGTGTGGAAGGTAGTGCTGATTTCCAGTGCCGCCTGTGCATCTGGACTCCAGGGTGAAGCAGCTAACTGATGCTGGGGTTAGGGGAGCCTTTCAGACGGAAGTGTTCGTCATCGTCCCATTACCCTGCTGGGGCGGGGGTCTGCCCCACTTTGTCAGGAATGCCAGCGCTCTGCCGAGTGGCTGTGACATCCGATGGGCCCAGGTAGAAGGGTGGCAGCTGGACTTGGGGAGAAGAGTGTGGCGCAGGAAGCAGGACTCCCGTAGGGGTGGGCAGGCGGCTGGTTTCCCAGCAGGGCCACCCCTCCCTCCTGAAGGTGGGGCGTGGCCCCTACCCCCGAGTGGAGCAGTCTGGAGCACTGGCCACGCCATTCCTGCGATGCAGGCCCCGGGGCTTCCTTCCCTCTCCTGCTGTCGCTGCCCATCACTGGCTCTAGGGCCTTGTCCGTGCCGAGAGGACACAGCCATGCGGTGAGCCGTCGTTCCAGAGCCTCAGCCCCGGGAGCTGTCAGGCTGGCCGTGGACACCTGGGGCCTCCCCGTGGGAGACTGAGCCACGTCCCCGCCAGGTGGCTCTGGACTCCTCTGACACGCAGACCACCTGTGCTTAGGCCTCTGAGTTTTAGGGTGACTTGCTATATGGACGGGATGACCTGGAGGTTACAGGTGGCGCTGTGCTCTGGTCTCCTTCCATCTCCTGAGCCCACCTTCCTTCCTGGCTCTCACGGCACCTGCTCAAGGTTGCTGATAAACGGGGAGGGGAGAGGAAGTCTTCTGAGCGAGAATGAGCTCTTTCAGGGCGAGCACGGAGGCATTTGTGTCTTTTCTTGGAGATTTCTGTAAAGCAGCAGCCTTTAGCAGTTACGTGATGACCGTCTTTAGAATTTGGGAGGAAGGGAAGAACTTTGTTTGCTATGGAGTGATAGGTACTTTTTGGGGAGCAGTCTTATTTTGAATAACGGGGAATTCTGTGACTCGGCCTAAGAGGTTTTAACTTGTACCATTTAGTGTTAAAATGGTCCAACTTTACATGAGCTGACTGCTTCACTTTAATACCGTTTCGTTCCTGCTTGTCGTTTGGAGATGTACTCTCCCCTTCAAGAGCCAGTTCAGTTAGGGAGAATGTGGGATGTGGATGTATCGCCAGCTCTTGCCAGGGGGTGCTGTGTTAGCCAGCAGCCCCCTCGTCTCCGCGGCTGACAACACTGAAGGTGTATCCTGCCC
This sequence comes from Grampus griseus, assembly GCF_964374135.1. Taxonomy (NCBI): domain Eukaryota; kingdom Metazoa; phylum Chordata; class Mammalia; order Artiodactyla; family Delphinidae; genus Grampus; species Grampus griseus. The sequence continues at coordinate 2,283,421 of NC_139012.1, read as the reverse complement.
GTCTTGTTGGCTGCAGAGACGGGGTTGCTCTGCTCCGAGTGTCCTCTTTATTCTCGGGTCCAGGCTGGTGGGGCAGCTCCAGTGTGGGCCTTGCCATGCTCACTTAAAGGAAAAGACCGGGGAGGCTGGCTGAAACGCCTGAAGGCTCCTAAAGCTTCGCTTGGGGCCTGGCACGCATTGTCCTGCTCAGAGCGGGTACGTGTGCTCACAGCTCGTTGGCCGGAACCCATGGGAAGGCGTGGCAGTGGGTGGGGACGCACACCCCTCTTTAGGGGTGACCTGGAGTTAGACAGAGGAAGTTGGGGGACTTCCCTGGTGGCGCAGTGGTTAAGAATCCGCCTGCCAACGCAGGGGACACGGGTTCGAACCCTGGCCCAGGAAGATCCCACATGCCACGGAGCAACTAAGCCCGTGTGCCACAACTACTGAGCCTGCGCTCTAGAGCCCGAGAGCCACAACTACTGAAGCCCGCGTGCCTAGAGCCCGTGCTCTGCAACAAGAGAAGCCACCGCAATGAGAAGCCTGCGTACCGCAACAAACAGTAGCCCCTGCTCACCACAGCTAGAGAAAGCCCGCACGCAGTAACGAAGACCCAATGCAGCCACAAATAGATAAATAAATAAATTTTAAAAGAATAAAAAAAGGAAGTTGGAAAATAGTGGGATGAACGTGAACTTTCTGGATTGACGCATCAGTTCTTATCTCGTGCCTTGGAAACCTCTTTATTTTACAACATTATTGGTGACGCTTCCCTGAAAACCACGGCGGCTCTTTCTGCCAAAGCACAGTCATCCTCTTTGTGGCTAGAGGTTTGCACGTTTGAGAGCTCCGGCCCATGCATGTGGGTCACCCTGATGGCCTCGCCCTGCCAGGTTGGTGCTGGTGACGGTCGACATATGTGCAGCCTCATCTTCCTTAGGTGCAGATGAGTCCTCCTTATTTCAGGTGTTAGTTCTGGAACTAAACCTGAACATCTGGAAATGTGATATTAAGTAGAAATAAGGAATATGTCAAAATAGGATAATTTAGAGGGCTGGCAGAAGTGAAGGCTGGGAGGTTGAGCTTGGGCCAGGTGCTTGAAGTTCAGGCTCAGCCCTTTTGGTGGTGTGGCACTGCCAGTGTTTTCTGAGGGTCAGTGGTCAGAGCGTTGGGTGCTCGAGGACCTGGACCTCTGCTGGACAGACGCGGAGCGATGCCGGTGGTGGAGCTGCTGCCGCCTCTGGTGTGCACAGAGCTCTGCGGCGAGCCTTGGCGTTGCGGCGAGTGACGTGGCCACCCACCCAAGCGCGAGCTGGGGCGCTGCTGGGGGCCCGTGGAGGGCAGCGCCTGCCGCTGTGCGGAGCCGTGTGGTCTGTTCTCTGCACAGGCTCTCGAGTGTTCTTCTCCGTTCCTGAGCACCCCACCTTGAGGAAGGTTTCTTTGTTTTGTTTTGTAGTTGTTTGTATTACAGAAAAAGAGAATTTTCCTTGGTTGAACGTAGTTATCAATGGGTCAGTTTTTTCAGGAGACCTTGAGGTTTGGTGTACAAGATTGAGTATCTGTAATTTCACTCATTTTTGAACTTGGGGGTCATTGGCACGGTGCTGCCTCCCGCCGTTGGCGTCCTCATCCTCAGGCCTTTGTCTGTTCCTTGTTCCGTCTCAAGGATGCGAAGCCGAGGCCCAGAGGGCTTCAGTACACGGAGTAGGGCCGTGACCACGGGGGGCAGCCTTCAGGCTCGGAAGGACTGTGCACCTCCTTCCCAGCTCGTCCCAACCTCGCTCCCCTTTGTGGGTGACGACAGGCACGTCTCAGAAAGTATTTTTATGCCCCCTTAAGTACTCTGGGCCCCTTCTAGCCTGGTTTCCACGTGGTGTGCTGTTTGTCGTATTGCATTACGTAGTAGTGTTTCTTTTGAAAGTAAGATATTAAAGTGAACTATAACTAATACATTTAATATTATGAGCTTCTTTGGTAGAAAACTGGTAGGATAAGTTTGAGACTATTGGATTAGTCTACTGTACCTTTAATTCACTTAAATATAAAAGTGAGGGTGCGTTTTTGGAAATACACGTCCCCAGTTGGGTAGATTCCAAGATCTTTGGGGTATGTGTTCCCTCTTCTCTGTGCTTATAAGGGATGGTCATGGGTGCGAGGGAGTGAGCCTGCCTGGGGAGAGGGTTCCTGACACCTTCCCTCTCTCTCCAGGGAGGTGCTTCTCACTGTTGGCTGCGTGGAATCACCTGACGAGTGTTAACATTCGGATTCGGGGTCCCTTTCTTGGAGATTCTAATTTGTTGATAATTAGTCTGGGATGTGGCTTGAGTGTCTTGGTTTTCTAAGGTCCTGGGAGATCCTAACGTGCGGCCCCTCCTGAGAACCCCCTGAGGAAAGGCATGGGAGCGTAGACCTGAGAGGCGTGGAGGGTGGGTGTGTGTGCCCTCAGCCCGCACGGCAGGTCCACGGGAGGGGCAGGCTTATCTCCTAAGCATGAGCGCCCCGGGGTCACTGTGTGCCCTGTTAATGAGACCTTCCTCTATTCCCACAGTACAGACTTTCTCTGTACCCTAAGATTTTTCAGTCTTCGCTTTTTGTTGAATAGATTTCTATTTCAGGAGGTAGTCAGTTTTCTTTCTCTAGAGAAGCACCTTAGTCAAAACATTTTATTGACTCAGAATGTGCATTTTTTTCCCTCTCGGTGGCAAGCGTTTGTCTCATCTCATTGTGTAGCTTCCTGTTAAGAAATGTGGTGTGTGTGTGAATTCACTTAAGTTCTGATGTCACTTTGGAGCCCATTGGTGGGCCGTTTCAGCCAACCAGACGCTTCCTGGTATCCAAGTAAGAAAGATATATAGCTCTGGAATAACAGGAAATTTCAGTTTTCAACATCCTGTTTTTCTGGGTTTTGTGACTCTCTGCCTCACCACGATGAAGGTTAGTGGATGTTTTCATGTATATTTCTTTTTTTGCAGAATACCACGATTTGAATTTTCCAAGCTCTAGAATTAGAACTTGAGAGCTGAGATCACCTGCTCCCACCTTTTATGAGAGAAGGCACTTTTATGTCCTGCGCAGAAGGAAGCTGAGGCCTGTTGAGGGTCCTACTTTGATAAAAAATGCAACCAGCCCATTACAAAATGTAGCTGGATGTATCAGCCTAGATCATGCTCTCATCTGACTTGGAAATTTCTTTTTAAATAATAGATATCAGAACAAATGAGTTAAAGTCTGTGCTATTAGGTGATTCTAAAGACTGTTCTAAGGGGATACTCCTTTTTACAGGCAGGATCTGGCAGCATGAATTGCTTTATTTTTTGCTCCATCAGATGAGAAATGCGTGAGTGACATTCACAGAGGGCTTTGGGTGTCTGTGTTTACGGCTCCCTTCCCGGCTCTGTGTCTGCAGCTCCTCTCTTGACTTGGATTTGATGGCCTCCTTCCTGGAGGTGGTTTTTCAGCTTCTGGATTTGTCTCTCTCTCGTTCATGTTTAAATAAACATACCTCATGATGATTTCTACTCATCTCAGAAATTAAGACTGAAGACTTGTGGAAGATAGCAGTGGTTATTTAGATTTGGAATGGCTCTTCTCAGCTGCTCTTTATGTGTCTGTCCCACGGTGGCATTCAGTGCCACGGGCCGGGTTGGTGCCTTGTTACCCATTCAGCGAACATGTGTGTTTTTACTGTGGGCTGGCCATTTTCTGGCTGTTGGGTGTTGTGAGGTCTGCTTGTGTAGATTTCACGGTCTAGGGCAGCGCGCACACTTAGACCGAAAGGTTGTGGTGATGAGTGTGCCGGGAGCCTGGCTGGGCCCTGCTGAGCCTGGTCGGGGGGTGAGGCTGGCGGGAGCCGGATGAGTGAGAGTTAGCTGTGCAGGGGGAGGGAGAAGCAGGAAGGGGGGAAGCCGGGGCTCCTGGCAGGGTGTGGGATAGAGCAGCCGCCGAGTCGGGGGAGGGGTGACAGGCGGCCTGCAGAGGAAGTCCCTCCTGGGATGACTGGTCACCATAGTTCATTTTTGCCCCAGTGAGAGAACCTTTGAAGAATGTTAACACAGTTTTCATTTGGGCATCTAAACACATCTTTCTGTTAACTGCATCTCAAAGAATTTTTTTCATAATTTTTCTGGCACGGAGTTGTGGATGATTTGACTATTAAATTTTTGGGGGGAGGGAAGGAGTTATTCAGTGATCAGAAGGTGTATGTGGTCTTCAGACAGTGTTTGGGGATGAGACGTGTTTGCTTTAGCGCGTGTGTTTGCGCACACATCGTGGATCAGCCGTGCTGTGTCTAGGCAGCCTGATGCGCAGCATCTTTCAGCTCCTGGGTGTTGGAGGGTGGGCGGGGAGGGGACTAGCTTGGGCGCGTCCCCGGTCTCTAGGCGGCTGAGATTGCAGCGATGCAGACTAGACGGTCCTGGTCTGGCCTCGTGCTCTGCCCCGAGGGTGGCGGTGTCCCCGCTCCCCCTCTTCTGGAATCGGCCTCTCCTGCCTTCCCTTCCTTCCCTCTCGTATCCTCTCTGATGTCGGCGTTTCCCTTTTGCTGCTGTTGGTTTTGGCATCGGCTGTGGCCAGGAGAGGAAGTCTGTAGTAGGCCTGCCCTGAGGCCTGAGCCTCAGTCTAAGGAGAGGAGCCTTCACGGAGTGCCAGCAGTGCCCCAGGTTATGAAGGAGGGTGAGGCAGGGTGGGGACGTGGTGGTTAGGAAGCCGGACTCGGGCCCAGAGCGGCCCCAGTAAGGGAATCTGGCCTGGCCTCCTGTTCCGACCGGAAGCCGAGCTCCCAGGTGTGCCACCTCCTGGGGTCTCGCCTGCGAAGCCTACTGTCTTCCTATTACTGCGCAGAACTGCCCGACACTGGACTCTGCTAATTCTGCTTGTTCACTTTTCCCTTTCAGACATTTGATGCAAACGATTTGTATCAGGGGCAGAATTTCAACAAGGTCCTCAGCTCCTTAGTGACTCTAAATAAAGTAACAGCAGGTAAGTCTCTTTTTTACTGAATTTGAGGGGAGGGGAAGAAAGAGGGGCAAAAACCTTGTTGCTTCTGTGTTAGTGAGGCAGAGTGAACATTATTGAATTTAAAAAAGGATTGCATTAAAATTCTGGTTGTCACCTTTGCTGCGAGCAGAGTCTTCCTCTTTAGGTCCTGGTAGATATCAGTGCTTTCCTTCCTGTGAGCAGAGAGGAAAGTACAGCAGAGGGGGAGTGCCTTGTTCACAGGGGCAACGCATGGGCTGTCCTGGAGCGTGAAGCACCTTGCTCTGGAGTTCATGCTGATTAAAGCTCAGATCTCGTGAGCAGATCTAGTGCCTGTTTTTGAGGTGCAGCCAGTGAGCTGGTCTCTACAGTAAACACCTACCTGGGCCAGGTTTCCTGAGGGTGACGAGGGCACCTGGGCTCTGTGGGCTGCGGGTTCGAGCCCCAGTTGCACCTCTAGGGAGAGGTGGGCTCCCCGACCGCGGAGAGGACAGCGGGTCTGTATGTGCTCCTGTGGGGCTAGCTCGGGCCTGGAGGCTGCCTGAGGCACCAGAAGGGCTTAGAGGCTCTTTTGTTTTAAAGTCATGTTTGTTTTCTACTTACCTTTACGGACTGTAGTTTCAGATCCCTGGGAGGGGCAGTTAGCCCTTGATACTGTCTCTTTTGATCAGAAAAAGTAAGTTTCTCTTGTCAGGGTCTCCTCTCATTTCGCCCCTACCCTTCCTCACTGTGTGGGGACGGGATGGGGTTGGAACGCTCGGGGCTGCAGGAACCGCTTCCGGGGCCCCTCACGCCACTCGTTTGCTGGGAGGGCTGTCTGGGCGCTGCCCCGCTGTCTGCGCTTGCGGACGTGCGCCCAGAGCAGCCTGTGCTGCCCGCCGTCCCGGGCAGGGCTTCCCTTTTCATAGCTTGACTTCGGGCTTGAAGTTGAGAATGTCTTGGGCTGTTGAGATGACAGCACCTGAGGACACGCTAAATTAGGACCCAGGTGAGCGAGTGTAGGAAAGCGTGAGGGTCCAAGTCCAGGAGGAGAACGAGAGGGGGCGGAGAAGTGGGGGCATCAAGGCGGACATAAGGACATGCAGCCATCGCACCCTCCAGACAGGGGGCTTGTGGCGTTTTGTCAAGCTCGTGCTGCCTCTTCGATCCCTCCGGGGAGAAGCGATAGACCTAACGTGAGCAGACAGATAGTAAAGGAGCCGGCCTGCCGCGGTCGGAGCGTTGGCAGTCGATGAGTGGGCTTCACAGGGGAGGAGTGCGTGCAGGCGGCGGGTGCAGCGCGGGCGCCTCCCCGGCCCCGGTCCGCCTGCAGCACTTTGCCGGCGTCTGGGCCGCAGTTTGACACTCACTGCCCTCCGCTGGGCTCGCTCTCTGGCAGCTGGGGCGAGAGCGGCTTTGGTAGACACAGTCCCCACGTGTGAGGCCGTGGGTGGGAGACGGCAGGTTTGCTCTCGCTCTGGGTGTGTAAGTTCCGGTGGGTCGGAAGGAGAGGGGGAGCGACGAGGGCGGCTTTGCTCCGTCCACCGGGCCGCGAGACCCTCGGTGATCGAGGCGGAGCCCCGCAGGCCATGGGAAGCATGGACACAGGCCGGGAGCTGTATCATCCGGGCATGTGTTACCATCGTTCCCACCCCCATCTGATGCAGAAGTGTTTCTCGTGTGTTCTTGACATCATTGGATATACCCTGGACGCAGAGCATCTAGCGCTGTTCTTTACGAAGACCTGTTTGGAAGTTCTGAAATAAACCTGGTACTTCTCTCTTCAGCTTTTAAACAAGAGGACTGAGCCTTCTCAGGTGAAGAGAACTTTCTGCTTCTGTGTTTGTTGGCTGCTGCTCTTCATTTGTTTCTGAAGTCAGCGTGAAGGAGGTGACGGTGCCTTTTCAGCCGTCGGCTGTAGGGGCTGACGCAAGTGTAAGACAGGTGCACCTGCTGACTCCAGGGTCGTTGTTGGGGAAGCCCGTCACTGTCTTTCCTCTGCTTCCGGCACTTCAGGGAGACCCTTCGTGTTCTCCAGGCTTGTGGAGGAATACTTGCCTTTTACTTGGACAGAGGAGAGATTGGAGGTGGGGAAGGAAGGGATCCTAAACACTCCCTGGGTACGACAGGCGGCCACTGGGGCAGCTTCTTCACGCCTGTCCTCTGGGCGCTGTTTGTGCTCGCAGTTGCCAGGCCTCTGCCACACGGCGGGAGCAAACACTGGCCCTTACTGCCAGCACTGAGCAGGGCCTGAGAATTGGAGGGGCTTCCACACCGAGACGTCAAGGTGGTTTTAGGACAGGGGTTCCGGACGCCAGGTCCGTGGAGCCCGGCAGGCAGCATGGAGGAGCGAGGGGGGCAGAGGGCAGCGGTTGCTCTGCCCGCGTGGGCCCTGCTCAGCTCTGGGTCAGTCAGGGAGCGCAGAGCCAGAGGCGCCAGAGCCCCGGTGCTTCAAGAACAGCTGGGAATGCCGGTTTCCCTGGGGAGTCCCCAGACTTCCAGTTGTTGGTACCTAATTCAGAATGTCATAAGACGCTGTGTAAGCCAATCCAAAGGGATCTGCCAGAGAAAGAGGACCTGGAGACCCCCAGTTTCAGGACATTTTTATAGAAGGCCCCCCACATAGCTGTAGGAAATTGCTAGGCGCGTGCATGTCAAAACAGTGATTTCCCTAGAAAACTCTCTCGTGGCCTCATTTTAAAAAAATCACATCGCTTCTGCAAAGTGGGCTGCTGACATTTACGTGCTGGTGGCCTGAGTGGGGTGTGTGATCTTGCAGCGACTCCAGAGAGAGATCTGAGCCTTTAGTGCTGTGTGGTCTCTCGTCCTTTCACAGCCTTGTGAGGTGAGTGAAGTGTGCCTGCCGTCGTGCCGAGGGCATCATCCTCAGAAGGGCCTTTCTGGACGGAAAGCGCCAGGGGGTTCCGTTTGTTTCAAGTAAGAGAGTCTTTTCCGTCTCTGGCACGATCAGGCTTGCGGCTCGCCCACTGCGCGAAGAGCGATCCTGGAGGAGTGGGCGTGCGGTGGGAACGCGGGGGGAGTCTGTCTGCTCAGGAGTCGAGTGTGAGAGGCTTCTTGTTTCCAGGTGAGGGGAAAGTACTGAAAACAGTTACGAAACATGTTGTAAACTCAGAACTTAGCTAGAGAAGGACTGCTAAATAGTTCTGTTCACCTTCCCGGGAAGGTGCCTGGGGCGCGTGCGGTCGTTCGGTCCCGTGGCGGGGACTCTGCTCCTGGTCTCCTGCGCGGGTGGCCCCCTGACCCTCGGAGCCCGGTGCGGGGTGTGGGCGCAGTGTCAGGGGACTCAGCTCGCTCTCTCCCCTGTGACGACCTTGCAGACATCGGCCTGGGAAGTGACTCCGTGTGTGCCCGGCCCTCCTCTCACCGGATCAAGTCTTTTGACTCCCTGGGACCCCAGCCTTCGCACGGTCGGACTTCAAAATTGTTCCAGGGCCAGTATCGGAGTTTGGTAAGTGTGAGAGTTGGTCCCTGAGAATGGGAGTGTGTTGGGGAGCCGGGCGTGTGCAGCGTGTCTGGAAGGACACACGGGCCTCCGGGGAGTTGCTCAGCCAGAGGGTGGTTTGCCTTTGCTGCCGTTGCTCCTATTCTCGGGTCTGACGTTTGCCCATCACCAGATTATCCGCGTGTCATGCTTCATGACGGCTTCTAAGAAATCTGTGTATTTGGGGCGCTCTATTTTAAGATATAGACCTGTTTATCTGGAGGGATGTGACCTTTAAAATGTTTTCCTGGTCACTTGCATCATATTTTCTTATCTACTCTGCACAAAGGTACGGAAGTTTGGGAATAAGAAATCCATACCTAGTACTTAGATGATGAAGCAATGGCTGGAAGCCGAAGAACCTCGAGGGTTTTTTTCTCTATGAAAGCGTGACAGCGCCCTACTGAGTCAGGACGCAGCTTGTGAAGGAGGGACTCTCTTATAACGGTGCTGGTGAGGTGGGGAAGCCACCTGAGATGAACAGTCCTCCTGGAAAGTGAGGAAAACCCATTTGTAAATCGTCAGGAGACAGGCTGCGAGCACAGGCTTGGAAATGAGGACCTGAGAAGGTGAAGTACAGGGCCGAGCGGAGACCGTGGGGAGGGGCCGCCCCATCCGCCAGCCAGGGCGCGTGTCCACCTGCCGAACAGCCGAGCCCGCTCTGGACCGGATGGTGGCCTGGTCCTCAGCTCGATCAGCCGGTGCTGTGACTTCGCTTCATGCGACACTTTAGTAAATTATTGTATGTTAGAGAATCAGGGAGCTCGTCCTGTGAGTCTGAAGAGAACCGACCCCCCTGGAGTCTTCAGAGACCACCGCTCTCTACTTTACCACAAGAGAGTGTTGCCCAGTAAGCTGGTGTGATCCTCGGAAACGGAAGTTAACCTCGTTGGAGCTGTGTGTTGTAGAGAGAAGTTAATTTGAGTTTGGTCACGAAGCAGCGGTAAAAACGGAGAGCTGTAGAAGGGATATAATTTTTATGTGTTTTTGAACTTTTTGAACTCGAACTAACTCTCCATGCTGTGTGTCTGTGACTGTTCTTCCTCTCTGAGAAGTCCCATTGCCCTGTTTCAGGCCTTGTGAACAACACAACACACCTGAGCGTTTTTTCTCTGTGCCAGCTCTGGCTGGTTCCGTGTCTCACCTGGACTGACTCATGTGACCCTCATGGCCACCCCGTGAGGCTGGACGGACTTAGAGGGTCCCATTGCAAGCTCTGTGGTCCAAAGCAAGGGAAGATGCCCAGACCACTTGAAAAATAGTTTCAGTTAGCTCTGAAATGTGCAAGGAAAATGCAAGAAAAATCAGGCTTTGGATAAAGAAACCTTTCTGTCTGACCCATTCGCTTGTGGCAGTTGTCGGGTTTTTTGTTTGTTTTGTTTTTGAGTAAATGAGGACTGGATTGCAAAGGAATAATTTTAGTAAGATAAAGTTAAATGTTCTGTTGTGATGAATGTTGCTGAGATCACGGTAGGTATAGCATTGGTGTTTCATTAGCAAGAGAAAGTTCGAGTTACATCAGAACTAAAAAGCCCCAGCCACCTTGCCTGTGCCGTGGACCCGGTGAGCCACTCACGAGGCGAATGCGGTGAGACTCCTCTTGACCTGCTAGGTAAGAATAACGATTTCAGACTTCCCTGGCGGCACAGTAGTTAGGAATCCGCCTGCCACTGCAGGGGACACGGGTTCGAGCCCTGGTCCAGGAAGATCCCACATGCCGCGGAGTGACTGAGCCCGTGCGCCACAACTACTGAGCCTGCACTCTAGAGCCCGCGAGCCACAACTACTGAGCCCACGTGCCAGAAGTACTGAAGCCCGTGCGCCTAGAGCCCGTGCTCCTCAACAAGAGAAGCCACCGCAGTGAGAAGCCCACGCACCACAACGAAGAGCAGCGCCCGCTCGCCGCAACTAGAGAAAGCCCACGTGCAGCAACGAAGACCCAAGGCAGCCAAGAATAAAATAAATAAATTTATTTAAAAAAAAAAAGGGAATAATGATTTCTCCACCCCTCGTTTCAGGGGAGCTTTTAGAAAAGGGAGGAAAAGAGCTGAAGCGGTAAGCTAGTGACTGAATACGCCCTTTCTAGCCTCCCAGGGCAGCAGCAGCGGTGGCGGTAGCCCCCCGTGCGGAGGGCTGGGCTGTCTGCCTGGTGCGTGGTCCTCACCCTGCCTGGGCTCGCGCCCGCTCACAGCGCTCCTAGAGCCCATCCTTGAGTGTAGGCCGTGCTCCACGGCTGGGATCCTGTGGCGTCAGAATGAAGGGGTCCAGCCTGGCCGCCTGGCCCTGTGCAGACGTCACCCTGTCCTGTGCTTAGTGGAGTGTCCCTTTCTGAGGTGGGGAAGGCGTCCCTGGTGTTTGCCTGGCCTGCAGCTGTAGGGAGAGTGTAGGTCACCGCCTCGGCAGCGTCCTGATGAGAGCCCCGTGTGCCACCTGGATGCCGCCCGGCGTGCGCCCAGCAGTAGGGGGACAGACAGACCGGCAGCAGGGCTCCCAGGGCAGTTTGACCTCCTTAGGGGCCTGCTCTGCACCTGTGTTTGTTACGTGTCATGTTCGTTATTGGAATTTGTCACCCGAATCGGCTCTGCAAAGCCAGGGGAAGTCACAAAAAGGAGAATGTCATGGAGATCAGAGTAGACGGCTGATGAGTGATGACAGTGGTCTGCAGAGAGAGAGAACCTGACACAGTGTATGAGCGGGTCATGTTTCTCTGAGCAGAGCGAGGACAGCGTGTGTGTGCTGTGTCCCGGCTGTGACGTGAGCCCTGTCTGGCCCTCACTGCTCAGGTGCCCCTGCCACCCCGCGTTTGAGGGGACAGTGGTCAGCCAGAGGCTTCCTGCCAAATGTGGATGAGAGATTGCTTTATCGAATATTCTAAGTATTGAATGTGAAGTATGCATTAAATGTTTAATCCGTTAGATATTTAATATATGAATTTGAATTATTAAACATGATTTATAGCAGTTAACGTATAAACACATAAATAGATAAACACACATGAACTATTTTAGGCATTCTGTCAGCTCCTCTTCTTGACGTTCTGCCTGAGCACTGTGTTTGTGCTTTGTCTTTTTCATCTTGCTTAGTGATACACGAACCTAGTTTAAAGACTCAGGTAACTCTGCAAGACTTGCTATTAGGAAACAATCAGTAGAGACACAACCGCTTCCCATGTTTTCTCTGTGTCTCTCTAAATAAAATGCCTTTTATAAAGGTTGGTTTGGGTTTTTTTTTTTAAAATAACACAGTGTTGCCACTGTGGACGTCCCACAGTGGCAGGGGGCATCAGGGCTCTTCCACTTCCCCTGGGCCTTAGCTTCACGGGTGCTTCCGGGCCTCCCTTCCCCGTGGCTGAGTCCTCTAGTGGCTTCGTTGGGTGGGTGTTAGTGCAACACCATCATGACCCAGACTCACAGTGGGGCCACCGTGTGCTGGGACTGTGCTTTCCTGATGACCTTCTGTTGCCTCTTTAGTTTTCTGTGCACCTTGTGCAGATTATAGTCTGGTCTGTGGCCTTTCTTGAAAGAATCTCGTCTGCGCATTCAGACGTGTTCGGGTTTTTCAGTTTCCTCTTCCTGGGGGCCGCTGGTGAAGTCTTCTGGCTGCCGGAGCGTCTCTTGGTTGCAGGCAGGACGTGCCAGCTGCCGCCTCTGCGCTTCCCTCATCACCTGCAGACTCCTTTGACCCGAGTCGACTTCCTCCATGTCTTTCTGGGTCTTCACTTTTTTCGTGGTTAATTCCCTGTTTTGGAGGAGTGCATCTTATACTAACTTCTTGAGCAAGGGTGCAGGGGAGGTAAAGTTGTTCAGATCTTGCATATCCACAGACGTCTTTTTTATCCTGAGACGAAAGTTTTTTTGTCTTTAGTTTTCTGCAGTTTAGTTACAGTGTGACTTGGTCCAGATTTCTTTAGGTGTGTCCTGTGTGGGGTTCACTCAGCTTCTTGACCCTGTGTGTTTGTGTCTTTTGTCACATTTGGGACATTTTTAGTCGTATTTCTTAGACTCCTTTTCAACTCTGTCCTTTCTCCTCCAAGACTTCGATGGTTCCAATCTTAGATCTTTGTCATTTCCCCCAAGTCCCTGGGGCTCTCAATTTTTTTTCACTCTGTCAGTTTGAGTAGATTTTGTAAGTTCTGTTTCATTTCTGGGATTTTCTATTTTGTCTGTTTTGAGAGAGCTTCATCTTAGTGTTGGGATCCATGTCTTTTCTCAGTCAGGCTCCGATTTTCCTTGTTCTTGGAATAAGGGGTGTCTTCAGTTCTATCCTAGACACTTGGGAGAGTGTGTTGGAAGATGCTGGATCCTGCTGAGATCTTGCGTCTGCGGCTGCAGCCCTGGCTGATGGGGTTTTGTGTGGCGGTCCTGGCTGAGGGTGGTAGACCGTGGTTCTGGGGACAGCTTGGTTTCCTTGCTGTGGTGTCGGGTCAGATTCATTGACCTGGTGTCACTGGGCTTTCTCTTGGACCCCTGACAGTGCTGCTGGAGGGGGGTCGGGGAGACGCTGGGCCTGGCTCCCCCCACGAGGCTGGGTGGAGGGCAGGGGACAGCTGTGTGGGCATATGGGGCTGCCTGCTGCCACCTGGGGGGACTGGACGCTGGACTCCCAGCCTCATCTTGGCTGATGTCACTGGTGCTGGAGGAGCTCTGGGGCTTGGTGGGCCACGGGACGTCCTGCCTGGTCCCCTTGGACACCCGCGTGCTGGCTGAGTGGCCCATGTGCTGTCCCTTTCCCGCCGCTTTGGCCAGGAGAGCAGACTCTGCTTGGGGATTTTTGTTTGTCGACTTCCGTTGGCAGTTCCAGGTTGCAGGCCTCCCCAGCACCCGGTCTGGGATAGATGGAGACAGACATTCCAGCCAGTCTGCCTTCCTCTGCCCACTTTTCAGAGATCTGCAGTTAGGCTTAATCTCTGAGAAAGATGCAGGTTAAAATGAGGTACCCTTTCTTCCTGTCGGTTTGGCAGTATCCAGTGTCGGTGAGTGTTTGAAGCAGTCAGACGTCTTAGACGCTGCTGGCGGGAATGTCTGGGACCTTTTTGGAGGGCAACTTAGCAATGGGCGTTAAGATTTAAAATGTGTCATCCGTGTTCTCTGACCTGAATTTAACGTATCGGCTCATTTACAGGCGTGTGCAAAGACATGTGCAGACAGTTCTGATGCAGCCTTGTTTTGCAGTAGAAAGCAACTAGACATGGTCTCAGGTCTAGTAGTGGAGACTTGGTTAAGTAACTAATGGCACTGCCGTACAGTGTAATATTAAGCAGTTAGTTAAGACTGAAGTAATTAAGGACTGCTAGGAAGATGCTCACAGTGTGTTAACTTGTTGCAAACTGTAGAGGAGCGTGTAGCGTGTAAATGTGTGTGGAAGTGTGTCTCTGCTCGTGTGGGCACCACCCTGGCAGGAATAGGCCCTTTGCAGCCATTGAGGGTTTCCTCCAGGACTGGACCTGGGGCAGTGGACAGGGCCGTGGGGACTTTGGTGTGTCCAGCGCTCCTCTGCCACATGAACGGGGTGGTTACGCCCTGTCTGTCCAAGCGAAATCTGTTCGTGTCATCACAGTGTAGAATGTGTGTCCTTCATGACGTCTCCTCCCTTCTCCCCTTTTTAGGACATGACGGATAATAGCAACAATCAGCTGGTCGTAAGAGCCAAGTTTAACTTCCAGCAGACGAATGAAGACGAGCTGTCCTTTGCGAAAGGCGACGTCATCCACGTCACGCGGGTGGAGGAAGGGGGCTGGTGGGAGGGCACGCACAGCGGCAGGACCGGCTGGTTCCCCAGCAACTACGTGCGCGAGATCAAGCCCAGCGGTGAGTGGCCGGCGGGGGAGCAGGAGGCAGGGCACGTGCCCCCTGTCCTGGGCGGGACCAGTCTCCCGTGTCCTTTCTGCGAGGGGGAGTGGTGTTTGCCCCCGCGCTGGGGAAAGGGCTGCACGGTCACAGGCTAGCTCTTCATTCCGTTGCAACATCAGCACTATAAAATAGAGGCTTACTCTGTTATTTTCCCTTTGTAAGGAGAAACATCTCAAATCTGTTGGGGTTTATTTTTGTGGGTACGCTTTTACATAAGGTAAACCTTATCGCCCTTTGTAGGGCTGCTGTCGGGACTGAGAGCTGGCTCTGTCCCGCAGGCTGTGGCGGCTTCTTGCTGTGGTGGGTTTCTTGCTGTGGGTGCTTTTGCCCGTCATGTACAGTTAAGTAATTTCTGTCCTTTTCTTTGTGCTCATAATAGCATTTTAAAATGCATCGCTTTCCTTAGGTTTTCTGCAATTGCTTAACATTACTGAATTTAAAAAATCACTCAGATGTTTTGAAAGGGAATAGTGAGTGGTACTGGCACTGTTTTCATTTCTGCTTAGATTCACGTCGTGGAATCGCGGTTCTCTCTGCGGCCTGGGATCTGTGATTTGTGTCACTCCGGTATGGGTGTGGAAGTGCAGGCGCACGGCCTCTGCGTGTGTGTGTGTGGTGCTGTCCTGCGTGGCGTCACGGGGGGGAATGGCAGGCCTCCCGAGCACGTCTGCCCAGTAGTCCCTCGTTCCCTGAAGCAGCGTTCATTTATCGATAGAGACTGCTGGTTTTATCAGTGCAGTCATGTAGTCCTTGCCTTCATGGGTTCATGTGTGTATGTGTATATGTTTGTATTCATATGGAGCTGGGGTGTAGGCGCTCTGATGAGTGAGATTTCAGAACCAGCGTCTTAAAGGGAAGAGTGGGTGGCCGGAGACGCAGAGGTGGGGAGGGATTTGCAGGCCGAGTCTGCTGTGACTTGACTTGCATGTCGTCCATTGTCTGGAAAGGCCTTGCTGTGTGCTGCGGTGTTCTGCTTCTGCCTGGGGAGAGTGGTGGTGGTCCGCGGTGCGGGTAGGGCCGCGTGGAAGGAGTGTGATGGGAGCGGCTCCGCGTGGGGAGGAGCCCCGGGGCCCACGGGCATTTCAGGTTAGGGTGCGGGGACGGCGCTCCCTCGTGGGGTCAGCGGGGCTCCCTCGTGCGCGTTGGTGCAGCCTGTGCTGCGGGCCTGGTGGCACAGAGCAGGAGCCCGGGGAGCGCTAATTGCTGCTCTTTGACTTTTTGAGGTAGCAAGAAGAAGAGCTGTCTAAAAGTGAACGTGACAGTTTTGATAAAACGAGTATTTTCCTAGCAGTGACGCCAAACCATAAGTATTTTAATAAGGCAGCCTGCAGCCCTGATTGGTAAAGGTTTCGGTGTTGGATTTTGGGGGGGAATAACACGTGCTGCTTCTGTCTTTTTTAGATTGTAGTAAAATTTACCATAATGTAAAATTGACCGCTTTAACCGTTTAAAAAAAATGTTTACGTGTACAGTGTAGTGGCACTAAGTACGTTCACACTGTTGTGCAGCCACCACCACCATCCGTCTCAGAGCGTCCTCATCTTCCCAGATTCTCAACCCATCAAACAATCCCTGTCTCCCCTGAGCCCCTGGCAGTCCCCATGCGACTCTGTCTCGACTGACGTTTGACTCCTAAGAGCCTCATGTTAGGGGAATCATACATGATTTGTCCTTTTGTGACAGGCTTATTTCACTCAGCATGTCTTCTGGGTTCACCTGTGTTGTAGTGTGTGTGTCAGAATTTCACTCCTTTTTAAGGCTGAATAATATGCCCTTGTACGGTTATGCCACTGATAAACCCTCACACCTCTGTGTTTCTCCTCTGTTCTCACACTGCCGCCACACTTGGAGCACTTCTTACACCAGTGTGTGGGCTTTCCACACATCACGCCACTGGATCACACCAGCTAGGTGTCCTGCAGTTCAGTTCAGTTCTGATAGCCATCTGCCTGGGGTCAGTGTCACAGAGGTTGACGGCTCAGGCCCACAAGACTGACCCCACTTCATACGCCACCAGCCCCAGGTTGTCACCTGGGCTTCTGACCAACTGGCTGTAAATCGGGGTTCCTGTGACCCTCTCCTAGAGTTTGATAATTTGCTGGAAGGGCTCACAGAACTCGGGGGGAGCGCTCCTCAGGTTTCCTGGTTTATCCCGGAGGAGAGGACACAGATGAACAGCCGGATGAAGAGGCACAGGGGGCGAGGCCCAGAAGGGTCCCAGGCGCGGGAGATTCTGTCCCCGTGGAGTTGGGGTGCCACCTTCCTGGCACGTAGGTGTGTTCCCCGACCTGGAAGCTCTCTGAACCCCACGCTGTTGGGATTTTACGGAGGTTTCATCACAGAGGCATGAGTGATGGTTAACTCAGTCTCCAGCCCTCTTGCCTTCCCGAGAATGGGGCGGGGCTGAAAGCTCCGAGCTTCTAATCACGGCTTGGTCGTTGTGGTGACCAGGAGCCACCCAGAAGCCCCCCTGGAGTCGCCTCATGAGAACAAAGGACGCCCCTGTCACCCAGGAAACTCCAGGGGGTTTAGGGACTGTGTGTCAGGAACAGGGTCAGAGACCCAGTGTTAGAACAGAAGATGCTCCCAGTGGCCTCGTCAGGAGTTCCGAGGGCTTCAGGAGCCTCGTGCCAGGAACCGGGGGCAGAGACCAGTACATATGTGTACGTGTTTTTATTTCACACCCGAATTTTATTTATCCATTCTTCTGTTCCTAGACTTTTGGGTGGTTTCTAGCTTTTGGCTCTTGTGAATAATGTTGCCGTGAACATGGCTGTACAGATGTCTGTCCTGAGTCCTTTCAGTTCTCCTGGGTATATTCCTAGGAGTGCAATTGCTGGCTCATACAGTGACTATGTTCGGTTTTTGAGGAACTGCTGTGCTGCTTCCACAGCAGCTACACCATTTCACATTCCCATCAGCAATGCACGGGGATTCCTGTTTCTCCACATCTTTGCTGACACTTGTTGTTTTCTGTTTTGTTTTGTTTTTTTGATAATGGCCATCCTAACGGGTGTAAAGTGGTATCTCATTGTTGCTCTTTTTCTATAGTTGATATCGTTCTATTGTTGATAATAAAAGCAGTGTATTTTCATTATCATAATAACACAGTTAGCAATAATAGCCAAGTTTTTATGTTCTGGTTCCTGTAGAAAGTGCTTTTCATCTGTGACTTCAGTCCTCACCACAACTCCAGAGGATAAGTACTGTTGGGATATTCAGGGCGTAGGGTACACATGTCCTCAGGGGTCACAGAGCTGGTGGTGGACACGTCCTCAGGGGTCACAGAGCTGGTGGCGGGCACGTCCTCAGGGGTCACAGAGCTGGTGGTGGGCACGTCCTCAGGGGGTCACAGAGCTGGTGGTGGGCACATCCTCAGGGGGTCACAGAGCTGGTGATGGGCACGTCCTCAGGGGGTCACGGAGCTGGTGATGGGCACGTCCTCAGGGGGTCACGGAGCTGGTGATGGGCACGTCCTCAGGGGGTCACGGAGCTGGTGATGGGCACGTCCTCGGGGTCACGGAGCTGGTGATGGGCACGTCCTCAGGGGGTCACGGAGCTGGTGGTGGGGCACGTCCTCAGGGGGTCACGGAGCTGGTGATGGGCACGTCCTCGGGGTCACGGAGCTGGTGATGGGCACGTCCTCAGGGGGTCACGGAGCTGGTGGTGGGGCACGTCCTCAGGGGGTCACGGAGCTGGTGATGGGCACGTCCTCGGGGTCACGGAGCTGGTGATGGGCACGTCCTCAGGGGGTCACGGAGCTGGTGATGGGCACGTCCTCAGGGGGTCACGGAGCTGGTGATGGGCACGTCCTCGGGGTCACGGAGCTGGTGATGGGCACGTCCTCAGGGGGTCACGGAGCTGGTGATGGGCACGTCCTCAGGGGGTCACGGAGCTGGTGATGGGCACGTCCTCAGGGGGTCACGGAGCTGGTGGTGGGCACGTCCTCGGGGTCACGGAGCTGGTGGTGGGGCACGCCATAAAGAGTGGAACTTGCTGATTGTGCAGACGTCTGTTGAATCTGTGCCTCTTGAATTTTGCTGTGCACAGCTCATTTAAATGGGAATTCTGGTCTGATTTTGAGTCACCATAGTAAGAGTGCAAATGAATTTTTCCTTTTCAGGTATTTCTCCAAAGTTAACCTTTGAAAATTACGCTGCAAAGATAGTCCCAGAGGGTTGTTTTCAGGTGGATGAGAGTATGGTCAGTGTCGTCTGTTGTTTTCAGGTGGATGTGTGAGTGTGGTCAGTGCCATTTGTGGTGGCGGGTTGTCACAGCTGTTGGCCTCTGAGCATCTAGCAGCCTGGCATGAGTGTTCTGCTCTCAGCCCCACTTTTGGAGGGGGGTTTTGGGGCTGAGAGCCGGGGGTGGCGAGGGGGGCAGATGTGGCTCTAAGGAGAACCAGCCATTGCATGTTTATGAGTGTTTACCTGCATCAGGAGTGACTGCATCACTTTGTTCTGCCTAAAATTCCTATTTCTGTATCTTAATCCTGTGTTTCTGTGTGTGTGTGTGTGTGTGTGTGTGTGTGTGTGTGTGTGAGAGAGAGAGGGAGAGAGAGGGAGAGAGAGGGAGAGAGAGAGAGACCCCTTTTCATCGTATGTGCGTAACTGCATTGTTGTCCAAGGGCTGTTTGCAGGGGTCACATGGAATCCCTAGTTTTCATACCAAACTGAGACCCAAGTAACTTTGAAAACTTTCCTTTTTTTCCGGTTTGTTTTTTAAAATAATAGGGAATAACATATTTGCTTAAATTGGTGATCTGTTATGCTGAGTATTCTTTATTTGACTGTTGAACCAAAGGAATAACCTCTTTTGGTAAGTTTCTATCCCGGGTGTCCTCAGGTTACTCTCCAGTATATTCTAAGGAAAGCTGTCCCAGTCTGATTTTAAACGTGGGCATTTGAGAAGGAAAGACGTGAAACCATGTTTTTACCGTATCACTCTGTAACAGTTGAGAGTGAAACTCTAGGATCACAGTAACATTTCTGTATTGCATTTTTTTTTAGTAATTAATGTGGCTTTTTGATTTTGGAATAGGTTTCCTTTTTGAAAGGGCAAGTTTAGCATAAGTGTTGTAATTCACAGTGTCATTAATGCTTAATTTTCTGTAAAGAAAATGTGCCAGGTCCCAACATACAGACTTCTCTAACTGGCCATCATGTCAGGGTCATTTCCTTACGAAAGACAAACAGCGACTTCCTTTAAACAGTGAGTTTCTCTTCTGCGTTAAATTTTGATTTGATTTACTAATATTTCTATCGAATAAACAAAGCTGAGATTCCTTCTCCGTGATATCCCCTGGGCTACACGTCTCCGGGTGAGTTCTCGAGTGTCCAGCCTCCGTCCAGCTTCTCGGGTGGGGCGTGTGCGCGGCCGCGGCCGCCTGCCCCCTTGTGGCCGGAGGTGGCAGTGCTCTGGTCAGGCTTCACCCCGCGTGTTTGTGTCTTGGACCTGTGTGTGGTTTCTTGTTTGAAATACTCCCTCCTTGAAGACAGATCTCTTCCAAGAGTCTGCCTGAGGATGCTTCACGTTTTGCTGCAAACGCACTGGATGTTCTTCCTGAATACGTGAAACTCACTTTATTCACACAGATGTATATGTGTATTTTGCACGCACGCGTGATAGTTTCTTAAATTCGAGAGAGATGGAAGGAAAGCAGCCAGGAGGCCGGCTCTGTAGTGAGCGGCGCTGCTGCTGCCCTCCTTCCGGGAACGCGGACACGCTGGGTCTCCCGTGGGTTAGAACGTGAGCACTGCCGTGGCCGGGCTGCTGCTGGGGGCACCCGTGGGCTCGGGATGCTCCCAGGTCCCGGTTCACGTGTGCACCTCGTGCACCGGGTTTCTGTTAAGCGGTCATTTCTGATGCGCTGAGTTTTCTCGTCAGTGAACAGTGAAGGCACTTCTTGGAAGTGTTCCTTTAGGATCGGGTGAGCTTGGGGCGCTGAGTCATGAGCCGTGCTTGGCAGTGATGTGGGAACTTAAATGGCTCTCACTTGCTACTCTCACTTGCAGCGTGATGTTTAATGAGCATTCACACTGCCATTTCCTAAGTTTCTCATTTTCCAGTATTTTCTGTTTATTTTTGGCATACTAAAGTGACATGAAATGCAAGCTGGATTTTGGACGCAGTTATTACTCTGGCTGTGAAAGAGCAGTGTTTGATAGAAATATAACCTGTGCAGGGAGAGGGACAGGGTGACACAGAACCTTGTTTCATTAGTGTGGCAGGGAAAAGCCTCTGCCCTCACCCCCTTCTTTGGCGTGGAATGGGTTTGGGCGTGTGCATGCACACATGTGCATGGGTGCACGTGATGCTGTGTTTCTCAAGGCACCCGGAATGGGGCTGTGCCTCTCCATGCTCTCTCTTCCTGATGCACATTTTTTGGGTGGGGAGAGTATAAAATGTAAGCCTGGCACCTCTGGGGCGTGTGGGGAAGCTCACATATGTACAGAGCGGCCTGCGGTTAGGGGGTTGGTAATTTGTTCTGGAATGTGGAAGGAGTGTCTCTCTAGAGTAACATAATAAACGCACGCTCACACGAACGCCGATGTTACTGGGCCCTGTAGGGCGTGTTCTATGAGCGTGGCCACGTCCCAGTGACCGTGATTAACACCCCCTGGTTCAAGGACACGCCCATGGGTCAACTGTCCTGTAGCAGTTTGGGGTCAGGGTCCATAGTCTTCAGTAATAGAGATGCTCTTTTCAAAAAAAGTTTTATTTGTGAAATATTACGTTAAAAGTAATCCAGGCATGTGAAAACAGAGCACGTGGGACAGAAAAGCCGATGGGGTGACGGGCAGAGGTCGCTTGCTCCCCCCTCCCCCTCTCCTGGCCATCGCCCCTGGGAGACCCCGGCCCCCGCCATGAGCTGCCTTCTCCGCGCAGCCCCTTCTGTGTGTGGTGGGACTTCTCTGCCTGATTTGTGTCCTGCAGACTTTCTCTCTGACTTGTCCTCCCTTGCCCTCTCTCCTGTTGGTTCCCTTTATCAGGAATGCTAACTAATATCGTTTATTTCACGTCCACGGACATTGACAGTCATCTCTTGATGCCCCTCTTTGTAACACGAGGACTTACCCTTGACCTTTTTCCACCTTTGCATTCTGTTTTTCATACTCCAAGGTTGTTAACGATTGCACTCGGTTCTAAAATCACAGCCAACGTCCATTCAACAAATATTTACTTTAGTGGCCACTGTTGTGGGAACTGGGGGAACAACAGTGAAAAAACAACAGAATGTCTACCGATAAATCAGGAAGCCTACCTGAGGTCCCCTGAATAGAAAATTGGGTAGCATGGGTGATGGGGAAGGGGGCGGTGCCCTGTGCTCCCTGCTGGCGTTAAGTAAAGAGAGGAGGGGCTTTGAGAGGATAAAGAAGGCTTAGGGCAGAGCCGCCCCCATGCACGGTGTAGATCTTATTTGGTTCCTAATTCAAATAAGCCAACTACAAAAGCCTTGTTGTAACCGACCGGGAAATTTGAATATGGACTTGCATCAGATAATATTAAGGAATTATTAGGAATTTGTCAGGTGTGATAAGTGCCTGATGTTAGGATTTTAATTAAAGAGGAGAACCCTCTGAGTAGGGTGGACACGGAAGTGTTGGTGGGCTTTGCTGTGAGGCTTCCAGGAGGAAAGAGGGTATGAGAGCAGCCGGGGGCTGGCACCTGTGCAGGCTCAGCAGGGGCACACGTGTGTGGGGTTCTCCCCACTCCTGTGCACACTTGGAGATCTCTGTAACAGAGGCTCAGACCGAGGTTCAGGAGAGTCCACAAGGACAGATTATGGCTAAATGAACCAGGAAGATGCTCAGCAGTTGAAAGCCAATAGGAAGGAGTACAGGGTTGAGGAAACTGGCAGCACGGAAACCAGTGACCGTGGGGCTTAACCCCTGGGGAGCCTGACCGGGGATGGGAGAATGGTTTCCAGGCCGGGTGACAAACAGTGGGGACTCAGAAGCGGGAGCCAGAGTTGGAGTTGTCCTCAGGGTTGAGCGTCGCCCGTGGGCTCCGAGGGGTCAGTGCACACAGCCTGGCGGGAGGGCCGCCACCAGCGCAGAAAGCAGGGCTGTGAAACCTTCGGACAGGAGAGGCAGAGGGAAATGAGGGATGACGAGAGGGAGCCCTTACCCTTCCAGAAAGAGGCGGAAGAAAAGCCCACGATAGCTGGGCCCTGAGGTGGCCGGGGTGTGACTGCCTTTGCCTCTGGAAGCATCGCCAGCGGCAGGGCCGCCCCCCGGGGGTGGAGGGGTGACTGTGTAGGGCTGCCGTGCTGCCCTAGCCCAGGACGCGAGAACTTGCCGTTTCTGGAAAGTCACGCTGCCTGCTCGTTTGCTTTGTTGTCTCCTGAACATCCGGTTAGCTTTTACCTTCCGTGGCTTTTAATCCGCTTTTCATGCTTTCGTTTCTTTGCTTCACTGGACCACACTTGGAGTCCATTCCTCAGATCTTTCCCTTCCCCGTTCCCTCCTCACTGCCCTGTTTACCTGTCCACCAAGATTTTCGTTTTAGTGACCATCGTATTCATTTCTAGAAGTTGTTTCATTCTTTTCCGGATGCTCTTCATTTTCATGATGCCTTTTTAACTCATTATGGTCCTAATTTCTTTCCAGGCATTTTAAGCACATTTGCTGTACAGCCTCCTAGATTATCCTGTTAATTTCTGCATCTCGGGGACTGGTCCCCTCGTATGTTTTCTGTTTACACTCCCTTGGTGGTTCATTCTTCGTGAGCTTGTGCTTTATTTATGGATTGCTCTTTGATGGATGGCTGTTCAGTGGGTACCTCTGCACCCTGGGTTGCAGAAGTGCCTACGGAGACGGCTGACATTGGCTTCCTCCGGGCCCCGAGAGCTTTCTTGCCCTTGGCAAATCCTGGTGGTCCTGCAGGAGATGGTGTGGCCTTGGACTGCACGCTTGGCGGGGTCAGCCTTGGTTTGGTTTCTCACAGGCTGTGTCCCCCATCCCTGAGTGGCCAGCACACTTCCTAGCTGCTTCTCTGGCCGGCGGACGGAAGTCTCTAGGCTTTCTTTCATTAGCCGTGCGGGTCACCAGAGCTCCACCCGGTGGGACGGGGCAGTCCCGTAACAGCACTGGTTGCAGCCCGGCCCCAGGGCAGCTCCCACCACTGCCGGTGCTTTGCGGCCTCCCTCCCCGTCTTCGTTTAGCACATCTGTGTTTAGCTTCGGTTGTTATCGGCGTTTTTGAACATTTATTGCGAGAAAGGGGGGCACGTGTTGCGTCCGTCGGCCCTGGAAGGTGGCGCTGTGCTGTCTTCCTGGCTCCCCCACCTCGTCCCAGCGAGTGCAATCTGTTTTAGCCATTGGATGGGCCAGAACAATGTCTTGTTTTTCTTAGGATAGTGGGAAGGCTGAGTATTTTCTAATATGTTTCCTGTGCATTTTCCTCTGTTATGCGTGCCCATGACTTGGCCTCTGTTATGTTGCACTGACACTTCAAAGTTTTCTCTGGTGGAGGCGCTAGAGGCCACCCGAGGCTCGCAGGGGTCCTGCGCTTCTCCTCGCCCCGCCACCACGGACGACTGTTCCTGGAGCCTGGGCCTGGAGCGTCAGCCAGCGCTGCCCTCCCGGGTCTCCCGCAGGTGGCACGGCGGCAGTTGCACCCTCTGCAGAGGGCGTGTTGGCGGCTCCTTCGTGTGACAGCTCATTGAGCGTCTGGACCCAAGGCTTCGGGCGTGTGTTCGTGACGCCTCCCAGCCCAGAAGTTTCCGTTTAGCGACCAGCACACTGTGTGCTTCCTTTTTCTGAGGGCGAAAAGACAACCTCTTTGGACTTAAACCTTGATTTGTCTGGGTCTCTTCTGCCTGTGCCTTATTTTTATAGAATATTAGTAGATTGAAGCTTGCTTTTGAAAAAGCTTCTTCCTTGTAGTTCTCATAGTAAATCGACTGAATTTTATTAACCGTGATGTTGTGAGGTATGTCTTAAGTTTAAGTAGAATGAGGCAGTTGGCAAGTTATTTGCGTTTAAAAACTCTAAAGCAGATTCAGGTCATTCTCGTGAATTAACCTTGCTGCACCCGTGTTGCTGTGTGTCTTCCTCCACGTGCTGTGTATGGTCCCCGGGGCGGTTATTGAGGCTTCAGCCACCTCCCTTTACTGTCGTCGCATATGCTTCCCCCAAACTGCAGATTTTAAAGATGAAAAGGCATTTTTTTCTTCGGATGGAAATGTCGTAGTTTTTTCTTCCACAGTTAAATGCTTAGCTGCAGATACAAGATTGGGAAGCAAAGTGTATTAGCTAGACTAGATTGGTTTTCCTCCTTGTATTTCTCATGGTTTAGAAGTAGTTTATTTTCTGTGGAGTTCTGCTTCCATCCCATGGGCAGAGAGAATTCTTTCAACTAGGAATAACACCTTCTGTTTTGCTCGTTATTTTCAGCTGTTTGGAAAGCCCTTACAGTGAGGCATTGAAAGAAGATTTAGGTAAACAGCTCCGTAGGAGGAGGGGGACCCACGGCTAGAGACAGTGCGTTTTGCTTTGGGCATTTTTGGGGTTTCTGTTGCTGAGAAGATAATGGAGCTATTGAGCAGTTGGAATTAGGGACCCGGAGCTCAGGAGTGTGTGGGGTGGGAGGGAAATGCTGCCTAAAGAGAGAGATTCTGGACAGGTGTGTTCAGCATCCTTCTACCTAACACGCCGGAGGGGCCCCGGCAGCCGTGTGTACAGCAGGACCCTGCAGAGGGGGCAAGGGAGGAAGGGGGTTGTACAGACCGAGGCCCCCAGGCCGTGCTCATCACAGTTTCTCCTTTCCTCCCCACCAGCCCCACTCTGATGTAGCCTTGGAGAACCAGTGATAGACGCACCCCGCGGAACCTCAGTGACAGACACACCCGCCCCACAGAACCTCAGTGGCACACACACATACACACACACACACACACACACACACACACACACAGAGTGCCAAGGAATCAGTTGGCAAGCGCTTCTTCAGTACCTATTCTGAATAAATCTCTCTTGAATTGGATGAAAGCCATGTGATGTTCAGTGCTTGAATCCTTGCAGTAGCCGTGACCGCTTTCCTTGTCGTCCCTGGTGTGGCGGCTCCGAAGGCAGTGAGGTTTTTCCTTGTTGCCCTGTGTGGGGTGGCTTTCCTTCCTTGTCTGTTGCCCTTGTTTAGAGGGACTTCTGCATCCTGAGTGACCTGGATCCCTCCAAATACAGTCCAGCCTGTGGGTCTTGATGTGTTAATATTGTTACGTGTCTGCCAACGTTGTCTCTGATGCTCTGGGCCTAGTAATTCACCCGTACTGCACGCCTGAGCTGCATGTGTAGCGTATAGATTAGTTCTTTTTTGTTTGTTGACAGCAGTGGTGCATAATCTGTCAGATTTTCAGCCTGGGCTGGGAGGACGGGCTGGAGGCACGGCTGTGGGGGCCTCTGAGCTCAGGGAGCCGACCGTGTGGTGGAGATGGGGCTGGGGGCCTGCTGGCTGCATGGGCTTCTGTCCCGCCGCCCGTTGGACTGGGGGCTCATTTGGGCCCAGAAGCTGGGGTCGTGCGGGGCTGCCGCGCGTGGTCCTCTCTAGGGTGGAGCCGTAAACCTGCCCTACGTCTTTATTTCAGAAAAGCCCGTGTCACCCAAATCTGGAGCCTTGAAGAGCCCTCCCAAAGGATTTGATACAACTGCCATTAACAAAAGCTATTACAACGTGGTGAGTAATCGCAAAACAGTTTTGAAGAATAACTTGTTTTTTTGAATGTCTCTAAAACTGAGCAGTGTAGAATGTAGGTAAACTGCCTAGAGAGGGAGGAAGGATATAAAAATCACGTATCGTCCGCCACACAGATACAACCACCGTTACTATTCTGCTCTGTTTCCTTCTGACCTCTACGTATTTCTATAATACTCTTATAGTTTTGTATGAATGTGTGGAATAGTACCCTGTTCTTATTGCGTAACTGGGTGTTGTGATTATTTCCCCATGCGGTTACAGCTCTTCAACACTGGGATTCTAAAAGGTGCGTAATGTGATTTACAGGTTTTATGTGCGTCAGAGGCCATTATACGTCAGAGGCCATATACTCCATTGGGAGTAGACGGTCAGTTTTCCAGATCAATACAGTTTCTAGTTCATTTTGTATGTTAACGTAGTCTTTTCTGGGATTGATATGTGTATATATATCAAATAGCATGAAATTCGAGGAGAGTGTCTAGACATTGTACATAGTGAAGGCAAGGGTTTCAGAATCCTAAAATTTGCTGCATTTTGAAACTTGAGCAGTTTGTGAGCTTAAAAAGTACCTGTGGCATTAAATCTAATATCTAATCCAAACCTCCTTTTTCCTGAACCGTTCCATCTGCTGGAAATGGGAAATGATAGTCTAGATTTGGGTAGATGTTACATTGCCGGTGTGTATCTACCTGGTGTGATAAGCCAGCAGGGTGAACTTTCTAAACACGGCTATTTTGAGTTCTGTGGGAAGCGTGCACTTACTTAGTTATTTCTTCCCCACTCCCAGTCGTCTTTACTTTCTCGATTGGAGATGTAAGTCTGCGCCACGAGACCTTTGAGGATCTGGAGTAGAGTAGCGCCTGCTGAGCCTCTCCTGGCAGCAGCCCTTTCATCACGAGCGTTGCGTCTCCGGTGCTCTTACGAAGAGATGGTGCAGAGTCGTGCAGACCTGAACCAGTGACCTGGGGCTGCGCGCTCAGCTCTCTCCTACGCATTTGCCCCCAAGTCTTGCAGCGCAAGTTGGCCTTGGGGGCCCTCGTTCATTTCTTAAGGATTTGTCGGGGGCTCGCTCTGCCAGGCCCTGCTATAGGCGTTGCTTACGCAGCGGTGAAGAGAGCGGCAGGAACCCTCCCCGTCGGTGTTTCCTCTCACCACCTGCCCCCGATCCGTGGCCTCCTCTTTGCAGGACTTCACTTCTGTACCTCTTCTGCTGCCCGGTCTCCGTGCGCCAGGCCGCTGAGCGCACCCCTGGTGGCCCGTGGCCTCCCCTCTCCTCGTGTTGGTCACCTCCTTCCCTTGAATCTCTCCACCGTCTCGCTGGTCTGTCCCCGTTCTCGTTAGCGCTCTTCACTGGCCTCATCTGGACTCCGACCCCCGCTGGCAGAGCACACCTGCGTCCCGAGGGCTCAGGGCGCCTGCCTTTCCTGGCCGAGCTCTGCTCTCCGAACCCTCCTCCTTCGAATCTTTGTCTCTTCGGGGTTTGTTCCTGGGACGTGGCTCTGCCCACATGTTTGCTCTTCAGTGCGTGGAATGTGTTATGTGTGGGGTCCTGTGCCGCTTCAGCATTTGTTAGGGGGAAAACTTTCAGCTTACGGAGCTGCCTTTTCTTCGTGCACGTTCTCAGGTGAGGCGTTGCTTTCTTTTCCGGGGGAGGCTGCAGCGAGCAGCGCACTCCTCATCCACAGTGACGTGCCACAGCGGGAGAGCCTCCTCTTCACTGGTGTGCGTCCAGATAACTGTATCAGAGGAAAGCAGCCGGTGCCGTGTGAGCTGGTGCCGGCAGCACTGCGCTGGCCTCCGGGGACCCTGCGTCCACTGGGTGTTGTGTAAAAGTAGGTAGCCGTGCTTTCCTGGAAAGCCTGGCGGGTTGCTTCCGTCGGCGCTGTGTGTCGTGCAGTCCTCTCTGGACTGAAACGCAACCGGTGCTGCCTTAGATTTCCTTCTTTAACTGCGCTTACACAGGGAGAAGAGCCTTTGTGTCACACGTGCTGCTGTCTTGGAGTCAGCCAACTCTTTCATTCTGCATGATGGGGAAACGCCTTGGCTTCAGAATCACATCCAAACGGTTGTTTACATAAAGCTCTATGAGTGAACAGCGCGTGTTAAAATTGCGGTCGTGACGGACATCGACGTATAGAGCTCGTGGGAACCATCTTTCGGCATATAGCACTCTCACTTTGCAGTGAACAGAACTGGTTAGTGACGAAGCCAGGAGTCAGTTTCAGCTTTCCTGAATTCCATATTTATAAATTATACAGAAAAGTAAAATGTGGGGCACAGTATGACACACAGAACAAATAGAATAGATAATGTGTTAAACTTTTCGCACTTCCTTGTGTAGTTTTGTTTTCACAGAAAACTGCAGAAGTACAGATATCTTTAACCCCACTGAGAGATAAGAACACTTTCTAGGAGGTGAGACCAGTGTGGGCTGATGATCTGTGAAAGATTTAGGTCTCCACTTGGGGTCAGTGGGGAGCACGGGAGAGCATTCTAGGTGGAGGCCCAAACACGTGGAGGTCAAGAGGCCGTGAGGAAGCTCCGCCATCATGTGATGGTCAAGATTGGGGAGCAGGAAGTGGCTCCTAGTGACTTATGGCCGTTCGTCACCTCTCTCTCCTCCCCTTCCGGGACCACGCCCCCCGCCCTGTGCACTGTTGGCAGACATGCTGGCCTTCTGCACGTCTCTGAGGTGCTGTTCATTTTTCTTCATTCTTCCCTTCTGTTCTAGGGAGTTCTCTGTGTTTGCTAATTATTGCTTTTGCTAGCTCAAATCTGATCTTGAGCGCCTACCTTTCAATTCGTAATTTCCATTTGATTATTTTTATAGTTCAGTACAGACTGTATTTGAGTCATTGTTCTTATACTTTAAAAAATTCTTTAAGCATAGTTTTCTTTAGTTCTTTGGACACTTTGTTAAACAGGACTTTTATTATTTTAGGGCAGTTTTAAATTGACGGTAGACTTGAGAGGGAGCTAGACTACCCACGTACCCTCTTCCTCCCACCCCGCCACACCCACACACACACACCCACACACACACACCCACCCACACACACACACACACACACACACACACACACACACACACACACGCCTCATTACCAGCATCACTCACCAGATGGGACATTGTTCACCGAGGATGGACCTGCACTGACACACACACTCATCCAGACTCCCCAGTTTACTTTAACGTTCACTCTCTGTACACGCGTGTATTCATCATTACAATGTCAAGTATGTCACTGCCCTAAAAATCCTCTGTGCTTTGTGGCTTCTTTCCTCCCCACCCTAACCCCTACCCCTGGCAACCACTAATCTTCTTACTGCCTTAGAGTTGGAATCATCCAGATTGTCGACTTTTCTCTGATATTTATTTTGGGTACCTGGTTGAGCTCCTAGAGGTAAATTTCCTGATACTGGGGGTACGGGTCCCCCGTGACTGTGTCCCCCCCAGGGTTTATAGCTCAGGCTGGTCTGCACTGAGCCTCTAGCACGTCATCAACTACAGCCCAGGTCTTCCCACCCCAGCGTCTCTGCTCCAGGCAGTGCGACATCTTGGGGGCAGTAGCCTTGTGTCCCCTCCCCTTATGGACTCGAGAAGAGTTGTCGATTTTCAGTCTGTTCAGCTTTTTACTTGTTGTTAGGGTGGAGTGACGACTTCCACGTTCCTCACGTGCAGAACCAGGAACTGTTCTCAAAAGTAATATGGCAGCTGTTCATGGAATTCTAAAAACACTCAAGCCCTTTAATGTGGTAATTCTGCTTCTTGAAATCCACTCCAGAAAAATCACCTGAAAGGTATTCAGAGATGCTTGCTCAAGGGTGTTTTCATAGGGTGCTTTGTTACAACAATAAGTTGCAAGCAACCTAAATATGTAGCAGTACAAGAATGGTTAAGACACCAGCAGTACAACCATCTATAATTCTTAAAAATGCACTTGAAGCTTTAAAAAATGTCAAATATTCATTTTAGGTGCAGTAAGCAGAACATAAAATTACCTAGATAATGTGATGTAATTATGTAAAAACGTTGTCCCTGCAAGTAGAAGGAAGTGTGCCAGACAGTGTGGCAGAATCCCATTACTTGATAATGCAAGTAATAGAGATGTTTGGAGGATTACTTTGGCACCAGAGCCCAGACTGTGCTGGAAATGTCAGCAGGGCGTTAGAGACCTCAGGTGGGGGAGTCCGGGCCTCAGACACAGAGAGTCATGATGGAAGAAAAAACCCATAGCTTTGCTTTAAGTAAAGAGTTGATTAGTTTTTGTGACAAAGCCAGCCAGCACTGTTAACTTTGTTTTCTAATGTGAAGGTGTTTGAGGTCAGTCTGTCTTCAGGCTTAGGTCAGTGAATGGTCCGGAGAGCCCTTGTTTAGGTTCTGAGGGGAGGGGTGCTCCGGCTTTGTGTGTAGTGTTTGGGCGTCCTCTTGGGGGGCTGGCCTGGCAGAAGCCCCCCAGCTGCTCACGCAGTCATGTGTTTGTAAAAGGACGTTGGAAATGCTGGCCTTGGCCTTGTAGTGTTGTTGCGAGGATTAGCAGTGGGCCTTAAGGTGCCTGGTGAAATGCTGGCCCTTAAGAGGTTTTCACGGTTGTTAGGAAGAGCGTTTAGAAGCACTGGGGGCATTAGGCCCATTTGCCAACAAGCATCCCATTTGAGAATTAATTACCTGGGAGGGCTGGAGTCAAGGGCGACAGGATCATACAGTGAAAGGGAACATGTTTGTCACCTGCCCGAGCTTGATGGGTTTGACAGTGAAAGGAGTTGACTGCACCTACGGCCTGGTAGCAGACGCCTTTTCTGGTGGAGATCAGAGAAAGTCCTTCTGTTCTAGAAGCTAGATGCCACCCCCAGAGGGAGTGAACGGTCTTTTGACACCTCTTTTAGGGGATGTCACCGGCAGAGAACGAGGTTTCTTAAATATGTCCATCTGGGAAGATATGGGTCCTTATGGCCTTCCGTGTCCTGTGATGCACTGGGGCTTTATTTTCCAGGGTTACATCAGTGCTCCTTATCTGTGGACAGCAAATGAGGCATGGTTTGCTTCTACTCCCCGGAGTACAATGAAAAGGCAAGGTAGCTTTGTCTTTGAAAGATTGCAAGTATAATAGGTAGCAATCAGTGGTTTTAATAAATGTTCAGAATAGACGTGCATCTTGCGTAAAATGCGGTAGGAAACCTCCACGGACCTTTCAGGTGCTCCAGAGCGAATCTGTGCCCGTCCGTCCCCTTGGCTCCTGGAGTTGCCTGGAGCCTCTGCCTGGTGGCCGGAGGTTGGCCTAGAGCCACACTGACCTCAAGCACTGCTTTGGCTTCTTTTATCCTTTATGGTCCCTTTACCTCGCCCACCTTAGCCAAGACTGCTTCTCAGTCCTGACGTCTGGTGTCTCCGCCCGGGGCCTGTACGAGGCTCAGGCCCATTATGGCTCTCACCCGGGACAGGGCAGCTCAGCTCCCTGCGCTCTCTGAGGAGCTGCGCCCTCCTCTCCTGTATCCCACCCACATTCATACCGACGGCGAGGGGCCTGCTGGCGTCTGTGACAAATTCTGCTCCCACTGTTTTTATGTAATTTCCTTGTTTTATATAGATGGAGATTTCCCGCTGGTAGCAGGAGCTGGGTAGAGTAGCAGCTGAGGCTTGGCCTGTGAATGGAGAAAGAGTTGAGCTGTTCAGTCGTGGGAAAGGCCGTCTTGTGAACTAGTCACGTCCTGAAGAATGGAGTCACGTGACGGAGCTCCAAGTAGGACTTTCGCGGGTTTGGGCTGGAAGGCAGAGTCCGAGGAGGTTTGTAAGATGCCTCCTACCTGAAGTCAGGGAGTGGACTCTGAGTATCTGTCACAGACCAGTAAGAGCCCTTTGGTGAAGACATGGCAGAGCTGGGACTCACGCCCGGGTCTGCTGGCTCCCAGGGCCAGCCCCTGGCCGGCACAGACCAGAGCGGCCCTGCAGCTTCTGCTGGAGCTCTTGCGTAGTAAACCTTCAGCATTTGGAAGAAATACATCCCAAGACCTCATGAATTCCCAAGTTTAGAAACACTGAAATAACGTAACTCCTTCTAAAAGGCACAGTAACATACACATTTTGCGTGCCCCGCCCCCCAGACTCTTTCTGCAAGTTAATGTCGTGAAGTGCTAAGAGCACGCAGAAATCAGCACGCTGCGTTACATCAGTGGCTGCCAGTGGGGGTGGGGAGTGGGCTGCAGCCCTGTCCTCATGCCTCTGGCTCTGCGGGCGGGCAGGGCTGCAGGCACAGCTTCCTGCCCTGCCTGGCCTTCCTTCCTCTCCTTTCCCTCGGGGCGGGTAGCTATGAGCCGCTCAAGTCCTCTCTTACTTTTTGAAACTTTAACCCCTAAAATACAGTTTAAATAGACCAGGCTGAAAGGAAACGTGCGATGGTTATTTTTCCTTGTGGTTCATGGGGCTAGTTCGGTGGGTGGGAGAGGGGTAAGAATAGCTGTGCCATTCTTGAGTGTTTCCTACTGTGTTTCTGAACCAGGCTCATGGTTTTGAAATTGGGTTTTAGTTTGCGATGATAATCTTTTATTGTATCTGGATCAGATGACTTAATGTTACTGTTTATTTCTCACACGTAAATCAGTTATTTATTTATTTATTTTTTTATTTTTTTTGTGGTACGCGGGCCTCTCACCGCTGTGGCCTCTCCTGTTGCGGAGCACAGGCTCCGGACGCGCAGGCTCAGCGGCCATGGCTCACAGGCCCAGCCGCTCCGTGGCATGTGGGATCTTCCCGGACCAGGGCACGAACCCGTGTCCCCTGCATCGGCAGGCGGACTCTCAACCACTGCGCCACCAGGGAAGCCCAGTTATTTATTTTTAAAGGACTATCAATGACACATAAAATAGAACATACGGCAGCTACCAAAATTTGCAGTGGAAGTTGTGACTCATTTGTAAAATGGGCGCTGCTCTACGCTCCTTCGCCGGCAATAATGAAGTGAGTTTCTGTGGTCTGCAGGGTAATGAGTTGGTCCTTTGTTTTGCTTTGCTGTAACGGCTGACAGTTCAGGGATTGTCTGTGTGGCTTGCCCAATGTCGTCCTCCTGTGTGGCACCATTGTTTGACCCGACTGTGCTCTCCACGCCTCCCGCCTCGGGGAGAGCTTGTGTCGGCTGGGCTCAGCCCGGCTGTTCCTCACGGTGCCGAGTAAAGGCTGCTCTTCCTGTGAAAGCTGCTCGCGTTCTCTGGACCAGCCTTTGTGTGATGGAGCTGTGGCAGCCGGGCTGTGAGGTCTCATGGGGTCCTGCAGCAGCCAGAGTGTGCAGAAGTCAAGAAGGGGGAGACAGGTGATGGCCGGAGCACACAGGCGTGCCGCCGACCTCGGGGAGGGACGTGTGGCCTCCTGGCAGCGTGGACGGTCGGCGCCAGCATGCCTCACTTAGCAAGTCTTGGTCGTGTGTTTGTGAGAAGCTAAGTGTAACTTGGATGGTTTGGGTGGGATTACTATAGAGCTTGACTTGAGCACTAATTTGGAGATCATGTTTACAACTAGTAGTTGAAATTTACCAACTTAACTGTCACAATCGCTGCAGTCTTTTCTTTGGCATTGCTTCTGGTACATTCTCTGGGAAGCTTTTGTATCTGCTTGCTCTGCTTCATGCTGCGATGGAAGAAATGCCGTTTTCTTCTTCTCCTCGTGCCCGTGCGCCTGATGTTGCCACGCAGGGATTCTCCTCTTCTCTCGCACAGGAGCTGTTTTTCTGTTTTAGAAGACAGGTGTAGAGGTTTCCGAGCACGTCCTAAGCAGTGCTGCTAACAGTTCCTAACAGTTGTAACTGAGACATGAAATCATAGTTTAGTGTTCACTTTCACATCCAGAAAGGGCTTTTTGTCTCGCGCACCTGTGACAGATTTAACTTTCATTGTTTTAGCTCAGGGACTCATTACGCTCGGCTTGTTTGCTTCACGTCATTTTGCAGGATACAGTGTGGATTAAAGTGTATGCTGTGGGCATGCAGTGGCAGGGCCACACTGTTCTCTCTGTTCTCCAGTCTTTGGACCCTTGGGTCCACTGAGTATTTCTTTGAGGGGAGGCGTTGTAACTGTAAGATCAGCACCCACATTTCCCCACAAAGGGAGGGTCTCCTGGAGAAACCCCTCCTCCTCCGCCCGCTCCACCAGGCATCTGTGAATAGGTCCATTCAGGGGCGAAACCAGAGCTGAGAGTCAGTGAAAGAGCCTGATTCTCTTCATCTTACATAGTGTAGTATGTGAGTTATCTAATCAGGGTTGCATTTACTCATGAATGACTGTACTCTCCTCGAGAATGCAGAAGACAGCAGTGAGCAGAATAATAACCCGTGTTGCTTGTATTAGTGTTGAAATCTAAATCTAGCTTAATGATTACTTTTTCCTTCAATGTTTAGACATGCATTTTGATTATCAGAAATCGTGGGAGAAAACCGAGCGTGTTTGATACCTTTATTCTGTATAATTTCTTTTGCAGGATTAATTTAGGCTGATGTGTCAGTTTTGGAAGACGGACAGCACATTTTAGCGCATGCAGTAGATCCTCAGAAAGTATACATAGTATGATTTTCTGACTGAGGAAGATGCTGGCTCTCTAGCAGAGCGGGATGGAAACCATAGCTGAGGAAAGGATCTTACTTGCTTCCACTGCAGCCCTTAGCCTGTGGCTGGAGAAGGCAGCGTGGGGCAGTGCAGGGTCAGCTGAAGGCTCACATCCTGGCTCTGGATAAGTTACTTAACCTCTCTCTGCTTTTACTCTTTCCCTCTGTAAAAGGAAGGTTTTTGCGAGGATTGGAGATACTATGGGTAGGGCACCTTCGTGCCCAGAGTGTAGCGTGCATCAGGAGTTAGTAGAAGGCCACCTTTGCACCTGGGCTCCATCAGGCTCCACCTGCAGACCCGGAGCCGTCCCGCCCTGCCCAGGGAGGAGAGTTGCTCTCGGCGATTGCTGATGGAAAGGGGCACGTGTTTTAGTTCAGCTGTTTTGTACTTGTGTTTATGTTTTTAAGAGTTGTTAACTGATTTTGGCTATATTTGCTGTAGGGTATCAGGAAACATTTTTATGTTAAGGTTGATTTATAATTATCCTCCTATCTTTAAATAC
The DNA here is from genome assembly GCF_964374135.1 of Grampus griseus. NCBI lineage: Eukaryota > Metazoa > Chordata > Mammalia > Artiodactyla > Delphinidae > Grampus > Grampus griseus. The sequence continues at coordinate 2,248,351 of NC_139012.1, read as the reverse complement.
AATAGTGGCTATATAAAGGTTGCTTTACACTGGTAGACCTTTAATTTTTAATGTTTATAGGATGATCTGAGTTGATCATCTTCTCTAATGAAAGTCTGAGGTTCCCAGAAATGGACTGAGATTTACTAGACGCCGTATAAAGGGTAAACTTCATGTTATTTTTAGTTGATAGACTTTCCATATGTCAAAATGCATAGATTTTAAGAATACAGGTCAGTGAGCTTTGATAGGTATATGTATCTGTGTCACAGCTACCCAAACCATGATGTAGAACTTGTCCATTACTCCAGAAATTTATCTCATGCCCCTTTCCGCTTTGTCACCTCCTCCCACCCCCGACTTTTGATTTCTGCCATCATAGGTTAGTTTTGCCTGTGCTTGGACTTACCGTAGATGGACTGTGCGGAATGTCCTTGTTGTGAATGGCTTCTTTTGCACAACACAGTGTTGTAGAGAGTCATCCGCACATCCACGCTGTTGCGAGTATCAGTGGGTCCTTCTTTTTTTCTAAACGGACTCTGCATTACTTATCTGATGATGAATTCATTCTGGCCTCATTCTAGGTATACCTGTGTCAAATGTGCTTGGCGGTGAGATGAAGTCAGTTGTGTAGCCTTGGTAACAGTTCATTACATGGATTTAGTAGTTAATCACAGGGAGTGACTGATGATATTAAACAAGTTAGTATTACATAGAAGCAACAGTGTGAATTGAACAAGGTGATGAACTTGCCAATGCTTAGACATCTTAATGTCAAATAATATTTATTCATCATTTGTTGTAGGTGCTACAGAATATTTTGGAAACAGAAAATGAATATTCTAAAGAACTTCAGACTGTGCTTTCAACCTATCTGCGGCCACTGCAGACCACTGAGAAGTAAGTTAGGTAATTGTGCCAAGCGTGAAAGAGTCGTCACCTTGGCTGTTCCTTCGTATTTTCAGAGAACAGAGGCTGAGCTACTGGAACAGAATGAGCAGCAGTTTCCTATAGACATGAGCACTTTGTTTATTAGACTTTTAATAGGGTGCTGGGCTGGGAGAGGAGAGGAATGTAAGTAAAACTGCTCACTTATTTCTCTGTTGTTTTCTCGGCTCTAGGTTAAGTTCAGCAAACACTTCGTACTTAATGGGAAATCTAGAAGAAGTGTGTTCTTTCCAGCAAATGCTTGTACAGTCTTTAGAAGAATGTACCAAGTAAGTAAGATGCTAAAAATTGCAAAGTTCAGATTGATATAAATGGCATTTAAAGGATCAGGTTTAGCATAATTTTAGAATTCACATTTCTAAAGGTGGAAACTAGGTTATTTTATTTATTTAGTTTTTTGATGTGGACCATTTTTAATGTCTTGATTGAATTTGTTACAATATTGCTTCTGTTTTATGTTTTGGTTTTTCTTTTTTTTTTTTGGCCGCGAGGCATGTGGGATCTTAGCTCCCTGACCAGGGATTGAACCTGCACCCCCTGCATTGGAAGGCAAAGTCTTAACCACTGACTGCGCCTGGGAAGTCTCTGGAAACTAGGTTATTTTGAATCCTTGGGGTATATCAACTTTTACAGTAAAAGCTGTGTTTTAGACTATTTTCACAGGAGGGATCTACTGACTATTCAGAAAAAGAAGAAAGGCTTCCCCTGAGTGGTGATTCTTTGGCTTGGGGCCAGCGGGGTCGGGGAAGCAGGGCTGAAGAACCCTGAAGAGGGAGAGAGCACGGTGTGTAGCAGGGCCTGGGGTGCGCATGGCTTCGTGCCTTACGTGCCACCGTGTGGGCGGCCACGTTGCTCCCATGCCCTCCCTGGGGACCACCCTCCCAGCACCTTCATGTGTCCAGCAGCCCGGAAGCCCCGGGGCCCCGGCGTTCGGGGGTTTTACGGCAGTCTCGTTGCAGAGCTGAGATTGATTAAATACATCCTTGGCCGCTGGCGATCCTCCCAGTCTCAGGCCCCTCTACCCTCCGTGGAGGTCTGGGGTGGGCTGAAGTCCCCACCCTCCAATCACGTGGTGGGTTCCCCCGGCAGGCCCCCCCCATCCTGAAGCCGTCTGGGGGATCAGCCCAAGCCCCGGTGTGGTTAAAGGGGCGCGGTATGGGTAACAGAAGATGCTCCTGGCACTCAGGAAATGACAGGGATTTTAGGAGCTCTGTGCCAGGAATGGGAGCCAAGCCCAAATGTGGGATTAGGGTTCTAGAGGGGGAGAGATACCGGAGGGGGGAGTGGGCTGCGGTTGAAGCCATGAGGCAGGAGGGGAGCCTCAGGGCAGGGCTGGGCCGCCTCGCCCTCAGGCACCTTGTAGGATGATTTTCAAAGAGTAGTTAGAAACCCTTCCTGTTAGTAAAATTGACTTCTCTTTTGTAAAAGTTACTTTAGACGGAATGTCTCCACGGTTGGGTTTTCTAGGATCGAGCGTGTTCCCCGAGGTCCCTGCAGCTTGTGCCAGCCGCCCTTGTCGGGGTGGTCCAGCCTGTCTCATCACTTACTTGTGTGCTCATTCATTCGTTCGTTCATGCATTTGCTAGTTCTCCTGTTCCCCCTCCCTCACGGGTCACCCCACGCCCAGAGCTCTTGTAGCTGGTATTCTCTTTCCAGGCGTTCTTCTGGCCTGAAAGGAGTTCTCTTTCTTGTGGTAGCGTCTGCCCTGCCCTTGTGCTGACACTGCCCTGGCGCAGGCCGGCCTCGTCCTCCCTGTGTCCTGCACGGACTCCTGACCAGGCCTCGACCTCCAGGTGGCCCCTGCGTGTCCATTTCTCCCCCAGCCTCCGGTCAGAGCTCTGCTCAGGAGCTTCGGGTGGCGCCCGGTTACTCATGTGTTGCTTCACAGCTGCGTTTTACAGACTGGCCTTCGAGGTGCTTGTACAGGCCGCCTCGTGGGGGGAGAGCTAAGTTAGGAGATGAGCTCCCGCGTGGTGGCAGTCTGACGGGGTCCCTCCCCGAGGGGCTCCCGCCCGTCTCTCCCGCTCCTTCCCCGCCTTGTGCCGGCCTCTGTCACTGCGCGCCACCCTTGGGGCGGGGAGCAGGGCTGCTGAGAGGTGACCCCCCACCCAGCCCTGCCTGCTGTCCCCTCCGTTTGGATCCACTTCCTCCTGCTGTTCGTCTTACTGAAACCCCGCTGGTTCCTTCAGCCCAGTGGACGCAGTCAGTCCCAGTCCCAGCCTGCCCCTCTCCCCGCGTTTCTTCACCTGCACGTTGCGCCTTGTTTACTGCAGACCCCTCTTTAGCGTATTGTAGGCTGAGCGCCCGTCAGTTCTCATGTGTTGCAGGCCTTCGGCTTGTAGAAGAAAGTATTTAATAAGCATGTAGTGTAATTGCTGTTGGTTAAATACACATTGTGTACTGATTTTGTTCAAAAGTTAATTATAAAGTGTATCTTACGATATAAATAAATTCGTTTTTATAACGGACCATTACTGTAACATTTTCACAGTAAAATAGTATTTGTTTTAGATTATTATCAAAATACAAATTTGAACGAGAGGATGTAGTTCATTTTGTTTGAAAGTTGTTTTTTTGAACCATCCAAATAATAGCAGGCATGGGTGACCCAGAGATAATATTCGACTCTGTAGAATAGACGGGCTCAGATGCAGAGCGCAGGTCTGGTTTTGCCTGGGCCGCGTCCTTATTAAAGAGCAGAGCGTAGGCCTTGAGCCTATTTGGAGGTGATTTGGGGTTGATGGCGCACTGACCCAGGTGATTCCGATCATGGGAATCGCCTCTGACCTCAGTGGCGGAGTCTCCACGGTGGACTCAGCGTCAGAAGCTGACCTTCTGCCCCTGGCCCGCCATGCTGTCACCTGGGAGGCCCCTGAGTAGCTCTTGCCATAATTTCCTTACTTGTTGAGACTGCAAGCTTCCATAGAAACGTGATTTCAAAGCACATGTCCAGCACTAGAACCTTAAGAGTCTAGGGAATTCAGAAAGTGAGGCAGACCAGTGGCGTGTGCGTGTGCGGGGACTCGGGCAGATGGCCCGGGGCGGGGAGCCTGAGAGAGCTGCTGGCTGGTGGGAAGGGACTCCTCCCGCCAGAGCCTCAGATGCTGCCCCTTCCCGGGGCTCTGGCACCCTTAGGGTCGTCCACGTTTAGGGTTTGGGGTTCAGCAGGAGAGGACTTGCCGGGGGCTGCCGGCGGCCCCTGAGGCTCCTGCGAGTGGGCGCTTGTGGCCACTCGTGTAGACACCTCTCTGGATGCTGTCTGCGAACTGCGTGCTGAGGCTCACCTGAGGCTCACCTGAGGCTCACCTGGCGCGCAGCCGTGCCGTCGTGCTGATCTTCGTGTCCCCTTGGAAATCGGTGGTTACCGGACTGTGAACCCCCTGTCTGTCCAACTGGCATTACCGGCAGGAATAAATGTGCTCTGGGGGGGGAAATGGTATAGCAGTTCTGACTTCTCCGGTTTTTCCTGGGATTCATTCCTTTTTACTCTAGGGAAGGAGAAAGGCCCTTGGCTATCCCCTCTTGCTACAGAGACTATTGGCTGGACTGTTTGTGTCACCCCGCCTCTTATTATCAGACCATTGATAACGCCTCACCTGTTATCAGATCCTCGGTTGATAACACCCCCCTTATCAGACCACTGATTGGTAACAACCACCTGTTATCAGGCCATTAGTAACATCCCTCCTGTCATCAGGTCAGTGGTAAAACCATACTTATCAGACCACTGCTGACCCCGTACCCATGGTCAGAGCTGGGCGTTGGGCCACCAGGAGGCTGCAGGTAGATGCGGCTGACAAGCAGCCCTGTGGCCTCCACAGCCATTGGGGGCCCTGCCTACACGTTGTCATGCTCTAAAAACCACCTCTAGAAGCACAAGAGAGAACCACAGTGAAGATCCTCTGTTTCAGTTCTTAAGTCATATTCCACGTTGATGGTCTTTGTGAGTTTTGTGTGCCCCGTTATTTCAGTGCTCTAGGCGGTGTTACGTGTGAGGCGTGTTGGCACAAGACCTGGGCTCCGTGTTAGGACTGCCCATGTAACCTTTCTGAGCTCTGTCTGCTGGTGCCTTCTGGCGAGCTGATGGATTATGAGGGCTCTATAAACTGATGGGGGGCAAGTGTAGTGAATTCCTGCAGAACTGGTCCAAGAGAGGTCATAAAACTCTAGGACCAAGGCTCAACAGGTCAAAAGAAAGAAAGAAAAAGGAAGGAAGGAAAGAAAAGAGAAAGAAAACCTTGTATAGTGAAGTCATTGTCCGTATATAATCCATGGACATGTAAGAAATGAAAGTCCCTAGACCTAGATTTTAACTACATTCTCCTTTGAGTGCATCGGGGCTGTGGTGTTGGACCAGGTGGGAAGTGACGTCACGACAGCGTGTAGCCCAGTGCTGAGCAGTGAGTATGCCGTTGCAGTAACTCCATCATGTAGATAGTGCATCTCTCGTCTTCCTGTGCCCTGTCTCCGGCAGTGTTCTGTTTTTGTTGGCCAAACTCTGACGTCCCATCATTGCCGTTGCTTTCAGTCCCCTCAGCTGGGCAGTCGGGGTTCCCTGCTGGATTTCTGGTTGTAGAAGCCAGCCTCCTCCTGTTTCACTGTGTCTGAGTATGACCATCGCCTGCTCAAATGCAGTGTGTTATAGTCTCGATAGATGTGTCTTAGGTGCCTGGACCCTGGTAGCAAGCAGGTAGCCTCAGTGTGTCTTTGAGGAAGGCGTGCTTGGCTGCGTGTGATGCCTGGTCCTTGGAAAGGACGCCAGTCTTTTTCCCTCTCCTGGAGGTGTGTACTGTCCTCCTCTGAGCGCTGCTGCAGTTTGCGTCTCAGAAAATTGAGACACCATCTCTGTCTTATAGTCAGTTCATTTTTGAACTTGTTTTGTATTCCCCTAAAAGACTGCAGTCACTTTTTAGGTAGAGATCATTTCTTTCTCTGTTTTTAATCTGTTCGCAGTGCCTGAATGAATGGTTGAAGTTAATTTGTTGAGTCAGTGACTGTTTCTCCTGCAGATACACGGAACTGTGACTAATCCCTGAAGGCTATTAAAAACCCACTTAGGGCTAAGTTCACACTGGAGAAGAGTCTGCTAAAAGTGCAGGTGCTAGCTAACTGTGACTTCAGGTCTGAGTCAATGAACTGAGCAGTGAAACTCGCAAGAAGCAGCACACGCCCGGTCAGGGTTAGGCCGCTGCGTTAGGGAAATGCTGTTGACAGCTGGCCCGTCCTCTCCCAGGATTAAGGTGCCTTTCCTGCTCTGGACGCGTCTTTTTCCCACGTCAGTGATGATGATGATGATTGCCTGTAGGTTTCATTGGCATGCTTGTCTCTCTGCCTACCACTGATTCTCTCCAGCCTTTGCCCAAAGGGAAAGAGGGCTGTTGTATTTTCTCATCTGCCTGTCGTGATGCTCCTTCAGTAGAAAACCTTACCGACCAAGTAACCACATTATATTTCTCCTTATTTTACACACAATTTAAGGCTTCATGACATTATTTTTCTCACTGCCCAAGGAATCCTGGACTTGTGCACAGGTCCTGGCATCTGGACGCTGGAGAAAAGGATGGGCTTGGTTGGCTGCTTTATGGCAGAGCGGCTTCCAAGGCAGGTCTCTCCCCCTGCTGGCTCGTGTTCAGAGCACATACAGTCTGGGACTCGTGTGTGTCGTTTCTGTGGGGTGGTGCACAGGCCCTCCTCCCGCATGGTTCCCACGTCCACCACTGTCTATGGCACTCAGGATGGTTCCCTTGTGCCTCTCCTCTCCAGGATGCCTGAAGCTCAGCAGAGAGTCGGAGGCTGCTTTCTAAACCTGATGCCGCAGATGAAGACCTTGTACCTTGCGTATTGTGCCAACCACCCGTCTGCAGTGAGCGTCCTCACGGAGCACAGGTGCGTCTTCGGGACTTGCTTCCCCGAGCGGGGAGTGGCGTCATGGGGTCCCCTCGGAGCAGCTCGTTTCTGTCAGATATTACGTGCAGTGCAGTGCGAACATTCACGCGTTTATTCAAAGATGATCATTTTAATTACCCTCGGAATTAGTGCCTGAGAAGTACTGGTTGGGAGTCTTTGAAATCCTGCTTAGTGCTTTTATAATAGAAAAGGATGTGTTTTGAAGTCTCCCCTTCAGCTCATACCCTTTGGACAGTGGGTTGGAGGAGCTGGTAAGTGTTCTGGAATGTGGCTGCAGGCTGTCCGGGCTGCTGGAATGGCGTTCCTCAGCGCGTAAACACCAGACCACGTGAGACAGAAGTACGCTTGCTGTAGGACTAAATGTGCATTTACAGTGAGGCCTGGATTTCTTAGGAAAACGTGAAGCTGGGGACCGTTAGCTTTAGCTTTTCACCCCGAAGCAGCGGTGAAACAAGTGAAACAGTGGACAGATTGACTTCCTGCTTGTTTGGTGAGACAAGGCCGTACCTGTGTCCTGGAGGAGGGCTGGGCACCCTGGGCTGCGGCGAGGACCACGGGCTCGGCCTGCAGACGGAGTGGGTGATGAGGCTCTGTTTCTGCTCCCAGAAGGGCACACGTTTGTATTAAGTGTTTTAGAAAATATTTATGGTTTCTTCTGAAAACGGCAGTTCAGCCATAAATAGCAGTTCAGTCATTGTTTAACCCGTAAGTGAAGAAATTGTGTTAGTCGCATCAGGGTTAACGCCACTGTGCTTGTGATTTAAATATTTAACCTCAGCTCACTCCTAAGTATTTCGGTTGAAAGCTTAGAAACTGTGCTGGGAAGCAGGCATTGCTGAGATTGAGCTGAGGTGGCAGCGTAGCATCCCTGTGTGTGCGCCTGGGTTGTGTGGGCCTGGTGGCAGGGCCTCTGGGTCCGTCAGACCTGGTTTGAGCCCTCACTGCCTCTCTGAAGCAGATGGGTCTCAGGAGGTCACCCCTCTTCTCTGAGAGCGCTGGCCATAGGGTACTGTAGGCGTGAAGCAGAACATGTAAACTGTCAGGACTGAGCATGATGAAGGCTCAATAATGCGATGAAGGCTCAATAATGCGAACTGCTTTATTGTCTTATCTGGACTCTGGGAGTTTACTGCTGCTCCGTGTGCTTAAATACTGAACCTCCACTTGTAGTAAAGCATTTCCAGTTCTGCAGCGAAGCAAGCAGTCTTCGACACGGTGATGGAAAGGAGAGATTAGGATACACGGCGACCACAGAAATGAAAAACCCGTCGGGTCTTCTTCTTCCTCACGCTTCTGGGAGCGTGGGCAGTGTTAGCACGTACCTTCCTAGTTAAACCGTGAAGCATGGATGCAGTTACATTCTCCGGCATCCACTCCTGAGAACGACAAGTTAAATGGAATTTCCACACCGGTGAAATGCAGAGATTACATTTGTGTCTCTGAAAATTCCTCAGGAATTGCTGACACAGCCATGGGGGAGATGAACAGCAAATAGAATGTTAGGGTAAAATTGCACACCTTTTCAATTTTGCTCTCTCCTTCCCCCTTTTTGGTCAGGGGTTGATCCCCTAGGGGTGGGTTGAAAGTATGAAAAGAGGGTGGATGTGAGGCTCCGTGCTGAAGGTGACATTTAAAGCAGTTCAGACTGTTGAAGTTTCCTGAAACGTTTAGACGTTCAAGGGGAATGCTCGCAAGCGTGTGCTCTTTTCCTCTCTTCTGTACTCTTACGTTAATGACTGCTTGTGTCGTACCTGAAACCTCAGTGGAGCTTTTCCCCAGAATAGCAGGGAGAGAATACAGATGCGGTTCTGAGTGGGGACCTCTGCCCTCCTCCACGTGGCGAGTCCCGGAGCGGGAGGTGGGTGGACTGAGGTCAGGCTCTGGGCCTGTGAGCCCGGAGACGGCGGGAGAGCGTGGAGGCCGCAGGATGCGCTGCCTGTGTGCCCTCCTGAGGTCCTGGGGCAGCGAGAGCGCCCACTCCGCCCGCACGTCAGACCCTGCTTCTGAAGCGTAAGTCGGGGGGTTGAGAGGAGGCTCGCGGCGGGCTGGTGGCCTCTGTTGGCCTTCACTTTCCATTCTGGGACCCTAGCTTGTGGCCTCTTTCCCTCTTCCCTACGTTTGTTCTAGTCTTAAAAGCCGCCACACTTAGGGGTAGATAAATCTGTTTTTTTGCTTGAATATACTTTTTTCTTCTTAAATTTAATTTTATTTTTTTATACAGCAGGTTCTTATTAGTTATCTATTTCATACATGTTAGTGTATATATGTCAATATACTTTTTCAGCATTGATTTAAACGTAGTGTTTAGCAGTTTTAAAGTCTTATTTACAGTCTTATGATCCTTACATTGTGTTAGTTTGAATTCTGAGTATGAATCTTGAAAATGTATATACAGAACCATCAGTTCTACTCTGTGACATAAATCACAGCAAGATTCTTTTTTTTTTTTTTTTTTTTTTTTAAGATAAAACACAAGTCAAACTTATTATTAGATTTGTCCACAGTCAGCAATGGTGATCTTCTTGCTGGTCTTGCCATTCCTGGACGCCAAGCGCTCCATGGCTTCCACAGTATTTGTGCCCTCTTTCACCTTGCCAGAGACCACATGCTTGCCATCCAACCACTCAGTCTTGGCAGTGCAGATGAAAAACTGGGAACCATTTGTGTTGCGGCCAGCATTTGCCATGGACAAGATGCCAGGACCCGTATGCTTCAGGAGGAAATTCTCGTCATCAAATTTCTCCCCGTAGATGGACTTGCCACCAGTGCCATTATGGCATGTGAAGTCACCACCCTGGCACATAAATGCCGGAATTATTCTGTGAAAGCAGGAACCTTTATAACCAAAGCCTTTCTCCCCAGTGCTCAGAGCACGAAAGTTTTCTACTGTCTTTGGAACTTTGTCTGCAAACAGCTCCAATCTGTTAACGTAGCTTTATGGATTGGATGAGCAGTCACTTCTTGGTTTCCAGGTCCCTTACCTCGAAGGAGACGCGGCCCAAGGGCTCGCCGTTGACGGCGATGTCAAAGGACACGGTAGGGTTGACCATGGTTGGGCAGCGCGGGAGGTTCTGGGGTGGCAGCGTCTGCAAAGCCAGCAAGATCCTTTTTGACCCACCTCCTGGGGTAACGGAAATAAAAGCAAAAATAAACAAATGGGACCGAATGAAACTTAAAAGCTTTTGCACAGCAAAGGAAACCATAAACAAGACAAAAAGACAACCCTCAGGATGGGAGGAAATATTTGCAAATGAAACAAAGGACAAAGGATTAATCTCCAAAATATACAAACAGCTCAGTATCAAAAAAACAAACAATCCGATTGAAAAATGGGCAGAAGACCTAAATAGACATTTCGCCAAAGAGGACATACAGATGGCCAAGAGGCACATGAGAAGATGCTCAACATCCCTAAGTATTAGAGAAATGCAAATCAAAACTACAGTGAGGTATCACCTCACACCAGGTAGAATGGGCATCATTAGAAAATCTACAAACAACAAATGCTGGAGAGGGTGTGGAGAAAAGGGAACCCTCTTGGCACTGTTGGTGGGAATGTGAATTAGTACAGCCACTATGGAGAACAGTATGGAGGTTCCTTAAAAAACTACAAATAGAACTATCATATGACCCAGCAATCCCACTACTGGGCATATACCCAGAGAAAACCATAATTCAAAAGGGTCATGTACCACAATGTTCACTGCAGCACTATATACAATAGCCATGTCATGAAAGCAACTGAAATGCCCATTGACAGAAGAATGGATAAAGAAGATGTGGCACATATATACAATGGACTATTACTCAGCCATAAAAAGAAACGAAATTGAGTTATTTGTAGTGAGGTGGATAGACCTAGAGTCTGTCCTACAGAGTGAAGTAAGTCAGAAAGAGAAAAATACCTTATGCTAATACATATATATGGAATCTGAAAAAGTGGTACTGATGAACCTAGTTGGCAGGGGAAGAATAAAGACGCAGACGTTGAGAATGGACTGGGGGACACGGGGTGAAGGGGAGGCTGGGATGAAGTGAGAGAGTGGCATGGACATATATACACTACCAAACATAAAATAGATAGCCAGTGGGAAGCAGCTGCATAGCACAGGGAGATCAGCTCGGTGCTTTGTGACCACCTAGAGGGGTGGGATAGGGAGGGTGGGAGGGAGGCTCAAGAGGGAGGGGATATGGGGATATATGTATACATATGGCTGATTCACTTTGTTACACAGCAGAAACTCGCACACCATTGTAAAGCAATTATACTCCAATAAAGATGTTTAAAAAAAAAAAAGTTCAGCTGCCCTTGGATGGCAAAAAAAAGAAGCACCAGCTCTGTTGAATTATAACTGACGTGTACCTTTTGCATTATCATATGATAGTAGCCTCATAGGCTCATGGCTGCCTGTTTTGAGTGAATTACGGGTTTCGTTTTTTCCAGCACTTTAACTGTGGCTTTTTGCTGGGCTACTTGATGGCTCTCCGTGTGTTCCCCTGGTTGCCGTCTTGCGGCCCATGGTGTCATTTCAGTAAATACGGAGGAGGTACGCTGTGTAAGGATCGCCGGCCTCAGTAGAAATTAAGCTGAAAGAGCCTTTGTTTTGTCAGAAAAGCTGTAACCAGCCGTTTTGTCTGGTTTTATTGTAGTACTAAATTTGTTTTTAAAACTAAAAAAAAAAACTATTTCAGTGATCTATAAAGATTTATAAAAAGTTCAGTTTCCTTTCTTAACTGTGCACGTGTCTGGCATTGCAAGGCTGTCATGTGAATATTAAAAGAAGTTACTTTTGCTTTTGCAAAAATTTCACATGAATTTTTAGTTGTAGGGAATTTTGGGGGGTGGGTGATGAGGATAACTTGCTTAGTTTTATTCATTATTGTCTGCCATAACTATGGTTATGAAATTGCACGTATAATACTGAAATATCAAAAATGGCCTGAAGAGACTTTTTGACGATTTTCCTTGTGGTAGAAAAGGCCCCAACTGGATTATATTTAAAGGAGTCGAAATGTACTGTTAGTATCATTAAGCTTCATTTTTATGGGACTCTGCTTGATCCTTTGTTCAACATTCAGAGAAATGCTGGTGAAATATAAATGTCTCCTCCATAAAGCCATCATTTCTCTCTGCTCACATGTTAGGGATGGGTGGGCTGATCTGAAGAGGCGCACGTTTCCGAGTGAAAATGTTTGAGGGCTAGGGCGGGCGTGGTGGGCACAAGACGTGGAGCGGCCGCGCGTGGGTAGGGGGCCCCGCCTGGGCTCGGCCGCTGTTGGCAGTGGCTCCCGTCTGCAGATGTGCGCGATGACCCCTGTCTCAGGCCCGGGGTGGCGTGGGCGGGAAGGATGCACAGTGCGTGTCTGGTGCCGTTGCCCCTGCTCTGTCCCTCTCCCTGACATGCGCTCCTACCTGTGCGTCTCCTCTGCCCGAGCTTGGGGAGGTGGGCCAGGAGGCAGCCCTGAGGGTCGGGCTTGGAAGACCCAGCCCTGCAAGGAGGGGAAGGCAGGGTGATGGCAGAGCATGGAACCGTGCACAGCGGTGCCAGCGCCAGGCTGCCCCACAGCAGGGTCCCGGAGCATCGCCTGCCTGGCTTCGGAAGCCCAGCCCTGTGGTTTTCCGGGAAAACCATTCTTCGAAAGCACAGAGTTCTGTGCACAGAGGTGTTGGGTCGTGTTGCCTATGCAAGCGCGTGTGCACATAGAGCCCTAGAAGTAGTTAGGCCGCTTCTGTGCTAAATATTTTAAATTGCACCACCGTGGCAGGCTGTCTCGCAGGAAGGAACTCGTCATGAAGCCTTCCTTCTGATGGAAGTGGGAAAAATGTGTATTGTATATGCTGAGTTGTTATAACGAGGACTTTGTGAACATTTTCCCGTTTTATAATTTGCTTTGATTTTGATCATAGCTCCTAAATGTGTATGTATATTTATTTAAAAGGTTGATTTTTGAAGAAAACTATGTATAGGTAGGTAGGTAGATGGCAGTGCTGTTAACTGTGCTGTCACTCTTCTTACGCAGCCAGGACGCGCTCCGGCTCAGGCCACCCACGTTGTCGCGAGCCCCAGCACAGACAGGAGCTGTCTCCGAGAGAGGTCTTACTGCTTGAGAGACATAAGGCTGATTTCCCAGGGGTTGATGAATTTGTTTGCAGCCTGACATTTGGAAGCTTTTGTTTCTGAGCTGGTTTAGTCGGGTCAGGTACCTTCCCCTTTGGATATGTCAGCAGAATCGATGTGCGGGGTTGAGAGTAAGAGGTGGGCAGTGCCAGCACCAGCTCTGCTGTCACACCTCCCACAGAAAGTCACTCTAGGTTGTACCGTAGGAGACTCTCGTGTTCACCGCTTTTGAACTAGCAGTTTCAGACGGTTTAGCCTGAATACCGCGCGTTTTTCGCCAGGAGCCATCAGGGGGGCTGCTGGTCCTAGGAAGTTTGGGCGGGCGGCCACGTACAGCTCGGGGTGGAGGTGAGGCGTGAGGCGGGTTCAGCTGACCGGCACCCGGACGGGATGGGCTCGGTGATTCTTCAGGACCCCGAGGTTGTCCCGCCCTCCCAGTGGGTGGGTGCCGCCTCTTCTCACAGCCTGCATTCCAGGTGACCTCCGTCCCCCGGTGTCTGGAGGGACAAGTCTCGGCAGCAGTGAGGGGCACAGACTGGCTTCCTCCCATGGACCCTTTATAAACGTCATCTGTCCCTCAGTGCAGAGACAGAAGCACAGAGTTTCAGTCACAGACGTGAGCCACAAATGTGTGGGTGACAGAGCTTGACCCACAGCTGCTCCTCTGACCTTCCTGGGGTCTTCCTGAACTGGAGCCCCCAGGGCGGCACAGGGCACGATGTGGGGCAGCTCAGGAGGGCGTTGCCACTGGAGCGTTAGGTGGAAGGTGGTGAGGGTGAGGGTGACGGAAGAGGAGTACGGTATTGAAGACGTGCTTTTAGAGCTGAGTTAGCTTCTGAGCGTATACTAGGTGTCCTCACCTACAGATGCGGAAAACTTTTTTCACACACACTGGGAGGGTTAAATGAAATGATGATGCGAAAATGCTTTTGGAAGTTTAAAGCCCGAGGATGTGTGAGTTACTTTATCGTGCTGCATCATGCAGCCGCCTTCAGGGACTAAAGCACCTGGAGGGTCAGCGCCATGATTCAGTTGGTGGTAGTTGGGACGCATCTCCTGACACGTTTTACTGTCTTGAGGTTCCAGGTAACGGGGCCCTGTTCTTGCGCTCAGAAGGCCACTCACATTCACACTCTTCCACAGGAAAGTGCCTCGCTGAGGTGGCCTTTGGTGATGGGGGGGTGGGGGCGGTGGCTGGGAAACCACAGGTGCTCTGTGTTACGCGCACGTGGTTTTGCTCAGACTGAGGGCGAGAACATGAGCTGTGTGGGGATCTCCCCTCTGGTGTTTGGAGATAACCAGCACGTGTTGGGCTGTGACAGCGGTAGCCTCTGAACCGTCGGGGACACCGCGTGGTACTTCGTAGTCCTGGTGGGACTGGGGCGGGGGCGCGGCCCTTCTGGGCTCTAACGGTGGCCTCTTCTCCCTCCCCGCGTGGCTGCACGTGGTCAGTGAAGAGCTGGGCGAGTTCATGGAGATGAAGGGCGCCAGCAGCCCAGGCATTCTCGTGCTGACCACCGGCCTCAGCAAGCCGTTCATGCGCCTGGACAAGTACCCTGCACTGCTCAAGGAGCTGGAGAGACACATGGAGGTACGTGTGCCTGCCCCGCCTGCCAGCCAGCCACGCTCGGGAGAGGGCTCCTGGGCCAGAGCCTGCAGAGGGGGTTTAGCCAGCAGCCCGTAACTCGGGGTTTTCAGAATGACGTTGTTAAACGTGAACTTGCTTTCCCTTATCTCAGCTGTAGAAAAGCGTCTGCTCCTTCAGTTCCTCTCCACCCACTGCTGCTGACGGGGGATTTTCCCGTCGCTAGAAAACGCTCATAGCGTTGAGGTGTCATATCAGGAACGCGTACTTACAGTGTTGTGAAGTACATAAGTCATAGAGTAATAACAGTGAAAGAATCAGCTAATGATACGTATTTATTCTGTGTTCAGATAGCAGGCTGTGGGCCCGGGAGAAATTTGGGTTCAGGTTACTGGCTTGGTTAGGCCGTAGGGAACCATTTCCCAAAGGGCAGGCCATCCGGTCTTCTTCACAGCTGTTCCCCTCTGTCCTCTGGTGCCAGAGCAGCAGAGGCCCGTAAGGGCTGGGCATGGCCGTGTGCCGGCCTCCCTCCCCAAGGCAGGGTCCAGATCCCTCTGCTCCACGATCCCCTCGAGGACTAAGAAACGGCGCTTTAATGCTGCGAAGAATAGGACAGGTTCCAGGTTGAAAAGTCTAGGGAAGGCCCGCGCCAGTCTACAGAGCGCCTTTCTAAGGAAAAACTTCTCATTATGAAAGCTAATAGTGTGCTGTTTTATTCAAAGGATTATCATCCAGATAGACAAGATATTCAGAAATCCATGACTGCCTTCAAAAACCTTTCAGTAAGTGATTAAGCATATCACGTTGTTTTTTTTTCCCCGTCAGACATTATTATGGCAAACGAATGCAGCAAATTACTTGTGAAGTATAATTTGGATTTACTCTGATGAAATAAAAATAAATATATAGTAGTTATGCCATGGCTGGTAAACTCTCAGGCTTTACTAGACTGTGGACACCAGGAAAATGAAATGATAATTGTTTAAATTTTAAAAAGGCACCACATAATGCTAGAGCTACTTACAGTGATTCAGAACATGTTTTTAACCTCATCCCACAGTGTCTTTAGTGACTGAGTGTGAAATGGAATGCTGTTGGTTTTTTTTATCTGTTGTCATGCTGTCTTACTGACTTGAGTTTCTGGAATACGTGTCTTATTTACAGCACAAGTGGAACTTACTCTTTCTTCCCCTCTTCTCAGTCTTCTCTGTTGCGTTCACTAGTAAAAGCAGAAAATACTTTTCTTGCCCAGTCCACGTTTTTTCTTCTAAAAGTGGCAGGGATGGCTGTATTTTTCTAAAAGGGTTTCTCGTTCTAGAGCTGTTGCGTGTTTTGTCTCTCTTGACTTGATTCCGTACTTGTGAAGTAAGCAAATTGTTCACCAGGTGATCTGTCTTAAGAAGTAAGATACAAAGCAGTATGGCCAGAACCTAAGGTTCCAGGAGTCCCGTTTCTTCTAACGGTGTTCTGTGCTTCTCAGGCGCAGTGTCAGGAAGTACGGAAAAGGAAGGAGCTGGAGCTGCAGATCCTGACGGAAGCCATCCGGAGCTGGGAGGGGGATGACATTAAGACCCTGGGCAACGTCATTTACATGTCCCAGGTCCTGATTCAGTGCGCTGGGAGCGAGGTACCGCAGTGCGCGAGCGCCATTCCCAGCACGGCTTTCCTAGGGCCCCTGCGCGTGGCCGGTTTGGGAGGCGCCTGCCTGGGGCACGGCTTCCCAGCAGTTCCTTCACTTTTGTGAGCAGTGTGTCGATGGCGGCGCGTGGAAGCGCTGCCTGCGTTTCTCTTTCTGTGTCTCCTTTTAGTTTCTTGGGAATGTTTGTCCTTGGCTGTGGTCTCTGTGGGGCTTTTCTTACCTATTGAAGCAAATGAGTTTTAATACATAAACAGTGCTTTTAGGTCTTTCATGTAGATTGGGTAAAGTTTATGGGGTGGGTGGAAACATTGAGTTGACGTGTTGGATTTTAGGTTAGTGCCAGGGCCTACCAGTGGACTAAATCCATCTCCACATTTTATCCCACCCTCCTTCAGCCTGAAGGGCCCACCTGGTCACCCACTGCCCCTAAAAGCTTACAGGTTCTTTTCCTCCATTTTCTCTCAACCACAGAAAGAAGATTTTACTAATTAAGAGTTAATGGCAGAGCTAAACTCCTTAATCAGATTTTATAAACAGATGTTAACGTGAGCTACTTGTGAGTCTAAGAATTTATCATAATTTTGTTTCCATTTAATTTAGCTCATGAAATTTGGTAGAGAGAAATATCTAAACAGGAAGTATGATATAATATTTCCTAAGGCCTACTGTAAATATTCTCACAGCTGTAAAAATGTGTTTTTAAAACAATTATTTGAATTTGCTCTTTTACATTAGGAAAAGAATGAACGATATCTTCTGCTCTTCCCAAATATTTTGCTAATGTTGTCTGCCAGTCCTAGGATGAGTGGTTTTATATACCAGGTAAAACACATTTTAAATCTGTATTTAATTGTTTATTGTGGATCTGAGAATCATTTCCAGGCTTGTTTTGAGTTTTGTGTTCAATACTACATGCATCTGTTTGTGGGCTGCGTGTAGTGTTGTATGTATAGTGTTACATTCAGATACCTACACACAAGTCCTGTCTGTGCATTTCGATGCGACTGTGCAAATTAGGATACTTGTGTTAATCCAAAGCAAAAAAAGAAGGAGACTAAAATTTGTGGAGCTGCCCCCCAGGACACAGACTGCTGAGGTGCGGTGCCAGCCCGTCGCCACCAAGTCGAGTGCCGCTTCTTCCCTGGCGGCTGGTACATGGTGGGCACAGCAGCGGGCTAGCTGGAGGGGGCCCCGCGGCCGAGGTGGGTCTTGGGCACACGTCGGGTGGTGTATGTGGTAGTGGACGATCGTTTAGCCTTTCTATTGTTGATCATTTTTCTGATTTTCTTTGAGAGAATATGAGAGCTGATTTAAGAAGAACACGCAAGGGGAAATGTTTTCTTTTCTGTGCGCTAATTTCAAATGTGGTATTAAGTGCTTTATGCTTTTTCTGTCTGTCTAGTAGGAGCTTCTGGCAAGGTTTACTGCCTTCTCTCTGTGTAGTTACAGAAGCTTCTGCCTTTCCCATCAGTTTTTCGAGGCCTGGCTAGTCACCAGATGCTGTTTCAACAGAGTCGGCCTTTGTTTTCTCCGAGCTGCGTTTCTGCATATGCAGCACATTGTTTGTTTTGTCCCCGACCAGAGCTCTAGTGGGTCCTGAGTCCAGAGTGTCCGTGGCTTGTTTGTACCTGCACAGAAAACTTTGCCACCCGAAGGGGAGTGTCATCGCACACTCCACAAGGAGCACTTTAAAATTGAGGAAGCAGCTGTACACGGGCAAGCCTAGAAAAATAATACCTCTTAATCTGTAAGCCTGCCGCTGACTGATGTCTGGCTGAGGGAGCACCTGCTCAGGTTCCCCCAAACTGGCGGCTCCCGCTTTAAGTGGCCTTGGTCCTTTTCCATCAGTGTTCTCCAGCTTCGTGCTGTACACCCAGGAGGCTGAGTCGGGGCCCTGCTTTGACCTGCAGGAGTTAAGGTTGCCGTCTGGGGCAGGCTTAGGCCCCTAGGATGTTGGCATTGACATGCCACCAGCAGAGCACTGTTCTCCCGCCCTGTGCACGGGTTCCTGGGGGCTTTCTCTCCAAGTGCTGTGACCCACGGTCCACGTACTGTCAGTATTCATTTCTGGCTCTGAGGGATGTTAAAAAGCGCTACATCCAGCAACAGTGAGCACGTCCTGTCCGCCGGGGTTGCCGCTGCGCTGAATGCAGCCCTGCAGCTCTGTTTCCTGGAGAGTTCTCGGAGCTGTTGGTCACCCCTGTGCCTTAGGACTCTTGGAAGGGCGTCTGCAGTGTCTGCATCTAACCACGGCTGTGCCGGTGCTACCCTGTCCCGCCTGCTGAGCCCCGGTGGCCCGTGGCCTGGATGATACCTGTCTCGGGAGGGGAGGGGTGGGGAGACCACCTCGTGCCCTGTGGGATGCTCGGCGTCACCCCTGGCCCCCGCCCTGTAGACGTCAGGAGGCCTGTGGGCTGTGGCATTGCCGGCGCGCCCCCTGCAGGGCAGGACTCCCGCTGCCACGGCACTGAGAGTCCTGCTTCTCGGGTGCAGCTTGGCCCCAGTCCTCAGGGAGAGACTTTCCCGGAGGACTTGCTTGGCCACCGCGTTCCGTGGTGTGTCTGTTATTTGTGCTGGTCCCTTCCGGCCCATTTCCGACCCCTCTCCGTGGGCGTCCCCGCTCCCCTCCCCAGGCCCTCTGTTGTCAGAGCGGATGGGCTGGCTGCTCTTCTCTGCATTTTGTGCAGCGCTCAGCACAGCTCTCGACTTCCCGTCTGGTGACGACCACGCACAGCTACCGTCCAGTTCCTCTTGCTCCAATTTCCTCCTTACTTTGCTTTCAGACGTGGAACTTCCTCTGCATTTCTTTAAGGCAAATCTGTGCTTCCTTTGCATAAAGAACATCATTTAAAATAGCCACTGTAGGCTCTAGTTTTTTTATCACGATGTGTAATGTTTCTGTGTCCTGCTGTTGATGTTTAGAGTAACCCATCAGATGAATGTTTTTTTCTGGTTTGCCGCCTTGTACCTTTTCGCTGGCTCATTTCTTGAGTCTAGTATTACGATTTCTTGTTTGAGATAGAGGTTCATATTGTACATGCATTCGGTACAAACAAAAGAGCATTTTTGCGTTACAGAGACAGTTCCTCTGCCATTTCTAAAATCATTTAATATTTACTTTATTAATGGTATCTTCTTAAGCACTAATTGTTTTTTTTGGGGGGGGGTCTTTTTTAGGGAAAGCTACCAACGACAGGAATGACAATCACAAAGCTTGAGGACAGTGAAAATCATAGAAATGCATTTGAAATATCAGGTGATAGGCACAGACTCTGTGGATGCCCTCTGTCCGGGTGACCAGGCAGCTGGCCCTCTGTGTGCAGGCCCTTGCCGACCCTTCCAGGGGGCTGACGGCAGCGCTGTTGGCCCTCCTCGGGGGTGCGCGTGTGCGTGTGTGTGTGTTCCGCCTGCTCCCCGTTTCAGCTGTGTTTCTCTCTTCCAGGGAGCATGATTGAGCGGATCTTAGTGTCCTGCAGCAACCAGCAGGACCTGCACGAGTGGGTGGACCATCTGCAGAAGCAGACGAAGGTCACCTCTGCGGGAAACCCCACCATTAAGCCTCACTCTGTGCCGTCTCACACCGTAAGGGCCCCCGTCCCTCTCCCGCCTCCAGACTCTGGGGTCAGCCTTGGGTTCGGTTGCCAGCAAGTGATCGAGTGCTTTAAGCCATAGTCAGCCTCTGGGTCAGGAAAGCACAACATGTGCGTTGTGTTTCTCTGCAAGCACTTGCTCATTGCCAGTGGATGGTGAATCGCTACGCGCACGCACGCATGTGCGCGCGCACGCGCACACACACACACACACACACACACACACACACAGAGTTCATGGCCCCTGGCTAGGAAGCTGCGTGCGCACACACACACACGCGCGCACACACACACACACACACACACAGTTCATGGCCCCTGGCTAGGAGGCTGCCTTGCTCAGAGTGGGTCGTGTAACCTAAGTTGGTTTCAACCAAAAGCCTGAGAGCCACTGGTCCATAGAGGGCTTTTCTGAGCATTTTAATTGTATTTATTGTGTTTCATCAAAAAAACAAACAGTGAATACTTACGATGACAAAAAGGACCAGATTCATGTTGAAGGCGTTAAAATGTAGTTTTTGACTCCTTGTTTTGATTGTAAGAAATCTGTATCTTCTACTCTTAGAAAAGCTCAACAGCTCTTTAAGCTTTTAGATCCTGAAAGATTTCAAGATGTATCAGCGCCAAAGTGCCAGTGTTTAAAACTTCTCTTTCCTGGTGTTTCATGCCTAAGATCCTGGTATTGAATCATCTGATCATTCATCATCTTTACCAGATAATATTGAAGAACCAGGCAAGAACCTTCTTACAAATGACTAGGGTCTCACAGCATTTCTGGCTGGTGGGTTCTTCTTGCCATCCTTGCCAGACTGTGACGATCTTTACCGGGAGTTTTCTACCCCCTGTGGTCGCCATCCTTGGGGTTAAAGTTTTAGCTCAGGGACGGTGGCCATGGCGCAGCGTGCTGGTCACAGGTGCAATGTCTTAGGCCATTTCTCAACAGTTCGGGGGTTAAAACTGCTCATTTCTTCAGCTAATGTTTCATTTTGAATGGCTCCACCATTTATAACTTTTCCATACTTTTAAAAAATACTAAAGATGCTTAGCTTTCACGGGACTAAATTTATCCCAAGGACATATGTGCGTCCACGTGTGTGTTTATAAGGAAGAGGGAAGTACCTTCTCGCTCAGACTGTCTGTAACAGCCTGACACTAACCTTTATAAGGTCACATCAAGTAATACTGTGCTGTGTATCGGGACGCTGGCCGCTCTCGTTCCTGTTCTTGTCACATAGTGGCAAGGGAGTTACAGCCCCGCTGCCTGGAAGGCGCTGTGCCCCACACGCAGGGTTGTCAAGTGTTGTGTGCTCTTCTTACGGAGGTTCTCTCTGGGGGTGTCTGTGTTCTCCCTGTGATTGCTGTGTCCAGCTTGAATAATACTCTAACTTTAGCATAAAGCTACCTCTCTTGACTTATACAAGCAAGGAGAAATAAAACCAAATGTTACTTAACCGTGACATTGCTAGAAGGGATGTTTTGCGCAATTTTCCCCTTTTGTGAATTATTTAGTTTGAAAAAATTATTTTGTAGTGGTTGTATTAACACGTTACAGCACACACACACACCCAGGACAGGTGTGTGGTCACTGCAGAGAGTCCACTGCTTCTGTCCTTGGACACCCAGCCTCAGCTAGAGCCTGGGCTTCCCTTTAAGCCTGTTTTTCAGATACTGTTCAGTTCTTTCGAATGATGATCCCACTCAGGTTTCCAGCTCGCAGAACCACTCAGCTCTTTCTCCTGTTAAGCATACTGTATTGTTTTCGGCTAATTTGAGTTCTTTAGCTAATTTTGAATGTTATTTATTTTATTTAACATTTTCTTATTTAATTGTCAGTGTGATGGAATACTTTTGGGTTTTCTAGGAATATAAACCCCATTAATAAGGTCCTTCTGAGAAATTAGATTTATATAACTTTGTTTTGATTAAAGCTGATTTTTCTGAGAAAATGTTTTATCCCAGGGATTGGCAAAATTTTTCTAATAAAAGACAGGCAGTAAATATTGGGGGTTTTTAGGCAATATGGTCTCTGTCACAATTATAGTTTGTTTTTGTAATACAAAAGCAGCCACTGACAGGAATAGGCCTGACTGTGTCCCAGGAGCATTTATTTTTTTTAAAACAAAAACAGGGATCAGGCCCTAGTTTTGGCCACCCTTGAATCACCAGGCAGTGAGTAATACAGCTGGGGAGGTAATCATTACCCTAGCCATAATCACATTCTCAGTGCAGGGAATGCCCGTTCTGTCGTACAGTTCTGGTATCTGTACTAAATGAAATACCTTTTTGCAAAAGTGAGTCCATGGCAGTTAAAGGTGGTGGGTGGAATTTCCGGGTCTGGACCCCCAGCGCCCCGCTGCTTCCTGACCCCAGCTCAGCTGCGGCCTGCGGCCTGGAGCAGCAGCTCCCCGCTCAACCCGAGTGGCCCAGAGACTGAGCACCTGGAGAGTCCAGAGCACTGCCCACAGGCTGGGGCTGCCCAGCGGGGGCGTCTTGGTGGGCCGGGTGTGTTTGCTCAGGGCTCCCCTGACACTGAACGGTGTCTCTGCTCTCTCCCGCCCTGTGCCCCGCGCAGCTCCCCTCCCACTCGGTCACCCCGTCCAGCAAGCATGCGGACAGCAAGCCCGTGCCGCTGACGCCCGCCTACCACACGCTGCCTCACCCCTCGCACCACGGCACTCCACACACCACCATCAACTGGGGGCCCCTGGAGCCTCCGAAGACCCCCAAGCCCTGGAGCCTGAGCTGCCTGCGACCCGCACCCCCTCTCCGGCCCTCAGCTGCGCTCTGCTACAAGGAGGTGAGCCCCGACTTGACGGCTGGGCGTGTTACTTCGGCCGTTCCCTGCTTCAGTCCAGGGAGTTCAGAAACGTGGGCCATCCCGTGTGTCTGTGACATAAAGCAGATCGGCCTCTTCAGAACTGTGAAGGGTCTGCCTTTGTTCTCTTGTCACTCCTTCCTGTGGTCCCGGGAGCCCTGGGGAGACCCTTTTGGTGGGGCCCTCTCTGTGCCCGTCACGGAGGAGCTGTTTCTGTGCCCACCTGACCTCCGTTCCCTCTGCCCAGAGGCCACGGAGCTGGGAGGCTTCGCGTGGTCCCGGCCTCTCGCTGAAAGAAGTTTGAACTTGGTTGTGATGGGTCTCAGCTCACTGTGTGCGTGCCACTCTGCCACACCGTGTGACCCTTGTCAGGCTTGAGCTCTTGCCCGGGAACCCTGCGTCTGGTCACCTGTGTAAGGCGGGGGGAACGTTTACGGGGAAGGGCAGCGCTCCTCATGGCGTGGTCACAGCGCACCCGCTCTCCTCCACTCGGACAGTGTTTGCACGTGTCTGCTGTTCCCTCCCTGCCCTGATGAGAAAGGGAAGGGACTCGAGAAGTAGGGTCCAGGAATATCTGCCCTTGAGGAAGCTGGTGATGGTGTGAAATGATGAGTGTGAGTGGAGTTTGGTTACCATAGGCGTGACTGTGAGTGTGGCGGGCGTGGCCTGGCTGTGAGCGTGGTGTGAGCCTTTGCGTGTCCATGAGGCTGCATTTGCAGAGGCCCTGGAGCAGACACCCCCTCCGTGCTTGCTGGCAGCCCTAGGTGTTTTAAGATCTATAGAAGAGTACAGCGTAAGTTGTAGTTAATCCTTTATGTTTCTGTTAATGAATTTTGGTTTTTGTGACGTGTACCTTGCGGGTGTCCCTGTGCCCAGGTCGGAGCGTTCCTTGCCCTGGCAGCTCCTGGAAGAGTGCTGATGTCTGTGTTGCAGGCGTGTGGGCAAGCCCTGGTGATCTCATTGCTGGGGAGGGAGAGTGGGGCGGAGGAGGGAGAGGAAGGCGTGGAGGGGTGTGGCCGTGAGCACGTCCAGTGTGCTGAGCACGCAGACCGCCTGGTGGAAAGTGGTCACAGACGAAAGGCGGAACAGAGCACTGCCAAGTGGGCGCTCTGCCCGGCTTCACCTCCATTGCCCAGGACTCAGGGAAGCCACAGGACACATGCTGGCTTCACCTCTCTAGGGACTGATTTCTGCTGCACTTTCAGGAGCTTTAAAATTTTCGTTTTCACGGGGAAGATTTTGAAGAGACACCTTAAAAACTCAGGCTCCGTTCTCTCTGCTTTTCAGTCTGATCCATCCCATAGCACGAGTCATGTTCCGAGTCTCGGATTCTCATCGTAAGGTTCACCAGTGGTTTATATAATTTAAATGATGCAGAAGTCAGCCTTTCCTGACATGAAGATTCAGCATACGCTTGACAGTCACAACCTTGCCCACCGCGTTGGGCTCGGGCCTGCTCTGTCTTCCACCTTCCCCTTCGCGGGGGGTGGGGGGGTTTCGGGCGCTGTGTTGCGGGGGAGGGGTAGACCCTGAGGCGGTGAACGTAGCTCTGGGCGGTGGGAACGCGAGCGGGGCTCTGCCCTCCAGCCCGTGGGCTGCTCTTAGACCCTTTTCTTCTCCCTTGAGGCTTCAGGCGCTTTCCTGAAGGAGTTGTGTTTACTTGCCTTTCTTTTAATGGTGGCCTTAGTTGCCCCTCCCTGGCTGGGTGACTGCAGCGGGGGGGGGGGGGGGGGGGGGGGGCCTGCCGCAGAGTTAGCAGCGCGCAGCTCCCTGCGCAGGCCTCGGCCAGCTGGCCTTTCCAAGCCAGGCGTGGCTGTCGTCCCGGTGCCCCCGATCCAGGTGACACGAAGGTTCCTATCAGAGTCTGCGCCCTGTTGGCTGTAGCTGATGCCCAGCAGCCGGCAAAGAGCGGTCAGAGCTCGAGGGGAGCAGGCGCCCCCGCGGTGCCGGAGCGTTTGCTGCTCCACACCTTCACAGCGGCCCTCCTCGCGGACCCGCGCGAGTTCCTACCTTGGGGTCTGTCAGCCTTTCCCCCTTTGCTTCCCTAGGATCTCAGCAAGAGTCCCAAGACCATGAAAAAGCTGCTCCCCAAGCGCAAGCCCGAGCGGAAGCCTTCGGACGAGGAGTTTGCGCTGAGGAAAAGTGAGTATACCTGTGGGGACGCGGGGCTCTCGGCACGCGGGCGGGGAGGCGCCGGGCTTTCCAGGGCCGCACGCGGGAGCCAGCGCCCAGCTGAGGGTCCCCTCTAAAGGACGTAGCTGGAGCGGGGGAGGTGCGGGTCCGCGCGACCCGCCCGGCCTCCCCTGGGTGGGCCTTCCCTGCGTGGACCTCTTTGCGGGGCCCCTCGACCCGGGGTCACCCTCCCTTGGGCGGCGGCTGCGGGTCTCCGCCGTGGGACCGACCCTGTGCTCGGAGGGCCCCCGTGCTCCGTGAGGACTCCGGAGATGCCGTGGGCGGCGTGGACGGCGCCTCCAGGCCCTCGGCCTCCCGCGTGGATGCGTGGCAAGAGCGACCCGGCGCGGCAGGCGGGAGGGGCTCTGCGGGCCGCCTTTGCAGCTCCCCCTGCCCCGAGAACTGCCACGGGGCTCTGTGACTTTCCGGACCTTTGCTCCTTTTGCCCACACCCATTTGGGAGCCTTTGGGGATTCACTTCCAGAGGAAGGCTTTTAGACTGGAGCCGAGTAGCCGGCGTCACCCCGAGGAGGAGGTGGCTTGGTGCAGTGGCTGCAAGTGGGGACCCCCCCCCGTCCTTGGCGAGGGTCATGGTGGCCCTGGGGAAGTGGGCGCAGGGATGGCCCGGAGGCTGCTCCCGGGTGAGCTCCCTCCGCCCGGGCCACCTGACGTCCCCTGCCACAGCCCCGCTCGTCCTGCTGTCCTGCGGTTACTTGGTCACTTCCTCAGATAGTGAGCGCACCTGCGGGACACCTGATGGAGCGGGGGAGGCCGAGCACCCCCGTGCGGAGGGTCCACCTGTGCAGAGGGTCCGGCCGGGGGTGGACACCAGTTCCTCATGTGCAGCTCTGACCCAGGCCTGGTAGGCCTTCACCCCCAGCGCTTGCCGGGCGCCTTCTGTGCGCGGGCGCTGCGCTTTGCGTGCCGCGAGCGCGCTGACCCATGTCTGAAGATGGCGGCGTGCTTGCATCAGCGGGACAGGCAGCGTCACTTGTGCGGCTGCCCTCCTGTTGGCAGAGGGGAGCGGCCTGCCCTGCCTGTGGGCGTTACCTCCCAGCGTGTCCTGGAGCGAGACTAGTTAAACGTTGTTCTTGCGGAAACCCGTTAACAGCCAGTCCCAGTCAGCGGAATTTAAATCGGCTTTTCAGCCGCCCCTCAGCTCTCTGTGCTGACGCTGACTCTTAGCAGCGAGCATGCGGCCCGCCTTGTGTGTGTCTGTATCATACGATGGCATGCAGGCTTTTTGATACAGCTTATAAATAGTTTAGTCTTCCATTCTTCCCACATTTTTTTGTTAGAGTAGTTGAGCCTTTTAAAATATATTCTAAGTAATACCTTAGAAGATGCAGAAAAGTCTAAGAAAGCAGAAAGCAGAGTTGAACCACAGGATGGTATGAGCTATGCTGGGTGCGAGGGTCTGCGCCCGGTACCAGGACCTTTAGGGGCC
Organism: Grampus griseus; assembly: GCF_964374135.1. Lineage (NCBI taxonomy): Eukaryota > Metazoa > Chordata > Mammalia > Artiodactyla > Delphinidae > Grampus > Grampus griseus. The sequence continues at coordinate 2,222,150 of NC_139012.1, read as the reverse complement.
CTTGCTCTGCTGGCTGCACGCTCCACGCACGTGGCCTCCTGAGTGCAGAGGAAGCTGGGTCTGGAGCCCAGTTTACGGGAGAGCTCTGGAGCGTCCTAGGTTAACTCTCTAGTAGGAACTTGTGGATTGGAGGAAATGCTCACTTTAAAGCCTTTGGTAAGTAGGGTCAGATGGCCTTGCCAGGGGCTCATAGCTGTCTTCACTCCCCCCTCCCAGATGAGGATGGAGGGAACTTGTCCTTTCTGATGTCCGCATCCACACTGAGAATTCTCAGGCATTCTGATTTTTGTCAGGCTGACATGTGAAAACATGTTGTGTAGTTTTAATTTTCACTTCTTTTCTTGGTGAGAAGGAACATTTTTTTCTTTCTGACTGTTCTCTTGTGAATTGTTTGTTTCTATTTCTTGCCTTTTTTCATCTTCAGGATGGGGGATACTATCTTTCTTGTGGGTTAGTAAGACAACTTATATGTATATTTAGGATATTAGCCCTTTGCCAGATATGTTGCAGGTAAAAAAATAAAAATCCTTCTGCATATAACTGTCTTGTGAATATCAGAGAACATTTATCTGGCGAGAAAACAAAAGGAGGGATTGTTAGTTGTCACCATCGTTGGTTGAGTTGATGGTTTGTGTTTGTCCGGTGAACTGTACTTGTCACTTCTGGGCTGTGACGGGTTGTGTGTCCCTTGCAGGCACGGCTGCGCTGGAGGAGGATGCCCAGATCCTGAAGGTCATCGAGGCTTACTGCACCAGCGCCAAGACGCGGCAGACGCTCAACTCAAGTAAGTGTCGTGCGAACCCGCTGGGACTCTGGTGGTTTGTTTTGCTTTTTAGAATCACGACCTGAAGGACACAGCTGTGGGCCCTGGGCAGGCTCGTGGGCATGGTCCCCAGTGAGGGCGCTTCCGGGGCCTGGCCCAGCGTCCCTCAGTCAAGGGAAGGAATCTGAGCTGTCAGTAAAACAGCTGGTTTCTAGAGAAGGTTCCGCTGGGAGACCTGGAAGTGTAGGGCACTGCCAGAGTTTATACAGCTCTCTCGGGTTGGAAGACAGCGGGGGCTCGCTCAGCTCAGTTGTTTAAGCTGTTTGAACTACGGGTGTGGTACTGGAACTTGGCGGGGGCGCTGCTTCTTAGAGTTGTTGTCAAAAATACAAGCCTAGAGTAAGAGTTCCTTTAGCCCTCCCCAACTTTTACAAAATGATTGCACTTAAAAATTTTTTGAAGTAGACACACCAGTGATGTTGGGTAGATTTCAATACCACTGAGTTTACCTGCATCTTATGCATAATGTCTGATGTGAAAAAAATCTTAATCTGTTGTGTGAACACTACAAAGATGGGCTCTGTTTTTTTTTGAAACTTGCCCAGCCTTTGAGAGTGGAGTGCAGGGTGGTTGCAGCAGATGTAGTCAGGATGTGGTTTGTCCAGGAGAAAAGGGGCTGAGCTTCCCTTCCCCTCCCTCCCTTTCTTTCACACTGGATGACATATATTGCTTCTGGCATGAAAACTGGTTTCTGTCAGATTTTGTCTTTTTGGTTTCCTTTCCACCTTGACTTTTGGCAAATTGCTCAACTCACTTCCTTGGCACCACTTGCAGTGTGGTGGTTCAACTCAGTGTCACGTCTGGTGTAAACCAATGATGGGGAGAAAAAGAAAAGGTGGACAGACAACCGCTTGAGCTTCTGTTAAAGATGACTACAGGTATGAGGACAGGGCCAACGGGCTTAACCCCGGCTAAATCTGCAGATGATCTAGAAACTTCTTTATGGCTAGTAGTTGAAGTGTCCCACCTGTGATGTTAGGACTTTCGGTCCGTCCTCCGTCTGGTGAAGACGCCTGTTTGTAGTGACTAGTCAGCAGAGCAGGAGAGGAATGGAAGGGCCTGCAGGTGACAGAGCAGTAATTTGTCATTTACGATATTACAGTTTCCTATATTTGTTAAGAGATTGTATTTTTAGGTAATAGGCTATATGTGGCCATTGTTTTTTGGGTTTTGAATTTGAGATTTTTAAAAAATTATACATCTCCACTTCAACTATTTGAAATAAAATTTAAACCGGGCCATCTCAGGTGAACGGACCTGGTGATGTGAGTTTTGTGTGAGCTTTTGTGTGAGCTGCGTTGCCTCATCCAGGAGACGGGGCCCTGCTCTGCTGTGGCCCTGGTATGTGCAGGTCTCATCGCGTTGCCTGTGTTATGTGTTTCCACTTCTATGCAAGAAAAGCACTGGACAATACAGTGTTTTTTGTTTTTCACTGATATTATGGACTAACCACTCTGGGGCCTCAGAGGTCTTACAGTCATAGATGACCTTAAACTGAACGTTCTCAGGAACAGGTAGGATGGGGAAATGGGTCCTTCATGTTGGACAGGTAGTGTACCTAAAAATCTAGAGATGGGGTCAGGTGCATCTGACCCCAGAGCAGCTCTGTCCATATTAAATGCATAGTAAGAATAGTTGGGACGATATATCTCACCTAAAGCTCAGTTCTGTTCAGTATACGTTTGGATGCCAAGAAGCCTTCACCATCCAGACATCTGTAGTGTTGATTTCCTCCCCAAGGACCATAGGGATGTAGTCGAAGAAAACGAGCTGAGCCCACTGCTTCCTTTTGTTTTGGTTTGGGAATGGGTTTAACTTTGCCCAGAGCAGGAACAGGACGGAGCCCGTGGCTGCTGTGCTGAGCCATCCCTGGTTCCCATCAGGCGTGTGTGTCCTCCGGCCCCTCCGCGGGCCCGTTCCAGCCTGCGCGTCCCACTCGCGGCCGCCTGGCCAGCATCACTGCTCACGTCGCCAGCCACTCATGGGCTCACTCCTCTTCTCCCATTTTGTGCCCACTTCCTTCTGCCGTCCTGCTTTTGACACAGGGGCATTCCCTGTTCACGTCTCCCTTCATGGCAGCAGGAGGGTCTGCGTCCGGGTTGATGGCGTTTGAGCAGACGTGTCTCCCCGCCATGTCCATTCCCCTGGCTGAGTGGGGGTGAGCACCCTGGGGTGGCGGGAAAGGGGAGCGAGGGGGAAGGGGCCTGTGTAACCCTGTTCTCCGCCTGAAGTTTTCTCAGTCACTACAGTGTGACAAGGTAAGTTTCGACCCCCATTGTTCAGATGGTGATTTAGAGTCTGGTGAAGAGAGAGCTGAAGAAGTCCACCAGAAATCCTTGGAAAGTATTTTGCATTCAGTATATCCGCATTAAACACATGAACGGTTCCTTTCACGAGTGTCCCAAGTGAGACTGTTTGTTAATCGAATGTGTAGCAGAATTGGTTACTTGTTAGATGTCTTTAGAATTTGCTTGTGAACATGGGCTTAATTTGTAAAAGATTTCGTAAGTGAGGGCTTAATAGCAGTAGCTTTAAAAAGGAACAGTTTGGAAACAGACTCGTGAGCTAGGTTTGTTTAAATAATAGTTGGTCTAGTTTTAGTCTAAGGGTTGTGCTAATTAATAAGTTCGTAACTAGAACCCAGCCATAGATAAGGAGAAATGAACGTTGTTGCCGTTTTTTAACAGTATTTTCTCTTTCCCTTCTCTTCCCATCACCTTTTGCTTTTGTTTCCATGTTTTCGGTTGTGGCTCTTCCTGCCGTCCTCCTGCTCACCCACCTCTGCCTGTCCCCCTCCCCCTGTCGTCCCACTCCCACCCCGCCCCGTCTTAGCATGGCAAGGCACTGACCTGATGCATAATCACGTCTTGGCTGATGACGACCAGTCAAGTCTAGACTCCCTGGGTCGTCGCAGCAGCCTTTCTCGTTTGGAGCCTTCAGACCTCTCGGAAGACTCTGACTATGACAGTATATGGACAGCCCATAGTTACAGGATGGGTTCTACATCTCGTAAGAGCTGTTGCTCATATATCTCTCACCAGAACTAATGCACTTCTGAGCTTATCTTAACAATGCTTGTTGTACCGCAGCCTGCTTTTCTTAGATGTTTTCTTGCTGTTTCTTGTCTCTTTTATGTGATATTTTAACAACTTTTGAGAGCGTTTCTGATATTTCCCATTGTACTTTGTGGCGGTTTAATTGCCATTTGGAGCATCCACTCAAGTTACTGACTGTTGAAGGAGACGGTGCCCACACAGCCTGCACCCGAGGGTCCTTTCTCAGCGGGCAGTGGTGGCTTTACGTCTCCAGATGGTTTGGTTTTTTATTCTCAGTGTAGCAACTGTCTCATTCTTTTTAGATACAGCCGTACGAACGCTTTTGTATTTTATACTGAAACCGCGCAGGTTTGTGGTCTAAGTGCCAGCGACACGGAGGAGACCCTGGCCTTCCGTACAGGGATGTAATTCTGTGTGTACTGGACGCGGCGACCCCGTAGCTGTGGAGAGATAAGAAGACGACCCGTGCCCCGAGAGCGCCGAGTCCAGATCAGACGGCCGAGTGCCGGGCTGCCCCAGGGCCCTGGGCGCCGCGAGGAGCCTCTGTCGGCGTGGCGGCGCGTGGGGGCCCGGCCAGGCGGGAGCGCTAGTGGGGAGTCCGCACGCCACAGGCGGCCGGCTCCGCAGCCCCGCTTCTCCGCGGGCCGGGCCCCCACGCGCCGCCACGCCAGACTTCCCTTAGTTGGAGGAGTTTCTCTTGAGAGGCACGTGGCGAGCCTGTGCCACCGCAGCGAAGGGTTAAAGCCCAGCCCCCTAGCGCGTGGGTCAGGCTGTGTCCGGCCGGTCGGTGTGCCGACCCAAGCAGGCGGTGCTCCCGGCATCCACGTCCGAGCCCACTGCCCGTGACGGGCGCATGGCTTCTTTTCAGCAAGAGCTGCCGTGAGACTCCCCTGACGGCCCCCGGTGGAACGTCACCCTCACTCTTGATCGTAACGGGGTTATGAGTCGCCCGAAAACCTGCTGAGTTGCCACGTAACTCACTTGCAAGAACGTCTCAGATTTGGAGGCACCCCCCCGCTTCCCTGGGATTCGTTGTAAGGAGACCTCACTGCCCTCCCTCAGACCGATTTCTGCTTCAAAAAGAACTGAATGCGCCCTGTTGCATTCGGTGGCAGCACTCAGTCCACACCCGGTCCACACTGGAGAGGAGAGCGGGGTCCGTCCCGCGCACGCCTGGCTTGGTGTTCAAGTGGGACCGGAGGTGGTGTGTTAAGGACTCCTTGAAACCAGTTTCAGAAAACGAGATGCCGTAATAAGTGGGAGGAACATTTTCTCCTCCCTTCAGGGTGGCCGGGACCCTCTGCTCCCGCCACACCTCCCCCGCCAAAACCATGTGTTCGGTGTTCTGACCTTGTCTGCACAGAGCGGCTCTGCTGTGCTCCGCCCTGTGTCGGGGGGCTGGTCCCACTGCTCACAGCCCGAGGTGCCCTCCATCCTTCCCGGCAGGAGGCCCCCCCCCATTGTTTAGGGAGCCGGCACCCTCAGAACTGCGTGCAGGGAGGTGGTTAGGAAAACCAGGAAATCCACACGTCTGTCTGTTGTTCCCAGGTAGCTACTGAGCTACCTATGCCATCGGGAGGTTTCAAATTCTTGTATCAATTAGTATGAATAAGAAAGTTGAGGAGCAGTCTTTTAACATTCGTCGGAGCCCAGTATTCACCCGTGGTAGAGACGGGCTTATATACATACGTTCATAGCAGATGGGATTGTGGGAGAAATAGGATAACTCCAAGGTTCACATACTTAATATCATGCAGTGAATTTAGAAGCGTTTTGTTTTACTTTATATCACATCAAGTAATACATTGCAGCTTTTCTGATACTCACAGTAGAGGGTCTTTTGTTTGTTTGGAGACTGTGATAACGTGTGTTGGCTTACACGCCTCGACCATGCCTTAGTGAGTCTGGGTTGTCGTGTCATGTGCTGTGTGCACCACAGCTGCTGCACTTGGGTTTCTCTTTAACACCAAGTGTCATTTGGGTTGTCCTGATGAGACATTTTCGTTGATATTCTGTACACCAAAGTTTTGACATTTTCTCATCATTCCTTTTTGTGCCAGTTAAAGCCATTTTGACGATGATTTTTTTGTTGATGCTAAGATCACTGCAGAATAACAACCTGGCTATTTGTTTGTTTGGATTTGTTCTGATGTCTGGCACCATTAGCTCTTGTGACCTGGTTGGAAGTATTAGTGCCACTGGCTTGAAAACAGTTCTCATGTGGCAGTAGTGATGTGGCATCCCAAGGCCAGTGTTTCTACTTTTGTGGAACTTTAGTCATGCTGAAATAGTACCTTACATTTATGCAATTCTGTAATATCTATGTGTACAGTTAGTATTATAACGAAAGGGTGAAGAATCTGAACTAGAAGGTAGGTTTAAGCCATTACCAGGCGCTTTTGCAAATGGCCTAAACGGTGTTCCCATTGAATTGACACTTGCCACAAGTATATAAGCTATATTAATTATGTGTTTTGCATAAAATTGCGAAAACACAGTGATTTGTATATAGTGGTATAAGACCTTGAAAAAAATCTATATATTGTGCTTTTTATTTGTGAACGGGAAAGCCATTTTCACTGGGTGACTGCCGTTTGAGACTCAGTGGGATGTATACCTGAACGTTGCATTGTACTGTACAGTATGCATATTGTTTGTGGTTGCATATGGCAATGAAGTGTTTGTTTTATATATATAAAAAAGACATCTGTTATGTACAGTTGAAATAAATTCTGCATTTGCTAGCCTGTGGCCTTTAGTATTTGTTACGTGGGGCGGAGGGCGTAGCAGAGTTTGCAGCTTGACGCTTGCTGTTTGAATGTAGCCTCTTCCGCAGGGAGGCCGGGCAGTAGAACACCTCTTATCTGCCTTGATAGCAAAGCTTGCACCTTCTTAGGTTAAGTGTGTTCTGGACGATGCAAGGTGACTCTTTGTATATTTTTATTTCATCTGTTCTCCTCGAATTTTTTTTAAAACAAGTTTTCAATCACTGGGATGTTTGTTTTCAGAAAGAAGAGTTCTCTCTTTTTTGATAGGGGTGGGGATGTGTGCATAAACGGAAAAAAGCCCCGACTTGAATGTTTCTTACCGAGACTGAGATCAGTTTTTAATCTTTGTTTGGTAAAGTGCATGTCCAGCTGACTAGGAAAAGCAGAATGAAAGGAAAACAAGTACCTGTGGCAGGTATGGGGCCAGGACAAGGTGCAAACGATAAACAAATTCACATCCCTCTCTAAAGAGGGTCCTCGTGTTTTTGTTTTTTAAGAAAAACGAATTAGAAGCTTATCATAGCCATAAATAACAAAGTGGCCTTTCGGAGAGATTTTACTCAGTAGACTTTTTTTTAAATGTAACATTTTGTTTCATTCTGAAAGTTACTTCAGTGTCTGTTGAGTATAAGTAGATGCAGATTTCAGAAAGATTACGAATTTAAGAAGTCATGGGAATTTTGCTACAAATGTGCTGGACCGCTGGCTAGATAAGCAGATGTTCTCTCCTGACAAACCTACCCTGTTTTTAGGCTCTCAGTGCAGGCCAACCCCCTCGCAGGGGCAGACGCACCACATGCGCCCTGGGTTTGAGAGCCGCAGGCCCTCTGATGAGGCACCAGGTGGCAGTCTGACCACCACAGTGGCACCTTGGGTTGAGGCCCTTGCTGCCTGGGCAGGTCCTCTGTCCAGGAGGTGGGAGTGCTGCATGCATCTGTGTTTCTCAACCTAAGGTCCACAGTTCTCTGGCGACCTGTGACTGTTTTAGAGGACAGGGTTCTGACCGTGTCTCCAGCTTCTGGATCACACATCTGAGTGAGTTCATGGCCCCCAGCACCTGCTCCGTCTCCAGCTGAGGGCACAGAGCGGCCCCTTCTGGTGGCAGTGCAGAACTGCCGCATCCCTGTCAGCGGGCGCTGGCGGCTGGATTGGCGCTAATGATTATTATTTCATTGTATTCATCCCCATCCTGAACAACAACAAAGCCACCCAGCACTCGTGTGTGTGTGTGTGTGTGTGTGTGTGTGTGTGTGTGTATTCATAGACACAGGCGGGATTATAGGCCAGTCCAGCACTCCTCAAACTGTTAACCAGAAAACTGCAAAATGTTAATATTGATGATGGGGGGGGAAGTTCAGCACTCAGACACGCTTAGGAAATGCTGAATTCAAGTTAAATGGGTATTTTTCCTGAAAACCTTCAGCATGCTAAGTGTGCACTGTGAATGTCCAGGAGGTGGCTACAGCATTCAGAATTTCCCAGTTACGTGCTGCAGAATCCCAGTTATCTCTTGGAAGCACAAAACTTCGTGTTTAGTACAGAGTTTGGGAAACACAGATCTTGAGTGTGTTGGAACATCCGTGAACACACTCATCTGTGTCTCGGCCCCTTTTAGAGGATTTTAAGTAAAGTGAGAGAGCAGTGTCTGCTAGTTCTGCTGTTAAATGGTTTTCCCAACCTAGCCAATTCAGAGAAGAGGTGCTGTGGTACCTTTAAAAATACTAAAATGATCTTTGAGAGAGCTTGTTAAATCTATCTACTCTCTAGAACTTTGTTCTTATAGAAATAGTCAGCTTATGTATAAACCTGGCTGGAGAATATTCCTTTGTTGTTTTACTGAAAGACTATCCATTTTTTTCAGTTGTTTTACAAAACTATGTTATGTTGAAACTAGGAGGCCCATGGGTTTCTCTTCCTCTACAAGCCTCGTGGCTCACCATCGAATCCATAAATGACATTTTCCACCGTGGCACGTTTCAGGAACCCAGCAGTTAGTACATCCTGTCTATAACGTAACATTCTCATACTTACATTTGTCGCCTCCTTGTGTGCTTTAAGTGTATTGGCAAAAATAAGAACAACGTCTGTCTTGCTTGGGCAGTTCTTGAACCAGTTCCCACACGTTTAATAAGTTCCCCTGATTCAGTCACATCACATAGTGGAGTGTAAGGCTTTTATATTTACGAACTCATCTGGTAAAACATATCTATAAGATGCAACTTTTAAATTAACCCCCAGAACAGCTCTGCAGAGGTGTTCGTTTTGTTGTTCTCTCTTACGGGTGGTGGAATTGAGGCTCCGCGGATCGGTGACAGGCCCGAGTTTATCGAAACCCACGGACCCGTGAGAGCGAGTCCCTGCAGCCCCAGGCCCTGCACGACAGCCCGCTGTGCTCCGACCCGCGCTTCCCAGGGCGGACGTCCCTCGTGATTCTATTTTATGTGTTATTTAAAGAATTTACTGCTGCAAACACGTAATGTAAATAGGTTGCCTAGGAAGCTAGAAGATGCAAAAGTAATTGAAATACATGGAATTTAGTCTTCGCTAAAGCACTGTTACGTAAGAAAACGTTTCCAGCCTGTTGTCTCATTAGCTAGTTCACGTGAAGAAATGTTGTATTAGAAACCGAACGTGACAGGTACACCACGGGTAGCTCTTGATCTGGCGGTAACACAGCAACCAACGTCTGAGCGCAAAGCAGGTAACAGCGGGAACCCTCAGGCGCTAAGTGGTCTGATGTCACCTGCCTGCTTCTCTTTACAGGGAAAACTAAGTGGGCCCCTTCACTGTCCGTCCGTGTGGTACACACCTCTGAATCTTTAGGAATCCTTGTCTGTTTTTAAGGAAAATAACCCGAGTTCACTTTTCCTGATGAAAACACGGGTAGCATTTGCGTTTGTGTCGGAAGCGCAGGAATTTCTCGACCTTCAGAATTCGTCACCTGGCAGCGTCCCTGTGCTTTTCCTCCGTCGTGTGTTTCACGTGCGCGTTTCCTTCTCAAGCAGCACGTTCCCACACGGCCCAGACGTCCCAGGAGCACTTCCCGTTTACTGAGAAAGGCCTGGGAGACGCCGTGCCTGCAGCCCCGCACGGAGGCCCCGGAACAGCCCACGGCTATCAGCGTGACGAAGCCTTTCATGGTGTGTCCCTTTGTGGGCCCATGTCGCCTTCTGTCTGAGAAGTCACCCCCTGGCCGCACAGGTCACTGTGCTGGGTGGGGTGTGAGCCGGGCACCACCCTTCCCCCGACAGCCAGAGCTGCAGCTACTGGGGGCCCGCACCTCGGTGTGAACACGAAGGCACTAGCGGAGGGTCGTCTTTGAAATAGTAATCGACAAACTTAAGTACAGATATGCTCCGATACGCCAGCTCGTTACGGCTTGTGACAGAATTCTAAGTACTGCCTATGATTATAATACGGAAGTTCTGCTCAGGACGCATAAAGCCCTTCCTTTACTGGTGTGAGGTACCTATTTATCTGTCTAGAAGTTCGTACTGTGTAACGTGGAATTGTCCTTGCCCACCCAGAGCTGAAGTTTCCTCTGCCTGAGACAGCAAAGGAGAAGGAGGTCGGCGTCCAAGCAGCCTTCCCAGCCTGTGGGGTGGGGGTGGAGCCGGGCCCTGCAGACGCAGGGGGCATGTGGGAAGGCTCCCGGGGCAGGTAGACGGCGGTCCTCCTCTCCATGTCATGAGCTGCCCTGGGGGTGACGGACGTGTTCTCTGGATGTCAGGAGCATCGAATGAGTCTCTTGTCATCAGGCTTTGACAGTAACCACCAGCCCTGTTCTGTTCAGAGGAGTGTAAGCTTGCAGTAAAACGCTGGTGAAACCATTAAGTCCTGTCCTGAAAACGTGTGTTATACGCAATGTCCCCACGACGTGAGGATGCACAAGTGCCGTCTTACAGTGTGACAGACCTCTGGGAGGGCAAACTAAGGGTAAAGCAGGAAAGAAACAAGACCAAGCAAGCCGAGCCGCCATCTCCGTGATAATGAGCATGTATCCGACGTCACGCGTATTTTAACGGAGAGAAGCTGCGTTTATCACAACACCAGTCGCAGTGGGTCTGTGGTGGGTTCTGTCCTTCCTCGAATGTGCATCTGATGTAATTTTACAAAAATATAAGTGATATATGTTAGTGCTGTATAGTATAACCTTTTAAAAAGTTTATTTTCTTCCTTGCACCCTTAAATAAGATTGGATTCTCGTTTTTCACCTTTTATAACGTTTGGGTTTCCCAGTTAATTTCTGAAGTACTTATTTTGCAGTAAATGTTTATCAGGCCTTTGTGCTGGGTCTTGGTTAAATGACGTAAACATTCCTCTGATATTGTAAACAATTTACTTTCTTCCTTTTGGAAAAACGTTTATATGCCAGGGAATGTAAATAAAGTTTTCGTAAGAGAACCAAGTAATAAAATGCACTTTTCTTAACCACGTGCTGTAACATTGTTAGCCGTTGCTGGGGAGTTACGTGTCATAAGGGCCAGTTCATTGACTTGATAAACAGTTGGTACATGTCTCCTGCATGATCCGATGGGTCTTTGTAAAATTCCTGGAATAAAATGGCACAGAATTTGGTTGATACGAATATCCCTAAAGAGTTCGAATATTTCCTCCAGAATGTCCCGGGCAAGACGGTCAGAACCTTCTGTTGAAGGTTTCAGGGTTTAAAAGATCCACGGTCCAGATTAAGAAACTGAAGCTTAATAGATTGCATAAAAAGCCAATGTTTCCTTTCCTCTGTCATGCTTTAGGCATGAAGAAGGCTGGGTTCAGTACACAGAGGTAGAGGGAGTTTTTAAAAGTTGCCCGTCCCTGTTTTACCTAGAAAATATATTTTTTAACATACTGGAATTAACACCTGGAATTTAATATTAATAATTAAGTAGTGTTGTATAGTCAAGTTCTCCTTTTAGTTCTGCCATGGTATTTACCGGAGGGTGTTTTGTTTTGTTTTAAATGATGATAGGTTCACGCAAAGAATCTGCGCCACAAGTTTTGCTTCCAGAAGAAGAGAAAATTATAGTTGAAGAAACTAAAAGTAACGGTCAGACAGTGATAGAAGAAAAGTAAGCTGTATCCCAGTGCTTTAAAGCGGGCGGGGGAAGGGGGTTGTCGGGGGAGGGGTGGCACCGGCTTCAGGATGGTTCCAGGAGGGCCGGGGTGTGGACTTCCTGGCTGGGGTCAGCGCCCCTGTGCGCAGAAGTGGGCCTCCCCGGACCTAGGGCCTGGGCGTGCAGGGCAGGTGGGCAGCATGTGCGTCCGGGGAGGCTCCGGGCGTCCCCTCTGACCCGATCCTTGTTCAGGGCGCCTTCTCTTCTGCCTAGGAGTCTCGTCGACACCGTGTATGCACTAAAGGATGAAGTCCAGGAGTTACGACAGGTGGGTCGTCGTCCGTCATTAATCTTCCTTTTCATGGGAGAAGAGAGGGAAACACGGCGTTAGAAGTGAATCCAGCTGTCCGTAAGCACAGTAATGCGGAAGAGAGAGCCTGACTCTCAGTATTCAGATTTCAGAAGCAGGACAACAGCTGGTCTTCTGTAAATGGGATAGACCAGGAAGTGAATCTTCAAAGTGGCTTTCTTTTCACTGCAGTGTTTTTGACATCATAAGCCATCCCAGATTCTGCTGGCATAATCAGGCAAGAGATCTAAAATTCCATCTAGTTAGACAGTTTGATAGGTCCCCGCTGTGACCGTTCGCTTCCACCTTCTGGTGCAACAGACACATGGTCCTTGTTCCTGAGAAGCCACATGAGCAAGTCAGTTAACTCGGCTGACTAGCCAAGCGTACTTCGTGTGTGTGTGCGTTACTTGTTTGTATCAGTGGCTTTGGTGTCCGAGGAGGGGAGGCCGAGGAGAAGCCTGAGGACGGCGTGGTCTGGGCTGGGCAGAGGGCGGGCGTGCCAGCCATGTGCTCAGAGCTGCCCTTGGCCGTCCACGTACTTTCTCGTCCCCGTTCGGGGGCTTCCTGGTTCTCAGCAGCGGCATACGTCTGTGTGTGCGGGGGGTGACGGGTCCTAACTCACTCTGTCTCTGTTGCCCCCCTTCTTATAGAACTCTGTAGATGGGTCATCGCAGACGTGGAAGGAAGTAGGAGGGACGCGAGATGTGCCTTCTGTTATTTTCAGCCGTTCACTTACTCTCTTGTTCACAGTTACAAGCGGGGGCCCTAGGCCTGCTCCGTCTGTGATTTGTCTTGGTGCCCAGGAGCAGCTCTGCGTCCATCAGACACTGGGGGGTCCTGGTCACCGCACCCCTGGCCGCGGCGCAGGGCGGTCCCAGCCCAGGATTTCTTCCAGTGAGGCCCCAAGTCTCCTGGGGGAGGGGGTCCGCTTCAGCACCGAAGGCGGTTAATACCCGCTGGTCTGCTTCACTTACAGGATAACAAGAAGATGAAGAAGTCTCTGGAGGAGGAGCAGAGAGCCCGCAAAGACCTGGAAAAGCTGGTGAGGAAGGTTCTAAAGAACATGAACGACCCCGCTTGGGACGAGACCAACCTCTAAGGAACGTTCTCGAAGACCGGGTACGAGACCAAGCTGGAGCCCCGTGACCACACCCGAGGGACTCTCAGGACCACAGAGCAGGGCTGCACGGGAGTCCTCTTGCCTCCTGTGCGTAGAAAAGCCGCAGCCGATCACGGCCGTGGCGTTCCTGAAGAACCAGCGTGAGGTGCAGACGCCGAGGCCAGACTGCGCCGCCTTCCTCTCAACATCTCAGTACCTCATTCTGCAATAAGTGCAGTGACTGCGTCTGGTCTTTCAGGCTTTGATCGAATATATATAAATGTTACATATGCGTTGCCTGTAAATGCTCCGTTTTGAATGCGTATCCGTGGTTGCTGTGTCGGGGCTGGTGCCTGTGCTGCAGTCTCCCTCCACTAACCTCTCTGGTCCCGTGCACTGGGACGCGTGCTCACGCACTCCTGGAAAGCAGAGTCTGGAGAGCGCACAGGTGTTTCTGGGAGATGCCTGCTCTGTTCTCCGCCACCGCAGTGCTCCGAAGACGCCTCCCACTGCAGTCTGCCTAAACAACTCACCTTGCTCGTACCTGCAGAGACACCTTCATCCCCTGGAGAGTCTCCTGGTAAAGCAGAATCGCAGTCACTGGCGTGCGGCACTCTGGCTGAACTCGGGGGTCTGGGCCTCAGCCCCGAACCCGAGGAATCGCGTCTGCTGCCACTGTGTCCAGCGACAGGTGTGCACGCGTCCGCTTCTTGTGAACACCTGAGCGCCGGAGGGTATCCAGCCCGCTGGGGGGGGACTGACGTGTAGGCTGGTTTAATAACTTGGCCAGGTGCACTGTTTTGTCCTCCCCCCGAGAGAGCAAGCTCACTAGAGCCTGTAAATAAAGTGTGTTATTTATTACACGTCGCCGCAGCCCGCGAGGGTGAGCTGTCCTGCGGGTGGGGTTTGTGTGAGGCCGGTCTAACCCGAGACCTGCTCTCCCGTTGGGTGCAGCAGGCAGGCCTTCTGTGCTCGCCGGAAAGGCAGTGTTTCCACTGTTTCAGCAAGAACGAAGCAATATACACCTGAGATTCCCCTAAGGGGTGGGAGCTGAAACGTGCCCCTCCCCCGTCCCACCTCCACCCCGGTGTCCAGACAGCAGGGGACACAGAGGAGGAAGCCTGTCCTCTCCATAGCCCCGGCCTCGGGTCCAGCTGATTCTTGTGCTCTGCCCCCTGCTCTTATGAAGAGGCCGTTTTTAAAGTGAGATAATCTTTTACTACAGAGAACAAGTGTCGTGTCTTTAAAAACCAGAATCCCAGCACCTTGCGTCGGAGACAGAAATGCCCACATAGCGCCAGATGTGGCTCTGTGAGCTGTGCCCTTTCGCTGCATCGGACCGTCCGATGTCCCCGAGCTGGGCGGCTCGGTCCTCGTGGCCCCCATGGTCCTCGGCCCACGGCCTTACTCTCAGGCTCCCCGGCTCGGCCGTTACCTGCTCAGCGGGTGTGCCTGGGGCCCGGCGTTGAACTGCCCACACTCGACCTTGTTACGAGAATTGCCAACTTCCTGTACTTAGCATTGTGTTCATTAGTGCTAGGGCCAGAAAAGATTGTCTCCAAGGTTTTTTGGTAAGCCCTGTTTTTACAGTAGTATCTTTCGATGATGCGTAAGACATTGCAGTGGGAAGCAGTCCAGTTCGAGCGTACTGAAGTTCGCTGTCTCGAGCAAATTCTAACTCAGGAACCATTCATCACCTGATCTCTCCAGCACTTTGTGACGGCAGTGTTGCCGCCAGCATCCTGGGACGGGGCTCTTGCAGAACCTGCCTTACCTATTGATTTTAGCACCGCTTCTCCTGAAGGGGTGGCCGGTGACAAGCTTGTGTAATGCGTTACCTTGTCTTCTCGTAGATGCAAGGTTTGACTGAGCTCTTGAGGGAGCAGAGAGGATGTGTCTGAGCAGCTCTTTCTAAAAACCTGTCCTTTCGTAAATGGACTGCACCCGTTTCTCCGTGTGACCTTCTGAGGGGCTGGGGGGTGGATGGGGACGTCAGGAAGGGGCCACCTGCCTGCCGGAGTCACCTCTGCTCCCACCTTTTGTGGATGAGGAGACGAAGCCATTGCCTCGCCTGGGACGGGAAGCGCTTGGAGGCGTGCGCGGCCCTGGGATGCGCTCTGCGGTGGGACGCTGCGGCCCCCGTGCGCCTCTGCTGTGGACTCCCGATGCCCCCCTCACGTCCCGCCCTCATTGCTCGGACACACGGAGTCCCCGTTCACAGCTGTGGGGACACTTCACGAAATGCCACAGGCGGTGTCCTGGCCTTGACTACTCATGCTACATTGTTGTAATTATTAAACTATTTTTCTTATGTTACAGACATGTCACTTTATCTGTGATGTGTTTTTTTCGTGTGTGTGTTACCTTTACACTTTCTTTTGATTTTTTTTTATATCTTAAAATTCTGGTTTGAATTTCTGACACTGGAAAATACCACATTTGCCTTTAAAATCTAGGGTTTGGGAACACTGGAAGATAAATAAAAATAGAAAACAAAGTTTGGGGGCAGGAAGTGGAAGGAAAGGCTGCCAGGCGCGGCTTCCACTTCGCCTGCCGTCCGTGGACTGCCGGCTCCTGTCCCGGGAGCTCCCGGCAAACCGAGCGAGGGGCTCGAAGGCTGAGCACCCTCTCTGGGTTCTGTGGGTCCTCCTAGGAGTGTCGCGTGGCAAACGAAGTGTCCTCTGTGATGCAGCCTTGCCCTTCTCCCACACGCCACCCGGTTTAAGGAGGCCAGAAACCTGTGTTCAGGGGAGAAGCCAGGCGGGCGAGGCGGGGCAGAGGGTTCCCGGCACGCCTCCTTCCCCAGCGCTTCCACCCTCGACCTGAGGACGGAGCTGGTGGCACGGTTGTCACAGTCACCGTGGCTTAAGGGAACGTTCGGGTAACTCGGGAGCCAGGGTTTGTCACATTTCGGTCGGATCTCAGGGAGACGAGCCCTGGACGCGTGTCTTGGCAGACAACCCAGTCTGTCCCTGTGTGTGCGTGGTCCTCAGGGTCCTCTGGTCAGGCCCCGGCCCTCCAGACGGCTGGGCTGCAGGGTGGCGAGGGCAGACCGCAGGTCCCTGCAGCTGCGAGCTGGCGCCGCCCTGAGGGCCCGCAGCCCTGTGACGGGAGCCTAGAAACCTCCTCTGCGTTCTAACGTTTCCATAGAACTGGCCAAGTTCCTAGGGGGCGTGTTAGACGTGATGTCCTTCCCAGCTTTACGGTTCCAGTTCCTCAGGAAGGGGAGGGAGGGAGGTTTAAATGCGGCCTGAAATGTCCTGACATGTTCACATCGACGCCACGGGCTCCACGATGAACTCGCCAACCGGTGGGGTGGGGGAGCCGGTGGCGGCTTCCCCACCCGCCCCCGTGATGCTCGTTTTGTCCAGTCTATCCGTCACCGAATTTCTCCTTTATCTGGCAGTAGTTAGAAAGCAAGTGAACTCAGCCCGCAGTCTGCCGTCCCCACCCTGCCAGGTTCCTCTCCAGCAGAGGTTCCCAGGGCGCGGTGGATGGGACTGCCCCCCGCCCTGCTCCCCGGGGCCCAGGGAGCCACCGCGCTGGCTGGGGGAGGACGGGGGGCAGGGCAGCGGGCATGCGGGCCGCTGGCCTTCCATCCCGGGAGGAGCCGCGCCAGCCCGCCAGCCCCCCGGCCCCCTGGCCTCCCGGTCCTGGACGAGGCCCTTCGCCTGGCCGCTGCTGCTCGCGTGGCGTGACTTTACTGCGGAAAATTGAAGTCCGTGTAGAAGTAACAGGTGTTACTTCTTTACTCCCCAAGATTCAGGTGTGTGGCCACCACCCGCCGCTCCGCGGGTCACACGCCAGAAGTTTGCCGAGTGCTTCCTGTGAAGGGGCTGCACGTTTACATCACTGTAGGGTGGTCCTCTCTCATTTCTGGGTTGGAAGGTGCCAGGAGTTTCCAGTGTTTTCTGGAAATCCACCAGAGGGAGGGGGAGGCGCTGGACAGTCTGAAAACTGCCCCACAGGACAGGATGGGGGCAGTGCTGCTCTTTGAAGGTCTCCTGGCGTGCAGGTCACGCGAGGCTGCCTTTTCCTAACACGTGGCTGGAGGCTGATCACCTGGGCTCCGCGGGGGCTGAAGTTGCGCCGTTTTAATTTCTCCCTTACATGCGGTATTTAACGAACTCGATTTTACTCGTAAACAGAAGTGGTTGGCGCTTAACTGGAAGGAGGCGTGAAGTGGCGGCACCCCTGCAGGAGCGAGCGCTGAGGAATCGGTCAGATTCTGTCCTGGCCGTGAGGGCCGAGCACGTGGCGGGGACCTGGGGCTCCAGCCCTGGGCGGCGTGGCCCGCGGTGCCCGACCCAGGCCCACCCCCCTTTAAGCCACTGCCCTTGGGTTTGTTTTGTCCCCTAAGAGCCACATTAGGTGTGCGTTAGGGTCCGGAGGCTTCCTTCTCTGGTTAGTGTCCCAGCAAAGCTGATGGCACAAGTGCTGCTTTCCCAAGGCTGCTGTGACAGGTACCGTGAACTGGGTGGGTCCTGCCTATCGGGGGGCCCGGGTCCCTCTGGAGGCACTGGGGGAGGCCCCTTCCAGCCCCCGTGGCACCCGTCCCAGAGGCGCCCGGCTCCGCCTCTGTTGGCACGTGGCCGTCTGTGTCTTCTCGGCGCCCTTCTCCCCGTGTGTCTGTTTTCTCTCCTTGGTGGGACACCAGTCATTTTGGCTTAGGGCCATGGCAATGACCTCATCTTAGCCCAGTGACATCGGCAGAGACCCAGCTTCAAACAGCATCACGTTCACAGGTACTCGGGTCAGGACTTGAACGCATCTCGTGGGGGCACGACTCAGCCCGTCACGGGCGCTGGCCGGTCCCCGCCTCCAGCCTGGGTGGGGTACCTGCCCTCCCAGAAGCCGGCCTGAGTGTGGCCGCAGGTCCTCAGCTAAACCCCACCCTGACGTTAACCAGGGAGGGGAGTCGCGCAGGGTCCCCAGAGGCTGCCGTGGGTCCCAGCAGAGCTTCTCCTGTTCTAGAAAAGCCAGGGCAGCTCCCACCGTTCCCAGGGGAACACCACTCGGTCCAGGACAGCAAGTGTCTTGCTTTTTAGCTAAAACTATATCACAGGGGAACAAGGCTCGGCTGATAAAGGGAGACCTTAGCCCAGGTCACGCTGGAGCTCCCGCTGTGGCCCGCGAAGCCTCCATCCTCCGCAGGCCTGGCCGGTCAGGGAAGTGGACAGCAGGTCACGGGCAGCCCAGGCACCGGCCACCACCCTGATATGCCCCCAGGGTCTCCGCATACAGCATGCTTGGCTTTCGGGTTATAGCCACCCGGTGTCGGAAGTAGCGGCGCGTCGTCCTGGGGTCCCCGGGCAGTGGGTCCCTTTCTCTTCTTTGGGTCCTCCCAGCACCGCTGTGACCTCCAGAGCCCTAGGGCAGTCCCCACGCTGCTCCCTTGGCTCCCTTGTCTCCACCCGAGTCAATCCTTTGAAACCTCAGATCCCATCTGGCCTCGCCCCAGGGGGCCCGATGTGACCCCCCCCCCGCACCCCCCAACCCTGGGCTTTCTCAGCCTCCTGTGCTGACCCAGCCTTCACATGGCCACACGTGACCGTCTCCACCGCTTCCCGGAAGCTCGTTGATAAACGCACTTGAACCCTCTCCAAAGTGGTTTGAAGTCTGAAGTCCGCAGGAGGGGACCCGGCTTCCTACACTCCTAGTGGGGACGGCGACCTGGGGCGGCCGCTCTGAAGACAGTCTGGCCATTCCTCAGAAGGTCAGCCTTGAGTCTCCACCTGACCCAGCCAGGCCATGCCCAGGAGTGTGTCCAAGGGAGGTGGAAACACACGTGCACACAAAACTCCTACATGAAGGTCCACAGCAGCATTCCACTTAACAGCCCAAACGTGGAACAGCCCAGATGTCCATCACCAGAGAAGCGGATCAGCGAGACGTCTGTCCACGTGGTGGGCTTCCTTCAGCCGTGGAAGGGGCAGGGCTCTGGCACGCGCTGGCACACGGGTGTATCTTGAACACGTCAGGCGGGCGAAGCCAGACCCAGAGGCCACGCATCGTGTGACTGCACTGACGGGACGCGTCCAGAGGCACGAGTCCCCGGCCTCGGGGCGGGCTAGTGGTCACCGGGAGCGGTGGGGAGCGGGGCTCCTGCGTACGGCACGGGGGCTTTGCCCAGGCTGCGAGGGCGCCGTGCCGGGAAATGCAGACCGTGGGCGCCGAGCGCCACTGCAGCGCACGCTCCAGACGGGTGAGTTGTGCGCAGCAGGCGGCAGCTACTGGACGCCCACCCTGACCTTCCAGGTCTCCGGACGTGGGCGCCGTTTACCGGGCATCAGCCACGCGACAGTCACGTGCCTGTGCGTATCATCACCTTGGTTTCAGAAGAGGAACCCGAGGCCCTGGGAGGCTTGCTCACGTGGTCACGGGGAGGAGCCAAAGCCACTTCATCTGGCACGCGCGGGAGAGGGGCGCCCAGCGTGCTCTGCGCCATGCACCGAGGTCAGGTCACTCCCGCGGCTCCACCCCGCAGGCTCTGACCTGTCCCCCTCCCGGAGGAAAGGGTATGGAGGGCGGCGGGTCTCCCTGGAATCCCTTAGTCTGAGAGACCAAACTCCGCCCCCCAACCCGAGGAAGACGGCGTTCCCTGGAGACTCAGGAAAGGGCGGGCCCTGCTCCACACCCCACCCCGGGAGACCGTGTTTACTGCTGATGGGCACCTGCTGAGAGCTGAGACCCTGCGGTCCTTCGCCCTCCGCTGCAAGGCACGTGGCTTCCTGGCACTAAACTTTCTGTCCTTTCGATTCGACTTTTAAATTCTGAAATAATCCTCACGTTGGTCATTTTAACTCAGTCTGCGCTTAAATGTGGATTAAGAACGTGTTACTGCCCGAACTCCCAGACACCCATTGTATGAGGTCTGTGTTTCCCACTTGCCTTGTGGAGCGCTGAGCCCGGCTCGCCGGAATGCGTTCTCTCCTTACTCCCTGGGGGACCCCGCATTATTCTGTGGGTGTCATCAGCTTGACATTGTCGTGTTCAGAAATCTAATTTATTCCAGATCTGAGTTTCAAAGTGAGATGTGTACGATGCACAATGAAAACTGTAACAAAACCCACCACGCAAACCCGCGAGCTCCCCTCCCCGCCCCGCGCTCCTTCGAGTCAGAGGGCGCTGTGTATCAGGGTCACGTCCAGGTGTGTCTGCTTTGCAGTGTGCGACATCCCTCTGTACGACATGTGTGACTACAGCGTCACCAGAGATCGGTGCCAGGAACTCGGGTGCTGCTTTTATAAAGGCATCTGCTATGAGAAGGCCGTTCCCAGTAAGTACCCAGCCAGGCCCGCCCTGGCGGACAAAGCCACGCGCGCCGGGAACGGGTCTCCGTTGCTGTTCGGGCCTCTTTCTTTGTTCCCGGGTCACATCGCCCTGCTCGGTGCAGCCGCAGGAGAGACGGCTCTGAGGGCCTGGGCCTGGGACTTCAGCCACCGGAGAGAGTCCACTCCCGGGTGCTGTTGAAGAGACTTATTTGAGATCCCTCCATCCTGGGGGGTGGCGAGGGGGTGTAGAAGCCTGCGTTGGATGAGGCGGCTCTGCAAAAGCAGCTGGCTCGGGGCGGGGCCCCCGCGGCTGTGCGCGAGGGCAGGCCTGACCCAGGCGGGAGCTGGAGCCCTGAGGACCCAGGACAGACCCCCGACTGGGGTCAGGATGAAACTTAGACCTGACACTGAGCTCTGCGGCCGGTCCCTGAAGCCCAGGATGCGCCTGGGGAGGTGGAACTAGTAGGGGGGCCTGGGATGGGGAGGGGGCCTGAGCTGGGGGGGAGGCCGGACCCCCACAGTCAGACAGCAAGGGAGGCACCTGGCACTCAGAGTGCAGCGGGAGGGGCGAGCAGGCAGGAGGAGGTGAGCGGGGTCTCCTGGCCCAGAAGGGATGACCTAACGATGCTTTTTCTGGATGCTTCCCCACACTTCTGCCTCTGGAACTGTCTATATTAGTATTTCCAAACACTCAAATTCTACTGGACAGTTGATGCTTGTCCTTGCCCTGTATGCGTCCGTTTTAGAAACGGGGGTGAGGGCTCTAGGACTTTGGGGAAGGGGTAAATACGTCCCTGGAACAGGACAGCCTGCAGGGGACCTCACCAGGGAGGAGGAACGTGTCCCCAGATACAGAAAGCTGGCCGTGGACGCTCAGCTCCGATGCTCTGGGAAATGTGTCCTGTGCCCTCCTCCGCCCTCAGCCCCCGGGGGTCAAGGGCGCAGCTGTGTCCTATGACTTTCCGGGATTTCTTCTTCCCTTGTTTCTCCTCTGTGGTCCCAGCTGGGCTCAGCTGCCCACTCCCAAGGCCTGCCTTCTCCTTCCTGGACACGGGAAGTCAGAAACATTACCCTCGGGGCAGCCCCATCCCACAGACTCAAAACCTTCCGCCAGCTCCTTCAAGAAGTGATATTCTGAGCAAAACAAGAAGCTAAAGCATCGGCAAGATCTGGGTTCATCCAAAGGGAGAGATTGTCTTCCTTGATGTGAAGATGTGGTGTGTAGGGCCGAAGCGGAGGCAGTTTAGCTCAAAACGAGGCCGATGAGAGGCCACAACGAACGCTCCTCATAGCTGGGAGGATTTTCTGGGAGGTGACAGCTGGGAGGTGACAATTTCTCCTTCAGATCTTGAGTTAGAAGACTTGGGACCAGATCGCCTTACTCATCCCACCTGCCACCTCCAGGGACCCCAGCGCCCCTAGGATCCCACACCCCTCTCCCTGTACCTGAAGATAGAAGCAATTGGAAGTTACCTCCTTCGGTTGTTATTTTTACTAAGATGGAATTTTCATGCCGTAAAATTCACCCTTTTGAAGAGTATGATTCAGTGACTTTTAGTATATTCACAAAGTTATACACTATAAATTCCAGAACATTTTCATTATTCCCAAAAGAAACCCGCACCCATTAAACCATCACCCTGTTCCCCTCCCCCTCCAGTCCCTGGTAACCACTAATCTGTGTCTATGGACATTTTCATATAAATGGAGTCATACCATATGGGGTGGCCTTTTGTGTCTGGCTTCTTTCACTTACGTAATGTTTTCAGGGTTCATCTGTGATGTACCATGTGTCAGTACTTCATTCCTTTTTATGGCTGAATAATATTCCATTGCCTGGATGGACCACATTTTGTTTATCATTTGTCTGTTGATGGGCATCTGGGTTGTTTCCACTTTTTAGCTATTATGAGTGAAGCTACTATGGACAAATGCACACACAGATTTTGCATGAACATGTTCTCAATTCTGGACCATATATTAACTCTATCTTAAAATTTTGAGGAAGTGTCAAACTAGTTTCCAAGTGACTGCACCATTTTACAGTCTAAACCAGCAGCATATGAGGGTTCCAGTTTCTCCATATTCTCACCAACGCTTTTCATCCGTCTTTTTGATTATACCCATTGTAATGGGTGTGACGTTATATTTCATTGTCATTTTGATTTGTATTTCCCTAATGAGTAATGACGAGCTTATTTTCCTGTGCTTATCGACTGTTTGTGTATCTTCTCTGGAGAAAAGTCTATTAAAATCCTTTGCTGAGTTTTTAACGGGGTTCATTATCTTTTTATCATGGAGTTGTAAGGGCTCTTCATATATTCTCGTAGACCCTTTTCAGATATATGATTTCAAATACATTCTCCCAGATCTGTTGACTGTCTCTTCACTTTCTTGATAGCGTCCTTTGAAGCACAAAACCTTTCAGGTTTGATGATGTCCAGTTTCTCTATTTGTTCTTCGGTTGCTCGTGCGTTGGGGGTTTTAATCTAGGAAACCATTGTCTGATTCAAGGTCACAGAGACTTACATTTAGGATATCTTCTAAGGGTTGTGTAGTTTTATCTTCTACATTTCCGTCTTTGATCCACTTTGTGTTCATTTTTGTACGTGGTGTGAAGCAGGGGTACAACTTCATTCTTCTGCGTGCAGATGTCCAGTTTTCCCAGAACCATTTGTTGATAAGACTGCTCCACTGAATTGTCTCCACAGCCTTGTTGAGATCAATTGCTCCTAAGTGTGAGGGTTTATTTCCAGACTCTCAATTCCATCCCATTGATCTATGTGTCTATCCTTAATCAGCACCACAAGGCTTTGATCACTGTAGCCTTGTAATAAGTATTGAAATATGAGTCCTCCAATTTTGTTGTTCATTTTCAAGATTGTTTAAGTTATTATGGGTCCTTTGAATTTCCATATGAATTCTAGGATCCCTTGTCAATTTCTGCAAAAAGCCATCTGGCATTTTGATAGGGATTGTGTTCGATCTGTAGATAATTTGGGGAAGGTGGAAAGGGGTGTTGCTATTTTAGTAATATTAAGTTTTCTCGTCTTCTGAATAGTGGATGTTTTCCACTTTACATTGTTTTAAATTTCTTTCAATCATGTATTGTAGTTTTCAGTATGCTAATCTGTTTTTCTTTTATTAAAGTTATTCCTACTTATTTTATTCTAATGTTATTGTAAATTGAATTGTCTTTTCAATTTTATTTTCAGATTGTATATAGAATCCTAGGTATATATGCAGTAGAATTGAAAGGTTGCTAGTGTATAGAAATAACAAAATTTTTATGGTGATCTTGTATCCTGCAACCTTGAACTTGTTTATTAATTCTTGTCATGTTTTAGTTTATTTCTTAGAATTTTCTACATATCAGATCATATCATCTGCACATAGAGATAGTTCTGCTTCTCCCTTTCCAATGTAGATGGTTTTATTTCATTTTCCTGCTAGGACTTCAGTACAGTGGTGAATAGAGGCAGTGATACTGGACATCCTTGTCTTCATTCTGATATTTGGGGGAAGCTTTCAGTGTTTCACCATTAAGTACCATGGTAGCTTGGGTTTTATTAGGTATCATTTATCAGGTCAAGGAAGTTCCCTTGTCTTCCTAGTTTTTTGAGTATTTTTATCATAAAAAAATGTTGGATTTTATCAAATTCTTTGCATCTATGAGCACCTCAGGTGTGGTCTGCTTTTTTTTTTTTTTTTGGTGTTATGAAAAGCACTTTTAATTCTGTATAGAATTTAAAAGACAAAAGCATGAAAATAACTAACTATAAAACTATGTTAATGGATACAATTTATATAAAGATATAATTTGTGACATCAATATAAAGTAGGGGAGGGGAGATGCAAAAGAGGTATTTTTTTTGAATTTTATTTTATTTTTTATACAGCAGGTTCTTATTAGTTTTTTTTTTTTTTTTTTTTTTTTTTTGCGGTATGCGGGCCTCCCACTGTTGTGGCCTCTCCCGTTGCGGAGCACAGGCTCCGGACGCGCAGGCTCAGCGGCCATGGCTCACGGGCCCAGCCGCCCCGCGGCATGTGTGACCTTCCCAGACCGGGGCACAAACCCGTGTCCCCTGCCTCGGCAGGCGGACTCTCAACCACTGCGCCACCAGGGAAGCCCCTAGTTTTCTATTTTATACATATTAGTGTATATATGTCAATCCCAATCTCCCAATCGATCCCACCACTACCACCACCCCCGCTCAGGGGTGGTCTTTATTACTTATGTAGATCTGAGTTACTATCTAGTATCCTTTTCTTTCATCCTGAAGGACTCCCTTTAGTATTTCTTGTAAGGCAGGTCTGCTAGTGCTGAATTCTCTCAGTTTTTGTTTATCTGGGAATATCTTCATTTCTCCTTCCTTTTTGGAGGATGAGTTTATAAAATTCCGAGTTGACAGTCTGTCAGCACTTTGAATGTTTCGTCCCATTGCCTCTGCCCTCTATGGTTTCTGGTGAGAAATCTGCTTATGATCTTAAGGCTTCTTTCTACACAGCATGTCCCGTCCCTTATGCTGCTTTCAAGACTCTCTTCTGACAGTTTATCGTGTGTCTAGGCGTGGATCTCTTTGACTTTATCCTACTCAGGGTTCATGAGCTGCTTGGCGATGTAGATTAATGTTTACCAAATTTAGGAAGCTTCTGCCATTTCTTCAAGTATTCTTTCTGCCCTCTCCTCTCCCTCTGGGACTCCCGTCCTGCATATTCGATACGCTCCATGGTGTCCCGCAGGTCTCTGAGGTTCTATTAATTCGTCTTAATTCGATTTTCTTTCTGTTACTCAGACTGGCTACTCTCAATGGACGTATCTTCAGGTTTGCTGATTCTTTCCTTTGCCTGCTCAAATCTACCATTGAGGTCCCCTGGTGAGATTTTCATTTCCATTATTATACTTTCAACTTCAGAATTTCTATTTGGTTCTTTTTTTTAAATGAAATAATTTCTGTCTTTTTGTTGATATTCTCCATGTGGTGAGATATCATTCTCATACTCCAGTTCTTTAGACATGGCTTCCTTTAGTTCTTTGAACATATTTAAAATAAAGTCTTTGCCTAGTAAGTCTAACATCTGGGTTTCCTGGGGGACCATTTCTATGGATGGCCTTTTTTCATGTACATGGCCATATTTTCTTATTTTTTGCATGTCTCGTATTTTTTGTTGACAGTAGACATTTTAAATAATATAATGTGGCAACTCTGAAAATCAGGTCCTCCTGCCTCCCCAGATCTCTTGCTGTTGCTATTGTCATTGTTTCGTGACTTTTCTGGATGAATTCTGTAACGCCTGTATTCTTCGTGGTGTGTGCTCATTGAAGACTCTGCTTGGTCAGCCTAGCGGTCAGACTAACGGCTGGACAGAAATCTCTCTGGACACCTGGAAACAATGATCTCTCAGTCTCTGCTGAGGGCCCTGTGTGTGTGTTGGGACCCACCTCCTACACGCAGCCAGAGAGTTCCCAACTCTACCTTAACCTTCACTTCCTGCTTGCACGGAACCTCAAGGTCAGCCAGCAGTGCAAGCTTGGAGCCTCCTCAGGTCTCTCCTAGGTATGTGCACAGCCCTGGACGTGCCCACTGCCTTCTGGGTTCCAAGGGCTATGTCACAGCTTTCCAAACCTCCCTGTAGACAGATCATCCCCCAGGTTTTCCCTCTCAGCTTTTTGGTCAGGCTTTCTTTTCTCCCCGACTGCTCTCCACCACCTCAGCCATCGTGGTTCTCCACAACTGCCTCTGATTATTTCCAGCAAATGGCTGAGGGAAAGGCTGTTCCCACTACATGAGCTCCAAGTGCAGTCACATAAAGACAACCTTGCGAGTGGGGTCTTCCAGTGAAGCGCCGGATGGAACGACGTGTGACCGTCTTCTGGGAAGGGGACTTGGAAGGAGCTTCAGTCCTGTTCCTTACCCTCCGGCGGTACCGAGCCGCTGGTTGTCACCAGGACTGTGGGCTGCAGGTTTTAACACATAAAGCACAGCCCGCGCGGTAATTCCACCCTGTCGCAGACACGTGACGGCATCCCAGCTTTGGTGTTCCCTGGAGCCGCGCTCTGATTTTCACCCTGCGCACACTGTTCTTTATGGTTCTTAATCAACAATTCAATCTTTAACAAACACCAAGCTCCCTTCAATCGTTCGTTTCCTTAATGATCCTGCATCTTTTCTTTTCAGTAGGATCCAGTTTTGCAAAAAAGAAAAAGAAGGCTTTCCACATTTGTGATTATTGTACCCATTATACTTGAACTATCTTTTCATACTGATGAGGCCGATAAAAAGATAAATTTTAAAGGGCTCTTCTTTCAGAGACGGGAGACCTCCTGTGTAGAAATTCTCATGTCCTGTGGCCCTTTCTCTTCCACAAGCTCATTAACCCAAACTTTATATTTGCTCTCGAGGAGAGAAAAATCTTGCATATCATTTTTCCCCAAATTGTCTTTATTTCCTTCTATTTTCACTTCTGTAACAATGTATATCTGTGTCCTTACCTTAATTCTGCTTTTACTCGATTTCTGAATAAAATATCAAACTCAGCCTGGTGCCTTGAATGTCGCTGTGTCTTTCTTCTTTCTTGGGCTGTGAGCTGTGAGTTGACAGCAGTGAAGTTCATCTATGGACTTGCCTTCTTCAGTACATCTAGGGTTACGTTTACACTAACCTCAACTCAGATGGTCTATATTTCCCAATTTCCAAAATCATTCCCAGATAATTCAGAATAAATCGACTTTTGTGGTCAATCCTTTGTGAAGAAATTGCTTTCGATATTTTACTACTAAAGCATCAACTTTGCAAACTAAGATCTGCAAGGAGATGTCCAAAACATTTGCTTCTGCAAAAGAGGTAGCCTGTAAAATGCATTGTATAGGAAGAAAGTACGGAGGCAAGAGACTTTGCAGTGACATGTGATGAGGGTGGACACACCTTGGTATAGAAACTTGCAGTATGGAAAAGTATGCAGTATAATAATAAAGAAATAATTCACAAGGAAACATGCAACCTTCCTGGTGGGTGACTGGAGAAGCAGAGGGGTAGAGACTTACCGTCCGAGAACATCTGGGAGAGTGGAGGTACTTCCCCCGAGGTACGAATAGTTGGAACTTGATCAGGCTTAGGAGGCGTCTGCTGATTGGAGGAGGCTTCCAGGAAGAAATTCCACGCGTGACAGAGTTTCTGGTTGTTTGGGGAGTGAGGCTCTGCAGAGTTTCGCAAATCTTTAGAACGGAAGAGGGAAGTTGGCTGGGTGTTTCGCTGACATCGATGTGGCTGTGATGCCAACCTCGTGGGTCCCCAGGCTCACACGGGGCTCTGGGGCACTCCCGGTGGCATCAGCCCCGCTGGTCACCTCGGGTCTCCTCTACGATTAGGAGCACAGCGGTTCCCCTCAAAGCTGGAAATACTGCGGCGTTTTATTTCCAAGATCTCTTTGCGTGGAGCGCACGCCAAGCCGACAGAGCCATCAGCTCCACCAAGAGTGCAGCGTCCTGTTGAGGAGGCCGAGTTCGGGAGACGACAGCTTAGCCCTCGACAGCTTAGCCCTCCGGTCTTTCTCTGATGTGGGAAACGGAAACAAGGTCCATTTGGTTCTAGGGCCTGGAGTGAGCGCTCACAGGCGCCTCTGGGGATTTCATACGCTCTCCAAGCGTGAACCGCAGGAAGCGGGGAGGAGTCAAGACCGGCTTGCGTTGCTGGGCTTATAAAACTCAGAACTGCATGGCAATACCACAAGCAACACAAGCTGGAAAGAATTACTGCAAAGCAACGTGGCGGTCAGAACGAGCTCGGTGGGGAAGAGGTTTCTGATATGGAGAGGACTTGCCAGCCTCTGTCACTGCACAAGGCAGTTCCTTAGAATCACTCAGTCAGTCTCCTGTTGATTCCGTTTCTCTGGAGAACGCGGACCAGTGCACCCCTGGGCAATAAAGAAGTCGGCCTCAGCCTAAAGAGAGATCTGGTGCCTGGGAGGTAACCTTGAAACCCCCAGAGCTTCCCAAGGGGTAGGCGTGTCTGCGTGACTCAGGGTGGGGAGCCCGCTGGTTTACGCTGACACAGGGGCTTAGGGTGGGAGCTGGCCGCACCAGAGAGACCGACCCCGGGATGCCAGCCCGACCTCTGGGAGGGAAGAGGTCTGGAGATCCAGGCGATGATCACTCATATCTGTATAAATGAAGCTGCAGAAAACACTCCGGACATTGAGGCTGGGCCGAGCGTCCCCGGGGGGTGACCCACATCGACGTAGCGGGAGGTGGTGCTTCCCGAGCACACGGCAGCGTCACCTGTGGGGCCCTCCCACCTCGCCCTGCGTAGCTCTTCTTTTGGCTGGCTCTGGTTTGCATCCTTTGGTGATCATGAAGCTGTAATCATAAGAACAGCGCTTCCCTGAGTTCTGTGAGCTGTTCTCACAAATTACGGAACATGAGGGTGGTCTCGAAGAGCCCCGCATTGGCAGCCAGCTGGCCTGAAGGGTGGGCGGGCGGTCTGGGGACCCTGACTTGGGGCTGGCATCGGGGGCGAGAGCTGGTCCCTCAGGCTGCTGGGGTACATACTCTTGTACCCCTTCCTCACTGCAGAGCTTTTCCTGCTGGCCTCCCGCTGGCCGGGGTGGGAGCTAGACTTACACGTTCCTGTAAAGATCTGCTCTGTTGCTTACTGGGGACAGGAGAGCCCTTGCCCTGCTGTGAGGGGCCAGGCCTGCTTTGCAAACGCACAGAATGAGGCGTCTTCGCCAGGGTCGGGCAGAGGTGGGGAGACCGAAGCTCTGATCTTGGGGTGCCTGGGACGTTCTGTGCTTGAAGGAAAACTGCCGTCCCACCGAGAGCATCCCGTCTGAAACCCGGGCAGTAAACGCTCTCTGTTTGCGTCCTGGATCTTTCTGGAGTTGTTTTGTTCTCGACCGCTGAAGTCCGCTTCCCTCTGCAACAGGGGAACCCGAGAGCCCTCACTGCAAGGAAACGATTCCCTTTCACAGTTGGCCTGACAGATTATGCAATGCTTTTCACTGTCCTTGCTTGTCTAAGAATAAAAACATTTTATTCCGAAAGTGAGGCGGCATACACTATAATCTGATCTTTTGATGAAGCAGGGAAAAGCTGATTTATGTTTAGATGCTGAACTTGCTGATAAGTCCTAATTTGGGTCCAGCGTGTGCGCGCGCCCGATGCCGTCAGCCTTCTCCCCGTTCTCTGTGGGCACGTGGGTGTCTCGAAGCCACCCGCCGGCACACAGTACTTTCAGAGTCCGATCCACACGGAGGCTGTTACTGATTCTCCGCAAAGAAGAGAAATAAAGTCAGGGCTTTTGCTCTGGCTCGAAACGCTCCCTGCCCTCCCACGATGATTCCAGGCTGGCTTTTCTTTTGCTTGTTTCTAGGTTGCAAGCACATGGATTTAAAAAATGAATCCCCATCTCTTGCCTTCGTAGAGTGGCTTTAGGAATTAAGTGGAGGGCTTAGGACAAAGGTCAGGTCTCTCTGCCGCGAGCGAAGGCTTTGTCCTCCCTCCACGCGGGGGCCTCTGCTTCCCGGAGCATATGGCTGGGGACAGGGGTTACGCGTCATCTTTTCACGTCATGGGCACAACTGGACATGGAGAGGGGACAGAGCAAGTGGCCGAGGCTCGGGCCCCGCATGGGCCCCCTCGTCCGGACGTTCGTGGCATCACTGGGGGCAGTGCGCGAGGCAGAGGAGATGCTGGGCGGGTGGGGGGAGCCTACTGTCCGGCCCGGCCGCCGAGGGCAGAGCGTTTCATCCTGTCTGAGAGCAGCACGTAATCAGTCCTTTCAGACGAATGAAGGACCCGGTTTCTATGAAGCGTCTGCATGTGCCAGGTTCTGGGTGAGATGGAGTGAAACAGAGCTTGCCCAGGGATGCAGGCGTGGGACAGAGCTGGCCCGGGGGACACGGGGGTGGTGGTGAAACTGCCAAAATCCTGTGCAGGAAGCACCATCCTCAGCTGGGAGACAGGATGGGAAAGAGGCAGGAAGCCGGCCCCGCGGACGTCCACACCCTAAGCCCGGATCCTGTGACTCTGGGACCTGCTTCACAGATGGGCTGACGACCAGGGGCCTTGAGGTGGAGGGACGGTCCTGATCGTCCATGTGGCCCCCACTAACCCCGTGGGTCCTGAGAAGGGCAGCCTCTCCGGGGGGGTCAGAGGGCAATCCCAGCACAGCGAGAGGCAGAGTGGTGTGACGTTGCCCGCTGTGAAGGTGGAGGGGCCGAGAGCCGGGGAGTGTGGTGCTCCTGGAAGCTGGACGAAGGCAAGCACGGCTTCTCCCCGGAGGCTCTGGGAGGGGCAGCCCTGTGACACCTTCGCTTGGGCCCAGGGAGCCTCGTGCTGGACTTCTGGCCTCAGGGTCGTCAGATAACACGTTGTGTCGCGTCGTGCCCCGACGTCTGCGGCAGCAGCAGCATGCTAGGCGGTGGTGGAGGGGGCCTGGGGAGAGCGGGGCCGCTGTGAACTTACAGTCTAGGACCCTGGGTACCAGCGGCATCGGCACCGCCTGGGAGCTCGTTAGAAACGCAGGCCCCCGTGTCCACACCAGCCCGACCGAGACAGAGTGTGCAGTGAACAGCATCGCAGGCGCTGCCTGCTCGAGTCCCGGACAGCAGGCGCGGATGGACAGAGGCGGGTAGGACCTGGGCCGGCACGTCTTACCCTTAGCTGTCAGGCCCCTGTAGACTTCTGTCCGGAACACTCCTCAGGCTTCCCTGGACGATCTGGACGATTACAGCCCAGTTACCGAGTGTGACTTCCTTTGGGCTTGTGTGATGTTTCCTCGTGAGCAGACACGTGGAGGAGGCCTGGGTCTCATCACTGCACCCCTCAGGAGTCACCTTTAAGTGGCCTCATTGCGGGCGTCCGTCATCGTTAATCACGCGATGAAGTTGACATCTCCCAGGTGTATCCGCTTTATGTTTCTCTTCTCCCCATCTTAGCTAGTATCTTGTGTACACGCACGTTGAAATTATGTGCGTCCTCATTAAACTTCCCGCTTATATATTCACTGACTCATTCATTCATAACCGCGTGGACTCATGGTCCCATGGTTTAAAGGACTATAATCTGTTACTACCATTACTTATTTTGATGTGTACATTCTCTCTAGTTCAGCCAGGGGCCCCTGCAAGCCGGCTCCGCGTCTCTTTGGCACGTCACTGTGGTTCCGTGAGAACCTTCCTGCTTCCTGACACGACACAGTATTCCAGGTCCAGCGCTGGGAGCGGCCGTCTCCCGGGAGCCCTGGTTCCTTTAGTGGTTCCCGCTTTACTCTTAAATTTGAGGTCACGTCTACAGTCACACTTGGCCGTGAGGGGAGCAGGGGAGGCTTCCCTCGCCTCTCAGGAGGAGGCTGCTTCACTGACCCCTCCACGTGGACCACCTTTGTTCCTGGCAGCTCCTGGGACCCGCCCAGGGCCTCCTTTCCTCCTGAGCAGAGGTCCGTGCCCATTACCAAGGCCCCACTTGTGCAGCACTGTGCTTCTTCTTCTTCTTCTTTTTTGACTCCTAAAAACCCGCTTATCTATTCTGCTTCAAATTCATCCCCAAATGCTGCTTTAGCAAAACCATTTGTTACTGCAGTTGCTTATGGAAGTGCATCATTTCTCCCCCAGCCTTTTAAAGGGCCAATCACTATGGTAACCATATTACGGAAAATTGCTTTGTCTCCTTAAAATACCCTTCAGAAAAAGGTCATTTGGTATTAACATATTCTGACTAGGACTAGCAGTGTGAGCAGTGCGTGGAATACCTTCCCCCGTGCGTGTGTTTTCAGTCATGCAATTTCAGGAAACTCTCAAAACAAGACGAAATATCGAGAGCAGAAAGAGTTCCAACGCTACGACGTGTGTGTGTGTTTGTAACTTAGAGAAACGATGTTTACTTGGGGTCTGTGGTTGCTGTGTGAGCCTTATTAGCTCTTGAGGATGACACCTTGCTGTTTCCCAGTTCCGGGTGTGGGTTGAGATTGAGAGAGACACCCTGCTCCCGTTGGAACTGGAGGATGCCTGGAGCCACCGGGAAAGATGGTCCTGGGGGCAGAGTGGCCCCAGAGACCCGCATCCCACAGGCTGTGCCGGCGGGTGAGGGTGGGCAGACTAGCTAACTCTGGGTGTCGCGATAGAGCCCGTGGCGGGTCAGGCAGTAGAACGTTTTGCTGTGGTTTTCCGTTTGTCCTCAAGACTTTTATATAACAGTTCATTGGCTGTAGGTTTACTTATTTCAGAATAAGAACCATTTGAGCTGTATGCTGGTTGCTCAGTTCTACCTTTTCATTTTCCAGGAGGAAACGGAAGCACAGAGGTGTGTGCGTCTCAGAGCTGGTTCCTATCCAGACGGTGTTAGCAGTTGCACCTTGAATCCTGTGCTGCTTCCTTCTTAAAAATTACCCTCCATCAGATTCCTTCAGGAGCAGAGTTTAACATGCACATAGTCCTACGCAGTTTATAACTAAATCAGCTTCCTTCCCACCCCGAGATCCTCTCCCCAGAGGTGGCCACTGCTACTTGTTTCAGCGGTGACTTTGGGAATTTCCTGCATGTTTCTAAACAATCTCCTGCTTAAGGAGCTGTTTCACCAGCGCTGTTTGATACTTTGTACCAGGCACTCTTTGTACCACGCTTCCCAGGTTTTAACTCCTGATTTTCTCAACAACGCAATGAGGCAGGTACTATCCGTAGACCCAGGACAAAACAGACACAGAGAGGTTAAGTAGTTGGCCCAGACACACAGCGAGGAAGAGGCAGGGATGGGCTTTGACCCTGACGTCTTGGCTCCGGTGTTGTTGGTGTATCCGTTTTGCCTCCTGTTCACTGACTTACCGTCATGGAAAGTCAAGGCTTATTCTCTCACTTCCTCCACTCCCACGTTTCCCCTACTTCCAGCTTCCCGTCTGCACCACTGGTGGCCACGTTCACGTGCGTGCTTTCTCTGTCTCTGTCTGTCTCTGTCTCTATCTCTGTCTCACACACACACACACACACACACACACGCAATTCTTGACTCACCCGGAGGTGCTTCAGCACTTACTTTCCAGGAACGAGGGTACCCCGACTTGACAGTGCTGTCTCATCCCCAGCAAATCAGAAACACTCTGTATTCCAATTTGCCCCATTGTCCCCCAAATGTCTTTTACATACTTTTTCAATCTAGGAACAATCAAGGGTCACACATTACGGTTGTTGTAACGTCTCTCTAATTTCCTTTAATCTAGAACAACACCACTGCCTTGTCCCTCCCCTCATGACGCTTACACCACGGAGTCGGGGCGAGTTGTCTTGTGTGCTGTCCACGGCGTGGATTGGGTGCTTGTTTCCTCGGGATTCAATTCAGGTCAAACGTTTTGGCCAGACGGCCACGTGGGCGATACACGTGGGTGATCGCATGGGGAGGATGCAGCAATTGGTGGGATGGAATCATTCGGTTGAGATGACTGACTGACAGATATCTCCAGCGTACGTAGTGTGGCCCTTTTCGAAACTGGTAAGAAATCTGTGGGATGATAAATGGAAGCCACGTGAATATGCTGCACCCCCAAAACGTTCACATGATGATTTTTATTGCGATCAACTATGGTTGCAGTATTCTAATTCTATCATAGCTCCCACATTTATTAACTGACTTTCTTTTGTAAAGAATAACTTTACCTCTCTAGTCTTTTTTTAAAAAATAATTCCCTATGGACTCAATTATTCTTTTTAATTCAATGTATTATAATCTATTACCATTATTATTCTTTTTCATGATCAGATCGTTCCAAGTCTGGCCAGTAGAAGCCTCTTCCATCAGGTTCTTGTACTTTTCGATATGCCCCATTCGTCGTTAAGTGGTTCTCTGCCTTCTGACATGAAAAGTGGTCCATGCTTACTGTGCTTTCTCTGCCTGAGACCTGGGATGAGCTAGTTTTCTAAGGAGCCTTGGTTACTTTTCGTGGGGAGTGGAGTTTATAAACAAAGACCTGGTGGTAGGAGTGCTAATTGCTCCTGGGGTGTCATTGCTTCTGGTCCTTCGAGTGGACGGGGCTAGAAGTTATATATTCACACAAATGCTCCAGTTCAAGTCCAATCCCACAGGGTTGTACCTTGTCCCATGTTTGTATTTCCCTTCTCTTATGGTAAGACTCCGGGTTTCCTAAAGGTTAATATACCCCACCTCTTTGCTCTACGCTACACCATGCACAAATACACCCCAGAATCACTACAGCAACGCCACTGCCAAAAACAAACTTGTGAAGAAAAATTCAAGATTTCCTTACAATAACTGTTGTTGTCAGACTAGATCTCACGAAGTGTGAATAATCTGAGGACTGGGTTAAAACTTTGTTTGTGTTACTTCTCCTTGCTGTGAGGCTGTGTCGTCAATCTGATATGATGTTACGTTCCTTTCTTTCTGTGAGTTACCAACTTTAGGGTATGAGGTTTCTCATCATATTTGACTTTTTAAGAAGTATGCTAAACTTTTACACGCTTCAACAACAAAACTATATGAAAAAAGTATAGTCAGAGAATTCTTATTCCCATCTACATCCCTTTTGTTTATTTCCTATTCACCAGCCCCTTGGGTAATAATTTTTATTAGTTTCTTGTTTATCCTCCTGTCTACATGTGTATGTATGTGTGTGTCTATATATGTGGGTGCATATATATATATATATATATATATTTCTTATTTAACCTTCTTTTGTATGTACACAAAAGGTAGTACACTGTATATACTCTTTTGCTTTTTTAACTTAAACTGTATTCTGGAAATCACTCTATATTAGTTTATAATATTTTCCTCTTTATAACTGCATAGTACATTATCTGTCTGTCCTATGGTTTATATAACTAGTTGCCTGTGGACGGGCACTTAGGTCGTTATATACTGCAATTACAAATAACATCACAATGAATAATCTTGGGCATGTCATTGTGAAGATGTATTTTTCAGGGCTAGTTCCTACAAGTGGGATTTTTGGATCAAAGGGTAAACACACTTTTTTCTCAGGTATTGCCAAATTCCCCTCCATAGGTGGGTACCATTTTGCATTTCCAGCAGTAACGTACACCATGCCTGCTTCTCCCACAATCTTGCCAATGGGGTGTGTGGCCAGGCTACTGAATTTCGCCAGCGTGAGAAGTGAGATGTCCTCACTGTAGTTTTAATCTGTGTTTATAAGCGAAGTTGAGCATCTTTTCATACATTAAGGGACTTTTGTTTATTGTTCTCTGTGAACTGTTCATGCTTTTGTCCATTTTCCACTGGATTTTCACGGTTTCTTTTCCTCTGTTTTTGAGATGCTATGTATAAAGGAGATTAACCTGCGAGAGTGTTGCAGACTTTTGGCCAGTTTGTCTCTTGTTATTCGACTTTATGGTGCTTTCCAAAAGTTTAAAAGAGTTTTCACAGTCAAATTAATCAACTATTTCTTCTACTGCATATAAATTATGTCACAGTTTTAATAGTTTTCTTCACCCTTTCATACACAGATTATAAAACAATTTACCCATATTTTCTTCTAGAAGTTTTCCCATTTCGATCACTGATCCATTTGGTCTTTATTCTGGTATATGGTGTGAAGTATAGACCCATTTCTGCCTCTTTTAAACGGCCATCCAATGATCACAATGTCGCCGAAAGTGGGGTCAGCTGCTCGCAGCCCAGAAGCCAGTAAAGAGGCCAGGTTGGTGGAAAGGAAAGTTTGCTTTATTTCGGAAGCCAGCAGCTGGGGAGATAGGGCGGACTCCTATCCAAGGGTCGACTCCCCACTCCCCTCCCCACCCCAATCAGGGGGCAAGAGCTTTTATAGGCTGAGGCAGGGGGCTCCATGCACAGACAGCACAGTCAGCTCTGACCGTCATCTTGAAATGAGTCATCGGTGGTCTGATCAGCGTCACCCTGATTGTTTTAAGTACAGTTAGTCTTCAGGTCCATAGCCAGAAGCTCCCTGGAACTGCTGGCTATGGAACTGAATGGAAACATGTCAGCATGTTTCCATTTCTTTGAGGCCAGTTCTCGGAATTGTGGCAACTTATGTCATGGCTACAGTCTGGTCATCATGTGGTTAACTTCCCCCACCTGGTGGAGTTTCAGTACCTATAAAACAGCTCAAGAGTTATGGCTCAGAATATTACCTATAGCCCTTGAGGAGGAGCTAAAAGTCCTTGACTTTGCTTAATGACTAAACTAGTATGATTTAGTCTCGTTGGACTGTTTTCCTTTGCTTCTGCATTTTCTCACTTCTCTGATTAAACTTATTCTTTGGCTAAAGTTTTTCCACAGACAAAAGGCAGGCTGAGGACATGGGGGTCAGGGACCATAGGGTCCTGCTGTGGTTCAACAACATCCTGTATTATCACAGAGTCTATCTACTCCCCGTGAGTTGAGCTGTCACCCTTACCCTCTACTATATTCCCATATACTCTTGGGTCTCTGCCTAGACTTACTGTTCCATTGGTCAGTCTATCCATTTGCCAAGATCACAGTTTAATTATTGAGCCTTTTTAGTATGTTTTAATATCTGGTAGGATTAATCCTCCCTCACTGCTCTGCTTTTAGAGTTTTCCTAGCTAGTATTGCATTGGAATAATATGCAATAATAATTACGTTGAAGGCTTAATTTTTCATTTAAACTTTAGAATCAACTTGTGTAAGTCCAGACTAAAAACTTCCTGGGAGTTTTATTTCAATCTTTTAAAATTTGTCTAGTACTCTAGGAGGATTGATGTTTTTATGATGTTGAGCTATCCTGTCCAAGAAAAAAGGATGTTTCTGCATTTGTTCAAGTCATTTTTCTGTTCTTCTTTGAGTGGTTTGAAATTATTTTCATACGGATTTTGCTTATTTCTTGATAAGTTAATTCCTAAGCTAAGCACTTTATCCTCTTTGTTGCTTTGGTAATGGTGACGTTCTCTTCCGTTACACACCCACACACATGTGCTATTGATTTTTGTAGATTCCTTTTACATTCTTCTATTTTTAAAAATTCTTTTATTGTTTTTGTTATTTTCATTATTGAGTCTCTTTGGTTTTCCAAGTATATTATTACATCATGTGCACATAAAGTTTTATTTCTTTCCAAATTTTTAACACTATAATGGCTTTTCCTTATCCAATTGTGTTCATTATATTTTCAATACAGTGTTAAACAGTAGTGCAGATAGTGGGAATTCTTGCCTTGGTTCTGACCTTAGTGGGAAATACCTCTATTGTTTTCCTGCTAAGAAAGATAATGACCTAAAGGCTGATTTTACATCTGTGTATGTATATCCATGCATATGTGTGTGTATAGATACAAACGTAGATAGCTCCATATATGTGTGTAAATATGTGTATGTATTTAGAGAAATATCCATGAATTCTTATTGAAATTATTGTTGAATTTTGTTGAAGCCTTTTTTAGTATTTTGGAGAAAATCATATCATTTTTTCCTTACAGCTATTATTAATGTGGCAAACAATATTAATGGATTTTCTAATATTGATCCAGCCTTATGTTCCTAATAAGTTCTACTTGGACATGATGGACTATTTTTTCAATGTGTTTTTGGATTTTATGTGCTAATTTTTTTTAAGGATTTTTTGTATTGATATTTATAAAAATATGGATCTCTGACTTTCCTTTTGGTGCTGTCTTTATTGGTTTCTCTCAATATTATAGTTGCTTCAAGAAAGAA
This sequence comes from Grampus griseus, assembly GCF_964374135.1. NCBI lineage: Eukaryota > Metazoa > Chordata > Mammalia > Artiodactyla > Delphinidae > Grampus > Grampus griseus. Next base: position 2,184,069 of record NC_139012.1, on the reverse strand, counting down.
TTTGAAAATTTCCAGTTTTTTATATTCTAGAACAATTTAACTGATGTTGAGATTACCTTGTATTTGCATAATAGATTGCCTATGAAACCATCTTGGTTTTCTTTTTTAATGAAACAGTTCTTTGATAACTTTCTGTATTTTGTCTGTGGAAGTAGATCTGTTCAAGCTTTCTATCTTTATTTGAGTCAATTTTAGCAAATTGTGTTTTCCTAAGATATTATTTGTTTCATCTATATTTTTTAATGAATTTGCATGGAGTTGTACAAAACAGTTCTTATGAGTTTTTTATGTTCATCTTTTTCATTGTTATTTCTCCCTTATTTCTTTTGTTTTCTTTATTTTCTTGATTAGGCAAATTATAGAAGTGTCTGTTCATTTCTTCTAACAGAAATGGATTTTGATTTATTTAATAGTTCTGTTTAATATCCTATTATACTCTATTAATAGTTATGGTCACTATTACTAAGTAAATATTAAGAAAATACTAATTTAGTTTCTATTCTGTCACATTTGCTTTTAGCTTTATTGTTTTTTCCTTCTGTTTTTCTCTTGGTTTATTTTATAGCTATTTTTCCAGGTTTTCAGTTGGGAACTTATTTCCTTTATTTTTATCCTTTTATTCTATTGGTATTGGTATAATATATTTTTAAATGGAGTTGTCATCAACCAAAGTAGCTTTGTTTTGTTGTTTGTTTGTTTGACAGTGTGAGGAGTTTCAGAAGTTCTGTTTTGAACACAGTGAGGTTTTTTTTTTTTTTTTTTTTTTTTTTTTTGCAGTACGCGGGCCTCTCACTGTTGTGGCCTCTCCCGTTGCGGAGCACAGGCACCGGACGCGCAGGCTCAGCGGCCATGGCTCACGGGCCCAGCCGCTCCGCGGCATGTGGGATTCCCCTGGATCGGGGCACGCACCCGCATCCCCTGCATCAGCAGGCGGACTCTCAACCACTGCGCCACCAGGGAAGCGCGAACACAGTGATTTTAAAAAATATTTTATTTTATTTTATTTTATTGGCTGTGTCGGGTCTTCGTTGCTGAACGCGGGCTTCTCTCTAGTTGTGGTGTGTGGGCTCCAGAACGCGTGGATCCAGGAGTTGCAGCGTGTCAGCTCTAGTTGTGGCACACAAGCTCTGTAGTTGTGGTGCATGGGCTTAGTTGCCCCGAGGCATGTGGGATCTTAGTTCCCCAGCCAGGGATTGAACCTGCATCCCCCGCATTGGAAGGCAGATTCTTTACCGCTAGACCACCAGGGAAGTCCCATCTATTGCTATAATTTTTTAAAGTTACAGAATTTTCCCTGATCACTGTTTTAATCGTATCCCATAAATCCCGATATGCAGCATTTTTATCACCACTAAATTTTAGTAATTCTACAATTTTTATTTGTACTTTTCAGTAAATTGCTGTTTATTATAGAGCTTTTTTGTTTTTTTTTAAAAACAGCTTTATTGAGCAAAATCTAACACATCATACAAATCATCCTTTTGAAGTGTACAATTACCTCAGTGTGAATCAATTCTTTTTAAATAATTAATTAATTATTCAATTGACTTATTTTTGGCTGTGTTAGGTCTTTGTTGCTGTGTGTGAGCTTTCTCTAGTTGCAGCGAGCAGGGGCTACTCTTCATTGCGGTGAGAACATTGCAGTGGCTTCTCTTGTAGAGCACAGCCTCCAGGCATGTGGGCTTCAGTAATTGTGGCATGCGGGCTCAATAGTTGTGGCTTGCGGGCTCTAGAGCGCAGGCTCAGTAGTTGTGGCTCACGGGCTTAGTTGCTTCGTGGCACGTGGGATCTTCCCGGAGCAGGGCTCGAACCTATGTCCCCTGCATTGGCAGGCGGATTCTTAACCACTGCGCCACCAGGGAAGCCCTTTTGTTGTTCTCTTCAAGAGAAAGGCTTTCTGGTATTTTGATCGTGTGTCCCAGCTTTTGGGCATTCCTAATGGAGGTTTATGTTTGTATCCTATTACTAAACTCTTACTTGTGGCTAAATGTGATAGCTTTCTGTGGCGGCTTGTTGCCTCTTCCACCCCGAAGGCATTTAGTTTTCGTCATTATTTTTCTCCGTCAGTTGCCATTGTGTATCTGCTTTCCATCTTCCCCAAACTCAGTGATACGTTGACTCTGCCAGCAGCGCCTTTTCCGTTCCGTTTGGGGAGCACCTTTTCCGTTCTGTCGGGGTGAATTTAGTGTCAAGGGAGCAGAGATAAAGGATGTTCTAGCTGCTGAGTTCAACTGGAAGCTTCCTTCTGTGCTGCGGTCAAGCTGTTATTTATCATTTTGGCCTCAACAACCCTACCTTTTTCTTTCTCGACATGTCTGCAAAGATGTTTAAATTTGAAAGGTTGTCGTTTGTTGTTACAAAAATGCTTCCTACCCGGAAAATTTGGACCTTTCTCAATGAAAACAAAAATGAGTTGGTAGAATTATTTCTCGAGGCATGAGTGTGTGTGAGTGTGTAAGCGTGTGAGTGTGTAAGCGTGTGAGTGTGTGAGAGTGTGTGTGTGTGAGAGGGTGAGTTGTGGGAGAGTGTGTGTGAGTGTGAGTGTGTGTATGAATGTGTTGGAGAGTATGTGTGAGTGTGTGTGAGAGTATGAGAGTGTGTGTGTAAGTGTGTGGGGGTGTGCAAGGAACGGAAGGCAGAATGAGAGTGGAGAGTCCAAGTACAGGAGGACCAGATAAGTTCACAGAATCCCCAAAGCAGGGCTGTAGCTTGGATGCTAATTTGCTCAGAAGTGTGCACGTCACTGATAGCAAGTTGTGCCCGTGACATTCTGACACTGTCTCCCAGGAAAGAGAAGGACCTGCAGGATGCCCCTGTAATTGGAAAGCCAGCTGAGATCTGAGGCGCCTGGGGACGAGGACCACCATTTCTCTGCACAATGGCTCTGGTGGAAGGTTGTACATAAGGTGGCCTTATTAAAGTGACAAGGCAATTTAATTCCTTTGTGCACGATGATTCTACTTCATTGATTTACAATGGGAAGGATATAATTTTGCTAGTGTTGGCAAAAAGCTCAAATGTCAGCCTTTCAAATTGCTATACTTGCCTTGTTCAGGATGAATAATGAATAAGTCACCTTTTGTCTGCAGTTAAATATTCCTGAATAAATACAAAGAACATAAAAGACATAAATGATTGCCTGATTTATATTTAAAATAAAGATCAACATTGTGATAAATGGTTGAAACGCTGTGTGTGCAGTGTATGACTCTCCTGCTAATGACATTATCAGTGAGGGGCACCAGGTGTAGACTGTGGTCGGGTGCGACCCCCTTACCTGGGAGCCACCTCCAGCAGCTCCATGAAGGGAGCTTGGGTTCCCACGGAAGGGCCTGTGCTCCGCAGAGCCCTCCCCACCGTGCACCCGCGGCCAGCGGAGGGCAGGGGAGCCCGGCATCCAAGGGCCTCAGCAGGAGGAGATGGGGCTTTGGAAGGGCTGGTTCTCACTGGGCCACCATTGGAACGGGTTGTGTAAGAAACATTGGGGAAGAGTAGGAAAGCAGATTCAGCTGGAAAATCAGCAAATCCTTGGTTGAATCACTGGCATATCCGTAGAATTCTATGCAGCTACTGGAAATGAGCACGACAGGGAGAACCTTTCATGATGAACAAATCTATCTGCCCTGCTCTCAGGTGAATAAAACAAGGTGTCCGTCACTATGAAGATGAGTTGATTTTTATTAAAAATGTGTATAAATACATGTATCAGTCAGGGACTAATTTTCTGTAGTTTGCTGGAGAAAAAAATCAATAGAATGTGTGTGTGTGTGTGTGTGTGTGTGTGTGTGTGTTTACAGTTATATATATATATAACTGATATATATACACACATATACATAGAAAAAAGATTGAAAGAAAATACATCAAAATTCTACCAATGCTTATTTCTGTGTGATTTTTCTTTTCTGTGTATTTGCATTTTCTAATTGTTTTTGCAATGAAGGCGTTTTATTTTGCAGTGAGAAATAATACAACATAATATATATATTTAAAATCTTGAGTTCCAGATCTACTGTGTGAAATCCACTTGGCACTCAGTGTTTCCAGGACCTCGTTCGACAGTGATACACTTGAGTGATGGACCTTTTCCCTTTGGCCATCAGGGGTCTCCCCCTCTCCCCAGTGTGTCACTGGAGACGACCCCACAGAGGACTTGGAGGGTGGGCAGACCTCAGCGCTGCCTCTGAGGACAAGTCACTCATTTCTGGGGTCTGTGTCCTCACACTGTCAGTGCAGGCTTGGGCTACATCAGTAGTTCCTCCTGCAGGGGCATCTTTGGGGTCTTAATGATTGTGGGGTGAGCTGAAATGGCCTTCAGTGGGTGTGAGACCTCTGACAACACACGGAGCTGAAAGCCAGGTGTGGTCTGCATCCCACTTGTCCTGCCAGCCATCCACGTTGGCGAGAAAACAGGCGGTCACTGGCTGAGGTTAGAAGCCAGCCCTGTCTTACAAATGTGTGCAAAGCATTTTGCACACTTTTAAAATTATTATCATTATTGGCTGCGTTGAGTCTTCGTTGCTGCGCGTGGGCTTTCTCTAGTTGTGGTGAGTGGGGGCTACTCCTTGTTGCGGTGCGCGGGCTTCTCGTTGCGGTGGCTTCTCTTGTTGCGGAGCACGGGCTCTAGGCACCCGGGCTTCAGTAGTTGTGGCTCATGGGATCAGTAGTTGTGGCGCACCGGCTTAGTTGCTCTTCAGCACGTGGGATCTTCCCAGACCAGGGCTCGAGCCCACGTCCCCTGCATCGGCAGGTGGATTTTTAACCACTGTGCCAGCAGGGAAGCCCCTTGCACACTTTTAATATACACTCATTTTTCCCCCGAGAATGCAGCTACAGTGGAAATGGAGGTTCTGAGGCCCCGTGGTAGGCAGGCTGTGTGGTTCACAAGCTGTGCCCCTGGGAACCCAGCGACGAAAGACTCGAGGTCTGGGCGCCCAGCTGCTCTCGCCTGCCTTCCCGCTCACGTCCCGGGGCGGCGTCTCCCCGGAAAGCAGTGCTGGGGACACGGATGGCCAACGTCGAGTCTGCAGCCTGGTGGGGACTGGGGACTGTGCGCGGTCCTCCTTCCCATCCCAGCCCCTCCCAGCAGGCTGGAATCTGGGTTTGCGGAAGGGCACGCGAAACCCAGGGCTTGCGGCGGCCCCAGGGCTTGCGGCGGAGAGAAAACTGGCTCCTCTTAATACGCCACGGATTCCGTTAGTTAATATCGCTGTCGCTGCTGTTGACTTTTAGGGGTCAGAACAACATTTGCTCTCAATTCTTAACCCATGAACAGAGTCATCTCCCACCATCACCAACACATGCTTTTCTAGATAAGAGGCGGCAATAATGAGGTGACAGGACCCTGGGAAGCCAGCACAAAAGCTCGGCGGCCGGGCCCGGGACCCTCCGCCAGAGCCGCTCGGTCTGCGCCACCTCGAGGGCCGGGACCTGCTCAAAGCCCCGCGCAGCCCCGCTCAGGGTCCGGAAGGAAGCGCCTTCTGTACGGGCCGTGCCGCCTCCACGCCTGGCGCGCATGCGCTCCATGGCCCCTCTCCTTTCTCCCTCTTTGTTCGTCATCGTCTCATTTACTTAAGGTCTCTCCTGGGCTCAGTCCCGTGGCTGCCGTTTGTGGTCACTGGCGGGCACTCGGTTCCGTGCCGGGTCCCAGTGGAGCGTCCGCGGACGACACTGCCTGCTGCACCTCAAGTCCAGATGTGAGCGGCGGGCAGGCCTCCGGCTCCATCTGCTTTCAGAGTGATTCCTAGAGTCATCGCCAGCCACGAAGCTCCCCCTCAGACACGGACGTGCGTGCAGCCGGGCACCCTCGGGAGAGCAGCGGGTCGGCCTTTGCAGGTCTTGGGGTAACTCCTCGGCCCAGCAGTAGTCATTTGCTCGGGGCCCCCGGCGCCCACCAAGCCCAGGGAGAACAGGGGAAGCTTCCCCAGCAGAAGCGGGTGCTGCTGCGTTGACTGGTCTCCTCCAAGTACCAAAAATGTGTCCTTGGAAAATAGAGACTTTGGGGCGCTGTTTCTTCTGGTTAGATTACGGTGGAAACGAGAGGCGGGATGGATGTGTGAGAGCTTCGCAGGGGCGGTCAGGGCCACAGTGACTCAGTTTGGTGAACCGTTAAAAAGGACGCATGGTTTCTGAGTAGTGCCTCATCGACCTCAGGACGCTCAGGTGACAGACAGGCGAGTCAATGTTAGACTGTGGAGAATGTAACCCAGGACTGTGGGATCTGGCCTGGCATACTTTTCCTTCTCTAGGGAACCAAGGTTCCTCGTCCCAAAGTCTCCTACCCCTTGCACGTGCGAGTAGAAGCTGCAATACACTTAGCTCTGAATTCGTAGCAGAAAAGAAGGGTGGTTCTAGAATTCAGAGCGTGGGGCTGGAGCCCAGGCTGCATGAGATGCTGAGATGTCAGGTCTTGAGGTGTGGCCACGTGCGCTTTCAGCCACCTTCTCAGCTCATCAGAGACCCACGAGAGCAGCTGGCAGGGCGGGAGGCCTGGCCCAGCCTGAATCACGGGGGGTTCAGGTGGAGAGAGGCTCGAACCGAGCCAGGGCGCTCCCAGGGGAACGAGACACGGTGCAGAGATGGGTCCTCATTGCTTCCACTACAAACGTAAAGCCCAAGCCCGTTGCACGTGAAGTCGATACCTTCTGCTTCTGTGGCTCTTTTTCTTCCCCCAAACGTCGAGCTGCTGCGCAGACGTGTTTCATTCTGGTTCCATCTCTGGGAGGACAGGTATTTGGCAGGAATGATGTTTCTTTCACAGACGGAAAATTTGGGACATAAAGAAGTGAGGACGCATTCTGTCTCTGTCCATTTAGGCAGAGTCTAAATGGACAACAGGCGTCCAGAACCTGGGGGGACAGAGTCTGTCAGCAGCCATCCCTGGGGTGCAGCAGGCACGGGATGGGGTGGCATGCGTCCTACAGAAGGCAACAGGGAGGTCCTGGAGGAGACGGCGGGGAGACGAGAGCCACGACAGAGGGCCGGTCACTGCAGCAGCAGTGCAATGGGGGAGCTGCCCGGGGAGAGCAGTGGCTCGCGACAAGCCCTCCGGGCGCGCATCAACCAGCGGCGTGGTCGTGGGCTTCCATCCCCCTTTTATTCATTTATTTATTTATGTGGCCGCACCAGGCTTTTAGCTGCGGCATGCGGTGTCCAGCTCCCCGACCAGGGATTGAACCCAGGTCCCCTGCACTGGGAGCGTGGAGTCTCAACCGCCGGACCTCCAGGGAAGGCCCCGGTCCCCTTTATGACGTCATTTAATCCCAGCCACAAGCCTTTGAGCTAAGGCACAGCAATCCCCCCACTTCCCAGCCAGAACATAAGGAACAGAGAGGCCAAGACACTTCCCCACAGCCACAAATTTCAGGACTCAGGTCCCAACGGCCTCCAAGACCCGCCCCGAACCACTCTGCTGTGAGACTTCCGAACTGTACCTGTTGGAAACGCGCCTCCGCCTGTGCCCGTCGCTCTTAATTCCCTCCCCGGGCAAGTGGAGGGCCAGGCTCCAGCCCCAGCCGGGGATCCGGATGCAGTGGCCCATCTGAGGGTCGGGCAGTGGAGGAAAGTGGACACAGTGTCTAGTGGGAAAGGTGTGCTTGAGAAACCAAGCAGAGGGTCCGCGGGGACCCTCACCCAGAGAGGCTGGGCAGAGAGGGCCGGGGCCAGGCAGTCTGTCGCCTGAAGGAGAATGTGGGTGGTCAGGGGGCTGCAGGGCTAGCCTGGGAGTCTAGCCCTGAGATCAGGAGCCCTTCCGGGGCTGTGCTATGGGTAAGGAAGGAGGTTGAGCCTTAAGGTGCCAAGCCTGAGGTGGACGGTCAGGTGGGGAGAGGGAGAGGCACACCCTGGGGTCTCCTCCGGCGGGGCTGGTCCTGGACAGGGCGGGTGGGGTGATGCAACGCCTCGCCTCTCCCAGCCTCCAGGAAACACTGTCCTGTCCTCCCTCCCTCTTTTCCATCACCTCTCCTCCTCTTCTCCATCCTCTCCTCCTTTCTGTTCACACTGAAGGGGGGGTAAGGCTCACGTGCACATCAGGCACAGTTGGGAGGGGCAAGGCAGCCCTCCTGGCCTTGGCAATAGTGGTCGGGGGTTGTCAGCGCCTTCGGCAAAGACCCCAGGACACACCTGAGCTGGAGCACACCTGCCGAGTGTCCCAGGGAGAGCAGTTAGAGGGACTCATCGGAAGGCCCGGGTTAGGTGATGTGGGGAGGGTTTAAGGAAGCGCTTTGCTCTGGGTTGGATGCAGGGGCAGGTCTGTGGTTGGGCATCTTTGTGACTCTGGTCTGGGGGGAGGGCGGCCCCGAGCGGGCTGAGACCCGGCTGCTGAGGAAGCAGCCAGGATGGGTGGATGTGTCCTCGTGGCGGCCCCCGCTGGACTGTGTGCACCTTCTGTCTGGGCTCGGACACAGGCCCGGGGTGGTCCAGGCGTGGACTCCCAGGCCTCCACCCAGCAGGAGACTACGCTGTCAGGCCACCTTCCCCGTCCCTGCCAGGCGTCAGGGACATGCATCTGAAGGTGATGACTCTATACTCAGATGACAGGTGTGCCTCCCTGTCCAGTTCTCTCTCTCCAGTTGTTCGCAGAGGTGGACTTACCACAGAACTACTGACACGGAAAGCTTCCCCTCCAAGGCTTCTGCCTGGCCCTGTGTTTGCAATTCTGGATTCTTTTTTAGCAAAGCGTTCCCCAAACTATATGAGCTTCAGTCCCCTGCCCCTCCACCCCGTTATCTCCCTGCAACCTCCATCTCTCCTGATTCAGCGTCCAGGGTCCTCTTCGAGCCCACAGATGCTCCGCTCTTTATGTGGGCGACCCCCCACCCACCAGGAGATTAGAAACATCAGACCAAGGCCCCTGAGGCGCCCTCCCCCAGGCAGACCGGGAGGGGCCTGGTGCAGAGTAACAGCCACTGGCCAGGCTCTTCCGAGCTCTCGTCTGAGGACGTGGGCCATTTTACTAAGCCCTGTCGCTTCTCTGAGCCTCAGTTTGTCTAGCCAGGTTAGAAGAGACTACTGAATACGACCCCGCCCACAAATGCTTTCAGTTCTGGGGTCTAAGACAAACCCTTTGAGAGATGTGTTTCCCTGCGACTAATAATTTCAGAGGAGGTGGTCAGGATAGGTGTTGGCATCCCTGGGGAAGAAAGTCCCAGAGCAACGGGACGGAGACAGTTCTCTCGCCTATCAAGAGACATGGGCTGAGAGGTGTGAAATGACTTCTTCTAAACCAAACCCTGCAGCTTGTCGCGGGTGGAGCTAGATCACGCAGTAACTCAGCTCTGCTGGGCCCTGGTCTGGGTTGCCCCTCCCGCGGGGGGTGGGGTGGGAAGCGAGGCTCAGGGGGCTGAGCTGTGGGAGGTGCGGGTGGGGCAGCTCCGCTCCCTGGGTGTGGAGCTTCCGTCTCTGGGCAGAGCTGGGAGCTGACCCAGAGCAGCCCAGAGAGAATTTTAGGGTAATGCCTCATGGAACCAAACCGGAAAGGAAAACAAGTGTTGCTAGGGGACATTCTGGTTTAAGTGTCCTGCCATGGTATTCTTGGTACTGGTGGGGATCTAGGTCTGGGAACGTGGCAGAGCAGCAGTGGTCGGAAACACGCACATCACGCTACATGCACACCTGCCCGCTTTCTGGGACTTCGGGGGCGTCTCCGGGTTTTGGCGTTCTGCTCTGCAATCTGGAGCAGACGTGCTCTTTAATTGGGGTCATTAAAACACTAATAAAGACCCGCATCCCCGGCATGCCCGCAGGGTCCCAACTGCCCTCAACTTTTTTCCTACATAAAATGGTCAGTCTCTCATCACAGTAAAATGTTCTTTTTAAAGATCTGATTCATTCAGATTAAATGCAAAACAAATCGATAGAAGAATTTTGTTTCATTTAGAGAAAAAGGAGCTTTGCCCACTGTCGAGGGTTTCTGGTTTCGTTAGGATGAACAGAGAGCAAACAATCCCTTGCTTTGGTCATAAAGGGCTTGAGCGTTTGCAGAATAAAGTGGAATCCCCAGCATACTTTGTGTCTCTCAGCCTTTGCTATGGGTGTCCTTTCTGGTCTTTTGTACACCCAGTCCTTTCTTCTATTTTAAAAGTCCTCACCCAGATCACCAGCAAATGTGACGGCATTAAATATAGATACATCCCCCCTCAATTGTCTGCACAGCTGTGTGCAGAGGTTTTGCCAGAAAACGCAGACCCAGGGCACAACCTTTTAAAGCCTTGTTTGAAAACAGAAGAAAATCACTCTCAGACTCAGTTGATTTCCTACATAAGTAAAAGAAAAAATAACTTAAATATACAAAATGAAAACTGACTCCACTGGCCAAAGCTTTTATTCCTGATCTGCAGGCAAATGTACCCAGGAGAGCCGGCTCTTCTCCACTCCCTCTGATGCTTTGAATTGAAAACCCAACAGCTCTCCACATCGGGCCTGTCCCCACCTCTCCCTGGCCACTGAGCCCAGAGGCTTGGGGGTATCACTGGTCCGCAGTGCCTTGTGGCAGACGGCAACATGCCTCTCCTCCCACCAGAGCCAGGCTGGCTCTTTACCCCGGCACCTGGGCTGACACTGGGTGTGCTGTGGGCAGCACACGGAGTAAGACTGTCCTCGCCCCAGTCCTCAGGCGGTCTTGTGTCTTCCTGCCCCTCCCGGCGCTGCTGCTGCCCCGTGAACACACCCAGGCTCCCTGCTGGAGGCTGGCAGTAGGGACCCAGCCACACCAGCAGAAGCAGCGCCAGCTGGTGACCACTGTCCGCAGAGACCAGACGTGCCCCAGCCGAGCCTCGCTCAGAGCCCCGGCTCCCAGAGCCCAAATCGAAACCAGCAGCTGTTGTGCAAGCCGCCAAGCGTGGGTGGCTTGTTTTGCATCAAAACCACGTTGTCACATGTCGCCTGCTGTGTTACTGCAGTGTGATGACCCAGGTGCAGCCGTGCCAGTGGTCAGAACACGGAAAGGCTCCTGCAGTGGTTGGTGGTAGACCCTCCCTCAGCCTCCTGAGTCCCACTCCTCTGCCGCCAGGCCCTGGGCCCCCCGGAGCCACCGGCATAGGGGATCAGGGCTCGCAGGCCCTTGTCTTTGTACGATGCCTCCCCTGTGTGATTGGCCAGCACCCTGCCTGCCGTACGGTTAATGAGTGTTTTGATTGTCACTAGTGAGTACTGGGCGGGCTGCTGTCTGCACGGCGGCTGGCAGGGTCCTGCTGGGCCGGCCCCCATCTCTGGCCTGGGGGCTCCCGAGCCTAGGCCAGCATCCCTCCCGCCCACGTTCCCTAAAGTGACCCACATGGGAGACAAAGAACACGGCGACCCAGCTCTAGAGGAAGCCTCTCGCGCGGGCGGGGCCAGAGGCGGGTGCAGGGCGGGCTTCTCTGAGGCGTCTCGTGTCAGGAGTCTGGAGATCTGACTTGGAATCCTGCTGCTGGGTTGTGCTTTGAGGCCGCGGTTCCTCGCCTGTGAAAGGGGCGATGCTTCTGTGCCTCGCAGGCCGGGTGCTGGGCTCCCAGAGGACAGAGGGCAGCCTGACCATGAGCCTCAGCTGATGGACAGGCGATGAGGCGAGTCGGCTGGCTCATCTGGCCGTGAACCAGCAGGTGGAATTTGTCTAAATCCCTCCACGGTCCCTCACTCAGCTTTCACTGGGCTCCTGGCACCACGGCACCCGCTGTGCCCAGATGATCTTGGAGCCACTGTGCAGCCGGGCTCTGCCCCGTCCTCCCAGCGCTGCCCTGAGGCCTTCGTGGAGCCCGCTCTCCCTGTGTTTCTCGAGGACCTTCCACACGCATGCCTGCTGCAGGCACTCACGTACCACGGCCTCTCCGAGCCATTCTTTGCTTTGCCTTTTTCTTCTTCTTTTCTCTGGAACGTTCCTCCGTCTGACAGCTTCTCTCTCTCCACGTTGTGAAGCGGCTTGTGCCTGCGTTTCACCCTCCCTAACGGCGTCACCCCCCACATTTAACAGCCTTCAGCAATACTCATTTCCTTCGCTCTGATTTGGATACCCAGGAGCCAGTCTGGCACTCTCTAAGCCTTGTTAGTGCGCGTGAGTGTGTGAGGGTGTGTGTATGTGACTGTGTACCTGAAGCTGCATTCACCCATCATTCCAGATGCTTCCACACCAGCTAATCATCGACCCCTGCTTTGCTTACTGTAAGCGCGGCTTACCAGGGTCATCTTGGGTTTGGGGGTAATATTTTGATTTCCGCAGGAGAAAAGATGTTTTCATTTAGGAGCGCTGCGTCCTCCTTTCCCCACGACCTCCCCCACCTCCTCTGGTCCGTCGCCTCTCACGCATTTGCGGGATGTCCCGTCTGACGCCAGTGTTTCTTTGTATCGGACCTGTATTTCTCTTTGCCTCTTCTTTCCAAATCATTTCCTCCTGTTTCCCTGGGTTTACTATCTTATCTAGACTTTTTCCTTTTCCTTTTTCTTGGGAAAAGAAAATGTCTGTAGCTGGTCTTGATGTACCAGCTGATCATTTTCAAATCGGACGTATATTCAGATATAAGGAGAGTCTGAACCAGATGTGGCCAGCAGGACCAGCTGTGTCCACGATGAGGTGCATTTCTGGAGGAAGGTGAAGCCCCGATGATAATGTGGCCCACACCCTGCTTCTCCCACGTGGGAGGCTCAAGGGGGATTTGCTCTGGGTGAAATAGGTGAGAAGAATATGTGTTGACTGACGTGCCGGGGCTCCATCCCCGGGGCAGGGACACGGGATGAGCCAGGAGGGGACACGACAGACCATTCCCCTGTTGAGGGTGCCTGGCCTGTGGGCGCGCTGAGGCTGCAGGGCCAGACTCAAGGCGGCTTCTGTCTGCCACGGCTGCCGCTCCCACCCACCCTGCTCCGGGGGGACCCCGCCGGCCTGCCCGGGGCCTGTCCACACAGTTGAAGCAGGTGACCCTGTCCTGACGCCAAGCCAGATGCCGCAGTCACAGACACTGACCCCTCACGCGGTTCCCTGGAGCCTGTGGGCGGCAAGTCTGACGGCTTGACCTGACTGCAGCTGGCCCCCTCCCGTCCCCCTGCCTCTCAGCCAGCACGGCCTCCCGCCTCCCTCTTGAAAAGCTGCCCTTTCCTCCCGGTGTGGCTGGCTGCTCTCCCAGCCTGTCCACCCCAGCAGGGGCCTCCCTCGGCCCTTGGCCCAAGCGCGGCTGCAGGAAGCCTCAGAACCTGGAGTCCCAGCAAACGCGAGGGCAGCGGGGGCCCCCGAGGGCAGGGTGCACAGCCCCCCTTGGAGTCCGGCCGCAGGTGCCGTGGGCTGGGAACAGAGCCGACGCCCAGGGCAGGGGGTGTCTACCCGGAGTCTGCGCAGCTTCTCAGGGGCACAGCTCGCCCTGTGCCCCAGACCCGCACCCATGACCTGGAGCTGCGTGAGTCGGGATCCAAGGAGCAGGTGTAACACAGCGTGGGCAGGGGTCCTGGCACCAGAGTCCAGATCGCGGGTCGGACGATGCTCTGGTGTTTCTGTGGCGTCTCCAGATGGGGCTGGCGTCTGAGTCAAGGGTCACTCTCCCCTGTGGGTAGCCCTGCAGCCGTAGCCGGTCTGACAGAGTGAAGGAGGGGTGGGTGGGCTTCCCTCCCCCCCGCAGCTGCCGGGCTCTTCCCCTCCTTCAGCACCTGTTCCTCGGGCCTTCAACCCAGACTGGGGGCTGTGTGGAGGGCTCTCCCGGGTCTAACACGATGACCTTGGAGACGGTGGGACCAGCAGACGGTGGGACGTCTCAGCCTCCGCAATCATGTGAGCCAATGGCTCTCAACAACCCTCTTCCTAAATACATCCTGTTGGCTCTGAGGGGCCTCGACTAACGCATGACAGGACTCACCCTGTGGCGCTGCTGGGGGTTACTGGTCTGGGGTCCTGGCCTCAGGCCCAGCCGTCCCCAGGCCTGTTCAGCTCCACTCTGTTCTGACCAGTACGTGACAAGAGTGCCCAACAGGAAGACACGTCAGCTGAGATCTGCACTGGGAGGGGATTCTGGATTTCATGTCGCCACCCACCCAGAGGCCAGGCATCGTCCCCACGCCCTTGCGGGGACAGGGTGGCTTGGCCCGGGCCAGCCACGCTGGGCCTGCAGGTGCTGAGGGGACGGACCCACCACCCAGGAGAGGACAGCGAGAAGGAACCCCCAAGGCAGAGTGGCTACTACACCAACTCACTCTGCTTCTTACACCTTCAACCTCGTGGAACAGAAACCCCAAGCTTAGTCCGGGCTTCTCGAGCACAGGGAGGACCACAGACCTGCCCTCGGCCTGGAGCCATCCCGAGCACGGGGCTGGGACACTCCCCGAGGGGTGGTGTCAGGAAACGTGAGTGTCCCCACCCCCATTCCCGTCACAGAGCTCCTCAAGCCCTGGGAGTTTCCTGAGTGTCTTGCTGCTCGTAAGGAAGCTTTGGCTGTACCCGAGTTTATGCTAATGAGATGCCCCCCACCCCCTAGGAACCCACCGCAGGATGAGCCGCTCTAGGACTCTCAGCCCCGCCCCTCTGAACTCCCGGGAGGGGAGCGGGACAGGTGAGCGAGTTCAATCCATCATGCCTGCGTGACGTGGATTGAATTACAGGACCCGCAGCTGCTCTTGGAGAATTGCCGTAGAGCATCCTGGGTAAACGACTGCTCTGTGGCTGGTGGACGCCATGCTTCGCTTGCCCGAAGTCACAGGTGTTCTTCATCTTAAAGGGATCATCGTCTCCGAACCCACCGCAGACCAAGCTGGGCTTCCCCTCGGAGAGGAAGGCTGCCAGGGTGAGTGGCTTGTCCTCGGCGCCCACTTCCTTCCTGAGACCCCAGTGTCCGTTCTCCAGGTCGTTTAGGTGCACCTCCTGGGGGAGGGTCGGAAGAGGACAGATCCAGTGCACATTTGGGGGTGGGGGCCTCCCCTTGGGGTACAGCTGGCCTTTGAACTTATCAGATGGCCATGCTTGTCCCCAGGCACCACCTGAGAAGCCTTGGAGACCGTAATGCCCATCACTGGAGCAAGTGCAAAAGAGTCTTGTCGAAATCCAGGAGGATTTTAACTTGAAATTTCCTCAATGAGGTAAATTGTCCTCTGGGTTGAGCCTGGCTCATTTTCTTACTGCTTTATATATGGAAATAGGGGCTAAAATGGCTCATACCCATCTGGAGTCTAATTTTCAGATGTGCATTTATTGTAAGAACTTGTGAGCCAACTCCATGAGGCCAGAGTCTCTATTTGTTGTTAATTGGAGGAGGGAAAAAGGAGAGTGGGGCGGGGTAAGTACGCCATCAGATCACAGACTTCAAGTGTCTGTATCAGGATTTTGAAACATCAAGTGGGGTAAGATAAACGCTGGACAATGAAAACAATGGAAAGTGATTTTCAACTTAGTGTGGTTTTTAGATTTTCTTCCTGAGCAGTGGATGGCTCTCAAGTTAAAAGGCAGCGTCCTCTGCTTCTTAAATGTCTAGTGACTGAATGTCTCCTCTGACACCATCAGACTTGGGGAAATATCTTCCCAAGGCACTTGGAGCCTTGGGGGAAACAGTGAGATTTGTTGTCACGTTCCAATAACGGCATGAACGCCTGTCACTGCTTGGCGAGGATTAATGGGGCCACTCAGGGCTGGGCTCAGGGATACTTGTACCGCTTAGATAGCATTGTTCTGCATTTCCGCAGCCTCCTGACTTAGCATCTGTTCCAGGGTTTTGCTTCTCAGGGGACTTGACTTTGCTTGAAGGGATGAAACGTAAGGACAGAGTATCACGGGACATCCTGGACCCTTGGAGATCTGGTGAGGCTTTCTGGAACCCAGATGACGTGGTTATTGATTTCAGATGGTCGCAGGCCTGTGTACAGGGGAGGTGCTTTCTTACCGAGCAGGGCTTCTGTTTCTTGTGTCTGGATCCTAGCGGTCAGGTGAAAGCTTTCAGGTGAGTGGGATTCACCTGTGTCCGGATGATGCGTGGCGGGGGCAGGAGACCACTCGGCACAGCTGAAAGACGTTCTAAATTGTTTGAAAATGTAAGTGGGGCCTCACAATTTTAAAGATCCCTCTCTTTTCGGTAAACTAGCTCGTAACATTGGACTTCACCGTCACCCTCTCCACTTACATTAATTCTTAGCGCTTGACCTTGGCCGATGTACAATGAAGGCCTTGGATTCCATCCTGTAATGTTTAAGGCGTTTCATCCTAATGCTTTATCGAGCACCGATTATGTGCCGGCTCCGTGAACCCAGGACAAACGAGGGGACCTCCTGGTCCTTGAGGAGCTCAGAGTTTAACGGGGAGGCTGAGGAATTGGCCCCCAAGCGAGTGGCAGGTCTGTCTGACACTAGAGCCAGAACTTTCTTGGCTTTCTGGACACGCCAACAACACGGGGAAAAAGCTTCATTTTCAATGTCCGCCCCCCCCTTTTTGAGGTTGACGTCATTGATGAGGGAGGCTATTTCCTGCCCATTCTATGCATTCCTTTGCCCCTTGAAGTCAGGAAATGTTCCTTACTTAAGCCTAGGCAAGCGCACCTGAGGGCAGGTTTCCGAGCCACGCTTGGCTGCCTGGTCGAGGGTCTGCAGACGCGCTGGGCCCAGGTCGCCATCCGGACGAGAGGGGCTGCAGCTGCGGGGGGCTCTTTCCAAGACCCTGCATTGATCTGCTCTGCCTGGCGGTTTCCTTCTATCCTTCTCTAATCTGCTCGACTGATAGCCATGTTTTTCTAACTTAATGAGGTTGAGGGGTCACCTGGGCTGGTGAGTCAGGAAAGCGATTCCCAGTGCCCTACAACCAGGTGGACCCCAAACTTCCTCTCCTGACAATGGATGGTGATGTGATGTCAGGGGTCCAAGGCCACATTTCAAAAAATTGCCCCCCTGTGGGGTGGGCACCCAGGCCCCATGGGCTGGCCCCAGTGCTCCCAGGCCTGTCCCCTGACCTGGGTGCTACTCACCCCCCACCCCCGCCCCCCACTGAGGGCCTCCTCCCTCAGGGTCTCTCTGAACCCCCGCTGTCTCCTGTCCTCACTGTGGACTGGAGTTGATATACAGTAGGTGCTCACTAGTGGTTACTGGCTGATGAAGTGTCACATCTCTGCTCCACTTTTCACTGTGTCTTAGTCTGCTCAGGCCGCCCAAACACTGCAGCCCGGGTGGCTTAAACACAGGCATTTATTTCTCCCAGTTCTGGAGGCTGGAGGTCTGAGACCAAGGTGTCAGTGGGGCTGGTTTCCCTCAAGGCCTCTCTCCCTGGCTTGCAGGTGGCCACCCTCTCGCTGTGTCCTCACACGGCCTTTCCTCAGTTCGTTCACGTGGAGAAGGAGAGAAAGAGCTCTCTTCCTCTTCTTATAAGGCCACCAATCCTATCAGATCAGGGCTCCACCCCTCTGACCTCATTTAACCTTAACTAGCTCCTAAAGGTCCCATCTCCAAATATGGGGGTTAGGGCTTCAACACTTGCATTTTGGGGGGACAAGTTCCGTCCATAGCTTTCTGGACACAAATGCAAACGGCCTTGCGTCAAAAAAAGAATGGAGTTGATTCTCTTTCATGATTCCATATCTGCAAATTCGCCTACTTGCTCAAGTCTATTTGTAACCCCAGATCCATATTCGCGGAGCTTGCAATGTCACTCGTGGACGGACGTGTACAGTGTAGCACAAAATATGTATCAACCAACATGCAGGTCCCCAGCTCAGGCCGGATGAGACGGTAACCATTTCTTGTTCTAGTTTTCTCACAATAAACATTTTCACAGTCTTAGAGCCACAGTTTTCAAATTTTTGTGATTTGGGGGTGGTTTTGCTGTTATCATGGCCCCAAAGCGTGGTGCTGAAGTGCTGTCTACTTTTCCTAAGTCCAGGAAGGCTGTGACGTACGGAGAAACTACGTGCCTCAGAGGAGCCCCTTTCGGGCCCGAGTAAGCGGGCTGCTGGCTGTGGGTTCCATGTTAATGAATCCATGGTAAATATTAAGTAAAGTGTCTTTAAACAGAAACATACATGAAACAAGTTCATGTGTTGATTGGTCGGGGAGCATGTTGTGACCAGAGGCTCGCGGGAACCTCCCCGTGTGTCCACGGGAGCCGAGGTCGGTGTTTGCTAATTCAGGGTTCGCAGTGACTTTATAGGACAAAATTACTGTGAATATTTGACCTTCGGTCCCTAACGCCAAGAAACCCTAGGGAAGGTGAAGCTGGCATCAGTTATTTGGGTTTTTGTCGTCAAGCCAATGCTGAACGCTTAGATATCTGTGAGCACATGAATGCTTGGCGGGAGCTCGCCTTTTAATTATTAGCTTTGACATCACCAATGTACGGCGTCAGCAGTCACACATAGTGACAACAGGGGAAGTCTTGGAAAATGACTTATTACAACAGGAAGCCCTCCTTCCTAGTGAACAGTGAGGCTCAGATAGATGCCTGACTCAAGAAGAGAGAAAACACCTGTATTTCGTGTTCAAATTCAACAGTCTTTGAAAAATGTAGTGGCCAACTAGGGTCGTCTTACTTTTTTTGGTTAGTTTGTTTTTAAATGTCAATGTTGTTTTCCGGTAAAACATTGAACGTGATACATTCTTCACCTGTAAAACCGGATGGTGCCGTGTAGACAAGCAAGTGCAGGGATTGGCCCGCTGGCTAGTAAGCAGATTCTTAAGTGCATCTTTTCAGTTTTCGTTGGCCCGATCCCCGGGCGGTGTCCACGTGAGCAGGGCCAAGTTATTACACTGTAGACTCTATTTGCATAATGTCAAGTGCAGGTTTCTTTGGCAATCCCACCAGTTTAGCCATTATTGCTCCAATTTTAATGACAAGAGGAGTGCTGTGAGTCTGGAGAGAGACATGGTAGCAACAACCTGTGTCATTTAAACGTTTACCTCCAAACCATATTCTTGTGAGCAGCTGAGGCCTTGCAAACTTCACGCTTCCCTGGGGAATGGAAACCGACAAGCTGACACACAGAGGGCCTCCCTACAGGCACCCTCCAGGGAGACCCCAGGACAGACAATCCAGGTGGGAAGGAGGCATCCAGCCTCTGGGGCACTGGGCCATTGTTTGCAGCTGCGGACTTTTCCCACTTCAAACTGCGAAGATGAACAAATGTTCTGGTGGGGAGTGAACATTCCCCCCACGGAGCCCAGGTCATGGACCTACATGCTAAGAGCACATGAAGCCCCTTCACGGACGCCCCAACTGCCCTCAGCTCCTGCCCACAAGACGACAATGCCTGCATGAACCTAGTCCCTGGGTGTGTGTCTTTGGAGCGTGCCGGGGTGACATTCAGTCTCTACGTTCGTTTTTATGATAATTCCGAGTAAATTGTGGTGCAATAAACTCTTCAAGCCTGTCTTTCTTGTGAAAGCCGTGAATCAATCAGCTGTGGGCTTTTTTTGGGGGCTTTTCAGCGTATGGTGATCATTTAGATTTGACGTGCATTGTGAGACGTTCGCTCTCCTCTCTCTCTGGTCTGTCATTAATTCCAGCCTTTGCCGTTCTGAAGTACAGTGAAGGGTGGCTGGGAAATCATTGCCCTCTTCAGCTCTGCTATTGCACAAAACAGCAGCGCAATAATTTTTTGTCAATGTTTTACTCTAAAAGCTTTCTGCGTCAGTTTTGAAAAGGAAGCAATAAAGCCCATTCAATGGTATGAATAAAAATCCTTTGAGGGTTAGGAGCAGAGCTTCTTTTCTTCAGCTGGTAATCAAATTGGAGCTAAAATGAAATTGAGTTTTCTTATGAAAATAGCCTTTGTTGCTGGGAAGGCTGGTAATTCATAAACAATAACCCGCTCTTTTGTGTGGATAATAATATATTCATGTTCTTTCAATAGGGTAAAAGCCAGACCTAGTGCATTATGGTACAGTAAAGACAGCAGAAGGAGCTGGCTGCAACGGTCTTGAGGAGGAAATGTAGCGCTCGGCGGCTTCAGCTTTCAGCGTCCTCCAGAAGCGGCACTTCGCTTGATGTGTGCGCTGCTTTTCCCGGTTGGTTTGTTGCTGCCGTACAACATTTGACTCATTGTGGACGGTCTCCAGCTGTGCTCGTCGCCGCCTCGGCCTCCGCGGCTGCGGAGACCCCGCCTGCTGCCCCAGGACGCTGGGATGCTCCGGAGCCACCTCTCAGTGCCACGAGGACCAGGGAGTCCCAGAGCCCCGGCCCAGACAGGCAGCCGGACGCCGGCGCAGGAGGTATGCTGCGGGGCCCCCCTGCCGGAGGGGGTGTCCTTGGGCGGCATGGGGAGGGGGACGTGTGGGAGCACAGCCGGCCATGCCTCTTCTGCTGTGTTGGGGTGCGGGGGGAGGGTCTGGTCGTCTGTACTGCAGTGACTGCCCCCCGATCACAGGTTGGGCCACAGCAGCTCTGCCCGGGATCCGGCGTGGGATCCTTTCGTGGGAGCCCTGGGGGCGTGTGTGCTGGCCGCTGGGGTCGCGCTCGGGGTCCTCGAGATCACTGTGTGACCAGGAGGCAGACGGATGCTTTCTCCTGGGCAGGAGTGACCTGCCGTGGGACTCAGGTGGGGCTGGATTGCCACCTACGATTCATTACGACTGTTGCTACCTGGGCAACGGAGACTTTTGTTCTCTCTCTCAAGTTGGTGAAAAGTTATGATCTGGGGATTGCAGAAATGTGTGCCAGCCCCACCTTTAAGTGTTTGCTATGCTTGTGAAAATAGCCATGGTGCTCCTGGACCCAGACCTAGGGGCCGGGGCCAGTCAGGTGAAGGGATGTTCCCTGGAGGTCATTTTCTGTTACCGTCTCCCAGTGACTGTAAGAGTAACCAAGCGTGAACACTTCCATTCTGATAGGATGCCCTGGCTGTGCTCTGGAGAATCATTTCTGGTTGCTTTTTATGGTCCAATTTCTTGGCTCTGAATATAGTTCAAAGGGCAAACAGAGAAAAAGAAAGGAAGGAAGGAAGGGAGGGAGGGAGAGAGAGGGTGGGGGGAGAGAGAGAGAGAGAAAGAAAGAAAGAAGAAAAAGAAAGAAAGGGAAAGAGAATGAAAAAGAAAGAAGGGAAAGAAAGAAAGATAGAAAAAGAAAGAAAGAAAGAAAGAAAGAAAGGGAAAGAGAAAGAAAAAGAAAGAAGGAAAAGAAAGAAAGAAAAAGAAAGAAAAAAGAGAAAGAAAGAAAAAGAAAGAAAGAAGGGGAAAAAAAGAAAGAAGGGGAGAGAAAGGAAAACCCTTCTGAGTGCTGAGAAATGTATAGGGTGGTGTGGGCAGCATCTGCCCTGGTCAGAATAATGTCATTCTCGCTGGGTTTTGATTGTTTGGTGGACAGCGGCAGTTTTACTCTGGGTTACCGTTTTTGTGAGAATCCTACGAAATAATGAGTATTTTCTGGCTTAGCCTGAGGGCTCTGCAAACTCCATCCTTGGTTCAGAACTGAAGAAGGGAGAAATTGAGATGAAGACCATGGTGTGTAATTTTAAACTACCAAACTTTGAGCTTCAGGGAAGCTGAATCAATAATCAGTGAGCTTACGCCACGGAAACGAACAGAAAAGAGAAAAGGACAGAAGTCTAGAGTGTTTATCGGCACTGAGATAAGGCAGGGGTGTGTGCTAGGTTCAGAGCTGGTTACCAGGTATTTCTGTGTTGTGGTGGTATTTTAATGATGAATTTGCGTGCTTAAGAAAAGGAACTTTTAAAGGCACAGTGGAAGCTGACAGCTGGGATGATATATGTCATTATCCAATTAGTTTACAGGAGGGCATGTTTTGCTGCCTTACTTAACACACCTCTATGTGTTTTCAGCTGTAACGAATATTACTTTCTTTGAAGTCTTTCAGAATGAGGATTCTAATTGTATGTATTTCACTCTGCTGCAGTTAGTGTTCTGTGCTTTTCAGTATCGTGAGCACCTGAATAAATTCTGATTTTTAAAATCTCTTTCACATTCATTTGGGGGGGAAAAAGGCAGGATTCTTTTGGCTTTCATTATATACTTTGTCAGAAAAAAATCTGACAAGTTCCTTCTTACTTTCTCCCACTGACAGAGCTGCATCGCGTGGGCCTTTATTCTTATGCTAAAGTTAAATTGATGCAAAAGGAAAGATTGCTAATTGTCAAAGAATTACCTTTCAACTTCATGTAAGGGAACTGGTAAAGAAAAGTTCATGGAGTATTTTCACTGTGGAAGAAATGATGAAAAAGAGATTTTATTCATGATGGAAACCGCTGATCCCGTATCACAGCAAATTTTCAACCTGAAAATTATAATTTCCTGCATTTTAACTATTTGGTGGCCTTGATGAAAAGTTCTTCTCTATAATTCCTGTGTTAACATGCTGTGGCTTTGTTCTCTCCACCTGAGATGTGCGTGGTAAAGACT
Source organism: Grampus griseus (assembly GCF_964374135.1). Lineage (NCBI taxonomy): Eukaryota > Metazoa > Chordata > Mammalia > Artiodactyla > Delphinidae > Grampus > Grampus griseus. The sequence goes on along the minus strand of NC_139012.1, from coordinate 2,161,800 downwards.
GGGGAGAAGTGAGGGGTTTCCGTGGGTGGTGAGCTGCCAGCCGGCAGGCACGTGGGCTCTGGTTTTGAGCCTGGTTTCTCTTCAGTTACTTAAAGAGAGAAAAGCAAGTGATACACCTTGTCCCCTGCCTGGGAGGCCTGGTGTGTTTCCTCTGGGGATGCTGTCACGCAGAGACGGTGACAGGTGATTTCCCCAGGCACCGCGGTCACCGCCGTCACCGCACAGCCCCTCCCCCGGCCCCGGGCACCAGATGGGCGTTCAGGAGCCTGGTGGACGTTCGGCCGAGTGGGCCTTCAGACGGCAGCCGCAGCACGGGTGCTGCAGGAGGGTGAATGCGAGGTGTGGTCTGTGGAGTCTCTAAGACACAGCGATGTGAAGGCGCCCTCCCTCCACCAGCAGTGGGGTCACCGGGGTCAGGCCACTCCGCTGCCCTGCACCCACCCTCCCGACCTCGCTCTGGGCTCTGGCTCTGCCTCGGGCTGGTGACATGGACAGACTCTCCCCCGCCTACGCCCGCAGCCCTGTGGCAGCCTCACACCCCAGGGCTGGGCATCCCTCTTTTCTTTCTGAATCAGGTCTCCATGGTGGACCGGGGGTGAGGGAATGACGGGAAGTGAGCAGCTGAGAGACGCGGCTGTGGGGGCCGGCGGGCGGACACTCGGGCCAGGAGGATCTTCCAGAGCTCTCTCAGCTCAGGCCCCAAACCTGTCTGCACAAAGCCTCCAGCAGCTGGTCGGTCCCGGCTCTAAAGCCGCCAGCTCCTCCCTGGGAACAGCCCCGGCTCCCGCATCGCGGCCACAGCGCCTTTATCCTGCCTCGTGTGGCGACACCGAGCCTTTGGTCTCCAGCCTGGAGAGCCACCAGGACCGAGGGTCCACCGCAGCCTCGAGGCCCCGGCCCGCTGAGGCCGCCTGCTGCTGACCAGTGTGGCGGTTGTTGCTTCCTTGGTTTCCATGGAGACAGGGAGGCTGGCTCCGCCCCCATGGCAAGCTCACCTGGAACACAGGTAGCAGCTCACCTTGGGAGAACCCATGTCCCTCTGGGCGGGTGACCTGGATCCTGGGGTGCACACGGTCCGGTCGAGCGTGCGCTTTCTGACAGGTGTGAAGGTGACTGGCTTAGTTTCCTCCGATGACTTTTGATGACACTGTAAGCTGACTCTAGAGGTGGAGGAAGGAGGGATAAAGAGAGAGGGTGAATGTCCGCGCAGGAGAGCGTCGGCGTGTTCCGCTGGGACCCGTCTCAGCCATGCATGTGGCCTCACGCAGGCGAACCCACCCTGTAAATTAGGAACAAAGTAACCTGGATTTACTCTAAGGCAGATGTCGATGGAGCCCTAAGGCTCTTCGTTACTTGTTTTTGCAGGACTCTCTGCCCATTAACATTTCAGTCTTTTAATCCTGGACTGTCAAGTGACGTGTGGTTACCTTGGCCGGTCTAGGTTTTCCACAAGGCAAGGAAGGACGTATTAAGTATGTAATAGGGATGTTTGAAAGTACGTTTTTTATTTTTTAGGGAATCAGAATGTAGATTAAACCTAATGGCTTTTGATCATTAGAAAAAGATGACATATAAAAGTTAGGTAAAAATAATAGGCAGGTTTTTTTAGCGCTAACAGCCAATGTCACCATTTCAAAGGACATTATGCAGATAATTGTCAAGAGCTGCGTCTCATTTTTTTTTTTTTTTCTGTTTTAATCTGTGCCAGTTGACCTGCCTCTCTTTGGAACTTTGGGGCCTTGGGTTAAATGCTTTTCTACTGCTCTATGCAAATCACCTCTCCAAAGTTCACCCACGTGGTACGGCGCTGTCCCGACTTAGGGGATTCCCTTTTGTCTTGTGCTATATTGAAAATTAAATATAAAATTTATATTGAAAATTAAAAGCTTGTTTGCAGAGGGCTGTTACTTGTCCACTGCAGACACGTAGGGTTTTCAGATCCTACTTAACCTGTGCTCTCAGTCCAAGCACACATTTCATAAACCTAATGGCCGAATCTTCTTCCAGCTATTTCTGAAAATTTTCACATTACTGAAAGGCAAACCTGAAAATATGCAATTATATATTTTACCCCAGCTTTAGTTTTTCCTTCGTGTATACTATTCAGAAGGCCATCTGTCAGGTATCTGGGATATTTTCTCTTGAAAGTGAAAAAATGTCTCTAGCATTCTTTGGAAAGTATTGGATACATCCTCAAAATATCATTTCTCTTCTTTTTGAAAAGTTAAAATAGTGTTTTAGGATATAATTATTACATGCAAAGTCCTAGCCCTAGGAGAAAGCATTTAGTCAGCGGGAGTCTTATGAGTCTAGAAATATCCAGTGTGTATTTCCAACGTGGAGAACATTTATTTCCTGCGTTGTGGTTTGGATGTCCTTTGGGATTGATGCCTGAGAACTTACGAGTGCACTTATTTCTGGAGACGATGGTTGAAATTATTATTAGAGTTCGTTTTCATTCTTTTCTCAGTATTACCTTATAGTGCAGGTACCTTTAATTTTAAAGAAAGTGTACAATAAAGGCATGTTTTATAACATGAATCATCTATCCAATTGGTTTTACTTATAGTAGAGTTCTGCTAGAAAATATTTTTGCTTTTATTCTTGGGTTTGAAGCAAAGATTTTGAAAACATAACTTTAAAAGGAAAACAATGGACTGAGTGAGGTCTGACAGTGGCCGCAGTCCCATCGCTGGGCATTAAGTAAGAGCAGTGCAGCGGGCGGTGACCCCAGGTCATGTTCACTCTTTAAAAGTGGATTAGCACCTTTGCATGTACACGTCTGCTTTCTCCTTCTCTTGGGTTTGGTGCTTATTTGAATCCACCCATCTTTTCCATTCCTGACACTGGCTACTTCGCTGGGCCTTCAGCTGAAAATAAAGGAGTTATTTGTTCCCGGGGTCATTTAAGTCCTTACATTCTTGTTTTCAGGGAACACACACGCAGCAGGCAAACAGCCAAGCCCCGAAGCATGTAGAGCTGGGCTCCCGTCCCTAATATCTGTGGAGCCCAGGGCGAGAGTACAAAGGGAGGCCCATGGACCGCATGTCTGGGTATTTCAGTTACAAAGCGAGCTACCGAACGTGGGTCCTGCCCCTCCTTGACGAAATGCCTTCCTGGTAACCTGTGGGCCTGGCGTGCATGTAGAATTCACACCTCCGGGGCCTCAGCTCAGGACCCTGGTAGGTTAAGGTAAACTGGCTCCAGAGCACCAAGCGCCCCACTCCTGCCTCAGGGAGACAGCCCGCGCAGGCCCAGGAAGGGGGCTCGCGTCCGTCCGCACCGGGGTGCTGAGGTCCTGGCACCCTGGCATGGAACGTGGGTCCAATCCGGGTGAGCCTGTCCGCTGGCCACTGGCCACTGGGGTGGGGTTGACTGGGGCGCGGCTCAAGCAGGAACCTGGGAGGGGTAGGGCTCAGGCAGGCGCCCCCCAGCCCTGGTCCAAGGACAGGGGACTCAGTGGCCCCCCAGTTGTGCAGTTCTCAGAAGATGGGTCAGAGTGTGGGCCCCGTGGGCTGCACTCTATTGGGCAGTGCAGTCTTAACTGTAGGGTATATTTGCTCAACTCTTGGCAAGTCCTGCCCTCGTCAAGAGCTATTTGTCTTTACAGTGGGACTTGTTCACGTTAGCCAGCAACTGGACTTTGTTGAACCTTAACTAAAACAATTTAGGCCCAACTCGCCCTTAGAGGGTGGACGTACCTTCAGTTGGATGCAAGGCGACAGTGGCGAGACCCAGGGGCCACCTGCCTGGATACAGCCTGCATCGGCCACCCTCGCCTTCCCGAGGCTGGCTCTCCCTGTCCATGAAACTGGGACAGTTAGATAATGAGATCTATCCCCTAGGGCCATGCTGAGGATGAAATGAGCTAATATCAACGCATATGAAGTGCTGGGAGTTCGCTGAGCATGGCAACGGCTCTCGGTCCATGGTGGCTGTTACTGCTGTGTCTGAGAGGTTTTTTGGCTGTCGCGGGGCATGAAGGATCTTACTTCCCCGACTGGGGATTGAACCCGTGCCCCCTACATTGGAAGCACAGAGTCTTAACCACTGGACCACCAGGGAAGTCCCTGCCGTGTCTCAGATTCTAACATGAACTTTCTTACATTTTAATATCTGTGGAATCAGGATGTCTGTATTGTAACAGCTTGGATTTGGTGAGCTATGGTAACCAATCCGATCGACTCTTCAATAATTAATGAATTATCTGAGGATTTGCTGAATTTCTGAGACGGAAAGGATATCTGGGTGGATTATTGATGAAAATCTGTCTCCCAGAATCTTTTTCCCTGAGATGCTCAAGTAAAGAGGAACCACAGCGTCAATGTTTAGATTTATGTTGGTCGAATTTTTAAAACTGAGACCTGGAACACACAGCATCTTGAAGCAATAAGCCCTGTAATCAGCACCAGAACACTGGGTGTTCAGAAAGACACAAATTGCCCTGTTTTGAAAGGGACAAAACATTTTGCCTTATATTCTGGGCACACACAGTCTTTACAGAAAGAAGAAAATTGACTTGAAATCTTTCGCCCTTCCCTTGGAAGGAGGTCAGCTCTACTCAGGATCTAGTATTAAATCCAAACCAAACGTTCTCTCAGAACTGTCATCTTTCCCGTTACTTTTGTAAAATGCCTTGTGTCCTAACTTGCTTCCAGACACACTGACGCCCCAGGCCAGACCTCAGGGCAGCCTCTCACATCCCCCTCAGCTTCCTTTAGGACGCTGTGCTCTCCGTGGCTTCTGGCTGTACTCACCCGGGTGCTAAGCAGGGCTCTCGGGACGTGCGTGCTCTTCATCTCCCTCCAGAAATGCAGACCAAGCTTGTCTGGTTTCTGCTCCTCCTGCCCTGGCATCGTCAGAGAGCCTGCTTCCTTCCCTCCTACGAGCCGGGTTCTGTTACCGAGGGCTCCAAAAAATGGTTTTCCCCGAAAATGAGAAACGGGTGCTCTGTGCGCGGCACCTGAGAAAAGAGGGTGGCGCTGTGTTTTAAATTTGGGTCAAGAATCTGTGGCTGGGATGCTGGCCGGACTACAGGGGGTGTCCTCACTGGGGGGTGGCATTCGACCTCTCGGTGTCGGGAAGTTCGCCTGGAGGGGGTGGAGGCCCGGTCTCCTACTCCATCCATCACCTCCCTGCCTGCCAGGTGGTCCATGGGGGCCTTAATGTACTTTCTTACCTTCACACACTTACGGGACTCTCAAGGTCACCTGGATAGGAGAGAAACCCTCGGGGGGGGGGGCGCTTACGTTCACCCTGATCGAGAAGTTGATGATCTAGAGCCTATAGATGCCTTATGGAAAAGGATTTGGTGCTCTCCTGATACATGGGTGTTTGTTCTCATAAGCAGTGCAGGTGTTGCTGGTCTAACACATTGTGTACATTTGCTGGTGGCGTCCTGGCACGAAATTCATGGCAGATTCAAAAAGGGCAAGTGAGGAGTTTCCGGCGAATACTCTATAAAGAAGCAGGCGGGGCTGAGGGGCCAGGAGTGATGGGGCAGCCCCCCTGCCCGGGGCTGGGGCCACCCAAAGCCTCTGCCCTGGAAGAAGCACCAGACACTGTGGATTTGGGGGGAGGAACGCAGCCCCCACTGAGCCGCCACCTGTTTTCGTAAATAAACACCCCAGACGCTCTCTCTTCTGGAATACTCAGTTTTCTCCAAATGTCTCCCATTGGCAAGAAGTAACCAGGAGCAAAAGAACCAGGTGATGGAGTTTATAGGTGACAGTTTCCGAGGCCCAGACGGAGTGAAGGGGGGGGTTGCAGAGGAGGGGGTGCCGAGGAGGGCCAGGCTGAGAGCACCCAGCAAGGGGCTCATCAAAAAAAACGCCTGCGAAAGAAATAGTTTAAAAAAAAGATGAAATAAAGGAAATGCAAAAAGTATAGATTTAGGGCTCTCCTAACTGTCTGAAGTCAACCTGGCAGCAGAGAAATTGTCAGGCCAGCATTTTCTCTCTGCACCCCAGGGCACTAGGGGGGCCGTGGGGAGAGAAAGGAGGATGCATGGGGGGAGGGGCGACACTGGGAAGGTTCTAGAAACCCAGCCCCACCCTGCAACCTGGCGGTTCTATCCCAGACCAAATGTAGAGCTAGCCCGTCACCTGGAGCTGATGTCATCCTGAAAAGTTCCTGTCAAGCCTCCTCAAATGCATAATTAATTGGTTTATCTCTGCCTCTTAGGGTATTTGTTTATATGGACAAATCCACTCAAATAGAATTAGCAGCATGGCACAAGAGAACAGCGTACAATGGAACCTGAGGGACAAAAATCAAATCAGCAGAGTTTCATTGTCTTTTTTGTTTTTTAAGTCAGATGTTACCTTACGGTTTCTACATGCTTTGAAATTGCCATTAAAACTTTTTTTGCCATATAAAATCTACCCTGTAATCATTAAATTTCACAAGTCTATTTTTCTTTATAAAGGTAATATAAGCTCATTAATGCAATTTAAAAAATACTCGAAAAATAATAAAAATCACCCAAAGGCAGTTGATCTTAATCTCTGGTGTGATTCTTCTGGTCTTTTTTTTTTTGACCTGAAATCTCTTTGCTTTCATATGAGAAAAATCAGAAAAACCCCAAACTAATCAGACTATGAAGAAGCAGATATTCTATCTGGATCTTCTTTGGCTTGGATTTTCTGAGCACACAGAAGACCCGTCCTGTGCCTGCTGACTGTCCCTGACCCGTCCTGAGTCAGAGAACGCGGACCCGTGCGGCCAGCTTTATAGAAAGGAGAAGCTGTCCTAACCATAGCCAGAAGGAAAACATCCCTCTCCCCTTCGGCTGAGGACTGAAATCCACACTTAGAGCTTCACTCCTTTGATACAACCCTGCCACCAACATCTCACTCCTCAGCTGCATGTTTGCATGATGAGTACCTCGTATCTTTGCAAAAAGAGCTGCTTTTGCATCAGGGGAAATTGAGGTCACAGTGAATGGAGGCAAAAGCTAAAGGATGTTGCTACTGACTGTTGGAGGAGGTCATCGAGAGGGCGTGACCGCCGGATGACCCTCCTGGTCGTGGGCAATCAGAGGCCCGTCACCCGCTCCCCGGCCTTGGCATGTAGGCTCCGCCCAGTGTTCCCGCAGTGGGAACTGTTCCAACGATGCAGCCTCGAGAGAGCAAGGTGTGCCTGAGATCCCCCGGATGGTGTACATGCCTGAACCCTGCTAAGGCCTCTCTGAAAACCTTTAAGACTCTGGCGGGCGGGGCCGAGAGCCCGGCAAGCCGCGTAGGTGGGTTTCCTGGTTATGACTCCTTCTCCGCGGATCCGGAGTGACCCCCTTCCTCGGGCCCCTCCCTGCCCTCCGCGTGCGGGCCCCGCACAGAGGAGGCAGGAGGCCCCGGACAGCGGACTGACGAGGCCACCACGGGCCTCTGTGCGTCTGGAAGGTGCCAGCCCCCGGAGCCGGCTCAGAGCTGGCGTCTGTGCTCAGCAGAAGCGTGAGTCGGGCTGCAGGTCTTCAGGTGCCGTCTTGGTTGGTACCTTTTGTACCCGCGTAACGGTTATCCTGGGGTGAGTCCTGCCATCTCTCCGCACTTGTGGGCGGTGAGTCTGTCTTCTCAGAAGTGTCCCTGGGAAGGAGGACACGGACTCTCCCCTGGGAACTGCGTCCCTGCACCTGAGGGGCACCGGTGGAGGGCCCGACCGCAGGCCAGCGTGGTTGCTGTCCTCGTGCGCCCTCCGTGCTGAAGGGACAGGACACGGCTGTCACCTGAGCTCTGCCCCGAGCACCTCCCTGGCTTCATCTGGCAAAGGCTCCCTGTGACATTCATTGACGTGTATAAAACACAGGATTTGTCTTTATGACTCAGCTTCCATAACAGGGCCGCTGGGATTGCTAACGGAGTGAAGAATTCCTGACCCTTCCTCAGGAGGCCTGGCCATGCAGGGGGAAGTCAAGGTGAGGTGGACCGGGTCAGGCTGGCGGCCAGACGGGAGTGCGGATGGTCCCAGCATCCTTTCTTCCATCTGGGGACTCCCTGCGTGGCCGTAGCCTGGAGTCATACGTCAGCAGTGCAGGGGTGAATCCTGCAGGCGACGTGCTGGGGAAAGGACTCCGGAAGACGAGGGCAAGGGGTAACAACGAGAGGGCGTTTGCCAGAGAAAGGGGGCTGTGGCCCTCGTGCCCAGGTGGGGCTGCCGGGCCGCGAGGAGGGGTGTGGGGTTCGGCAGAGCTGAGCGGGTTCCTGCTGGTGGTCCAGGATGCTGGCCCTGAGGGAGAGCTCGGGAGCTCTGGACGCTGGACTGGCCGAGGCATCAGGCACCCAGGCAAGGCACTGGGGCTTCTTCTCAGGGGCCGTGTGAGTCCCCACTGTTCGGGGGTTGTACGTGAAAGGCCCTTCTTAGGAGGGACTGAACTTTGCCATGCGTCCTTTTGACGAAGATGCTTTTCCGGTATTTCCTGCGTCCGTAGCCTTACTAGGTCGGGGGGCGCAGGGCTGGCGATGGGGTCTGGACTGTTCATGGAGGCAGAGCTGGCTAGACGGGGATCCGCGCACAGCCAGGTCGCGATGGTGCGCGCAGCTGAAAGCGGAGGGGTTTTTCCGAGAGTCTGCGTTATTCATGCCAACCCAGGTACCGTACGTTCCAGGGACTCCGCTCAGTGCGCACAGGCAGACCTCAGAAGTCAGCCTGGTCTCTGCCCCTGCGGTCTAGACAGTGATCCCGTCCCACCCACTCCCAGCTTTCGCAAGGGGCCCGGCCCGGCCCGGCCAAGCTGTCGACACGGCCCCAGACATGGCGCCGGGGGCCCAGCCCAAGAGCTGGCTCACTTCCACAAAGGCTGCAGGCGAAGTGCTCCCAGGGCCTTCGGGCTGTGGACGCTGCGCCGAAGGGTGAGCGGTGAGGGCTTCACATGCACAGCGCAAACACCTGGGCATCCAGGTGAGGGGCAGGAACCCCCAACCCCTCCCAGGCTGTGCCGGCCAACGGGCGGCCGCCTCTCCCCGGCCTCGACCTTGACCGCCTCGCTGCGCGTCCAGCCCCTCCCACTGGCTCTGTCTTGGCCCCAGTCTCAAGCCGGCAGACCAACCCTCCAGGGCCCTGGGGACCCAGAGAGCCTTGCTTTCAGTGGGTTCCCCTCACCCCAGGGCAGCTGTGCCCTTAGGGAGCCGTTGGCCCCTCTGTCCTAGGCTCGTGGTGTAGCGAATGCCTCCACAAATGCCCCAGGGAGCAGGTTTTGATTCCCTTTGTGTGCAGACACAGAAGCTGGGGCCGGGGTGCTCACCAGCTCACCCAGAGTGACCCCACTGCAGGACGGAATCGCAGGACAGGATCAGCACGGACCTCCATCCCCAGATCACACGTCTCGAGGAGGCTTCTCAGCCAGGCAGCTTTACAACATGGCCTTCTGTTGAGTGAAAATCATCAGAAGTCACCATTAGTAACGAATTCCTAACATGCCACCATGAACAGGCTGAAGTCGACGTTGGGAAACATCCTTCAGACGCAGAGAGGAGCGCTTAGACGGACGCCAGGCGCTTGGAGTTGGTTGCCACCTGCCCCTGCGTCAGACACAGCCCCCGCCTCACAGTTGGTGCCTGGTAAATATTTACTAGTTTGCATTCTCTCTTGTTGCTTTCCAAGGAAAACAGTAAACATTCAGGACACACGGGACTGGCAATTTTAAATAGAAGAGATGAGAGATTGGGACTGACATACATACACTACTATGTATAAAAGAGATAACTAATGAGCACCTACTGTATAGCACAGGGAACTCTACGCAGTGCTCTGTGGTGACCTAAACGGGAAGGAAAAACAAAAAAGAGGGGATACATGTGTATGTATAGCTGACTCACTTTGCTGTGCACCTGAAACTAACACAACATTGTAAAGCAGCTTTACTCCAATAAAAATTAATAAAAATTAATAAAAACTGAGAAAAAAGAAATGAACTAAGGGAGAAGAATGTGCTGTGCTGTACCTGGTGTTCGGTCTAGGAATAGTGATTTCGTACTAGGGGTGAGTGACCACAAGTTTGAGGAGAACGTTATCTATCAAAGACCCAGTGCAGTCAAAAGAGTTTTCAGGAGCGTTCATACACCTTTTCAGTCTGCAGTGTATATACTTTGTGTCCATGTCAGCAAGAGAATGCACAATTTTAGGCATTGAGGCAAATTCTGGATTTTCCGTGGATGGAATAACCATGAAATTCCTGAATGATGGAAACTAACTGGAAGCAGGATGAGTAAAACATCCCACAGAATCTCCGTTTTTCTCCGACAGTAATATAATTCGGTTACGCGAGTGCATTACTGAAAATCACGTTCCAGACTTGGCATAGCAATGAAAACAAACCAATGACCACCCTTTCCTAAGAAAGAGCCGATGAGAGTGTTTAGGAGCAGTTGAGGAAAAGGCACAAAACGTCTCCAGCGCTTCTTTCCTCCGCCTGCGCGTCCAGCTCTTTCCCTGTGGAGGCTTTTCCTGTTAGAAGTTGGTTGGATGGCTGAGGGATCAGAAGACTTGAGGTGGTTACACAGAGAGAAGTTAAAAGAGTCGTTAGGGATCAACAGCGGAAGACAACAACCGCTCTTAGAAGATCTGCCCATCATGCCACGTTCCGTCCCTGCCAGTGTAAACAGAGTGGGTCGGACCCTTCCCTCCGGAGGACGATGGTCACGTGGGCGAGGCGGGGTGGCAGAGCCTGTGTAGCAGGTCTGGGTAGCAGGATTCTTCCTTTCTGGGCAGCCCGTCTCTACTGCCAGCTTGGTTTGTACTGCAGAAGAGCATGTACCAGGGACCCTGTTCTCAAGGGGTGAGGTAGGAGGTCAGGACCCAGCACAAGAGGTGGTCGACCTCTGCAGGAAGAAACTGCCCCCCAGGGCCCAAGCCCCTCAGCCGTTGTCCAGGAAGGAGCCATTCTGACGCTGTCCTTGTTGCCAGACCCCAGAGAGCAGAGGGTGCGGCCGATCTCTTTTTCTCCCTTTCCATCTTAAACCTGAGGAGGAGCAAATACAATGGGGCATTTTGGGAGCAAGAATGAATGAATGAATCATTAAAGCCAGAAGAGAGTTTTGCTTCTGGTAAATTTCAGGCTGGGCACGTGGCCGTACGTGTCATCCCATGATTTGCCACAGCTGACAGGATGGATCAAGGTACCTTTTTGGGGGGGGCGGGGGTGTCCCTCCTGACAGCAGACGGACGTGAAGGGGATGTACAGACCTGTGCTACACATGGCATGACTGTGCTCCAGGAGACCCCTCCTGGTCTCTGCAACTGAAAAGTCTTCAGTGGTGGTTCTGGTGTCACCAGATCTGCAAGTCCTCTGTCCTCTGTTGTAGGACTTACCACGGGGAGCTGTGATTTCCTGTTCTGTATCCTTATTTCTCCACGAGCAGAAACTTGGTGAGGGGAGGGGCGGGGTCTTAGCCAGGTGAGATTCCCATCACCAGGTGCAGGTACCTGGCGCACTGTAGGGGCTTGAATGGATGATTGAGTAGAAGCGGCATTAACGATTTTGAAGGGAAGAATGGGGTAGAGTGGGGGTAACACCTGAGCTGTTTCCTGAGCTCAGCACCTTGTGTCTAGGAGACCGATTTCATATCATGGATTTGGTTTTCTTTCTGCGCAATTCATAGGTTTGCTTGGAAGATCTGAGAAGGGCCTTTGAGCCGCGTGGACTCCTGCTGCCTTTTGATGTTCAGTGGTAGATAGTTGATCCTCACTAATCCTCACCGTCTGGGGATTTGGTGTTTATTTGCAAATCCACCTGCTCACCCAAATGCCTTTGTAACCCTGACGTCAGTACCAAAGGGGCCGGGGGGCTTTCCCTGGTGGTCCTCGAGAAACACAGGAGCGGGTCTTCCGACAACACACGCTCCGGGTGGGAGGGGAGGCCAAGCCTTCTGGGCTCGGCTCTCACAGTGAACGAGCCCTTTTGTTGTCTATTTAGTGCCATGTTTTCACTTTTTTAAAACAATTGAAGTCTAGTTGATTTCTGGTGTTGTGTTAATTTCTGCTGTACAGCAAAATGATTCAGTTATACATATATATATATATATATATATATACAAGTTCTTTTTCATATTCTTTTCCCTTATGGTTTGTCACAGGATACTGAACAGAGTTCCCTGTGCTGTACAGTAGGACCTTGTTGCTTATCCGTTCTGTATATAATAGTTTGCATCTGCTAACCTCAAGCTCCCAATCTGTCCCCTTCCTCCCCTCCCCCTCTTAGTGCCATGTTTTCTCGTGTTTGTGGTTTTTGTTGGTGATGTAGTCACCTGAAATGGTCCCCAAGCATCACTCTGAAATCCTGTCTGGTGTTTGTAACTGCAAGAAGGCTGTGACGTGCCCAGGTGTCGGTGCCGATGGCCGTGAGGTCCATGTCAATGAATCAGCCGTATATAGTGAATGAGGTGTCTGAAGTGGTCAGGGTTCTCCTGAGGAACAGAACCAACAGGATGGATGTGTCTATATAGACAGAGACTTGTTATAAGGAATTGGCTCCTGTGATTACGGAGACCGAGAAGTCCCTAGACGTGGAGTTGGCTAGTTGTGACCCAGGACGGCGGTTGTTTCAGGTCACGTTTGAAAGTTGGAAAAGACCAACGTCCAGGCCCAGCAGGGAGGCAGGAGTTCCCTCTTACTCGGTCTTTTTGTTCTGTTCAGACCCGTATCTGATTAGGTGAGGCCCTCCCACACTGCGGAGGGCGATCTACTTCCTCAGTCCCCCAACTCAAACACTACTGTCATCCAGAAACACCTGGAATAACGTTTAGCCGAATAGCAGGTCACCCATGGCCCCATCAAGCCAACACACAGAATTAACCATCACAGTGTCCTTGAACAAAACCACGCATAAAACGTGGTTAAGTAGCGATCTGTTGATGAAAATGTTGTGATCAGAGGCTCTTGGGAACCCCACAAGGCAACTTTACAGAACACAATGCCCACAAATAAAGAGAATCACTGTGTGAAAACACACGGCCGTGGCGGACCCTCAAAAGTTTCCTTTATATTCCATTCCTTTTCTGACCCTACAGAAATAAACGTGCACGTGAGATCTACTCACATTCTGATGGGGGAGAGAGGGGGGAGAGGAACGAGGAAGAGAAGAATCTAAACCCACCCTTATTCTGGTGGCCACACCTCCTTACTCCCCCGTGACGCCCCAGTCGCTCCAGCTGGGCCCCGTTCCGCATGCTGTTTTGTGTAATTTTGTGGACCCGCAACCGTGCCTCCCATAGCGCTTTCCGTAATGGCGGGGATGTCGCTACATGTGCCGCCCACGACAGCAGACACGGCTCCACGTGGCCATGGGTGCTCAAAACGTGGCCACCGGGACTGAGGGACTGAGGGTTAAACTTTAATTCATTCAGGTTGACTTTGCCGTGTGTGGCCGGTGGCAGCAACACAGGACAGTGCAGATTGTAGGTCCGGTCCTTGGCCAAAATTCTGCGACGGGCGTGCTGTGGACTCACAAGGTGGCGTAGTTGTGTGAGGAGTGGGTTACAGGCTGGGAGCAAGCGGGGAGCAGGGGGCCTGCCAGCCCAGGAGGCCATGCACCCTCCTCCCTTCACTTCCCTCTGACCTCCCCACAGCTCTGCCTGCGAGTCCCGAGGACCCGGACGCATCCCTGTGTCCTCAGCGCCCGGCTGACAGCGTTGTCTGTGGCCCCTTCCTCCAGCCCCGGGGCCCTGGTGGGGGACCTGCTCTCTGGCACCTCCAGAACCAGAAGAGCTTGCTCTGCAAGCGGCTCCCTTCTCTCCTTCCCCACCTCGCCCACAGAACTGCCGACCTCAGCTTGCTGCTACGGCATTTGAGAAAGGACCCTTTTATCCCTCGGTTGTTAAGATTTCAGAGTTTCTGACCAAGGGAAGTGGAGAATCTGTCAGAGGTGCGTATTGCGGGGTGGCGGGCCCTCTGGTCGCTGTGGGGTATTTACCTGCACGACTGCAGAAAGAGGTGCAGCTGCAGTCAGGGAAAAATGGAGGGAGCCGTGGTCAGTCCTGCCTAGTTAAAAGGTTAACGTGCCCCTGGCAACTGGCTAAATGCTGTCTCCTTTAATCCCACCACTAAGTGGTGAAGTGGGGCTTTGTCACCTGCATCGCGTGGACGGGGAGACGGAGATCCTGAAGCTGCCCATGGCCCCAAGTTGGCAGGTGCAGGAATCAGGTGTGACAGCGGGTCCCAGGATGCCACGGGCTTTTCCGATGGGAGGGACCGTGGCGTGTCCCAGCCAATGGTCCCCTTGCCTGCCCTAAAATCACACTCTTCTAAAAGTAACCCCAACCGTTATAGGAAAGAGCCATTTGGGGGGAAAAGGGTTTTTCAGCTCCAGACTTTCTCTTTATCTAAGAAACTGAAGAAAAGTGTAGTGAGGAAGAAAACCCACCGGTGTCGTTACCTGCAGTGGGTACCGCGAACGGGCTTAACCGGCACTTGAAAGGTGTCTTTAACTTGTCGAAAGGCAGAGCTGCTCATGACGGGGAGGACTTGGCACTGCCCTCAAGTGTCCCCAAGTACAATGGGAAGACGTCTGGAAGCCCCACACGCCTCTGCTGGGAAGGTAAACGACCCCAAGAGAGAACTACATGGATCCCCCGGCCAGGTCTGTGGCTGCGGACTTCACCGACCACCTTTAATTTCCATCCAGCGTTAGTACCGGATTTTGACGTGCAGCTGTTCCTGCTACAAATGTGCCCACGTTTAATAACATCATTTCTCGGCCCGCCAGGTGCCTCTGATGTCCGCAGCAGAGAGAACGTGCAGAATTTTCCTCGCCGCGGGGGATGGGGGCCAGGTAGTTTGTTCATATAAAAATAGCAGGATTTCTCTTCTCTATGGCTAGCAAAATAACAGGGTAGGTAATTAATGGGTTACGTCACGATCTGGGGCGGGTGTAAAGTGGAAATCACTCCCGACTGAGAGCTGCGCCCCCAGCCATCCCCTCCAAGTGTCTGACAGCCCCAGGCTCTTCAGGGAAACGGAGCCCCTGGGAGCCCCCTCTGTGCCCGGCCCCGGGTACCGGCAGGAGAGCAGCCGTGTGTGTGATTCTTTCGATGGTTAGAGCCGGGCTGGGTGATTTGTGAGGCTTTGTGATGCCGAGTGGGGCGTGTGGAAGGAGCGGTTATTGGAGCAGCAGAATCTTTTAGGCGCTGACTTCCCTCTTTCCCAAGTGATTGTGGAATAGACTGGTCTGTGCATCACCTAAAGACACGTGAGTGAGGGCTGTGGATGGCAGTTCCTTCCCCGGACCGCGGGGATCACCTGGGGAGGACCTTGAACTACGTCACGTGCTCAAACCCTGCGACCTGCCCGACTCCGCGCGGTTCAGCGAGTCCTTGCCCTACGTTTCGTATACTCGTCATTCACCGAAAGCTTGCTTAGCTGTTTGGATTTTCACCTACGGAAGGGGAGTCTTTGCTTTCTCCTTGGTGTACAGTGGCGCCCTACCTGGGGGTGTTCTATATATTTAACAACCAGCAGGACCCAGGCTCCCACCAGCCGGGAAAGGTGATCCCCGTGAGCTGCCCTTCCAGCCAGGTCTTGCTGAATCGAGTTCGGAGCACAAGGAAAGGTTATTTTTGCTAAGATTGCACGATATTTTTCTGTAGTGCAATAATTCTTATATATTTTTCTCCAGTGGTTCAAAAGCTAATGACCCTCTCTCCAGGAAATGGTGTGCACACACCCAATCTTGCTTACAAAGTGAGGGGTTCAGATACTCGCTGAAGTTCTCACTCATCACAGAGCGCTTTATCTGCCTTGGCGAGATGCTCAAAACTTCCGCTACCACCCTTGCAGGCATTAAAATCCGTGTTAGTGGAGCCAAAGATAGCAATCAGATTTCACGGCTGGTAAGACCTGCAGAAGGCATTATATTTCATTTTAAAATATTTTTGGCAAATTTTAATTTTGATATACTTTCAATCTTAAAGAAAAGCTGCAAGAATAGTCCAATAAACTTCCACATACCCTTTAGCTAGGTTCATCAGTGATTTACCTTTTGCTCCATTGTTTATCATTTTCTCTCTTTCTCCACACACACACAAACACACACACATGCACACACACACAGACACACACACATGCATGTGCACACACACACATGCACACACACACAACTTTTCAAACCACTTAAGTTGAGATTAAGTCAAGACCCTTCACCATAGTGTGTATTTACTAAGAACATGACGTTCTTTCACATACATAAGATTTAATTATCAAAACTGGGAAATTTAACAGGGACCCTGGTATATCATTAATCTGGTGGCTCTCCAAGTGGGGTCCCTGGACCAGCAGCAGATCCTGGGACCCTGTTAGAAATGCAGACTCCCAGCCCTGCCCCAGCCCTTCTGAGTCAGGAACCCTGGTGACGGGGCAGGAAGCTTCGACAAGCCCTCGGGGGGAATTCGGACATGCAGCGAGGGTCCTGGAACCGCTGGTCTCATTCTCAGGCAATATCGTTTGTTACCAATTGACTCGACAGCATCGTTTTCGGGTGTTCTTTTCCCATCAGAGTCTGGTCCTGGATGAGGAATGACACTGAGCTGTCACGTCTCTTTAATGTTCTGTCCGGAACAGCCCTTCAGCTTTCCTGGTCGTCTTGACCTTGACGTCTTTGGAGAGGATGGGCTGTTATTTGAATCGATCGGTGCTTCTGCGCGACTGGATTCAGGCCCTGCACCTGGGGCGGGGCTGTCACCAAAGAGTGTTGTGTCCTGACGTGTCATCAGAGGCACTGATGTTGGGGGCTCCGACCTTGACCATGTCGGCCTTGTCACCTCACATGTGGTTAGGATGGTGTCTCTACTGGAAAGTGACGTTTTATCCTAATTCATTAGTAATTTGTGGGACATACACTGAGTCTGTGGAAATACTCCGTTCCTCATTCAACTCTGTCCACTGATTTTAGCATCTGTTAGTGCTTTTCTAAGCCCATCATTTCTTCTATTATTATTTCTACATCTATTATTAGATATTATTGATAAGATATAACACAACATAACAAAACATAATATAATGGAATATCGTATTATATAGAGACAGACACAGGCATTCTGCTGTAAGGAAGAGCTTTCTTTTCCTTTTTCTTTTTTGGAGCAGAGAAAGGTTTATGGCAGGACCAAGCAAGGAGAATGGGTGCTTGTGCTCAAAAAGCCCAAAACTCAGGAAGAGCTTCCTTGTTTCCCCAATTTATTTATTATTTATTGACACTGGCCATTCCGACCCCACCTCTGGGCTCTTTCACTCAAAGGCTCTGTCTGCCTTTCAACACCAATGACTCCCCAGGTAAGATACCCCTTCTGCTAACTTCTTCTTCCCCTTAGGGTGCTGTCCACGACACCTCTCCCCATCTGCCTGTGAATAGCTACTGACCAGCACGGCCACTTCCAGGCCAAGCCAAGCTTTTCCTTTCTGTGACGCAGTGGGGGTCGCCCCCTGTCTGCCCTCCCCCCAAACATTTGACTGCTTTTTGGTACTGACCCCTATTAGGCCATGCATCTCGCCAGACTTTCCTCACCTGCTCCCGTGAAGTCTTCCCAAGTGGACTGTTAGCAACATGAGAGACTGACTTCAAATCATCTTTAAATCTGTCCCACCTGGATTAGTACCTGGTACACAGCAGATGTTCAACAAAACTTTGCTGGATGAAAATGTTATGACCCCCGGCCTGACTGAAAGAAGTCATGTAACAGGATTGAACGCAGAAAGTGTCAGCTGAATGACAGCTGTTACTAGAAAATCAACCACTTCCAATAGGCTTGAAAAGATCCATTCTCCTACCTTCATGGAGGACCCCATACAAGTCGCCTCCAGTGGAGGGGAGGTTTCTGTGATTGACTTGTGTTTATGCCTCAGGCACTCTTATATACTTAAATAGTTTAGAACCACCACTGTTAAGTCTGAACACACTCTTTTGTTTGTTTCTCATAGACAATTTGCTACAACTTGAATCTTAAATATCCTTGTGAGACTTTAGGAAATCTTTTCCTGTAGTCATGTTAGAATGTGAGACTGGACGCAAAGGGAAATCTTCAGGGGAGATGGAAATCATATTTTCAGTCTCATTAATTATTAAAGTGAGTCTTGAAAAGAGATGTGAACTTAGCAATGGAAGCAAATTGTCCTGACATTCGGGCGTTGCAGTAAAATGCATTAACAAAGAGGTGGTGGAGACCAGCCTGCAGGGCGGCCTCAGTTCTGGGGTGGGGGGGCGTGGTTTGGGGCAGGTGCAAGCGGAGCCCCAGGAGGTCCAGGATAGAGACGGTTCATCCGAACCCTCTCCAGTGGTGATGCCACACATCTCAACTTCACACAGGAGTCAGGTGGTTCAGCTGAGTTCTGCTCGGAAATTGTCAGAAAGAGTCCATACGGGCGTTCTCTTTATCGTGTTCCCTGGATGAAGCTTTACGTCAAAAAGGCGTCTGGCACACGAACTGCCTTTCTTTGTCCCCTCTCTCCTCTCCACAAGTGCATCTTTGGATGGTGCCGTGTGACACCATCAGGAAAGCGACTAAGGCTCATCAAGAAACTAATGGGGAGACACTGAGCCTTGTGACTGTGTGTGTGCTATCGCTCCACGAACTTGAACTTAAACATCTAAACTACTCTGTGGAAGGTTGCATGGGTTCGTTTGCTCTCACACACTGTTGGTTATTGGAACAAACAGAGCTTAGATGTATGGAGTTACATAAATAAGGTTTAGGGAGTTCATTAAAAGTGGTCCAGCTTCCTTAGTTTAACGTTCAAGGACATCTTCCATCTGACCTTAAAGTTCCCCTCCCTCCCTCCCTCCTTCCCTCCCTCCCTCCCTCTCTCTTATTTATTTATTTTATTATTTTTTTGTAGGTAGTTTTACTATGAAGTTTATTTTGCTGAATAAATTTGCTTTGTTTTTATTGATTGATTGATTGATTTTTGGCTGTGTTGGGTCTTTGTTGCTGTGCGCGGGCTTTCTCTAGTTGCAGCGAGCGGGGGCTACTCTTCATTGAAGTGCACAGGCTTCTCATTGTGGTGGTTTCTCTTGTTGCAGAGCACGGGCTCTAGGCACGTGGGCTTCAGTAGTTGTGGCACGCAGGCTCAGTAGTTGTGGTTCGTGGGCTCAGTAGTTGTGGCGCATGGGTTTAGTTGCTCCGTGGCATGTGGGATCTTCCTGGACAAGGGCTCGAACCCGTGTCCCCTGCATTGGCAGATGGATTCTTAACCACTGCGCCACCAGGGAAGTCCCTCTCTTATTTATTGACCGACCCCTTATGCCGCGTTGTGTGTGTTCCCTGCATGAGCCCCACCTCCCACATGGTATTTGGGGCCTGTCTCTTTTCTCGTCCTGCTCCACACCACCTTCCTGGAGGATTTTCATCCTTTCTCCAGGTACCTTGTGCCCTGATGGCTCCCGAGATGTGTACAAGCCACACACCTTCCTTGAGGCACAGACCCCATGTCCGATAACCTGCTAGTCACCACCTCTTGGACGTCTCCCGGCACCACAAACCCTGCATGCTCAAAGCTTTGTCCTCACTGGCACGTCCCCATGGCCTCTGTGTGTCTGTCAACCTGACATCAGCCCTGCCCGGCTCCTCACCCAGGACCTCCTCTGCAAATGCCCCTCTCCTGTCCGCCTGCCTCACGTTCCTGCTGAAGTTCCGTGCTGGCCCTGGCTGTGTGTGTAAGGTAAACCCCAGACCCCAGCGTCCTGGCCTTTCAAGCAGAACCCCAGCTAGTCCTGACCTGCCTCCCTCTGCGCCGATGAGCCACACGCCCTCGCTCCGGTCACCCCAGGCTCCACATCTTTCATGGTTCTGGACTTCGCACATGCATCCTTGGGACCTGGAATACCCCTTTACTCTTTCTGATTGTGATACTACCCATAGGAAGTGCACTGTGCACTGGAGTTGGTTGAAGAGTGAATTGTATTTAATCCTTCTCCAAGCCTGTTTCCCCCTCATCAAGTTGATAACAATACACCCATGGACATTCAACAGTGAATACCTACCTGGGTGCCTGAGTCCAGATGGGGGTTGTGCCAGCACCTGTTCCTGAAGGGCTCAGCTCCGTGGGGGCAGGGGAGACACACAGATGAAACGTGTGATAGGCTCTAGGGAGGGGTGTGGACAGACACCCTGGAGACCCAGCTTGGGAGTTGGGAAAGGCTTCATCCAGAGGGTATTGTTTTCATGGAGGGACGCAAAGGACCATTATGATGGCTGCTGGGTTTGGGACAGTCTTAGCCAGGCCCTGTGTTGAGCGCTTGACTTGCGTAATCTCATTTAATGCTCACAACACTTCTCTGAGGTAGACACTGTTATTATTATTATGCCCCCAGCTGCAGGGTGGGTGGAGAGTCTTGGAAATCCTTTTGAAGAAAGTCACAACTCAGCTAAGACCACAAGCTGACTGGAAAGGGCTCGGTTGGTCAGGTTTGTCTCATGAGGCAGAACCTTTGAACAGGTCATGCCCATGACTCACTCAGAGGTGAGGGACTTGGAGCCCGACCTGCTTGGGAATGAGGTGAACTTCTCATGCAGAGCTTGGAGAGCAAAGGAAGAAGGACTTCAAGAGAGGAGGACAGCAAACAAGGACCCACCATGAAGGACCTTGTCTGTCACTTTGAGAAGTTGGTCTATCATCTCAGACCAGTGAATAGACACTGCAGGAAAAGATACACATTACCTCTTTAGATGGAGCACATTGACTATGGTGTGACCACCAGACAAATGAATGGGTGGATAGATGAATAAATGAGTTATAGATCAATGATAGTTGGATGGATGGACGGATGATGGATGATGGCTGGATAAGTAGATAGGTGGATAGATGGATAGATGTACGATGGATGGGTGGGTGGGGATAGGTGGGTGGCTGGATGGTGGATAGATGGATGGTGGATGGATGGTGAATGGATGAATGGATGGTGGATGGATGGATGGATGATGGATGGATGGGTGATGGATTGATGGATGGTTTGATGGATGGTGGATGGATGAATGGATGGATGGTGGATGGATGAATGGATGGATGGTGGATGGATGGATGATGGATGGATGGTGAATGGATGGGTGATGGATGGATGGATGGATGGTGGATGGATGGATGAATGGATGGATGGTGGATGGATGGATGATGGATAGATTGATGGATGTTGATGGACGGTTGGATGGGGAGGTGGGGAACGGAGCTGCCAGGCTGGAGGCAGAAGTTTAGTGAGGAGACTGCTGCAGACACAGATGGGTCTTGTCAGAGAGACGAAGGAGGGGCAACCAGAGAGCAGAGGACTTTTGATTGTGCCAACTGCTGTCGGGAGCCAGTCAGGTCTGCAAAGAGGCCACTGGTCATGGCTGCAAGGAGACCCTTGGTGATCCAAGCCGTGACTTTCCTAATACTGTGTGTCTCTCCCTGTTGGCTCGGAAGTCTTTGTTTTGTCTTTCCAGGGATCTGAGGGGGGAGGTTATAACCATTACAGTCCACTGACTTTTTATCTGATGCAATCCCAGATTTCACAAGTTCTCATTTTAAAGATCATAATATTCCTTGCTCCCAATAACATTCTTTTCAAAATCTGGGATTTGATCAGGAAAAAGATCCCTTATATGTTATTGCATATGTAAGGATCCATATTGTTAATGGGGAGCAAAGGCAAAGGGCGGGTGGGTTGGTTGGCCTCTGAGGCTGGTTCATGGCAGCAGTCTCTTCTAAGTTCCGACCTTGGCCTTCTCTAGCTTTTGCTTTGCATTCCCAAGCTGTCCACTACAGTGTGTCCCCAAGTTCACCAGGAATTCTTAGCCATAGAGTCACCTCTTCACTGAACTTCAGACCTTATCCCCACTGCCTACTGGATACCTTCAGGGGAAGGTTCTGAGATTTGGGGTCTAGACAATGCCCAGTTCATCTCAAGGACATGAACAGAAGGTGCTGCCGTGCTCCTGCTGGATCCCATCGGCCGTCTCGACCCCCCTCCCCTCCCCTCCCCCCTCCCCTCCCCCCCTCCCCTCCCCTCCCCCCTCCCCTCCCCTCCCCCCTCCCCTCCCCCCCTCCCCTCCCCTCCCCCCTCCCCCTCCCCTCCCCTCCCCTCCCCTCCCCCTCCCCTCCCCTCCCCTCCCCTCCCCCCACCCTCCCCTCCCCTCCCCTCCCCTCCCCCTCCCCTCCCTCCCCCTCCCCTCCCCCTCCCCTCCCTCCCCCTCCCCTCCCCCTCCCCCTCCCCCTCCCCTCCCCTCCCCCTCCCCTCCCCTCCCTCCCCCTCCCCTCCCCCCTCCCCCCTCCCCTCCCTCCCCCTCCCCTCCCCCTCCCCTCCCCCTCCCTCCTTCCTCCCCTCCCCTCCCCCCACTTCCTCCCCCCCTCCCTCTCCCTGTCCTCAAGTCTGTATCCTCCTGTTTCCCGCAGACGGAAAACCTATAATCACAGCTGCACCACTGTGTCCTGGGACAGGACACTCTGGGCACACAGAGCCCCATGCCCCTCCAGTCCCCTGATTCAGGGTGGGGCAACCCCTGTGTCAACAGGACAGAAGACGGGAGCAGGAGCTCAGCACTTGCTCTCTGGTGGGAGACTTAGCGGCCAAGGTGCCGGGCATCCTGCCCGGGCACCGACCAGCCCTGAGACACTGGCTGGGGCTCCTGTCCCTCGACTATCGGTGGTAATAATTGCAGCCCTGGCTCTGTGGGGCGGGGTGGCAAGGTGGGCATGCGAGGGTGGCAGAGTGTCGGTAATCCATGCAGATGGGCCTGTGTAAGTCCCTGTAACGGGGGGGCCTGCAAACTTCAGTCCATTGAACCACCCCTGTTGACATACTGAGAAACCCAGCTCAGCCACGGGCCCAGCCCCTTGGCCCACCACCTGTCTGGGGGGCTGCTGGGTCTGTTTAGACAACCCCTGCTCCACGGCATCACGCGTGGGGCTCTGGGCTGTGGCCATAAGCAGGGTCGCGCGTTCTGCCCGGGCTGACAGTTTGCTCCCGCAGACCCCAGGCCCAAGTCCTGGCTACAATCATGGTCAGCGACCGCATCACTCCTCCATCCTCGTCCTTGGGGTGGAGCCCCAGCAATGGGATCTGTGCCCCCGGCGAGCACCCCGCTCTGTGCGGAAGGAGCTGCAGCCTCGTGAACACAATTAGAGGCATTAAGGGTGATCCTGGGCCCCTCTGCCATTAGCGTAATCAGCTTCTATTAACCACCAATCATAAACAATTTCTCCATTTGTTCATGTTTCTCTAAACTGCACTTCCCCATGTCAATGGTAAGTTGTTCAGGAGAAAAGTGTTCTCTCTGCATGGAAATTCTGTTTTCCTCTCTTCCAGTACTCGATCTCCTTCCCACCGGGGGGTGGGGGGCAGGCACATTGCTGGGCTCTGGTTCTTTCCCTGAGCTTAGAGATCATGCAGTCCTGTTTCTGGACTTTGACGTTTAGCAAGAGGTCGCTGGAGAGACTTGGCCTTAGCTCGGCTTCCTTCATGAACAAGCGCTTTCTGGGGCTTCCAAGTGGGCCGCGGCTCGATCTGTGTGCGGAATGGGCTTCTGAGAACCTGCCTCCCCACATCTACCCTGTTTCCCGCAGGGAGAGCCCTGACTGCGCCCCCTTCCTACTGACTCGGCTTGTCAGCTGGGCCGCGAGCGCCTTGGAGGAAAGTGCGGATAAACGTGTTCAGTCTTCTGAACGACCTGCTTGTTTTACCTCCGGCCCTGCAGGCAAAGCCGGGGTCCCCAGGGCAAGGCCGCCAGGGTGGCACCTTTGGTTGGGGAAGAGGGGCTGTTCCTCTGTCCTCTCATCCCTCGGAGCCCACAGTTCCATGTTGCTGGGACCCCACCCTCCGCCTGCCAGAAGCCCCCATTCTCTCTCTCCTGAGTGACCAGCCTGCTCGCTGGCCTCCTCTTTGCCTCTTCCTCCTGAAGTCTCTGATTTCCACCGAAGCCAGAGATCCCTTTAGAAAGTCACTCAGCTCACAGCCCTCCTGTGCTTGAAACTCACCAGCGCCCTCCCCGCCGTTTCACTTGGGGCAGAAACCAAGCCCCTAACACATCCCTGTCGGCCCGCTCAGGCTGCTAGACACACGCCAAACACTTACATCCCACGTGCAGGAGGCAGCACGCTCGCGATCAAGGCGCCAGCAGGTTGGTCCCTTCTGAGGCTGTGAGAGACTCTGCCCCGCCCACCCCCAGCTTCTGGTGTGGCCGATAAGCTCTCTGTCTGCCTGCACATTGGGGTTCTCCTCTCTGTGTGCATCTGGGTCACGCGTGTCATGGTTACGGTGTAATCGTCACAATCAACACGTTTAACTTTGATCAGCAGTACTGCCTGTCAGTACCACGTGGGCACATTCTGTCCTTTGTCTCAATCTTCTCCTCTGTAGAGACACTTCTTTCCTCACGCAGGACCATCTCTGCAGCTCTCTAACAGGGCTTCGCACGTTTTGTCTTTCTTGATCTTTTTGAAGAGGACAGGCCGGTTACTTTGCAGAACGTCCCTCAGTTTGGGTTGTCTGGCGTTTCCTCCTCACCAGATTCCAGCCATGCACGCTGGGTAGGATGACCACGAAGTGACTGTGTCCTTCTCAGGACATCCGTCAGGGGCACAAGAGGACGAGGTGAGGGAGGAGCTGCAGCCTCCAGTTAGTCCAGTTAGAGTCATTAAGGGAGGCCCTGGCCTCCTCCCACTCTCGGCCGCATGCCTTGCCTCTCCCTGTGCCCGTGAAGGATTCGGCCCTGGACCGAGGCCATTCCCGTAGTCGGCAGTGATGGCCGATGTGAACGCCGATCTTAAACGAAACCCGCTGACGATGGGCCGGGAGCAGCTTCTAAACAGAGCAAAGGGTAGAGCGTCTCCAGCTAAAACGGGCATGACAGCTAGAGACAACGATACAATGTGAGAGACACTAAATAAAACGAGTGAAAAATAGAATGTCAGCTGGGTGAGGACAAAAATAAATGAGGGGAAAAACGTTCTGAGTAAATATTGCTGATCAGCGTCAGAAAGACGCTGAATTAGAGATCAGGGAGGCGGCAGCATGCATTTCAGTCTCTTCAGAATGCTGAGCAGGTGCTGGTGAAGCTGCTTCCAGGAGGACGAGACAGCATCCCTGCTCGTGCCTGACCTTGGTGGACCCATGAACTCAGATTCACAGGGGCAGGGGCAGGGGCAGGTCCTAGGGCTTAGACCTCCCGCGGAGGTGCAACCTTTTGCCGCTTCTCACAAACACACTTTCTGCCGGTAATTACTGATGAGCCCGAGAAGGCTGCACTGAAGGCCCAGCTCACCACCGAGGCAGACATTCACCTGTATACACACCTGGGAGAGGAACACACCTGGGAGAGGGACATGCGGTAAGGACATAGACTTTGTATCCAGAGGAACGTGGACCGAAAATCCAGGCTTTTCATTCTCCATAAATACAAATTCGTGTGAAACATTTGGCTTGGCTAAACTTCAGTATTCTAATCCACCAGCCGGAGATAACGTTTTATGGAACGTTATTAAGATTATATGTGAGTCACCTGGGTGGGACTTCCCTGGCGGTCCAGTGGTTAGGACTCCGTGCTTCCACTGCAGGGGGCACAGATTTGATCCCTGATCAAGGAACTAAGATCCTGCAAGCCATGTGGCCAAAAAAAAAAAAATATATATATATATATATATACACATATATAAAATAAATGTATATGATATACAATCATGATATATATGATTTATCACATATTTTCCTGGAACATGGTAAGCACTTGATGAATGGTGGTTATTATTATTATTACCATGATCATAACGTCATGCAACTGAACTGAAAAGAGGTAAAATGAGAGAATACAAGAACGCCGAAGAATTAGAAATACAAGGCGGAGTGGCCTTAGGAGAGCGCATAGCTCTGGTAGGTTTGTTCTGAGTCTGGGTATTTTCTGAAGTCCTTACTAGTTAAGGTAGTTTTCTTGTTGTAGTCGCTGCTGTTGACTCTCTTGGATTTACTTAGCCTGTAAGCATCCTAATATCTGAAAATAATGATACGATGTTCAGTGTTTAACATGGATACTTGCTATTTCAACTTGAAGTATCATGGCATCGGTTAGAAGAGTGGATTTCAAGGGTGGAATCATCATCTTTGCTGAGAAGATATCCTATTTTAAGAAACATTCAATGATGATGCTACACAAGCTATTCCAGAGCACAGAACAAGATGAAAAGCTCTCTACTGCTTTTGTTTTAAGAGTTTTTAATGCTTTTTTTTTTACTATTACTTTAAAAATCCTTTTATTTTTATCTTCTGTTATTCAGCATGTATATATCTGCAATTATTTTTACCTTTCCGCTTTTCTAAAACTCCTCCTGTAAATCTGCATTTTTTCTGATTAAAAGAATCAAATGTTATATCTTGATTTCACCTATATCATAGGTCCCCTTCCCTGACTTTTCACATCATACTTCCTTTAATTATATGATCTGTGGTTTGAGACTGAAATTACTGTTGTTAATTTATAACCCAATGAAAACATGACCCAAGCAGTCCAGTCTCATAGAAGACTTGAGGTTCAAGGAAGGCATCCCACCAATGAAAAATTCATTTGAAAATAACCGAAGTTCCTACTTAGACTTCTCAAATACCACGTTGAGGCTATATAGACAACAGCAATTCTTAAAAATCCCCCTTTCTTCTCCCATCTGCTTTCCTCTTTCCATCAGCTTCTGCAGTATCTCTTTTAAATTATTTAAAAATTCATTTTTTCATTCCTAACCTTCACATCTTTTTTCCTTCTGTTTCTCCCTTGGATTTGGTTTTACAAATACCACCCACCCACCAAAACCCAAACAGTCTAACAATGGAAGAACATTCTTGGGAGGGAGAGGGAGGAAAATAAAAATTAATGAGCATAACCAGATTTTGTACCTTGGTTTACTCCTTTGTTTTTCTGGAATATATTTGCAGTTTGTTTGCATTTTAAAAAAAGGGTACATCCAAGGTAAAGTTTCTTTGTATTTACATGTATATTCCCGTTTGATTGTAGCTTAGCTAGATATACAAACCTAGTTTGAAGGAAACATACCATGGTTGACAATTTTGGCTCCATTGTCTTCTGGTATTTGGTGATTATAAGATAATGGGAAGCAGAAAGAAACAGTGGGGAATCTGTGCTTTTTTCCTGGATGTTTTTAGGATCTTTTCTTTATCTTCGACATTCTGACATTTTCCTCTCATTCTGCTGGTATTTGGTGGGGGAATGTTCTTTCTGAAATGTTCTGAGATACTTTCTTTTATTATTTCTTGGACGATTTTCCGTAGCCTTCCCTTCTGGATCTATTTGTGTAATGTGGGTTAATCCTCATTTTTTTCTTTAGCTTTCTAATTATAATTCTTTTTTCTATATCCTATTGTTCTATTTTCTAGAAGAATTCCAAAATTTTATCTCCTTGACTTTCTATATTAAATTTTTTCTTTTAAATTTGCTTTTGTTTTCACTTTTAAAGGCTCTTTCCTACTGTTCAGTATTTTCCTTATAACATCCATTTCCCTCCCCCTCCCCCCTCCATGGGCACAGTCTTATACTGAATCTTTTTGAAAATAGAAAAATTTTAAAGTACTATTTTTTTTTCCTGAATGATCTGTATCCTCTAATATCTTGTTTTCCTTTGTCTTTGTCTAGTACTTTATCTTTTGTGTGGCTGGATCTCCTCAAATATTTGGTGATCTGGGGGTGTCTATGCGTACTTAAGAAGGAAGCGCGAAACATCCATGGGAGCTCTGAGTGGTTGGGTTTTGCCGACTGGTGGACTTGACCTACTGGTGAGGGGACCGTCATTGAGCTGGGGGGCCACTAAGAGGCAGAACATGGAAATGTTCCGTGGTTCACGTTTACTTTCTTTAAAGGGAAGTGTGGCGGGCAAACACCTGGCCGTGGTTTGTGCTCTGTGTGGAGCTGGGGAAGGGGGGGGCAGCCCTCACAGGCTTCCCGTTCATCCTCACGTTGGCCCCAGGTCTCACCCATGTTCTCCTTCAAGCCTGGCGCCTCTGGGCCCACACCTTCTCTGCTGATCTCTTGGGCAGAGTGACTGCCTCACTTTCCACGGTCCTAAAGTTTGTTGAAATCTCACAGTTCTTCATGGCTTTGCTTCCTTTCTCATTGTTATTGTAAATTTATACTTCTCCTCTGCATTCAGTTTAATAGGGTCTTGGGAGACAAAATACGTCCTCCACCTTGGTCTGGAATGCTCAGGTGATTACTAGCGCATCAGTGAGGGCTCTGTAGAGAACCAGACCGAGAGAACCGTCTCTCTGTCCCCACCATCTCCATCACCTCTGTCTCCATAGAGAGACTGTCCCTCTGCCCCCAGCCGTCTGGGTTTAAGGACTCTTTCGAGGGCAGACGAGGTGCCTCAGGGCGGCAGACAGGCTGGGCTTCTACTGGTGCTGACCTCGGTCACAGACAGATCCCCAGGACATGCTCCCCTCAGAGGCTGGGACTGAGGGGTGTGTGGGCATCTGGCTTTTAAGACAACCTAAGAAATATCTGGGGACCTTTGAGGGGTCCTGGGCTGGTAACCTGGATACTTAGGGGGTCTTTGCATCATCCTGGACAATGTATTGCAGACGTGTATCTGGTACATCACATGTGAACTGGGAGGATGACATCGCTTTGAGAGAAGAGAGACCAGGCAGAGGTGCACTTGGCAGCCCACGGCCTCCACCAGGTGGATGCCTCTGAGGCCAGAGCTGCCCCCATTCGTCACACCCCAGGTGGGACTTCCCCACAGCAGACACCTTTATTCCTACAAGTGCCTGACCTTCCTGCAAACAAACGCCGCTCCTCAGATGTTTCTCTAACCAAAGTGACCAAATGTTTTCACACACACACAAAACACATGTGCAAACCCAGACATACACACAAATACACCCACACAAAAACTGTCATCACAAACACAGATACACACGCACACAATTACATATAAACACGTACATGCAAACACATCTACCCATGCAAACTCACACACACATGCAAACATAGACTACACGCATAGGAACTTTCATATACAAACACACATGCACATATACACACAGATGCACACACACAGATGCACAAAACACACACGTACACACAGATGCACGCAAACACACATGCACTTGTACACACAGATGCACACACACACACACATACACACACAGATGCACACACAAACACAAATACAAACAAACTGCCCACAACACACACCATGTCCAGTGCCTGACAGTAAGGGCTCCAAGAATCGTCTGTTGTTATTTTTATTATAATTCTTTCAGTTCTTCTGGAGCCAGACCCCAGATAAATTTGGGAGTGGGATTCAGGGTGGGTGGGATGCCCAGGCCTGTGGTGTGGACCACCCGGAAGGGGTCCGCCTGACCGGGTGGGAGGTGAGCCGGTTCCTCGGGACACTTCTGTCAGTGCAGGTGCGTCAGCTCTGCTCACCTTCTTCTTTGTTAATCTGGGGATTGGATCTGAAAGAGGGGACGGCTCTCCACGGCCCAGAAGAACTAATTGAATTTCTCTCTGCATCTCCATAACATCCGA
This sequence comes from Grampus griseus, assembly GCF_964374135.1. Taxonomy (NCBI): domain Eukaryota; kingdom Metazoa; phylum Chordata; class Mammalia; order Artiodactyla; family Delphinidae; genus Grampus; species Grampus griseus. Next base: position 2,132,323 of record NC_139012.1, on the reverse strand, counting down.
GTCATTTGTCTCGAAAAGACAGAGGACTTCTTTTGTGCATTCTGCTTCCAGCCCAGACACTAACTAACCCGTGTGCAAACAGAAAGAACTCTCCCTATTGTTGTGTCAGAAACAACAAAGGTTCTGCCAGCAGATACCCAGCAACAGATCCAGAGGCCGCTTGGATCCTGTATTTTCTGGCATAAAAACCAACAGCACACATTCAGGCTTTGTTCTCTCTGGGCATCAGTTCCAGAATGCTTTATGTCTCAGCATTCAACAGCCCAGGAGCCGTTTGCCAATCTGTTACTCCCTGTTTGACCTTTAGATGTGCAGAAGTTTCTCCAAAGGTCAATACGTACCTGACATCAGCTGTCTTATGTGGTAGCCAGGAACTGTAGGGTTCTGACCTTGAAGGACGTGGGACTGGATTTTCCCCAGGGAATGTTCTAGGGCACAGTCTGGAAGAAGCAGTGTCTCTTCTCCAGCCATGGTCCTCCCCAACACGGGCTGCTGGGGAGTCACCCTGCAAATCTTTCTTGAGCTGCCAGGAGCCAGGCATGGGCCTGGGTTTGGGAGGTAAGAACCTGCGGGACACCGGTGAGGACTGCAAGTTACAGCACACGCTGTCACTTGAATCAGCAGACCTGGCCTTTGCTGAGTCTCCTTGGGGCAGTGTGGGGAGAGTTCTCTGGGAACTCTGTCATCCCTCTGAAGAACCACATTTGCAGTCGCGGAAAAGCTAATGGTGAGAGGAAGTTCTTTGTGAGCAGAGGCTGCGGGGTTTCTATCGAAATCAGCCCTGTGACTGTGGACCCTGATGTACATCCCTTAAAACCATCCTGTTTCCTTTTCCCTCTGAGCTCCTTATGTCATGGGCTCTCAGAGCCAGAAAGGGTCTTAGAAAACACTGGTGCAGACTCACGGGCTGGGCAGTCCTCCATCAGTGGACAAGGGAGTCTGGATGGCTCTGGTGACAAGGCACTCCCTGTGGTCTCCAGAGCTCTTTCCTCCTCTATCTCCCACCTGCTGGCCATTCTGTTGCCCTGATTTTCTCGGGTCCAGTCTGGTCTCATACATAGGAGCACACGTATGTGAAGCCACCACCGGCTGTCTGAGCTGCGCCATTTCCAGGTTAAACGTGTGGGGCTCCTTCAGCTTGTATTTATACACACACCAAGATGTTTCCACAGTGGCACCCCTTCAGATGTCTCCCTCTTGCCCACGTTTCTCCTAAAATTTGGGGGCTGGATGGACGCCCTGCTCCAGACGTGGGAAAGGAGAGAAGGCTTGTCTGAGCCGTGGTTCATGGTCTGTGCTTCTCTTAGCCCAGAGCATCCTGTAATTTCTGTACTCTTTACTGGTCTTTGACTTTTGGTCAGCAAGCCTAACGAGGTCTGTTTGATGAGAACTACTATCAAGTAAGACGTTACCTGGGCTGAACACATGGAGTAGATTTTTAAACCTAACATCAGTATTTTATGTTTATTCCTAACGAACTTGATCTCCTGAATTTTGGATTATCATCCTTGTATATTGAAATGATTCTGAACCACGGCTCTGCAACCAGAATTTGAGCTGCCCGTCCTCATTATGTGAATTATCTGTAAATTTCTTGGAGAATGTCTCCTTTGTCATGACTCGAGTCCCTTCAGTACAGGACAGGACAGTCGGGAAGAGAGTCTCCATCCGTGAGTTGATCCCAAGCCTGCACATGGTCACAGCCCCCCTGCTCCCCCTTACCTGCCCAGGTTTCCCTCCAGCACCGGTTCAGAGTTGAGCAGTTCTCACAGCCCCTTCTCTTGGAACCCGTGAGAAAGCGACAGTCTGGGTGGCCTTGCTTCCCTCCCAAGCCCTCCATTCTCACCCTGTAACTCCAGTGTTTGGATCAGTGGAAAACTTTGCTCCAACTTATCAAAGGATTTTTTTTAAACAAATTTTTTTGGGCTTGATCGATATATAATAAATTGTACATATATAAAGTGTGTGCTTTGATAAGGTTTGACATATGTATAGAAATGGGAAACCATCAGCGCAATGAAAAGAATGAATGTATCCATGGCCCCCCAAAGTTTCCCCTTTGTAACGCTTCTCCCGCTCCTCTGAACCCCCACTGATGCTCTGTTGCTGTACATTAGTTTATATTTTCTAGGGTTTTATATAAATGGAATAGTCCAGTGCAGATTCCTTTTAGTCTGGCTTCATTCACTGAGATTCCAATGGAATCTATAAAAACAGCTGTTAGAACTAATCAGTGAGTTTAGCGAGTCTACAGAATACCAGATCAATATGCAAAAATATATGGAATTGCTGTGTGCTCGAATGTAACACAGAAATCGACACCAAAAACACTATTTACAATAGCAACATATAATATGAAATATTTAGGGTTAAATCTGACAACTGCAAATTATAAAATATAGATGAGAGAAATTTTAAAAGACCTAAATAATATGAAAGATATGCCATGTTTGTGAGTCAGAAGATTGACTGTTCCTAAGATGTCAGTTCTCCCCAAATTGATCTGAAGATTCAATATGATACCAATCAAAATTTGAGCAGGGTTTTTTTTTTGGTAGTGATTGACAAGATGATTTCCATGAATCTGCATTCATAGTGCAAAGACCTAGAAGACACCAAAAAACTGAGAAAGAGGAACAAAGTTGGAGGCCTAACACTACCTGATTTCAAGACTAATTACAAAGCTACAGTAATCAAAACAGTATGGTTTTGGTGAACAGGTAGACAGATAAATACATTGAACAGAATAGAGAGTGCAGAAATAGACCCACACATACACTGATAATTGATTTTTGACAAAGGTGCAAAGGCAATTCAGTGGAGAAAGGATACTTAAAACACGGTGCTAGAAAAATTGGATATCCATATGCAAAAAGGGAACTCAATCCATACCTCACATTGCAAAGATGAACTCGAAATAGATACACATCTGGGCTTCCCTGGTGGTGCAGTGGTTGAGAGTCTGCCTGCCGATGTAGGGGATGCGGGTTCGTGCCCCGGTCCAGGAAGATCCCGCATGCCACAGAGCAGCTAGGCCTGTGAGCCATGGCTGCTGGGCCTGCGCATCCGGAGCCTGTGCTCCACAACGGGGGAGGCCACAACAGTGAGAGGCCCGCGTACTGCAAATAAATAAATAAATAAATAAATAAATAAATAAATAAATAAATAAATAAATATATAAATCTATATATATACACATCTAAGTGTAAAATAGTAAATTATAAAACTTCATGAAGAAGACATAAGATAAAATCTTCTTGATCCTGGGTTAGGCGAAGATTGCTTTAGGTACATCATCAAAAGCACAAATGTAAAGGAAAGAATTGATAAATTTGGCCTCATCAAAGTTAAGAATTTCTGTTTTTCAAAAATGCCTTTTTGGGTGGGGGGGAACGGGGGAGGGGAGGAAAGGAATGGGAGTTTGGGATTAGCAGATGCAGACTATTATGTATAGGATGGACAAACAATAAGGACCTACTGTATAGCACAGGGGGCTATATTAATATCTTGTGACAAACCATAATGGAAAAGAATATGAAAAAGAATACATATACATATATATAAATGTATAACTGAGTCACTTTGCTGTACAGAAGAAATTAACACAACACTGTGAAGCAACTATACTTCAATAAAATTTTTTTTTTAATGTCAAGAACAGTCACAATAAAGCTCTTTACTATGAAAAAAAAATGCCTTTCAGGAAATGAAAAGTCAAGCCACAACTTGGGAAAAAAACACATATCTGATAAAAAAAAACTTGTCTCCAGAATACAAAAAGGACTCTTACAGATGTGCAGATGGAAAACTGTTCCACAGTTTCTCAAAAGGTTAAGTACATACCTACCATGTGGTCGAGCCATTGCACACCTAGGTGTTTACTCCAAATAAAAAATCATATGTCCGAAGACTTGGACATGAATGTTCATAGCATCTGTAATAACCCCAAAGTGGGAGTAACACAACTGTCCCTCAGCAGGTGACTGGCTAAGCCCAGTGTGTCACATGCACACAACGGAGCTCCACTCAGCAACGGACAGGGAAAAGCTACTGATACTTACAACACCTGGATGAATCGCAAAATCATATGCTGCGTGAGAAAGGCCAGACGGAACGGTACACCCTTTATGATTTCATTCAGATAAGATTCTGGGAAATGTAAGCTAATCGACAGTGATGTAGATTCAGAAGGTGGAACCACGGCTGCCTTGGGCCCGGGTGGGTGGGGAAGGTGGGAGAAAGGGGTTACAAAGGGTCATCAGGAAGCTCCTGGGTGACGGATGCGTTCACTATATTCATGGCAGCGATGGCTTCACGGTGTGTATTCGTGTGAAAACTCATCATATCGTCACTTTAAATATGTACAGTTCATTGTATGTCAGTGATACTTCAATAACAGACATACAAACGAACATGTCCTCTCCAAAAAAACCCTCAACCGTACGTAGAGAAATGCCTTTAGGCAGAACCTCAGCGAGGCTGTGTTTCATGCCTCCAGCCCAGCCCCTGACAGAGTGTGGGCTCAGGAATGTTAGTGCCCTTTCGGTCTTCTCCACCAGTCATAAAAATTCAGGTTACGTCCAACCAGCTACCTCATCTGCTTGAAGATTCTCCCATGTGGCTGATGGTGGGGCAGATAGTTGTACAAAGACATTTGGGTCTGGGAAGATCACCTGCTACTAAAAGTTCCAAATGCTTTCACGTTATTTGGAGCAAGGCGTGGTTATCACATAGACAGGTACTTAAATACTGAAACTGCTGTCTTTGTGAAATGTACCCAGGTTTCTAAAGATGTGGTTACATTTCTGGGACTCCAGCAGGGAGGTAACCCCGATCCATGAGGTATTTATGGAGACTCACCCCAAGGTCCTCGTGACGCACGGAGAAGGCGTGAAAATGACGGCCGTGACCGCCTGCGTGGACTGGCCTCTTTGCCTCTGTTGTCAGTGGAGACTCTGCTCTTCATCTGCCCTCCCAGCGGCCCTGGACTGGTCTCCGTGCAGTGTGCACTCTCTACGTCCTCCTCTTTCACTCCCATCACCGTCACCTTGTCTGTTATCTCCAGGCCGGGTCACCTTTGAAGGACACGTTCATCATTTTCATCATTTCCAGAGTCCCTCCCTCCAGGGGTGACACTGGAGGTGCCAAGAGCCTGCCTAGGGGGCCGCGCCCAGGGGCCTCTGGAGGAAAGGGATCGTCCTTGAAACCCAGGCACAGGAAACAGTGCCTCTTAACACCCTCTTAACAGGGTGAGACAGGACACAAAACGTAGAAGCGGGCGCGGGCCTGTCTGTGAGACTTGTGCTGGGAGGTCGTGCAGTTGTGACCACGACCCCGGCAAGGCCGCCTGTGCGAATCCACAGCGTTTGCAGGTGAAGCTCCTGCAGGATGGCGGGTGGGGAGATCTCCCGGGAGGGAGCCGCTCTCCCCTGGAAGCCAGTGGTGCCACGCCCACCTTCACGCTTGATTCAGCACCTGGCGCATCCTTGGTGATTGGGGGGCGAGTGAGGGGTCGACCTCGTTGAGAGAGGCTCAGGTCAAAAGACAGTTTCCTGTAAAAGGACAACCCTCTACAGAAACAGTCTGTATGTGGACAACATCCAAATGGTTTTTAGAAGTATATTTTTATAAAACTGAAATGAAGAGCAGGCTTAAAAATATTTCACTATTGGGGCACAAATGGAGTCTCCCTTTGGTTCAAGCCTTCATTTTACTAAATGCCGCCTAGTCTAGTCCCGATTTACGCCACGCGAATACTGAGGTTTCTTGTACGGCCTGGGTATGTGTATGAACCGCAGCTCCCGAGAATGTTCTGGTTCCCGGGTTTGAATACGGCACCTGGAGTCCTTTTAGGAAACCAGGTACTTGTCTTCCTAGCGTTCTTAACCTTCAGTATCTGTGAAATCACAGACTCTCAGGGTTTGGGGGACAGGAAAGTAGGTGTCCTTAGCGCCCCTGCACCTGGTTTTGATTTGCCGTCGACACAGCACTGGCAGAGCTGCCCTCCAGCCCGACCCCAACATGGGGTTGCCCTTGACTCCCTGGGTGCAGGTGTAGCTGGGAAGGTCCCAGGGGCAAGCAGGAGGCTTGATCAACCAAGACTGTTCGCCTGTCTTGCTGGCTCGTGGGCGCGTGGCCTGAGCTCTCCCCGGGGGTGTGGCTGGAGGCCGCATGGAGGGGAGGTCTGCAGGCGGTGCCCTCGTGGGAGAGGATCGGACGTCTGCCAGCACCAGTCAGCGCATGCGGTTGGCTAGTGTTGGACACAGGACGGAGCATTTTGTCTCTGGATAAAGTGGAGGGACCGGCCTTGATCTGTCCGGCCCCTTTCTTAGCCTCCCAAGTAAAGCCCAGGGTGGGGGCAGTCAGGGGGTCCCAGGAGGATTCCGGCTGGAGGGGGTGGAGTGGGGAAGGGGTGACGGGAGCAAAGAGGAGGTATGACCACCACAGCCTCTGAAGACCCCCATACAGTCAGGCCTGACAACGGTGTACTCACGTAGATGTTAACAGAGGTGACGCTTGCAGCATTTTCAGGGTTAATATTATTTACAGACTATTCAAAATTACCAACTGTAAAAGTCATTCATGCTTTGTAATCCAGATTTACTTGTCACGTCCAGACAAGGGCACAGGAAACTAAGATCTTCAAATTTTGCAAATTCTATTGGGAAAAAACGTGCTTACATTCATACAAGAAGTGGTGGGCAAAAAGTGACAGGGAAAAGTAAAAATAAAAGCACCCTATGTTCTCTGTTTTCTCCCCCTGTTCCTTGGTGAAATAAGTCAGGAATGCTTCAGAGAGAAATAAGGAGATGCTGTGAGAGAGAGAGAGGAGAAATGTTACTGGTTGGTGGTGAGCTAACCTATGAAGTCAGGTCTGTATCACAGGTGAAAACTGGTTTCCTGCACCTGGGCTGCCCCTATTGTTGTGAAATTAGCCTTAGGGTCTTCCTGCCTGGAGCTGCTCAGAGCGACTTGGGCGGGAGGGAGGGAGGCTCCTGCAGCATTAGACTGGATTTTCCTGACTGTGCTGGAAAACGGGGCGAAATACTGAGCTTCTGTTGTCCGGCGGACGGCACGGCTGCCTCTGCAGCGCCTCAGCCTCGGCGGCAACCACAGCCCGACGTGGTCCAAGCCACTCCGTATGTTTTTCCTAAGAAAACTGCTGGGAACCAGGGCTGGCTGGAGGCTGGGCCAGCAGCGCTGAGGAATCCGTGCGGGTCGCGCCCTCTAGCGACGAGACGGGAGACCCGCAGCGTCTGGTGCGACGCGAGGGGCCGTCGTGGCCTCTGTTCTCAGACTCCTGCGCCGAGTGACACGGCCCCTGCCCGGCCCTGTCTCCCGTCCTTTGCCTCACAGGGCGATGAAAAGAGTTGGGACAATTAATGGTCACCCTGTTAAGAATGTGCACTTCTGAGACACACAGGAAGTCTAGAGCGAGTTTCCTTGCTTTTTTAGAAAGGAACATGCGAACACCGTTGACCACAGATAAGATAAGGGCGGGGATGTTTTAGAAGATATCAGTCACTGTGAAAGGCTGGGTGACACCACAGACACTGGGGAGGGGCTGAGGGCTGAGCTCAGGGGCCCCCCGTCTGCTGTGCGGGTCCCACAACCTGTGCGCCTTGATGATGGACGACGGTTCACATCATCATTAGAGGATTCAGGGCTTCGGGAAATGCGACAGAAAGAAAGATGCGTGGTGCTTCTGGGAACCGCAGGCAGAGGTGTCCACCTCCAGGGGGCCCCTGGAGAGCCTGGTGGGTCAGGGCACGAGGTCCGTGGGCAGTGGGCAGCACGTGCCCCTGGGCCCTGGCCACTTCTCCAGGCCCACAGAGCCCAGCCGGCAGTGGGGAGGGTGGGACGGCGACCGCCAGGCTGAGAGGAGGTCGGCGGGGTGACAGGACCGCCTGTGCGCTGCTGCCCTTGGCTTTCTTGCTCCTGGGCTGTTTGGAAAATTTTCAGCAATGAGCAACCAACACCTCAACATCCTTCACTTGGATTCAACAGTGGCCTTGGCCACATGTGTTTTCTCTCTGTCCGTTTCTCTTTGTGTATTTCTCTCTCTCTGTCTGTCATATGTATGTAAGTACGTATCTCTATCTATCTACCTGCATCCATCTGTCCATCTATCCATCCACCTACCTATCTTCTATCTGTATCCATCTATCTTTATAGAGTCACGCCTCTGCAGACTGGCTGGGAGGAGGGTGGGGGTGGCTGGTGGTGGACGTGGGCAGAGACTCTGCCACGGCTCAGGGGCAGCGTCCCGGACCTGAAGGGGGAGCGTGCTGGGAAGGGTGGGAAGGGAGCTTGAGTGCTGGGCTCTGGCTCTTCTCCGCCACGGCTGGTCCTTGGCTAAGTGGCTGGTCTGTGGCTGGTCCCGGCCACAGGAGCAGCCTCTGGCACCGCCCATGGAGAGGGACCCCACTTCCAGAGCCGGCCAGGCGGCAGGTGGGCTCGTGGCCCAGGACCTGCCCCATCTGGGTGGCCCTGGTTCTGAGCAGCTGCTCCACACCTGCCGGCATGTGAGTCACTTTCTGGTCCCGCTGCTGAGCAGACTTGTGTAAGGAGGGTCCATTTCAGGTGAAGCCAGCTGCCCTCGGTTACGCTGCCCCGGGTCCTTTATCTGCTGTGCATGTGGTGTGTCCTCAGCTCCACAGATGCAGTGACTCATCTGATCAAGGAATCAGACACGGCCCTGGCGTCTGCCCCGCGTGGGCTGAGCGCCCCCATCACCCAGGCGTGTGTCTCTGCTCCCGGCCGGCTCACTGGGCCCCTCCTACCGTCCCACGTGCGTGTGTATTTTCCGTTTGGGAGGCCTTACACTCCCCTCTGGAGATTCATCAGTGCGTTTGTGTGCTCTTGAAGCTCACGCATCTCGGGATGAGTGTCTGGGGGAGGACGCCTCAACTCTCCCCCTCCCCGCCCTCGCTGGGACCCCGGGCCTCTCTGTCACATTTCTCGTGGTTGGACGGGTGGAAACTCCAGCTGAGGTGCTGCGCCCCCAGGGGGTTGGGTGCTTTGTCAAATCGGGGGCTCCTGGTGCTTCGAGTTCACGTCGTGTTGTTCAAAACCTCGTCTTCCCCGAGGACCCGCCAGCCAGATGGCCTGTGCTCAGACGCCATCCCTCCTCCTTTGGGCTGGTGTGACGTTCCTGCTTTCCTGTCTGAAGGAAATACAGAGTGCTTAACTGTTTCTTTAGAGGAGGAGACTAGGAGAGAACCCCAGAGTTTTGGTCCTAAAGGTCCCTGGTATCCCCTGGTCCAAAGCTGGTACGTTATAGATAAGAAAACAGAAGCTCAGAGAGGCAGAGCCACTCCCTGGAGTCACACAGCTCATCAGAGGCAGACTCTCAGTTCTTGAAGGCTCCAGACACCAGGCGCCTCCTTCCAGGCCTGTCCTGATGACTGACCCACAGCTGGTGGGACTTGTGTGCTCGAACAGAGCCGACTTCATATTCTCATCCCAGTTTTGCCATTTGAGCAGTCACTGAGCCTCTCTGGACCCTGTTTCCCTCTCTGTTAGGTGGTGCAGGTTGTCTTGTCGCAGAGGCCCTGGGGAGGAGGGAGAGGGGCTGCGGTGGGCCCGAGGCACCAGCTCGGTGGGGGAGAAATCCAGGCGCCTGGGGCTGAGGCCTCCGCCTGGACAGCTGCCCAGCGGCAAAGACACGGGGCGGGGCTGGGGCACGGGGGACCGGCGACCGCTTACTCCGGGCTCTTGTCGCGTGAGGGCGGGGCGTCTGTCATCCGCTCTCCTCACAGCCAGCAGCGCGGGATGAGGACTCATGTCATTTTATCCTCGCCTCTGTGGTCTATAGTCACGGAAACGGGGGCTCAGAGACAGGAAGGACTGTGCCCAAGGTCAGGGCCGGGTCCACCCAGGTGGACTGACCTCAATCCCGTGCTCCGGCGGTCGGTGTGCGAGACCTTTCAGTCCGCCTGGGTGACCGCTGCTGTGATACCAGGTTCAGTCTTCAAGTCCCTTTTTATATTTTAGGAGAAGTTTAATTTCAGTTCTTAGGTGAAAAAAAACGCACACATACTTCACTCAGTCTAACGTACGTTTTCCTGTCCCTCGGCCTGGAGGCCGCGTGTGAAATAGTGCATACAATGGCCTGAAGAGTGCACAGATTTGTAGTGTGTCATCTGAAATATTTGAAAAATAAGCCTGTAACTTTCACGTTTTGAATGGAAAAACAAAGCTGCTGAAAAAGGAAGTCCGCTGAATTTCACAGAACCAAAGGTTTGCATCTACAAATCAGGTCGATTAAAAGCCCCATTTCAGCGCTTCCGTGGGGATGGGGCGGTGGGGTCCCTGCTTGCTCTAAACACCCAGAATCCTTCCCATCAGGGACCTGTGAGAAGCTGGGTCCTGACACCCGAGTCACCCACGGGAGTCGGGAATCCTGCAGCTCGCCGGCACAGGCTATGCACCATCCCCAGGGAACTGAGAAATGGGTCTCTTTGATCATTTTCTGTGGGCCAGGCGAGGCGCCCCATGGGGGTGGGCGCCCAGAAGCTTGCCGTTGCCACCACACAGTCCCCGAGGCGCGCACACTCAGCTCTGCCCCAGAAAGCCTGGTGCCCGCTTGTTGGGAAGGGGATGCCCTGGCTGACAGGTAGACAGGTGTGCGCCAGGTGAGCAGCGCTAGTTAAGTGCCCCCTTCTCCTCCGACCCCAACACTGCCCGGGCGTTCAGATGGGGGAGGTGCGCGCGCGTGTGTACATGTGTCAGTAGTTTATAAAGATCCCGCGTCCCGGTCTGTGTACGTGTCTGTACATCTATCCCTGGACCAGGTCCCTGTCTACGTATGTATATGATGTCCTTGTGCTGCGAACTTCGGCGGCAGGAGAATATTCCTCCAGCCCTGGCGTGTCTGTCGCTCCTGGTCATTCTTGTTGTCCAGGGGCGCCCACCCCCTCGGTGTAGGGTTGGGTCTACAGGTGCCCAGGACACAGACTCACTCCTGGGGTCCTGCAAGCGCAGTGTCCGCGCCATGTGACCCTGGGAGTAGAGTCCCCTCCTAAACTCTGCTCCCTGGTGTCTGTGATTCTCACTCTTGTGTAGCTGGATCTCGGGTGAATCAGATCAGAACAAAGGTTATTGTTCACGGCCAAATTTTAAGCTGTAGTTGTTAAATTCTACCGGAGAGGCAGCGTCGAAATCTGCTATCTAAGACATTGACCTTCAAAAGCCAGAGTATTGAGAGAGAAGAGATTTAGGGGAAATTCTGCAGAATTTCCTGCAAATCCTGTCAAAGGTGAGAGGCCACAGCAGCTGGGGATGGAGTGACCCCAGGGACTCCAGGGATTCGGGAATAACTGTCCAGCCCTCGTGGAGACCAGGGAGGGACTTGCAGAGCTTAGGTGTGGCGGGTCTAGCAGTCCCGGGGTCGCAGAGCTGGCTGGGCTGACGTCCAGGGCAGGAGGTGGAGGACGCCAGCCTCGAGGAGCAGCCACTCGCGTAGCAGAGAAGGGGTGACCATGGGGGGGCCCAGGGCAGCCTGCCAACCCGGCCTTGAACCTGGAGCCCCGCGGGAGCTGTGCCTTGCAGGCCAGGCTGCGAAGGACACGGGAACCTTCCACTGACTGCAGGCGGGGAGGGCGAGAGACGTCAGCCTGGGGGCCCCATGGCTGGGGGGCCTGATGAGGTGACGTTTACCCTGGCAGAGGCCAGTGGGGATGCCGGCCAGCCTAGGATTGGCTTTGGACACCATGGAAGGACACCTTGGAGATCCTGGCACCAGGTGACCTCCTGGAGAAGGCGGTGGGCTCCAGTGACCAGTCAGGGAAGGACCACGTGATCTTTAATTGGCAAAATTAAGCTTTCTGCTATTGGGGCAGATGCGGCCGGTGTGACGTGTTACTTTTCAGTTTGGGACAAATTAGCATCAGCAGGTTTCCACGCATCTCCGAGGCCGCGGCTGTGATATTTGTCACAACTACTACACTTGGCAAGGGGTTTGGGCCAATGGGTTTTCCACCTGCCCGGTGCCCACCTCCCCGTCGGAAATGGAAGGGGCCACTCGCAAGGCAGTCAGGTGTGCGGAACCCACTGTTAAACTCACACGTGGTCCAAGTGGACCTAAGACGCAGGACCCCCAGGGCGCCCTGTGGCCATGGGCGTATTTTCCGGGGAGCTTCCCCGCAGAGAGCGAGCTCCTGAAAGGCGGCCCAGGGCCTTCTGGTGGAAGCAGCAGGGGTGGAGGGAGCCCCAGTGTGGGGGCCGAGGCTGGGGGCCGGGTGTGAGGGTGGACCTAGGGGCGACGGGGCTGGGAGTGGCAGGAGGGGAGGGAGCCACGTTACCGGAGGGGCCGTGGGGCCTGGAGACCCTGAACCCCGTAAAAACACGAACGCCCATCGCGGCCAGCACCTGCTTCCTGCTGCGTTTGTCCGTTGTTTATGCTTTGACTCGAAAAGCACTTCCCAGTGTCCACTCTGGTGCCGTGATGGTCGCGGGGCTGGTGGCACCGAGTCACAAGGCCCTCCTGGCAGCCACTGTGCTCGGGCAAGACAGACCCAGGAGAGAGCAGCCTGCCTGGGCCGCGCTGGGGTCCACGCCGGGGCCCCAAGGAGACGGGCTCGGCTGGGAGCAGGGACTTTCAGCCACTTTATACGTCTGGGCAGCAAAGGAAAGCTCGCGGGGTGGAGCCCCACTCTATGCAGGCAGGAAGGACGTGATGAGACGTGCATTTCTCTCTGCTTGTTGCAGGGAGAACGGGGCCCTGGTGCAGGAAGGGGGCCAGTGGCGGCAGGAGCTGTCCTGCAACACAGGAAGGGGTTGAAACCTGTTGTCCACACAGGCTTTGTTTCCTATTTTTGTTCTGATAAAAATGACGTATCATCACTGCAGACGATCTGGAAAAACTATGAGTGTAGAAGGAGGAGAGTAATCACCTAAAGTGACACCTGCCAAACACGACTGCTGACATCTGGTGCACCTTCTTTGAGTGTCTGTGTCCAGATGTGTGTGAGCAGCTGTGTCTACTGCCTGCTGTTTGTACTGCCTTGTTTGTCAATTAGAAAGGGAATCTTTCACTTTGGACTAAAATCCAAACTTTTATCCTTTTGTCCAACTGAGAACTCGTCTTAATTTATCAGGGGAGATTCTGATTGGTGAGTGTAGAGCGATGCCCTGTACTGAGGCCTGGTCATCTATTTTTTTTTTTTTTGCGGTACGCGGGCCTCTCACTGCTGTGGCCTCTCCCGTTGCGGAGCACAGGCTCCGGACGCGCAGGCTCAGCGGCCATGGCTCACGGGCCCAGCCGCTCCGCGGCATGTGGGATCTTCCCGGACCGGGACACGAACCTGCGTCCCCTGCATCGGCAGGCGGACTCTCCACCACTGCGCCACCAGGGAAGCCCCTGGTCATCTTTTTAAAGCCAGTCATTGAGAAGCAACTGGTCCATGAAAATGACTTCTAATTACACAAATGACTTCTAAGTACTTTTTCACGTCGCCCTGGTGTGGAACGGGAGAATGGGATTTGGTACCTGCCCCGGGGTGTCGCAGTGTCCTGGCCGTGTGGTTCCATTGCTCACACTTGTGCTATGGGGTCCCCTACGTTTGTCCCTGTGATTTCATGGTGTGGGTGGTGGAGACACCTGCATGGGACTCCAGCCACCCCAGAGCTGCTGGGAGACCCTCCTGGCCAGAGGAAGAGTGAGAGAGACCAGTGGGCTCAGGTAAACGGCTCTGGGGATCCGGCCCAGGCCGTGGGGTTTGCAAAGGCTTTTGCTGTTAACCCTGGAAACAATCCCATTTTTGGGTTGTTTGTTCGTCAGGAGTGTGCTCAAATCCGTGCTCCTGGCTCCTGATTTATTGTCTTGACCCTGGGACGCAGTGCCTGGAGAATGAGGACAGGGTTCCCTTTGGGAACACGGGGCCTCGCTGCTCCTGGGAGTCAACGTCCGGGCGAGAGCATCAGGGCTCACAGAACACGACATCTGTCCTTTACTCCCCTTTAACCTGGAATCGCAACCCCTAATGCAGGCAGATTAAATCTCTGTACTTGATTTTTCTAAAAGTGAATTTTCTTAAATGGCCACCAGATGTCAGTAAAATCCCTCCTAAAATAAACGGGCCGCTGGGCAGGTTGATTCCTGAGCAGGCGGCGGGGACCTGGGGAAGCCGATCCCCGATGAGGCGGGGGAAGGCTGGGGTCCTGCTTTCACGAGCTGCAGAGCTGGCCCCGGCCCCGGGGTGGGCCTGCCGTCCCGAAAGCGTGCCTGACTTGTGGGTTGCGGGGCTTTGGGTGGCGGCCTGCCTGTGCAGAAGCCACAGCCTTCCGTGAGGCATAGTGACAGCCCTTCTCCCAGGGTCCAGACCCTTTGCTTTCGGGAAGCCTGGGCCCTTTACCCCGGGCTCGGGGCTGCAGCGTGAGGGACAGCGGCCCTGCCTTGGGGCCATGATGCTCGTTCATGCGACGGTGGAAACCACGCGGGTACCCGCCAGGACCGCTCTGCATGGGGTGGGGACGGCGCTGGGGTCGGGGAGGGTTGGCGCCTGAGGAGATGGAAGGACCCACACTCGGCGTCAGTGTTCTCCCTTTGCTTTAGAAACTGTGAGGGACTCCGGAGCGCTCTGTGTGGCTCTCAAGGCGTTTCCACACACCAGCTCCGTCGGGAGCATGGGGGTGGCAGCGGTGCATCGATACTTTGCGGTTGACGCCGACTCTAGAAGCTCCACAGTGGCCAGGGGTCGGCTGGGCTGTGTGGGTCAGGGGAGCGGGCAGCGTGGTGGTCAGGCCCACGGGCTTTGCCTCAGCTCAGACTCAGGGCCAAAGCCTGGCTGCCCAAGTTTACTCGGTCACCCAGGGCAGCTTAGTTATGCACCCAGCCTCCCTGTGTCTGAAATGGCGACAGTCATGCCTCCGTCGTCTGGTTTGAGGCAAGCGTCCTGGCAAGCGTGAGCAGAAGTGTGGTGAGGGTAAGAGTCCAGCAGGGAGGGCCTGAGGGAGGGGAGCCCACGCTCAGCATCCCTCGCCAGCATCTCTGCGGGCCCTGCATCTCAGGGGCAGGTGAACCCATTCAGTGGAGACCTGCAGACTTGCACCTGTGCGTTTATTTCTGCAGCGCAGACTCACCAGGAAGCGGGCGGTCCTGAGCGGCAGAGGCTCGGGGAAGGTGGAAACGGGAGAGAAGCTGCCTCCGCTCCACTGAGCAGGTTTTGGGGGCCACCGCACAAGTCCTGCTTGAGACCTGCCCCCAGACCAGGATTCCACGTGCAGCGGGCACCTTCGGGGAGCACAGGAAGGAGGGCGCTGCCCACAGGGCTGCGAGGATGGGATCCCGGGGGCCCAGGGAGGCCCCGTGATAGTTCTGGGGACAGGGGCGCTCACTACGAGGTCACAGGCCTGGGCTTCCCTGGCTGGCCGTCTGGGCCCGGAGATGCCGAGGAGAGACCTGGACGACCACCTGAACCGCAGGGTCAAAGCATCTTAGCCTGGGCCGGGCCCCTGACCACGCGCACCTGAGAATGGACTGCGGCAAGCAGTGGAAATCTATTTGCGAAGGCGGCCCAGAGTGAAGGGGGGCCCGTCAGCGTCTGGATTGAAGGTAAGCAGTCTCTGCCGCTGTGCTGGTGGGTCACCTGTGCCACCTCTTTATCCCTGTAAACATAAAAGCACTGGGTAACCAGTAGCCTCCAGAGTTCTCTCGTCTCCTGTTTCCTGATACAGAGACGACGACCCATGTGTGACCCCCCCAGGGGCGTGTCTGTCTCTCTAAGCCTCATGCGTGGCTCCGAACAAGCCCAGCTGCACTTACATCTCTCCCCACGCCAACATTCCAGGTGTTTTAGGGAGAGGTTTATTTCAGATTCTGGTCAAAAAACAAAACCCCTGACCATGTCCTTGTCACTTTCCGAAAAACTGTTTCTCCCATTCTTAGTTAATTTATTTTACGACAAATATTATTTATTTTCATTATAGAAAATTCACATTTTAAATAGGGAAAATCACAAAAATAAAAATTTATCCCTCCTAATGATACCCACTTTTGGAGGCCATCTTTTAAGACTTTTTCCGACATGCATAATGCTTTGTTTTCAATAATGGTACCCTTGCCAGTCTTTTTTTTATTTAATTTTATTTATTTTTTTATACAGCAGGTTCTTATTAGTTATCCATTTTATACACATCAGTGTATACATGTCAATCCCAATCGCCCAATTCATCACACACACACCCCCGCCCACTTTCCTCCCTTGGTGTCCACACGTTTGTTCTCTACATCTGTGTCTCTATTTCTGCCCTGCACACTGGTTCATCTGTACCATTTTTCTAGGTTCCACATATATGTGTTAATATACAATATTTGTTTTTCTCTTTCTGACTTAACTTCACTCTGTATGACAGTCTCTAGGTCTATCCACCTCACTACAAATAACTCAGTTTCGTTCCTTTTTATGGCTGAGTAATATTCCATTGTATATATGTGCCACATCTTCTTTATCCATTCATCCGATGATGGGCACTTAGGTTGTTTCCATCTCCGGGCTATTGTAAATAGAGCTGCAGTGAACATTGTGGTACAGGACTCTTTTTGAATTGTGGTTTTCTCAGGGTATATGCCCAGTAGTGGGATTGTTGCGTCAAATGGTAGTTCTATTTGTAGTTTTTTAAGGAACCTCCATACTGTTCTCCATAGTGGCTGTATCAATTTACATTCCCACCAACAGTGCAACAGGGCTCCCTTTTCTCCACACCCTCTCCAGCATTTGTTGTCTGTAGATTTTCTGATGACGCCCATTCTAACTGGTGTGAGGTGGTACCTCATTGTAGTTTTGATTTGCATTTCTCTAATAATTAGTGATGTTGAGCAGGTTTTCATGTGTTTGTTGGCAAACTGTATGTCTTCTTTGGAGAAATGTCTATTTAGGTCTTCTGCCCATTTTTGGATGGGGTTGTTTGTTTTTTTAATATTGAGTTGTGTGAGCTGTTTATATATTTTGGAGTTTAATCCTTTGTCCGTTGATTCGTTTGCAAATATTGTCTCCCATTCTGAGGGGTTGTCTTTTCGTCTAGTTTGTAGTTTCCTTTGCTTTGCAAAAGCTTTTAAGTTTCATTAGGTCCCATTTGTTTATTTTTGTTTTTATTTCCATTACTCTAGGAGGTGGATCAAAAAAGATCTTGCTGTGATTTATGTCAAAGAGTGTTCTTCCTATGTTTTCCTCTAAGAGTTTTATGGTGTCTGGTCTTACATTTAGGTCTCTAATCCATTTTGAGTTTATTTTTGTGTATGATGTTAGGGAGTATTCTAATTTCATTCTTTTACAGGTAGCTGTCCAGTTGTCCCAGCACCACTTATTGAAGAGACTGTCTTTTCTCCACTGTATATCCTTGCCTCCTTTGTCATAGATTAGTTGACCATAGGTGTGTGGGTTTATCTCTGAGCTTTCTATCCTGTTCCATTGATCTGTATTTCTGTTTTTGTGCCAGTACCATATTGTCTTGATTACTGTAGCTTTGTAGTATAGTCTGAGGTCAGGGAGTCTGATTCCTCCAGCTCCGTTTTTTCCCCTCAGGACTGCTTTGGCTATTTGGGGTCTTTTGTGTCTCCATACAAATTTTAAGATTTTTTGTTCTAGTTCTGTATAAAATGCCGCTGGTAATTTTATAGGGATTGCATTGAATCTGTAGATTGCTTTGGGTAGTATAGTAATCTTCACAATATTGATTCTTCCAATCCAAGAACATGGTATATCTCTCCATCTGTTTGTGTCATCTTTGATTTCTTTCATCAGTGTCTTATAGTTTTCTGAGTACAGGTCTTTTACCTCCTTAGATAGGTTTATTCCTAGGTATTTAATTCTTTTCATTGCAGTGGTGAATGGAATTGTTTCCTTAATTTCTCTTTCTGATCTTTTGTTGTTAGTGTATAGGAATGCAAGAGATTTCTGTGCATTAATTTTGTATCCTGCAACTTTACCAAATTCATTGATTAGCTCTAGTAGTTTTCTGGTGGCATCTTTAGGATTCTCTGTGTATAGTATCATGCCATCTGCAAACAGTGACAGTTTTACTTCTTCTTTTCCAATTTGTATTCCTTTTATTTTTTTTCTTCTCTATTGCTGTGGCTACGACTTCCAAAACTATGTTGAATAATAGTGGCAAGAGTGGACATCCTTGTCTTGTTCCTGATCTTAGAGGAAATGCTTTCAGTTTTTCACCATTGAGAATGATGCTGGCTGTGGGTTTGTCATATATGGCCTTTATTATGTTGAGGTAGGTTCACTCTACGTGCACTTTCTGGAGAGTTTTTATCATAAATGGGTGTTGAATTTTGTCAAAAGCTTTTTCTGCATCTATTGAGATGATCATATGGTTTTTATTCTTCAGTTTGTTAATATGTTTTATCACATTGATTGATTTGCATATATTGAAGAATCCTTGCATTCCTGGGATAAACCCCCTTGATCATGGGGTATGATCTTTTCAATGTGCTGTTGGATTCTGTTTGCTAGTATTTTGTTGAGGATTTTTGCATCTATATTCATCAGTGATATTGGCCTGTAATTTTCTTTTTTTGTAGTATCTTTGTCTGGTTTTGGTATCAGGGTGATGGTGACTTGCCAGTCTTCTAAAAATTCAGTGATAATGATTTACAATGAGAAAAATTAAGCAAATTCCATGTATAGTTTTTTGTTTTCCATAAGACATAGATGGAAGTAGGTTAAAAACACACAGAACCAAACAGTCCAGCACTTCCTCACATGATTAAACCTGGAGTTACCGTATGGCCCAGAAATTCTGCTCCTAGTTATACACCCAATAGAAATGAAACCATATGTCCACACAAAAGATGTGCATTATTCATAATCGCCATAAGGTGAGACCAATCCAAGTGTCTATCAACTGTTGAATGGATAAAAAAATGTGGTCTGTCCCTACAGTGGAATATTACATGGCCACAAAAAAGCATGAAGCCCTGGTACACTCTACAATGTGGATGGACCAGGAACAAATTCTAAGTGAAAGAAGCCAGTCGTGAAAGACCACATACATGGTTCTACTTATATGAAATTTCCAGAATGGGGTAATCTAGAGAGACAGAAAATAGACTAGTGATTGCTTTGGGCTTGGCGAGGAGGGGTGGATGGTGACGAAAATACTGAAAAATTGACTCTGTTAAGGGTTGCACATATGTGAATACATTAAAAACTATTGAATTGTACAATTTAAGTGGAAGAATTATATAGTATGTGACTTGTATCTTAATAAAACTCTTAAAAAGAAAACCATAGACCAGAAAACCTGAAAGGATCTTATAGATCTTATGGTTGAGAACCTCTGCATCAGACCATGTAATGGGTTAACTGACCTGAACACTATCCTCTTGCAAAACACACAGAAATGGTGCATAAAATATAATTGACATTTTAAATGCATAGTTAAATCCAAAAGAAAGTAAGAGAAATCCCCAAGGGCTCAGACTCAAAGAAGAAGCTGGAGATCGGAGTGGTCTGTGAATAAGTGGCACATCGGCAGCCCTAGGAGGCAGGGGGTGAGGCTGACCCAGTGACCCAGACACCTGCACTTTAATGCCTCCAAGCTAAACAGGTGACTGGCCTGAGGAAAAGGCAATATTGAATGTGGTGTTACTTCTCCTGCACACCTGAAGCCAGGATCCTTGCCAAGAACTTGCATTCTTGGTAAAAGTGTATTCTAGAAACAATCCCCCCACCCGTACCAGCCGGGAAGGACCCTGGACCGGTGGTGGAGAGAGCCTCAAGAGACTGGTAGCCCTGGGACTTCCGTGGTGGTCCAGTGGTAAAGAATCCACCTTCCAATGCAGGGGACACGGGTTTGATCCCTGGTCAGGGAACTAAGATCCCACATGCCACGGGGCAACTAAGCCCACACGCCACAACTACTGAGCTCGCGTGCCTCAATGAGAGAGCCTGTGTGCCACAAACTACAGAGCCCACGCGCCCTGGAGCCTACGCGCCACAACTGGAGAGAAGCCCGCACACCACAACGAGAGAGAAGCCCAAGCAGACTGCGCGCCATAGCGAATAAACCCCGTATGCCTCAACAAGGATTCCGTGTGCCACAACTGAGACCTGAAGCAGCCCCCTGAAAAAAAGAAAATAAGGAAAATAAATAAATAAATATTTAAAAAAGAGAGTCATTGCCCTGTTTCTGCTCCCATGCTGGTTTAATCCATGCTGTCAGCATAGCCTGGGCGCCCCTAGGTTGAGAAATCGACAGCGTCATCCTGGGAGCGTGGCATCCATCTCCGAGCACTGTGGGTGCAAACCTGGAGCTTCTCAGCATCATGGGTGTTCCATAGACAGAGCCCTGCTGAAGACGTGCTGAAATCCCAAATCACCAGCCCTGCAAGGAGCCAGCTCACTGCGAAGGCAGGGCATAGGAGCTTCACACAAGAGAACCGAGAGACGTGATAAATAAGACTGTAAAACACTCAGCAAGAAGGAGGTCAAGTGTAGGGAAATAGTGTCGATGAAAAGTTAACAAATAGGTCAATCTAGAGGAGAAAGAGAATTTTATTTCTGCCAACCTGAGGATTATAACCCGGGAGACAGTCTCTCAGAAGCTCTGAGAAGAGTCCAGCCTATTAGAAGTCAAAGGCACAGTCATATACATTTTTGAGACAAAGGATCGGACTTGAAAACGACACACTGACATGTCACGTAAAATTCACCAAAGATATATAGGCCAGGAGAGCATGTACGGAGTGAGCAGTGAGTCATTACAACCCGCTACAAAGCTGGGAAATATGCTAATCTTCTAAGAAGTTCCATTGCCAGAGTCAGAAGAAAGGGAAAAAACCCAGATCTTTAAGGTCGAGCAGGCACGCCCAGCTTTGAAGAGCTCTGGCTAACGCTCAAGGAGGATGCACGCCGCACACTAAATGGAGAAGAAGCCCAAACGGACAGAGAGAGAACTTTATACTTGAATTTTCTTGCCCTGCCTTAAAATATAAATTTTATTCCCTCAATAGCAAGACACCATGAAGACAGGAAGATGTGAAGAGGAACCAAGCTGAACTTCTAGGAATGAAGAACTGTCTTTAAAATGAAAACATTAACGAATTAAAGAGTTCACTGAATTCCGCTGAAGGGAGAATCTGCCGATGTCTGGAGAGACTGCTCCTGACGAAGCTGCGTGGAGAGAGGAGGTCCGTGAGAGGGCAGCTGACGGGAGCGAAGGCTGGGACGAGCTCCCCTGGCCCAACCTCCGTATTTGCACAGAGGCAGGGAGGTTCCGGGGCTGCGGGCGGAGCATCACACCACCTGCTTGGTCCTCCATCCCTGAGGTTTGAGGCGGAGACGCCAGGGCACTTAGCTGCGCAGGGGCAGACGTCCGGGAAACGGTGGGGCAGCGCCCCTCAAAGGGCCCACACGAGCAGAGGGGTCAACGCCACGAAGGTGCCTAGGAATCTCCAGAGTGCCTCCACAGGCTAATTCTCATTCCTGCCGCCCACAACTGCCGCCACCCAGGCCTCCCAAACGGAGAGGCTCCCACAGGGACGCTTGGTTTCACTCACTCGAAAGGGAGCACTGTTCGCAAACGAGGGATTTACTTGTTTGGGAGCTGATGGATTTTTTGGACCCGTCACTTTTCCAGAGTTTGAGCAAAACAATGTGTTCTAATAACACGTGAGCAGAGAGGATTCGTGCTGAACATCAGAAGTGAAGCACAGGCTGGCGACACATTTCGTTCTGCCTCCGCTTCCCTGGCCGCCTCTCCTCCCAGCCTGCGGGCGCGTTAGTGGTGTTTTTCTCTGGCTCGCACTCCCTGCCCTGACCTTTCGCAGCGTCATTCTGGGGGAGTCACCCGTGAGGGACCAGCGTGGGCTAGAGGCAAGCCAGCAGGATGGTGACCGTGGGGAAGGCTCCTGGGGCCGCTCTCAGGAGGGAACGCGTAACT
The DNA here is from genome assembly GCF_964374135.1 of Grampus griseus. Taxonomy (NCBI): domain Eukaryota; kingdom Metazoa; phylum Chordata; class Mammalia; order Artiodactyla; family Delphinidae; genus Grampus; species Grampus griseus. Next base: position 2,110,429 of record NC_139012.1, on the reverse strand, counting down.
CCACGCTGGGAGCAGGGGGCCAGGTTCGCACACGGGGCCACCACGTGTCACAGCCAGGAGCTGCCGGCGGCCCTGGGCGACGGGCGTCTGTAAACACAGCCGCAGAGAACCAGGCTGGCTGGGCCCGGTGTGACAGGTCTGGGCACCCGTCGCACCTGAGCAAATACACCCTGGGGACATCACAGGCAGTGCAAGCCCCACAGGCAGTGCAAACCCCAGAGATACCAGGTAAATGGACAGCCAGCTGCTGAAACACAGGGTCACACGTTGATCCAGGCCAGCTGTTCTGTACACCCGGCTGCACCTGGAAACAGAGGAGGTGATTGTTACTAGCGATGCTCTCGGGTTGCTTTTAAACCTTGTCAGGTAGGGTTTGAGGCACAGACGTGGAAACCGGCTGGAGTGGGTAGAGGTGTGGGGAGAGTGACGGATTGCATTTGATCCATGCTGTCATCCAGGGTAGCTGATCTATGCCAGTCTGAACTGACGAACACCAAGGAGAGCCTCGGGTCCTAGTGAAGCCTCTGCCTGTCTCAGACCTTGCCTTCCTGTGCCCACGTCAGCGTGACCTGAATGCTTACGTGCAGAACTATTTCATGTCTGCTTTTGTTTAGATGTGTGGAGATTTAAGTGCTATATAATGTTTATTTCAAACCTAGACTTTTTTTCTAAAACCTTGTAACATCCTTTCTGAACGCTCATGCTGCACACTTTATGGTTTGGGGGTCAATCATGTTACCATAGAACAGTTAAAATATTTAAATTCTCAGAGATCTTTAATATCTTACGTGTCTCTTGGAACGTTTGGCTTGGAGCACCTTGACTTGCTGCGAGGTTGCCACGGTGAATCCTGATTCAGCTCGGGTGGCCGGAGAGGGCGGGAGTTCCTGGTCGGCAGGTGTGTGGCGGCCTGAGGGACCCACAGGCCCAGGTGGCTCCAACCGCGTCCTGTCACTTTCCTATCTTAGCGTTTCCGAACCTCATGACATGTTTTCGAGAATCCGCTGCGTGCTTGGGGATACTTACTTGCGACGTGACTGTGTTAAACTTTCCTTCCTTTCGTAAATCCCGTTGTAATTTCAATCAACTCTAGGAATGTATCCTCTACAAAAGGAACCACACTCATTCCTTTTGTGTAACGAACACTCATCTCCTAATAATCTGGTTTCAGAGTTTACATTTTTAACAGGTTGGGTATTCATTTCGATATCAACTCCTCCCCAAGCCCCACGGACATCCTTACAAAAGGCGTTATTTTCAGACTCTAAACAGAAATACATAATCACGCAGTGACTTGGAGCCTCGGCGAACAATAGAGTTAGGAAGTGAAGCAGGCGGGCTCGTTCTCATGGCTCAGGGTATTTCTTATTACAAGTTAAACTATTTTAAATGATGGCTTAATAGGCGCTACCTGGGATGTGGGTGAGATAATGAGGATGAGACGCCTAACTCCTGCACTTCCTGACTCCTTTGTGTTGAAATTAGTAAATGCACTATCATCGGAAAACGGCTTTTTGAATTTAATTTTCATTCTTTTTACGCCCTCTGCCCGAGAGACAGGCGCATTCTTAAGTGTCCTGTTTTAAATCAGCCTTGGTGGCTCTCAGAGGCCCTGCTGCCCTGAGGGAGGAGCCCGGGCCTGAGGAGGGATGGACGCCGAGAGGTGACTCGAGCTCAGAGATGAAGACCTAGCCGTCGGTGAGCGCGCAGCTGGGGCCTTGATGACGTACTCACTCCCCCAGAGAGGACCTTATGATCCACCATAAGGTGGAGACTTGGGGGAAGGAGGTTCATGAGAACTAGAGGCACGTGGGCGGCCAGGGGCTGCGAGGCGGGCGGCAGAAAAGGGCGGGGGAGGGACGTCCACCGCTGGACTCTCCCCTGGGGCGGCTGGGCCAGGCCACTGAGGTCACTCTGTGTTAGGGTGACTCGGTTTTCACAGGATAGCAGAGTTCTGGGAGCACCAGAGAGCATGGCTGCCGATTTGCCCACTGACTTTATTTCATCTGCCACCGGGTTTTCTTGATTAAGAAACAGTTGTCCCGGGTTTGACTTAGCCCGTCCGAACGTTCAGTGCCTTTTGTGGGAGCGGCTTCCGTGGCTTTCCGGGTCTGCCTGCTTCTGTGTGGCCACTGGGAGCGTTGCCCCTCTGGGGCCTCCTCTCCCAGGCATCTGCTGAGGCTCTCCACTCTGGTGGCCAAGCCCGTGGCCTAGCACGGTGGACCGTGGGCGTCGTGAGCTTCCGGAAGGTGCCTCTCTGCCCCCGGCTCATGGGAGCACTGAGTGCCGTGGCCTGGCTTCCCCAGGAGGGCCTTCTCTGCCTCCTGGCCCATCTCCATCCACACAGTCTCAGGGCCCAGCTCTTCTCAGAAGCCTCTGTTTCTGGGCCAGCCCTTAACAGTGGCTCTGGGGCCAGAGCTGAGGTTGGAACCGTCTCTGCTGGTTCCTTGCGGCACATCCTGGGACACGCCACCTAAGTTCTGTGACCCTTGGTCTTCTCATCGGGAAGATGGGCCCCTGAAGGCCGTCAGGGCACTCCTGCAGGAATTCAGTGGAATAGCACATTAGCAGTTCAAGCCGACGGCGCCCTACCATGTGCCAGGCATTCTCTTGGTGCCGGGCATCTGCGTGCTGCCTGGTTGGAGGGGTGTCCGCACCAGAGGGGGACACAGGGAGCGCCTGCCATTTGCAGAAGGCAGTTTTACCAGCACAGACAGTCTCTCGAGGAGCTGTCCCATGGGCCGTCCTGCTCTGATGGCCCTGGTGTTTACCGGAGGTGTGTCACACCAGAGCAGGACAGCGGGAGTGTGATGGTGTCGGGGGGGGGGTCCTTGTTTCGGTCCCACAGGGGATGCGTTCAGTGATGGCCCAACCAGGCACCCACTGACCCAGCCTTTGAACATAGCATATGGCCCCTCATAGAAGGGCTGTCCTTGTCCTTGGAGCTGCCGTACCAGCTGGAGCCCAGGATGCGGACAGAGGAGAAACTAAAGGTGTTAGACAGTCTGGGGCACGGACTGTCCCTGCAGGCCTGTCGGTTTGCACTCGTAGCATGCTTGTGGTTAAAGAGCCTTTGTAGCGCAATAAAGTCAAAAGAAGGTCATATGTGTAGCATCCTTCCTCCCTCCCTTCTCCTCTCCTTCCTCCCTTGCTTCCTTCCTTCCTTTCTTTTTCTTTCTTTCTTTCTTTTTTCCTTTCCTTCCTTCCTTTCTTTCTTTCTTTTTTCCTTTCCTTCCTTCCTTTCTTTCTTTTTTCCTTTCCTTTCTTCCTTTCTTCCTTTCTTTCTTTCTTTCTTTCTTTCTTTCTTTCTTTCTTTCTTTCTTTCTTTCTTTCCTTCCTTCCTCTCCCTCTCTCTACCTTTCTTTCTTTCTTTCTTTCTTTCTTTCTTTCTTCCTTCCTTCCTTCCTCTCTCTCTCTTTCTCTCTCTCTCTTTCTTTCTTTCCTTCCTCTCCCTCTCTCTACCTTCCTTCCTCCCTTCCTTCCTTCCTCTCTCTCTCTCTCCCTCTCTCCCCCTCCCCCTCCTCTCCCCCTCCCCTCCCCTCCCCTCCCCCTCCCCTCCCCTCCCCTCCCCTCCCCTCCCCCCTCCCCTCCCCTCCCCTCCCCCCTCCCCCTCCCCCTCCCCTCCTCCTCCTCTCTCCCCCCTCCCCCCTGGGTTTCTGCTATGGGAAAAAAGACAAATTTGGGGGAACTGCCTGGTTTCTACACACCTAACTCTTCAAACTTTGCACTAATATATGTTTTTCTTTATATTTAATTTTTGTGACGGCCAAATTGCATGCCCTTAATTGAATTAACACAAATTAGACCTGAAAGGAATTGAAGAATGAAAATCCGGTATGTTTCTTGAAAGCTTCTTATTGCTTGAAGCACTCTGAAAAATCTCTCTTCCTTGGGGACGACACCAGTTAAAGACATATTAGAGTTAAATCCGGCAGTGTCTTTCCAAAGTGGGGCTGATTCATGACTGCTTCCAATCCTATTATTTCAGAACTCAAATGTCAATATTTAAAAGTAGGACTAGTTTCAGGCAGGCTCCTGGGTGTGAAGGGACGGGTGGAGCCTGGTGAGCTAGGAGCTGACCATTACCGGAGTCTGGCCAAGAGCTTCATGGACAAATCAGCATGTCAGGAGACGGTGTGGGAACTGTAACCCCACAGACTCTCAGGGGTAGAAAGATCTTCCAGGACGTCCAGCTCAAACCTCCCCTTTCCGCTCCCATCCCCTTACTTAAATTCTTCATCCTGTTTGCAAATGACCGTTGCACATCTCCAGTGGGTTATGTTTACCTCCCGAGAACCCAGGTGCCTGTCAACAGCTGAGCCTCTAAGTAAACGCTTCCTTAGGTGAAGCAGGACCCATCTTCCCGTGGCTCCCACCTGTTGGTCTTGGCCACACCCCAGAAAGCTTTCATCCTGTTCCCCACTTGCAGGTCTCCACGTGTTTGAAGGTGCGGCCCCTCCATCTCCTTCGCCGCCACCCCCGTGTTACAGATTTCTGCTTCTTCACCAGCCTGTCCCTGTTTCTCTAACTCTGAGACACAGATGGCTTCTTGAAGGCGCTGGTCCCCAAGTGGGGTCCCCAGGCCAGCAGTGTCAGCAGCACATGGGAACTTCTTAGAAATGCAAATTCTCTAGCCCCGCTCAGACCTACTGAATCAGGAACTAGGGCATGGGCTGGGCTCAGGCTCTGTGTTTTAACAAGACTTCCAGATGGTTCCTTCTCTTCTGGAATCACTGGTCTAGTTTCCTGACTGGTCTGATGCAAACGCGTCACAAGTGGCCAGAAATACCGCCCCCTCGGGGTGCAGGCTGTGGCTCAGGAGGGCCCCGGGAGAGACTGTGGCCATGTTTAATATTAATCTCAGAAGAAATGCTCTGGGAGACGTGCTTCTGGCTACAAAGGACCTCCTGTGGGCAGCGCGGCGCCTTCCTTCCTGAGGCTGTAATTACCCTTTGGCTCCACTGGAAAATTCAACTTTCCATTCTTCTGGAGGCGGCAACGATTGAATGGAAGTAGTGACCGTGGGGTGGAAGCCAGACCTCGGCATTGCGCGGGTTACGGGGAGGAGAGCTTGAAAGTCTGGGGGTCTGGGGCGGGGGTGGAGAAATTTTATCCGGAGCAGACTGGGCTAAGTGCTGCTGTGCAGCTCGCGAGGGGCGTCATCAGCAAACTGCACCTGAGGCAGATCACAGCTGCGCCCTCTCCTTGCAGGTGTGACCGGGGTGCCCCCAGATCCCCAAATGGAAGTTTGACGGGTGCTTCCTGTACAGTGGTATATAAATAAGGGAACCCAGGTCAGTAACAAAGGAGGAAACACAGTCTCCTTTCCTCCTCTTGTTCTCCAGAGGACACATGGGTAAGTGGTCTCTTTATGCTTCAAAGATACCTAGGCAGGCAGATGGATTCCCCTCTTCAACCTGCTTCCCAGGTACCCGCTCGTCTGCTGGGCCATCTCCTCCACGTGCATAGTGAGAAAGCAAAACTGTAACCACTGGATTTCTTGACGGTGGGGGCTGGTGTATGTAACGGGGACTTGGGAAACCTCTGCCAGGATATCATCTTAAAGACGTTCTTTGTAGTCTAATAGATAAAAGCATGTTGATTCCCAAACTCCTAATCTTGGGACTGACATATACACACTCCTACGTTTAAAATGGATAACCAACAAGGGCCTACTGTATAGCACAAGGAACCCCTCTCAGTACTCTGTAATGACCTATAGGGGAATAGAATCTAAAAAGGAGTGGATACATGTGTACGTATAACTGATTCATTTTGCTGTACAGAAGAAACTAACACAACGTTGTAAATCGACTATACTCCAATATAAAATAAAACATTTTTCTTAAAGTACATTGACTGCAATGTGAGGCTGGTCGCCCCGCGGAGCCGGTTGTGGTGGTGTTAAGATGTGGTCCTCGGGTCTGTGATTCGACCTCCCACCTGCCCCACTGGGCAATGCTTCAAGGCCCCTGGGCCTTTCTCTCCCCTTCTGTCTGGGGAAGCCGGCTGCTTCTCAAGTGTGTCTCTGGCTTCTTGGAGAAGCCCGTACACCGTCCTCTTGCTTCCCTCGGCACCAGGCCGTATGAATCTCTGCCTTCCTAACTGTCCCTTGGGGATTTGCTGGAATGTGGATCACATCGGGCTATGCTACCTGCTCCATCTCCCCGGGTGCTGTCAATGCCGGGAAGGATGGACAGCCGAAGTCCCGGGCTTCGCACAGTGACTGGAGCGTAGCCAATGCCCCGGAAAGAGTGAGAACAAGGGCTGCGCGTGCATCACTTCACCCCTGCCAGGACAGCCAGGTCCTGGGACGTCTGACTCATTCTTCTGCCCCTTTTCCACTTTCCAAAGGAAGGACACCTTTCTCCGGAGTCTCTGTGCTGTGTGAAATACAGAGCTGAGTGGCCATGGCTCCCTTCCACCGTCCCTTCCTCAGCAGACGGCCGCGATCATTCTGGGCCGCAGGAAAGACGGCCGCCCTCGTCTTGCTTGCAAGAGCATGGCTCTCAGTGCTGGAGCAGAAGCCCCCAAGAGTAAACCGGAGCCCCGGCCAGGCAGCTGTGCCGGGTGATTTTTCATTCGTCGGAGGGACTGTCAAAACTCATGGTCCTGGGAGAGTGCTTTTCTCACTGTCATGGTTGAGATAAATTCCCCCAAACGCTACCATGGCCAAGCTGCCAATTCCACATTTGCATTTAGTAGTTTAGTTACAAATTAAAGATGTTGCCAGCACGCTCTGGTTTGGGAAGGTAAATTGTAGTAATTATACTGGGACACAGAAAGGCATACTAAATTTGAAGAAAAACACAGTGCCAAGACTCGAATCTGTCGTTCCGGGATGATTTTGCACGTGTGTCTTGCACCAAAAGAGGTGTATTTGCAAATTGGTCCTGTCTTCCTCAAGGCGAACGTGCCGAAATTAACCAGCTCACTGTTGACCGGAAGCGTCTCAAGGATGGCGGGGAACTTTAACACAGTCATTAAATGTTGAAAACCACAGAAGGTTCTCCAGGGCTTGCTGGGGATGTTATCGAGTGTCGCCAAGTCTACACCAGAGGAAACGCAATCTGCTTGAGGGTCCTGCATTCACCCCACGGTCGATACTGGGACAAAGAAGCCGCACGCTGGGCTTTGTCTAGTGACTGTTCAATAAAAGTGCTTTGCTCGGAGAAGACAGTGCAGCTCCCAGTTTTGAGGGCTTGATATATATGGATATTAAACTCCTCATCAGAACTGAGGGCCCACTGCTTCTGTTTCCTTTGAGAGACGGGCGAGGTAATTGGCAAGCCCTGGCCGGGTCCTTGTGCTGCAGCAGCATGAATCTCCAGGGGCTGACGGGCAGACAATGGTCGCCCTCCTTCACTATCAGGGTGGCCCGTGTCTGAACTATCTATTAACCGAGATGTGAATGGACCAATGAAGGGCCAATTTATATGCTACCCAGAGAGATGTATTACAACTGCCTTAAACATCGATTTCCCTCCTTCGTTTGTTCTTGGTGGCGACATAGACGCAGAGATCTGCAATAATGTGGGCGTGTCCTTATCAGATCTTGGATATTTCCCCAGACTGTCTGCGACCATTAACCTTGCGTATTATCTGACTTTGGTGATTAGTACAGGCACATAAACCCGTATTGATGGCCAGTCTTGGTGGAGAATGGTGAGCTGAGTTATTGGAGGCTGGATTTTGCTGACTCTGTGATACGAACGATAGTATTATGCTGGTGCCACAAAACTGCTAATCTGTCATTTCTTTCATGGTGTCGTCCTCGAAGTGGTACTGAAGTGTGTGGTGTGGCTGCCCCAGGGCTGTGCTAAGAGCAGAAGCTCTCAAGCTGCACTGATACCAGCTCACAGCCCTTCCCAGAGCTGTGCTGGGGACGCCGCGCGCGCCGGTTCTCGTGAGGACCAAGCCACTGCACCCTTGGTTTCCAATCCTAACTCCGCTCCTCCTGCTTTATCTGCCATCTCCAGTGGGCAGACTAGTGGGGTTACACCTGGATGACGTGCACTCAGACTCAGAGGCTTCCTGCCCTGGTGACAACAGTCTGAGCGGCAGCTTCCTGTGTGGTCCTTCTTTGTCTCCAGCAGCTCAGGTCTCCAGACCCCTGTGAAAGTGGGCTCCCGAAGCTTGCTCATACAAGGGAGTCCCAGACAGTGGCCCCTCACCTAAAAGACAAACAATCCCATGTCCTTGTAGTGTGGGATGGTTGCTGAGCCAGGACCAGATTCCCAACCTGCATAAGGCATCAACGAAGGCAACTTAGGGCCACAGCACTTTAAAAGTCGGATAGGGCTGGAATGACCGTTTTGCCCAGAGAAGCATGACATCAACAGGTGGCTAGTGGACCAACCAGCACACATCACGTCTTCACACTTGTAGCCCAGAGCCTTCCCATCCCTGGTTCAGCCACAGATGCTAAAGGCAGCCATCTGAGTGCCTGCGAGCCTTGTTCAGAGCTTGGGTTTGCCCAGGTGTTGCTGGACGTGGCCGGCTCCCCCTTGTTCCATGCCTGTAAGTGTGGTAGGTGCCACAGGGGAACAGCAGCTCGTGGAATTCGGGTGGGTGGACGGGCTCGTCCCCGCAGGCAGTGAGGGAGAGAGAGCCTCCATTAAGGGGTATTTTCTTCTAAGAAATTTTCAGTTAAAATAGGCATTGACTGTGCTTTATAAGGTATTTATAAACTCTGAAGTATGAATGATAGCAACATATAAATTTAATTATCTAGGCAGCAAACCAAGCCTGACTGTCCATCCAACACCCACTCGCGGCAAGTACGTGATGTTAGCACCAAGGTGTGGCAGCCTTCAGGGCAGATTTTCCAGGGCGGCTTTTATGGTCAAAAGTCCTCCTAATTAAAAAAATATTTCTGACAGAAAATTTCAAATATATGAAAAAGAAGATGACAGAATAATGAACCTGGTTTTGGGTATCACCTAGTTCCTGTAATTAACCATTTGTGGCCAATCTTGTTTCATCCATATTCCTTCCCACTTATCCCATCTCATATTTTTTAAACAAATGCAAGATGTTATTTTATTTGTAAGCATTTCAGTATGTATTTCTAAAATATAAGCACAAACTTTAATATAATAATAATGACATTTTCACACTTGACGGGCTACCAATGTTCCCTTAATATCACCAAACATCCAGTGTTCAAATTCCCAGTAGTCTCCGACTGTCATTTTGGACAGTTTTTGTTTGAATCAAAATCCAAATAAGATCTGTAGGTTGGAATCCAGCCTCTTTTAATCTGTATGTTTTCTCCACCATCGTGTTTTTCCCTTTTGCAATTCACGTGTTGAGAAAATGGGGTTGTTTGTTCTACAGAGTTTCCTTCAGTTTCGATTTGGTTGATTGCAACTCCATGGTGGGTTTAACCTGTTCTTCTATCCCCTGCATTTCCTCCAAATTGCTGGTTGGATGGGAAGGTTCTCGGTGGGGTGTGTCACTACTACACAGGGACACGTGGCCATGTCTGGAGACATTTTGGTTGTCACCACTGGAGGGGTATCCTACAGATCTCTAGTGGGTAGAGACTGGGGATGCCGCTCACCACCCTGAAATACACAGGACAGCTCCCACCACAAAGAATTATCCACCCAAAATGTCAGTAGGGCTGAAGCTGAGAAACCTGAAAGCTTGAACAGTTGGGGGAAGACTCAATAAGACCGTCTCACAGGTGGTGGTGCAGTTTTCCATCAGTGGATGGTGCCCTCTGGCTGCCCCCGTGTTTGTGACGTTGCAGTCCTTCTTCCCAAGGCCTTTAGGAGTTACAAAATGATGAAGCTCCAAGTCTGTCAGTGTTGTCTCGTGGCTGGAACACTTCTGTAAGGAATAACCTCCTTAACCTTTGAAATGCTCTCTTAATTGTATATTTCACCATTCAAGCGACATCTCCAGGGCTGGCCCTTAGAGCCAGAAGTGGAGTGAGAATCCTTCGCCAGACTGTCTGTTCTCAATATTGGTCTATAACTAGAGTCATTATAACTACGGAACTATGAGGGACTCTCTTTCCTTGCCTTCAAGGTGATTTCTAATAAAAATAAGGCGATGAGGTCGACACAGTCAGTGGGCAGCCATGAAGTGTTTAACAACGCAAAGCGATGAGATAGACATCACTGACAGCACAGGTGAACTGCGGTGTGGTTGTACCATCCTGGAGGTGGGTGTTTAAAAGAGAAGCATCCGTTTGGTCTGGGGGGATGAAGCCAGGGAGGGGCGGGGAGGGGTGTTGTCTGGAGACCTGGGTTCTAAGGCACAGCTTGTCTGGTTGGTGACAGGGAAAGAGCGCAGATTCAGGAATGAACTCTCTGGATCAGAATATTTTCCCTTTGATGGCCTGGATGTGCGGCCTTAGCTGAATCAACTTAGTTAATCTCCCTGAGCCTTATTTCCTCATCGGTACACGGAGATAGCACTAGTACTGATCTCCTAGGGGTTCTGATGGTTCCACGAGTTATCCCACACACGGTAAACACTGCCAGCTTGTATGATTTGAGAAATGGGAGAGGTGAGTGGAGTGCTTTCTACTGTCCCTCCTCATTCTAGCATTCCATGATGGGGACCAGAGAAAGCTCGATGGGAGACGTGGGATTTGAGCTGGGCCCTCAAGGGTGGGTGGGTTGGGAAGCTGGGAGGTGTGAGGAAGGCCCCTGATGGCCAGGCATCACCCAACATGGCGGCCTTGGATGGAAGGAGCCCGGGTCGCAGGGGAAGAACACCTTGGAGATGCTCCCCTGCGGTTTCTGTATAAGTTGGAGGTGGTACCAGGCAGACTCCAGTGTCTCGGACGTTCTGTTCAGGCTCGTAGGAGCGTCTCCCTTGTTATGCCTGCCCGGGTCTCACCTTCCAGCCCCGGAAGCAAGCTTGGACTTGACTTCTGATGGTCGGGATGAAGGAGGGAGCTGTCATGCTGCTGCCTCTCCCTAGACCGCAGGCGCGGACCCCAGCCCCTCCCAGGGGGCAGGGGCCGGCCCTGCAGTCAGACCAGGCGCAGCCAGGACTCGTCTTCATCACCAGGTACTGAATGTGTCATTTAGGGGTGAACAGGCACTGAGGTTCTGTTGTATTGGAGACCTGACTTGGGGAAACGCCTTCCTGATACTACATGTGCTGTGAGCCAACCTCATTTCATCGGGGAAGAAACAGAGGCCTGAGTGGTGAACCTACTGAGCCCTTGCTGAGAAGCTAGCGAGTGTCAGAGCCTCTGCTTCGTCTTCCAGTTCTGAGATGGTGACATCAGAGTCAGTCCAGAAAACTCTGTTCTTCCAACTCATTTCCTTTCCAGCCACCCTATGAAGTATCCTGTATGTCCCTTTGCTAAGATGGCTCGCCTCTTTTGCAGACTGTGGTTCCCCGCCTGCCTCTTTCCCCGGCTGCTCGGGGTGGACCCCTTAGCAACAAGGCACCTATTTTAGGCGGAGTCGGCGCAGGTGCAAATCAGTCATTGTTCAGCTTCCTCCTCTTACCCTCATTAGTGACTTCTCTTCCTGCACCCGCTCGGCCCACACTCCCTCTTGCCCAAGCTCATTTAGAGTAAGATGTACTTTCTTTTATTTTTGCTTCAGTCAGTCCCCAAGAGTTCAAGATTTGGGGAAGTGCAGGAGGTGTATAGTGTTTTCTAGAAAATGTTAAAATATTCATCATTCATTGATTTGCTGTTTAATAGTATGTGTATTTGCACCAAAATGCTCAATGCCGCATGCCATGCAGGCAGGGCCGATGACGGACACACGTTTCTTCGAGGACGTTTGGTCCCTGGAGATGCCTGGGCTGGAGGGCCTCTCACGTCCACTCCTGAACTGCGAGCTTGCTGAAGACCTGGTTTGCCGAGGGAGCCCCAAATGCACCATGAGACCCATGTGAAGTTGAGCAGGCTGTTTCACACCTCTGTGAGATTGTTCCTCCGAGATCGGAGCCTGTGCAGTGGTGTGCTGCATTTTGGGGGTTCACCTTCTGGAATTGTCTTCAGTTTGGGCTTACCAGCACCAAGAACTTAATTTCCTGATCACGTAGGACCCCAAATGGCCGGGTTTGGCTTCCTTACCTCCCTCATCCTGTCTTTCTTTTTTAAGGTTTTTTTTTTTTTTTGGTTGCGCTGGGTCTTCATTGCTGCGCACAGGCTTCCTCTAGTTGCGGCGAGCAGGGGCTACTCTTCATTGTCGTGTGCGGGCTTCTCGTTGTGGTGGCTTCTCTTGTGGAGCACAGGCTCTAGGCATGCAGGCTTTAGCAGTCGTGGCACGTGGGCTCAGTAGTTGTGGCACACGAGCTCAGTAGTTGTGGCTCGTGGGCTCTAGAGCGCAGGCTCAGTAGCTGTGGCGCATGGGCTTAGGTGCTCCGTGACGTGTGGGATCTTCCCGGACCAGGGTTCGAACCCGTGTCCCCTGCACTGGCAGGCGGATTCTTAACCACTGTGCCACCAGGGAAGCCCCCTCACCCTGTCTTGATTTGGAATGAAAATGCTTCAACATGCTTATTTTATGTCAGAATTTAAGAGGATAAAAACCTACTTGATGGGGAGAACGAAATTTCAACGACAGAATGAACCACAAGGAATTGATTAACACATCTTAGGTACAGATATTAGGCTGGGGATAGTAGCCGGCCATATTTGACCACTTTTGACCTATGAAAACGACGGCTCTATCAGTCTGACACCTGTAAGTATGTGGTCGCTGAAGATTTTCTTTCTCTCTGGTTAGAGTGAAGTTCTGCTTTGCTCTCATCACTAAGATACAGGGAAAGCTCGAGCCAGGACTAGTGGGTAATAATGGTCCCTGATGGACCAGCTCCTGTTTCTTTCCTTGGTCCACTGACAGGATCCTGGTCTCTTTTCTGGTCCGTGTCTCAGGCTGCCCGCCTGCCCACGAGCCAATTACGCCTTGTTTCAGGGCTGATGTCTGAACTGCGAAGGGCCTCCCCAGGCAGCCGACCTGCCCAACGCCTGGCTTCACCTCCCACCGGCCCGGGGATTATGGGTCTATCTTAATATCCCTTTGACCCCATTTCCTCGCAGCTCAAAGGTGGTTACGAGTGCTTCCAGCCTTGGGACGGCTGCTGTGAGCAGACAGAGAGATTAATATATGGACCTTTTCGTGGTACCGGCCACCCTGATAAGGACTTGGTCTGCGTTAGCTGCCGTTACTTTTATTATTAGTGAGGTCAGTACTTGAAAGTGACCCCAGGCAGGTTTGTGACCTGCCTGGGGAAGGTGAAGAGAGCTCAGGAATCCTGCCAGGAGTTTCCAGGCTCCTTACTCCATCTGGATGCCGAGCTAAAGGAACTGGGGCGCAGAGAGGCTGACGATGGAAGGAGCCACGAATGCTAATAGCGGCTGTGCTGTGTGTCGCTCACCTGGGGCCGGGCTCCGTTCCAAACTTACTTCTCCAACAACCGTGAGGGAGCCACTGCCATCACCCCCATCCGTCGGACTTGGAAGTCGAAGCACGGAGAAGGTACGGAGCTTGTCCAAGGTCACGTGGATGCTAAACGGCAAAATGAGCGTCTTCATACAGGGTGGTCTGACTCCAAACCCAGCGCTGTTACCTTTCTCACGTCCTCACGTCCACCATGCTCTTCTCTGAGGCTGAGTTTGTTCTGCCCAGCGGCCCCCAAATCTGGGGCATGTCATCAGAGGGGCTCTTTTGTCTTTGATGACACACCTCACAATTCCACAGGGACGCATCTGAACACCTCTGTGCTCAGGGCAGTGACTGGGGAGGTGGCCACGGTTCTCCTTTGCTTTTGCTGAGAAAAGGGTGATTGGATCTGCACCATCCCTGACGGCCGCGCCCTTCTACCCACGACTCAGAGCTTTGACTCAGAGCTTCTTCCTGTGTGTGTCTCCTCCCCACAGACTGTCAGGATTTAGACACCTAGATCCTTGCTTCTCCTGGGCGCTTACTTTACATGAACGCCAGCAGGTGTCTTTGAATACGATGGCTACCTGTAGAAGCATTGCCAGCCTAGAGGCATTCAGATTCAAAGGGTTAAACATATTATGGCAGCCATGTGGAGAACAGTATGGAGGTTCCTTAAAAAACTAAAAATAGAGTTGCCCTATGATCCAGCAATCCCACTCCTGGGCATATATCCCCAAAGACAAAAACTCTAATTCGAAAAGATACATGCACCTCAATGTTCATGGCAGCACTATTTACAATAGCCAGGGCATGGAAGCAACCTAAACGTCCACGAACAGATGAATGGACAAAGAAGATGTGGTACATACATACAGCGGAATACTACTCAGCCATAAAATAGAGTGAAATAATGCCATTTGCAGCAACACGGATGGACCTAGAGATTATCATACCAAGTGAAGTAAACCAGAAAGAGGAAGACAAACACCATCACTTATCTGTGGAATCTAAAAAATGATACAAATGAACTCATCAAACAGAAATAGACTCACAGACATAGAAAATAATCTTATGGTTACTGAAGGAGAAAGCAGTGGGGAGGATAAATTAGGAGCTTGGGATGAACATATACACGCTACTCTATATAAAATAGATAACCAACAAGGACCTACTGTATAGCACAGGGAACTATATTCGATATCTTGTAATAAGCTATAATGCAAAAGAATCTAAAAGAGTGTGTGTGTGCGCGTGTGTGTAACTGAATCACTTTGCTGTACGCCTGAAACTAACACAACATTATGAATTAACTATGCTTCAATTAAAAAAAAATTACAGAGGTCAGTTAAAACAGAGCGCACACGAACAGCAAAGCCTGCCTCTGTGGTCTCCAGCTTCAGGGCATTGGGAAGCGGCCCTGCAGGCTGGCCCTGGCTTGTCCGAGACGTAGGCTGGAGCTCTGCAGAGCATCCCTTCCCTGAGGTGCATGGAGCCACGGGCCCCTCCCTTAGAGCACGTGCAGCTGTTACCTGAACAGAATCCTCCCTGGTGACTGTGTCCGTGGGGCGCGACTGTCCCTCCGCTGTCGCGGGAAGCCCTTGGCGCACGTGTTCTAGTTGTGTCGGGACCTCCCCGACCCCCTTCACCCCTGCTGCCTCCTTGAGGACCCGCCCGTGTTGCTCAAGTTCAGGGCGTCCCCACCTCGGATGCGGAGCTGCCGGCTCGTTTTAACTGTGGTTAAACACACAGAACGTAAAATTTACCATCTTAGCCATTTCTAAGCATGCATTTCAGTGACATTAAGTACATTCACAGTGTTGTACCATCACCACTGCCAGGACTCTTTCCGTCCTCCCAAACTGAAGCTCTGTCCCCATGAAGCGCCGGCGCCCCGGCCCCTCCCCCAGCCCCCGTGACCACCACCTACCCTCTGTCTCTGTGGATCTGACGACGCAAGTCTCTCGTATGAGTGGAGTCAGACGGTCCCTGTCCTGTTGTGTCTGGCTTATTTCTCTCAGCATATTGTCCTCAGGGTTCATCCATGGCGTAGCATGAGCTGTAATACCTGCTGTATGGATGGACCACGCTTTTTATCCATCGTCTGTTGGCGGACACCGGGTTGTCTCCACTTACGACCGGTGTGGACGCTGCCGCCATGAGTATCTGTTTGAGTCCCTGCCCGTGGGTCCTCGAAGGCCACGCCCCTCCGCCGGGCTTTCTCAGCTGCCGTCCCACACGGGCGCCAACTCCACCACCTGCCTGACCTCCACCTCCCTTCCAAGGCTGCACACAAGTTTCTCCATCCACGGGGGCTCCTGGACCGCCTGGTGAGTGTGTGCGCCCCATGAGTTGCCATCTCCCTAGCCCACCGCTGTACCCTTCTTACTTGTTTAGCCCCACGTCCCAACCTCAGGTCACTGAAAGCCAGGATTAGGTGTGAACCCTTTGTGACCCCAACGGGTAGCTTGGCACTGACTGGATTAACAAAGAGAGAATCAGACGCTGCGGACAACTTAGTGATGCCTCATCTTTAAATTCATTTTAACCTCTACTCTCGCCGCGTCCCTCCTCAATATCCATCGCTCTTTTCTCTTCGGGGCCCCAACATCTATGACACCCTCGTTCAGGAGGAATCACTGGGGTGCTTCATCTCACAACCACAGCTCCTTTCTGCAGACGCTGAAAATATCACCCGACGCCCAGCGGCTGGGTGGGCGAGCCGAGGGCATGGGGCTCCACGGGCGGGGAACTTGCCCTGGGATGACCGCGATGCCTTTGTTGGAAGAAACTCCAGGTTTTATTTTCATACAAGAGAATGTGAACCCATTCACATTGGGAGAAATGATGGCAAAATAAATAACAGAAACCACTTTTCATTGACTTCTTAGGACATTTGACCTGACCCCTCATCTCAGCGGTCAGCTCTTTGGCTAACTACTGATGGTACAAAGAGATTAGTTTTGCAGTTTCGCGCTGATTTCCTTACTCGTCAGTTTCTTGGTTTTATGTTCTCAAGTTTGCCCTGGACCCACAACAAAAGCTTGACGCATTGGGACAAATGCACCTATTTGTCACTAGCCAAACCACATACCCAGGAGAGCAGCAGTCGCAGGTCGGCTTCTTTGGGGACCACAGCCAATCTAACAGATATTTGTTTGACCAGCACTCTTCCCGGCCCCCATCCATCTGCAGATCCTGCCATCCCACGCAAAACAGCGTCTGTGGCACCAAGGCTGGAAGGATATTGCCAACCATTATGAGAAATCTATCCCTGATGGTTAACAACTGTCACTCCGGTTACCACCTCCCACCTTCCGCCCCCATCTCTCTGCCTCTATTTTTAAACCGATGAAAGCAAATGGAGTGAACTCTGCTTTTCCTTCAGTGCATCTGTGGGTGGTAGCTAAGGTGACATATTAAATGACCTCCCTGGGAGCCAGTTTTGCAATAAACCATTTAGCGACTCTCAAGTCTGTGTGTCTGTGCTGGGTAGTTATTTGTTTCACTGAGATTAAAGAACTCTGAACTTTCAGCGTGTGCTATTTATTGTATTGAGCTGTGTTTAAAGGACATCTACTGCTTTTCCATTGATGGGAGTCTCTAGCTAACAGCACTTTAAAGAAGTGGAAAATGCTCAGTTATCACCCAGTGTGACCGGGATCAATAGTGGTTTAGTAGTGTCTGATAATTGGAGGAGCTGTTATACACAAGAGCTTGTGTATCCTTGAGTGACTCTCTGTTGTCCATCATCATCTGTTAATCAGACCGAAAATATGGTGGGGAATTTTCCTTTTTTAAATCAAGCTTGTGAAAAACATTTGAAATAATGATGAAAAAAACTCCTCATTGTTCAACTCAGCAGGGAGGAAAATCCAGGAGCTGGGTAGCTTTCTGCTAGACAGACGAAAAGCAGTAGGTATGTACAGCATCAGGAGATGCAGCCAGAAAAGATTTTGTATTGGGAGGGCATCGGAGAAATTTGGTGTCAGACCCTGCTGTTGCCACTGTTCTCCGGCCCTCTCCCCATCCCTTCCCCCATCCCTCCCCCCATCCCTCCCCTGGGCAGGGGTCACGGCACATGAGGAGCTGTGGTCAGAGCCTGGCAGTGGTCACTCAGCGCTCTGACCATGTCATGGGGTTTCTGTGAACCCTCTGCCTGGGTCTAGGAAGGCCTTCAGGAGTCAGGAGGCATTGGAATTCCATGTGAAAGCACATCCTAGCCTGTGGTTTTGGTGAAAACTCTGGAAATTTCCAAGTTCTTCTCTTGGTTAATCCTTCACCCAGTCAAGGGTACCTCAAGCCCTGCCCCAGGGGAGACCCTATTCTGGGGGAGATCTCAGCTGTGATCCTCCACCATCTGGGGCCCTCATGTCTGGCCATGCATGCCTTTTGTTCTAGAAAAGCAAGGAGGAAGAAGTATATGATGCAGGCTCGCTCTCCAGGCCTAGGGGGTGGAAGCCGTGTCTGGGCTCTCTCGACCTGGGGGCCCACAGGGGCTCTAGGGGCCTGTCTGCCCTTATAGATCGACCTTGTCCAGTTACCTCGGTCACACCAGGGGTGTGACAGGCTGGCTGTGCCAGGCCCCATCCGCTCGGTTTCTGCCAGACTCCCTGAGGTCTCTGAGCATTTCAGAGCCCCGCCTCCTCGGGACAAAACGCCTAGTGCCCCCAGGATTTGAGAGCCTGACCAGCAGGGCTGTCTGCATCAGCCCCCACTGGACCGCGAGCTGGTGGGGGACCAGGACCGCGGTCCCACCTCATGTGCTCAGGACGCCACGTGCTTTGGGTGCGAGGTGTGTGGATGCCCAGCGAGCTCTAGGGCGATAGAACTCTTCTCTAGAATCGCTGTTTTCTAGAGTATACACGTTCGCATTACTAAATAACTTCGTGATTGAATACCTGTCCACTTGTGCTGGGGTTCCTGCAAGGACATTTTAGATGGTGACCCCCGAGAAGACATACCAGAGCTTCACTCGATAACCTAGGTATTGACTCTAAGGACAGACTCCATGAAGTTTGTGTTCAAAAAGATGCCAATCTGCTTCCTAGCCCCAAATCCATTATGACAGGATTTGCTGAGAATTTTACCCGAAGGGCTGTCCTAGCCTAGAGCCCTTCAAGACAATTAAGTTACTGAAGTTCTAATAAGACTTTCTAACAAGTCAGATGCCCATAAAGAAGCCCAAGACCCCGCAACATGCAGCATGATTTTCAGAAGAGGAGGCACCCCTCATCTTTCCAGTTGGCGGCAAAGAGGCGGACATTTCCTTTTCCTTCGACGTGTTAGTCTACATTTTTAAGGTGGGAAGGCATTCAGTAATAGGAGACTGTGCTTCCTCCACCCCATCCCCTCCTTTGGGGCTCCCTCTCCCCGATGCCACACTGACGTTTCCTCTTGAGCCTGAGTTGATCTCTCCCTTGTGGTCTCTTGGTAATTGCTAACACAAAATGCCTTCCATTCACCTCTGGTCTGTGTCTCACAGGATGACCACTCGAGGGGTCCTTAGCCCAGTGCCATGCAAATAAGGCACCCCATCACAGGGTCGATGAAGTCATCAGTAAAGCTTCCCAGCCTGCTGCATTCAAATGGGGGGCTGAAAGGCCCCACTCAGTTAGGGTTTTCACGTAGAGAGTTGTACTTTTGACTACTATTGGCTTACTGTCCCCTCCATGGCTAGTAGGAGGGTGGGAGGTTGTGAAGGATACTAGTGTGATGGAGGTTAGGAGACTATTGTGAGGGGAACCAGGTGAGGGTACCAGTGTTAGATACTATTGGGAGGGGTACTGGTTGAGGGGTACTAGTGTTAAATCCTATTGTGAGAGGTAGTGATGTCAGGGGTACCAGTGTGAGGGACACTAGTGTGAGGTATGATCGTGTGTGCCGGTAGCAGTGTGAGGGGTACTAGTTTGAGGGGTACCAGTGTGAGGGATACCAGTGTGAGGGGTACCAGTGTGAGGGGTAGTAGTGTGAGGGATACTAGTGTGAGGGGTACCAATGTGAGGGATACTAGTGTGAGGGGTACCAGTGTGAGGGGTGCACATGTGAGGGATATTAGTGTGAGTGGTCTCAGTAATCACAGTTCATTCTCTGGTGTTAATTGTCCAGTTGGAGTCATAAAAACAGCCAATGGCCGTTTTCAGATGTGTATTAGTAAAAGGAAGGATATTTCCCAGTCTCTGCCTTTGAATCCCTTGCTACAGAAAATCTCAATTTTTTCATGCATATATGAAAAGGTATAATGCAGTTCCTTTTATGGGTAACTTTTAATCTTAGGTCAATTCTGTTTGTTTTTTCTCTTTTCTCTGCTTTTCTTGGAAGAAATGCATGGATTTATGTATTTTGGAACAACAATAGAATAACATACTTCCAATGAAATTCGTGTTCAGCAACTATTTACATCTGGTAGAATCATTCTTTTGTGATCCCATCTTAAGATTATTAGTATGAATTGCTTTTACAAGATTTTCCATAGTTTGCCAATTACTGCCTTCAACAACGATCCGTCGGGCCTGTCCCTTAGTAACATTTCAAGGAGAGAAGGATGCTGAGGAAGGCGGTGGGAGCGCCCAGGTGGGGTGTTCATTGTAGGGCCTGCCACGCCCTGGACCCTCCTTCCTGGGAGGGGTCTCACCAGCTGTTTGCTCACTGCGTGGCCGCCACCACTGCAGGAGACCCTCTGGAATCGCCTGGTTTCACGGGAAGCCTCAGTTTTGAAAACCCAGAACTGGTGTTAAAGGTGATCGTGTAATCCACTTGATGAGAGTTTCCTGAATTTCACCGACTGGGGCTCTGACCGCTGGGCAGCTTCCGGGAAGCGGCATCCGGGGGCTGGATATGATGCGAGTGAGCGCGCCTGGTCTGGCCTCTTTGGGAAATTCGGTAACAACTGGCAAAGAGCTTCTTAACATGCATCTCACAGCCAGGAGCCTCCTCCGGAGCCGGTCCAGATGCGGGACTAGATGAGTAATTAGGTGGCTTGGAGACAGAGGGGCAAAGCTGACTCTGGGGGCGTGAGTAGTTAGGGGATTAGGAAGGTACCGCATCGTAAATGGGGATTCGGTGGGGTCAGTGTCGTGGGTGTTAAAAGGCAGTTGAATGAAGATTGATCTGCACGGCCCAGCCTTGCGTGCAGGGCCCACGTTCTGTCGGCCATGATCCTGAGCACATCTTCCACTAGGTGCTCTCCCTCACGCTGCCGGATCCTTAGCTGAAGTGCTCAGCGGCTCACACCGCACCCGTGAAGTGAGTGTATGAACGATTCCATGTCCTGTCGCACTTGAAACTAGTGTTAAACCTCCTGGCACGGAGGAGGGTCTGTAGCAAGCGCCCTACCTGTGTCTGGGCTCCGTCCTCACCGGGGGCATCTCCCTGTGGGGTGAGTGTCTCCTCTGTTCTCCCTGA
The DNA here is from genome assembly GCF_964374135.1 of Grampus griseus. NCBI lineage: Eukaryota > Metazoa > Chordata > Mammalia > Artiodactyla > Delphinidae > Grampus > Grampus griseus. Next base: position 2,089,655 of record NC_139012.1, on the reverse strand, counting down.
GTGACTCAAGGGTTTCCGATGGTTCATTAGGTGGAATCAGTGTCTATGTTTATGGGATCAAACTGGGGAAGCATGTGCACATGAGTGAGTGGCTATCATTTTACAGACATAAGGTACAAGGAGGTAGAACATCGCTACCTAAAGGGAAACCATTAGCTCCAGGAAACTGACACGGCAGCACACGGAAAATTCCTTTCCCTTCTCACCCACCTGTCTCCCTCTCACCGCTTCCCTCAGTCACCTCCATCCTCCCAGCCCATCTCAGCCCCAGCCTCGTCCTCTGAGAAGGCTCAGACTCCTTGGACTGGACCATCACTTTGTACCTTCACTGTGCCCTTCTCCTCCCCTTCAGCACACATCACAGCTATAATTCTGCATTTGTCTGTGTGAATATGGTTATTTTCTGGTTCTCCCACTGGATGGCAAACTCTATGAAGACAAGGGCTCTGCCTACTTTTTTGCTTTACGTCCCCGTACTGAGCACAGGGCCTGGCAATTGGGGGATGCTCACTAAATGTTTGTTGGATGGATAGATGGATGGATGGGTGAATAGGTGGATGGATAGATGGGTGGATGGATGGATAGGTGGGTGAATGGATGAATAGGTAGTAGGTAAATGGATGGATGAATGGGTGGATGGATGGGTGGATGGATGGATAGATGGATGGATGGATGGATGAATAGGTAGTAGGTAAATGGATGGATGAATGGGTGGGTGGATGGGTGGATAGATGGATGGATGGATGGAAGGATGGATGGATAGGTGGGTGAATGGATGAATAGGTAGTAGGTAAATGGATGGATGAATGGGTGGATGGATGGGTGGATGGATGGATAGATGGATGGATGGATGGATGAATAGGTAGTAGGTAAATGGATGGATGAATGGGTGGGTGGATGGGTGGATAGATGGATGGATGGATGGAAGGATGGATGGATAGGTGGGTGAATGGATGAATAGGTAGTAGGTAAATGGATGGATGAATGGGTGGATGGATGGGTGGATGGATGGATAGATGGATGGATGGATGGATGAATAGGTAGTAGGTAAATGGATGGATGAATGGGTGGGTGGATGGGTGGATAGATGGATGGATGGATGGAAGGATGGATGGATAGGTGGGTGAATGGATGAATAGGTAGTAGGTAAATGGATGGATGAATGGGTGGGTGGATGGGTGGATGGATGGATAGATGGATGGATGGATGGATGAATAGGTAGTAGGTAAATGGATGGATGAATGGGTGGGTGGATGGGTGGATAGATGGATGGATGGATGGAAGGATGGATGGATAGGTGGGTGAATGGATGAATAGGTAGTAGGTAAATGGATGGATGAATGGGTGGGTGGATGGGTGGATGGATGGATAGATGGATGGATGCATGCATGCATGAATGGGTGGATAGATGAATACATGGGTGGATGGGTGGGCGGATGTTTGGATGGATGGGTGGATGGATGATTGAAAATGAATGAAGAGGAGACTATTCTATGATGACGTTCTCAACACTTCATTAAATGTAATTCTCTTTTCCTCTGTGCAGCTCAAACACACCAGGTTCTCACGGGCTTTCTTTGAAACCTTGAAAGAGATTCTCTCTAGCTTTTGCACATAGTTCCCAGAAGAAGCCTGTAAATTGTTTGCTGCCTCCATTTTACAGATGGGAACACGGAGACTGAGCGTGACCTGCCCACAGTCACGTCCGGGCTTCTGTCCATGCCCTCCACACCCACAGCCATACCCACTCCCCAGCGCCCGGCCACAGGAAGGTGCCCACGCTGAGAGGGCAGTTGTGGTGGTGGGGGGGCGGTGGTAGGGTCTGGGCAGCGTCTGGAATCCTCAGTGTCTGTGTCCTGCCTGACGCTGAAGGCCTGTTGGAGGGCTCGGTTGTCCCACTGGAATGTTCTCCCCGCTCCTCACATCCTGTGAAAGCGTCCCCCTCCTGGCCTCCTCTCTGCAGCAGATCTGTGGAGAATGGGTTTAGCAAGACTACCGGGCTCTCATTGTCCTAGAATCCTCCCCAGGGATTTAGCTGAGAAGCTGCGTGCCTGGCCGTTGCTCCCTCTGTAGCCTAATAATAAGCAGCGACTTTATTTCTTGGGCCTGTCATGACCCACTTAGACTTTGCAAACTGCTCTGAGAACCCATCTTTACCCCTAGATATGTTTCTGTATTCTCTGATGGCATTTTTCCAGAAGCGAGCAGAAATTTATGAGTGTGTCTGTAGAAAATGGAACTTCCAGAGGGTGCCAGCCAAATGAAGCCGCCAGTGTCCATGCAAGGTCTCGGCGGTGGGCGTATAGTCAGAACCCAGCTGGGACTGATGTAACTGTGGGTTCACGGGCAGGGCCACCATCTTCCTCCCAAAGACAGCCCTGGCAGTGCGGCCCTGAGGAAGGCATGCTTTTGCTGGGCCCCCGGGATAATAATACACCTCCTACTTGTGTGAAATAAACTAGGCGTAAGGACTGAGATGAATGATATGTCCAGTCCCGGCGTAATCACTAAAATTAGCAGAAGCAGGTTGCATAATGCAAGTGGTAAAAGTCCTTTTTTCTGGTGCCCCTGAGGTGAACTGAATGGTCTGGTTAATGAATAACGCCAAGCCTGTTAATGAGAACAAAGATGTTTAAATGGGGAGGCTGGAGGTTGTCTGCTGAGTATTACCCCGCACTTGCGGATGAATGGCGTTTGGGGGTAAATGTGAGAAACGGCTCTCTGCCTCCTTCTTTCTTGTCCTCCTTCCTCTCTCTCTGTTACTTCACTGGGCATTTTACAAAGCGTGATCGGCATCGAGGGACTTAGAAAAATATAACTCTCAACAGAAAATAAGAACGGCGACATCGCCTAGAAGAACACGCCGCAGGCCCAAGGTCCCACGTGGAAGGGGAGGCGGCCTCATTTCTCTGCAGTGGCCGCAGGCACCTGGCACAGGTGCAGAGTCGACCCGCCCGACGCTTCCTTCATCTGGGCTTGGCGTCCCCGTCAGTTGCATGGCAGATCGTCAAAATCAATTCCTTTCTGATGTTTGCGACAGCCAAGTGGGTCAGCTAGCGAATGACAGGCACCGTTCACAGCAAGGTGGTTGCTATGTTATGTGTACGATTCTGTAGGAATTTAACACCAACCAAAATAACAGGGCTTCCCTGGCAGCGCAGTGGTTAAGAATCTGCCTGCCAAGGCAGGGGACATGGGTTCGAGCCCTGGCCGGGAAGATCCCACATGCCACGGAGCAACTAAGCCCATGTGCCACAACTACTGAGCCTGTGGGCCACAACTACTGGGCCTGCGTGCCACAACTACTGAAGCCTGTGCGCCTAGAGCCCGTGCTCTGCAACAAGAGAAGCCACCGCAATGAGAAGCCCGCTCACCGCAACAAAGAGTAGCGCCCGCTCGCCGCAACTAGAGAAAGCCCGTGCATAGCAACGAAGACCCAACGTGGTCAAAAATAAATCAATAAATAAATGTATAAAAACAAACCAACTCCTAACCAAGAACACAATTTTCCTGTGTTAGTTTTACTAACTCTCCTGATGCAGCATCCTCTTGAGTGCTATAGAACTCAGCCCTGAGTCTGTCTTCAGAGGAGATGACCGTCTTCCCAAAGCAGCGTCCATGCCCATGCCCAGCAGGACAGGTGCATTTCCAGCTGTTTCACGGAAAGCTTCCAGCTTCCTTCCACCGTCCTCCCCTCCCTTGTTGTCTTGGCCCCTGAACAACTGTGTCAGAGTCACATCTGTGGAGTGGCCTTTGTTGCTCTCATCTGTCTTTCCTTCCCTCATCCCTGCTGTCCTTCCATATGGGAAGCAGGTGGGGCAGGTGGAGGTGGGGGACCAGTGTCAACAGCCCGTGACCTACCGGTGCCGCTGTCCTCCTGGCCTGTCTGTACGGCCAATGCGACCAAAAGTGCAAAGCTTAGGATGAACTTTGAAATCTGCTCTACGGAATGGGAGATTTTTAAAAATTAAATTTTATTTTTCGTAATTACCTTCCAAATCTATAGAAAGTGAATCAAGAGGATATCACAAATCTTTATATTTTTCTTTCATTTCTCTCCAATCTTAATAACATCTCTGATGGGGGCAATGTCATCTTACTTGTACTTCATTTCTTCTAACATAGATATTTTTCACATTTGGCAGTTTAAAAAGCAGATGCATCTGACCATCCGTGGCACCTTATAATGACAACAGGCTGCATTTTTCTTCCTAGCGATGCACAAGATATTGGCGTATCTTGTAACTGATGAGGTCCTGTGTTTAATTTAAAATATTTTTATGGATGTGCCGTCTCGTGTCCCTGGAGACAAAGTTGGTTCCTGCCACTCCACCCTGCCCTGAGCTCCTGGTGCCACCTTCCCGGGACAGGGACAGGGCAGTGGCACAGAGCAGCAGCCTGATCTGTGATTCCTGAGGCTCACGGTCAAGGACAGGTAAAACACCACCGTCCTGATTTTCTAGGATCCAGTATTTTTCTGCAGTGTGTGTGTGTGTGTGTGTGTGTGTGTGTGTGTGTGTGTGTGTGTATGAGATTTTGGGGTTGATGGTGAGTAGATGTAAAATTCTTTTTTGGAAGCTAAACAGGTTTATCTTTTAATTTTATACTCCGTTTGCTATTTTGAACAGATCCTGGTAATTTCTGGCTTTAATGCACTGGACGCCTTCCCCCTCCCTCCCTCCTCCCACTTCATTTCTTGTCCTTCCCCTCCTCCCCCTCTCGTCCAGGCTCTTTGCCTGTGTCAGCTGCGCTGTCGCTTCTTCTTAAGCTCACTGCCCCAAACAGCTCTCTCCTGCCCCTATTTGGTCAGAATAAAATGTGCGTCTTCTTGGTGTTTGAGTTGGAAATCTGACTGAAGCTCTTAGCTGCTTCCCCTTGAAGTTCAGCTGCCTTTGCTGCTGGGTTGTTGTCCGAGAAGGTCTTGCAGGTACCCTGACTTCCTGTCTCCTTCGAGAGTCACAGCCATTTGTCACGCAGCGTCCTTGCTCCTTGGGCACTAGGCTCCTACTTACAAAAGGAACTTCAGCCCCAGTTCTTTTGGGAGCTCCCTGGGCAGTCATCTTGGGCCAGTATTTCCCTTGAGGGGTGTGGTAAACGAACACTACCGGGACCCTTGCAAGCCCTCCCGGCTTGTCCTGCCCCTAAATCCCCTTCCTTAGCTGGGGTGGGCAGTGAAGGGAGGAAAGAGCCAAGTCCTATTTTTGCTAAAGTAGCAGAGGGTAAGCCAGGGCAGGCAAATGCACCCTGGGGCTTTCTAGGGGCTCTCATGTCAGCAGCTGAGAGAGCTCGCCCTTGTCTGAGCTGGCGGTGGACCAAAGGCCCACTCGAGATCCCTTCTGGCCCCAGAGACATCTGGGCGGCACAGAACACACTCGCCCAGTGACTGGCACAGCGGGCCCCCCTCTCTTCAGCTCTCCTGGCTTCCCTCAGTAGAGAAGAAGCCCACCGCACCTTTCAGGAAGGCACTCCTGCCCACCAGGTGAGGCAGAGGACAAGGCAGGAGGGCTCCTCAGCCCACAGGGCATGTGTGGGAGACGGGGTTAGGGTCTCTGCTTCCCCACGACGGGCAGATTCCGCCCCCAGCTCTGCGGGAGTCCCTGTACACATAGCTGCGTTCACTACTGTACTGGACGCAGCACTGTATTCGCCCAGCGTTGATTTCTGACACATGGGCCACTGGTGGTTTTCCCGCAGACCCCCTAGTGTGCATCGACGGGCGTAACTGCTTGCACAGACCTGCAGAGGAAGCTGGAAACCTGTGTCCAGGTTTACTTTCAGAACCATTACTGGCGATGACAAGTTGACCTAAAATTTGAGCCTGCTTTTACACACCTGGTTGAAGGTGGTCAGTCTGCTCCTGGGCCACCCCACTGAGCCAGGCGGCTTCGGTGGAGGCAGGCTACCACGCTGTTGCACGACTAGTGATTGGATCTGTCGGCCTTGCCTCTCAACACGCCTCCTCCTACGTGTGTGGACACTGCTTCTGTGCTTGGTCCTACTTACAGAGAAAACCGCTTTTAGGGATGTGACTGCCATCCTGCTTCTGGGCCTTAATTTTATGTAGGTGGAATATTAGAGTTTGGGATTCATTGGGGGAAATATTGTATTTTGCAACAGAAGGAAAAATGTGAGGTTAAATGACAATAAAAGGATCTGGAAGAATTTCAGCTCCATAAAAGGGGCTTCTGCTTTCCATCCCCAGGAGAAAAAGGGCTCCTTTCTCTTCACAATATTCAAAATCAGAAAGCATTAGAGTTGGGGGCTTTGCTGGTGGCCCAGTGGTTGGGAGTCCGCCTGCCAATGCAGGGGACACGGTTTCGGTCCCTGGTCCGGGAGGATCCCGTGCGCCGCGCCTGCCGCGCCTGCCGCACCTGCTGCGCCTGCGCTCTGGAGCCCGCGAGCCGCGGCTACTGAGCCCGCAGGCCATGGCTTCTGGGGCCCGCGTGCCTGGAGCCCGTGGTCCGCGGCCAGGGAGGCCACCGCAGTGAGAGGTCCGCGCGTGGCAGCCGGGAGCCAACCCAAAATAAAAACACATATAAATAAATTTTAAAAATAAAATCAAAAAGAAAGCATTAGAGTTGTAATTTTTATTTTACCTCTTTTCTTCCTGTTTTTTCTCCAGCAACAGCTGGAGGATTTCTACTATTAGTATTTTGTTCGAGACGTAATTTCTCCTATTACTTAAAAGATTATTAAATAATGTTTTAAAAATCTAAAGGTAAAATACATTCACTCTTAGGTAACGGTTGACATGACACATTTTTTTGACTGGATACTGCTCTTGTTTTTACTAAAAAATGCCTAGAAACAGCTTTAAATAGAGTCTTGGCACCAGCCTTGTAAAATATTTTACTGTGTGCACAGGATAGGAATGCATTTTCCTTTACGTATTTCAGTGTGGTAGTTTTTCTTCCCCTGCCAAGCCGATCCACTTCTGGGTCTGTTGTTAGCAATGTCAGAAGCTGCAGGGCTGGAACTGGGGGGTGGAGGGATTTTTCCATTCTGAGTTCCGTTGCACTTCCAGCTTTTGCCAATAGATGGCACTTTTGACTTACCGAAGAACAGCCTGACCAGCGCTTCGCACAAGGAGCATTCACAATAGTCTCTATATAAGTCACACATGTATTTGCTACTATTCACGGGGAGGCTGGAGAGATTAAAATTAAGCCTCTCCGAAGACAGCAGTATTGCATCTCTCTTAACTGCTAAAACCTTAAACACACAACAACCCCAGGTATGAAAATTAGCACATTTTATTATCCGTTTCTATGATTTTTATTCTGCATTGGTGCATGGCGATCTTTGATCCGGAAAAGCAAAAGAAAATGGTGTAATGAAAGTTTGATTGGAAATAGCATTGTCTGTGGCTGTGAATGTTTTTAGTGACTAATTTCTTACCAAAGGCCCTTGTGAATATTTTGGTTTCCTTTTCTACCATCTGCACACGTGTGTGCAGGCGCGTGCGCACGTGTGCACACGCACACACACGCACACACACACACAGAGGAGCTTTACAGCCCCTCACACATACACAGAGGGGAAAAAAATCCGGCTGTTGTCTTGCAAGTGTTACTTATCATATTAATTAAAATCTGGTGACACGATAACACCACCAGCTGTGTGGGAAAGCGAGGGAAATTAACAAACGTTTGATTTGTTGTCTTGCTAATGTGACACTTATTATACAGGTCAGAGTAAAACAATACCTCAGCCAAAATATGCTAATGTGTGCGGAACTGTTGCAGTTGTAAAAACATTGGTGTTTATTATAATGAAGCAAAATAGCACATTACCTTTAAGAGAATGAAGTGATCTTTGAATCTAATGGCATAACTAAAATTTTAAACATTAAGTTGTTGGAAGTAAAAAAATGCATTTAAAAACTTTTCCTACGTGAGTTTTGAAAAAACAATATGAGAACTTGTTTTAAATAGTTTGAGTTCCAATAAAACACATTTGCTGTTTCGCGTTTAAAGTAGTTTTATTAGGGTAAGAGACGGTGAACTCTATGGAACACGAGCAAATTGCAAATGCTGTCGGGGCTTTATCACCCGTTAGTCAAATGCATGAAGATGCGGGTGGGCTAAAATTGGGTATGACTTATGGAGAAATAGTAAATTCACTTATTCATCATGGAGTTTATAAGTGCTCCTACTAAGAATAAAAGTTGAAATTAAAGAAAACATAGTAGAGAAGAGTACAGTACAAAAGAGTGTAATTTTAAAGGAATTTGTTACTGCTGCACGCTCCCTTCTTCCTCATTTGGTTCCACCCACCCCCATCCTGCAATTAAAAAAAAAAAAAAGCACACTTTTTCAAAACCCTAGGCAAACTTTCTCCCTCCTCCATCACATTCTGAATCAGCAGTTAGAACCCGCGTCTATATGTCCGGGCTGGGGTAGGGGCGTGGAAAAAAGGAACGGTAATTCGTATCAGACATTCCTTGGAGATCATATTCAGCATTTTGCATCTACATTCTCACAAGAATATCTGACTTTCACCTTCCTCAGCGCTTTCTCATCCCAGCTCTGTATCTTTTCCTTCCTTCCTTCCTTCCGCCCCTTCGGGTGTCTGATCATGGGGTGTACGAAGTCAAACATTTGTCTGACAATCTTTGACGGCAGATTATGTAGATTTTGCCGAGAGAACACCAGCATCGTGGACTGAATTTTGAACGAGCCATGTAGATCAAGGGCCAGTCAGATGGTGGGGTCAGACGGGGTGGGGACCACTTCCCAGGTGGGAGCATGATGGTGGGAGACCAGGAAAGGTCAGGTGCTCCCAGAACAGCCAAGCTTGTGTGCAGATTCAGAACCTCTTGCTTCCCTCGGGGCCCTGTCCTTTGCAGTGTGAATACTTTCCATAAAATGGGTCTAGAAGCCACGTGAGGTGGTGTGCGGTTCCACCTTGAGTCTCAGCACACCCTGTTGGTCTCCACCGTGATGAATACAGTTTCTAACTTGCGTCACTGTAGCTTCCTTTGGCAGGGGAAAAATTGTTTTGTATCTGTTTATCACAATATCCTGAATAATTTCATTCAAAAAGCAAAGGGTTGATAATTAAGTCAAAATGGCAATTTCCGAATGCCGAGGGCTCTGGTACCGTTTGGGCTCTAAGTTGTAACTTTAGAAATGCTTCAATAACACTTGGCTTTCGAGCTACGTATTCGAGCTCCACTGAGAGGGACCCTTGTCGCTGATTAAATCTATATAAATAAACACGTCTGCTTCTGTGGAGAGCACAGCGCGATTAGGTTCAAAATATGATACTGTGTACACATATTCTCAGCCATTAGGAGGTAATTTTCAGCTCTGTTCAAATTGACAGAGCACAGAGAGGTTAGCTCGCCAACAAAACTTCCTTTTCTCTAAATCCAGTAGCTTTAATTAAGCCTGCACGACAGAACGGTCATTTCAAAATACAAAGACGTTTAACTCTGGCAGAAAAAAATAGTTTATCTAGCTTTGAATGGATTTTTTTTTGTGCTTTGAAGAGCTTGTTTTTTCCCAAACATTAAATTATTAATGAAAGAGCAAAAGCAATAAATCGGGGACAATAATAAATGTTAGAGTCGTGGCTGCCAGATACACACTGGAAGCAGAAGAAAGTTTCCAGTATTCTTTAGGTTTTTTCCCTCGCGCCCTGGGAGATACGTATAGATTCAGCGAGCAAGCTTTTGTGTAAACTTCCCACCTCGGGCTAACCTGGAGCAGACCCAGAACACGTTCAGTCACATCGAGGAAACCAAATCAATAACAGAGATATCCAGAGGACGATTTGAATCTATTACATAAATGTCATCCAAACACCATTATATATATTAAAAAAAACACTTAACATTGATGAAAAATCAAGGTATGTTATTCTATTAGAGTAAGATGATTGAACTGGGAAATACAGCATTCAGGCAGCATTATTAGTTTCCGAGTCTGATCTCGTCAGCAGGGCCCTTGCCTACCCCCACGAGGAAGCCAAAGAAAAGAAAAACCTATTTGCAGTGGTCATCGGAGTAAGGTGAGTCCTCGGCATCGTAAGACAGGCTGATCTGTCGAGGCTGCGTTAGGATTGATGAATGTATGTGAAAGCCAATGGCTGGTTAATATTATCTACTTTAAAAAAAATAATTGCAAATCACCCGGGGGACGGCTGTTGAGACTCTGGACGTCTCTCTGCTCACCTCACGCGTGTGCTTTTCTCAAGGTGCCCAGCCAGAAGCCCTCGGGAATATTCCAGGGCAGGAAGTGTGCAGATTCACCTTAGCAAGGAAGGATCTGGCACGTTTTGGACCACATCTTGTGACCGATTAACACCGTCGTGGCCGAACGTGTGGAGCTACCGATAATAGCTGTAACCGGCACGTTTGCATCATGTGTTTTACACTCTTTCTCCATCTCGAGAGGGAAAACAACCGGCCTCAGGCGGATGTATGCCCCGATCTGAAAGAATTTTGTCAGCTGGAGAGAGCCCTTGCTCTTGCGTGTGCGTCTGTCTTCTTTTTTAACGTTCTCCCCGTCTTGTCATTCACCCTCCCTCGGCTTTCCAGGCCCCTCTTTGACCCAACTCAGTTAATTGCAGCGAAGGCCGCCGGCTTTTAGAGCGCATTGTCCTGCACTCCACCTTGCTTCTCAGGGAGGTGTTAAGACCTGGCTACTGGACCTCCTGATTACACGCATCTGTGTAATTGTGCTCACATTCATTTTAATTGTTCTTTGCCTGAGACCTAAAACAGTTCCTTCTCATGACACAGCGGGTTGTGTTGTGCTTTTCAATCTGCCTAAAGACTTGGGAAAACTGTGATGTGAAAATGGACACTGTCCCGAGCTCTGGTCCTTGCCGTGGGAGCCGTTCACCTCCCAGGGCAGCTACATGCTGCAGTTCTTGGAGCTACAGTGTGCAATTTTGCTTCGATCCCATTTAAAACTGTATAGGACAGACGAGCAGGTCACACAAACCTGTTTTGGTGGAAATATGCCTCTTGTATAATTGAGAAACGTGTAATTCTGTCGTTCCCTTACCCAGAAGTGAGGTAAGGAAACATTTCTGACTTTCTAAATGTTAACTTTTGCTATTCCGTCTGCCTTGGTAACTGCCTAGCCCTGAACTAACCTCCTTGTGTTTCAACGGTAGTTCAAATAAGCATTATCCCGGTCGCCCTGCTCCTGTGCCGTGGCAATGTGGCATTAATATTTATTTCCTCTAATTCTCCACAAATACTGGGGAGGGTGTGGTGTAAAGAAAAGAAATTCAAAATATACCATTTGGATTTTAAAGACAGTTTTTGAAAAAGAGCAATTTCCATATATCAACACTTTTTGGTGTGATCCATGAAACATTTTGATATGATTTAGCAAAAACAGTTTTTGCATCAGGAACGTTCTAGCTACCTCATCTGCATATGTAAAGAATGCAAAATGGAATCACATTAGGTATAAATTCAATGCAAAAAAAAGACGCGCTTCCGTTAATGCAACATTACGGTAGGAAATTCAAATGCCCCAAAGTCATAAAAGCCAGCGTTCCGGTTCTCACAGCAATTACAGCTGGGTGGCTTTGCATGTGTGGCATTGTGTGTGTGCTGTGAGGTTTCCACCTTGAGAGGGAAGCTGTGGCTCTTTGCTCAGCCCAACAATCGCAGGAAGGCAGGACTGGGGACGATGAATAAATTGCAAAACGTGATTTTTCTCGGTTGAATCATAATTTGTATTTCCAAACCGAAACTGTGGGCAGATGGATCTTTCCTTATTAGAAGAAATGCCAGTTACGACACTGGGTAGGATATAAGCCACAGGACAAAACGGACGAGTCCCTCCTCTCTGTCCAGGAGAAAACGCAGACTCTGGTTGGGGTGTGATGCCTGGCCTTGATTCTCTGTCCAAACCGAGTGAATGTCTGGTAAGGTCCTTGCGGAAGGCTGTTGCCTTCTTAATAGATGGTTTGCAAACAGGTTCACCAGGCCCCCTGAGGTCACGCGTCGCCTACAGCACAGCCCCTTTGGGTGCTGTCCCTGCCCTGGAATTGAAACTTCTGAGACGCTCAGGTGGGGTGGAGCAGTGGACCGTTAGGACGCTCTGTGCCATCTCGTGTGGTCTGCATCCTACTCACGTTTGCATTTCAAACCTGGGGAGACTGAGACCTGGGGGCTGTGGAACGTTTCAGGGACATTATCCAGGGGGCCAGGCTTTGATCTCAGGGCTATCACGTCTCCTTTGTGCTACAAGATTCTCCCTCCCTTTCCTCCCCCTCCCCCTCCCCCCTCCTCTCCCACCCTCCTCCTCCTCATACATTCAGACGGTGCTTTTTGAAAGCATCATAGAAGGCTTTCTGCTCCAACTCCGTGGTAACTAGAAGGTAGTGTTACTCTCACTTTTGACTAATCCAAGATCACGGCTGAACCAGCCTCGAATGTCTGAGTTCTGACTCTCAATTCCTCCTGCTTTCAGCCTCCTGCTTGCAGGTGACAAATGGTACCTTTGTTTCGCAGAGGCGGGATCTGGAAGGCTCCCGGCAGATTCGGGTGGGAGCAAGGGTAAGGGAACTGCAGTGTTTCAACACCTGTCTCATGTGGACTTGAGCCCAGCTGCTCAGAAGGGATCTCGTAACCGCTCTGGAGAATTCCATCTTCTTTTACAACCTCTCCGAGGTGCCGAGAGGGAAAGGCCTGCACGTCCACATCAGGGAGAAGCTAGGGGGCCCCTGGAGCTTGCAGGTGATTGAAACCCTCCAGAGAGCCCTGCAACCTCAGGTTCGGATGCTCGGACGGTTCTTTCCCTGGAGGGAAACCACGCGCCCCACTAGCAGATTAAGGGCAGGTGGGGATCCAGAGGCTGACGCCAGCAGACCCTCCTGCTGCCCGGTGAACTGCTCGCAGCTCCCGCTGAGCCGAGCTGCCGGCTGCCGGAATCCTAGCCTCTCTCCCTACTTCCCCTGCGTCCTGGCCGTTCCAGCCCATTCCACTCAGCCCTCCACACCGACTCCTGGTTCTGTGCTCAGCTCCGAGGGGCGTGGGGAATGCCTGCTGCCAGCGTGTGCAGGGTTACTCTCTCAGACTCTTCACGGTGCCGGATTTCGCGAGCAGACTTCCCTTTGCTGACTCCAACCACCGGGCACAGCATCCCGGCTGCCCTTTTACGTTGGCAGAGACTCACTTCTGGGTGGAAGAGGATGGAGTCGAGGGTCAGACAACCCTCACCTTCTCCAAAACCAGCAGCCAACGAGCCACAAGACCCTGATACCCTCCCTGGTGCTGGGCTTCTAAACATGGAGCCCGAAGGCCACCTCCTTCACCTCGTGGCCCACGTAACCTCTGCAGCCACTAAAAAACGTTTTAAAAAGTGTGCGCAGCTCAGGGGAGCCGAGGAAAGACGAAGCATCCCTGCGTGACCCTGGGTGAGCAGGTAACCTCTCTCTGCACCTGGTCTCCAGAGGAAGACACCACAGGGAGATTGAGGCCAGAGATCTCTCTGAGGACCCACCCAGATGGGTGTCATTGGTGGAGGGATTCCGGCCTCAGACTGGGGGTGAGGCAAAATCATGGGGAAGCTGTGGGAATTTGGGGCGTGAAGAACGGAAGTGTAAAGTCAGTTGGTCTGGGTGACATCCGAGAAGCACAGGGGGGCATAGAGGCAGGCTGGTATTTACAAAGCGAGGCTTTCATTCCTTCTCTTCCTTCCACCTTCCAGGAAAGCCACAAAGATATGGAGATCTGGGGCTTCCCTGGTGGCGCAGTGGTTGAGAGTGCGCCTGCCAATGCAAGGGACACGGGTTCGTGCCCCGGTCCGGGAAGATCCCACATGCCGCGGAGCGGCTGGGCCCGTGGGCCGTGGCCGCTGAGCCTGCGCGTCTGGAGCCTGTGCTCCGCAACGGGAGAGGCCACAACAGTGAGAGGCCCGCGTACCACACACACACACAAAAAAGATATGGAGATCCCACTCCACCCCTGGAAGAGACGCTATATGAGCATTTTTGTGTTCTTTTGTTTTAAAAATTATCATGCCAAAAAGTTAGGGTTTTTTTTTTTCGCCTTTTGGTGTACAGTGCTATGAATTTTAACACAGGTGTGGATTCCCATAACCACCAGCACAGCCAGGATGTAGGACTATTCCACTCCTCCAGACTCCCTCATGATGGCCTCGGCAGTCACACCGAGAGCATCCAGTGTCCCAGTGTTCCCGGATGTGGGACTTCCAGCGCTGAAACGGGGAAAGTCCCAGGGAAACCAAAACAGGTCGTCACCCTACCACATCACCCCCGACTCTGGGAAGCGCTGGTCTGTTTTCCATCGTTAGTGATTTTTGGAGAAGTTAAAATGAATTGGCTCGTCCAGTAACCTCTGGGGCTGTGTCTCTCAGCGCAGAGCCTCTGAGCTCCATCCAAGTTGTCCTGTCCGTTGGCGGGTGGCTCTCTGACCACGGACAGTATTATTCCCTGGTGTGGGTGCACCGCAGTTTGGTCGTCCACTCACCTGCTGAAGGCCATGTGGGTCGTTTCCAGCGTTTGGGTTTCACGGGTACAGCTGCTCAGAACACGAGTGCAGGTGGACGTGAGCGTTTGTTCTCGGGCATCACATGGGAGGCGTGCTCAGCTTCCTAAGATCGGCCGCACCAGCCCTCTTTCCCACCAGCCCTGCAGCAGCGTCCGGAGGCTCTGTTCCTGTGCTTTAAGCCCAAGGGGCCGCGCAGCGCTCCTTCCCTCTGTGGCGCTCAGCTTGGGGCCACTGCCCCCGCGACACGGCTGTTGCGGTTGTCACAACTTGGACCGTGCTCCCGGCACCTTGCGGGTAGAGGCCTGGGGTGCTGCTGAAACCCTGCAGCACACAGGACGGCCCCCCAACAGGGCGTGTCCACCTGAACCCCGAGGGATGCCCCTGTTAAGGCAACCTCCACTCAGCCGAGCCCGCGGCCCCACCGCTTGCCCACGATGAAACGGACAATTATTGCTCAGCCGGTCCTGCACGGTGTCGAAGGAGAACGACCCCGTCGGCGTAGAGTGCCTGGCCCCCACCTGTGGACCCCGTGAGGAGGACACGGGAGCCCCGCTGGGGCCTTCGGAGGATCCAGTGTGTCCGCAGCACCCTGGAAAGCTGCCCTTTCCACCTGCAGCCAACCAACCGCGGATGGAAAATATTAGAAAAATAAATCCCAGAAAACTCCCCCAAGCAAACCCTGAATTTGGCACACGCATGTTATCGACCCATTCGAGTGGGGCCTCAACAAGGGTCCTGCTGCCGGTGTCGTTGGAGCCAACAGGACGAGACCGGGCTGGGTTCAGAAGCAAAGGGAAGCTTCCCTCTGTGCTCAGAGAATGGACAGGGGCCAGCAGGCTCTGGAACACGCAGTCCCCGCTGAAACGCTCGCCTCGGGGCTGCTTTACGGCCCGGCCCCAGCGGTGGGCGGGGTTCTCGCGGGGCGGGACGGGGTTCTCGCGGGGCGGGACGGGGTTCTCGCGGGGCGGGACGGGGTTCTCGCGGGGCGGGACGGGGTTCTCGCGGGGCGGGACGGGGTGGGGGCCCAGGCGCGGTGGGCGCAGGCGCGGTGCTCACGCCCCAGCGTGGGGCGGGGCCCAGGTCTCTGCACGCGGCCCGCCGCCGCCATCTTGAGTTGCGGTGCGCTGCGCCGGCTGGGAGCCGAGCCACACCCGGAGCTGAGGTCGCGTGGTGAGCCGGGAAGCTGCACTAAGCACAGAGGAGGACAGAAAGGTTAGAGACTCTTTATCTTATTGCCCAGATTCTGCCTTTATTCCCCGGGGATGGGCTTTGCAGGTGACAACTGGGCAAGTGTGTCTGTAGGATTTACATTGTATTTACAGCTATTTACGGAGCGCTCGCGTTGTATTAGGAATTGTAAGTAAGGCAGAGACGATTTCACGTCTGGGGGGTGGGGGTGGGGTGGGACGTGCTAGGTTCTCTGCAAATGCTACGTGTTACACCAGGGCCTAGAGCGTCCGCGGATTTTGGTGTTTGCGGGGCTCCCGGACCCAGTCGCGCTCGGCTGCCGAGGGCCGACTGTGGACACACGCGGTGCTGTCCTGGGGCTGAAGGAAACGTGTGATCAGGGTCCTATCCCAGGCTGCTCTCTCCCCACTACTGCCCCGTTCACGTCACTGCGGATGCTGGGTCCTGGGGCCCGGCCTCCTCCCGCTGCCCTGTCCACCGGCTGCTGGTGGGGCCACTCGCGCCCACACCCGGAGTGCTACCACCTCCCGGCGCGGGGGAACTGTCCCGCCCACCCCGTCTTCTTATCTTCGAGGCTCCCACGTTCTACCAGCTTCTTCAAGTGCTAGACATGCCATAAACCTCCCGTGTGGTCCCCTTTCTGCATCCCGCGCCCCGCACCCCGCCCAGAGCCCGCAGGGTCTCCCCCCTCCCATCCCTGGGCCTGGGCGGCCTCCTGGAACCTCTCCTTCCTCCTCCCTCCGCCAGGCCTCGTGGCCGATTCTCCGGGGAGTGGAGAGGTCGCTTCCCTCTCGGATTCTTTCCGCTGCCGTCTCTGGAGCCGCTGTGCGGGGGGGGGGGGGGGGGGGGGGGGGGGGGGGGGGCCCGGCTGAGAGGGGGCAGCGCTGGCAGCGGGGGATAGGGGGTTGGGGTAGGGCTCCAGTGTCCGAGGAGACAGGGCTCTTGTGTCAAGTGACAGTGGGGTGACGCGGTTCCTGTTTCCTCTATTATTGATCCCATATAATCTTTAAAATAAATTCTAACTGACAAAAGTGGACAGGAGGCTGGGAGTCAGGTTTAGCCTCTGAAGGACCAGTCAGCTGGGTTGGGAGGGGGCTTCGGAGGAAGGGGCGGGCGAGCCCTGGAGCAGAATCCCTTTTCCGGGTGGTGGCTGAGAAATAACAAAAGCGGACGCTCACCTGGACGGAGCAGGGCTGGGAGGAACCTACAGGCTTAACTTCAAAAGAAGATTTAATTATAATTTTTAAACAAAAATTAATTCAAATTTTAATCCAAGTCAAGTGGATGGAATACTGCGAGACAAACATTTTGAGGACGTGTAGTAAACTTTGGCAGATCAATCCCTGCAGAGGCCCAGGTTGGGAGGCATTTTGAGGCGATGCGGGGGTTTTGTGTTAATATGTGGAATATTCTGGATTTCTCAGATCCTCTTCACTCGCCAGCCAGGGATCCCATGGATATGGAAAGTGGTCCAGGGGCTTCTTTTTTTTTTTTTTGGTTGCGTTGGGTCTTCGTTGCTGCGCGCAGGCTTTCTCTAAGTTGCTGCGAGCGGGGTCTACTCTTCGTTGTGGTGCACGGGCTTCTCATTGCGGTGGCTTCTCTTGCTGCGGAGCACGGGCTCTAGGCGCGTGGGCTTCAGTAGTTGTGGCTCATGGGCTCAGTAGTTGTGGCTCGCGGGCTCTAGAGCGCAGGCTCAGTAGCTGTGGTGCACGGGCTTAGTTGCTCCGCGGCATGTGGGATCTTCCCGGACCAAGACTCGAACCCGTGTCCCCTGCACTGGTAGGCCGGTTCTTAACCACTGCGCCACCAGGGAAGTCCCCCAGTGGCTTCTTAATTGTTGTGTAAAACGTAGCCAAAAATTAACAAAAGTAGCCAAAGGGGGAAAAAAAAAAGATGAGGTGTCTCAATGGTCTTCCCTAAAATGGCATTGATTCCCTGCATTTTTAGTCAGCATAACGTGGGCATTGGAAAGAAAAGCAAGTCTGTTTATCTTTTAGAGGCTGATCACTGGTAAAATCATTCACTTAAGGATTATTGAACCAGAGGAGTGCACAGAAACAACAGGTATTATATTTACTAAACATGTAGGTGAGAGCTGATTAAATCAGCAAGGAAGAGAAAAATTTTTGGAGGAGATAAACACCGGTCAGGAATCTCCTCCAAGTCCCCTTGGTTCGGCTAAAATGTATGCACTTGAATGTCTGGTAGGATCAGTTCGAGCAGTTTCTGAACCAGCTGGTACTCGCTCCCCAGGCCGCAGCACTCGTGTTTTCAGACACGGGTAACTGAGAAAACAGGACTCACCGTTTGGTGCCTAAGGCTTTGCGTACTGAATCCAATCACTTATGCTTTTTTCCTTGAAAAATGTAATTTTTAAATAACAGCATATTTATTCATTTGATTCTAATTTCCAATGATAACCAAAGCGATATCCAATTTAGGAGGCTGTGCCAAGTGATCCAGATACCTAAGTGCCCTTGTAATTAAATTTACTTTATCAAGCGCTGCTTAATTGACCGTTGACTCTCTCTCAGCTGCCCGGGGGCACCCGCGGCTTCCAGCTGGCTGTGCAGCCCCTTGTCAAGGGCGGCTGGTGGGGGTCTCTACCTCCGCCTGCTGTGCTCAGGTCCCCTCGGGGGCTCCCCAGGCACAGGGGAGAAGTGGGCGGGGCGCCATCTGCCCGGCCGTGGTGGGCTGCACGTGGGGGCCCGTCCTCGTGGAAGCTGGCGCGTCTGCTCCTGGGGAGGCCGGGTGGTGGGACGTCGAGCAGGACAGGAGGAGCGTGCGGCGGGGTGGGGGTGAGGGGACAGACAGGCCCTGAGCCTGGTAAGAATTTTTATTCTATCCGAGAGCAGCGGCAGCCACTGACACGTTCTGGGGTTGGGAAGGCCCTGGTGAGGTACGCTTTCCTTCTTTCTTTTGTTTTTTTTTGAGAGATTTTTGCGTTGGCCAGTTTGTGGAAATTGAATTGTAGACACCCAAAGCGATTGCTTGTTTCTGGGTCCTTCTTTGGATTTTTCAAGCATGGCTGAGCACCACGCTTCTCTCTGGCCTCGGTCTTTGACTTATGACTCAAAGAAAACTCAGAATCCCTTCATGAGCCAGGAGTCCCTTAAACCGTGTGTCTGTGGCTTGAACTTCAATGCATGTCGGGCATCCTGGGTACACGTGGGCCCTGGACCAGCCCCGGGTCTGCTGGTCAGTGGCTCTCGCCGTGGAGGCCTGGACGAGGGGGCTGTTCTGTTCTCGTGTCCTGGAGCCTCATTTTAGACTGGACAAGGGAACTTGGGAAAATAGGTTGACAGAAATAAAGCCACCTGTCCCTCCCATCACCACAGCCTCAGAACCACTGCCATGTCTGGGCGGAAAGCAGGGAGGCTGCAGCCCCCAGTACCGCACGGTGGTCCCCTGGCATTAGAAAGATCCAGGGTCAGCCCGTGCTGTGCCGCTGTGAGACCCGTGGAGGTCAGGCCTCTTTGCTGGCTCTCTGCTGGCTAACAGTTCCTAGAGCAACTAAAATCATTGCCTCATCTACACACAGGATTCAGTGAAAGGTCTGACGTAATCTCGAGAACAAGTATCCAACGTTCCAAACAGATTAATCACATTATGTCCAGGATACCTTAGTAACCTCTTGAGAGAAAGATTTGGTTTGAGAGGGGAATGGAACTATGTGTCTGCACACATGTGTACATGCATGTGTGTAAACATGTGCCTTGCACAGTATGTGTGCAAGCGTGTGCATACATTTAAGTGTACGTACATGCACGAGTGTGTACACATGTAAGTGTGGGCATATGCATACACATAAGTGTATGTGTGCGGTGTGCAGCCTGTGTGTACACACATGTGATTATAGGTGAAGAAGTAATGGGAGGGACCCAGGCCGGGGCTGTGGTGGTTAGTGTGGTAATTTCTTAGCGTCCGCCTTGCAGGGAGCCCAGTGCTTTGATGACGTTGTTTTGGGCCCGAGTGTCGCTGCCGATGGATGAGGCTTTGCTGTCACTTGTCCTCGTGGTGATTTTGGCAGGTGGCGAAGCCAGGGGCTGGGCAGGTTAAGTGGCCTGACTGGGGCGAGGCGCGAGGCCGAGATGGTGCGGTGCTGCCCTCCTGCTCTGCAGGGTCCTGTGCCACCAGCATGTGACCTTGCTGTCTGAAGGGCAGCGCTTACTCACTCGTCACAACGCTTGAGGATAACTGCCACCGACTCGGCAGTTAGCCTCGTGGCACTCGGCTGTGGGGAGCACATGAGACCCGGTTCCTGTGGGGACCACGCTCTCTGTGAAGGAGACAGACACGCTCAGAGCAGGCTGTGGCAGCAGACCCACGGCTGTGGGTAAACCTCTGGACCTTCGGGGACGGTTTCCCAAAATAACGTTAGGTCGGGGGAGGTGAGTTCGTGAAGCAGAAAGTGGTAGATTCGTGGAAAATAATTGCTCTTTAATTTCTAGAATGTGGATTAGAATTAGGTCCTCTCTTTTAAATGACACTTGGCATTTTATGTTGAAATATTTTGGGCAGACATACAAAAAGAAGACATTATGCTACAAATGCCATGTGCCCTTCACCAACCATAGCAAGTAAACCACCACAGACGGTCCCTCCGAGTCTCTGCTCTCCTTCCCCAGAGATAACTGCTATCCTGAATTGGATGTTTTAAAGACCAAAATGCAGTATTAATGTGCAGTTAGGAAATAGTATGTAGATAGAAGCACAGATATTTTTGTGCTTCCTGGTGGTGCTCAGCGTCGTGTGTTAGAGACTCAGTCATCGTGGCAGGTCGATTTAGCTTGCTCATTTCACTGGTCTAGTTCTCCATCCTACGAATGGGCCACAGCTTGTTTCTCAATCGGCTAATTGATGGACATATAGGTAGTTCCAACTTTTTGCCAGTGTCAGCAGTGCTGTTGTGAGTAGCTTTGTACGTACAAGTGAGTTTTGCTGGGTATAAAACTACACGAATTGCCAGGTCTTGGGGATGTACCTCTTCACCTTTTCTGAATATCACCTCTGTTCTCTAAATCCTTGGGATAACTTCACTGCTGGACAGTTTGCTACACATCCTCACTGGAGTGTCCCGTACATCTTACCCTGTCAGATGAATAATCTCACGAGCTGTGGGCACCAGCGCCCCTATTCCCAGTCAACACCGAAGACTGGTGGCTCGTGAAAACCCAACTCACAACAAACAGTATGATACTCAACTTTCAAACCAATGAAAGATCCTGGGCCACATCACTGCCGCTCTCTCTCTTCCAAAGTGGTTCACATGGGTGGGAAAGAATGTGAGTGCAAAATGGAAGTTAAGACTGTAATCCCTCAGAGTTCATAGTCGTTTGTTGGAAACATCCTAGTAGAAAGCTGTCTTCATTATAAATATTCTTAAATACAGTCACATGTGGTGATGTTACTGTTAATCAGGTTAAAGGGGGCTCCGTAGACCCATCATCCCCTTGGTGGATGGACATTTTTCTGCGAACAACAACAACAACAAAAATACCACTCCTGGGTATATATTGGGAAAAGACAAACACTCTAATTCAAAAAGATACATGCACCCCAGTGTTCACAGCAGCTCTGTTCACAATAGCCAAGACATGGAAGCAGCCTAAATGTCCATTGGCAGATGAATGGATAAAGAAGATGTGGTACATATATAAAGTGGAACACTACTCAGCGATAAAAAGAAGGAAATAATGCCATTTGCAGCAACATGGACGGACCTAGAGATTATCATACCAAGTGAAGTAAGTCAGACAGAAAAAGACAAATATCATATGATGTCACTTATATGTGGAATCTAAAAAATAATATAAATGAACTTATTTACAAAATAGAAGTAGACTCACAGACATAGAGAACAGACTTGTGGTTACCAAAGGGGAAGGGGGCGTAGGGATAAATTAGGAGTTTGAGATGAACATATACACACTACTATATATAAAATAGATGAACAAGGACCTACTATATAGCCCAGGGAACTCTACTCAATATCTTACATCCTATAACGGAAAGGAATCTGAAAGAGAAGGTATCAAATATTTTTTTAAATATATATATATATATATAAAACCGAATTATTTTGCTGTACACCTGAAACTAAGACAACGTTGTAAATCAACTATACTTCAATTAAAAAATACACAAAAAGAAAAAGCCTAGTGTTCTGATGTAGTTCAGTAAGATCAATACCCTCGTTACAGGAAGGTGCCTCTCCAATAACGTAGCCTCCGGCTGAAATCTTGACAATATGGTTTTTCCAGTGGCGCCGCCTGGAGGTCGTGAAAACAGGTGAGTTTGGGAAGAGCCCGTGGAAGGTGGCCTGCGTGCGAGCTCGGATTTCCGCTTTGCTCTTTCAGTGCTGTGGTCTCCGTCCCATTCTTGTTCCCTGTCGCCCACATTAACTAAGGACTTTCCTGAGCAGAACCCAGACGATGTCCACTCAGCACTGATTGAGCGCTTCTTGTATGCCTGGCCTCAGTACGTGCAAAGCTGTGGTGAATGTCAGAGCATCAGCTCCGGCTGGGGGTGAGGAGAGACTGAGACAGCGCTGGCTTGCGACACCCACAGGCAGGGGCAGCGGGAGGTCAGGTGCTGGAGCAGGGTGCTGGCCGAGCTGGGGCACAGCCAGGGAAGAAGAGGGGGCAGTACAGCCATGGTGGTGGGGTGGACGGGGAAGGGAGGGGACATGGCTGGGGAACGGGCTTGCCTGGAGCAGAGGGCCTGTTTTGGAAATAAAAATAAAAAGCTGAAAATGAGGAACATAAAACTGAGGATGACTGTGGATGGCGACGGAGTGTGGCCGCACCTTCGGTCTTTGGTTTCCAGTCTGATATTTACCTCTTGGTGAAGAAGTTAATTTTTTGCTTTCGTGGGTGCCACCCTCCGAGCAAGAGGTGGGTCTGTGTCCCCTCCCCTTGCCCTGGGTGGACCCCTGTGACTTCCTTGGCCAGCAGAGGAAGGTGCCGCGATGCCCGGGACTCCTGGGGATACATCGTAGAAGTGGTAAGCGCTTCTGCCTTGCTCTTTGGGGATGCTCACTCTTGGAAGCCCAAGCACGTGTGGACGGGGCCATGTAGGGAAATGGGGTCCCTGCCCACGGCCCCAGCTGAGCCCTGGGCCTGCCGCAGCACCGCTTGCAGGCCATGCAGTTGATCCACCTTGGAAGTGGAGCATCCGGTCGCAGTCAGGCCGTCCCAGCTAAGGCCACGCGGAGCAGGGGGCTGCCCTCCCACCCGCCAGCTGCCCAAATGACGGGTTAATTAGCGAGGAGATTACTGTCGTCTTAGTGAGTGTTGGGTGGTTTTATCACGTTGCAGTGGATAACTGACAAGATACCCTCCACTTTGCCCACCTCTGCTGACCTGTCCAGAGGGGAGGAGGCGTGTGACCTCAGAGGCTTGTCCTGCTGGTGGCTGCCGTGCCATCGGCACGTCCTCAGGAACCTCTGGGGTGGGGACCCGAGCGCCGGCCGGGTGGTACTGACCCGGGGCCACACAGCTCGGCCCGGATAGCACTCTCTCCTAAGACCTGGAGCCCAGGGCTCACCAGCTTCAGTCTCTCTAAACCCCAACACATCTCAGAGAAAAACTCGTGATAGTGTCAGTAGCAAACTGCCAAGACTCGGAGTCTCGGGGCTGGTTCTGACGGCCCCTCCCTCTCCCACTGTAAAGCGGGAGCCTCCCCTGCTGTTGCCTCCGTGACAGCCGAGCCATCCCCACCCTGGGAGCCAGGAAGACCACCAGGTGCTTCCCTGGGTGTACGGAGTGGAGGTGGCTGGTATTCGGGACTGGCTGGCTATGTTCCTAGCAAAAATTGGGGCTCATTAGCTATGAGGCAGTTGGCGGAGTTCAGGGCTTCTTGCCCTAGCAGAGGAGGACACTCCAGCATAGAGCCTTGGTCTCATACTGGTCCAGCCGTATTGGACTCAGTGGGAGCCGTCAGAGATGCAGAATATCAGGCCCTCTGCCCTGAGAAACCAGGCCGTGGGTGTACAGGACCTCTGGTGACTCACAGTGGGAAGCTCGGAGGGGCGTGGCGTAGAGCAGTGATCCCAAATGTTCATGTGCAGTGGGGTCACCTGAGGGCTTGGTAACGCACAGATTGCTGGGCCCACCTGAGAGTTTCTGATCTGGAAGGTTTGCGTGTCTAACAGGGTCTTGAGCGATGCTGGTGTGGCTGGTCACGCCTGGGGAGCCCCGTTCTGTAGAGAGAGGCTCCCCAGTCTCAGCTCAGCTGGGGACCACCTGGGGGCTTCTAAGGCACCGGGCCTGGGTCCCACCCGCGAGGTTCAGAGCTAGTCAGGTGGGCTGAGGCCCGGGCATCAGGAGATGGGAGCGCTCCCCAGGTGGGCCTAGCGTCCAGCCCACACTGAGAACGTGGTTTAGTTTAGTGGTTCTACACGTGGTCCCCAGACGCGTCGCTCTAGTGCGCAGTCGCCGCTGACACAGCGCTTCAGGTACATTCATTGTCTCCCAGGGTCTGTGGGTCAGAGGCCCGGGCAGTTGGACCCGCTGCTTGGCTGGGGGTCTCTCTCACCGGGCTGAGATCCCCATGTGGGTCGAGCGCCCTCCCACCTGGAGCTCAGGTCTTCTCCAGACTTGCTCTGGGTGTTGGGAGAGTTCAGCTCCTGAAGGCTGTGGGCTGAGGTTCCGTTTCTTGCTGGTCGTCTGCCCTTGCGGGGCAGTGGGGAGACCCCTCTTGCTCTGAACCCCCCTCCTAACCCAAGGCCTGGCTCCTTAAGGGGCTCGCCTGATCAGGTCAGGGCTGCCTGAGGTAAACTTCTCCTTGATTAGCTCAGAGCCAGCTGACTAGGGGCCTTGGTTTCATCTGCAGAATACCTTTCCCTGACATAAGGTCACCTGGTCACAGGGGAGAAATCTTGTATCTGTGAACCCTGCCCCTGCTCCCTGGGAGGTTATACAGCTTCCTTCCCCAGGGGCAGGGGGTCTTGGGGGCCATTCTGCCGGCCACACCAGACCTGCACCCTCAGCATCACCTGGGAACTTGTTGGAAATGCCAACTCTTAGTCCCAGCCCAGACCTGCTGCATCAGGACCCCGGGGCGGGGCCCTGTGGTTTGCTTTCCCAAGCCGTCCAGGTGGCTCTGATGGGCGTCCCCAGCACGGTCAAGGCGGAGGCGGCACAGACGTTGGCAGTGGGGCCGAGAGGCAGCGGTTTGTGCCAGTGTCCTTACACGTGGCATCTTGGAGCAGCCTTAGGAAGCGAGTAACTTAACTAGTGACGTTTCATGAACGCTGGGACAGGCAAAGGCAGGTTGTGTCACAACTGATGTTTGACAGAGCTGGGGTGTCCCCGCCTGTGCGATTCCCGGCAGTGAGCCCCTAGTGGCTCACCTGCTTCCCCAGACCCTGGGTCTGACCCCGCAGCTGAGTTACTCTGCAGGGGTGGTCGCCAGCCTTTCCCTGGGGCTGGTTGAGGCTCTGCCAGCCTGGCCCTGCCCTTCTCCTGGGGCCTGGCCCTCTGCAGAGGTGAACAGCTAGCAGAGGGAGCTGAGCCCACGCCCAGACCGCACCGTGGGGAGACTGAGAGGGCCCCGGAGCAAGGCCTTGTGTTTGCCGTTTAAATGGGCTGCGTACTCCTCTGGGTCGAGTCCTAGCCTGGTTACTCACTCTGTGAACACAAGGAGTCACTGGCTGTTTCTCAACCTGTTTCCTCAACTGTGGAACGGGGCCAATAACAGCATCGTTCTTGGTCATTTTTGTAGAGAATAATTGAGGTAATCCACCCAAGCACTTAGCAGAGCGCCACCAAGTGTGCTGTCACCACATCCCAGCTGTTACTGCGACAGTACTCAAATTGGAGAAGACTTTAGAAACCAGCCTGCCCCGTCCTTTTATGGGGAAGGAAAGTGCGAAGATTAAGAGGCTAGCCCGCGATCATAGAGTTAGTGGTGGAGCCTCAACCAGCCTTTTAACTCAATCCCTCCATGCTTCATCCACCATCCAGCCATCTACCCACACACTCTACCCATCCCTCCGTCTATCCGTCACGCATCCGTCCCTACATCCCTCCATTCAAGACACATTTATTAAACATCTGGGTGTCAGGTGTTGTCACTGGTAATTCCTAGATGAAAAGCTCATGGTTCCCGTGTTCGGGATTCTCTTGGCGGAGTGGGGTGGGAGCTGGTAAATAGCTAATCGTGATGCTGTGTGGGAACGACACTGACACAGGCACAAGCTGGATCCCAAGGAAAGAGGTAGGCTACTTGTCCAGCCTGTGTGGGGTGGGTTAGGAAAGGCCTTCTGGCTCTAAGAGGATGGATGGGTGTTAACGTGCGCCAGGAGAGTGTGTGCGTTTGTTGGGTAGCGGCAGCATCCCTGGGAGGCTTTTAGAAATGCAGAGTCTCAGGCTCCATCCCGGGCCCCCTGCATCAGGATCTGTATTTTCACAAGACACCCAGAAGCTTCGTGTGCACATTCAAATTCAGGAGTGCCTGCTTCACACTGTGCGCCGTGCTCCCCCTCGCTCGCAGCTAGACCTGTTAAATATGAGGGCTTTGCAGGATTCCGATACAGATACTTGTTTCCTCCATGTTTATTGGGGGTGCACGCACGGTCTCCCCGCTAGTCTGACGTCTTGCCTAAGGCATCACAGGCCCCGGGGGCAGCCGAGGGGCTTCCTCTGCGTGCTGCATGTTCATTAGAAGCAGCACCGTGAGCAGAAAAAGGGCTTAGTTCTCATGAAAAACGGTGTGACTGATATCCAGCCAAAATGGCCTCTAATTCCTTCATCTAGGCACGAGAACTCTCCCCAAGGGAGGGAACGCGCAAACACATTTTTTTTGCGGCCACATCGGTGGGGAGGTCTTCTCAGTCTGGCCTCGCCTTGGGCTGTGTTGGGCGCATTCAGAGAAGCCTGGCGGATGGCCAGCGAGTGGGCTGGGACCTGCGACCTCAGGCCTTGCAGACCTGCCGGCTCAGGGCTGACGGGCTCCCGGGTACTCCCCTGGCCGCTTCCAGGCTGCAGGCGGAAGCGATTTAATTAGAGGGCGACCAGGGCTTAGCTGAGCCGAGCTGTGTGACAGAAGACACGTTTCCATCTCTGACTCACTTGGCTGCGGTGACAAATGCACAGCCCAGGGTGTGGGCGGCCCGTGTGCCCTTCCCCCATCCTGCCCGCTCACCTGCTCTCCCGTCCTCAGCCGTGGCGCTGGCGACCGCACCACAGGAGCCAAGGAGCGCGGGGGCTGAGGGCAGGCAGCTTACAGTATGCAGGCGCGTCTACAGTGACGTTCCGTTTTTATCAAAAAATATGAAGTCATTAATTAAATAAAAAATAAAGCAAAAATCCCTAGAGAAACTCCATTAAACCCAACTTCTCTTTCCACCGCATGTACTTTATAGAATCTTCATTCCAGAACTCACTCTTGAATTACAGACACATTTCTGTTACCTAATGTGGGACATTTTGAGTTGATGACTTGCTGTCACCCCAAAATCAATTCAAAGCAAATTCATAACTTTCTACTGCAAAACCCTGCTCTGTCTCGTCCCGGTTTCACCTGCTGGCATTTCTATTCTAGCCAATGCTGGAAGACATCTTAAACGCCTTTTCTTCCTTGTATTAACCTACCAAAAAGTCATTGGCAACTCTTGTCAATTGTACTGTCTCCATATGTATTAAAATCCAAAAAATTATTTTATGTACTATTTTCTCCTTGTTATAAATGTAACACGGGTTTACTGTAGAACAGTTAGAAAACAGAAAAATCATAGGAAGATGAAAATCACGCCAAGCACCGTTTGCTGTTGTTTTGTGTTTCCTTCTAGTCCGGTTCTTACCGTGAGACATTTCCCCGCTAGTCTGTTTCTATGTGGGAAACGCCCTGAGTGTCTGTGCTTCCTCAGTCCTTCTGCGTTTCCCGGATGGGGTTCCTGCTCCGGCCAGCGCACTGGCCGCCCTGTCTGCGGCCTTGTCCCTTCCCGGTCCAGGCTCTGCTGTGCTCTCAGGGTGGGCTTTTGAAAGTGCAGTCCTCGTCCCGTCGGTCCCTGATTAAAATTGGACCCCTTCATCCTCCACGAGACAGTGTCCACGTTTCTTGTCACAGCAGGGAGATGGTTTTGAGCCAATTCCTTCCTCTCTCGGGCCTCCGCCCAACACTTTCTGACATGTGCCTTCTGCTCCAGGGCGCCGAATCACTCAGTGTTCCCCAGTGAATCGGTGCCTTCCCAAAGTGCTGAGTCATCGCATTTCCTCTGCCTGGAGGGCCGTCCCCTGAAATCCACCCGCCTGCCCCTCCCACCTCTGTCTGCAGGAGGTGCCCCCGGAGCCTTGCAGCCGCCTTCTGCCTGGTCCGCTGAGGACCCCTTCCTCACGCCGCGCGCCTGCAGCCCTCGGCGCCCAGCGCCTCCCCGCGGGCCGTGTTCTGTATTTGTTTCTGTGCCGCCAGCACCTGGCTCCGTGCCTCCGCATTATGGAGCCTCAAGGAGCGCCACGGATGCGGGAAGGAATGAACGGGTGGAATCCCAGGCTTGTCGGCACTAGTTCTCACCAGACGTAACACATTTTCTGTTGCCTGAAGCTTCAGTCACCCATCATCCTGGGGCACCTTCTCTCCGTTCCCCATCTCCTTTCTCAGAACAGCACTCCGATTCCTAAACTGTATCTTAACGAGTGGCTCGGCAGACTGGCTAGGATTCCAGGTCGTGTAGGAACTGGCTGATGATCCGGGGCCCTGCTCCTCTGTCAGCTCAGCTCGGGTGCAGTTGCAAACCTCTCACAGCAATGGAACGAGGCCTTGAGGGAAAAGACATTATTGACTTACGCTGAGAACACACATCAGATGCATTGACCTGGAAGCTAAATGTTGACCAGTGGAAGGCTGTGGTCACTATTTCACCTGAAGGACAGCACGCTTGGAGGATTCGCAGAAATACGTGCGCTTCCACGCATTGAAGCTATTTGTTAGCGATCCCTGAGAGATAGTTCGTGTGCTTGTGACCTCACAGCAAGAGTTGTCATTTCTGGGCTTAAATCCTCTGGGAAGGGAAGTCGGAAGACTCTTCTGATGATAACCGCTCACTGGGGCCAGGCACTGTCCAGCTGTGCTGCGCTAATCACCCTGGGAGACGCCTGTGCCCTGATTCAAGGACACAGAGCCAGGTTCTAGGGAAACCAGGATGGGCCAGCTGACCCAGAGCCTCTAGGGTGAATGTTCAAGTGGGTCATTTCAAGTTCAAGTTGACACTACATCCGAATTACTTACACTTAAGTATCATTCAGGTGACGGTTTGGCAGCGTGTGATACCGCATCTGCACACGAGGAGTCGGAGGGACCAGGTGCCTGGCCCGGAGGAGGACCGGCGCTGGGCCCGAGGAGGACGTGGCGGTGCAGAGCTTCCCTGGGGCCGGCTCGTGCCTTCCGTGGCTCCTCAGGTGCCCAGGGTGACGTATCTCAGACTCAGCTGAAGCCTGTGTCTCGGCAGCGATGTGTGGGGTAGAGGTGGCCTCTGTTTTTCAGGGGGGCCCAGAAACGAGGGAGCCGTGGCCCCCGGGAAGGGCTTTCACGTGTCTCCGCTCACCCCTCTGTCCTGAATTTGTTCCTTCGCGTTGCCTTTTTCGACTCCAGCTTTCCCAGCAGGACCAGAACCAGACCAGTCAACGCCCTGCCTTCAGCGGAGGGGCTTCTGAGGAGCGTTTCAGCCACTACGCGGGAGGGGAGGTCGCCGTGGGCAGTCACTAGACACCCCGCACTGCCAGGTCCCCCGTCACACATGGCTTTCCCGTTCCTTGGTGAAAACTCTGCTTCTAAGTATCTGGGCCGTGGACCCGCTTCTTTTTCCATAGCATTTTCACACAGTTCTAGTTCATGCCAAACTTTCCAGAAACACACACGTGCTTAAAAAGAGGGAACGTTATTGGGAGCTTTACCAAGAGATGGTCACCGTTTCGGAAGTTCACCTCTGAGTCACCGCGTGCCTCTGTCTCTGTGGCTGTCACGTTCTCAGCAACCCGAATGTCAGCACAAATGTGGGGTGACCTCACTATGCCTTTGGGTAGGTCACACGCAGGAACTTACATGTTGAAGTACATAGTATTTACATTATTATTGTCTTCTTTTTCATTCTATCAGGGCATTATGGTGAGTTTTGAAGCTATGACTAATCAGGGTGGATTTTATTATTTATTATTTCTTTTTAAGATAGCACAGGAGATTGTAAAACGTTTTAATAAAATAGGGCCCGGGGTCTGACTGGGCTGAGACCCTCTGTGTCAGGTGCCCTCTCACGCAGGCAGGCAGTTCTCCTCTGCTTCCTAGTGTCCTGCCCTCGGCCCACCTCCTTCTGGAAATCAGAATCTGTCCAGGCCGTTAGGCAGGGTCAGACGTCCCCTCCCGCTGGGATTTAATTCACGTTTGGGTCCTTCTGACTTCGCTCTGCGCTTGCCTGAGCCTCTTTCTTCTTTTTCACATTCCTGCCGTCCCTCTCGTTCACATATATGATGAAGCAGTCTCTCGTATTATGTCCTATATCATGATATCACGTAACAGTCATATTCTCCTCCTTTTAGGTCTGTGTGGTCACATACGTTATTACAGAATATGTGTGATGGTTCTTCTGTTCTTTATAGTTTCAGGCATTTATTTTCTGTTCTCATTGACCTTATCATTCTGATTATGTCCATCCTAAGAAACATATAAGTATGCGTTTAGTTTATGACCTAAATCAGAATTTAAAATCGTACTTTACAGTAAAGTGGCGAAACCGTCATCTGGCTGACTCACTATAAAATTGCCTTTGATTTTATTCTTATATGTAGCAGGGGATATTTTTAACCTACAAGGCTTGCTTTGATTCATTTTTTTCTTTCAAAGCACATGAGGTCTTTAAAATGGACCTCCTATAATTATCGAGACAGTAGGCTGTTTTGGTTCCTTGAATTCAGTTGTCAGTAAATAGTACCCTCTTCAACCTCCAAGCCTGCGCTTCCATGTTTGTGGTGATGGGGAGAAAACAGCACTGTAAATAAAACAGAACTGCGTGGAGAAAGCACGTAGGAGGCATTTTCTCCAAGAGGAGAATCGCTGCCCCACCGCCTACTTGTTTGAAAATTTGGTTTCTGTCGCTTTGTCCTTAATCATCAAAAAAGAGGACCCCTCCTCTCACCCCTCTGCTTTCCTGGGCGGGGTCATCTCGGATGAGGGAGGAGCCGGTGGAGAGCAGTAGGTTAGGATGGCCTCCTGTGGTGTAGAAGCCCTGGGGGTCTGACTCTGGGCCCCTCATTAGCCTATAATAACCTCCCCACCAACCAGGCAGGGCAGGTGGGAGCAGAGCGGAGTCAGATGATTCTCCCCAAGCCTCTGGCCCAGACCACGAGGTGTGGTAACAGTGGCAGCATGCAGGGCTCAGGAGCCCGGGAGGAGCAACCAGAGCTGGGTGAGTCAGGAGATGCACCATGTGTGTGGCTGATTTTTAAAGATAAGCAAGCCTTTTCAGGCAGAGAAGGCATGTGGAGGCACACAGGTGGGAGGCGGGAACGGCCAGTGCAAAGGCCTGGGGTCCTGAGCAGGGCAGGTGCCTGGTGAGCGGCAAGGAGGAGCTGGTGCGAGGCGGCGGGGGACGCGGGGGACGGGCAGGGACCCGGGGGGAGGGATCTGCGTGTCAGGAGGCAAGCTTAGGCCACCTGGGGACCTTGCAGCAGGAACACATCCACATGGGTTTGTGTTCATCAGATGGTGACTGGCCCCTCTGCCGCGGGGTGGGGAGAGCCCTTCGGAGGTGCAGGAGTTGGCCGAGAGGACGGCGAGACCAGGGCTGCTGGGGTCGGTGGGGAGAGAGGTGGGTTTGGAGATATTTGTCACTCGGGATCTGCAGGTCAAGCTGGGGAGACAGGGGAGAGAAGCAGGGAAGGGAGGCAGAGAAGGGGGAGACATGAATGTTCTCATTTCTAGGTTGGCCGACCAAGGAGGGAAGCTCGAGGCAACACGTTTAACTTAGTCTTTGCGCTGCTTTTCAGGTTCTGGGTGATTCTGTGGTTTCTAAAGACTCAGTAGCAAATGAATCATCGATCAACGACGACCCCGCTGCTGAGCTCGTAGGAGGAATGGGTTCTCTGTGGAGGGCGGGTCTGCTGACGAGGGGCCAGAGCTCTGCAGGGCGGGGAGCGTCTGCGACAGGTGCCAGCAGACCTGTTCTCTGCAGGTCAGACATCCCACAGGCCTTAAAAGACATTAGATCGTAAACGTACCACGACTAACGTGGAGGAAAACAGTAGATGGTGGATGCACTAGGGGTGGTAGACATCCTCAGACTTTTCTAGTCTAATCTGCCCATTGCGTAGATGAGAATATTGGCCCCAAGAGGTTAAGTAATGCAGCTGCTAAGTTGAGAAGGTCATGCAGCTAGTTAAGGCTCAGGAATGAGATTGGGTCCCATGGTGTTGGGTCCGAGTTTTACATTGTTTTCACTCTTCCAAGCTGCTGCTTCTTGGTTATGCAGGACTGTTGCTTTTAAAAGTGCACACAGATTCCTCAGCATGAGGACTTTAATGTCAGAGAAGATCCTTGTTCTCAGGAGACAGACATTCAAGAATTATGAGGCAATAGGGCGTGATGTATGCAGCCTGTATCCAATGGCTCCGGGATAAGATATATGTTTATACATGTGTATTTCTCTCTATGTATATCTATATATCTATACACGTACATCTCTAGAAATTTATGTATATATATATGCATACATCTCTACTGATGAATCACCTATTTTTCTATATTTATCTATCTATCTCTATCTATCTGTCTCTCTATCTGTCTATCTCTCTATCCATCTATCTGTGTACCTACCTACGTGCCTGCCCATGTATTGAGAGAGCGGGAGAAACAGAGGACTATGTGGTCACGTTCTGGTATACATATATATATATATATATATATATAATCTAGTTGTATCTATAAAGCCAGGTAGTCTGGTCCATAGCCCGCGCTCTTAACCTCCGTGTTTCATTCTGCCTTTAACGTGGGCATGCGCTACCATTTATAGCCTGGAAGCAGTTCATGGTGAAGCCACCTGCCCCGTCTTCACGGTGGATCAGTAATGATCACGCGGTGGTTACCCACCGTAGCATTCGGCACTTTTCAGATTTGCTCTGACAGACGTGAGCTCCTCTGTTCTTCCAACAAACCCTCTTAGGTGGGTGGGACAGGGTCGCTCTCTCCATTTCCTCTATGAGGAAATTGGAGAATCTGTTTGAGACGTTGCTGAGACACACACAGCTAACAGGAGACAGAGCCAGCTGTTAAACAAGGTCCCTCGTGATTTGTCCACTGCTCTGCATGCTCTCCCTACAGAAGCCTGTTCTGCACCCTTTCAGGGGAAGCCTGCAGTGGCATCTGTTTGGCTGCCCCGTTTGACGGTGTTCTGTAACAGGAGTCTCAACAACAGTGCCTGGGGGTGGGGAAGAGTCTCAGCCCTGGGGGAGTGCTGTGTCAGGAAGGAAAATGTCGCATCTTCCACCAAGGGCACGGCCCTACGGGGTCTGGCTCAAATAGCCACCCTTTATCTTGTACCCAGCTTCCCTCAACAGATATTATGGGGTCACAGTGAACAGGGTGCTTGACGCCAACCTTCCTGGTCTTCCTTCTGGAGCAGAACTTGGACGCCGTTGCCAACTTCGGTTCTCTAACCAGCGAGAAACCTGCCCTATCTGAAACTCAAGAATTATTTGCTCAAAAGCATTAGAAAATCTGGAAGGAAGGGGAGTGAGGTGTGTCTCTGGCTGGGCTTCGCTCGTTTGCGCACTTTGAGAAGATCTCGACGTGTTGGCGAGGATACTTGCTCCCAGCCGCCCTGGTTCCTGGCGCACCTAATTAAACGCCAGAGCTTTTTCCTGGGGTAACTTTATATCAACATTTTCTGAACTGTGTTCTGAGGAACATACTTCTATAGTAAATCAGTGTTCTATAAAAAGAGTTTTGAGGGCAAATAAACTTATTAACTAGTCTGCCTTACTCTTGGAAAGTCACAGGCTCTCCAGCCCATCTGGGTTCAGGAAACATAGTAAATAGAAAGATCGTCTGGACTTTGTTGAGCTTGGTGACTTCCAACTTCATAGCCACAGAACTCCCTTTTCTCACGTAATAATTACTAACACCTGCAGTGGCGAATGTCTGTGTACTTTTAGGATAACGTTTGCAGCAACACTTAGTTTGATCAGTAGGAATACAAGTTACCAGCTCCATTTTCTACTTGGGGATATTCTTTCTGAGCTTTTTTCCACAAAAAGATTCCAAGGGCATATGCGTTGTTTGTAGATGTACATATTTAGAAATGCAAAATGCTTTTCAAGTGTTGATTTTTTACAAAACCCTAAACTACTTGCTGGGGAGCACGAGTCTGCGCAGCCCCCTTCAGGCCGGCCTCCGATGCTCCTGGAGGGTCAGCCGGGCTGCGGGGTGAGGGGTGCACTTGCCCTTCTCCCCCCACTTCTGCAGGGGCCTGCTCTCACCTGTGCTTTGTTCACCTTCGCTGGCTGCTCCCTGCATGGTGTGTCACCTGGGTGTCTGCCTCTGTCCCCTGCTGTTGGCTTCTCTAAACCCACGTCCTCTTTCTGCATTTGATCTCTCGTCCATGTAGTCATTTCTCCCTTTTGCATTGCCCGCCCACCATGTGCACAAAGCTGGGGACAGAAGACTTGATGCTATTCAGGGACAACAGCTCTGCACTCCAGGACCTCGGAGTCGAGCTGAGAAACAGGCTGTGGAAGGACACATTCAAACCTGACTCACCTTCCAGGCTGCTCTACCCAGTCTTCTCCAGGAAGTGAAATTCCCTTGACTGTTTAAGCTGCCGTGATCTTCCTGCCACCGGAATATTTTATGTCAGTATAGTCAGTTCTTTTTTCTTTTAATATTTTAATGGAAGTGACTTAATTTTCTTCACCTCCATGGCAGGTTGAGAACCAAGATCACACCTTAGAATTCCCCACAGTGCCAGGCAGGTGCTCAGTGAATAATTGTTGATTTTCTCTGTAACTCAGCATCCACTGAGCATCGCACGGACCCCAGGACCAGAGACGGGCACAAGAATGACAGAAAATGAGGTCCTTTCTCAGATTTTTATCACATACTAGGTGAGATTCTTAACATGGGATAAAAATACCTTAATTCCCATCCCTGTAGAGCAGAGGTTTGTCAGCCTTGTGACGAAAACCCAGTACAGAGTGAATTTTAAATCAGTACTTGGTGTACACCTACCTACACACACTACTGAAACAAAAGTTTCACAAGACTTTGCAGGTGTAATCAAATTAAGATGGGGTCGCAGCGAAGTAGAGCGGGTCCTGACGCCGTATGACGGACGTCCGTGTGAGAAGAGGGAGCTTTGGACACAGACACACAGAGGAAGGGCCGCGTGAAGGTGGAGACAGAGAGTGGAGCGAGGCGTCTATAGACCGAGGGACCCCAAGGACTGCAGACACACCCAGAAGCTAGGCAGCGGCAAGGAAGGGCCTCCCCGGAGCCATCCGAGAGAGACTTCCGGCCTCCAGAAGGGGATGGGGAGGTCAGTTTCTGTGGTGCTAAACTTCCGGCCTCCAGGAGAGCATGGGAAGGCCAGTTTCTGTGGTGCTGAGCCACCGGTGCGTGGCACCTCGCTCCCATAATGCTACGGGCTTAGTACAGCATTGTAGAGCCTTGAGGAGGATGACAAACGTGATTCCGTCTCTTACGGACTTAGCACAGCATTGTAGAGCCTTGAAGAGGATGACAAATGTGATTCCGTCTCTTTTTTGGAAAGGACCTCAGTTGGCGTGAAGAACGCAGGGCAGGAGCGAGACCAGGAGCAGGAGGCCTGTGGCGAGTCCTGGGCTCTGAGTCTCCCCCTCACCACACTGGGCCCTTGGTCTCCCTTGGCCCAGCTGGCCCAGCAGTCCCTGTGCTGGCGCCAAGGATGGTGGCCAGATGAGCTTCCGGGTCATCTCATCACATTCCTCCTGCTTCTTAAAACCCTTCCAGTGGTTCTCCCCTGTCCCCAGGAAAAGCTAGAAACTGCTTAACGTGGTTTGCTGATCTCTGTGATCTGATCTTTGCTTGGTCTCTGCTTCTGCCTGTGCTCTCCCCCACCTCCTCCCTCCCTCCCTATTTCACTAAAACTGTACTTCTTGAGCTCCTCAGGGCATGGCCCTGAGACAGACTGCTTTTGCCGAGGTTGAATCTGGCTTTTCCAGTTAAGTAATCTGGTGGTTCTTACCTGGGGCAATCTTGAGCCCCCTGAGAAGTTTGCACTGTCTGGAGACACTTTGGTTGTCACAAGTGGGTGCTGGTGGCATCTCGTAGGTAGAGCCTAGGGGTACTCCACATCCCACAGGGCGCAGGCTTGCCCCAAGAACAAAGAACTTTCAGGTTGCAAATGTCCGTAGTGCTGAGGTTGAGAAGCCCAGACTTAATCTGAGATCAGGGTGATTTGTTTAACCTCGCGAATCTGGAGTTTTCTAATCTGTCATGGTGCTCATCTCAGAGGCCTGTGTGAGGGTGGAGCGGGTCAGTACCATAGAGGATGTAGAAGACCCAGGCTCAGGGTGAGCACTGTTAAGGCCCCTCCTCGTGTCCCTGTGTCAGGCACAGACTAGACCCCTGTGAGTAACACACCTTCAGACACTGCTGTCCTGCCGCTCTCCTGCCCTCTGCGCCTCCCATGGAATGCTTGCCTTGGTCACGCTCAAATTCTTTCAGTTATCAGGATGGACTGACATCTCTCTCCTCCAGGCCGTGGCAAACCACTGCCCCCTTTCCCTCTGACCAGGCCCTGCTGATGCCTCAGGGCTAGCTCAGCTGCCACCTCCCCTCGGGACCTTCCCTGACACTGTCGCCTCCACACCTCGGCACAGTTCCCCACGCCCATCATGATCTCCATTGCCGCGGACACGTGCCCCATCATAGCCCCCATCCACCATGTGTCCATTGCCCAATTAACCCCCTGTCCTGCTTGGTAGTGAGCTCTTTGGGGGGCAGATTCTGTGGCTGTCTTGTGCATCACCTGCCTGGCACATAGTAGGTTCTCAGCAAACGGCTCCATGAATGAAAGGATGAATGACAGCCACGAGCTGTCCACAAGGGGGGTAGTTTAGGGATGGCTGCCCTCAGATGGGAGAGGGGGCAGGAAAATGTCAAGACCTGGGGTGGGCAGGGCAGGGGGTCACCCATCCTTACATCTTCCCACACTGTCCAAGTGTCCTGACACCAAATAGGTGCGTTTGTTGTATCTGAGGTGCAAGATGGTTTTCTCTTCTCATCTCTAACCACCTAGGAGATTGTTTTCTTTAATTCTGTTGACTGGTAGTTGTATTACTTTGACCAGTTCATTAGACATTACTGAATGCTAATATTCTGACACACCTGTGCTAAAGGTAAAGAATTCCTGTCCTCAGAAAACTCAGGTACTGGGGAGAGAGACAGAATATGAACCTTAATACTAACAGGAAAGAGGTGACCACAAGCTCGAAGTCCGGGAAGGCTTCCCAAGGGAGATGTTACTTGAACTTGGCTTTGAAGGATACCTGGGAGGATGAGGAAAGATCTTTTGGGCAAAGAGGAGGGCAAGGATTAAGGCAGAGAGGCACGGGAGCGTGCGGGGGTGTGAGGAAACCCAGAGGCTGGCGCCAGAAGTGTGTTTGGGTATGAGCTGGGGTGGCATTGGCTACAAGTGAGAGAAAAGCTAAATAGGGTTGAGTTTGCTCACAGGATCCGAAGTCTGGAAGCAGGCAGCTCCTGCTCTGGGTTAGCCGTTTGAATGTCCAGCCTGGACCTAGACTTCTTCCGTCTTTCTGCTCCATCTTCAGCCTGTTGACCTTCGTCCCCAGGCCTGGCTACCTTGTGGTTGTAAGAAGACCCTGGTGTTCAGTGTCACATTTGCTGTCAAGCCAGAAGAGGGGGTGAAGGGGGTAGGACCAGCCACGTGAGTCCTATTGTATGAAAAGGGCTAGGGCTTCCTCAGAAACCTCATACAGACTTCAGCTTAGACCACGCTGGCCAGAAGTGGGTGCCACGGCCACCTGGGCTGCAAGGCATCGGGAAGCACGGCCCAGAGTCAGAGTGCCGTTAGCAGGAGGAGCAACGTCCGCCATCACATCTGAACTGCAGACAGTGCACTGAAAGTGCAGACTAAGGCCAGGTGGTGAAGAGCTTTAGGTGTCCCACCAAGACATCAGACTTTAGAGAGAAAGCACTGGGAAGCCACTGAAGGGGTTTCGTCTGGGGAGCCATGTGATTCGATTTGTGTTTTAGAAAGGAGATGAGCGCAGCGAGCTGGGGACTAGAATGGAAGGGCACAGGGCCAGAGGTGGAGAGAGATTTAGGAAGCCGTTGCAGGAACCCAGTGAATAAAGGATGAGGGTCTGCCTTCGCAGAGTGGGGTGGGAATTGAGAGAAAAGGACAGATGTGTGAGACACCTGGGAGGTGGAGGTGGGGGTTTATGGTGATTGCATTTGAGGAGGGAGTGTCTAGGGTGTGGTTCAGGCTGGCACCCAGGATTTTGCCAGGGGGTCAGATGAATTCCCAAGTGTCCCCCCAACTTCAGGTTCTCT
Source organism: Grampus griseus (assembly GCF_964374135.1). NCBI lineage: Eukaryota > Metazoa > Chordata > Mammalia > Artiodactyla > Delphinidae > Grampus > Grampus griseus. The sequence goes on along the minus strand of NC_139012.1, from coordinate 2,051,443 downwards.
CCTCGGTTTGCCGTGCATGCAGACATGCAGGGATTCTTGTTCACAACTTCATCTCAGATTTCTGGTTCTCTTGGAATTTGAAGACACCCTTTCTCCTTTTTTTCACCCACAGTTTGGGGGTGGTTAAAGAGATCAGCTGTCCTCCAGAGTCGTAGCGAGTCTCAAAAGTGGCATCTAACGTGCTTTGAAGAAGTACGTCCTCCATAAATAGCAAATTTGGCAGAAAAGCTGGGTAAGGTCCCATGATTATATAAAAACTAGTGTTCATTTTACATAAAATGTCAAGTTGGTCTTTAAATAGCAGTCTCAGAAGCACAAGCCATTTCATTATCCATTAAGCCGTTTAGCATCCACTGTACAATTTTTCAGTTATTTTCCCCAGAGGGATTGCTGATATACAGTATTCTTGCAAAAAGGGTGGCAGGAGGAGGGGGGAGGAATTGTTGAGAGAATCCTGCAAGCAGTCTCCTACTGCATTTGCTTTATCATTTAGGGAAGATGCAGACATCAAATCTGAGACAAGAAGCCCCAAAGAAAACCTTCAGATACTGTTGTAAACTCAGGGCTGTGTTTGGCGCAGTTCAGTGAGAGTTTTCTGCTTTGCTGCCATAGTTGTTTCTACCCGTGGCACCTGGCATCACAAATCCATTACCCTGTCCCCATTCTGAATAGGACCCTGAATTAGGCACAAACGCAGGTCAGAAAGAAGCCATGATTTCCACGCTGGCTAGAGCCCTGTTTGGTTGGGGAGACTGAGCCCACACACTTAAAGTAACTTAGAAACCCTCCGAACAGCATGTAGGAGGCCCTAATTACGTGCGCTGCTTGGACCTGGAGACCTTGCTGTTTATAATCTTAAAAGGCCGCAGCGGCAGGGGCCCTTCGGCAGCATAGTTTCAGAAGGTCTTCAAACACCCTAAAAGCCACACGAAAAATTGACTGTGTATCTTCACAGACTTTTTATTTCCTGTGGAAGATTCCAGTATTTATCAGATTCTCAAAAAGGTCAGTTCTTCCCACCAGAGATGGGAAGAACACAGCAGTGTTACAGTCCCCCAAGAGGGTAAATAAACTAGTGAAAAGCTATAGGTCATCTTGACGACCCCTAATCAAGTTGCCGCCCCACGATGGGGGAGCGGGGCAGAGGTCACGTGCATCCCTGAATAGCAGGGATGGGCTTAGCTTGGGTGGGGGTTATCACCCTCCAGAAAACTCCCTCCCAGGTGGTCACCTGAAGCTGAGCTTCAGCAAGTTTAAAATGTGCATGTGTCACAGACCGTGGACCATCTGTGGATGGTGTGCCCTGAAAGGCCCAGGGTCCCCTGACGCAGAGAGGAGGCCCGTGTGTGTTCCAGGCTGTCTCGGGGTCATGGACATTCAGGTTTGGATGAGGCTGCAGGGAAGGCTCCTTCCACCCCTGCCTCTGCCTCAGGGCCCTTCTTCTCTGGGGTGTGGATCACTGGGGATTGCGTGTGATTTGTGATGAGGTGGAGTGCTTTGCGTTCCTTTGGTTGAGGATCAAACACCGAGGTAACTCCTCGAGGTCAAGCAGGACATGTGCAAATTTCATCAGTTGTGCCCTTCCCACCCAGTGGGCCCCGATGGCCCAGAGCGTCAGCCTGTCCTGTCTGGGGTCAGTGCTGTCCTGACCTTTCATGCAGGCAACCAGGGCTCTGAATTCCTAACATTGCTTCTGGAGTTGCTCATCCTCTTTCTTCTGCTGACACACCCGTCATGGCAGATGCTGGGTCACTGAGGTCCTACTTGGCTCTAAAAGTTAGCCTTGTTATTAGGGGCACTTCCTTGGACCACTCAAGCCTGGGATTTTTCCAGAGAGTCTTAGTCAGCCTGGACTGTTACAACAAAATACCACAGACCGGGGGGCTTACGGACAACAGAAAAGTATTTCTCGGCGTTCTGGAGGCTGGAAATCCAATGCCAAGGCTCTGGCTGATTCGCTGTCTGGGGGGGTGGGTTTCTTTTCCTTGTTCAGATGGCTATGCTCTTGCTGTGTCCTCACTTGGTAGAGAGAGAAAGCAATGGTCTCTCTCCAGGTCTCTTCTTATAAGGGCACTAATTCCATCATGAGTGCTCCACCCACGTGTCATAATAAATACCATCACACTGGCAATTAGATTTCAGCATATGAAATTTGGGGAACACAAATGCAGGGGTAAAATTCAAAATGTTCAAGAGCAGCTGTGCCGTGGAGACAGCAGACAGAATAAGCATCTGCCATAACACAAGGGCATGTCCAGAGCGCCTGCCGGCCGGGGGTCAACCGTTTATGGGGTTTGTGGGTGGTGTGGATGGCGGGACACCCTGAGGATTGAGGCTGTAGCTATCTACCAAGCAGGGTGGGAGTGTCTCAAGATTACGTCTGGCACAGCTGTGCCCACAGCTTACTGGCTGATGATAAGCTCAGTTAGCTAGGAGTTTATGGGTCTGCCTTGGCCCCCTTCCTGCAGGGGTTGCTCTGAAATCCTACAATTCCATGATCATCTTGTTCGAGTCTGGGACTTGAGTACAGATGTGTGCCTAGGGTAGCACACTTAAACAGTTTCCAGAAAGACAGTGTCTAAAATGTCATCAGTTCCCTTTGACCTCCCTCTTCTCTGCAAACTTCCCAAATTCATATCACTTTCCTGATAAATATTACACTTTTCGTTACTCTTAAATCCTGAAATTCAACGGCTTTTCTTATGGACTCAAAGAGATGGCAGCTGTTAAGCTCTTGGGCTGCAAGCAGATACGGGAGCCTGGAGAGTCCTAGTGCATTTGGTCCCAGGGAGGAAGTGGCATTCCCTGAAGTGGGACCCAAAAGGCTGTCAGCAGGAGGGGACAACCTCCAAGGGCCGGTGCTGCCCAGCAGGGGTGGTCATCTGTCCACGTGCTGTGTGCCGTTCTGTGTCTTTGCTCGGCCGTTTCCCCCGCGTGGAATGCCCTCAGCCTACCTGCAAGGTACACGTACTATTGATACTTACTGTTTAAGGCTAAGTTTAAACGACCCCCCTTTCTCACCTCCACCCCCTTGAATTCTCTGTTGGCCCCTCTCCCGGATGCATCACTTCCCACCTGACTCCAGTTTCTCCCCTGCACCTTCCATCTCTGATGTGCTGTGATGCTCTGAGCCTAAGACACTTGTGCGGATCTTAACGTTTCCTGAGCGCCTCTGGGAATGCAGATGTTTTATGTGGTGGGAAACCAGGGGAGGGACAAGCCGTTAAGAGTTCTTGCCATTTGCAGGTGATAGAGGATTTACTGACATTTTGTGCCGTGTGAGTTCACTTGATTTTTACAACAAGCTGTGAGCCAGGTTGATTACGGGGTTTTTGTATTGGATAAACTTTGTAATCTAAGCAGATTGTGGGATTATGTTTCAGAACCCAACAGAAGCTGCCGTTATGAGTGGCTGAATGAGCCTTTGATAAACCTGAAGGTTCCTGCTTTATATTTGACAGATTATGAAATGAACACGTCTCTTAGCATTTCTCTTAGTGAATCACTCTAGGCCGACTGGGCTTGGCCTTGCACTGGCCTGGGTATCATCCACCTGTGAGTCGAGGACACAGCTGCAGGGATGCACCACTGGCCCAGGTCCCCAAGGAGCTTTTGGATTATTGGGGGGACAGGGGAGTAGATGTCGGAGTTACAGAGTGTTGTGGTTGTCTTGCTGTGTAACCCACCCAAACAACAGCATTCCTCACGGTCCTGCAGGTGGACTGGGCTACAGCGGCCGTCTGCAGGCTGACATGGAGGCTGGGATGTGGGGCCTCTTCTCTCCTTGTGGGTGCCCCCTCCACGGTCTCTCTGGTCCTTCCAGTAGGAGGTCCCACTGTTCACACAGGGGTTCAGAACTTCCCCAAACCGTGTTCCAAGAAGAGGGCACAGAGGATGTGGTCCTCTTAGCAGCTGGGCCCAAGGCTGGCACATTCTGCAAGTCCCTGGGACCTGGGTCCAGCCAGAGTCAGCCTGGGGGACACGCCAGGAGGTGTGGCTTTGGGCCGCCTTTGGAGATGAGCAGTGGAGGTGAGTGGATTTTAGGGGCGTGCAGGCTGTACTGGGAGTGCAGAGAAGCCCAGGATTGGGACGGAGAAGCCTTCTGGGAGATTAGGAACCCAGAAATGTGGGGTTTTTCCAACAAATAGGATTTAGCCAAATGGAGACAAAGGAATGTTTGGTACGTGAGTGAACTGGTAGATGAGCGCTTTGAGTCAGAGGTGGAGTGTCGGGTCTCACCTTGAAAGCTTTGGTGACCGGTGTGGGGGCGACACGCTAAGTATTTTGGGGACGTACGGACCTGGGCTCAAATCCTGGCTTCACGTTTGTAGGCTTGGCGACCTCAGGCCAGTTACTCCCTTCCCTGAACTTAATTAGGCTAACAAGAGGATGACCTTACAGGTTTGCTCTGAAGAGTAAACCAAAACCCCTACCCTTGTGCCTGATGAACTGTGCTCTGCTCAGGAGCTGTGTCTGATTTTCAAGAGAGACAAGACACCTCTTAGTGCACCTGGATAGAAAAATTATCATCGACGTGAAAAAATTCCCTCTTCAAAACCCAGCCAGCGGGACTTCCCTGGTGGCGCAGTGGTTAAAATCCTCCTGCCAAAGTAGGAGGCACAGGTTCGAGCCCTAGTCTGGGAAGATCCCACACGCCGTGGAACAACTAAGCCCGTTCGCCACAACTACTGAGTCTGCTCTCTAGAGCCTGCGAGCCACAACTACTGAGCCTGCGTGCCACAACTATTGAAGCCTGCACGCCTAGAGCCCATGCTCCGCAACAAGAGAAGCCACCGCAATGAGAAGCCTGTGCACCGCAACTAGAGAGAGCCCACGTGCAGCAACGAAGACCCAACACAGCCAAATTAATTAATTAATTAAAAAACCAAAACCAAAAACCCAGCCAGCATCACATCGTTGCTGAGATCACAGAGCTGCCCCCTTTATGTGTGACCGTCCGCGAGCACCACACCTATTCGACCATTTTCTAGGGGTGCCAGCCAGTGAAACAGGACAGGAGAAGGGAAGGAGCAAGCATTTTTAGAAGAGAGAAGATAATATTGTTGTTTTCAGATTAAGATTTCCTGGCTTGAAAACTTGAGGGGATCAACTGAAAAACTATTAGGATAATAACAGAGTAGGGTAGGTCAAAGATGCTCAAAGATGGGTAGCTTTCTTATATACCAACGATAGTCAGAAAATATAATTAAGGAAGCGTTCCACTCATATAGCAACAACTGCAGAAGTTTACCTGAGAATTAACTTGACAAAGGTTTTTTAAGACCTAACTGAAGAAAATGATAAAACTCTACTGTAAGACAAAAGAAAAAAAAAGATTTGAATGATTGGAGAGATACACCCTGTCCCCAGCTGGAAAAACCTAATACTGTAGAGGGATGCTTTTACAGTTCCTTTATGATTCCTATAGAAAGCGATGGGACTTCTCTTGGAACATGAGAAAAGTATTCTAAATTCTATATGTAATAAACCGATAATAAAAAACTTATAAAAACCCATTAAATATCTACATCAGATATTCAAAGTATAAAGCTCAAATAATATGATATTTTGCTGCTCTGAGAGCAGATGGACATGTCAATAGACCTAAAAAGAAACCCCCCAAATGGACTCAAATGTATATTTAGGGCATGACAAATGTAATGTGTCAACCAGTGAGGAAGGATTCTTCTATATTAAATGCTGGAATAATTGGTTAACTGTTTGGAGGAAAAAAGTTAATTACCTAACTCCGTCTATCATAAATGAACAATAATGGATTAAAAGATTAGACGTAAAAAGATGAAATCAAACAGTAAGAAAAAGAGAAGACAGATGAATATTTATATAATCTTAGGGGTGTGGAGACTTTTTTTTTAACACTAAAGGGAACACATGTAAATTTGAGAGCTTTGACAACAACGACAACATATTTTTTTTGTCTGCTCAAAATATATACAAATTAACAAAATGGCAAACTAGGTGAAAATATTTGCCACAAAGATATCAGCCATGGCATATCTGACCCTCTACATAGAGGGATTATAAGGTGAGGAAGGAAGGACAAATAACCTGGTAGGTAACTCAGAGGCAATGCAGAAAAGCAGAAATACAAACGGCTGGTGACTCCCTTATAATGTTCAGCATCTCCAGCAGACAGTGAAACACTGGTTAAAATGAGATGTCGTTTTCGTCTGTTAAACTGGTAAAGGAGCAATAGGAGGGTCCCCAGTGCAGGGAGGGGAGAGGAAATGCATTAAGGATGCAAGCAAAGGCGGCGATGAATACTTGGGAATATAAGTTGAGGATGAGAGTTTTATAAAGCATAAGTATGTGTTACCTTTCAACCTAGCAATTTCTTGTCTTGGAAATTATTGTAAGAAGAGAATCAAGAATATGCACAAGATTTATATCGTAATATATTCACAGTGTTATTTGTAATTGCTAAAAATTAAAGCCAGCCTGTTTATTTAAAAGATGTAAAGTATGAAAAATCCATAAAGTGCTCTACTGTTGAGCTGTTAGAAATTACCGTTTAGAATCTAAGAAGACGTAAAAGAACGTGCACAACAAATTTCAAGCAGAAACAAATGCTCTATCCCGAATAATCATCTCTCTCTCTGTCCATTTACCTCCCTAGAGAAAGAGCAAAAGTTATATGCAGGTGATGGAATTTTGAACAATTTTGTTTTCCTCTTTGGGCTTTTTAGAACTTTCCACATTTTCTACAGTGAAACTGTGTCCTTTTTGATCTAAGTGGAAAATGTTTTTTGAAAACTAAATGAACAAATGTCAGTTATGTGTTGAATTCCCTGAGTTGCTTAGATGTGACTTTTAAACCAGATTTGGTGAGTCCCCACTTGCCGTCTGCCACATCTTTTCCAGGGACCTCAGGGGCTGTAACAAAAGTATTAGGACAAAATTAGTTTTGCTTGATGTGTTAGGCCGTTTGGACTGCTTTCACAAAACACCACAGGCTAGGTGGCTTACGCAGCAGGAATTTATTGCTCGTGCTTCTAGAGGCTGGAGGTTCTGGAGATTAGGGTGCCGGCACAGTGAGGTTCTGGTGAAGTCATCTCTTCCTGGCTTGCAGACGGTGACTTCTCATGTCCTCACGTGGAGGAAGTGACGAGGAATCTCTCTGGGGCCTCTTGTACAAGGGCGCTAATCCCCTCATGGGGTCTACCCCAGTGACCTAAGCACCTCCCCACCTCCTTGGGAGTTAGGATTTCAACACATGGATTTGGGGGGGGACACAAACGGGCCACAGCACTTGACTTTAATATTATGGAGTATTTGGGGGAAGGACTAGGAGGAAGATTCAAACTCATCATGACCAGATAGATGGGCGTTTCTACCATGAAAAGCCCAAAGCGCTGTGATTTTTGCTGCCTGTCAGCATCTATGGCTTGTTCTGGAAGCAGCTCTGCCGGGAAAGCCCATGTGAGCTGAGGGAACTTCTTCCCGGGCCCCTTATTTCTGAAAAGTGGCTTCTCCCAAAGCCAGCTCTGAAATCGTTTCCATTGTTGGTGGAAAATCATCCCGAGAAGGAGCCCCAAGCTCTTGATCTAAATAACAATGTCTCCTTCTCTGTTTAGAATCGGTGGTGATGATGCTGAGTGAGGCCAACAGAGTCCTTTTCCCTTCAGGCTCCCTTCAGGCTCATGCTGCCCGGGGGAGTCCTGTCGGCTGCAGGCCCCACGCACAAGGTGCTGAGCGGTGCGTCTGCTTTAAATGCTCAGTGTGCACATCAGCGGCTGATAATATATTATTCAGCAACGGACTGAACACAAAGGAGGAGAGGCTCAGCACTTGATAGGTTAATTTGGAATGTTTTTTGATAACAAACAAATCTTTTAAAAGTACCAAAAAAAAAAAAAAAAGAAAGGAAGGAAGAAAGAAGGAAGCCTCCGACAATCCGAGTTGTCTTTGCTTTGTCTTCGCAGTGGAGTTGCCCATCTCCTGCTCGAGAATTCAAATGAATTTTGAGAATCCCCTTAGAAGTGACAGCCCAAAGTGTAGGAATGATAAACGGCTTTGGCCTTGATAATTTTTATTAAGCACTAAATGTCACATTTAACCTGCATTACTGAAAGCAATTACCCGTGTATCAACAGTCAAGCAGCGCAGAGCGGTGCCTGGAGCAGCCCATTTGCCTCCATCTGGGAATAAGGATTTCAATTAGGAGGCAAAGAGCTGCCGAGGGGCTGGGGTCCTCCGTGGCTCCCAGAGGACGCCCGCCAAGTGGGGCTTCGAACGCGTCATCCGCGCGGTGTCAGCGGATCAGCCCCAGCCATCTGCTGCCAGAGCAGCGCTTACTTTATCAAATCTCAATATTTACAGACGCTGATCAGCTCGGGGGACCAGGATGGCTCCCTGCCAGGGAGTTCTGGGAAATTCATTTTAAGGTGTGTTTCAGTAGGCTAATTAATTTACAAGCACCTGTTTCATCGCTGGGAGCTGTTAGCACAGCAGATGAGCCTCAGCCTGGGAGGGAGACTTTATTCCGGCTAAATTGATTTCAATTGATTTTAATTTGCTGACGGCACAGTTGTAGGTTTAACGTGAGCATAGCCCGGAGCCCCATTTTTTCCCTTTTGGAGTAAGCCTGTGGCTGGCTTATTCATTCCTTGGCCCCGTCGTGGTGGGGAAGTGGCCTCGGCAGGAGGTCTGTATGACAGACACAGGCTGCAGTGGCCTCTTGAAAGAGATATTTACTGGGTCTAACCAGACGTTAGGGTCGGGTTGCCAGTTAACGTTAGAGTTGGATTTCTGATAAACCAGGAGTCATTTTTAGTGCACGTGTGTCCTGTGGGGACGTAGTCATTGGTTTACCTGATATTCAGACTTAACCAGGTGTCCTGGATTTTACCTGCTGACCCTGGCCACCCCAGTTGGGGGCCACTGAGTCATCCAGGAGCAAGTTTCCCCCTATCTGGGTGGTCTCCTCTGCTGCAGAGGAGGTCTCGTCATGGAAGCATGATTTTCACGTGTACCTCAGGGTCTGGATCGGGATTTCTACCCCGGGGCCAGATGTTACGCTTATAACCGATACAACTACACCCTCTGCGAGCTGCTCGCATTGCCGCAGTGAGTGTGCTGTGCACAGACTGCGTCCCCCTAGATGCATGTGTGAGACCCTAGCCTCCAGGATTAGGAGGTGATGAGGTCATGAGCGTGGAGCCTCATGATGGGATTGGTGCCCTCAGGAGAAGAGACATGAGAAAGCTTCCTCTGTCTCTCCCACCCACCTCTCTCGCCTCCTTCTGCCACGTAAGGACACAAACGAGAAGGTGGCCATCTGCTAACCAGGAGAGGACCTTCACCAGACCCCAGCCATGCCCGCACCCAGGTCTCCGACTTCCAGCCTCCAGGACTGTGAGGAGTAACTGCCTGTTGTTTCTAAGGCTCCCAGCGTGGGGTGCTTTGCTGTCGCGGCCCTCGCTGACTAAGACAGAATCCGACAGATTAGGTCTTGCTCAGTGTCGCACAACTAATTAGGGAGAAGACCATCTCCTTGACTGGCATTATCCTTCGGTGACAAGCAAGGCTTTTCTTCCTGTAATTATCGTGCCCCGTGGGCACCACCTGCACAGCCTTCTCCCCGGGACTCGTCGCTCATGGAAACAGGCGCCAGAAGTTATGGTCCTCTGGCCTCACCCTGTTCTAGGTCTTCCTTACGTCACAGGATGGCCCTAGTTCTCCATGGGTATCACCACATCTTAATGGAAAGTTCTCTGTTTATTTTTTAAATATGTTTAAAATATTTAAACATATTTTAATAGGTTTTTATCATTTATTCAGGATATTTTCATTGCATACCTACGTGCACAGAGTGCTGTGCTACAGTCTGAGGGGCCCACACCGAACGTGGGGGTCTAGAGCCATGCCAAGCGGAGGTGTATAACAAATAAGCATTTACCTGTGGCGCTCAGCGGGATTTTATCCTCGTGTTAAGACTTAAGAGAAAATGCCCCTGTGTGTCCTCATGGGAAGAGGGCTTCCTGGAGAGCTGGACGCCATCCTGACAGTGGCCACGAGGACAGCTTTCGAGAGCCATTTCTTATGGTGCCCTTTCAGACGAGCCACCGGTAAACCCAAATCCAGTACAGTAACAGCCCTACAGAGGGGGTCCCAAGATAATTCTAGACATGCTCTTGGTCCGACTGGTGCTGAGCAGAGCAGTGGATGACCACGTCCTTCACTAGCCCTCCTAGCGGTGACTTCTCTAGAGGAAGTGTTGACAGATGCCCAGTAGCCCTGACTGTCAGACAGAGGGTTGAGCGACTTTCTGCTGCCTGAACAGAGCCTGCCGTGCAGCTTCTTAGTGTGTCTTGAAGTAGAGAGCCAGCATCAGCCATTTCCACAAATGTCTTTATTTCTGTACTACCTTCCTGGAGTTTTCGCTAGCCAGGTGCCACTGGCATATAATTAGCACATTATTCAACTTAATTTCTGTTTAAAAACTTAAATTACCATTTTTTAAGTTAATATTTTAACTTAGAAGTAAGCAGTACCATGCATGAAATCATGGGTTTGACCCTCGTTCACTTTTCTTGTCTTGTTACTTGGTCATCCACGCATCACTAAAATCACCACGTGTGCCCTGAAGACAGCATAATCCCAGAGTAGAAGGGTCATCGGAGTCCTTCAGAGAAAATGAGAGGCCTGGGTTCCCTGGAAAGCCAGCTCTAGGGGAGGGGCCGCGTGCAGGATGTTCGTGCTGGGAGAGCTCTGGGCACCTACAGCTGAGGACAGGAAGGGCAGAAGTGGGATTGGGCCTGGGCGAAATCGGGCCGGGCACATTCTCAGTGAAGACCGCAGCTGGCTCCACAGCGTGCCCCGAACCAGGATGACCTTGGCAGCTTCCTGAGTTGGGGCAAGGGGACCACCACTTTCTCCCCTGTGTAGGGCAGCCTTGGTATGCGGGCTGCACCGGGCGGGGTGCCCTTGGGCAAGGCAGCTCTCTCCAGCCAGGCAGCTCCCGAGGAGGGCTGAGAGCTGAGGACTGCCTGCCAGTGGCCCTCCTGTGTCTGGGGAGCCCTTCCCTCTGGAGGTGGGCTCGGTGGGGGCCGCAGCATCTGCCGGGCTGCTGGGGAGGCAGGCAGGTCTGATGGCTGATATTTACTTGCCCTCACAATATGCCGCAGGCCCTTTAGACGCGTAGTCCTAAATCCTCACAGAAGACTTACGAGGAAGGCGTTTTTACTACTCGCGTTCAGCATCTGACACAACTTTCATCCAGAAGTGGCAGAGAGCTTAGCCCAAGGCCCCACGCACTGGGGAGTGGACGAGCCAAAATGTGAAACCCGGTGGGCTGACTCCAGAGCCCGTCCCACTCTGAGAAGTGGAGCTCTGTGTCTACGTATGTGTACACACGTGTATTTTACACATACGTGTGTGATTGCACATGTGTTTGTGTGTGTGTACACGATGCGGGCATAGGTATGTGGATGTATTTGTGAATACGTCTGACCCTCCCCTTGTATGCTAGTTCAGATGCTGTCAGAGGAGGTGTTGCCTGAAACGTGCCTCGGTTGCTGGATGACACAGAAAAATGACTCTGTTGCGAGTGGAGAACCGTCCATAAAGGAGGGGGCCCAGGGTGCGGAGAACGTGGGCGAGTCGGCCGGCCCGTGAAGGCGAGGAGGCTGGGCTGCAGCCGCCAGTGCCCCGGGGCCTGGACTCAGGTCCGCATCACAACCCCGGGGCTGGCGAAGGAGCACTTTGAACGTCCAGTGGCTTGGCGCACGTGGCTCGGCGCCCACCCGGTTCACGGAGGAGAGACTCACGGCCCGCCTGGTAAAAGGGGCCGGGCTTGCTGGGAAGGTCTGCCTCCAAGGCTCCGCCCCTCTCTTGCCGTCTCCCACCTGGCCTCTGGCTCACAGGGCGGGTCTTGGAAGCGGAGCCGCTTGTGGGAGCTTCCTGCAGACGTGATGAGGCGTGTCTCTGTTTGCACCGCTTGCATGGCTGACTCGCCGCGGATCAAGGCTTTGAAATTCAAATGCATTTCAGCTTGGCTGCAATGATTTTAGCCTGGGAAAGACCCCAAACCACTTTTATAACAGGCGCTCATCTCGGCCATTCGGAAAAATTATAAGTGAATTACCTGTACAGCAAATTAAAAGATGCCATATTGTGAACCTTCCAAGATAAGCAGGTGGCCAGATGCTCTCCATGATAACGGAAGGAGTTAAGTTGCTGCATGAGATCATTAATTACAAACCAGCTGAATAATGGTGATTGGTACCAATAATGTGGAACTTAATTTTGGAATATATGAGGTCCTTGTTGGTGACATTAGAGCTGTGCCACATGCAGTGGGAAGTACTTGCGTTTTGATTTTCTAGGGGATGGAGTGGGGAGCAAGCATGTGGGCGGCTCATCCAAAAATATATGAGGTTAAAAATATTCCTGTGTTTACCATAGTAGAAATTATCATGTGATTCATCAAAAGAGTTTTGCTACCCTTGTTGACACTGAGGTAGCATTAAGGGGCAGATTTTGAATATGTGTTAATCACCAGCATTTCTAAATTGAGCACATATAATTTAGCCCAGATTGGATTACTCTCACATATGCAAAGGTTGAGGATAAATCAATAAAAGCCGTGAATATGTTTGTTTTATTCCAGTGCTAGTTCTACAGAATGATGAGGAAAACAAGCGTCATCTACGGATGGGATTGCATGTTCCTCATGGACATTGCTGTCCCAAGAAGCAGGACTTTTCTTAGAAGAGCAAATGGGTGACTGCAGAAATCGTATGACTAGTGTTGTGAAAGGTCCACAGTTGAAGAGGGATGTGTGATTTCCATTTAACAAAGCCTGGGATCCCACCAGACAGGGCTCATTAATTTAAGACAGTTGGACCCACAAGCATCAGAGGTCACAATTCAATTATGGACGGAGATAATCTTCCTGGCTGGTTTATTTAGCTTGTGATTTTTAATTAATTCTCCTCCATGAGGGAATGCTGCCGCGAGCAGCCGGGGCCGGTAATCTCAGGGCTGTAGATCTCATTTTCGCAAGCTGCGCCCCGACGCACGCACAGCATAAAATGCTCCATCCCGTCTCTGCCGCACGTGGCTGATTCACGAGAGTCAGTGTGGGCATACACACTCTTTTAATTGGGCAGGAAGCACCTTCTAGAGACTGTTGTGACCTAGGCGCACAACCTGCGCACGGCCCCTGTCCCTGCTCGCCTCCACCAGGGCGGAGACTGAAGCCAAACGGTGACAGACCTTCACAGTTTCGTTTCCTGTTCATCGGGAGCATCAGGCAGGTTAGTAGGACTCTTGGCTTTTTGAGTTTTATTTTTCATTTTAGACAGTGTTTCCGTTCGTAATTTAGTTGTGGAAAAGCAGTACTTGGGTTTACTACTTAATTCAACAAGTTAACGTGGTTCGTTGCAGTTTCAGTTTGTGGGTGTTTGGTCCATAGTTTCAGTTGGAGTTAATTCCTTTGGGAAGGCATATGCTTAATTTACAATACTTTAGTTCAAAATGTATGGTTATTGAAACAAAAGTAGGTAGAAAACTACCTTCTCTACCTGTGAAGGAAAAACTGCATTACACAGAATTTGCAGGTGAAATTTTAATCTGTTAGGAGGCAAATAAAAATGTTTTCAGTCACTTAAAATACATGATCTGTAGAGAAACATGCACCCCAAGTGGTTGGGAGAAGCTAACTTGTGTGAAGGAAACAAACAGCCCCCAGATTTCAGAAGAGCAGACGCAGCAGGGCTTGTCTCTCATTCCCATGATGTATGTACGCCCAAGGTCCAGGTGGGCTCTGGCCTGGGTCTTCTCCCTCAAGGACCCACTGTCTGGAATTGCCAGCCGCGGTGGAAGAGGGAATGGGTTAGGGTTGGGGTCAGGGAAGGCCTTTTCCCGGCAATTCAGTGCTTTGGGCCAGAATGGACCTGCATCGTTGCCACGCACAGAGTCCACTGGCTGGAACTGGTCAGGGGCCTCCCAGACACGGGGCCAGGAAAGGGCACCCGCATCAGGCACCCAGAGCGCCGGGGCTGGTGCGGGGGCTGGAACTGGTGACTACACATGTGCTGGCGAGCCCGCCGCAGCCAGGCATTAAGCAGCCGATCCCAGAAGTAGCTGGTGCAGCCCCGGCGCCCGCTCTGGAGGAGCACGAGGCACAGCGTGCCGTGCTGGGGCATCCCCGTCCACTCATGGCTGTGATTTCCTATCAGATGTTTTTCATTCATACAGTGGAATAAATCGTGGATCGTGAGTTGAGAAGCTGCAGAGACTTGAGAGGTGATACGCTTTGGTGGTTTTTAAGGCCTCGTCAGTAAGTCTCTTGGGTTGTTTTGAGGTGCCTGATTTGACCAGAAAAGTTCTGACTTGGCCCATTTCGATTAGTTTGATCTGCATGAAACTGCCGTGGTCAACCATCCTTGGCACAGAGCAAAGGCAAAGGCAGCCTGCTCTACGGGTGTGTGTTTCAGAGTTCACAAGGTTTTAAAATATACATAATAACAAACCGCTTGCCTCAGAGCCTCACATGGGAGCAATCTGAGACCCGAGGAAGTCGGTGGCTTCTCAAGGTTGCATTTGAAGCTACTATCAGAGCAGGGTCGCTGCTTTGATTTTTTAAAAATCTTTTCGTTTACTGTGGTGAAATATACATATCATAACATTCGCCATTTTAACTGTTGTTACGTGTACAGTTCAGCGGTGTAAAGCACGTTCACATTTTGTCAGCCGTCCCCACCATCCATCTCTGGAAGCTTTTCATCTTGTGAATTTGAAACCCTGTCCCCATTAAATGCTAACTCCCCTTCCCCTCCGCCTGCCCCTGACACCCATCATCTGCTTTCTTCTCTATGATTTGACTCTTCTAGGGACCTCCTATCGGTGGAATCAGATAGCGTTTGTGTCTGGTTTATTTCACGAAGCACAGTGTCCTCAAGGTTCATCCATGTTGTAGCAGGTGTCCGAATTCCTTTCCTTTTTGAGGCTGAATGATATTCCACTGCATGAGTGGATCACGGTGTGTTTACCCATCATCTGTGTAAGGCATACAATTAATACAGAATTCTGCCTTTGTAAAAAAATAAAAGTAACAATGCAGGGTAGGGGACAAATGCACAGAGAAGTTGGCCAGGCCTGCAGCCCGGTGGCTCAGGTGAAGAGTTGTTTTCGAGGCCCTGCTCTGCATCCCCCAACTCAGGCAAAGGTCTCAAAATAAAGGCTTTTTGAGGGCTGAGCTTTGCAAACCCAAGCTTATGAAATGACAGTAAAATCGCAACTCTTAGCAAGATCGACGTTTGTATTTCCGTCGTCCCATTTAGAACTCCTCCTCATTTCCTGCCGCGAGTCATGGGGGCTGATGGACCACACTGCAGGCTTCCTCAGACGGCCTCCTTACCCGAGGGCCATTGTCCTCACCTGTGGCTTAGTGAGGAGAGAGTTGCAGGACCGCCGCTCTGACCGCGCTGCACCTCCGCCCGGATGGCGTGATGGGCAGGCCGAGTTCTGCCTTCCGCCCCGGGAGCCTGGAGTTGTTTGCCTACCCGGTGACTGGAGCTGTGAGGCGTTGTCTTGGAAAGACGTTGTTATGACAGTGTCCGCCTCTGAGCACGGGGCAGGGCCTCGAGGATTGCCTCGGAGGCATCAGGCAAACATTTTTGGGAGCTAATAATGTAGTTACGTATGCAAAGCTAGAAACGTGATTTAAATAGGTAGCATTTGAAAGAATAAAACAATTGGAAGGCTTTTGGGGGATGATGAAGATAACTGAATTGTTTAAACTGGGCGTACAACTTTTAAAACAAACCCTGTGCCCTAGGCATCTTCTGGCTTGCCTATTGGGCTGGTTTATTCATGTGGTCAGGATGCATTTTCAGCATTTGTATTTTATAGATTAAACAAGATCTCTAGGTAACATTGTTGGAGAAACATTCTCTCAATTTTATCTGGAAACGATAGGCTTTCTGATTAATAATAGTAACTTGAGAAATAATATTCTCTTAAATGCAGGGAGTGAAAAATAATTCTAACGGAGTCTAGGGCAGGGATGGGGAGCTTGTCAGGAGATAACTTCAGTGCTAAGCTCTTAGGCGGTTGTCCGGTTTCTTTTTTACTTTCTGGTTGCTTCCAAGTTTTTGCCCTTTGTGTGTGGAGTCCATGGCTGGAATAAGGGGGTGACACGGCCGTTGTCACCTCCGCCCTCCACTGTGTGGGATACGGAGACGTCTCGCATTTTCATGTTTAAGGACCTTTAACGTTGCAGAGCACGTCGTGTTATTGGTGACCAGCCCACACCGTGGCCACGAGGAACAGCACAGCTTCACCAGCCTGTTTTCCTCTGTATCGGTCGCCACCCTTCAGAAGCAACTGAATCCGGAAGCAGCGCAGGCTTTGGAGGCAGACGTGTCTTCACCGTCCACGCTTTTGCCTGGAGGTGCTGTGCTGCTTCCTGAGGACGTCCGCTGTTCATCAGGCCTCCACTTCCAGCCCTGAGTGGCCTTTGCTGTCCGGGTGGGGCGGCGAGAGCAGCAGCTGTAATGCGACAGGAGACAGAATCGTGCGCACACTGATTCTGTGCCGTCTCGGGCTGCGTGTGCACACACGTGTGTGCTTGAGTGCCTGTGATGAGAGCAAGCTACCCCCCCCTGAAACTCAGGGTTAGAAAAGGCCGATGCAAAGATCAGTTCCTGGAGTTGGCGATGTTCACGGGGAAACACGGCTCCTCGGGGTGCGGGGGATCTCGGACGCCTCATCAGAGGCGGCTCAGCCTAGAGTCGTGGCCTACAGAGTCCCTTCGTGCTTCACGCGCCCCCCGCCATGATTGCGGGTTCGCGGGATCCCCGACACCTTTTCCTGGGGTCAGAGTTCGTTCCTCTTCCTCCATTTCTCATGCCTCCATTAAACACCTAGTCGTGTCCTGCCTCTGTCCCATTTGGGCTCATATATGCTCCCTCTACTCTGTCAATCCCTGCTGGTCAGAGGTTCTCAAAATCAGCTTTGAATCTCTCTCTTACTGGCGGAGGCCCTGTGCTCACAGAGGCTCTCGAGATACGTGTGGCGTTGACTCGGTGAGCAGAATCGCCTGCCTCGGGTAACCGCTGGAGCTTGTACCCTCCCTCGTCCCCTCGCTTTGAGCCTAGACTGATACCACGTGTCACGGGCAAGTGGACGGAAGGCTCGAGCGAGTGGTGACTGGACCCACACCTGGCTTTGCTCGGCACCCGGACTGCACTAGGCACTGAGGTTTGCTGTTCTGATCTCAGCACCTCAATCCAGTTCCATTCAAGGTTTCAGAGAAATAGAATCTAGGTTTCTCACAAGCGTTTCCAACATGAAACGTGTTCCCAGACTTGACGCAAAACGGAGCCGTGGTTCTCTTTCTTTGCGTGAGAAGTGTCTTTGTGAGAGCGCGTCTTTGTTTAGAAGGGGAAGAAGAATGAGATCTACTGCGGGTGCTCGGCTGACGCCCGCCGCTCCAGGAACATGTGTATTACCACGTATCATGTAACGGTGCGCGGTGGGGAATAGTAATGAATAGTTTGGACCACAATAATGTGCATTGTTGATGTTTGTTAAAATAAAGATATTCAATTTATAATAAAGGGGATTAAAAGCTTAATTCGTGACTATGTTAATATTTGCCTGCAAGTACACAGATAAATGGGGACGCACCTTATCACGTCGAACACCTGCGCACACAGGTTCCTCCATCGAGATCTCCATGGGATTGTATGTTTCGCAGAGCTTAAACTTTCATTTCCCAAAATAATGATATCATTCATTTACAGATATAGATAGGCTCTCCTCGCTCCAACTCCATCCTGAAATGAGCATTGTGACTTCAGCTACAAAAACACGGGATTAATTGCAGCAGTGATACGCACGATTTTCCCGCTGCAAGAGCAGATGGCTGAACACACGGCAGCCAGCAGCACCTGTACCTTCACTTCTGTGGGTCTCCAGGGTGCACGCGCACCCACAGGGCCATTCCTCCCCCAGAGGGATACAGGTGCACCTGGCTGGGTGGAGAGTGGCCGTCACAGGTGCTTGTAAATCAAATCCTACTTTTAAGTGTTTTAGGGGAGTTTGCCCTCTGAAAGAGGTTTATGATGAATTCTTAGGATGACGTGTCCTGAGGGGAAATTAAAAAACGTTTATGAGCGTCTCTGACTTGATCATTCCTGGGCTAATTACCTGGAAGGTGCAAAGATAAGATCAGGTGGTGCTTTCATCTGGCTTCAGAAAAAAGCAAACGTGAATAAACAACCAGACGTGCTAAGTTGCATGCCCCATTCCTCAGGAAATGTGCTAGTAGATGGTGGATTACTGATACGTTTAAAGCTCTTGGTTGTATTTGCTTCCTAGGGCTGCTGTAACAAAGTACCGCAGACTGGGAGACCTCATTCCCTCACACCCTGGGGGCATGAGTCCGGTGTGGGCAGGGCCGCCCCCTCTGCAGGGGTGGGGAGGCTCTGTCCCTCCTGGTGTCCCTCCCCGAGGCCTCTGGTGGCTCCTGGCTTGGGGCAGCACGAGTCCAGTCTTCCCACGGCTTCTCCTGGGGTCTCTTCTGTGTCCAGACTCCCCTTTTATAAGGACACCAGTCATTGGATTAGGCCTCCCTCCCCCAGTGGGATCTTAACTAATTATGTCTGCAATGACCCTGTTTCCAAGGTCACCTTCTGAAGTACAGGGGTTAGGGCTTCAAGATATTAGTTATCCAGGATGTGACTGAGCCCGTCCACACCGGTGTTAGCAGTTATAGTTTGGGGCGAGGCAGATGGCAGAGACCAGCATGAGGCCAGTGGGCAGAGCAGAGCTGCCACGTCTAGGGAAGTGGTCTGGAGGAGCTGGGCCCTGAGCCAGGGCTAAGCTGTGATCACCTGGCTGGCTTCGTGCTCCTGGACTTCCATGAACCTGGGGGAAGAGGGGAAGTGTGGGCTGGGCCCCTGGTCACTTGCGGGGTGAGCGGCCCCTGTGGCTGGGCTACCCCAGGAATTCCTGACATCTTGGTGTACACAGCGGGGTGGGCTTGGGGTGGCAAACTGTGCACCTGCTAGAGTCAGAGGAGGCCTCCTGCCGGCGGGTTGGGCGTCGGCTCGGGTGTTGGTGGGCCTGCAGCCCAGACTGGCAGCTTGTGGCCCCGGGGTGTGTTGTTCGGGGCCTGACGGGACGGGGTGAGGCACTGAGCGTAACGCTTACAGCCACATGATTGTTCAGGACGGGAGATTCACCTCACCCTATGTCCTGCCCGGAACTGGGCCAGGTCTGTCGTTTTCACCGTGGACTTTGACCCTGTCCCGGGAGGCAGCCCTGATCCCACTGTCAGGGTAAAATGGGGGTTGAGTAATTTTTCCTATGGGTTTCAGCTGTGTGCTGGGCTTTGCCCCGTCTGTTAGGGTCCGGAGGGCACAGGTCTCACGTGCTGTCAACTCCCTCCACCAAAACCGCAAAAGGACTCAGCAGGATGCCTCAGAGAAGGCCTTGCAGAGAAGGGGAGATAGGACTGGGCTGCAGGAGCTGGCTAAGGCCTGGGGTCTGCGGGTAGGTGAGGTGTGCCTTCAGGACGTGGGAAGGCTGTGGCTTTCGTGGGCACGAAGCTGTGGGTACAGAGGGAGGGAAGTAAGCTGGGTAGGGAAGATTGGAGCAGCAGATCTTGAAAGGTTTTAAAAGCAAGCAGGGGTGTTCAAAACCGACGCTGCTCGCTGTGAGCAGGTGCCATAAGTTCTTAAGAAGGGGGTTAACACGATGAAGAAGGATAAGGGGCAGCTGGCCAAAGATGGACCACAAGCAGAGACTGGGGGCCCGGCTCCCCACGGAGGACAGGTGCAAAGGGATGAGCTTTGCAGGATGGATGAAGAGGAAGAAACACTTTGAATAGAAGACACTAAATTAGGAGGAGATTTTCTGTAAAGAACAGGCACTGTACATCCCTGATTATCCACAGCTATCGTCATTTCACATCATTTAATATTTCGTGCAGAGAATCTATTGCATATGCACTTAAAGGTGATTGTAAAAAATAAACATTGTACGGCTTTGCGTACGTATAGATTCACACATCTGAGAAAAGTTGTCGGATCATGTGTCCCGTATGTATTTCAGTTTGTAGCTGAGAAAACGTAAGCACAGGAGAAGATGGGTGGGGCAGCTGTGAGCCAGCGTCGAGCTGCTGGTGGGTGAGCCTGGGGACAGACAGACTCGGCAAGGCGAGTCCAGGTCTGGGAGCACAGCCTCAGGCAGACACCTGCCCACAGGACAGCCAGGGGGTGACCTTGAGATCAGGGAACTCGGGCGGTGTGGCTTGGCGGGTGCTCAAGAGATTGGAGAGGCCAGGAATAGCAAGTGAGGGGCAGGTGAGCCCCCAGCCGAGGTCAGAAGTTGTGCTTGTTTCGCTTTGTTCGGCTGGACCTGGACGAGTCTGGACGCCCAGGTGTTGACTCTGGCCCATAGGATGCGGGCGGGTGGGCAGGCACGCTGCCGTACCTGCTGACTGAGAACGCGGTGGCCAGTCTGGAGGGGCTGCAGAGGCTGTGCGTGGGGACAAGGCTCAAAGCTGCCCCCCGTGTGTCTGAAACGTGTAACAGGACACGGGGTCTGTCAGCGCTGCTCAGAGGTGTGAACTTACTCATATGCAGAGCCGCACAATGTTTATTTTTTAAAATCACCTTTAAATGCAGATGCATATGGATATCTTGCAGAAAATATTAAACGACGTGCAGTTAGGATATCTGAACAACCCAGGATGCCCCACGGCTGTTCTTCACGGTAGATTTGTTTAAAGGAAGGCAGGCAGGGGCGCCAGAGTGGGCAGCTTTTGGACGACGTGTGGCCAACAGCTAGGACAGCCAACGGGACTTGCCCTCTGGGCACCAGAAGATCGTGTCTGCAGCTTGGGAACTTGCACCCGGAGGCTGGCGTGTGCGCCCCTCACCCCACGTCCTGGCACGCCACTGCTGTCCTGGGGTCCTCCTTGCTCTGCTCCCAGGGCACCCCCCCTTACCCGCCAGCCACGCTCACCACGCTGAGCATCTGCTGGTCCTTTATGAACCCACTGTCCCCCAGGCTGGGCACCCCCGGTAGGCACGGGTCCACGGGTACCGCCTGGCAAGCTGGGGGGTCCTGGTGACCCTGCACCCCGTCTCTCTTTTTCCTTTGTTCTTTTATTTCTTCCTTGTTTTCCTGTTTCCTTTTTTGTTGATTTCTTTTCTCAATTCTCTATTTTCCCTCCCTTCTCAGCCTCCTGTAGCCTCCATCTCAGCACCTCTCAGTGGACCGGGGTGTCCTTAGAGCAGAGCAAAGGTCTGCCTTTAAGGAGAAGGACAGAGAATGTTCACAGGCATCTGTTATCATATTTATTGTTTAAGATTATGTTTTAAGGGCGTAGACAAAGCAGCCATGTGGTTGGTAGATGCTGTCTCACATCAGCACCGAATGAGATGATCTTGCGTCTCACAGAGCTGCACCGTCCAGTGTGTTAATACCTGGCCACACGTGCTGTCAAATCCAAATTCGTTCCAATTAAATAAATTAAACTTTAGTTCCTCAGTCACACTCACCACCTTTCAAGTGTTCAGCAAGCCACAGGTGGCTCCTGGCTGCTGCCTTGGATGGAGTAGACGTGAAACCTTTTCGCCATCACGGGAAGCGATGCTGAGCCTGGCTCCAGAGGAGCACGTTTGCTTGCCAGGGACCCAGAAACACCATTTTACGTAAATGTTAGGATTAGCTGGTTGTGTTATGAAATAAGATCAACCTCGCTATACTGATCTTACCCTTCTTTTCTGTTTTCACTCTTCAGGTAGGAAAGGTCAATTTTTTTGTCTATTTTAGATAGAAAAATATCAACTTAGATTTTTAGTCTATTTTAGTCTATTTTTAGTCTATTTTAACTGTTTAGATAGAAAAAGGCTGAAGTGGAATATGGGACTGTGGTGGGACGGGACACCTGGTAATTTCAACAGGAGTAAAATGACCGCCGGCAAACTGTACGATGTGAACGCAGCAGTGCAGGTGGTTTCCTCCTTTTCCATGGGGGAGAAACCAGGGCGGAGTTAAGTGACCTTCAGGTTCACCCAGTGGATGTGAGGACGCTCCCTGGCTCTTACGCCCCAGGAGGGCTTGCTGGCCAGACCGCTGATAGCCTCTCTGCTGTCCTTGGTCACGGAGCCTTGAATTCCGGCAGAGCTGACCCAGATGGAGATGACATCTCCCTGCCTTCTCTGCAGCCCACGTTGCCACGTCCCTACATTTTCCCTAAGAATATCAAACAGAAGTGTGCGTGTGATGTACCAAACTTGGGTCCCCTGGCCCGACGTGCAGCAAAGCCAATCTACTGACACCGGGTTGTGGTGAAGGCAGGTAAGGTGTTAGTTCATTTCAGGCACCAAGCGAGGAGTACGGCCAGCTAACGCTCAGGTGACCCGTGCTCCCTGATGGCTTTGGGGAAGGGTTTTTAAAGACAGCGTGAGGTAGGGGGTGGCATGGTGCCTGCTCAGCTTGTGGGCATTCTGGTTGGTTAGTGGTGAGGTAACAGGGTGGTATTTGGGGGATGAGCAGTTGTTTCTGGCTCCGGCGGGTCTGGGGTCCTCGTGCTGGTGGTCAGCATGCAGTTAACTTCCTCCACCTGGTGGGAGTCTGGTTTCTGCAAAAACAGCTCAAGGCTATGGCTCAGGATATTATCTATCCTTAGCTCTTGAGGAGGAACTAAAGGCCCTTGACTCTGTTTTATGGCTAAACTATCATTTTGTTTTGCTTCACTGCTTTCCTCTGTTTCTGCATCTTCTCAGTTCTCTGATTAAGTTTGCTTTTTGGAACCCGGGGAAGGCCTAGGAGGCTAAAGGTTTTCTACAAACAAGAGGAGGGGGGACAAGGCAGGGGGGGTCTGTCCCTGGGAAGGCCTGCAGGGTCCTGCTTGGTTTCAGTGACCTCCTGAACCACCCGTAAGAGGTAAGGAAGAGTGGGTTCTTCTTCGCCCCTCGCCTCTGCTGCCAGCAGGAGGGATGCTGAGATGGCCAGAGTGACAGCAGCCATCACAGGCCAGGAGGCACCCCTCGAGGAAGCAGCTGTGTCTCTGTAGCTCGGGGACCTCCTGCGTGGGGCTTCTCATGTGAGGGGAAATAAACGCTTACTGTAAAGTCACTCTTCCCTCAGGTTTTCGTTGCTGTTACTCTCAGTCAGTCTTAACCCTGACTCATGCTCAGGGCTGGAGCTTTCCCACACCAGCCAGAAGCAGTGCTTCTGGGAATAGGAAGGGGTGACCCATATGGACCAGCGGGAGGCCTGAGGCTCACTGTGCCTCATCTCTGCTTCTAGAAAAAGCCAGAACTTACTTGGAATATAAAATTCTCATTGAATTTATCTCTCCGTAAGGCAGCAAGGTATTTGTCTTTGGGTGAAGCACTCTTTTTGACAAGGGTTTGGTCCAGTTGATCTGTTAAACACATTACTTAATTTCACGAACCTCGGTTTCCCTGTGTGTGGAGTGGGCGCAATAGCATCGCTTCGAGAGTTAGCTGTGAAAAGTGCCTGGCAGAGCGCCTGGCACATGGAATAGGCTCAGTACACGATGGTATAGGCACAACAGCGTTATTACGGAACTCCAGGTGTATTTTAGAATTAAAGCGGAATGAGGGGTGTTTGCTTTCCTAACAAAGATCTAGTTCTAATGCCTGTTTTGCTTTGGTTTGTGTATGGCTGCTCATTCTAGTCATTTATAATAGATTTAAATAATAACGAAAATAGTCAACGTTTTTTGATAAACGGGACTAATCTCTAAATCCCTGATATAAAGTAAATTCCCACATGTGTCCAGTATTGTCTTCATCTGAATTGCTGTGCTTTTGAATTTTGGTTAGTAAAGTGCTAAGCGTGCCTCTGGTATTCTGTAAAGTAGGGCAAAGAGTATGTGTGTGTGTGTGTGTGTGTCCGTGTGTGTGCGTGTGTGTGTGTGCGTGTGTCCGTGTGTGTCTGTGTGCGTGTGTCCGTGTGTGTCTGTGTGCGTGTGCGTGTGTCCGTGTGTGTGCGTGTGTGTGTGTGTCCGTGTGTGTCTCTGTGTGTGCGTGCGTGTGTCCGTGTGTGTGTGCGTGTGTGTGTGCGTGTGTCCGTGTGTGTGTGTGCGTGTGTCCGTGTGTGTGTCCGTGTGTGTGTGCGTGTGTCCGTGTGTGTGTGTGCGTGTGTCCGTGTGTGTCTGTGTGTGTGTGTGCGTGTGTCCGTGTGTGTGCGTGTGTGTGTGTCCGTGTGTGTGTGTCCGTGTGTGTGTGTGTGTGTGTCTGTGTGTCCGTGTGTGGCTACTATGCAGTTTTAAGTAGCTGGTCAGTCCCCATCCTAATGCAAGTGGAGTGCATGCATTGAGAGGGGCTGTTTCTATGGGGTGGTGTTTACCACACTGTCTGGATCTGTCATGGGCTGAACGTTTAAAAGGTAGCTGTGTCTGTAGGAAGATGGGCTTCTTTTTCCTCCCTCTTTCATTTACACAGAATGACTTTCTTCTTTAAACACTGAACCTTTTGTTATGCTAATCAGGCAGGGACCATTTCCAATTCAATTTCACCTGGGCCTGGTCAGCCAGTACCTTCCGTGGCTGCCTCTGGGGACCTTCCTTGTCTTTTAAGCTGCCGTCAGCTGCCTGTGCTCATTCCATTGGGGGGCGATATCGCAGATGTTTCCTCCTGAGATGTTGCTGGGCCTGGAGGGGTGTGTGCCCCCAGGCTGGCCGCTCACGGGCCTCGGTCTTCCCGGCCACGCAGCCCGAGCCTCTTCCAGACGCCCTGTTCTCTGGCTGGTTTGCATCGAATCTCGGGCTGGAAGCTTGGCTCCGTAGAGGCCCATCAAGAGGCACTGCTGCTCGGAAGTTAATTAGTGATTTCACCAGGTGACCGGGCCAGGGTCACCCCTGCCTCCGCTCTCACTCTGACCCATCTTGGGAGAAATGAGATTCTAAACCCACTACTTTTAAACTCGGCACAAAAGGCCCAACTGCTAAGAGTGTTTTACGTTTAGTTTTTAATCACAATTCCCAGTTGTCATGGAAATCAACAAACAGGCACCTTGCTACTCCTGGTCCCACATCTGGTGCCTGGTGGTGCGAAGGAGGAGAACACGAGCCCCGCAATGACACCAGGCTGCGTGACCACTGAGCCGCCGCGAAGAAGCAAGGGAGCCAGGGGGCAGACCTGCCGGGCATCTGGGCATCTGGGAGGTTTCTCTCCTGCTTGAGGGAAAACCCAGAATCTTTGCGTCAGGCCTAAGGGGATCATATCGGTCTCATAATCAAGGATGACTAGTCATGATGGAATTTAAAAATCTACCTTCCTGGAACGCGTGAAGGGGACGTTCACAAAAAACAGAAGAGACAGAGACACACACACAGAGAAGAGGGGCCTGCCTGTGAATCTCTGGAACACCCCCTTCCTCTGCCTGTCCGTCCTCAGATGCTGGCGTTTGTTTTCTGTGCTGCTCCTTCTGGACCGCCTGCAGCCGCTAAGGCGGTCCTGACGTCGGGGAGGTAACGTCAGGTTCCCACTTTGGGCCTTGGTTTCCTCATCTGTAAGATGGGGCTGAGGAAGCCGCCTCCTGGGGAGGTGTCATGAGAACGCTGGACCGTCAGCCGCCGGTCTGGGGAGATGACATGAGGCGCAGTCCTAAACACTCTGTTTTCCCTGAGCTCCGCTCTAGGGGTCCCAGGTGGTCCGGTCCTGGAGGATGCATGGCCCTGTGCCCTCCAGGCCTGTCAGCCCCCATAGTTAGGGGACGAGTCTCCCGACTTTCCAGGGAGACCTGTGCATTTCCCTCCGTCGTCACCAGCATAGGGAGCGTCCGTCTCGCTGTCCCTCTGTGCTCCCTTTCCTTTCACCCTCTTGGGCTTTGACGCTTCACTTCTTTGTGTTTTACTCTCAGTCCTGATTTCCAGTTCCTCTGAGAATTGTCCTTGTTCCCATGAGGACGTAACGCTGAGAACAGGATCGATGCACCAGCAAGCAGAACCCTGAACTCCAGATGTCCTGAAAGCACCCTAAGGAGGGGCCAAAGCACCGGCGGCGAACCCACGCCATCGGGAGTTCTGACACGCTCCCGGGTGCGACCCTGTTAACTCTTCCCGGGCTCAGATGCCAGTGCCTTCTGTGCGCAGTCGCAGCTGCCGGCTGCCTGGAGGGGGGCGGGCCCGCCTTTCACGGCACGTGTGAGGAGCGGCCCTCGGGGGGCCCGGGGGGGCCGAGCAGCAGCACGACTGGCAGAGGGACCCGGACCCTCATGTCCTGTCACCTGAGTCTGCAGGAGTGGGTGACAGAGGGAGCACCTGGCTGTCTCACTCCTTGTTTCTGTGGCTAAGGACACACAGGCCAGGCGCAGCTGTCGCTTCGATTTGACCTCTGTGCCGTGTCGGAGGATATCGGGTTGACAGAGACGCTTGTGTGCAAGGCCCTGCCTGGCTCAGTCCCAGGTGGCGTACAGACTGCCCACCTGGCCTGTGGGCGACTGCCGTCCGTGTCCTCATGTCCCGCCTGTGGCTGTGTTTCCCACCCCCAGCCTGGAGCTCCGCAGCCGAAACCTTCTGCCTGCCCGTCTGCTAGATGGAAATCGTAGGGACAGCTCTGCCAGGGATAGTGCCACACAAGGTCTTGGGAAAACAGACAGTAGCAGGGGCTGCGTGAAATCGTGTGTCCTGCAGTGACACTGAGTTCCCTGGACACAGCGGTGGGCAGTGGAGGGCGCACCACCTGCGGCCGGAACGTGGCTCTGAGCAGCGGCTTTGCCGCTTGGAGGTGCAGTGGCCCCCAGGAGCTTCCTCAGCTTCTCGGGGCTTCCATGTCCTTATTTGTAAGCTGAAGGATATAATATCAAGTAAAATGGTGAATGGAAAACAGCCTGTGAACTGCTTTAGGAGCAACCAGATGACAGATACGATTATACTGAGGAAAGAAAGTACCATAATACTTCTAACACTGCGCACTAAGAGCACAGCCTATTCTTTTGACCTAAGTATTGCCTACTTTTTAGGAGAATGTGTCTGTGGCTTGGTCAGAATTATGGCTGTGAAGCCACCATCCCAGTGGGAGGGTAGTCAGAATCTCAGAGTGAGTTTATTTCTATCCAAGTCCTACCTGATGTTTAATTAAGTAATGAAGTAAGTGGTAGGGAATTGCGTTTTGAGTGTTTGGTGGTGGGGAGGGTGTCATGCTCGGCAGCCGCCTTTGGATTATTCTTGATTCCTTGCCAATCAGACAGTTGAGATCTGTAAGCACCTTTCAAAATGTGACAAGCGGGAAAGGTGAGGAGTGGTCCTGCCTGCAGTCCATTACCTGAAAAAATGCTTTCCTTACTTGCGTCCGTTGACGGTCTCCTCCAGAACGGATCCAGACATGGGTGTATCCTTAGGTGGGTCTCGGCCTTTGCTTTGTCCCTTTTCATCACTGATAGTAATAGAGCCCCTTCTGTGTTCTGGGCACCGAGGAGGCCACCTGTGGTGTCAGTGTCTCATGAGTCTCGTACGTTTGTGTTGGGGATGTAATGTGGCTCGTTGCCATTGCCGGACAGGGTGTGGTCGGCCTCAGAAGGAGCGCAGTGCTCACAGCACAGCAGAGGGCGGGAGGTGGAGAGGAGGGCCGCCGTGGCATTCCTGGAGGGCTGTGGAGGAGGTGGGCACGGACTGTTCCATGGCTGACGCGGGAGGGACTTCCTAGGAGGGGAGAAGACCTCCATGGGGTTGGGAATGAGCCTGTGTGTCCAAGGGCACTGAGAAGCTCTGAGACAGTGGAGAAACAGGGAGTCTGGAGAGGTGGGCAGAGGTGAGTGATGGAGGGCAGAACAGGTGGGACCGGCCAGCGAAGACCGGGCAGGGGACATCGGCAACGTGAGAGGTAGTAAGGGTGCCACGGTCAACTTTCGAACAGAGGATGGGCATAAAGATTCTATTTCAGTAAAAGGGCTCCAGAGATGGGGGCTTAGAGGGAGAGGAAGTGTCCGGGACCAAGAGAAAGGCTGGGAGCAAGGAACACGTGGATGGGGACAGGACGCGTGACTCGCTGGGTACAGGAGGTAAAGACAGAAGAGCGGGACTGAGAGGCCGTGTCTCCTGCCTTTCCTGCCCCTTGGCCTGGGGCAGTATAGGTCAGTTGCTGCTGATCTCCTTGAGGCGGGAAGCATTGTGAACCACCGGAGAGAAGGCCAGGCAAACCAGGGAGGGACCACCGGCTGGGCAGGGAACTTCTCAGAAATGCTTGCAGAGGATGGGGCACCTGGGGTAAGACGCTGCAGACCAGCACACACCCTGCCGTGCATCCTGCTTAGGAGAAAATACGGTGTCTTAAACGAGCAGTGACCTTGGTGCTGGTCAGCATGCGTGTGCAGACGGGAGGTTGGCTGGGTGCAGCCCGAGCCTGGGGACCCTCTAGATTTGTGGCAGTGTGCTCGCTGTGTTTGGGGATAACATTAACGATCTGTGGCCAGTGAAGATTCAGTCATCCTATTTCTAATATTTAATTTGCCTTTTGCATTAAGGTAACAATTCCTTTTATTTACAGATAATCAGGCTGTTACACATGGCTGGTGTCTTTCTGTGAAGGGTGCCTCCTGGGGTCCCCTCTTTTACCTCCTTGCTGGTGCTTTACAGGAACCCCTACGCCCTTCGGCACAACAAGTCTAGGTGACCAAGCAGATGGAGCTGGGCTGTGGCACAGGCCGGTGTGGTCCTCACACAGAGCAGCAACTCCTGCGTCCATGCAGCGTGACGCTGGGGCAGGACGCACCTCGTGCTGCCTGGCAGACCAGGCTGCAGCACCTGTTTTGTGTCTGGAAACCTTTATTTTTGCTCTAAAGTTGTAAATAGCATCACGGAGTCATATCATATCAGTCACACATCTTTCGGGAAGGAAACATGGAAAGCGTGAAAACGCACAGAGCGTCGTGTTTCCAGGATATTCATCTTGTACTGCAGACGGGCTTTCCCTCTGGTCACTGTAAAGTGTGACTGGCCGTGGGGAGAGAAAACAGAGATGACTGCCTGGTTCAACGTTCCAGCTTTCTCTCTGGGAAAGCCCTGCTGCCCTCTTCTTGTAGACTCATGCGTGGGTGTTTGCAGGGACTCCCTTTAATTCAAACCCGGTTCAAATGTCGATCATTTCAATGAACTATAATTACTATACTATTTGAAAACAAGGATTATTCCATCATTTCGAGTGTATTTGAGTACTGAATTCTTTTCAAAGTTAAATCTACTTTGGGGGCTTGAGGAGATCAAGTCAGATGTAGTGGTGATGAAAAAGAGAACAAAACGTTAGATAAACCAGTGCTAACTGTTGGGTCCGCGGACTCCTTAGACCTGTGTGCTCACTTTGACAGTCTGCTAGGGAGGATGAATTTCTGGCTTCAACACGGTCTCTGGAGCAAAATCGCGTTGTAGTAGGGTCAAATAGAATTAAACTGAAGTTAAAAATGTAATCTAAAAGTCGACGGGGCTCAGTCGTTAACAGCAACACTCAGAATACTCCAGGTGAGACTGTGTCCGGACAGACTTGTCCTTGCACGAGTCTCACCAGCCACAGCTGTTAACTGGAGGTGCTGGTGGCCCATGGATGCTGGGTTAGCTCTGCCAGGGCTGTAGCCACTGACGGCAGAGAGAAGTCCTGGAGATGCAGAAAGCCGTCTCTCTGGGGCCACCTTTTCAGACGAGGAATCTCTCAGTAAAAAAATTGCAATAAAGATTTGCTCTTTTCTTATCTGAATAAGGGCTCCATTTGATAATCATGGATTCATTAATTTTCTTTCTCATTCTAAAATAATTCTGAGGAAGCTCGGTCACTAACCCAGGGGGTGATTTCTGTCATTGCCGTTAGGGTTTTGCAGAAAGTTTGGAACCAGTCATGCCAACTTTTCTCAGGAAGCAGACTCATTTTCTCATCCAAGGCTTAGAAGGGAGCGCCCAGCCTCCGAGAGAAGAGATGTGTGCGATGCCCGGCCCTTCCCGCCAAAGACTCGGCTCTCCTCCCTCCCCCAAATCCTTCTCCTCACCAGCGGCGTTGCACCCTAAGAAAGAAGGTTCTAGCACCCAGACTCCTTCAGTGTTCCCTTCAAATCCAGGTCTCATGCAGGAGGTATCTTAACAGCTGAAAAATGGAAACCAAACCCGGTTTTTTAATGGCCCACTAAAGCACATTAATTGCATTTTACTCCTTTCTCCAAGGTACACCTACAAATGAAAATGGAGGCAGGGGCTAAATGACCTCGGCCAAGGTCACTTGGCAGCGGGGCATCGGAGCCCTGAGTATCCCGACCCTCCAGAGCTCTGGGCTGGCTGGTGTGCTGGCAGGGGGGACGGGGGAGACCCCAAAGAGGCAGAAAGGCTGGGCACAGAATCGGACACGGCGTTGTGAGGTCTGCATATCCCATGATGACACACTGCAGGGACACAGCCTCACAATGGGGATGTCACGTGGAGCGGGAGATTGTCCCTGGGGCTGGGGCTCCCTGGGAGGCCTTTCAGGGGGGTGTTTTCATATTGCAGGCTTCTTAAAATCTTGTTTCAGAAAGGCAGCGTCGATGGTATTTCTTTCCCAGCATTTCGTTTGCAGGATTGCTAGTTTTATCACCTTATGTTGATGCTGGTGAAATACCACGTGCTGGCCCCCAACCCTTGGGTCCGTTTTGGAAGTCACTTGGTAGCGTTCATTTGTTCTTAAATGAGGAAAAGCAAGCATGGTCTTTCTTGGACTACAGAGGATACAGACGTGGTGCTGAGGCTGGATCTAACGTTGAGGATGGACACCCAGTCGGCAGACTTGCTCCCTGTATCTCCTGCACTCCTCCAAAATATCTCGAAGGATTCACGGTGCCTTGTACATCACCAAAAGAAATGTGTTCGTTTAATAATGGTTCTTTGACTCTGTGGAAAGGCCCCAGAGAGGCACCACCCCTGGACGTTCAAGACCTTGTTAGGCACTACGGGGCATGTACCCTGAGAAAACCATAATTCAAAAAGAGTCATGCACCACAGTGTTCATTGCAGCTCTGTTTACAATAGCCAGGACATGGAAGCAACCTAAGTGTCCATCAACAGATGAATGGATAAAGAAGATGTGGCACATTTATACAATGGAATATTACTCAGCCATAAAAAGAATATGCTAACACATATATATGGAATCTAAAAAAAAAAAAAAGTTCTGAAGAACCTAGGGACAGGATGGGAATAAAGACGCAGACGTAGAGAATGGACTTGAGGACACGGGGAGCAGGGGAAGGGTAAGCTGGGACGAAGTGAGAGAGTGGCATGGACTTATATATACTACCAAATGTAAAATAGATAGCTAGTGGGAAGCAGCCGCATAGCACAGGGGATCAGCTCGGTGCTTTGTGACCACCTAGAGGGGTGGGACAGGGAGGGTGGGAGGGAGACACAAGCGGGAGGAGATATGGGGACATATGTATACGTATAGCTGATTCACTTTGTTATAAAGCAGAAACTAACACACCATTGTAAAGCAATTATACTCCAATAAAGATGTTAAAAAAATTTAAAAAAAAAGAACCTTGTTAGGGGAACAGGGCTGAGTAACCTGTGCCGTTCGGGTGCATCCGGGGACTTTGCAGTGAAACCAGGAGCACGTGAATTGTCGGTGACTTGTGAACTGGGTCAGCAGGACTGTTGTGTGCCTGTCTACACAGCCCTGGCCATGGCGACCACTGCAGCGATGAGCTCACCCTGTTCTGTCTGCCACAGGGTCTCAGCAGGGGGTGAGGGTGTCCTTCATGTCGCCCACGACCTAGAGGCAGCCACTCCCCACTCTCCCAGTTGTTCCTCTGGTATTTGCTCCGTATTTCTAAACAGAGTGCTTACATTGCTAGTCCTTGGTTTTCAGTTTTAGATATGACTTACTGAGCCACTAAGGATAAGGAAGGTGTAACTTCCTTGCACCTGCCCAGAAACGCACTTTCTCTCCCTGATCCTTTCCATGAAGGGATCTTGTACCTTTTGGCTGCATTGATATCCAACAACCATATTAACCTGCCGGTCCGCCACCACTCACGCTGAGCCTTGTACAGATATTGAGCTTTTTGCTTGTACTTTCTGTTTTTTCTGGAGTTGTTCTGTTCCATTTGCGTTAATTTCCTACGTAATTCCCATGAATCCGTCCCCTACGATTTAAATACCAAACATTAGACCGACTTTGTCCCATCGGGACTGACTGCCGTCCAACCTGCCATCTCGCTGGTTTTCTGGACTCTTCTGCCGTGGACATGCTGGGGTGGCTTGACCACTCCACTGGCTGGATCCCATATCGATCACTCATGGTTGGCCTTCCTTCTGGGGGTCACATCGTCCACTGAGTTTCTAGAGAGAGTGTGTGTGGAAGATACAAACTGAGATCACTGTCTTACATTCTGCACCCATCCTTAGCTGGTGTTTTGTCTGGGGAGAAACGTCTGGATTGGGTATGATTGTCCCTTAGGCTTTAAAGTTGTCACCGCGTCTTCCTCCAGCTGCTGCTCCGAACCCTGAGGCTGTTCTGATGCTCCATCCTCCGTAAGGGGCTCCTTTTTATCCCCATCCCTAGCGGCGTGTGAAAATGATCTTCTTTTGACCTAAGTATGCTGGCTCCCAGAGTATGGTCCTTTAATTTACAGTATTTGTATGTGGGTGTTTGTCCGTCCCTTCTGTGACGGGTCATCCCAGCCCAAATACTCACGTTCTTCAGTCCTGGAAATTTTCTTTAATTCTCTTATAATTTCTTCCTCTACATTTTCTTCATTTGCTCTTTCTGGAATTGTACTAGTCGCATAGTCTATCTCCTGTACAGATCATTTAATTTTTCTTATTTTGGCTCTACTTTCCATCTTGTTGATTTTTCTAATTTCTGAATCATTTCATACTTTTCTGTTAACTTTTTAATTTTAATCATATTTTAATTCCTAAGAACTCTTAGTTTTTCTTGAGTGTGGCCCAGATCTCCTTGTTATGAGGATGCCATATCTTCTCTTTCCTCTGTGATATTATTATTATTTTTTAAGATTTTTATTTTATTTATTTACTTTTTGGCTGCGTTGGGTCTTTGTTGCTACACGCGGGCCTTCTCTAGTTGAGGTGCGTGGGCTTCTCATTGCGGTGGCTTCTCTTGTTGCGGAGCACGGGCTCTAGGGGCGCGGGCTCAATAGTTGTGGCTCTCGGTCTCTAGAGCGCAGGCTCAGTAGTTGTGGCGCACGGGCTTAGTTGCTCCGCGGTATGTGGGATCTTCCCGGACCAGGGCTTGAACCCATGTCCCCTGCATTGGCAGGCGGATTCTTAACCACTGTGCTGCCAGGGAAGCCCCCTCTGTGATATTGTTAGTGATTAGCTGTTTTATTTTTAAGTTTTCTCCGATCCCTGCCAAGTTCCTCTTCACTGTTTGTTCATTTGTTTGTTTTGGCCTCTGTCTTTCTCACATGTCTGGTGACTCGTGGTTCCAGGCATGTTTAAGGAGAGGCAGTAACTAACAGCAGTGCAGAGCTGGCCCAGAGTGGCTCAGGAGAACCAGCTGTTAACTTTCAGGAATTTTGTGAGCCCACTGGTATACACAGCCATTATTAAAAATTAAATTATATAAACTCACAATTATAAGTTATGTGAAAAAGCGAAGTAATAAATACTCCAAACATTGCTCTAATCCCAGTTAGTGTATTTTACTATTGTCCATACTCTTGTGGTTACTTACGTCTATTTCATGGTGGACATACCATACGGTGGCGTGTACTGCACTCCCGTTCCCAACTCTGCATTCAGTAACATCACAACGGCAGCCCGAAACCAGCTGAGGTCGTGGTGTTCACACCATGGAAATGGGCCAACCCTGTAAGGCAGGGCTGTCCCGACCCTCCACCCCTGGAGAGCCCGTTGTTACTCACCTACCAGCACACCACCGCAGGAACCCTGGTGTGTGTAGTAGAGCTGGGGCTAACCTACCCAGAAGATACCCATTTGGTTTCCCAGTGTGGGCTTGGATTTCCACTGATGGATGCCACGACCTCAGCTTCAGCCCAGGGCTCCAGGACTCACAGACTTCCCTCCTCAGCAGGCAGAAATTCTTTTTCTCCTCAGTCAGTAATACTCGATTTCCTCCAGTGCTAGGTCTGAACAAAGACCAACGTTTGGCTAATAGTCTTTCTAAATTTCACAAAACCATTTTATAAACATGTTCACATTGCAGTTTTGAAACGACTGCTTTCCAAAGAACAAGGCTGTCCCAGTGCAGCTTTCACTTCTCAGTAGGGTTTCCGTTCCTTTGTATGTTTAAGAAACTGGCGTTTTTGTGGACTACGCATATTTTATTCTTTTATTTGAAAATATTTATAATAGTAATTAACACTATGTTCTGCAAAGAAGTGTTTAATGTTTGCTATGGATGGAGCTGTAGCTGTGAATGCTCA
The DNA here is from genome assembly GCF_964374135.1 of Grampus griseus. NCBI lineage: Eukaryota > Metazoa > Chordata > Mammalia > Artiodactyla > Delphinidae > Grampus > Grampus griseus. The sequence goes on along the minus strand of NC_139012.1, from coordinate 2,017,063 downwards.
TTGCACTGTGGTATTGTGAAGCATGGAAAGTGGAGAGTCCTATAGTTAAGACACAAGACATCTTTGGATTACAGTTTGATTTTCTTAAAAGTTAAAGTAAACATTAAATCATATACATATATCATTTATAACAAAGCTAATATTATCTAAGCTCAATATTTTAGTCTGAAAATGATGACATTGTGAATAGGAAAATATGTAAACAGCTAGAAGAAGACAATCATGAAGAAATGAGATAATAGTCTTCAGATGAAACAATTAAATATGAATTATGACATAATTACAGACCCCCCGATGGGTAAAGAAGAAAGCTACTGATGATATAATAGTGTTTTCTGTAATGTCTACTGCTATTTAGGCTAAAAAGATATTTATTCCATTGCAAATTCTTCTATTTTGTTGTCTTAAACTTTCTCAAATGTTCCTTTAGACCGGGGGTTTACATGCTTCGATTGAATCAAAAGTAATAATATTGAAAAAGTTTAGTCAAAGTCCTACTGGATTTGTACGTAGAATGCTGTTCCCTAAATGCTCCATTGACAGACATGGAAACATGTAATCCTCCCATAGTAATTAATTTGGCCATCATTTCAAAATATCAATAGTATAAACTTCAAGGAACTCATTTTCTAAGCACTTAGGTATAAAATTTACTTAAGGGACTCCCCTGGTGGCGCAGTCATTAAGAATCCGCCTGCCAGTGCAGGGGACACAGGTTCGAGCCCTGGTCTGGGAAGATCCCACATGCCGCAGAGCAAATAAGCCCGTGAGCCGCAACTACTGAGCCCACGTGCCACAACTACTGAAGCCCACGTGCCTAGAGCCCGTGCTCCGCAACAAGAGAAGCCACTGCCGTGAGAAGCCCGCACACTGCGAGAAGAGTAGCCCCCGCTCGCCACTAGAGAAAGCCCACGTGCAGCAACGAAGACCCAGCGCAGCCAAAAATAAATAAATAAATTTATCTAAAAAAAATTTACTTAAAAGTTGAAAATAATTAAATAGCCTATATCAAAGTCTACAGGACTAATATAATTATACTGGTCTTAAGGTTTGAAATATTTTTTGTCTTATACGCATTCATTCAATGCAGACATTTCATTCAGATGATTGTCGTCATCCAATCAAAGTCCTCACTTTAAAATGAAAGCTTGGTGGGACTTCCCTGGTGGCACAGTGGTTAGGAATCCACCTGCCAATGCAGGGGACACGGGTTCGAGCCCTGGTCCGGGAAGATCCCACATGTCGCGAAGCAACTAAGCCCGTGTGCCACAACTACTGAGCCTGCACTGTAGAGCCCGCAAGCCACAACTACTGAGCCCGTGTGCCACAACTGCTGAAGCCTGTGCGCCTAGAGCCTGTGCTCTGCCACAAGAGAATCCACTGCAATGAGAAGCCCGCACGCCTCAATGAAGAGTAGCCCCCACTCGCCACAACCAGAGAAAGCCGCAGCAACGAAGACCCAATGCAGCAATAAATAAATAAATAAATAAAGGAAAGCTTGGTTTCTGGAATTATGTAGCTGGAAGCTGAGGGGTGAATTCGTTATGTGTACATACATAAACATACACACACATGCACATTCACATTCATATACGTAAACACACGTGTATAAACAGATACACGTTCATGCACATATGCATATTTGCATATCTATTCAAGAAACATTGGTGTATATATAATCATAAACACAAATATGGTCTATTCATATATGTATTCATGTGCATGCACATATACCTATAAACATACACACAATCATTTACATATACATACATATTCATATACCTACCACATATGCAAATACATGTATAAATATTCACATAAAAAGCCATATGCATACAGACCTGTCCATTAACATGTACATATTCATAAACATATGCACATTCATGGACATATTCATGCAAATAGATGATGGTTGGATGGACAAGTTGGTGTGTTTTATGACGTGCTGTTAGACTCAGGTTGTAGTGTGTTTGGAGAAATCAGATGCCACTGCAGCAGCTATTCAGATTTGTATTGCTTCTACTTTTTTTTTTTTTTTCTTTTGCGGTACGCGGGCCTCTCACTGCTGTGGCCTCTCCCCTTGCAGAGCACAGGCTCCGGACGCGCAGGCTCAGCGGCCCTGGCTCACGGGCCCAGCCGCTCCGCGGCATGTGGGATCCTCCCGGACCAGGGCAGGAACCCACGTCCCCTGCATCGGCAGGCGGACTCTCAGCCACTGCGCCACCAGGGAAGCCCTCTTCTACTTTTAAGTTAGTGTTAGATTATAGTTATGACTTGCTGACACACCCTGGCACCTGTACCCAATTTGATTTGTCAGTGGCCTGTTAGTAAATTTATCTATGACTGTGTTCTGCTTTCCATTGACTTCAAAAGATCACGGGTAAAAGTGACCCATGATGGCTCATTCTGGAGCTTCCATTTGTAAAATTACATCATCCCTTTTAAAATAAAACTTATTTTCTTATATTTAATGTAATTCATGTTTATTATAAAAAATGTGGAAAATACGGCCGAGTATGGACCAGCAGGAGGTGTTCAGCTGCAACAGTGGTTACTGCAGCTGTAGTGTTCATCCGGAAGAACGGTGTGCTTCTCTTTCCGTGAGTGCTGTTTTACGGTGCTGAGGTCCTCATGTAATATGGTCTTGCATTCTGGCTTTCTTCTAGCTGCATTATAGCATAAGCGTTTTCCGATGTAATTAAAATTCTCTGCTGATACTTTTCAACAGTTGTAAAACTTTCTAGATTTAGCTGTCGTCTAACTCACTCTTCCCTGGCTCTTACTGTCTGGCATTTAGTCGCTTTCCCTGTTTTGTGGTATTGGGATTATCTCACAGTGAACATCTTTGAATTAAGAATTATTTTCTCAGAACAGACCTTCAGAAGTGAAGTTACTGTGACGAGAGATATGAGCCCATCTCAGGCTCCTGATATGTTGCCAAATTGCTTTCCCCCCAAAAGGTCTTAATCTGCATGTCCGCTGTTGATGAGTGAGCCCGTGTCTCACGCCCGCTTCTGCTGAACTTGTTCAGTTTGGGGATTTTGTTCATCATTCAGGCTTTGTTCTGATCCATATTGACCCCAATGTGAAACCCAAGCCCTCCGTTGGCTTGCTAAAAACAAGCACACAAGAACCCAGTCCCTTCTTGGGAAGAGGAGACCGGCTGGAAGATCGGAGTGGCTCCAGGTCACAAGGGGCTGCCCTGAAGCCCGGCAAATTCCACTTGGATACGGACACAGTTCAGGGCAGACCACGGGGCCCAGCCCGGCCCTCTTCCCTGGTCCCGCTGCCCTTTCCCCTCCGCCCCTCTCCTGTGAGGCCCTCGACCTCCAAATCCCTCTCACTCTTATGCACCTCCTCCTCTCACCCAGTCCCCAAATGGTCTCAAGGTCAGGCCTTTCTGTCCAAAGTCAAGGTGCTCTACAGGACAAAGGCCCTTCTTCTAAACAAGCTCTACCCTCGAGAAGGGAGTTGAGACTGCGCAGTAGTATGCCCCCGGTTACAGTAACGTTTGATGACTAGGACAGTGCCCCTTCTAGCCCGAGGGAGATGATTTTCAGATAATTATAGACAGAGGGCAGTGTTGGGCACTGGCCACTAAATGTTTGTTTTTCCTTCCATCCCTCTCCGTGTAGAATTTAAATCTCCCAGGGTAGCGCCCGCTTCACGGGGCTGTGAAATGTTCTGCTTTTGACTTCGTTGTTTCATAAGTAAATACAAAGTATAAATAAAAATTCTGCACGTGGAGATGGGGACGGAGGACTGAAGCTGCTGAAGGGACACATCCGCTGGCTTTCCTCCCCTCAGTTTGCAGTGAGGGTCACTGCTGAAGACCAGGGCCTTGGAAAAGGTGGAGGGAAGACGCTGCAAAATCATGGGGGATAAAACGAGAGCAGTGAGGAGACCCCACCCTCATGAGACACGAAGCAGGTCGTCCTAGGAGCTGTTTCCACTTTTGTCGGCTGCGGGTTAAAACGGTGGTTCTCACGGGGAACTTGTCAGAAATGTGCTGTGTCAGGCCCCAGGGGCAGGCCCAGGAATCTGAATTTTAACAAAAGTTCCCGGCGCTGCTGCTGACCCCTTGTCAGCACCACGGGGCTAATGGACAGCAGCCCTCCCCCTCCTGAAAGATGGGGCTTTGGGCTTTGCCTGGAGTCTGTGTTGGATCCTGGCTACAATGTGTGGATCGAGTGGGTTCCCCTGTCTTGCTGCCTTCCTGTGGTTTCCATGATGTTAGTTAAGATGTTCAGCGGGGTTAGGGTGCTGGGGACAGTGCACTCCAAGGGCGCGTCACTCATGATGGTTATGATAACAGAGCTGGCACCTTTTTATGTAATTACAGTCCGTACTTATTATTTTCTACTTAGCTAGATCTATACTCCAAGTCAATGTAGGACATAATTTGGGAATACTGTGTTCGTATAATGCATATGTGTGTATTCACCCACATTCAGTACCTATGCAGACAATGCTTTATCATAACGTGGTGTACCAGATTTTTAATCAAAGCATCCCTTTGTCAGGGTGCAAAACTAATTGCGTTGTTGTGTGTTGGGGGTCAAAGTTGTTGTAATAAAACATCCATCTTGGAGCTTTTTAGAGGAACCTGTTTAAAAAGGTTAAAGTGGGTAATTATCACACCCTAATTTACAACTACTTGGCAATAAGAGTTGCTTTTCAATGAACCATTTATTCATGATCCGCTGCTCCACACTGCAGGATTCTTCTTGACTAGGTTAGGAAATGTAATTAATAAATGATAGGATTATTTATGGTTCATGGTGCCAGATTGGGAAATACAATGATATACAGAATGAGCTAAAAATGATTCTTGCAAGCAGCCAGCACACTTTAATCCATGGATTGAATTGTCATATCACTTGATATAATGAAGTGTATTCTGGATGGAATTCATGGGACGTTTCTGCGTGCTGACCTTCCTCCTTTGGCGGCTGAGGGAAAGCAGTCATGGTCCTTCCAAAACGGAGTTGAAGTACAACATGTCCATCTTGGTCTGGGTATGTCTAGATGGGTTTTGGGGGAGTGGGGTGGTAAGGGACGTTCATATGATTGCCTGTAACAGGAGTTCTCTCTACATGGTGGCTTCCAAACATACAGTAGGACTCAGAATCATCACAAGAAAATAAATCTGATGTCCTCAACAAATGTGACTTCATGTGATCAAATCAAAACACGTTCAGCCTGTGCTACTAGGTTTTTACAAAGGTGACTTGTTTTTGCATAAAGACGGACGTTTGCAATGTTTGTTTTCCAAGCCTGTCATGACTCTGGACAGAGGACGCATTTAGTAACAGCACGTGCCTTTGAACACGGAGCCCAGGGCGCCCGCCCGTCTCGTGCGGGCTCTGGAAGCGGGGTCTGCACACCCGCCAGCGGCCAGGGCCGATGCAGGGCCTGCCCGGGGGGGACCGTGACCACGGCTGTGACCTGACTTTAGGGGCTCTTGTCGGACCCCACGGTGCCCTGTGCTCGAGGATGTGCCGTCCGTGCTCCCCACGACGGGGTCACGGCTGCCCTTCCAGTCCCAGACGAGGACTTCCGGCCCCCGGTTAACGCGGAGTGTCTGGGGCGGCACAGTTTGTGTGGGTCAGACGCCGCCCTGGGATCCAGCTGGGGACACAGCACAACGTGCCTCATCCGGGAGCCGCTCGCAGCGCTAAGCGCTTCCTGCACTTCTGCTGTGCCACCCGCACGCTACCCCAGGGGAGAGGCCTGTGTTGTTTATGTTTATAGTTTGTCAGCAGTCGTAAGGTGGGGGGAAGGGCCGGGACTGCGAAGGAGAAGCAGCCGCAGCGCAAGTGGTGCCCCCGCAGACGCCGCCCGGGCGGGGCCCACGGGAGGGCGCCTTGGCCTGCGGAGGGGCTGATGGGAAGGTGCCCGAGTGCCGACGGGAGGGCGCCGCGGGGGCCGATGGGAAGGCACTGCGGGCCTCGGAGCGGCTGATGGAATGGCGCCTCAGGGACAGGTGGGAAGACGTCGCACCTGCCTTGGGAAGGGCTTCGTGCAGGTGGATGGTTCTCAGCCTTTTTGGACCAGCACTTCCCCGCTCCTTACAAAGGGCTTGGATGGCCCTCCTCCACCTGCATTGGGTAGAATAGTGCCTTCCCCGCACTCATGTCCATCAGGACCCTGTGTGACTGCTTGGAAACAGGCTTTGCACGTGCGGTGAGTTGAGTTGAAGTCATGCTGGTGGCCCTGACCCGATGACAGGTGTCCTTATCAGTAGAGGGACGTTTTCCTGACGTCCCGCCGAGTGTTGGAAAGTCACTCAAGGATGGGGCGGCACTGCCTCGGGCGGGACTCTGAGGATGCCCAGGACAGTCCGCATCCCTGTCTCTATCGCGGAGGCCACGGCAGGCTCACCGTGGCGGTCAGACCAGCGCGCTCGCCTCCCAGCGCTCCCGAGCTTCACCGGCTTCCCTGGGAACCACCGGCCTAGGTGCCGTCGACGGCTCCTGGATGCACTCAGGCCCCGTCTGCTTGGGCAGAATGCGCGGGAGGGTGGCGGGCACGCCATGGCTTCCTTTTGTTTCGGGCACAACTTCACATTCCTTTGTCAGGTACAGGTGGTGGTAGGCGACTGTGCAGCCTAAACGTGGGAGCGTTTTCCTGGCTCCGAAAAGGCCTGCTCAGGCCGGGCAAGGGACTGCCCAGAGCGCCAGGCACGGCCTCTCCGTAGACGGGGCTCCTGAGATGCATCCGTGGAACTTGGGGTATTGGCCTGTGTAGGGTTAGGTTACTGCCTGAGTTTTAAATTGATTATTGCAAAATCCTGTTCTGAGAGGAGAGTCTAGACACGTATACATTTTTCTCCAGTTGGTCTGGGTACGGTCTGGGTAGGAGGCCGAAGAGCAGGCGCATTGAACGGGGAGTCAGCTTCTCAGAAGCACCACCCGCCACGTGCTGAGGCTCCCCAGTGGGACACACGGTGCCTTTATGGGTTTTCTGATCTTTACAGTGAGCTAGAGTATGACTGTCATCTCCTTTTCCCAGTTGAAGCTGAGACACAGAAGTTAAATATTTACCAATTCAAGGCTCAAAATTTCTAAGTATTTAAGACAGTACCTGTGCTTGGCTACCATGCCATTTCCACGGTGCTGCAGAATTTTCTGGCTCCTTTCTTGTGCTTCACAAACAAAGCTATTCTGCTCTGACAGAGCTAAGAAGCACAGGTGCTTTTATGTCAGAAAAAGTTACACTTAATTTCAAATTGTTCAGGTATCAATTGTACAGTTTGTGAATCAGACATAGATTTCATTCCTTCCTGACTTGTCAGTATTTTCCCCAGTTTATTCATTAGCAACTTTACCCAAATAGGAACAGCAGCTGGAGAAATAAAATTAGAGTAGTTAATGACATTATCTTTTAAAGTTCTGGTGAAATGGTTGACGGATGATGAAGCATACATTTGATAAAAATGGATGACTGGGATTTGATTTAGCCGTGCCCTTCCTGTTCTTAGAGAATTGATGGTTTAGATGTCCTAAGTACTATTTTATGTAATGAAATAACTTGCAGCTTTTTTGTGAGAGCAAGATTTCTTTACCCCAAAGTCTATCATGGCGGCTTTTGAGCTTCACTTAATGTTTTGAAGAATGAAATAGAAGGATCTTTGTTTGGCAGCTTGAGAGTGGAACATCACAGAGATGAAAGTGCTGGAGTTAATCAGGCTGAATAGCACTGACGTTTGCAAGGAGCGATTGCCAGTGAATTAGGATAGGAAAGATGTTCATAAAGTTGAACAGATTCTTCTGTGAATTTAAAGGGAGAAAAAAACTTAAAAGCACAATTAAGTTTTCCTGGAAGTATTTTCCTCCATGGAATAGAATTTCTGCATCTGATTCCAAAATTAGTATATTACAACAGCGCTGTGCACAGAGTATCTCAGATGGGAGTGAGCAGAGGGAACCATTTGGAAGTCTTTCGATACAGATTTTTTTTCACTGAATTCTTTTTTATAGGTGTAGAAGGGTTATTTGAGTTTCATTTCTGACCTGTCCAACATCCAGTTGTTACTTACGTTTAAAAAAATCTCAGAGAGAGGCGTCTGTCTGGTCACCCCCCAGAGAGCTTCAGTGCTGGGGCGGGAGACTCCATTTCCTCCCACGTTGGCCAGTGCTTTGGTGGAGCCTCTGTCTTGATTTTTTTTTTTTTTTTTTTTTTTGCGGAACGCGGGCCTCTCACTGCTGTGGCCTCTCCCGTTGCGAAGCGCAGGCTCAGCGGCCATGGCTCACGGGCCCAGCTGCCCCGCGGCGCGTGGGATTCTCCCGGACCGGGGCACGAACCCGCGCCCCCCGCATCGGCAGGCGGACCCCCAACCACTGCGCCACCAGGGAAGCCCCTCTGTCTTGATTTGAATGCTTGTTTTCAGGTAGGAGATTCAAATCTGCCAATTAACGTAGAACACCTGCGTTTTCTCTGATTTTTCAGTAGATTTACATTTTGAAAAGCAAAGCAGGTGCTTGAATTTTGTGGCATTATAATGAAATGGAAAATTGTCAGTGTCACCAAAGTGACTGAAAAATTTCCAAAGCGAAGTTGAATTCATGAAATGTTATGAGGCTATGAGACCAAAGTTCCAAGATGGCTTTAAAGTTGAGATTCAGCCAGGGATCTAGGTGGAAGAATCTGGAGAGACTGAGTCTTATACATTATCACCCTAGGACTTCATGGATTCCCAGAAAGAGTTTGGGGAAAAAAAAGGTGTGTCGGGATGCGATTTTATGTAGTGTGTTTAATACGGCATTTTAAACATACTGTGAATAGCAAGTTGTCAGGAACTCTTAGGAGCGCTATTATATCTGTGCTTCTGGAGCCAGGAAGAGAGATACATGGGAAATTGCAGCAATTACAGTCCCATCTCATTGATTAACGCCGATTGCAAAATAGTCACGAAAATATTGGCATTGCAGCTTCAGTCTGTTTTACCTAGTAACGTTCATGCCAATCAAACCACATTTTTCAAAGGAAAGCATTAAAACCACTGAGGCAGCCCATTCACCATCTCAGCGCATGCACCTTAATGTATGTACGGCAAACACTGGCGCATCTCTCCTGAGCTAAGCTTTTCCCAGTTCCTATATTGAATTTGCAATCACTGTTTCTTAGCTCAATCACAGGACACAGAGATAGTTAACTTTAAAATGCTGCATGTTTTGATATGTAAAAAGGCTGTCAAATTGGATAGTCCTATTACATGTCACATGGCAAATCACTGGAAAGACAAAACCAGAAACCAGATAATTTCTTCCTCAGAAAGAATTAGTTCAGGAATTACGTTTCTATTTATACGTCTTTTCACCGAAAGTGAGAGGTTGTACTTTGGATGAAGTTCCCGAGCGTATGAAAGTTGTTTACATTTCCCAGTTCCACGTTTTATTTTTCTCAGTCATTTCTTTCACAGGAGATCGTCTCGTCCGTGTGTCATGTCGGAACGCTGGCTTCATCTCATCATGTTCTTCACCTTGTCCTATGTCTTGTTCTTTATTTGTTCTGTAACTTGTCCATGTCTTTAAGCAGGGACACCTTTCGTCAAAACAAAAACTGTAGATGTCAAATTCAAAGCGTTTTGCAAAGGTTTCCTCATTTTTCTTGTTTTTCTGCCCCAGCCCTTGGCCTTGTATTAATGTAAATACAGATTTATGTTGAACGAAGAGTGACGTGTTTGGGAAGATATGAGACCCCTTTCTTCTGGACCTTTAAATGGTAATTGTAGGACCCCATTAGCTCTCTGGAAAGACTCCTCCTGAAGTTGCAAATCTCCTAGATGTGTTTGGTTGGGATGCAGGAAGAATGAACGTTCTTGAAAACGTGGTGGTGTCCAGACCTAGAGAAAGCTCATTGAAACCCTCTTATTTACTTTGTTGTTGACTGAAAGCTAAGAAAAGAGTAATTGTGAACAGGATTAAGCCAGTCGTGTAACTGTGAATTCATAACTTGCCAGTGCCCCCCAAAGAGGTTGGATGTGAATGAAATCAGCAGCCTTCATTTCTTTCTCAGCAGTGACAGCACAAGGAATCCATCCACCAAGCTTTGCCACCAGGGGGGCTCGCAGAAATGCAGAAAGTAAACGACTGGGCTCCCTCCACCCTTCAGCCTACCCCTGGCCCCTTTCCAGCTTGGACAGGTGTTCCCTGCAGCACTGTTCAGGTTCACAGGTGCCAGGAACTGGTTCAGGTTCTTTGCACAGGCTAATCCGACGTTCACAGCAGCCCTGGGAGGGAGATGCTCTGATGCTTCTATTAGGGATGAGCACGCTGAGACTAAGAGAGGGTTAATAGCTCTTTAAGGTCCCACAGCAAGTAAGAGGCAGATCTGGGATTCAGAGCAAGGCAGTGTGGATCCAGCATCCACGGTATACAAGTGAACTGTTGACGGCCATATGTGACGTGTTCTAGGCTGTACATGTCGTCGTCAGTAGTGCTGGAGATACACAGCTTATTAGGATTCGGGGCAAAGTGCTTTCATCAGAGATTAAGTCAAGCAAGTTGAGCTGTTCTGAAAGATTTTGCTGGGTTATAATAAGGTTCGTTTGCAGAATGAGTCTGGTCCAGATAATGAAATAATGTATGTTAGCTGTTCTCAGATGTTTTGGTATCAAGATGCTGTTCACTCCTAAAAATTATTGGGGACTGCAAAAAAGCTTTTGTTTCTGTGGGTTCTATCCACTGATATTGACCATATGATAAATTAAAACAAATATTTAAAATATTTATTAAGTTATTTAAAAATTATAACGATAAACCTATTTCATCAAACAAGAAACATCAGTGAGTAGGGTGGCATTGTTTTACATTTTTGCAAATTTCTTTGATGTCTGGTTTAAGGAAGACAGCTGTATTTTCGTACTTCTTCTGCCTCCAATCTGTTACAGTATGTTGTTTTGGTTGAAATAGACGAAAAAAATCCAGCCTCACACAGCTAGGCATTTGGAAAAAGGAGTATTTTAATAGCCTTCTCAGATATTTTCAGATATTCTTCTTTGATACAACAGCAAAACTCAACAAGCTGAAGTGTTGTAAAGGGTAGTTGCATTGTGGAATCCGAAAACACATCATGAACTTTCCGTGCTCTGTTACGCTAACATCCGTTACTCTTTGAATGGAGTACTTTGAATGGAGTACTCTTCTGCTTTACCCAAGCATGATTTTATAACGTCATGCATTGGTCATTTGAAAAACAGTGGTTCCCTCAGTTATGTAGATCTTCCATATGTTCACACATTTCATCATCCAACGTCAAAAGGTCACATTCGTTAAAAGTATCATCAGCCATGTCTTCTGAGACATCTCTAAGTACCGCCGAGGTGGCAGACTCACCAAGGCCAAAACGAATTTTACAAAGTTTGAAGTTTCCTTTGAAAGCTCACATTTTATCCTTGGCAACAGATACCCTCATTGCTTTCCTTGAAGTAACAGGGTTTCTTCTTTGGGCATTTTTGAGACAACATCTGCTGAATACCCAAATCTGAAGAGACACCCTTGGTCTGGGAGTCATTCCTTCCAGGAAAAAGAGCGGCCGGTGAGCTTACAGTTCCAGCTCTTCCTCAGACACTCCTCACACCTCCGGTGGGGCTGGGAGTGCCAGAAGGACCCGGGCTTCAGGGCTGAGCTCTCATTAGAGTCATACGCTTCACTGCTCAGTACCGTGTGGCTTGAACATGTCCCACCCAAATTCCTACGTTGAAGCCCTAACCCCCAGAACCTCAGAATGTGACCTTCTTTGGAAATAGGATGATTGCAGGTGGAATCAGTTGAGGTCACACTGGGGGAGGGAGGCCCTAATCCAGTGACTGGTGTCCTTATAATAAAGGGAGTTTGGACACAGAAGAGACCCCAGGAGATGCCGTGGGAAGACTGGACTTGTGCTCCCACAAGCCAGGAGCCACCAGAGGCCTCGGGGAGGGGCACCAGGAGGGACAGAGCCTCCCCACCCCTGCAGAGGGGGCGGCCCTGCCCACACCGCCATCCGGGACTCGTGCCCCCAGGGTGTGAGAGAATGCAGTTGTGTGTTTAAGCGCTCAGCCTGGGGGTCTTCGTTACGGCAGCCCCAGGGCATTACTGCACACAATGTACTTATTCGTATAGTGATGCATAATGTTTGACAGCCCTGCAGATAGAGTCAACACGTCTAATGTTTGGTTTCGCTTGTGCACATTTTCACTTCCTTCACAGACTTTTCTTGATGGGATGTACTTACTGGCATAACATGAAAAGTGCTTACCGCATTCACTAGCGATTCTCAACTTTTCCACCTTTGCCTTCTTTAAGAAGTTTTGTTAAAACTTTAAAAAAAATAAACTTCATCAAACTTTTGTATCTTGTCCTGGAGAGAATAAAGCCATCTGATTCCTGAGGTGACTGCCTTCAGGACACGGATTCTTTGAAGTTTAAGGCGGTTTATGGTCATCGTTGCTGGTACCGTCTCCGGTGCTTCCCAGCTTCTGGTTACATACAACTGTGTGGCTGCGTTCGTTCAGGAACAGAGAGAAAGGGGTTGGACGCAGAGCAGGTCTGGGCCTGTGCCCTTTGCGCTCCGCCAGCCCCTGCGAGGAGGGAGGAAAGGAGGGAGGAGAGGGCTCCGGCTTCCAGACTGGTTCCTTTGAAAGCTGCACGTGTCCCAAATACAGAAACAGAACCATACTCAGTCTGCAAACATCCTGCTAAGCTTTCTAATGACGTCCCACTGCAAACCCAGGAAAGCCAGAAGGGCCAGCGTAGCTCCGTCTTGGCATGTTGTTCAGGGTTTTTGAGTTTTTTTTTTCCTGGCTCTGCTTTGCTACCTGGTATCATAGGCAGTCTCTTAGAAGGATGAGTCCTGAAAGCCGCTGGCTCACCTGCCAGCCTCCAGGTGCAGTGGCAGTTTCGATTCTTCGTCCCTTTCGAGTTGGTGTGGCTGCACTGGCCAGCATTTGGTGGGAGGAGCATTTGGAGGGATCATTAAAGTGATTCGATGCTACTTTACCTTCTGGAGCTACTCAGGGAAACTCTCTGTACAGGAGCTGGAGTGGTTAATTAAAATGTTAATAGGATTTATAGGAGGATTAAAGAGGAAATGCATGCGGGAATTTGGAGTGAAGGGAGAGTAAGAGACTGGGAGCTGTCAGCAGTCCTTGAAGAGGCCGCCCTGAGGAGGGGGACTCGGCCCCTCCCTACGCCCAGGCCTGTGGCTCAGTTTGGCTCACTGAGAAGCCTCTGTAGAAATACCCCGACAGCCTTCCCGCCAGCCCCGTGCACCAGCGGTGCTCCTGTTGGGTCCAGCTGCTAAGCTGCCTGCACGTTCTGCCTCTGTTTCCACCTGAGTTTGAAATTTAAAGCGCTCGCCCTCCATGCCCTGACACTTATGCGATGCGTGATGTGCTCTCCCGAGAAATAAACATGACGCTCAGCAAACCTGCAGGTGCGCGCTCCTGGCTGCAGCTCAAGATGCCTCAGAACTTACGTAAGTTTCTTTTTTTCTGGGAAACATTTGGTGCTGCTTTGACTTCTGGCATAACTGAGACAACATCTTGATGTGCCTCAACTCCAAGGCCATATTAGGTCACGTGGGTGAAAATGTCACTTGGGCCTAATTCAACCACTGATTTAAAACAGTGCTCATCAGAAGGCAGGTCCAAAGCTGACGTGAGCCCTAAATGGAAGGGAGTCTGTCCCTGCGCTCTGTCCGGGGCTAAGGCCGGCCCCCACAGGGCTTCCCCGCCTCCCCAGGCACTTGAACGGCTGACCGTCAGGGTACCAACCTGTAGGAACTTGTCCCTCTTCATCAGGGAGCATGGCTCTGACCGTTGAGAATCCAGGATAAGGTGCATCAGAATGTGCTCGTCTGGGAGTTTGAAACGGCTCTTGGGGTTATGTTTGTTGGTGAAATGAGCCGCCATCCCCCAAAGGCTGTGATGCTCACCCCGATGGCCCAGGGGCCAGCTCTGAAGGCAGCAGGGAGAGGCGTTAAGTCGGGAGCGCCAGGACGCTCGCCTCTGAGCGACAGAAAAAGTGCAGCGCGGCGTCGGAGCTGGCGTCTGTCCGGTGCGGACGCGTTGTAGCCGCGTGCTCCGGGAAGTCTTCTGTCCCAGCTCCCTCATTTTGAATACGGGGGTAACGGCTACACGTTCCACCCCCGCCACCTTCACAGGGTCGTCGTACGAACAGTGAAGGATGAGTAGAAAGAGGCTGTGTGTTGTGTGGTTGGGTGGGTTTGGGGAGGTCCACCCTTGAACTTCACCCGCAGTGGGTGTTCATTGATATAGTGATCCGATCCATGCCCCACACACCCACCTCTCCGTGTGACTCCATCTCTCTGCCTGGGTCACCTGACAGCAGTGACGGGAGGCCACAGTCTACTCAAGTTCTCCATGGCTGTGGGACTTCCGTAGATGTTCCCCAGAACCACCACTCTCTTCTGTCCAGACCCACATGTGCAGTTGTCCCCAGCCTGAAATCCCTTTTCTGGTCGGAGAGTCAGGTGACGTCTTTAACGCTGAGAACTCTGTCTTCGTGTTGCTTAGAGATGCATTGGCTCAGTCAGCGTGGACCTCCTCGGGCGCGTCACCTGCTTGTAGCCTCTTCCGCAGGGACCCTCCAAGGGAGCCTCCTCTCCGCTCCTTCCCTGCCCTCCCTTCGCTGCTCTGCAGTCTTCAGACTAGCCTTGACCTGGAGCCTCCCTTCTGCACTGGTGCCTTGGCCCCGTGCAGCTCACAGCTCACACGAGTCCATGAAAGAAATGCCACCGACCCAGAAGTTCACTCTGGGAGCTGTAAAACGGACTCCAAAGAGCTGAGAGGAGCCATGAAGAAGACTGGAAAACCAAGCACAGTGAGCATCTCCATCTCAAAGATGGAGCCGTGGGGTGGAGTGAGTAACAGAGAGTGACGCAGAGGCGCTCAGTATCCAAGCCTGTTTATTAATAGATAAAAACAGCCTTTGTGTTAAAGCTGCCATTTTTCAGAACAGTAGTTACTGCCTGTGCACGGACGCACAGTAAGTACACCGCCCACTCTACACACAGGTGGGAATACTTGCCGTCTGGTATTTTCCAGTGTGGGACTAAGCTTGCCCTACAGGACGAGGGTCATCTCGTCAACCCTCTGCCTGGAACAAGAATCCGAAGGGGGCAGGAAGGAACACAGGCCCTCCCAGCTGTGCCACTTAGTTGTTGTGACCTGGGCCGGCAGCCTGCCTTCTAGCTACCTCATCTGCATCCCAACCCGGCAGGTCCCAGTGAGATGAACGGAGACAGCAAGTCCTCAGCAAGAGTCCCATCTTCCTCCCAGCCCCCTCCAGGCGCCACCCACCCACTCTTTCTCAGGCATTTCCGGTGGTGGAAGTGTCTCCAGATCCTGGTAAAGCCCTTTCCCTTCTTCACAGTTGCCGTTGGAACTGAGGCAGCTCCAGTACTTTGAGATGTAAGGTTATTAAGTTCAAATCCCATCATCCGTGGAAAATTGACGCTTTAGGGAAGGCCACAGAATTCCTGAAATTATGTGCAATTTTGATGAGTAGATGTATTTCTGGGGAGAAAATCCAAAACTATCAACAAATTCTCCAAAATGTTCAGAACGTGCTTTCATGGTGCAGGTTCTCTCTGGAATAAATGTGCAGCAGACTCACTGGGAGGAGCTTTGTGGATCCATGTGGCTCCAAACCTACGATCCCGACGTTTGGGGTCAGAGTTTTCTGGATCTAGGGAAGAATGGTCGGCAGGAAGGAAGAGATGCTGGGTATGGTCTGTGATGGTTAATTTTATGTGTCAATTTAGCCAGGCCTGGTTCCTGGAAATTTGGATAAACACCAGTATAGATGTTGCTGTGGAAGGTTGTTTTTGGACATGATTAACATTTAAATCTATAGACTTTGAGGAAAGCAGACTGCCCTCCCTAATGTAGGAGGGCCTCTTCTAATCAGTGGAAGATCTTAGGAGAAAAAGACTGAGGTCCCCCTTGAAAGGGTTCTGCCCCCAGGTCTTCCTGAGGCCTCCAGCCTGTGGGCTGCCCTGCTCACTTCAGACTTGCCAGTCTTGATACTCACATGAGCCAAGTCCTTAAACCAAAGCTCTCTCCCTTTCTCTCTCTCTCTCTCTCCCGCTTCCCCTTCTCTCCACACGTGCACACACACACACCCCTTGTTGGTTCTGTTTCTCTGAAGAATCCTAATAAATAGTCCCACTTTTCCAATGACTGTGTATTGGTAGTTACTAAGTGCCAAATAATTCATATACACTATTTAATTCTCAAAATAACCTTATGAGGTGGTAATGGCCCAGTTCTGGTGCCAGGTAGAGAGTTGTTGTCCGTCTGCCCCCGCCTTCTTTCCTGTGGTTCCTGATGGGGTAGGGGTGGGCAGCATGCCTCGTTTCTGGGCGGTACTGTCCCCTTCCTTAGGGCAGAGCGTGTATTGTCTAAGGCTCTAGAAGGCCAGCGTGTGCCCAGTGCCTGTTTGCATCAGCACGCGGTCCCTTCTTGGGCATTCCTTAGCTCCATCTCGAGGCTGCTTTTCTTTTTTTTTAAATTAATTTATTTTTGGCTGCGTTGGGTCTTCGTTGCTGCGTGCAGGTTTTCTATAAGTTGCGGCGAGCTGGGGCCACTCTCGTTGTGGTGCGCAGGCTTCTCATTGCAGTGGCTTCTCTTGTTGCAGAGCATAGGCTCTGGGCGCACGGGCTTCAGTAGTTGTAGCACGTGGGCTCAGTAGCTCCGCGGCATGTGGCATCTTCCTGGACCAGGGCTGGAACCCGTGTCCCCTGCGTCGGCAGGCGGATTCTTAACCTCTGAGCCACCAACAAAGTCCCTAGGCTGCTTTTCTGCTTCACCCTCAAAAGTGAGGAAGCGTGAGCTCGGCTGGACTGGTGGGAAGCCCATCCCCTCTGCAGCTCCGCCTCCACGGGGCCCCCTTCCTCTCCCATCTCCGTCCTGGCAGGGCGCAGCGCTTCCCAGGACGTGGAGCCCGGCTCTCCCGCTTGGGAGACACAGATGGACTTGGCGTGAGCTCCGCTAAGCGGATCGCTCCCACTGGGACACGTGACTGCGACACGCGGGTTCTCGCTCATGGCCGACGGACTTGGCAGGGCCTGGCCCCCACGGGGAGGTGAGCAGGCCCCTCCAGCAGCGCTCTCCTCGTTGACCTCACCGCCCTCGTGATCCAGTTCCTCCCGGGCTGAGGAGGGTAGGATCATAGCCGCTCGCAGGCAGGAGGGACCGGGCCCTCCCAGAGCCCCGCGCCGCCGCCGCCGCCGGGCAGCTTCTTGGCCAGCTGCCAGCCCTCCCAGCCCCGCACAGCGGCCCCTCTCCTGTCTACTCTCGGGCTGTCTCCTTTTAGAAACCCCGGGCCTGCGAGCAGGGTTTGGCGGCCTCTCGGCTCGAGGCTTCTTCTAAACCCTGGATGTGGCTGCCCGGCGGCCCACGTTTCGTCCGGTCAGAGGAAGGACGGGCTTACGACACCGGCTGCGGGCTGGAGCTCTCAGGGATGCGCAGGTGGTGCTGAAGGTGTCACTACCAGCCCAGACCCACCGGAAGTGGCCGCTTGGCTCCTTCAGGAGAGAGGCTGGGAGTGGAAGGGGCGGGGCCGGCCGGTGGGGAGAGTGCTTCCCGCGGCCGGCTCCTTGAAGCCGCCTCTCACTCCATGTGGACGGCCACCTTCCGGCACACCTGGTGCCCTTATGTTTCTCTGGCCCCAAAGGAAAGGTCGCACAGAAGGCGCGACTCTGTCCTCTGCCACCAGCAGCTGTCTTTCACACACTCCTGTCTCCTTGCCTTCCCCACGGGGCCTTTGCCACAGACGGTGGGTCTGGACGGGGTTTGGGGGTTTGGGGGTTCCCACCTCGCCGCTTCCGGTCCACCAGCCCTGCATCTGTGCCAGCCTGCACCTCCAGATCCGGGTCACGTCTCCAGTCCTCGCCCAGCCTTCTCTGGCCAGATTAGGCAGGACTGTCTCTTCTGAGTCCCTTCTCCATGACATCTGATGCTGCGGAGCACACCCGCAGGGCTTACAGTCTCCACCGGACCCCGCCTCCTGCCTGCACGCTCTTGGAGGCCCGTGACTGTGGCGTGTGTTTCTTTGCAGCACCTGGCACAAGCGGGGTGCTCGGTAAACACTGAGTACTGACTGACGTAGCAGTAGCATGGCAACAGAGGGGTCAAAACAATGACAGCCCCGGAGAGCAGGGCCACGCCCGCACAGCCAGCCACCACGGTGGCACAAGGGCCACTGGGCCCTGGGCCTTCCCCTTGGGTCAGCAGCACCCACGTCACACTTTACATGTGGCTCCCAGCATGCAGTTGACATCAGAAGGTGGTTGTCTATCTCATGAGAAGTACGTGGTTTCAAAAAGGAACCAATCAGACACTGACAACATACGAGTTACTGACCAAAAGTAAACTTATATTCCAGTGACTCAGGATGCAGTTTGCTCCTCTGCTGGGATTCAAAGCAGAGGGAGTGGTGGTTCAGGGGTAGCACGGTGGGTCTGTGGGCGGTCAACGTCATTAGGCCCCTCACTCTGAATGTAAAGGTGCCAAGTGAGTCTCAATCCTGGCTGCAAGTCCAGAGGGGAAGTTACACACAAACGGCTTCTCGAGGCAAGCTCGGCCTAGAAGATGCTGGCGGACTCAAGTGTAGAACGACGGCGCGGCAGCCGGTGTGGGCCCTGCCCTGGCCCTGTTCCGTCCACCAGGTTCCTCCCGAGGCAGTTCCTCCATCACAGTCTCTGCTAGTCAGGGCTCTTGCACTGCAAGTAACAAAACCCAAATCCGGCCAGCTTAAGCAGAAAAGGATTTTTATCTTGGACTGAATCAAAGGGAAGAGTCAGGAACTGGCTTCTGGTAGAGACAGAAGCCGTAGCCGCTCTGGGGGCGAGAGGGCAGAAGCGGACGCTCCTGCAGCTGCTGCTGGAAGGATCCGTGGCTCCTCCTGGTTGCTGCCTGCTTCCAGTCGCCACACCCTGCCCAGAGCCCGGAGTCCTGCGGGAGAGGACTGGAATGACCCGGCCTTGATTCGTGTCCAACCCTGGCCAGCGGACAGGCGTCACCTTGATTTTCGGTGACTTGGTGACTTTCTGAGCCCGTGGCCGGGGGAGGATCTGGAAAAGTCTGAGGTCTCAGTCTTAGATTGCTTTGGGTGTGGAGACGGAGAATGGAGAGAGAGCAGCCGGTGTAGTGGATGGGGCGGGGCGGGGGGACGATGAGAAAGTGTTGAGCTGGGGTGGAACGTCCAGGTGGGAAGACCAGGGAGCAGTCAGCCTGGAGACCGCGAGGGGTTCTGGGCACGTGGGCATCGTGTTCGAGGGTGGCTGACCTAGAGAAAATGGACAGGATTGTACAGGGAAAGGAAACAGGATGAGGTAGAACTCTGGGAGGGCGCTGACACTGCCCTGGACAGAGGAGAAGCAGAGTGGGTGAAGGTCGGAGAGAGTTACTAGGAGGAATGAGTGGTGGCAGCCGACCTCCCAGTGCTCCCAGGAGGTCACGCGCACCGCCCTGCCTTGGCCCTTCATCGCCCCTACCCGTCCTCTCCCGCTATCCCATCAGGTTACAGGCATTTCTCAGGTCTTTGGCTGGAACCAGTTTAGGAGTAATTTAGTAGCAGATGTCTTTGATGGAAGCTCGTGGAAATAGCTACCGTTTTTGTAAAAATTAAATACTGATTTTGGAGAAAAGCAAAATTCTCCCCCCTCCTCTAGTGATTTTGGCACAGGTTTCTAGAGCTGCTTCTTGCCACCTTTGCTGTGGCAGAGCACACACATCACATTGTTTCACAAGCCGCGTTGCCTAAAGAAACTGTACAGTCTGTTCCACAGAGGGGGAGGGCTGAAAGGAGACTGATCATGACATATTCAAGGTTATCCTTGCCAGCGCCCCAGGTGCCGCAGCCGTGGAAGTATAAAAAAATTGTCACTGATGTGTCTTCCCATCTCTGGAGAAATTCGTAACTAACGTGACGAATCGCCTGCACTATCTTCTGTCCCTTTTTTCTGTGCGTGATAAAAGGATAACGATCGTGGCCACTGCACCCCTCGGTGGCTCTGTGCCTCCTCACTGGCTGTTCAGCTGGGTTTTTTCAGTTCTGCCCGTGTGGACCGGGGACTTCTGTGCCTAGTGAGTGAGCATAAAAGCCCTACGGTGCGTTCGGCCATCTTGGCATTGTCGTTTGAGATTTTTTTTAATTAAAAGTCTGCCTCGGAGTATGTCAAGTACTCCTGTATTTTTGCCATTCTTCTTATCTCTATGGCAACAGAAATATCTCAACATTTACATGGACATCATACTCTTTGCTAATGTACTATCTGAACTGTGTGTATGCTGGGAAAGGGGGCTGGCAGAGGCTGCTTCTGCTGGCTGGGATGCTGGAGTTGCCAAGACAACCGGGGGGCCCAAAGATGTCCTCACTGGGAGCATTAAATGGAAGCTTTAAATTAATTCACCCTCGTGTGTTTTTTGTAGCTTACGTTGTTAATTGAAATAATAGGAATGACGTTCCACGTACATTCAAAGCACCTGTCCTATGAAAATTGTCTGTGCTCTTTACTTAAGTACACTCATCTCTCAGGTAAATCTAGCGTGAAATAGGGAAATGGAAGACACTTAGCAGCGCACTGCTGCGTATTGACTTGTAGGGGCGGGGGAAGTGGCTTTTCTTATGTCAGGCTTGAAATACTGGCGATAAATTTTTTATTTTAAAACTTCATTGGTTTCCGCTGTCTCCTCTGCCGGCTTCGAACCCGAGGAGTGCTGCAGGCTGTCCCATCTGGGCGCTTGGTTAAGGAGAGCCGCGTTTGCTGTCCCACTGGCGCTTCTGGGCAGACGAAGGCACGGCCGAGCCCGCTCTGTCTGCCCGGCTCTGGAAGCCGGGGCTGCCCCGTGCTGGGGACTTGATGACCTGTGCAGCCCAGCGTCGCCGCTGCCTCGCCGGCTCACCTCTTCTCAGGACTCTTCTAGTGGAGCAAAGCGTAACTTTGGGATCCTCGCTGATTTTCCCTCTGAAATGAAAGCCGTGGGGCTCAGTGCCGAGCACTTGAGGACGGAGAGTTTTCTCATCCGCGTAAACAAGGAAACCGAGGCCCAGGGTTGCTTGACATACTTTGCCTCAGAAGAATATTTTATTTGCAACTGTGGATTAGATTTAGAAGCTGAGTATACACAGTTCGGAGTCGAGAGGGAGGAATAAAAGTGTACGTTTACGTGCTCCACGTTTTAAGATCACCACCAGCTGTAGAAACAGGGTTAACTGGCAGGCGTCGACCAAAAGCGAGCTGACACTGAGAGTCACCGGCAAGAACTCGGCCACCTTCCGTGAAATTCCCTTTTCGTTTAATTCTCCTCCTTCAGGAATGGTGAATACATTTGCCATCATTGCCTAGTAATGGCTTTCAAGTGTCTGATCGCCAGAGTAGGAAGCCAGACAAGGGAGGAAGCCCAGGGCAGGCGCGCACCCACCCGACGGAGTGCCGGGGAGACAGGCCAGGCGAGCCCCCGGGGCACCTGCAGGCTCGCCAGGAGAGGAGCGGGGAGGGGAGATGAGACATTAGCAAGACGTGAACTTCAAACGTTTCTACTTCCTATCTTATCTTTGTATAAGACCAGTTTGCACACATGTGAGCGAACGTATATCTTTTCCTTTCTTTAATCCCTTGCTTCTAGTGTGATCAGATTTGGGAATATAATCCAGTTATCAACATCTCTAAGTATAGAACCAAACGCAAACAAGGGACAAAACAACTCATGGCGAGTGAGTAAGTGTGCAGAACTCTTTGGAGTGAAATTCCGCTTTTCCTGGATGTATTAGTAACACTATTTTAGAATGTAAAATATGTCAGGTAGGAGTCATACCCGGGGAGAGTGTCTCGGTCATCATTGTTAATTGTGATTACAGAGTAAGAGCCAGCAGGGCGGGAGGGAGGACGTAGACCTGGGGGCTTCGAGGTCGGCAGCCTGCAGACCCTCCCGCGGCCCTGCACCCCTGAGCTTGCGCCCCACTCTAAGTCAGCCTGGGTGGTGGGCTCCCTGTGAGATTGCACTGGCAAAGCTGAGCTCCCCCCTGCGTCTGCCGGGTGCAGCTCAGCCCCAGCCGTAGAGCCCCTGGCTGCTGGTGGCAGGGGGCGGCGGGAGGGCAGCCGGGCTGCTGCAGAGGGTTCTGCTCCGAAGTGATTAAGCTCCAGGCTTCTGGGGGTCGGGAATTACTCTGATGGTTGTCTGACTGCTGATTTTAAAGGCATTACCAGGAGGGCTTTTCAAATGATGACTTCTACTTTATAGCGGCAATACCCACTGTCTTGTCCCGCTTTGGACTAGACAGGGAGCTGACCTAAGCATGGTTCAGGCAAACTCACCAATGAAAAGTCATGAGTGCTGCTGCTTTAAGTGGGGGCACATTTAATTTTACTGGGGGTATGACTTTCACTACTGGGGTCTAGCTTTTCTTCATAGTTCAGAAAATAATTGTAAAATATTACATTGTTTGAGGAGATAAGATATTCTCCCCAATTTAAAACTTTTCTCCTTCCTTTTAAAAGAATAAGTCATTGTGGCCATCCTGAAAGTAATTAATTGACTTAATTTAATTGACTTCAATGAAATGGCAATTTTAGGCAGATTTGCCGCCAGAAATAATTAAATAATAAAAGAAAACCCCACCTTATATTATGGGTAACATACATGAGCGAGTCACTCACGCTCATAGCATCATTATCGCTGCTAAGGACAGCACTCTTCAGTTCTCCTCCGAAAAATTTAAAAGTTTGAAGTCAACATGTGGCTGGTTTTAAAACAAGAATGCATTGCTAAGTATACCTTTGACTGCATCCACACCTGATAGTTCCTTGTTATACTGGTTTGTGCATTTTCAAAAAGAAAAAGTCCAGGAGATCAGGTGGAACTTCTCAGGAGGGTGATTCTTACTGTTTAAGAAAATATAATCATCGGACTGTAGGCTGCATGAATGATTCAAATTGGAAACGGGATTGTGAATTGAAAACTAATTTGGGGGGATATTTTAAAGTAAATAGTTGGGAACTAGGAGTAATCAGAGAGGATGCATCCCGTACAGGCACGAAACTCCTCCTCCAGAAGCCCCGCCCCGCGGAGAGTTCCCCCACATTTACACGGCTCCTTCCGCGTCCAGCACGTGACCAGCCAGGGTCTGTGCGCGTGTGGGTGCAAGGAGGGCCCTCCAGCCGCATTTCTGTGACAAGTGATGAATCATGAGAAACCGCAAGGGAATTAAGTGTAGGCTTCACACAAGTCATCTTTCATTTTCCTTCTTGAATGTGCTAAGTTCATTATTGCCTCACCGTGATTTTCCCCATACCCTTGTATATTTAATTTCCTCTTTAATAGACAGACTGTCATGGGAGGTTATGCAAGCATTATTACTCAAAGGAATGCTTATACCCCTCAGATAAATATCACAGAGAATTATGGATGGGGAGTATGTTACTACATACACAGCTGAGAAAAACGCCTGTGTGCTATCAACTAAATACATGCCATGTTTAAATGATACGATAACGATCACCAAGTTTTTCCTTGGTGTTCTGGAATTAGAATCCACAGAAAGGCAAATTAATATTTCAACCTGTGTATAACTTAGAGAATCCGTAATATGCATAACAAAGAGAGGTGGCTTTGGGCTGTGCTGGGGGTAAGATGATATCGTAAATGGATTTACCTGGGGAGGCACCCAGGGCCCGAGGGGCAGCGGTGATGCCTCCGCACTGAAGATAATTCCATTATTATTAGGACTCTGACCTCCCGTGGCTCCTGGTGGGCACCATATATAGAACGTGAAACAGAACTACTTAGGATCTTGGCGAGCTCAGAAATCAAGGCTGCAGACAGGGTGCAGGAGCTGAGACTAACTGGCTAATTGTCAGGCATGCATAAGCGTGTACGGTGTTTCTTCTCAAGCCAAAGGTGGTAGCTGAGAAACGGAATAAGCCGATGGGGTTCCTGCAGGGCAGCAGGCGGTCCTGTCTCCGTGACTTGCAAGGCGTTAGAAGTGGCTTCAGGCGGGGTAATCCTGTCAGAACAAGGTCCCAGCATCTGCACCGCTGCTCTCCTCTTCACTCGGCTTTCCGCCCTTGGTCTCATCCAGCACAATTTCCTATCTACCCTGGAGGAGTTCAAGGTGAGGCTCTGAGTTCAAATCCAGCACTTAAATCCTGCGAGCTGTAGTGAACTTAGTCCAGGACGCCCCACTATGAAGAATGCAGCGACGCAGCATTCGACATGACGCCCTTCAGCTGCCCAAAGAATGTATTTGTCCTTGTCTCTTCCTTTTCCTCAGCAGGAAAACAAGAATCGAGAAGCAGTTGGTACCAGCATGTGCCTCACAGGAGACCAAGTAATAGGGACTACCTCAGTGCGCCCACCTGTAGGAAAAGGACAAAGTTAGGGCTACTGAATGCAGGCAAGACGCCTCGCTGCGTTCTTTAAGAGCGGAGAGTCCAAGTCAGTTGTGGTGGTTTACCCCTGGGTTGCGTCGTCCTAGCAGCCAAGGTAGTCGGACTTCAGGCCAGCCACAATCCCAGTTCAGCCATTTTGGAATGGTGGGACTGGCCCAAACTTTAGAAACTACCAAGTGCATCCCTTTATTTCCTAAGTAACTGGAGTCCTAGAAAGCTGGCGTTCCCTGCCCGGGATTCCCTGTGAGGTCACGGCGGGACAGGGGCCCTCTAATTCGGTGTCTACGTGGGCAGACCTCCTGGAAGCCACTTAACATCGCTAAACCAGTCCCTTCTGGATTAGCAGCCCTGCGTCCTTGAAAATTTCCCATGGTATCATCTCTTCCTTCTAATTTTTAATCAGTAACAATTTGAACATTATGTGTGGCATGTAAATATATAATATATGCTACAACGCAATATGTGATATATAAAGATATAATATCTAGTCTTTAATAACTACCTGTAGGTTCCAGAAACTATGTGAGATTCTTTAAGACAGTGTCTTATATAATCCTCAGAAAAATCCTCCCAGGTAACTATTATTGCTTATATTTTAAAACGTGAGGAGAGGGGGCCTCACCAAGGTTAAACATCTGACCTTGACAAGGATAAGAAGTCGTAACAGAAACGTGCCCCATGCTTTGGTCTGTCAGTGTCTGATTCCAGGCTGCTGTTAATGACGTTGACCTTTCCTACTCCTGCCTTCTCTGAACTTGGATTGAAACTTAGGTGCCCTCCTAAGGCTTTCAGTAAGGAGAGGTCCCGGGGAACAGCGTCTCTCCTGTCTCGCCCAGTGTTCACCTTTTGAGCCCTGACGCGTGAGCCCGGATCACTGACTGCCCCTCTCCCGGCCCTGATCCCCCCACTGATCTCACTGAACGCTTACAGATCCACGCTCCGCGAGACTAAGGGCCACGCATAGAGGATCAGGGTTTGCACTGTAATCAAATAAAACTTACCCACCACACGTGAATGCCCCGCGCAGCAGTCGTTTTGCATACGGGAGTTAGCATAAACGGGAAGCTAAATGTAAATGTAAGCTAAAGGTGGACGACAGTGATGAGTTTACTGCGACAGAGCCAGAGCCTTCTCCCATTTTCCTCTCCTTTATTCGCGTCCATAAGCAGCACCGACCTGACGGTTTCCCCTAAGTTCCCTATGACGTACTCCTCGCCGTCTGGGCGCCCCCGCCTCCCCGTCCCCTCCCTCCCTCCGTCTCCGTCGCCCACACCACAGCCTGGAAGGCAAGCTTCAGGATCCCTCTGTGTCCGCCCCCCCCCCCCGCAGCACCGAGACTTGCCCTTTTCTCAGCCCCTCACCTGGGGGGTCCTTCCAGGGGTCCCTTCGCCCCGTCCAGGTCCTGATGTCCTGGAGCAGAAGGAAGGAGAGAACACGGGCCAGCAGAGGGGCCGGGTCCTGGGTCTGTGCCTGACCCCTCCCTGGGGAGCCCTGGTCAGGCTGGGGGGCACCGTGGAGGGCAGGGCGGCCCAGGACCCACGAGTCTAAAGGGAGCAGTCGCGTCAGCTCACCTTGTAAATCGTGAGACACCGCTGAGCCCCTTGGAGGAGATAACCATCTTCGACTGTACTTATTCATTCAACCGCGGTTTACTGAGCATTGATGACTCGACACTGTTTTGTGTTCCTGAGAAGAAAAGTCTGAAGTGGCTCTTCAAAGAGCTGAAAGAGGGCTGAATCATTTGTTTGGCCTCAGAATATCCTTTGCTGGGGCTTAGACTCCACAGGAGATGGAAACTGAGTGAAAGGCCCCTGCGTGGTCAGGAGCCACAAAGCAAGAGAGTCCTCATTTGGCGTGTGAGTCTAGGGTTTGCGGTTTGCGCTGAGCTGAGGCTCAGGGAATGACAGTGATGAGGGCCAGGCCAGGATGCTCACCTCGATACAGTCTGGTCCCGCGGGCTGCTGAGGGTCTTCTGTACCCTGTGCGTGTCCTTGGCGCGATCTTGTTGCCTCATGGTCTCTGGAGGGCAGGTCCGCTGTCAGCGTCGACTGCATTGCAGGCAGGAACAGAAACACATGAGGATGTGCTGACTGAGGTGCCCCCGAAAGCTTCCCTGGACGTACCCCCAGCAGCTGCCCTGCAGCCCACGGGCCAGAGCCCTGCTGTGTGGCAGCCCTGGGGAGGCTGCGGGTGGAGCAACTGCCCTGCAGCCCACGGGCCAGAGCCCTGCTGTGTGGCAGACCTGGGGAGACTGCGGGTGGAGCTTTTGCTGGGTACATGGCCACCAGATAAGCCGGTTTGGTTAGTGAGGGAAAGGGGAGAATGTTCTTCCACAGGTGACGCTGCACTGGGTGAGGAAGGGTCTTCGGAAGTTGACTCAGGAGAGAGAAGGATGGCAGAAGGCAGTGCGCTGATCCATCTGCATTGTAGGTGTCGATATTGTAGACGTCGGGTGGCCCGTGTGGGCTGGGGTGCAGGGCGAGGGCTTAGCTTGAGGCTGGGCTTGTTCACCAGGTGCCTGTTATGTTCTAGAAGCTGCATTTTATACACAATAACTATATCCATTTAATCACTGTAACTGGGAGGCAGTGTAGTATAGTGGTTATGGGTGTGGGTCCTTGACTTAGAAAGACTTGGATTAAAATTCTCTAAGTTCCTCAGTGTTGGAATGGGAGGTTACAGACAAGCAGGCGAGGTGCTAGAATGGTCCATGTGATGAGGGACTAGAGTTGGAGATGTCAGTGTAAACTCACCTTGAACTTACATAGATACGGGTGGTTACCTACAGAAATCTCGTAGCTGTGGCGCATACACAGGTTAGTTTCTCTGTCAGCTTAGCGGGCCTAGGAGCAGTGCCGTGAAGCACGCTAGTGCCTAGATCGTGGCTTGTAATTCCAGTCTCCAGTTACAGGAACTAGTTCTCCTAAGAGAAGGGCTGATGCCAAGACTGAGAGCTTGCCTAAGAAACACACAAGATGAGCTAGCAGGTAAGGACTGCCCACAAACCCCACACAAGGACGCCGGGGTGTCACAGGGACGCAGGGTCACTGAAGAGCTTCCAGTGTCAAAGCTGGAACATTCTGAGCAACAGAATAAGTAGAGTCGCATTGGATTGCAGCTCAAAGCGCAGAATACATATTCTCAAGTCCTTATGGATAGAGGTAAGTGGTCGACTGCATCAGTACACAAGTGCGGAGGAGAGGCAGGTCTCCCAGGCAGACTTCCAAGTAATGTGTGTAGCTGCTACCCCCGCAAGGAGGTGGGGCATAGCGCCCACTTCTGAAGTGTGGGCTGCACGGAGCACGGTATGGGATTGTGGAGGGCTGAGTCACCGTGCGTGCGAGACCCGACAGACACACCTCCCCCAGGGGATGGAGGCCAAGATCCAGAGTCATGGTGGACAGTGGGCACCCCAGGCTAACCGTGACATCCTGGGGCGTCCTGCAAATACCCGACCAGTCCCTCTCAAACTGTCCAGGTCGTTAAAACAGGGTGGGCGTGAGAGGCTGTCACAGCCGAGAGGACCCTGAGGAGACCTGGTGACTAAGTGTCATGTGGTGTCAGGATGGGACCCTCTAACAGAATAAGGACGTTAGGTAAAAACTAAGGCGATCTGAATAAAGTGTGGACTGTGGTTAATGATGTAGTGGTATTGGTTTATTAATTGTAATAGGTGTCCCATACAGTATAAGGTGTGAAGAGTAGGAGAGCCTCGGTGCAGGGCATGTGTTAATTCTGTGCTCTTTTCACACTTTTTTCTGTAAATCTAAGACCTGGTGCTGCCTCCTCCCTTGTGGTCTTGGGACGTGGTTTCCTTTGCTGCGCGGCACTTCCTTGTGTGTAGACGGCCTCATCACCACGCCCGTGTAGGCTTGAGAGAGACGGGAAAAGCTAGCACGGTGCCCGGCGGGTTGCAGTTATGCCCTGCCAGCCTGCAGAGTTGGAATTCCTAGCCCACTTCTACAGCTGGTGCGCCAGTGGGTGTGTCCAGTTCAACCCGTGGAGGGACCATGTGACTTGGGGAACAGAGGGGTCACCCGAACAGGCGTGACCTCGAAGGGGCCCTTCACCTCCTCTTCGTTGTGGTTTGAAGGTGTTGAGGAGTCTGACGTCAGCAGACTAAGAAAGTGCAGAGGGAGTTTGAGGAATCTGTCACCTCCCATTTCCTCACGTGAGCTGCCCTCCATCACGAGAATGGAAAGTCTACACGGGCTCCTCAGAAACCAACCTCCCGAACCCATCCCCTGTGCTCTCTTTACACGTCCAGGTGCGAGGCTACACCTCACTCCTTGCCACGTAAATGCACGGAGTGCCTTGTCGTGTTAGGGTCATGCCAGGATCTCGGCATTCGTGTGGCCCCAGCCTCCGTTCAGCCTCCCCTCACGAAGGGGGAACTGAGGCCCCGGAGGTTGGGTCATTTGCTCAGATTCGTACAGACACCTGGTGACAGCTCCTCCTAACTTACTGCTCTCGTCCTCAGAATATTATGCTGCCGTCTTGTGCTACTGTTTTCTTTCCTAAGAAGCATTCCACTTCTCTCCAGTTAGAGGAAGGGAAGTAGAAACCAGGGACAATCTCAGGAAGGTTTTGTGGAGCTGATGTCTGTAGAGATTGGGTTTGGGAGGGTATCTGGGAGGTTGCAGGAAATCCTACCGAAGAGAACGTTCTGGACTGAAGTGTTAGAATCGTGTGTACGGCACTGACCACTGTGAGTGGGCTTGGGGAAGTGGCTGGGAGGGGTGGGAGGGGCGGGAGCGCAGTGTGTGGTCTCCGTGGTCTGTGAAGGATGGGGCCTGCCGTTGCCTGCGGAGCTCTGCAGAGACGCTGCCGGGTGACAGAGCAGTTGTTCTCTTCTGCAGATGGTGCGTCTACTCGTGACGTCACGGCAGGACTTCTTCAGATGCGGGGCATGAATGGGCAGAGACACCCTGAGTAATATCCTCAGATGCAGGACAGACCTGGTGACTGCGGGCACTCCTGCTACAAACTGCTGTCCCCCAGGCGTCACCGTCGTGCCGTCGCGTCAGTTCTCTTGGGAATGGAAGCTCCTTGGGGCTGGCTGCGGGCAGCCTTCGGTGGCCCCGGTCCTGAGGACATGAGGTGTCCTGGTGGCAGCACCTGGCCCCGCAGCTCGCCCTCCACACGGCAGCGTGTGGCTCTTCCTCTCTGTGTTGTGTCCTCCAGATCTGTGACCCCTCCTTTAGGGGTGCAAGGCTGCCGCAGATGGGAGAAGGGGCTCCTGAAGGATCAAATGAGGCGAAACTCTGGACATTGTGTGACTGCTTTTAGACGGATGGATGGGTAGATGGGTGGACAGATGGCCAGGTGATAGATGGATAGATACGCATGCGAATTGTTCCCTGCCTCAGCCGTCTGATAGAAATCCACGTGGCTCTGTTGCCATGTCCCCTGCTGCCCTGCTGTGCGCTCATCTCAGAATGTAAGTTCTGGACGCGAGGGTCGTGGTCACTCTGACTGGCCTCTGCACCAAAGTTCCATTCCCAGCAGGAGGCCACAGGATTCTGCAGGAACCTGGAGCCTGTGCAGGAGGGACGGACTGACGTGCACAAACACGCACTTGCTCGCATTCCGGCTCAGACTCGCACACACATCTCACGCTCGCGCTCCCACATTACAGCCCGGGAGAACCCGGAAGAGCAGGGAGGCTTGTGCTCTCGGGACTCAGGTGAGGAAGCTGAGGCCCGGGTTGCCTTCGCTGAAGGAGTCAGGTCATGAGAGCCTGCTCTTTGGGGTGAGCTGAGGAAACTCCGTTCCTTGTCAATGCTCCCCAATTCCAGGGAACCTTGAGATCCCTCCCGCGTGGGCGAGGACCGCTGCGGGCTGGAAAGTCATCGACACCACTGAGCAGCGGCTCAGGAAGGCACAGGGTCAGGTAGGTGAGGGGCTCTTTGCTGAGCGGCCACCGCGGGGGGTCAGCCTGGGGTGCACGACCAGAGGTGGAGTGTGGATGCCTGTGGGACGGATGCTTATCTGAAGAGCTGACATCAGGGCCGCGGGCGCCTCCCATTGACTCGGCTTAATCCACCGGCGTCCAGGGGGAGCTGAAGGCCCGTTCGCTGCCGTGCTTTTTTGTGCATTAGTGTCCATTTTAAGGTAACGGGTGTCTGTCGGTGTCAGCATGTCTGCAGCCAATTAATTCAGCCCGCTGCTTCTTCCCAGTAATCGGAATCGCTGAGCTGTCCAGTGCCACGTGCTATTAAGTGCCCTTTTGACCACCACGAACAGCGTTCACAGGAGGACATGAGGGAAAGTGACATGTAGTGTCTCATAGCTGCAAACTGACAGGCAGTATCGCTTATGAGAGAAAAAGATTTTTATAGGAGGACTTTTTAAAAAGAGCACTTATATTTACTATTACATATATTTTAGGATTTATATTAAGTATTAATGTATTGTAGGTTATGTATTAAGGATTATATATTATTAGACACAGAATGTATTTTGTAGAAGACCTCATAAAAATGAAGGATGACTGTGCAGTACATTTTTAGTTGTTTCTTTAGAGGTTTACACGTAGTTAGAAGAAATCATGTATGTGAAGTGATTGGTTGCATTTGGAAGAACATCCATCAGCCAGCAGGGTAGAGAGATGCGGTCAAGATAGAGGCTGTACGCTTCCCCAGAGGATGGGAGGGCGGCGCATCTGAGCTGAGACGGACCAGATGAAGACGAAGCCACGGGCACCGCACGAGTCACCCCTGCCTTCACGATCCTTTGTAGAGAGGAAACCTTCTGCACCGGGACTTCAGGAGCTCACGGAGCCCTGGAGCCTCTGGACTTCCAGGTCCTGCCCGGCTGCCTAGTCCCACAGGCCATGTGGCTCAGTGCCTCCATAGATGCTCTGGGTGCAGGGACCACTAGCTGCTCAGAAACCCACGAGGATGTTCATAAATCTATGAAGAATTCTGAAAAAAAAAAAAAAAAGGCGATGAGTGACTCTAAAATAGGAAAAGAAAACTACAAAACTGAAATTTAAACTTTTTAATGAAATGTTTTAAAAACACGTCAAGTTCTTTAATGGTTAAATTTAGTTTTCATTAACACTGTATTACCTTTGGAAATAATTTAGAAGCTAGCTTTTCTTACACAAGAATCCCTGAGTGTGCACAATAACTGCCCAGACAGCAGAGCCAGTTGCTGATCAAGGGAGTTATTTGTTGCCCAGTGAAACAACAGTAGCACAAAGGAGCGTTTGTATCGGGCTCATTTCGTGTGAGGCACGTTTCTACCTCCAAAGGCATGTTAGTTAATTTACTTGTCATGATAACCGGTGATAAGAGCACTGTTGTTATTTCTGTTTTATAAATGAGACAGAGACATGTTAAGTAACTTCTTGTAGGTCACACAGAACTGGGGTTTTAGCATAGCCCTTAACCACCGTTCCATGCCTTCTCTTAGAGGAACAATTAGAAAATACTTCTAAAGACTTTATAACAAAACATTAGGTTAGATGTGGGATGTTCGGGCACGTGTGTCTTTGAGATTGCCTGGGGTGCGGTCTTTAAAAGTGAGGGTGTCCAGAGCCTGCAGACGTGTCCCCTGGCTTTAATGACGGTCAGGTGGGAAAGCGCCTTGGCTCCATGGGCCCCAGGCTTTGCTGGCTGGAAGGAGTTCCGGCCTGGGAGTGGTGGGCCCATTCCACCAGTGGAGCGACAGACGAGGGGTCCTCTTGGTCAGGGTGACCTTCCTTAGCTCCTCATGGAATTAGAATTGCATCTTCTCTGAATATGCAACCTGTGAATGAATTGGGGTTGTTCCTATTTGTCATTTTATTAGCAACTCATTATAGCCATTTCTTTGGGATTAAAAAGAGAAGAAAAAAGGAAGGTAAGAAAAGGAGCAAGCTAATGGTTTACCCTGAATGCTGCAGCAATTTACGGGGGGCTGAATGAAATGACAGAATTGCCATAATGTTAGATTTAACACATTTTATTTTAGCAATGTGATTATCTGATCATATCTCCAAGTGCAGCCAGCATTACAAAAGTAATTTTTATAATTGTGGAGTCATTCACTCTCAGATGGTTCAGAATGACTTTTAAGATCATATTACCAAATTTTCAGCTTTAAAACAACTTTATCCTGTCATGAACGTAACTACAGCAATATGAACGAAACTGGAATTTCTCATGCACATGGCGAGACAGAGAATTAAAGTCCTTTGTGCTTTGAGAGCATGACTTGTCACGTTGCCTTTTCCTATTAAATGTGTTTGCCAATATTTGTTTTTTTCCCTCCCGCCTTGAGCACCGAGGATTTCCCCATGTCACTCTGTCCTTCTCCCCCCACATTTCCACCAGAATTTAGACAGGGCGGGGGGAGGTGACCATAACATACC
The DNA here is from genome assembly GCF_964374135.1 of Grampus griseus. NCBI lineage: Eukaryota > Metazoa > Chordata > Mammalia > Artiodactyla > Delphinidae > Grampus > Grampus griseus. The sequence goes on along the minus strand of NC_139012.1, from coordinate 1,984,302 downwards.
CTCTGGGGAGCAAGGGGTCACATCTGCGGAGTGCTGGGTGGTGTGGTAGGTCCCCGGGATGGGCTTCCCGCTGGGTCTTTGGCGTCAGCTGTAGGTGAGCACGTGTTTTCATGAACAGAGATCAAATATAATTCCCAGCTCCTAATACACTAGTTTCTTTCCTCAGTCACTCGTAGTAACCCTTAATTAGTAGCACTCGTTACAGACACACCCAGGGCACCTCTTTGCACTGAGAGGCCCTTAAGCTGAGAAGGACCATCGGTGCGGGAAGGGGGGCCCAGGTATGACTGCTGCCACCTGGTCCCTCTGCTTCAAAATCGTGCGCGAGTGTGTTCATATGTCTGTGAGCCTGTTTCTGTTTTGTAGAGAGGTTCACTTGTGTCATAGTTTAGATTCCACATAGAAGTGATGTCCTATGGTATTATTGTCTTTCCCTTTCTGACTTACTTCACTCAGTGTGATCATCTCTAGTTGCATCCATGCTGCTGCAAGTGGCGTTAGTACAGCAGAGACTCTGGCATGACGTCGTAAATCAACTATATCTCAATTAAGAAAAGAAAAGAAAATTTAAAAAGTTGTGCACGGCCTGATGCAACTATTGGTCCTGGCTTTCAGGGCAGCTTCTTGAGAAAATAATGCAAAATTCTGGAGATTAAAAAAAGTTTTAGAAGACAGCGACAGGTTGCCAGTGAGCTTCATCTCGCTGCTCCTCCGGTGTTCCCTGTCTTGCCACCTGCCCAGGGGAGAAGCTGTGTCCTCTTCCTGACTCTCGCCAGCCACGTGTGCCCTCCAGGCCTCCGTTGCGTCAACAGCCCAGGGGTGTGACAGCCTCCTCCCACAGGGGCTGTCACAGAACTGTAGTCGACAGTTGGCGGGGTGCCCGGGATGATGACAATTTAATAAACGTTGGGCGCGTCCTGCTCTAGGTATTCCGGCACAGCTTGGTGATGGCAGGTGGCCTAAGGGGAAGAGTGAACCGTCTGTTTCGGACTTTGCTCTAGAAGATTCTGTTACTGGACAACCCTCTAGGTCCCCCACCAGATCCCGTGGTTCCTCCAGGCCAGCCCTTTCCTGACCTGGGGTTGAGATGCCAGAGGACAGACTCGGCGATGGGGGACCATGGACCTCCACTTGGGACTTGGGAAGCTGTCGCCGCCGACACAGCCTGTGGGACCCATCCCCCAGTGGAGAAGGCACGCGGACGCGGACAGAGCTCACGGCCTCGTCCCCTCGGACCTTGACCTGTTAGTTTTTACTACGGTCGTTTCTTGAGTGTCCGTTCATTGAACTCTCATCACAGACAGAGCGCCCACGTGCCCAGCCGAGGGCCCAGACGCCGTCACACGAAGGCATGGTCTCTGCCCTCATTTCAGTTGGCTGCTTCTTTCCAACTAAAAGTAAAACGTTTAAACCAAGTAACGATTTGTTTTCTAATCCAGATGTACACTTCTGGACTGGGTCTGTGCTTGCCGTTTCTGCCTCTGGTTTTCCAAATCTGTAAAGCTGGGGCGTGTTCAGCATGACAGTGAGGGATGTTGGCTAAGAGGGGGGAGACAACACACGTGCCGTGCTGGTCTCGGTGCTTGTGTGGGCGCCGGTAAGCACAGAGTGACCGGAGACAGAGCGTGCTGGGCGTGACTAAGTGAAAAGCACGCGGGCTTTTGACCATCTCTGCCCTTTAGAGGAACATCGTGATGGCCAATTCTTTTTTTTTTTTTTAATTTTATTGAAGTATAGTTGATTTATGATGTTATGTTCATTTCTGCTGTATAGTAAAGTGATTCAGTTATACATATATATTCTTTTTCATATTCTTTTCCATTATGGTTGATCACAAGATTTTGAATAGAGTTCCCTGTGCTCTACAGTAGGACCTTGTTGTTTATCCATTCTTTATATAATAGTTTGCATCTGCTCATCCCAAACTCCCAGTCCATCCCTCCCCCACCTCCTCCCACTTTTTATTGCCATTTCTTGAGGCTATATTTTTAGTGAGCTCCTTAGGATTTCAACTTGTAGAAATGCTTCCATAATTTCATAAATCAAATTTAATGATACCTTTTAACCAGCCCCCCAAGTGCCAGAGTGGTCTCCATAAGATGACAAATAACATAAAAGAATAAAATAATCAGCTGGAGAAAACTTGCAGAGCATCAGGTAAAAAAATTTTGTTGTCAACCCTATTTTATTGTGTTTCTGAACGCACTAGAGAGTTGTTTTGCTTCATTGCCAATTTATCTTTGGTCTTAGAGATGAAGACACCCAGGTTTTATTCCTCATCTGAAGTTAGTGTTACAGACGTCGTAGTGATCTTAGTGATACTAAGAGCAGCCGTCCTCTGTGAGTCTCTACTGTAGACGGAGAACTTCTGATACGGGATTTTATAAGCAGTCATTTTTAGCCCCATCAACAGAGGAAGGAGACGAGGTGCTGAGAGCTTAAGTAAGAACTGGTGCCAGGCCCACAGCTCACGACAGAGGAGCCGGACGCCGGACGCCGTGGACCTGGGAAAAGCGCCTCCACCTCCAGGGGCCTCCATGCTCTGAGAGTTCTAGACCCAGGTGTACGCCAGAGAGTTTCCAGTCTCTAAGTGCTGGGTCTGTGTGGGCAGGACAATCTGCATAACAATAACCCAGAGCCAGAAAGAGGCCTGTGGTAAAGCGACTGAGAAAAACTCACAGATTAAAGTCAACACAGCAAAGTAATAAAACTATGACTTTTGATTGTTATATTGTTTTATTATTATAAGATGATTATAACAATTCAAAAGAACATGCTCGTACTATATTAAAAATATTAAAATGTGTGAGAGTAAAAACTATGGTGTAAAGTAAATCTTGTGTAATTCTCCTAAATGGAACGTGGTGCCAAGGATCAGGTTTCGTTAGTGTTGTTTTTTATAAATTTATTTATTTATTTATGTTTGTCTTCTTTGGGTCTTTGTTGCTGTGCGCGACTTTCTGTAGTTGCGGCGAGGGGGGGCTACTCTTCGTTGTGGTGCATGTGCTTCTCTTGTTGTGGAGCGTGGACTCTAGGCGTGCAGGCTTCAGTAGTTGTGGCACGCGGGCTCAGTAGTTGTGGTGCATGGGCTCAGTAGTTGTGGCTCGTGGGCTCTAGAGCGCAGGCTCAGTAGTTGCGGCGCACGGGCTTAGTTGCTCCGCGGCATGTGGAATCTTCCTGGACCAGGGCTTGAACCCGTGTCCCCTGCATTGGCAGGCGGATTCTTAACCACTGCACCACCAGGGAAGCCCTCCGTTAGTGCTTTTATTGTTCTTTTTTTTTTTTTTAATGAAATAACTAAAGGAAAAAATGGCTTCCTTCAGATTTATAAAAGAAATTGAATTCAAGCCTGATAGCAAAGTCATTGTTTCTTGGTAATCTTTAGTGTCAATATACTGTAAGACAAAAGGACATGAATTGGTTAAATGGGCACCCCCCGCATACCCCCAGCCCCTGCATATGGCACCCGTGTGACATTTTTGCACATCCTGAAACGTGGAGGTGGAAGCATCATTTCATTCCTCTCTCTGGGTGTCCAGCAGTGACTGATATAAATATTTTATCAGGCAAACCTGCAGGTTTCTGAAGATTGTATGTCTTATCAAGTTAACCCTTATAATTACGTTGTCTTCGGCAGCTATGGGATCTCTTTTACTTTTGCAGTTCTTTGGTAAATATCGAACCGTAAGAAAGATGTACTGGCGTAAGCCGAGACGTGCAAACCACTCCTGGCGTGACATGGGGGTGAAGGGGCCCCCGCTCCAGGGCTCTGCACACGCCACCTCTCCGAGGAGAGGCCCAATTAGGCCAGAAAGTAATCTTCATCCTTCCTGCCCCCCTGGCCAGTCTTCTCTCTCTCTGCTCGGGTTTGGACCCGCCTCCCTCCTCCGTTTTGCAAGGGAACTTTCCTGCTGCAATCACACCCCCGCCAGGAGGGGCCGGGGCGTTGGGGCAGGGAAGCTCGGGCTTGGCTGGGCTCCCCTCCTGCGCGCCCCTCCCCCGCCGGGGCACTGGTTTCTTCCTGTCATCGTTTTGTGTTCTGCTCCGTGGCCCCGTGGGCACAGCCATCAGAGCACCGGATGCTTGACCCTTTGGGGCAAACGCTCGGCTGTCCTGCATGGGGCAGGAGGGAGCCCCTTATGGCCCCCGAGTGTGCACGGGGAGGGGCAGTCAGAGGTCAGCCCGCGTCCTTGATGTGCCCCACCGCCCGCGCCGGCCTGTCTCTCCTCTCCACCCGTGCCCGCGGAGCCCAGCCCCATACACGGCGCCTTTGAAGCTAATGGAGGCTGCTCCTTGGATGTGCCTGGCGGGGACCCTTCCTTCTCCACCGTGGGCACTTCTCTGTCTCTCTCTCCCTTTCTGCCTATCTCATCCTGATCACTCGCGCTCAAAGGTAATTACATCTCTCACACCCCCTGTACACATGGCCCCGAACGGGTCTCTGGAGAAATGTTATGAGCCGAACAACATGGCAGGCAGTGAGCGCGAAAGCCACCATCCGTGTTGAATTCTGAGCGGTAGGAGATGTAAAACAGGACATGTCCATGGAATTGTGCAGCAGTGGGAGGGACGCTCTCTCCTGCCTGACTTTCATGAGGGTGCTTTCTGCCAGCCCTGTCTTGAGCCATGTCCTGTGAATGGTGATGATGGGACTTTGGTCCTGGGGTCCCCTGGGCAAGCCAGCTGTGTTCAGTCTTGCAGTGTAGGACCCCCTGGACCTGAGGGGGACTGGTGGTCAGTCCAGCTGGAGTCGGTCGGCTCTGAGCACTCACCAGCATCCCGACCAAGGGCTTACCCCAAGGGAGGTACAATCAAGGGCTGCAGAGGGTCGAGGACAAGGCCACCGACAGAGGTGGGAACTTCTGAGCAGGTGTGGTGACCATCAAATGGACTGCATCATAGCCCCATACACTTGAAAGCAATCTCTTCGGAAAGGAGGCAGCAGATAAACGCAAATGAGCTGGGGACACAGGAAGCACTGTGTCACCTCTAGAGAGAGTGCTGGTCTGGGGTCGGAGGGCTCCTCTCCCCTGTGGGGTTACCCTCAGGACAGGGTGCAGGGCGGAGTGTGGGCTGCGCTAGTGCACATCCTGATGAAGGAGCAGGGAGACGCTGGCAGGCTGGGGTGGCAGCACCCTGTGTTCCCTTGGGCCACGTCAGCAGCACCCTTGTGGCACTGGTCCCCAGGTGGACCCCAGCCTCAGTGGCTTCATGGGGTCTTGAGTCCATCTGGTAGTTTTGGTGTTGGCAGCAACAGGTGAATGGCTGCTAAAGAAGATAAAGATGGCAAACGTCGGGGGCAGGTGAGGAAAAAGCCACGAGGACACCTGGGACAGACCGCTGCCCTAGAGATCCCCCCGCCCAGACTCTCTTTGTCTCTGACTTTCTCTCTCTCTCTCTTTTTTTGTTACTAGAATTTAGGACTTTTACCTTGTCCCAAAGTGCCTGAAGCAGAGAGCGTGATAAAACATCTTGCTTTCTTTTATAGTCCCCCCCCCCCCCAAGCAAAAACAAAAACTATGTGTTGGAAAAAAATTAGTTTTGCACATGGGATTTTGTACAATATAAATTCAAAGCCTACACATGAGGGTTAGCTCTGTTGCACATTCTGGGACATTTCCCTTCCCATACGCATCTTAGAATAAGCCTATATATGTCCACAAAAAAACTTTCCTGTGACTTACACAGCAATCGCATTAAACCTATAGGTTTGTTTGGGGAGAACTGACATCTTTACTATGTTGAGTATTCTAATCCGTGAACACAGTGTGTGTCTCCAATTATTTTGGTCTTTTTTTATTCCTTTCTTCAATCATCATTTTGTAATTCTCAGCATACAAGTACATGTTTGTTTCTTTGGAGCAGTTATAAATGGTATTACATTTCTGATTTTGATTTGTCCTTGTGTATCATTTGTTTATAGAAATAAAGTTGATTCTTGTATGTTTATATTATATCCTGTGATCTTGCTGAACTCATTTATTAATTCTAGAAGTTTCTGCAGATTACTTAGGATTTCTACATGGACAATCATATTATCTGTGAATATAGGCTATATTTTCTTTTTTTTTTTTCAAATCTGTATTCCTTTTTATTTCTCTTTCTTGCCATATTGCACTGGCTGGAACTTCTAGCACTAGGCTTAATTAGAGTGGTGAGAGCAGACATACTTGCCTTTTCCCCAGACTTAAGGAGAAAATGTTCAGTCTTTCACCATTAAGTGTGATGTTTCACATCACTTAAGCTGTAAGTGTTTTTTGTAGCTGATCTTTACTAGGTTTAGGAAGTTCCCCTTTATTCCTAGTTTGCTAAGAATCATAATTATTAATGGGTATTAGATTTTTTCAGATGCTTTTTCAATACCAATTAATATAAGCTTATGATTTTTCTTCCTTAGTCTGTTGATGTATGGATTACATTGATTTATCTTTGAATATCGAGTCATCTTTGCATACTTGGAATAAACCCAACTTGGTCATGGTGTATTATGCTTTTTGTACATTACTAGATTCAGTTTGCTAAATCTTTTGAGTATTTTACGTTTAAGTTCATGGAAAATATTGGTCTGTAGTTTTCTTTTGTCTTTGGCTGTTTTGGGTGTCAGAATAACACTGGCTTCATAAAATGAGTTGGGAAGTACTGTGTCCTCTGCTATTTTCCAGAGGAGATTTTGTAAATGTGATGTTAATTCTCTAAATGTTTGTAAATTCTCCAGTGAAATCCTCTGGGCATGGAGATTTCTTTTTCTGGAGCTTTTAAATTACAAATTCAACTTTTTCTGGGTTGTGTGAGGCTACATATTTTTTCATTTTTGGAAAGCAGGAGGCCGGTACTATGACAGCTTCTCGGGTAAGAAGTACAGGGCTGGAGGGGAGGGAAAGGAATAAGTGGAGATAATTCAGGTCACTATCGTCACGATCCTGAGATTTCCCACTTATAAAATGGTCCATTTGTTGGCTACGGCGCGTAATGCAAAAGTTCATCTTTATTTTTATACCTGATATTCCTGAGACATTTCTGGCATGATTTTGATAAACTTTACCATTTCCTATTTCTCTTTCTCTTTTTTAAAATTTATGACCTTTACAATATAGAAATACTTCTGGTCTTAACCTAGTTTTCACTCTCCTTTTCTCTCTATTATATTTAGAATGCGTTTCCAAAGTCAGTTTATTTTCTTGAGTTTGTTACAGAAGAAGCAAGCACCTGCCCAGGTAACTAATGGAAGCTGAGAATCTGTTCCCGGGATGGCCCTCCCTTTGCAAAGTACAGTTTTTAAAAGATTTCATGCTCCGCGGGCTCCTCTGTCAGTGTCAGTGGAGAAAGTGTCACCGGGCTGAGAATGTAACTTATGTTGCTGTTTCAAACACACCTGTGGGAAATATAAGCACATACGGATACTTTCTGCATCTGTATCTGCGACTACTGCAGTGTGGCCTTTGGCAAACTGGTTTTCCCTTTGGGACCTAGAAGAATACTTGCTACCAGGTAATGTTTATAAAGGGCTGGCAAATGCATTATTTTAAAAATACAGTTTTTGGGGCTTCCCTGGTGGCGCAGTGGCTGAGAGCCCGCCTGCCGATGCAGGGGACGCGGGTTCGTGCCCCGGTCCGGGAAGATCCCACATGCCGCGGAGTGGCTGGGCCCGTGAGCCATGGCTGTTGAGCCTGTGCGTCTGGAGCCATGGCTCCGCAACGGGAGAGGCCACAACAGTGAGAGGCCCACACACCGCAAAAATAAATAAATAAAAATAAAAAATACAGTTTTTTTTTTCATTAAGCTGGGAACGAGATGTAAATTATGTCAGCAAGGCCTTTTGAAACAATAATTTGTCTTTAGGAAAAATGTCTTGCAAATGTTCCCAATGTATCTTTTAAAATGAAAAACAAATGCCCAAAAGACCACTTGTCTGATGGCCCATGATGACGAAATGGGAGAGTGATTTCCGCTTGGAGCGTGTGATGCACACACAGAAGATTGTAGAGCGAGGGGCCCTCTTGGCTTGGTTTTTGTCTGTAGGGACAGGAAGGTAACCTACTTCCTATCTGGTAACCCACCCACCCAGCACAGCCAAGGCTGGGACTGCTGGTCCCCCCATCTGGAATCATCCCACAAAAACCCTCCTGTTGTTTAGAAGTGCATTATTGTCAGTAAATAAACGCTGTCATCTCAGGGTTTAGGATGTTAAGCGAGAGGGATATTGCATTAATCACTTGCATCCCAAAGCAGGTCTTGTTTCCCGGAAAGCAGGATAAATAGCATATTTGCTATTGCTGTATAAATCGCTGTATAAATAGCAAATTCATATTCTATTGATGTATAGCTTCGGACCGCTATTTATTTTACCTTCAAAAAGTGTGAAACACTCCTGATCTTTTTATTTCTTCGGGGATGAACAATTACAGCATCAAGAGACGTTTAAATAATGCTTAATTTTTAATGCAAGAGAACGAGACAGATGGAAGTGTTCTGCCCAGACTTCAGATCAGGTTTCTGGTTTTTAAGCTTAACGTGCAGTATCGGCCTATTAAGTGGCATTCTTTTATTTGCTATATTCTCCATCCCCATCAGACGCCATTTCCATTGATGTTTTGTATTGTTTGCATGTTAGCACATCTCCTATTAAAATACAGGGGCTGAAGGGGAAAATTATTAGATTTATGGCTTTGTACTCTGAGTTTCCAATTTAAAGGTCTGTTAAAAACTAACTCACGCTGTGGTACGTACATGGCCATTATCTGTTTAAATTAGCTTATCAGCACAAAGTTTCTCCTTTCTCGATTTTCCTGGAGAGGAGGAAAGCTGACGACTGACCTCTCCACTCAGTTCAGACACAACTTTGGATTAATCGTCACAGCAAAACCCTCTTGACCCAGTGGTCACGTCACTAACCAATTCATGATGATAATTTCTACATAACTTTTTAATACTCAAACTTCTTTAGGACAGCTGGACAGCAGTGACATCCTGAGCCTTCAGGCAAGCAGGAGGAATTTTTGAGCGACTGGTCCCGAAGCTCTGGTGGGCCTGCTCTTACAGCCGTCCACCTGGAGGATCCACGGGACTGATGCTCAGAGCAGCCTGTGGGGAGATCAGACCAGGGGCTGAAACCCCGGGTCAGTCCTGAAGATGGTGGGAAAAGGAGGCCAGTATTTTGGGGTGTCACAGCTCTAAATACACATTCTATCTACTGGCTGAGTCTAGGCTCATGAGATGAAAGATAAAGAGTTTAAAACGACGGACTTGCAGATACACCAATGTGAGATTCAGCCCTGGTTCTCCTGCTTTAGAAGTTTTACTTGGGATGATTTCCTGTCACTTTTTGAGTCCATTTCCTCAGTTTTAAAATGTGGGAACTACTAGTTTTGTTTAAATAATTTCACACCTTTTAGGTCTGGGAAAACTTTTTTCCCATAAATGGAACAGACTAAGTCTGAGGTAACCCACGATGCCTTCCTGTTGCTCTAAATTCTCTCTGACCCTTCCACTCGTATGTAATACCTTGTGGTTTAAGCATGATGTAGAAAGGAAACCATGGAAAAAATGTGGACAGTAGCGTCAGCTTCTCATGATTAGAGAGAGTATGTGTAACCCCGTTTGCTGGTTTATTGGTGGCGCTAATGACATAATAGGCTTCATGTCCCCTGTAACATAGTGGGTTCAGACAGCAACCTTCTGGACGTGTCTGGAGCCAGGTGGATTTAGAGTCCTGAATCCATCATCTTGGGCTGGTCCTTGTGCCTCAGAGTTTTTATTTGTCAAACAGGGATAAAAATACCTACCCTGAGAGTTTTGTTAAGAATTCTAGGTGTTTTCTGTAACAAGCCAGCCAGCGTTAGGAGCCTGCCTCCTGCCTGAGATATTGAGGAATTTGCTACGTGGTGCTGTCTTCATAGCACCCCTAGGAGGTACAGTTGTTATTGGCTTTCCCTGGACACCCAGGAAGATGGGGCTCCCCCGCCACTGCCATGTAAATGGCTCTTGTTGAGTTGACCCAGCCAGCGTTTTCCCTCAGGAACTTCCTTTAAAGCCGGGTCCCCGTCCCTGGCCTTGTGTCCGAAGCGTTCAGTAGTCATAATTTCTAGAAACCTTCGTCACTGATGACAAGATGGATTCAGTCGGGACCCAGGTGTCAGCAGTGACCCAAATCCTTCCTAATTAACTGCAGCTTCTTTACAGTTGATCTGCTGTAGTGTAGGAAGTGGCTGGATTCAAAACAACTGAAAACCTCTTGCAAACCAAAAATAATTGTAAAAAATTTTAAAAAATCAGTGTCTTCAAGGAAGGCCATCACTTTAAATATACATCTCTCAGAAAGGTTATCTGATGATACAGTTTTAAGCTCTATAGAGGAAGCAGTATTCAGTATGCGTTAGGAGGAGAAAGATACGTGCACAAATGCCTTCACTTTCTTCCAGAGACGTTAATATCTTCAGAAGCCACATGCCCAGCCTGAGGAGCAGCATAAAAGAGGTCAACGGGGGAGACAGCCCGACTCAACCTTTTTTCTGGCTGTGCAACCCAGGACAGTGCAACCTGCGATCTGGTCTTTCAAAGCTTAAGGCTCCGTATCTGTAAAGTGGGATGGTGCCACCGACACCTCGGATTTCGAGAGTTAAGTGAAACAACATATATAAATACACGTAAATCACGTGGGTCCAACCTTGACACAGCGTGGGTGTTTAAGAACTGCTCCCTTCTGGTCCTGTGATTATGGGGAGAAAGCAGAAGCATTTCGTTTGTTAAATGTTCTATTAACACATTTCTGACTTGGGGTTTTGCAATCCTGTACGCGTACCCTCCAAGGCGTCTTTCATCTCCAGAATCCCCATGCGCTACAAACCTAGCACATGAAGATAACCCACCATGATTCACAGGGACCCCTAATCCACTCCTGGAGCACGACCACCCCTGGGTAAAAAGATCAACAAATATTTATCAGCTACATAACGCCTCGACTAAATTCAATGGAGTCCTTTTATAGGATTTCCCAAAGGACGGAGATAAGAAAGCTGTGGGTGATGGTGCTGTTACACCTGTGTGTGTTTATCCAGGTCTTTAGAAGATCAATACTGTAATCAGGGAGTCAAATATTAGGCAATTATAAGACTTCAGAGACTAGATGATGAATTCAGTCCCTTTTTCTCCAGTTGGGTGATGCATTTAAATCAGAAACAATCATCTTGCCCCCAAAGGGAGTGGTGCTCCCTTGTGGACCGTGAAAGCACAGGCTGAGGATCCTCTGCCTTCTGTTTGTTTGTGTATTTTTCAAAATAAGCGATGCATCTTCTCCAGTAAACCCTGGGTGTTAATCAAAAGACAGGAACGGCTCATCAGCTCCACGCTTGCACTTGGCTAATTGCATTAAAATTCCTGCGTGCGCAGCGGACGGCACAGCCGCCTGGAGCGTACAGTCAGTCCCGGCTCCTCTCCCTCTCATATCCTGCTGTCTGTTTGCCTGAGGTTCTGAGCCGTGTTCAACTCTGAGAGATCTCCAGACCTCGGAGCGTGCACAGCCCTGTCCGAGAGTCATCGGACTTCCAGGAAATCCACTTGGCTAGATGTGTGTGACCTTCACTTTGTCTTCATTGAGCTGCCCAGTCTGGCAGAGCCTTGATCTCTCAATATTTGAAATAGGATTGACAGCTGATCACCTCTGTGCCTGGAGATTCTCGGTGAGGCACACCTGAGCGTAGCGGCCAGGAGCCAGTCGATTGCCAAGAGAGGCGTCTGGCCCCTTCAGAGACCGGCCCCAAGGGTCTGCACACGGAGGAGCCGCAGCAGAGCCGCTGCTGTTTCACATTTGGGGTTCTCTGGATCCACCATTTCCCAGAGGGGAGGCTTTTAAAGGGAAGGCTGATAAGGAGGAGAGCAGACCTTCAAAGACGAAGGCACTGAATCCCCAGCAGCAAGGCCCTGCGAAGCACGTAGTAGGTCCTCACAGTGAATGGCTGGACGGTTAAAGAGACGGGGCGGGAAGGGCAGGCAGGTGATGGCAGGGAGAAGGGAAGGGCCCCCGAGACAGGGTGTGAGGGACAGGAGGTGTGTGCCTGGGAAGTTACGCTTCGAAGAGACGGGGAGCATCAGAGTCAGAAAAATACGGGATGTGGTTTATCGTCACTGAGGACGTATATTATGTGTCAGGAGCTGTGCTGAGCAATTGGCATGCAGGTCTCAGGACCTTCCCAAGAAGCCTGTGCACAGATTGTCCAGACGTCACAGGGGCAGAAGTCCCAGCCAGGCGGGTCGGCGCCGCCCTTGTGCTCCTCATGGCTCTGGTTTTGTCGACATCCGGGTTGGCAAGCTTCTCCTGTAAAGAGCTAGGCAGTAGATATTTTAACTCTGTGGGTCCTACAGTCTCTGTCACAGCTACCCTTGCAGCTCAAAAGCGTCCACAGACAATATGTAAATGAATGGCCAGGGCGAGGTATCAGAAAACTTTATTTACAAAACAGACAGTGGGCCAGATGTGGCTTAGCAGCCTAGCTTGCTGAGGCCCCGTTTACATCAAAGTGGGCAGCTTCACTGGGGAGACGAAGGCCAGTAAGTGTGGAGAGGGTGGTAGACGGAAGGGGTGTAGGAGATGTCAGCATGTTTGGGAGGCAGAGGAGAAGGGATTGACGCTGGTCGCTGCAGCTGGTCGTGATGGTGGTGGTTCTTACCGTGGTTTAATTGTATAATCGTTTCTGCTTCTAACAAATGTTCACACACTTTAAAAATATAAGTTAGATCAGTCGGTGTCCTCGACTGGAATCTCTTCCTTCCTAAGTGCCACTGCCCCGCACCTCCTTGTCAGTGACCCCTCCCTTCCTGTGGACATGCTCAGCTGAGTTCCAGGAGGCGCTGGACCCTGCATGAGAGGCAGTCTGAGTAGCTGAGTTTATAAAGCATGTATTTCTCATCTCAGTCCTTTCATTAGCGCCAATCGGTTTTGGAAGGGAGTTGATGTCTTTTTATGTGTCCTACAAAAAATATCAAATGCAAGCATGGATGAATTTTCAGCTAGTGAAAGTCACCTTGATTTAATAATTTGTATATGTATTTTCTGTTTGTTACAAGTGCTCTGCTACAAGTAGATCATTTTATTATAATTCATTTTTGTTGACAGTAAAATACCTTGGAACTAAAACACGGAGGTGGCGCATTAGAACAAACTTGAACTTTCAGTTGCAAAGCACTGATCTGCGTTAACAGTTCAAAGAAAAATACAGAAAATGCTGCCTCTTGTCCAACAAGAAAACAATCCAAGGACACAGCTGTTGATGTGCCCGAGAGTGAGACGGGCTCGTCGTGTTTTGTGCCCAGCGAGGGGCACTCCAGAAGCATCACCCTCATTTGCTTTGTCTTCCCTCTTCTGCTTCGTCAACAGCTTGCCTCACTGCGCGTTAGCCGTACCAAGGAAAATGTCTGCTTGTCCTGATTAAAGTACCCCTTTGACAAAGCCTCCTGCTTCCTAATTGTTTCACCTCTGCCCACGTGACACATCAGGAAAAATTCGTCCTGTTCATCGTTTAAGTATTTCTCTTGAATCTTAGGATATTAGCATCATCAGGACCTGTGGGGCTGGCCATCTGGCTCGTCTCTAAGCCGTATTACAGCCACAAGAGAGCTTTAGTGAGGTCTGGGGGCATCCTCAGAAATGGGTGTGCTTAAACCCCAAATGCCTGGGTATGCTCTTGGAATGCAAATACAAAAGCAGAATGTTGTAATTACCAGAGAGACACCAGAGTGTTTATCCCAGAAACAAGATCTACCCCAAAGTTTAGCAACCTGTTTATTCTCATTTCTGCTTTCACTGTCTGCCTGAGTTGCATGAAATCGGTGGTGGTCCCTTCAAGTACTAGAAAACATTATTTTAAAATGGTCAACCAGGAAGCCAGATACCCTGGAACACGCGAGTCCCAGTTTTCATCAGTGATGAAAATACTTTGGGTTAAGTCAGTCTTTGGGGAGAAGAAAACCCACATCAGTTTTTTTCTAAGCACAGGGCACCAGGTTGAGGTCATCAGACCTAGCATCCTTGTGTTGTATAACAATGAAGCCACTGCCTGCGTTAAGGCCCTTCTCAGTAGTGGAGCAGGGGTTGGCCAACGACAGCCTGGGGCCAGAGCTGGCTCACGCCCATTTTTGATTGGTGGTTTTTACATTTGTAAATGGATGGAAAGCAAATTAAAAGAAGAATGGTGCTTCATGGCACATGAAAATTATGAGAGATTCAAATCTCAATGTCCCTGAATAAAATGTGACTGGCACACGGCCACACGTCATTTCCATGTGGTTGCTCTGGGGCTGCAGGGGCAGAGTTGAGTAATGGCCTGCAAAGCCCAAAATATTTACTGTCCGTCCCTTTAGAGAAGAAGCTTCTGACGCCTTCACTGGAGGTCACTCCTGGTGCCTTGCTTGCCTTCGCTCGCTCACATTATCTGCTCTGAATATCTACTAAGTTCTGTTTAGGTACCCGGCACTGTGGTTCTGAAACATTTCCAATAGGCTCTCAACCCATAGTGTGGGGAGCTTCAAAATGCAACAAAGACATAAACACCGATGGATGAATAAAAATACACAGTGGTTGACTGCTTGACGTTAAAAGACCCGAGCCCAGCAGGCAAACCAGTCCCAGTTTCAAATCACAGGTCATTCTCCTGAACACAATGCATTTCATCAAAGATTTAGGAACCCTGCTTGCTCCAGGCTCAGCGGCCACAGGGCCCAGGCTCAGGCCCTGGACAAACAATGCATTCTGCTTCCCTTCTCGGGCCTCTGTGTCGGGGGGGATCTGAGCTTTCAGGGAGCGCCTCCCTCTGTGCAGGCAGGTTTTCAGCGCGTGGGTGGGTGTGGGCAGGGCCAGTGCTAATCGGAAACCCAACGCACACTTGTTTTTCTACTGTTCGGCCCTAAGTTTCCGGAATCTATCATTTATACAGGTTATGTAATAAGAGCCAATCGGCTCTGTGAAAACAAGCTTTTGAAAGGCAGAAAGTGTAGTTTTTTAAAAGGGAGCGAGTGCATGTCAGGTTGTAAAATTGAGGTTTCTCCCCTTTCCCACCAGCTGGCTGGCTCTCCGGTAATTGAGTCTGAAGGTTGGGTGCTGGTGCTTGGAATTGCCCTTGGAGCTTGTCGTCCTTTTCTGGTCTCCTCAGAGCCTCAGGACTGGGTTATTGACATGTAATGAGATCAGCCTGTCACTACATCAATGCGGGTGTAAACATTGCGGAGCAGGCAGCTGATCCTAACACTGTCTCTGCTGGGATGCCAGTGGCTTTGTCAACACGCCAGGTGAAGGCTGGATCTCTCGTCCGACGCCTGCGGCCAACAGTTGCGGGAGCTGTGACGTCGCTGGTGGAAATCTGGCATCTCAAGCTTCCTTTTTGACATTTTGACTATTGTATAACTGTCAGCATCGAAGGGCACCAGTGACAGTAAAATAAATAAGGCAGGGACAAGTACAAGCATCGTGCTTTCCCCCCCCCCGGGCATCCCCCTCTCCCCCGCCTCCTGGGTCGTTTCCAGAAAGAAGTAAAGCCGAGCGTAAAGCGCCTGAAACTCCCGTTGGCGTTTTGGCTTTTCCACTCCCTGACTTTTAATTAACGTGAATTAGTTCGGGGGAAAGAAGCTTAGTTTCTTATTCTGAGACAACAATCTTATTCTGCGATGCTGGCCGATAACAGTGTAACTGGCCAGCCGACAGGTGGGCAGGTATTGCTGGTAGTGCTGGTAGGTGAAGCTTTGGCAGAGGTAGAGACTCGCTTACAGATCGTCCCCACCTGTTGTTTGTGAGCGTGGGCGTTTGCGGAGTGCTGGACACTGAGCTTTGCGTCTGCGTCCACCGCCTCGTTTATTCCCGAATGCCTCTTTGAAGTAAGGGCTTTAACCAGCCCCAGTGTACTGTGAAGAAGCTGTGCTGAGAGGTTTGTTGTCTTGCTAAATGTGCCACAGTTTGGAATCCAGGTGGAATTCACATCTGTCTGTCTTATCACCTATGCTCATAGCCCTTGCTTTAAATGGTGATGGAAGGGTTTTCATCCTTTGTATTGATAATCATCTGCATTAGGAATTATAGCAATGGCGGCAGCTCAGGAGAGGATGGTCCTAGGAGGTCCGGCAGGTGGTCCAGGCTGAAAGCAAGAACACCCAGGTCCCAGCGCGTTGCCTTCCAGGTGGCTCTGTTTACTGTGGGACAGAGTGCAGGGCCCTGGGCTCTGGGGGCTGAGGATGGAGGGGAGGGCTGGTGTCCCTCTGCCCCAGTGACTCTCCGTGTGCTCAGGGAGGACTTGGTCACCAGAGGGAGGCTAGCGGAATGGAGAGGCCAGTCTTCCGTGGCCCCACTCTTCCCGTCAGACGCATGTGGCTCTGTTCTGCCTAGTCTAAGGAGTTGGTCTTGAGCTATCTAAAGCCTTCCCCGCCGAAGCCATAACAGAACAGGGGAGTGTAGCAGGTAGAAGAGGAGGTCCTCTCGGGAAAATAAGTATTTTTAATGGTGTTGGCCAGCGTGGCCAGGGGAGGCCGAGGGCTTCTGGGCGTCTCCGACGAGCCTCAGAGCCACGCGAACTTCAGTTTCCCTGGCTGCGAAATGGCGAGGGCTCCTGCCTCGTGCATGCCCTCCCTTGAGATAACTGCTCACTGATGTGTTCCATTTCATTACTGAGGGGCCTTTGAAGGTGACAGAAATGCTTTAAAATGTCACATCCGTCAATAAGGCACATGACATTTGGTGGACGGAACAAATAGTACATCTTCTCCTTCTTATGGTGAAGGTGCATTATATTTTATTTCATTTTCGGCAACTAAAAAAACGCTGGAAAAAAGGAGTATGTGTTTGCAGTTCAAAAATAAGCGACAAAAAGCAGGCCATGGAAAGCAGCTCTGCTGCCTAAAGGCAACTGCTGGGACCAGCTTCTGTAAATACTTCCAGGAATGATCTCTGCATCCGTAAGTGTATACTGTATGTATACCCAGCCGTCTACAATTGTGCACATATAATATATATACGGTGTTATAGATGTATAATTTATATATTCAATTCTTTATGACTACATCTAAGCGTGTCTCTTAAAGATAAATTCTAAATACTGTTTTTCACCTTACACGAGCTCTCTTAGAGGTGATTTCTTACCAGCACGCATGGTTACCTGACGTTGTCTTACCTCGCCCACAGCTAAGGTTAGTCTGGTCTGCACCACAGGCCCACACCTTTGTACCGTTTTCCAACGCTCTCGTACAAGGCTGAGTGACCACTGCCCAGGTCCCCAGGTGACCTGCCACCCCCAGCTGGCTGCCTGGCCCTGGGCGGCTCTGGCTGTGCCACCCGGGAAGTCTGTACTGGCACCGCCCCTGGCGGCCCTGCTCTTACAGCCTGTCCCCTTCCCGTGCCTCCCCAGGCCAATGTGGGAGGCCACTCCGGGCCACAGAGCTGCCACAAAACGAGCAGATGCATGGGGCCTGCCCCACGCCCAGGTTCTCCCAGGGTCACCTTGTGTGGTCGTTTGTGGGAAGGGCAGCCTCTGTAGGACCACCTTAAATCTACGTAGCATCACCCTGGGGACGCCTCCTTCTTTTTACTGGCTGTCATGTATCTCACACTGTGGCTCTCCCCTGAATGCATTTAAGCTGCACGTGCTTACGGCATTTACTACTACATAGAGCACTGCAGTAAACCTCTTTGCAGCACGTACTCGTGTAGAGTGAATTGCTAGAAGCGGATCAAAGGTGTGAGCATCTTCATTTCGGAGAGAGGGTTACTCACTCCCTCCACCCCTATTTGTTTTCATCAGTGTTTGACGACTGGGTCTCTGTGGGCCTAGACTTTGTAATGCAGTGCCGCCCAGAGTGGGAGCTCGGAGCCGCTGCGGCTCGAGACACAGGCAGGTGGACAGGCCAAGGGCCACTGCTCCGGGGGGAGCCCTCGGAGGGGGTTTTCGGTGATGGAATGGATGTCTAGGATCCCAAGCCCCGACTTCCCAGGGTCCAGGCTGCTTCCCCTGCCCCTGCCGGACGCGGGAGCATCCCCTCAAACAAGCCTGGGCAGCGGAGGGCGATCCTCCTGAGAATCGGGAGCTGGAGGCCGTGGCCGGACAGTGGAGCGGCTGAGAAGCTTGTCCCACCCCGTCCCCGCCACTGCCTCTGTTTCTGCTGTGAGCTGGTCTCAGGGTCAGGATATTAATGAAGAGAAAGCTTCAACTGGGCATTGGCGTTCTTATCCAGACCTTCAGAGAAAGCAAAGAGAAGAAGGTAAAGAAGCTGCCTTCCAATCAGGAAAGCAGCCTGACGGGGGTAGAACTTGTGGTAACAAGTAAAAGGCGATTAGTTACAGTTAATAGTTACCAGTGGTGAGCAGTTACGGTGTTTCTGTGACATAGAATATATGCTTAGGCTCCTCAAAAGCTTATGCGTCGATTTATCATAGAACCCAGCAATCCTGCTTCTAGCTATGTACCCCCAAGTAATAGGGATTAAGTGCTTGAACACTTGTGCGCAATTCAGGTCCACGCACGTTCACAGCAGTGCTCTGTACAGGGGCCCCAGCCACCAACGGATGATGGATGAGCGACATGTGGTCCATCCATCCATCCAATGGGATGTTACTCAGCCTCAGAGAGGAATGAAGCACTGACACCTGCCACCACGTGGGTGAACCTTGAGGACGTGTTGCAGCACGAAAGCAGCCAGACACACAAGTCCACGTCATCTGTGATCCCACGCCTGTGAAATGTCCAGAAGAGCAGGTCCATAGAGACAGAAAGTAGGCTGATGGTCGTGTGGGTCAGGAGGGCTGGGGAGTGGGGGAATGGGGAGCAGCTGCTCCACGGGCGCGGGGTCTCCTTTCGGGGCTTTGGAATTGGGTGGAAGAGGTGGCCGCACAGCGTTGGAAATACGCTAAACGGCGGCAAATCGTTCGCTTTAAGATGGTTCGGGCTACGCCTATGGATTTCACTTCAGGAAGAGTTTTTAAGCGGTGCCTAAAAGGCACAGTACAAGGAAAGATAGTTGCCTGTTTCCTGTTCTGTTAGCAGAGATGTGCAAATGACATCTTTGACTGTGGCTCTCCTGGCTTCTAGTGCTTGAGTCACAGCTGGCTGTGCTCACACCTTAGGCCCCGTGCTGACCTTGACTTTGGGCCAAAGCCGCCCTTGCTCTGCTTTTGTGTAGGTTTTCTCCTCACCGAGATTTAGATCAGATGCTCCCTGGTGGAGGCGGTATGTGATTTTGGTTTAAGTGGCAATACTGATCCTTTAGGAGAGGTTAGTATCTTACAGATCGATAATTTATTTTATGAGAAAAAAAACGAAGCTTTCTCTAGGTTTAAAAGAAGTCGATCACTAGGTTTTTTGGTGTCTCTGAAGTCCGAAATCCAGGCACGACTCTGTCCCAGGCCGGTTCGGTCAGCTCCAGCCCCTCCCCACATGAAGGGAACGGTTGGTATTTCATGCACTGAGGTGTCTGCTGAATTTCCATCTCAGAGAGATTCTGGGCAGGTCCTGGGTCCCTGTGATGGATTTCTAAGTGCTTCCTGCTTCACAGAAGCTTCTGTGTTCCCTCCACGGGTTCTCCCTCTGGCTGCACCCAAACCGGACCCTCTGCTGTTCCTCACCGTGACTCCTGCACCTGCCTCAGCCCCCTGGCAAATCCCGGTGGGAGTCGGTGACTGGTTTCCAAGAGGACAGGCTGCATGCAGCCCTGAGGGCCCAGTAAGATGAACGCAGTCCTTGCTCCCGAGGAGTCCCTGGCCTTGGATGGACGCAGCAAACGCTCAGACGGTACACAAATGCTCGTAATCTGGCGCTCAGTGGAATTCATCCCACAGGGACATACAGGGAAGGCACAGCAGGCTGCAGGAATTGGAGACCGTTTTCACGAGAGGGATTTTTGTTTTTTGAGTCCATTTCAGTTTTTTTTTTTTTTTACATCTTTATTGGAGTATAATTGCTTTACAGTGGTGTGTTAGTTTCTGCTTTATAACAAAGTGAATCAGTTATACATATACTTATGTCCCCATATCTCTTCCCTCTTGTGTCTCCCTCCCTCCCACCCTCCCTGTCCCACCCCTCCAGGCGGTCACAAAGCTCTGAGCTGATCTCCCTGTGCTATGCGGCTGCTTCCCACTAGCTATCTACCTTACGTTTGGTAGTGTGTATACGTCCATGCCTCTCTCTCACTTTGTCACAGCTTACCCTTCCCCCTCCCCATATCCTCAAGTCCATTCTCTAGTAGGTCTGTGTCTTTATTCCCGTCTTACCCCTAGGTTCTTCATGACCTTTTTTTCTTAGATTCCATACATATGTGTTAGCATACGGTATTTGTTTTTCTCTTTCTGACTTACTTCACTCTGTATGACAGACTCTAGGTCTATCCACCTCACTACAAATAACTCAATTTCGTTTCTTTTTATGGCTGAGTAATATTCCATTGTATATATGTGCCACATCTTTTTTATCCATTCATCTGTTGATGGACACTTAGGTTGCTTCCATGTCCTGGCTATTGTAAATAGAGCTGCAGTGAACATTTTGGTACATGACTCTTTTTGAATTACGGTTTTCTCAGGGTATATGCCCAGTAGTGGGATTGCTGGGTCGTATGGTAGTTCTATTTTTAGTTTTTTAAGGAACCTCCATACTGTTCTCCATAGTGGCTGTATCAATTTACATTCCCACCAACAGTGCAAGAGGGTTCCCTTTTCTCCACACCCTCTCCAGCATTTATTGTTTCTAGATTTTTTGATGATGGCCATTCTGACCGGTGTGAGATGACACCTCATTGTAGTTTTGATTTGCATTTCTCTAATGATTAGGGATTTAAATTGTAGGTGGTTTGGAAGGTTGGGTAGAATTTACTTTGTATTTTAATGTAGTACCTGTTATTATTTTATATAACAAAACTAGACACAGCTATTACCCCAAATCAGGCAATACAGACAAGTAAAAAAAAAATAGACTAAAAACAGTTGTACCTGACTAACCAAGACAAAACTGGTGGCATGGTGGCATGCATCTTTCCAGAAAGCCTCCTCCCTGCGATGCACACTGACTTAGTCATGCATATTGTCTAGTCGTGAGCTGCTTAGTGTGTGTCAGGCACTATACTCAGGGTGTGTGTACATATAGAGAGAGAGACAGAGAAAGAGAGAGACACAGAACCATCACGTTCATGAAGTTGTATAATCCGCTCTTTTCTCCTAATAGCATATTGATTTTTTCCCATGTAAACAAATGTGTTTCTACAGCATCATGTTAAATGACCACGAACTATTCCATTAAGCAGCTGTGTAACAGTTACTGACACAGGCCCTCCTGGAGGGTTTTCCATTTTTGCTAGGAACTCAGACTGGTTCCTAACACCCTGCTTCTAACCATTTTGCACATTCTTCGTGATTTCCTCTGAATCAGTTCTCAGAACCTCTCTGTCAGTGGCGTGTGCGCGTTAGAGGTCTTTTCCACCTGCCTCTGGGTGGCCTCCTGCAGCGCACGGATTTATGCTCTGACCAGCAGGGTGGTCTGGTGGCGTGGTGCCTGTTGCCCTGTGAGCTCCCTAAGAATGTTTGTTTTTGTTAGTTTTATAGGTGAAAATTCACCACCTGTTTATATTTAGTTGATTATTACATTTCATGTGCTACCTAGCTATTTTGCCCCTCCTTCCCCCCCGCCTCCTTCCCCCCCTGCCTCCTTCCCCCCCACCTCCTTCCCGCCCACCTCCTTCCCCCCACCGTCTCCTCCCCCCCTGCCTCCTTCCCTGCTTCCTTCCCCCCCCCCGCCTCCTTCCCCCCTCCTTCCCCCCCGCCTCCTTCCCACCACTGTCTCCTTTACCCCCCAGCCTCCTTCCCCCCCACCTCCTTCCCCCACACCTCCTCCCCCCGCCTCCTTCCACCCCCGTCTCCTTCCCCCCCGCCTCCTTCCCCCCCCGCCTCCTTCCCCCCTGCCTCCTTGCCCCCCCGCCTCCTTCCCTCCCGCCTCCTTCCCCTCCCCGCCTCCTTCTCCCCCTGCCTCCTTCCCCGCCCCCCCCGCCTCCTTCCCCCCTCTCCTTCCCCGCCTCTCCCTCCCTCTTCCTCCCCACCCACCCCCTTCTCTCTTTCTTCCTCCTCTTCTTCTTTGAATTGCCTTTTCACACTTTTGGCCATTTCTTCTGTTGTTTTTATCATTCATTTATAGAAACTCTTTATTTATTAAGGATATTAGTCTTTGTCTTAAATGCTGAAAACGTGTTTGCAGATGGATGTCCCTGGGACTGGCAGAGAGAAAGGGAGGCATCTTCTAAGCAAAACGCACGGGAGGAGCAGAGGTTCAGAAGTGGAGGTGCTGAGGCTGGTGGTGGCTGCAGGAGAGGCCCTGGGGATGGGCACCGGGGGGTCAGAGGACCTGTGGATGGAGGACGTCTGAACAGAGGCTGAGGCTGGAGCACAGAGGCCTCAGAGGGCAGGCTCAGAACTCTGAGCGGAAACTCTGAAATGCCCCTGAACAAGTTAAAGGGGTGTGTGTCTGGTTGACTAGAGGCCAGAAAGCTATTATATCCTTAATATAGTCCTGATGTCTTTCGTCTGTGGGAGTGGAGGGGCTTCTGGTGTGAGACTGGCAGAAGTGCCAACCAGCTTAGAAACTAGGCTTCTGGCTTCTCTCAGCTGTGGGGACGTGAGTTACTTGAGACTGACCTTGACTGTAAGTGACTTTCACTGGGTTAGGACAGCACTTGGTCAGCAGTAACTTTCTAGGTTTCACCGTGCTTGGTACTGCAGGGAAATCCTAAGTTCAGGAGATGTTTCCAGCCTCTGGGGAGAAAGGGTGGGGATAGATCAAGCCCATCAGACGATGATATCCCGTAAGATGCGATGGCTCCAAAGGAGAAGAGCCACGTTTGGTTGGAAGCAAAACAGACTAAAAAGGCTTCAGTCGGCCGGCTGACGCTGGAGCTGCAGAATCCCTTCCCACCTTTGCCCCCAGCCTTTGCCTGCAGGTCAGTGTTCTTCTGCTCCCAGCTCATATCTGGCCCCGGCACCTGTGACGCTGCCACAGCAGGTGAGACCCCGAGGCCGCAGGCATTTGTCTTTCTGGATGATGTCCTGTGAGGCAAAGCTGAGGGTGTGGGAATAGTAAAGGGTTTCAGAAAGGGTCACCCTTTCAGGTGAGTGCAGTGTGTTTCGCAAGCCGACTGCAACCCTGATGGGCTCCAGGAGATCGATGTATCACTCGACCTCACTGACTCTAATCACCTCACCTGTCATGTCGCCCTCAGTACCGTGTGGCTTGAAAATGTCCCACCAAAATTCCCACGTTGGAGCCCTAACCCCCAGAACCTCGGAACGTGACCTTCTTTGGAAATAGGATGATTGCAGGTGGAATCAGTTGAGGTCATAGTGGGGGAGGGGGGCCCTAATCCAGTGACTGGTGTCCTTATAAAAGGGGAGTTTGGACACAGAAGAGACCCCAGGAGACGTCGTGGGAAGACTGGACTCGTGCTGCCCCAAGCCAGGAGCCACCAGAGGCCTCGGGGAGGCCGGGACAGACCCTCCCCACCCTGCCCACACCGCCATCCGGGACTCGTGCCCCCAGGGCTGTGTCTGTTGTGGTGTCACTTTGTCACGGTGCCCACGAGACACTGACCCTCACACGTACCTGGGAAGGTGTGGGGAGGGGGGCTGGGTGGCCGCACGTGCGTCTGGGAGGCCCCGGCTCCCTGCAGCCCGCCCCCTTCATCTCCCGCGTCCCCGTCGGGTGTTGTGGGCTGACAAGAGCATTGTTCCGTTTCGCCTTCTCAGCTGTTACAAGAGGAAAAGCTACGCCGATGAAGAATACGTCATTTCAGTTTTTTCCCCTTTCTGTGAAGTTACAAGGCAAACAGGTCATTGTCTATTCTCGACACTTCTTTCTGCACTTGCACTATGCAAATCCCCCGAACCCAAGGAAGACCTCTTGGAAAACACGCCACGATTTGTGGCAGGGAGGGTCAGACTGTTTGAACATGACTCACGGTTAGTTTATGGTGCTTCTAACGGAGGCTCCGTCTGTAGCAATGCTTTAGTCTCTAGAGGGAAGAGTTAGAGGGGAGTTGGCTCCCTTGGAGCTGTGGGGCTTGCACATTAGCCTGATGAGTGCTTGTCGGGACGACAGCAGAACCCCGGGACGCCTCATTGTTTAATCAGTGTGTAATTGCAAGTTGATGAAGTGCTTCCACCCTGCAGAGGCCTGGCTGCACGAGGGCTGTGGCCTTTCCACGGCACCGCAGGAAGGCCGGGTGCCCAGGGCACGTCCCTGTGCTTTGGGACACCACTGCTGTCCTTGGGAGGTTGCAAACACTAACCTGAAGGGGGCCGACCTGGATGCCCCCGCCGGTGGGGACAGGGCTTTTCTTCCTCCCCAGGCCTGCGGAGGGATCCCTGACTTCCATGCCCGAGACCCCGGCCTATGGGTGAGCAGCAGGTGGTCCCGACAGTGTGCGTGGACGCTGCCGAGTTGGACATCTCCGGGGCCCCTGCATGTGCCGCCGTCCCACTGAGTCCATGTCATGGTCACTGCGAGGGAAGACGCAAGAGAGGGCTCCGTGGAGCCCAGGTGGACGGTCCACCTCCATGGTCCCAACGTGGGAGTGCCCAACGGCCCGGCTAGGAGCCTGAACTTGGGGGAAGGTGGCTAAGATAAGACAAGCGTACACTGCTCTTGTCACTCCACCCAGTGTCCTGGGCCCCAGCAGGACCACTCCTTTCCCGTTTGAAGAAAATTATTTAAAAGTAAGAACTATATCTACAGGCACCTTGGAGGTACTGCAGGTTCGGTTCCAGTCCACCACAATAAAGCAAATATTGCAATTAGAGTCACGTGGATTTTTGGATTCCCAGCAAATATAAAAGTTATGCTTATGTTACCCTGTAGTTTATTAAGTGTGCAATAACATTAGGTCTAAAAAGACAATGTATGTGCCTTCATTACAAAATACTTTATTGCTGAAAAATGCTGACCATCGTCGGAGCCTTCAGTAGTAACATCAAAGATCACTAGTCACAGATGACCTTACAAATACAATAATGATGAAAAGTCTGAAATATTGCGAGAATTACCAAAATGTGACGTAGAGACACGAAGTGCGCAAGTGCTGTTAGAAAAAAATGGGCCAATAGACTTGCTCGACGTAGGGTTGCCCCGTACCGTCAGTTTGTGAAAAATGCAGTATCTGCAAACACAGTAAAACGAGGTGTGCTGGTATTTGGCTTGGCGCAGTTTGTTCTAAGAGGGTGAACATGCTCAGTTCTCCATCTCGTGTGCGTCCGAGGACGCCATCACGTGGCAGCGGGGACTGCGGGGTGCGAGGGGTTCCATCGCAGCACCACCTCATAAAGCCCCTGAGGTCCTGCACGTGCCCCGCACTCTGTTCAGTGTGACCGTGGATTCACGCAGCTGCTCGACTGACAGGAAAGGGGGGTGTGCGTGTGTGGTGTAAATCAGTGAGGTTGGGGGATAAACCTGACCCAGAGGGGAAGAAATAAGTGCATGAATGAATAATGTCCTTATTTTATATCCTGATACCCTTGGCAGTTATAAAGACGAATTGATAGAAGAGCGCGGTGCTTTGTCTGATGAAACTTTCTGGCATTTCCAAATTCAGAGACTTGGAATAGTGCAGGACGTTTGTGTCCTTGGTCTCCACGTGCATAGTCTAACACTTCACTGAATCTCCTAATTTTAGAATCTTGGAATAGTTCTAAAGTGGAAGCTTTGGCAACTTCAAAGTCTCATTATGAGGGCAACAAAGAAAATTAGCATGTATATATTAGCATGATTTTTTAATCAGCCTTGAAGAGAAACCAATCTTGCTATTTTGAAAACTCAGCAGCAAACAAGGAGCATTTATCAGTATTATTGAAGAGAAGAATTATCTGTCATGTTACCTTGTAGCACAATTAAATAAAGAATCTTGGTGAGTATACTATTACAGCTGTGTAGTAAGATTTATATTAAGAATTTTACTATTTATAAAATATACTGTCTTGTAAAATGTTTCTTGTTTCATTTTATGGAAAACACAAAAACCTCTTACAGCAATAAAGCATCTCTTAGTATCTTATAAAAACATATTAAAACCATACCTGCGGCTATGCCAGCGGGGTGGGTTTCCTCTGAATTTCTGGATATTAGCATATTAGTGATTGAAAAAGCTATTATTTTCCCTCAAGGGAAAATCTCTTGGCTGCAAATCATCTTACAAGCAAAATTTGAAAAGATATGTATTTAAAATAAATCTTCACTTTACTTTTGGAAGCAAGTGTAAGTGTGACAACAGTTGAAAATCTGCCGGGATTTGCCCCCTTGGAAGCAAAGGGGACTCGAGCCCCAGGGGCAGAAGCATCTCCGGCTGCTCCTGGGCCGTGCTGAGCTTGGGTTTTCATTTCCTCCTCAAGCTGGAAGCATTTGTATGTTATATTTTCCACAGTTTTGTTTAAATGTTATTTCATAGGATCTCACTTCTGTTGCTACGGTTTGATTAACTTTCACTAGGAAAAAAAAAGCAAAACAGCCTAATGTTGGTTAAGTGCCAACTGGGTGCTGACGTTCGGCGCCGTGTATTAAGGGGTCAGTGGGGAGGGTGGCTTTGGGCGCTGGTCACTTCCTGATCGCCGTGAGCGCCGCACGTCTTCCTAAACCCAAACGCCGGAGAATCTTGCCGACATCGCCTTATGCTTTGCTGGTATTTGACTAACAGCCACCATATTGCAAACTGGGCTTTGCTTGTGGCGAAAATGTGAAGAAAAGACGTCGTGACAGAGTGCACTGTAAACACACGAGCAGGGTCCCAGCTGTGGTCTCACAGGAGGCCTCTGCCCCCAGCGCCTCCTCTGCCGTCTCCGATCACCGGCTCTGGACCAGCTCGGATGGCCGGGTGGCCGGTCCTGCAGCCAAAGTGCGTGCGTGGCTGAGCCAGTGGGGTCCCTGCCCGCGTCTGGGGCTCTGAGCTGGGACTCACCCAACACACCTCCGGCCTTGCACTTCCTCCCCCGGCTGCCGTGGGAAAGGCACCCAGAGGGTGCGCGAAGGAAGCAGACAGACCCGCGGGGACGGGACCGACCGTCTTCCTGGCGGTCTGATGGGGCCGTGCGCGTCGCTGGGCCGAGGCCGAGGATGGAGTCCAGGAGCCCCGCTCAGGGGTCCGCGCCTCCTGAGAGTTGCACGGGCCATTTGTTGAGCATCTGCTGTGTGCCGGGACCATATGGGCGTTCTGTGATTCTGTGTGCGCTGCTTGCTGGGGATCCACAGCTGCCCCGCCGGCGCTGAAGCTGCCACTGTGTGGGGGAGGAGAGCGACAGCCATGTGGCTATTGGGCATCACAGCCCGTCCCAGGTCTGAGCCACTGTAGACCCCATGCTGCAGCCTGTGGGTGTCGGGGCAGATCTGAGGGGGTCTGTTCTTTCATCCCAGAGGACCGTCTGCCAGGGAGGGTTGTAACAGAGCCACCTGCCTCCAACTGGAGAGAGACAGAGGGAGAGACACAGAGACAGACAGAGACACAGAGACACAGAAAGAGACAGCGAGAGACAGAGACACAGAGAGAGACACAGAGACGCAGAGACAGAGACACAGAGAGACAGAGACAGAGAGACACACAGAGAGAAAGAGACAGAGACACAGAAAGACAGAGACAGAGAGACAGAGACAGGGACACAGAGACAGGGAGACAGAGACACACAGAGAGAGATGAGAGAGACAGAGAGAGACACAGAGACAGAGACCAGAGAGCGAGACACACAGAGACAGAGACAGATAGAGATACAGAGAGATACAGAGACAGAGAGACAGAGACAGAGAGAGAGACAGAGACAGAGACAAGCATTTTCCACGGCTGCTGAATTTCCTCACAGCGAAGGCACTAATCCTTGGCAGACGACTGTGACTTTTCTTCTATAAATAAGAGTCATGCTCTTGCATCTGGAAAGGTTTTTGTGGCCCTGCCTTGAGGTTGGGCACAGGGTCCCAAACGGCCATTCTGGGGCTGAGATTCTGAGGGCCTGCAGATAACTAGAGAACATAATTCCTGTTTATTTCCACCTGTGGATATTAGCGTGAGTCTATTTAAAATGCATACATTTGGTTACATAAAATCAAGTTACAGAAAATCACCTCTCTTTTCCTCGGCCAGGTCAGCATCTTTCTTTCTCGACTTCTCTGCAGGACAGCATTGGATGAGGCCAGGGCTGTGGGATGGAGTAGGGGTGGGGGGAGCTCCAGAGACAGGCGCCCACGGAGCGGGTGGTCAGGGAATCACAGGAGTACAGGCAGAGTCTCCGGCTTCCTTCACGGGAGCTGCTCTGAGACGCCACACAGCCTCCGTGTGGCCCTAGGGCTGCACACAGGGTCAGGTGAGATGTCGGCGTGGTGCCCCTTCCCTCTTAGGAGAAAGGCCGTCGGGTCGAGTTTTAGGGTGTTTATAATAGTTTAAGCTTAAGGAATCTGAAAGTCTTCCTAAGGAGGAAGAAAGATACTTTTTCGTTTGTTTCTCACGTTCTAAAATTCTACTGCGAAAATGTGCCGATTTTAACCTTGAAAAATACTTTCGACGATGCCCTGGACTTTTTTGGGGCAAATGTATTAAATCTCTGCTGCGTATAAGGGGGCCTTGAAGCAGCACCACCTGCCATCACTGTTGTGCGATAATGGGGGTGGGTGTGCAGAGCTTTGGGGGTCGCAGGTGTCATCTGAGTGCATGACCGTGACAAACGTTTCGGGTGGCGTGAAGAACCAGCCCTTCCTATGGCGACAGGCTTTCGTGGAAGTCCAGGCTCTGTGGCACCAGGAATGCCCTTGGCAGGGACCTTGGCACAGAACACGGTGGGAGGGATGCCCCAAGGGACAGCAGAAATCCGGGGGTCACACAGGACACCTCAGCCCTGGGACCTCAGCTCCGCATGAGACACTGTCAACATCCAGCCTCGTTCCTCAGCCCATGGCTAGACCAGTGTCTCATCACCTAAATTTTGAACCTGTCTTTTAACTGTAAGTTGTAAAAGATTTGGAAGACCTGCTGGGAACCAGCTGTTAACCATAAACCTGGATTTCTACCTGTTCCAGCCCCAGAGGACGAGGTGGAGGGACGATCCCTTCCCCGACTCACGGGCGAGTCCTGTCTGACGGTGGAGGCAGGGGCGTGTGGGGAGGATGGTACGTGGCTCGCGGGTCACTATCTGGGTGCAGCAGGGCTTCTCCCCGCACCCGTCTCCCCGTGAGACGCCGCCGCCCCTCAGGCCCGTGGGACAGGCTGAGTTTGAGGCCAGGGAGGTGTAAACCTTCACACATTTCGCACCACGATGTGTGTGGCCTGGGTGTTGACCACCCCGCTAACGTCCCTGGTACTGAAGATAATTGTGATGATTCCTGCGAACACTTGTGTCGAGCTTTGAAAGGGCTTCCACGTCTCAGCCCACGTTGGACCTAATGCAGCGGAGGAGCCAGGGCTCCCGGCAGCCGAGAGTGGCCCGGGGTCCTGAGGGTCGGGCACTGTGACCCCTGGCAGTCTCGCCTGCGTCAGGCCCAGGGAGGTCAGCCTCCGAGCACTAGCTGGACACAGGCCTCCCTGGGCCTGATCCAAGGGGCACAGTTCCGTAACGGGGGCAAAACGTGGGTTTGGGGCGGTTGTGGGGCTGGAAACGCAGTGTCTGTCATCCGTTCCTCCCTTCCTTCCTCGGCCAGTGTGGTTGGTAAGACCCTTCCTCTTTCTAGACCTTGCCTTGTGGCTTCAGATGCCACAGTGGACACAGGAAAGGGAGCAGTCTGCAGTTAGCAGAGGAGACAGAAAGCGTACAAAGAAGAATGCCTGGCCAGTGAGGACAGACGCATCGGGTGCCAGGAGCTCGCAGCCACCCTCCAGGGAGGGGGTGGTGAGGCAGGGCCTGGACGCAGGGGTGGCGCGCAGCCTGGCCGGGGAGCAGCGGGTGTGAGTCCGATCCCGCCCGGACCCCTGTCCCGAACGGCCCCGGGGTTCCGTGCGGAAGCTGCTTTGGGGGGGTTGGCAGGTGACGTCTTAATCAAACATGCATCCCTGTATGTTAAGGGGGCAGACAGGGTCCCCCGGGGGCCAGGCAAGGGCTCAGTGGGCCAGACCAGGGAGAAAGACAGGTGGGATTTGGGAGCGAAGGCAGGAGAGGCAGGGCCAGGGGCCGGGGGTCAAGGGTGAGGACTCGTCACCGGCTTCCCAGTGCGCAAAAGGTAACAGCCCCTCTGCGGGCAGAGACGACGGAGCAAGGGCAGATTGGGGTTCACTGGGGAGACAAGTTTGTCCTGAGGTTCTGGTGGAACATTCCAGACGGGTGTCCAGCGTGCAAGGGAAGGTCAGGGGAGAGCACAGGTGTGGGCTGCGGCGAGCAGGCGTGGCTGCTGGGCGGACCGACCCAGGTCTCAGAGGGTCATTTCCCCCCTGCACTTGTCTGCTGGGGGCCTTCCCGACGGGCACCTCTCCTGGGCATCCTTCTCCAAACGGAGGCCCGGGCACCGACCTGGATCCTTCCCTCTGTGCTGCTGCCATCTCTTCTGGACTCCCGGGGTCCTTCCAGACACAGTGCAGGTAGAACGGCCGTCTGGAGAGGCCTCCGGGAGACCTCTTGGGCCCAGTGGTCCCGCGTCCCAGCCCAGCTGCGGGGAGGCGAGGGACGTAGCTCAGCTGCCTGTTTGGAGGAGGACGGGCTTGGTGAGCCTCCGGTCTCTTCGCCACACGTGGGAATGGTTACGAACCCAAGGGGATTCGGCACAACCACCACCGTGTACGGCACAGACAGAGGAGGAAGACGCGGAAGTTCCGGAAAGGCCCTAAATGGGACCAAGTTCATGAGGAAGGGCACCGAAGGGCAGCCATGGAGGCCAGAGGCAATGCCGCGCTGAGGTCAAGGTCACACCCACCAGGGAAAAAGGAAAGCTTTCACAAAAGGGAAGGCTCCTGCGGCTTTTGACCTGGCTCGTGAGGTGAAGCTACCCATTCATTTGCTTCTTTTGTTTACCTTCGCCGTCCGTGTGGACTAAATAGAGCAAGTTAGAAAAGTGTTCTTACGTACCCCCAGCTTTCAAGCTCTCAGCTTGCCTAATTACAAGGGACAGAAGCTGAAATTTCATCTGCGCTTTGTCAACTTAAAGGGGCCAGGATTGGAAGTAACTGGAGCTGTGATTTGCACTTCGATAACTGAAGTGAAGTAAATTGATGGTTCCGAACGGGAAAAATGACCAGGTCTGTTCCTACAGACCTTGAATGTTATCCAGGGGGGACCTCACAGCAAATGGAACAAAAACAGAATCAGCTGTTCTTTAACGTATACTTTAACACCTGTAAGAGATGGTGAAAACTGGCCTTACTATATCGGCAGCTTGCTCTAAATTTGTGCCACTAATGTTTGTCCATTTTGAGCAAAGATCTGGGCTCACCATCTTAAGGAACAGAATTCTGTACGAGGGCATTTCTAATAAGGACAGGCGGATAGGAGGGCATCTGAAACGCTGGCCCAAGGGTCCAGTCCATCTGCACAAAGTGCTGGGCAGACGGCGGCATGTTCCTTAAAATCTACCAGCTCCCGGGCGTGTTTCGATCATCACTCACAGCACATTGTATAGAAGTTCCTGGTTCATTTCTCTCTCTGTCCCCCCGCGGTGCTGCATCCTCAGTACACACGTGGCACATAGTAGGTACACAGTAAATGGCGGATCACTGGAAGAATGTATTTGAACTGTTTTATTGGGGTCTCTCACCACCCTGCCGTGGTGAAGTAGGACAGTGGTGTCCCCATCTCCACCCGGGGGTGATAGGAATGCAGGGTGACTTGCCACAGTGGGATGAACCAAAGCTGTGACTTGGACTTGGGACTCTCTGACTCTGGCTAGTGTCCTTCCACCTGCTCAGAAGCATCAGTCGCTCCGAGCACATCAGGCTCTTTAGACCTGCTTGTTCCAGCCTATTGGAATCATCTCGTTATTATACCTCAATTTTAGTTTGACCACAAATATTATATGACTTGGTGTGGATTTTACGAAGTCAGAGGTTAATGGTGAGTTTTATAAGATGAGTGTTTGGTCTTAATCTTTCTTCACCCTGTGGAGGGGCGTGCTGATAAATGAGCACATTAAAAATAACCAAGGGGTCTTAATTTGCTTTACTGTTGCGGGGTTTGAAAACCTTACATCAGTCTCGGCTGTCACCAGCCCCCCAGCCTCATACTCCAGGGTGCAGGTTAAGGGGCTGCTGTAAGGAAGCTGGAATCCTTTTCCCCTCAGGTCACCTTCCAGAGAGAAACGCCACTGTGGGGGACATTCATGGTCTCTACACAGAGTGTAGAGTTTCCTGTCCTCAGGAGTTGACGGTCCTGGCTTCTGCCCGCGGTCCCAGTGAACTTACTAACAGCGCTTCCTTGTGCTCCCCGAATGACGTGTGGCGTCACTGGGGTAGCCGTACTGGGAGCTGACACCTCCGAGCCCTAACGAGCACTCAGGACCTAACTGTACCGTCACCATGTCGCCAAGAGGAGCTCCAGTTTTGTGCCTTCTGAAGGCACAGATCCTGGGGCTGCTGCCGGGGTTCGGATAGGGCGCTGTCACACACGGCTGTGGACCTTGGGGGAGCCATTTATGCCCTTAAGCCCCAGTCCTTTCCTCTGTGCCCGAGGACACAGGATAGAAACAGCCCCTGGAGGTTGTAAGAAGGAAGAAGGGCTTAGGGTTTGTAGAGCGCTTAGAACTGTTTGAGGTACAGAGAATAACATTTGGGAGATGAATTGTTCGTGTTCCATTCTGCAGATGAGGAAACTGAGGCTCAGAGGAGGGATTTTCCACAGCCTATAAGTGGCAGAACCATAATCCCACATGTATGTATTAAGTTTGACATTTGTGTTGCATTCAGATAAGGAATAAATATATTTGGTGGGATACTAAAGGAAAAAGAGCAAACCCTTTTGAATGGCGAGTTAATTACTTGAAATTATCTCACTGAAAATATAAGGAAATTGAGGCCCAAAGAAATAAAATAACTTGATGAATTTCTGATGACTGATTAGTTGAAAAGCCAGCACTGGAACCCAAATGTCTTGTTTCCTACTCTAGTTTTAATTTGACTATAATTCTTCCAATTCACTAAAGGAGAAAGCTTAATTTTAACACTAGCAATACAAGGTGATAATACTCAGAGACAGGTAGGAAAGCCCTAGAATTCCCTGTTATCACCACCCTGCCCCCACCCCCATCAAAGATTGAAGAGCAAGTGAACACTCTGAGCTATTAAGCAGGGCATAGGCTTGGGTTCCGAATAGCTTAGTCTCTGATCATTTATATCTTCATTTGTACAAAAAACTAATATCAGTACAGATCCTATTAGGCTGGGTGGTATATTGAAAGTGATGTATAAGCTCTGTTACCTTTCTTTTTATCTTTTTATTTTTCTTCAGTAAATATTTTGAAGTCATTCCACATGCAAAGTAATGCATGAGGGCTAGAGATATAAGGAATTATTACATAGAATCCCCATCTTTGAGGCATCTACTATTTTGGGGGGAGATACAGAAAAATAAACAGGAGAAAATTAACCAAAAGGCAGACTCTTCATGTGGTTTAGAAGATGGCGTTACTGATGGTAAGGGGGAAGTGCATCGGAGGGGGAGGAGGCCGTCTGAGACCACGAGTCATTCCACATCATAAGCCTGGGCTGCACACGGAGTCTGTAAAAGTCTTTTCTTGCCTGCTTAGGACAAGTCTGGGGTTTTCTTTCACACGTGAGAAGAAGCCTTGCCTTTGAAATGGCTGCCAGAGAACTGCAAAACTGCTTTGAGCAATGATAGCACAAAATTAAATATGTTTTTTAAAAACAGAAAAAAATAACATTTTATTTGAACAAATCTCATTACATTGGGATATAATAAATAAGACTCACTGAGCATTTGCTATATACTAGGTGCTATTTGTTATAGGGGTTAAAACTAATTTCAGCCTTACAGGAAATTTATAGGTTAGGTGGTATGATTATCTTCGTTTCATAGACAAAGGACCTGAAGTTCAGAGAAGTTAAGTAACTTCTCCAGGGGGGCACAGGTGCCAAGTGACAGAGCTGAGGTTTGGACTGAGGCTGGCTGGGTCCAGCCTCCTCTCCATCACAGATCGGCTGCTGCTCTTCTGTAAAGACTGAGTAGAATCCAGGCCGTCGGCGTCAGGGCCTTGAGCTCAGTGTTTCTCTGCGTTCCTCGGAACCTGGGTCCAACAGCTTTTTCAATGAGACGTGGAGTTTTACAAACCTAGAAAATAGCCCTTGTGTAAAGGACCCCTGCATTGGTGTCCTGGGGCTGCCATGACCAAGTACCACAGACGGGGCGGCTAAGCCACAGAGTTTCATCCTCCCACCGTCTGGCAGTCAAGCCTCCGGCGAGAAGCCCGAGTTCAAGGTGCCGGCAGGGCCGTACTCACTCAGAGGCTCTGGGAGAGGAGCCTTCCTGTCTCTTGCAGTTTCTGGGGCCCCGAGTGTCCCCTGGCCTGCAGACGCGTCCCTCCCGTCCCTGCCTCGGTTCTCACGTGGCCTCCTTCTCTCGCGGTCCCCTCTCTTGTGTCCACATTCCCCTCTCCTATAAGGGCACCGGTCGTATTGGATTCGGGGACTGTCCTGCTCCAGTGTGATCTCAACTTTACTGATGACATCTTCAATGACCCTGTTCCTAAATAAGGTCACAGTCTGAGGTCCTAGGGGAAGGGCACGACTCGACCCATTAGAGCATCCATGAAGGAAAAGCATAAGCTCAGAGAAAGTGATACTCGGAAGAATCTAGAACCACGAGGCTCAGGCTGTGACCACTCAGCACAGGCGCCTGGCAGACGAGACTGGACGCCGGCCATAAGGAATGGGCACCGTCCGTGGGCTCCTGACCAGGGCCCCCGGTCAGGCCGGGCAGTGTCCTCAGCCCCTGGCCAGGCTGAGCCTGCCTGAGGGTGACCCTGGCCAGCTCCGCCGATGCCTTGCAGTTGGATTGCGCTTGACCAGAGGCTGGACACATCCAGTGTTGACCGAGGGACCGGGGGCTTGGGTGGAGTGCCAAGACCTCCTGTGACATAGACACAGCTCGTGTCCGTCACATGGGTAGGAGTGTCCGAGGCCCGGGACAGGGAAGGTCTGCCTGCACAAGGGTGGGAAGGCCCCTCCTCCTGGTGATTCCGGGTTGTGGCCTTAAGGAGCTCCCGTCTCTCCAGCTGAACCTGTAAATGCCGGGCAGACTGCTGCTGTCCTCAGGGATGGAGAGGAAAGTCGTGGGGGCTGCAGCCGTGTCCCGCGTCCTGGAACCAGTGGGTAGGGTCACGCACCGGGGTTCCAGGCTCTGGCGCTGAGAAGGAAGGACGTGTAATTAGTGCAAACCCAAGGCTGTGAAGTCCTCTGCGTTCTTAAGCTGTAGCATCCCGGTCACGGAACATGTGTTCTTCATGATTATTTAAATCTCCCGCCGAGATCCCCTCAGCGGTGGAAGGTGCCTCCTTAATGCCTCTTGTGGTGGGGAAGGGCCGACAGCCCCTCGCACCCAGTTGACCCCTCTGGACCCGGAGCTCTCTGGCTTTCTCCACTTTGTCTGAGCTGAGAGCCTCGCTTTCTCTTTGTAGAGAAGTTTTCTTGGGGCTTTCCTGGTGGTGCAGTGGGTAAGAATCCACCTGCCAATGCAGGGGACACAGGTTCGAGCCCTGGTCCGGGAAGATCCCACATGCCGCGGAGCAACTGAGCCCGTGAGCCACAACTACTGAGCCTGCGCTCTAGAGCCATGAGCCACAACTGCTGAGCCTGTGTGCCACAACTACTGAAGCCTGTGCACCTAGAGCCCATGCTCCACACAAGAGAAGCCACGGCAATGAGAAGCCCGTGTATCGCAACGAGGAGTAGCCCCCACTCGCCGCAACTAGAGAGAGTCCATGCACAGCAGCGAAGACCCAATGCAGCCCAGAAAAAAAAAAAAAAAAGTTTTCTTTTCCCTCGATGTCTTTAACTTAAAAACAAAAATCAAAGAGTTGCAGGATTCCCATCGGGACACGTTATGCAGGAGGAAATTATTCCCATTAGAACCCAGTGAATTTCACATGTATCTAGAAGTGCTTTTATAATAAAAAATAAATGTTCTATAAGTGATGGTACCGGGGGAATATCACAACCCTGACATGTCTAGCCGATTTGGGCTCAGAAGTCAGTTTCCCTGCCTCCGCTTTATTTTTCGTCTTCCTAAGTCACCACCTCTTACAGCACAGCTTCGTTTCACAGCATCTAATACCTGATGGGTGTTGTTGAAAATAACAACATATTTGTGCCTTAAATATGGCTTCATTTAGATTCCTGGTAGGTCCAGGGTGGTTGCATGTGTTACTGTGAGGGGCTGTGCCCTTCCTCGGGCACCCAGGGTGTGGGACAGAGAGGGTGTGGACGGGTCCCCAGAGACGTTGGCACAGGGCTCGCCTCTCGCCCTGCTGCGGGCGGCCGTGGTCTCTACCCCGAGAGGTGACAGCCGAGAGACGATGGAAAAAATCATCGCTGCACGAAGAAAATAAGGCCCAGGGTCTCGAGCACACTTAGTGTGAAGAGTAGGATGAAACATTCAGACCAGGGGCACTGAACGTTAGAGAAGAGGGGCAGCCAGTCCAGGGGGGACCAGGTCTCAGGTGCCAGCACGTGGGGTCTGCTCTATTTTGGAACTCATGGTGGGATACGGACAAGAATACAGCTGGATGTGTCATCCACTGGGAGTTAAAATACCCCAAACAGAGAGGAGACCTGAGAGTCAGGCTGTCTCCGTTGTGTGCAGATGGAGCTATGAAATAAAATCCAAGCCTCCCCCCACCCCCTGCCCCAATTTTGGCGTTCCTCTTTTGTGTGTACACACACTGACACACAGACACACACACACACACTGACACGCACAGATGCACAGACACGACACACACTGACACAGATGCGCACACACACTGACACACACATGCACAGACACACGACACACACCGACACACGCACTGACACACACTGACACACACAGACACACACAGTAAACAATACTTTATTTGTGTGTCTTTGCAAAGTTCACAGCGTTCAGGTGGGAAAAGTCTTTACACACAAACGTTTGGAGTCTTTGTCTCTTTAGGTTTATTTTGTCTTGGGGCAGGTAAGAAGTCCAGGGGAGAAGGGCCGGGAGGCTTGTGGCTCCAGGAACTGTCCCAGCCTCTTAAAAGTGAAGCACTCTTTATGTTAATTAGAGAAAAAAAAATGTTTGGTTTCTATTTTTTTATTGGGATCAAGCAATTTCTTTTCGATTGCTCGAACTCTCCCTGCTGGATTTAATGGGAGAACATTATTTATAGACTTAAGCATCGTTCCGTGCTCGTGGCTGTGAGCCGTGCAGGATCCAGCATTCTAAAGGCAGACGCCCCCCAGGCCCGCGGGGACTTCCGCTGTTCCCTCTCCTTTCTCTCCGTGCCGCGAGGGCCAGAGCGGATTTCGGTTCACATGACAGTGTAGTGTTAACTAGGTGACATATGGGTGGGGGACATTCCTGCCTGTCCACTGCCGCCAGGCGTCGGTGGCGGGGGGGGCGTTTCCATAGAGATAAGAAGCGAGAGTGCTGGTGCCACCTCATTGGTATGCATCCCCAGTTCAGGTTCATTGTGCTTGTGCTAATGACAGGGTTGTCTCAGTAATAAGGATGGTGCACTGGAGAAATTTGCTGCCTTGGTATATTTTTCCCTGGCAGCAAACTACTTAGAGACTGTAGTCAGTAAGAAGAGTGACTGGCAGGCTGAAGAGGCTGCCGCGCAGCATATGGGGGAAGGCTGGTGCTCTGTGCCACGTGCATATGCTGCCATTAAACTCCAGCTTTGCGCTTTGTGTGTTCCTGGGCTCGTGCCAGGGAGCCCACCTGCTGCAAGAATACTTGTAAAGCCCAACTCAAAAGTGATTGAAAAGCTACTAGAATAAACTGTAATAACACAGTGCTTCACAGATGGGACATAATTGCAAGCTAAAGTGTACAGCCTCTGCAGTAATGAAAACACGAGCCATTACATTAAAATCATAAGGGAAAAAGCGGTAAAAGTCTGTTGATTTTTTTCTAGTTTTATTGCAAAAACTTCAATTTCCCTGCCCTCATTAATCAAATACCATAAAACTATAGCGTGGCTTTGTTCTGGTGGAGGTTCAGGCAGTTAGAATCATGAATGTTGATGAAAATGATGTAACTTTTGTTATTTACTTTCTCGGGTAACTTAAGCCCTCTGTAAGGAGAGCCGCCCGATTCTGACACACATCCATCAATTTGCAGGTTGAAGGGGGCTTCGGGCTTTGCCCTGAGAGTTACGGGGTGGTTTGTCGAAGTTTATCCAAGGCCAGGGCAGCATGAAAGCGGAACTTTGGGCTTTTTGCTCAGTACTGGTACGTGTGCAAAGTGAATCCTTTCTCCCTAGCCAGCCCGCTCTTTTTTCTTAAATATGAGTTATTTCCCATTTTTTTGTGGGGTGGGGCAGGGCAGGTGGAATGTAATCACAGGCACTGCTTGAGTGCCGTGCCCGAGGCTGGGACTGGCGGTGGCCGGCGGGATGGAGCCGCTAGGCTGACATGTAATTAGCGGGCGGGCGGCATGAGGGAGGCCGGAGCTGAATGGGCCGGGGCTGGGCCGGAGGCCTCTCCAGGGCTGTCTGTGCCGAGGGGGCCCCCGGCGCCATTGTCTGTCCTTTCTGTGGGTGGGCCCAGTGAGGAGAAAGAAACATTTGTGTCACCGTCATCACCCAAGTAAACAGCCTTTAAAAGACTTTCTTTTTTTCATTTTTAATTATGCATTTCTTTGGCATTCCTCATGGTGAAGTGGAAGAATTCCCATCTATTTAAAAAAAAAAAAAAACAGCACCAGTGGGATAAATATGTTTTCAATGTACAGACAGAGACAGGTGTACGGTCTCGTGGCATCTTAAGCGAGTTTACAGAGGGACAGGACCGAAGTTTGGAACTGCCTGTCTTCCCTCCCTTCCCCACCCCTGGAAGGAGGTGGGCTCGTTTCCCCGGGTCTGCGTTTCCCTCGCTCCAGGGTCTCCTGGTCACTAGGGGTGCTGCTGAGTCACTCTCGAGCGCGGCCCCTTGCTGAGCAAGCGTGGCCTCAGCTACTGGGCTCCGGAGAGGCGCCGCGGCCACGGGAAGCCTCACGGCCATTTGGTGGCAGGTTCGGAAACTAATCAAGAGAAAGTGCGTCACTGCTGGGCCCCTGGCTGAGGCCGGCACGGGGGAGGAACGGGGTGGACAGAACGTGACCGTTTCACTGCTCCTCGCAGGTTGTTTGCTGTGGGCGAGGCTGTCGCAGACGTGGGCTGGGCGCGGGTCTGTTTCAGGATGCGTCCGCGGCTGCCGGATGGGTAGCTCTGCTGGGAGGGGCCTCCGGCTGCCCTGGGATGGGCTGTCCCTTTCGGAGGGACCTGTGATCTGCGGCCAGTAGCCTGTACTCACAGTACGGGCGGCTCGCAGCCCTGCAGACGTTCTTACTGCTGTCACCCTGTTACCCCTGCGTGTCTGCCACTTCTGCCCTGCCGGGACCCTTCCAGACGCACCTGCGGTATTCGTGTCCTGGGCGCTGAAGTGCCTCTCACCCTGCCGGTTCCCTGACTTTTACCAAATTTCCTCGAGAACGGCCTGTTAAAGAGAGGGGTGCCCCCAGATGGCTGCCGGGCCCGATGTCCCACGGGGCTGGCCCATCCCCTGTGAGTGGCCCTGGGAGGCATCCGGAAGGCAGGGGTGGCCTGGAGAAGGACAAATTGGATGAAACGCGAGGAAGGAGCTTTGGTCTAACCTGAACTTAGGAGGAGACGTTAGCCTCCCTGGGCCGTATTGCCTGTGAACAGAGCTGCTGTGAGCCACGCAGCCGCGATCAGCCGGGGGCGGGGGGGCGGGGCAGGTGCATCCTTCTGCCTCCCTCGTGGGGCTGGGCTCTAGCCCCTGACCCCTGCCCTCTGCTCCAGACGGAAATGTGGCCAAATCGGCCCCTTGAGATGCTGAAGGCAGGTGCCCTGTGCAGGCATGAAGGGAGAACGGTGTTCATGTTGATGCTGTCTTCTCCCTGAGCTAAACCACCCATCATGACAAGAGCACGGAGGTGTCTGCTCCGGCCTGGATACCGTGGCTGGACGACACGTGTTCCTCTCTGGAATTCGGGAGAACTCCTTGAAAGCCGGTGCGCGGCTTCTGAATCAACACACTTGTAATCATAATTTATTTATTCAGTTTGAGGAAAGGCACTGAGCGGTCCATGGCAAATGAGGAATTTTAGAATACCTGGAACCACAGGAGCCTAGATTAGTTTCTCCATCATGCAGCCTGCCTAACTGTTGTCTGTGGGCACCTGGATCTGAAATTCCAGCAAAGAGCCAGGCTCAGAGGAGGCTATGCGGAGACTCAGGAAGTTATCCACGGAAGAAAGCAGGCTCTGCTCAGAGTAGCTGCTTGAGCTGCTGAACATCCTTCCACGCTTTAGAAGTATTTCTTAAGCATTCCTTTTATGAGTGTGCTTCTCTCATTTAAAAAAATACGGTTGACCCTTAAACAACATGGCTTTGAACTGCATGGGTCCATTTACATGCAAATTCTTTTCAATAAGTGTATTGGAAATTTTTTTGCAGATTTTGTGACAGTTTGAAAAGAACTCACAGGTGAACCATGCGACCCAGAAATATTGAGAAAATTAAGAAATTTTAGGTACGGCTTGAACGCATAAAATTTTATATCTACATATAACACACAAAATATATGTTAATTGATTACGTTATGGGTAAGGCCTCTGGTCAACGGTAGGTTATAAGTATTTAGGTTTTGGGGGAGTCAGAAGTTACAGGTAGACTTCTGACTGCGTTGGGGGGTCAGCACCCCTACCCCGTGTTGTTCAAGGGTCGACTGTATTTGTGGATGGGGCTTGGGGGCACATTAGCACCGTCCCACGAGACCGTCCTCGCACTCTGTAGGGTTGGCGGTGCACATTTGGGGCCTAATGAAAGCAAGGAAATTGTCACCTTGGTAAACATTCCTGCTTTGGTGACAAATGGCTGCTTTCTCGGTGCTGGCCCCTGCTTCTTCATTCTTTCTTAGCCCTAAGCCCAAGCCCGCGAGGTGCTCAGTACGTTTCCGCCACCTAACAGGGCAGCTGACGTGGAAGCAGTTTGTGGTGGTAGGACCCTTGCGCCCTTCTCATCACGGGGCACCATCTTTTTGGGGATGGATTTGTTGGCTTTCAAACTGGGCCAGTTGTTTTCTCTCTACCTGAGTACGATGTTTTTTTTTTTTAAAAAAAAATGGTTCCTTTTGTAGTATTGATAGAATACTTCCAGGAAGGATTAGAGGTAACAAAATACAAGTGGAAGTTATTTAAAAGAAGGAATAAGTGGTCACGTCATAGGTCTTTGTAAAGAATCTCCAGGAGTCACAGATTTGGGTTCTTGCTATGCCGTTTTACTAGCTTTGCCAACTTGCGATCTCATGGCAACAAAGGGACTGGGAAGATAGCTGCTTCGACGTCTTAGAAGGTTAGAGCTGGCAGGTGTAGCCCATTCCCCAGGTCTAGTGGTGCATCAAACCCAACACCTCATGTGTCCATAAAAAATATGCCTACTCCCTGCCTCTCAGGGCCCAGAACTATGGAAGATACTTCATACGACACAGTTATCCTCGTCTCGGATGGTTGGGGCCACACACCTGTAGCCGGGCTGTGCGTCAGATGTTGCTCTTTCAAAGGACCCGGCTGTGCTTTGCCACAAAAGTCAACATCCACCGCCCCCTTTGGAGCCTCTCAGCTGTTGCTTAATGCCCTCCCGCGCGTCAGGCTTTGCCTGTTTTCTTCTCCCCTGTGTGCAGCCCTCCTGAGTCCAGGCTCACCCACCCGTCCTGGAAGTGTCCTGCAGGTGGGTGAGGGAACTTCCTTTGCTCGTTGTTGAGCCTCAGCTTCGCGTGACTGAAGGGCTGGTGCCAGTGTGTGTTCAGCCCCTGGAAGGTTCTGCGTGAACCAGTGTCCTTACGGGGTGAATTCAGAGATAATCTGTACGGCTCTGCTTGGACCCTGGGGGGTGAACTTGAGGGAAACTCATCTGAGGAGCCCTGTTGGGGTCCCCTGAGGTGTTAACCCGTGTTCAGCACCCGTGGCCGCCCTTATTTATGGCCGACCCCTCCTGCCTGGGGGGCAGTCGTGGCTCCTCTCAGCACAAGGCATGGTGTCTGCCTGCCTGAGAGCGTGTTGGCTACAGTGGGTCCAAATAAATCGTTAAGTGCCGCCCCGCCCTGTGTGACCCACCTGATGGCAGTGGTCAGTCCAGACAGCCGCAGGGCCTGGGGGTCCCTACCAGTACGGCCAGTGGCCCACTGCCACTGTGAGGGGAGGGCCGCCCCACTGATGCATCAGGTTGTGGAGCACTGACCCCTCCCCACCCTCCAGAGTTCTAACAATTTACTAGAAAAGTGCAGAGAGAAAGAAGCTCTGAGCCCAGATGACCCAACTCTACTGCCAGCTTAGCAGTTAGTGGAGCAGAGGAGTGGAAGGTGCTGGCATCTCCGTGAATTTTATTTAAGAAGCCACCACTTGCCTGGGCTTCATCCCTTGATGGACCAAACTGTGACCCCAGCAAGTGTAGCACCGGCTTCCCTTCTCAGAAGTGCGTGTGTGGGAGTGTGAGCGCCTGCACGTGCACACCTGCTGACGCTAGGATCACAGGTTTCTGGGATATTACGACACACCAAAGCAGCGTTAGCCGGATTCCTTATGAAATGACGCAAAGGGCTTCCTGTGCATCCCAGCAGCCAATGCGTCGCTCTCTAGGTGGAGATCCACGCGCAGGACTGGGCTGAAGTGCAGGTTAAGAGACACCTCGGGCAGCCCCGT
Source organism: Grampus griseus (assembly GCF_964374135.1). Lineage (NCBI taxonomy): Eukaryota > Metazoa > Chordata > Mammalia > Artiodactyla > Delphinidae > Grampus > Grampus griseus. The sequence goes on along the minus strand of NC_139012.1, from coordinate 1,941,464 downwards.
GGGGAGCTCGGGGTGCAATGGCCCTTCCAAGATTTCTCAGATTCAGGCCTGGGAAAGGTCAGGAGGTGCAGGGGTGTGACCTGGGGTGGCTGGAACAAAGTACTGCAAACCAGGAGGCAGAAAACCACAGAAACTTATTGCCTAACAGCTCTGGAGACCAAAGTTCTGAGGTCAAGGCGACGGCCCGGCTGTGGTCCCTCTGAAACCTGTAGGGGAGGGTCTTTCCCACACCTTCTGGCTTCTGGAGCTCTGTGGCTTGTAGGAGCATTTCTTCAACGTCTCTTGGTCACATGGCTGTCTTCTCTCTGTGTCTGTGTCTCCTCGTACGAGGACACCAGTCATCTTGGATCAGGGCCCCCATCCCCCTCCCATATAACCTCATCTTAACTAACTGCATCTCCAAAGACCCTGTTTGCAAACAAGGTCATATTCTGAGGTTCCTGTTGTCATAAATTTGGGGGAGAGTATTCCACCTACTGCAGAGGGATGGCCTCCTCTGGCCGAGACGATTCTGGAGGGGGTCTTAGCTGTGAGCCGTCGGCCTTCCCTGAGCTGGGAGACAAGGCGGGGTCCCAGGGGAGGAGATTGTCCTCCACGCTGCCCTGCCCCATCCCCAGGTGCTCTCACCGGGAGCTCTTCCCTGGGCTTGTGGCGGAAGGTGAGGTTAGGGTGAAGTTTTGCACACGGGGGTGATAACGTTCAATTTCAACTTCGTGCTCTGGTTCTTGAAGGGGGATCTGCACCGCTGCCTGTCTCCTGGCCTGCTAACCTCACTCCTTCCTCTGGCTGTTGCCTCGGCACCCGCTGGACTTGCCCACGTCCCAGACGCCACTTTTCCCCTTCTCCAGCACAGGTTCTTACTAACTGTCCTCACAGCCGTGGCCTCCCCTGTCCTGAGGTTGGAAGGGACGTTGCAGGAAAGAGGGTCTTAGCACTGGCAGAGTGAGGGTGAGCGCATCTGAGGACGGAATGGGAGCAGCATGGCTGCGTCCAGGCCGCGGCGGAGGCAGGCTACTGCAAGGCCCGTCCACGCACACCTGTCACCTGGGGCCGCAGGGGCAAGGACTCGCCACGGTCCTTGAAGGCTTGTACGCCACGAGACGAGTGTAAGACGGTGCGCTTGGTGGCCTGGGCTCAAGTCCTCATAAAATAGTGCACCAGGGATGAATGCCGAGCTGGCGGGCCACATCCTCCTGGGGATCCCAGAGGCGTGCCCCCCCGCCCGGCATGGCCCTCGGGAATTCACAAGACGAGGGGCGCGCTGCGGTGAAAAGTGTTCGCCTCAAATTCACGTTCTCCGGAACCTCAGAATGCAACCTTATCAGGAGACAGCGTCCTTGCAGCTGTACTCGTCAAGGTCAGACGAGGTCATGGTGGGGAAGGGTGGGCGCTTCATCCAGTGGGCTCAAGGCCCTTCTGAGAGGAGGAGAGGAGGCGCCGTGTGCAGCGGGGAGATGCCGGGTGGCGAGAGGCTTAGGCGTGGAGCCAGGGAAGGGGCACCAGCTCCCGGGCACCGGGAACTGGGAGGGGGCGCTGCCCCGCCGGCCCCTGCAGCTCGGCCTCTGCCCTGCGAATGGCGAGCGTCCCTTCTTGTGGCTCCGAGGCAGCCCGGGGCGTGGACACAGCGGGTCCAGCCGGTTCCAAGGGGCCCAGGGGGCGGAGCTCCGGGTGGAGGAGGGGCCCATGAGGGCCGAGTGATGTCTAGGCTGCGGCCGGGCCCGCGCGGAGGCCAGACCGTGGTGGCTGAGCCCTGCCTGCCAGCAGACGTCACCGGAGTTCCGGCACCTCTCTCCCCGCCCGGCGCTGGGCGCCAGCCTTGCACGGTTCCAGTGGGCAGAGATGCAGTTTCTTATTTTTTCTTGGCTACAGTCAGGCTTCCAACCAGGCTGAGCCGACTGCTCCATGCTGACTGGAGCCCGGGAGCGCGTGCGCGGAGTGAGTCGCCGCCGGGCGGCGCTTTATTTGGGCGTTGAGGCCTGGGGCGCGGAGGCCCCTCTTTCTGCAGCAAGACACATGTCTGAATGTGAAATGTCATTAGAGCCTCATTCCTCCGGTGCTGCTTCTTTTTAGAATAACAAAAACACATCAGTGGTGAGTTTCAGTGTTATTTTTAATAAAAGAAAACACTTTAATTTACATATATTTAAGGCTAAGTAAATGAAAATGCACTATGTTACCACTGTTCTAGGGAATAATGAGCCCACAGGGTTCAGAAGAGCGTTTACTTTTCAAACCCTGCACGCCCCCAGCTCAGGCCAGCCGCTGGGACAGGTCAGGGGCAGGGGCCACGCTCCTGCGTTGTGAGCTGGGCCAGCAATGTCCCCAAGGGAGGCTTGGGGACAAATGGATTTGACGTCAAGCCTCGGCCCCAAACCTGGTTACCCAGGGCGCGCCCTGTAGGTGCGCGGAGCCCATTTCCCGGCAGGTAGGCCCAGGGGTAACCCTATGGCGTGCACCTCCCTCTCCCAAGAGCCGGGCCGGTGGCACTGACCCTCTGATGCCCACACAGCGCCAGCCAGGAAAACGAAAGTGCACAAACACACCCATGTGCATACAACATGAACACGCACTTAGATGCACACACACTTCACTTCCTGCATTTTATTACAAGAAACATGTCCTCGGGATCACTGAAAACCAACGTCTCCAGACCTTCGCAGGAGCCTGGCATTTTCCGTCCTCCTAAGGGTCCCCAGAGAGGCCGCGCTGGAGGCTCAGGTCGCCTCCAAGGTACGTAGGGTCCGAAGTCCTGCCCCGAGGAAGGTCAGCTGGTGGCGTTGTCACTGTGAGTCCTTCATTGCCAAGCACCTGCGCTGACGCCAGCGGTGGCCAAGCCGCCTCCTCCAGGAAGACGCGTCCTTATCCACCTAAATGAAGAGGTAAACTGAAGCAAGTGCAGACAACCGAAAGTGAGTCTGTATGGAACTAGCACAGGAATCGGCAATTATGGAAATGCACATGCAGCCACCGCAGGTGAGGCCTTGAGGGTTTGGGGCAGAGTCCAAACGGCAAGTCCGGTGGCTTGAGGACGGGAGAGAGTCTTGGCGGACGGTCGCTGGTCAGGAGGTGGGTTTTGGTTTTCCGTAAATCGGGCGTTTGGGGAGCTCAGTCTCTCCCTTCTTAGGCCTCCTTTCCATGTGGGTGCAGGTGTGAGGTTTTTTATTTCACGTCCCTGGTTCCATTTTAAGCTAAACTCCTTTCGGGTTCTCTACCTCGAGGGCGCATTTGGGTCTGGGAGGCCCCAGGTTCTCTGCCCCTCATGCCCCGAGGCCAGGCTGGACCAGAGGAGGGAGCCACCAGCTCGCAGGCCCCAGTGCGCCCCCGTCCCGCCCAGGACCCTCCCCTGACAAGTTCCAGACGCGCCCGCCTCGGAGGAGGCTGCGGCCTTGCTCACGAGAGCTGTGACGTGGGCCTTGCAGCATCCTTCACAGCCCTGGAGCCCAGTGGGCAGGGCGGTGGGGGGATGGAGCCAGCCACCTGCAGGCCCAGGAGTGCTGCAGGAGACCCAGCAGAGCTGCAGCCAAGGCGCAGTCCCCTGGCCTTTCTGTGACATTTACACCCTGGGCAAGGACACGCTCTTTTCTCTCTGTTTCTCCAGTTAATCGGGTGACTTGAAAAGAAGCCAGATAAGTGCATTGTTTGCCTGACAGCAAACACCCTGATGACACTGTCTGGGGAGACGGGAGGGAAACACTCCTTTTCTGAGTGGTGGGGTCTTTAGGGAGGCCTTGTGTCACCCCGCGCTTCTAGGTTAATGACCACAGAAAACCTGGGAATGGGGAGCTATAATTTTTCTCCAGAAAGTACAGCTATTTTTACGCCCATGAAGGAGCTTCAAAGGACCCCGTTTTGCAGCTCAGTAGCATCCTAATTTTCCTAGAAGGGCTCTCTGTGCTCCTACTTGAAGGACACGTCCTGTGCATTTGATTAAGTTCGGCCAGCAAGTTATGAACTGGACTCATGAAATCCATTCCCACCTCGCAGTGGCCCATTGATCGTCAGTGAAGACGCAGGTGTGTCCCCTGGAGCGTTTGCGGGGCACCTGCCTATGTGCGTGGCCTCCCTGGTGCGGCTCATTTCTGTCTGGGAAATCCTAAGCCGGCATTTGTTTACCAAACAGCACAGGGTTACCATCAACGTTATGGAAAGGAGCGCCCTTCAGGGAACTGGCTGGGCGGTCGTGTTTCAGCCCGTTATTATGAGCCCATGTGAACCTCGTGGTGTTTAAAAAGGGAACCAGGGAAACAGTCAGTCTGCACTGAGAAACCAGAGAAGGGCTAGTGTTCCTGTTGAAATTTCCCATGAAGGACACACTGCTTTCATGGTGGTGACATCTCTCTGTTTCCTCTTGTTTTTAAACTGGAAAAGTGATTCCTTTTAGAGCCTGGTTCCGGAGCAGTTCTCCTGCTGGGCCAGACTGTCCTGGGGGTGGGGGGCTGACATGCCCCGAGCCTGCATCCACGGGTTCCCTCGCTTTGTCTCAGGAACGCCTGCCCTGAGAGTTTGTTGACGGATGGTCTTTGGCACAGTGTTCAAAATCTTCTGCCGCTCAGAGCGGGCGGGGAAAGGTATGTTCGAACCTTCGTGTCCCTCCCTTCTCGCCCTGTTTAGGTGCAGGCTGCCCAGGCGGGTCCTTACGGGAGGTGGAGAGGGTGCGGAGGCGCCAGAGCAGCAGCTGAAGGCTCGGAAGGGTGATGCCGAGCCAGAAGGACGTACCTTCCTGTCAAATCCTGGGTCCTCTGTGCGGGAGGGGCCTCGAGCTGGTGGGAGAGGAAGACCAGGGCTGTGAAGAAAGAGAGCATCCACTTTCCCGGTCTGCGGGGCAGCAGGGTGGCGCATCTTCATGCACACAAACACCGCTCCTTCAGGAAGCTCTCCGCTGTCTCTGTATCTTTAGTCCAACGTCTGTGATTATGCAAGTGGTGGCCGTGTCTCTGTGGACAGCTAGCTCCGTGAGGGGGCTGCGCTTTCCTTGTCGGGGGTCCCCCGGGAGAACACAGGACCGGCCCACAGCACCGCTCGGGGAAGCATGGCTCATGGTCAGTGTGGTTTGGCCCAGGTGCCACCTGGCCACGTTCCCCAAGGCCCAAGGCCAATGCCAGAATGTCCTGTGAGGATCCCACCCTGAATGTTTTGCAGGTCGAAGCAGGTGACTTATCAGGATGGTTTTGTTTGATCATTAAGGAAATCACCTCAGTAGGGATTTGTGGGGCTGTTTTCCAAACTGAAGGCAAAGCTATCCGCTAAACTCATTCCTTAGGTTACAGAAAGCTGGCATTTGGGAATGAGCGATACGGGTTAGGTGCAGAACCCCCCAGCTTCCCTTGGCGGGGAAATCGTCACTGTCAGAAGCATGATAGCAACTGTCAAAAGTGCATGAAATCAGCTCTGCAGATGGTGAAACAGAAGTCACAGTTCCCTTTGTTCTGTGACAGGGTGAACATTTCAAATTTTTCATCAAAGAGGAAATGGAATTCCAACACTTCCACATCTAAATAAACGGGTCCCGTTCCCCCTCTCGCTTCTCACAACCAGCAGTGAGTTGTGTAGAGCAGATCAATCCTTCTGACCCAAGAGGACAAACTGGCGGACGCTGGCACCTCCTCACCAAATATGCTTTGTTTGCAGTAAAATCTGAAACCATGGGTTGGGCCAAAGGCGCATTTTCGGACGTGACCCCAGGCCCAGCCTCCGCGTTCCGGGCCCCGGCCCAGCTCCTGCACGCAGTTGAGGGTCTCCTTGCAGAGAAGAGGCTCGCAGAGACCTGCTTCGTCTTCACCGCTCCCTCGTCCTGCGTCCCGGCCTGTGACAGACCCACCCTGGTGGCTGCGGCTCCAGGTCCCGCGCGCTCCCCTGCCCTCAGCGGTCCTGTCTGGGGAGCTGCCTGCGTCCCAGGTGGGAAGAGCGAGGGAGGAGCAGGACAGAGGACGCAGCGGGCCCCTCAGAAACTCCCCTTCTCGGGGCAGCCTTGCCTGAGTGTGTGGCGCCGTTTCATTGTCGTCAACTGGCTCTGAAGGTCCGGAGGGTGTGACTGTGTCAGGAGCTCGCAGAAACCCTGTTCTGGCGGTGGGATGGGGGGAGGCGTCTTCCCGCCTCTGCTCAGACTAAGCGCCACGTGGAAGAGTGAGCAGGGCCCCAGTTCTTGGCGGGGTGAGGATGCCCTGGGGCGGACGGGCACGGCCCTGCTGTCCTCTCTCTCCGCTGACCGGCTGCCCCGGACGGGGAAGGATGGGCCCAAGGACTGGGATTGCTGGGTCGTATGGCAGCTCTATTTGTAGTTTTTTAAGGACCCTCCGGACTGTTCTCCATAGCGGCCAGCAGTGCGGGAGGGCTCCCTTTTCTCCACACCCTCTCCAGCATTTGTTACTTGTTGTCTTTTGGATAATAGCTGCTCTGACAGGTGTGAGGTGATAGCTCACTGTGGTTTTGATTTACATTTCCCTGATGACGAGTGATGTTGAGCATCTTTTCAGCTACCCGTTGGCCGTTAGTATGTCTTCTTTGGAAAAATGTCTGTTCAGGTCTTCTGCCCACTTTTTAATCAGATTGCTTGTTTTCTTGATATTGAGTTATATGAGTTCTTATGCTAAGTGAAATAAGTCAGACAGAGAAAGACAAACCCTGTATGTTTTCACTTATATGTGGACTCTAAAAGACGAAACAGATGAACAAATATAACAGAACAGAAATACAGATACAGAGAACATTCTAGCGGTTGCCAGAGGGCTGGGGGGGTGAGGGGAAGGGTGAAATAGCTGAGGGGGATTAAGAGGTGGAAAATACCGGTTATAAAATAAGTAAGCCATGGGGATGTAATATATAGCACAGGAAAAATACTCAATAATATAATAATAACTTTCTATGGTGCATGATCTATAAAAATATTGAGTCAATCACTGTGCTGTACACCCGAAAGTCATATAATATTGTGAGTCAACTGTACTTCCGTTTTAAAAAAGACTGTTGAAAAAGGGCAGCTTTAAAATTTACATACCCATATCCAGACAGGGGTTTTCCTCCAGCTGAAGGAGGTAAGGCATCAGTCACAGTGTACTTTTAATTCATGTAAGAAAGTAAGCTTGTCTGATATATTCTGTAGATCGTCATGTTATGGGATCCAGATAAATACACTGTGAGGTCCTGTGTACATTTTCCAAATAAATATGGTGGAAGAGCGGCTCCGTGTCGCACCTGTCTGGTCAGCCTTGAGTATAAACAAAGTCGCCATGCACATTTCTCTGGCTGTACGTGCCTTAGACTTTAATTCCAAATGCTTGAAACCCAACCAAAACTAACTTGAGCAAAACAGGGGCTGTCCTCAGGTGGTCGTCCTCTGCGTGCGTCTGTGTCCTGATCTTCTCTTCTTCTAAGGACGCTAGTCAGGCTAGATCAGGGCCAGCCACGTGGCCTCATTTTAACTAAATCGCCTCTTTAAAAGTCCATCTGGGGCTTCCCTGGTGGCGCAGTGGTTGAGAGTCCACCCGCCGATGCCGGGGACACGGGTTTGTGCCCCGGTCTGGGAAAATCCCACATGCCGCGGAGTGGCTGGGCCCGTGAGCCGTGGCCGCTGAGCCTGCGTGTCCGGAGCCTGTGCTCCGCAACGGGAGAGGCCACAACAGTGAGAAGCCCGCGTACCGCAAAAAAAAAAAAAAAAGCCCATCTGCAAATGCAGTCCTGTTCTGAGTCCTGGGGGGGTTAGAGCTTCAACACGTCGACTTGGGGGGATAAAGTTCAGCCCATAGCAGCAGCCTTTCCGGTCCTTGTCCTGCACACATGAATGCAGGAAAAGGAATGCTCTTGTCCCCAAATGGGTGGCCAGGTGTATTTTGCAGTGAAGCTCAGAGCCAATACCATCAGGAATCTGAGTTCAGCCTCCTCGTGAGTTTAGTAGGTCTTTGTCAGCCAGGTTTTAGGAATGAGAGCAATACTTCCCAGTTTTAAATATCTAAAAATAACCTCTGTGTTATCGTTTTCTTTTTAGGTTTTCTATACATTTTTTCATAATTTAAAAGCATGCTAAGAAAGTAAAATTGTTGAATGCTTTTAAATCGAGAAACTGAAAAACTGAAACTGAAACTGAAAAACTGTGGAGGCCTGGTCGTTTAAAATCGACATGCGCCTTCCCGAGAGTGCTTTTCGTGGGTGTGTGCGCGTGCTCCAGAGAGAATGCTGTCTCGGGTGGACCCCCCGCTTCTGGGTGGTGGGACGGGATCGCGGTGGCCTTGCTCTGACACACACCTGTCATCAACCTTTGGTGGATTTCGGGCATGGAAACCTTTCCCGCAGTTAAGGTGCACTGAGAGGATTAATCTGCTTCTTGTAATCTTGTCAGAAACGGGATACTGTAATCCAGCGGTTGGCTGAAGTCCAGCGGCATCCCGCTTGGCCGGGCCGGTGGAGGTGCCGTGCCTTGTCATCTGCTTTCCTGAGCCCTCTGTACCTGCCGCGGGGTGGACGGCAGGTGAGGGCGTGATCGATTCTGAGCCGCTCACAGGGCCTTGAAGTAGCTTCTGTTGTTGGCTGGCTGAGGCTGGCATATGTTGGGAGTGAAAGAAAACCCAGTCAGGATTCTGTTCTCCTAAAACCTGTTGGGCAGGCAGCCTCCGCCGCAGGATGAGGCGGTGCCTGGGGAGGCGGCCGCTACCTGGCGCATCATCGCGACATGTCTTCACCTTAGACTGTCCCACCTCTGCCTCCAGACAGGTTCTGGGAGACGTCTGGTAAGCTTGAGTATGGGTACGTTCCCTACAAGGACTTAGGGCTCTGGGGATATTTATGAAGCAGAATTTCTGTTGACTTTGATCCTTTTGGGTGGTTAAGTGCTAATAAAATGAGACTAAGCTGGCTTAGATGTCTCCCAGCTGGTGTTCTGAGCCTGCCAACAACGGATGAGCGTCAGATATTAATCCCCCCCTGGTGTCCTTCCCACTCTGGGCGCTGTCACCCGAGCACCATGCCGGATGGGCGAGTGTGTGCTGAGGGTCTTCTCGCCTGGCCTTCCTCGTTGGTGACCTCATTTCCTCTTTGCCACCGGCCTCAATTCACAGAAGACCCGTAGACTCGGAGTTTTAGTAAGTGCCCAGGCTGGACAGGCTCCACGTGGTGGGACGGGATGGAGAACCACCCATCCTTTCCCGGAAGCGTCCCCGGGAGCGGAGTGTGAGTCGAGCTGGGCCGTCCTGGGACTGCGCAGCTTTACTGTGACTCTCTCACAGAGCGTGGCGTTGGCTTTGTCTGCCAAGCAAGCTAATTAGCCATCAGAGTATGGGCTTCTCTCCGAAGGAGGATAGTTTAGAACGTTTTCCTTAAAAGAGTCGCCAGGCTTGGGTTCCTGGGAAAACAGATTTTGGGACCAGGTTTTGCATGTGGGAAGTTTACTGGGAATTCTCCCGAAAACAGCCTCCGTGAGGGGTGGCGGGGCAGGGCTGGGTAGAGGGAGGAGCTGAGGTCAGTGAGGCCCCAGCCAGCCCTAGGGTGGGGCTCTGGGCAACAAACGAAAACAAAGTTACGAACACGCTATTTCCAGAGGGCCTGTATCAGATAAATAGAGAGCACAGATAGGTAGGTAACCGTCTGTGTGCACGTCTGCGACACGTCCACTGGAAGCGTTTGCACGTGTTTACGAGCTGAACCACCCCGAGCACGAGTCGCTGATGTGACTCAGGCACTCTCCTCTCCGCCTGCCAGCTCTGCTCTGTTCCACTTTCCTTACACAGATTTTCACGTCTAAACTGACGAAAGCCGGGGATTCTGCTAATTATACACACCACGTCCCGCACTCACACCCCTGGTGTTCTATGAGCATCACACAATAACAAAATAGCCAAAGAAGCCACAAAGAAAACATCATCTCTAACAGGAAGTGGACATTCTGCCAGCCCTGCTTTGTCCACACGCTGACGAGTCAAGCCGGGGAGAGAGGGAACAGGCCTGGGAGCCTGTGATTCCCAAAATGCTCGCCCCTGCTGCCCCACCCAACCCCTGCCTGTGCTTAGCCGAGCCCCTGTTTGCAGCGCTTTGCTGCCCCAAACCTGTCACTCAGCCTTACTCAAAAGGCCACTCAAAATCCTGCATCCTCTAGGAAACTTACCCATTTGGTTAAAAGCTGTATTTTCGAACCAGGATTCTAGGTACAAGCTAACAGATTTAGCTATATCATTATACTTATATGTACAGTCTTCCAAATAAAAATGTACCCAGCTTCACACTGAGATCACTTGTTAAGTGTAAAGTTGCGTGACATGTCATTCTCTTGGGTAATTCCCAGCAATTCAGAGGCACTTCTGCAGTGCTTCTCTCGTTGATCAGGAGCTCTGCTTTCGACAGAGTAAGTGGCAAGGGGAAATGATTAGGACGGTTTACAAAGACAGAGCAACTGCAAAAGAAGCAGTGTGCTTGAAAAAACGTTTGCCAGGACCTAAAACCAGGTAAGATACACGCTAACATCGGGACGAGGAGGCCTACGTGGCGTCAGGTCGGGAATGAGGGCAGTGGATGGGGAAACCCAGCTTGGGTAAAAGGTTATGGAGAAATGGACCAGAAGACATTCTGTTGTTATGTTGAGGAAGGGCCGTGACCTTCCACTGCGAGGGTCAGCCTCACCCCTCCCACACCCACCCAGCCTGTGATGCTGTGAGGCTCTGGGCCACAAGCAATGGAACCCGTGACCAGTGTGACCGGTGTGGACGGTGACCCCTGCATCACCATGAAGAGGAACGGGTATGCCCCTCACGCCTCACTCCTCCTAACCGGCTCCCGTAAGGCTTGCCACGTGCTACACCGACGCCACCTGAGCTCCCATGCCCACTGGCACACGGGAGTGGGAAGTATACACTAATTAACAGCTTACAGAGGTGAAGTCAGCATTCCCTGAATCCCTTCTGAGGAGGGCAGCCGTGAAGTCACTGCAGCAGCCTCTTTGAAAGCACCCACAACGTGTTGTAGGAGCTGCCGTGAGGCTCAAGGCTGTGACGAACTCTAAGCCTGTGGCCTCACGATGGATATTCAGTTTTCTTGTAAAATCCAGCACATACTGTAATTATTCCTCAGACCCTTTCAAAATGGACCTGCTGCCCTTCTGGGGTAACAGTACCATACGGAAAGGAGAGTATCCCAACATTTAGAGGAGTCAGGGTCAAAGCAGCACGGATATCCAGAGACACAAAGCATCGTCAGGGCCCCCGTCGGGGCAGGCACTGAATGGGGCCCGCCCGTCCCGCTCACCTTAGGACCACTGGGCCACAGACCTGCCCGACGGTAATTTGCCCAATTCCTACGTGTACACCTGGACTGGATACACTCTGTAAAACTGGAACGGACGTAGGTGGTTTCCTAGCCTGTGGGGTGAGAGCTATCAGCGTGGAGAGGGTTGGGGGAAGCCTCAAACTCCCCGCATAAATTAGCCAATCAAAGACAGTATTGCTCTGCAGGACCTAAAGGATGCGAGGGTGTCTCCCCTTAACTCCTCAGTGCGTCCTTACAAAACCTCGAGGGAGCCCGAGGGCCGCAGGCTCAGCTGAGCAGCTGTGTGCCCGGCATGGCAACCCCACCGGGAAAGGCTCCTGGGCGTCGGGAACTTTGGAGACAGGCTCTGACCTGGAAAGAGCCCTGTCCACCCCCGACCAGAAGGAGGACCAGACGCAGCTCAGGTCTCCTGGGGTGGACACACGATGCCTCTGCAGCAGTCACTCTCTGCGCTCTGCCACGGGGGTCCCATGGGACATGGGCTGTCCAGGTCCTCCTCAGAACCCACACTGGTCCACCGTATCGAGGCCATCAGGCTGCAGGAGCCCGAACTGAAGGCCACGCTGAGACACACGCTCTCCGGAGGATGGGAAATAAACCCCAGGAGCCGGCACTTCTAGGGCTGGGTTGTGCCCTCCAAAGGGAAGGATGTTTGGTTTGATTTAGCGTGAATGTGCATGAGGTCCCTGCCTCTGCAACGTGAGCAAGCAGGCGAGTTCCCGCGGATGGTGTCAAAACGCAGATTTTGGTCCGGGAGGGGCCCGAGGCTGTGTTTCCAGCAAGCTCGCGGGAGATGCTCGTGCTGCGGGAACCACGCCTTGAGCCCTCAGGCTCTGGGTCCCCGATGCGTGAAGTCTGAGGACCGTCGGTCCCTGAGGCCCTGCTGGGTCAGAGCCAGACACCGTCCTGGTTGCAGGGCGGAGCTGTCACTTGTCCTGGCCCAGCTGGGCTCCCGCTACAGGCAGCCCCCCTCCGGCTCCCCCCAGCCTCGGCCTGAGGCCGCCAGAGCCAGCGCACCTTCCCGGCAGCTTTCCAGAAGGAGACCCTGGGGCATGGGTTCATGTGTGGGCTGTTCATTCGGGAGGATGTTGAGGGGTTGCACACTGAGCCCTCTCTCTCCTAAGGTCTCCGCAGAGGAGACTCACCAGCCTCCCAATTAACAAATCAGAAGATGCTTTCCTTCACTAAATCTTTTCCTGGTCGGTCTCCATCCTGCCTCCCAAGTAGCCCCGAAGCCCACTCCTCTGAGCCTTCACCACCGCCTGTTCTGGGTGTGGCCACCCAACTGGCCCCCGTGCCGCTCTCTGCCCGGTCCTCAGCCCATGGGCCCCCTCCGGAAAATGCACATTTACCGCCCTTCCCCGGGGAAGTGTCTGGTGGTTCCTCCTTATCCTTGGGTCAGACTCTAAGTCTTCTTTGTGGCTGAGGAGGCTGTGTCATCGGGGTCCCCTCCTCGAACCTCAGGTCACACCTCTCACCCTCTGCCCAGGAATCATCACTGACTGTGGGACCAAAATGGTGAACTTTTAAGGTTAACAACCTATAGTATTAGGATGGGGATGACTGCCACATGTCGATTTCCTACTAGGCAGCAGGCACGGAGCTGGGTGCTTGGGAAGTGAAGGTGGAAGGAATGGGCAGATAAATTAACAAATGTTTGTTGGAAGGACCTGTGGCCTCTGATCAGAGTGCTCACATGTTGGGGCAGAAGCTTCGTTAAAGAGAGTCTGGCCAACGCCGCCAACCCTCTTGGCCTCCTGGGTCCCACCTCTTGGGCGGGCGGGGGGGACCCTACCCAGGGGCAGCAGAAGCCAACAGCAGCCGACTGCCCCCTCTGCTCGCACACCAAGTTCAGCCTTTTCCTGGAAAAAACGATTTTTCTCAGTACTATTTATCCTTGTCATATTCTGTTCGTTTAAAATTTATGTTCCTCAATCTTCATCTCACCTCTTCTAATGTTTTTTCACTTACATCTAGTGGGTTTTAGACTTTATCTTCCCTCTCCCTCATCTTTCTGAGTTTTTTATCTCAATGGTTTTTGGATTTAGCTTTTATTTAAATATCATCAGTCTTGTCTTATTTCCGATATTACTTCCTTTTAGAGGAGCAGAGCCCACATGGGGCGGCTGGCAAGGGCTCTGGCGATCAGACAGTTCAAACGCAAACCTTCTCCGCATGAAGTCCGTAAAGGTGTTATCCTGTGTTTTCTCCCAAATGAGAAAAAAAAAACCCTGTCACATGTAGGCTACTAACTTGTTGTTTTTGTATGTGAAGTGAGGTAGGGAGTCCACTTCTTGGTTTCTGTGGATGACCAGTGGGGCCATTCTTTCCTTGCTCATCTGCAAGGCCAGCACTGTCAGAAATCAGGTTTCCCATGCACGTGGACCTGTTTCTAGCATCTATACTGTGCTTCACTTGTTTGTCAGTCCTCAGGCCAGCACCACACGGTCCTGATTACTGAAACTACATAGCAAGTCTCTGTATCTGGTTTATGGTTTTCCCACTTTAAGCTGTTAATATGATAATTATAGCAATATGGGATTTAATGTTTTTTAATGCAAAAGTAACCTTGAAGTCCTTCCCTGTGGACATGGATTTTATTTGATAATGATTTTGTTAGTATTTTTGCATTTGTGTATATGTGTGTTTTTGTTCTTGTGTAAGGTTGGCCTGTCGTCTTTTTTTGTATTATCTGTGATTCTGATAACTAGCCCAATAAAATGAGTTGAAGGAATGTTTATTCTTTCTACATTCTCTGGAAGGGTTGCGTGATGGAATTATACAGTGATTGGTAGAACTCATCTGTAAAACCATCCATATTTTCTTTGTAGATAGATTTTAGAATATTGATTGAAGGCATTTAAAGGTTTCAGGATCATTCAGTCCTATTGGGGTCAGTTTGGATAACTTGTTTTACGTAGGAATTTGATATTTTCCAGATTATTCGGCCCGGATGTGTTCTAGTACTCTTTGATATTTAAATTTTTGTTGTATATACATAGTTACTTACTTTTTCATTTATGCTATGTATATTTTACTTTCACTCGTTTTACCTTTATATTCTTCTGAGATTTGTTAAGTTGATTAATCTTTTACAAAGAACCAAGTTTTGGCTTTGTTTATCCTTTCTCCCATACCTTTATTTTCACCTGCATTACATTTTGTTCATTATTGTTTCCCTTCTTTTGCTTTGTTGAGTTTGTTCTGCTGTTCTTGCACGTTATTAATTTCCAGCCTTTTAAAATTTTCTAATATAATTTAAGACTATAAATTTGCCTCTTATCATGACCTTGGCTGCGTCTCACAATTACTGATACCTAATATTTTTAATAGGTATTTTCTAACTTCCATAATGATTACTATTTTGATCCATGAGGCTTTTTTCTTCTTCCAGTTGTACTGAGCTATAATTGACATATAGCACTGTGTAAGTTTAAGGTGTACAGCGTAATGATTTGACGTCATAAAATCATCACGAAGTCTTTGAAACTGTACTTTTTTACTTCACAAACGTACGAATTTGTTTAGAAAATCATTTGGTTATTGATTTTGAACTTAATATATTTGTTGGATCTAAAATGCTACACAAGAAGTATTCAAATTTCAGAAATGTTAAAATGTGGGAAAATGGCAACAGTAATTATAAGAAGTCCCTGATTGTTAGACACATCCTAATTTAGAGACACTAAAAACTGAAAAAGAAAATTGCGTTTTAGAAACTAAAATTTTGTTGCAGTCAGAAACTCTGTGTCTGTGTAATATCAACTTATTAAAATATGGTGCAATTTACTTTATTTCCTAGTATGTGGTCAGTATTTGTAAATGTTTCTTGAGAGTTTAAAAAAGTATTCAATTCTCTTTCTATTATGTTCCTATTATATGAGCCTCTTTCGTAGTGTTATTTAAGTATTTTATATCCTTACTGAATTTTGTCTATATGGTTTATTGATTATTTACAGAAGGATTTTAAAAATCTACTTCTGTCATGCTAGTTTTCTCAAAATTTCCTTATAATTCCATCTATTTTTGTTTTATATGTTTTGACTTTGTTATTAGGAACAAAAATGCTTAGAATTGTTATATTTTCCTGTTGAATTGAGCCCTTTATGCCTTTTATCAATATGTAGTAACCTTTTATTTTAATGTCTCTTGTAATGCCTTTGGCCCTAAATTATTTTTGTTTTCAACTTATACCAATATATTACTACCAGCGTTCTTTGGCTATTTGTTTAGAACATATTTTTCCTTTTTTGTTTTTGATTTGTACCTGTCTATGCTCTTATATTTTAGATGTATCTCTCATAACCAACATATAGCTGGGATTTTTAAATTCTGCATTATAATCTTAACTTTTTAATTAGAAAGTTTTATTCATTAGTGTTTATTACGATTAGTGATATACTGAAATTCCTTTCTACTATTTTATTTCATGCTTTCTATTTGTCCTAGCTTTCTGAGGCTTCTTTTTTCTTTCTATTCTTACATCCTTTTAAATTAATTGAATTTTTTTCTTCCCTCCCATCTTATTCTCCAACTCAGTTTGGAAGTAAGACATTCTATTTCTATGATATTGTTGATTACCCTGAAATATTAATAATCCGTAAGCTATTTGACTTGACAAAGTCGACAGCTAATATTTTACCCTCTTTAAAGATGATACAAGAAACTTAGAGTGCTTTTATTATAAATTATATGTTGCAGTTGTTCTCTTAATTCTATCTTGTTATTTTTAGTTACACAAATTATATGTTACTGTTTTCCACAGCTAATGTTTGTTTAGACTAACCCACATATTTACTATTTTCTTTGATAAACATTCTATGTATCTCAGAACTTTTTTTCTAGGATCCTTTCTCTCTTCCTAGACTTCTCCTTATGAAAGAGCCTCTAATGAGGGTCAGTCATGGGATTTTTGAAATATCTTTATTTCATCATCATTTTCAAAAAATACACTGAACTGATTTATCATTTCAAGTCAGCATTTATTTTTTCCCCTGGCATTTTAGATATTATGCCACTGACTTCTGGTTTCCCCTATTACTGTTGAGAAGTCAGCTGTATTTCTAAATCTTGTTTCCTTTTAGAGAATCTCTTCTTTTCCTCCAATTTAAAAAGGTCTCTCTTTTTATTTGTATCCATCAGTGTCATTAGGATGTGTCTAAGTGTGAATTATTTTTAAATACCCTTCTTGGGGTTTATGGACATCCTAAATATGAAGAGTCGTGTCCTTTAAAAATATTAGGAAAATTTTAACCATTCTTTTTTCAAGTATTGTGTTTCTTCCATTCTGTTTTCCTTCTAGAATTCTGATTAGAAACGTATTCTGTTTTCTCATATTATGCCACACCTGTTAAATGCTATTCTCTATTTCCCTTCTCTTTCCTTTCTCTCTTTGCTCCATTTTGGGTACATGTTTGACAATGAGGTCTATCTTCCAATCATAAATTCTCTCTTTAGCTGTATCTAGTCTGCCGTATAACTTTTCTATTAGAGTTTCTATTTTTAATTATTAGATCTTTCATTTTTTTAAAAGTTGGATCCTCAGGCCACCATTCTACATATAGTCCAGAAAGATTTTAGCTTTTGTTGTATACTTCACTCATTGCTAAATTCACTATCATCTGTGAAAAGCACATTAGGAAAAATAAAATGGCTCTTTGATATCATGGACCTTTCCTTAAGCCTTGACTCTTGGACAGAAATTGGTTAGGGCACATGTCACATCAGCTCAACTACAAACCCTTATTTACTGATGTTTAAACCAAACTTGTGCACTAATACTCCTTTGAGTTGTGGCCAGTTTGTCAGATTAGGGAGGAATCCCAGTGGGAAAAAACAAAACTGTGCTATAGATCCTTGTTCATTTAGATGATTAGTTAATGACTGAATACTAGTTTAAGACGAGGTAGGTGACAGGATAGGAACATAAAAGTTCTCCTATGGGCTCTCATGTGATACCTGACGCCAACTGATGTGAAGCTATTTATGGTCTTTATACCACTTGGGATGAATATTCGTACACCTTACTGCAGAAATACTAATAGGCTTCGCTATGGTTTGCTCTCAGCATGTTAAATGAGATACAGTATTTGGTAGAATTTCCTTTCTAAAATATGAAAAGTTATTGATTCTGAAAAACAACTGGCCTTGGGGATTTTAGATAAGAGATTGTGGCCCCGTAATACTTATGCCATTGTGTTCTGGTAAGGATTAAATAACATAAAGTATAGTTTTTCGCACACGGCTTGGTTTAGAGTAAACCCTCAATAAACCGTAATTCTGTGGCTGTTGTTACTGGATCATTTCAGATACCCCTCTGATTGCCATGCTTCCTAAAGTGGCCCTGGGGACGAGGGGGCAGGAAATGTGGAGCTAGGCGTCTGAATACTTACGTGATGTCTTGCATTTCACATATGTCAGAGTGCAAAGGACAGGAGCTTTTAGAAACTCATTAGGCACTGATGTAGGGTGGAGCCAGCAGGACTGAGAGCTTACATCTAAATTACTCAGCAGGGGAGGGAGAGGAATAGGAATGTAGAACAAGGTGCTTAAGAAATCAAATTAATTAATACAAACTTCTAGGGCCCTTCCCAGGTCCTTAGAAGGGGCTGTGCAAGAGGAAGGCCTGAAGTCTCTGCTTCAGTGGCTTCTTGGTGGACATGACCCCTGCCCCCCCCCCACCGCCCCCGGATGCTGCTTTGAGCACCTGTGCAAACCGTCCTTTCTGGGCATCCCACTGGGTTGGGCCATGCAGAGAGGCTGCGCTTTGGCTGGTGGCCGCGCCTTTGCTGAGTCCCCAGAGAGTCTCAGCCGAAAGCACCAGAGGAGGTTTACGCAGCCCTGGGCCCTCAGCCCCCTTCACCTCCACTCAGTCTGGAAGGAATGGGTGTCTCTTCCAGGCAAAATCTAGCAGGCTAGAAATCCAGCTCTGGGACACACGCTGCTTTCTGAGCACACCTGTGGGCCCCCTCGCGGTTGATAATTAAGAATAGTCTTAATAAAGGAAGAGCGATGCCCTACGAGTGAGGAGGGAGTGGGCCGAGCCCAGAGGGGGGCCTCACTGATCAAGGCGAGAGTTTAGGCGCCTGAGGTGGGGGACCAGCCTGCATGCCCCGTGGTCCAGAATAAGCTGGAGTCTCAGGAGGGCGAGGGGGTCCCGCTGACCTGTTCACGGCTGATCCCCAGCCCCGCCCCAGGCCCGGCTCAGAGCAGACCTGACCCGATGTCTGCTGAGTGACGGAGTCGGAGGACTGAGCTCTGAGGAGGCAGGAAGGTGAGCAGAGCTGTGATTTGCAGGCTGAAGCCAGAGGGAGTTGGAGGGAAAATGGAGATGAGTCCTCCCTCCCTCGAAGAGAATGGGTGCTGCCAGGAGTGTGTGTGGAGTAGATCCCAAGCAGCTCACCTGAGGAAGGTAGGGAATCCCTCACCCCACCCCGCCCCCGGCAGCCGGCAGCCAGCAAGGGCGAGAACGCAGTCCTGAACCTGCCCCATCACTTCCAGACACTGCCCCCCAGGGCGAGGCCGTTCCCAGCCTGACCTGTTGCATCTCCGTCAGTGACAGAGGGGATGCAGCACCTGGAAAAGTTCGAACCGGTGTTAAAAGCAGCCGAGACAGTGCCAGGGAGAAGTAGCACTGATGGACCAGCCCTGGGCTTTCAAGAACAGGTCTAAAGTTGTGTAAGGCTTGAGTGTAATCGATGAAAAATCAACATGCCGTTCCTTACCTGGGGTAACAGTCTCTGCGACCACCACGAGTGACACAGTTAAATGTGAAAATTTTTTAAAGTGTCTATAGCAATTTGTATCCTTTTTAAAGTGAGAGGAAAAATTACTTTGTGAAGTAAGCACGTTAAATTATAGAAGCATAAAATGCAGTCTATTATTCAGCAACAAAACAAAAATATTAAACACATCTCAAGAGGTGGGAAGAATATGATCTCTAAGAATTCAGACGTAGGGGGTGATATCTCCTTTCTATTGAATAAACGGTGAAGGAACTGAAATGATGTTTACACAAAATGTTTACACGGAAATAAGAACATTTAAATATGTGGTATAAAGCCATGAGAGAGGGATTACTTTCAAATCATTAAACTAGCAAACATGGAAAAATAGATACAAGTATGAGAGGCTGGATTAGACAAGCCCAGCAGAGCTACTGCTGGTCGCTGAGTAAATACAGGGACTATTTCCTGAGGAGACAGCCGTGAAAAGATCTTTCAGGGGCCCACTCTGGGGTTAGGTAAAAGGAAACTGCAGCTGCAGTGATGCACGCTGAACATGAGAGCTGTTCACCCTCCGCCGTAGGTGTTTCTTGACCCAGAGAAGCTAGAGGAAGGTCCGGCCGGTGCGCGCAGTGGCTCCGCAGCAAGGTCTGTGTCGAACTCACTGCCCACCTCCAAGGCGCGCGCCTTCAGTTGTTTCCTTTCTCCACTGCGCCCAAAGCGTTTCTTTCACAACTCCACGGTGATGCTCTCATTTCCTGGAGTAACGTCCACCGACCACATGCTATGGGCCGCTTTGCTGAGTGGGATCAGACACAGCATCTGGAACAAGAGAGAACATGGGTGACTTGGTATTTCATACATGGAGATAACCAGACAGGTGGAGCCCAAGGTGCCCACCGCCAGGCCCTGAAATTAAGCTGAGAGGAAAAAGGGCTTCCAGTTTGATTCTCTGTGTTCGGATTCTCAACATAAGGAATGACTTGACATGCTGGGTCCTGGGCCCCAAGTGCTTCATTTGGAGATGCTTCCTCACCATTTGGTTTTTAAAAAATTATATTGAATGTGATTGCTCTAATTGAAAAAATAAATGCATGCTGATTGGAGGAAAAGTGAATTTTTTAAGTAGAGATCATACTGTACGAGAAATTGTATATCCTGCATTTTCACTTAGCATTGCATCATGAGAATTTTCCCATATCATGAAAAACTTTTCTAAAATGATTTTTGAATATTATGCAGTGGTCCCTTATAAATGCATAGTTATTTAAGTTGACTTATTTGAAAATATTTTCTTCTTGATGAACATTTAGGTTTTTATTCTCCAAGTTTGATGTAGAAAATTACAATTTAAGTCCTTGGTCAAAATCTTAGTGTTTATTTCTGATTCTTTTCTTAGGGGACAAAATCATGAAATACAGTTGCTGGCTTAAACATTTACGAGGCACCTGAGACACTTTGAAAATCTGCACTCCAGAAATGGACACGCCCATCAATAAGGTATGGGAATGACTTCTGATTCCTAGCTACACTTGACAATCTGAGTATTGTTATTTCTTTTTAAATCTTTGCCCTTTTGACCACGAAACAATGGCATCTAGTTTTAAGATGTATTCTTTTGGTCATTAGTGAGGATAAAGAGTTTTCATATGGTGACTGGCTGTTTATTGGTCTGCCTTTCTGAATTGCCTGTTTGTATCCATAGTCTATTCTTTGGAGATACTGGTTTTTCCTATTGATTTGCAAGTGCTTTTTACTTAGTGAGGTATTTAATAGGCTTTTGGGTATTGTATATGTTCTAAATATTTCCCCCAATTTGTCATTCGCCTTTGTGCATTTTTTAACAGTGAAAGGATATGAAAAATTTAGGTTGTCAAATCCATCAAAATTTTCCTTAGTGTTTCTATTTTGATGCTATGTTTACAAAATCTGTCTTCGCGCCATACAGCTATGCATATAAAATGTTCCTTCTCTGGTTCTTTTCTGGCTTTGTTGTTGCAGTAACTCTGTAGTTTATTTAGATGCATGATGTGAGTACAAGTGTCAACATTTACTTTTTTATTACTAATAGTGAAGCAATTATTTTGGAAGATTTTATTTAATAATTCTTTCTCCACTGATTTAAAATGCACTCTTACCTCACATTAAGGACTGAAACATAATTTGGTTCTATTTCTGCTTTTTCGTCTGTATCATTGGACTGTTTATCTCGTCTATGGCGGTTGTATGCTACTGGCATTAGTGTCGTCTTATGTACTGTGTTTTAATATGTAGCAGTGCTTCAACTCTTCTTTATTTTCCTCTTTAATGATCTTTATTTTCCTTGCCCACTTATACTTTCTTACGAACTTTAATATAATTTAGTTAAAATTTGCAAAACTATGTTGTTGGAATTTCTTTCAGTTTACTAAATAACTCGGGGGGGACTTGACAGTTTTATAATACGTGTTACGGCTTTCCTTGCTAGGAACATTAGATGCTTCATGTTTTATTTATATCTGCTCCCTCAGGAAATATTTGTTTGATAAAGATACATGTTTCGTCGTATTTATTTTATTGTTTTTTATGTTGTATGGTTATTCTGAACAGTTTTTTTTATTATTGTCAGTATATAGGAATTATATTAATTTTTGCATATGTGTTTTTCCACTAGTTGTCTAAGTAGATACTGAAGTTTACGTTACTTGGCAATTTACTATTATTTTTTGAGAGAGTGGTGGAGGAGAAAATCTTACTATGTGAAAATAATGATAATTTTGCCTCTTCCTAATTTCCCCAATTTCCAGACACTGGTGAATAATAGGAATGCAAGGGCCATCCCAGTTTGGCCTGTGCAAAGCATCACTGAGACAATACAGTCTATGGAGCCCCCATTTTGAATTCACATCCCTGGTGAGGTTTTAAAATAATACCGATGTTTGGTTCCCATTGATCACCATTTAATCTCCAAGTCAAGCATTTCTCATTCTCAGCATTTCCTTTTACATTTCTCTATCTCTAAAGAAATTACGTATTTTTACCTCTACCGGTTCGAAAAATATAAACTTAGGTTTTTATTCTTTCTTCAGTGGCTACCGTTAGTGTTTCTAAGACCTGAGTTCAATCTATTGTCCTCTAATTATCAATGTCAAAAATTAACTCTCAGCTCTGAAGGATGGGGAACTTATCTCTCCTCCCCGCCCCTGAAATAATTTCTAAACATTTTAATGGAATCTGGGATTTTTAAAGCCCGATGGTAATGATAACGAAGACGATAATTTATAATACTTTGTTTTCCAAGGATATTTTGATTTTTACTTTTAATTTCAGAATCGTATTTACAGTTGTGTAGATTTAATTCTGTGGTTATATCGGGAGGTCCCCATGCTGAGTTCTGTGTTCACGTCCCCATTGGGCTCCCTGTGTCATACACACCTTGTTCAGGGAGATTGGGAAGGTGGTTTTCTTCCTGAATTCTTCGTACCTGAGAAATGGTCTTGCTGCTTTTTTGCACATGAAATCGACTTGCGTGGGGTGGGCCTCCTTAGCTTAGCCCCGTGCGCCCGCGGAATGCGGGGCCCATGTGTCCCTGTCCTTTGGGGCCACAGTGACGACGCTGAGGACAGCGTCCGCTTTGCTTATTTATCTGTATTTTTACCCTTAACACCTAAAAGTTTGTAGGATTATTTTTCTCTATGCTTGAAATGTAATCCACAAGTGCAGGTGTAGGAGTATGTCTCTTTCCTTTATTTTTTCCCCAAATATTTCATAAGCTTTTGTGAAATTCAGTTCTCGGAAGGTGCACGCGTCATGGTTTTATCCTTCGCGCACGTAATGTTGTTTCTCTTTTAAAATCTGTTCGGTCTTTAATTTGCACTCAGGAAAGTGTCTCAAGCTTGCCTTCCAAACTGTGAATGAAGTTTCTGTTTCGTCAGTTGGGCTCGCTCTTGCTTTAATGAAGGTTTAAATTCTGCTTCACCTTGGTTTCTCTGTGACCCTCCCTATTCCCCACCCCCCACCCTTGCGTTCCTGCCTGATTCTTACCTGGGGCCGTTGATGGTGTTCTTGGTCTTCGCTCCGTTTTCCTTTCCCTGGTGCCCGTGGAGTGTATGTTTCACGCATCATCACAGGGAGCACAGAGCAAGCCCTTGTGGGGACTTGGTTCTCCGCTGTGGAGGCCGCCCGTCCGTCTGCCTTTCTCTCCGTCTGGGACAGATTTCTCTGCTATGGGAGGACAGCTCCACAGACTCCCTACCGCTTTCTTTTCTCATTGCTCATCTTGATCAAGAAGGGAGACCCAGCAATCCCACTACTGGGCATATACCCTGAGAAAACTATAATTCAAAAAGAGTCATGTACCAAAATGTTCATTGCAGCTCTATTTACAATAGCCAGGACATGGAAACAACCTAAGTGTCCATCATCGGATGAATGGATAAAGAAGATGTGGCACATATATACAATGGAATATTACTCAGCCATAAAAAGAAACGAAATTGAGCTATTTGTAATGAGGTAGATGGACCTAGAGTCTGTCATACAGAGTGAAGTAAGTCAGAAAGAGAAAGACAAATACCGTATGCTAACACATATGTATGGAATTTAAGAAAAAAAAATATCATGAAGAACCTAGGGGTAAGACGGGAATAAAGACACAGACCTACTAGAGAATGGACTTGAGGATACGGGGAGGGGTAAGGGTAAGCTGTGACTAAGTGAGAGATAGCATGGACATATATACACTACCAAACGTAAGGTAGATAGCTAGTGGGAAGCAGCCGCATAGCACAGGGAGATCAGCTCGGTGCTTTGTGACCACCTAGAGGGGTGGGATAGGGAGGGTGGGAGGGAGGGAGACGCAAGAGGGAAGAGATATGGGGACATATGTGTATGTATAACTGATTCACTTTGTTATAAAGCAGAAACTGACACACCATTGTAAAGCAATTAAACTCCAATAAAGATGTAAAAAAAAAAAATTACCTGACAGGGCTGTTTAGAGGATTAAATAAAAAGATGCACGTTCGTGGCAAAAAAAAAAAAAAAAAAAAAAAAAAAAAGAAGGAGACCAGGAGCCTGGAGGTCTCACCCCCACTCTCTGTCCCCTTTGGGACTGTCACAGCACTTCCCCTCTTCCAGGGGCTGGCGGACGCCTGGCTGGTGTTGCCCGTCTGGGCTGCAGAAAGGTGACCTGTTCTTCCGGTAAATACACAGAGAAGCATGTATTTGTGGACACTTTCAAGAGTAAAGTCCATTTTTCTTCCCTTTTCTAACACTATGCATGAAAAATTCACCCCCTGAAATACACGGTTCTTCTTCTTCCCCCTTCTTTCTATGACAGTTTTTTTTCATTCCAAACTGTGTTGCATTTTTGGTCACCACAGCCCCAAAATGGCTGCAGAGACCTGCCCTAGACGCTGCTCAAGGATCCAGCCCCATCTGCAATGCAGGAGAAGGCAATTCGTATGTCTTCCTGACTTGTAAAACAGTATTTTTGACTATTGGAAACATTTACAGACTTTTATTTGTCTTCTTGACATGCATGGTACCATCATAATTGTCATAATTAATTCAAAAGGAAAAACTGTTAGAAGCCTGTTTCGTGAGGTCAGCCACGCACAGGGCATTCTGAATCTTGCTTGGTCCTGGGGCTCTGTTTGTGATTTCTATTTCCCTATGTGTTTAAAGAGTTATTCTAGTCTTTCTAGTATTCTTGCGTGGAGTGTGACCGTATCTCAAAAGGGCAGTGAGAAAGAGAGAGGGCTGTGGGTGGGGCTGGATGAATAGCACTAAGAAGGGTTTACTGGGTGTTCAGGGACAGTCCTTACTGTTCTGTTAGCTGAGAACCACGTGAAGAAAACAGTACGAGTATGACACGTGGCGTAACCTTTTCTGTAGCAGAGCCTTACTTAGTCTGGAAATCCCTGACGCTCCCATGGGACGAGTTTGTCTCTTGGTTTAGGACTGGGACGGGTCCCTGGTAGTTGAAAGCCCCTGACCGCCCTGAAGGCAGGGTTTCAGGAAGCTGGAGGTGAGCGTGACCGCGAGCCTGGGCACCACGTCCATTGTTTTCCCTAAATCAGCAGCTCTCCCCGGAGCATTTCGCACAGTGCTGGCACGTGGCAGGTGCCCAGAGCTGGTGGCTGTGGTGACAGTCATGTGTGCGGTTCACCAGGACGGGGGCTGGCCGTCCTCGGGCCCGGTGTCTGGGCCGCCTTCCGGGCGCATGGATCCTACGATGCTGTCACTGCTGGGTCAGAGGTTCACCAGGCCCCTGTCAAGCTGCTGCTCTACCCCAGGCTGGGGTGGGGCGGGGGGTGAGGGGTGCAGAGCCCCGGCCTTGCTCGTGGACCACGGCGAGTGAGAATGAAAGCTTCCTGCCTCGCTGCTCAGAGACGCGCTCCTCGGGTTCCGTGGCTCCTGCCTTTCCTCCCTGCTGTACAGGAACATCGTCGAGATGCTTTTCACCAAGTCGGCGGTGATACAGACGGCAGCCCGAGTCGCTTCTCAGAGGTGGATCCCTACTTGTGCTGTCAGTCGGCGTGGTGGGCAGAAGGGCCCCCAGAGTGCCCTCCCCCTGGTCCCTGGGACACGTGGACCCCGTCAGCTACGGGTGATGCACATGAGGGTCCCCCGCATCCTTTAGACGAGCTCTCGTCCCAGCACCTGCTTCGTGTCAGCCCCTGGTTTGACTTGTTTACTTACGTCTGCTGGGGACCCTGTGCTTTTCTGCGTTTCTGTTTGGTTGTTGCTGTTCTGGTCTGAGGACTGCTTACTGCGTGCCTGGCCCGTCCTACATGCTTTACTCGCCAGCTCAGTGAATTCTCACAGCAACTCGCCTTAACGTAGAAGGGGAGTCTTCCTGCACGGTTCTGTGCTGACCCCTCTGTGTTTCCTCGGCTCCTACTTACGTGAGTAGTTGGAAGGTAGAGACTGCCAGTTTCTGGGAGAGAGTAAGTTCCCTGGAAGCCGTGGTGGCCCTGCCCCTCTGCGGGACACGCACCTTGGTGTGCAGACAGGAGCGCGCAGTGGGGTCCCGGCGCGGCGGCGTGTGGGGTTGGACAAGCAGTGACCCGCCCTCTGGCTTCTTGGCCACGAGAGTTCCCGCCAGGGCCATCGTGAGCCCCTGGGTGCCCTGTGCCGCCTCCACACAGCCAGCCAGGCTGTGGGCAGGGGTGCCTTCCCTCTCTGACCCTCCTGCCACCAGAGTGGGACTGCCCTCCAGAAGGAGTCTGCTCAGGGCCCAGAGATGCCATGGCCGCAGTCCTCCATTCTCCTGCCGTCCAGCCTCCCCTGGGGTGGGGCCCGCACGGCCAGAGCCACGCGAGTCCAGGGTCCAGGCGCCCTGCCTGTCCCGCGGCACTCAGGGCAAACTTTAGCACATGAGCTGCGATTCAGGCCCTGACAAGCTGGGCAAAGAACTTGGAGAGACGACGGAGGAACAGCAAGGAACACTTACAACCAGTAAGTAATTTCAAAGGGCGGGTGTGTTGGTGGTGGAGTGATAACGACGTTCTGGTGCCCGAAGGCTGCACGCTTCCCATGCCTGGAACTTTCTCCTGCCAGCCTCTGGCTTCTCGCCATCTGGGGTCATGTCATCTCCTTTTGGAGGCCACTCACCCTGTGTGACAATGAATATCTGAGTTTCAGGCAGGAAGGCCAGCAACTCTCTTTCCTCATCCAGCTGCTAACGTATGGAACAGTTATTTACCAAGTGTCTGTTACGTGACAAACAGGATGCCATGTGTTCTTTTGACAACAGGAAACCATTTAAAGTTGAAAAGCAGGGGCATTTGGAGGAGATTTTCTTTTTTAGGAAGACCGCGTTGGCTGCTGTGTAGGGGATGAAGGGCGGGGTAGTGAGGTGCAGATAGACAGACGGGAGGAGGTGACCACAGAGGAGCAAGCCGGAGATGAGGGCTTGAGCCCAGCAGCAGCAGAGACGGCAGAGGAGGGACACACCGCAACCCGCCCCAGCTGGACATGGCCCTTCCCGAGCACCCTCACTCCCCCACGTCCATCCAAGAGTTCATTTGGGGACCTCCTTGCATGGACGGCTGAGGTTAGAAAGACCTAGAGCCAAGATGAGGGGTCAGGCACGCTTTTTGGCTGGGTTTCTGAGGAAATCGTTGGAGGGTTGGATTTAGAGAAAAGATCCCAGTGAGCAGGGTGAGAGGAGGGACAGTCTTGGCCGCCGGGGGGCTCGTGAAAAGGAGGCCCAGGTCAGGCCCGGTGAGAAGCCCCGCTGACGTCCGTTGCAGGGGAGGGCATTTGTCCGTCCATTCGCGGCTCCCCCTTGCATCCCTGGGCCACTCCGACGGTGCCTGGGACGTTGTGCATGGAGTCCTGTCCACTCCGCCGAGCCTCCCGCAGGGCAGGCGGTCAGTCGCTGCCCAGTGAACTCTTTTCTGTCTCCGTGCTTCCGCTTCTGCTGGGCCCCCTCCCAGGGGGCTGCACCCTCGCCAGCACGAACTGGGCTCGACTTCGTGGTTCAGTTCAGCGCCGTCTTCCCTAGGAAGCGTTCGCGGCACCCCGGCCCCACCAGCAGCTCTCCCTGTGCTCTCGTGGCGCCGGCCTGTCTGCGGTGTTGCTCCTGAACCGCACCTGCCACCCAGCCACTGTAAGGCATTGGAGGCAGGGAGTGCGGCCGTAGGCATGTCCACGTCCCCAGCAGCAGACGCCCGCGTGCACGTGCTGGGGGCTCGGTGAGGGGTGAGCTAAAGTTTGGAGAATCAGAGAAATGGCGCCGAGCCCAATTTATCCTGTGGTGGGTTGCAGAGCACGGCCCCAGGTCCCTTGCATTTGGCCACGCATGCCCTGTTGCAGTGAAATTTGGCCCGTCTCCTCATCAGGAGGCAGGGGGCTACTTCCCTACCCTTGGCTTCTCGGCTGGCTCGTGACCTCCTTTGACAGGGAAAAGGTGGTGGACATGACAGATCACAGCTCCTGGGGCTGTGCCCTAAGAGGCCTCACAGCTTCTTTTTTTTTTAAACAGACTTGGTTTTATTTATTTTTATTTACTTAATTTATTTATTTTTGACTGTGTTGTGTCTTTGTTGCTGCACGCGGGCTTTCTATAGTTGCGGCGAGGGGGGGCTACTCTTCGTTGCGGTGCGCGGGCTTCTCATGGCGGTGGCTTCTCTTGTTGCGGAGCATGAGCTCTAGGCACGCAGGCTTCAGTAATTGTGGCATGCGGGCTTCAGTAGTTGTGGCTCGCGGGCTCTAGAGCTCAGACTCAGTAGTTGTGGCTCGGGGGCTCAGTAGTTGTGGCTCGCAGGCTCTAGAGCACAGGCTCCGTAGTTGTGGCGCACGGGCTTAGTTGCTCCGCGGCATGTGGGATCTTCGCGGACCAGGGCTCGAACCCGTGTCCCCTGCAGTGGCAGGTGGACTCTTAACCACGACGCCACCAGGGAAGCCCCAGCCTCGCAGCTTCTGCCTTCATCCTCCTGATGTACCTTCCGAGGCCCCCGTGAGGAGGCGGCCTGGCCTGCTAGAGGACGTGTCACCGCAAGGACGAGAGCTGAGGCGGCTCAGCCCACAGCCATTGCCGACCACCAGATGCCATCAGTCTGGCCAGCCCTCCGGCTGGACACGGCCATGTGAGGGACCCCAGGGCAGGCCAGCCCAGACCCCACAGCCCACCCGCATTATGGAAAATAATAGGTTCTTCTCAGTCACTAAGTTTTGGGGATGGGTTGTTATGTAGCAAACCCGAACGGACACAGCTGTCTTGACCCTGAGGAGGAGGATGACCCCGATGAGTTGATGAACTTGACCATGGGAGCTTCCTGAAAATGGCGGGAAGAGGACATTGCCGACTTTCTGGTAGCCTCCCTCCCGCCAGCTGAGGCTCACAGCTCCGCCAGGGCACAGCTGGACCAGAAGCCTACGGCTTGGGGCCACGTGTCTCCCAGGATGATGCCGGCTGCAGGTGAGGCGGTGCTTCAGGTGAGGCGTGTTGCTGACAGCTGCTGGGGGCTCCGTGGTCGACTCGGCACTGTGCAGAGCTGGCCAGGGACGGGGGCTCAGGGAGGCACCCACCTGCCGAATGCGGCAGCCCCCTGCAGCCTGGGGTGTCCTCCCACTCAGAGGTGAGGCCTGGACGCCGTGGGTGCAGGCTGACCAGTTTGGCTGGGGGAGGAGGGTGTGTGTTGCCTGCTCTTCCCCCTCGGCCCCGCCCACGGGTTCAGGCAGGTCCCGAGAGAGACCGCGGTTCTCTACTCAGAAGCAACTCACGTCTTTAAAGCCAGTTAATGAGCTGATGAGATTAGCAGCGGCTGCCAGTGATTCGAAGGTTCATTTCCACCGGGCAAATGCTTAGGCGCATGTGAGGCGCAGTGCTCACTCAGAGACCAGAGGATGGATGAGGGCCTGGGGGAGTTCAGGCCCTGTTAGCGGAGAGTTCACCTGTTCTGCTCAGTCAGTCCCATCGTATGAAAAATGGAGATAAATACGTGTAAGTTTTAAAACGTGTCCGAGTGTATATGTGTTGGCGCAGAGCGGCCTTTTCCAGAACAGATTAGGTTCTGACTCATGGCTGCGCCTGACTCTGGAGCCCAAAGGTTCAGAAGAGTCCAGTGCGATGCATGAGCTAAAGGAATAAGTCAAAGGTCAGAGGTCACAGGAAATTCCAGGAACTTGAGACTCAAGGGTGCGGGAAAGCCAGGTCCCCAAGCAGCCAGGTTGAGGCTGCCGAGGAGGGCAGCACGCTTTTATGGGAAGAAGGTACGCACTCGGCTCAGCTACTGGCCTGGGAACCGGGGGCTGAAAACAAAGGCCCTTCTGCCTCGTGTGCTGCTGGGGTCTGGTTAGAGCTGGAGGGTTCCAGAGTAAACCAGTTCTAGGGTAAACGCGAACGCCTGGCCACATGTCATCGGTTGGGGCGCCCACTCTGTCTGCCGCCTGGTGCCAGGACACCAACTTATAGGATGAGGGCCCAGGGCTCGCCAGGGCGCGGGTGCCCACGGCTGAGGTCCACCAGACCAGCGAGGAAATCCTTCATGCTGGGAGGGAAAGCTGACTTTGGAAAACCCCTTGCCCTCCCTCTTCGGGGGGCCCAGTAGGGGGGCCTTGCTGGGCAGGGCGTGGTGTTCTCTCTCCCTGCCCACCCGCGGTCAGAGTTGCCTCTCCCAGCTGGGGGCCGGCCTGCCTGCTAGCAGGTGAGGCCACCTGCTCTCGGCTGCCTTTCCTCTGTGTCTCGGGGCAGCGGGGCTGGTCCCTTAGTACCGGCCGACTCCCACGAGCCCTCTTCTGATTCCTCCCTGTAAACGTTTCCCGGGGCTGCTGTGACAGTGACCACTGACAGGGACTCCCACGGCAGGGAGGTGGTGTGCCGCAGCCTGGAGCCTGGAGGCCCAGAGCCACGCGCCAGCCAGGGGCTCCTTCCTCTCCTCTCCAGCTTCTGTGCTGCCGACGATCCTTGGTGTCCTGGGCTCCGTCCCTGCCTCTGTCTCCACACGGCCTCTCTGTGTGTCTGGCCTCCTCTCCTCATAAGGGCAGCAGCCACACTGGATCAGGAGCCCGTCCTCCTCCAGGGTGACCTCATCTTAACTAATCACGTTGGCATCAACCCTGTCTCCGAATGAGATCATGCTCACAGGTACTAGGAGGGATGC
Organism: Grampus griseus; assembly: GCF_964374135.1. Classification (NCBI taxonomy): domain Eukaryota; kingdom Metazoa; phylum Chordata; class Mammalia; order Artiodactyla; family Delphinidae; genus Grampus; species Grampus griseus. The sequence goes on along the minus strand of NC_139012.1, from coordinate 1,910,902 downwards.
TAGCCAACCCAGAACACTTGATAAATGTTCTTTCCAGGCTGTTGCTTCAGTCCAGTGAGCATAAGGGCCCCCCCGGAACTGGCTGCTGCCCTGTGATGTAGGCCGGGCGGGTGGGGGGCTGGACGCAGGAGGTAAGGGTGGTGAGCGCGCACCCACTCTGTCCTCACTTCTTGCCGTTGCTCCCCAGCACCTCCGTCAGAGCTGTGCTCAGCTCCCCTCCGACTGCTTCCAGTCCTGAATCTACAAGCTTCTCCCTTAACTGCACGTTCTCCTGCTGCCACTCTGGCCGTACGGTGTCAATCAATGAGAGTGCCGATTGGAAGTAGTATTTTCTGACTGACCAGTATTTTCTACCGAGATGAACCAACTACTTAGAGCGGGGAGTACGTAGGCGGGGAGAAGCGAACTCCCAAGGTCTGCGTCTCCCACAGGCAACAGCTAGCCCCCAGGTTTGCAGCAGCAGTAGCTAAGGCAACTAAATTGCTCAACCAGAGAAGCCACCAATGTCAGGATTAACACAGTAACGGTTTATTCCTGGGGTGCAGCTCTCCAGGTGGGGAGTCAAGGATTCAGGCCCTTTCTGTCTTGGGCTCCACTGTCCTCCACATGTTGTTTCTAAGGCCCGGGACATGGTCTACCCCCCAGCCAACCAGAAAGGGGACAGAGAGCTTGGGAGGTGCAAGTCACTTCTTTCATGTTCTGCTGTACCTGCTGACACGGTGCTAAACAGGGCAGATGGAGCCCTGCCCTCATGGAGCTTGTAGTCTTCCTGGGTTTGTGTCAGTTTGGTTTCCAGCTAGAATTTCTATACCCAGCCCAAATCTTGATCAAGACGGACGCTCAATTCAATGTATTCTTCCTCGATAGCTCCTACATCTTCTCTTTGCCACCTGCCGCCAGAACTACCACAACAGCCTCCCAGCTGACCCTGCCCCTTGTATGGACTGTCTTCCACCCCTGCACCACGTTACCCACAGAACGATTCTGGTAAACAGTACATCAGATTGTGGTGTGGCTTCATACACAGTCATCTTCCAGTGCTTACTGCGTGAGTCCAAATCCCTTACGTAGAACGCGAGATGCTCTGGAATCAGGCCTCTGTCACTTTCTCCATCCCTGCCCCTCAACCTACCCCCCTCACCCCTCTCTTCCTGACCTGTGCACATCATGCCTGTTCCCACCAAACCACGTGAAGTCTCCTGGACGTGCCCGTTGTTCCTTATCTCTGCGTCCTTGAAGAGAACATGGTTTTTTCCTCTCACCCTCTTGGTGAACTCCCGTGAATTGTTGACTTTTATTTTAGCTTTATTTTTTTATCAAATATTAAACACACATACAGTTAAAAGCTAAGTCATCCTCCAGTATGTGCACAGAGCTCAGAGGTCTCTTGTCCCCATTTATCTCTCCTCGGAGACAGCCGAGGTTCTTTTGGTATTTATCTCCACATTTCTCAGTAAAAGTGCTTAGATTGCCACTTCCTGACATTTCAATTTTAGGCATTTATTTGTTGAGTTCCTACTGTGAAGAAGTGAATTAGCTTTCCTTCAGCATATGGTATCCTCTCAGTGTTATAGTACAAATTTATTTTAGATGTTTTTACCTTACTATAACTGTGTACATTTCATTCAAAGTTGAAAACTGCAGTACATCATGATTACTTTTCCTTTCCTTCACGAGTTAACAACTGTCTTCTTACAACCCAAATTCTTCCTAATTATCCAAATCCCTCAATTCTCGCAGGTATGCCCGATATTTCATCATTTTCATCCTGTTGGAGGATCTCTTGTTGAGGCTCTAACCTCTCCTAATCTGGACTTGTTTCCAGTTTCTCCTGTGGCACGGGACCCCCTGGGATGCCACCTTGTCATCATCTGGAGGTTCCCTTTGCCTTCCTCTCATGCTGAATCCCTTCTTTCCTGGACCTCTTGTTTTCCTCTCTCCTGATTTACTCCCTCTTTTTGTTGGAGCACTTCCTGCAGTAGATTTCTGATAAAGTGTATGTGAGAGGTAAATTTTTTACAACTTATATGTCTGCAAATAATCTTTATTTATACTCATTTTTGATTTGAGGTTTTGGCTTGATGTAGGCATCCCGGCTGGAAATGGTTTTCATCCGGGATTCTGAAGGCGTGTGTCTCCTGTGGTCCAGCTTCCTTGGTTGCTGTTGAGAGGCTGATGTTGCTCTCACCCTTGTTCCTTCTCTGCTCTGTTCTGGAACTCCGTGATGCTGCCCTGGGACACAGGCCTTTCTCATCCATTGTCCTGGGTACCTGGTGGGCTTCTGCGATTTGGAGACTCATGCCCTGGGAATTTCCTGTAATTATTTGCTGGGTGATTCCCTCCTCTTTGTTTTCTTTGTTACCTCTTTCTAAAACTCCTTCTGTTTGGACATGGGCCTCCTGGACTAATGCTGTAATGTTCAGTTCTTTCCTTCCTATTTTGTTGCATTGTGTTTTCACTCTACTTTCTGGAAGGCTTATTGCATTTGATAATCCAGTCTTACGAGCTTTTCATTTCTGACATCATATATTTAATTTCAGTTTTTGTGCTCTGAATGATCCCCTTTGTATAACTTTGCTGTTCTTATTTTGTCAATGGAATATCTTTTCTTACCTCTCTAAAGTTTCTATAAAGTTTGTTTCTTCTTGTATGGTCTTTGATTTGTGGAAATGAATGCTTTCCTGCTTGTCCAGTGGTTTTAATCTCTGTATCTCACACCAGAGCCTCTGCACGTATGTCTGATAATCCTCGGCTCTGGGTCATACTTAAGACGGAGGCACTAAAGGCCGATCGGAAGCTGCAGGTGCGTGTGGGGCGGGGTGGATGATTATGGGATTCAGTGTAGGGAGGGAACTATGCCTTGAATTCAGGAGGGAACTGTGCCTTTAAGTTGGGAAATGTTAACATTAGTATCTCTAGTCTAGGTCTTTTTTTGCCGCCCACTCATGTGGCCTACCCTCCTGTCTCGACCGTAAAAGGCTGGACAGCTCGCCTTCTGAGACCCTACAGGGGTGGGAGCTGGGGGTGTCAATGTTTGCTTATTTCCCTGTCTTGAGTGTGGCTTCCCTACATACAGCTGTACTGCGGTCTCCTGCTTTGCTCGCTCCAGAGGATATGGTTTCCCCCAGCCTGTCCCCTTCTAAAGGAGACTTTCAACCAATCTGCCTGTTTTTTTAATATTTTAAAAAAAATTATTTATTTATTTATCAGTTGGGTCTTCATTGTGGTGCACAGGATTCTCATTGCGGTGGCTTCTCTCGTTATGGAACACGGGCTCTAGCGCACGGGCTTCAGTAGTTGTGGCACACGGGCTCAGTAGTTGTGGCTCGTGGGCTCTAGAGCCCAAGCTCAGTAGTTGTGGCGCACGGGTTTAGTTGCTCCGCAGCATGTGGGATCTTCCCGGACCAGGGCTCGAACCCATTTCCACTGCACTGGCAGGCGGATTCTTAACCACTGCACCACTAGGGAATTCCCAATCTGCCTGTTTTTATCCCTGTTTGATTCACAGCTTTCACAGTTTCCTGGGAGGTTCTGTCCTTATAATGCTGGTTACTCTTCAACCCCCCACCCTGGCTGAGGTGCGGCCTTCCCAAATCTTTCACCTCAGTTCCAATCATCCATCTACCTTCCAGCTCCCAGGATTGTGTTACTGCTCTCACCTCTCCTTTCCTTCCTCTCCTTGTGGGTTTATACCTTTAAACGAAATCCTGAACTATCTTTTTGGTGGGGATTCAGAGCGCGAATCAGCCTGCTGTCCTCACGGGGGAGAGGCACAAGCTCACCTCCCCTTCAGTGCCTTCCCTAATCTCTGTCCAACCACCTGGCACAGCTGACCACTCCCTCCATTGTTTGGGTCACTCCTAGACCTTAATCGCACCGTCTAGGTTGTGTCTCCAGCTGCATAAGGTGTTCCTTGAAAGCAAGGACTGGGGCTTGGATTATCCACCTCCAGCCCTTGCCACAGTGCCTGGCGTTCAGTCATTCGCTGACTTATCAAACATTTGTAGAAGGATGTTCTGGACACAAATGGTGGGAACACAGAGATGAGCAGGACGTGGCTTCTGGCATTGGGAGGCTGACCTCAGTGTTGCAGGGTAGGGGGTAAAAACGACGTGAAACACGTAATTCAAACAGCCTTATATGTACGTGACTCTATCATAGACATTATACACATACACATATTAAAAATGTGTAATGCTCTATGTAATTTATAGAACAAATGCTGTTCTTTCAAAATATGTCCAAAAGCACAGGAGCTAATATGTGCAACCTATGCTCCACTGTCATATTTATTAATGTGACACCATCCTATTAAATGTGAAGGAATTGTTTTCTGAATCTGAAATGTGTGTGTGTGTATGTGTGTGTGCACATGTGAAATACCTATTTATTGCTCATTAATTCACTGAGCATACCTTGCCAGCAGATGGAAACAATGGGGAAGTAAATTTGTCTCTTTGAGGTTTTTTCTCTATTTTTAAATTGTGAGCTGCATGTAAGAGTCATGTCTGATTCACTCTTTCCCCCCACAATGCCCAGTAAATAGTTTTCTCAGGGTGCACAGTACAAGGAAAAGACTTAATAAATATTTAATAAATGGATAGGTGGATGAGTAGATGGGTGGATGGATGGGTAGGTGGGTGAGTGGATGGATGGGTGAATGATGGATGAATGGACAGACAGCCTTTAATTTTACTAATGATCTCAACGTATGGACAGCTTTATGAAAATTAAGTGACATGATGTGCTAGAAAACACTTGGAAAACCTTAAAATTAAATGCATGAATTAAAACATTACTGTTGGGCTTATATTCTTTTTTTTTTGCGGTACGTGGGCCTCTCACTGTTGTGGCCTCTCCCGTTGCGGAGCACAGGCTCTGGACGCGCAGGCTCAGTGGCCATGGCTCATGGGCCCAGCCGCTCCACGGCACGTGGGATCTTCCCGGACTGGGGCACGAACCCGTGTCCCCTGCATCGGCAGGTGGACTCTCAACCACTGCGCCACCAGGGAAGCCCGGGCTTATATTCTTCATACTGTGTCTCTTCTCAAGACATCATGAAGTGTCCATTAGATCTTGGTACCAGTGGATGTCGGTTGTTGTCCATGTGGCCTGCCAAAGTAGACAGATGGTCCAATGACCCTTCTCTGCTATTTGTGCTTTTCTCTTTCTTCTGGACCTTAGGACATGAAATGAGAAAAGGGACAAATGCCCTTTGTATCTTAAAGTGCCAAAGATAATCAGGAAGAGAGTGCTTCAGAAAATCAGAATTTTACTTATCAACCATTTGTATCCAATTCTCTATGTCTGATGTTTTCAATTTAGTGTAGCTTCAAGATTCCTCTTTAAAAAAAAAAACAGAAAGAAAACAGAAAAGAAAAAAAAAAGAAATCGTGAGAAACCGTAGGGAATTTTGAGTGTTTAGACTATGGGCTTGAATTTCCTATATTTCACTGGTTGGGGGAAAGAGGGTGAAGAGCGTTATTATTCTTCCTGTCCCCAAGATCTGGAACAGTGATTCTCAGTGGTTTTCAACTTGGGGGGGGGGTGTTCCCCCCAGGGGGCAATTTGGCATGGTTTGGAGAAATTTTTGATTGTCGCTACTGCGAGGAGAGGATGGCAACCCTGGCATCTGGTGGAGAGAGACCAGGGATGCTGCTAAGGACGTTACAGCCCACAGGACAGCCCCATGCAGCAAAGAATGATATGGCCCAAAATATCAATAGTGAGAAACCCAGGTCTAGATGCAATGGAAACAGCAAAGGACTTAAAGGATCATGGATCATTGAAAAGGAAGGAAGATTTTGACGAGACGGTTGCACACAGAGCACCTCTCTCAAGGATACCCAAAGACTTATGCACCCTCCCTCCTCCAAATCAATGAAAAAACTGGTCTAGGATTTTGTGCTCATTTTTCTTAATAATTGATTTATCTACTAAATCACATAACCTAATAAGGCAAAGCAGAAATGCCTTCTTGCTGGAATAAAATATCAAGTCCATTAAAAGCTAATTTGGGGAAGAAAAAAGCAAGAACAACATTTCTAATCATCTTTTGTAAGGATGAGAAAAGCCAGATTATTTGGCTTTGGAGATCAGAATTTTTTAAAATTTTTATGTATTTATCTTTTGGCAGCGCTCTGCGGCATGCAGGATCTTAGTTCCCTGACCAGGGATCAAACCCATGGCCCCTGCAGTGGAAGTGCGGAGTCTTAACCACTGGACCACCAGGGAAGCCCCACAATTTTGTTTTTTTTTAATCTAGATTTTGTCTGAGTACACCTTCTTCTCTAGTTAGAGAAATCTGCCTTAACTTCTGAGATACAGCCTCCTTCAGAATCACCGTGGTACTTCGTCCAAGAATTTGACTGAAATCTTGGATCCTTGTTTAGGAGGAAAAAATAACCAAATTTTACCAAAAATCTAAAGTACTAAATAAAATGATTTGTGGAGAAAAAGCCTCAATGAAGTCGTTGGATGGAGAAAAGAAAGGGGTGTTGCTTTAATTGGCTTTTTAATGATTCTGTATTTCTCTCTTTTGGCTTTTTTTTTTTTTTTTTTTTTTTTTTTTGAGGGGAAAAAAACCCTTAAAACAGAAAGGTTAATCTAACTATACATTTTAAGCTTTTAAGGCTCCATTACAGGCCTTATTATGCTAAAAGAAACATACCTGGCATATTGCAGCTTCTAAGTGTATCAGCAATGCCTGTAATGATTCACTTAAAACACCGTGGTCAGAATTCTTTCACGTTATTTCTATGTAAATTGAGTGCTTCACAATTACTATAATATGTGTGAAATTCCACTTATTATTTCTTTTAACATAGAAACTTTTATCACTTAACTCACTGGACAGAATATTTGAGCCATTTGCAATCATTAGCGCATTTCTCTTTGGTCAAACCCTCACGGGATTATACTTTGGGAAAGACAGTGAATTATATTCATTGCAAGAAAACAGCAATTTTAAATATATAAGGGGCACCAGGAAACTTTTCATTTTAGTGCAAATTCAATATTATATCTCACTTCTTTTTACAGCAGGGTAAGCTTTTATCTTTAAGCAATTTATAAAAGCCAGCGTGTGTAATAGGAGTGAGGCTCACAGCGCAGATCAGTCTGACAGATAAGTAGAGACTGGGGTCAGGGTGGAGGCGGGGCCTTGCCGGGATTCAAGGCAATCGCTTGTTCCTGGGGGAGCTTTTGCTCGTGGTCCTGGTGGAGGTCCAGCACGGTTGCACTGCCTTCTTCCTAGTTCCTGCACGGACTGCGTCCCGATGCCCCTGCCCCAGTCACCATCAGCCCGCCCTTTCCCCGGACACCCGAGTGCCCCGGTGAACTTTGGGGACCAGCTGGCTAGTGATGGGTCCTCCCTATGGAGAACGTGGGATTTTTCCAAACAGATTTGGGGAAGAAACACAAAATCAGAAAAAGAGGGGCGTTATTATCTCTTGAGCTGATGTCATTTTGGGTCGAGGGACTCTGCTTGGAAATCTGACACTTTAAACAAACGCTCCAGGTGTGGCCTGGTGTGTGTGGAAGCACCCTCTCTGCCTGAGTCATTTGAGATGCTCTCTAGGGAGGAGAAACAGCAGCTAAGTGGAGGTTTGCATGTATGCCCCTGAATTTTACGACAAAGTGTATATACGTTTGTGTTTAATAAAGGATGGAGAAAATTAACATCAGACCTTGATTAACTGCTAATTATGTAAGCATCTAAATTATTGGGCAAGGTTTTTTTTTTTTAAATTGTGCCATTTTAAAATGAGGCGGTTTTTAAGTGACATGACATAATATTTATTTCCCACATTTTATTCTCCGAACATTAACTAACAAAGACAACTTGAGAACTTTCAATGGAAGCCCTTATATATGGAATAAAAATTAAGTGATTTTTATTTGGACTTTTTTTCAACTATATCCGTTAAAGGGAAGATAGTTTACATTCCCCCAGAAAATTGAAAACACAATGGTTGTCATTTTTCTATTAATGTAATGTTACTTCACATTTTGATAATAATCTTTTTAGGCGTACATAGGAAATTTGAAATACGCTGTGTAATATACAGACCCATGGTTATCTGCGTGTTTGTGTGTGTGTGTGTGTGTGTGTGTGTGTGTGTGAATGGTTGGTAAACTGTGCTTTGGTTTCATCTGGAAGTTATCTTGCATAGACTTAACATTGGAACTGTATTAACACTATAATATTAATATTTGAACATATAATGAGCCTTGTCATTAACTGTGCCCTACAGAAAGATGATTTTGGTTTTTAAATAAAAGATGGAGACTGAAATTCAAGTTCATTTCAGGTTCAGATGAAAAACAGGTAAAAAAAAAATGCAGGCAGGCCAACCAGGCAGGCTGCACCTCTGTGCTCAAGAAGCAAACCGTTGTCAAACCAACTGATTCTCCCAGGTCAGCACGAGCGAACCCAGCCACATGGATTGGGCACACTCGGTCATGGAACTGCTGGTCGTTTAGCCTCACGAGGAAGGACACACACATACACGCATGCACACATGCACATATGTACGGCATAATCTGGGCGTATGTTGCAAATGACTGAAAGAGACAGCAGCCACCAAGCACAGGATAAAGGATGGTCACCCTGGGGCAGACGAAATAAAATTCATGAAGATCACACATCCGCCCTCGCTTAGCTCTCCAGTAGAAATGTGTGCGTTCCGGACCCTGAGACCCTGTGCAGTTTTCTGAATAGACGCAGACACCCTAAAAGAACTAAGGACAGAAACGTGGAAGATGGGCAGTGCCCTCTTTGGGTTGAATTATCAAGAAGAGACTATTTTATACATTTTAAACTGTTAATCTATTCATAGCTAAAGCGGAGGAAAACCCAGTACGTTTTTTATTCTTTTCTTTTAGCCCGCATATTTTCAAAGACCTCCTATAGTTAACATTATAATATAGTTAGTTGCTACAAATAATCGGGGTGATTATAGGAAAACTGTCAGTGTCGGCTCAAGGTCTGAAAAGGCTGCAGCAAATGGCTTTTCTCTTTGCCATGGAGACTGGGCTCTGTTTTTCCGGTTACTCTGGAAACCGGAGCCTTACTGTTGTTAGTCCTTTTCAGTTACTTGAGCTATTAAACCCTCTGGTTGAGACAAAAGGAGGGAGGTATGCAGACACTTCCTCGGAAAGAAAGCCCCCAGGCCCAAGAGGAGCAGACCCCAGGCTGCGGACCACGGTGTCTGTTTGCTCCACGTTTTATCGGGGAGGCGGCCTGCCGCACTCTTGCCCGTGGAAGCTGCCTCCAGATGTTAGAATTTGTCGTCAGATGGCTGCAGCACGCCCTCACCTCCTCCTCCTTCCCCGGGAGACCTGCCTGCTTCTAACACCCCGAGTTCTCTGGGTACATACCCCACATTTCAGTGTGAACGGGGGTAGGGGACTCAGAATGCAACAGTTCAGAATCTCTGGGCACAATGGCGTTTCTTTTTAATGCAAATGCAGGTTTAGAGACTGTGTGCATTTTTGTTTTGTTTTAAGAAATCAGACCCCCCAAATCAGTAATAGTCTCTCCATCCTATTAAGAGATCAAATAATAACCCAAGAAGGTGTACACAATGTGTTATCAAATATTTTACAGTGCAGGGAAAAAGCAATTTGGAAGCTGGAGTCATAAGGAGAATCCTGGCTTACAGGCAAGCTACATGGGTCCCTTCCTTTTTTCTTCTTGTTCTTTTCTTTTCTTCCGTTTTCCTCCAACCAGGAATGCTTTCTCACCTTCCGTAATAGGTTATTATTGCCAGCTTTTACGTTCATCTCACTTTTTGGTTAAAGTGTTCTCAAGGAAAAGGAATCCCCCTGGAAGAGACAGAAGCCTAAGTAGACCACAAATAACCTGCTTCTGGATGGAGCCGTACATTCCGGCCTAAATGTGGTCATACTAAGTAGCAAAAACAGCGCAGGCCCGGTGGAGATAAGCCACTTTCAGGGGGCTAAGTGTTCAGTTATTTTTCATTTGAACTATTAAATGTGTCACCCCAAACCCCCATTACTATTTTCTCTCCATCCTGCGCATTACTAAGGGTTAGGTCCTGGCAGCAGAATTAAAACTGTAACACTTGCTTTTAAAAGTAACAACCAAATTAATAACAATGGATATGTGTTAACAGGAAGCAGCATTAAGAAGAAGGAAAAAAAAAAAAGAAAGAAACGCTTTCTTTTTCAATCTACTCCCTGACTGCTGTTCAGTGGTTTTAGTTATTTTACCTCCAAATGGCAAGGAGGCTGCTGCCCTTCCTCCACATGTGATGGCCTTCATATTAGACCGAGGCAGGTTTGAGGACCTCATAACCACACACACAGGCACAGGAGCCTTTCTGCCTCTCAGTCCTGGCAGATTAAAAACAGCAATAACATAAACAAAGTTCACACCTAAGTGAACATTGCAGAGCCCATCCCTGGTGTCCCCACCCAGGTCAGTAATTCTCATGGTTGGTAACGGCTTTGTCCGACTCTGCCCTGACGTTACTAGGATTTTCAAAGCATCTAAAATACAGGATTCAAGATGGCACAGAAGGTGATATCATTTTTCACGGTCCTGCCATATTTTCAATCTAAGTCACACTGATTTGTCTGTGAACAAAAATTACATGGCAGATGGATAGAGGCTTACCAGTCAGAATTCAGCTCGTGTTTAAAGAGGATTCCGAGCCCCAAGATACACCATTAACAATTTACTAAACATCACGACACTAGCTGTGGTTTTGGAAAAACACAAGTATAAGGGGATTCGTAGAGTCCCACGCCCACTAATGTACATTGCCATTTATCCTGTGGATGACAGCATTCTTCACTCATTCGTTCAGTTTTTCCAGAGATATTTATTTAGCACCTACTGTGTGCTAGGTCCCATTTCTGGTGCTAGGAAGAGTTTCCTGAGCAAAGGCGTGCACATCTTTTGGGATTGCCCTGTTGAGGTGCGGTCCGGTAACTGAGCTGCCTTCTCCACCCCTCTTAAAGGGGGGGTGGAGGTCCCTCCCTGATTAACATACCACACACAACGATGGAGTGGAAATTATTTCGACCCAGGAAGATCGGGCTTGTTATATAGTCCTTTTCTCTTCCAGTTCTCTCTGACCAATCAGGATAGGAAAATCCCATCGGCCGTGCGGGCTGCCTTTTTTCAGTCGCTCGTTAAGTTGCAGTGTTTGTGTAGCTCTGTCCCTTTTCCTGATGTCTGCGCTTCGTTTAGTGCAGATCAGTGGGTGAAGTGTACCTTGGGGCTCACGGCTCGTTCTGCACGTTTCACCTTTGATATTTTACCAGACACCAGCCTTCTGGGTATCCCCTTTGTTCTGGACTTGTTATTAAAATTGTTATTGAATTTTGGCTATTAGTAAATTAGTATTTTCTGTAACTTTGTCAAAGTGCATTGTTTCCCTAAGTGAATCTGGTGGCTGCTTCAGAGTGCATATAAATTCTTAATTTGAATTTTCTGTTATTGTTTGAAAATGGTTATGCAGTATGTATGTCCTTTGTGTAATGTCAGACATAACTCTAGGGGTTTATATATTAAAGGCTGCCGTCTTTTATAAATTGCTATTTAAAAGTGAATTATTGCTCCTTTGAAACTAGAGTTTTCCAAACAGTAGCTTGTCATATCAGCCTGAATGCCAGATTCATGCTATAATTTTCCATCAAATTCTGTTTTCCTTTAAGAGTAATTGCGTGGATTTGTACATGCTCAGGAATGCCTAGATTGCCGTGGTTATCCTCGGGAGCCAAATTCTGTTCAGACCTCACTTACTCGGTAATTCTTTCCTTGATTACTCCAGCTAAAAGTGAGCTTTTTCTACTTGATTCAGAACAGTTATTGCCTATGAAGCTAATCTGACAGTTAAGACTATTGAGTCCTGTAATATTTCTACTGTGGTGGTACCACGGTATTCTCTAAATTTCACTGTAATTTCATTTTCTATTAATTTATGTCTCATCTCTCCCAGTAGACCATTAACTCCTTGAGAGCAAAGATTACATTTTAAACGTCTAAGGATCTCCTTCCACACCTAACCCTGCTCGCCATTCCCAGTGCATGACAACCTGCCCTGCTCAGAATATTTCCCTTGGTTTGAAGTGAGTGGTCACTACCTGCTGGCGTGCACATCTGAACTGAAATCATTTCTGATTTGTGAGGACAAGGGGTTGGGATTCCAGCCTACCCTTTTCTCCCTGGAGGCGTCAAAGCAAGTCACGTGCACTAGCATTTTGTTCCCTGTGAAACTGAGGTGTTGCTTCTCTTGTGTCTGGTCCGCGCATGCCTGCTACCTGATGAAGAGACTGGTAGCAGGCAGGCTCGCTAGTGCCACGTGCTTGAGGAGAGACTGAGAAACACCCGGGACCCTGGGGTGGAGGGCGGGAGGAAGGCCAGGTGAGCCCGGTGGGTGCCCTGCAGTGTGAGGGAGACCAAGGTGTGAGTGTTCCTTTGGGGGGTCGTGGCCTGCCCCCTTCCCCTTTCCCACTCCCATCCTGCTTTGCTGACATTGATGTTGAGTAGGACATTCTCCCACGTCTGTGTGACCTACTGTACTCTGGTACCCTGCTATACCTGCTGTACTGCTATACCTGTGTCGTGGAGATAATGCATGGCGTGGGAAGCCTAGCCCGCAGCACAAAGGTGCTGGTTTGTAACGGGCAAAGAAATGGCCGATTTTGAAGAGCTCTGATTTCAGTTCCATCTTTTTTTTTTTTTTTTAATACATTTATTTATTTATTTTTGGCTGTGTTGGGTCTTCGTTGCTGCGCGCGGGCTTTCTCTAGTTATGACGAGCGGGGGCTACTCTTCGATGCAGTGCGTGGACTTCTCATTGCGGTGGCTTCTCTTGTTGCAGAGCGTGGGCTCTAGGCGCGCGGGCTTCAGTAGTTGTGGCACACGGGCTCAGTAGTTGTGGCGCACGGGCTTAGTTGCTCCACAGCGTGTGAGATCTTCCCGGACCAGGGCTCAAACCCGTGTCCCCTGCATTGGCAGGCGGATTCTTAACCACTGAGCCAGCAGGGAAGCCCCCCTCAGTTGCATCTTAAATAATAATATGCTCTCTGGGACAATAAGGCTTTTCAGAAAATATAGACACAGGTTATGGAGATTTCCTTTTTACTCATTACATTTTTTTTTTTTTTCCTGGTACGCGGGCCTCTCACTGTTGTGGCCTCTCCCGTTGCGGAGCACAGGCTCCGGACGCACAGGCTCAGCGGCCATGGCTCACGGGCCCAGCCGCTCCGCAGCATGTGGGATCTTCCCGGACCGGGGCACGAACCCGCGTCCCCTGCATCGGCAGGCGGACTCTCAACCACTGAGCCACCAGGGAAGCCCTACTCATTACATTTTTAATAGAATCTCGTATTTTCTCCTGGCTTTATAACTCGTGCAGAATATATCAAAACCATACAGAAGTGAATGAACACATGTGGAAGCCGCAGATGTGCAGGATTAGTCTGTATATTTTTATGCAGAGGACATTTTACGCCAGGACAGACAGTAAACAAGCCTTTCCTTCTCTCTACTCTGTATCTGAGTTGCTTCAGGGCCAGAAGCTGTGCGCATTCATAGGTTGGTGAATCTAGTAGTTTATTCATTCGTCTGTTTGAGCCTTAGACCATCCGTCGGGGAGGCTTTTGGAGGGAGGGTCGCCTTGATGATTTTGTAAATACTCTGTTTATGTACACTTTATTTTTGGAAAGTACACAGTTTTCCAAGGGCCTCTTTTAGGTCAGAAATAGTGGGAAACACTGATGAGAAGTGTCAATTAAGGTTAAAAAAAAAATTCCCAAATGCAGCGTTATCCTGTGCACGCTGAGATGTGTGGACTGATACCACTAGACTTCCGCAATGTCTTAACACGCTCTGAGTACCTGTAGAGAGTTTCTGCTGTGCAGGAAATCTAGACTTTGATCCTGAAACATTCCTCGTGTCTCTGACTTTTCCACGCACTGATGCCCCTGGACTTCCTTCTCCTAAGTTTGGATGCTGCACTTCATCAGACACGCCTGTGTGCGTGTGCACACGCTCACGAAAGAGAAAAGGGAGCAAAGGAAGGCGCTGGCAGCTTGCACTGAGCAGGGGGCTGCCGATCGGTTGAATCTCTAGACAGCATTCGTGGTCCCAGAGTTTTAAGGGCGGGGCCGTGTCTGCACAGCAGCACGCGAGTCTAGCTGCCGCGGTGAGAGCAGAGGTGGCCGTGGGTGCAGGGAAACACACCTGCTTTCGGAGTCCGTGGGCTCCCACTCAGAGAGATGCGACAGCTCCAAGATTCCTCCCCACGATTAAAAAATAAGGGAAGATGAAGAGGCTAGGTGTGGTCTAAACAAAGCCCGGGCGACGGAGATGTTTCAATTATAGTTGTTTCATGTAGCGGGCAGCCACAGCTCTCCACACGATGCTTTGGAAAGGACGAAGAGTCTCCCTGTGTTTACACTTTTATTACTATATAGGATTAGGTCTGTTGCACACACAGAAGAGGAAGTCATTTTATTTTACACAAATCAGCTACTTAAAGTAAATTGAGATATATAGAATTTACCAATGAAATGAGTGATTTGATGTGAATAAAAGAGGTGGTGTGTTGTAAACCGACACTGACAGCCAAATGGGGAAAATTGACAGAGCACTGTAATCACTCCCAACATCCACTGAAGTTATTGATCCAGAACCTCTATAATCCCCTTCACATAACACAAGCAATTTCATGTAATACCTGTAATAACGGTGCATTCAAACTCAAGTAGCCGTCTGAAGCATTGTATCTAATGGCGGAGCCGGCCGCTGCTGAGTAAGTGCAGCAGAAAACGCCCGTGCTTCCTCCCTTTCATAGGTAACAGCCTCTGATAAGAGCGAGTTTCGAAGATAAACCGTTCCTAATGCCAAAGAAAATGAGCTATTAATTGCTGGCTTGCTACATGTGTTGTCAAAGTGAGAGCGGTGGTCGCAACCCGGAGAGAAGGAAACTGGATTTGGGGGTTGATAAACTTCTTAGGTTATCCACACGCCCGCTATCTGATGTTAATTACAACAGAGGGAAGACAGCTGACAGGCATTTAGCTGCTGGGTCATTACATCCTTCCCAGGTGTTTTTCCCATGAAATGTCCCTCCAGTTTTACGAGCTCCTTCTCGCACTGATGGATTATTCTGCAGCCTTATCAAAGCGTTGCCAGCTCCTCATTAATATATAGCGTGAGCGGCGCTGTTCTATATATCATTGTCTTCCTCTTGGGGAGGGCTAATCTGTCAGGCATTATCAGCCGGTCGGCAGAAGGTAGGCAATCAGACCTGACGGCAGAGAATCATGGGAGATCAGGGGAGGTTAAATGAGGCTGACAGTTGTGATAATGATGATTATACTATAAATTAAGATATGATGATAAAGGAGAATAAAAGACACAATCTGAAGCAATATTTGGTTTAACATGTCTCTCTTTTTCGTTACTGTTAAATGGCCATAACATTTATCACACCGAAGAAGAATGGACGTTTCACTACCATGATAAAATGGGACAGCATCAGATTGAAAACCCAACAAGTTGTGATTACAGTGCCAGGCACTTTTCCACTGGTTGAGGCAAGAAAAAAGCGGGAGATAGAGCATATGTTATAATCATTCATGCATTATTCTGCAGAATGAAAAGAAAATAGATCTATTTTAGAAATGTCTTTCAGCCTTCTCGACGGAAAACCAAAGGAAACGGTTAACATATTCTTCTGTTTCCCAGATCATTTTTATCAATGAAACAATAGGAAGTTAAGGGACGGCCCTCCCATCAGGCCGTCTCCCCCAAATGTATGTTTATTAGAAGCTGATTCAGAGGCTGCGTGAGGGAGGTCTGGGAATGTCTCACTCCCCGCTGAATTCTGAAATAAAGGCAGCTCAAATCAACCGAATAGTTCCCGTGTGTGTCTTTTCAGAGGAGGCATTTACAGGCTGCAATAAAACAAAAGTGAGGCACAATTTGCTTTCAGAAACTTAGGAGTAGGACATCTGACGTAGTGGACTGGTCATTAAATTGCCTTTACTGACGGATTTCTTTGGGGACAGAGGCCTTAACATTCGAAACCCAGAAGAAATTTTGACAGCCCCACGGAAAAACATTTTTAAAGGAGGCTCTGTGTCCCTCCACGCGCTCACGTGGTGACCGGCATAGTTTCTGACCTGCAAGCTCCTCCTTAACATGTACCACCACCGTCACCCAAGTGTCTGTGTTTCACACCACTTACACCGTACAAATGCCTTACACATCTGTACACGTGCGCAAGTTGACAGATAACGTAACGTATAAATTCCACTGTTCGATCTGCATCCACAGAAGGAAAACGTGTTTTCTGATCTTGTTTTCGCGTTTCTGGTAGAATCGGGGATGGAGAAAAAAGAAACCCCTCAATCCTCATTCGCCTCCTTCGATAGTTTCTCTTTCAGCTGGGAAAGAAAGAATGTAGAGTTGAAAAGAATCCCACTTTGCCCTTTTCTTCTGTTTAAATTTCAGAAGACGGGAGGTTGGGAGGATAAAAGTTTAAGCTTCAGCTGTATCTGGTGTTGACTGTGCACAAGGCTCTCGGGCTGGGATTCGTGGTTTTTTTTTTTTTGCAAGTGATATTCGTCCGTTTAAATCAGGTTTGTCAACCTCAGTCCTGTTGACGTTTGTAACCAATAACTCCTGGCTGAGGGCAGGGCTGTCCTGTGCATTGTAGGGTGCTGGCTTCTAGCAGCCCGTCACCCCATGTGACAACTCAAACTGTCTCCAGGCGTTGCCAGATGTCCCCGGGGGGTAAAGCCACGCCCAGCTGAGAGCGGTTGATCTAAACCAACGCACGGAGCACAGGGCTGACCTGACGGTAACGCCGGTTTCTCCTCGCCGTCTTCCCAGTGCGTTCTGGGTCTCCCTCCCACGGTGGGTGATTCGGTGGGAATCAGCCAGCAGTATTTTTGTAGCATGTAGACCACACGTTGGAACAACCTCTTCAGGATATGGTTGTAAGCCGACGTGTGGTCAGTGCACTTTAAAACAGCGTCCTTATTAATCGACTGCTAGCGTGTCTCAGCAGAATGGAAACCGTACGTGTTCCTTTCTCTGGAGGTGAAAGGAAGTTCCGGGGCTTGGTCTATAAACCTGTCGGTCTGTCTGGAAACGCGTAGGTAGGTCCCGTGCTCTGGCATTGACCTTTACCCTCAGAGGGGACTCCAGGAAGCACCGCGGGCACGGTAAGGCGTTTGAAAGACGTGTTTGTGGTACCTGCACTGGTTGTACCGTACAACCCACCTCACAGAGCGTGTATAGTAACTTTTCATCGCGTAGCTGCGCGTGGTACACAGAAGTCGAGCGAAGGCCGGTTTGCTTGGGAAGGTGTTACGGCTTCAGCATCAAATCTCACCGTCTCCAGAGGATGGGGACCGTGCCGGCCGTTTATCCTCCCGTGGTCAGGCCTGCTCGACCTTCTCATCGAACAGGCTGAGCGGCCGGCTTCCTGCTCTACCGACCTTCCGCGATCTCACCCAGCAGATCCAGGCCTCGGTCCAACGATCCTCCAGACGTACGCTCTGCTCCATGGCACCCTTCCTGCAGGATACAGGGCGAGTCTAGTGGGGCCGGGAGCCTGGGAGCTGCTCGCCCGTGGGCCTTTCGGGGGTGTTGGAGCACGGCCTCCAGGCCGAGTGCAGCCCTCCGTGGCCTGTGCCCCTGACCTTGCAGCCCACGCCGGCATGCACGCGGGTGGTAGGCCGTGATCTGCAGAGCCCTTACCGCGTGGGAACCTGCATGATGAAAGCCAAAACAGCCCCCTTGTTTCTGGTGAAAGCAGCTGTAGACGGAACCGGCCCGATGCGAACCCTCAGAGGCCACTCACAGGGAGGTCGTGTATTTTATCATCTAGCCATTGGCTCTGACTTTGGCGCGTGAGCTGCAGCTGGAGAATAACCTTGTTCCTTAGTCCATTTTATTAACTTTGTTTTGTTGGCTCGAGCCTAGCGCTGTATTAGGCCCTGAATAATCACAGCTTCCCAGGTAGCTCCAGGAGTGGGAACGAGAGGCGTTCTTCAGGGGCTGCGCTGCTGCAGAAATGATCTGTACCCTCGGGCTGATTGTCCCCGACAGAAAATGAGAGCCAGGAACATTGAATGCAAAGTAATGTGTTCTGTACAATTACAGGATTAATAATTTTATTCCATTACCGTGTGGGGAGACAGGACATCGGCCCGCAGATCTGCAATTCTAGTGTATTTCTAAGCGTCCTGTTAAGAGAGTGAGCAAGGGTCAGGAAACTTAATTATGCTATAACTAGATAGAAATTGCCAAGTGATAAAAAGAAACACCAAGACAGATTCCGCAGGAAATTACAGCTCTAATAATATAGCATAATGCCTACTTCTATACAATTACTGGAGAGACTCTGAATGGTGCAGAATAACAGGCTTGGGTTTCCAGTAACGACAAAAAAAGCCCACTGAAAATGACATTTTGCATCTCGCTGTAAATATTTTTTTTCAGAAAAATAAATAGCATCATTATTCAATGATCAAAAATCTTATCCTCGTGCCAGACCAGGTGCTGTGACCACGCTGACAGTTTGAAATGATGAGGGAGAGTCGCTCACATTTGCAAATAAGTTTCTGGTGTTGTACTTGAAATTAAAAAATGCGTCTACCCCCGCTCAGTGTTTCAGAAAGAAAAAACAGCCCGGTGGGTGGGGCTGCACGGGTGGCGTGTAGCTGGGCGCACGCGTGGTCTCGGGCTCACGTGGGGGAACAGGGCACCCTTCTCAGAAGCCGCGGAGGAGGGCTGGAAGACGACCGCCAAGATTAGTGAACAGGGACGCCTGGCAGTTCTGCGTCTGCAGAAACGAGGGAGGGAGAACTTTCCAGAGATCACGCGGCGAAGCCTGGAATGGAGCAGTCAGGCCTTGCGCTGTGACCCGCTGGTTTAAATCCCGGAGCCTAGCCCTCCGCATGTGGCCCAAGACCCCGTTGTTTGTGCCTGGTCCTTTCTCCCCCCTTCTCACTGCCCAGGGGAGCCCCGGGTTTCATTTCGTATTCTGAGGACGCGGATTAATCAGCCAGCTCCCTACCCAGAGATGGCCATTCTGCCCGGAAGTCTGCGTATCTGCATATTCCCGTCCTTCCCTGGATTTAATTTCCTACAGGAGCTGATATTAATCACCCTGTTTAAACAGAGGGGATTTGGGGTCTATACAAATACGACATTTTTCTTCCCATGGAACTTGCAGAATATTTTTCTTTCGCTCTTTCCTTTTCAATTTAAAGGGACAATAGCCTTACTGGCTTAATCCTCAATAGTTGCTCTTGTTGTATTTTATTTTTACTTGACTGTTGGTGACCCAGATTCAACTTCTTAGACTTGGGAAATGTGTTCAGGAGATTGGGAAATGGAACGGCATTTTGACAACGGCGACCCGTCTGTCCGTGAGATGTCCTCCTACCTCTCAGGTGACAGCACAGAAGAATTCCCAGGCCAGAACCACGGCATCTTCTAAGTAGCCCTCTTGGCGTCTCCCGGCTTATTATGTGTAGGCAAGTGAAATTCAGCAGCTGTCGGTGCCACTGCCAGGAGTGTGTGGCACATTTTACTCCGGCCGCCAGCAGCTCAGCGGTGGCCCAGGCAGGACAGGAGGCGGACGATCACCGGGCTCCGGGAAGGATGTGGTGTGCCTGGCCGCGGCGGCTGGGAGGGGAGACACGCGTCCCTGACGGACTAGATGCACCCCTGCCATTAACCGGAAGCCACCACCAGGTTTTGTGGAGATCACACCCTGGCCTCTGCTGGCCGCAGAAGCTAATTTGGATGGGCACTTTTTCCGCGGGGCCTCGTGCAATGGCCCCGAGGCCTCGTGCAATGGCCTCGTGCAATGGCCTCGTGCAGTGGTGTGGGTGGGTAGCAGGGAAATGTTGGAAAAGCCGAGTTCCCAGGCTAAAGACGCTGCGGAGAGCCTGGATGCCCCCGCTGTCCCTCACACTGGGATTTGCTGGAGCGGATCTCCCCTGAAGAGAAACAGGGCGGTGGGGCCCATGGATCGGCCCTGCAGGGTCCAACCCTCCTGATTTCCTGACCCCGAACACTTTTGCTGCTGCGACCAGCAGTGTGCGTGGGGCGAAGTACCTCTGAGATCGAGAGGAAGTTCCCCGGGAGTGGGCCTTCCTGGTTTCAGCCAGGTCCAACAGGGCGCTCAAAAATCAGACACCTGTGACTCGAAGTGAATGCCCCGTGGGCGATATGGCTCGCTAATTAAAGCACAAACAAGGGCAAAATGTTAGTTTTTTTCTTGCTCAGCTAAAATAAATTGGTGAGTTTCTCACATTCGATGTTTCCTCCTGAAACCCGTTTATGCCGCTCACTTGAAGACAGGATCTGGTTTTGGAGCGGAGGATCCATGAGATGCTGGGGGCGGGAGGAGAGCTTGAGCGGGTGCGGAACGCAAAGACCTGCCGTCTCGAGGAGAGGTTAGCAGTGTGTGTGTCACACTTTCTCAGCACCGGGGCTGCTGTATTTTCTTTCATTGTAAATCACAAGGGTGTCACCCCAGGCAAATAGCGGTTTAGATTGTTTGTCTGTCTGTGCTAATAGCATTTTATTTGAAGTCTTAAAAGTCCCGAGTGGCTTATAAGGGCACTATTACATGACTTCACATTTTATTGCAAAACCACTGGGTCCAGCCTCATTTGCTTTGCTTTGAAGTCTTACTCCTCCTTGGTTGTCAGATCCACACGTCCTTTCCAATTTAAACTTTGAGCAGAATCCCCTTGAAACAAGCCCCTTTCTTCTGCAGGGAATAAGGAGCATTTAATAACTCGTAAAAATATAGTTTTCAAGATAGTATGTGGCTGTCACTGGTGTGGTACATCTTACTGGTTGGTTTATTGCCAAAATGTTTGAAAAAGAGAGTAACAACGTAAATTATACTTTCCTTATTAATGGAGCATACCTGACAGAAGGGTTATGGGTATTTACTTTCTGCTAAATTATTTGAAAGAAAGAAAATCTTCATTACCCACCCCCCATCCTGACATATATACATACACAGTAAAAACGTTAGAAAGTTGCACAGTCCTTGGAATAATCAGGAAGTTCATTCTCAAGAAAAAGTGCATCCCAATGTTGGCGTATCTTCAACTTCAAGCAGAGTTTCAAGCTGTGGAGAAGTGCAGGCCCTCAAGACAAAATGTCATCAGGAAAGGTTGGTGAGGTGATAAGGTGACGTCGACGCCACCAACCCCAAGACCAAACCATTACCTGATGTCACGGGAGTTGTGTGCGCCTCCTGAGCGAGGGGAGTCTCTCCTGAGCCCCCAGAGGTGCTGCCCCATCGCGTGAGGCCACAGATAGAAAACTCCTGGGATGACGGAGCAGAAATGGCGCAGAAAACTTAAAGGGAACTCGCTCACAATAGGTTACAGACCAAAAACTTAGCTGGCTGGATCTTACATGTGTGTTCGTGCGTGTGTGTGGTGTGTACGCACACACCTGTGTGTGTATGTGTGGTGTGTGTGCGTATCTGTGTGCGTGTGTGTGTGTCTTTAGGATTAAAATCATGTACGCAATCTCCTGGGTGACAACTTTTGGAAAAACTTCCCGTGATCTTCAGCTGGGCCCTCGATGAGAACACCCACCAAGGGAAACTTCTCTACGTACGTCTGGTAACTGGGGCCTTTCTGGGATGCGTCCCGCTGTCCCCAGCAGGGCTGGTGCTCCCTGGAACCACGTGATGTGGCGTCACAGCCATGACGTCAAGGGGAATGGACTCCCAATCTCCTTACCGAGGACTCTGTGTTGGTTTTCTCAGTGGAGCTGGTCAGTGGAATCCGACCCTCAGTGGAGTTGTGGTGTCGGGACCACGCCCGAGCCTATGGGGCCTTTTTGGAGCCCTGGTGTCCTGGAGACGGAGCCTGATATGGGGGACGCCCACACCTGGGGGTCCGCTGCCCTCACCCAGCACTTTCGTAGGGTCCTCAAGTGCCTAGCGCAGCGGGATACAGACAAGAGGGGTGGTCCCGTCTGGAGCTGCCCCAGCCCGGGGGAGAGCAGGACCCCCAGGGAATCGATGGTCGCCGAGCTCCTGAGGCGCCATGTTCAGATGCGGCCTCCAGCCGGGTCAGCACAGCACTGCCAGGCCGCACCGCTGGTGACCACAGCTTACCGTGCCCTTCCTCTGGGCCAGCCCCGCTGCTCAGGCTTGGCATGGAGTGACCTCACTTAACCTCACAGAAACGCTCCTTCTTGGAGAAAGAAGCTGGAGCCCGGGCCATATAGGTGATTTCCTGAATTTGCCAGAAAGGGGCAGAGTGTTGATTCAAACACAGGCCTGTGACTCTGGAGTCCTGCGTCTTCCCCATGACCCTTTTCCCTCTCGATTTTATTTTGCATTGAAAATTAAAGCACACGCGGGGAAGTAAGATCTTTGGGAGGAAACCTGATGGGTGCTCTTAGCAAATTTTCACACGACTGACCCTCTTGCCTGGGAGGCCACTGTAAACCCTCTGCACCCCGGCCTCTCCGTTTGTGAGGCCAAAATAAAGGTGACCCCTTCCCCACAGTGAGGAGAACGAGAGCAAAATCTTTTCAAGTGATTCTGGTAGCGCGTGCACAGTTGGCGTCCTTGTAACCCTTCCAGGGGAGTGAGCGCCCTGCTCCGTGTGAGGAAATCCAGGGTGGCAAAGCGACGTAGAGACGCACAGAGCTGTGTTTTCCCTTTATTTCCCTTGTCTGCCCTGCGGTTCTGTTTATTTTATCCAGAAGTCATGAGAGAGCCCGATGTACAGATCCTGGTGTAGAGGAGACACATGTCAGGAGAAAGGTAAGTGACGGTAAATGCCAAATATTAAATCCTCTCTGGTTATTACCCAGCATATTAGCGACGTAAGTAGCTTAACAATTACAGCTGTGATTGACTAGGTGGGAACCAAAATCCTAAACATCAACCGCCGGAAGGGATAATTACAACACATTAGCACCTGCTTAGACAAGAGTGACAACGCCGGTGTAACATCTGCTCCATCTCACTTTCCTACTTTTCATGTATTTTTTCCCCTTTGAATGGCGTAACGTAAGCTTTCCTCAAGGATAACAATAACCCGACATCTATGTTATTCATTCGCATTATTACGGCTGCTTGTTCTCCGTGGTCACGCTTTCCTGCCGACACGTGTGCAATTGAATGAGGAGCGTAGAAACGGGCTACCAGGGGCCAGACAGGCGCAGTTACGGCACCTCTCTGACGACACCGCCCAGTCGCTCGGCGTGCTGGAAAGGCACAGCGTGCCGGTCGGGTCTGTAAGAGCGTTTACACCCGCTGAGGTGAGATTGGGCTCTGAGCGATCGCGTCGTGACCCCGCAGTTACAGCCCGGCAGCCGCACCGGCATCCCACGAAGACGGTGTCTTGCCTGGAGCTCGGGTGAGCAGGGTGTGTTGAGACCAAGGGGCCCTGGAATTCCTCACCTCTCTTCCGTGGAAACTATTTGAGAAGCACATTGCAGAAACCCCCCTGTCCTTCTCTAGTTTGGCTGGGCACATCTCTGTGGAACTAAAGGTCCATAGCTCTTGCCTGTACGTTAGAACGGGGGCGGGGGGGGTAGAAATTCAGTTTAATGACCCCCTCAGCAGTCGTTCTTCATTGTTTAATGCGAACTGTGTTGTTACTTAATATCCTCACTTTCTCTTCTTAGGACAGGGGCCTGGGGTAGATTCTTTCTGCCTGACAATTCCATAATCACGTGGTAAACCCTTTGATTTATCTGGGCACATCCATGTATTAACTCCCATCAGACAGGTGGGCAGATGGGAGAAGAGGAGAGAACTGAACAGGTAACAGGTAAAGTTTTCTCAGAGGTACACGTATCTACTCATTAACTTTTAGTTATGTATCCATACGTGTCTTCATCCGCATCACTTACAGATTCTTGCCTTTTACAAGCATTTGTTGAGCACCTACTGTGTGCCAGGCCCTCTGCGTAGCTACACAGGCATCGTGTGGATGAGACACAGCACGTGGCATCCCAGATTTTGGACTCTCTTGACCTAAACGCACTCTGATTGGCTCACCGTGGTCCAGGCCCCGGGTGGGGTCTTTGGGGTCTAGCTATGATAAAGACAGATGTGGTCCCTGTCTCTGTGAAGTTTACCCCATAAGAGGAAAGGCAGTCATTGAACAGGTAAATACAAACGTGGCCAGTATTTCTTGGGGCAGGGAGAGGGGCTGTGGACCCCTGGAGCTAAGATCCCTAGCTTAATCTGGGCAGTCAGGAATCTCGACCTTGAAAAAGTGATAATTTGACCGAACCCTAAAAGATAAGAATAGTTATTTCCCTCACTAAATTAGCTTCCAAAACCTGAATTTTTAAAAACTCGTATTAATCAAATAAATTAACTTTATAGCAATGGCTAAGTTTGTATCCTAATATCCAGGCCCTGTAATTATGAATAAAATTCTATAAGAAAATAGGCTGTCTTTACAAACGTAAAAATGAGTCCATGTTAAAACAGAACCTTGCGCTGCATCTCTTCTCTTCTTGAAACGGTGCCGTTTTATTGAAGGAACAAGCCTGGTGAATGACTAAAGGAAAGATTTAGTGCGTGGAGGCTAATAATAAACTTACGTTAGGACAGCATCTGTAAAATAAGTTCTTGACAATCTGAGGGCATAGTTTTTGCTGGCATGATAACTCAAGAGCGCATGTGGATTCCTGGGTCAGTCCTGATAAAAAAACAAGCAAGTGGCCTTTTGATTGGCGGGTCGCCAAGAATTCTGATGGGTGCCGTTGCCCACATGCCCGGGGCCATCCAGAATCGCTCTGGGGTAGGGAATCTCTCCAGGGAGAGCTCTAAGGAAATCCTGCCCCCCAGGCTCCCTCCTGACTAGGACAGTCTCTGGCAACCTGATCAGTTTTGCATCTCCACTGTTTTGCCTTTTTCATAAAGTAACGTAATAGAATCTTACAATGCTGTAGCCTTTTGAGACTAACTTCTCTAACTTAGCAAACTTATTGCAAGATCTGTCCATTAGTAGCATGAATCAACAACTGTTTGCTCTTTCCTATTTCTGCTCTGAACATTCCTGCAAAGCTACTATAAAATTCACGTACAGTTGCAGGGGATTGGTTTTTTTTTCTTTTTTCTTTGTTTTTGTGAGAACATAAGTTTTGAGTTCACTTGGGTAGGTACCTAGAAGTGGGTTTGCTTCGTAAGGAGCTACCAAACTGTCTTCAGAAAGTGTCTGGACACATTCCCACCAGCAATAAATGAGTGTGTCTGTTTCTCTGCATCCTTTTGCCAACATGTGGTATTGCTCCTTTTTAAAATTTTATTCATTTGTTTTTAATCTTAGCCATTCTAATTGGTGTGCAGTTACTGGTACCTTGTTGTGGTTTCAATTTTCATTTCCTTAATGACTAATGATGTTGAGCATCTTTCATAAGCCTATGTACCATCGATACATCTTCTTTGGTAAAGTATCTGATCAGATGTTGAGCATCTTTCATAAGCCTGTGTACCATCAATACATCTTCTTTGGTAAAGTATCTGATCAGATGTTGAGCATCTTTCATAAGCCTATGTACCATCAGTACATCTTCTTTGGTAAAGTATCTGATCAGACATTTTGCCAGTTTCTTACTGGGTTGGTTGTGGTTTTTACTGTTGAGTTTTAAAGTTCTTTATATAGTCTAGATAGAAGTCTTTTATCAGATAATGATTTACAAATATTTTCTACCAGGTTTATGGCTTTTCATTCTCCTAACAGTACTTTTCACAGAAGACAAAAGTTTATTTTGATGAAGGACAGTTTATCAAATTTTTTTATGACATGCTTTTGGTGTCATATCTAGAATCACATCACCAAACCCAGGGTCAAACAGGCTTTCTTCTAAAAGTTTTATAGTTTTACATTTTACATTTAGGCATATGATCTGCTCTTAGTTAAATTTTTGGATAAAGGATGAAGTATGTGTCAAGGTTTGTTTATTTACTTATATAGGTGTGTATAATATTTCTGGTTTGTTTGGTTTTTTTTAATCCTTTCTCCATCGATGTTGCCATTTTGTCCAAAATCAGTTGACTGTATTTTTGCGGGCCTCTTTCTGAGCTTTATCCTGACCTGTTGATCTGTGCGTCCATTCTTTTTGCCTCTATTATGATTACTATACCACGACTTTGAGTAATGTGAGGGCTTCCTTGTCAGCACTGTCTTGGCTACTCTAGTTCCTATGCCTTGCCGTATAAATTTTAGAATCAGCTTGTCAATATCTATTAAAAACCTTGCTGAGATTTTGACTGAGATTATTATAGATCAAATTCTAGAGAATTGGCATCTTAGCAACAATGAGTCTTCTATTTCGTGAACACAGTGTGTCTCTCTATTAATTTGTATCTTCTTTGATTTCTGTCACTGGCATTGTGTTGCTTTTAGTATACAGATCCTGCACGTATTTTGTTAGCTTTATACTTAAGCGCTTTATGGTTTGGTATTTTTTTTTAAATTTCAAATTCTAATTGTTCATATTCAAGAGTTCAGCTGAGCTGAAAGCTGAGCTGCCAGATGTCAGAACAACTGATTAAGAAAACAAGCCAAGTGGTAAAGGCACCTGTCAACCTTCCGTCACCTACTGTGGCAGTGTGAGCCGGAGGAAGCGCGGTGCCCACGCTCCATTTAGCCCGCAGGATGGTACCCGCTGGGTGGACCAGTGCAGACATGGGGTCACCTCAGTGCTGAGGGAGCCCTGAACAAAAGGCTCCTGTGTTTTATTGAACTCAGGGGCTTGAGGGAGGCAGGGGGGGAAGGGCTGGGAGTGGAAGAGTAGTGAGTACTGAGTCAGGGAGGAGAAAAGTGTCCTGGAGACTTCCAACAAGGAGATCTTGGAGTAGTGAGTACTGAGTCAGGGAGGAGAAAAGTGTCCTGGAGACTTCCAACAAGGAGATCTAGGCAGTGGCACCTGAGGAAGGCTCCGGGTAAAGAGGGGTGCCTGGGCTGGGAATGTGGATGTTCACAGGAGCATGGCTGGCCAGGGGCCTGGGTCCTTGGTGCAGTCCCCTTGGAGACCGTGATGCGTGGGCTGTGCCCCAAGTCTGGGGTGGGGGGCCTGTCCCCTGTGAGGTCCGCGGTAGAGCCTTTGTGATTGCCGTGGTCGGGCCTGCCGTATTACACGTAGGGCCTGGGGCAGAAGCTGGGCTCCTCAGCTGGTATGCGGGAGCACGGGGCGTCTTTGCTATTTTGTAGCCTCTGACCTTGCTCTACTCGCTTACAGGGTTAGGAGCTTCTTTGAAGATTTTTGTTTTTCTACATAGATAATCACGTCATCTGCAGATAGAAACAGTTTTATTTCACCCTTTCAGATCTGCAGATCATTTACTTCTTTTTCTTCCCCTGTTACACCGTGTAGCGTCTCCAGCGTGATGACTACGAGCGCTAAGCGTGGACCTGCTTAACATGTTCCCAGCCTCGGGGAAGAAGCCGGTGCCTCATGGTTCAGGGTGATGTCAGCTGGAGGGTGACTGGAGACACCCTTCATTAGGTTAAGGAAGCTCACTTGTGTTGCTTCTTTGCTGAGACATCAGATCCGGAATGGACACTGAATTTTGTTCAGTGCTTTTTCTGCCTCTGTCGAGATGATCATATAAATTTCCATTTTTAGTCTCTTAATGTGGTGAATTATATGGGTTGACTTTCGAATGTGGAACTATCCTTGAATTCCTGGAGTGAGCCCCGAGCAGTTGTGTTGTATTATCACGTTTATACGTCACTGGGCGAGCAGTTGTGTTGTATTATCACGTTTATACGTCACTGGGCGAGCAGTTGTGTTGTATTATCACGTTTATACGTCACTGGGCGAGCAGTTGTGTTGTATTATCACGTTTATACGTCACTGGGCGAGCAGTTGTGTTGTATTATCACGTTTATACGTCACTGGGTTGTATTTACTAAGTGCTTTCTACTTTTTATGTCTGTGTTTCTTTCTTTTTTTCTTCCTTTACTGCATTCTCTTGGGTTAATTGGGCATTTTTTTGTGAGTCCATTTAATCTTTTATACCTCTTAGGAAAAATTTTAGTAGTTGCCCTAGAGTTTAAAATAAAATATAAATATCAAATATGTATTTAAGGGTCTAGTCCAGCCTTAAATAATTTTATACCCACTTTTGTGGCACGTAAGGCCCTTGCAACAAAATATTACCAATTCCTCCTTCCCTTCCTATGTGCTATTTTGTCATAACCTCCACTTTTACAAATACTATCAACACACAATACATGTGCTACTATTTTTTCTTTAAACCAGGGGTCAGCAAAGTTTTTCTTTAATTTAAAGGCCCAGATATTAAATATTTTAGGCTTTACAGTCTCTTTCATATCTATTTCAACTACTCAGTTCTGCCACTGGGGCACAAAAACCTGCCTGGGTGACAGGCAAACGAATGGGTGTAGCTGGCTTTGTAGTAAAACAAAAACAGATAGTAGGTCAGATTTGACCAACTGGATAGAGTTGCCCCACCTCCACTTCAGACCGTTTACCTTTCATATAAAGCAAAAAATGAATTCCAGCTGACTTTCACGTATTCTCTTTCCAGAGCTTTTTAACGTCTTTGTGCAGATCCAAGTTTGAGTCTGATATCGCCTTTTGTTTAGGGGGTTTTTTTGGTGGAACTGCTGCTGACACGGAATTCCCTCAGTTTTGGTTCTTTCCTGAGAATGTCTTGTTTCTTCTTTAGTTTTAAAATATGGTTTCTTTGGGTATAGAATTCAGGGTCAGTAGTTTTTCTCCTTCTACAGTTTAAAGGTGTGATTCCATTGTCTTCTGGCTTCCTTGGTTTCTGTGTCCCTGTGCATGTAATGTGTCTCCTTTCTCTAGCTGCCTTCGAGATTTTCTTTGTTTCTTGTGTTCAGTAGTTTAATGTAATATCCTAAGTGAATGTTTTTGTTTTGTTTTGTATTTATCCTATTTGGTGTTCTCTTTGCTTCTCAGATCTGTGGTTTGGTATCTGTCATTAATTTTTGAGAATTCTTGACCGATATTACTTCACATATTCCTTCTGCCCCATCCTCTGTCTTCTCCTTTGGTTTTGCAGTTGTGCATGTTTTGAATGTTAATGCGGTCCCACAGCTCTTGGATGTTTGTTTCTTTGATGATGTTATTTTATTTATCCTATACTTTTCCTCTTTGTATTTCAACTTGGGTAATTTCTGCTGATTTACCTTCAGGTTTATTGAGTCTTCAGTGCTTGTGCTGAATCCACTGGTGAGCCTTCCAAGGGCATTCTCATCTCTGTAACGGTGGATTTTTTATTTCTAGCGTTTCCAGGTGGTTTTTTCTTATGCTTTGTCTCTCTCCTGAAGTTCCCATTTGATCTTACATGTGACCCACTTTTTCTATTAGAGCCTTTAACATACTAATTATAGTTATTTTAAATTCCCTGACAGATAGTTCCAACAACTGTTTCATATCTGAGTCTGGTTTTGACGCTTGTTCTCTCTTGGGAGTGTGTTGGTTTTCCTTGCTTTTCTCGTACGCCTCCCAATTTTTTCATGACAGCTACATACGTGTGTCAGTCAGCAGAGAGTGAGATGAGTGGCTTTTGTGCCTGGACGCGGGCATGCCTTTCTTCCTCCTGGATCTGTGGTGTGAGCTTTCCATTGGTCTAGTTAGCAGTTGGGTGGGTTTCTGATCTTCCATGGCTATAGCTGCCCTCAGTGAACTGCAGGCTTCAATTCCTGCAGAGATCACTTAGGGGAGGGGAGGGTCCGCTGCGCGATGCCTATTTGATTCTTCATTTTCAGTCTTCCCTGGACGCTGACCCGGAGAAGGTGTCTCGCCTGCCCTTGCTCCTTTCCTGTCCCTCTCCCAGCAGGATTCTCGGAATTCTGCTGTTATTTGTTACTTGAAGCTCCTTGGCCTGGTGGTGGGGCTGGGGGGCAGCGGGGGGGGGGGGGGGGGCGGGGGCGGGGGTGGTGGTGGTGGTGGTGGTTTCTGTCTTCTGGGTCTGGGGGTGTGGCTTTCTCAGTTCCCCTGCCCCTCCCAGGCAGCAGTCCTGGACTCAGAACTGAAATTTGAAACCCAGGAGTAGGTTGTTTGGACCACCCCTCCCCACTCAACCTCCTTTGCCAGCGAGAGTGGTGAGCGTCCCCGTGCACGGAGGCCAGCACACCACGGTTTCGTTCTCTGATGGGGATGGAGGGAAGACTCAGGTGGGGTTTCTGGCCCTTGCTCCCCAGTGGCTGCTGTCTTCTTCCCTGCAGCTTCACCACATGGGCTACTTCTTGGGCTCTTCCGAATTATTTCCACGAGCCTTTGGTAGAGTTAGCAGGGAAGGAACCTGCAAGGGCGTGTGGACTCCCTGAATTTCTGCAGCCCAGGGTCCGCACCGGGCCTCCACCAGCCCCTTACCTCCTGCAGCTGAGCTCCTCCTGGCTGTGTCTTGTCCCATCTACTTGCGGTGGCCCAGCCTGGGCCTCTCTTCTCTCCCTGTAGCACTGGGTCCTCTTAAACCTTGGGCCAGTCATTTGCTCTGTGACCTCAGCTCCCTGGCAGGTTCAAGCAAAGCTGTCACTTTGAAGTTAAGCTGACTATTTCTCATCATAAGGGTGGGACAACATTCCTCCCAGCCCTACCCGTCCTGAGGCGGAAGCCGGAAGCCTCCAGGATCCTCCTTTTAACAGCGCCCGCAGGTGGGTCCGGGCACACTGAATTTGGGGATGTCTCACTCCAGCGGCTTGCGACCTTGTCTGCAGATCAGTTTTGTCGGAATTTGTGGGGGTGAGTCCCAGGCTTCAGGATTTGTAAAGCTCCGCAGGTGGTTCCAACTGCGGCTAAAGTTGGGAACCTGTGATCTGATCCTTCCAGAATCTGTTGCGTATAGTCTGGGCTGGTCACCATGCCTTCCTCTGTCAGGGAGCCTCTTCTGAGCTGACGGTGGCTGTTTCTTTCTATCCAGCCATAAAATGGAAACACCAGCAGCCTCCTTGTCACTCTTCCCAAAAATGTGCCTCAAAAATGACTCCAACGAGATGAAAAACGGTGTTGATTTCTCTGTTTGGCTGGTGATGCTTAGTTACGCTTGCCAAAGGGACTGCTAATTGGAACCTGGTATTACTGTGTTCTCTAGAAACAGAAATAAAATCAGTCTCATGCAGTCTTCCCAATTCAGTGATATATATATTTTTTTCTTTACTTTCCAATTTCCCAAGCCAGTCTTCTGTTACAAGATTTTTTTTTCTTTTCATGCAGGTGCTATTTGGCATTGAACTCTGTCACTATTGCACAAGCACTGTGTTTTGGCATTTGGTTCCCTCATTCCTTTCTTAAGAGCCAACTGCTTTAATTTCATTATTGCCCCAGAAATAGTTAGGTTCCCTGGAACGGCTTGAACTAACTCTTGTCTCTGAAAGGAATGTATTCCATTAAACATCTTCACGTTTCAGACGATGCCACTCCGATATTTACTCTCTCTTTCTGTTCCAACCTACAGTCCGTTGTAAGTGTTTGGACATTCCAAAGGTCAGTCAGCGGTTGTTTTCGGGCTTCTCTCGTTTTCTCCTCTGTGCATGTCTGGTGAGGAGTACAGGCATCTCGTGTTTCCTCACACTGTTGCCCTGACCTTGCACAACGTGTAAAACCTGTGGGTGTCCTAGAACAGTGCTTCTCAGACATGCGCATGTGTCTGATTCCCCTGAGGGTCTTCTAGATTGCAGAGGGGTCAGGAGGTCGAAGGGGGCCAGGCCTTCCTTTCTCACCAGCTCCCAGGTGGAACATCAGGGTGCTAGAGGAATGAAATAAAAGGCACAGAGCCACACTTGACCAGTTTCTAGAACTTTTTATCCTCTTAATTTTCCAAAAGCCCCAGCCCAGGTTGTAATGTTCAAATTAGTATCGTGTGATTTTCTTTCCTGACCGTATCCTGGAGATTCTCCTGCAGTTCTGTGAGGACAGGCCGAGTGGACACTCAGTGTTTGTCGGCTGAGAATCAGTGACCTGCCAGGGAGGGGAGAGGGCAGAGGAGGTGGGGAGACAGGCAGGGGTCGGCCCCCAGCAGGAACCCCCAGCCTCTCCTGCTTTCTTTCGCAGCGGAGAACCGTCTCTGGGTTGATGTCCTCTGCACAGCCAGCTGGGCAGCTCCTGGCAGGGCTGCAGAGCGCAGTGGGGTGCAGGACAGCCGGCACCCCTCCTCCCTCCTTCCCTCCACTCTGCTCCCGACCCAGCCCTCACTGCGCCCACCCAGCCCCGCCCACAGAGCTAGGACAGTATCTGCGACCTTGCTAGACTGGCCTGAAGAGGCCTCCGAGGGTAGGGCCCCTGAGCCGACCGTCCTTGTAGGATCCCAGCTCTGACTCTCCCTTCCGGGCTGGGTCTTGGGGACCATCCAGGTGCATCTTTTCAGGAGGACCAGGCAGCCCTTCCCGACGCTTCCGGATCTTGAACTGAGTTTAAAGACCGTCTACACCCCAACAGCGATGCCCTGCGAGACCCCACGCTTGTCTCCCCTGTGGCTGTCTTTATGACCCTTAGCAACAGAAAGCCACGTCTGTGTGATGCACGAACTCTCTTCTCCCTCCAAGTACCATATTTCTGGACATTCACTAAAACGAGAAAGTAGATGACACTGTCCTCATCTCCTATTGGATAGAATGGTCTAGAGAAAACTGACCTTCATTCACTAGTATTTTCTTTAAATTTTTTTTCAAAGCAGTTTGTTCTTTACTTGGTTTCACAGCTGTGAGCATGAAGTTATCACCTGAAAATATTGAGCTCCTCCAAGACCACAGTGTGGAAGCGGTGCTGTGTGTACCAACCCAGTTCAACCTTCGCTTATTCATTCGATCAGCACCCACTGGGCCGCGAGGCTCGATGCCAGAAGGAGGATGCCCACGGGAGCTTCCAGTACGATCCCTTCTGTGACCTACGGGGACCCACAGACTCCAGGCGTATGTGCCCACGGAGCTGTGCCAGGGGTCCAGACGAGGTGACCCCAAGGAGGCAGTGAGCAAACGGACCGGGGCAGCCGGAAGTTTCAACGAGGCCCCGGCCGCTGAGGCATCTCGCGCCTCTCGTGAGAAGGCTGTCTTTATCGGGAACGGGCATCACACACTGATAGTTTGGAGAAGGGCCAAGGATGTCCATGTTGAGGTGACTCTAGTTCTGCTCTTCTGGCTGGCTTGTGTGCTGTGTGCGCTGGTGAGCGTCTTCACATGGACCCTCTTGCACACCAGCACTGACCCCGCGTGGCCACTCGGGTCATGCCGTCGCGGTGCTGTAACTCCACCCAGTGTGGT
Source organism: Grampus griseus (assembly GCF_964374135.1). Lineage (NCBI taxonomy): Eukaryota > Metazoa > Chordata > Mammalia > Artiodactyla > Delphinidae > Grampus > Grampus griseus. The sequence goes on along the minus strand of NC_139012.1, from coordinate 1,877,635 downwards.
TTTATTCACGGTTGACCTATGTCCGTGGTGCAGTTGGCTTCGTGTTCTTTTGCTGTTATATTTTCGTTAGATGTCCATGCAGGATAATGGACGGTTAATGGTACGATTGGGTAGCTTCCAGGCTCTGAGAAGCTGCTTCCTCTCATCCCCACAGAGCACACAGGCCGCTTCTGCCTTGTGTGCCCCGATGCCGACTTCCTCCTTTCTGGACGTCGGTTCCTCTGTTGCCTCTGCATCCCCCCGGGCTCACATGGGGTGGGTTTACTTGTCTTTGATAGGGCGTCCGCGGTGGATAGGAATTCTGCTGCTATCTTGTTATTGTTTTAGTAATGTTGTTCTTCGAGTGACCTCTTCCCGCACTTGGGCCAAGTACTGCACGTGCACTGCTTTAAGGAAGGTGGCTTTACATTAAATGCTAAGAAAGAATCTGATAATGACCAAGTTACACATTCTGAAATCAACACTGCAAGAACTTTTCCTCTATCAGCTCAGAAATCCTCCCGAATCTGGAGATACGGTGTGAGAAGGACACGACCCCTGCAGGTGAAACGGTTGGGAAGGGGTCGCTTTCGAGAAGTGCTGCCCTGGGACCTTTCTTCCGCTGGTCGAATTATTCAAAACCTGACGTAAAGATGGTGCCTTGCGGTCAGTTTGCCAAATACATTCACAGAAATAATCTCTTCGGGCTACAGTCTTGCAAGTTGGGCAGTTGATGCAGCCCTGCCACGGCCCGGGGTGGCGATCGGGTAGGAGAAGGGAAAAGGTTCTGAGACCACATTTATGGGGACAGCCTGCTGCTGGAGAGGTTGCCTGTTAATAGCAGGCGAGCAGCACGCGAAGGGCCACCTGCGCCTCGATGGCGTCTCGCCTTCCCCGCGGCTCCTCGGCGTGGACACTCAGAGGCCCCACCCGGCAGCGGTCCGGCTTCTGGTCGGCAGAGCACTCGCCGTGCCCGTGCGTGTATTCAGTGACCACCCTGCCCTGTATATCTCACAGTTCTCAACTGTCTCACTTGAAATAGCTCAGGGTACGCTGCAGGAGAGATTCAGCCACATCCTGCTCTTAAAATATCACTCTTCGGGGCTTCCCTGGTGGCGCAGTGGTTGAGAGTCCGCCTGCCGATGCAGGGGACATGGGTTCGAGCCCCGGTCCGGGAAGATCCCGCATGTCGCGGAGCAACTAGCCCCGTGAGCCACAACTACTGAGCCTGCGTGTCTGGAGCCTGTGCTCCGCAACAAGAGAGGCCGCGATAGTGAGAGGCCCGCGCACCGTGATGAAGAGCGGCCCCCGCTCGCCACAACTGGAGAAAGTCCTCGCACAGAAACGAAGACCCAACACAGCCATAAATAAATTAATTAATTAATTAAAAATTTTTTTAAAAGGCAAAATTCCTTTAAAAAAATAAAATAAGAATAAAATATCACTATTCACAGTCAACGAAAGGGAAATCAGATACATTGGCCTTCATCAAAATTAAACACTTTTGTGCATCAAGGGACTCACTTTCACAGAATGAAAAGACAGCCCCCAGGAGGGGGGGAAATATTTGCAAATCATATGTCGGATAAGGGGTTCATGTTCAGAATACAGCGTTTTACAGTGCCTTGTTTGATTGCCCTTCACAGATACTGCATTTTTACAAATTGAAGGTTTGTGGCAGCCCTGTGTTGTCAGGTGATGGTTAGCATTCTTTAGTAATAAAGTAAGTTAAGGTATGTACACTGTTTTTTTAGACCTAACGTTATTGCACACTTAATAGACTACAGTATAGTGTAGACATCACTTTTGTATGAACGGGGAAACAAAAAAAAAATTCATGTGACTCACTTTATTATGATACTTGATTTATTTCACGGTCTGGAAGTGAGCCCACATTATCTCCAAGGTGTGCCTGTACCCAAAAGCACTGAAAGTAGGGATGCAGACAAATACTGGCGCGCCAGTGTCTCTGGGAGCATTATTCACAATGGCCAAAAGACAGAAAAACGTCCGTCAGCAGATGGACAAATAAAAGCGGCGTGTATATACGTGCAGTGGAACACTGCATCCTTAAGAAGGAATAAGATTGCAGCCCACGCTACGACATGGATGACCCTTGAAAACAGGATGCTCAGTGAAATAAGCCAGAGACAAAAAGACAGCTATAGTGTGACTCCACTGACAGGAAGCACCTGGAACGAAAGTGGAGTCGTGGTGAGCAGGGGCTGGGGAGGGGGATGGGCCGTGAGTGTTTAATGGGGGCGGAGCTTCAGTTTGGGAAGAGGGAAACGTTCTGGAGATGACGCTGTGATGGCTGCACAGCAATGTGAATGTGCTTCATGCTGCTGACTGAGCTGTGCTCTTAGAAATGGTGAAGGTGTCACCTTTCATGTCGTGTATATTTTGCTACAGCAAAAAATAAGGTGCAGGAGAGTCGGTGCTGAGTGTCAGAGTACCGTGTCCAGTGAGATGTCCATCTCCTGACACGCAAGCCTTTCTCTGGGGTGGCTGTAATTCATCTGTTGTTTTTTTTTTAAAAAAAGGAAGACACAGGATAATGAAGATTCTGAGGTTATTTTGCTCAGATTTTGTTCTCAGATGTCCTAAGAGTTGTCTCACACATGGATTATTGCTTTCGGTATGGAAGGCATATAAACTGTGATGGAATCTTGGGTTGGAAGGGACCTCAGGAGGTCACCATCTCATCCCTATCTGCAGATATCCTCCCGCTTAAATTACCCGAGGTGGACGACAATCTCTTCTTATGAAAAAGATCTCTTCATATTCCATTTCAATTTTAAGCATTTCACTGACAGGAGAATATTCCTTATAGATAACCTCAAACAGCCACTCTGTGCAGAAGCACATTCACAGAGCGCCCACGTGACAGTGCCCTGTCTTGGGCGCCATGGGGCCCAGAAGTGAATGGTGACTAGTGAACGAAGTCATACGGGGGGACTCCTGGCGGCCATCTTCTGGTCCACAATACAGGTGAAACTTGAAGACCAGAAACTGCCTCCCTGCCGTCTGCTCCCCAGGTGTGTGATCCCATTTCCTCTCTTGCCTCCGTCCAGGCATCGTTTTCCAAGTGTTCAATACTGCTTTGAGCCCTCCTACGTGAGCCCTAAGCATTTCCACGGGGCCTTTTGCTGGTGCCTCATACATGAGCGCTGTATTCTGGAAAGGTGCCACGGAGTTTCAAAGTAATGGAATAACTGCCTGTGTTATGCAGCTATTACAGTGGGACTGTACTGTTTTCTATCCACTGCCCCAGAACACTTCTAGAACTTGCCAGATTGGCTAATTTCGGCTTCCATTGCAGAAGGCCCCTAGTCTGCAGGAGAGATCGGAGGTCAGTGTTACGGCATGATCGGTCTTCAGTCGGGAAACGTCTTCTGCTGAGAGGTATTGCAAATACACCTCTGGTTTATAGACCTCAGCAACTCAAGTTCCTGGCAAATTTCAGTTTTCCATGTTCAGCGCGAACATCTGTCTGTGTTCTTTTATTATCGGTCGCCAATCAAAAAATGTTTATCTGGGACAAGCACGGATATTTTGGGGCACACGACGGTTTATCAAGTCAGTTTGTCCCTTTATTCATTTGCTCCATTGATAGCTGTTCCCTCGGATCCATTTATCAATTTGCTTAGAAGATTCCCACAGGCGTACTTTGAGGCAGGCAAAGCAGGCACTGCCCTCTAGATGAGGAAACTGGGGCCTAGGGGATCCTTTTCCCAAAGAAGCCAAACTCAAACCCACGTCTTTAATCTCCAAATACGTCACGTCGTTATAGGGCCAATATGAGTGAGAACTCCAGGTTCAAAATAGGTCCAGGATACGGTCTGACATCCTATGGGGCGAAATGAGACCTGGACCGCAGAGGAAGAAAACCCAGTGTTCCATCCTGGGACTTCTGAGTGTCGTGCCTGTGTGTCTCCTTTACGCGCCCTGGCTAGTCTGCTGGTGCCAACTACTGGAAGGAAATCCAGAGGAGTGGACGTGGATGTAGAGATTAACTTGAATGCCATTATAATGCGCAGCCTCTAGTTGAGCTGTTTAATCTATCATTGTTGTCTGTCACGTTGCTCGACGGTTGAAAGCACTTGCATTACCAGTCCATAAAGCTGGGGCTGCCCCCTGGGCGATAATTGGCCACGTTGCTATTTCTATTCACGGGTTTTTATAAAGAAGGTAAAAGTGGGTTGTGTCCAAGTAGAGCATTTGATTGTGTTAATAAACGTGATAATCAGGTTGGACGTCCAACAAAATGCCTCCCACGAGTGGCCTGGTGGCCCAGCCTGCTGGGTGCCTGTAACCATGTAAAACCCAAGGCCATTGTCCCCAAATTGCTGCATTTGTTGTACAGGATTGTTTCCACTGTGCCCACTGGAGTTGTTTGTTCCCAAAGAAAGTTTCACATGAAGAGTCATGTAAGAAAAAACATTTTCTTCCTTTACCCCTTCCTTCCCTTCTTAAGTCAGTGCTGGAATTTGAGCACAGTGAATCAGGAACTCCCTCAAATTGCAGAGAAAATCCTTTCCAGGCTGGGCTCCTAAGGTCTGCCAGTGCGAGCTTGTCCGGTTCTCAGCCGTGCAGCCACTGAGACCCATTGGGGGAGACTCATCCTGGTGGGGAGGCCTCTCATCTGGGGGGAGACCCAGCTGGTGAGGAAACCCGGGCCCTGGTGGAGCAAAGCCCCGCTGTCCTGCTTCTGACCAGCTCCAGGGACATTTGCTCAGCTCAGGGCACCTGGACCTCCTTACACGGGGCTCAAACAGACTGCTCGCCGGAGCAGAGGCACTGGGACTTGGGACTGGCCTTGGGGTGGAAGGTGACGGGCAGACACAGGTATGGATCCGCCTCTGTCACTTCTGCAAATTAGTTCTCAGTCCTTCAGCCTCTTTACTCCTCGTGCCCACCTGTGGAAAGAAGTTAACATTACTCGCCGTGTGGGTTTACGCTGAGTGCTGCGACGGGTCCCACAGGGCAGTCATCTCTCAGGACAACCGCACCAATGCCGAGAATAGTTATTCACATGTATAATGTTGTTTGCAACTTTCTTACTTAGGGGTTGAATCTTGGAGGCCCAGTTCTCAGAGTAGAATACGGCAAAAGTATGTGGTTAAAGTGGGTTATGTGGAAAGAGCTGGGGTCCGTTCTTTGCCCCAACCTCTGGTGGTAGAGTGACCCCGTGTGTGTAGATGCCACTGCCTGGTGAAGACCAGCCTTGAGCATTGTGGGGGCGGGGACGGGGGATGGAGGTCAGTGTGTGGCACCCTGGTCACAGGATGGCCAGTGCTCAGGGCTCTCGTCACAAAACGCGGGCAGGTTCGGAGACACCGTTTGCAGCCCAGTAACGTCTTCAATGCAGCAGACGGGATTGCTTGCATCTTCCTGGGGGCCGTTGGCTGCACTGCTCAGAGGCTCCCGAGGGAGAAGTTGTGAGGCCTTTCAGGAGGTGATGGGCGTAATGACCACCCTGCCCCTTCCCTCTGCCCTCAGTGGCCAGGAGCTGCTGTTACATCCATCTGGTGCTCGGTGGGTTAAAACGCTGTGGTCGCAGCGTGTTCGCTCTGTTTTCAGAATCACGTGGGCGAGCGTTCTGCCTTTCCCTCCTGTGCGGGGAGCGCAGAACACAGGCCTTTCTGGCAATGGATCGTCTGTCTATTTCTGTGGCTTCCATCACCATGGAATCTCAGGTCCCCGAAGCACGGGCTAAAAACAGAACCCGGGGGCGGGGGGAGCGCCCTTCCTGACTCCATCACTGGGAGCTCTGCTCCTCAGAGAACAAAGCAGGAACAGAAGAGTGACTCCCTCCTTCCGGGGTGTGGGGAGGCCCTGCCCCGCCTTCAGACCTCGGCGCAGGGCCGGCTCTGCGCCTGTCCGAGCCTCCAAGAGGGTGCGCTGGTTCAGGCGGCCGCGGTCAGCACCCTGCTCAGGCCCGGGCGTCTGGGAGCCCCGCACATCCACGTGCACGGGGTGTCGGCCAGGAGCCCAGACGCTGGGCCGGGGCTGGGGTAGCGGGACGCGGTGCATGACGCAGGGCCCGTCCTCAAGGAGAGAGCAGGCCCGTCTGAATGCAGAGCCGCGGGAAACCAGCGCTGTGATGGGTGCACTGGGGGCACACCTGCGGGTCCCAGAGGCTGAATGGAGAGAGCAGCGTGAGCCGGGCTGGCGCTCTGACCAGTAGAAGTGGCAGGACGCTCTGGGGCGGGGCGGGGCGGGGCGGAAGCGACCCAAAAACAAGGCGGGCGGTAGCTGGTGGTGCCCCGCGGGCCGCAGGTGCGTGCAGCCTTGTGGGCGGGACCCAGGCCTGGTGGGCCGGCCGCCCTCACTCAGGGCCCAGCTGGCCCGCGGACCCTTAAAGGGCTCGGGCCACGTCCCCAGACAGCAGGTAAAGGTGGGGCTGGGTTCTGGAGGTGGCCACCAAGCCAGCAGAGCAGAGTGGAGCCAAGAAGTCTTCATTCAGAGACGGCACCGACGGAACGCTGCCAGTGTCTCATGTGTGGGGCTTCCGCAGTCGGTCAGCGCTCGGTACAGGCAGAAATGCCCTTTCCATGCTGCGTAGCTCCCATTTAAATTCGTAGTTTAATTTTCTCCCGTGAAGGGGGCCGTCTCTCGGCAGAACTGCACTTCAGAACTCTTCATTATTTACAAAGCATTTTCTCATACGTGGTTGTAGTTGACTCCGTGGTGCACAGCTGGGAGGGCGGGTATTTTAGCTGTTCTCTGACCAGGAGAGAATGGAATCAGGAATCAGCAGACCAGGAACCAGCAAGTGGGGCGGCTGTGGGCGAGCCCGGAGCTGGTGGAGGAAGAGAATGTCGTCACTTCAGGGCTGAGTAAGCTGAGGCAGGTCAAGGTTAAGGTGCCCCGGGCCACCCCGCCCCTCACCCTGCAGGCTCCGCTCTGAGGTCCGCTTCAGGACCCTTGGGACTGTGTGACTGTCCCACCTCTCTCTTCACTCCTTCCGGCCTCCCTGAGGAATTTAGCCAAAATCTTTACCAGCTTGTGGAGGAAGGTGTGATGGGCCGTAAGATCGTTTATACTTTATTGAAACTTTAAAACAGGAGGATTTATTAACTGAAAGAACCCGGCATCTAGAAATCACATTTCCTCCAAATTTCAGGGGGCTGAGGCCGTTCCTTTTGTTTTCTAAATGCTGCCATATGGCGGCCGATTGCTTCTCCTGTCTGGATGGTAATTTCGGGTTCGGAATCTATGGGAAGCCATACCTCTTGGTGAAAATGTCCTAAGAAGGCGTTTCGTTGATTCTGGTTATAATAACCATCTGCGTAGACTTTTAGGGTGAAACTTGACTGGCCGAGCCAACCATATGAAGCTTAATTGACCATTAGGGGTTGAATTGTGTCCCCCGATTGCGTTGAAGTTCTAACCTCCCAGTGCCTGTGAGTGCGAGCTTACCTGGAAACGGGGTCTGGGAGGATGAGCCAGTGAATGTGCAGTATTAGGGTGGCCCTGGTCTCATAGGACTGGCGTCCGCATCAAGGAGGAAATCTGAACAGAGACAGACACTCACAGAAGGCAGACGATGTGAAGACACAGGCAGAAAGATGGTCGCCTAAGAGCCAGGGAGTGTCCGGGGCCACCAGGAGCTGGGGAGGGGCCCGGAGCAGTCTCCGTCACAGCCTCCGGGGAGCCCACCCTGCTGACACACCGGTCCTGGCCTCCTGGCCTCCAGACCGTGAGAAAATGCACTTCTGTGGTTTAAAGCTAACAGTTTTAGTACAGCCCTAGGGAACTAATTCACTGACCACTAGACTCAGTGACACAAACCAGGTTGGCACCGAGCCAGCTGACTCCTGGGCCCCTGGGAACACTTCACAGACCCTTTGTCGAGAGGGCTCAGGAACGCTTACTTTTAAGAAGTCTCTGATGGAAAGAAACGTGCTGTGTTAGGAAAGTGTGGCCTGTCTCTGGGAGAAACGGCCGTGTTTAACTGTGAAGGCTTCGTGGTCCCGCGAGTGTCTCTGGGATTGTTTGGAAATTCAGGGGTTTTGTCATCAGCGGGAGCACGAGGCAGGTCCCGGGAGCTTCCTGTCAGCGATGACCGAGCTGGTTGCCATCCCCATGTCTCTAAATTTCTGGTCTTCCACCGGTTTAGGTGCGTCCTGTGTGGAAGCTTTTCATCAAACCCGGCTATTTTTCTGCCCTTTCTTCTGGCTCTGGTACGGTGCTCGCCTAGGATCACTTTCAGTTTCATCGCTTGGAAAACCCTGATAATTAGATTTAAATCATAAAATATGCTAATGCATGCAGATAGGAGCAGGATAGAGATTTCAAAGGCAACTTAATGGATTCTTCCCCTTGGCAGAAACAATGCTGAGCCGTGTGGATAATAGCTTATCTGTTCTTAGAGATCCAGGGAGGTTACGTAAGAGCAGCCCCAGACCACCTGGGGCCCGAGCTGAAGAGCCTGAGGGCTGGATCACGGCTGCAGTTAACAAGTAATTATCCTGCATTCCAGAAAATGCTCTCTGGACATGCCCCACGCCATGTGCAGGAGCCAAGTCTCATTCCTGCACACGTGAGTGTCTGCTCCCTGGAGGGCACAAGCCCCGTGCTATGGGGCGTCTTGGGGTCTCAGCAGGGTCCTGCCCTCGGGGGGCTACTCCCAGGGAACAAAGACAATGGATGTAGAAATGCCAGCCGTTGGGTTACATACGCGCGACCCCTGCCCACCCTGAGCAAAGGGGCGTGTTGGTGGGGGAGACACAGGACCCACAGAGCAGGCAGTCTTCACCCAGGCGAGCGGACACCAGCCCTGCTGGGGAGCCAGTGGCAAAGCACGGCCTCATGGGAGACGCCTCTGCCCCAGTATCCCGACCCTAGAAATACGACGGCCTTGGAGGGGTGAGGATGTGCTTCTGAAAAGGCACAGCTAGGAAGGGTCTCTGGAAGGTGTGGCTGGACGGCAGGGCTGGGAAGGGCGCGCTCTCTGCGTCTTGTGCAAGGCTGGGAAGGGCCTAGAACCTTTGTGGGGGGCAGCGGGGGTTTCAGGCCACCAGTCCTTCACGTCTTCTGAAGGTGGGGCTTTATGGAAGCTCGTGCATGGGGCTGACTCGGCCCCGTCAGGAGGGCAGGGACAGCGGCCCCAGTGGACGCACGGCCAGCGCAGGATGGGCCAACACTTGCGGTCCTGGGAAGCTCGCTGGTCTAGATTGGCCTCCTGCCCAGAGGGGAGAGGGGGAGCGAGGTGGGCTTTCCAGCCCTGAGAATGGGCCAGTCTCTACACAAAGGGGCTGTGGGGTATAAACTGGTCTAACACCTGTTAGGGTATTTGTGAAATTGAAGTTCAAGCTCAAACACCTAACAAAAGTGTGAAGCCTTCCCTGACCCCCATATAAAATCTCATCCCCCTGCAGCCAGCCACCCACAGGCTCCTCCACCGGTGACGCTCTCTAGCAGATGCTTGGTCTACATCCAACATCGAATATAAAATATTAGAGAATATAGAATACAGAGAAGGAACCTTTGCTCAGGGCTGGCTCTCTAGTCCTTCCAGTTAGAGCACAGCATCCACGACGGATGGAGGCTTTGCTTTGCACTCGCGGGGCCCAAGTGCTCAGAACAGAGCCTGCCATGCAGTTCAGGCGCAGTGTGTTTGTGGAAGGGAGGGAGGGAGGGAGGGAGGAAGGAAGAGAGGAAGGAAGGAAGGAAGGAAGGAAGGAAGGAAAGAAGGAAGGAAGGAAGGGAGGAAGGAAGAAAGGAGTGAATGGAGAGAGATTTGGGTTCTGTTGCAGGCAGAGTGCGCATTAGGCAGGGGCCCGCCCAGAGAGAACCACACGGTGGCCGGCCTCTGCTCACATCAAATGGGGTTTCAAGGTCACAGGACCCAGTGCCGGTTGTCTTGTTTCCTGTTTCTTTCTTGCGTGGCTCTGTTTGTGGAGCAGCTCAGCACGTGTATGAGAACCATCAGCTGGCTACTAGAGTCCTTTAACGCATCCACATTTAAATCAGCAAATAGGGCCTTAGGGCAGCGAACCTGAGCCCCAGCCCTCGGGGGTTCTGTCCAGACCCCTTTGCTGACCTGTGTTCAGAGTGTCTGACTCCCTATTGTTCAAGACAGAAAAACTTCAGAAAGCCACTTGCACTAATGCAGGGACAGGGGCCTTGTCATTGTTCTTCTTGCTTTAAATCAAGAACTGCTAACAGCATTTTGATGCTCACGTTCTTATTTCTTCTAACTAGACTTTTCTTCTCCTTTCGTGAAAATGATCTGATTTTGCCACGTCCTGCACTCAGCAGGCAGGCAGTGACCGCGAGCTGAACGCGCGCCGACCGAGCGCAAGCCTCCGCCCACCCGCTCCTCGGACACTTGGACGGGGGGAGGGGCGAGTGGAAGGACGTGCGCACATAACCGCGTCCTGGAGCTTAAACCGTTGCCCGTGGCGTCTGTGAAACGCAGCCCCTCATCCTTCTGTTCTGCCCCTTGATCAGCTCACAGTCCCCCAGATCACTTTGCATCCTGCGATAAAACAGAAAAAGGTTTCATGTTCAAGCATCCCCGTGATTGTTTTGAAAGGGCCATTCTGTCTCTCTGTTAAGATTTAATTATCTGTTGCAAATAGCATCTGTGAATGAATGTTGCCCAACTCATTTTGGAATAGAAATGATCAAATATTTGGTAGCCAGAAGCCAAGTGGTGATGGCGACACCAAACACACAGCTTTCGGCTCTGGCTCGTGGCAAACAAAACAAGATGGTAAATCAGAGGAAGGAAGGGGACGTGCCAGCTGAGACACACAGCGACAATCGCTTGGGTGCCCTCACGCACTTTCTATACGCTTCAGCAGCTCTGTCTCGTGGGACACGTGTGCACACGCACACGCAGGCTGGCCCCTGCAGTCTGACTTCAGTGTCACTTGCTGCTGGAGCTGCGTCTCTCGAGGTTTGCTGCCGCCTCGTCAGGCTTCCCAGACCCAAGTGCACTTGTCTCCATTCTGAGGAAATATTTAAATGTCTCCCCAGCCCTTTGGCACATCTCCTTGGAAAGGATGTCTTTGCACCGCGAGGCTCTGCATCATCTGGAAGTTCCGTGTAAAGTCTGATGCCTTTTCCCAGCGGTCCTGCGGGTTTGGAGCTCTCTGACGTTGTTCTCTGGGTGCCGTCCCAGTAAGAGCAGCGACCCTCCTGGCAGGGGCATTCCGCCCCCGTGGTTCCGCCTCCAAGTATGTTTTCTTCCCACGTCCACGTCCACATCTGCATGAGCAGCTTGTCTGAAGCTAGAAAATGACGGTCAAGAGAATTGAGTTGCTCACCGTTTCAACACCCACATTCAACTCTTCACGGTTCGCAGTGACTGCAGCGTGAATGGTGGTACTCAGACGGGGCCGCGTCGCAAAGGCGAGTCTCCACATTGTTCCAGCGTCTCCTTCAAAGTTCAGGAAACGTTTAGGCGAAGTCAGTTTTTCTCGAGTGAGTTGAAACCCAGGGTTTTCTGCCAAAGGCCTTGCTGGCCCAGCAAGCGAGCGTCATCCTTAGTTTTACTTTCTTAAGCCCCCGTTCACCGTGGTGTTGAACAGTCGGGCTTTCCCTGGCCTGTGGCCCCAGAGCAGACCGTCAGCGGTTTGCACGTGTAGGGTCGAGGTGGAGGGAGGGCTGGGGAGCAGAGGGTCACCAGCTGCCCACGCGGTGGGCATCCCTCAGCTGCTTCCTTTTGTCTTGCGTGGCTCCGAGCGGCAGAGACCGGCGTGTTACCCTGGTCACAGGAGGCTCCTGGAAGGCGGGGCTCCGGCGCTGGCTGGGCACCTTGGAGCGTCCGGGGCTGATTGCAGTTGGAGGAACAGGCTTGAGGGTCTGGGGGCGAGTGGCCCTTCATGGAGCGACGGGCGGCAAGTCCGGCGGCAGACGGTGCCCCCACTCGGTGTCTGCACGGCGCGTCGTGACGGTCCAGGCGGGACGTGGGGGCGGAGAGGCCGTTGTCCCTCGGTGAGCAGGTCCCCTCTGGGGTCCTGGGCAGGGACAAGCAAGGCCGTGTGGTGATGGGACGAGGCCACAGCGCCGGGTGGGCGGGGCTCCGGGCTCTGCATGTGGGAGGGGGGAGCCGATGGATCCCACAGGACCCCTGAGCGTCGAGACTCCGGAGTCATGGGTCTCGGGATGAAACACGGGAAAGTCCTGGGGGGCCTCCCCCATGGTCCGGCCTCCCAGACCCCTCAGCCTGTGAGGCAGGCAAGGGCCAGCACACAGACGCCAGGATAGCACCAGGCTCAGAGGCTGGGCTTCAAGAGGGAGGGTGGACGACCTGCCCCGGGAAGGATGCTGGTCCCCCGACTCGCGGGTCACCGTGGAGGGCGGGGGCCGTCAGGGGGCGGGGAGATGAGACAGAGGCCTTTGGCCCAGCCCGTGGGTCCTGCGGCCGCGCCAGTTACCTGAGGCCGGTCCAGCTCGCGCTTTCCCCTCCCAGCAGGAGATGAAAGCACCTGGTCCCCCAGCCCTGCTCCCCTGAGTGTAGGAAAGCTTCCCCCATAGACGGGAACCAGGGCCCGGCTGCCCGGGGAGGAGGGCCTGGGCTCTGTAGGCACCGATTCCCCAAGCTCGTGGACCCCTCCAGTACTTGGTGTCTGACCTCCACCGCCCATCCCCCCCCGGTCCTGGACCACCTGTTGCAAGCCTGAATCGGGACCTCATTCTGTGTCCTAGCCCCGTGGGGTGTGACTGAGCTGTACCCTGGCTCTGGGGAGTTCTCGTCGGGGCCGCGCAGGCCCCGAGTCCTCCGGGGGGGGCGGGCCTGACAACCTCCCCTCTCCCCTCTCTGTGATGGGGCTCAGCCACCACCCGGCTGGGGGTGTCTCCTCACAGGTCTCCCGACCATGGGCTGGGCCCCTCTGGGACTACACCAGGTGAGGGTGACCTGCATATGTAGGACTAGGCATAGCCAGAAGTTTCCAGCACCAGATTAGCTCTTACACTTACCCTTGCCCGTTTCAGGTTTTTTCCCAGGTCAGGACAGAGCGGGGCTGTGCCGGGGAAGGCACCATAGGTCTCACCCCTGAAACACCCCGTAAACATCATTCGAAGCAGAGGGCTGGACCTTTGGGTGAATTACTTGGCAAAATCTATTTCACAGTGATTAGTTGCGCTGGGGAGCATGAATATGGTGGGTTTTCACTTCTGATATGTACAGATCTTAAAAGAAGGAACTAGCAGGAGATAAGTAAGTGGGAAGGAAAGGAAGGGAGGGAGGGAGGGGCGCCCAGGAGGATGGAAACAGTGACAACTGAGAAATGACAAAGCTGACAGAAAGAAAATGATAAACTGGCAAAAACAAAACGACAGAGCGTCAGAAGCAGACCAGCTCGGCAACGGCTGCGCCGCCAGGACGGGCTCCCAGCCCGGGGCAAACGCGGCGGGCCCTTTCTGAGGAAGGAGCCGGTTCCCAGGAGCCGCGTGGCTGTGACCGGGCTTCTGGGTCATAGGCTCCTTCGTGGGCCTGCAGGAGGCTTGGTCGTCCTGCTCTCAGGTTTCCGCTGCAGCAGAGTCGCGGATCCCAGGCGCCGGCCAGCCCCGCTCTTCTCTGAAGCAGCCACGCACAGGAGGCTCGCTTCCCACTCCCCTTGGGCGTCCGTGGGTGTCCGTGCCCCTGCCCGCTCCCCTCTGGGGGAGCCCGGGCCCCTCCAGCGGGAGGGCCGGGACACGGACGCAAAGGCCACATCACCAGAGACAAATGGGACGAAGATGGCCGCCCGTCTCTCTGGCACGGGCAGCAGGACCCTCTGCTGCTAAGGGTCAGTACCCCGAAAAGGGCAGGATTTGTGTACAAACTAAATACAGATCAAAGCCCCTCAGTTTCCCAGTGGGGATCTCTCTCAACCTTCTCCTTTCCTCAGCACTCGGGCTCCTGGCCCCGACCCTCTGCCTGCCGACCTGCTCACCCTCTGTTTCCCTTCCTTCATTTCCATGATACGCCGTTGAGAACAGAGGGGTGTGAGCTGAGTGCACGGTGTCCACTGCTGCCGGATCTGGTGTCTTTAAACCACTGATAACAGTTCTGATCATTATCTCCCACCTCCGGTCCCATTCAAGGCCACCGCATGCCTGTCATTATTTTGGCCACATGCCCTTTCACAATTTATACCCTCATCTCATTCCCTTTCATTTTTCTCTCCTTAATTGCGTTCCCCGCTTCCCCGACTCGGAACCATCCCCTCGAGTGACGCTGACTTTTCACCTCCGTCTTTGTCCGCCGGCCCCATCCAATGAGTTTCATTACGCGTGTTCTCACCATCCTGCACATCTTTTCCCTTTGGACTAGACCAGTCCCGCCCGCCCTTCGGTCACGGTGGCCCTGGAGCGTCCAGTGAGTCTGTTTGTCCTTCTGCTTGGACCCTGCGTCTGCCCCGCATCATCTGTCTCGAGCGCACAGAGCGACTCTACATGAGCATTTTATAAGGCGAAGGGTGGGCATCCCAAGTCTAGTCTCTTCTGTTTTCCTCTCTTGCATGTCTTCAAGACAAACCAACAAAAACGTTTATTAAGCACTATTCTGTGTGATAAAGCACTAAACAAGGTGTCCTAGGAACATCCCAATTGCCCCTTTGTTTCCTGCTAGCAGGTGAAGATGGTCAGTTTCCCTAAGACAGCTCTTAGCTTCAGCAAGAGTATCATTGAGCAGATGCCCCAGAGCTTGGCTCCAGTGTGTTGCTGTGTGTGTGCGTGTGCCTGTGTGTGTGTGTTTCTGTTTCTCGGAGTGCACCATCTTTACGGGATAGAATACCCCAAGCACTTCTATCTACTAGGAAATAAAAAGGGTCCATGTTCCTTATCTTTCTCATGAAGCCCTAAGTATAAAGTAGATTTTCTGATGATTTCTGAAAGCATCACGTTTCAATCCCCTTGGTCTTTCCCTGCAGGATCCGGGGATGGGCGTTGCTTTGGCCCCTCGCAGGCACTCGTTTCCCCATCTTCCGTGTTGACACGATTCTGATTTTCACGCTATCCTTGCTCCTCCTTGGGGAAATGTGTGCATTACCCTCCTCTGCTCCAGCCCCTTTTGTGGATGATGAGAGAAAATATTAATTGTTTTCTTTAGGAATTAATTATCATTGCCATGTTTCAGAGGCCCTATTGTCTCTTGGTGACCTCTGGCTCTATCAGGTTTCATGAAATTGCGTAATTTATCTTCATACTTCCTGGAGCCTTCCTCTCATTTCTGAGCCTGGCTTTCTCACCTGATTGTTTTCTTTGTCTGACTTTTTAGACTTCAGTATGAGATACTGTTCTCATTCTGCTCTGCCTGGTACTTTATATCTTGCAGGGATTTCTCTCTAAGCGTTCATCATTTTTACCCTTCCCTCTTCTATGTAATAATACTACTTAGCGTTTATATAGTGCTTTTCTTCCTCAAAGTGCTCCCTAAACTTATGGAGGTGTCACTGTCTTGCCCTTTCAGGCAGTGCTGGCTCGGCTGTCAGAGGCCTGGATGCCACATCCGAGGCTCAGGCAGGGTACCCGAGGGCCCCGCAGGCTTCCCCCCGACCTCACCGTTAATTCCGCGTGCAGGGCCCTTCTCCGTGAAGGAATGAGGAGAGCCGTGTCCTTCAGAGGCAGCCCTGGAACTTGCTTACACGGTTCACCCCATTAAAGCTGTAATGGATTTCCAAAACCCTCACCCCAGGGAAACATGACACATCTTATTACATAGAGGAGGATGGGAAACAGGGCCAAACACTTAAACATCCAGCTTGGTTACTGCAGCAGTCAGGCCCACGGGAAAACGAGCTTCCTGGGGGCCCTGCCATGAAGATCGGGGGGCAAGATGCTGGGCGCAGTGATGGCCAACCAACAGTCAGTGGAAACCAGCCTTTTCGGGCCCAGCACAGACTGATCACCTGCGAGCATCTCCTGAGACTTTTTAGAGTCATGATTGCAGATAAAGATGCACTAATAACTTGTCTTAGAAGAAACAGCAAGGCGACATCATAGTGAGAAAGGAGGCAAGAACCTCGTTATCCGGGGCTCCTTCCGTTCACGCTTTCTCTAGAGAAACTTCAGTTAAAGAAATGGCGCAACGTCTTAGTGGAATCTTACGACATTTTCCACCCGAAGACTGTCTCACCCGGCCCCCAAAGACCATATTCTCTTCACATTCTGTCTTCAACTCTGTTTCTGTCATTTTTAAGCCTTGAAAGTAAGTGTAAGTATGTCACCAAGCTGTGGAGTAAACAACTTCTAGTGGCTGCTCTCGCTAACACTTCCTGAGCTACATTAGGAAAAAAAACCAACGGCGGATTGAGTAATCCATTAGCTGAGACTCCGATTCGCTGGGAGTTCTGTTCCTACGTCGAGTATAATTACATTGATGAGCAGATCGATGACTCTAGGGGTGGCAGGTTCTGAAGAGCCTCTGAATCATTAAAGAAATATTAAATTATATTGAGATTAATTTTATTTGTGAACTGTACCTTCATTCTAACAACCTGGAAAGTAACACTCCAGTTACGGCGCACAAACAACAAGTTTATGAACCGGATTTCTCGTACGCCTGTGGCATACTACGTATGTTTCCGTGTATATTAGAACAAATAGACGACAGGGTAATGCTTTTCTAAGTTAAGTATCTAGTTTTTAAAGACATGTGGCTCTTCCAGGGAAACAGTGATAAAATGGTAACATACGGTGCCCTGGAGTGACTCTGTCAGGATAATCATGTCTGGGTGTCGTAATGGTTTTGCAGCCCTGGACAGTCACAGAGTTTGTAGGACCCAAGAACCAGATGAATCAATGCATGTGACCCGCGATTAAATTGCTTATAAAGGTTGTACATGCACAGCGAAGTTTATTGATTTCCCAGAAAATAATCATGTCTTGACCTTGCCACTGTTCAAATGGGATAAAATCGTTATTCCCAGCCGAGGCCATGAGAAGAGCAAGTAGGCTTCCCTCCCTGTCGTGAATTTGCCGAGACTTTACCCCAAGATGCTGAGTGACCCTATGACTTGTTGGACACACGAGGATGATGTTGAGATGTTCTTTTCCACCCGAGTCCTGCCCGGTGGTGACCCCGAGTCCCTCCCGGTGGTGGCCCTGATCCTGCCCGGTGGTGACCCCGAGTCCCGCCCGGTGGTGGCCCAAGTTCCTTGGCTCCTGGAGCCTCACCCTGTCTGTCTCCGCACGGGACATCTCCTCCCAGCATCTGCGTCCCTGTGTCTCTTCTTTGAGGACACCAGTCACATCAGATGAGGGCCCGCCCAGCTCCAGAGTGACCCCATCTTAACTTGTGACATCTGCAAAGACCCTCTTTCCAAGTAGGCTGTATTCTGAGGTCCGGGCTCAGGACTCCACCTGTCTTTTGGGGACACAGTTCAGCCTGCAGTAGCTGTCTCTCCAGTTTCCAGTTGCTAGAATTCGAGGACCCAGATCCAGAATGAGGACCCTTTCTTGGATGACCTTCCTGAGACTCTCTGGCCAACAAGAGAGAGACAAGCTCACTTGCCCTTGACTTGCTTAGAGTTAAAGTTCAGACTCGCTTTTCTTCCCTCCACTGGGAGACTCTGATTCCAGGTGACTGGACACCTGCATCTGAACACAGCTTTACTGCTGCAGCCCTTAGACGGCTTAATAGAACAATACGACCATGGAGACCCTCACGTGGGACCCAGCTAACGCGAGGGTTCCTCCTACAGAGCCGGCGTCCTCAGGGGTGACTCCCTGATACCCCGAGGTCGAGTTGCATCCGCTTAACTGACGTGTGCCTGACTGTCGGGATTTTAAAAATAAGCGCTTGACCTCCTCGCTGAGCCTGTCGTGGTCCCGGCTACACCGCTCACATGACAGATCCAGGGGGTCTAAGTTCTCCGTTTTTGGTCTGCGACCAGCTCCGGCCAAGACTTCATGGCTTGACTTTCCGTGTTTCCCCTCTGTGAACTTGCACCTTGCCACCATGTGCCAGGGTCTCCGTAACACTTCCACCATCAGCACAGTGGTCAAGGGAGCTCGCTGTGAGGGCCATGAAGCGAACCAGGCTCCTCGGAACAGGGTCTGAGTCACCGTCTCTGTGGTCCCTTAGCCCAGGGTCTTCTCAGAGTGCCATCAGTTACTTCTTGTCACCCTGACTCTCCCATGTCACATTTATCGAGCAGAATATACATTAGTTCGTACAAGGCTCGTCACTGTCTGCCTGGGGAAGCGACCCCACTCTCTGTGCCTCAGCCTTACAGCCCCTGAGTGGAAGGAACTGGAACACCACCAAGCTTTCCAGCCCAGGTGACGGGGCCACAGATGGTTGCAGGTGCACAGAAGGAGTCCCCAGCCCCTGCAGTGGCCAGGCAGGCCTCAGGCAGCTGCAGTGGTGGCTGGGAACCTCAGCTCTTCACCCCAGCCTGCCATCCAGATATTGTCATTTTTATGTGCCGGGGACATGCCAGGGGAGCCCTGGGGCGGAGGCTGTCGGGGTCCCTTTGAGAGGAATGCTTTTCATTTAATCCAAGCCCGGTTCTTCGAGGCCTGTTCCAGGTTCTGTGCAGTATTGGGTTGCCTTTGTACTTGATCTCCGGGCATCCAGTAAGCATCTGTCTGCAGACCCAGTCCGTGCCAGGTCCTGCTCTAGACAAGGCGACACTGGGGTGTCCAGGACACTGCCAAGCCCTGCCCTCAGGACAGACAAGGGCCCAGAGAGAGGGGGTTGGAGATGGGGCAGCTCGGGGCCGCTGAGAAGGCTGGTGACGCGGCCCAGAGTCGCCCAGCAGGAGCGGGACGTAGTGCTCTCAGTGGGGCAGGCAGGAAGGGCTGCAAGGGCAGCCTTTGACGTGGGACTTGAGGGGTGGAGGAAGCCAGCACGGAAGCCAGCAGGGCAGCGGAGGGCTTCCTCCCGGGCTTTGTCAGCCTCTCAACACTCTCCTGGTTGGAGAAGGACTTGGGGAAGCGTATTGAACAGGTTTTCCCTGCGTTGGAGCAGGAAGAGCTGGGGCAGCGAGACCTCTGACACGCACTGAACGCACTGCTCACGCACCTTGGGAAATCCAGGAGCCGCCACGATGCCCCACGCGGTGTATAATCTGCCCGTTTCCTTGGGTCAGGTGCTCATTTCCAACGTTCTGTCCAAAAGGAAAGCCTTGCTACGTGACTGAGTAAAGGATGTGCTCAGAAGTAGGATTTTGAAATACGGAATTGAGATCGACAGTGATAATTCGTATTTGTGGACTGCTTTTCCTCCTTGCCCTTGGAATATTTCTCAGCAGAGTACGAAAACACGCGTGTGTTTCACATATCCTCACGGGAACCCTGTACAGGAGGCAAAGTGGCTAATGATAGTAATAGTAAGAAGAACAGCAGCTAAGACTTACTGCATGCTGACAGCGCCAGCCTCGCACATGCGTGAGACCGCACACACCCATATGCTTATTCATATATTCCAGGTACAATAACCATAATGTATATACCGTACTGATTAATATGCTATTTACTGACCTCCTACTATGTGCCAGGCCCTGCCTGAGTGCCTGGGGATACAGTACGGAACAAAATCGACAAAACCTCTGCCCTCAGCGTTTACTTAATGGCCTTGAACCCTTACAAGACCCTGGCAAATGCTTGCTGTTATTATTGCCGTCACAAGATGAGAATTCAGAGGTGTGGAGACATTAGGCAGCTTGTCAAAGCCACACAGGCAGTTAAATGGCAAGGCCAGCGCTGCCCACAGGGGTAACATGGAGTGAGCACCTCCACACGGCAAGGTGAGGAGACGGCTGGACTTCAGTTTCTTCATGATGGCAACACAGGGACAGCTCCTGAGGACACCGGGCCCTGCCTGACCACACATAGCAAACTAAGATGCTTCCCAGGGGCACAGGGAGTGCAGGTGAAACACCCAGGGGTCCTGCTGCAGGGACACGGGAGGTGCAGGTGAAACACCCAGGGGTCCTGCTGCAGGGACACGGGAGGTGCAGGTGAAACACCCAGGGGTCCTGCTGCAGGGACACGGGAGGTGCAGGTGAAACACCCAGGGGTCCTGTTGCAGGGACATGGGAGGTGCAGGTGAAACACCCAGGGGTCCTGCTGCAGGGACACGGGAAGTGGAGGTGACCTCCCCCCAGCCTTAGCCCGGACCTTTGTCTTAGCAGTAGCGCTAGATGGCCCAGGCGTCCAGAACAAGCCGCTGGAGGGACACAGCCTTGTTCTCCCTAATGCGCTGTCTTGCGTGAAACTGCACCCCAGGCTGCAACGCGAGGCGAAGGGAAGGTTTCCTGGGGACTAACCATTTCAGGCCCCAGACAGAAGAGTCAGAGAGCAAACAAAGCCGTGTGTGTCTGTCCAAGCGACGGGCTATCTACCTCCCTCGGGACCGGCGGCCCCTGGCCTGGGAATGTCTTCTTGTGCGACAGTTTACAGCCGTTCAGTTTTTCTGTCCTGATTAAACCTGGTAATCGGATACACAGAGAAAACCCCAGCCTCATGTCTCTCAGAGGAATCTCAAGGAATTCTACTCCAGTGAACGGACAGCCGTTCCAGCCACAGACGAGGAGGTGACATCCTGGGATCCTGACAAGCATGGCGCGCTCTGCCGTCAGAAGTGGGTGGGACCCGGGAGGCCAGCGCAGGTGTTTTCGTACCTTAGGTGGAAGGTGTCCTTGCTGGGGTGGCGCTGATGGTGCCCTGGCAGAGTCTTCTCTTTGGCTGCCCCTTGCCTATCCCCCGTTCCGTTAGCACCTACTGGGCACCCGCAAGCTTAGTAGCTACGCCCAGCGTGTTTATGTCGCTTGCAGTCCCGCAGTCTGGCGGTTTTGGTGGGGTGGGCGGAAGGTCCCTGGTTGTGACTCCCTCTCTCATGGGCTGTGGTCAGCTGTGGTCCGACCTGCTCTCTCCCACGCCTGGAACCTTGGCTGGGACACACGGGCTGACACGGCCTCTCAGCCACCAGCCAGCTGGTCTGGCAGTTCACAAGGATTTGGGCGGAAGGTCAAGGGTGAGGGGAGAAGCACACCAGGGCCTGGGGTCGTTGCCCGGGGGACTGGCTCAGGATCACTTCTGCCCAGGTCAGAGCTAAGGCCAGTCCACACTCCAGGAGGGGGCCGTGGTTTCAGCCTCTCACTGGGAAGAGCTGCCCCGTCACCCAGCCAAGAGGGGAGCTTTCAGGAGCCGGACTGCGGTGGTTTCTGCAAAGCTTCCAGCAGCCTTGCCCCTCCCACCCAGCCATAGTGTGTGCACATGCAGTCCCTCAGGTGACACCCCTCTCAGACAAGCGCACTCCTGTTACCCTCTTCCTGTTACCTTGACTCTCCTGAGGATGTCTCACCCCTATCACACTCTGGTGTCCCTCATAGATGTCCCCCAAACAGGACTCAACTCCAGGTCCACCAGTCTTTTTGCTAAAACCCTTGGAGGCAGGTGTGTTTTAGAGTTCAGAATTTTTAGATTTCAGAATAATACATCCGTATACTATACACATACATGTACACATACATAGCACAGCACCTGGGCAGCATTTTGTAATCAAACACATTAGTCTTTCTACATTAAAATGTATCACTGTTGGGGACTTCCCTGGTGGTCCAGTGGTTAGGACTCCCAGCTTCCACTGCAGGGAGCACGGGTTCGATCCTTGGTCAGGGAAGGAACTGAGATCCCGCATGCCCTGTGGTGTAGCCAAAAATTTTTAAAAAAGGATCACTATTCACACTCAGTGGGTAAAGACCGTAAATTGCTGCCCCATGAGCTCGGAGCCCGTCACCTGCCACCCAACGAGCCACAAACAACTGTGACAAAACTTCAGTTTTCAGAATGTCTTGGACCCAGAAGTGCAGATGAGGGATTAGGGAACTATGTACATGTTTCAATGTACATAGTTTAAATTGGAATTAATTGCATTTCAACTAGGTTAAGAATCCATCCCTCATTTTCCCTCATAGTGGTTTCTGTAAGGCAGGAGCCGTCCGCCTCCTGGCTCCGTCGTCTCCCCTGGACTAAGCAAAGGGCCTGAAACCTAGATTCTCAGTAAAGGCTTGAAGAGAAATAAGTCCGCAAACAGCCCGTGTGCAAACTTGTCCCTCGAGGCAGGTTCCCTCCGCATGTGGTTAATTCTTCCTGTTTGATGCCAGTTCTTATTAATTTCATTGTCAGCAGTTGACAAATTCTGACCTGGTCCCATGTTCTGTTCCCTGCGGGGGGCTTGAAGACCTCTCTGCATGTCCCTGGAAACGTACAGATATCTAGGTAATGACCGTGTTTTATGGGATGTCGCATTTGGAAACCTAGGCAGGCAGCACAGGGCGCTGTGAGACGCTGGAGACAGGAGCTGGACAGGTCGTTTAATATTCAGATTGCTTACAAAATCAGAAGGTGTGTCAGGGAGAGGCTGGAAGGCTTTGGGCCTTTCCTAGGCTGACTGACTTCCTCACAGTATCAGCGACGGGCTACTCTGCCGTGCTTGCTCTGAGCTTTGCTTTTCCAGATCAGTCGTGCAGAACATTTCCTAGGTGTCCGCTGTGGCATCCACACTGTTCTTGCTTCAGGGGCTCCCAGTCGAGACGAATAAATACATGTAAATTGGTATGATCTGCACGTGATCTGCACGTGGTTTGTGGTGAAAAGGCAGCTTGCACACATTCTGGAACATTTCAGAAGGAGCTCTCCCATCTGCATGAGCTCCTCAGAGATCATTTCACCAAGGAAGTCCCCTCAGAACTGGATTTTAAGGCAGGGAAGGCTTGGGAAGTCTTTCCAGGCCGAGAGAAAAGCCTGTGTCGGTGTCTGAACCTGCAGTTTGGCATGTCTGAAACATGGCGTGGTAGTACATGGAGACAGGAGCTGGACAGGTCGTTTAATATTCAGATTGCATACAAAATCAGAAAAAATAGGTAACGTGCTTAAAGCTGAATAAAAATAATTTGAAAGCAATCTGATATAAATTCAGTACAACTGCTAAGCAACCTTAATGCTATAAAAAATGTAAGGTCAAGTCTCCATCCTAACTCATAGTAACAGGCATCCTTGTCGCACCGTTACGGAGCCGAGACCCCATCTCTAGCTTCGCATCTGTCAGTTCACGTCATCCTCGCCGCAAGTCTAGGAAATCTGCGTCACCATCATCCCTGTTCAACAGGCGAGGAAGCTGAGGTCCCAAGAGGCTGAGTCGTTTGCCGAAGGTCACACAGAGAGGAACGACAAGGTCAGGATCTGAACCAGCGTCCTCTGGCTCCAGGACAGACACGGTTCCCCAGCGTGGTGTTAGTGTCTACACCACACGTGGCCCCCGCAGGAGGACGAGACGTGTGCGCAGCCTTAGGTGCAAACGTGATTTAACACCGAAGCAAGAGGGACCAGCGACACATGCTGAGGGCGAAGAGGGAGAAGAAAACTGCAGGAAGCATTCGGGAGTGTGTGTGCCGTCTTTACCCAGGATTGCTATTTTAGAATCATTATCTGTTCTGTTAATGCAGAGAAGTTTTCCCAGGGCCACGTCTGAGGCATAAAAGCAATGAATAGATGACATTATGTGAATGAAACTGTACTTTTTCCCATGGCAACATGTGTGTCTGGGTGCATGTGCTCATGTGTGGATTTTGGGGGTGGGGGCGGGTGCTTGTATGTGTGTGTTTCGTTGGAACTTAACAAGAAAATGATCACAGAAAATGGCTCGCCTGGGGGCCGGAGGTGAAAACCATTTGCAGAGCGTGGCGATTTCTCTGATTGTTCTCCGCGTTGCCGAAAGTTGAGCTGTCGTTGGTGAACTGCCACCTGGCAGGTAGGACAGACAGCTGTGTCCCAGCCTCCAGGTTCAGTGGCTTGTGCAGCGTCTGTCGTAGATTAATTAGTGAGAATCTGATAAAACGAGAGGCAGCGTGTTTCTTGTTTTGGAGGTGTCACAATTATGTTGTTACTTTAGATCCCAGAATAAGCAGTAGGACGCAGAACTGCACCAGCGTTGCTTAACCCTGCAAGACAAGGAAGCGGCTGTGAACCCAGGGAGCTTGGCCGAGCCCCTGGCCGAGGCCGGGCTGGGTTCACTCAGGGTCACGATGACAGGCGATGTTGGAGGGCGTTACCTAGGAGAAGGGTCCTTCACCTGGCACGTGCGAACCCAAATCTGAGAGTCCGGCGCCCGGCCGAGGGGCTTTTTCCCTATGCATCCCAGTGTCTGCAGTGACATTGGCGCCTAGAAGTCATCCCGGCATGATATGACTGTCTGGGAAATACAGTGAGCCCGGCTGCACCTTCTGAATCCTCACTTCCTGGCGCTCACATGATGAGGGCAGTGATGGGGGCAGGGGGCAGACCCCTGCCTTTGTAGCTAAATTACATTCCTGCTTTCCATCCCTCGAAAGACGGCATGTTTTTCTTTCTTCTCTCTGCTCAGCCCAGGTCACAGATAAGCTTGTCAACCACTTTTCTGCTTTTCCTCAGACACTCATCAACACACATACACGCGCACAGACATGCACAGTACACAACACACATCACACCTACACCTGCACACACGTATACACTCAGCGCCGTCTGGGAGGACTTCCTGTGATTACAGAAGTGCTTTCTCTCGTGTGCCGTTCACTGTGTTACCCACTGGCAAGTGAGCACTTAGAGTGAGCTAGTGAAGCTGAGGGATGGGTTCGTAACCTAGTTGAATGTAATTAATTCCAATTTAACCTCCTGGCTTACGGCTGCCAAGTCGACCGGCCCGGCTCTGGGACAGAAGCCCCGTGAGGATGGACTTTGTTTCCCTCACCTCCTTCCGTCCAGCTTGGGAGCTTGAAGACGTGTTTGTCCACTGAGTGACGGAGGCAGTCAAAGGACAAGGGCTGGGCGACTTTGAGGGCACCACTGGAACTGCTACCCTAGCTCCCACCATCCGTGCATAGACATCCCAGGGAGACTTCCCAAGTGCTGAGCACTGACCGCCTAGAAGAGGGGCCGCCTCCACGGAAGGAATGTTTTAGTTGTTGCTCCAGTTGTGTGGGTAGCGGGTTATAACTCCATCACTCATGAACTTCCTGAAGCCTTTCAGAATCCGTAAGTATTTCTCACCCTTTCAGGCCTTGGGGGAGATGATTTCCTTCATGTGTTCACCCAGAGAAAACGGAGAACGTGGGGTGTCTCGTCTTGCTTGTCATAGGCCTCCTCCCGTTGTCAGTGTCCGGGAGCCGGGCCGGGCTCTGCGGTGACCTCCGTGCCTCCCCCATGCTTCCTTCATCCCATCAGGTCGCAGCTTCCACTTGTCCTGAACACCTTCCCACAGCCGTTCTGCTCGGAGCTGGGGGGTGCCCACACCATTCACCCTCTCCAGCCTCCCCAGATTCTTCTTCTGGTTTCAGGGTACCTACTCGGGGTGGCAGCTCAGATGACAGATGTCATTTCCGGTAGAGAGTGACCGCCGGCATTGCCAGTGTTGTCACAGGGAAGGAAGGAATTCTGATCTCCTTTGGGGTCAGACGCCATGTGTGTTTGCGGTGGATGCCGTCCCCCAAGCGGCCCAGTGGGGACAGTGGGACACGGTGTGCACCTCACAGCCGTGTGCTGCGGTTACTAAATTTGTGTGAACTGCTGCCCTCACACGGGGGCCGGCACGTTGTTGTCACTGACCGGCTGCCCCTGCCTCACAGCCCTGCCAGTTCCTTTGAAGCGAAGTTGGGCGGCCCCAGGTTCCGAACGAAAACTGCCAGGGGAGCTGGACCGACAGCGCCTCTGTGGATGCACTGGAGAACAAACGGCCGGCCTCCCTGCACCAGCCTCGGCCCGCGCACTGCTGGCCGTCAGACAAGAGCATTAAACCCACGTGGCCCGCACACAAGCAGGCCTGTCCCTGGGCCAACCCCCCAGGGCACACCTGCCAGCCTTGGGCTGCCCTGTTTGCCAGGGCCCCAGGGAGCCTCGTCCCCGGCGGATGCCTGGGAGGTGATACAAGGAAGAGCACCTGCTGCGGGGGCTGCAGGCCTCCAGAGACCTCCCCACGGCCTGGCCTCCAGCGCCACCTCTGCTCCGTGTTTGCGTTCCAGCCCCCCCACCCCCACCCCCACTTGCTCCAAGCCCAGCCGAACAAGGAGAGCGATGGGGACCCCCGTCCGGGTGTTGTTAGCGCTGTCTGGGCTCACAATGGCCCGGGCCCGGTGATTGGCAGCCACTTACACGCAGCCTCCCACTGAGCTATTGGTGAGCGAGCTCGCTCTGTGCGATTTTAAACCGTTCCTGGCCTGAATAGCAATACGGAAGGTCCGGTACATGGAAGAAATAACGGTGTTTAAAGCCCTTTGCCATCGAAGCTGCACATGGCAGAAGGATTCTGAAGTCGCCTGGAAAGGTCTTCATTTAAGGTTAGCGAGGCAGGGAGGTGAGGACGGGCTGCTGGTCGTCTCCTCAGTGCATGTTCGGATTTCTTTATGGGCTTGTGTTGGGCCCCTTTTGAATGAAGAAGCTGGAAAGGACCCCACTCCCGGTCAACTAAAACGTGATCATTGGCTAGTCTTTTCTCTTCCTACCCTGAGCACATTCAGACAGTTTCTAAAAACTTGTCACGGGAGAGATGATTTGGGGGCAGCTGTATGAAGGCTCGTTCTGCACGTCTTCATCGGAGTGTAAGGCAACCCTTGCTTTTAACATCATCTCAGTGTATAGTTTTTTGAAGGTGAATTATCCAGAATGTAAGAAAACATTTTTTTCTCTCATTTAAATAGATTAGGTCTCATCTTTCCGCCTTCAAAATCGACAGGCTTAAACTTCCGAGGGATAGGCATGAGCGGTCAGGGTTGGAATGCTGAGCCGGACTCTACGAAGGCCACCCAAGGCCCCAGAGCTGGGCGGGGGGCCTGGGGACACACAGGACCTGTCTTCCTACCCTGACCCTCCCCAGCACTACCTTTAGTTTATCCTTTAAAAGGTGAATCCTCCAGTCCGTTTACCACGTGCCTCTGATTCTCAGCCATCACATGGGGTGGAGTCTGGCCACCTGACCTGATTCTGTGGGTGTTGGCCTTCCTCACCTGGCTGAGGTGTGTGGGCCAGGTTTTCCTACTCAAGTGACTTCTTCCGTGTTGCCATCTGTCCTCTTGGGAAGGAAGCCGTCTGCCCAGCCCAGGCTAAGGGAGGGGAGTGACGCTCTGGTCCGTGAGGGTGAAGCAACTGCATGAATTACACAAATTGTTCCACATTCCTCTGCATGGGAGATCTGTCTCTTCTCCCTAATTTAATAATGTATTCAATTATTTATTTATATCACTTGCTGTGATTTCATCCTTTTAAAGAACTACCTCTCATGAATAGTGCTTATGAGGTACACACCACACGCTCTGAAATGATCTTTCGTTCGCTAAAAACAGGCCGGAGTCTAGGGAATGGTCCTTAACTATAAGTAAATATACATGATTTCCCTGAGTACCTCCTAGAAGGAAGTGATGGGCATTTGATACCACATGCTCCTCTCCGTAATCTCGTTGTACGGGGCTCACTCATTTCTTCACACACACCATAGAGCTAGTCTTCAGAGTATTTTCCTGATATTCACCTTTCACTCTGACGTGTAGTTCACTCACTCATGTTGGGGCTTTACACTTATGCGAATTAAAGATAAATCTTCAGAACGTTGTACCATTCTACTCGGCAATCCATTTCTCCCACCTATTTTAACGAGTTTTCAGTGCTGGGAATGAGGAATGAACGCAACCAACAAGGTGTGTCTCCCCGGGGAGCTCCCACCACAGTCCAGGTGGACCGGCAACCCAGGTACATGCGGGCAAAGAAAGAGACGAGGTCATTTCCACAGGAACAGTGAAAAGACAGCGCTGTGGGCGGGACTTGCGTGCTGACGCGTGTGTGGGCGGGGGGGCGGGGTTTCCGAGGCGTGTGTGCCGTCGTGTTCGGTTCAAAGTCATCTCACTCTTGAATCACAGTGGCAGGTATCAATATACAATTTCTTCCTAACGGCAGTTGTATTGTTGCACATAATTTGTGGGTGGAAACAGAGTGCAAGTGCTGTAGATATCTCCTGCTTATATATAATTAGCAGCTTTCTGGAGTTTACAGACCTACTCCCGACCTTGTAACATGTTATCACATCTCCTCCGCCAACAATCCTGGGGAGGAGAGACGGGACGATTAAGGAGCACAGGGACCATGGTCAGCTTCACTCCAGAGAGGAGATATTTCCGGACGACAGGCATCGAGTAGCCTGTTCGATGCTCTGAACTCGTAAGCGGTACAAAGCGAAGGAGTCTGAATTTAGATTCCACTGTTGCAAACCCCCTCAGTGGCCAGTACATATTACGATTAGAGAGAGCTGACCTGGTGTTAATGTGGGAAGAGGGCGCCTTTCCCTGTATGAGGCCCCTCTCGATCCCTCACAGGGAAGCAAGTCTAAAAACCCAAATGCAGGGACTTCCCTGGAGGTCCAGTGGTTAAGAATCCGCCTTCCAATGCAGGGGACACAGGTTCGATCCCTGGTTGGGGAACTAAGGTCCCACATGCCGCAGGGCAACTAAGCCCGTGCGCCACAACTGCTGAGCCCGAGCGCCACAACTACTGAGCCCGAGCGCCACAACTACTGAGCCCGAGCGCCACAGAGAGAAGCCCGTGCGCCACAACAAAAAGATCCCACGTGCCACCACTAAGACCCGATGCAGCCAAAAAATAAATAAACAAATAAATAAAATATTTTAAAAAACGCCAAATGCACCCACCCACTCTTTTCCAATCCAGAAGACCAGTACCCTATGCGAGGCTCTTCAGGTGTTGAGTCCACCGTCAACCAACATGGGTTGATCAGTCAACACATGTCAGCACCACCTGATTTCCATCCTGAACCCCCAGAACCCCCTGAACTCCCAGTTCTGGAGGGACAGAGGTGGATGGGGCAGACCCTCCCTCTGTAGAGCTTAAGGTCTAGCGAGGAAGACGGACGTTACACAAAGTATCACATTCATACACTAGTCCAGCCATTCATCCAGCAAGTGCGGATGGACCAGGGCCTGAGAAGGAGGTGCACGGGGCCCAACCTCAGTGAGGTGAGTGTAGGAAAGGCCGTCCTGAGGAAGTGACACTGAGCGTGAGCCATAGGAGGGCTAGAAAGTTCCAGAAAGAGAGAACCACTTGTGGAAGGCTGCTGAGGACTGCAAGTCCAGGCTGGTGGAAGGAGGGAGAAGGACAGTGGCAGGAGACGAGGGGACTGTCCCCCGCCCTGATGTGAAGCCAAAGCGCTCTGCTCCTCTGGGCCCTGTGGACTGCAGCTCCCGTCACCGCTGCGCCCCCCGCTCCACTCCCGCTCCTCCAGGGCTGAGTGGGCTCCACCTTTGCTTTGCACCTGCCGTCCCAGTGCCCCGAGCATCCCTGCAGACACCCCCCCGGCTCACTCCTCTGCCCTTGCTCAAAGGCATCGCTCAGTGAGAGCCCGCCACCCCGCTTGTCAGGCAACTTGCCCAGGACTCCTGCAGCCTGAGCCGCCTTTCCCCAAATATTTCTCCTCTATCTGATTTCCTTAGTTTTCATTCAGTGTTGGACTTCCCTCTGAATGTTGTCTCTATTAGGCAGGAGTTTCTCTGTTTTGTTCACAGATGCCACCGTAGTGGCTGGAACAGTGCGTGTTTCTCCATAAATGCTTATGGAAAGTGCAGTGGAGACCCGGTGAGGGCCTCAGTCAGGAGAGCGACCTGGCAGCGTGCGCCTTATCAAAGGATCACCGTCTGCAATGTGGTGGATGCCTTGGAGGGGAGCGAGGACTGGGGGCGACCGGGGAGGATGTGACCGGAATCCTGCTGGCTGCCGTCCCTGGAGCCGGCAGAGGGATATGTGGCCATAGTGGGGATACTGGCCGTAGAATGATTTTTCAGGCTTCCAGGTGAAAATAGCCCTTGTTTAAAAATTAGGTGAGCTCCGGAGAAGAAGCCCCAGAATCACATTAGAAGGTTCAGCCCCATTACCTACATCAGTACCTAAGCCACACTTACGTGAGTAGAAGCAGGGGGCACTCGAGTGCTGGCTGTGCCCCCTGCCAGCTTCGAGTGAGCCAGAGAAAGGTTAGAAACTCAGCAAGTTGAGTCCACGCTGTATCGCTGAATGTGGCCCTCAAGGACAAAGCCTGAGAACTCCGCGTGCACCAGAGTCACCCGAAGGATCCAAGCGTCGCTCCAGAAATCAAGCTCCCTCCACTGGAAGATGAGAAGCCCCCAGGCCCTCGGCATAAAGGAGAGGGGGGCTCGGGCTTCCAGGAGGGGACTGACCCCGCTACTCAGAGGTCTGGGGTTCTGAGGGGCAGAGTCGACTTCTAGTTCTGAAGGCTTTCTCAGAAGATGGAATGACTTCCTTCACAGGAGTCATGTGGATTTCCTAAGTCCGTTTCACATAAAAATCCCCCCCAGCCCAGCAGTTATGGTCACGCTCTGTCCCTGGGGTCACGGGGAACTGCAGGCCCAGTGAGTTAGTTGTCCTAGAAGGACAGGTGCTGGCACAGTGGCAGGTTTCTGGAATCTGTGGGTGGGAGACATAAGCCTGGACGGCCTGTGTGATGGAATCACTGGAGTGTGTGTGTGTGTGTGTCGTCTCGAGGGAAACTTCTGAGCTGTACAAAAAATAAGAAGGGACTTGTGGAAACACTTCTGCTGGAATATTCTTAGATTGTCTGCATGACTAGGGGCAGACAAATTTCCCCACAGGCAGTGGTTGAGAGGCTCGTACTCAGTGGGACTCCAGTACGGTCTGCGGATGCCTGGGGGGCTCCCAGAGCTAGCAGAGTGTCCACAGATCAGAACCATTTGCACAACAGATCAGGGCCAGCTTCCCGGGGCTGTGCTGAGAAGGGCCCCACCCCGGTCCCATGACTTGCCCTTGGAGTCTTCAAACTCGTAATGACTTTTAAACAAGGGCCCGCACATTTTCATTTCACAGCTGTGCAGCTGGCCCTGACATTAGTACTGAGACAAGGGCGGTAGGTGGAGTTCTAGGATGGGGGTCCCTCCCCGTCTCTGATGTACGCACCTTGTGCTCGAGGGTGGGGAAGGAGGAACCAAGGAATGTGATGAGATTATGTCACAGTATAAGGCAAAAGGGATGTGACAGACATGATCAAGGCCCCAAGTGAGTTGACACTGAGTTAATTAAAGAGATTATCTTGCGTGGGCCTGGCCTAATCTTGTGAGCCCTTTCTGAAAGCAGATTTTCTCAGCTGCTCTCAGAGAGAGAAAGCGAACAGCCGTGACGGGAATGTTCTACAGAGGCGCGGCCTCTGGGAGCTGGGAGCGATCCCTGGCTGGGGGCGGGCAAGAAGACCAGGACCGTCGCCTTACATCCATGAGAAGCTGAGCTCACCTACAACCTGAGAGACTTGGAAGAGCCCCAGCTGACACCTGGACCGCAGCTGCGCGAGGGTGCTCTCAGCCCTGCCGACTCCCGGCCATGGGCTCCCTGAGATGGCACACGTGCTCTGATGAGGATGCTCAGCCTGGTCACTTGCTGTGAGCGACAGGAAAGGCGGATGACGTCAGGTCGTCCTTGCTCACGTCCGCAGTTTCGCCAACAGCGGGTGAAACCGCTGGGCCGCGGCTGGGAGCAAGGGCAGCGGCGCCCAGCGGTAACCTTGGCTCCTTGAGCACCGTGCACGTGCAGGGAAGGAAGCCAGTTCCACTCAAGAACGTTCTGGATAAAGCAGTAAAGAGCTTGCCTCCTATTAGATCTTGACCCTTCGTCCAGGTCTTTTCGGTACCCTGTGGCGAAGCGCAGGGCGGGCGCGAAGCCTGTCTGAAGGGCCACGTCGTCTCCAGGAAGAGCTCAGCTTGCACCCCGAGGCAACCCCTTCTGTTGTGGAGCCTCATCTTTGCCTCAAGGAATGTTTAGTGGAAAAACAGTACTTACTCAGACGTGGGCATTAGGCGGACACTTTCTCAAAACATCACTTCAAAGAAAAGAACTGGCAGTATTTATTGTCAATAAGAAAAATTGAATGTTCAAGTGAAATCAGAATTTTGAAAAACTAATACCCACCACTGTGAGCTTGAAGTGTTCCCGTACTTAAAGACTTTTCTGCTGAGAACCGTGGTGGTATTAACAAACGTGAGTTTTTAAAATATTGTCTAATAAAATTTGCCAGCACTTGGAAGATCTGCACAACTCCAGTGCACCAGTAACATCCAAAAGGCAGTGCTCGAGGTAGAAAATCACGCGTTCACAGGGCAAAAGAGACCCACAGATGTTCAAGGAATAGAGCGGAAAGCTTACTGATGCGGCTTCAGATTCCATAACTAACCGTTAAGACCCGACCGTGGTGGAATCTGGGTGGAGTAGCGGAGGAGCACATCCACAACTCTCTTAAAAGGCTATTCAGACACTTCTCACTTCTCCAGCAGCACATCTGCTCGAGGCTGAATTTTCTCCACATATTTCAACAAAACAACACACAGCGACAGACCGAATACAGAGATATGAGAGCCCAGCTGTCCTCTTCAGCCAGGACATCAAAGAATTTGCAAGAATGTAGAGCAGTGCTACTCTTCTCACGGACTTTTTGGGAAAATATACTATTTTCATAAAAATGTGTTATTTGTATGAATGTGTATTGGGTTTATTATAGTTATTTTTAAATGGGTTAAAGTAATTAATTAAAGTAAACACTTTCCTGTTTTTAATCTCTAGCGTGGTAAATATCAATACGTATAACCCACAGAAACAAGCGGTCTTTTTGTTTTTCAGTAATTTTTAATAGCGTAAAGGGGTACGAGGCCCAGAAGTTTGAGAACAGCTGATGTAATCTGACGTCAGTGGGGCTGGGGAGGGAGAATGTCATCAATGTGGGTCAGGAAGCCAACTGCCGCGGACTGAACTGTGTCCCCAAAAGGTACGCCCCAGTTCTAACTCCAGTACCTGTGAACGTGACCTTGTTTGGCAGTAGGGTCGTTACAGAGGTAGTCATGACCAGTGTGTTTATAGAAAGGGGAAATTTGGACACAGAGACAGACACACGGAGAGGGAAGATGACATGAAGACACGGAGAAGATGACCCCTAGCTGCTGAGGAGGACCGCCCTCACCTGCGGGTGGAAGAGGCAGGAAACCATCTCCTCCGGAGCCTCGGGGGAGGGTGACACCTTGACTGGACTCTGGCCTCCAGGCTGTGAGACAATAAATTTCCATGGTGTGGAGCCACCCAGTTTGTGGTGCTGTGTCACGGCCGCCCCAGGACACTCGGGACACTGCGTGTCCGCTCCCCGCGCTGGACCCACGCGCGTGACCTCACCCTGGCCTCCCGGGAGCCGTGGAATAGGTGGCCTCCGGCATTTTACATATGAGGAAACGGGAGATGAACGGAGTCAGTGTTGCGAAGTCCGCGCTTTTCCTCTTCCCCTGCTCTGCCTCCCAGGCTGGACGGCTCTGTTATTCTGCCCCAAACCCACTCCTGCGACACCGCAGTGAGTCCACTCAGGGTTGTCATAGCCCTAAAACCGACTGGGGCTGAAAACATTCCATGTGCTGATGCGGAGTTTATCCTTTCATGGTGGTAATCATACAAATGCGGTAATTATTATTTAATTCTGTTGGCCGAGTACCTCACGGTAAAGTTACTAATTATTATTTTGACTGCCGCACATTGTAAGCGTTTCCAGCCGTTGGTTTTATCAACCAGCTAAGGATGTGAGTCGACAAACAGCCCGAGGCTGTGCTCCACAGCAGTGGGTGCTGGACGGGGCGCAAGGTGAGCGGAACTGTCCTTGTCCAGGTTCGAATAAACGCAGGAGGGGCACAGACACGGTGCCCTGCGGGACTCGGCGGACGTGGGGTCCCATTGGAGAGAACAGGAACAGCGGAGCAGAGGAGGTGACTTCAGCTGTGCCCAAGGCAGCATCTGAAGGTTGCCCAGGACATTGGCAGAAGCATGGAGGGCGTTCTCCCTGCGGATGCTTGTTCGGGAAAGGGGTGCATCCTGGCTGAGGCCTGCGTACCCGGGGTGAGGGCGATTCTCTTAGTTACCACGGCCCCTCCTCCTAACCTCCACTCCCCAGTCTTAGGAACCTAGACTTTTTGCTTTTTCTTTCTTTTCCCCCCCGAGATAGTCTATCTTCCAGGAAGATTCTGAAAACCTTTCACGTTAATGTGTCAATGATTCTTCTCAGGAGAAAGGAAGCTTCATTTTTAACAGGAATGAAGATCTCCTGTGAGTCAAAGGTGTGGCTCTTTGATGACAGGGTCTCAATAATCCGGAGGGAGATGGGACGGGTCCCTTTTCGTGAAAAGGACCTTCCCGTTGCCCCTGAAATTACACAGTCTGCCCATGGCGGACACGGCTGGACAGAGTCAAGCTCTCCGAGCAGGGCAGCGTCCTCTGCCCCAGTCCGTCTCAGACATGCTTCCTGGGAAACTCGGCCTTTTCAACTTTTATTCTCTACAGTGTAGCCTCAAATAGGCAACTCCCCAAACTCAGGTCTTTGGCACAGGGTGGTAGAAAGCTGAGCCCGAGAGCAGACCCCAGGGGTGTGTGTGCCCTGCCAGGCGGCAGCCACAGCCCTCCAGCTGGTCGCCCAAGTGTCGGGCTCACGTGAGGCTGGGAAGCAGGAGGCGCGGCGGCCTGGTCAGGGAGGTGTGTTACCTTCCATTTCCATTTCAAAACACGTGGCCAGATGAAGACTCCAGAAGTCAAACCTTTGTCCACCCGGCTGACAATTTTCAGGTGACTTGATCGGGACGCTGCTTTTAATTGAGCTCCAACAGTCACCTACACCTTGGGTACTGTTGGGTCCGGGTCCAGGCTCCGGGGACCCCGATACCGCAGAGGCTGCCACCAGCCTGTCTACACAGGCTCAGGGGTGAGCCTCCATTTCCCACCAGGCCACACTTTAGTGAGTGTGTCGTGATTATTTCACACGGCAGAAATCGTGGAAATAGGTTGGGGTGGGGGGAATCGTAAGCGGTTGGTGGGAATTGGCGAAGCCAGTGGATGAGGTGCATTTCCCTGGTGATCTGTGTTACGTGCACAAAATCAAGCCGTCCTTTTGTGTGGTAACTGAGCTACGCTCCTCGCAGACCAAATATTTCCTCCCGAACAATTAACTTGCCAGAGGTTTGTCAACCTCGGTCACCTGGAGAGCAGGGTGGCCAGCCGGGGCGTTTTCCCAGCCCCTCAGCCCTCTTCATCGCCTCACCTTCGGTAACGGGAACCAGTCTCCACGGTCTGAGCTGAAAAGGCACTTTTGTAGCACGTTGTTTAGCTTCAGACCTAAAAATTCCTTCCCTGCTCGCCGGCGCCGGGTGGTCCCTTATCTGAAGTCTAGAGGAGTTAAATCCTCTAAGTTTACACCCCTAGTGCAGGGCTGTCCCCGCAGATGACAACAGCCTCCTCATCTGGGAGGTGACGCTGGACTTTTTCTCTTGGGCATCTTCTTTGTCCTAAAGACAAGAAAGTGAAACTCAGTCTTCTCCGTCTGGACACTCGGGACGTTTTCCTTGGAAGGCACTGATAGTTTCTTAAAGTTCGGATTCTTAGATGACCTGTCACTTTGAGTGATTTGTTCCAGTTTTGCTGGACACATAATCAGGAATTGGCTCTACGTTTGGTGATTATGTTGTCATCTTCAGTTGAGGAGAACATTTGTGACAGGTGTGAAAAGGACACTGATGGTGCTGTGTTGATCTGTTTGGTCATCTGAGTGAATGGTTTCTTCCCAGATGAGTCCGTCACCATAGAGTTGATTCAAGCCGGTTCCTCCCATGCTCTGGTCATCTTTAAAGCTGCCCTCCCACCAGCCGATGCGTGGCGTGAGCTTTGGAAGGTAAGGCGGGGCCTCTCCAGCCCTTGGAATGCCTCTTATTACCAAGGTCAACGTTCAAACTGAGAAATGAAAATAAACAGGACTTAGAACTTGTCCCACTGCTTTATTTTCTCAACAACCTGGAAGAAGAATGATGACGTCACCATTTGGAATCTAAGTTAAAATCTAAATTCAAGTTTATCACCAGCCTGCGCGTGTGGTTGCCTTTTTTCCTAGGTCTATGGATCTCAGTTAAAGCTATCACACTGTTGATGGTTGACTTTATCAACGAGTGGCTTGGATTCAGCTCGTCTGGTGTAAGTTGAAAAGCTTGCATTCCTTCACATTTGGCCCAAATAGGCCATGATGCTGGGTACACCTTGTCTCATAGAATGAGACAGAATTTTCCTATGTGCTTTCAGTATAATCTGATAATCTGGTAAATTCTCCCTCCAATGAGGAATCTGATTTCAGTTGGTATAAAAGAAAATGAAGTGATAAGTGGGTATTCCGAGGCTGTTCTAGGACAGAACAGTGTTTCTTCTCAGACTGACACCGTGGTCCTGCCTAATTTTATCTCCTGAGTCAGGGGTGTCGTTAGAGATTTCAGCCTTAGACGCCTTCTCTTTTTAGAGACTCAGAATAAACAAAGATCATCTCATCCTAACGAAGGCTTTTACCGGATGGAAGAAGGTAACATCCAAAAGGAATTGGAAAGCTACTCCTTGGACTTCCCAGATGAATATTTCATGGAGGAGGATGTTTAATTTGCATCAGTTAGGCAAAGGGCATAATTCCATTCTCTCTGAAATGGGAGGCTTTCAGGCCGTTGGGAACAGCATGAGAAAATGCTGAAATAGGGCAGCGTGCTGTGGGCAGGAATGGGAGAAGGGAAAATGTAGGCAAAGGAGCTTGGGCTTTGCATCAGAGGAGCCTCCAATGAGAAAGTGAGGAGAGAGGGTTAGTTACAGGAAAAACCAGATGCGGAACTAGTGGGTAGGACTGTACACACTAGTGTACACTAGTGTTAGGGGAAGCTTTATAGGATGGACGTGCATGGCCAGAGGGCTGAGCGGCACCAGGAACACGGCGGGGATCGTGCCCCCAGCCTGTTGAGCTGCGAAGTGAGAAGTTTCTTGATGGAAGAAGAAGGATCAGTGGGTAACTGTAAGAAATAAAGTGGGGAACCCTCTAGGGTACAAGGGGAAAATGATGCTCTGTCAGGGCCTAGGGCCGAAAAGGAAAGGTGAAGCCGTTGGAAAACACGGAGAGATGTGTGTTTACAGGTAAACCGGAGGACATCGGGAGGCAAGCAGTGGCCGAAGGTGAATGCATGGGCCAGGAGAGAAGGCGTTTCCGTTTGCTGGTTCTGATGCTAACGAACTACTCCCCCTCTTCAGGACACCGAGGGGAACACCAGCTGTCGCATCCAGAGGCCTGGAATGTCGGTTCATTTCTGGTGGGGGTCGGCCCACCCCTCTGCTGCTGAGATCCAGCCCGTCCTCAGAGCCTGACACTGGCCCCTCTTCCCGCTGCGCCTTGGGACGGGGACCCGGCCCCTCCCCTCTGGTTGTGGGCACAGGAGGGGCTGCAGAGACCAGCTGGGGGCTCACGAGCCCTGCCTCTCCCCCAGGGAGGCTTGAGACCCTCATGCCTGGACAATGAACGGGCACACGGCGGAAGGGAGGCGCCTACCCTGGCTGTCCGCGTGACCTCTGCTCCGCGAGCTCCCAGGAAACGTCTGATTTAAATGCGGGGTAGGCGTCCGTGCTGCTTGGGCTCACGCTGGCCCTTCCCTCCTGGACACACAGGACAACTGCGTCTCTCTGCCAGGTGAGGCTTGTTTCCGTAGAAACTCCCAGCAAACATCTCGACCGAAGGATGACGAGAACCAATCATTTGTCTTAGGAAAGGTTCGGTGCTGTGCTGTGACATCCAGCATCGAAAGCCGCAGTGAGTTGAGACCGTTCACCTCACTTTGCAGCATCTCTCGGCCCGGTCGAGGGTAGGGGTCGTCTGCAGGGCTGCCCTCCCTGTGCTGGCTCAGTGTTCTGGAAGCGCCTACCCTATGCTACCTGTCTGTCAGCCGATATGTACGTCCTCAGTTACAGGGGAAAGGGAGCTGGAGACCCTCCCTGCTCCTCCGTGGGCTTTGGGGAGCGAGGGTCACCAGGGCTGGCTCTGGGGCTGCCCT
Organism: Grampus griseus; assembly: GCF_964374135.1. Taxonomy (NCBI): domain Eukaryota; kingdom Metazoa; phylum Chordata; class Mammalia; order Artiodactyla; family Delphinidae; genus Grampus; species Grampus griseus. The sequence goes on along the minus strand of NC_139012.1, from coordinate 1,839,794 downwards.
CTCTGTGGAATGACCATGTCAGGGCGTCCCTCCCCAGCTATCGCCTCGGCCACGAAGCAGACGGAGGTGCTCTCGTAGCTCCCAAGATCCGTGCGTGGAAGGATGAGTGTCCACAAGCTGGAAGGAACCAGAATCTATGATCTTAGTGCTCTGAGCTCTGCAGGCGGGCTGGGGGCTTCTTCAGGGCGCTGATGGGGGCTCTGCAGGCCCTGCGTGGGGTCAGCGGCCTGGGGTGGGCAGCCGTGTCCCTCGCTCTGTCCTCCCGCCGGGTCCAGGCTCTCTGCTCGGGGCCTTCTCGCCCCGTGGCTTTTCAGACAGCCTCACTCTGCCAAGCATCCTCTGGGGTCTCTGCATCTTCCCTCCTGAAGCGCAGCCCCTACGAGAACCCCAGAGAGGACAGCGGTGCCGTAACCAGAGCAGGGAAAGGGCTGGGTGCCCGGAGAGGGGATTTACCCCAGGAAACCCCAGGGCCAGCCCGCCCCTGTCTGGTCCTTTCCTCTCCACCCTCCCCCTCGGCTGGAGACCCTGCAGGGACGGGCACCCGGGCCCAGCCGCTGCCCCCGGGCGCCCCTGTGGTTCCTTTGTTCCAGGTGCCTCACCGCTGACTCCCGAAAGGGCTGTTTTTCCTCTCCTCTCATTTCTGTTGAAACGTGACACTCAAATTTGAGACGGGAGCAGAGATCAACAAACCCTGTCAGCCCTTGTCAACCCAGGTGTGACAGTACCATCTCGCTAAATTGCCACTAATCTACCAGGGGCCTCTCCATCCACAGCCTCCATCGCGCTGTTTGCTCACACTCGGTTAATGCTTTAAATTCCCCTTTCCAAGGCGTCACTGTTTGCCACTTAGTGAGTAAGGAGAGCCGTGAGCACAGCTTCGAGCACACGGTTTTGGGAAGCTGGGAAAAGCTGATTAGCTATTCAGGGAGAATAATCTTATTGAGAGTAGTAAGAGCTGTATAAAGAATGCTCTTCCCTTCCCGGGAACAATCTTCTAATTATGTTGTCAAGCTTGCTGTTGAGTTCTTTTCCCTGTGCCATTAAGAAACCGTTTTCTATGTTAAGAAAGAGATTTCCAGATTGTGATGCTGTTTGCTGATTTATTTTTATTGTTTAAAGAATCTGTATGTATTAAACCAAACATTAAAAAATGATTCATGTGCAGCATAATTACTGGAGATGAGGTTCGGGGCCACGGACGGGAGGTGAGAGAGGAGGGGTGAGGGGGGCCGGTATGGCTGGCGGGGCGGGGGTCAGGGTCCCACGTCGGTGTGACAAGCACAGTTACTGATCGCCGGCAGCTAGAAGGGTCAGGAGCCGGCGGCAGGAGGTGCAGCTGTAGGTTTCCGAGCGAAACAAACATTTCCAGGCAATAGATGTTGCTTATTAAGAAGGAGACACGAAACGAGATATCTGAATTGTGCCAAACACCCTCCTGGATGCCAGCTGTCCCTCCTTGAAGGCGGTGAGGAGAGGGTGCCCGTCCTGAGCCGCTCCCTCTGATGTGGCCTGCAGATCCCCCCCTCGAGGTCCCCCTCTGATCTCAGACCCCCTTTTGGCAGGAGATTTGGGGACCCGGGGAGCTAGCTGCAAACTCTCTGCTTGTCCTTCGCTTGTGGGCGACAGTCTGCACACCGTCTACTACCTGCTAATGTAAATAATAAACAGCGAGGAGCTTTGTTTCAGTCTCCACGTGAACCGGGGCACAAAGAGTAGGTACCAGAAGATTTCCTTGTAACAAGCCCTGTCAAAGGAGCAAGCTCTGGAGCCGAGGCTGTGTGCGCTCCGGGGGAATAGGCCGCACGTCTGGGGCATCCTCGCCTCTGGGCCCACACTCACTCCTCAGCGCCTGAGCTCCATCCGCTTCACCACAGCAGGAGTTTGGATTAATTCTGGCAAATCAGGCGATTAGATAACTTGGGATTAATACGTTTGGGAGCTTTGTTATAACCCCTCCTGGTGTGTTTACAAGAGCAGGAGGTGACTGAAGGGACCTCTCTTAGCGTTGGCAAGCTACACGACAAGAGGGCTCCGTCAACCTGATGATCACTGCGCAGCCATTAGGGCCGGAGTCTGCCGTAGGCACTAGGGAACACATGCAAATAACACTTGCTCTGTATTTTCAAGATGTTTGAAGCTGAACTTCCTAGTCAGCCTCTCCTGCCCAGGCCACCTTGGACAAACGTGTTACCTTTCTGAACCTGGGCCCCACAACCATAAACAAGAGCAACATTTATTTCAGGGTTGTTGGAAGGCTGAAAAGAAATTGGCTGGCATAAGTATGTGCTCAATAAATCGTACATTTTCTTTAATTTACTAGCTCACAATGAACGAACTAGTTCCATGCTAGTTTCCATTGTGTTTCTTTCTTTCTCTCCTTTTTTTCTTCTTTTTTTTTTTTTTTCTGAATGCACAAAATTTAAAAGACACACAAAAAATACCTCCTGAAAAGTAAGTTCTCTGGTTTGTCAATCTGTGAAGCCCAGCCCCTTCCTCTTTTATGTTTTCAGAGTGGAGCTCAGGAATGGAGCTCACCCCACAGTGAACGATGAACCCAGGAAAAAGGGAGGACTCTCCAACAATATGCCATTGTTTGATTGTGTAGATTACTTAATCAATTTGCTGTTGATCGATTATTTTCAATATTTTACATCGTATCTAATGCTGCAATAGATGTCTTTGAGCATACGTATTTCACACGTGACTCAATACATATAAAAGATAAATTTCTTGTAGTGCAATTCGTGGGTCAAAAACCATATGTATTTTTGATAGGAAGTTAACAAATTGCTCTCTGTAGGGTGTGTCCCACTTTTTGATCTTTGCCAACCCGAGAGGGAAACAGTGGTATCTCACTCTAGTTTTAATTTGCATTTCTCTTTTTATGAGCAGTTGGGAGTTTTATGTGCAAGAGGCGTTTGTATTTCATTCTCTCTGTCTGTCTGCCTGTATCTGTGCCATTTATTCTACTAGATTGCTGGTCTTCTGCTTATTGATTTGTAGAAGTTCTTTATCTACTAGACAAACTAGCGCCTTATGAGTTCAAATATTTTGATCCACTCAGTCATTTGTCTTTTCTCTTTCTTCTTATTCCTTTTTGTGATTCAAAATTTTTTTCAAATTTTTTGTGTAAGGTGAGGCAAAGATTTCTTAAGCATGACACCAAAAGCGTGATCGATAAAAGAAAAAAGTGATAAATTGAACGTAATCAAAATTAAGAACTTCTGCTCCGGGCACTGTTAAGATGATGGAAAGTCAAGTCCCAGACTGGGAGGACATATTTGCAAATCATTTAAAGGATAAAGGATTTGCATCCAGAATATATAAGAAACTTTTAGAACTCAATTATAAAAAGACAATAACTCAATTTTAAAAAATGGGCAAAAGATGTGAATAGACATTTCACCAAAGAAGAGATATAAATGGCCAATGAGCTTGTGAAAAGACGTACAACACCGTTAATCACAGGGAGGTGCAACTCAAAGCCACAGTGAGATACCACTGCACACCCCTGGGGATGCTGTTGTCAGTGACAGGTGTCGGTAAGGTTGTGGAGAAATTGAAATCCCCCCCCGCCCAGTTGCTGGTGGGAACGTGAAATGGGGCAGCCACTGTGGAAGACACTTGGGCAGTTGCCTTCAAACGTCAAACAACTTACCGTATGACCCAGCCATCCCAGTCCTAGGCGTCCTCTAGGAGGAATGGAAACACCTGTCCTCACAACAACTTGCGCACCATGTGCACAGCAGCTCTGTTTTCTAGCCCAAGTGGAAAAGGACCCAAATGCCTATCAACAGATAAATGGATAAGCATATTCTGGTGCAGCCGTACAGCAGGGTACTCTTCAGGGATATAAAGGAACAAACCAACGATACGCACAACAATATGGATACGTCTCAGAATAATTCTAGGAGTGAGAGAAACCAGACAGAGTATTCACACTGTATGGTTCTGATTACACAGCGTTCTGGAAAATGCAGACCACCCTTCGGTGACAGACAGCAGGTCAGCGGCTGCTGGGAGAGGTTGGAGGGATGGGTGATGAGGGCAGGTGGAGACTCTGGGCGTGACTGGGATCGGTGGGCGTGAATTGTCTTCACTGTGGCGATGGTTTCACACGTGCACACGCATGTTAAGCTGTCAGATTGTACACTTGTTGTACGTGGGTTTATTGCACATAAAATACACTCAACAAACTGTTCAAAAAGTGTTTGTGTGTAGCAGCAATCTTGTCCTTTATGGATTCTGGGTCTCATGACGTTTTTTTTCTCGCTCTGATTTTGAAAAAAGTTCTATGACATTTTCCTCCTAGAATTTTTTGTAAGACTGGGCAAAGAGATCTTAGGAACGGAATCTCTTATAGTGTCATTTTTCATGTATATAGAATTCCGTCTGGAATTTGTTTGGAATAGTGTGAAGTAGAAATCCAGCTCTTTTTTTCCCAATTAGGCCAACATTGTTCATTGTCAAAATTCATCTTTCTACACTTACTTGAAATGCTGTCTTTATCACATAATAAATCCCGTATACATTTGGTTCTGTTTCTGGACTTTTCTTTTTTGATCCCTTTTGTCTATTTTCATACCAATACCACACTGTTTGATTACTGTAGCTTTCAAAATATGTTTTAATGTTTAACATGGAGAACCTTATGATTTCTTTATTACTTTTAATTTTTAAAAACTCTCTGACTATTCTTGATAGTTTACTTTTCCATGTGAAATTCAGAATCAATATATTTAGTTCAGAAAATCCTGCATGGGCTTTGTTGAAAGATGGTATTGCATTAAGTGCATTAAACGGTACAGATTATCTCATGGGGAACTGACCACCTTATGCTCTCAGTCTTCCTGTCATCAAATCTACTTACCCTAGAATGCTTTCTGTTTGTCTTATTTTAGGTCCTTCAGTAGTAGTTTAATTTTCTTCATATAAATCTTGTACAGTTTTCTTTTTCAACTATATATATATATATAATTTGAAGACCTAAGCTGCCTTGTGGAAATTTAAAGATACGATGGTTCTATTGGAGAAGTAGCAAAATAATCGCATCAGTTTTTTCTTTTTTATTATTGAAGTATAGGTGATTTACAATATCATATTAGTTTCAGGTTTACAGCATAGTGATTCAGTTTACAGATTATAGTCCATTAAAAGTTATTATGATAAAAAAGAGTTATTACAAGATAATGGCTATAATTCCCTGTGCTGTACAATATATCCTTGTTTCTTATCTATTTTATACATAGTAGTTTGTATCTCTTAATCCCATACCCCTAATTTGCCCCTCCCCCTTCCTTCTTCCACTTGGTAACCATTGGTTTGTTTTCTGTATCTGTATTTTGTTTTGCATATACAGTTGCTTGTATTATTTTTTAGATTCCACATATAAGTGGTATCATACTATATTTGTCTTTGTCTGACTTACTTCACTAAGTGTAATATCCTCTAGGTCCATCCATATTGCTGCAGATGACAATATTTCATTCTTTCTTATGGCTGAGTAATATTCCATTGTATATATGTACCACATCTCCTTTATCCATTAATCTGTTGATGGGCACTTAGGTTGCTTCCATATCTTGGCTATTGTGAATAGAGCTGCTGTGAACATTAGGGTGCATGTATCTTTTAAAATTAGTGTTTTTGTTTTTTCCAGATGTATGCCCAGTAGTGGGATTGCTGGGTCGTACGGTATTTCTATTTTTAGTTTTTTAAGGAACCTCCATACTGTTCTCCATAGTGGCTGTAGCAATTTACATTCCCACCAACAGTGCAGGAGGGTTCCCTTTTCCCCAGACCCTCTCCAGCATTTATTGTTTGTAGATTTTTTGATGATGGCCATTCTGACTGGTGTGAGGTGATACCTCATTGTAGTTTTGATTGCATTTCTCTAATGATTAGTGACGTTGAGCACCTTTTCATGTGCCTCTTGGCCATCTGTATGTCTTCTTTGGAGAAGTGTCTATTCAGGTCTTCTGTCCACTTTTTGGTTGGGCTGTTGGTTTAACACGAATCAGTCTTGGTTTGGATATCCAGCCCGTGCTTACTAGCCGTGTCACTGAGCCTGTTACTGACCCTCCCTGAGACTCGGCTGCTGTGTGGCCCCAGACCTCACACAGCTCTCTCCAGGCAGAGCCGGCGGGAGGCCTGGGCAGCAGGGGTGCACAGACCCCCGCCGGGGACCAGGGAAGATGGGCTTGGGCACCAGGACCCAGGAGCTCCAGGAAGCCGGCCGGCCTCCTCCACGACAGGGCCCCGCCTCCTGCCCCTCCCAAAGTCCTGCTGTGCTCCGATTCTTGATTCTGAGCCCCTGGGTGGCTGTCCAGTCCCCAGTGTCCGTCTGAAACCTCAGAGCAGGGCTGTTGGGTGATAAAACTCACACCGGGCCCAAAGGACAGACCCCAGGCCCTTCCCCTGGGCCCCGTTCGCCCCGTTTATTTACGTGCAGGTGAGGACGCTGGGGGGAGCGCGGGTGCCTGAAGGCTTCGTGGCGCGTGGGGGGGGGTCGGGGTGCAGCCCCGGCGCTCTCCCCGCAGGGTCCACACCCTCAGGCGCTCCTCATCCGTCGCTGCTACGCGTTTAAAGCAGCGAGTGCAAGGCTGGGGCTGCAGGGGCGCCTTGGGGGTCTGACCTCGGAGACGGGGCTTCTCGGGGGGCGTGGCAGAGGGGCAGGCAGCGAGGGGGAAAGGTCGGGGGTGTGCTCCCCGCGTCCGCACGGCAAATGCAAAGCTCCCTCGCAACCTTGATGTCACGGCCTGACCGCGGAGGTTTCTCCTGCCGCACTTGTGGTCGGGCTCGTTTGGAAGCTATAGGTCACCCAGTGAAGCGGGCCTTCGCGGTGCTCCAGCCGTCCCCATCCTCCGTGCCTCCCTCTCTGCCCGCCGCCCAGAAAACACACAGAATCCACGTGACTGTCCTCCCCAGCCTGGAGGGACCACGGGCGTGCGTGTCTGTCTCTGGTGAGCTGCTCTCCTTCCTGCACCAGAACCACAGGACTCGGGTTTCAACACTGAGAGACCCTGAGAAATCGTGAGTCCCACCTCGTACCTCACAGAGCAGGGGACGCAGCGAAGAGTGAGGGCCACTGCCATGGCGATGTCCCTTCTTCCTGACAAGGTTTGGGAGGCTGTTGTGATGTCCTTCCAGCCGCTCGACGGTTACGCATCACTCCTCCTATGGGGGAGGAGAAGCCAGTGCGAGTGGAGCGGTGATGGGGTGACAGGTGCTGCCGGGCGGCCTATCCCTGCACCCCCGCCTGTCTGGATTAAGGCCCACTGAGAGGAGGGAAGCCCTTGCTCGGGGTGGCCCCTCCGGGAAGAGCAGCAGGCTTTGGTGGCTGCATTTGCAGCGATGTCGGAGGACACACCGCCCTTGAGTCCCCCCAGGGCCCCGCGTGGCCATGAAGACCGCCTGTGGGGCGGGATCCACCCCAGGAGACGCAGGTAATTGGCCGGGGTGACGGCTGATTGATACGGGCTGTTGCCTCCCGTCTCTTTGAAGAGCCACCGACCGCTTTGTGTGCAGACACGTGGCCTTAGGTGCCTTGGGGTTCACCCACCGATGGGGGGACGGGGGGACCGTGCAGGAGAGCGTTGCGCTCCCACCCCGAGCGTTCCAGGACCCACACGAGCGCGTTTTGGTGGAGCAGTTCTGGAGACCTTGGTGCGTGGGGCGGGGCGGGGACGTGGGCGTCCTGATGCCCGGAAGAGCGAAGCCCTGCCCCGGGGTCCCCTCCAGCCGGGCCAGCCCCGCTGGGGCCCACACCGCACCTGTAGCCGTCCACCAGCTGTGCAGGTGCTTCCCTGTGGGTGAGAGCACGCTTCTTGCGCTAGAACACATGCTTCATGAGGATGGGGAGTCTCGTGGGCATCCCTGGAGTCGAGAAGCCTCGCTGGTGTGTGCTGGGAGCTTAATACAGAGCGTGGGATGAAAGCGAGGGAGGGAGGGAGGGAAGCTGCTGGGAGGAAACCAGGCCCGTCTCACGAGGTTGGTGTCCTGGGTGGGGCGGCTGGCGATCACCGGGCTGTCAGCCCACTTCAGAGCCCACGTTCACGGCCGTGTCCTGGGGCTGCAGCGTGCAATTAGAGTCAGAAGTGCTTTTGCACTAAGGTACATAATGATTCATGCTGAGAACGTAATTAAAATATTGTGGTAGTTTAAAAATAATACTCTATTAGGATAATACACCAAAATGGCTACTTCAGACTGAGTGCTTCCTGCTTCGGTGACATTGCGGTGAGCACGGTATATGAAATGCTTTAATCGAAACCGTGACGGTCTACATAAATATATCCCCGTGATGTGCACTGGATTCTGGGTGGATGACATTTCAAAATCTGTGCTCTCCAGAAGTGTCCGAGGGCAGCGTCCTGAGTTCATTCTGGTGTTTGAAGTGCTGGCACCTGGACGAGGCCAGGCTGCTCTAAATATCGTCTCTGGTCAGTCCACACGAGGATGGGCTGGACACCCGCCTGGCGACCTGGCCTGTGTCCTTTTGCAGATAACACCGCTTGCAAGTCTGAGACCTGAACGAGGCTCAGAGCCCTGTGCTGCAGGCTGGAGAGGGGTCTCAGGGACCCTCCAGGGCAGGAACCTCACAGCCTCGGAGGAAGGGGGCCCGGGAGTGGGGTGTTGGCACCCAGGCCTCGCCCTCCCTGGACTCCAGCAGGGAGACATGGACACCCTGGGAATCAAGACTCTGACCGCTTCTCTACTTCTTTGGAGTCTTTTTTAAAATACATTCTTTAATTGAAGTGTAGTTGATGTACAACGTGTTCATTTCTGCTGTACAGCAAAGTGACTCAGTTATACACGTACATATTCTTTTTTATACTCTTCTCCATGCTGGTTTATCCCGGGGTATTGAACAGAGTTCCCTGTGCTCTACAGCAGTGTACAGCCAGCACCAGCTAGAGTCCCGACACGCGCTGAGAACTCACTCTAAGCAGCCCACAAGCTCGGGCCGCCTCAGAATTGCCCAGGGGCCGTGTTAAGACACGGGATGCTGAGCCCCAGCCCTGCCGGGGTTTCTGACTCAGGGGGTCCGCAGCCCTCACCAGCTCCCCGGTGACGCCCAGGCTGCTGGTCTGGCCACCGTGGAAACCAGAGCTTCTGCAGGGCCACCAACAAGCACGTCACACCAACGAGGCCCCCGGGGCTCAGGCAGCCCTGTCTCGGAGTTATCACTGCTGTCCCGCATGTTAACAAAAAGTAAAACAAAATTAAAAACGAAACCAAACAAGCAGAAAGGCGCAGAGCAGGTTAGGGATCTGCTCGGGTGCACACGCTGAGTGTGACCCGTGGGCCTGAGCGCGGGCAGAGGGGTTGACACGGGTCAGAAGTATTAACACTTCCTGGGCCCGAACCACCACCGAGGTGCCTCCTGGGGCTGCCGCAGCCGCCGGCTCAAAGCGGCACAGACCGGGCCGCTTAGACGTCACAGGCCGATGGCTTCGTCTGTTTCTGGAGCCGGAGTCCAGGCCAGGTGTCTGCAGGGAGCCTGTGCCGGGCCCCTGCCCAGCCCCCCTGGAGAGGAATAGGCATTTCCACAAGAAAGCCAGATTTCCCTGCCCAGCGCCTGGGCGCTTCCCTTCACGGAGGAATCATCATTTGATGGTGGGACTGGGATGCAGCTGGCACCATCGTACTGTCCCACGGGAGTGGAGGCAGGTGTCTTCTGGGCCCAAGGCCCTCTGCAGGGACGTCACAGGGACAGAGACGGTTGTTTGCGTGCTTCTGCAGGAAACTTCCTCATGATAAGTTGCAAACTCCTTTCTCCCCCGTGGAAGGCCAGTGTTAGCCCCCAGTCTGCTCAGCTCTTGATAGAAAAGTGCCTGAACATTGATCACCTTTATCTGAAGTCACTCATTTATTCCTACTTGTCAGGAAATAATTGCCCGGTGCTTTCTGGAAAGCCAGTGAGACAGAGAGACAGAGGCACAGGTCTGTTCCGGGCCTTGCTCCCTCCCCCTCTGCGTGTACTCGGGCGCGAGCCCAGGGGTCGTGTACGTGCTTTTATACCCGCTTTGTAGGCACCGTCCGTTCTTTTCCAGCTTAAGGCTGTTCTCCGCCTTCGGCTCGTCCTTACCCGACGCGGGCACCGCCGTTGCGCTCCCCTTTCTTGGTTTTGGTTTGGTTTGGTTTTTGCCTTGCATTTGCCTGGTATCTCCACTCATTTCTTTATTTTCAACCTTCCTTTATTGAGCTGTTTGAGGCCGGTTTCCTGTGCACAGAGTAGCCTGGGCGTTGTCCATTGATGCAGCCTGACAGTCCCTGCTTGTGTGAACGTTATCGTCCCTCTCTGGTGACACGCACACCTCTCTCATCTCAGGGCCGTGGGACCCAGAGGACTTCCTGTCTGCTCTCTGCCCCCTCCCCGTCCATACGCAGCCCCTTGGATGGCAGGACTTCACCTACCCCACCCTGGCCCACGGTGCGAACTCCTAGATTTGTGGATCTGATACTCTTAGCTCAGGGTACAGAAGGCTGTGCCTGCGGTAGGTCTCTTCAATTTCAAAAATATGTATTTAGCACCTGTGTTTCTCATTCCTGGATGAACTGTCGCCCTCACTCACACGCACCTGTGTGTGTCTCTCTGCTTGTTTGCCGGCTCATCCTGAGGCCCCTTGCTCGGGGATGTCCCCAGGAAGGCTCCCTGAATACCTGCAACCGTCCTTCCTTCCCCTCGACACCCAGCACCGTGGGATTCTTGGACAGCACGCGTCCCGCACCGTCTGTGATTCTCTCCAGCATCTCCTGGCCTGCCGTGCTCCGGAGGAGGACTTGCTGCCGGTTTGCCGCTTCCTCCTTTGTGATTTATTCTTCACTTCTGAAGGCTTCGGGGTTTGTCTCTTTGTTCTCGTCCCGCAGGCTTTCCCCGGACTCTCCTGGCTGGCTCTTCTCTCTGGAGCTCCCTAGCTCTGCAGACCCTGGTCTCTCCGTGGCTCCCTGCTGATTTATGGGCTGACTCCGCAGCCCCCGCCCCGCCCCGGTTCTTCCATTTTCCTCCTGGAACTATCCCTCTTCGGCATCCGTCTACCCCTTGCTCCCTCTGTCCCCCCGTCCCCTGAGCTCTGGGGCATCATGTATTCTCTGTCCACTGGGGCGCGAGTCTGCCTCTCCGCAGCGACCGTGCTCTGGTCCAGTTCAGCCGGGTTTTTTCAGGATGAAATCGGGTGTTTGCTACAAGAGAGATGGACCTGGGGTCATCTAGAGGTTAAACTGCCCTGGACACCGTCCCTCCCTCCATGCGTCTGTGCCCGTCTCCCCGGACCGAGCACCATGGGGGCGGCCTGGGGTCTTCTCTCCATCGTGGGGAGCCTGCACAGCGGGCTCTGGGGGCACCGACTGGAGGGCTGAAGATCTGCTCTTCAGTCCATCACCGGGAAGCTTTCCTTTCGTGGATGGCTGCTCAGTTACTGGCCTTGCCCAGGAGCACAAGACAAGCTGAAAGGAGGCTTCCGGATAGTTCCAGATCCAGCAGAGGAAACGGGGAGGGAGCTGAGCCTGAGAGGCTGGGGGCTGGGAGAGCCGGCCCCATGGCCAAGGCTGGTCCTCAAAGGACAGAGGCCCGAACACAGCCCTGGGGCCCCAGAGGGCAGGAAGAGAGGGGAGAGGGGGCCAGCAGGGGGGCGCAGGGGCACAGGGCACAAACAGGGGTCTGGGCCCGAGGCCGTGGGCCCAGGGTATCGGGAGGATGAGGGGACCCAGCCCCCGGGGAGCCGGCGGCGCAGGGGCCTCTGTGAAGAGGGGCTGGGCTGAGTGCCGGTGAACCTGAGAGCGGGGCATCCGCCCGTGCCCCATGAGGACACCCCACGGGGGTCCATCCGCGTGCGCTGTGCTCCGGCAGGGCCCCTCCGGGCGAGGGCCGTGAAGGCGCAGGGCGTCGAGTGGCCGGGATGAAGAGCCGCATTTTTCCAATTCGGCTTTTCCTCCCCAAGGGAGACGGTTTTAGAAGGATTAATGCGCGTAATGACAAATACGTTTGGAAATTAGGGGTGGCATGTCTTTTCTCATCAATTTCTATGCTTTGGGTCATTAAACTTCGAAGTTTTCAATGGAAAGGCACTCGCTCCATTGGAGCCGGGGCCTCGGGGACGTGGCGTCAGGGAAGCAGCCCAGGTCCCTCTTCCAGAGACACCAGGAGAGCTGTGTTCTGTCCAGTCTTTGCACATCAGCTTCAAAGTGTCCTTTCTCGAGGAGTGTGTTGCTTCGTCACTTCTCCTTCCGCCCTGGTCTCCGGCCGAGGCCTGTGCCGTGTCCCCAGCCCCGTGGCCCTGGTGTGCCCTGTGCATCAGGAAGGAACGTCTCGATGGACCACGGGGCGGGGAGAGTGTGAGGTTCCCTCTGTGGATGCCCAGAGGACCCACGTGGTCAGTCTAGAGCCTGGAAGGCATCACCCCAGTGCTCCGTGGATGTAACCTCGGGTCCCTGGAATCAGGGCTGCCCGGGCGGGGCCTCCAACCAGCGCTTTCTGAGGTGCATGGCCAGCCCAGAACACGAGGACCTTCCTCTTTCATATCAGGGAGGGAGAGGGGTGTGGCATAGCTCCTCTGGTTTATCAAAGTCACATGCACACCTGACAAGTCCTCAATTAAACAGGGGGCTTAACTCATATATTCATATCTACCCACCCTCCACTCTCTCCTTAAGCCTCTGCAAAATGACACAAGCCCACAGGGCAGAAAAATGGGGAAAAGACAATAGGGACAAAATTTGAGAAGCTGGAAAACAGATGTATGAGGATTAACTGACTTAGCAAACGTGAGGCAGCTGGAAGCCAGGCTGGCAGATGGGGTCCAGGGGCCGAACCAACGCTCGATGTCGAAGCGGGTCGGACGGGAGACACCGGTGTGCAAGTGGAGCGCAGGACCAGGTAGGCCAGCGGGGAAGCAGGGGGGGACCCCGTGTCCCCCAGCCCCCTGGAGAAGGCTGAGGCCAGGAAGACACAGGAGGGACAGGTTTCTTATTGCCCGAGATCATTCACACACGAAGAGTGGTCAGCGTCTCCCGTGACGCGGTGACCCAGAGCTGGGCCTGAAATGCAAACCAGGAAGCCACCCAGAGCTTTCCATGCCGGGGCGGGGGGGGGGGGGGGAATCCCAACTAGCCTGACTGAGGCTTGAGTTGGTCTCTTGTGTCAGACAAGGACTCCCCTTCTCTCCTCTCCTGGCTACGTGGGCCCGACCTTGAGGAAACGCAGACAGGCCTGTAGTGGGTGGAGCAGAAGGTGCTGGGACCCAGCAGACCCCCGCGTGAGGAGGCGTGCCTCCCGGGGGACCTGGGGTCCATGGGTCCCCTGGGCCTTCGTCCCTGGCAGCCCGACCTGCCTTGTCCTGGGCCATCCTGCCGGCTCACTGGTGTGTGGCCATTCTCGGGGGTCATGGATGTTACAGGGGCAAAAGGAACCCTAGAAATCATGTGACCTCTTCACGGGGTGGCATCTTTCTTCAAACCAAGTCTAGTGTCCGAAGCCCCTGTCCGAGTTCGCCGATGAGGGGACAAGCCCGAGGGGCAGGGCCCATCCCAGGCATGTCCCAGCCGCCGGACGTCTCTGGAGAGGACCGTGGGCTCCGGGCGCGGGCCCTGCTTCCTGTCTGCAGTGGGTTTCGGTTTCTTGAGCGTCTGTGCCAGTTTGGTTCCGGACAGAAAAGAAAAGCTAGGCCCTCGTCAAAAACAGCACGACAGGAAATGCATATGAAACAGGCGTGGGCGGACTCCCTCCGCCAGGTGGAATACCTCCCCTCCCCCTCCGAGGCCACGTCCTCACGCCGAGCGCCCCCCAGCCTTGATCCTGCGGGTCTCAGGTGGGACCCAGAGAAGCTGCTTTGCTTCTCTCGTGCGCGGGGACAGCGGGCAGGAGTCACAGGTGTCCACACGTTCCTCAGATGCCGGCAGGGCCTTAGCCTGGCTTTTGTCTGCTCACAGTAAACAGAGTTGGAACCTGGGCCTCCCCGCCCCTCGCCATCCACAGGGTCAGAAGGCGGAATCCGTACCCCGGCTTGACCCTTCCGTCCGTGGTTCCCTCTGCATGTGCAGCCTCGGCGCCGTGGCACCTGGGGGCCTCTGGACCTTGGTAAAGCATGTGGTTTTCGATCAGAGCTGGCTGTCCGCACCCAGGGCGCTCACGCGGGCGTCCGCACAAGAGGCCCAGCTCGGGGCTGCCGGGACGCGGCCTCGTCCAGACACTAGGGTCTGCGGCGGCCATGCCTGGGGGTCAGGATGTGTCACCGTGGAGATGACTCTGAACCTCTCTGCCAGCCAGAGCTTAAAAGAGATGCTCGGTGAAGCCAGTGACCACTCACTCCGGAAAATGACCACACGTGGTCACCGCCGTGCCCGGAAGTTCACGGCCAAGGTTAACACCAAAGCCTCAGCTTTCTGGTCCTGAGAGAGCGGTCACCCATCTTCGGGGGCATCGCAGGGGTGACTCTGGAGCCCGTGAGTCCACAGCGTCCTGCGAGCCAGGTCATCTGGACGCATCACCCCCCAGGCTCACTCCTGCACTTTTCCTCGGTCCTGGAGCCAAGGTCCCAAGCCCACCTTGGGTCCGAGAGTTAAGGGGCAGAGTTCAAGGCCAGCGCTGGGGAGCCGGGAGAAAGTGCGGCGTTGAGAGGTGCAGTTGCCTCACCCACGCAACGTCCTGTCTTTATTCTCTAAGCTGCAGGCTATTTGTTGCACTCAGAGCAGCGCGGTTTCCTGCAAGGATGAGGGTGGGTCCCACTGCATCGCCTCTGAAGGGGACCGCCCAGGAGACACCTTCGCTGTCTGGGGTCACAGCACGCTTCTGGGAGCCCAGGTTTACAAAAGGAGAGACAAACTGGAGCATCTTCTTTTCTTAAAATACGTGTGAAAACGAAGTTCCCATCCGTCAGCGGTGACGGGAATTTCTTGGATTGAATGGTTCCGTTTTCTCTGAGCGAACCTGACATCACACAGCTTATGGCAGCAGAACTAAGGGAAAGCCCAGGTCATTTTTCACCCCCCCAAATGCACTGCTTTTTGTATTGCTCTATTTGGGCATTACCGTGACGGTGCGTAAGGTACGGGCTTTTCATACGGGGTCACTTTACATTTAGAATCTGAGATCTTGGAGTTAACGGACTTCAGTGAAGTTATGCGCTACGTGGTGTCACAAAAGAGCACATTTACAAAAATTACTAGAGCGCGTTCTGTTCATAGGCTGTGGCGCAGTGTCGCTCGGCAGTGGTAGTTATCTTTTATTACTAATGAAAACATATTCTCCTAATTGTTCGAAACCATCTAAGGACTGATAAGCATACAGTGTAAGTATTTTATAGGTGTAATTCAATTAATCCCCCAAGAAAACTATCTGTGGGATGCACGTAAACATACGGTTAAATTGTACGTCTTCATTTCTTCCACTCCAATGACTGAGACTGTGGAGAACAGACTGTAAAAACTGCACCAAAGAGCTTTATTCTCTTTTTATCGCCTGTCAAGTTATTGCTGTGACGCCCATAGTTGGTGGTGAAACACTGCAATCCGATGCTGCTAGCAGTGAAGCGCTGAGTGTGGCTTGCACATTGAGTTTAGGTAATGTACCAGAAAACGTTGCATGAAAACACTAATTTTCTCCATATATATTAGTAGACACGTTGGTGTTTACCAATGAGAAGTGAAGATGTTTTTAAACAGTTTGTTAACTTGAAGTCTTGGCCGGGATGCACGTAAATGCTGTCTAGCTGGTGTTAGATCTGGGGGCAGCGGCATCCTTGGGGCTGCGAGGTCTTGGCTGCACGGTTCCCGCCCAGCTGGCCCGGCAGCATCCTTGGTCACGTGCGCCCTGGCTCCAGGCTCACTCCCTGTTTACAGTTTCAGAATCGCCGGTGTTCCTGACATCACTCCAGACAGGCACAGCTCCCCTCTTTCCTCTGCTCCATGGAGACTGGGCTTTCCATCAGCTCCTGGAGGAGGACCCAGGGGCTGAATGACCGCCCGTTCACCCTCGAGCCAGTCCTTGCATTGAAGGAGCAGGCGCTTTTATAACAATGTGTGTCATAGGGTTGAGCAAAGAGCCGGTTTAGTGTAATTTGTCTGGTCTGCAAAAAATAAAATAAGAAAAGTATGAGATATGTTATTATCAGCCTTAGGTGACACTGGCATTCAAACATTTGATTATCTTATTATTGAGCACTGTTTCCAAGAAGGACCTCTGTCTCTTAGCCTTTCTTAAGAAACCTATTCTTAAGGAGTCATTGTTGTCTAAGAGCACGAGGGAAAAAGTAGCATCTCGTGGTTGTTAAAGTGGTTGATCTGAACACCGTCTGAGAAAAGCTGCTCCTGGCTTTGCCCCGTGGGCTCTGTCCTTAGTACCGTGACGTACTTGGACCCCAGTATTTGGTGGGCTTCATCCTTGTGCCATTTTAAACAAGCCTCATCCACCACACACAGTATGGAAGAAGGGTCAGTCTGAGCGTGTCCTGTGGCTCGCAGGCACGGCTGAGAGCTCATGAGGAGCATGGGCTCGTTTGCAGGGAGTCTGGCAGCTGGCGATGCTGTGCTCGTCTTCCCGCTAAAGGCACGGGGATGCGCCAGGCCGTTGTCTCACCTTGCAAACAGCTACCAAGGTCCAAACGAGCGCAGAGCAACCCAACACGGAAGCGGGGCCCTTTTTGCACTCTAGCACCAGACTAAATCATGCATCAGTTCCACAGCCACATTGAAACGCAGTGGTGCAAGACAGCTGTG
Source organism: Grampus griseus (assembly GCF_964374135.1). Lineage (NCBI taxonomy): Eukaryota > Metazoa > Chordata > Mammalia > Artiodactyla > Delphinidae > Grampus > Grampus griseus. The sequence goes on along the minus strand of NC_139012.1, from coordinate 1,823,081 downwards.
GATGGTGGAACGAGATGGCTGCCACGGACGCACGCTGCAGCCAACCAGAGGCAGCGTCTAGTGGGAGGCGGACGCACCCTGCAGCCAACCAGAGGCAGCGTCTAGTGGGAGGGCACCTCTAGTGGGAGGGCCGTCTGCTCTGGGAGGGCCGTCTGCTCTAGACCCAGAGTCCAGGGAATGATGTGGGCCTTCAGGCGGGAGGTTGGAGTTTGCGTCCGTTTCTGCATTTATGTTTATAGCATAATTATTATCACCTCATAGTGACGTTCTTATGACCTCAAGACTAGGACTGACTGGACTGTATTTAAAGGATTTAGACAAAAAGAGAAGAGAAGTATGTTTCAATGTAATTTGGTAAATACGTGTTTATACAGCTTTATTTCAGTATAAGAAAGCTTTGTGTATGGGACGCATTTGGAATGTACCTAAAATCCCAAAGAAGTAAATAAAATCAGCCCAGTCTCATTCCCAGAGAGAACTCTCTGTTAACGGGTGGGCGTGAGCCGTCAAAGTAGGCATTGCTATCATAAACATCACATAGATCCTAAAAACCGTCAGTTTTGCAAAATTTTAAAAACATAAACGGGGTTGGGGCAGACTCCCCAAATCCCTGGCAGCTGGTAACTAGAGCCCTGACGGAAATGGACGGTGTAATCCGAATGCCCCTCCAGGGAGCCCTTGGCAGGATCTGGAGAAATCTGTGGGTGTCGTGACTGGGGATGCCCTTCATCGAGTGGTGGAGGCCCCCCCCCACACACACGGGGTGGCCCCATCACCAAGCGTCAGCCGTGCCGGCGTCGAGAAAGCCGGCCCTACCCACTTACTCCCGGAGGGCCAGCCGGGCCTTCCCATAATGGCCACTCACTACCCCTCTCCTCATCTGCCCCTTCCTGACTCGGTTATTTCTGCATTTGTTTAGTCACTTCCAAACACACGCTGCACGAGAGCACAGAGATGAGTAGGACGCGCCCCGGCCTTGGAGACCGCACGGTCCGGGCAGGGAGGTGATCTCGGCTATACCAACGACATCAGTTCGCCTTCTGTCTGTTCATTCATCTAATCTTACAACCGCCCCGAGAGAAAGTCCTATGATAACTTTCACTTCACAGATGCAGAAATCGGTACCTAAACGATCACAGTAGATGAAAGCGGCAACATCAGCCGCGAATAGCTGCAGCGTCACAGCAAGTATCCACTGGGCTCTTTCCATGCCGAGGGCCATGGATAAAGTGGGGAGCGAAACACTAATTGTTTTTAAATAAACACAATTTACTGCGACAATTGGTTATTTTAATCATATATGCAAACTTACAAATAAATTTTATTATTTTTTAAAAATTTATTTTTATTTTTATTTTTGCGGTACGCGGGCCTCTCACTGTTGTGGCCTCTCCCTTTGCGGAGCACAGGCTCCGGACGCGCAGGCTCAGTGGCCATGGCTCACGGGCCCAGCCGCTCCGCGGCATGTGGGATCTTCCCGGACCAGGGCACGAACCCGCATCCCCTGCATCGGCAGGCAGACTCTCAACCACTGCGCCACCAGGGAAGCCCCAAAATTTTATTTTTTAAATATGCATCTCAAAATTTTTTTTCAAAAACCTGACTTGCTCTTTCATTTTTTAAAGGATAAAAATATTGCTGATTGCCTTAATGTTGGTCTGTGGCTTCTGAAAAAATATGCATGTGTCATTGTTCCATAGGATAGCCTTTTAAAAGAAACAACATCTAAATTATCAATAAAGAACAGCTAAATTAAAAACTCTCCCCTAAGGACATCAGCAAATGTAATGAGTTGATTGAGGGGGATTTTGTTTCTCTCACCCCAGTTTTCTAGGGACAGTTTTCATGCCATATCAATGAAAAAGAAAAAAAAAATGTACAGAATAAGAATTAAATTTTCGACTTATAAAAAGTATTTTCCTGAGTGTAGATGCTACAATTGTGTGGCTATTTGTTTTTTTCTACATAAGTTTTCTTACTTCTGTGGCGAGTTGCTGTGTATGTAGCAATGAAGACACAGAAAAGACTCTAATCAGTGTTGTCCAGTATGGTCGCCACTAGCCACGTGTGGCTTTTAAAATTTTAAAGTTGGATTGATATGATTCAAACCCAAAGAAAATGAAAACGTGGGTCTTCATTCACACCAGCCACACTTTACGTGCTCGCCAGCCACCAGGACAGCGGCCACATCGCAGCCGGGCTGACGCACGTTCCCGGCACCGCACGCAGTTCTGCTGACGGCGCGTGAGCCCCCATGTATCTGATCGTCACCTCGCCACGCAGGCGGGGTCTGCTGCAGTCCCCCACCTCCGTTCAGCCCGCCTTGTGAGTGTAGGAGCACATGGCCGTGTCAAACAAGGGGACATAATTTCTGTGACTGTAAAAATGTTTTTCTTTGATGCCTTGAGAGAGAAGAACCAGATTTCATATGAATATGCTTTCAAATTTGGCTTGAAAAAGTGCTCTGACTCTGAGACCCCATGAACTGTTCAGAGTCCCCAAGACCCCACAGCCCTGTCCCGGGACGAGAGGGAGTTCCCCAGCGGTGTCTGTGGGACCAGGACCGCTACGCAGAGCAGACCCCAGCCCGTGACGGGACGGTGTCTGTGCAGGATCCGCCTACATCTGAGCACGGGTGTGACAGCTGCTTAGACCCCAAACCCTCTTCATTCCAGTGAGTCCCAGCCCTGAGGGCCGTCAGAGGCTCCCGCAGGTCTAGGCTGTGGTGTGATTGTGCTAGGATGGTACAGAGAATGGAAAGCAAGAAATTGAATGTTTCCTTCAATTACCAGGTTTTCCATCATCAGTTCCCTGCTTTTAGGAAACACCAAGATCAGAGCAAACAATTGACTTGAAATAGTGTGTGTGTGTGTGTGTGTGTTCCTGAGATGTGATTGACATAGAACATTGTGTAAGTTTAAGGTGTACAGTGTGTCGATCTGATACATTTATGTATATGGCAATGATACCACCACAGTGTTAACTAACTGGTCTCTCAAGCCACGTAATTGTCCTGTCTTCTTTGTGGTGAGAACATTTACGATCTAGTCTGTTGGCAACTTTGAAGTTCATAGTACGGTACCGCTGATGTAGTCACCCTGCTGTGCGCTAGGTCCCCAGGACTCACTTACCTTCTCGTTGTGACTTTGAACCCTTCGAGCAGCATCTCTCCAGTTCCTCCACCCCCAGCCCCTGGTAACCACCATTGTGTTCTCTGCTGTTATGAATTCAGTTTTTTAAAATTCCACCTGTAAGTGAGATCATACAGAGTTTGTCTGTCTCTGTCTGGCTTTTCTCACTTGGCACAATGCCCTCGAGGTCCGTCCGTGCTGTTGCAAAGGGCAGGACCGCCTTCTTTCTCGTGGCTGCGTAATACTCCCTTCTGGGTATGAATCCAGAGGAAATGCAAACAAGGTGTCGAAACGACATCTGCTCTCCCATGTCCGCTGCAGCTTCATCCACAGTGGCCAAGATACGCAAACACCCCAAGTGCCTGTCAACGGCCATGTGTGTGCTGTGAGGACCGTGTGTGAGAAGTGAGGAATCCCTTCATGCCGCAGCGGGCCAGCTCCCTCAGGGACCTCCCTGTCTCTTGTTTAGCCCACGGGCCTAGGGACCATTGGTTGGCAGCCCCAGAGGGCGGTTACCTGCCGGCCAGCGGGGTCTTTCGTCAGCACCGGGGAGAAGTGTCCCCGTCCCCATGGACCCCGAGCCACGGGGGGCGGAGGGTTCCCTTTACTCCCATGACTTCCTAGATTCTCGCCCGGCAAGTCCCAGGTGGGGGCAGTTCACGGCCAGCGCACACCTGGCACCACGCTACCCAGTCCGCAGAGCGAGCCGGCACACGCCCTTGGCGGCAGGGCCTCTGAGAGCGGGCGCGCCGTGCGTGGCTGCGCCGGGCTGCGCCTCCCTGCACCTGCTGGCTGACGCCATTTTGCTCTCGCTTTGTTCCTCGCAACCTCTTTGCACTGAACCCCAGGTGCAAGTGAAATGGTCACAAAAGAAGTATCTGGGTTAAATGCGCGCTAAACAGGTTGAAAATTGTTGCTCATTGTCTGCAAGCAGATGCAAGCCTGAAACGAATGCAAAACATCAAGGCAGATGCAGAGGGAGGGCGAGTGGAGGTGGGTCCCAAGTGCTTGCTTCTGAGCGGGCGCTTCGGGCCTCCTCCCGGCTGCCAGTCCGAGGGGCTCGGGGACCAGCTGCCCGACGGACACGGAGAGCCGTGGCCTGAGTGCCGGGGAGCCAGGAAGGACCCATGGCCTCGGGTCATTGGCTCCGTGACAATCTCTAGCTCTCGAATCAGGGGTCTTTGTATTTCCAGCATCTTGGGAAGGCCTGTTAAAAGTGAGCCCCAGTTTGTGTCCTGCAGTTTGTGTCCTGGACAACTTCACGTGGTGACCCAGGAGCCTCTCCCGTCCACGCACCGAAGCCCCCGCGCCCGTGCACAGCAGGGTCCCATCCAGGTGGCTCAGCCCATACCTGCGTTCTTTGCTTTTCCCCTGGGTGCACCCTGTGTGTTCTGCAAGTTGCTAACAGCTCACATGTACGTGATGTAGCCTCAGGAACAAACCTGTTGAATATGGTGCTTGGATTCCTCGACGGTAACTTGGTAACAGAACCTGGACCTGTTGTCACCAAGCGATCATGGGAAGTTCTCCTCATCATTATGGCCCCATTAGAGACGGTCCTAACACGTCTCATCTGTGCTGGGCATTTCAAAGAGCGCTGGACTCTGACCTCCGTGGGTAGACTCACTCTTTGTACAGACCGGGGACCGAGGCAGGATGCAGTCGGCTGAGGGCGGCCAAGGGCTCAGAGTCCGGCCCGGACCCCCTCTGAAGTCTGCGCAGACAGCTCGACTGACTAAAAGGAGAGGAGAGGCCAGAAGCCCAGTCCTTCCGTTCTCAGTATTTTAGTGTGAAGAAGGCAATGTTTGGGGGAATAAAAGGTAATATTTTACCTTTTAAAATCGGACTTTTGATCAATTGAAATTATTTTAACTCTGCTCCATAAATGTTTTGCCAAAGGGGCTGAAAATGAGCTCTTAGACCAGCAAACTGCTTTAAACTCTGCTCGCCCTTTGCCACTTACTGCGGGAAATTTAAAATACCTACATGCTGCTTAAAGATGTAAACCTTTCTACAGCTTCGGTACTCTTCACGTGTCACCTGATCATGGGGGGAGGGGCTCCAGTTATCTCACATGGGGGGAGGGGCTCCAGTTATCTCAGGCTTCTGTTGAGTTAGGTGTAACTGGCTGGTCTGACAGCTCGCTCAGGACCTGGCGTCTGAGAGAAGACGGTTGGCGGGCGGGCGCTGGTCCCACTTCCCTGGGCCTCAGTTTCCTCTCTGGGTCTTGAGCAGAGATGCCTCCCGTGTCTGCTTCACGTCCGAGACCTGAGCGGTTCTCCACACAAGGCTTTTCCTCACTGCGTGTGCTTCATCACTGTTTAAACACTGGAAGGAAAACCACTGGAAACGTATTTTCTATATTAGTAACATTATCTTTCTCACAAACGTGCACTGAACCCTACAGGCCATGAGCACAGTGAGAAAAGGCAGCATTTGAAACCCATTAAAGCCGGAAGCCGTCTTTTGAGCCTCCCCGTGTCCTCACGAGGGGAAGCCAGTAGCGTTAAATTCACGAGGCTGTTTTCTGTGTCCGCGATACGAAGCAGAAAATGGAAACAGGATTAGTGGGGGAGACACAGCATAGAAGGCTCCAGAGCCTGCATTATTTCTCCTTTATTAAGTCCAGACAAGATAAGGAGCCCCGCTGCTCCTGGGATGTGGACAAGTGGCCGTCTAGAACCCTTGCAGGCAACAATTATCTTGATAAGTAGCCCGGCGGTGCTCGGCCTCCCGTGTCCTCCGCGGCGGGCCCGGCGCAGGGTCCGCTCCCCCACCGCTCTCAGCCTTCACAGAGCGCACGCCCACGCCCGGAGCCGCCAGGTACGACTCGCTCCTACGCTCCCAGGACGGCGGGGGCGGAGACATCAGCGAGGTTGATCGATGGCACCCCCCAGCCCCCCGCCAAAGCATCTCCAGTTTCCATTAGCAGGGAGCAGACGGAGCCCAGACGCGGGCAGTGTGTTGAACTTGGCCGGGAGGCAGTGGCGGGGGGGGGGGGGGGGGGGGGAATGTTTCTGGGAGTTCGCAACGTGCTGGCCCTTCTGTTTACATTTGGGAGGCGCTCCGTGCAGAGTGCCCCGACCCTCTCTCACTCGAGGGATGAGAGGGTCCCCGTGTCTCCTCCTGATTAAGTTCTAAGAGCTTCTGCACAGTAACGATCTGGTCCTTGAAATGGACTCCCTCTTCCCTGTGGACCAGCCTCGGAAATAGCACAGCCTCTCGGTGGAGAAGGAATCTCAAGGGGGTCGGGGGCTGATATTAGGGGAAGAGTGTCCCTCTACCCAGGGATGTGATAGATGAGCGGGACAGATTGGCTTCTGCAAACAAACATGTGTGGGAAGGCCGGCCTCAGCCCCGCAGTACCTGCCTGTGCACCTGGGTGGGTCACCCCAAAGCCTGAGAAAAAGAATACTTACATTTCACTGGTTACTTACATCTGACGTCAATTTGGTTTTAAAATAAAAGTGATTCAAGTACCTAGATGCTACAACGAGTCTCCCACCACCAACCCTGAAAAGGAATTTTGTTATAAATTTAACTGTTCTTATACGTGACACAGATATATACACATTTCTACTTATGTGCATAAGAAAATGGGTAGAAAACCAGGTTTCATGGGGACATCAGGAGTGTCTCTGGGATCCGGAGTTCTGCTTCGGCTGTGTTAAATGGAAGATGCCTACCAGAGGCTCAAGGGGCTACAGCAAGCGATCAGTTAGAGACAGTCTAGAGCCCAGAGGCAGCAGGCGGGGCTCGAGGTGTCCGCTCGGGAGGCGCTGACACAGGTTAGGTCGCAGGGCAGTGAGACCCCCTCTTGCCCTCACTCCCGGGCTCCCCCTGGGCTGCTCTGCAGAGAGGCCGTGTGCAGAAGAGCAGCCCCCGGGACCGAGGCTGTCAGAGCGGCAGCCCGTGTGAGCCGAGTCCTGCCAACAGCCATGCAGCTGAGCGAGGAAGCCTGTCCTTCTTCCATCCTGCCGTGAGATGCCCACAGCCCGGGCCAGTCCTCCATGGCAGCCTTTGGGGGATCCTGAGCCAGACCACCCAGTGAGGCGGCATCTGAGCAGCCGAACCGCAGAAACTGATCCATAACACACGTCATCGTTCGGGGTAATTTGTTACACGGCAACAGGTAGCTGCTACAACCCCCCGCGGGAAGCCCTGCCCCAGAAGAACCTGAGGATTTTGAGCATGTGCTACGCGTAAGCCCGTTTCACCGGCAGCAAATGCTGGTGTAGTCAGTGGGCTCCGGCTTTTTCCTTCTTCTCAGCCACTGGAGGAAGAACATCTTTCTCTGAAGAGACCCTTGCCTGGGCTGAGACTGTGAAAGGCACCCAACAAGCTTGAACCACGGGGCTCAGGAGGGCACGTCCTGTTCTTTCCTTTGAAGAGCAAAAGGCCACGTGGAAACAGGCCCGTCTGAGTCATCATCTCGTCCTCACGTGAGCACCTGCCCCCTAACCCTCCCAGCCCTCAGACCCCCACCCCAGCTCAGTCCTTCCCTGGAGTTTGTACAGATGCGGAATGAATATGAGCCGAATTGACCTCAAAAGCCAGAAAAGTTCTATTTTGGAGAAGAAAAAAAAAAAAACGGGCAATCACTACTCCTCGTTTCGGTCCATGAAAACCCAAGTGAAATGACTGAGCATTATTTGAGAAAAAGGTTATTACCAAAAGCGTGATGCACGTGGGGCTAATTAATTAAATGAACAGGGCCAGAAGAAATCAAATGCACACCCGTAAACCAGAAAGACTCGGTAGCAGACTTAACAACTGCAAACACCCTGATACGCGGCTGAAGAACCCAGAAGGTTAGCATCTTTCCGCCCTGGGTGAAGACAGGAGGCCACGGCCACGGCACTGGCCGCGGTCCTGATGCTGGGCTCCGTCTAGGCTCCTTGGTCGCTCGCCAGCTGTGCAGTCCTGAGCAGCATCACGTACCTCCCTCGTGTTGCCCCAGTGTTGACTGAGATTTGCCCAGAAGTCTCCACTTCAGCTCTAACGATGCCAGTGCGAAGTTTCAGTGATTTACGGGCCTTTTTGCATGTGTCATGAGAGTGATGCCCAAGCAAGGGAAGCAGGTACAGAAGCTGGACCCCTCAAGGAGCAGGACGGGCCCCGCCCATCAGGACTCCCTTAGGAGATGCTCTGTACACCTGAGGTTCAGAGAAGCCCAGTCCACCAACGGAGCACTCAGCCGGCAAGAAATGGAAACTGGTATTAAGTTAGTAAACGGCCTGAGGTAAACAATTAGCCTTTGGGGAGGGAACTGGTAACACACTCGTCAGAAAAAGTACTTATCCGTCGTGATGAGGTTGAGTGCCAAGCAATAGAGACCCAAAAGTTAAAATTAAAATAATCAAAAAGAAAGAAAGAAAAGAAAAGAAGTGCAGCGCTGACTAACCCAGACTGGCACGTATGGTGGATATAGGTAGGAATCCAGCCCTTTCCAGATTCTGCTTTACCGTCGCTAGGGGGTGGCCCCTGCTCTCCTGGTTCAAAATGGCTGCAGGCGCTCCAACCCTCGGATCCGTGCTCCACGCAGCAGGCTGGGGGAGGGAAGGAAAAAAGCCATACTCCTCCCGTTTCAAAGAGGCTGAGGAGAAGTCTCGTGCAACACGTAACTTCTACTTGCATTTCATGAGGAAAACTTGGTCCCAGGCCCACACACTTGTGAGGACTGGGAAATATTGCAGCCCTGTTCCCAGCCCCAAATCATGATTCTGTTAATTTTTTAAAAAAAGAGAAGTGGGTGTTTAAAGAGTTAATTTCAGCCTCCTTCTCAGAACAAACCCCTGAACAGGTGACCGTTGTCTTTCACAGCCTTCTTAGGGGGATATGACAATGGCTTTATCATCATCTGAAGGAGAGCCTTTAAGGGACTTAGGAGGACGCATAGAAGTGTGTCTGTTAGGAAGATCTCTGTGGCAAAGACGTTTGGTAAATCAGAGACCGCATGGCACGGTGTGACAGTGCGGTGATTGGCCACGCTAACGAGACTTTACATTCATAAAATTCCAGCTAATAAGAAGACTCAGGGAGGAGACTGGACTGTTATCAAATTGGCTGCAGGAAAATCGCTCACCAGGAGTCATCAGCGTGCCGCCCGTTAGAGTGCCGTTTGCAGAAGCGGGACGGTCCTCCGTGCGCTCCAAGCGTGGGCCTCGTGAGCCGAGCACAGCCTGCCCTGCAGAGGCTCCGGCCCACGGGGCGACTGACAGTCACACGGCGCAGCGGCCTGGGCGGGGAGGCAGTGTGCGGACTCAGCGGGGAGGCGCGTGGGGATGGGGGCGCAGGGGTGCCGTGCGGAGGAGGGAGGGCACAAAGCCAGTGAGGGGTGGCGGAGGGCAGACCTCCAGCCCCAGCCCGCCCCGTCTGCTCCCGCTGTGGCCTCACCCTCTGGCCTCACCGCCTGCTGGTCGGGCTTGGACCGGAGCTGCGCCGGGACCCATGGGAACGTCTAGCCGGGACTGGGTCGCTGCTCCACAGCGTTTGCCAGCTTCCGGGGTGTAAACACTCCCAGCGGGGCGGGCTATGTGCTGCCAGCCTGCGTCCCTGAGCGTGGGGCTGGGCGGAGGCGCCTGGTGCGGGGTGCCCCCTTCTCTCGCGATTTCCATCAGCCGGGCCTGGTGGGCCGGGCGCCGAGAGCAGTCCGTTCTCCAGAGCCTTCTTTCTGGCCCTGCCTCCCAGAGCTGCAGGTCGAGTCAGTGCGCAGTCTGTCTTCCAGGCTGTCACCAGACACCCACAGGGGCGTCCCATGGGGTGCCCCCCGAGGGCCCCGACCGCCCTGAGACCACACCTGCGCAGTGAGTCTCGGCATCCTTCACTTTGGGGTGGGACGCAGGACTCCGTGAGCAGCCCCACGCGCCAGGGCCCCTGGCAAGACAAGCGTGGGTTTTGTTCGTGCTACGTGTCCATCCTGGGTTGGGGGACTCTGCTCCACATCATTGTTTTCTGGGGAGCTGGTCAGCAGGGCTCCCCTGAAATGTCTCGGGGACCATGGCTCACGTGAGGAGAAGGGGGGTTCACAGCAGCCCCACAGGCCAGAAGGGGCACCTGCCACATCATCACATGTCACTGGCCAAGCCTGGTTGCATGACTACACCTGACTTCAAGGAGACAGAGCAGAGCCGAGGGAGTGACCAAGGGCGGGACTGGCCACTGCACACACCGAGCTGCTAGACCGGCCCGATTCGGCCAGGGAGTAACGGAGGATGGAGGAGAAACATCTTCCACTGCAGCCACCGCCCCTGCCCCGAGCCACACGGTTATCCCAGCGCTGCATCAGATACTCCAGGAGACCCTGACCAGAGACACAAAGATGGTGAAAACAAACAGGACTTCTCAGCTGTTGCTGTCGGGCCAGGCTCTCAGGCGGGCTGAGCAGACATCGCCAGATCATTAGAAGGTTTTCCATCCAGGCAAAGTCACCACTAAGGTTGTAGGAGATTAATTCAGATGAAGAAATATCCACTGATCCCCCCCCGCCCCCAGTGCCTGGCGAGTCCCTGCGTCCCACGGGGAGCACATCAGCTCGGGGTAAATCACCGACTACCGGCCTTGATGTGACATCTCCTTAGTGGGCGGCTCATCTGAGTTAACCAGCCGCTTAACACAAGAAGACAGAAAAAGAGTTAAACCCTTCCTTCAGTAACATTTCACCAGGTACCAGGGGCTGGCCAGCCAGTGCCAGCGTTGCAGGCGCTGTGAAATAGACATGCTGCAAGGATCAGCAAGGCTGAATTCCATTCCTCAAAAGCATATGGTTTGGGGCTTCCCTGGTGGCGCAGTGGTTGAGAGTCCACCTGCCGATGCAGGGGACGCGGGTTCGTGCCCCGGTCCGGGAAGATCCCACATGCCGCGGAGCGGCTGGGCCCGTGAGCCATGGCCGCTGAGCCTGCGTGTCCGGAGCCTGTGCTCCGCAACGGGAGAGGCCACAGCAGTGAGAGGCCTGCGTACCGCAAAAAAAAAAAAAAAAAAAAAAAAAGCATATGGTTTGTGGAACAAGACGTAACTACTCAAGCAACATGAGGAAAGTGTAAGAGAGGAGAAAGAGGGATCTTGAGGGTGGCGGCTGAGTATGGAAGTACGTAGTTCAAAATTCAAAGTAAAAATCCATTCTGTATGAAGTACTGCCCTTATTCACTGTAAATCTTACTTATTCTTTTAATGGTGGACAGTAAGACGATCCTCTCAGCCTCAGCTCTGTTCCAGCCACTCTTCCTCTCCCTGCATGTTTCCAGTGTTCTAACTCTCTTACGCCTCCTTTCAGAGGTATTTCGTGGATGTGTAACATGTGCAAGCAAATGAACATAGTTTTATTCTTTTCTTCATTTTTATACACGAGTGATGGCATATTATGATACAGTATGTCTGGCCTGAGTTTTCATTTCAAAGCCGAGCCGTGCCAGGATCCATAAAGAGACCCTTCGTTTTCCTTCCTGATGACATGGATTAATTCTCTGTTGACTCAGCTTCCCAATATTGTGAAATAACAAAAAACGAACAGGCTACACAGCATGCCTGGAGGACACATTTCTAAGAGTGAAGCCACTGTTGGAAGTTTACAGGCATTTTTCATTTTAAAGTCCGTCGCCCAGTTGCCCTCCATAGAGGTTGTACTGATTTACGCGCCCACCAGATTGTAGGAGCGTTCTGTTTCCTCTGCACCCTTCTCGGCACCTTTCCAGTTCGAGGGGTGAAATGATTCTAGCCTGTAGTCAGTATTTCTCCGAGTGAGGCTTAGCATGTCTTCAAATGTGGAAGAAATATTTATGTTTCCTTGTCTGTGACTTAACCACTTGTGGACTCTGAACATTTCCCATTGAGCTGGAAATCTTTTTATTGATTTGTAAGAGCTCTTTATATCTTAAGGAAATTAACTTTTTTCTGATAAAAGTTGCAAGTGTTGCGCCCAGTTGGGCCTCTGTCTTTTCATTTTCTTTGTGGGTGGGGAGCTTTGTTCACAGATGTTATATATTTGTAAAGTCAGGGTGATCAGTCCTTTACCAATGTTTGTCAGTTACAAAGCCCTTCTTAACTTGATATTATCCTTAAAAAATTCCTGTGGTTTATTCTGTTAGTTCTATGATTTTATTTATTATGTCTAAAATTTTTATCTACTTAGAATTTAACCGGGTTAAGGGTGGGACCATTGGCTACCCAGTTATTTCAACACTGGTTATTTAACACTAGTTAAATGATCCATCTTTCACTTATTTAAAATGTCATCTTTATCACATACTAAATTCCTATATGTATTTTGGGTCTATGTCTAGACTCTCAAAGCTGCCAGGGATCTGCCAATTTAGGTACTAAGGCTGCAGTGTTCAGTTACTGTGTCTTTGTGGTATGTTTGGCTATCTACTAGGACTTACCACCCTTCTTGGGTTTTTTGAATAATATTCGTAGCTAGTGTTAGGTGTTTATTTTTTCATATGAATCAGTGTATCTTATTTCTCCCCCCCCCCACCAAAAGAATCCTTTAGTGCAATCACGTTAAACGTATAGATTAACTTAGAAAGTGTATCTCTGTGATTTACACATCGTCTTATTTAAAGCAATGCACCTCCCTTTTCACTTGTTCAAGCTCACTTCATGGCCTCAGGAGCAGTTAAAGTTTTCTTGTAGATTATTTTCACGCGTTTTATCGTTCTTGTTGCTCTACCGAGTGGGGCAATTCTTCAGCGTTTCTTTTAATAGCTGTGTGTTCTGCTTCTAGGTGGTGACGTTGGTGGATAGTCACGCCAGATCTTCTTCAAAACAATGATACTCGTGCCGTATTTTTTTCTTGCGTTTCCTGAGCTCTTCTTAGTTTTAGAGACGGTCCACAGGGCTGCCCAGACAACAGCCTTCCCTCTCCAGCTGCGGATTTCTGCAGCCCCGCCCAGATCGTGTTAATCTCTGTTGTGGATCTGACCAGAAGCTGTGGCTGCCCTGCAAGCTTCAGTGACATCAGTTCCTTTGTGCCTCTGAGGCCCGGACAGTGTGGCTCAGGTGTTACTCTCACTCTAGAAGGCCTCTGCCCTGGGGAGGGGTGGGGGGAGGGTCGGTGCCGCTGTCCGCTTAACCGCCTTTAAAGAAGGGACTGGACGTGCCGCCCAGAATGCTTCCTGACACTGACCGCCGCTTGCTGTTCACTCCGCAGGCCCTGCCGTCGGCCTGCGCTCCCCGATCGCAGCGCCCGGCCCGGCGGACCCCCGCTGGCCGCTGCCTGACTCCCACCCGAGCACCCTCTCGGCGGCTCCCGCGAAGCTGCGCGGTCCTCCGAGGCACGACGCACAGGCGCCCCCCGTCAGGTCTACGTCTTCAAGAAACAGGAGCATCTCCACACACACACACACACACACACACACGGGCTGTGCCCAGGCTCTGGCAGGAGGTGAGGAGTCTCACAGCTCCCCCAGTGCAGCCCCCAGCCCGGTGTCCCCATGTCAGGAGCACAGGGGCAGAGCAGGTACATCTCTGGGAGCTCAGACCATGGCTGACTTTTCCAAAAGGGGAGAGTAAAACCTCCTATGTCTTGAGAACCGTTTATCATTTTTCTAGTTCTGTGAATTCCTGTTCAGTTGATAAAATATTATTTTAAAGTATGAAGCAATTGTTTTCTGATGAAAGTGATCATTGCCAGGACACTCAGGGTTGCAGCAAAACTGGTACTTTCTTCACACATCGTTGCAGGCGTGAACATTTTCAATAGGGAACTTTGCCTATATGTTTTAAGAGTCACCAAAATGACTATCACCAAAATAACCTTTGATCCACTAATTCCACTCTCAGGAATTTTTCCTAAGGAGAAAAAGCTAAATAACATGAAAATATACATGATAATCCATTTGTAATAGACAAAAACTGGTAAAAAGGCAATAGGAAAATGATTTGATAAATTGTGATGCATAAGTCTGTTGGAATTTCTTGCAACTATTTGACAGTGTGGAAATGGTCAGATTCCATATCTGTAAAGTGACCAATACAAGATACGGGTATGGACTCTTCACTGGGTCACATGTGTAAGAAAAGGAGTTGATGCAAAAAGAAAAACTGAAGAGAATAGACCTCTTTCCTCATCTTATACTTAGATGTAATGATATTTTATTGTAATTTCTGAGGGATATAGGTTTGTATTTGGCCCCTTATTTTATACTTTGTGTTTATCCCACCTTGTGGTAGGCATTATTCTAAATGTCCCCCCCAGATCCCTCCCTGTGTCGAACACAGCCTGTATAGCTGTGAGTGGAGTAGGTTACGTATACAAGACCCTCATCTGACCCTGAGAAGGGAGGCTCATGGGCCCAGGAGCTAATGGAATCACAGCCAACACACAGAAAGCAACAGGGCTGCAGTCCTGGAACCTCAGGGCACTCAGTTCTCCCAACAAGCAGGGAGCTTGGAAAAGGACCCCAGCCTCACATGCAGTGGCAGCCCCAGCCAGCAGCATGCTTTCAGCCTGCTGAGACCTCAAGCAGAGGACCCCGCTAGCCTGCATCCAAACTCCTGGCCCAGAGAACCTGGGAGACGGTGTGTGTTTTAAGGGGCTGAGTTTGGGGTAATTTGTTGTGCAGCATTACAGTAATAATGCACACCTGTTTTATGTTTCTTTTTATTTTCATACTTGGATTGTTTTAGATTTATTGTCTATTTTTTCTGATTTTATTTTCTCCCTCTACTAATGTGGTAGTTACCAATTCTATTCTTTTCGTAGTTATCATAGTTATTAACACAAGAATAACTAATGCATCACTGTCTGAATTAGTCAATAGCTTTACCCTCTGCTGGTGCCTCTAGAGCTTAGAACACGTTAACTGCCTCCCTTTCATCCTGACTTGGACACTATTGCTGCCAATGGTTTGAATCCTGCCTCTATTGTTTTCTTTTTAAAGTCAGACATAATTACTAATGCCTTAATATCATCAGTGTTTATTTGGGTTTCTCCAC
This sequence comes from Grampus griseus, assembly GCF_964374135.1. Lineage (NCBI taxonomy): Eukaryota > Metazoa > Chordata > Mammalia > Artiodactyla > Delphinidae > Grampus > Grampus griseus. The sequence continues at coordinate 1,808,016 of NC_139012.1, read as the reverse complement.
TTATTTACCACACTTCGTGTTCTCTAGCCCATCTTTTAGTTCAGACTGGTTCCTTCTGTGTGACATCAAACACTTATTTAATGTTTTTCTAAAAGTGCCTTTATTTTCCCTCTGCACTCAAAAGACAGTTTTGCTGGGTATAGTATTTGAGGTTGTTGGTTGTCAGCACATGGAACATAGAACTCCAATTTCCCGGTATCTGTTGTTGCCAGTGAGGTAGCTGGCAGTCACTCCTTTGAACATAGTCTGTCCTGTCTCAGTGAGTGCTTTTAAGACATTTTCTTGTTTTTCTTGCCCCCTTGTTTTGTTATGCTGTATCTAGGTATGGATTTCTCTGTACTTGTTATGCTTTGCATCATGGGATTCTTTCATCTGCAGGGTGGTATCTTCTGTCAGTTCTGGAAAATCTCAGCTATTATATCTTCAGATTCATCCTGACCCAGTCTTATTCTCTGTTTTCCCTCTGAGATTGTAGATTATATATATAAAAAAAGCCTCTTTGGCTTTTAATTTTTCTTTAAAGTTTTCTATCTCTTTGTTTCTCTGTGCTGCAGTCCGAATAATGTCTTCAGGTCTATGTTGCAGTTCACTAATTCTTTCTTACCCAAGCCTAGTTGGCTTCTAAACCTGTCAATTAAGTTTTTAATTTCAATTGTTATATTTTCTTGTAGAAGTTCTGTTTGGTTGTTTTCCAATCTTCGTGGCACTTGCCTTTTTACTCATATTTTTATATCTTTTATTTATTCAAGCATTAAAAATATATATCTTTCTCTACTTAATGATAAGGTCTCGATGAACCCATCATACGTTGAAAATATCATAAGTTGAAAATGCATTTAATACACCTAACCTACCGAACATCATATCTTAGCATAGCCCACCTTAAACATGCTTGGAACACTTAACAGTAGCCTACAACTGGGCAAATCATCTAACACAAAGCGTCTTTTATAGTCAACTGTTGAATATCTCATGTAACTTATTGAGTCCTGTGCTGAAAGCCAAAAAGAGACTGGTTGTGTGGGTGCAGGTGGCTGTAAGTGTGCTGGGTTTTACACTTATGACCACGGGGCTGACTGGGAGCTGTGGCTCCTCTGCTGCAGCTCCGGGAGAGAGGCCCACACGGCACATCACTACTCCAGGAAAAGAGCAAAATCCAAAATTTGAAGTATAGTTTCTACTGAATGTATCGCTTTCACAGCATAGTAAAGTCACAAAATCAAAAGTCAAACCGTCATAAATTGTTGACTGTCTGTACTTTATTTTCTGAGTTTAATAATTTCAACATCCTCTTCAACTCTGGTACCATAATTTTTCCATTTGATTCTCTTTCAAAATTTTCATTTCTCTGCTGAAATTCCTCATCTGTTCATGCATGTTGTTTACCTTTTCTATTAGTGTCTTTAAAGTTTCATCGTAGTTATTTAAATTCTCAGTGTCTGATAGTCCTGACGTTTGGGTCATATTTGCAATCTGGTTCTGTTGATCTGTTTCCTAACAGTGAGTATGTATTCTTCCTTCCTTCCTTCCTTCCTTCCTTCCTTTGCTTCCTTCCTTCCCCTCCTCCCTCCCTCCCTCCCTCCCTCCCTCTCGCCCTCCCTTCCTTCCTTCCCTTTTTCTTTCCTTTGTATTGTCTTAAAGTTTTGGTTGAACATGAGACAGTGTGTGTGGAACAGTACTGAGTTAATACTATTTACTCCTGGAAAAGAACACACCCCTTCTTTTGCTCAACCATTAATGTGAGAGTTGAGTCAATGTAGTCAGAGTTGCGTTTGAGGTTTGTTGTTGCTCTGGTTACCTTCAGTGCACCCGCAGCGTCACATTCCTCTAGTTTTACTAGAGGTTCGTGGCCAGGGATTTTTTCTCAGTGCCCTCTCTCTTCTCAGTCACGCCTCTCATGTTCACTCATGCCTCTGCGTGGATCTCTTTCACACACTTGCGCCTCCCCATGACAGACTGCCATGCTTGTTGCATGGTGCCTGCTAGCCCGAGTGGGGAATCAAGGGCCTTCCCTGTTGTCCTGGTGCAGACTCAGGCTTGAGTGGGCACTGCATCTCCAGGTCTTGGGAGGGGAGCTTTCTCAGTAATCCCTTTTCTCTGGGAAGTAGACAGTCTCTAATGGTTCAGACCCAGGATGGCTTCCTGCCCCTCACCCAGGGGTAGAGAGTCTTCCTTTTCCCTCCCTCCGCCCGTGGGCTTTTGTCTCCCAGTGGGAGTGGCAGGGTTTGCTCTGCTTCCCCCCCACCCGCCGAGAATTGCAGCTCTTGTCTGTAGTGGGGAAGGCTCCAGGGGGGGCTCTGTGCCCTCCTCCACCCCACCCCACAAGGGGTTCTGTCTGGCTCCCTCCCCTCCCCTCAGTCTTCCTCACGAGAACCCAGTGAAGGTATATGGAGAAGAGGCCTGGGCAGGGGCCTGTCCCCTGTGTCCATGACTCCCGTGGGGTTTATACTCTTGCATTAACGCACACTCAGCCTCGGGCACTTGGTTAAAACTTCAGCTGCAGTCTTCTCACCTGTGTCGCCCCTGGGGAGCCCCGTCTTCTTTGTGCTCTGACCCACGTGAGTTGAAGCTCACATCTCATCTCTCCTAGGAGACGTCTGACCTTCCTTACATTTCAGGCCAGTTAGCTGACCTGCAGGCTTAGCACTCTGATGGGCTGAACAAAAGCCACATTTGTAATCTGGGCTTTTTCTTGCTGTTAGGGTAGGAGCAGCCCCCTTTCCAGCCCTCTTTTCTGCATCTGCTACTCAACTTCAGCAAGTGTTTTTGCCACAGTGTGTTTCGCCAGTCCATTCTCTTCCCAGTCTTTTGCCATTTTAAACGCCTTTGTGGGAAATAACATCATTGTTCACACTTCTGAGCATCTCTGAGGAAGTTCCTGGCAGTGGAATTTCTAGGTCAAAGGGAAGACACACCTGTATTGTTCCTAATTATTGCCGTGTTGCCTTCTGTGAAGTGGAGGGAGTTTTCACTCACACCACTTCTCATCAATGCCCGATGTCCCGCTTTTTAATCTCTGCCTGCCTCAGAAGTGAAAAATGGTTTCTGTGTAGTTTCAACGTGTTTTTCTCTTATGATAGTAAAGTTGAACTTCTTTTCATGTATTAAAGCTATTCGCATACTGAACTGTATCCTTAAAACTGGTTAACATAGTAAATTACGTGTTTCTTACCACAATAAAAAGCTATTTCCGTTCTTTTCTATAAATGAAATATTCGTACTTTACCTTTGAAGTCAATGTGTTTGTCTTTATTCTAATAGGTTTTACTTGATTCTTCTAGCTTTCTAAGTAGACAGTCACATTTTCTGCAAATAAGGGTAACGTTGCATCTCCTTAAATCACACTGAGGAGAGGAGACGTCCTGTCTTCTCTTCGATTCCACCAGGATACTTTTATTCTTCTCACCATTGACTTCATGGTCTGATGCAGTCAGTCATTACTAGAAGAAATCTACTTCTGTTCTTAGTTTCCTAAAAACGTCTTTTAATCGAGAAACATTTTGTTTCCCTCAAAAAAATGCGGCCGGAATTAAGATCAGTATTGCATTTAATTTACGAATCAGTTTCAGGAGAACTACAGTTACATAAGTTGCTGGAATTTAATCCTAGGCGTAAATGGATTCAGTATTTCCCACCACTCCTTGTATATTAGGACATCGCTATCCTTGAGTTATTAGCTAGAGTCTTGTTTTAGTGAGCTAATTTTGTATTTGAGGAATTTTTTAGGAACAATATGTGGTGGTGTACTTCTGGAATTCTTGAGTATGAATATCTTTCTGTTACCGTCACAAAAGAACAGTAACTCAGCTAGACCAAGAATTCTCGATTCCCAACCATTAAGCATCAGAACGCTGTAGTAACTGCTTTCTTGCATCTACGTTGAAACCAGCCCGATGGCTTTTTTCTTTGAATATTTTATAAATATCTACTTGACTGAATATAGTGATTTTTATGCTTGGGAATTAAATATTTGACTCGGGTGTATCTAGTTGTGAGTATTCCTTTTATTTGTTGACTTGGAGTAGGATATAGCATTTAAAACTACAGATTCAGGTCTTCAGCTCGGAAACGTTTTCCTAAATTGGCTTTGACTCACATCTCTTTCATTTACTCGGTTCTCTTCTTCAGAAACGCCAGTTGCTCGTGTGTTTAGCCTCTGTGCTGCGCGTTCTGAACCCATTTCCCTTTTACCGATTTCACTTCTTTATCCGTCCCTTTACTTTCATCCCCGCATTGCTGATCCAGTGTGCTGCAGCTTCATCTCTGCATTCTGTATTCCAACACTGTTGGAAATTTTGCCGTGACAATGTTCCTTTCACGGCATTCCTTCCATAACTGTGTCAGCTACTATCTGATCTAGCTGGCTATCTCATCATCTCATCTTTAGCTCAAGTTCACAGACTTCCCGTTGTCGTCATATGTCGTGGAGAGTGCAAGGCGAGTGTCTGAGATTTCCTTCTTTTTCCTGAAGTTAATCTCGTCCAGAGCTGTGCTAGTCTTCTCCCTCAACTATTAGGCTTATCCCTTTTGTGCAGGTACACGTTCCACAGACGTCACAGGGAGCTTTTGCTCGACCTTGTTTTCTGCACACGTGCACGCGCCTTGGGAGAGGTTCGCATCAGCCTGGTACCTGCCCTGCAGGTTATCCTCAAATGCCCTCCTCCCTCCCCTGCATGCTTGTCATAAAGCCTGGTTCTCTGCTCTCAAGCTGGTAAACCGCTTGATTAAAAGTCGTATCACTTGCTTGGTGACCTAGCGCTTGTGGGGAGAGGGAGATGCTGGGGGGCGGAAGCCGTGCCCAGTAGCCGCTCGTTTTCAGAGCAGCTTTGTGGCTGTCCGGCCGCCGCTCGGCACAGAAGGGAGCCGGGTTTAGGTTCTCTACTCGTGTTCCCACGTCTTGCCTGCAGCAGGATTATCGTATTTTCTAGGAAGACGCCTCTGCGTCGGAAAGCATAGAAACTGGAAAAGGTGCCCCACCCGTGCTTCCTCTTCAGTGGGGCCGCTTTGCTCCTGGGCCTTCTGGCTGGGGTGTTTCAGACGCTCCCGATTCGTAGTAGAGAACAGTTCCAGGTGGGAGTTCAGCATCTGTGCCTCAAACTATGAGATTTTTAGTGTAATTTAGCCCAGATTCTTCCTGCTTACGTTCCATGGTCTTGCATCTTTTCCCTTTTCTAAGAAAATTGTTTGCTGTTCATGGTACCCATAGCTCTGTGAGAGGTAAAAGGTTTGGTTCCGGGGCTGCTGCTTCCTCTTACGACAGGCCAGCGTGAAGCAGACCACCTTCACGCTGTGTTCTGCTAGATGCTCTTCCCATCAAGAGCATCGAGGAGAACATAATAAAATTGTTTTAAAGTACGTTTGAAGGCATGGAGAGCTGTCAGGCAGCCTAGACACGAGGGCCAGGGTCCTGAGAGACAGGAGGCTCCAGAGGGGAGCTCCCCGTTCTGCACGGCCTCAGCTCCAAGGCCTTTTCCGATCAACAAGCACCACCGGCCAGGAAATGGGAAATCTTTGCAGATATTAGCGGCCAAGGGGCTGGTTATCTGGGGAGGGCTTCTGGAAGTTTCGTGGCTTCAGAGAGACTCCCCTGGGGCTCAGAGTGACCAAGGCAGTTGTGGCTGGAGGAATCCCAGAGCCCAGGGGGAGGGAAGTATAAGAAGTGGGGGCTCTTTTTATCCTGCAGTGTTTGCTGACGCTTAGCTACTAAGGGTGAGAGACCCACAAGCTGTGTGGATGGAGGCCCCTGAGCGGTGTCATCTCAGAGTGTTTGGGAGACACGCTGGAGCTCGGAGCCCCCTGAGGGAGAGAAGTGTAAACACTCCAGATCAACTTTCTCTGGGGGAGCTCAGGGGACCCCAAACAGGATTCCACTCTGCGTGGGGACTCTGAGGTGGGCAGCCTGAAGAATAAACCTGAGGGTGAGAGCTCCCCTTCCGTCATCCAGCCGCACACGAGCTCAGACAGACAGGAAGGCAGTTCTGCCCACTGGCCACCCAGGTGGCAGGCCACGTCTAGGCTGCCGCCTGCGTTCCTGCCACCCACCCAGAGAGCCTCACTTCGTGGATTTGCCTTCACCATTGTAGATCCTTTGTTGAAAGTTCAGCACATTCTCAGGATGATTAGGGTTTTCTAAGAGCATCCCAGAGTCAGCAGCGTGGAGCTGAGCTAGAATGCCCACGAGATGGGCAGCCCCACGGCGCTGCCGAAAGCAAGACGCTGTGGGGTCCTTCCGACGGCCTGGCGGACGCCAGAGTGAACGAGGAATCGGGAAACCTTCAGCTACAGAAGTACACCCCACGCAAGCTTCGAGAAGTTATCCACGAAGAGATTAAGAATTCTTGGCAGTCATTGGAAAGCCAGGTGACGCCTCGCTGCTCCGTCCAGGACAGAGATGTGGATGGCGTGGAGGCTGGAGATAAGCAAGGCCCTCTGGCAGGACCAGGACAGACGCGGCGCCTGGTTAAGAGCTGCGCCCGTTTTCCAGTCATGACACATAGCAGTTAAGAGCACGTGAACTGGCTCTTACCACGGGGCTCGACCCTTGATATACGTCATCTCCTGCAGGGCCCTCGGTACCTGCACTGTGGGTGCCAGCGGTGCAGACGAGGAGACAGAAGCTCATAAAGACGCAGACACTGGCGTGAAGTCGAGAAGCTGGTGGGAAGCAGAGCGGGCTCTGGCGGCGCTCACGCTCCTTCCCCGTCACTGCGCCACTGGCCCCGCTCCGCCGGGCGGGTTCGCGGCCCTGGGAGCGGCTGCCGGCGTGCGGAGAAGCAGAGGAATCCACACATCTGTTGGTTGTTACAAAGTCCTACGCTGAAAGAACCCTTCCCAGGTATTATAGGTACATGTTAGAATTGGGAAGAACTCAACTGAAAAGTGCAGTTAAGATTCACATGCTAAGGTATAATTTTAAGTTAAAAAGGAAAGCCTCAAGAAAGTAAGCCGTGATAGGATTTATACAAAATACCCAACTAGTTACGTGCACGTCTGTGCCTGCAGCGGCCTCGGACTGGAGAGACATATCACTGCTCGCCTCCCACAAGGTGAAAAGCGAGGCACTAAAAATGTCAACAGTTAGTGTAGGCAATTGATACAGTTTTCTGTAGCCAGACGTGGGCACAGAGCAAAAGACCCAAAGATCTTTAGGTAGCTAGCTGGTAGATATAAAGAGACGTGTCTCTGAGGGCTTGGCTCTCGTGATTATGGAGGCTGCGAGGTCCCGCAGCCTGCGAGCCATTCCCTGTCCGTGGGCAGAAGACCGACGTCTCAGCTCCAGTCGTCGGGCAGAAGAGGGGTGCATTCTTCCTTCCTCTGCCTTCTGTTGTGGCCAAGCCCTCAGAGGGTTGGATGACGCCCACCCACACTGGGAAGGGCGTGCGCTTCCCCGAGTCCCCAGTCAAACGCTAACCTCACCCGGAAACGCAGCCACAGATGCCCCCGGTGCAGCCCGCGTGCCGTCATGTTGACACATTGGCCACACCAGGCTCCTGTTCAGGGCTTCTAGCAAGAGGGGTGTGTCTGAAGACTGTTCCCGAAACACGACACGATGAATCCTTGCTGTGTCGGCGGCCAGGAATGTGATCGAGACGGGCAGGGGCTAAAGGGCTTTCAGTCTTGCTTCACGTTTCTGTATTTTTCCAGTTCTTCACAATGCTAATGCCTCGGAACGTTCCAGAGAGAGAGAAGAGGGCACCGGTGTGCTGACGGAACTGACGGGGTGAGATGCGCCCCATGGAGTGGGTGCACTTGGCCACACCTCGTCCTTGGGTAGAGGTGCCTGCTGCGTGGGTACCTCCCCATCACCATCTGCTACGAAGACTACTCTGACTTTCTGGGTGCTTAGGGGTTAGAAAGGCCAGGTAAAATTTCTAAAATCTGCTAGAAAATGAAGAAAAGAATGGTCTAGATCGGCGCTCCTCCAACTGTAGGACACCCACACGATTCCTGGGCACCTCGTGGCTCTGCAGATTCTGGGCCAGCGGATCTGGGATGACTCGCAAGAGTCTGCCTTTTCAACAAGCTTCCAGGCGACGCCAAGGCCGCTGGCCCACGGACCTCACTTTGAGTATCGAGGCACCGAAGAGAACACCAGTGTGTGATGTGTGAGGTCAAGAGAGCTACAGCCGCCAAGTTCCTTCCAGATGCCTGATTGCCAATAATAGTGCAGTAAGGATTAGAGGAAACAGACACGGTGGGAAATGCCCAGTAAGTACTTTGAATGAACTCACGGGCAGCTGTCGTGGTGTGGAAAGGGCCACGGGTGGGGTTCTGATCACAGACCTGCCACCAGGCAGCTGTGTTTGCTCGGGATGTCCGTCAGCTTTCTCGTCTGAAGCGAGTGGGTTGGATTCCACAGTCTCTAGAGCTTCGCGCAGCCCTGAAATTGCGACCCTTCTGACTGCGGCGGAAGGTTCCACGGCCGAGCTATCACCATACATGCAGAGTAAGAACGGCCCGTCGACGTGAGGGCTGCGTGCCGGGGGTTCTGCTCGTGCGAAAGACGGCCAGACGCTGCAGGTTTGAATCTGCGTGTCTAACTGCTGTTTCCCCAGGAAATCTGAAATGTCAGTTGTCTGCGCCCTGGTTGTGAGCCTAAAGTGTCGCGGTCCGGAGTGTCCTTGTCATGCAGGGTGAGGAGTCACATTGGTCAAAATCACGGGCTTGGGGGCTTCCCTGGTGGCGCAGTGGTTGAGAGTCCGCCTGCCGATGCAGGGGACACGGGTTCGTGCCCCGGTCCGGGAGGATCCCACATGCCGCGGAGTGGCTGGGCCCGTGAGCCATGGCCGCTGAGCCTGCGCATCCGGAGCCTGTGCTCCGCAACGGGAGAGGCCACAGCAGTGAGAGGCCCGCGTACCGCAAAAAAAAAAAATCACGGGCTTGGGGTTGTCGTTCGGCCTCCACATCCCTAAAAAGTTTCATCAGCTGCAAAGAAGTTGGGGGGAGGTCTGTGTACTTTGTGGAATGACTGCAGTCGTTCGGTTCAAGTGAAATGGTTCTCGCCTGGGCCCTGGTAGCTCTGTCTTCTGTGCGCTTGAGTGGTGCATAAATCCCTTTCTGTCCAGGAATGTGACTGAGGCGGGGCAGGTATGAGCTGTGTAACCCCTTCTGTCCGGAGCTGCTCACCTAGAGTTACAGGGACTCCGACATCCAGCACCCACGCTGCCGCCTCGCAAGCGGTGGCCTGTAGGAGCGGCCCAAGCGGAAAGGTGGCTTCATGGGAATAAACGGAGACACCACCCAAATGAAAGCAAGTCAGGTGTTTATTCGGAGCTCACTGGGGCAGGGAGCGGGCCGCCATCACCTGTGTGTGGCGGAGACTGAGGGCAGGCAGAGGGGGAGAAATCACGGCGGAAAAGGGAGGGCTCCGGGTGCCCTGAGGGAGGCTGTTGTCCCGGGTGACCAGGGGAGCCGGCGTCCCGTGTGATGGGTGAGGGGAGCACACCTGACTTTCTCTGGTGGGTCTGGAGTTGGAAGCAGGACCGGAAGCTAGGGAAGCTGCCAGTTACTGATGAAGCCCTGGCCACTTGGCGCTGTTGCCATGCGGGGTGTTGTCTGGCTCCCTGGATGGTTACCAGAGATAGTGGTCAAGGCTGGCTTACAGCGGCTGCCTCCTGGGCCGGCTGCTGCCCACAAGAGGGTCGGTTGCCGGGCAGCTTGCCGCAGGCTGTGGGTCAGAGTTCTACCTTTGTTTATGGTCTGGCCGTGACTGGATATTCAGTCTCCCCATTTTTCAATGTAGCTAACGAGGTGAGGTCTTCCCAAAGCTTGAAGGGAGTCCAGACGGTTCCCAATTCAGTGAAAGCGTTAAAATATCCTGAAAAGCTTTTTAGACGGAGAGTACCCCTCAAATCCAGTCAAGCAGAGTGGGGCTATATTCCATCCTAATGGAAAAGGAGCTTCTCTGATGGGTTGTACATCATCCCCATAACAAAGACAGAAGCCTGCGGAGGATCCAGACGCAGGAGGACAAAAGATGGGTGCAATGGCTCCACGAGGGTCCAAAGGTAACGGAGCCAAAGAAGACACACAACTGGGAGCCCGGAGAGAGGGGAGGGCGCTCAAGGCCACCCAACTCCCATCATGCAGATCCCACAATCTCCAAGCGAATCTTGAGTCATGATGTGACCTTTAAATGTAATTTAATTTTGGAGAGAGTGGACAGGAGTATCTGAGTTCCTGAAAACGAACAACGCGCACTCACACAAATGGCTGAAGCAGCTCCATGCTGTCGCTGGGAGATTGGCCGCCTTAGGTGAAGGGATAGAGCCAGGTCTCCCATCACGGCCCCTTGGAAGCCCAGCCTTGGAGGCTTTGGGTCCAGGTCTTTGTAAATTCTTGAGGAAAGTGTGAGAGTCAGAAGAATGCCAGGGAATGTGGGAGGAGCTGTAAGAGAAAGGGAAAGCAGTGATTAAGGGGGGTGGTGGGACAGTTTGATTTATGGTTTATGAGTAGAGATTTAAAGAGCTAGATAGGATTTCCCTGAATTGTACAAAGACTAATTATCAAGGCTAACGACAGAGAAGAATGCCTGTAAATATCTTTCTGGGCAAACGCATCAAAGGTGATTAAACTCTGCTGGAATTAGGGACAATGGGACAGTGTTAAGAAAAGAAGAAGAAGTTCTTAAGATAGATGGGTTTTCTCTAAAGCCACCATGTTCCCTTCACAATGCATCCTGCCTGCTGCAGTGATGCTTGGCCATTTTGCCTCCTTTTGTTCTTGCGATGTTTTTCCTCATCGGTGAAAACGTATGTGCCCGTTTGGGATTCACTGGGGACCAGGAACTGCTGCAGGAAGGAAGGCTCCTAAGGGTGCTTCTGTTTCTGAGACACTGAGTAACTCAGTGTCTTAGACAACGTGTAAAGTAAGAGGAGAGAACGAAAGACACTGTCTGAAGGAAGGGCAGGCAGGCTCGATACCCCGAGTAGTAGAGATTCGCTCAGGGCTCACTTAATCCTGGGACTCCAGGGACGAACTGAGCAAACTCCACGTGGGCAAGTTTGTGCTTTGAGGGTCCTTCTTAGAGGCAAACACAACAGTTCTGGATAACGGGCAAGGCTGCAGAGATCCGGTTTTGCTATTATTCAGGCACTAGTTTGAATCTCAAGCATTATAAGGCCCAAAAGAAAGCATGGGGGCGAGGCCCCTCCACCCCCATCTCCGGGAGCATCGCTGACTAACGCCATGTTCCTTCACGAACGGCGTCCCAGGAAGGATGCCACCCGCTAGCGCTGGCGATGAAGGTGAAGAGGCGGCTCCAGGAAAGTGGGGGCTTTCAACCAGACGGCACTTTCGTAAGCGACTTGGGTCCCGTGCCCACACAGCGGGAGCTCGAATGAGTGATCTCAGTTTGGGCCATACACAATTTACCGCTTGCTGTTGGGAATGCAGAGGTGTGTGAGCGTCAGGAAATGGAAAATCGGGGGATATGCCCATCACAAATGTCCAGATCTGCTGTCACGCTTTTCCTTGAGGAGGAACATTGGAAAGATAAAGAATCCAGTCACCCGAGCGGTGGTAACACACTTCGTTGGATTTAATATGGTCTACGGTCAAGCTAGTGTAACGCCGCCTGCCTCTCGGTTTGAGGATGAAGGTTTGCTTCCGCCCTGTCCCTATGCCTTAAATCCACCGTGTCCGCTGAGCCGTCCTTGAGACACGGAGAAGAGCTTCTGCAGCTCGCTTCCTAGCGTCGCCCACGAGGCCATCATGTCCACCAGTCCTCAGATATGAACTCATTTGAAAGGTGCCCTGGGGATTCGACAACAGCACGTGTTACTAGACGACATTTTTAAGACACAGAATCAGAACGTTTCACAGAAAGTGCAGTTAATAGTCCTCTGGGTACAAATTAGTTTGGGCGCATGTTGTAATATATAATATGGGCGCCCCAATAATTCTTCTCAGGACAGCTATGAATTTGTCAGCTTTTTATTTACTGGGTTGTTTTTATGATTTGGCACTTATCTAGTTCAGCAACTAGAATGAAACCTTCAAGGCAAGAATATATATTAATAATCACAATTAGGTCTAGAAAAAATTAAAGCCAAGTGAAAACAAATGGTTCCATCCCTAGAAGAAAATTTACTTCTTTGTTGTCAAGCTCGTGCCGAGTCATTAAGGCTTATAGATTGTATGCAGCCTTCCCCGCACTCTGTTTCTGTAGAAAACACAAGAGGGAAAGAAAGAGTCGGAGCCCCGCCGCACAACCTACGAGGTGACACGACACAACCTACGATTGTTTCTTTGATATAAAAATTGACTGTCAGCTCAATACTGTTCTGACAAAGAGTTTGGGCTGGTTTTGCCTGACCACTCGCCAGAACCAGAATCTGAACATTGGTTTTTTCCTTAGTGCCTAACATCTGAAAGCATTTTGATTTTTTAAATTGAAGAACAGTTGATCTGCAATGCTGTGTTAATCTCTGCTGTACAGCAAAGTGGCCCAGTTACATATACATTCTTTTCTTATATTCTTTTCCGTTATGGTTTATCCCAGGAGATTGGATATAGTTCCCTGTGCTCTGCATTAGGACCTTGTTGTTTATCCATTCTAAATGTAGTAGGTTGCACCTACCAACCCCAGACTCCATGACATCGTAAAGCCAATTTGTAAGGAACCCAAGTCTGTGCTTCGTAATTTTATGACTACCTTCGGAACTGTCCCGCTGACCACAGCAGTCTTGCAGGTTTCCTCGGATGCCATGAGGCGCAGACAAAATGGCAATCTTCCACGTTGTAAGAGGGTCTGGAAGCGACTTGTCTGGAAGCCCTGAAGAAGGCGGCTCTCTGGAACCCTGGCAGTCTCCTGCCTCCTGGAGAGGACTCAAGTCAGCCTGGAGAGGCCTCCTCCAGTGTGGCAGATGTGCAGGTGAACATCGTGTGTGCTCAGTGGGGAGTCTTTCTGCCACTTCTGCGCCCGGTAAACTGTTTCAGTCACTTGCCAGTAAGAAGGCTTTAAAAAAAAAAAAAAAAAAATTAAGTAGCTATAAAGCAGTACTCAGCACCGTAAGTACGTGGTACCCAAAGGCCCTGAGGAGAGGGACTGCGATTGGTGTGGCCAGCGTTTCCTCTTTGAGGAATATCTGAGAGCTCTCTTAGCACTGTCTGGAGGAGCCCGGAGGTGTGGCCTCGCTGGGCGCTCAGGTCAACTCCGCCGAAGCAAAAGGAGCAGCTCCTTCACGTGGGAACCAGGAAATGCTGCTTCTAATGGAAACCCTGGACAAGGACTTACCAGACCTGGATTTTCATTCTGCTTCTGCCATCGAAGGCTGTGAGACCCTGGGCCACTCACTTCCCTTATCTGAGACTCAGTTTCTTTATGAATCAAGAGGTTTGGACTTGATCTCTTCTAACTCTTAAGCTTTACGATTCTGTTTCTTTGATACAGAAATCGGCTCTCAGCTCAATACTATTCTGAGAAAGAGTTTGGGCTGGTTTTGCCTGACCACTCGCCAGAAGCAGAATCTGAACACGGGCGATCTGTGGGCTTCGTGTCCCTCTGGCCAGGCCCAAGGGCCGCGCGTGAGCAGGAAGCGGGCACGTGCCATATGCCCCAGGCTGGGAAATTTGCAGACGTGCATATGGTCTCTTAGAAAACAAGGGGCTCATCACTATTAAGCCGGTCTCATTACAGAGTCATAAATTGGAAATTGCAGTGAAATTAGGTTGATTTCTGACTGACGAATTTTGGTTGCAGGGCGGAAAAGAAATAATCATTTTTAAAGCTGCAACAGCTGTTACATCATATTATATTTTAAAACCCTTTAGAGGAATTAATTAATTTTATCATTGTTACACTCTCCTTAATAGTGTTCCAAAATACCTGGCGGCGATTAATCATGATCAGAATTTTTATCAGTCACGATCTAATACATTTTTCCAAAAAGATTTTATTGCACATTAAAATTACTTCGTTTGAATTTTTTAATTGTAGATCTTAATCTTGTTTGAAAATATAATCTTTATCCATTCAGTGTCATGCAAAGTGAGTGCTTCTTCTCAAAAAAACATTTTCAAACTTTGCTTGGGTTCTTTTCTTTCTTTTTTGCTAAGCCGTATCATTTAATTTCATGTGGTTTTAATGAGTAATTGTTTTCAACAGTTTGTAAGGTTTCCGTCAGCAGTATTTCATTCCAGGATAAAAGGTAATGATCCATAAATTCTTAATGCCATATTTTTATAGCCAGTAAATTAGTCTTTAATGGGTTCAATAAGTTCTGTGATGTATGTCATTAATTGTTAATGGTGTTTTAACTAGATAATTGTAACGAAGGGCTGTTTGTCATCACTGCTGTGCGTGACTGATCCCTGCTATCTGTTCCGCTTCATAGTGTGGCACTCACTTTATCTGGCTCTGCGTGCTGAGAGCAGATCAGGTACCCAAAATGCACCAGCCAAACATCACATCCTAACACTCGTGTGTCGTGTGGCAGTGACACGGGCCTTCAGTCCCAATTTGCTTTTATCTTATGTATCAATCAGCTGTTGGTCCTACAGTGCTGGGTAACAAACCACCCCAACCTCAGTGGCTTAAAGCAACAATCCTTTACACTCACCATGATGATTAGGCAGGCCCTGGTACCGAGTTGTTCAATCAAACACAAATCTGGGTGCTACCGTGAAGGCATTTTGTAGATACAGCTAACATCTACAATCGGCCAACTTTAAATAAAGGAGATTACCCTCGATAACTTGGTGGTCCTCGTCCCATCAGCTGAAGGCTATCAGAGCAAAGACTGAGTTTTCCTAGAGAAGAGGAATTCCACCTCCAGACGGCAGTATCGAGTCCTGTCTGAGTTTGCAGCCTCGCCAGCCCCACTCATGCGTATGCAGGCTGGGCGGGGACTGGCTGACCCTGTCTGGGTTCCACGGGGCCAGGCTTATCACCGCAGGTTGGGCCCTGTCTGTCCTCGTGTCCCTCAGGCTGCTCAGGGCGTGCTGTCCTTGGCAACGGTAGAGAAGCAGGAGATTTATCACCCAGGCTCACTTCAAGTCCCGCTTGCCTCTCATCTGCCCTCAGCCTCTGGCCAAAGCAAGTAAGTGATGGAGCCCTCAATACAGGGCAGGGAAGTTCACCCCACTTCCGGGGGGAAGACAGACAAAGTCCCGTGCAGAGGGTGAGGACAAAGGGGAGGCGAGAGTCACCACCAGCAACCGTGCCTCCCACCTTCTCCTGAGCCCGACGAGGCTGGAGCCCCAGGGCCCTGGGAGACACATCTTCCGATGACTTCTGATGCATGTACCCTGTCACTCACTCCGGGCCAGACAGAATCGGAGCCCGCGGGTCAAAGACCAGCCAAAGCTCCCGCAAAGGCAGAGTCTCCTCTGAGAGCCTCAGCGGACGCCACCGGCAAGTGGCACACAATCGTCACCTTCAAACCTCAGTTTTCATCACGTTCCTGCTCTTTTCTCTTTGGCGCATTTGCTTTTCTCTTTTTTTGGCAACTTTACACGGATTAGGCATTTATTTTCCAGCCTCATCAGCAGGCTTACTTTTGGGGTTTTGCAGCTGTAGAAACGCTACAGCTTCCCTCCTCTACCTGCATGTATGACCTTTCCAGATGGACAGTGTCTGGTGTTCCTACCCTGAGAAGGCGACAGCTATGTCTGCGAGGGGTTGGGGGAGGGGCCCAAAGGACACAGGACAACAGCCATTGAGGGAAGGCCCAGAAAAGATGGGTGAGCATCGAAAAAGGGTTTCCAGCCAAGAGAAGAGTGTCTGCAAAAATCAGAGAACATGATCGTTGGTCGTAAATGACGACAACTTCTGTATAAGCAAGGCTGGCTCAATGATACGTGGTCCAAATGCTTAAGCATGGTTATAGATCCTTTGGTAGTCTGTCTAATCTACCAAAAACTACACTAAAACATCCTCTCACCAGAAAAAAAAAAATTGTGTGTGCACGCACACACACACACACAACCACATACTTCCTAAAACCTGCAACATCGTAGCATACAACGAGAGGACCTACAGTTTCAGGGAGTTCGTGGGCCCATCTCTGGTTTAGAAAGCTCTTTGGGGTTCACATTCGCAGCATAGTTGGTCATAGTTGAACGTGTGGGATTAAGGACAGGGAAGAATCAAGGATGGCTCAGTTCTCTAATTTGGTTGATTGCATTGACGGACAAGGGCATCACCTGTCCTGGGAGCAGAAGAGCAGCCCCTGGGGGACAAGACGGCAGCTGGGCAGGTAGCGGTCACCGTACCCAGAGGCAGCAGCCCATCCAGGCTGGCTTACGGAAGAGAGTCAAGGTTTCACAGTAAAACGTAGGAACCGCAACCGTAGACATGGTTGGAAGTGTTAGGGCCGTAGCTCTGGGGCCTGGAACAAGCGGCCATGGATTTAGCAGGGAGATCATCATTGTTAAAATGAAACAACTAAAGCCCTGCGGGGGTGCTTGGTCCGCTTGCCTGCCATGTCTGGTCTCTTGGGACATGTCAGAACTGACCTGAGGGCAGCAGCTTTGGGTCCAGTTGAGGACGCACATCGGTGTCGCTTGCAGCGGGTGACTCTGTCATTTGCAAAGGGCCCCAGGTGCTTCTGGTCAGTCCCCCACACACGCCTCTGCCCTGTTGAGCATCCCTGGTCTTTCAGAGGGTGAAATTCCCACAACTTAAGATTCAAGACACACTAGCAGTTCCATGAAGTATTCTTTCCTTGAAATTCAGGAGAATCGGACATGGATTCCACTTCCTGAAAGATGTCTCTTCTTTGCCACCCACGAACACGGTACTGTGCGGGCCAGGTGATGCCGTCTGGGGAACTGCAGGCAGTCTGTGCCTGGAGCCAGGGTCCAAACATCTGCAGGCCCTGAGCGGGGATCACAAACCAAAAGGATGACCAGGGCTCAGCCAGCCAAGCCTGCATCTCATTACTTCTAAGACGCTTTTTCTTTTTCTTTTTACATCTGAGTCCATATGAAAACCAGACACACTCTATGATCCGTAGTGTGTCGTAATCTATTTTTTTATTCATAAGGGTACATAATTTATTGTGTCCTACAGTCTAAAGGCGTCTTAGCCTGAAATGCAGTCAGGGTGAAGCAGGGCCAACTCAAGGTCCTAGGGAGTGACGGGGCTTGTGATGGATTCAAATTCAGAAAAATATGTTTTCTAACATTTCAAAGGCTAAACAAGACTGCCCTGGATCACGATTTGGTCTCTATCATTGGCCCATCACCCTGGCCTGGGCCACATCATTCTGTGACTGATGTATGTAGGGGGTGGAGCCCCCACCAGAGCAGGGCGGGGACCCGAGGCCCAGGCCCAAGCCCCGAGCTCCCAGGGATGCGGCCCCTTGTGCAGCAGGACAAAGGGAACTGCAGAGCGACCTGGGGGAGGATGTCGGCGTTTACCTGGGACGTTTGCGGATTACTCTGGAGCTCAGAGCTGAGCATCTGGGCAGCTCCCTGCCGCTGAAGCCACCCAGCCATCAGCCCTCCCGGGACGGCAGCCCCAGGGTCACGTTTGTGCTCAGCTCTGCCCCATCACAGGCATCTTAGCCTCACAACGACTGCAGACGCCCCTCTGCCTTCCGCCTGCCTGCGTCCACGGGGGCGCTCCACGCCCCCACCCCCTGCAAGAGCCCAGGTGGGCTCACCTGCGAAAACACGGGTTTCTGGCAGCAGAGCAAACACAGACTCCCACCTCACCCCCACGTACTCTATACTATTCACTTGGTCTGTTCGGGCTGATGTAACAAAACACCGTAGACCACGTGGCTTAAACAACCTTTGCTGCTCACAGTTCTAGAGGCTGGGAGTCCAAGATCAAGGGGCCAGTACGTCCAATTCCTGGTGAGAACCTCTTCCGGGCTTGCAGACACCACCTTCTCGCTGTGTCCGTCACAGCCTTTTCTCCAGTGTGTGCCCTTTCTCTTCTAAGGGCACAAATCTCGTCATGGGGGCATCACTCTCACGACCTCATCTAAACCTGATCACCTCTCAAAGCCTCCAGATACCGTCTGGCGTTTAGAGCTGCACTCCACAGATTTTAGGGGAACACGGATGTTCAGCCGTCACAGAGATGATCCAGCAGCACCGGTTCCCCATCGTGAGACTCTCACTGACGCCCGGAGACAGGTGATGCTGCCCTGCTACCACCTGGCACTCAGAGGCAGCCCTACATAAGTTCTTCTGTCCAGAGAGTTGGAGATCGGGGAACAAAATGCTTCAGCCAATGAGAGACAGCCAGTGTGCTATGATCACTGACGTTGGTGAAGATGCATGCTGTTACATGTTCAGGCTAATATCTATAAAGTGTCTCCAAGCACAGCAGTTCCTACGTCTGTGAAAGGCAGCTTGTTGCAATGGCAACATGAAAATTGTTCTTACGCAGGATCTACTTAGTGCTGGCAAAACAAAGGGACCACGAGAGCTTACAGACACCGTATAACTCAGACAGCAATGAAAAGTAGTATAGTCCAAATCATAGCAGATTCCATAAAGATAGTATCACATCTAGAAAAGTAACCTCATGATATTGTATGTAATAGTAACAACAACAACATGAATCAATGGAAGGAGACTCTGACGACACAATAGAATAAGTACAAACCACATCGACACTATTATCTCCAGTTAAAAATGCACACCAACTTCCTTACATGTATAGGTTCATCACGAGATCAAATATAATCACTGCAGCCATTAAGAAACCGTGGGGGTCAAAACTAATCAAGAAGAAGAATAAAGTTCATTCAGCACACTGGTACCTGCTCGGGGCAGCCAGTACATTAGATTCAGGCCCTCGCAGATTAATAACAGCTGATTACTGCCATCGACGAGATAACATCTTAATGAGTGAGATAGCCTAAGAAAAATAAGTGTTTGAACAATTTGTTGATCGCTAGGTCACTGTTCATCTCCGAATATTTTCTCTTCCTTAGTTTCTAAAAAATTTATTTTTAACGTACATTTGGTAAAACTCACTCTTCTGGGCATAAAGATATGTGCGCCTTGACCAATGTCTGGCGCCCTTGGAGTCACAGCCACAATCAAGATACAGAAAGGCTTCATCACCCTCAACATCGTCTTGAGCTACAGCTTTGAGGTCACAACCTCACCTCACCCTTCCTCCCTGGCAGGTATCGATCTACCCTCCATCCCCATCGCTTTCCCTTTTTCTGAGTAAAGGGAATAGTACAACATGCAACCTTTTGAGACTGACTGCTTTCATCCCCTCGAAGCTCTTGAGATCCATTCACGTTGTCTGGTCCATTTGTGCTCTTTAGGGCTCCCTTGTATGTGAAATCACACTTTGTTACCCGTTCCCCAGATGGAGAACATCTGGGTGGTTTCTACTATTTGGCAATTATGAGTAGAGCTACTGTAAACATTAGTGTATAGGTCCTTATGTAAAATGTATGTTTTCATTTCACTTGGATAAATACCCAGGAGTGGGCCTGCTGGGTCACATGGTGAGTGGGCGTTTAAGGTAATTAGAAACTGCTGAGCCATTTTCCAAGTGGGCTGAACCATCTTACATTCCCACCAGCAACGTATGAGAGTTCCAATTGCTCTGCATCCCCACCAACCTTGATATCGTCGGAGAGATTCTAATAAAGAAACTTTTGTGGTTCAAAGGACAATGCCAAGAAAGTGAAAAGATAACCTACAGAATGGAAGAAAAGATTTTCAAATTATATATCTGATAAGGGTCTAGTGACCAAATATGTAAAGTGCTCTTGTAACGCAACAATAAAAAGACAAATAACCTAATTAAAGAATGAGCAAAGGATCTGAATAGAATTTCTCCAAAGAAGACATACAAATGACCAATAAGCACCTGGAGACATACTCAACATCATTAGTCATCAGAGAAATGCAAATCAAATCCACAATGAAATACCACTCCCATCCTCTAGGTGGGTATAAAAAAAAAGCCAGGTAATAACAAGTGTTGACAAAGATGTGGGGAAACTGGAAACTTAATATTTCACTGGTGAGAATGGAAAGTATTGCAGCCACTCTGGAAAACGGTTCCTCAGGAATATCCCATAAGTTTTAGTATGTTGTGTTTTTGTTTTCATTCTTCTCAAAGTATTTCCTGATTTCCCTTATGAGTTCTTCTTTGGTTGATTATTTAGGTGAGTGTCGATTAGTTTCCACATGTTTGTGAATCCCCAGATTTCCTTCTGATACTGATGTCTAGTTGCATTCCGTTGTGATCAGAAAACATACTCTTTATGATTTTAATCCTTTTAAATGTATTGAGACTTTATTGAAATCTATGGCCAAACATGTTGTATGTACTGGAGAATGTTCCATGTTCACTTGAGAAGAATGTCTGTCCGGCCATTGTTGGGTGCAGTGTTCCATAGATGTTGGGTAAGTCTGGTTGGCTTATAGTATTGTTCAGGTCTATTATTTCTTTATCAATCTTTTGTCCAGTTGTTCTATCCATTATTGAAAGTGGGGAGTTGTAATCTCTGACTATTATTGTTAACTTTTTTCTCTTCAGTTCTATCAGCTACTGCTTCCTTTAATTTATTCTCTGTTTTTGGTGCATATTATTTATATCTTCTTGATAGATTGACACTTCTATCATTATAAAGTATCCTACTATGTGTCTAGTAACAACTTTATCTTACACCCTATTTTGTCTGATAGTAGTGTAACCACTCCACTGCTTTTTTGGTTACTGTTTCCATTGTGTACCTTTTTCTGTCCTTTTAGTTTCAGCTTACTTGTGTCTTTGGATATAAAGTATATCTCTTGCAAACAGCACAGAGTTGGATCACGTTATTTTTGTCTATTCTGCTGATCTCTGCCTCTTGACTAGAGTGTTTAATCCATTCATATTTTATGTAATTCCTGATGAGGTAGGATTTACATCTTCCATCACCACAGATTTATAATTGTTTATGCTATTTTCTTTTAAACCAGATAGGAAAAAAAGAGTTAAAAACATGCTCTTATAGTCTTTTATATTTATCTATGTAGCTACCTTTACTGGTGTTTTTATGCCGTTGTGTGGATTTAAGTTGCATCTAATATCCTTGCATTTTAGTCCAAAGGACTCTAGTATTTCTTGTAGGGCCGGTCTGCTAGCAACAAACTCTCTTGGTGTTTGTTTATCTCTCCTTCATTTTAAAGGATAGTTTTGCGGTATATAGAATTCTTGGTTGACCAGGGTTTTTCTATCAGCAGTTTGGAAATGTCCTCCCACTGCCTTCTGTCTCCACAGTTTCTCATGAGAAACCAGCTGTTACCTTAGGAAGAGTCCTTCCGTGTGATGAGTCACTGCTGCCTTCCTGCTGTCATGGTTCTCTGTCTTTCTGCAGGGTGTGTATCGGTGTGTGAATCTCTTTGAGTTTATCTTACTTGGAATTTGATGAGCTCCTTGGATGTATAGATTAATGTCTTCATTCTGTTTGGGAAGGTTTCTGCCATTATTTCTTCACATGTTCTCTCTGCCCCTTTCCATTTCTTCCCTCGTTCTGAGACTTGCATCATGTATATGTTAGTGGCCTCTGTGAGCTTTTTGAGGCTCTCTTTATTTTTCTTCATTCTCTCTGCTCTGTTTCTCAGAATGCATAATCTCAATTGATACATCTTTGAGTTCATTGGCTGTTTTCCCTGCTCAAACCTGTTAAGCATTTCTAATGAATTTTTAAATTTTAATTATTGTAATTTTCAACTCCAGAATTTCTATTTGGTTCTTTTTTTTTTTTTTTTTTTTTTTTTTAGTAATTTCTCCCTCTATGGTATTTTCTACTGGGTGAGACACTGTCCTCATACTTCTCTTTAGTCCACTGAACATTTTTTTTTTTTTTTTTTTTTTGCGGTACGTGGGCCTCTCACTGTTGTGGCCTCTCCCGTTGCGGAGCACAGGCTCCAGACGCGCAGGCTCAGCGGCCATGGCTCACGGGCCTAGCTGCTCCACGTTATGTGGGATCTTCCCGGACCGGGGCACGAACCCGTGTCGCCTGCATCGGCAGGCGGACTCTCAACCACTGCGCCACCAGGGAAGCCCTGAACATATTTTAAATAGCTGGTCTAAAGCCTTGGAAAGTTCAGTGTCTGGGCTTCCTCAGGGACAGCTTCTATTGATTACTTTTCCCCTGTTTATTAACCATACTTTCTAGTTTCTCTGCACGTCTCATAATTTTTTGTTGAAAACTGGACATTTTATGTAATACAACACGTCAACTCTGGGAATCAGATTCTCTCCCCTCAGCGTTTGTTGATGTTGCCGTTTGTTTAGTAAATTCCCTGAACTAATTCTGTCAAGTCCATGTTTTATGTCACGTGTGACCACTGAGATCTTTGCTCAGTTCGCTCAGTGGTCAGCTCACCATTAGACAAAAGTTTCCTTAGATGCCTGGAATCAGTGTGTCTCCATGTCTTTGCTGAGGGGCCAGGCTGAGTGTTCTCACTGTTCTAGTCAGGGTTCAGTCTCTCACCTGTGTTTAGCTAGGTGCAGTTCTTATTTTCAGGTTAATTTTTCCAACTGTAGGTTTGTTCATTCCTTCAGTCCAGAAACATTTTTGGAAGCTTTTATTTCTTTTAAAAGGTTTGCCCAAAGAACCTTAAATAGCTTAGACCTTACAGAAAATGGACATAATGTCATAATCTTCAATATGAGTTATTATTTTCTCCGTGGAATAAGGACTTTAAGACAGGGGACAAGACCCCTTAGTCATCCCTTGAGTCCAGGTTGTACGTGGCTCACAGTGGTTGACACAGGCATCCCAGTATTCAAGGGACATGTGTGGGCACATGTGCCACCACTGGGGGGCCGAGGCCTCTGTCATTTCTGTCACCAAGGTGCCCACACAGCACTGAGCTGGTGGGATGCTGTCAGTGGAAGCTTCAACGGTGACGGCAGGACATTGGATTTCTGTGCCCAGAGCTTTCCACAGTTTGTTCGCGGCCTGAAATACCCATGTAGACTCGGCCCTGGATGCGGACTAATTCATTCTGTGACACATGCAAGGTTTGAGAGGGTTTCCTCTGGCGTGTAGTCAAAGCTACGCTTCATCTTGTAGAAATCACTGTTTAAGTCAGCCGGATCGCATGGCTCATTTTATTTCTGAAAGTTTTGATAGGAAAGAATTTGTTGCCAAATCTGAGACTCACCCGTATTCAGATGCACACAGGGAAGCGGAGCCCTCAAGAGGCAAACCCACCCATGCAGCCCCGCTCCGTGTCTTTGCCTCGTTCATTCCTCGGGGCCAGGCATCGGGGGGCTAGAGCAGCGTCAGAGCTCGTGGGCCGCCAGCTCCGTCCCTGAGGGAGAGGAGCTCTCCGCCCCAGGCTCAGGGCACACGGAGCAGAGCAGTGATCGGACACCAGGAGTTTATGGCAAAGCGGGACAAAACAAACAAACAAATCAATACATAGGTTTTAAAGAACCTTCACAGGAGCGACAGGCAGGCTCTAGCCAGCAGCAGAGCTTCAGGCCCAGCCTCGCATCATTTGACTCCCTGCAGAGGGCTGTCTCCTTGGTGGAGGTTCAAAGACCTGAGCTCTAAT
This sequence comes from Grampus griseus, assembly GCF_964374135.1. Lineage (NCBI taxonomy): Eukaryota > Metazoa > Chordata > Mammalia > Artiodactyla > Delphinidae > Grampus > Grampus griseus. The sequence goes on along the minus strand of NC_139012.1, from coordinate 1,784,529 downwards.
TACCAGCGCAATTAGAATAGCAACATGTTCCCACCGCGGAGGGCAGCCGGTGCCCCTGGGAGAAAGCTGGTCCTGAGCTCCCGGGAGCCGCGGGGAGGAAGGTGCCCCAGGCCCCGCCGCCAGCCCAGCCTTCAGCTGGTCGTGGGTGATCGAGCCCCTGCTTTGAATGTGCTAACGAGGGTCGTTATTTTTAGCCGCGGCGGTCAGACTCGTGCTGGGCTTGGGGAAGGGACTTGTTTACACAGGGTCCTCAGAACAGCCAGAGAGCAGCCCCTTCACGGGGGCCAGGACCCTCCCTGCTTCATTTCTGTTTCTCCCACATACCCGCCCCTTTCGGCATTTGGAATCTGGAGGAGGAAAGGGGAGCGTGATTAGTGAACAGTCAACTTGGGCGGAAGCAGGCCCCCGTCTGGCGCCGGGGCCCAGGTGGCCTTAGTCGGCTAAAGTCGGATGCCCAGAGCCCACGAGGATGCTGAGACCAGCGCGTGGCGACACCTGCACCCTGCGTCCCGGGCGTCCTGACGTCCAGAGCGGTGTGGAGCCTGGGTTCTGGGGTCTGATGGGCACTCCCTAGCACTCAGGGCAGACCCTTGCCCCTCTCTGTGCCTGTTTCCTCAACGGGAACTGCCAGTGATGACCGTGCCCACCTGGCAGTGGTGCTGCCCCTGGGTGCCCGCAGCCCCGACCCCAGCTGCAGGCAGAGAGCTGGTTGTTGTCTGAGCCGCCTCTGTGTGCGCACTGTGGTGCCCGTGCTGAGCATCTCCTGCGACTCCCGTAACCAAGTCTCCGGCACGGGGGCTGGTCCCTGCCCTGGCGGGGGGTGGGGGGGCAGTGATCCCTGCGTCCTGATGAGGGAGGAGACGCATAGAAGGAGCTGCCTGCAAGAGGAATTCGGCGGATAAAAGTAACAAGACACGGCGATCCCTGAAAGTAGGAGGTTAGAGGCAGGCGAGTAGGAAAGCTCTGGGGGGTCCAGCTGGGTCAGAGCCGGCTCTTGGGACCTGCCGGCATGGCTCCATGGCGTCTACGTGGGTGTCCAGAGGGCAGGTGGACGTCCCAGGGGCCCGCAGCACAGGGCGTCGCTCTCACGGGGTAGCGGCATCCACGTGGGTAATTGCACCAAGAGCACGGCGGGCGGCCTCGGGGTCTGTGGAGGGGGGAGATCCGGGGTGGGCACTCAGCCCTGAGGGCGAAGGGGCTGTGACAGCCAGGGCGTGGGGGGAGAAGTGGCCACCCAGGAGGCACCCACCCGGGGGAGCCAGGAGGCCAGCGCCCCAGAGCCCTGGGGAGAAGGAGAGGGTCGGCAGCGGACCAGCGAGGCCCGGTGGGGATGGAGGAAGCAGCGTGCGTGGCTGGCAGGGGAGAGTAGACGGTGAGCACAGGGAAGGAAGAGGAAGGACGGGGGCCGGGGCTGAGGGCTTTACAGAGCAGCTCGGGAGAGCTAGGAGGACCAAGGGGAAGGCGGCCTGGGCCCAGTGGCTGTTCCCGTGGGGCGCGCCTTCTCTTCAAGGGCTCCTAGGCTTCATGAAAGAAGAAGTCGTTTCATGTTGGGTAGAAACAGCCTAACATGGCTTCTCCCACACGTTCTGGCAGAGAAGGCAATGCTCCGACTTGAAAGCCATAAACCACAGTGACTCAGAGTCCCGGCTCCAGAGCCAACCTCCAGGAAGGTGCGGTCAGAGGCACTGAAACTTGCCAGCTGGGTGACACCAGCCAAAGCCCTCACTTCTCGGAACCTCTCAGAACCTCAGCAGGCACACCCAGGTGGGCGCAGGAGTCCTGGGGACGCCAGTGCCTTGAAGGCAGAAACTAATTCTACGATGTCGGGATTCGTCTTCCTAAGCCTGCATTTTAAATAATATAAAAATTACATCCCCAAAGCCAGACAGGCATATAAAAAGGTAATTCCCATAGATGCATTTGCTGGATTTAAAACTGAAAGCTGGACAGTTTCAGACAGGAAAGAGCTGGCTTTCACGTGGGAATCTTTGGACAAATCCCCACTGATCACGAGGTACAGGGCTGGCACGAGGTTGCTGACTGCCCTGGGGCTGACCAGGGCCCCTCATCCCATCCGCTGGGTCATTCAAGAGCTCTGGACCCTCAAGCGCACAGGAGGATCACTGAAGGCTCTGGGAGAACCTCGGGACGCAGGCTGAGCCACACCGACCAACCGGCTTCATGCTGCCGCCCCGCCGGAAACCCCACCACACACCCTGTGGTTAACATCCAAGTGCAGGTGTCCGCTTTGACGGCCTTTGACAGAGGCAGACAAAAGCATTCAAAAGCTCATGTCCCGTTCTGCAAGGAAAAGAATGAAAAAGGAGAGAAGATGGCATACGTGAGATGCAGTTTGGGGCCAAGGTGAGCAAATACTGCAAACATAATAAAATCCATTAACATCCCTCCCCCGTGCCCCCTCCACCCCGCTAATCACCTGTGAGGGGCTGCGCCACGGCCAGGCTGCTCTTGCTACGCTAACTGATCTGTCCAAGTGGCCACCATCGTTATTATAGGGTTTTCCTTCTTAACTGGTTAAATCCAGAGCTGCCATTAGGGCTTGTTTTTTATTTCCACCACTCACGGATGCCTTATTTAAAAACGCACCCGTTCTGACCCCACGTCAGCCCGGCACTCAGAAATCTTCAGCTTCTCTGGACAGCGGCCTGTGGGACACTGTCTGGCAAACAGCTGTCTAGAGAGACGTCCTCCTTCAAGCAGGAGGGGATAGGTCACCTCCGTCTAGGGCATCGCTCTGAAAGGGTCAAGTCACTCTCGCAGGGCTGCACCCCGTGCCTCTGGGGTGAGTGTGAAGTCCAGCCCGCACAGTGTCTGATCCAGGCCACGTCCCATCCACAGACTCAGGAGTCACTGGGCCTGGGCTTTCCCAGAAAGACAGGGGAGCCAAAGCTGCCTGGTCCACCTCTGTTACCTGAAGGGCACCTCTTCTCTCCAGGCGTGAACGTCCTGGGGCCTTTTCGGTGAGTTCCGGACAGCAGGGCTGGGACTGCAGCCCCACGGAAAGGACCAGGCGGTGACTGGAGGCCCTGGGGCCCCAGACTCGGGGGTCACGCTCCCGAGGGAGGGCTGGGGGCCACGTCCCCTTCCTGCAGGGGCTCGCCCGGGAGGGGCTAGTGAGTGGCGACAGCTTTCCGACACCGCATCCTCGGCGTCCCCTGAAACGCCGACCTTTTCGGACCAACGCTGAGCGGCCCCGTCCCCTGCAGGAGTGGCTACTCTCGGGTCCCTCTGCCGTTGGATGCGCTCCGAGGGCCAGGCCTGGTGTCTGATCGGTCCTTTCAGCGAGCTGCTTGCAGCTGACGGCGGAAAGTGCAGGTCTGGCTGCCCTGACGGCTCCGGTAATGGCTGTGATTACACCCTGTGTGCATCTTCTCCCCGCGCCAGCCTTTCAGCCGAGGAGCGCATTATGCCTGGATGAGGCTCAAAGAGCGGCTTAATACCAGGTTCTCTGGGGCTGTAATAAGCGGTTCAGGAGCGGGCAGATCAGCCGTGGCAATATTTCTGTTCAGTCCCCGGGTTAAAGCGTGTCAGTCGCATCCGTGGGCACTTTCTGAGTTAAAGCTCAATGTACGCACCTGCCTGTATCAATGGGGTGAGAATAAAAATAAACAAATCCTTTCACTCAGCCCAGCACGAGCAAACCCATATGGGGCCACCAGGCAGCTCAGGAAACACACTTGTAGGAGCAGAAGGGGGAAAAGATCAAAAACCTGCATGTGCGGTCGCCCCCGAAGCTCTCCTGCACCCAATGGGACATCTGTGCCAGCTCGTTGTATATATATTTTTTCTTGAACGTTCCTGTGTCCACTGAGACTGTCTGTTTTTATTATTTGGGGAGGAGGTGGGAAACCTCATCTAATTTGGCCTGTGCGCCCCTGCACCTTCAGCTAAAGAGGCGCTTGGTCGCCAAGCAAGTGTGAACCTTCTCCCACCGCTGGGCTGTGTCCTCGTGTGGAGAGCTCCCGTCTCAGCCTTTTCCTGGTCTGCACGCCCAGTATGGTCTGGAGGCGATGCCACTTTCCCAGAACACACGCGTCCCCGCAGTGTGGACTCGGGTCAGCCGTGTCACACACTCAAAGGGGGTCTGGTGCTCACTGGCTGGCCTCCCCGGTCTCTGCTTTCTCATCCGCTTGGGGCTCCAGCTGGTGGGCGGCAGTGCGCTCCAGACGCAAGCCCCGAGCCCGGGGTCCTCAGGCCACCGCACTTCTGACCACTCGCTGTAAATCGCGGCATCCCGTGACCTCTTCAGTGCAGTGACTCACAGAACTCAGGAGTGCTGTTTCTACCATTATCATTTCATTATCAAGGACATGAATCAGGACCGGCCAAAGGAAGAGGAGCCCTGGCGAGGTGTGGGTGGCCCCAGGGCCGTCTCCCGTGGAATTGGGGCATCACCCTCCTGGCACGTGGATGTGGTCTTGTCCAGAGTTTTGTGGGTTTTTTTGCGGTATGCGGGCCTCTCACTGTTGTGGCCTCTCCCGTTGCGGAGCACAGGCTCAGCGGCCATGGCGCACAGGCCCAGCCGCTCTGCGGCATATGGGAACCTCCTGGACGGGGCACAAACCCGTGTCCCCTGCATCGGCAGGCGGACTCCCAACCACTGCGCCACCAGGGAAGCCCTTGTCCAGAGTTTTTACTGGGTCTCTACATAGGCACGATTGAGCTCAACCCTCTGGAGGGTCTCAGCCACCCTCCTCTCGGAGAGGTCAGAGTTCGGGCTGACATCACGCGGTCAGCTTTGTGGGCGTAGCCCCCCCCCCCCGAGTCACATCATCCTCATCCAGGGGCCAATGTGCGTAACAGAGACACTCGTGTCACCTCGCAGGCACCCGGGACAAACCCAGGCCAGTTCCTTACTGCACAACAATTACAGTAAGTTATGACGATTCAACGAGAAAATGTGTGTCAAGTAGGAATCAGGGTGTCTACTACCTATGGTTCACATAGTAGACGCTTAACAAACGCCAGCTGGCGTCGCCACCACCATCCTTACATCATCACAGGCCCCGAGAGCCAAGGCCAGTCCAAACCCTACCATACCTGCGCTTAAGGTGCTAGCAAACTTTATAACAGGCTCCACCAGGTAAACTCTCTCTACAGCTACCTATAAACTATCATTTCTGCCTGCGCTAAGACACTTATCAACCCATTTGGTCTAAGTTTTTAATGGCTTTTCAGATAAACTTCATGTGTCAGAATCTTGAACTGTATTTTATTTACGCTGTCCCTCACCTTTGAATTTTATGTGATACGCTAATGGATTTTAGGGGAAATTGATTAGTTATCTCTAAAAACCACAGGTAACTACTGAACACAAATCATTTTTATATTTGTGTGTCATTTTACCCTCCCAACCATAATTGGAAATTATATTATCATTCGCACTTATAAGTAATGATTCTGATGAGGCTTGGGAAGGTTATGTGACTCCCGAGACCATAAAGCTGATAAGGGATGGAACATTCTAGAGAACCAACAGGAAGTCATTTGAGAGGAATAAGGACGAGGTGCAGCTTTGGGTTCAAAGTGTCAAGTGCTGGCTTGGGGAGGGGAGAAGCAGGATGGGTGGCATTGCTCCAGAGCTGCCGGACATGTTGTCACTTCAGCAGACCTACAGGGACAAGGCGAGGCGCCCAGACACATCAGATCCCAAAGTCAGTTGTGGGACAGGCCGTCCTATAGGAATTTCAAATGAGAACCAGAACCGGTAAAACAGCTCCCTTGCATTAAGGATATAGAAGGTTTTAGTCGGCGGCGTGATTGGTGAATGCCTTGCAACCGGCTCTTGGTGGGGTGGGGGGAGCCCTGCTCTATAGTGCACCCGTTTCCATGGTTTCCGTGCATCCATGTCTATGCATTCACGTTCATGCACCCATGTCCATGCCTCCACGTTCAGGCACCCATGTCCGTGTATCCACACGCGTGCATCCGTATCGATGCACCCGGGTCCATGCACTGCCGAGTTCCAGCCACTGACGTGCCGTCACTGAGTGCAGAGTGGGGAAGGAGGATTGCACATCAGCTCTTGCGAGGTGCTCAGCTCTCCAAGGTCCAGGCCAGGCTCCCACCCGTCGTGAGGATTTTGAGTCTTGATTTTGTCATCAGTCACGCCTGTGTTAGTGATCCTGTCTCGGTCACCTTGAGATTTGTTCAGGCAGGCCCTGCGTTGAAAGAGGGTGAATAGAGTCATGGAGCCCTGGCTGGAGGCTTCCAAGTGGACCTCAACGCATATACCTGCCAGCTACCCACACTCTTAGCAAATCATGTCTCTTTACTCTCGGTGGTATGATGTTTACGATGAGCATACTCGCGGTGTTTTTCAGTGGGTAGCCCTCGCGTCTGACCCTGGGCTCAGCACATGTCTCTCCTAGCGGTGTTTTTCAGCGGGTAGCCCTCGCGTCTGACCCTGGGCTCAGCACATGTCTCTCCTAGCGGTGTGTCTCCTGCAGATTTGTGAGCCCTGGCGGACTTTGTATGAGCCACTGACCAAATGCCGGGTCCCCGAGTTCGGGAAGGGCTGTGCTAGCTTTAGAGCGATTCATGGAAAACAGAATTTCCTGCTGGTTGGGTTACAAAATCCAGGTTAGTAGGACGGCAGAGAAACCATGAATGTGACGGGTCGTGTTCGGTGTGCGAATGTGATGTATCTTGAGACCCTCCGCGTGTTGCTGGGGAAACGGCAGGACTGATGGCACCTGAGTGGGGAGGGCATGGGGGGGGCAGGAGTGGAAAGGACCCGCCTGGACCCTGGGAGCAGGAGAGCGGGAGGTGCCAGCGAGACCGCGGCCCGGGACAGGACGGAGAAGGCGGGGCCTAGAACGGGCGCCCGTCCGGCCAACGACCGTTCCGGTGCCGTTCGCCCCCCAGGAGAAAGTTTGGGAGTAAAGCAGCTGATCTGAAACAATGCGATTAAAGGCACGACAGAGACTCCAAGTCAAATAACCTGCGTGGGAACAGGCTTGGTCCTGAAAAAGTCTACCGATGGCTGCTGTTGAAAGAGGAGAGGATCTTTTCCGCAGCAGTCAGGGGACCGCAGGCTTTACAGCCCGTCTCTGTGTGTGTCTGTGGGAACTTAGCCCTGTTTCCTGCAGCGTTTGGAAATGATGCCCCAACGCGCACCTGGGGGCAGCGTGATCAGGCCACGCCCCCAGCCCTCTTCCCGCCGGGAGCCCGCGGAGCCCGCCATCTCCGGCCGCGGCCCTGCCTGCGCCACCGTCCTCGCCACCCCGCATCGGCCACCGCCGCTGTGAAATCCCCTCTGCACTGACGCGGGCCCGCGGGGAGCTGGGCCCTGCTGCCGACACAGTGGACGGGCCGCGGAAGTGGAATGTGTTAGGGGTCAGCATTTTCCACTGTTGGAATGTGGAGGCGTCCACTCTTCTGTGGGTTCCACTGGAAGCCTCATCCCATCTGGATAACACGACGCTGCCGCTCTCGGAAGCCTGCTCATTAAGGCTTATCCTCCATCAGCTCCACCCTTCAGCCAGCAAACAGCCAGCCCCCCACCTCCGTGAGTCCAGAGAGGGGTGTCCTTCCTGCGGCCCAGGTGGGAGCCACACGTCCGTCTCCCGCAGTCTGCTCTCTGGGCCACAGCAGGTTCCCAGGTGCAGACACTGCAGGGCAGGAAAGAGGCAGGGCTGTGGTTCGGGGTCTGCCTTCTCCCCGCTCCTTACCGCCATCTTTCTGACTGCCGGCCGGCGCACAGGCATGTAAGTGGAGAGCTTAGCAGCAGCCCCAGTGTTCCAGTGGCTTGACGTCGCAACAGCTCGGTTTTGCCCTCCTCCCGCAGTCCAGTATGTGGCTCTCCCGGGTGAGGCGGGTCCTGCCCTGTGCAGCCGTCCAGGGCCCACCGGCCGGAGCCCCGTCTGCAGGGTGCCTGGGCCACGGGGCGGCTGGGAGACAAAGGCCGTCCGAGGCCCAGGGTGGAGACGGGAATGTTTGGTGAGCACCGAGCCCGTCTCTGGCTCTCCTGGGATTTATGCAGGAAAATGGAAATGCTTTGGAGTCCACATTCCAACTCGAGATGGGAAGCGTTGCTTCAAATCTTAGATATTCCAACACCGGGCCCCTCCTGCTCAATCGATCAGAAGGCGTCCGTTGCCCAGCTGGTGTACAAACCCCTACTGGACTCTTGAGGCCAACCTCCTACGTTACCTCCTTCCCCTCCTCTCCCACCCCGCCCCGCTTCCCGAAGCGCTGGCTAGTCCCCCCAGGAGCCCTGGTCCGCATGGTGCTAGCCTTAGGGCACTAGATCTACCTCTTCTGCTAGGTTGTAAGCCCTCAGGACAGGCAGCCACCTTCTTAGCTCTTAGAGCTGCCATGGTGCATACAGTTGGTGCCCCATAAGTGTTCTTTAAACTGATCCCAGTTACAGGCGCAGGTGCAGCCACGTGCAAATGGAGCTGGAGGCATAAGACGTCACCCTTGCTTCGTGGCTTTGAGAAGAAGTTATCGAGAAGGCATGGGTGGGTGCCTGGTTCTTCACCCCGTTTCTCACTAGAAATTCTAAGGGAAGAGCCCCTCTGGTTTGGATGCGTCCCTGCACCAGAGCAAGAGAACAGGAGACTCCCCCGAAGGGAGAGGACTTTCCTGACGTCAGTCACTGGGGAGTTGACAAGTGGCCCCTGGCACAGAAAGTGCAGACTGGGTGGTGGCCTCACCCAGGGACACAGGGAGCCCCTTGCTCTGTGTGCACCGTGCCCCCGGAGCCGGGACCCCGGGGTGCCCCGCAGGAGACAGTGGTGAGGGGAAGGCGGCTCCGGGGTCTCCAGGGAGGGGCAGCACGTGGTGGGTCAAGCTGAGCGCGTCTCCTCTGCAGATCCCATCCTTGGGCTTGCGGTGGGTCCAGACCCTACGTCGTCACCGTCTCCTCTGGCCGGGGGGCGGGGGATGCAGGGAGTGCCTGAGCCAGCGCCTGAGAGGGACAGGCTCCCGGGGCCCAGATGGGCCGGGAGCTCCGGGACGGGGGTGGGACCCCTGGGGGAGCCGGGGCCTGAGCTCCAGCTCCACCCACTGCCCACACGCATTCTGTCCGCGGGGCTCCTGCCGGGGGCCTCAGCCCTGCCTTATCAAGGGACGAGTAGTGTCTTGAAGGCAGCCCTCGCCCGCTTCGTGAGGCCGCCCTTGACCCCAGGAAGCTACCCTCCTTAGCGCCGGAATGACTGTCGCGGGCCTTTCTCTGTGCTGAGCGGCTGAGGGGCCTGCAGGGCCCGACGAGGCATCCCGCCAGGCTGGGGTTAATGACTTCACGGTCTCCTGGGCTCCACGCAGACACCGCCCCCGACAGCGTCCTCAGGAGCTACTCCAGGCTCCTTCCTTGTGGGGACCGCGTCGGGGAGAGTGCTGGTGCGGTCGGAGGCCGTCCTTCTCCTTAGCACCCGGCCTGACTGGCCCGCGAGGCAGAGGGAGGGCGCTCCACCTCCAAGCGTCGAATGCCAGTTTAAAAAACGGAAGTCTTTTTTTATCAGCAAAGTCCCCTCCATTTTCTACCCCAGATGAAATTGGGTAGTAAAGACCCTTGTCCTGGTTCTGAGCCCCGCTCGTAGGGGTCCTTTCAGAAGTTGGAAGGGTGAAGTCGCGCCGCCATGTCTCAGGGCCGGAGGACGAACTCAGCAGAGCCGTCCAGCGCTGCCTCCTGGGCAGAGGGCTGGCCCCTCGTCGCGGCCCAGAGATGTCAGGGAGGACCTCCCAGCCAGCTCTGAGATGGAGACACCTTCAGTCTCACGAAGTGGCAAGGGTCCATCCCGTCTCACAGGGGGGCATAAACCATTTTACAGACATTTCTCGTGCTTTGTATTACATGTGAATAATATACAAAATATATATTGTATATAAAATATGCTTTCTATATATGTAGAGAGAGCGCATTCTCTCCATATATATCTACAGAGAATGTTCTCACTATACACATAACTATTATATAATACACAGTATGAGAAACACACATACGAAATACAAGATGTACACACTGTTTTTGACGCATAGATGGACATGCACATACACACACACATTCTTTTTGAGGAGTAAACCAACCAGGTCTTCTGATTTCTCAGCAGGTAATAGAGTTTTTTCAATGGTGTCTTGACCCAACGGTGAGGTGCTGGCTGGGGGCTGGTCAGCTCCCCGTCTTGAGGGGCTGATTAAACCCCCGCCTCCAGCTCCTCTCTCAGCTCTCACTCCTGGGGGAGCCACTGTCCGCCTGCCCTAGTCCGCCGGGGCAGGTCTGACAGGCAGACAGCTAGGGGCAGCCCTGCACCCCGGACCCCTCTGGAGTTACTCACACCAGCCGGTCCTAGGCCTGCCCGCCCTGCCTCGCGGGTCGCTCCCTGGAGGCCGCAGGAAACGCTTCTGCCCACGCCTCCCCTCCCTCTGCCCTCTGAGCGCCCTGGCGCCCCCACGCGGCCCTGCATGCTTTTCGGTGGCAGTTGGCTCCTGACCCGCTGGCCTTACAGCACCTAAACAATAGTAAAACCCAGTGAAACACGGCAGCCAACCACGCCTGGCTTTCCCCGGATCACGGTGGATGACCAGGAAACCCCCCGGCCTGCCGTACGCGACTGCACTGGCGTCTGCCACAGCCCCATCCAGTGGGGGCCTGAGGACGCTTGTGTGTGGGCACAGGTAGTGACCCTTGAACTTGTCCGTTCCTATCGGGAGAAGGGCCTCGGTGAGCGCGGGCTGGACTGTGGCTGGACCCCCAGCCTGAGGAGGGGAGAACCAGGCGTGGGCACCTTCCTTTGTACGTCTGCCTTGTCATTTGGTTCCGAACGTTTCTAACTCGGCAACCTCTCCGTTCGGCGTTGGGTTTTTACCTAGTGCCTGCACACCGTTCCCTTCTAATCTGACTCAGAGTAAGATGCTCTACGTCAGCTTAGAGATGATCTTATTCTGAATCGCGGTCTGAGAACGGCGCCGTCAGTTTTGGTGTCCCCTCGGCCAGTACAGTGGTACCATTCATAGGGTCTCTGTGGCATCGGGGCCCAGCTGAGAGGGCGCCAGGAGAGGCTGCACATCCTGGGATCACACACCGGAAGGGCAGCGTTGGTAATGCTGTATTGCAGCCTTGAACAGCGCCAGCAAGGCTCAGGGTGTGGGCTCAGGACCCACCCCACACGAGGGGAATCGTTAGGGCCTCCGGGATCGAGCATGCCTGTGGAATCCTGCATGAATTCCTCCGTGTCCCCCTGAGCTTAGACTCTAACTTCCTGGACACTCAGCCCTGTCCTTCCTACACCCTGATCCCCAGATGTTTAGCCAACATCCTGCCTTCCATCTTCTTCCTCCTCCAGTCTTTCTGGCGAAGGGTAAACTGGTTGTTTCGCAGACTTCGTACTCCTGGCCTCTTGGTTCTTAGGAGGCTGTCACACACAGGTGTGTGTTAAGACAGGGCCCCGCCCTCCGTGGCACCCAGCTCCTGCCCCCTCATCGCTGCCTCTCGGGTGTCTGACCAGATCCGATGGCCCCTCACTGAAGGTTCAGGGGGACTACACTGCCATGAGCATTGAAAGTGGGTTGGAAATTGCAGCAAACTGATTCCCCAGGAACTTGCTCTGCAAACCTCTATACTCAGTAACCCCTTGATCAGACCCAGGCGCCCCACTGCAGGGATCTGCATACGCAGGGCTGTACTCTGTAATACCCTTGGGGGCAGAGGAGCTGCCAGGGAGGCTCCTTCAGCTCTGCAGGGAGAGCCGGCCCCTTCAGCCACCCCACCCACCCCGCATAGAATGTGGTGGTCACAGCTTCCCCCATCTGTGTCTCCTCTTCGCTTCCGTGTCTCCCCCCTCCCGCTCCCCCTCCTACCGCCTCCTTCCCCTCCTTCCCCTCCACCTCCTACTCTCCCTCCTCCCCCCTCCCCCTCCCCTTCTCCCCTTCCTCCTCCTACCCCTCCCCTCCCCCTCCTTCCCCTCCCCTCCCCCTCCCCCTCCTCCTCCTCTCCTTCATCTCCCCTCCCCACAGCCCCACCCAGGCTCCCAGCCAAGTTCATTCTTCACAGCCAGGTCCCTGACTGGGTGACCTGCCCATCTCAGCGCAGCAATTATGCACTAAACACACAGTGCCGTGGTGGGAACACCGCCTGGGAAGTTGAACTGTAATTTATACGAAGCTTCTTGCTGCCAGCAGCAGTAATTTGAGAATAAAATGCTCCTTTTCTCTAAGAAGGTTTTAGGGCATTTTCCTCCCTCTTCTGTGGTCCTTCTGTAGAAGCTCTGCATTCTGTTATGACAGCTGCCGCCTCAGCAACAGTGATGATTCCTGATGGTCAGGGCACGTCCCTGTAACCAGACACAGGCTTTTACACAAAACCACCGCCCAGCTGCTCAGCGTGACCTTTGGGGAACTGGGCAGGTTGCTGTCTCAACTTTACAGGTGAAGACACGTTTCGACTCCAGGGAGCTTCTGTGGCCTTCACCAAAAACAGAGTATTGCCTGTTGGGCATCTGACATGAACTTGTTGGTTTGATTTGAGCTAAAAGTGAACACCTGCTTAGTACAGCTTACCAGTTCTTCAGTTATTTAGGTCACAGGGGTTGGAATATGAAATCTGTAAGATTGGGAAATTAGACTGGATGCACTTAGAAAAAGCCAGAAAATATGTCACCTATATTTGCTCTATCTGATCAGGGAGAAGGTGGGGTGAGAACACTGGCCTGGTGTGTGCCTCCAGGACAGCCTGGAATCTGTTCGCGGACACCCCCCCAGCACGACTGAGTCCTGAGTGGGCGCCGATGGGTGCCGTCCCCTCCCAACAGAGACCCGAGAGGGGAGCATCCTCTGGGAAGGAGGCAGAGGAACCGAGCAGGCCTGTGCCCTTCTGCTTCCCCAGCTTCTGTCCCCAGAGCCATCTCTGCATCAGAGGGAGCACACGCCCCCCCAAGGGCTGCCAGACCCCCCAGATTGGTAAAGACCCTGGGCCCCGCCGTCTGGTCTCCTGTTCCTTGTCCGTCCTGATCTTTCTCCTATTCATCTCCAAATTAATTGCCTTCTTTTCTTTTAAAAGTGTTTTCCTCTAAACATTCTATAAATATTACCCACGTCTCACTCCAGCCCCTCAGCCGCCTGCGGGTTCGCAGTCTCCTCTCCTGGCCTCTCTCCGCCACCTTTTCGTTGTTTTAGCTCTTACGTTCTAAACTCTTCAGCTCACTGGCTCTGGCCTTTCATCACTGATTTTTACATTTATCTGTTTGACCTTTTAACTTCACTGAGATGTTTACCTCTCGTTGCGACGTTTGCTTTATTCCTTGCAATTCTTTCTCTTGATTCAACTCTTTTTATGATTAAAAAAATGCATCTTTTTCTTCCCCACCGCTTCTCTTTCCCTCTCCTTTCTGTTTGTTTGTTTTTTTGTTTTCTTTTTAACATCTTTATTGGCGTATAATTGCTTTACAATGTTGTGTTAGTTTCTGCTGTATAACAGTGAATCAGCTCTATGTATACATACATCCCCATACGCCCTGCCTCCTGGTTGTTTTTATTACGGCAGCAGGAAGCCCAGCAGTGTACCCCAGGACGGGGATGGGGGGCGATATAAGGGATGGGAGCGCCCTCCATGGAAAAAGGGGTCTAGAGGCCCAATCCCACGGGGGCCCCTGTGGGATTGAAAGAGGATTTCTCAGCCCCTTTTCAGGATCCACTTTCTATGACTCACTCTGGGGAAGTGGAGAGAGGCCCGGGGTTAGCTGCCTTCGTGCAGACATACCCCGTCCTCCTGCTGCCCCGACTCTGATAGACAAGCCTGCCGTCAGGACAGAACCGTGGGTTAGGAAGGGCTCAGGCCTGTTTCCAGGGGGCTCCCCCTTCTCTGCAGGGTCACCTCTCCACCTGATCCCCACGCCCTGTGCAGCCACCCTTCAGAGCACAGGCAGGAAGGAGGACGCAGCTAGATCACGGTCACTCTAAGTAGGAAAACAAACAGAAACAGCTGTCCCGGTTTACACCCTCCTGACTTTGTAGGGCTAGTTTGGGGCCACCAGGGCCACCGAGCACATAGACCAAGGAAATGGGTTTCTCCAGCTGCTGGCCGAGTCTTCCCCTGCAGGACGGGGGCACACGGGCTGTGGGGCCTCGTATGGGCCTGCCTGTGACCGCGACTCTGGAGCTGGGGTCAGAGGGCAGCCGTTCTGTAGATGATAGTTTCCAAGGGAAATGTTTAAAAGGGCAAAGTTTTTCAGTTCCCCTCCAATGACTGGGTACATTGCTGGGGTTGAGATGGGCCCCTGCGATAGAAAGGCGAACGTGTGGGTGAGAGCATGTGGCCCTGCCCAGGTGTCCAGGGCTCGGGTCCACCTGACAGCAGCCCCGCGGCCTCACCGCTGCCAGAAGGGGCACCACCCTCCGCCCCCAAAGCCGAGTCTGAGCTTGTGGCTGTCGCACGCCCCCCTCCCCAGCAGTTCGTTGGCGTTCACAGTTCCCTGGGCTTCTGTTGTGTCATGCGCTCGACTTGGAGAACATAGATCCCCCGGCCCCGCTGTGCCTCACTGTGTGTCTCATGGCCAAGGTGAACGTCGAATCACTCTTGCTGGGAGATGTTCCCAGGCCAAGCTCGTCTTCAGGAAACAAGCGGCCCTCCACTGAGTTCTGGGGCAGGACGCAGCCATGTAAGAGGGTCCTACCTGTGGACCACGTGGGTGGAGGTAAATCTGGGCTCGTGTTCCGATCGGCTCCTCAACCTTCAGAACGGGCTTAGCACCCTCGCCCCTACCACGGCCCGCAGACCCATGACAGCCACGTCCAGCTGCAGCAGAGCCCCTCCCGACCCGCCGCCCTTACTGTCCATGGGGGAGAGCTCTTCGCGGTGGCCTTGGACTGACCTCCTACCTGAGCCATGTCACGTTGGCGCTTCGGGATGGGTGATTTTCCTGAATGTCCCTGTGGGTGTCCGTGTCTTTCTCATGACACAGCCATGAGCTGTGTATTTACAGTAGCGATGTGGAGGACGTCGCTCATGACCGCCTTCATAAGAACCTTCAGGAGCCATAGTTCTGGATTTAGGACTAAAATATGAGTATTTCTCCCAGGCAAGTGGCCTGTTTTTATTTTACTGATGGATTTGATCTGGCCTCCCTCTGTAGGAGTTGCTAGAAAGCTTGGAAGTAGGCCTGTGACCTGCTTCCAGCAAGGGCCTTGGTCCTCACCGTGCAGCTTGGTATATTTACTGGAGTTCTGGCTTTATCGGGTTTTTAATTTTTTTTCTCTTTTCCCCTTTGGCTCGTTTTCCTCGCACTGACTTTTCCCTTTGTATCTACGCAAAAGCCATCGTAAACTTGTATCTTGCGGGACTAAGACGGAGGTACAGACGTACGCAAAGTTAGACAGGAAATCGATTCGGCCTGGTCTCAGGAGTCCCAGCCCTGCCAGCAGCGAAGCTGGTTCGGATGGTACCTTCCTGTCCTCTTGTGGGGAACCAGGAGGGAGCCCCGCACTCCCGCTGCACTCCCAGCCCGGCTGACGCGCGTGGCGGTAGGAGCAGCAGGGACGTGCAAGCAGAGGCAGCCTGGACCCGACACGTAACCGCCGGCGCCCCCGGCCCGAGCATCCCTGCCCGTCGTCACCAAGCGCGAGGGTCTCTCTGGCTCCGTCCCCCCCAGCGGTCCTGGGCCTGGCTGGGCTGGAGGAGGCCTCCCCAGTGGATCTGACCCCACGTCAGACCCCTCATGTCAGGGAACCGGGCTCCTGCGATGCCCACGCAGCACCTCTGAGGACCCTGCGCCCACCCAACACTCTCATGTAGCGACCTGGCTGCATCGTAGAATTGTGTTCAACCGTCACATTTCCAATTTGTGAATTTATAGAACACTGAGGACGTCATTTGTCCAGTTTGATAAGAAGGTAAGCCTTACAAATAAATTAGCACCTGGGAATAAAACCAGACGCCTATGGGAGACATTTTTAAAAACCCACAGGGAGCTTAATGGCAAACCAGCAAAGACATCTAGACTCAGTTTGAAAGTGAAATTATTTAAATCCTGTGCAAGCTGACGCTACACTCTGTTTCTTTCACGTTCAGGGTGGTCTGTGCTTGGGGCAACTCCCAAGAGACGCTTAAGAACTCTTAGCTTATCAGTGTTGGAAAATCCACAAACAGATTCACCAGGGTTGCTGCACGTTTGGGGCCACTTAGAACGTCTGCAGGCCTGATGGCTTTTGAGGACCAGCTGTCAGGCCCCCACTCACTGCGCTGACGGAGCCCTGAGGCCGTTTGCAGGGACAGGGGACAGGGGGTTCTCCTGGACGGAACACACATGAACGACTCAGCCAGGCCTCCACCTGGCGCCCTGCCCTCGTGACAATGACAGCGCCACTGCTGGGGCACCACGCGCACCTGGCCCCGCCCTGGGGGTCTTTACCATCACAGCAGTCCTCAGGGCGGGGCCACGGTTCCCACAGTGTGAGTGAAGCAGACAAGGGGGGAGGGGACAGAACCACACCCCTCCCTAGGGGGCCTGTCCCCACCCTGCGCGGCTGCCGGGCTCACCGGTTTCTGAGCAGAAATCTCTTCGTGCCGCCCCACAGCACGGGAGTGTTATCCTGCCACCCCCCCTCCCACCCCCACCCCCACCCCCGCCTCCTTGGCTGACTCACTCTGTTCACCAAGTGCCCTTGGGCACATTGGAGAATCTTGTTTTGATAAATGCTTCCTGTCCTGTTTGTTAACTGTTTAAAAGCTCCGGAGGCACGGTTTCCCGGTCCCTTTCCCCGCTGAGCGCATCGTGAGCTCCACGACCCCAAGCATCTGACTCGGGCCTTTCCCCCGCCGGCACCTCACACTGCCCGTCCTGAGGGTCCCCTTCCCTCCTCGGGACCAGCTCCTGTGCAGACCCTCCTGGGCCACAGCCGTGCCACCTCAGAGGCGCTGCCTCTCCCCCTGCCCCCGGCGCCCTCCCCACTGTCCATCAGCGGAGACACAGGCCTGCCCGAGCCGAGAGCAGGGCCTCCAGAGAAGCGGGAGATGCCTTCTGTCGCTGGAGTCCCACGAGACCGGGTCTCCCTGCGGCCGGACGCTCAGAGCCAGGCCCGGGCCTCGCCGGTGCACCTCCCAGCCGCCCAGGCGGGCGCCCCGGGGACAGGGTTCCCACGAAGCCTCGGTGTTAGGTGTCTGTTCCCAGGGCCCGAGCCTCCGGCGAGTCCCACGCGGCAGCGCGATCATTCAGAGGAGCTGAAATCCATCATATAATGAGCCCACATGATACTCATCTTCGTGGAGACATGAATAAATCATTGTGCCCGGCAGGACCGCACCCAAGCGGACGGGGAGGCCTGGCTGCACTTGCATGGGCGGCGCTGGGCGGCCGCGCGTTACGATGAATGCGCCTCTGTTTCCGTGCCCGCAGCCCCGGCACCTGCTGAAACCAGACCTGGGCCGAGGGCACCACCCGCAGCTGAGGATGGACGGTGGGAACAAAGCTGGCTGCTGTCGGAGGCCCCTCGGCCCGGCCGGGACGTGCAGGCTCAGCAGCGCCTCCTGCCTGGAACAGCTCCCCGGTTCCTTCCCCCGTGGGGCCCTGTCCCCCGAGGCGGGCGCAGGCTGCCCCTCTTCCGTTCTCCTGTTAACGGGTAGTCTCCACTGCTTCCGGGGAGACAGTGTGGCCTGGTGTTATCGTGGGGGCTGGGGGTCAAGGTGAGTCCCGACCCCGCTCACCAGGCTGTGATGTTAGGAACAGACTTTGCTTCTTGGGGCCCCGGGGTCCTGGGCATGAGAAGCATAAAGACTAAGGGAAGCACTTAATGCATGGTGGCAGCCTCACGGGTCCTGCCAAGGAGCCCCTGCCTCTGGCCCCCGGCTGACATCTCCACCCACCAGGGCTTCGGGCCCCTCACGGGTCCTGCTGACTGGTGGAGCCTGCGCATTTGTATTCTTGTTAATCCAACGCGAAGGCCGATCAGCCCCAGAGGCTCCCTGCCTAAACACTAACGGACTTGTGTGGGGTTACGGTCCGTGGAGCCCAAGAACTCCCAAGGGAACCCAAGGCTCCCGCCTTGACTGAGCACGTACTGAGTCAACATGGGCAGGTCTTTCTGCCTTTTTATGGGAATGTGAGTTACACAGAAATGGTTGTCTAGTCATACGCGGGCCAGCTTCCCCAGGACACGTAAGGGACCTGACCAGGCAGAAGGGTCTTGGCCTCAGAACCAGACTCTGGGTGTCTAAGGGCACCTGTCACATTGGATCACAGGCCACCTACTCCAGCACGACCTCATCTTAACTATGTCTGCAATGACCCTGTTTCCAAATAAGGTCACCCTCTGAGTCACTGGGAGTGGGGACTTTGGGGGCACAGTTCCCCCCAAAACAGCTTTGGGCCTGTGCTCCTGGTTCTTGATTCTCCAGACCAGGACTGCCCAAGGGTCTTTCAACTTCCTTGTTCATATGCTACTAACACTTTTGAAAACCTCTGTGCCCACTCTTCCATTTTTAAGATGACGTTTAAATTTGTGTAGCATATGTTTACATAGTTGCACTGGATTTGTCTTCTAATACATTGTGTATTGAAGCTTACGCAATTTATTGCAAATGTGCGTCACCCACGTTAATTAGAAAATCCAGTTCTCCTTGTCGGGTCCATCAGAACCAGATGCACCATCTGCATTAGTCAGGGAGGCTGTTAAGCTGTCGTAACAAACAGCTCGAGTCTCAGCACCTACACAGGAGGACTTCACGTTCAGGCTGGACCAGGGGCAGGGCTGGGGGTCTCATCACAGGCACGCAGGGCACTTGGCTGGGGGGTCCTCAATGTGGGCTTACAACCACTACAACTGGGAAGGGAAAGTGGGTTCACACACAGGCGTTAAATACACACATCCCCCTCTACTCAACTACAGTGACCAAAACAAGTCACGTGGCCATCCCTAACTCCCAGGGGGTAGGGAAGTCAGCTTCAAACACCCCAAAGGAGGAGAACCGAATCATTTGGAGACTTACCTCATGATTATCAGAAAAACTATGACTTCGTTTATAGTCAGCTTGTGTTAATACCTCATCCTGTGTGGTTTTCTCTGAATTCAAGATACAGAGACACACGGAGGGTCGTAGCCTTGGACCTTCAGCGACTCTGCTCTGCCTTGCGGGCCTCCACTTCTCAGCCGGGCTGCAGCATCTGCTTCTTCCTGGCTGTGCCGACCAGCCTGTCTCCCTTCGGGGTGTGCTCAGCCCCTGTCCTCTCCGAGGACCCCCAGTCCTACCTTCATCAGCCCAGCGTTGGCCCCGATTCTGCGCTAACCTGGTGCTGCTTCCGCCAAATACCAGCGAATTCCCAGAGGTTGCATCAGCACTCTCTCCCCAGATGAGCAGATGGGGGCACAGGTGCTCTGACTGAGGGACTCAGGGCTGCTGCAGACCAGAGTCCCCAGGGCAGCCCCGAGCTCCTGGAAGCACCTTGAAAGCCACCGCACAACATCAGGATGTTTATACACAGACACACTTGGAAAAGCGGGTGCGGCCCCTGTTGGGTCACTTCACTTGGAAGCAACCAGATCGCGCCGCACAGACGGCCCTCGCCGAGCAGAGCTGTCTGCGTCACTTCTGCCCGAGCAGGCACGTCAGATCTTGTCATTCGGTCACATCAGGAATCCGGTGGTACTTCAGGCCCTCATTTGGAAGAAAGGATTGTGTCAGCATTTCTGTTGTGAATTCCTATTTTCAATGATTTATAATGAAGCATCTTCTTAAAATGGTTTCAGCTGTTCGAGCTATATGCAGCCAGGAGAATGGATCCCAGGGCTTTTTTAGCACTCCACTAACTATGAAATTGTTTGATTTTTACAAAACATATTTAGCAAATTGTTAAAAGTATTGGCTAAACACAGCATTTCATAAATGAAATGTTGAAGCGATCAAGATGTTGAACTTTAAAATCATCTGCTTTCTCTGAACACTGCCTTTTTATTACAAAGTTCAATAAGGATTTTTAACATAATTTTACACAACATTATAAGCGCACTGCTCCGTGTTGCAAATATCACGCCACTTACACATTCTAATTACCTGATTACATTCATTTACATTATATTTGTGATTAAACGTAATTTCATGCTTATTGAGTGACAGTCCTTGGAAACACTGCGATCCTACTATCCTCTGTGACGCATGAGGCCCAGAGCAGCCCAGACCTTGGGCGTCTGCAACAGCAGTCAGCAAATCGCATCCGTTAAATCAGTTTCTCAAATACATGTGCAGACAGCGAAATTGTGTCAGGAGTTAGCTCGCAGTGAGGGATGTGCTAGGAGAAAGATCTTTGTTTCTGTGGTTTTGATCTTTTGGGGTCCTGAGTTACGTTGTAAAATAAGATACGGCTTTGTCTTAAAAATTAGGAAATTTTGATTTGTGTCACGAGGACACAGCGACGTTATGGGAAACAGGCAGCGAAAGACACCTGCCTATACTCAGACCGAGGGTTTTTAAATAGTAAGAAGCCTTTCTTCTCTTGGAACATTTTATAATCCTTTTCCAAATTCTGTCTCGGCTCCTACATCACCATAGCAACCCACCTTCTCTGGCAAGCCTGGGGACACTTTCAGATGAGCTAGAGGGGGAGCCTTAGCCGCACATTGGCCTTGAATGACTAATCGTACCTTCCTCTCGTGAACATGTAGCCTCGTGTGACGCTTCGGCAGCCGAACATATGCAGTAAAAGCCTTCTGGGCGGATCTTGGCTTCCCTTGACATCTTGATGCTAAAGATTTGAGTCCTCCCCTGTGGGTTGCATAGAAAGATCAGGAAAAACCAGAACCACCTGTGTCTTGCATGTGACCCACAGAGGAAGGCAGGTAGAGGCACGGCTGAGAGAAGACAGGCAGACCCAGCCGGCAGCCCAGAGCAGGCTTCACTGGAGTGAGGGTCGGGGGGACCTTCCCCCGGCGACCCCAGCCCCTCCCCTCCACATATATTTAAATGAAACAAAACGAAAGCTTTCCTCACTGAAAGGAGACGAATGAAAGTGCGCACACCTGAGCGTGCATGCGATTTCCCTGCAGGACTCGTTGAAACACAGCAGCCGGGCTGGACCACCATAGTCTCTGACTCAGTGGGTCGGGGGTATGGCCGAGAATGTGCGTTTCTAACACGCGCCTGGCGAGGCTGCTCTGTGGACCTGGATGGAGCCTGCTCTCCCGGAATCCTACGGACACACTGTAGCGGCCCCCAGACAGTGCCCCGCTGGCCTCGGAGCAGCACGACGATCTGGGTCTGAACTCCCCATGTAGCGGCCATGCTACTGCCGCCAGGGTTGGGGTGCCCCCTTTCCATTTTCACTGCCCCCCAGTGGCAGCTTCTAATCTAGAAAGAGCAGCGTGGCCACCACTCAGGGGGAAGGGAAGGAGAAGGCATCTCTGTAAGCCCGCCTTCCTCCCCAGAAGCTGATTTACAAAACAGCTACCAGGGATCCCTGGACATGGGATCAATTCAATGGATCCCACCCACCGCATATTGACTCAGGGCCTGTGACACAGGAAAGACTTTTAAAGTCAGATACGACCTTTCCTCACGAACGCACACATTGAAGATTTCCACGACCCACTCCAGGCCCGGAAACTCTCCCCCGTGGCAAAGATTTACCCTTGGGGGATAATATTTTTAAACATGAATCCTTGTATGTAACTATCACAGCTACAGGAGAGGAAATAGTTATACCTTGCTCACACTTCATTCCGGAATAGAAGTCATCGAATAGCTCTGTACTTTAGCTCAGGCAGGCAAGGTTCTCTGGAACTCAAAGGCACTCTGCCGGAATTCAAATAAGCAAAAAGGTGTAACCATAAAAATAAGCAGTATTTCTGGAAGCGGGGGCAGCAGGAGACAGATGTGACCCCCTACTAGGGTATCATAAGTACTGCCTTATATTTTCTACATTTTTGGAAAGGGGCAGAGAAAGCATTCAAAAATGTTACTTTGGAAGCAAGTGATTTGTGATACTGCTACTAAAGTCACAAATAACTGCTCCCTTACTAACATTGAAATGTCAGTGTCCCATTTCCACGATTACCCCTGCAGACGTGCTCACACCTCTGGCGTGAGGTGGACCCAGGGTCTGCGGTGTCACCAGGCCTCCATGGCTCCAGTCCATCCCCTGCAGTTCACTCGGCAGGGCTGTTCCCGCCCCGGAGAACGGTGGGGAGACCCGAGAGCTATCACTTCCCATCAAAACAGCTGTCGCTTAGGCCTCCCTAGGTCGCTGAAGTGCACAACCTTGTCCTTCGAGAATGTGATCTTTATTTTTACTGTATTTTCAGGCACTCACGCTTGCGCGTTCATTCAGCATTTAACAAATATTTCTGAGCACCCAGCATGTACTAGACACTGCAGATTAAAATATTTAATAAATCAATTTTCACGGAGACAGGAGATAAAGAAGGATTTGGACTAAGGCTGAGGTCTCTAAAACATATAATCTCTTAAGGAAAGGTGCCGGTGATGATAACGGGGGACAGTGGTCCTAGCGGCAGCAGCTCACCTTTGTGCCGGGCACTGTTCCGAGTACTCTGGCTCTGGCGGTGGAACGGCTGGAAGAAGGACCTCGGTCCTTGTCTTCTTTGGAGAAGGAATTCAGTAGAAAGACCGAGATTGTGAAACAGAGACAGCGTTTATTAGAAGTGAAGCACGTGTGGGAGAACACGTACTCGGCGTGAGCTGCACGCAGTAGGGGCGGCTTAGGTTGCTTACATGGGGCCAGCTTTCCAGGTTGTCTCTGGCCACTCATCTCGCTTGTGCCCATATCTGGTCTGACTCAGGGTCCTTCCTGGTGGGTGTGCGCACCTCTCAGCCAAGATGGATTCCAGTGCGAAGGTGTCTGGGAGGCCGGCAGGACATATTATGGGCTGGCGTCTCCTCCCTCCTTTGGTCCCTCCCCTAGACTAAGGGCCTCTTCCACGCATGCGTCAGGCGGGGAATCCCCGAGACCACAGGAATGAGGAAGTTGCGGTCACTTTGTCTTTGACCTAATCAGGGCCCAGTGCTCCCGCTGGTACCTTATCTCGAAGTGTCAGCAGGAGACCCGTTGCAGCTGCTCGGCCTGGGGCCTATCTATCTCCTGCCTCAACTGGACATGTATTTCATGGTAGTCTTCACAACCCTAGGAAGGAAGTGCTGTGAACAACCCATGTTGGGGGAATGGAGGGTCAGAGAACTCAAGCAACTTTCCTGAGGTCACACAGACTGGTGATCTGACTGGTACTTCACGATGCTGTCTGATCACGTGAGTAATCTACTCCCCACTCTGTGATGCTGACTTCAAATGCGAATTCCTCCTGAGGAATCTTTGCATAAACAGGAGGAACGCTAGGTCCGGGGAGGGATCCAGGCCCTCCTGTCAGTCAGGAATAGCTGCTGTACCTGCAGCTTCTGCTCTCAACATCCCTGGCCTTGGGCTCCCAGGTGGGTCAGGGGAGCGTGGCGGTGCCGAGGCCCCGGGGCCATTGGGCCCCATGACCTCTGGCGCTGCAGGGCCCGTGGGCACCTCGCTTCCCCTGCTGCTGCTGTCAGGTGATCGCAGCTCCCGCATCACACAGAACCGTCTGAGAGGAGATGCTGACACTTTTGCAGCTAAGCAGGTGCAGGAGGGAAAAAAGGCACTGAGCTTTTTAAGAAGTCAGATGGCATTGTACGGCAAACAGAAGGCAGGCGGCTGATTTCAAAGCCCAAAATCAGATCCTTTTATTTGTGTAGAATATATCAATTTGGAATGCACAATTTGAAATTGCTGGTTATAGAATTTGCTACATTTGATTGTAGTATAATGTTCCGAGGCGGCACCATCCAAATCCCTACCCAGGGGTGACAAGCTCACACTCAGGTTTATTTCTTCCGGAATCATCACCTGGTGTCCCAAGAAGTGTGCTTTGTAGGAAATGCTGTTTCTGCTCCTGTCCCTTGCACAGGAATAACACCCTTGGGGTGCTTTGAAACATCTACCTGCTTGCCATATGCTGCTTCTTAAGACTCAGAACGGGTTTATTTGTGTTTTCACTTTCTTTCTTGTTGATTTCTCTTAAACTTCCATGTAAACAAAATATAGGGAAAATATTCCTAGATTACAGCATCTGGTTCCAGTTTTAAACCAGTGCCTTAGGCTGTGGCCTATCCCCTGGGAAGCAGCGCGGAGCTCAGAGGAGAGAAATGTCTTGCGGTCAGAGCCTCTGGTCGAGGTGCCCCCGTCGTGGACCAGCTGCTGGGCTGGTCCCTTCCAGCCTCCACATCCACGGAGGGTGGGCTTTCCTCCCCACAGCCAAGGAAAGCGCTCGCGCAGAGACCACTCACTGGCGGGGCGGTGAAGAGCTGGGCTGTCACCCTCGGAGCAGAGGAGGGGCCGTCTCAGGAAAGGCTTGCGGTGGGTGGTCACAGCACCCAGCAGGCGACCCAGCCCCTGCCACCAGCCCCAGGTCAGTGTCAGCCCCCAAGCCGAGGCCTCCTGCCGTCTGTCTCCGCCGTGGCAGCCTCTGCGTTGGGACTGGCGCGAGCAGGTGGCTGCGCCCGGCGAGCCGCTGCGGCCAAGGCCGGGGCTCACTCTGGTTAATCTCAAATGCAATGTCTACACCACCCCATGGGCCACACGTGATCCCAGAGTCCATCACAGGGAGGGCGTCCTTCAGCGCAGAGTTTATTTCCATTTCCTTGTTTGCTGTCATTTTCGAATTGACAGGGGCCACCAGGCATAGGAGGCTCTATCTTAGAAAGAAACAAAGAAGCGAAGGAGGAGAGAAGAAGGAAGGAAAGAGGAAGGAAGGAAGGGAGGGAGGAGCGGGGGCTGCGGGGAAGAAGATTCTTCTTCATTAATTATTTCTGTCATTGAAATAAATTAAGGAGAGTAAAGAAAGGTCACGTTGAGTAAGGCACGCAAGTTAAGACACCAGCAGGTTGTTTCCCGTTATTTGTAACTTGTGTTATGAGCTACAGTCCTACGCGGTGAACAGAGCTCTAAACTCCAAGTCTTTTCCCCCCTTCACCCCTGATTTTCCCTTCGGGCACTTGTCTCTCCTACACATCGATTTTGCTCTCTGAAGCGAACATCGTCATGTCTTTTACAAACAGGAAGATGTGGATTATAAGATCCCTCGGGTAGGTCGTCGAATTAAGTGCTCCAGAAGCAGTGTTCCCCCTGCATGTGGTTGCTCACTGCCCGCTCGTATCCTAGGATCGTGGCTGTTGACAGCCTCACGCAAATGCCTTTGGCCTTTTTTTCCTATTTGCTTATTACCCTGTCTTATCCTTTTTTTAACAAAAATGGCATCACATTCTTTATCCAGTTTCCCAACTTGATTTTTCGCTTAACAAATCATGGCTTTCTCTGTCAGCACAAGTGGATCCACTTTGCTCTTTTCAGAAGATGCACATATTTCCTCTTACCCATGGGTTTGTCGTTTATTTTTTAACCAGTGTGTTGCTGAGGGACATTTGAGTTACTTCCAACTTTTTCTTGCAATGAGTCATTTCCAGTTTTTACAGACAACGCTGCAGCGAACATCCTCCGAGGGCGGTACGCACATAGAGTGTCTGTAGCGTGAGCGCCTGGGAGTGACAATGAGAAGGAGTGTTAATGGTGAAAATAATGTGACTGCCCGTGTGCTGGGCGTGTCCCAACCTGCCCCTCGCCGTCTTGGGACCCGTCCTTTAAGGAGGCGTTTCCATGTCTTCAGTCCTGGAAGTGTGGCCGGGACCTCATCAGACTCACTAAGGTCCCCTTGGCTCCCGAGCTGAGCTCAGTGTCTGCGTGTCGTGGAAATGGGCGCTGGTTCAGCCCTGAGTCGTACAGACAAGCGAGGCAGGATGGGCTCCCCAGTCGCCAGCTCTGGGGACAACAGGGAGGAGAAGGAGTGGTGAGAAGTACTTTCTAAACTTTCCTTAATTCCACCAATTGCAGCTCACTTTCCCTGGGCTGTGTGTTTGGTGGATTTAACTGGACGCCCCGAGTCAGCACGTTGGCCGGTGACCAGGGCTGGCCCGGCTTGGTCTGCGGAGCCATCACCCCCGCATCTCTGACATTAGTTCCCGACCCGCCCTGGGGGGGCAAGGGAGGCCCCTCTCTGGCCGCGTGGCACCTCCTGGGCTGCGGGCTCCCAGGCCCAGGGCCCTGTGCAAGGTCAGGCGAGCGCCCCTGGAAGCAGGCCCAGGAATCCCGCACGTTTGTAAGGTGCCTCCCTCACAGGGTCCTTGTGGAGCCCAAATGAATTAGATGGATTCATATCTACAAATTCCTTAGGAAGCGCCTTGCACACAGTGAGTGCTATAGAGGTATTTGCTAAATCAGGAAATTCGAGGAAAGCCCTTTCGCATGCCTTCTACAGTTCACAGTGCCACACCTTATTATTCGCTTTTAAAGTGGGTTGTATTCGTTCTCTTTTATTTTGACATCCTCCATCCCCAGTCATTTCAGTGAGTATTTCACAGGTGTATTGGGTTTAGTGCACAATAAAATTGGGGTTAACCAGAATGATATGCCTGAAAAAACTGTAATTTTATTAAGTATTAGAAAAGTGTTACTGTTTTTCATTTCCTGTATATTGATCACTGATGGGAAGAGAGTTTTTAATGGTTTGGCAAGAAGGTTTAAAGGTCACTGAGCAGGTGCAGCTTCCCCTGGTTGATTTTGAGGGTCGCTTTCCTGGTTTCAGCTCCCCTGGGGGTCTTCGTGGCCCTGCGCCGCTGAGCAGGCGGGGGCTTGCCGAGTGCAGGGTCCTCTGGACGGACCTAGAGATGCTCATACTAAGGGAAGGGAGGCAGACAGGGAAAGGCAAACCGTACGATGTCCCTTACGTGTGGAGTCTAAGGTGGGACACAGATGAACTTACCTATGAAATAGAAACAGACTCACAGACAAAGAACAAACTAATGGTTACGGGAGGGGAGGGGGATAAATTAGGAGTTTGAGATTAACATATACACACTACTAGATATGAAATAGATAATCAACGAGGATCTACTGTACAGCACAGGGAACTATGTTCAAAATCTTACAATAACCTATAATGGAAAAGAATCTGAAAAAGTATATATATATATATATACATATGAACAAAACTGAATCACTTTGCTGTACACCTGAAACCAACACAACATTGAAAATCAACTATTTTTGAATTAAAAAAATATATCTTTGGGGACCAAAAAAAAATGTCTTCTCCTCATCCGCCCTGGGCCACCAGCCCCTCCCTGGGGGCAGCCATATTTGCACTGTGCCATTGAAAAAAATAACAGAAGGCAACTCGCTTCCCTAAAATAAATCCCATAGTGCCCTACAGCGTCATCTTTTTTATTATAAGTCAACCTACCAACCTACGAGTCACCAAAGTGCATATGGGGTTTATTGACATGCAGTGTGTGTGCAGCCTGGCCAGTGAGTAGACTCAGCCCACGGAACACCACGCCTGTCTTCACCTCAGCAGCCCCCCATCTCTGGGACTGATAAGGAATCTCTTCCCCTTTATTCTGCCCGCGACTCTCTGGGGTGTGGGTCTGCTTGCTCACCTCACAGAAGCATATTTGCACGACCTGCTCAGAGTTCTGTCTGTCTTTACTGGTTGTACCCAGCGCACCAGAGCATCGAATGGAGTAAAGATTAGAGGCTGCTCCCACTGTGTGTGGACCACGCATGCACCATCGTATGTATTTGCATTTTCTTTTAAAAAAATAATTAGAGCTATTTATTGCTCAGAGAATCCTAGCTGCGGACTAAGGAAGATGCATGAAAGGAAAACTGGGCACAGGACGGAGGTGCCCGTCAGCAAACCTCACTCCCCACGGCCAGCCCCTCCGGGTCCTCAGTTGAGAAGGAGTCCAGTTACCACCAGGAAACCTACAACTAAAGCCCCTACAAAACATGGGACATGTTCACCTTTTTAGAAGAGAGTTTCCCCATCTCTTCTTTCTTTCCTTTGTATATTCCCAGCGTCATCTTCTTCCCTCACGAGGGCCACAAGCCTCACAGTAACGACTGCAGGGTCTGTTTCTAACCCAGCTCACTTCAGACGAGATTTTCCCCCGTGTTAATGGTCTGATGCGAGGGGAAATGTGATAAAATTGCCGGGATTTCAAAAGGCGGAGCCTGGAGAAGGCGGCCCCGTGAATGGGTCGGATCCGAGCCAGCTTCATTCCCGAGCAGATTCAGCGAGTGCCCCGTGCGCCGCGGGTGTCCCGTATCATCATCGCTCAGTTTAGATAAGTGTCAGCGCGTCGGGCAGTTTTTCAGAACAACCTGTGAGTCTCAGAGAAGACGAAGCAAGAGAGGGTGGAAGTGACCTCATTACAGCAAACGCGGGAGGTCTGCCCGCGCCACGGCTGCCAACGCCGAGATCTCCCCTGCCCTCAGCCATCACCTCCCGGGCACAGCTGGGGCCAAATCCTGGCACTGATTTTTGCCGTTGTCCCAGTCCTTCCACCTACATGTCACCGGGAGCTTCCTCCAGGGTCCCCTCCACGGCTGGCTTCGCGACCATCTCTGGTGACGCTGCAGAGGGCGTGAGTGCCACCACACCGCTCATTCCTCCGGGCTGTGGGGTGCCGCCCCACACCCGGCTCCCCATCAGCCCCAGGGATCTGCGGGGCTCTGGGCATCTCGGCGTTTCAAGAGGAGAGAATCTGGAGAAACCGAAGAGTATCTTAAGTGAAACTGCAGTCATCGTCAGTTCTTATCTTGAAATAACTTGCAAACCTGTAGCCTCTTGGAAGTTGTCCTCTGGGGAATGGAAACAGATCCCCTGGGAGACGGGAGACCTGTGTTCCAGCCTGCGGTTGTGGGCAGCTGAATTGTGTCCCCGTGTAGGTGTGGAAGTGCTCACCCCCAGGACTTGGGAAGGTGACCTTATTTGGAATCGGGTGTCAGCAGATGGTCAAGTTGAGGTCATCCATGAGTCCATCATGATGGGGTGTCCTTATAAACCCTAATCCGTTACGCGTGGGGTCCTCACAGAAAGAGGAAGTTTGGACACAGTTGCACACGGGGAGAACGCCAGCTGTAGATAGAGGCAGAGACAGCTGATGCTTCTACAAGGATCTGCAGGATCTTCGGAAGCACCAGGAGCCGGCGGAGAGGCCTGGAGCAGACCCTCCTCGGAGAGAAGCAGTCTGCGGACACCGTGACCTCGGACTTCCGCCTCCAGGCTGAGCGCTAATACATTCCTTATGTTTTAATTGGCCCTGTTTGCGGTGCTCTGTTGCGGCAGCCAAAGCCAAGTAACACACCTGTGCTGCCCGCCGTCTGGAGGACAGAGGCGACCCTCATCAGGCCACACGAGTCTTTTGTCTTGCTTTTATTTTCTTTAAAAATAAGAGGAGTTTGGGGCTTCCCTGGCGGTGCAGTGGTTGAGAGTCCGCCTGCTGATGCAGGGGACATGGGTTCATGCCCCGGTCCAGGAGGATCCCACATGCCGCGGAGTGGCTGGGCCCATGAGCCATGGCCGCTGAGCCTGCACGTCCGGAGCCTGTGCTCCGCAATGGGAGAGGCCCCAATAGTGAGAGGCCCGCATACCGCCAAAAAATAAAAATAAAAACAAATAAGAGGAGTTTTTACACACTACTATATATAAAATAGGTAAACTACTGTATATAGCACAGGGAACTATAGTCAATATCTTGTAATAACCTATAATGGAAAAGAATGTGAAAAAGAATAGATAAGTATATATATATATATATATCTGCATCACTTTGCTGTACACTTGAAAGTAACACAACATTGTAAATTAACTATACTTCAGTAAAATTTATTTTAAGTAAGAGGAGTTGGATAGATCAGGGATTTCAAGGGAGATCACACTTTGAAGCCCAACAGGTAAAACAGATAAGAGTGCAGGGGGCGGGGAAACAGCTGTCCGCCTGCACAACCCCAGTCCCTGGAGCATCTCTGAGAACCCAGGTTGGAAACCACCTGGCCTCCTCACCTTGGGTCCCTGGGCAGCTCTAGACCATCTAGCGGTGAGTAACCATCCAAGGGCATCGCAGCGCAGAGCGCTGTCGGGGTGACATACGTATTTGAGGACTAGGTGGCGTTTAAAAGGTTTTCCGTGTTGCAGGTTTGCCGTTTTGCGGTCGAGTGCGTATGTGTAAGAGGGATGAAACTGTTCACATCTTTCCGGTTTACTTGAGTCAATTCGCAGACCCTCCAAGCCCTGGCAGACTTGACTCTGTCTGTAGCCACTCTCTTCACCTGACCCCAAGTAAGGTAGACAGGGCCAGCCGGGGCGGCTGTCTGGGGGGGCGGGCGTGGGGTCCTGACTGGCCCTTGGCTCCTTGGCCATCAACAGCCTTGACAAGAGCAGGCTTTATTGGAAACAGTCTTCTGGAAATCACTATGTAGCCGCTTTCCGTGGCTCTAGTTTTCCACTTCAGTCCGTCCTCCGCGTTCTTGTTGAGAAGAGGTGTGAATGGGGGCGGTTAGCACAGCCATGGTCAGCGTTCCACCGTGAGAACACTGCTGCTTCTCCTCGGACACGAGCAATTATAATGTTGCCTGTGCTTTTTCACACTGCATGGCTGAGTGTTTCTAACGCACTGGGGTTGAGAACAAGGCAGTGTGACATCACAGACCACTGTCGCTAAAGATTCTTTCCGACGCTGCAAAAGGAACAGCGGCCCCTCGAGCCTGCATTATTCCCATGTTTGCTGCGTGGCAGTCATAATAATTGCATTTTATTGGAAAACATTGCACCATGTCCCACTGGCCAGCCCTTCTCGGGTGACATGCAAGTGTATCTGCTGCAAAGCCTGGAATTCAGAAATCCAAATTTGCAAAAATGTTCAGTGGGGGAGAGGAGTGGTTGTACCTTTCAATACATAAATGTTTCTCACCACTTTTCTTTAAACTCCTTATGCATTTAAAATGGGATTTTAAAAAATCTGAAAGGAACACGTGTGTATAAACTGTCATCTGCCCACATCCGCGTGTCATAAATTCCGCAGTAGGAGCTGAGTTATCGATCCCTGTGGTGCAAGGCAGTTACATTCCGGCGGTGAGAACCTGGTGATGAACAGGCTTCTCTGTAACTGGAGCAGTTCAGGCGCTGGGGGACCAGGCGCAGCAGGAACGAGGGGCGCGGTGGCGGAGCCAGGAGGCAGCCCGTAAGGTGGTGTGAGCCGTGAGGTCACCAGGGAGGCTGATGAGTCAGCCTGAGGGATGACACCCAGGTTTACGGGGAAAGGCACACGGAGCCGCATCTTACAGGGCTGAGTCAGTCACCAGGCGTGAAGAGCCTTTCCTAGAAAGGGGAGCGTCCTGATCAAAGCTTGGCGACCTTCAAAGGGGGTCAGGAAGACTCGGAATGAGAGTGTTTCGGAGGGCAGAGGGGTGGAGGGTCTCCAACGCCGAGGCAGAGAGACGAGGTTCTCCGGTCTCCTGACCGGCCTAGCCTTTCCTCTACAAGGCCCCGGAACTCTGCCCAGGGCTTTCTCTGGCAGCGAGACGGTGTCCACTACTCAGAGCATCCCGACACCCCAGACGATCCCCCGTACACAGGGGACGAGCACCGCTACCCGCTCAGCCTTCAGGTGGGACGGCTCTGAGGGGACCCAGCCACCTCCCGAGGGCCCTCGAGGACCAAGCCCCCGAGCTCACGGACACAGAGCCGGCTCCCTTCTCTTCCCCCACGGTGCCTCCGCTGCCTGCTCTGCGTCTCCTGGGTCACCTCCCCGGTGATGCCTGCGCTCAGCCTGTCCCCGGATCGGCCTCGGGGGGCGCCCAGCCTGGAGCGGTGCAGACTTGGTCCTGGATCCAGGGCAGCCGCTGAGGACCACAGAGCAAGGAAGCGACGCGCCGGGATCGCTGTTTCAGGAAGATCCATCTTTCCAGCCACGACGTGGAAGGAGGGGGAGCCGGGAGCGGGGAGGGCGCGTGGAAGCGAGGGAACAGAGGAGGGAACCGAGAAGGAGCAGAGCGTGAGGCGCCGCCCAAAGACCCCTCCCCACCTCCAGGAGCCAGTGAGCTCTGCCCTCGGGAGGGGCAGGGGGTGGAGCCTGAGTCCCTGGGGAGGGCGGTGGCGTGGGCGTGGGCTAGTGGGGGGCTCCTGGTTGCCCCCCAGGCTGGCTCCCAGCCCAGTGGAGTCCGGCCAGCTGTGCGGGCAGAGAGGGGCCCAGCTGGCGGCGGCATGGCGGCAGCCAGCTTGGCAGGTGGCCTGGAAGAGCTTCAGAAGCTCGGAGGGATTCTGGAGGGGAGCAGGGTGACATGAACGGAGATAAACAGCCCCTGCCCTGTGGTGTGGTTTACGCCCTAAGAGGAAGGTGAGGCTGGTGCCGGGGCCGGAGGGGCCTGGACGAACAGCGACGTGACCCATGCGTTTGAACTACAGACGCCCTCAAGGGAAACTGCATTTTCGCTGGGAATCAGCCACATTTCTCTGCGTGGTTTTCTTGGGGGTTCTTCCTCTTTCAGTGCCTCTTTCACCAAGAAGAAGGCAGGACAGGGTTCTGTGGCCCCCAACGCCCCGCTCATGAGAAGGAGGCTGCAAAGCCGGGGTACCTGCCCGTCTGGTTCCAACGAGCCTCCCGTCCCGCCCGCCCATGCAAAGGCAAGCCCTTCTCCTGGGAAAGCGAGGGGGAGCAAAAGGACCTGGGGCGGGGGCTTCAGGACTGACGCAGACCAGGGTCCAGACAGACATGGGCGCTGGAGGCCGCCTGATCTGTTCCACCGCTTCGTGGCTTCCCTTTTACAAGAGCTTGTGACTGTGGGATGGAATTAGGACACTCAGTGTGCAGTCAATTCATCAATTAAACTGAGTAGTTCCAATACTCGGGGTCATTCCTCCCAGTATCAGTTCCCACTGGAACATTCTCGGGACACACCGAGGATGTCCCTAGTTTTGATTTGTTCCTGTTTTCAAACCCCTGATGTCATTGTGGGGAGTAATTCATTCTTTACTCAGTTAATAGCTATTGATCGCATGTCTGGATGAGCAGGTGAAACAGTAAGCAAAGCAGACCCCCTGCCCTCCCGCGGGGACCGCGGGCAAGAGCCAGATACACAGTAAACCCGTAATAGAGATCAGGACGGGAGCTCCAAGAAGAAAAGCAAAGCAGCGGAGGGGACAGGCCGTGAGTGAGGCGACATTAGGGAGGGGACGGGAAGAAATGGGAGCCCCGGGCAGGAGGAGAAGCCAGGACGGCAGTGAGGGCCCGAAACCGCTCGGGGGCTTTTTTTTCGTGCTTTAGTTTGTTTTTCTGTGGTTTGACTCTTTCTCCAAGAAGCACGTGGTCATAATTTTCAAGTGTATGAGCCCTGGTTCTTAAGGTTTGACTGTGGATGTCGCTTTGCAGCTTGGGGAGGGACGGCTGAGGTGGCAGCTACGGGGGCTGGTTACACAGGAGCAGAAGGCGGCTCCACTGCCCAGGCGAGCGTGCCCACGCGCTGACACCTGCACCGGCCCTGAAGGAGCTCACAATTTAACTGTTTCGGTTTCCGGGTCAGTTTAAAAAATGAATAATGCCCTTAGAGAAGCAGTTAAGAAGTAACGTGTTAGTGGAAACGCACGTGATTACGGCTCAGGCAGTTCGAGAACATCTCACCCTTCTTCCTGAGGGTCAAGGTGCGCGTCATTGTCCTGCACTTCCGGAAAAGGTCCGTGATGCTTTCTGTCTTTCTCACTACAGTGAGACTGACTGACGAGACCGAATGCATCCTCAGGGAGCTCTGCGTGTGATTCAGGATCAAAATCTTGCCCTAAAGAAGAAAGCGCTGCTGATAGAAAACTCCCTGCCGCCTCCCAGGGAGAT
Organism: Grampus griseus; assembly: GCF_964374135.1. Lineage (NCBI taxonomy): Eukaryota > Metazoa > Chordata > Mammalia > Artiodactyla > Delphinidae > Grampus > Grampus griseus. The sequence continues at coordinate 1,750,826 of NC_139012.1, read as the reverse complement.
TAAGGAGGGGTGGAAGGGAGGCTGACAGTTGCCCCTGTGCTTGGGTGTGTGTGGCTCGGTGCCACGGGGCTCCGGGTGCCGTGAGGGCAGTAGCAGAGGTACCTGCGGCCGAGTTCTGATCCCGCTTCGTTAGCTTTGGGCAAGTCCCCCGACTTCAGGGCCTTTGCACCTGCCTCTCCTTCTGCCCGCAGCACCGTTTCCCAGACGCCCACCAGGCCCGACAGCATCGTCTCAGGGGGGCCTTTCTGATGACCTCCAGTTAGATTGGAGCATGCCCCCCCCCCAGGCTTTCCCGCCTGGTTTCCCGGTGTAGCCGTTCTCACCATCTGTCATTCTGTGTATCATGCCCATCGAGCTCTCCCTCTGGTGGAACGGAAACCCGCCTGTCTGCTCACTAGAGCGTCCAGGGCTGTGCTGACGGTACGCAGCCCCGGCACAGCAGGGACGCCAACCGGTGAGTGCAGCCCTGCCTGTGTGCCTCTGGCTTGGTCGGCTCAGAATAAGCAACTGGGGGTGACCGGGGCTGGGTGCACGGGTGGGCAGAACCGAGGTGCCGCTTCCTTCTCCAAGGCCCTCGCGGACTCTGGATGACACAACATGTGTGTCTCGTCTTAAGGGGCCAGTGGCCCAGACACACCCCCAAGATTTCAGCACAGATCCCTTGTCCCATGATAACCTGTAACAATCAACATATCGAGTACTGAAAGGATCCAAGCCTTTCTACAACTCAGATAGGAAGGTCTGGCCTTGGTCTGGAGGACATCTGAGCCTTTTCTGGAAGAAAGTAACAGAAAACCCTCAGGCCACTGGGCCCAGACCGCAAACAATTGAGAACCAATTCCCTTTTTATTTTGCAGTAAAACATGCGTAACATAAAGCGTGTGGGGAACCATTTCTAAGTGTATGATTCAGTGACATGAAGTACGTTAACGTTAGAGTTGACCCTTGAACAACGTGGCTTTAGCTGCATGTGTCCACGTATCCGCAGATTGTTTTCAAAAGTAGACGCTACAGCCCCACGTGCTCGGGGCTGGGTTGAATCTGCAGATGTGGAACCACGTACGTGGAGGAACCGTGTACACGGAGTTATACTGGGACTATACTGGGATTTTCTACCGTGCAGAAGGTTGGCGCCCCAGTCCCCCGTGTGGGTCAAGGGTGAACTGTACTGTGCAGCCATCAACACCATCTCCAGAACTTTTCCTTCCTCCCAGACTGAAACTCTGCCTCCACTCAACGCTAACTCCCAGCGCCTGGGACCCACCATCCACTTTTTGTCTCTATGAATCTGACGAGTCTTGGTCCCTCATATAAGTGGACTCAGGTAGTACTTGTCCTTCTGCAACTGGCTTATTCCATTGAGCATACTGTCGTCAAGGTTCACCCGTGTTGTAGCAGGTGTCAGGATCTCCTTCCTTTCTAAGGCTGAGTGATACCCCATCGCATGGATGGACCACATTGTGCTTGCCCATCATCTATTGATGGACACGGGCTGCTTCCACCTTTTGGCTGGAGTGAGTTTGCTGCTGGGCACATGGGTGTGCAGACATGAGACGATTCCCTTGTGCAGCCCATGTGCTTTTGAAGCTGGACATGGGTATTAAGCCTTTCATGTAATTACCGGGGGGCGTGTTCAACCCCTCCAGCCCCCAGGCTTGGCGGTTGCATTGCCGTAGGGAGCCCGTTATTTTTAACGGAGATCTCAGAGGACTACCGAGCAAGTCCACGGCCGGGAGTTTGGAAATGCAGGTCTCCGAGAACGGGAGGAGGGGCTAGGGTGGCCGGCGTCTGGGCAAAGCCCTCTGGTTCTTTGCATCACCACGACAGGCGGGCATTGGGCCAGAGCCTCTATGGGACATCCATTTGGGATGAGAAGGTGGTACCCAAGCTCTGAACCTCCCCGGAGGGTGGGCGGGGCAGGGACGGAGCGGGGCTGGCGTTGTTTCTGGAACGATTCCCTCCCCTCCTGAAAGGCACCTCCGTCTGCCTGTGGGCTCCTTGGCCTCCTGTGGCTCCCAGGACCCGGACTGACGGTTGTTGTTCATGAGGCTTTTATCTTCATCGCGGGGCTGGGCTGTTTTTAGACTCAGCCCTGGTCTTCGGCTTCCTGACGTCCCTATCCATTACACTGTCAGCCGGTGGGGCGCCTCAGGGCAGGACAAGTGTCAACAGAAGGTGAGGAAGGAAATCAGCCTCCATCGAGAGCTAATTACCCTGCCTCAAAGTTAATTAAACGCTTGTTAGGAGCAGCAGGGTAGATCCTAATTAAACTTGTCTAATCACAGCCCCCTGACATTCCCGGACCCCGGGATCCCTACCGGGCTCAAATCATTCTCCCGAGGGCAATAATACCTGTCAGGCCTCGGCGGGGCGCGCACAGTGATATGCTCCGGCCTCCGTGCTTTCTGCACTCATTTCCCACGGAGCGAGCACTTCGCGTGTGTTTAATTTACACACGTTTCAACTGGGGGGACCCCAGATTGCCCTGATGATTTTGTCGTTTTCCTCTCTTTCCAAGAGGGAAAGAAAGGGAACAGAAAGTAACGGACGTGCTGCGGAAGCGGTCAGCAGCGCCATTTTGTATGATTTGGGTAATGATCATGATTAATGCTTGTTGATCGTTTTATCTCTTGTGTTATGTAAATAAAGCTGTGGCCTTCTCCTTCCAATTCCAATTCCATTTGGAAGCGTGGAGGGAGGGCAGCGCGGCCCTGCCAGCCTGCAGGCGCCTGTGCAGCCACCCCGCGGCTCCGGCCCCGCCTCCTGGCCCTGGCACTGCGGCGCTGCCAGACCCCTGGGAAGCAGGACCCCACCCCCCTCGCCCTGCAGTGAGCCGTCATGGGGCGAGCGGAGGACGGAGAGGAGGCTGCAGGCCCCAAACCATGAGCAGGAAAGGCTGGACTTAGGAATTCCCTGGCGGTCCAGCGGCTAAGCCTCGGCGCTTCCACTGCAGGGGACACGAGTTCGATCACCGGTCGGGGAACCGAGATCCTGCAAGCCGTGTGGCGCGGCCAGAAAAAGAAAAGAAAAAAAAAAAAAAAAAAAAGGTGGTTTTGCCGGTTCTCTTCAAGCCTGAGTGGGAAAAGAGGACGCGGTGGAGTGAAGTCCGTGGCCGTGTACCTGGCGGAGGTCTGGGAAAGGCCAGAGAAGGAGCCCCGGATCTCCAGGCCCTCTGGGCACTGGGGATGCGAACTGGTCGTGTTCAGAAACAGAACTGCAGGGCCAGGGCGGCGGTTCAGATAAACACACATTCTTTCTCAGCCTAGGAGGGTTTGGGGCTGCTTTTTCTCTTGCTAAGAAGCATGAATGCCTGCACAATTTTAATGCCCATGAAAAAGAAACCCTGACGTCCGGCCAGGTTCTGCGGCTCAACCGATGGGTCGTGGCACCATCTGTGTGACGGGGTGATCCGCTGTCCTGGCTGGGCCTCTGGAAAGAAGGATGTCGGTGACGAATCCCTGATTACTGCTAGAGCGAGTCCTCGCCAGGAGCCCCGGGCGGCGTGGCCAGCGCCAGCGGTCGCTGCTGCAGGCAGAGCCCAGGCGAAACCAGCCACTTGGGTTACGAGCGAGCACACACACCCGTCCTCCAGAAAGCCAGGCTCGGGGAGGGAGGAAGCGGTGCTGATTTGTTTTGGTTCTGTAAATAGAGCCGCAGTTTGCCCCAGACCTGCTCCTTCTTTGGAGACCCAGTAATGAAAGCGTTAAGCCGCCCCTTCTAATTTTTCACCTTCTCACCAAACAGCATGAATTAATGAAAAGATGTAAGCACTCAGATCTTTTCTGGCAAGAATTCTTGTTGAAATAATCAGTTAACCTTGGAGGATCAAATTGACGGGCCGTAAGTGCAAAGTTATTTAAGATGCCAGATTAGCTAGCCAGACGACTCCATCTGTTGCAAGAAAGCAGCAAGAATGTTTTTGAGAAATTTCAAGGCTTCAGAAAGATTTAATGTTATTTCCCCGCAGAATTAATCTGCCCATTAGCACATACTTTAACCTCTTACCAGTAATATCCTGGGGTCACTTTAATTTGCCTCTTTGCTTTATTCATACAGTAAAAATGATCTAAAGACAGCAAACACATAAATTAGTTTCAAGCTCTTGCTTTCAGTTACTTTCAAATGGGGTTTTTTGTAAAAAAAAAAAAAAAATTACATGAAATCTCAATTTGTATCAGATATTCTAGATTCGTCAAAGCACCACTTGGATGTCCTTTATTCTGCAGTAGTGCTTACACTTGCTGTTGTTCACGCAGATGAGAACATTTCATTCAGGAATGCTTATACGATGAAAACCACCTTTTTTTTTTTTTTTTTTTTTTTTTGCGGTACGCGGGCCTCTCACTGTTGTGGCCTCTCCCGTTGCGGAGCACAGGCTCCGGACGCGCAGGCTCAGCGGCCATGGCTCACGGGCCCAGCTGCTCCGCGGCATGTGGGATCTTCCCGGACCGGGGCACGAACCCGTGTCGCCTGCATCGGCAGGCGGACTCCCAACCACTGCGCCACCAGGGAAGCCCGAAAACTACCTTTTTAACAACTGGCCAGTTTGATCGTTTTTGAAGAAAATAAGTGTACACCGCCTGGGGGAAAATACTCCCTGAGAAGTGGTGTCAGTGGGTACAGGTGGCACATGGCCATGCTGGGCCATGTCATGCCGCATCTGCTGAGGAAGTGCCGGCCACCAGACACGAGGCAGAGATGGTTTTCTTTTGGTGCCACACTTGTAAAGTGATGTTAGGAGCAGCCGGTTTTTCCTTGGTGTTTATCTTACCCCACTTTCAAAGTCATTCACAAGATGTGAGTATTGCTATAATTTGGAACAGTAACTGTGCAGAAGAGAGCATAATTCAGACTCGGCGTTCCCCGACCCTGGCTAGCTCCATGACAGTTTTTGTTTCCTATGAAAGCTGCCTGCTTATTGGTAATTCCTTTAAATAAAGGAATTATTTTCCTAAGCAATTTGTTTTGATTGTGTTACGTTCTAGCTCGTCCTCCTCGGCTGTGATGAAAGAAAAGCTAATCTGCTGGTTTACTATCTTGCCACACATAAAAGACAAGTGGAGGATGGAATTTTCGAAAAGCGAAACTCCTAATTTTTGTGACAAAATGTGAATGAAAATGATGAACTTATTCATAAAAGATGAGGATTTTGAAGTGAATGATTTATGGGTATAAGCATTAAAATATATTAATTTAGTGTGGAGGCAGCAGATGTAAATGTTACTTGGTAGCTGAGCGCGAAGGACGCACACGCCTGTACCGAGGTGCAGACAACGCCCTGAGCCAGTCGTACTATCGAGCCAGCGTGGGTCTAAGAGCTCCGGGAGGCAGCGATCCAGTGGGGCTTGCGATCCGGCTGGGGGCGGTACCGACCAGCACAGTCCAGTGTTTTCATCCATCTGATGGCGCTGAGTCTGTGGATGGAGCCCATCAGCGAAGCTGTGAGCCCTGGAGGGTGAGCCGATAGACCAGGCGGCTCGGTGTTCTGTACAAGCAAATCTCTAGCTAAACTCGGGCCTTCTCAGTCTCGACACTGTTGACATCTGGGGTCAGATAACCCCTTGTTCTGTGGGCTGTCCTGTGCATTATGGGACGTTTGGCAGCATCCCTGGCCTCTACCCACTGGATGCCCGTAGCACCCCTTTGGCCCCCCAGTTGGGACAAACAAAACAACCTCCAGGGGATGGCAAACATCCCCTGGGGAAAATAGACCCCAATCGAGGAGCCCTTCTGTCACCTACAACAACCCGCGATGTCTGCGCGTCGGGCTCAGGCCCTGGCCGAGGCTGACACACACGAAGCTACGGAAACATAAGGTTCGGGGCCCTCACTTCCACAGGCCCTTCTGAGGCTCCGGACCAACTTTCAATTTATAATTTTATGTCTGCGATTGTTTACGTCTCTATGAGAGAGGACCCCCAGACGGCAGAAGTTGAGGCCCCATAAAATCTAGACCTGCACCTGGGTCTCAACCCAGTTGATACTCGTCCACTTACTTTGCAGAACCGAAACCTGTTCAAACGGCCTCCTACCCTTCCTCCTGTTGGCCAGTTTGTGTCTACGCTCAGGTGTGTGTGCCGTGACTCCCCCACGGAACGCAACCCCCCTGACTTGTGGAGCCCCACAAGGTTTGGATCTAAAAAGTCAGGACTCACTCTGACGTTACCACCTGTGCTCAGGTGAAACTCTCACAACCAGGGAAGCTGCAGGGTCCTGTTTTCATGCATTTGAGGATTCCACACAAATGTACGTTGCCAACTAGAAATTCTACTCATGATTTTTCCTAAAGCTACCTTCAGATCAAAAATTCCTTGAGGAATAATCCCAGTTCCAGCCAACACAGTCTTAACTCTTAAAACGTAGCGAGGAAGGAGAGTTGAGAAGATGATCCGTGTGTACTTGCTACTGAGACTTTGTCTTGTTGGAGAAGGCGGAGCTCAGAATAAATTATGTGGAGGACAGGCCTGTGAAGGAGCGACCAACTCTCTGACTGCGACCCTTTCTTGAAACCTTAAAAACTCCTTGATCATTTATTAAAATTAAACCTGGCATTGATGGATGGATGGGTGGGTGGAAGGATGGTGGGGTGGGTGTACGTAGGTGTATTGATGAATTGAGAGGTGAGAAGAGACAGTGATGCTGTAGATGAACGGATAGATGGATGGATGATGGATGATGGATGATGGATGGATGATGGATGATGGATGATGGATGGATGATGGATGATGGATGGATGATGGATGATGGATGATGGATGGATGATGGATGATGGATGGATGATGGATGATGGATGATGGATGGATGATGGATGATGGATGATGGATGATGGATGATGGATGATGGATGATGGATGGATGATGGATGATGGATGATGGATGGATGATGGATGATGGATGATGGATGGATGATGGATGATGGATGATGGATGATGGATGATGGATGATGGATGATGGATGGATGATGGATGATGGATGGATGATGGATGATGGATGGATGATGGATGATGGATGATGGATGGATGATGGATGATGGATGATGGATGGATGATGGATGATGGATGATGGATGGATGATGGATGATGGATGGATGATGGATGATGGATGATGGATGGATGATGGATGATGGATGGATGATGGATGATGGATGATGGATGATGGATGGATGATGGATGATGGATGATGGATGGATGATGGATGGATGATGGATGGATGATGGATGGATGGATGGATGGATGATGGATGATGGATGATGGATGGATGATGGATGATGGATGATGGATGATGGATGGATGATGGATGATGGATGGATGGATGGATGATGGATGATGGATGATGGATGATGGATGGATGGATGGATGATGGATGATGGATGGATGATGGATGGATGGATGGATGATGGATGGATGATGGATGATGGATGGATGATGGATGATGGATGGATGGATGATGGATGATGGATGATGGATGGATGATGGATAGATGGATGGATGATGGATGGATGGATGGATGATGGATGATGGATGGATGATGGATGGATGGATGGATGATGGATGGATGGATGAATGATGGATGGATGATGGATGGATGATGGATGATGGATGGATGGATGGATGATGGATGATGGATGATGGATGATGGATGGATGGATGGATGATGGATGATGGATGATGGATGGATGGATGATGGATGATGGATGGATGATGGATGATGGATGATGGATGGATGGATGGATGATGGATGATGGATGATGGATGGATGGATGATGGATGGATGGATGGATGGATGATGGATGGATGATGGATGATGGATGATGGATGGATGATGGATGATGGATGATGGATGGATGATGGATGATGGATGATGGATGGATGATGGATGATGGATGATGGATGGATGATGGATGATGGATGATGGATGATGGATGATGGATGATGGATGGATGATGGATGATGGATGATGGATGATGGATGGATGATGGATGATGGATGATGGATGATGGATGGATGATGGATGATGGATGATGGATGATGGATGGATGGATGGATGATGGATGATGGATGATGGATGATGGATGGATGGATGGATGATGGATGATGGATGATGGATGGATGGATGATGGATGATGGATGGATGATGGATGATGGATGATGGATGGATGGATGGATGATGGATGGATGATGGATGATGGATGATGGATGGATGGATGATGGATGGATGGATGGATGGATGATGGATGGATGATGGATGATGGATGATGGATGGATGATGGATGATGGATGATGGATGGATGATGGATGATGGATGATGGATGGATGATGGATGATGGATGGATGATGGATGATGGATGGATGATGGATGGATGATGGATGGATGGATGGATGGATGATGGATGATGGATGATGGATGGATGATGGATGATGGATGATGGATGATGGATGGATGATGGATGATGGATGGATGGATGGATGATGGATGATGGATGATGGATGATGGATGGATGGATGGATGATGGATGATGGATGGATGATGGATGGATGGATGGATGATGGATGGATGATGGATGATGGATGGATGATGGATGATGGATGGATGGATGATGGATGATGGATGATGGATGGATGATGGATAGATGGATGGATGATGGATGGATGGATGGATGATGGATGATGGATGGATGATGGATGGATGGATGGATGATGGATGGATGGATGAATGATGGATGGATGATGGATGGATGATGGATGATGGATGATGGATGGATGGATGGATGGATGATGGATGATGGATGATGGATGATGGATGGATGGATGGATGATGGATGATGGATGATGGATGGATGGATGATGGATGATGGATGGATGATGGATGATGGATGATGGATGGATGGATGGATGATGGATGGATGATGGATGATGGATGATGGATGGATGGATGATGGATGGATGGATGGATGGATGATGGATGGATGATGGATGATGGATGATGGATGGATGATGGATGATGGATGATGGATGGATGATGGATGATGGATGATGGATGGATGATGGATGATGGATGGATGATGGATGATGGATGATGGATGATGGATGATGGATGATGGATGGATGATGGATGATGGATGATGGATGATGGATGGATGATGGATGATGGATGATGGATGATGGATGGATGATGGATGATGGATGATGGATGATGGATGGATGGATGGATGATGGATGATGGATGATGGATGATGGATGGATGGATGGATGATGGATGATGGATGATGGATGGATGGATGATGGATGATGGATGGATGATGGATGATGGATGATGGATGGATGGATGGATGATGGATGGATGATGGATGATGGATGATGGATGGATGGATGATGGATGGATGGATGGATGGATGATGGATGGATGATGGATGATGGATGATGGATGGATGATGGATGATGGATGATGGATGGATGATGGATGATGGATGATGGATGGATGATGGATGATGGATGGATGATGGATGATGGATGGATGATGGATGGATGATGGATGGATGGATGGATGGATGATGGATGATGGATGATGGATGGATGATGGATGATGGATGATGGATGATGGATGGATGATGGATGATGGATGGATGGATGGATGATGGATGATGGATGATGGATGATGGATGGATGGATGGATGATGGATGATGGATGGATGATGGATGGATGGATGGATGATGGATGGATGATGGATGATGGATGGATGATGGATGATGGATGGATGGATGATGGATGATGGATGATGGATGGATGATGGATAGATGGATGGATGATGGATGGATGGATGGATGATGGATGATGGATGGATGATGGATGGATGGATGGATGATGGATGGATGGATGAATGATGGATGGATGATGGATGGATGATGGATGATGGATGATGGATGGATGGATGGATGATGGATGATGGATGATGGATGATGGATGGATGGATGGATGATGGATGATGGATGATGGATGGATGGATGATGGATGATGGATGGATGATGGATGATGGATGATGGATGGATGGATGGATGATGGATGGATGATGGATGATGGATGATGGATGGATGGATGATGGATGGATGGATGGATGGATGATGGATGGATGATGGATGATGGATGATGGATGGATGATGGATGATGGATGATGGATGGATGATGGATGATGGATGATGGATGGATGATGGATGATGGATGGATGATGGATGATGGATGATGGATGGATGATGGATGATGGATGGATGATGGATGATGGATGATGGATGGATGGATGGATGATGGATGATGGATGATGGATGATGGATGGATGGATGGATGATGGATGATGGATGATGGATGATGGATGGATGATGGATGATGGATGATGGATGATGGATGATGGATGGATGGATGGATGGACGGATAAAAGAATAGAGGGATTGCCTTTACCCTTTATTTTCTTCCAAAAGAGAACACAAGAAACTATCAATAATTAGTTGTTGGGAGAACTAGGAATTTGTGGGGAATTAGGGTGGCTGAGAGCGATTTTTCCTGTTTACTCTGTACTTTTCTGTAGTGTTTGCCTTTCCGTGTCACGTGTATGAATTATTTTTATATGGTTGGGATGATAGGCTATTTTTCTTTTTTATATGTTTCCAGTTTTTAATGACTAACCTTTAAGAGACGAACCCCTCTGGGAGCCTCCTGTTGGGGAAAATGGTTTACACATCCTGTCTGATTCTTGCTAAGCTCAGTGGGCACATGTCTGCCCTCACCTTACAGGTTATCCCCCGGCCCAAGCCTACCGTTGCCGATCTCTCTGGTACGTTAGGTTTTCCTCCTGCGTCCCCTGCCGTGCTTTACCACCGTGCCTTGCGGGCTGTCATCCTGGGTCCACGCCCGGGCTTCTCCGCACCTGTCTCGCTCCGCTCGCTCTTTCCCACTCTCTCGCTCCACGTCCTGGCTTTCACTCCTTTCTCTGTGCCGGTGACCCTCACGCCCGTCTCTGGAGCCTCGTCTTCCTCCCGAGCCTCTCATCCGTGGATGCAGCCCCAGGGCCCCTGCTAGGACGTAAGGAGCTTTCGTGCAAAGAGCCAAAGGGCGCCCTGCCCAGCTGCCTCCGCACCTGCACGTGTGCCCCCATGTTCTCCTCCGTCTCACGTGCCCAAATTGAACCCGCCACTGCCCACAGCCATCCCCCATGTCACTCGAGCCAAAACACCATCACTCACAGGCGGAAACTTGCTTCAGCCCTGCAGGGTAGGTCATCGTGAATGGAACCTAAGAGTTTATCCTCGTGCCCCTGGAGTTCGACTCAGACTCGGACTTCGCTGGGCATTGAGGGTTCCAGTGGGTGTCAGGGTCACGCTAAGTACTGTGTCACGAAAGTCTCACCATCCCTCTTAGATTGAGCCAGCACAAGGAAGGACCCTGGATTTTTCCTCCCCCGTGTCACAGAGGTCTTCCTCAGAGGGTCCACGAACCCTTCTCAGGCCTGAGAATTCAGCTGGTAGGCATTTCTGGGCGCTAATCCGCTCAGGCTTACGGCTTTCCCCTCCCCCGACTCCTTCACTCCTTCTTTAATCTCAGATTTGTGGTTCCTTCAAGCCGCCTCAAGTCCCTTGCCAAACGAGGCAATAAAGAAGTAAATGTCCCTGTAATATCGAATGCCTCTGGTGGGCCTCCGGAGGTTACGGAATAAAGCAAGCTGGGCGTCGTTCCTCCCTCCTCCCCCAGACCACGCCTCTGCCGGTACAGCGGTACAGCGCGCTCATCCAGTCCTGACTGCCCCGCACCTCCTGGCCCTCCCGGGAAGGACTGCATCCCTCCTGGCCGGTCGCGTCCCCTGGGGCATCTCCAGCCGGGGGTGGGAGGGCGGCTGTGCGTCAGCCCCTCCCTCCAGCAACGTCTCCGCACAGCCGCAGGCGCCCACCCCCCAACCCGCCTGACCTGCATGTCCTGCCACATTCACCTGTGTGCCCCCTGCCCAGCACCTGGCCCCACACGCATGCACCGGGCCCAGTACCCAGGCCTGTGCGGTTGACCCCAAACTGCCCAGGGCCTGGGGCAGAGCCTGCCCCGGAGGGGCCCAGCCAGTGCCCGGTGAAGGGCGGGAGGGTGAGATTCAACAGGTAATGCTTATCCCACCTGCAAGCTGGACCATGGGGCACTTTTCAACCCGAGAAACCCCTGTAAAAGGCAAGGTTATGACCCTTCCTTTGTACCTCGGTGTGCATGGCCCGGTGACCCCTGTATAAAGCTGTGGGCGCACATTCCTGGGCCCTTCTGCCGACTGTGGGCTTGTGGTTGTTCTCGAGGACGCCGCAGCTGCGCTGCCCATGGTGACCCTCTGCCTCCTGAGTCCCCATAGCTGCTGGGCTCACGCGCGCTCACGGGTGGTCTGCATCCTGCCCTGCTTGCCCCGCCAGGAACACGCGCTCTCAGCTCAGGGTGTCCCCAGATCTTAGTGGCCTTCCAGTGCCAAAGGGCCGGCCGACTCCCCTCATGTCCCTCAGGCCTCAGTGAAGACTACCACACCGTCTGTTCCCACTTGTCACTTTGCTGCAGGGTAGCTGCCTTCCTTGTGTCTGTTCACACTTCTGCACATGGGTTCCTGCGACTTCAGGCAACGATCCGCATTGGACCCCCAGCAGGATCCAGACGGGCCCCATCTGCTGCAGCAGAGCCAGGGCAGGCCTGGGACTGCAACTTCCCGGGGCCCCGGGCTCTCCTCTCGCTGGTCCAGCTTGGATCAAGGTCCTGGGCTGTGTCCGTCTGGGTTTTGTTCGTTGTTCGTGGCTCAGCACTTCCTCATTGGGAGTGTTGACCACGGTGTGATCCCCTGGATCGAGTTCTCACCAGGAATCGCTCTCCTAAGGCTTTTACAAGTTTAACCTCACTCTTTCAAGTGAGGCGTCCGAATATGCCCGTTGCCCCAGCAAAGTGAGGTTCCCAGGCGCCGGCGTCCAGCAAGCCAGCTGGGGAGCCCGGCGTGGCCGCGACGAGGAGAGACTCCCGCTGAGTTTCGGGTCCATGGGTCCTGGGTGCCTTCGGAACAGCAGTGAACTCGGAGCTCAGCCTGCTGCGCTGGGAACCGCACCCCAGCCAGCACCGTGTGCTAAATACCTCTCTAAGTGCCGGCTCTCCATTGCCAAAGAATTGTATGTTCCGCTCCCGGTAATTGTATCACAGGCACGGCTTTTCCAGCTGAGATGTGTCCCCAAGCCTGAAGCCACCAAAGGGGGTGGACAGAAGAGCAGAGCAGGTCAGGGCTGGGGTTCACACGTGAGCTTGGACCCTCAGGCACAAGTCAAGGATGCGATGGCCAGCGCTGCTGACGAGCCTCCTGCAGGGACCGCGTGTGCAAAGCCGAGCACGGCTCCTCCCCCGCCGCCTTCGCTCCGACCGCATGACGGACCTCAAGACACCTCCCCAAAGCCAGAAACTCAGTCAGTATCCACAGGCTTGAGGCGCATCCTGGAAGCAAGCCTTTCCCACGTACAACCCCCAGGGTCTCCAGGCCGTCGGTCACTAGAAGTGTAACGTGAGCCACATGTGTGAGTTTAAATGTTTCTAGAAACCACGTTTTTTAAAAGTAAGAAGAAATAAGGAAAAGTAATTTTCATAATATACTTTATTGAATCCAGTATATTAAAAATACACTTTTTTCTATCCCGCAATCATGCTCTTTGGTATTTACTCAGATGAGTTGAAAATTTACGGCCACAGAGAAACCAACACACAGATGTCCCTGGCAGACTTACTGATAGTCACCGAATCTCGGAAGCAACCGAGATGCCCTTCAGTAGACGATGCGTAAATAAGCTGGTGCGTCCAGACGATGGAAGCTCATTCAGCACAAAAAGAAATGAGCTTTCAAGCCACAGAAAGGCATGGAGGGAACCTAAACGCATATGACTACGTGGAAAAAGCTGGTCTTCAAAAGGCTACACACTGTGTGATTCCAACAACATGACATCCTGGAAAAGGCAAAACTCCGGGACAGTAGAAAGATGGGTGGCCGCCAGGAGTTAGGTAGCAGGCGGGGTGACCGGGCAGAGCACAGAGGGTTTAGGGCAGTGAGACTCTTCTGTGCAAGACACCGACGGTGGCCACGCGACGTTACACGTTTGTCCCAAACTGTAGAATGTTCACACCAAGAGCGAACCCTGATGTAAACCGTGGAGTCTGGGTGGTGATGACGTGTCGTCGGGGTTCATCAGTTGTAACAGGTGCCCCGCCGCAGTGGGGTTTGTTGGTTCTGCAGGAGGCCCCGCGGGGAGGGGCAAGGGGTGTGTGCAAAATCTCTGGACCTTTCTTCAGTTTTGCCGTGAGCCTAAAACTGCTCCAGAAAATAAAGTTTATTCATTAAAGTCTTTAAAATCACATTCTTTTTTCATAGTGAATCTTCAAAATGTGATGTGCGCTTTGCACTCACCGCACACTCAGCTGGATTTCACGTCTCAGTGGACACTTGGTGCCAGGGCTCTGCCCTGGGGGTTTCAGCTGCCACCTGCCCAGCTCTGCCAGGCGCGCAGGGCCCGTTACCTGAGGGATGGAGCCAGGCGGGGGGGCCCACGAGGGGAAGGGAGCGTATTAGGGCCGCCTCCTCCCGGCACAGCGCTTTACCTCCGTGTGCCAGCTTCACCTTGCTGGAAATAATAGCACGTGGCGGTGAGCCCTGAAAGGCGTCAACGCCCAGTTGGGCCCAAGGAAGGGGGGAAGTGTCTTTTCCTGACTGCCTTTGCTTCCTCGAGCACTCCAGTGGGCAAACGCCTTGTGTTTCGGTGTTTACGGCTTACCATCAACGATACACAGGGCTTTTCCTCAGTTTGTTTCAGGACCGAGTCCCCCGTGGAGGAGCCGATGTTCAGTACTTATTTGCTCAACTCAGAGGATACCTGTACCTGTTATTTTAGAAAACGCCTGTGTTTTAGGGCAATTAAATAAATAGGTATCAGAAATTTTCTTACTTGGCTATATAATAAGGTGGGAAGTTAGTTTTAAAATAGACCTTTAGGAAAAACACATTATCATAAAACATCAATTATTTCGTGTTCAAATAGATGGCTTTACATCTAAAAACCTTCATTAGCGTTTTACCTACCAGTTGTTCTGTTGAAACTAAGCTTGTTACTTCTGAGTAGATCTGGCCCTGTTTTGGGGATGACGTGGGTGACAGCAGCGATGACCGGAGAGCTGGCATCCGGGACGTCCCCCTCCCGGGGCCGCTCGGGACCCCGGTGACATCGTGAAGAGATCGGAGCTGCCCGTGTCACAGAGGAGAAGCAGACCCCATGGGCCGGGCCGGGCCTGCCGGCACCTCGGAGCCGTGGTTCTTCCCACCTGTCGCAGGCAGGGCACGGTCAAGTTCGCAGGCTTGGTCAGCAGATGGAGAACACTCCAAGGGCCAGTGCGGGCCATGACCACCTCGGGCTCAGCGGGGCTCAGCCGCCTCCCCTCCGGCATCAGATGGGCGAGTAGCCACTTTCCGTGGAGTTCCAGAGGCTTCCGTGAAGAGGCCCACGGAGCCGAACCCAGCACCCTGCCTGGCACAGTGAGGGCTCTGGAAGCGCCCGCAGCACAGCCCCTGCTCTGCACGCAGAAGACCCCGTCCCCGCGGGGCAGGCAAGGCCCGAGCAACCGTGCGACAGGATTTGCCGAGTCAGTGAAAGAGCCAGTGGGCTTGAAGGAGGCTGAGAGAATAAATGAACGTGCAACAGAGAACTGCACGACGGTGAAGAAGGAACCGGAGAGCTGCCAGGGGAAGGACTAGATGGCTAAGGGGAGCAAGGAGCAAAGCAGGGGAAATGCTTGTGGGCCGTGAGGGGGCAAGTCGCCAAGTTCTGTAATAAAGTGATTAATTGAGGAGGCCGGGAGCGGACTAGAACAGAGAGCTTTGGACATCGTGCAGTTAGGGAGGAAGACTGCAAGGAATTTTAAAGCATATGAAAAAAAAAGAAAAGAAAAGAGAAAGAAGAGCTGAAAAAAATTCAAGACTGGAGAACTGATTTTTTTTTTTTTTTTGCGGTACGCGGACCTCTCACTGTCGTGGCCTCTCCCGTTGCGGAGCACAGGCTCCGGACGCACAGGCTCAGCGGCCACGGCTCACGGGCCCAGCCGCTCCGCGGCATGTGGGATCCTCCCGGACCGGGGCATGAACCCGTGTCTCCTGCATCGGCAGGCAGACTCTCAACCACTGCGCCACCAGGGAAGCCCCTGATTTTTTTTTTTAATGGGCTTGCTGTCAATTCAATCCAGGAAAGCAGGCACTCCTCTGCTCATAATATGAATTTCATTCCTTTTCCTTGGGAAGCAGAACCAATTGTTTGAGAATCTGGACGTACCAGCACCCAAGAATGGAAAATGGAATTCAAGAACTACATCATGATGCAATCAGCTCTTGAAGGGACTTTCAAACTTGGAAGGATGATAGCTAAATTCTGCCTCTGGTGCATGTGTTGTAAAAATTCAGATTCTTACATATCATATGTGAAAAATCAGAGTGAAATGGTCAGACTCCTAACATTCTGTTTAGATGGGACTATAATGTAAAGTAGTCAAATAAGAGACTGTGAAACACCCAAGATTAAACGGATTAACCGGGAGAAGAGGGTCGTGTGCAATGACCTCATGCCAGCCTCAGGGGATGCCCCTTCCAACGTAGACTGGAATTACCTGGAATTTATACAGCACTTTTCTTCCTAAGAGCCTAAAATGAGTATGTAGTTCTAATTTACCCTCCCCAAGGTCACGACTGATTAAATGTATTATGGGGACTTTCATGTCTTTAGGAAACACGTGAAGTTGAGGGTGTAGAAGTAGATATACATGAATTGTCAAGACCATTTTATTTTCTCTACAGTTCTTTTTTACTGAAGCATAGTTGATATACAACGTTGTGTTAATTTCTGCTGTACAGCAGAGTGATTCAGTTATACCTACGTATACATTTTTTCACTTTCTTTTCCCTTATGGTTTATCCCAGGATATTGAATAGAGTTCCCTGTGCTCTACAGCAAGACCTTGTTGTTTATCCATCCTATATGTAATAATTTGCATCTGCTCACCCCAGCCTCCAGCTCCATCCCTCCCCCAACCCCTCCCCCTTGACAACCACCAGTCTATTCTCTATGTCCATGATTCCGTTTCTGTTTCATAAATAGGTTCATTGGCGTCATATTTTAGATTCCACATACAAGTGATATCAAGACCATTTTAAAGTTGGAGAATTGGGAGACCAGATTGGGTCCCCAAAGCCTGAAGTGTGATCTAAACACACTTCCTAACCCCCAGCTGATGCGCCCTCCGCTAAATCTTGGACCGAACCACTTACCATTTGCCAGCTGCGCAGAACACTTGAAATTATGCATGTTTGTGGCCCACAGCAGTCTGTTACGTTCCAACGGCTTAGGAAATAGATGGACGAGTCTCTTTCGAAGGGTGAGGAGCTGTCCAGAAGCTGAGCCTGTTTTCCTTGCCGCGGATCAGGGCTCCCGTTTGTGCTGCCGTCAGTGGTCCTGCGAGACCTGATGTTACCGGGAGCACGAGCACCTACCCAGTGGTACCCGTGACTTTATTATCGCGCAGCAAGGAATTCACAAAGACGCAGCATTCCCCAAACCATGGAGGTCTGAGTCCCTGCTCACTGCATCATGTATTACTGAGTCATTGAAGCACTGAGAATCTTGTGTACACAATGGAAAGCTCCTGGAGACAACAGGAGATGTTTACTGGAGTGTCTGTACACGAAAAGTAATGACATTAATATTGTTACCTACTGCTTTTCATGGACCACAGTTTTTGTAAATTTTTTTAAAGTATTGGTACATGAGTGGCTTAACAGATCTGAGACCTTATCCCAATCTGTCGACTAACTAATCTTGAAAAAGCCAAATTTCTTTGAATCTCAATTTTTGCTGTGTAAAACGGGAACGTTAGACCAGTTGATTTCTCAGATTGCTACCAGGTTCTGTTGTTCTACGAGCTTCCGAGACCCACACGCTCTGGGCTTGGTTTGCTGTACTGGGAAATGAAAACGTTAAATGCCAGGACGACCCCAGTGCCCCCTGGGCTCCCGATAAAACCAGCAGGGATTTCATCAACAAGTCTTTCTGGCCACATAGACACCACTGCAGTCATTTTTATAAAAACGGAAAGCGTTTCAACTTCAGAGAAGTACTAGCAACGTATGTCCTGCCATGACATCACAAGCAGGGGTCATGTGAGAACCGTTTGCAGTCTCTGGCCCAGCAGTCGGAAATTTTTTCCCGTCGACCACTCTGTTCATTATTTCAACTCTCACTGTCTCCGTTTCCCAAGTTAAAGAAACGGAGGCTCAGAGACGCTGGACGGGGTCCCGTCACAGCTGGGCTGGAACCTAGGACTCACCACTTCAATTGTGTTTAACGTCTACTTGCAGCTGTCAACACATTTCGTGACTTTTCTCATTGTTTCTTGAATAGAAGCTCAGACTACTTCAAAGATCTCAGCTTTGTGATCTTTGTAAGTGTAGAACTCTCCAGAATCTGTCAAAATGTTAACATCAAAGTCATTCAAAGAATCCCGATTTTAGAATCTATACACTGATAAAACTATTTCTATGAAGTATCATGGGAAATAAATATTTTCAGAAGAGGTCTTTACAGACGCCCCACTACAAAATTCAGATCACAAAAACACAGCAGCAGGTCACCGTGTTCTGGGCATTATTGAAATTCACACGGTTTCCTGGCTCTGCCGAGGGAGATGCTTCTGGAATGTGATGCAAAGGCTCATCCCAAGCTGAGGACACGCTGGACGGGCAAAGGGCCAGTGGACCCTTAAAACACGGAAAGAGAGGCTATTAATAGAAAGACAAGAGATAACCAAGTGTTGGTGAGGACATGGTGAAAAAGGAACGCTTGTGCCCTGTAGGGGGGAGTGCAAATTGGTGCAGCCACTGTGGAGCACAATTAAAAATAGGATTACCGGGGCTTCCCTGGCGGCGCAGTGGTTGAGAGTCTGCCTGCCGATGCAGGGGACACGGGTTCGTGCCCCGGTCCGGGAAGATCCCACATACTGCGGAGCGGCTGGGCCCGTAAGCCATGGCCACTGAGCCTGCGCGTCCGGAGCCTGTGCTCCACAACGGGAGAGGCCACAGCAGTGAGAGGCCCGCGTAACACACGCACACACACAAAAAAAATAGGATTACCATGTGATCTGGCAACTCCACTTCTGAGCGTTTATCCAAAAGAAATGAAAACAGGACATTGGAAAAATACCTGTATCACCATGTTCACTGCAGCATTATTCACAATAGCCAAGCTACAGAAACAACCTAAATGTCAATGATGAATGGATAAAAAATATGTGAAATGTGTATATTCCACTAAATATTATATATTATATATATTCACTCTATATAATAATATATATTATATATATCTCACTATATATATTCCACTATATATAATAGCATGTATTATATATAATATATATCCACTTTATATATTCCACTATGCGTAATGTTCTATATATTGTATATATTTCACTATATATAATATTATATATAATATATTCCACTACCTATGTTCTACTATATATAGCATATATTAATACATATATTTACTATATATATTACATATTATATAATTTTTATGTATAGTAGTATATATCTATAATATATATTCCACTATAAATAGTATGTATTATATATATTCCACTCTATAATAATATTCCACTCTAGATATAGGTATAGGTACAAATACAGGTACACAGAGAGAGAGAGGGATATTTCCAGGGATAAAAAGGAAGGACATCCTACCCTTTGCAGCAACATGAATGGGCCTTGAGGACACTATGCTGAGTAAAGTAAGTCAGACAAAGACAAATTCTGTATGACTGATCTCATACGTGGAATCTGAGAAAACTGAACTCAGAGAGACAGAGAGCAGATCGGTGGTTTCCAGAGGTGGTGAGGGCAGTGGGGTGACATGGGTGAAGGTGGTCAGAGGTACAAACCTCCAGCCTTAAATTTAAAGAAAAAGAATGTCTATTTCAAAAAAGATTGAAAACTAGCTAGAGGTGTGATCTGTTGTGTTCCGCCTGAGGTAAGAGGCAGTAAGTGGCTAATCGGGATGGAAAGTCAAGTGTGGAGCCGGGCACCGAGTAAACTGAGGGGGGATGGCCCGGGGCGGTGGGGCCCACACGGCTTCCACGCCCCCACTCGGCACCGCCCACGTGGCCTTGGGGGGGCCCCAGCGCCCGAGAGCGGGCCTCCTCCATTTGTGCGCCGCGAGGTTGGGGGCCCCTCCAGGACCCCACGGGCGTGGCGCGCATCCCAGCTCGTCATGACCGCCGTCCGCTCCTGTGCCCGCGGCGCACGCAAGGCCGTGTCGGCTGTGCTTCTCCACCCGGGGCCACGGCAGCCATTCTGTGCAGAAAAGCAGCAACTCACAGCGCCAGGAAGCATCCTTCTTTGCCGACGCAGCCCGGTTCTGAGCAGGTGCGTGGCCGCCTCCTGAAAGGGGACATCTGGAGAGGGGTGACAGCCAGAGGCATAGCCCAGGGTCGGGCATAGGGGGCCTGGCTGCGGGGTTCCAGGGCAGCGTACCCCTACACCCGCCCCTGCGCCCGGATAGGAACCGCAGCTAAAGCCCTGAATCGTCTTTCCCCGTTGGCGTGAGTGGGTGAAAATGTCTTACCGGAAGAACACTTAGCATTCAAAGGTGCTTCTTCCTCCAGTTGGCAGGGGACGTAGACGTTTCCCGTTTATAACCAGCAGCCCCTTTTTTCACAGAGGTAGTGGAGTCCCTTCACTAAAGCAGTACTTAGCCGCCAAGCATGAAGATGAGACAGAACAGCGCTGCCGCCAGCACGCAGCACGTAGAGCAGGCCGCCCGCCACAGCAGCCCCGCCAGACCCCCGCGCGGGGCACGTGGAGGCCGTCGTTGACTTTGCTGGAACTTATGGAAACTGTTCTCAATGGGGGAGACCATTCTGGAAATGGTCAGAAAGGTCACCTGGGAGTGTAGGTGGCGGGGCACATCCCCGGTCAGTGCTGCCCGAGCGAACCTTCTGGAGGTCCCTCCGCGCCCGAATCGGGGTGGTGGATGAGGGGGAGAAGGTGGGGTGCTCCTGGGCTGAGCCTTCGTCACATGGGCTCCAGTGGGTTTTGCTGATTTCGGTTTTCCCTCCCAGAACGGGGGGATGGTAGCATCCAGCGTGGCCTGGCTGCCCAGATGCCATTCAGCTCCCGTCTGCCTTTTTGTTTACACTGGGGACACAATAGGAGCTCTAGTCCTTCCAATACATCATTTATAAGTGTATTCTACCTCTGAATGTACAGACAGAACTGGCTGTGCGTGAATAAGCCCTGTGAATATTGCCAAGACACTGTGCTTTGTTCAGCATTATTCTTCACAATAGATACCACACTTTGGAAGTAATTTTAAAAAGGGAATCAAAATAGTGGTACTTTTAGCCTTTGTTTCTTTTATACAACACTGCATTCTCTGTCTCTCGTTCAGCCGCTCCCATTATACTGACAAATTAAATAAACCACTCCATTGCAGAAAGGCTCGGGCAGGCAGGACTTCGCTCCAGTGCAGCCCCGGGAAGTGGAAATAAACATTGAGGTTGCTTCTGCGAGCCATTTCAGCTAACTTTAGTGGGAAAGCAGCTGGGGGGCTGGAGGGTTTGGGCTGGCCGGCAGCACCCCGGAGCCCGCCCCTGCGGCAGGTAACGGGCCGGCAGAGAAGCTGCAGTTCCAGAGCTGCTGAGAGCTCCTTCCTGCTGGGTGGCCCCTGGGAGCGGGAACAGGTGAGTCACAGGAGAGAGGGGCAGGCCGGGGGCTCCGCCAACTGGAGCAGCTGGCCCGCTGACCTCTCTGGGAGGTCCAGAAGCTTCCCTCTTGCAAGCATCTTGGCTTTCCTCTTTCTGGAAGGCTTGATTCATTCATACATTTGCTGAACTGCTTCCTAAAGAGGGGCAGTGAGGGACAGGTGTGGCAGAAGCTTCCTCTCTTTCTCTCTCTCTCTCTCTCTCTCTCTCTCTCTCTCTCTCTCTCTGCCTTGACTTTTAGCAGTTTTCCGTCTGTACAGTCCCCATCTATTTTTGAAATGTAAGCATGGGAAGAATAGAGGATAGGACTTTTGAGTGTGGGATTGGTTTGGGTCTTTTCAAGGTACCAGTATGCACTGGAGACATGAATGCCAGCTTTGGAAGACGTCCCCCTGACTTTTGGCCTGGAAACATTTTTATTTTTGCAGGAAGAGAAAAAAAAAATTTTACTTTATACTTGGGAAGGAAGCTCTTTTAAATTAACAACTGATTGTTTTTTAAAGACACAAATTTACTTTGAAATAGAGCGTGCCTCGGGGGCGTTTGGTTAAAAATCTGGGTTTGTGATTGTGAGGCAGAAACTGTGGTGTAGGTGTTTAAAAGCAGCTCTGGCTTGACTTGGGGAAATTGCCGTGAGTGGTGTAAAAGTCACCTTCCAGTGTCTGTGCTGGGACCCTACAGACGCCACGCCCCCTTTTGCCCCTCCCCCCCCCCCACTCAACAAAATAACGGGAATTGGTGGAAAAGACAGAGTCCAGAGAGCTTGTTGTCAGGGGCCTCAGAGGCGGCCAGATTCCTTATGAAAACAGAGCCAGTAAATGCCAGTCGCGGGGGACGCTTTGAAGCCTCCAGCCACCAGCTAAGATGACCTCATTGAAAATGCACGGTGTCTCGGGCCTGGGGTGGGAACTCTGTGTTCCAACAGAGGCGTCCCCTGGCTGCGAAGTCAGAGGCCACCGCAGGCAAAGGGAAGTATTGAGCCAGAGGCGTTTGACCAGAACCATCGGGGTTCATCTTTTATTACCAAAGAAAGACTTGAAAAAGCCCAGGTGAAATTGCCTTCCATTGTCTCGGAAAATTCTCTGTAATTTGCCCCCAGGGAAATCCAAGTGCCTTGTGGCCGGGGCCCCGCTCCACCCGCTCTGTCCTCCTCTCCCCTCCTCACTCAGCGTAAATGTCTCCGGGGTCCCTGGAGAACCGTGTGGGTGAGAGGGGACGCTGAAGGTCAGGGTTGCCCACTGCGGCCTGACTTTTGAGCTAAAGAGGTTTTTCTTTCTCTTGTTGCCGTGTCAGGTCTAATTTGGCGGCATTATGCTAAAGGGGTGGGCCTGCTCCTGACAGGAGGGGGTTAAATGAGATTACAAGCTTCAGAGGCTGTCAGCAGCTCCTGCTGCCTGGATGTTAAATTGCGATTTAATGGTCAGCTTTATCCGTAGAGTATCAGTGGAGATCTGCTGTTTTCAGCAACTTAATTGGCTCTGTGTGTGCAGGAGGTTTTCGGGGAGGTGGGAGAGCTGACCAGATTTTAGTGCTGAATTATTTAGAGATCACATGTCAGTGGAAACCTGTGGTGCGGTTTTGTTTTTCTGGAGCACAGAGAGCTTCTGAACGGGCGAGATGCCGGATTCTGCTGCCGTACCCGAAACTTTCTAAAAATATTCCTAGGCTCTGATGTAGTTTATTTATAGCTGGAATAAACAAAAAGTAACAGTTGCTATCACAACATATGTGCGGTGCCCGATTGCAAGAGCGGGGTGGTGAGGATGTGCACGTCGAGAGGCAGGGAACCCCAGACAACACGAATGTGCGCTGGTCCTTCCGAAATTTTAACAGATGGCATCAGGGTGGAGCTGAGTATTCCTGGGTGGATTTCAGGTGAATTACAGGTGACTCGGGCAGTGCAGGCTGATATTGGGACAAGGGAGCGTGTGTGCGCATGTGTGTGCACACGTGTGCATGCACGCCTTCACGTGTGAGCGTGCCTCCATGCAGGATGGAGTGTAATCCGCGTCCAACACACTGGTTGGTCCGTGTGTGTCAAAGTCACCTGCGTGACGTGGAACGGTATGAAATCGTGGACACCCCATCACATCCTCCTACAATCGCATCAGTTACCTAGGGTTCCAGGCAATCTGTTCAGGCCCCAGGGGCCCTGTGTAGTTGGTATTTCCAGACGCAAGCCGTGGAGGGAGGCCGTGGTGCCCTCCTCGGATCACCTGCAGGGGAGAGTGTGCACCTCACAAGGGACGAGCAGCCTGCGTCCTGGTGGCACTTGAGGGAGACTAGGTATTGTGGTGGGTATCGGGGGTGGCAGAGGACACGTGAGGGACCCTAGGAGGAAAGGCAGAAGGAAGAAAGGAAACAGAGAGAGTGTTTTCCCAGCAGACATCGGCATTGTCTGTTCCCAGTTAGGGTCAGTCCGGAAAGTTCAGGATTAGTAAATTTAATATCCTGTCGAAATTCTCATGATAATGAGTCCTGGCCGGCCAGCTGGCACGGCAGCCTCGGCACCGCAGCCGGCGAGATAGTGCAGCTCATTTATGAGCAGGAGATTGTGCTGCGCTGGCACCGGCGGCCCCGGCTCAGCCGAGGGGCGGTCCCCGATCGCGCGCAGCCCCAGCCCCGAGCTCCCGTAGCCCAGCCACGAGACCGGGTGACCCATTCGTGCCTCGCTT
This sequence comes from Grampus griseus, assembly GCF_964374135.1. Lineage (NCBI taxonomy): Eukaryota > Metazoa > Chordata > Mammalia > Artiodactyla > Delphinidae > Grampus > Grampus griseus. The sequence continues at coordinate 1,726,330 of NC_139012.1, read as the reverse complement.
GCTGGGAGCCCCGGGTCTTCCTAGGAGAACCGGGGAGATGCCTCGTAGGAAAACCTCATCCTCAAACCATCCCTTGCCCTCCCGTTGTGTCGCGGAAACACCAGTATTGTGATCCAAAGCGGGTGTAGACGGAGGGACAGGGGAGTCGCAGGGCCGGGGAGAGAGGGAGAGCTGGGCCAGGAGAGGGAGGCTGGCTGTGGCCACCCCCCCGCAGGACCGCCTGGGCGGGCGGTTTGCAGGCTGCAGGGGTGATGCGAGACGTTGTGTGCCCAGCGAGGAACCTAAAAACGAGAAAGTTCCTGTGCAATTTGTTCAAGGCCTGCACCTCTCTAAGCAGCTGTCAGATCCGTGCATTATGGTGCATTGAATCTGAATGAGGCTCTCAACATCAAAACCTCGTCTCCATTATGATATCATCTCCCGCTCTAAGCCGTAATGCTTATTAATTCTGCACCCATACTCTCCCGGCTTCGGCAAATGTATTCCATCAGCCTAGCATTTAATTTAATTAGTACAGCTGGGCTCTCATTCTCCTTTCTGTGTCAGAGGTATTGTCAGCACGGTCTGCTGTAACACAATTACTGATTGCTTTTAGATAGGCAGAAATATGATTAGGGTATTGGGTGACTGTATCATAAGCCTTATTAGATTCATTTGAAATCTGGAGATAAATAGGAAACTTTTATTTGCAGTGTAATGAGATTATGCTTATTAGGTCAAGACCTCACAGCCTTTTGCAAAGAACACTGTATCAGCCGGATTATACTCTGGAAACACACTCTCTGCTCCTGGCATCCCAGCCGTTTCTGGGCCTCGGAGACTCCACTGTTGTCACCTTGGAGTCGTTTCGGGATTATGGCCACCCTGGTATCTTCCCGGTGATAGAGAGCACGGGTATCCCTTTTCCTTCTGAAGTCTGATGGAATACGTACATGTTGATACGGAATTGTATTTTGCCAGAAATATTTCGAAAAATCAGTACACAGGCTAAGAGAAATTATACTTTTAAACGTATTTATTTGCTTTTAAGGATGTCTGCATTTATTCCACGTCGCTTACAGAGATTGGCATGTAATGAATGTCTTAAAAATCCCTGGTGCTCAATCTCTGAAACATTTATCGCTGCTGTTATTGTTTTGATAACAGCTAGTGCAATTCCAGAAACAGTTATTTTTTTTCATTGGCGTTTATTTGATCATCTCAAATTTCTAATATTTGTGGAGGGTTCAGGCAGGAATGTTCTCCCACCCAGAATAAATCAGTCTTGAATAGTGCGGAGCTATCATGAAAGTACCGGCGTAACTTGAGGAAATTTACTGAAGTAGAAAGAATTTAAGGCGGCAGTATATTTAACTGGGCTGAAATTTGTCAAGTATACTTATTGGTTTTAAAATAAAGTGTTTCTCTACCCAAGGAAAATGATGATGATTTTTCCTAGATATAAAAGTTGGGGGATGATATATATGAATTTTGCTTTAGGAAAATCCAAGATGTAAAATCTAAATTCGCAAATTACCTACAGTATCTTTCTTTATTTTTTATTTTATTTTTTTTGCGGTACGCGGGCCTCTCACCGTTGTGGCCTCTCCCGTTGCGGAGCACAGGCTCCGGACGCGCAGGCTCAGCGGCCACGGCTCACGGGCCCAGCCGCTCCGCGGCATGTGGGATCCTCCCGGACCGGGGCACGAACCCGCATCCCCTGCATCGGCAGGCGGACTCTCAACCACTGCGCCACCAGGGAAGCCCTACATACAGTATCTTTAAACTATGAATTATCTCCTATATCATGCCCATCTCTCACCCCACTCCATTTTTACCGGATAATTTATAACATTATTGATTTAAATGACTCTAGATAGATAATTTTCATGAATTCATTTACTGTGTAAGACCTACACGTACACTGAATGTGCTTTGGTGTCCAAAAAACAAGGAGCATATATTTCTTGGTTAAATATGTGGTCACATGAAGATATACAAAAAAGGAAAACCTGTGCTGGTTGCCCAGAGCGAAAGCTAAGAAGGAGGCGGGGGTACGGGGCAGGGAGAATGGGGGTTATTACTTACTGGGCACCAAGCTTCTTTTTGGGGTGATGGAAAAGTCTGGGAAATAGATATGGTGATACTCTCACAACAGTGGGAAAGTCATTAATTGTACAAAGCCACTGGACTGTACACTTACAGATGGTTAAAATGGCAAATCTTATATATATTTTACAACAACAGAAGAAAAAGAGAAAAGACAGAGACGGGGCCGTGGGGCTCCATCAGTGTGAGTGGTAGATTATGGAACGCACTGGTCAGTGACCTCATGGCTTCAGCCCTTGGATTTACCAATGACCGTGGATTTTAAGTTCTAATTTAGTGAGCTTTATGCTCATTCCTCAAGTTCAAATTGAGCATTTCCTGTCAAATAAAGTATCAGAAACTCTAGTGAAGAGATTTGTTGTTTCCCCAAAATGATCCATGACAAAAGTCTTGCTTGGCCTTGACAAGAATTCTTGGTGGCGTAATTCATATCCAGAATTAAGATTGTCTGACTCTGTTCAAGGATAAATATTCAGGGAAGAACATGAATAAGGAGTGAAGAAACATCAAAATGTGTTAGTGACTTTTTATTTTTCCACTGGCACAGAGAAGGGAGCTAACATTCCTGCTGTCCACTGCCATCTTTTTGTCAGTTTTACGGGGGAATAATTGACATATAAAATTATAATATATTTTAAGTGTTCATCGTGGTGACTTGATATACCTATAAACTCTGGAAGGATTCCCCCACCTAGTTTATAATCATGCACCACCTCACATATTTATCCTTTTTTTTTTTTTTTTGGTGAGAACATTTAAGTTCAACTCCCTTAGCAAATTTCATTATAACACAGTGTTATCAACTGTGTTACATTAGACGCTCAGACCTTATTCATCTTATACCAAAAGTCTGTGCCCTTTGACCTGCCTCTCCCCATCCTCCCACTGCCATCCTTGCATGGGATGAAGTGAAGGAGAGGCAGTATCTAAAAGCTGAGGGGGGAATGGGGTTGGCCTCCAGGGGCATCAGCAGCCAGAGTGAGCCCTGTGCACCCACCTCATCTTAACCAACTTCCCCCCAAACCCTCTTCCTTCCCACGGTACAGCACACACTCAGCTCCTGCTCCTACAGATGTGCCTGATGTGCTCCGACATCTTTTTATGCCTCTTGCAATTGCTGTTGTCATTTTTTAATGTAACTAAATATGTGAGCCACTGAAATATGAGTGCAAAAAAGCCATAAAGAATTGGGGGGGTTTTTTCTATGGAAATTGAGGATTTAGGAAAGACTAGATAGAAACAGTTGTTTTTAAAAATATAGAATTACCTGTGGGTGAGATCAGTGTCAGTTATCAGGGGAAAATCATTGAAACCTAAGAATCGGCATTCAGGTTGCTTCACAAGTGGTTTTAATTAATTGTTTCACTTTAAAGAAACACAAGAGATGCATTACGGATAGATGTTTTCTATGTGAGAGAAAAAGACTATGAAAACCCCTCAGCAGCAGCTTGGGCCCTACATCAAATATGAACATGAGTCACGTTAAAAGGCTCGGGTATAGATCTGAATTTTTTTTTTTATTCCCTACTGGAACCTTCTTATCTGATTACCCACCAGTCACCAGTCCGAGCACGTAAGCCCAGAGGAGCTCTGAGCTGGGGGGGTCTGGAGGAGACGGGAAGGGCTGCCTGTGCTGTGCCCTCCTGACTGAGGCTCTGAGACCAAGGAATTTGCGGGGGTTCTGAGGTGGTTCAAGGTGATTGCCATTGGGGTAGAGTGAACAGGTGCTCATAGATAAATGCCCGACAGCATATAGTCAGAAGGGGCTGACCCTTTCGTGGTGGTCACAGAACGGGACAAAGGGATTGGAGCGGAACGGAGTGGAAGGGAAGAGAAGTCTTAGCCGCTTCCTCAGGCATGCTCAGCTGTTCATCTGGAAAATTCGCATCTAACTGTCACATGCATCTGGCTCCTCCCTCTGTTTTCCTAACCAGTCTCAGAAGTGAGGTTTCCCCAGGTACTCACTCAGAGGAGCCCACACAGCAGGCAGAGCCCGGGCAGAGCTGACCTGGGTCTTGGGCCCTGCTGGCCACCGGGCCCTTAGCTGCAAACCACCAGGGCTGAGTCTGGTCCCTGCACAGCCCGTCCTGCTCTGGTGTCGTGTGCTCTTGGCATCACAGAGCTCAGGGCCAGAGAAGAAGATCCAGTCTCTCACGGGGATTGTTGCCACCACTTAGAGAGCTTCTGCCTGGAGTGCCCAGACCAGTTGACTCAATTTCTCTTTTTTTCTCTGTGTTTCACTCATTGGTAAAATGAGGACCTAATGATAGCTTTGTTACAAGGGTCACGTTAGCGTTTAATAGTTGCGCTGGGTGACACGTATGAAACATATAGACTTATACGATACACGTTATATGTAACGTGGGATGTGTGCCTGCGTGCGTACGCACATAGATTCACACACACACAAACACAACCTCTAACGCCACGCCCTCCCCCCAGCACCATCAGCTGTCGTCCACTGGCCGCAGCTGCTGTTGCTTGGCTCTCCCTATGGTCACTGGAAAGAAAGCACCTTCATACTCATTATTCATATTCAGATCCACAGAAAAGCATTTCACGGAGCCGTTTTACCATCAGCCCAAAGTGGCCAAGCGAGCCCACTATTCAGCCACAGTGTCAGTCTTCTTACTTTTCTGGGTTGACCCAAGAGGAAAGATTTGAAGAGAAGAAAAATATAAATAAAGATAGGCGGTGGGTGAGAGCACGAGTTCCTTTACCGGGGCACCACAGATGGGGGGCTTACGCAGCGGGAATGTGCGGGCTCCCTGTCCTGGAGGCCGGAGGTCCGAGATGAGGGTGCAGGGGCAGGGCTGCTTCCTCCTGAGGCCGCGAGGGCGGATGTGCCCGGCGCTCCCCGCGGCGATCCTTGGTCGCATCACCCCGTCTCTGTCTCTGTCCTCGCGTGCCGGCAGTCTTCTCCCTGCGCCTGCGTCTCTGTGTCTCTTCTTGAAAGAACACCAGTTTCATCCCATGAAGGGCCGCCCAACTCCTCATCTTAACTCATGACATCAGCAAAGACTCATTTGCCAAATAAGGTCACATTCTGAGGTCCCGGGGCTCAGGACATCAATGGATGAATTTTGGAGAGGTACAGCTCAACCCGTGAAAGAACAGAGAGCATTCCGCTCAGAAATGGTGAATTTCACAGAGAACATACAGTTATTTGGCGCCAAAGCTGAAGGAGGCTGAGGCTCGACCCATAAACTTGACGACGGTGGCTGCTGCTCCAGCCTCTGCTTTATCACGAGAATACTTGGTGGTTTGCTGTTACTTTCTCCCTGGAATGAACTGGCCACCTCGCCGTATTTCTGACTCAGGGAATCCACCTTGCTGGCGGTCTCAGTAGAGGCAGAGACTGGACATCCGTAGCATGTAGCCCCCAGCTCACCCGGAGAGCGGGGGATGGCACTGGGGAACGACGAGGTCGGCGGCGGAAGTTTGCACCTGAGTTGCTCCCCTCTGCGGAAGCCCAGGGCAGCTTTTTTAAGCAGTGGCGGACCCCGGCCCTGGCCCGGGCCGTTAAGCCACACCCTTTGGGGTGGAGGTCCCCCATGCGGTGAAGGGCCCCAGCGGTGCCGATGGGCCGCCAGGGTGAGAACCGCGGCTCCGGGTGCGAAGGGCAATGACTGTCCCGGTCTGGCGTGGGTGGTAGGATTTGGGGGCGGCAAGCAAGCTTGGTCCCAGGACTTCCTGGCTCTCACTGAGCGGTCTGTCCGCCCTGGCAGCACCTATAGATCAGGCTCCCCACCTGGCACTCCGAGGTCTCCCCAGCCCACCCCGGTCTTACCTTCCTTCCCTGGGAGCCCCGTCGTGTGAATTTTTCCCACCAACGTTCCCTCGTCTGAACCTCGCCTTGCCGAGGCCCATCCCCTGGGGGCGAGCTCCCTGCCCAGAGAGGACCACTTGACCTCCCGCTGTGTGTCCAGTGAGGACCACGCCAAGTGTGTGTCCATTTTAACAGACGCCTGAAGACTTTCTGTGCCGAGAGCTCTATTTCTCTATTATGTCCTCGATCCTAGAACTGTCCTGCGGTGCTGATTGAACATACAGACCCTCACCTTCCCTACACTGTCCCAGACCTTTTAAATTAACATCCCTACAGGAAGGGCTGCAAGATACATATCTTCCAAAAGCATCTTTGTTATTTCTAACAATTTAGCAAACTTAGGAAATCCCACATTCTCTCCTTTAATTCTCGCCGTGGCTCTCTGAAGCAGGTACTGCATTGCTTGCGGTTACCGACGAGGAAACTGGGCTTCCAGGGGTAACTCACCCGCAGGTGAGCCACGGAGGCCCCTTCAGACCCTGTGGCAGGTGAATGGAGGAGACGTTTGGGGCCAATAGGGAGTTCAGGGTCTCTGGGTACCCTTTGCTTCCCACTCACACCCACCAACATCCCTCATTTTTTAGCCTCGGTGAAAAATTATCACCACAATGAGCTGTTTTCCAGAAGACGGCTCTGCACGTGTGCCAGACCACAAGGGGCATGTCGCCTTTAACGACCTGGTGGGTGGGGACAAAGGCCCTGCTGCCCTACAGAGACTCCCCATCCTGTTACCTGCAGGGTCAGTGGATTCTGTCATTAGCTCAGAGGCAGCTTCACAATGGCTTTCAGAGAAATCAGTGCAGTAAAACTGTATGTAAAAGGAAATTGTGTCATTAGGTGCTACATACATGTTTACCACAAAGGAAGAGCAATGTTTATCTCCGGCCCTGTTTTGCAGGCAGGGGTGTGTAAGGAAGAAGTGCTGATATTCGGTTTTCCAAGAACTCATGGATTAAATGAAAGCATAATCATTGCTCTGTGTTTGTTTGATGTGGGTCCAAAGGTAGAATCATAGCAGAAGTAATTAATTATTAAAGTCTGCATTTAGTCCGAAAGCCCCAGGGAATAGTACACATTCATTCATCTGAGACTGATATGTTTCCTATTAAAAGTACGCCTCCCGAATCTCCTGGCTGTCCGTTCTTTAAGGAGCAGCAGTTTGGGGCAACATCGCCACCTCAGGGGCAAGGCTCGCTGTGATGTCCTCTGTAGACTACCTGAGGGCACCATCCGGGGAGGCTAAAAATAATAAGAGGAAGCATTCATCCTTCCAGGATTATCTTTCTTGGCTCTCATGATAACCGTGGGTTTTCCAGAATTATGTCCCAAGGTGAGAAGGCTGTGGGCAAAGCATTCTCAGTCAGAGAGACCAGACTCTTGACTGTTCGTCCTTCCAGGTGTGGCAGGACCAGATATCGTACAGGCAGAGTAATGGAGTTGAAACCACTGAGATGGAATTTTATCATCTTCTCGAACCTAAGCTCACTCTGAGTGATCCTGTCCTGAAAATAACTGATGGGAAAAAAATACCCCAAACCACCACGGGCTTCAAGTTACTATTCGCTTGTTGAATTTTCATCATTTTATATAAACCTACATACTTCAATAAAGAAGGCAGTCGCATTCTTCATCTTGGACCAAAAGTGACAATGGACTTGCCTCTCACTGGTCTGTGTACGTTACAGTGTCCCTACCTCAAGTCTTAGGTTCTCGCTTTCCTACATACTCTCACGCTACTCTGTGATGAAACTAGATTTATAAATCTTTAACTATATCCTTATTTACAGAGGAATAAACTGATTCAAGGGCAGATCAAACTGGGTCATTTGAGGGCCCAACCAATGTATTCATTAATTAAACCTCCTATCTCTCTCAAATGTGCGTGAAGACTAGAGACGTGGGATTTCTAACGTAGCTGAGGAGGGAAGACGTAGGTGTGCATCCGCCAGGGCAAAGGAGCTGGTGCGCAGGAGCAAGTCGGCTTTCCCTTCCCCTGAGTTCCCTGGAGCTCCTGCTCCGCCGCCTCCTGGCCCTGTGACCTTGGGCACGTTATTAATCTCTCTGCGCCTCGTCTTCCTCATCTGTAAAATGGGGATGAGTAGTACCTGTGTCAAGGGTGCCCCGAGGAGCACACATATAACGAAGGCAGTGCAGGGCCCAACACACGGCAGGTACTCGATCCGTGTCAGTCTAGGCTGTTAGCAGAGCTCCTTGTGTCAGTGGTCAGCCAGTCCCTCCTCCGGACAAAAGCCGGACACACCCATTGCCAGAGCCATGCTCTTGTTCTCTAAGAGAAGAGCAGTCCCCGGGATTGCACAAGAAGAAGGTTTCAAAGGAATTTGATCATGTGTCCACCTGTGGACTGCAGCGTCACTGTTCCCGTGGTGGCAGTTCAGCCCCACCTCTGGGGCGACAGCCTCGCCGGACACCCCCGCTGCTGGGACCCAGTCTCTGCACAGGTCTCTGTGGACCAGCCGGCTGGTGGCCCCCGAAAGAAAACTGCCTTGTCCAGCCTGCACTCCAGGCGTCCACATGCTGTTTCTCCCAACCATCTTTTGGTCCCAACAGGAGTCACAAGGCTGGGAACACTCAGCTGGGACAAAATCTTTGGTCACAGAAAGAGGCTGGCACAGGGATGGTCCCTGAGACTTGGAGTAAAGGGTTTTAAAACAACTAGTATTTGTCATCAAAGCAACTTTCAAAGAGCGTGACTGAGATTTTCCTGCTGTTGCCTATTCAAATGTTCAAAAATGACCACAGCTCATACACCGTCCGAGGTATTCTCCGTGTGAAGCTTTCAAATAAAAGGCAAGCTCGGGTCGTCTAACGAGGTGAGCACCGAACTCGCCTCCCAGGCACCCAAGCTTGACAATCAGGCTTTCCCAGCGGCCACCAGTCCAGCCGCTTTCCTTCCTTCACATCCAGACCACAGGAAAAGGGCATGTACATCTTTATCCAGCGCCCTGAATTCACCGAGCCTACAAGAGCACGTGAAATCACATGGACTCCGGCAGGTGCTAAAGCAGCTGACTGCTGCCCCCGGATGAGCTCTGAGTGGACGGCTCGTTGCACATGAGTTCTTGAGTCCCTGGATGACCCATTCCCGGGTTGGGTTTCTGGCACCCGTGGACTCACAGGGCAGCCACCGCTACAGCCCAGATGCCGTCTGCAGGCACCACGCCCATCCCTGAAGCACTGTTTATCTTCATGGCATATCAGAACCCCTGACCGATTAATAAATGGCAAAGGGAAAAAATCACCACCCAGAAGTAATACCTGGGGAATGACACCTGCATTGAAGTCACATCCATGGCCTTCACTGCCACCAACACAGGCAGAGAGATGGGCGGCAGCAGAGAGCCCCGGGTGCTTCAGCATGGCTGCGGGCCCTCTGCAGGGTTCTTAACGTGGCAAATGTGGAGATTCCCGAGAAGCAGATCAGGCAGGGCTCCAGCCCGGAGCGCAGGCTGGGAGGAGGGAGACCGGGTTCTTTGGAGGAGAAATCTGGGGCCAGCTGTATGTCCCAGTGGCAGAATCACCTAAAACACAGACTGTCCCAGTGTGGCTTTAGATGCTGGGGATCTGAGATTCAAGTGGACACAGGTGGGAAGACAACGTCTGGGATGTCCACGGACCCATCCCTCCAGCGCTGTCCTTCAGTACAAAGGGGTGAATCAATCAGCAAGTCAATCAGCAAACGTTTACTGGGCACCTGTGAGCCAGAGGATGCAATGCGGTGAAAAAAAGCATGAAAACAGTTGCTGCCCTACAGAAAAAAAATCGTGTGGCGAGTTGGGGCATACATGTATTTTTTAAAAACCAAGTATGTGAGGCAGGGACACACGAGGACCACGTGGCTAAGAACCAACACCAAAGCCTGGAGAAAGCGCGCTCACTTTGTCCCTCCTTCCCACACTCGGCCATGTGAGCTTCCCCAAGTCTGCAAAGAGGGGTGTTTTTGTTTGTGTGAGAAGCTCAGTAGTCACGCAGGCATGGGACCTCAGGGAAGATCTGTGCCCGTGGGTCCAGGACACTTTCACCCCAGATTTTTCCAAGCAGGTCACCCATTCCATAGTCTCCATTTAGGTGAACTCAGAGGGGGCCCCAGTCCTGGCCTGACATGAGAATTACGAGCCATGCGTGACACAGTGTTGGGAAGAGCGTGGAAGAGGCTGTGGAAATAGAATCATGGCCAGTGAACCCCATGCCCTTTGTGAATATGACGTTGCTGTAACAAATTCAAACACCGCTGCGTCGCACTGGAGGCAGGTGACGACTGGCCCAGCTCCATTTCCTCCTTCACCGCTACCCCTTTCCCCACCTGTGAAATGCGGGTCTCCTAAGAGTCCATCTTGGGCTTCTGGTATTTGTCCCAGACACAGAAACCCCCATTCCTGATGGGTAGTTTGTCATTTCCACGTTCATATTTCACCATCCCCTAAATGTGCAGTCTCGACCCAAGGAACCACCTTGGCCTTGACTCCAGGAGCTGATTCAAGTCTTCCCTCCCCTCCCTGCTGCCCCAGGGCAGATGCTCTCCAGTCCTGAGCCCAGGGGCCCCGAGGGGGGGCAAGGCTACGGTGTCCCACGGCCGCAGCAGGGTAGCGGGGGTCTGCCCCAAGTGTGCCAGCAGAGGAGTGGCTTCTCCTCTGTACACTCCTCACTCCTCTCAGGAGTGTGAGCAAAGGCAGGAAGTCAGGTGAACACACACACACCCGCCTTGCGCAAAGCTCACCGTGCTGCTCAGTAAACTCCGTGCACGACTTTCTTTTCTCCATGGACTCCTCTTCTCAAAGTGTTGCTCTTCCGTTGTCTACAAATAATCAGGTCAGGTTTTCTGCCGGCTGTTTTTTCTCAAGCACTGTGGGGATGATAGGAAGATTCCGAAGGCTGCGGCGGGAGAGACGGTTCCAGTCCTGAGTCTGCCGCTTGCCAGCTGAGATGCCTGCGGCATTGGTCGCGAACGGCTCTGCTCCGGAATGTTCCCTGAGGGTGTCTACACTCGGCCTCCCAGAGCTCCCGCAGCATCCCAGGAGGTGCGTGTGGATGCGGCTGCGTGCGATAGAGCACCGCTCATACACGAGGACGTGGGCGGGGAAATCCGGAGCGTCTGGTGCAGTCTTCCTGCAAGGCTGGCTTTGACCCTGAGCGCTGGTTGTAGCACAATTGATGCATTGAGCATAATGTCAGTTTGGTGTCTGCTGCTGCTGCGTGATTTCCTCTGCAGTAAACATCAGGGGAACACAAAACCCCCGTCCAGCAGAAGGGAGTCTCGTAGGAAGACACAAAATGCACACGTACACCCCCTCCCAGAACCCACCAACTCCTCACCCATACTGATTGTAGTATTTATGTATTTCATAACTATTTAACAAGCAAAAACACGTGTTACTGTTTTGTCGAGCTCCCATCTTCTTTTTTAATGTGTCACTGATGACGTGTCTTGAGTGTGTATCCCTAGACCCTTTTTTCCCATAAAGCTCTGTGTTTTGCACTGTGCAATTCTACACAGCACCATGATTTTTAAGACCCCCCGTGTCACACTGTAGCATGTGGTATAAACTAGAGCAGGGCTCAGGTCACCACTTTGTGCAGTGGAAAAGCGAGAATGGGAAGGCCCGTCTCGGAGGGATGTAGGGAAGATTAAATGAGATGGCATGAAAAGCTGGACAGGCTGTAGCATTTTCTGGGTTTTCCAGATTCATAGGCTGGAATTCCAGACAACCTGGGCTGGAAGAACCAGCCTGCCTTCCCAGGGCACCGTGTTTGAACCAAGCTTGGGAACATCTGGGCTCTAGGCTGTCTCGAGTGGGAAGGATGCAGGAAGGCTACCCCATCATCGTTATAAGGGTGACAGTCGCAAAAGGGCAACAGCTTCTTCTGTGTCTGTATCTTTAGAGTCTGGCCACATCCCTTTGAGGTCTCCACAGAAGCCCAGCTGTACAATATACGTGTGGTTGTAGGATGAAGTTAGTTAATTTCTGCCGGTCACCTTTTAAGTGAAAGAAAATACTCAAAGTGAGGGAATAAATCATAAACCTACTTCTCAGTGAACGTGTTGGTGTTACGTCCTCAACAAGCTTGTCACAGGTTTTTTTGTTTGTTTTTTTTTTTTGCTGATCTATCCAACTGTTGGTCACTTTATTCATTCAACATTCACTTTGTTGCCTGTTTCTGTGAAAGGCACCAGCTAAACACTAGAGACCCACAGATGCCTAAGGTTTGCAACTATCTTCAGAGGACTTACAGTCGGGAGGCCAGATGTGAGCATGTAAATGACAGCCATGTGAGATCGCAGAGCCTAAGTGCCTCTACCAGACAGAGACTCGGCCCTGGGCAAGGGAGCCCACCCATGGCTGGGACGGCACTGAAGGCGGCCTTGACCCCTTTATGTGGACCAGGCACCAGTGCCAAAGGAATATCTTCTCAGATCACTGCTGTGAGAACCAGACTTTTTTTTAAAGTCAGTGTTACGAATACAATTTTTATCTCCCCAATGTTCTTACCCGCCTTTCTTTTGGTCCTGTTCCAATAGATTTATGTAAAATTACTGAGCACACCACGCCTATCCGCACACTCCCACGCAGCTGTCAACAGAGCAGCAAGGTCCTTCTCATTTTCCCCCATTTACTTTCAAATCTCTCACCTTTGTCAATTAGCAGCAGATCCTAACCGTACATAAAAGAAATTTTGGTGCCTTTTAATTTCAATCCCGGTTGATTTGACATCCAAGTTTATACTGTTATTTTGCAGTTCTAGCAACGGGGGCAATTGAAATTCAGAAAATTTCGTCCATAGGTGCCACATTTGCATTTCATGAGTGGTCTTTAGTGAATAGAGTTTCTACATTCGCTCTTGAATGAAAACAGCAGTGGCAGAGGCAGCATTAAAGCAGCTGGTAAGGATGTCCAGGCCACCTCATAGCAACCGCCAGGTTTCCAAGGGCAAAGAGCTCCTTCCGACCCTAAGCAACTAGATGAGAACATCAAAACATGCCTCGCACCAGAGCTCCAATGCCCATTAGTGTTAGGAGCTGTTACCTCCATCATGAGTGACACAGCCCTAATTATTAAGGTAATTAGAAGTTATAACACTGGCAATATTAAAGGGAGAACTTCTAGAGCCCATTAACAGTGTTACTTTAAGTGATCTGGCTGTGAACTGTTCAAGTCTCTAATTACATTATACGTCTGTCTTAGAGGGTGATGTAATTAAGTGACGGGCGAGGGGATTAATGTATACTGACTGCTGCTAACCCTTGTAAGTACTATTTTCACAGCGCCTGGCTGCAGCGATGTCATTTAGTTTTCTTCCACTTAACTGTATATAGTAGGTAGCTGAAAAAATCCTGCCCTTGCTGTATTTACGCGTATCTTACGCACAGATATTTTTGTTCCTTCCTTTCCCTATTTAATGTGTTTATACTTATGGTGTATTTGCCTAAACCCAGTTACAGATAAACCAAGGTGGCTTTAGCTTATACGTTAAATACATTTCCTATTTTTTTGATACGTGTAAACGTTTAAACGTTATGCCTGTCTCTCCACTGCGGAATCAATTTCTTCTGGTGACATAAAGTTATAAAGAAAATCTTCTATAAATAATATACTATTGCATTTCTTTTCTTTTGTGACCCAAGTAATAAATTTTATACTGGACACATCATCATATCTTGGTTTTCTACAATTTCTTAGGAAATCCAAATTGCTTTTTATTTAAGACTTAGTAAGATGTGCTTATTTAACGTAAGTCATATTTGATCAAAAGGAGTTGGTTTTAAAGAATTAGACTTCCTTACAGCCACTATGGAGAACAGTATGGAGGTTCCTTAAAAAACTAAAAATAGAAATACATACGACCCAGCAATCCCACTACTGGGCATACAGCCTGAGAAAACCATCATTCAAAAGGGTCATGTACCAAAATGTTCATTGCAGCTCTATTTACAATAGCCAGGACATGGAAGCAACCTAAGTGTCCATGGACAGATGAATGGATAAAGAAGATGTGGCACATATATACAATGGAATATTACTCAGCCATAAAAGGAAATGAAATTGAGTTATTTGCAGTGAGATGGATGGACCTAGAGTCTGTCATACAGAGTGAAGTAAGTCAGAAACAGAAAAACAAATACCGTATGCTAACACATATATATGGAATCTAAAAAAAAAAAATTGGCCCTGAAGAACCTAGGGGCAGAACAGGAATAAAGACGCAGACATAGAGAATGGACTTGAGGACACGGGGAGGGGGAAGGGTGATCTGGGACGAAGTGAGAGAGTGGCATGGACATACATACACTACCAAATGTAAAATAGGTAGCTAGTGGGAAGCAGCCGCATAGCACAGGGAGATCAGCTCGGAGCTTTGTGACCACCTAGAGGGGTGGGATAGGGAGGGTGGGAGGGAGGTTCAAGAGGGAGGGGATATGGGGATATATGTATATGTATAGCTGATTCACTTTGCTATAGAGCAGCAACTAACACACCATTGTAAAGCAATTATACTCTAATAAAGATGTTAAAAAAAAAAGAAAAGAAATTAGACTTCCAGAAAAGACAATATTTCAAGTTGCCTTTATTGAGAGCTTTATTTTTTATTTTATGAGTCATCTTTCATTTGGAAATCACCTACTAATCCATTATACACAGATAATGTATGAATAGGGAAAATGACATTGCCTTCATTTAAAACAGGCCTCTCGCAATACCGACTACTGGTTTGAAGGCAATGCTACGACTTCTGTTTCTTCTTGGACCTGGTAGTGCCCTCTCACCTTCCTTCCCTGTCCGACCCCAGCTGTTCGTTTCTCCCCCCACCGCCCCCCCACCATGTCCAGGATGGAGGAGCAGGTGAGCGTCACAGCCAGCAGCCTCCACTTCTCCCCACCCGCCTTTGTAAATGGAGAAGCCACCGCAGGGCAGTGTCCCTCCCCGCTTCCCTCGCCCCCGCTCCCCCGTAACCACGAGCTTCCCTATATCTGTGAGTCTGTTTCTGTTTCGTTATATTCATTAGTTTGTTTTATTTTTTAGATTCTACATATAAGTGATAACATACAGTATTTGTCTTTCTCCGTCTTATCTCACTAAGCATCATACCCTCCAAATCCATCCGTGTCGCTGCAAATGGCAAAATTTCGTTCTTTTTTATGGCTGAGTAATATTCCATTGTATATACGTACCACATCTTCTTCATTCATCTGTTGATGGACACTTAGGTTGCTTCCATATCTTGGCAATTGGAAATAATGCTGCTCTGAACCTTGGAGTGCATGTATCTTTTTGAATTTGTGTTTTTGTTTCCTTCAGAAGAATACCCAGGAGTGGAGCTGCTGGGTCACATATGGTAGTTCTACTTTTAGTATTTTGAGGAACCTCCATACTGTTTTCCACAGTGGCTGCACCCGCTTAACATTCCCACCAACAGTGCACGAGGATTCTCTTTCCGCCACAAGAGATTAAGTTAATTTCGGATGTTATCCTCCACTCTGCATTTGTCCGATTTTCTTCTTAAGACACAGATGCAGTTTTGTAGACTATGCACCCCAGCTCAGTTGGATTTTGAAATGAGCTGTCAGCAAACTGTACAGAACTGAATAAATTAAAATTTCTCTGTTTCTTGCCCCAAGTGGTACATAAACTATGTGCCTTTACTCTCAGATACTCTATCAGGAGTGGCATTCGTCTAAATGAGAAAGCACTCAGAATTACTCACACACACCCGTGCTCGGTGGAATATCATAGGGCTTTCCCACGGGGAGCAGAAGCCCGCAGCCCAGATTAACTCCACACCTTCACACCTTTGCCTTCAGCCCGTGGCAACATCTTAAGCCTTTGTTTGGAGTTTATACCTGAAGGAAGGGTAGTAACTGTTAGCAGTTCTGTATTTTCAAGGACACCCCTTTACAAACACATCCAAACAGCTCCCCACGTGCTGTCCACCCTCTGAGTCTCCAGCCTCACCTGGCCTGTCCTGCCTGTGTTTGGAAGAACAAGACCGTTTTCTCCACGTTTTTTATTTAATCTAGGCCGAGCTACCCAGACCTAAAGACTTAGATTTCACCTGCCCCAGGGTTAGAGGTCTACTGACAACATGCTTCTGAAAAATTTTAACCTCTGATTGCTTTCTCTCTGTCAGGATGAAATTATTGAGTCATTTTTTAATCACTATAAAACATCAGAGAATTAACTTAGAACACGTGGGAAGACCTTGGTGAAAAGGGAAATCCTATGAAGTATAAAGAATTTGTGAGCTAAAATTAGCAAGATTATTATTTGAAAATTGTGAACTCTGCAGGAGCACTAAAACATTTTCATTTTTAAGAGCATTCTATCAGAAACACACTCTGAAAACACGTACAGAACTTGAGGCCTGAACAGTGAATAGAATTCAAATGGAATGAAGGTATTTATGCCCTGGAGAGATTTCCTCACCTTTTTGATTGTTTTTTTCTTTCTTGCTAATCTGTGCTGAGTTCAAGTTTTACTACAGCAAAAGTAAAGTCTTGCAAAACCATACACTTCTATAATACCCTTAAATTGCCTATGTGATTTCAAGTGCGTCTGTTTATGGATGTGCGTGTCTACATATGCCTTCAAGTGTAACAAAATAGTTTTTAGTTGTTACGCATTGTTTTGTTTTGCGAAGGAGTGAGAGTTTCAAGGACCTCAGTGTTTCAATGGTCCAGTGTTCACTGAGGCAACTTTGACCTTTTTCTGTAAATGAGGCCAAGACCAGGGTGTGATACATCAACCCCAGGGCTAGTCTGCTTAGCTGGCGTCGTCGGGAAACAGCCCCAGGACCGTGGGCCAATTCTAGAAACCCAACACCTGTGCAGATAAAGAGTAGGAAAGAGTTGCCTTTTCCGTAGGGTCTCCTCTTTTTCACTTGCTTACAGCTCCCACCCTCTCAACTAATTTTGATGAAACATTATTGTGATCCTTCACTAAAATTAGTTTTAATTTTATCCAATGTGGACACTCTAGCTGATGTTCTCGGTGGCCAACACAAGACTGAAATTGAGTGGCCATCACTCTGATGGTTATGACATAACAAAATGCAGTGTATTTTAAACATTCTGTCTGCACTGGAAAGACGAGAAATTGAAGTTGGTTCCCAATTAATTTAATTCTTCACCAGACTCAATATCAAGAAAGGAAAGTACACTTGCAGCGGCATTAGGTTTGGGGGACCATCACACAATAGTTTCTGAGCAGCAGTTCTTAAATATTTTGGTCCCCGGGGCACAGTGCCCTCTTAGAAAATGCAGAAGACCTGTCTGTGTGAGCTGCACCTATAAATACTCATCACGTTACAAATTGACACTGAGAATGTTTAGAAAGTATTAATTTATTTAAAAATGACTAATATACAATATAACAATGATAATAAATAAACATTACTTTTTAACCTATTCTTGTGAAAAATACCTACATTTTCAGGAGAAGAAAGGCAGTTTGGTGGAAAGGGTACATTATTTTAAATCCAGGTTAGGACTTCCCTGGAGGTCCAGTGGTTAGGACTCTGCGCTTCCACTGCAGAGGGCCCGGGTTCGATCCTTGGTCGGGGAAACTAAGATCCCGCAAGCCGCACAGCGCAGGCAAAAAATAAATAAATAAAAAGTTTTAAAAATAAACAAAAAAAATCTGGCTTAAGAGAAGACAGGTGAGCTTTCATACCTGCTTCAGTATTCAGTCTGCTTCTGTGTGTTTTGGTCGAAGCGGGTAAAGCAGATAGGACCTCACGCAGATGTGTCCTTGGCAAAGGGAAGAGCGTTTTAATTTTAACTAGTTTTGGAGATTCTTCTTTGGCACTGCACCAAAATGTGACAAGCATTCGTATCCTGTAGGTTAATTGCACTGAATCTGAAAACAGGTCAGTGAACATTTGGTCGTATTTTATATTTAAATCCACTGGTTTATCCCGTGTTTGAATGAGTCATACCCATTTGTGGTTTTGTGACATCACGCACTGGTATCTGGAAAATATTGGCTCATGGAGTCATGCAGTTGACAAGTTTCATTATACCATTAATATATCCGAAAATCACACTCGTTAATATCACCACCAACTTCAACAACAAAAAACCTTTAAGAATTAGGCTTTAAGTTGAAAATTAAACTCATAGAGGCAAGTTTTCAGAAATTTGAGTTTTCATTTCAAAAATCGAATGTTATCATTGACAACAAATGCTGCCAATCATTTCCCCCGAATTGACGGACTGCTGCTTTCACTTTCCCCAGATACTCAAGTCTCGATGTCATAGCTTGTTTGTCGGGGGTTCTTTCGAGTAAAGACGCGCTCAGTGAGGGAGAAGAGCGGCTGGTCTAGCGCATCTCGGCCAAGGTCACGGCGTCCTTGCAAGACCAGCACCGCGCTTCCCATCCCACCACACAGAGAGCGGAAGAGACATATGCTCAAGGGCTGAGCGTTAAAATAGTCACTTATACAGCACCGTCAAGGCATTTCTTACGAACGGCTGGCATTATTAATTATTACCATTATTATTTCCTGTGCACACATGGCCTTGAAGTTCCCCGTGACCACGGGCACAGCTGGGAGCCACTGCTCTGATTTGGGCTCAGACCCCAGCAGTTCGGCCAGCGCAGACTCCGCACCATCGGTGCAGATATCCACGCGGGGAGAAGGTCAAGAACACACTGGCATTTTCACGAAAACACTCTGGACCTTGCGACCCTTTATAAAGGTTTTAGGGTTCCCCAGGAGACTGTGTACCACATTTTAAAAATTGCTAAATTGGATGCTACGTAAGGGCCAAAACAAAAAGCAATTGTTTTACTAGAAATGTATGGGGACTCCAGGAACACATAAAAACAACCCAAGCCCAGGCCCTAGCGGTGGGAGCGATATCTTTAGCCATGGAAGTGGCCAAAATCTGTGATGTACTTGGAGAGCTTTACCTACAAAGAGCCAGCATGTTAAGTTATAAGGAGCAACTAGCATCTTCAGTTTGAGAGACTGTATCCAGCGGATCGCGCGTGAAGAACGAACAGAGATGAGGGTCTAGACCAGCACCGGCGCGCTGCTGGCTTGAGGAAGCAGTGGGCTTCTCTGCTGAACATGTTTCTCCTACTTCCATACCCTTGATCCCACTGGGGATGGCGCAAGGAAGAGTACGTGAATCGCAGTATAATTGGAATTGCAGGTAATTTTCATAAAAATATTCAGTTTTTAAAAAGATAGGAATGTGACATGCATCCTACAGAAAACAAAATAGCTTAACAAAAATCTTCGAAAGTAAGAAAAATGTCATATTGGTAAAACGGGTAAAGTCTGTAAAACGTTAGTATGCAGGCAATCCTCATTTCAGACAAGAAATCCATTTTTTTAAGCAAACCAAGACAATACCAGCTAACAATGGCTGGAGCTGCACTTAATCTTTAGAATTCAGTTTACGCCTTGGCACTTTACTCTGTTTTTGGTGAACGCAGGTTTTTTTTGAAAGCTTTTTGGCTTCAATTCAGGCAAAAGCAAAACAAGACTGAAAATGTACAGTATTATGAGCTTCAGATGGATGCCAAAGACAGCAGCTCTCAGCTCATTTGTTTTAAAGGTTGTGCATCTGATTACAAGTGTCTTTAATACGCTTTTTTGGGAACAAAATGGCATAGATCTAAAAATGGAAAATGAATGCTTTGCTAATGGGTATTGATATTTTAAGAATATTGACATTTCATAACTAGTTTATACAGAAAATACATTTGCAAGGTGTTTTTAAGTCTTGTTTAGACCAGTTGCTGATCACTTTATTACTATCGAATAAGCCATTAAGGGGACTACATAACTGCAATATGATTATTTATTAAACCTTTTACAATGAAATGAACACTTAGGAAGAGAGAACTGTCTCTGCTTTATCTTAAGCAATAATTGTAATGTATTCACCATGTGTTTTTTATGCCATCGATGCATGGTAAATGGTATGTATGGTGGCATCACATTCTACCCATAAGGGTGGTTATTTTATAATTGTGCTAAATCTAATTAGAATATATATAGCGAGGAAAACCAGCCACCAACACAACGTCCCCCGCAGCTGGCCATTTCTTACCTGATTTCATTACCTTTGCTCCAGAGTAGACACTGGGCTGTGTCCGATTAGCAGGATGGGGTGGCAGCTTCGGGATAAAAAGGAGTTTTTCCTTCGGGAAAGTTACTGACGAGAGAAATCTTCACACCTGCTGCCTTAGGAGCTGACACCCCGTCGGGTTTGCACACCCCCGTGCACCAGGCCTGCACATGTGGTCCGGCGGAACTACCGGGACCCGGGAGCTTCTTGAAGTGGTCTTTTTCAGTGTCATACATGTAGGAGGACATCTAGGGAGCCATGTGTGTATTTCATGATGTGTGTGGTGTGAAAGGAACAATATAATGTGGGAAATGAGAGGAAAAATGAAAATTATAGGCAAGAAAACTAGGAAAACCTCCAAAAGCCTATACAGAGTGTATATTTTTATATCTCAAGAGTTAAGGTCCAAATAACCCAAAAAACTAACTAAATGCAAGAGGATGATTCATTACACGGATTTGTATTGTTAGGAAGAGACAGACAACCTGCATTTGAATCTCAGCTCTACTTAGCTACCCTTAGCTGTGTGATTTGGGTGAAATTACTTAACTTCTCTGAGCCTTTGTTTCCCCTTCTGTAAAATGGGCATAATGATAATAGCTACCTCGTTGGACTCTTGTGAGGATG
Organism: Grampus griseus; assembly: GCF_964374135.1. Classification (NCBI taxonomy): domain Eukaryota; kingdom Metazoa; phylum Chordata; class Mammalia; order Artiodactyla; family Delphinidae; genus Grampus; species Grampus griseus. Next base: position 1,705,694 of record NC_139012.1, on the reverse strand, counting down.
AATTGAATGAAGTGGTCCATGAATGGGGCCTGGTATATAGTAACTGCTCAATAAACGGTAGTAATTTTTCTTCTTGCCGCCTTTGGAAAGCGTCAGGTGTGAATCCTGATTCTCCTTTTGTAATCACTGTGCCACAGAATATCACTGAAGCAAGTGGATGAGCTGACGCCTGGGTTCCCCCTGGGGGAGAGGGAGGGGGGCCGGGCGAGGACACAGGTTCTCCCCCCAGGCTGGTGCTACTGCAGCCGATCCGTCCACTGTTCACCCTGCAGACAAACAGCATCAGAAAATGGAGTTCCAAAATCCCTCCATCAGGACGACGGGGCCAGAGCAGAGAACAGGAACGTGATCCAGCACATCACTTCTCAAAGTGACCGTATTTGCTCCCCGCCCTGGGGCTTTGAAAGAGCTGGTAAATAAGGTATTTTCCTCAGAAGCCATTACTACGGGCTGCTGAGGAAAGGGTGAGATCGGTCCTTTCGCTCTATAACCATGTCCTTGGGGGCTGGCATCCCATGAAAGCCCCCATGGATCACCTGGGGAGACAGCCCTGGTGCCGTGATCGTGGGCGCCTTTGTGACCTGTGGGCAGGAACCGGGTCTGCTACAGAGAGCACATGCACTTCCGATCCTTTTTTAAACTTTTTTTTTATTGTCAAAAATTTCAAACCTATCCTAAAGTAGAGAGACTAGTATAATGAACCCCCGAGCCTCTCACCCAGGGTAATTATTGACATTTGGTCTCACCTGACCGCCTCCCACTTCTTACTCCATGCGTTATAAAGCCCATCCTGGACATCCTGTCACTTCGTTGGTAGTAATTTGGGTAACAACCCATTAGTATGGCTATTATAAAAGTTTAAAAAAACCCAGAAAATAACAAGTACTGGCAAGGATATGGAGAAATTGGAGCCCTCGTGCATTGTTGGTGGGAATGTAAACTGGTGGAGCCCCTCTAGGAAACAATATGGTAGCTCCTCAAAAAAGGAAAACTAGCACTACCATAAGATCCAGCAATTCCGCTCCCGGGTACAGAACTGAAAGAATTGAAAGCACCATCTTGAAGAAATACTTGTACACCCATGTTCATAGCAGCATTGTTCACAGTAGCTAAAAGGTGGAAACAACTCAAGTTAAATGTGGTCCATCCGCACGATGGAATATTATTCAGCCTTAAAAGGAAGAAAATTCTGACGCACCCTGCAGCACGGATGAACCTTGAAGACGTTACGCTAAGTGAGATGAGCCAGTCACAGAAGGACAAATACTACGTGATTCCACTTATGTGAAGAACCTGGAGTAGTCAGACTCTTGGAGTCAGGAAGTAGATGGTGGGGGCCAAGAACTGGGGGGACAGGGGACCGGAGGGTTACTGTGTAGTGGGGACAGAGTTTCAGCTTTGCAAGATGAAAAAGTTCTGGAGGTAGATAGCAGTGGTGGTTGTACAATCACGTGAATGTATTCAAAGCCACTGAACTATGTACTTAAAAATCGTTAAAAGGAAAAGTTTACAGTATGCATATTTTATCGATACTAGTTTTTTGTGTGTTTTTTAAATTGACAAAATTCAATACTATCAAACATTCAGTCAATGTTCACTCATTGTCTCATCCGTGTCTTTTTTTTCAATTGGTTTGTTCAAAATCAAAACCCAGGGCCTCTGCACTGTGTGTGGCCGATGTGCTTCTCACATCTTTTCTGGTCTGTAAGTGTTCTTCTTGTCTCCTTTGCACTCTTGCCACTTATTTACTGAAGAAACGAAGTCCTTTGTCCTGTAAAAGTTCCCATAGTCTGCATTTTGCTGGTGGCCTTGGCATGATTCTCCGTCCCCTGGCTTTTCTGTAAACTGATCGTCTTTTCCAGAACAAGCCTGTCCAGTGGAACTTCCTGCAAAGACGGGATTGTTCTGCGTCAGCGCTGCCTCCTGAAGCAGCCACCAGCCACCAGCCACGTGTGGCTCCTGAGCCCTGGAAGCGTGGCTGGTGCCGCTGAGGAACTGAATATTTAGTCTACTTTCGTTCTGAGTAATTTAATTTTACATACTTTTTAAAAGCCAGCTCTCAGACAGCACAGGCCTAGAGACTTAATCAGATTAAGGCCCTTTGTTTGGTCCAGGAAGCATCTTCATGGGCTGTGTCCTCAGGTGAACCCGGATCTGTCACGGACACACAGCACCAGTGGCCTGGGCTTGCAGCTGGCCGGTAGGAGTGACCTCTGTGGCGCCCCTACAATGCCAGAGGCCCGTACGTGTCCTGGTGGGGACCGTGATGCTCACAGCCCCACTGGCATCTGTCAGGACCACCGGCACCTCACAGGGAAAGAGGCAGAGATATGGGAGGTGAATAACTCTCCTGGGCCACGCAGCCAACAAGCGCCGTAGGCAGCATCAGACCAGGCGGCCTTTCTCAGAACCCACACCCTTAGCCACAGCCATCCTGTCTGGTTTGATCTGGTTTCTTCCCAAAATGTTTACCTTCCGTGGCGTGTGGACAAAACCATTATCTTCTTGTCTCAGCTCATTTCAGATCAGGCTCCTGTTGGACCTAAACTTCAGGGATATATGGATTCCTTAAAATACCCTTTCTGTGTTTCTCCGCACAGCTACCCATTTCTCCCTGCCTGGAGTGGGCTGAAATTCTGAAATGTGTTAATACTGACTCCATGGTCACCAGCCATATGTTCTGTTAAAAAGAAAATCAGGTCCTCAAGGTTTTTTTACAGGCATACATGGATTGATTTATTCTCTTTTCTAGTCATTTTTCTTTATTTATTTTATTTTATTTTTTTATACAGCAGGTTCTTATTAGTTATCTAGTTTATACATATTAGTGTATATATGTCAGTCCCAATCCCGCAATTCATCCCTCCACCATCCCCACCCTGCTTGCCCCACTGTGTCCATACGTTTGTTCTCTACCTCTGTGTCTCTATTTCTGCCTTGCAAACCAGTTCATCTGTACCATATATATGCGTTAATATACCATATTTGTTTCCACATGTGTTAATATACAATATTTGTTTTTCTCTTTCTGACTTACTTTACTCTGCATGACGGTCTCTAATTCCATCCACGTCTCTACAAATGACCCAGTTTCGTTCCTTTTTATGGCTAATATACCATTGTATATATGTACCACATTGTCTTTATCCATTCGTCTGGCAATGGGCATTTAGGTTGCTTCCATGACCTGGCTATTGTAAATAGAGCTGCAGTGAACATTGTGGTACATGACTCTTTTTGAATTATGGTTTTCTCTGGGTATATGCCCAGTAGTGGGATTGCTGGGTCATATGGTAATTCTATTTTTAGTTTTTTAAGGAACCTCCATACTGTCCTCCATAGTGACTGTATCGATTTACATTCCCACCAACAGTGCAAGAGGTTTGCTTTTCTCCACACCCTCTCCAGCATTTGTTGTTTGTAGACTTTCTGATGATGCCCATTCTAACTGGTGTGAGGTGGTACCTCATTGTAGTTTTGATTTGCATTTCTCTAATAATTAGTGATGTTGAGCAGGTTTTCATGTGTTTGTTGGCCATCTGTATGTCTTCTTTGGAGAAATGTCTGTTTAGCTCTTCTGCCCATTTTTGGATTGGGCTGTTTGTTTCTTTAATATTGAGCTTCAGGAACTGTTTATATATTTTGGAGATTAATCCTTTGTCCGTTGATTCGTTTGCAAATATTCTCTCCCATTCTGAGGGTTGTCTTTTCGTCTTGTTTGTAGTTTCCTCTGCTGTGCAAAAGCTTTTAAGTTTTATTAGGTCCCATTTGTTTATTTTTGTTTTTATTCCCATTTCTCTAGGAGGTGGATCAAAAAAGATCTTGCTGTGATTTATGTCAAAGAGTGTTCTTCCTATGTTTTCCTCCAAGAGTTTTATAGTGTTTGGTCTTACATTTAGGTCTTTAATCCATTTTGAGTTTATTTTTGTGTATGGTGTTAAGGAGTGTTCTAATTTCATTCTTTTACATGCAGCTGTCCAGTTTTCCCAGCACCATGTATTGAAGAGACTGTCTTTTCTCCATTGTATATCCTTGCCTCCTTTGTCATAGACTAGGTGACCATAGGTGCATGGATTTATCTCTGGGCTTTCTAACCTGTTCCATTGATCTATATTTCTGTTTTTGTGCCAGCACCACATTGTCTTGATTACTGTAGATTTGTAGTATAGTCTGAAGTCAGGGAGTCTGATTGCTCCAGCTCCGTTTTTTTCCCTCAAAATTGCTTTGGCTATGCGGGGTCTTTTGTGTCTCCATATAAATTTTAAGATTTTTTATTCTAGTTCTGTAAAAAATGCCACTGGTAATTTGATAGGGATTGCATTGAATCTGTAGATTGCCTTGGGTAGTAGAGTCATTTTCACAATATTGATTCTTCCAATCCAAGAACATGGTATATCCCTCCATCTGTTTGCGTCATCTTTGATTCCTTTCATCAGTGTCTTATAGTTTTCTGAGTACAGGTCTTTTACCTCCTTAGGTGGGTTTATTCCTAGGTATTTTATTCTTTTTGTTGCAATGGTGAATGGAATTGTTTCCTTAATTTCTCTTTCTGATCTTTCGTTGTTAGTGTATAGGAATGCAAGAGATTTCTGTGCATTAATTTTGTATCCTGCAAATTTATGAAAATCATTGATTAGCTCTAGTACTTTTCTGGTGGCATCTTTAGGATTCTCTGTGTATAGTATCACGCCATCTGCAAACAGTGACAGTTTTACTTCTTCTTTAACAATTTGTATTCCTTTTGTTTCTTTTTCTTCTCTGATTGCCGTAGCTAGGACTTCCAAAACTATGTTGAATAATAGTGACGAGAGTGGACATCCTTGTCTTGTTAGTGATCTTAGAGGAAATGCTTTCAGTTTTTCACCATTGAGAATGATGTTTGCTGCAGGTTTGTCATATATGGCCTTTATTATGTTGAGGTGGGCTCCCTCTATGCCCACTTTCTCGAGAGTTTTTATCATAAATCAATGTTGAATTTTGTCAAAAGCTTTTTCTGCACCTATTGAGATGATCGTATGGTTTTTATTCTTCAGTTTGTTAATATGGTGTTTCACATTGATTGATTTGCATATATTGAAGAATCCTTGCATCCCTGGGATAAATCCCCCTTGATCGTGGTGTATGATCCTTTTAACATGTTGTTGGATTCTGTTTGCTGGTATTTTGTTGAGGATTTTTGCATCTATATTCATCAGTGATATTGGTCTGTAATTTTCTTTTTTTGTAGTATCTTTGTCTGGTTTTGGTATCAGGGTGATTGTGGCCGCATAGAATGAGTTTGGGAGTGTTCCTTCCTCTGCAGTTTTTTGGAAGAGTTTGAGAAGGATGGGTGTTAACTCCTCTCTAAATGTTTGCTAGAATTCACTTGTGAAGCCATCTGATCCTGGACTTTTGTTCGTTGGAAGATTTTTAATCACAGTTTCAATTTCATTACTTGTGATTGGTCTGTTCATATTTTCTATTTCTTCCTGGTTCAGTCTTGGAAGGTTATGCCTTTCTAAGAATTTGTCCATTTCTTCCAGGTTGTCCATTTTATTGGCATAGAGTTGCTTGCAGTAGTCTCTTACGACGCTTTGTATTTCTGTGGTGTCTGTTGTAACTTCTCCTTTTTCATTTCTAATTATATTGATTTGAGTCCTCTCCCTCTTTTTCTTGATGAGTCTGGCAAATGGTTTATAAATTTTGTTTATCTTCTCAAAGAACCAGCTTTTAGTTTTATTGATCTTTGCTATTGTTTTCTTTGTTTCTATTTTATTTATTTCTGCTCTGATCTTTATGATTTCTTTCCTTCTACTAACTTTGGGTTTTGTTTGTTCTTCTTTCTCTAGTTCCTATAGGTGTAAGGTTAGATTGTTTATTTGAGATTTTTCTTCTTTCTTGAGGTAGGATTGTATTGCTATAAACTTCCCTCTTAGAACTGCTTTTGCTGCATCCCATAGGTTTTGGATCGTCGTGTTTTCATTGTCATTTGTCTCTAGGTGTTTTTTGATTTCCTCTTTGATTTCTTCAGTGATCTCTTGGTTATTTAGTAACGTATTGTTTAGCCTCCATGTGTTTGTGTTTTTTACGTATTTTTCCCTGTAATTGATTTCTAATTTCATAGCACTGTGGTCAGAAAAGATGCTTGATACAATTTCAATGTTCTTAAAATTACAGAGGCTTGATTTGTGACCCAAGATGTGATCTATCCTGGAGAATATCCCATGTGCACTTGAGAAGATGGTGTAATCTGCTGTTTTTGGATGGAATGTCCTATAAATATCGATTAAATCTATCTGGTCTATTGTGTCATTTAAAGCTTGTGTTTCCTTATTAATTTTCTGTCTGGATGCTTGGTCCATTGGTATAAGTGAGGTGTTAAAGTCCCCCACTAGTATTGCGCTACTGTCAATTTCCTCTTTTATAGCTGTTAGCATTTGCCTTATGTGTTGAGGTGCTCCTATGTTGGGTGCATATATATTTATAATTGTTATATCTTCTTCTTGGATTGATCCCTTGATCATTATGTAGTGTCCTTCCTTGTCTCTTGTAACATTCTTTATTTTAAAGTCTATTTTATCTGATATGAGTATTGCTACTCCAGCTTTCTTTTGATTTCCATTTGCATGGAATATCTTTTTCCATCCCCTCACTTTCAGTCTGTATGTGTCCCTAGGTCTGAAGTGGTCTCTTGTAGACAGCATATAGATGGGTCTTGTTTTTGTATCCATTCAGGGAGCCTATGTCTTTTGGCTGGAGCATTTAATCCATTCACGGTCAAGGTAATTATCGATATGTATGTTCCTGTGATCATTTTCTTAATTGTTATGGGTTTGTTTTTGTAGGTCCTTTTCTTCTCTTGTGTTTCCCACTTAGAGAAGTTCTTTTAGCATTTGTTGTAAAGCTGGTTTGGTGGTGCTGAATTCTCTTAGCTTTTGCTTGTCTGTGAAGCTTCTGATTTCTCCATTGAATCTGAATAAGATCCTTGCTGGGTAGAGTAATCTTGGTTGTAGGTTCTTCCCTTTCATTGCTTTAAATATGTCATGCCACTCCCTTCTGGCTTGTATAGTTTCTGCTGAGAAATCAGCTGTTAACCTTATGGGAGTTCCCTCGTATGTTATTTGTCGTTTTTCCCTTGCTGCTTTCAGTAATTTTTCTTTGTCTTTAATTTTTGTCAATTTGATTACTATGTGTCTCGACGTGTTTCTCCTTGGGTTTATCCTGCCTGGGACTCTCTGCGCTTCCTGAACTTGGAAGGAAGTTAAGGAAGTTTTCGACTATGATCTCTTCAAATATTTTCTTGGGTCTTTTCTCTCTCTCTTCTCCTTCTGGGACCCCTATAATGTGAATGTTGGTGTGTTTAATGTTGTCCCAGAGCTCTCTTAGGCTGTCTTAATTTCTTTTCATTCTTTTTTCTTTATTCTGTTCCATGACAGTGAATTCCACCATTCTGTCTTCCAGGTCACTTAGCCGTTCTTCTGCCTCAGTTTTTCTGCTATTGATTCCTTCTAGTTTATTTTTCATTTCAGTTATTGTATTGTTCATCTCTGTTTGTTTGTTCTTTAATTCTTCTAGGTCTGTGTTAAACATTTCTTGCATCTTCTCAATCTTTGCCTGCATTCTTTTTCCGAGGTCCTGGATCATCTTCTCTATCATTATTCTGAATTCTGTTTCTGGAGGTTTCCTAGCTCCACTTCATTTTAGTTGTTTTTCTGGGGGTTTATCTTGTTCCTTCATCTGGTACATAGCCTTCTGCCTTTTCATCTTGTCTGTCTTTCTGTGAATGTGGTTTTCATTCCACAGGCTGCAGGATTGTAGTCCTTCTTGCTTCTGCTGTCTGCCCTCTGGTGGGTGAGGCTATCTAAGAGGCTTGTGCAAGCTTCCTGATGGGAGGGACTGGTGGTGGGTACAGCTGGGTGTTGCTCTGGTGGGAAGAGGTCAGTAAAACTTTAATCCACTTGTCTGCTGATGGCTGGGGCAGAGTTCCCTCCCTGTTGGTTTTTTGGCCTGAGGCGACCCAGCACTGGAGCCTACCTGGGCTCTTTGGTGGGGCTAATGGTGGACTCCGGGAGGGCTCATGCCAAGGAGTACTTCCCAGAACTTCTGCTGCCAGTGTCCTTGTCCCCGCAGTGAGCCACAGCCACCCCCCGCCTCTGCAAGAGACCCTTCAACACTAGCAGGTAGGTCTGGTTCAGGCTCCTGTGGGGTCACTGCTCCTTCCCCGGGTCCTGATGCGCAGACTACTTTGTGTGTGCAGTCTAGGAGTGAAGTCTCTGTTTCCCCCAGTCCTGTCAAAGCCCTGCATCAAATCCCCATTTTGCTTTGTTTTAAATGAGCGAACTTACCATAATGGAAAGAGCCAGGTTGGCTGCGCAGCATCGGGTGGGTCCGCGGTGCTGGAGCATCCCTTGCCCGGCACCCTCGCGGAGTGTGTGTGCGCATGTGCGCAGAGCGTCAGCATGCAGACAGGGCTGCGTGTGAAGGTCCAGACCTCCTCCCTGGCGACCCAGCGTTTGGCACGAAATGCAAAATGGTTTAGCATCGCTCTCCTCTCTCACTGTGTGTTCAGAGAGGCAAGCAGGGCTCCGCTTATCTCGGGCAGCGGTGGCATGGACCACAGGAGGGGACTTGGCTTTGCAGTGTCTCGGGTGGGCGTTCAGACGCCAGCACGAGCTGCCCTAACTGTGTGGCCTCAGCAGGTCCTTGACGCCTCCTGAGCCTTGGCGTTCTCACCTGTAAAGCGGAGGTAATGCACCACCTGCAGAGCTTATCATGACGGGGTCCCGCGTGGGCACCTCTGCCGGTGGGGAGATGATGGGAATCTCAGTGGAAGGAAATGTTACTGAAGCCAATCAGAAGTAAAAAGTAAACTCTGGTGAATATCTTCTGTAAGATGTGAACATTGTTAACATGACCTTTGGGCATGCGGAGGATGTTAATTTGCACAGTTGAGAAAGGAAATCTGAGAACAGGTGATCACAAGAGGGGAGCAAATGTGGAGGCTGAGTCGGTGTCGTTGGTGAAAATAAAAACCTAGTTTCTAAGGTATTTTGCACATAAGTAGATGGAAACTGTAGTTTCTATTCATTGGGTACTTGATGTGATCCAGGTCTTTCTATAGGCCTAAAAAGTGGGGTTAATTCACAACTAATTCTGCTGATATGAATTCTATAGTTTTAAAATATATATAACTCAAAGTATGATTATAACTGTAGAAAGAAAATACAATCCAGTGTACATAATGGAAGAAAATAATTTATGTGTTTGCAGTAATTATCTTTAAGTAGTAGGATGAAAGTGGTTTTGTCCTTTCCTACTTTTCTGTATTATGTAGCTTCTCAACAGTGATCCTATTCACTTAAAAGTATTTAAGAAATGCTTATTGATTTGGAAAAGAACGGCCCTGTCCAGAGGTAACTAGCTCACCGGCCTCATTAAAGAAAAATGCTCCCCTGTATGGTGGGTGCACGCAGGGTCTGTGGTGAAGCAGGGATGCAGCTCAGAGACACTACCACCTTCATGTCAGGCATGAGGGACCGGCACAGGAGAGCCTGGCTTGACAACCAGCAGACATCCTTCCTGTGCTGGGAAGAGGAGGCCGAGGCAGTATGGGTTGAATCGTGGCCCCCAGATTCCTGTGTTGAAGCCCCAACTCCCAGGACCTCAGGATGTAACTATATTTGGAAATAGGGTCTTTACAGAGGTCGTCACGCGACAAGCTGCTTGCAAGCGATGTAGTCAAGAGACCCACTTCGCTTGGCCCCCGACAACCTGGGAGAGGCAGCCCTGTGACACCTGCTTGGTACCAGCAGGCCCTGCGTGTCCCACGCCTAGGCACCCCTAGGTCAGTACGCGAAGGGGTCCTCTCTCTGGACTCGGCACCCGTGGGGCTCGCTCACAGCCAGCTCGCCGTCGAGCCTGGAAAGAGCAGTGCTCGCAAAGCACCATGGCTGCCTGTGCACATCCTCAGATCCGCGAACGCCCGTGCCGGGTAAATGGGAGCAAAGAGTCTGCAGCACTTGCACCAAACAGACCCCAGTGTGTACAGTGGCTGGAACACAATAGAAACGGACTCGCCGCACCACCCAGCCAGCGCACCCACCCTCGAGCGTTCATCCCTACGTCACGCAGAGTCTGTGCGGTGGCCGTTGATTCACCATCACTGAAGCCGGAGGCTGTCCAAAGGTGCCCCCGTGGGCAACGGTGAAACAAGCCGGTCCCCGAGCCCTGGAGCTCTGCCCCCGGCCGAAAGGAGTCAACTGGATGTCCTCCAGGGAATTAGGCTGAAGAAGAAGGTCAGGTGCAGGGTGTTCCACTTACAGAACATTCCTGAGGTGACCCAATCGTAGCACTGGAGAGAAGATGCCTGTGTCCGGGATCAGGGAAGGGGGGAGGGGTCGGCGTGGGAGGGGGAGTCCTGAGAGACCACGTCACGGATCTCGGCTCTCGATGTGGTGGCGCTTACAGGAAGCTGCGCACGGGATGATGCTGCATAGGGCTGCGTGCACGCGTGCACACACACACACACACGTGTGTGCACACGGATGTGTAGAACAGGAGGAAACGGAGAGCTCTATGGACCTGATCACTGCCAACCTCCTGGAATTGATACTGTGTGGCAGTTATGCAAGGGACGGACCTATACACGTCTTTGCAGCTTTCTGTGAATCGGTCATTATTTCAAAGCAAAATGTTAAGATAATAAACGAGAAGGGGAGAGGGCTCTGCCAGGATGGAGAGCAGGAGTGGGAAGATGATTTCCTGGTTTTTTATTGAGGTGAACCACGCATAGGCCTCAGGTCACCTGATTGTAGGGGCGCAGCTCTGAATCTCTGCACAGGACGCACCCACGTGACCCCTCGCCCTGAAGGGTCCTTCTTGCCCTTTTGCCTTCACTGTCGTGCCCCTCAGAGGCACCCGGCACCCCGGCTGGAGTAGGACCGCAGACATCTGCCTGGTCCTAGCAGAGAGGGTCCTCGTTCACGATTACAGCTCTGATTTTATTTATAATCTTCAATCCATCTCTTACTGATGAACACTTAGTTTCCAATCATTGGCTAACCTGCACGGTGCTGCAATGGATAACCCTTTGCCTACATTTTACACGCGGGGAAGTATATCTTTAGGGTAAATTCCCAGAGGCAGGACGACATCTGAAACATTCACAGCTGCTGCTGACTCGCCCTCACCTGCCCTCCCCAACAGTGTGTGTGCGGGTCTCCCAGCCCACAGCGCCTGCCGACCAAATTCTGGATGTCTGTCGCGCTCGTTAGTGAAATACGGCATCTCAGTAGCTGAGCATCTTCTCATCACTTAGGGGCCATTTGTTTCCCTTTTCTGTGGCCCAGCTTGTTCGTTTCCTTTGCCCATTTTTCTTCCAGGTCTGTGGTCTTTTTCTTAACGATTTGTAATACTTTACATAGTAGGGAAAGTGGTCCTTTGTGATATAAGTTGCATTTCTCTTAACTCCTGTTGAATTTATGAGCCTTAATTCATTCTTCCCAGCCCAGGCTATAAAGAAATTTGCCCATGATTTATTCTAGTATTCGCATCGTTTCTTTTGTTTACGTTTAATTTTTTAGTCCATTTGGAGTCTCTTCCAGTGAATGGTATGATATGTGAACCCAAATGCGTTTTTACAGTTGGTTCTGCAGTTCCCCCAACACTGTTTACTGGAAGACACACCTTCTCCTGGATGTGGACTCTTCACATCTGAGTTGCCGTCTCTGCACCCTGGTCTCTGTGCCACCTGCATGTCTGGCTCTCCCAGCCTCGTCTTCATGCTGCTTAACTCCGAGGCCTCACGTTCCTGTCCTGCTGGGCTGGGGCCCCTTCCTCGCTCTTCTTTTCATTATTTCCCAACTGTTACTTATTTTTTCTTATGAACTTAGAAATTAACTTGTTTGGCTTAACAAGCATTGAGGTGTTGAGACTTTTCATTCAAGCAGCTGCGTCTTTCTGTTCTTCAACTGTGTCTTACAGCTTCCCGCACGCCAGTACTCCTGCTTCTTGAGTTTGTTTCTACTTTTTGTTGTTGTCGTGGCTGCTGCTGCCGCTGTTCTTTTGTGATGACAAACGAGGATCTTTCTTCCGTTTATTCTCTAATTTGTTTGTATCTATGATGGATATTGATTTTCCGGTGTATAAACAAGACAACTGATCTGAACTCTTCAAAAATGACAGTATCATGAAAGCCAAAAGAAAAAGAAAAAAAGCAAATCAAACAGATGGGGGAACAGCTCAAACTAAAAGGAAACAGAGGTACCAGGGCAAGTTCACGCGAAGTGCGATCTTGTTTGGGGACGGTTGGGGACATTGTGTGTGAGCTGTGTGACGAGGTGTGGGCACCGAGTCAAGGGTGCGTTGCCTGGGTTGGTCACAGTGTTGGCATTTTGCAGGAGGACGTCCTCGTTCCTGATCAATGTGGAGAGCTGGGTGGGGGGCCGCGAGTCTGCAGTTTGCTGCCCAGGGATTTAGTGACAAATGAGAACAAGACAGAACTGCGCACACACGAGGCAGACGTGGAAACGTGAACCATCGGTGAATATAAAGTGCTTATGCTGTTACTCTTTCAGCTTCTCTGCAAGTCTGACCATTTCCCAAAGTTGGGGCACAAAGAAAATCCATGTAAGACGCTTGGCATGTAGATAATGGTCTGCGGGGACCATCACCATGTTGGTTCACCCCCCCAGGAGGACCGGAATTCTGGGTAGAATAAGAGGGTTTTAATCTACCTTCTTTCCTCCCATCCCTGCGTCCCTAAAGTCTCCGGTGAGTGTAGCCTCGGGACGCCTCTCAGCTCACAGATGACGCAGTCTCTCCAGCCACAAGAATCACTTCATTTCTGTGCCAAAAAGGTCCTGGTCAACCACCTTTCAAACTTTGCTGCGAAGGGTGCCCAGCATGGGGCAGACCTCCCCTGCTGCAAAGGCAGCGGGGCCCAGGCAGCTGTCACGGAAGCAGGAGGACGTCCAGCTGAATTCCCTCAAAACCCACGAAGAAACATGCTCTTCTGATGCGACTTTGCCAGATAAATGAGAAGAGTCTCGTTGCTTTTTTGAAGAGAGAAAGCGGTTTAGGGGGAAAGTATGAGCTAACAAAGTACAGAAGCTACTGCAGATAAAGATGGCTTCTGCCCCAAACTGCATCGTTGTGTAATCCGAGGGAGGGGCAGACTGAAAAATACCGTCCCTCATATTCAAAGGCTTCATTCCACAGCGGTTCTCCCAACAAACCCGAGTGCGTCTTTCCTCTGCCTCCCGGGCTGCCCCTCGTCCCCTTCCAGGAGCTCAGCTCCCCCTCTCCCCCGCCGGGTCCCTCCAGCGCGGGCCAGTAACGGGGCCAGGAGCCACAGATGCTGTCGCCGTGGGAACCTGCGAGGAGAGACAGGGGTGTGGGTGTGCGGCTGCAGCGCCCCACGCGTCCTGCACAGCCACCAGGGCTCTGCTCAAACGTCCTTGAAAAGGCGCCGACAGGTTCCCGGACTCCGACACCTGCTGGTTCACACCTGAGAGGCAGGTGCCTAGGCCCTCACCTGGGCAGAGGGGACAGGAGCGGGGGAGGGGCGACGGCGGCCTCCACGCCCCCCTCTGTGTGCGCAGGACACTGCCCCCTCCCCCAGGCCAGGGCAGGTGGCAGAGGGATGGAGCTGAGCTTTCTACTGAGCTGCGTTCTCACAGTCAGGATGTGGAATTTTCCAGAGTTCCTAAGGACCCAAACTTGGCCCCCGACGCCCCCATCTAGCAGGGAGTGTTTTATTCTCCCACGCAGGTTAGCTTTCTACACCTGTCAGCAAAGGCCTTGTTCTCGATCGGATTGACATGCTTTCGCAGCCGCCGAGTTTCAGACGAAGTCAGAGTCCAAGCGAAGGGTCGTGCTGCGGAGCACGCGGCGCATCGATGGGCCTCCAGCGCAGCTCCGTGAGGGGGTCCGGCCGCTCAGCCCGCAGGCTCTGTTCCACGGGACCCGGGAGGGACGTGCAGGGCTCCGTCAGCTGTCACGCTGGGCTGTCAGCTCCACGCCGTCCGTCCCTCCTCCGCCTTCCGGTCCCCTCCCGAGCCCAGGATCAGCACAAGAGATGGAGGTGCCCCGTGCATGAAGAAAGGCGGCCAGCGCTCGCGGGGGGCCTCCTGGAGGAAGCACCCCATGCGTGTGCCTTTGGGCAGCAGCCTTGGGCGTGCTCCAGGACTGGGACCATTTCTCCATCTTCCGTCCCCTTCCAGCCCTGCCCAGGAGCAGGTGGGAAGTCCTGCAGGCTCACGTTAAGTAAAGGTGTACGGGGCTTGGGCAGCAGGAACCTCTCGTGTCCCCACCCGAGGACGGAGAGCCAGGGGAGGAAGAGGAGACGGAGTGGTGGGGCAATTTTGTCCTTAACGTGTTGCATCACTAAAGACCCTGCGAGATGCCACCAATTCTAACCTCAGGGGTGTGTGACAAAGAGTATCATCCCGTCTGAGAGAGACTCAGACGGCAGGTCCCAGGTGAACCCGCGATGCGAGCGCCCTCCACCGAAAGCAGCCCCTCCCCGACCCCAGGGCAGCTTACCCTCCCCCCAGCAGACCGGCCTGCTGCCGTCCTCCCCCTCGTCCACAGGCCCGGCTCCCGGCTCCAGGCAGGGCTGTTCTGGGTGGGTGCACGCCACCCCCCTCCCCGGGAGGCAGGGGCAGGAAATGAGCACGTCCCCGCAGGAGGACCCCGGTCCCGGAGACCGAAGGAGGGAGGCCGCCGGGCCTCCGCTCTTCCCTGGCCTCCCTGCCTCTCCTCCTGCTTCCCCGCTGCCCACCCGTGGAGAGGGGCCCTTCCTGCTGCAGGACTAGGTTCCCAACATGGGTCACTCGCCTGCTTCTGAACATGCAGAGCTGGTGACCTAACCCCGCGCCTGTTCCCTGCAGTGGTCACCCCCCGCTGTGAGCATCTCTGGGATGAAGGTCCCATGGTCACCTGCACCAGCTTCCCTCACCTTAGCTCCTGCCCCCCCCTCCACGCTAGATGCTCCGTCCGTGTCTCCTGGCACCCGGTGCCACCCTGCACCCCGGCCCCCTGGAATTTCCTCGTTTACTCTCTGCTGACTGCGCCAGGCCGCCCCTTCTCGCGGGGAGGGAATTTCTCATTCAGCTTCATGCAGCTATTTCCTGGGTGGCTCTCACCCTGCTCACTTTGCCCGTGGTGGTGGGTCCTCGGTAAATGTCCGTGGAGTGACTGGTGGCCGAGTGGCTGAGTCATTGCTGCACCTGGTCATCCCCACCTGTGTAGGCATCACAGGCCAGGCAGGGTTCTGATGAAAGCATGGTGGAGGAAGCCCTGTCCTTGCAGGGTCAGAGCACACGGGACAGTGAAAACACGCAGCAGTCAGTCCGGAGCCGAGTGTTCTGTGCTGGGGCTACCGCGGAGATACAGGGACGGAGGGGTGGACGCATGGGGCTGGTCCAGGAAGGTACGTGGGCTCATTCTGAGGGTCAAGGGACGGTGTGAATTTGGGTCAGAGGAAACCAGAGATGAGGGGCCACGTCTGGGAAGAACCTCAGAGGCTGCTCAGCTGCCTCTCCTGGGATCCGAATCTGGACACTCGCACCGTCATCGAATTAAGCAGAAGGAGAGACCCTCGTGGGCGCAGGATCCCGGCAGCCGGGCAGAGTGGGGCTCTGGTGGTGCAGCCGTGACCCCATGACAAGGGGCTGATAGAAAAGCGCCCTGACTGCCTGGGATGACGTAACAGCCACCGCAGCTTCCTTCTCCTCACCGCCATCCCCAGCTTCTTCCCCTGGACGCTGCAGCAAACGTTACCTTCTCCACGGAGACTTCGGAAACCTCCTCGTCCTCCTGCGGTTCCCCCATCGTTACTGCTCTCACTTACCTTTGTGCCGCTTTGTAAATGTCCTTGTGTCTGCGATGGGCTGCACTTTGATTCTTTTCAGCTTATAAGCTCGTTGAGGTCAGGAGCTCGTTTTGTTTTTCTCCTGTGATGGTTCCCGGCACCGCCCTGCAGCCCACCTCCCACCCACACTCTCCGTAGGAGCTCTGCTTCCCTCTTGCCCACGATCGGTTTTATTATCGCGCTCTGTCTGTCTGTCTGTCCCTCGATGGTCATCTCCTTGAAGGTCGAGTCTTATTTATCTTTACGTCCTCAGAGCTTAGGAAAGTCACGGATGTTCCGTGTTCGTATCTGTCAAACGAGAGCAAATGAATCGGTGAACGAACAACAAGAAACCTAACCTTCCCAGGGCGCGGTGACATTGATCAGTGACGGTTCAGCGAAAGAAACAGAAACCGTTCTGGGCCCCATAAGAGAGCTGAGCGGCTTCAGTCACGGGGCTGGTAGAAGGGCCCCAGGCTGGACCTCCAGGCAGGACCCGTGGACCCTGGAGAGGTGGCCTCGAGCAGCCTTCATCACAGGCATGAAAATGGGGGATCAGGTGCCCCCAGAACCCCAGGGTCAAGGACTCTGCCAGGATGGGGAAGCCGCCTGGCCTCAGGGCCGCACCGAGGCCTCTCAACCTGCAAAGCCGGTGACAACCTAAGGCTGGATGTTCCCGCCGTGGCCTCCATCACAAACCCCACTCCGCACGCTCCACGGACGAGCGCGTGGACACAGCAGCCCGGCTGGGGGCATCCCGCCCATGCAGCTTTCTAGGAAGCAGGAAGTGGTCCAGCAGCAAGAAGATGGGTTCCTTCCGCCATCCCCCAGTCAGAGCCCCTCGGGGGGAAATGTGATCGACATTCGGGGTCCCAGCTGCAGAGAGGTCAGGAGGGGTGAGCTGCCCGCCTCCCCAGGAGAGGAGGAGATGAGGCTGCGTGGGGAGCGCCGTGCCCCGCCGTGTCCGACCCTCTGCCTGGTGAGCAGAGTCTCCGTGTAGCCCGACGCTGCATCTGGATTCTTCAGCAGCGTTCGTGAGTAAACAGGCCGTAAGTCCTAGGGATGCAGGTTCCAGTTGTGGCAACACCAGGACCCTCACAGAGGGTGCAGCCTCCGCCCCTCCCGACAGCGCTGGACCACAAGCGGCCTCCCTCCCACTGCACGGGTTTTTGAGTTTTTAGGTTTTCGGGGCGGTGGGGGCCTCCCGCACGCAGGATCTAGTTCCCCAGCCGCGGATCGAACCCATGCCGTCTGCACTGGGAATGCGGAGTCGTAACCACTGGACCGTCAGGGAGGCCCCCTCACTCCACGGTTGTTCAGTGTGTCAGCCAGACCCTGCCCTCTCCCTTCCACCAGCCCTGTTGCATTCTCCTCTCTGGAGTGGTCCCCGTGACCCATCAAAACAAACAGCGAAACCAGGAGTCGTTTCTGAGGTTCTGACCCAGGTGGAGAGGGGCCAGCTGTGCGCTTCAGTGCTGCCTGCCTGGAGGGTTTTCTGCTGCCCTGTCCGACGCCTGCTCTCGCTGGAGTCCGTGGGAACCTCACACTCCTACCAGCGACAGGATTTGGTGTCACGGGTTAGTATTCTGGTCGGACACAGCCTCCGGCACACAGCCTGATCCCTCACTGCAGTCGGGCTTTCATTGTTCCCCAGAAATCCAAACCCAAGCTCATTCATTCCTCCAGTTGACTTCAAGGTGCTCCCCGGGACCATCTCCTCATGGGGCCTGAGGCTCTGAGCAAACACTCACTGTTTCTTTGTTCACTTTTTGGTCTCTACCTGCCATGTAAAGAGGTCTGCTGGCCTTGGGTAGAAATCTGAGCGCACCTGGAAGGAGCTGTCCTAGCCCAGGCCTATGCGAGTCCTTGAAATCTAAGCAGTGCCTTCCAGCCGTGTGTATTTTCAGGGCTTGGCGAGTTATTTGGAGGCTGGTCTCTGGCGGTCTGGTCACTGGTGATAAAGCAGGACCACGTGTGGCCGGGTGTCCAGGACAGGCCACGGCCACAGGACAGGCCCTTGGGTCTGCGAGGCCACTGTGGCCCCCCGGCCCCGCCGTGGAACTGTCCTTCTCCTGTGGAAGGAGACCCAGTTTCCTGGGAACCACAGGCCCTCGGGGAAACTGCCTGGAAGGGCAGGAGGCAGTGACCGATCCCACGTTGATTAGCATCCAGCACTTTTCTCCCCATCAGGTCCTGGGGAGCAGAGCAGCGTTGAAGCAGCCTATGTTTGTCCCTGTGTTCGGCACGTGCATCTTGGTGGAAAGCCCTGTTCACACGGAGGGAAAGATCCCTCCCCCAGCCGCCCACCCAGAGTCAGGAGCCAGTCCTTCTCAGCCTGGTGGACGCCCCAGTTCCCCTCCCAACACCCTAGTCCTTGGGCTTCGCATGCGGGTCCCATCTGTCCCCCCTGCCCCCCTCTCCCTCGCCTCCAGAGGGTCCTCCTTGTCTTCAGGGCCCCGAAGCGGCCTCCCCCCTGCTCTGAGCCCACTGCCCCGGGCCCCTCACTCTGGGGCACAGCGTGTCTCACAGCTCTTCAGGTCTTGCCCAAATATTTATTCCACTGATGAAAACCTGAGAACCAGGGACTTCTCTGGTGGCACAGTGGTTGGGAGTCTGCCTGCCAATGCAGAGGACACGGGTTTGAGCCCTGGCCCGGGAAGATCCCACATGCCGCGGAGCAGCTGAGCCCGTGTGCCACAACTGCTGAGCCTGCGCTCTAGAGCCCGCGAGCCACAACTTCTGATCCCATGCGCCACAACTACTGAAGCCTGCGCACCCTAGAACCCGTGCTCCACAACAAGAGAAGCCACCGCAATGAGAAGCCCAGGCACCGCAACGAAGAGTGGCCCCCTCTCGCCACAACTAGAGAAAGTCTGCGCATAGCAACAAAGACCCAACACAGCCAAGAATAAATAAATTAAAAACAAAAAAACAAAAAACCTGAGAACCAGACAGAGAGCTTCCCAAGGCCCAAGGTCTAGTGACTGTCAGATCATCGCCACCAAACCTCACCTAATCTTTGCATTTATTCTTGGAGAACAGGCTTGTTCTGTTAAAACAACAACAAAAGGGTGCTATTTACTGATGCACATCAGAGCCCATGTGACGCTCCCAACAAGGAGATCGTCCATTTATTCAGATGAGAAAACCAAAGCCAAGAAGTTAAGAAACTCGCCTGGTCACCCGGGCACCACGGGCACAGTCCTCTGGCCAACACGCTAGGGTCCGAGGGTCCTTGCTGAGAGCCCGCCGTGCACAGTCTCGTGGGTGTTCCCCCGGTGCTGCCCTGGCGGTCACTCCGTGTCCCCGGCCTCGGGAGGACAGAGTCCACACTCTCCTACTCAGCATCCTACAATCGCCTCCCAACTCACTCGAGATTGAAGCAGAAGCTCCCGCGGACCTGACCACTCTTCCCCCTCCTGCTCCAGCAAACTGGCTCCCGTGACTCCTAGACTACCCCAAGCTCTCGCCCATCACGGCTTCTGTTCACGATGCTCTTCGCTCTTCCAGAAAGTTCTGCTTGAGTGTCATCTTATCCCCGAGACCTGCCCTGACCAACTAGAATCCTTCTCGCCTTAACTCTGCTTTATCTTCCCCAAAGCGTGGACCACCATTTAGCATCGGCATGTAATCCTCTCATCCGTTAGTTTCTTGTCTGTTTCCCCGGCTCCACCTCCAGAACCCAGATTACTGACTGGTAAGCAGCTCTCCATAAATATTTGTTGAATCGATGAAAACCCGAGCTGCTGTCACTCCAGTAACCCTCAGCTGAGAAAAATAAATCCATTAATTCTCCCAGATCTTAAGCCCATCTCTTGTTTCTACGGTAAAGTAGGAACAATGCTACAAACGCAAGCATCTGCTTCATGAGAATAATGATCCCTACAGGTGTCTCAAGCATGGCTTTGGAGGAAATATAAAATACACCTTTTCCCTGCTAGGGAGCTCCGCCACGAAGATGGGAACGCACGCCGGCCTTGGCTAGGGAGCTCCGCCACGAAGATGGGAACGCATGCCGGCCCTGGTGTATCTGCACCTGCAGAGGTCACCGCGGCAGCTCTACGTGGGTCTTTAAATGTAAGTTGAAGGAAGTGAAAGCTTCAGGAGCTCAGTTGCTTCCCCACAGGTCGAGGGCTAAGTAGCCACAGGGGCTGGTGGTCACAGCAGTGGACAGTCAGACACAGGACGTTGCCATCAGCACAGAAAGAAAACAGAGAAATAAAGCTACGTAGGATGGATCTGAGCATCAACGTCTGGAAAGTACCTTCAGTCGTCCCAAGGCCGCCCCACGGGTGCCCAGACGTAATAAGCAGGATTTATTTCCGTGCCGTGTAATCACGAGTGCCGGCAGGGGGAACGGAGCTGCCAGAGGGATTTGGGGGGGGATGTCTCCCTGCTGTATTTCGTTACCTCGGAACGTATGGGAATGAACCTGCTGCTCCCTGGCTCTCTCATCTTGGAAAGGGATTTGCAGGCGTGAAGTCACGCAGGCCGCTGGGCCTCCTCTTGTCCCACGGTCGCCGCTGGACCGCGAGTTGTGGACGTGAGCCTGTGTCCTGGCACCGGCCGCCGCGCGGCCCCACGTCTCCGGCACCACGATGCAGAGCTGATGTGCCCTCAGTGGGCTTGATGCCCACGCTGAGATACGCGACCCAGTGTGGATTGAGGACATGCTGGGGGGAAATGCTGAATACAGTCACCAGCTGCTCCCCTGAATCTCCTGGCCTCGGTCTCCACAATGATGGGTGTGGTGTTATTTGGGTTGAGTTGTCTACAGGACTCTGGGTGTAAAACGATGGAGAAATAAATGAATTCCGCCTGCAGTTCTCCTCCTGGCAGGGACGTCACTCCCTTCCCGCCCACACGTGGTCCCTCAGCAGGTCATGGCGTCTCTCCTCCCAAGGGCACTTTGACCTATGTGTCCTCTCCCTCCCAACTGTCACCTCCCCAGACCCCGTCACTGGCTCAAGGGCAGGAGCCCCTCACTGTTTCCTGCCATCGAATCCGTCCTTTGCGGCATGAGAAGCCCTTATATCTGCACTGGGTCACGTCACTGCTTCAACCCCCTCCACCATTTTCTAAGCAGCTTTGATTGCCGTCTAAGGCGCATGTGGAGAGGTGCCCAGCTCTCAGGATGAAGCCCGATGAACTGCCCCAAGGTGAATCGCCCACAGCCGGTAGGCAGCCCCCAGACTTGGAACCAGAGACATCCAGCACCGCCCCTGCCCGCATCCTAACTCCAGACATCGTGGGCTGGGCCGCCTGCTTTCCAGCTTTCTACAGGTGGATGCACAGCAGGAATTCTTTTGATCTTGGCTTATTTGGGTCAAGATGACGTTTGAGATTCATTCACGTTGGCCTGTGCAGTAGCAGTTCATTCCATCAATCTTTTCGCCATTGGCCGTGGTCTGAACGTACTCAGCACTGAGCTCATCGAGGGTCTTCAGTGATATCTACTGAGTGATTACTGAGTAATAATAATATCTATTAAAAGCTTTGCTGGAGACAGTAGGGCTCTAAAACTCCGAAGTGATACGCTTGTGGCCATCACAGCTCTCTTTCCAGAATGACTTCAAACTAGCAAGGACTTTAATTCAGATTTCATTTTAGGAAAAGGAGGTACCACACCTGCAAGATCACTCGTTGAGCCGTGTGGCACTGGGACAGTGAGAAATGAAGAGCTGCTCCAGGAACCCGGCACAGGGCACTTCCTAGCCTTGGCGCCCCCATCCCCAGGTGGTCTCCCAGGAAGTCGGTTTATTTCATTTATTTCAATGGCTTTATGCTCCCAGGAAAGAGACTTCACCTACGGCACCTAAATAACTTTGATATGGACTGAAATTCTCCAAACGCAAACCTAATCCCATCGGGCAGAGACGCTGACCCCGGCGCTCCTTTCCAGGCGTGCTGCCCGCTTTGTACACATGCATCAGAAATGGCATTTTGCATAAGTGGTTTTATTCGGGCGATTACTGAGAAAATAAACCCCTCTATCGCAGCACCCCCTCAGTGGGTAATTGCCACGTGCTCACTTCTGCAAAAGAAAAGGTAAATCTCAAACAAACTGCAGAGCTGCATGGAAACATAGAGCATACTTTGACTAAAATGCACAACTGTTCCTTGGAAAGACGTTCAGTCTTTTGCTATGTTAATACCTTTGACCTTTTAAGAAGGACCAAATCGTTGTCTTTCTACAACCACCGCAACTACTGATTTGCCCAGGAGCATCCTCAGAAAGATGTATGAGATTCAACTGAGTATGTGTCAAACCCCTACCAAAGCCCGCTGGGTCCTTAGAACTATCAACACAACATGCGGGGTTAATTTAGGCTGATGCCGGGGGCGGGGATATACTTTCTGTCTGAAAAACAATAGGATTGGACAAAAAATAAATGAAGTCAGCACCCTTTTTTATTTCTTGACAAGCTGAGCCACTAGAGTCCAGCTTAACAGTGAAAACTTCTCCAGCCCAACAAGGAGCTTTGCTAGGTGAATAGAGAAGGGCTTCCTAAGAGGTCACAGGTGACATTTGTAAAGGAAAGCTGGAGAGGAGGGCCCTGTCCCCGTGGCCTGTCGCACCAGTGTCGCCACCTCCCTGACGCGGTCTCGCTGCCTTTGCTGGTTGAGCCTCTGTTATGGACTGAATCATGTCCCACAAGGGACGTGTCGAAGCCTAACCCCCAGGACCTGAGCGCGTGACCTTATTTGGAAACAGCCTTTGGAGGTATAATTAGATGAGGTCATACTGGAGCAGGAAGGACCCTAACCCAACATGACTGGTGTCCTTCTACCAGGAGGACAAGAGGCGAAGACAGACACAGAGGGGAGAAGACCATGTAACAGAGGAGGCAGAGACTGGGCTGATGCAGCGGCATGCCCAGAAACGCCCAGAACTGGCAGCTGCCCAGGAGCAGGAAGGAGTCCACCCAGAGCCTCCGAGGGGCAAGGCCCTGTTGGCACCTTGGCTTCAGACATCTGGCCTCCAGGACAGCGAGAGAGTACATTTCTGTTGTTCTAAGCCACCCAGTGTGTGGTACTTTGTCCCAACAGCCCCTGGACATGGATATACCACGTCAGCCATCCCAGGGGAGAAGAGGGAGCTGTCCCAGGCCCCCACGTGGGAGTGAGCACGTAGGTTCATGGCTGCAGGTCCCACTCTTACAACCACGTAAAGTCACGTGTGTGTGAACAAAGGTTCGAAAGGAACACGTAAAGTGATCGGTATTCAGAGTGGTGGAATTAAGTGTTTCTTTTCTTTTCTCTAATCCTCTGAATTTTTTAATGCTGTTGTATCACTTAAATTTTCGTCAAGGTTAATTTTTAAAAATTCCCCAGCTAAGTGGGTTTTCAGGTTTGATGAGCCGTATTATTGCCTGAACACTCTGGAAATGGCTGCTTCCACTGGCATTGCCGGGGAAAACCAAGGCTGCAGGCTCTCTCAGCCCAGTCAGGAGCTGTTATTTGTCCTGATAACTGCGAGTTTTGGCACCTTCTTAAATTTTGTGCCAGGGGTAAGGGTCTCATTCCCCTGACCCAAGGCCCAGTCTGACCGAAAGCAAACTACAGATGAAAAACACGGAAGCAAAGGTAAGAGACATAGAACTTTTGCTTCTGTGTTTTTCATCGGTAGTTTGTTCGTGATGGTTTTTTGATTACTTCTAAAGTATCTGCCCGTTCACCGATTCTCTCTTTAGCTCTCACTTGTCTTAAATCTATCCAGTGGGTTCTTAATTGAGTTCGTCTATTTTTTTCTTCTGAATTCCTAAAAATTTCTTTTTCACTTTTTGTAGTTTCCAATTCCCTGCCCATTTTTTGAGCTTGGCTTTATCTCTTAAAACAGTAACTATAATTGTCATCTAGACCACGTCTAATGATTTTAGTATCTGGAGTCACTGTGGTTCTGTTTTTGGTCTCTTGTCTCTGCTCCTTCTCAGTCATGGTGTTGTTGCCTCTTGTGTCTGGTTATCTCTGACTGTGTGCTGGACACAGTGTTGTTGTTGCTGTTTTAAGCATCTGAGGAAATTGTCTGAGGCCTAGGGCGATGCTGTCTTCCGTTAGGGAAGATCTTTATTTGCTTCTGTAGCTCACTGGGGAGGGTAGCAGTCTGGGATCACCTTAAACCAAGTGCAAACCTTGAGGTTTTCTTGGCCACCTTGCTGGTATGAAACGGGGCTGCCAAACTGTGGGAAGACTGTCTACATTGTCCTTTCTCCTGTGGTGAAGTCCCCCAGGGATGCCAGCCCGAAGTGGGGGTTCCTTTGTCAAAGTCTCCAGTCTGGTAAGCCCCAAAGTCCAGCTTTTTCCCTCGGCTCTGTGAGGCCACCAGAAGCATAGTTCAAGTGTCAGCCATGGCTTTCTGATCAGTCGTTTCCCATGAGATCCAAAGAGGCCCTTCCTGCCCGGTCTGTCTCTGGGTTCCAGCCCCCTCTCAGATTTTGGTCCAGTAATCTCTCACTATCTTGTTAATTCTTTGATGCTTTAAAAAATTGATTTTGTTTATTTTACATTTTTCCCACCTTGTTGGGTTATCCTCTGTAGGACATAGCAAATTATATAGTTACCATAGTTAATTATATTAATTATTATATTTGCTTTTATAATCTTATAAAATTATATTTGCTTTTACAATATCATAATATTATAGCAAATTATCTAGTCTGCCATTTACTGGAAGTGGCAGTTCTTTCAATAAGAAACTCAAGTATGGATAAAGTTGTACTTATAAAATTTTCCATCAAAAAAAATAACAAAAACACTTTCTCTCAAAGCCCATCAAAAATTTGCCAAGTGATAGAGCTTCGCATGTGTTAAGTCATTTATTGTCACTACTCCTATCTCTGATGTTATGTTATTATTATCTTCATTTTTAAATGAAGAAGTTGTGGCCCAGAGATGTGGGATGACTTGACTGAGAACACACAGTTAGTCGAGGGCAGAGCGTGATTTAGACCCAGGCCCTCCTAACTTCGTGGCCCATTTTCTTTGTCTCCACACTTGAGTCAGGCTTGAAAATTGATATTTTAATCTGTGCTTTGTGCAGCAAAAAAGAGAGTTCTTCAGGAGATGAGTGGCAACCATGAACAGCCAGGAAATCAGTGGATAAAGTATGCTTTCACTGCATATTTTATACAAATTACTTCAACCATAAAATTTGACAGCTTGTAAATAATGGCTTAAGAAATCCAGAGAGAAGAGGAGTAAAATTAATTTAGAGGCTGATTGTCCCTGGTCTTTAACTGTAACCCCCAGTTCTCTGCTTCCCAACTCATAATGGCATTTCGTGGATATTCACTTCATTTCAATGCTCCTTTTCCTTCTCTCAGTGTCTAGACGATGGAGGAGTTATAACACAAATGTACATTTATTTTAGGAAGTATGTAAGATGGAAAACATGTTTACATTTTTTAAATCATGAAAAATAGTTTATATTTTAGCAAGTACAAAGTAGCATGGGGTGATAAGTAACTAGATGTTAAATAATTAAGTACTTAGATGCTAAACTAAGATTTGAAATAATCTAACCCCCAAATAGCTCCTGAGTTATCTTAGAGGAACATTATAATGCACTTTTTAATCATTATTTTAAAATATAAAACAATCTTTTGTTCAACACACTGAATTTAAAACAAATTCCAGAAAAGTATCAGAAACAATAATTTAAAATTCTTATTAACTTCTGTTTGGGGATTGATTGCATGAGGTTGCCTCAAAAAAAGTACATGACAGTATTTTATTCTATGAAACTATTCCAGTAAACATCAATCTAATAGGCAAATCTGAAATGTTGTGGAGTGGCCCTTCCTTTTAAAGGGGTCCTTTGAAAATGCAGATCCTGCTTCAGTAGGTCTGGGATGGGACCTGAGATGCTGCACTTCTAACAGGCTCCCAGGTGATGTCCATGCTGTGGTCAGGGGGTATTTCATTTTCAAGATACAAAGTTAAGAAAGGTAGTTTTTGAATCACATAGAGGAGATGTGAGAAAAATCCAGTAATTGTACCAAAAAAAAAAAAGTTCAGTAATAGTCTAATTATTTTAAAACATAAGTAAATTTGTCTACAAAATTAGATAAGGCTTTTTGCTTAGCACTGCTCTTTTAATATTATATTTTAACACTACAAACGACTATCAAACTGGCATATGAAACACACTTTTTCAGATTTTTTTATTGATATGCAGAGCTTCAGCAGTTTTTGAGAGAGCGTCCCATGGAGCCTCAAAGACAAGACCTTGGTAAGTGTACACATCATCAGAAGGGAGTGAGATAGCCGTGTGTGCGCGCGCGCGCGTGTGTGTGTGGTGTACCTTCACATTTATAAAGACAGTAAAACAAATCTGTGTTTTTATGTCAAGTGGCAAAGAAAATAAATAGGGAAAGATGAAAACTAGATGTCCTCACAGGCAATACTATATTTATCCTAACCAATGAAAAATTTTCTTTTTTCAAAATCCTGAGTTCAGTGTGATACAGCGTGCTTTCTTTATTCCGGAGTGTAATTCACTTAAAATAGAGGACTCATAACTAAACATAGAAAATCATCTTCTATTACAGAAAAAAAAATGTGTGGCCAGTGTCCAATGAGAGAGAGAGAGAGAGAGGAAAGATAAAGACAGATGGACAGAAGGAGGAAGTGGGAAGGGGGAGAGAAAGAAGAAGAGGAAGGAGAAGAAGAAGGAGGAGGAGGAGAGAGAGAGGAAGGAGGGAGTGAAGACAAGAAGAGAAGGGAAGAGAGGGAAGGGGGTAAAGAGTCTTTCAGTGGGTGTTTTTTTTTTATTCTCAAAAGGAGAGCATCCTTATTTATCATTATGCATAGAGATCCAGCGCTAATGTCTCCCCATGTACCTCTTATGAGGAGAAATTATCCCAAATGCCCTTGGACAGCAGTATGAAAGATTACTCAATTTATGTTGCAATCAAAGCTCAGTTTGTAAAAATGGGCCAGATTCTTCACTCAGCATCCTATCCCCTGTCTTTAATGAAGCAAGCACTCTTGAAGAGATCAAGAGACAGGTAGAGAAACAAGCTAACAACACAATGCAGGTAGAATACTTACTGTATCTTAAAAGAACACAGTAATTCCTCAACACAGCATAGTTTCTGACGAGAAGGTAAGAGGTGTTTCATCTTCAAGAAATCTGATAGGATTGGATTAAAAACTCACTGTTGGCAAAATATTCTGAAAATTCACAAATTCCCAATACTTCAGTTCACTTTGTAATCAAACATCATTACTCGCAACATTGTGTTGTGTTGTTTTGTTTTCTTTTTCTTTTTTGCTTTATCTGGAAGTAAGCATTCAGGTTGTTGGACTTAGTGAAGCCAAAGATATGGATTCAATCTCCATATGGAGCTGTTAACGCCACACTAATGCTAAAGTTGCAGACTTACTTTTTAAACACTGAGTTATCTTCTAAGTAAATGATGAGAAAAAAAGAAAACATTTCACACGTCTGTGGCTCTTCACTTCTTCCTGTAGATGCTAGTTTCTTCCAGGTTTCATGTCCTTTCACTCCAAAGAGTGTCCTTTAGCAGTTTTTATAGTGCAGGTCTGTTGGTTGTAAACACTGTCAGCATTCAATGATGTGAAAGCGTCTCCTTTCAACCTTTTTTTGAAGGATATTTGTGCTTCGTATGGAATAACTGTGGGTTGGTAGTGTTGTTGGTAGTTGTTGGTAGTGTTGTTGGTTTTTCTTTCATCATTTTAAGGGTACCCTTCCTTCATTTTCTGGTCCCCATTGTATTTCCTGAGGAGTCCATTTATAATCCTATACATGTGTCCTTTTTCTCCAGCTAATTTCATGATTTTCCCTTTATCTTTGTTTTCAGCAGTTTAACTACAATGTGCCTAGACATGGTTGTTTTTATGTTTATCTTTCTGGGAGTCTGATGGGCTTCCTGGATCTATACGTCATGTTTTTCATCAAATTAAGCAGGTATCTGGCCATTATTTCCTCAAAAAAATGTTTATGCCTCAGTATCGCTTGCTTCCCCTTCTGACCTCCAATTATATGTATATTAGACCACTTGATAATGTCCACATGTCCCTGAAGCTCTGTTGATTTTTCTTTAATTTTTCTCTGTCTGTTCTTCAGGTTGGATCATTTTTGTTGATGTCTTCAAATTAATTACTCTTCCTTCTAATATCTCCTACCTGCTGTAAGCCTATCTTATGAATTTTTCTTTGCAGTTACTTTTGCAGTATAAGTTCCTTATACTTTTAAGTTCATAATTTCCATTTGATTCTTCTTTAGAATTTCCAAATCTTTGCTGAGATTCCCAATCTGTTCACTTATTAATACCATATTTTCCTTCGGTTCTTTGAACAGGTTTATGAAATCTTTGCAACGTGCACCATCTGGGTCATCTTGGGATGGTTTCTATTGACTGCTTTTTCTCTTGACTGTAGATCTCATTTTCCTATTTCCCAACATGTCTAGTGCTTGTCTGTCTGTCTGCTTGTCTGTCTGTTTCCTCCAACCATATACAGCTGTTCAGTTAAAGGTATGCAGTGTGAAGAGTTCACTTTAACTAAGATTGTGGTTTGGCCATAGTGGAGTTAGTGAAAAAAGAATGGAGCCAGGAGGCTGAGAGTATTTCAAGGGAATGATTATAATAATTGATTGGAATATAAAGTGGTTCAAAGAAGACAACCCCAAGAGCTGAAGGATTGTTGGAGCTAAAGATTAGAGATCTGCACATAGCCACCTTGCAGTCCCTGCCCATCCACATGAGAAGAACTCCAGGGGCGGTTGTTCGTGGCAAAATAATCGCAGACATAGACTGTGGACCTACATATAGATTGTAGATAATGCAGTGTGGAGACTGGGCTCTGTTACCTTCCTCTTCCCCGTACTGACTCACGACAGTGAGCAGGTCAGCCACTGGATGACCGCCGTGAGCTTGGGTCCATGGTGTGTTGGTGCGTATGTAGAAGTCCGAGGTTTTTCTGAAGTCCCTCTAACTTGGCGAGACTTAACATTCAACGTATATTTGCTTCCCCTGTGGATCTCTACAGGGCTTGGCATTAGGCTTGTTAGGGCTGGACTAGGGCAAATCGTACCCAAGCATGTGATCCTCACCCCAAGGCCATACCTCTGGTGTTGGTTTGGTATTCATGAGGCCCCTCCCCCGGCAGTGTCCGCACTGCTCAGCTTCTGGTTACTGTTTCACTCTCAGTCCCCTACCAGCTTCTATCTGATAAGCCTTGGTTAATCCTACCTTGTGTGTGGACAGCCTGGCCTCAGCCACATTTTCCCGGGGCCCCCACAGGACTTCTGGGGCCCTCTTGTTGCACGGCTCTCTCTTCTCTGACGTTCTACCCTGCAGATTCCAGCTGCTTCAGGTACCCAGAACTCTGATTTCTGCTTTCTCGACTCAGAGAGACCATCCTGCTGTCCTTGGGTCGCCACGCTCTGCAGCATGGCCAGGAAAGTGTTCCCAGGAAGAGAGCCAGGCCATGGGGCTTACTTACCTCATGAGCTTCCTGCCGTTAGAGGTCGTGACCTTGCGATGCCTGTTACCTGCTGCTGCAACGCAATTGCCTCATATTTTGCCAGATTTTGCAGTTGTTTGTGGCTGAAGAACAATTCAGTGTGGTTTCTCCATCATAGGCAGCCGGCCGTTATTGTTTATTTTTACCTATTCAGCAAATATTTCTTGAGTGTCTACAATGTAGGAGGCATTAGAAATACAGGGTTGAACAAATGACATGATCCTTGCCCTCAAGAAGTTTACAGTCTATGGGGGAAAATGGATCTTAAACAAATAATCACAGAAATAAAATTGTGGTTCAAGTTGTGATAGGTGTTGTGTGTTTAAGATAGAACAGACTACCCTAATTTAGATCAGGAAGGAGAGCACCTTCAAGCAAGTGACTTGAGTGCTGGGTAGGCCAGACAAAAGTTTGAGGGAAGAAATATGAGATAAAGGAACATATGAGAACCAAGGAAAGATTGTGAGAGGAGGTCCCCAGGGCAGGAATGGAAGTCTCCTGGGGCTGGGCCTTGGTGTCTGGGGACAGCAACCCAAGGTGATGTGGAAAAGCAGGCAGGGGCTCTGTTAACAATATGAGATCGTATCTTCAGAGAAATGGAGCACCACGGAAATGTTTTGAGTAAGATCAGATTCAGAATTGTGTTGTTAAGTGTAGCTAACTGGTCCTGACACATCTGTCATGGCGGAGTCTTCCAAGAGACCAAGAACGAATGTACCTTTTAGAGGATGTAAAGCCCAGCTGAGGATGTTCGCCTTAGAAGAACTGATGTGCTGTAGGTCGGTATTTATTGAGATGATAAAGTTTCTGTAGTTAATGCTTCCCTTTCAAACATTCAGACAATGAAATCCTGCCTAAAAAGCCCCTTTGAATTTTGCGAGTCGGTTCTTTGTACTCTTACAGGTGTAGTTAGCTGTAGCGAGAACCAAACTAGGGAAAACACTGGAATTAAATGCAACAGGCTAGTTTTCTGGAGGTTAAGTGTTAAGACAAAGATGAAGTAGATGTTAGGCGTTAAGAATATCAAAGGAGATAAGGATGGCCTACAGGAAAATCACTTTTACAGTTATTGGAAATATTTCCAGAATTGTCTTTGGGTCCCTGACAGAAGACACCACTTAACAAATGTCTATTGCTGTCAAGGTTACCCTTCCGCTTCACGCTTTGACTGAAGCTGAAACATTTTTAAATCATTGAAGAGAAACTTCCAAACACAGAATCTGCAAACTCACATTGCAGGGCAGCCATCCACACGGTCACCAAATTTGCATGGTGACTATCCACTCACATTAGGCAAGTTTTGCCCAATATAGACAAATATTGGTCAAACTGGTCAGTTTGGGCTTCAATCATCCAGTTATTAAAATAGTTTCTTTTGGCAGCAATAAATTAATACTCATATTTTTTCAACTATTGCAAAAGGAGCTGTGTTAATGAAAATCGTAAAGATTTTTCAAACTATTGCAAAAGGAGCTGTGTTAATGAAAATCGTAAAGATACTCCGATACGGTAAAAGCAGGCATCTTCTCTGTGTACGATACTAGCCAGAAAGATGCGTAACTGTCTCAGTGTGTGTGTGTGTGTGTGTGTGTGTGTGTGTGTGTGAGATGTAGGCAGCTATACACCCATAGTCATGTGCATATATAACCTAGTTCCCCAATGTCACCTCACATATATTTTCCTCAGCTAAATTACTGAAAATAAAATGTATAGCATGATATATTGCAACCATATATTGTGTACAGTTTGTATATAAAAAAGAAAGAATGATTAGAAGTCGATGAGAGGCTGTTTATAAATCTTGATTGCTTCATAATTTTAACTTTGAGCAACATTTTTATCATAATTATAGGCTTTCTTAAAGCATTTATGCAGATTGTTGTTACTCAAAAGGGGGTTTATTCCATTTGGGTATAAACTACACTCTTTTTTCTTTATGAAATCACTCTTTGAGTTCCTAATACTCAGTCCTCTGCCGGAGCTGAAAAATCCAAACAACAGGAAGCACTCATCTCGGAAGGGCCGTCACTGCGCCCCTTCACCTGCCCGCATGCTGCCCCCTAACAAGGGGCAAGTGTGGAAACGCACGGGCATGACACGCAGTGGGCATCGTTAGAAGCTTTGGGATTCCTCTTTGAACACTAACGGGCCTGTGAGGCCAGTACATTTTTGTACCCACTTCGCAGACCAAAAACTTAATCCCTGGAGGTTTAAACTGTGACAAAATATTCAATGCTAGAATCATAAAGCCTTAGTTCTGCCTTACTTTTAAGCTTGAAAGATCGAGGTCCCAGAGAAGTGAAGTGATGGCCCCGCGGCAGAATCGGGCATTTGCCTGCGTTGAACGCACAGCAACGGTTTAACTGAAATTTAGACGGCATCGTTCAGAGGCTTTGGCATCACGTAGGTTCAAAACCAGAGGAAAATCCTATGGACGTTTTCTTCCACGGAATCCTCACTTTCACTGCGTGACCACAGACCTAAAAGGAAAGGAGAAAAAGAAATACATCACCAGAAACAAACATGAAAACAGAGCTTTAAGAAGTGTACCCCAGACGAAAGGAAGAAACGTCAAGAAAGACCGATGGGGCTGTCCCAGAAGAATGGCCCAGGTCTCCCCAAACCTGCAGACGTGCTCCCGGCAGGAAGACTCACACTCTTGCCTGATTTCGTGCATGGCCACGCCCGCGGGATTAGCATGGTGCCCCGTGCATCGTAGGAGATCAGTACAGATATTTTTAATGACCGGATGAAGTTCTGAAACAGAAAATCTCCCCAAACAAAGAAGGAGTAAGATCTCCAAAACCTACAGTTTACGAAGCAGGGGTCGCCCTGAGTATCCCAACGGAGTCGAGTCAACAAATAAGCCATAATCAGTGGAGGAAGTAGGAAGTTAAGATTTGGTCACTGTTTCCCAAAGACGACGATTTGATCACAAGGCGGCAAGGGACAGCTTCACGTTTTCAGCACAGGCTGCAGGGGGGGAGCGTTCGTCTCAGGCTTTCAGATGAAAACGCTGAAATGTCCAGGTTGTCGGAGCCCCGGCTTCCTGAACACAAACGCTGTGTCTGGGAGACGGTGGACAGCACTTCAGGTGCTGCACTGGTCAGACTGGTGGCGTTTTCCTTGGAGAAGTAGATGTCGTTTGGCCGGACCTCACGCTGTCCAGCACTCCCCGACCAGGGCAGTCAGCGGCAGCCACTGCAGTTGTCACAATAATCCTGGAAGTGGGAGTTAACGTCTCCGCTCTACAGACTAGGAGCCAGGATTGGAGAAGTTCAGAGACCAGCTCAAGGTCACACGACAGGGAGCAGCAGAGCGAAGCCAGGCTCCCTGGCAGGCAGTCCTGCCCTGACGTCCACGTCACAGTGCTTCATCGTAAACACACTTCTCTGCACCGGCTGTGTGGCCACCCCCTCCCAGGCTGTGGCCTTTTCTCTGGACCCCACTACACCAAGGCTCCCGTGTGCTCATCACCTAGGAAGCCAGCAGACCACAAACATTAGGAACTTTATGGAGTTATTTTACCTTTTCAAAGGAGATTTGTTTAAACTGTGAATTAGTTAGTTACTGAGAAGGTCTTTATTTCTATCTCTCTGAATATATATTCACAGAGAGGAAGCTCTGTATTCATAGGTGTGGTTGTGTGTGTACGTACGTATGAAAGCACCAGCAAACTGCCCCTCTTTTTTTTTAATTTATTTTTTCATTGAAGTGTAGCTGATTTACAATGTTGTGTTAACTTCTGCTCTATAGCAAAGTGACTCGGTTATACGATATATACATTCTTTTTCATATTCTTTTCCATCGTGGTTTATCCCAGGATATTGAATATAGTTCCCTGTGCTCTACAGTAGGACCTTGTTGTTTATCCATCCTATATATATGATTGTATCTGCTCATCCCAAACTCCCACTCCATCGCTCCCCCACCCCCCTCCTCCTCCTTTTAAGGACAATTATTCATGTTCTTCTCCACCGACAGGTGAAGTCTTCCAATCCTTACAGCTGTGCTATATTAAAGGACAGGAATAGAATGAAAGACTGGCCCTCATCAGCTCTGCTACAGTCTGATATTCCAACTGTCTTCCTGTCCAACAACCTGGGGTTCAGTTAACGCACCTGGTTTACTACGAAGGTTGACAATCGGAGAGAGCAGGGCATGCTTATGCCTCGTTCAACATGAATAAGGATGTTCAACAAATCAGCAAAACTGTATTATTTTATGACTCAACAGTTGGTTCAGTTTAAATCCCTAGGAAAAAAAGGCATAGAAAAATAGTACCATGAGTGTGAAATAGTTACCTTCAGTAACGAATGGGTAGCTGGAACTTAAAGGATGCTTTTGAGCAGCTGACTAACAATGCGGAAACCACCGCTAACTGGGATTTTTGCAAGTTGCGTCATCACCTGGAGCGCCCCCTGCGGTGACGGCAGGTCCTTCTGGATGAAACCCTGTTTCTCCCTCCTTCCACCGGAATCATCTCCGCCTGTCCCTTCTCCACCTCCCCCCCATCCCGCCTTTCCCGAAGACCAGCCAGGACCCTGTGGAGTAGATGTGAGCTGCTCCATCATGGTGCATTATATATAAATGGGACACACCCGTATGCAGGCGTGTTCCACGTCAGTGTGTGGGAATCTACACGGCCGTGTCCACGTGGGTTGCTGTAAAAGCTTTGACATTGTAATTCTTCCATAAAATTGGAAAATAATTCATTATAATTGCAAGACAATATGGTTTCTAGGTGAGTTTCCAAGTAATCTCTTAGCAATACTAGGTTAAGCCAGGGATTCTCTGAATGCCAACCGGAAACACTTTGAGGCCTTTTAGAAAATACGGATAAGTTCTTCAAGAGATTGGGTCAGCTGGTCTGGGAGGGGGCCTGCACACTGGAATGTTCTAAAGGCTTCAGGTGATTCTCTTGTGAACTGTTCTTACCTAAACTATTTTTGCAGGTAGGTTGTGAAAATAGCAAACTCTCTAGTCAGAAAGTTCATTTTTGTCCATTTAGAATGAATCAATCCTATAGACCTGGGAAAACAGCTTTTAAAAAGTTAACACCTCTGGTTTTCCATTAAAATATAATTAAAATTACTGGATACAGGAAGCTTTAGTTATCCTAAAAGTTCCATCCCGGTAAAATATTTGTTCTGTATATTTTAAAGAGGACTGGGGTGGAGGGCGTTAAATTATGTTTTAATTCCATCCCATCAATGAGAATATGAGAAAAAAGGAAGGCCTTATTTCAAGCACGTATTAGCCGCGTGTGCATTCATGGAAACTAAGAATGTGTCTCAGGCGCTGCTTTTATAGTAAGGCAAATTGGTGTTTTGATCTCTGTTTATTATAAAGCAGATAGTAGCCTAAATAGTCTAGCCATTTTTCCCCCGTTTTGTTGAGATATGATTGGCATACGGCACTATGTAAGATTAGTGATTTGACTTACATACATCATGGAATGATCATCATCTCATAGAGATACAACATTAAAGAAATAGAAAAAAGTATTTTTTCCTTGTGATGAGAACTCAGGATTTACTCTCAACAATCTTTGTATACAACAAACAGCAGTGCTAATTATATATATATATCAATTATTAATAATGTGATTATAATTAGTCAGAAATTATTGTACTTATTTCTCTTATAACTGGAAGTTTGTACCTTTTGACAGCCTTCCTCCAATTCCCCCCGCCCCCTCCTCTGTAAGCACAGATCTGATCTCTTTTTCTCTGAGTTTCCTGGTTTGTTTCTGAAGTGTAATTGACTGACTACGCTATGTTAGTTTCTGTTTCACAACACAGTGATTGGATATTTTCATACATTTCAAAGTGATGACCATGAGAAGCCTAGTTGCCATCTGTCACCATATAGAGATACGGTTTTTGAAATGCCTATCTTGAGGGAATCTGTGAGCTGAGAAGTCGCTTTCTTTCCTGGGAATCCCTGAGAACTTTCTTCATCTTCCTACTGACATTTGCCTTTCGTCACACTTTGTAGTATAATCAAAAATTTCTATTTTGACCTTCCAGGTTCAAGAATAAGTTCTAAAAATGAAGAGTTGGCAGGATGGTTATACAAAAGGAAGGAGCGACGTGGGTGAAGCAGTGAGTCAACTGCTCCATATTATAAAAATCTAACAACAAGTAAGTCGTCTGTTGTGACACAGGCGTTACCTTGCAGCATTAGGGAATGGATGTGACCTTGCCAACGTTTGCATTTTGTGTACAAGTTAGGCGTCACCAAGGGGTGAAACATTTCAGGGATGACTGAGGCTCTGAGCGAGCACGTGGAAATACACTTCCTGCAGCATTATCCTTCCCATTACCCTGATTTACCAGAGGGCAGTGTGCAGGACGCGGCGCCCAAGCATTACTGGCGCTCAGGACTAGAAGGACCCGGGTTCTCGGGTGCTGTGAGAGAAAAGGGGGCCGTTTCTTTAGGAGCTTGCGTCCCATCAGATTGAAGGGGCGCTCTAGGCTTTGGGGGCGGGGAGTACTCGGGAGAGAAAGGGGTCTGCCCAGGCCCGCCTCGGGGACCCCAGAACAAAGAAGATGCTCTGTTGCCCCTCCGTCCTCCCTCCTCGCTATGGGAGGACCCCGAGCGTCTTTTGGGCCCATCCCTGGGCCCCAGCTATGAGGAACAGACAATTCCGGCCCAGGCACCCAGACTTGGGGCCGTTGGAATGGAGCGGCTGGACCCGCTGCCCCCTGCTCTCGCTCTGGGCCTCACTGTGGACTGGCGTGGCCGCGGACGGATGGGCGGACCTCAGCGGTGCCAGCCGGTTCCGCTGCGATAGCGGGTCTTACTTTTCCTGGGGAGCTACCCCCAGTCTCACTACTGAGGCCACGGGAAAGGCGTGCTGCCAGAGGCCAAGTTCTCTGGGTAGAGGCCTGGGCACCTGGGGAGGCCGGAGGAGGAGCGGAGCTGCGCTCTCTGCCCCCTCCTGGTGCCCTGGGATCTGCAAAGCTGCCACCAGCAGTGGGGGGGCGGGGGGGTCGCTCGGGTGGAGGAGGACAGACCGAGGTGGGGTGTGGAGCTGGCTCGGTCCTTCCCCAGGCAGGCACCTCGCATCTCCCCCACCGCTGCTCCTCCCCTGCCTGCGCGAGAGAGGCGGTCTCCGTGTTTACTGAATTCCTAGGTCGCCTGTGCCCAGGGCTCGGCCACGATTTTCCGAGCGCTCGCGTTCCTGGCGCTGTGCCCCTCGTGTCCACACGGGCTCTCGCGCTCCAGGCCTAGATGTGGGTTAAAACTCCACTTCACAAGCCCCTTGATATGAGATATGGATTTGACATCTGTTTGCCAGAGTGTTTTGCACTTAGCCTAACACCCACTATTAAGTGACAAAATTGTGGCAGCCTGTCAAAGCCAGAAGACTGGCAGCTGCTCGCTTACAAAACCATTCAAATATTTGCAGGTTTTGAAGCTTTATGCAGTGTTGTACCCAATCTTTCAGTGATTTAACATGTAAAATATAAGTCAAAGTTTTAAATCTGGATTCCAAAATGTTTCCATTTTCCCTCCAAAAAGAAAAAGCTTTCAGGGTGTGTCTGCTGGAATCGGTCCAGTTCCAACCTGCTTCTCCTTCCCCAGCATGAGATTCCTGCACAAACCCGGTTTTTAAAAATGTCAAGGACCAAACTCTGTCTTCCTGCTGTTACCGACATCTCCGATGACAGAACTAAATTACCTTAAACTCCAAGGGAATACAGTTCCTCAAAAGTAGATTGCAAATAACAATAACAATAATCCCCGAGTAAAGCGATGCTTTATTTCGCGTTTGACAGTGGCACCAATGTGCCTTTGGGGGAAGAGCGTCCTAGTTAACGCTGAGCTCTTTGGTGATTTCTGAAACACTACCTCCTCTCACTGCACCTCTAAATAGCTTAGTCCGATTAAGAAATAATTTGCAAATGACACAGTGTTTCTCTAGATTGAGGTCCATTGAGTAAAGTCATGTGGGGTTTTGTCTCCACAATTTGCGCCCGGCAGACAAGGACCTCCTGAAAACTGCAGCTGTGAGCAATGAAAAAAAAAATTATCATACATTTGTCCAAGATATATAGATAAGTACACACGCCTTACCCCCTGGAAGACTCAGGGCTGTCCAGCACTTAAGATGTTCAAATGTGCTGTACGTGTACGCCTTTTTTTTTTTTAATGTTGGTAAATATCGTTCCTTCTGGTGGGAGGGGGGTCATAAGTCCATTGGGGAAAGGTGGGGTCATCATTTTCAGAAAGGCAGTTACTTTACTTTTGATACATTTCCAGAGGCTCTCAGAGTGCTAGAAGCGCAACGCTAGAGATGGGAGAGAGACGTGTGGCTCCAGCCCAGGCGCCTCCTCGGAAGGTTTTCTCGTCGGGCTCTGCCGGGCGGACGGCTCGGTCCTCTGGGGGAGGCCGGGGCCTCCGCCTGCAGAGGGAGTCTGGGCGCAGCGAGGGCCGGCGCCCTGGGGTGGCCGCGCAGCCCCGCCGGGTTCCCCACCGGCCGTGCGCCCCGGGAACGCCAGCCTCCCGGCCGCCGCCACTTTTTACCTGGAGAGTTTTGTGTCCACAACACTAAACCTTCGACACAGTCTCTGGTTCTGCAGCTGCCGAGTTGTTCGGCGGGGGGTAGGGGGTGGAGGTTAAAAGCCTGTGGCAGAGCAAAACAAAACAAACAATAAGTAAAAAAAAAAAATAAAAGCAAGGCCAAGGTGTCCCCTGGGCGGGAGAACAAAGCTGAAGCTCGGGCCCGGGGGGAGAGAGCCCGGAGCGAGGACGCGGCGGGGAGCGAGGGGGCGGCGCTGAGACCCTTGTAAGCGGTCCAGGTGACTCGCGACTGCGGGTGTGGGGCTGCCATCCTCCCCTCGAGGTCGGGAAGGGACCCGGAGAGCAGTTCGAGGCGGAACTCGGTAGCCTGCGTGATGACAGGAGTGACAGCTATTTTACGGGGGGGGGGGGGGGGGTGGCGGGGGGCGGGTGCAGGAGAGAAGGGGGACTTGCCGGCCGGGTCAGCTTTATTGGGCCCGATCTCTGAGGCCGGGCCGGGCCGGGGCTGGGGGCGACGGTGGATCCGCGGAGCGCAGGGGGGCGCGGAGAGCGCGGGCGGCGCGGCTACACCTCCCGCTCCGAACGGCGTCGCAGCTGCTGGCGAACCAACTGCTCGATTCTATTCACTGTCGAGTAGGAACAAAAAAGTGGCTATTTATTAGAATACTTGTTTGGTATTGTTCGGCGCCACACAAAAGACGTTTCATTATGTGGAGGGATCCCCCTTTTTCCAGGGAGAAACAATAACTTGAAATTGTCTTTAAAGTCTTTTCCATCAGTAATAAATTTCATTTTCTGGTCTCTCCCGCCGGCAGCATGCGTGTCCGGGAGGGCGCGCGAGGCGAGGAGCGGCGTCTGCGTGTGCAGCGAGTGTGCGAGCGGGGCGCGCGTGAGTGTGCGCGTGTGAGTGTGCGTGCGCGTGGCGCCCGCGTCCGCCGTGCGGCGCCGCCGGAGCCGGCCGGGCTGGGGTCCCTGGGCAGCGGCGCGCGGCGTGAGGAGTGGGCGGGCCACGCGACGCCGGGGTGGGGAGGTGCCCGGGGCCGAGGACCCGCTGCAGCCGGCGAAGGAACTAACTGTAAGTGTGTCTCCAACTTGCGCGCGGGCTACCGCCCGCCCCCAGCCGGGAAAGGGTGCGGGAGGGGCTTCGGGGGTGGGGGCGCGGGGGCCCTAGGCGACCTTCCGGGGGCGGGGGCATAGAGCGTCCCCCAGCTTCCGTCCCCGGTCGAGCACAGGTGGGGAGCTGCGCTGACCGCCGCGGGCGGACTCGGGCCCGCGCGCCGGCCACGTTGGTCATTTTCTTATCTGTGCGTTCACTCCTCCCTCCTCCTCAGCTTTTTGGATTGGCCGCTCCCCAAGGGGCCGAGACTCTGTTTCACTCCGGGTCGCCTTTTGCGGGGAGGGGGGAGGAAGGTCGAGCCAGTCGGTTTGGGGGAGAAGGTTCGCGTCCGCAGGCTCCCCGTTTCCTCCTGCCCGCGCGCCCCCGCCCCGCCGAGGCCCGGGCTCCCGGCGCAGCGCCCTTTCCCTTGGCCGAGCCGACTCCGGCTCTCGGCAGCGCGCCCGGCAGCGCTGAGAACTAAAGCCGCGGGTCGAAATTACGTTTTAAAAATGAACATGTCGAGCGTGTGCCATTTAGTGAGAGGTGTTTTGGGCAAAGAATCAATTTAACTTTGACTGACCGACGGTCTTGACTGTTAATACTGCCACACACACACACACTCAAAATCAGTGAACCGGGATTCCTGGACACGCGGCGAGCGCCCCTGGACTCGGCGCCTGGCCGGGAGCCCCGCGGGCGCGGCCGCCGCCTCCGTCCTGCTGGCTAGGGCAGCGCGCCCCAAGGTGGGGTGCAGGGTGCCCTAAAGCCCCGCCTGCCCGGTGGGCCTCTTTAGGTAGGGGTGACCCCCCCCCCCACCGCGCGCCGTCGCCCATCCCCTCGGCGCGTCCTCCCTCCTCCAGCGAAATAGCACCCGCTCGGCTTCACGGTTCCACACGACGCGCGCCTCGGTCCTCCCTGCGCGCAGCTGGGCGTCTCCCCACCCGCGTGCGCGGGCCGCCCGCCTCCGCCCTCTATTTTCGCGGTTTGAGCCGCCCGCTGAGAGGAGCGGTGGGGAAGTTTCAAAGGTGAAATGGATTTTCGGCGGTGGCTGGCGCTGGAAACCAGCGGCCGGGAGGGGCCGGTCAGGCAGCCATCGACCGGGCACAGGACGGGGCTGGCTGCCTCTCCATGCAAGAAACGGGTGTTTGAACACGATAGCGGCCGCCAGTCAATTAACCCATTAAAAACCCGCTTTTCCGCATCGATTTCCCGGAGCGCTCCGGGGCCGGCGTTCTGGAAGCTCCTTTGTGAAGGCGGGGGGGGGGGGGGGGGGGCGTCTGCACCGAGGGTGTCCAGTTGGTTCAGAGACCCTCAGCCCCGCGGCAGGGCTGCCCAGGCGTCCGGGTCGGGGGCTTCTCCCTCCGCTAGGGTCGAGGAGGGGGGCGTTCTGTCCTCAGCTCCGGCCTGGCGGGTCGGTGATGCCCGCTGCAGAGGGGGGAACGCCCCGCGCCCGCCAGTGTCCCCCGACGCGCCCAACTGTGGCTGCGAACCAGAGGTTAAGGCTAGCGCCCACGCGGAAAGGAACTGCGCCCCACCCCACCTCCGTGCGGTGCTCCCAGCTTTCCTGTCCCAGCAGCATCTTTCATGGACGGGGCGACACAGGCCGGGTGAGTGGCCTGAGCACCGGCAGGCCGGAGAATGCCACACTTGCTCCTGAGGGCGACAGAGAACCTCCGGGTGGCCTTGTGTTCCAGCCCTCGTTATCATCAGAGAGGAGAGAGCAAAAGGCCGAGCCTGGCGTGTGATGACAGCAGCTGGAGGGACGGGCAGGATTGGCATCAGAAGGAGGGGGCGTCTCTCACGGAACCTGCGGGAACTGCGGCCAGTTAGACTTGCTGGACCCGATCTCCCCGCACATGAGGAGAAGGAGGCCGCGGGGACCCTGCCGCGGGGCTGTGCCCCAAGCGCCGCCTCCCTGGGCGAAAGCAGAGGGTCAGCCACCTGGAGAGGCCGGTGGTAACGAGGGGGTCCTGCAGGAGCAAATGCGCCTGCTGTCGTGAGGGCTCAACACAATTTTAGATGAAACCTAAGCGCGGAGTTCCTACCCTGAAACCCTAACGCCCCTCCTCTGCTGCTTGATGGGGTCCTTTGTCCTTTTGGGACCACTTGCCGGTGCCCCAGGGTGCCAGTCCAGGAACTGTCGGTCAGTCCATAAAGGGAGAGGTGGTCCCCAGCAGCCAGATGGAGAGGTGGAAATCTCCTATTAGCCGGTTTTGTAGAAACCCCACTGTGTTCACCCACTTTTTCCTCACTCAGATTTAGGGGTCAAGTATTTACCTCGGAAGTAGGGTGCACTCTCTCTTTCTCCCTTCCTCTGTCTCTCTCTTCCTCTCTCTCTCTCTCTCTCTCTCTCTCTCTCTCTTTCTCATGCCAAACTTCCCTCCATCTTATTTTGATGGTGCCCAATCCCCAAGATGGTTACTGTTCTGAGTGGGGGGAGGTCCCTGGAGGCCCTTGGGGGTAGGCTGCAGGTCCTTCCCCATCCCTCCTGCCACCCCAGATATCTAAGAAAGAATAATACAAGTGTGTTCTCCACAAAGACCCATGCACCCAGATAGTCACCAGACCTCCACCCAACGAGAGGGAAACCCAGTTTCCCCTTGCAGGATGGCTGGCTCTGTCTCTATGGGGTAAGAAAATGGCACTGAAATGTAGCCAGGGGGCCTCTCTTAGCTCAGAGCGCGGGGCCCTGGTGCTGCCTTTGGAGCCCAACCCCACTGCCTGAAGATTTTGACTGACCTGCTTCTCTGTTTGCTGTTTTCTGAAGTAAGCAACTGAAAGGGCTTGAAATTGTGTCACAAGTGATGTTTTAATCTCATTGAAAAGTGTATTAAAGGACAAGATGTAATTTATGTGAGATGCTTCGATGAAAGGAGAGATTGGAGTGGATGGTCTTTTCACTCATGTGAACCTCGTGTCATGTTTATATTGAAGCCTGTGTAGCTATTCTAATTTACAATAACAGGGATGGCCTGTACGAAAAAGCGTCTCTGATTTCACTTTATTTCTTTTCATATAGAAATTCCTTATGACTTGTCTCCTCTTGTGAGTGACGCCTTTTCTATTTGGGGGCTGAGAGAGAATATGAGAAAGGGCCACGTTTACTCATAACCACGGCTCTTTTCTGCATACACCTCAAGGTCCTCGGCTGGCCTGGACTTGACCGGGGCACTGCATGGCCCTGAGGCACTATTTTTGATCTTTTCAGAATGAACCTTATGGCAGCCTCCAGGGTCAAACCCTCCCCCACCACCACTCGGATGGGGCCTGCCAGGCTTGTCTGTTTACCTGCAGAGGCTGGATGGGTTTCTGCCAAGGATGTTGGCTTTGGAAGTGAGCTTAATCAGATGTACTGTACTCACAGGGCTTTAGTTCTGCAGATTTTAATGTGAACAGTTAGGAAGGTCCTCCCATTCGGCAAAGTTAGATCTTTGCCGAGTCTTCCCGGGAGCTTTGGAAGAAACCAAGCACACCTCCCGCTCAGACGAGGAGCTTTGTATTCTTATTATCACGTTGAACACAAGCGTTCTTTACCAATAAAAAACGACACGCGTTAGAAAATTACAACTTTTGTACAACGTAAAAAGGTGTATTCAAACTGTTAATTACCGGAGGTTGTGTAAATGAAACTTTAGCAGTGACCCAATTTAATTCTGTGGTGATTACTGACAAAATGAGACAAGGCGGTGTATTTATCTTGAAGGAGAATATTGCACTGGTGTAGTTAAGAGAAGGAGTAAGAACAAATGAGAGTGGGGTGTTGCAGAAATATAAAAAGTCCATAAAAATCGCACTCTGAAACCATTTGGGCTCAGAGCACAGAAGGCGCGGCTCAGGTGGCTTTCTGCAAAGCCCGTGCAAATGTTAGAGGTTCCGGCATTTCCTCCCTAAAATCCAAGGCTCCCAACCGACTGCTCTGGCGTCGTCGTCTCAGCGCCGCGGATTCCTCGCCTTGAGCTCAACTTTTGCGAGTCCTGGAAATCCGGGAGGCAGAAGGAGGGCTCTGCCTCGGCCCCCGCCCGACTCGCGCCCCGGGGAGGAGAGGCTGGACAGCCGGGCCGCCGAGCGGGGTTCCCGGGTGACCCTGAAACCGCGTTGAGTCCAGGCTCGGGCCGGCCAGGCGGGGTGGGGAGGGGGTCGGCCACGTCCCCTCGCCCAGTTCGCTTCCTGCAGGCGAGTCTAACGGCTTTTTCCCTCCCTGTCCTTCCTGGGGCTTTCAGCGATGGTCCAGGAAGGGAAGCGGCCCGGCTTGCGCCCATCTTCCTCTGCCCAGGGTCGGGCAGCGGCTTCAACAGGGCCAACCGGGCTAGGCCACTGAGCACGAGCCGCGGTTCCCACTCGAACCACTTTCCCGCCCAGCCCTGCGTAATCGGCTGGGACACAGAATGCGGGCAGCCGGCGGCGCCCAGAGGCGCCTGGCTCTCCACGCGCTCACCCCACCTCCAGCTCCAGGGACCGGCGAGGGCTGCCCTGGGCCGGTGGCCCTGAGCCCTCCCGCAGCGGGGCGGGGTGGCAGCCGGGGCAGACTCCTGCCTTTAGCGGCCACCCAATTGAAGTGCGCGCTGAAGCCGCGCTCGGCCCAGCCCTCCGCCCCAGTTGGTTTGGGCAGGGTGGGCACCCTCGAGGAGACCCCAGCGCCCAAGCGGACGGGACAGTAGACAGGCCTGGCTGAGATTCTTCTCGGAAAGTTTCCCGCAGAAGAACCGCTGGGCAGGCGAGCGGCAGAGCGGAGCTGGCGGAGAGGCCTGGGCGCCCCGCACCCCGCGGCCGCCCTCCCTCCAGAGCGCCCGCAGCTCGCCCGGGCGGAGGGCGCGAGGCTCCCCTCGGG
This sequence comes from Grampus griseus, assembly GCF_964374135.1. NCBI lineage: Eukaryota > Metazoa > Chordata > Mammalia > Artiodactyla > Delphinidae > Grampus > Grampus griseus. Next base: position 1,661,915 of record NC_139012.1, on the reverse strand, counting down.
CCCCAGTGTTTTCCTCCCCTTGTCTTCTCTCGTTCATTCATAAACCTGGTGGCTACAGACGCGGCTTGAATATTGACGGCTCTCCCCCAACTGCTCCGCCGTTAACCCAATTACAGAATTCATCAAGAACTGTGTTGAATTATCTCTTTCCATACAGTATCAGCATTAGCCTAATTAAAAGCTATAATGTCTGATATAATGATTAAATCGTTAGCTCTGCTGTAGGGAAGCAATATTTTGTTTTCCCTTCAATTAGAAGCTGATTGAGGTTTTCAGAGCAGGTCAGCTGTGAAATTTGAATTATATGTGTGAGTACTGCTCACAGGGTGAGCCCCTACTCGAAAGCTCCCAGAGATTCTCCAAACGCTTTCACCCAGAGCGCTAGAGGCACAGACAACGCGCGCGCGCTCACATGCAGGCTTGTTTGATCTTCTCTGTGTATTTACGGATCTCCACGCCGATCGCTGGAGACAGAGTCTTGCTTGGCTTCGAGGGGATGGGCTTTATTTCCTTTTTCCTGCAGACGGTCCTGGAACAGCCCTCCAAACCCCACGCTTCTAGTTGAAGGAGAGGAAGGGGCCTTGGACGCTCCGAGCAGCTACAAAGACCTCCTGCTCTGTGATGACTGAAGTCGCTCGAAGCTCCATGTCGGCAGCGATTCTCTTTCCCTTCTCCTTCTTCTCTTTCCCCCTTTCCCACGACTGTTTTTTCCCCTTTAACACAAAAGCGAACCAACAAAAAAAACTTTTCGGTTACTTTGGCTCCTTGGCCATGGCAACAGTGGGGTCAAGGTCGCCGTGTCAGGGGGCAGAGGGGTACCGAGAGCGTCCGGGGACCGGGAGAGACGAGCGCCCTCACGACCCCCAGCCCGTCGCCCGCGCGCAAACCCCCGAACGCGCGCTCGCCGAGCCCCGGAACCCGGCGTGTGGCTGGAGAGCGCCGGCCCGAGGCCCCGGAACTCCGCCCGGACGGCGAGGGCGGCGGCGGCCAGCAGACGGCGATCGCGGCCCGCGCGGCGGCCAGGTCCAGGCAGACGCGCGCGGGGCCGGGGCCGGGGCCGGGGTCGGGGCGCGCGCCTGGGCCGGTTCCCCGCCTCCCACCGCATCCCCGCGAGGTCCCCTCCGGCCAGCAAGCCGCCCGGCGCCGCGGTCCCCTCCCACACGCGCGCGTCTCCGCCTCTTCTCCGTCTGCGCCTCCTGTTGGCCGAGATGACCTCGGACGCCTCTTCCAATTGAACTTTCTCTCCTTTCCTTTTCTTTCCCGCGCTTTCTTTCCGCCTTCTCTTCCTCGCTCTCCTCAGGTCGCTCCTTTCTTTCCCCAAAGTCCTGCGTAGGAACTGGCGGCTCCGTCGTGGTTTGCCTCTTGGAACTCTGGTTTCAGTCCTTTGGGCTACGCCCTGGGCGGTCTACGGAAGCGCCTACACGTGGCCTCCGTCCTAAGGGGCCTCGGGAAGCCGCTGGAGCTGAACTATGGGAGGGCCGCAGGCGGAGGTCTGGGCACATCCCCCGGAGGGTGTCATCAAGACAGGCCGTCTGCGCCAGGGCCTCGGAAGACAGGAGAGTATTGGTCTTCTTCGCTTCCCCAGAATGACCTTTGATTGTCCTCTGGAACCCATCTCTCTGCTTCTTGGAGCTTGAGGCGGGCACTGGTACAGAAGGTCACCTCTGTGTGCCTGAGAGCTAGCTTTCATTTACAGATTGCTAGGGCCAGGGATGCTGTCCACAGTAACCCTCTGTGCTTCCCAGAATTCTCCTGAGCGCAGCCAAGGGGAGGGGGGAAAGCAAACGCCAAAAAAGTTTCAGTCACTCCGTACAGGCAGTATAAGCTACTGGGGTTAAAGTCCAGGACTCAAGTTATTTGGAAGTCAGGGGTTCTTGTATAGTTGCCTAAATGCTGCACATAAATATAGATGCATACATGCTTTGTGTACACACCTGTATGTAACTGTGTGCCTGTATTCTGTGGTATACATGGTATATGCAGGTGTGCACATATCGTGTGCGCCAGTATGTATATGTACGCATATGTGTATGTCCTGTGTGTATACAACTATTTATATGTATGCATATGTACATATATTGTGTGTACACACGTGTGTAAACGTGCATATATTCTGTGTGTGCATATGTGTGTTTGTACAATGCATATATTCTGTGTGTATACACATGGACACAAACCTGTGTATATATTCTGTGTATGCATATGTATACACACGTGCATCTGTTCTGTGGGCACACATGTATGCATACATATGCAAGGTGTGTGTCTATAATTTCCTCTGATGACGGCTTGGATCTGAATTTTCTTTGAGGATCATGCCTGCAAGTTAAATAAAAGAACAGAAAGCATCTTTACTTCTGCGCATTTCTAAGTTGATCTTCTCTTTGGCGCTTTGAACAAAGAAGCACAATGAAGTTTCTGAGCTGCCAAGAGAGCAAATGTGGTCACTCAACAGTGAACGAATCCTTTGCTGGGGGTCTGGGCTTTGATGTTACTTGGACCTAGTGTAGTCTGTCTTCAGATTCTCCAGTGCCTGGCCTTGGAGAAAGTCCTCAGCGTAAAGAAGGTCCCTGCCAACCTGGTGGGGGGCAGGAGGGAGAAACATAGAATCGGGGAGAGGAGGTGTTTTCAAACCGTTTTGAACCGTTTTCTCTTTTTAAAGTGTGGCTGGGGAGGGGGGGGAAGTCACAAGGAGCAAGACATTGAGGCTCCTGGAAGCCATCGCCCGCAGGGGTTAGTATGATGCTCCACAACCTCCATGCCAGGATGGAAGGCACTGAGAGGTCTGGCAAGCAGCGCCCTGCCACTGCCTGACTGGCACAGGCGGCGGCTGCCAATCATCTATCGCTTGGCAACAAGTTACACCTGCAGCTCGGGTTTAATACTGATGCACTTGGACACCCATAGTGTGTGCACCCGCTAGGGCCCAGGGAACACCTCGTCACTAAAAAGGGCTTATGGAGAGCGCCCCGAACGCTGAACACTAGCACGATCTCACACAAGGCTAAACCATTTACCCCCTATTTAGATGCTCTGCAAAACAAGGGTAACTTTGTATTTGGAAACAATTTTCAGGACTATGGTAGAAAGAAACCAGACCATTTCAAAGTCAGCTATCCAAGCTCCCCAAAGCATAAAGGCTTCCTGCAGTGTGCACTGGAGAGCAGGGTGTTTATAAAATAAATTGCTCCATTGATACGGAAAAGAATGTACCAAGCCTGATTCACACAAAGTATTTTCAGGAGGGCTTCGGCTATGTATTTTAAAATCTAAATTGGAAAGCAGAGGAAAGAAATCTTTCAATTGCTAAGTGTATAATATAGTTTATAATTTGTAAACCATTTCCTTTATTTCGGTCTTGCTGACTTTCCATAACACACTGGATCACACGGCACACCCATTGCCTCCTAAATTATCAAAGGAGAAACAGATCTGTAGCACCCGTAAACAGTATTCTTGTTCTTTTTTTGTTCATTCACAATGTAACTGATATTTGGAGGTAGTGCGTGAAACAAATCAAAAGGTTTAACAAACTCGACTGGTGAAATAAGAAGGCAGTTGAAAACCAAGTTTATAACCTAGATATTTAGTGAAAAATAAATATGAAATGACGTTTCCTTTCTAATATAATTATATATTATTTGATGAGTTCACTATTAAATGCTGAATGGCCTGAAATGAAAGCAGTTTAATCTGCAGAGACCAATTTGCTCTTGCACTGCATACTGTAGCAACCCTGCAATTAAAAAAAAAAAAAGCCTACAGTAATAATCATAGTAATTGAGAGGAAAGAAAGCATTATTCCTGTACCTTGGACAAGCAATAGGGTCAGGAAATTCACAACGGCAGCATTTTTTTAATGGGGGGGGGAAGGGAAGAGGCGTCATGTATTCACTGCCCAACATACTTAAACATCATTATTACTCCTCTTGTAATCATCATCATCATCATTATATGTTTATTTCTATTACAGTATGGTCAGTCGGGCCGCTTTGGTTAGGCTCCACTTTACCCACCAGGAATCTCCTAAACATCTCCCTCTGTGGCGCACAGAGACGCCCTCGTTCCTCCATGAGGACTCTGGAGGGATGCTTGGACTGTCATGGATTTTCTGCAAGTCTCTGGGCCACTTTCATACCATTGGGGTTGTACCGGCAGCGTGAGCGCAATGGTGTTTGAGAATGGGCTTGGAAATTTCTTGTACTTCCCGGTATTGAGAACCCTTCAAGGTTTAAGAATTATAACCGCAGGTCTATGCCTTAATCGTTCCAGGAAACAGGCCTCTCGTTTGCATAATGCAGGGAAACGGCATCTGTCGCTCGGTCCCGAGGCCTCACTTTTCCGATTCGGGTTCAGGTGGGCCCCACTCCGTTCACGGAGTTTTCGCAGTTCTTAGGCAAACGGCTTGTGGAAGATTCGCTCCAAGAGAGCGTGGGCTAGATCATTCTTTTGCGATTTCAACAAACTTTTTCAACTGTCATTGAGTAGATTCCAGATGGATCTTGTTGTTTTCAACCGTCCCAGAAATTCCTTTTCAGGAGGAAGAAGCCAAATTGAGAAGAGCACATGATTACAACCCCTAGGCTCATTAAAAGCAGTAAGAGTTCAGGGCTAAGGCTAAAAGCAGCTGTGGAGCCAAGCCCGACACAAATGCTTCCCCGTTACGGGATTATCGTGGCCTGGACCGCGGAGGCCTGGCCTACGAGAGGGGGCACTGGAGAACTTCAGCACAGCGGCGGTGAAGCGTGCATCCGTGGGAGGGCGGGGGGCTGAGCTGCCCAGGCCTCGCCGGAGAGCCCGCGGGGTGCGGGGAGAGGGGAGATTTCCAGTTGTGTACCTAGGACGGTCTCCCCTGCTCCCAAGGGCGCGCCCTTGCTTTCCGGCCCTCGGGCCGAGATGAGGGCGAGGATGCCGCCTCGGCCTCCAACTTTCCCCTTCCCAGCAGGCGCAGAGTTGGCTGGCAGGGGAGCAGAGGAGGAGCCGGGTCTCCTTTGCGCTCTTTTAAACAAGGCTCCGGGCTGCATTCCCCCGCCACCACCACCCCGCCCCGCAGGATTCTTTCTTCGTCTTCGCTTTTAAACCCAATCGTTAATCGTTCGGAGCGCGCGGGCGGGGAGAGGCAAGGAGGGTGAGCTCGGGGTTCGCCGCCGCCGCGCGCGCTCAGGAAGCAGCGTGGCTGTGACCCCCCTCCCGGGCCTCCTCCCCCCCCTCCTTCCTGCCCCCGCTCCCCCTCCTTCCTCCCCCTCCTCCCCGCTCCGCCGCCCGCGCCCGGCGCCTCTACTCCCTCCCCACGTCACTCGCCAGCGCGCCATGCAAATCACCGCCGCCGCCGGCTCCCATTGGCCGCGGCGCGCTCATTTAATGGCAGCCCGGGCCGGGCGTATGGCTGCTGGGCCCCGCGCGCCGCCGGCCCCGCGTGCGCCTCCGCTCCGAGCGCACGGCCCCGGGCAGGCAGCGGGCAGCCCATCCCGGGCTCGGCCGCCCTGCTTTCTGGCCCTCTCTGCGCGCCTGCCCTCCCTCCGCTGCCCCCGGCCCCCCTCCCTGGCGGCACCGTGAGCGCCCCCCCGCCCCCCCCCGCTCCCCCCTCGGCGCTTCGCTCCCCACGGGCACCTGGGACCGGCACATGCCTAGCGCACGCGGCGCGCCGCGCTGCTAGAAGTTGCAGCCCCGGAGTTGGAGGACCGAGCGCAGGAGGAAGGAGGCTCCGGCGGCGGGCGGGCGGGCGGGCGAGGCGGCGGCGGCGGCGAGCCCCGGGCCGGGCCCCGCGCACCGCTCGCGTCCCGGAAAGTGGAGCTGCAACTTGGCCGCGACTGAACCTGTTTGCACCGCTCCGCCGAGGGCGACCCGGCTGCGGCGGCGACGGCGATCCCGGCCCTCGGCCTCTTTGGCAAGTGGTTTGTGCTGCAGAGAAACTTTCCACCTGTGAGCCGGACCGGCGCTAAGTGCGTGTGTTTTTGCCTCTTTTTTGTTGCTGTCGCCTCCACCTCTCCCCATTCTTCTCTCTGCCAGGACCTCTCCCCGCGACCCACGGCTCGTTCCGTCTGAGCCCCTCTCCGTCCCCCCCCGCCCCCCGGCCGTCTATGCTCCAGGCCCCCTCCTCGCGGTGCCGGTGAACCCGCGAGCCGCCCCGATGTACAGCATGATGATGGAGACCGACCTGCACTCGCCCGGCGGCGCCCAGGCCCCCACGAACCTGTCGGGCCCGGCCGGGGCGGGCGGGGGCGGCGGTGGCGGCGGCGGCGGCGGCGGCGGCGCGGGAGCCAAGGCCAACCAGGACCGGGTGAAGCGGCCCATGAACGCCTTCATGGTGTGGTCCCGCGGACAGCGGCGCAAGATGGCCCAGGAGAACCCCAAGATGCACAACTCGGAGATCAGCAAGCGCCTGGGCGCCGAGTGGAAGGTCATGTCCGAAGCCGAGAAGCGGCCTTTCATCGACGAGGCCAAGCGGCTGCGCGCGCTGCACATGAAGGAGCACCCGGACTACAAGTACCGGCCGCGCCGCAAGACCAAGACGCTGCTCAAGAAGGACAAGTACTCGCTGGCCGGCGGGCTGCTGGCGGCAGGCGCGGGCGGCGGCGGCACGGCCGTGGCCATGGGCGTGGGCGTGGGTGTGGGCGCGGCGGCAGTGGGCCAGCGCCTCGAGAGCCCGGGCGGCGCGGCGGCCGGCGGCTACGCGCACGTCAACGGCTGGGCCAACGGCGCCTACCCCGGCTCGGTGGCGGCGGCGGCGGCCGCCGCGGCCATGATGCAGGAGGCGCAGCTGGCCTACGGGCAACATCCGGGCGCGGGCGGCGCGCACCCGCACGCGCACCCGGCGCACCCCCACCCGCACCACCCGCACGCGCACCCGCACAACCCGCAGCCCATGCACCGCTACGACATGGGCGCGCTGCAGTACAGCCCCATCTCCAACTCGCAGGGCTACATGAGCGCCTCGCCCTCGGGCTACGGCGGCCTCCCCTACGGCGCCGCGGCCGCCGCAGCCGCCGCCGCGGGCGGCGCGCACCAGAACTCGGCCGTGGCGGCGGCGGCGGCGGCGGCGGCCGCGTCGTCGGGCGCCCTGGGCGCGCTCGGCTCGCTCGTCAAGTCGGAGCCGAGCGGCAGCCCGCCGGCCCCGGCGCACTCGCGGGCGCCGTGCCCCGGGGACCTGCGTGAGATGATCAGCATGTACTTGCCGGCCGGCGAGGGCGGCGACCCGGCGGCGGCGGCCGCAGCCGCGGCGCAGAGCCGGCTGCACTCGCTGCCGCAGCACTACCAGGGCGCGGGCGCGGGCGTCAACGGTACGGTGCCCCTGACGCACATCTAGGGACGCGGGGGGCCCTGCGGCCGGCGACGGGCCGCCTGGCTTTTGTACAGACGTTTCCACGTTCTCGTAAACAGGCAAACACTGGCGCCGAGCACCAGGTGACACCCGGCCCCCCTAACCGGGAGCTCCTGGGGACCGCTAGGCGGGACCGTTGTGCGTTTGAGACTGAACTTCGGTGTTTTCTTGAGACTTTTTGTACAGTATTTATCACCCGCGGAGGCAGAAAGCGTTTTCTTTGCTCGAGGGGACACAGAGACCAAACCATGCGAGAGGCGACGCCAGCTTTTTTCTATCCCGGCCGCGCGCCCGCCCTCCGGCCGCATCGCCTCCTGACGGCGTCGGGTGCCGGCGACGCGGGGAGCTGTTCTCATTTGTTATCGGTGTAGTGAGCCGGAGCCAAGCACACGCTTTTGGTGGTCGTTACCGCCTTGGGGGATTGGTTGGTTAATTTATACCAAGAGATCCCCACTCGCACCCCTCTCAGACGGCAGCGTTATTCTGGGTTTTGTAAAACTTTCTGTATCTGAGCATTTCCGGGTTTTTGTTTTGTATTATTTCATGTAAACGCGTTGTGCAGTTTTTATTGGAGGCGTTGCGGTGTGGGGAGGAGGATTCAGATTATGTACATAGTTTCCCGAAAAGCCTTTCTGCTCAAAACGGTAAAGGAACCTCCACCCTAAAAGTGCATCGAGCTTTGAGTCAATAAATTTGAGAGAGAAAAGTCCGGTTTTTCCCCCTAAACTTGAAACGTGCTAAATTTAGATTCATGTTTTATGAGCTCAAAACACAATCAGTAAATCTGACTAAGGAGAAAGAAAAATTATCAGCATGAACTAAAACGGAGGGAACACCAGGGGAGAGGGTACGGTTTTCATGGAGCTGCATTCAGAGGAACGGAGGGAAGTTAAAATCGGTAATTATTTTGTAGCGTTTACAGTGTTATTACGGAACGAGAAATAATTGCTCCCCCCCCAAAAAATTTATAGTTTTGTAGTCCGGCCGTTGGGTGTGTAGTTTTCAGCTGCCGGCCGCTGCCGGCGGGCTTTTCGATCCCTGGTTTCGGGCTTTGCCTCTTGCAGCTGGCCCGGGACCTGAGTGCAGTTTGGGGCGGAGAAGGGAGGAGAGAAGACCCCAGTGGCGGGACCAGGCCAAGGATGGATGACAGAGACCACGGCGGGGGCGCGGGGGCCCCCGACTCCCGGGCAGTTAACAAGATTGCGAGTGAAATTTTCTGAATTTGGCTCAAGGAGAAACGCACTCTCTAAACCAAAATGTACTGCAACCGAGGCCCCTCCGTCTGTCCTCAGCCCCTCCCTCTGGTATATGTCTCCTTGGAAAGGGACAAAATAATTTCGTTGGATTTTCACACACACAGAACCGACCGCCCCACATGCCCCGCGTGACACTGGGATGCAAGCTGTTAACCGATGTGAACGCAAAATGCGGTGTTTATTATTCTAATGAGATCTGAGGTTGTTTGATGCTTTAAATTTTTTAATTATATTTTTTCTAGGTGTTTATTGGTACCTTGCAGTTTTTTTCTGGATTTTAAAGTTTTCTGTAAAACTTTGTCTTCAAGTAATCTGACAGCATTAAATATTGCATTTAAAATTATACTGTAGCAAATACATTTTGACATTAGTCACAGCATAAAGATGAAATATTTTTGAAAAGAACAAACTTTTAGGCCAGATGGAAATATGTTGATTTCATCAACCCCTCATTTTCTTAACATCTTTTTTTTTTTTTTTTTTTTTTTTTGTCCTGGAATGAGTATAGACTATACTTCCAAACGTGGGCCTATGCTGGCAGGTTAATGAGAAGTTCTTTCAGCCTATGCTGGGGAATAGTTTTAAGTAAAATGCTCACCTGACAATTGACGTGTGTAATCTTTTGGAGTCACTGATAATTTTGCTTCAACCACTCATTCCTTAAGGTGATTGCAGAAATTTCAAGAACGACGTCAATTGCTTCTTTCTAACAAGATAATAAAGTCTCCCTCTTTTTTCTTTTCCCTCTTTTTTTTTTTTTTTTTGCTTTAGCAATCTGATGTGTTTGGATACATAGGGACTGCTGAGTAGAACAGCATCTTCAGATAGTGAGATAGTCTGGGAATAAATGCCACACACAATCCCCTCTGGGAGAGGAAATTCTGTGACGCTCTGTGAACTCCACATGCAGCCTAAGGTGCAGGCCTCATTTACTCTGAAATATACAGAGTTCAGTGGACTCCGGCTGGCTCTTTTGCAGCATCTCCCTGCACTTACTAAGGTGGCAGACAGATGTGGGGTTGTGCTCGAATATATGTGTGACCAAACTTGTATCTATGCTCGACTATTGGCATAAGAATATTAGTAATGTGAGTAACACCTGAAACGTTTCTGACTATAGAAAGCTTAGCAGGATGCGGGGTACTCTGGGAAGAGCTGTCTGTCGATTTCCTGAAAGGTGGACTTACAGTGTGGCATTTCCCCCTGTCTGTCTCATACAGAGTCAGCAGAAATAGTCAATGCCAGGTGGCCCAAGCCACTTTGTTAAAAAACCCAGGAAGATCTTCAAAGAGGGAACTCCTGATATCCAGCAGTTTTGTTGACTAGAACAATGTGAAGGAAAGCAAATATAAATTTTTTAATGATTCAATTTTAAAACAACCTGGGATGGGGGAGTAGAAATTAGCTAGGATTCAGCCTTCAGGATTGAGATCTTATCATTCCAGCACTGTCTCTTCGATTTAAATTCGCGGTGAGAATATTCCACAAGGCTCCCGAGACGCCGCACTCAACTGTGAATTCCGTTCTTGCCAAGGTACCCCGCACCCTATTCACGAACTGAAAATGTTATGTGACCATCATTATACTGTGATGGCCTCATCCACTTCCAGATCCCAGGGCGGTACTTCTATCGCTTATTCCAATTTTGTAGGAAAACCGTGTGGCGAGCGCGGACGGTCTTTGGAGGCCTTGTGCAAAGTGCGCACAACTTCGTGCCGGGACGACCGCGGGAGTTCAGGAACCGGCCTCGGTGCGCCGCCCGGCTCTCCAGGCTGAGGGTAGCACGGTTTGTTTGCTGGAGGAATTTTTTGCTCGTTTCTGTCCTCCGCCCCCCGCCCCTGTTTTATTTTAAACTCACGGGCCCCTTTCGTTGTTGTTAAGACTTTGACCCTACCCTCTCCTCCCCGCCAAAGAAACCCACCGGTAGCTGGAGAAGTGAATTAATTTCAACACGGGTAGCGCGTAGAGCGCGCCTGATGTGCAGATGCGCGTCGGGCGGCGGTGACTGAGAGGTCTATTAAAATCCTGCATGTGGGAGAAGAACAACACGCGTATTCGCGCGTTTCATTTTCCCGACAAAGAGCGGCCAACGCAGATTTCTGTCTCCGAAAAGTTCCAGCTAATTCGAGAAGCCCCTCCCGGGCTGCGGGCCCCGGGAAGGCGCGCTCCGGGGCGGCCCCGACCCCGCTCGCCCGCGCCCCCTCCCCCGCTTCCGCAGCCCGGCCCGCGGGGCAGAGGCTCCAGAAACGTCGGCGACAGAACGTAATAATAGGTTTGATTCCTTGGAAACTTCAAGTGAAAAGCAGACTTGGCCTTGACGCAGCCCTTTTCCCAGCATGACTAGTTGGCGGGATTGAAAGGCCGGGACGGGAGGGGAGGGGTTGAGGGGGCGCGGGCCCCCCGGAGCGAGGAGCCGAGGGAGGTGGGCCCGGGTCCCCGCCCCCCCAGCCCCGCAGGGTCGGGGCGGCGCGGGGACGGCGCGCGCGCGGAGGCCGAGCCCTGGAGGAGGGTACCTGCGACCCCTCACCCTCGACCCCCCACTCCCGGCCCCCGGCCCGCCTCCCCCAGCCCGACGGCGAGGCCCCGCGGGGGGTGCGGAGCTCTTCCTCCCTCCCCTCCCCTCCCTCCCTCCCTCCTCTCCCTCCCCGCCGCCCCCCTCCTTCCCGGCCCTTCCTCCCCAGCTGCGTGCCCGCCAGGACCCCGCTCCGCCCGCCCGCGGGAGCCCGGCAGCGTCGGCGGCGGGCGGCGCCCGGCGTGCGGGTCCCGGTCCCCTCCGGGCCGGGGCCCGGCTGCCCGCCGTCGCCCTCCTCCTGCCGGGTTCGCGGTTCGGCCCCCGCCTCTCCTCCCGTTCACTCCTCTCTCGGCAGCTCTCCAGCCGTCCCTTCCCGTCCCGTGAGCCTCGCTCTCCCCTCCCCTCTACCGCCCCTCCCGCTCCGTCTCCTCCGCTTTCCTGCCCTGCGCTCCCGGCCTTTCCTTTGTCTTTTCTCGCCGCGGCCCGCCTCCCCACCGCGGCCCGGCCCGGGACGCTCCCCCGGAGTCCGGGTCGGGATCGGCAGGTGCCGGGGGCGGCCCGTCCCCCCTCCGCTCCACCGCGTCCCCGCGGGCTCGGCGCGGGAGGGGCGTGGGGTCCCGGGCGTCCACCCCCAGCCCACTCGGGTGCAGCCGGGGGCCGCGCGGGGTGTCAGCCGCCGGGGGGATTAAGATGACTGATGCGAGGGAAGAGGGCAGCGTGTTTTGTGTCTAAAGAGAGCGGGATTAGTGCAGAGAAAGTCCTGACCCGGGGTCAGCTGCAAGTCAAACCCTTTTACAATCAGCGAGCGGAACAGGCCGTCTCCCGGCTCGGCCGCAACAAGTTGGGGGCGGGGAGACGGGAGGCCCGCGCCGAGGCGACTGCAACCGCAGGGCGGACTGCGGGTCGGGCCGAATCCTTCTCCGTCACCAGAGCGCCCGGCTCCACTTCCTGGGCCGCCTCCGGCGGCTCCCTCGCACGCGAGCCCGGGCGGAGAAGGCCGGAGAGGCCCGTCCTGCCGAGGCAGTTGTGTGTGCGTGAGAAACCAAACCTGAAAGACCAGGTCCTTGGGCGCCCTGCCTTTCCGATTTCACCTAGGCTCTGCAGGAATCGCTGCCTGGCTTGGGCTCCTGCAAACCTCGTGGGGGGGGGGGGGCGGGGGGGCAGTACTGGGAGGTGGGCGATGGAATACATTCAGGCTGTTTGTCGTCAGACCCCATTCTCCAGCAGGGCGGAGGAATGAGGCGCTAATCTGGGTGATAAACCCGCGTAGCTCATCAGGGAGCGAAATCCCCATGGCTCATCTGGCAAGTCAGGAAAACTGGAGTTTGCGGTGAAGGATCGGGTCGGGGGTCGGGGGAGAAGGAAGGAGGAGGATAAATTTGTCTTCCTCACCAGTCAAGCTGGGAATTTGCGCTGCAGTAACAGCACGAGGAGCTTTAACAAATACGAAAAGTGGATAAAGCACCCAGACGAGTGGTGTATCCAAAGATAGAAAAAGATCATCTATTTTGATAGTGAAAACAAAACAGAATTGCCATATTTTCCTCTAAATTGGCTTTTCATCTTTAAATGTGAAAACACCAACACCAGAGAGAGAGGGAGAGAAGGCAGTGTTTAAAACACCACGAACAGATACCTCCAAGTGCGCTGCTGTGTTTGCACAGCCACCCTGGGTGACACTGGACTCTCCTGGTGAATGGGTTCCGGGTTCAAAGCACGTAACCGATTGCTACTCCTGAACTGCTAAATGTAACCTATGGGGAAATTTTGTCTGCGGCAGAAAGGCCGGACATCGTGAGTGAGTCTGAACGCCCCGCAGGTCCCTCGCGAGGACTTCATTGCCCACAGCCACTTCAGAACGACCGCGTGGGGACATTAAAGATGCAGTTTGTGAAGAACAGCAGGGCATCACATGCAAAGCCTCGAAATAGTCAGCCAGTCAAATCAGTGGAAAAAATCAGCTTTTGTTAGATTTTGCAGTTTCAGGAATTAGGCATTCACTGCAGAGCTGCAGTTTTGAGAAATTGCAGTGTCAGGCGTGTTCCCAATGGGGAAATATTGTGAGAGTGTGGAGGAATGTAAGATTGGGTTTGACAATGGGGGGACTGACAAGAGTTATCACCCAGACATTGTTCTCTCTCTGCGCACCCCGGAAACGCTAAGTAGAGACGGTATCTAGTGGCAGCAATAGTCCTCCACGCTCACAGACGTGGGGATGAGAGTCTTAGCCTCGAAAAGACTGGCCTCGGGTTTCACAGGAGGAAAACTGGAACGCGTAGGGCACAGAACCTCATAGGTACAGAACACCTATAAACAGTATAGTAGCAGGGTAGGGTCGGCCTGAAGACATTCCAAGCAGAAGCCAACTTCTCCTTTTTCTTTCTAAGCAACAGAACAGGAGGAAATCCAGGTGAGCATGTTGTAACCTGGGCAAGGGTTTAGAAACCTCGTGCTTTTAATTCATCCATGCTATAGGGGGAAATGTAGGTATGTGGGAAAGGCCAGACCTCGGCAGGCGATTTAGCCTGAGTGTCCACACAGATGGAAAAGTAGGGGCTTTGTTCTCTGCGTTAGCAATTGAACTGAAGGGGGACGTTTATCCTTCTAAAAACTGGCCGTTTGCATTTTCACCTCAGGGAGAAACGACACCTGTGCTCAAAGAAAAGGAAGACTCATGGTGAGGTGAGATGATATTTATATTGTTTCTAATCTCTGTCGAGCCTTGTCCAGCAAGATGGGAAAGGATATAAGATTTGGAGTCAGAACTGAAGTTGAATCATGGCTGGTCACATGGCAGCCCTATGTCCTGGGTAACTGTCTTTGCCTCTGAGTCCATTTTCTCACATGTGAACCAGAAATCATCAAGCCAACCTCAGAAGGATGTAGTTGGGATTAAGGATCTAAGAGTATGCTGTGTGCCCAGCAAATAGTAACCTCCCGATAAATGGTGATTTGACACGTAAGCCTGTGTCCGTTCAGGCAGGGATAACGTGGGGAATTGTGACGTCAGTTGCCAAGTGTGGCCTGGCTGGGAAACAGTGATAATTATACAAACCCGTCTCCCCTCCATCGTATTAATAACGGTTTCTCTTGAGAGTTACCTGACGGTCGTCACATCATTGGCTCATCTGCCCAGCAGACATTTATTACAAGTCCATGGTGGGCCCGTGTTACTGCTTGAGCACCTGTTGTATGTGTGGCCTGTGCGCAGGTGCTGAGAATGCAGTGGTGGACATGACGGGCCTCACTGCCCAGTGGGTGGACCTGGTCATCACATGAAGAAGTGTGACACTGAGGGCCACAGTTGTGGGACAGACTGTGCACGCCCATCTTGGGGGGTCAGGGAAGACGCCTCGGAGTAAGTGAAAGCTCGGCTGGAAGCTGAGTCCAGCGGGGTCCTCCCGTGGGGCGTGCACACACACTGTATTTTCTTTTCTTTTCTTTCTTTCTTTTTTTTTTTTTTTTTTTTGCGTGGAGGAAGGTTGGAATAACTTTGAGCAGAGTAGGTCTGATCACGGCTTTGAGTTGGCAAAGGTTTAGACTTAGAGGTTCACGAGGGCGGCGGCCTCTCATCCGGGTGCACAGGACACCAGGAGAGCTTGTTACCAACGCAGGTTCTCAGACCGAGCGCCCCGGGCAGGCTGCTCCTGAGGTTCCAGGGGACCTGGCCCTCTCCTAGGCACCCTCCGGAAGATGCTGAGGCAGGTCCAGCAGGGCTCTCGGGAGACCCGTGATAGGACACGGGCCCCAACAATTTTACGGTAAGTAGCTATTAAGACCGTGTCTAGATCACTTAAATTTGAGTAGCAGTTTATTATTTATAAAGTGCTCTCACTTAATTGTTCAGTTTAGATTATTTTTGAAAAAATTAAATTAGTGGGAGAAGAAAAAACTTAAGCTCCATCAGTAGAATCTTGTAAGTAGAGAGGACTGACCGATTTACTGATTTTATTTTCCATTTTTGGACCGGCCGTCCTGGCTGCCCGTGGACGCACTGGGCCTCTCCTGGAGGGCAGTCAGGAAGACACAGGAGGCGGACTCCACACCCGCATCTTTGTTTTAAAGATGGGCGATTCAAAGGACGAAGCAATGTCACCTTGTGCCTTATCAATCTCTAATTTTACCAAACTAATTTGTATTTATGTAGACTAGGTCTGCACAGCCCTCGTGAATGCAGTGTGGGCCGAAACAGTCACATAAATAGTTGAGCGTTATTTTAATGGTATTTGAAAATAGGAGAAGGGCATTTAATAGTACATGTGAGATGGAATAAATGGGTTCTGTTGAATATATCATAATTGTAATCATAATAATATAATATTTAACTATCAAGTTTCTCAGTATTGTCATCTGTAGAACGGGAGTATCTTGTTTAAAAAAACAAAAACCTTAAGTACAAAATACATTAAGTACTTTAAGTGTCTTTGAGAGGAAGAGGTTGGACAAATAGAGAGGCTGCTGTTGTAAAGAGAATAAGCTATTACGTATCAGCAATGTTTTATCTAGAAAGCACAGGGTTCCCCATGACGCGTGTGACTGTTACTTCAGATCATAATAAAGATAGCATTCATTGTATTTATAGATTCAGATCTAGATAAAAGTGTGGTCATGGAAGAGATCCGTATCTATTTGAGCAGCATGCGAGAAAATAAATTTTAAGCAGGGTAAAGTGAGAGAAAATATTCTATAGAAAGAATCAAAGCTATCTTGATAATACAGGAATTCCAATAGGGTTTTTAGCTAATTTCAGGACACTGGGCATCATTCAGGAGATCTGATAACCTATGCATTTTAGCTATAGCTTTTGGAGAAGATGACACTGTTTTTGTTGTCTAAATCGTTCATCATTCTAATGGATAAGATGTCAGTCCAGATAATCAGGCCCCTGTGAACAGTGGGCAGGGAAGAGTTTCTTAAACTCTCTTGTTTTGATCATTATTGCACATTATAAATATAATTGCTCTGGTTACTATGATTACATGCGTGTTCCTCGTACACTGCCCCCAACACCCAGAACTATAGACGTAATGTCACCGCGTGATTACATACACAGAGAAAAGAAAATCCTGTACTAGGAAGGAAGGGAGGGAGGGAAGGAAGGAACGGAAGGAAGGAAGGAAGGAGGGAAGTTACAGTGGATGAAATGAAATAGAGAAATAAAATCCAGGGCGACTCTTAAAGCAGTCTCGTCCTTGGTCAAAACTAGTAGACTAAGCATCTTTTTAAAAAGTTGATAGAAATCCTGGTGCTGGGAGCATTCACAACGAAAATAGACAAAAAGCTGATGAACGTGTTTTAGCGAATCCTTGCATATGAGTTTACATGTTCGTAGTTTACCATCTCTAATTCTCTCTGAGTTGCATGGATTTAAAGTTGGTTATACTAATCTGAGGAAGACATTAATGTAAAACCTTTCTTCTCTTTTAAAAAATAATAAATCATTTATTTTAGTCTTTCAATCCGAGATTACTACAAGAAATATACTCTTAATTTTAAAACATTGACCACGAAGTTTTGAAAACGAACTAATTTCCACACTTACTACAGGAAATTATATAAAAGCCTTAAAATAATTAAACCATACTTTATCGTCTAAAATAAATACATCACCTGTAGCAACTATTTGCAGAAAACTAAAATTGCCTTTAAAGTCACAGCTCAAATGTAATCATGCATTTGCATTAAAAACAGATAATTTAAATCAATCTATAAGCTTCAAGTTCAACATAAATTTAAACAGCTTAAGTTTTAAATGAATTTGAACAGTTATGATTATATTAAATCAGGTTTGAGGAACGTAGCACATTTACAACGTTTTAAGGCGAAGTCTTCACTTTAGGATTTTTTAAAAATGTAACCAGAACGGGGTCGGCCCTTCCCGCTTCCCTGTGCAGTCTCTGCGAAGCCTGGGCCACCTGCAGACTTGTGCAGGTGAAGGCCTGCCTTTGCTAGAACGCCTTCCGGGGAGCAGACGTGCCCCCGGGCAGAGACCGCATGTCAGCTAGCGTGCCCAGTAGCCCCCAGCCTCCTGGAGAACAGGCTCGGTGTCTGGCTTGATCCGTTTGTTTGTCCTAAAGTTTGATTTCAAGCATCAGCACAGTTCCAGGCAACTTGTGGGGACCAACAGCCGTTTACTGAACTGAATCCATACAGCGGAGCAGATGCAGGGGCTTCGGGGGGCTGCTGAGATGCTGCTGTCAAGGACCAGCCCAGAGGAGCCAGCCTGCTTCCGCCTGGAGGCCCCCCGCGCACCCCCGGGGAGCGGTGCGGGGAGCAGGCACCTTAGGGCTTAGCACAGTGCCTGGTGCATATCCCAGAGCCCTGGCCGCTGCGTGCCTCCCTGGCTACAGTCCTGGTGGTGATTAAGGAGACAGGAAAGCAAAGTCCGGCGCTGAGAGTGGCACGCAGGCCTCCTCCTGTGGCTGGGCGAGTGGACCCCAGAGCTTGTGTACATAAGCCCCAATCCAAGGGACTGTTGGGCTGGGGGAACTTGTTTTCCAACTCTCAATTCCCCAAGACCTGCTCTATAATCTGACACGTGGGGGTGCAAGGAACTTTGGTTTGCCAGTGAAGTGTTACAGTTGTGCTCTGTTGCGTTATATTGTATCATACGGTGCGGTGTGGTACCAAGCCCAGCTGTTTCATATGATATTAAGGTAAGTTTCCTCCCAGGACCATAAGGATAAAGCCAGCTCTGGTGCACAGAGATGATTCAGCCACCTGCACAGGAGGAGGTGGGCAGGGGAAAGGGGCCACCCTCTTAGACTGGGAGGGGGACCTGTGAAGAGGCACAGGGTGGGAATTCACCTCTTCCACCTTAATCGTAGAACTATCAAGAAATCTAGCAGGGAGCGCAAGGGGGATAAGTCTGAAGGTGGTGACCTTGATGTGGAAATAGGTTGACAGTTAGTCCCAGCCAGGTCTGTCTCCGGATGCTGCCTTATCATCCTCTGTAATGCTCCTCGTTCTAGTGTGAATTGGACTGTGTAACTTGCTTGTATGGTTGAAATGTATAAAACTGGACGTTGATTTCTTACGGTTAGAATAATGGTGGCAGCAGAGGAAAGCACATGGCAGCTCCACTGGGTGGTAGGGCAGTGCCAGATAACCTGTCCCAACCTTGTCCCCGTCCTGTGCTTCCCCAGGGGCCCCACAGAACTCAGAGAGACAGCTCAGGATACTTGTGAATTTGGGGGGAAACACAGCAATGCTGGACTTTGGTCAGATGCCCTGGGAGCCGTGCCTTATGGTAGCTCCCAGTCTCAACATTTGCTTGTAGCTGAATCCCTCCTGATGACATCATATCTTCACGAAATTGGGTTTTTGTCAGTCGCTGAGTCAAAAGCAATTCCCGTGGGAGACACAGGGTGGGCCGGGAGTGAGGTGTCGGGGACCACGTGATTCCAAGGTCAGAGGAGCTGTGCAGAGGGGACCTCGTACCGCTGAGCCTTACTCAGCAATGGGGGTTAGTCAGGGAATGAAGTGAAAGTATTATTTTTTTCATTCAGTTCATGTAATTTTTTTTAAATGGCTGCTAAGTTGTTAGGATATAAACATATATTAAGTTACATAGCTACTTAGCAAATGGAACTGTTAGATATTTCTTTTGGCCTGGGGCACAGTAAAAAATTACCAGAATACTGAGAGTATGGTAAAAACATGCACGAGTCAGGTTGGCACTGAATTTGCAGCTTGTAGATTGATTTTAAATGATCTATTTTTGCTTATATTATGTCTCTACAATGGCATCATTTAATTTGAGCTGCGACTTTAAATACAATCTTCTTTTTCTGCAAATAGCTACTACAGGTGACGTATTCATTTAGATAATAAAGTATTGGTTTAATTATTTTAAGAATTTTGTATCATTTCCCTTAGTAAGTGGGTAATTTAGCTTGTTATCCAAATTTCACATTTTTTAAAACTGAGAATACATTTCTGCTAGTAATCTCAGTTCGAAAGAGTAATATAAACGATTTATCCTTTTTTTAAATGAGAAGAAAGGTTTTACATTAATATCTTCCTCGGATTAACATAACCAAATTTAAATTCATGCAACTCAGAGAGAATTAGAGATGGTAAACTACCAACATGTAAACATATGCAAAAACTTGCTAAAACGTGTTCATCAGCTTTTTGTCTATTTTCGTTGTGAATGCGCCCAGCACCAGGATTTCTATCAACTTTTTAAAAAGATGCTTAGTCTACTAGTTTTGACCAAGGACAAGACTGCTTTAAGAGTCGCCCTGGATTTTATTTCTCTATTTAAGTCACTTTAATGTCAACTATTCTGTCCCAGGACATTTTTTCTATCTTAGTACAGGATGTCCTTTTCTCTTTGTAAACCACATGGTGACAAAATGTCTATAGTCCTGGGTGTTGGGGGACAACGTACAAGGAACACATCTGCACGTAATCATCATCCTAGCCGCCATGGCCTTAACAGTACGTGATAATGTTGGAAGGGGCGGGTCAATTCAGTGTCTGAAGGTGGCAGTTCAGAAAGTAGAGGGCGTCAGTATGAGTTATTACTGTTACTCTGAAATCCAAACATTTGATAACCATTTTTATTTTTTCAAATAATTATTTTTATCTTATAGGCTGATTCAATATCTATGAATAGGAGAAAACGCTCCCTTTGAAAGAGAGAATTCTCAAGTATGCATGTTAAACTACTTTTTTCTAAAGTTTTTTATTATTTTAAAATTCATTTTTCTTATTTTTGTTTTGTTGAGGAAGTTGAGAACGACCAAGGAAAGTTCTGGACAGCAATAAGGAAAGGAAGCCGGCAGTGCAGGAAGGCAGGTTGCCTGTGACCAGCCGTGGGCTGAGCCACGGAGGAAGGACTTCAGGCTTCGATGCAGTTCTCACCCAGCTCAGGGGAGATACGCGAGGGGCGTTTCAAGTTCGCTATAAAAATACTCCTACACAGCCTCTCGCCCGCGGAAGCCAGGGCTCTGTTATAAACATACGATTGCAGTTGAACTGGATGTGATTGAAATGTTTCGGTTGGATGTATTCATGACAGTGACTAGAACATGGGAACAAGTGGAGAACATAATTCAGCCCAAGAAATACATGGAGCATTAAGAAAATGATTAGGAACGAGGGGTTACCCGGAAGCTGGAGGTGGACCCAAAGCAGAGGGGGTCAGAGAGGGGTCACATTGGAAAGACCGAAGCATGAAAAAGACAAGAGTTTGCAAGGAGCCCTCCAACCCCTGCCTCAGAGAAGTGCTGTGTACTGTGCGCGGTGCCAGGATCAGAGATGGGGCGCAACTGTTAGATCACATCCTTTGCTCGGGCCGGATTCTTTTAAGCAAGGAATGCTTTTTAACCTTCCTGTGAACTACGTAGTCCCTATTGTAGCACATCTCCCGGGGCTGCCGTACAAAGTGCCTCAGACCGCGTGGCTTCAAACAACAGAAATGTATCGCCTCGGGGTCTGGAGGCCGGAAGTCAGACATCAAGGTGCCTGCAAGCTGGTTCCCTCTGAGGCCGCGAGGGAGGGTCTGTCCCAGGTACCCCCCCCCCCCCGCTTTCTGTGGTTTGCTGGCATCCTTGCCGTCCCTTGGCTTGAAGAAGCATCACCCGATCTCTGTCTTCACCTTCACCTGGAGTTCTCCCCGTGTGTCTTTGTATCCAAATTTGCCCTTTACAAGGACACCACACACACCGACACCCTCATCTTAACTTGTTTGTCTGCAAAGACCCTATTTCCAAATAAGGTCACGTTAGGATGCCAACCTCTTCTTGGGGACACCATTCAAGCCATGACGTTCACTCTTTTGATCATGACACCAATAAATTTTCTTGCCTAGTGAATATTGCACATTCTGAAGGCCCTAGTTTACTAGAAAATTGAATAGTTTAGTCTTGCGGGCTTTCAAATATTCTATGTGCAATTATTCCCAAAAGCTATTTCTAAACAGGACCTTTTAATACAACCAAGCAGGAGTCCATCTTGACCTAATCATTTACGTCAAAACACAGTAGTAGAGGGAATTTACTGACGCCACTTTAAGGCAGCACGTAGCAGGCACGGGAACTCATGAAGTTTACCCAAAACGTGTTGCTCCAATTACAGGAGAAAGAAAAGTGAACAGTTCCTGGGTGCCAGACTTATTTTTCTTATTTGTTTTTAATTCACTTTATCTTGCTATATTAAATGCATCTTTGTAAACCATCTATCTCTTTGCGAAGAATGCAATGTATAAAGAGATTAATCACTGTTGAAGTTCACATATATAATCTCATTTAATCCTCACTACATCTCCAATTTATGATTATTATATTCCCCCCTTTTATAGATTAAGAACCTGAGAGGTTAAGTTATCTACAAAAGGGCATATCATTAATGAGCATAAAATTCAGGATTAAAATCTAGCGCTGACAGATTCTAATGTTTATAATTAATATAGTACGTAGGAACAGTTTTAATAGACTTCATTTTTAGAGCAGTTTTAGGTTCACGGTAATACTGAGTGGAAAGTACAGGGAGTTCTCATGTACCCCCTCCTCCCAGCATGCACAGCTTTCCACACCATCAACATCCCCACCAGATGGTACATTTGTTGCCATTGGTGATCCTACACTGACATGTCATTATCACCCAGAGTCCACAGTTTTACGTTTGCACACACTCTAGGTGTCGCACATCTGTGGGTTTGGGCAAAGGCGTAATGTTATGTATCCACCGTTATAGCATCATACAGCCCCCCAAATCCCCTGTGCTCCCCTATTCATCCTCCCCTGGAAACCACTCATCTTTTCACTGTCTCCATAGTTTTGCTGAATACTGTACTTTTTAAAGGCAAACAGTATTATAAGGCTTATAAGGAAAATAGCCCCCCTCCCTAGTGTCAGGCATCCCTAGCTCTCAGTCCCATTCCCCAGCAGCAACCTGTTATAAGCCTTCTGGCTGTTTTCCCACTGTTTATCTCCGTATTTCTGAATTATAGTTTTATATTGCTTATTCTTGATTTATTAATTTTAGACATTATCTATTTGGACCTTATTCATTAGCAACTATAAAGCTTCCACATTCTTTTACATTCTTCCCCACTTCCCTCTTTCCCAAAGTACGTATGTCATTGTTTCTGTTAAATATTCAGTGTATACCTTAGTCTGAACGTGGAAGTACTGGTCATGGCTGAGAAGAGTGGTAAACTACGATTGCATTTCCTTTCGTTCCAAACTTTTGTTCCCCCTGAAGTTATTAATGGTCTTGTTTCGCAAGAGTTCTTGTTATTCATACGCTTAGTTTTCTCTGTTCTTACCACACATTCCTTCCATGCTGTACATCACTATCATAAACACCTTTGACACTATGATTTGCAAGATTAAACATATCAGGAATTTACGAGCGAGTATGAGAGTTCCAGTTGCTCCACATCCACATCAACACTTGCTTTTCATTGTTAGCCGTACTACTGGGTGTGTGGTAGGATCCCATGTGGCTTTAATTAGCCTTTCCCTGATGACGAATCAAGTCGAGCATCCTTCCAGGTACTTATTAGCCATCCAAATATACATCTTCCTTGGAGTAATGTCTATTAAAACATTTTGCCCATTTTTATTATTTTTTTGTATTAATTGAATTTTGGTAATTCTATATATTCCAGACACAACTCAGATCACTGTCTTGCAAATATTTTCTCAATCTGTGGCTTGCCTCTTCATCTTCTCAGCGATGTCTTTTGAAGAAGAAAAGTTTTAAATTTTGATGAAGTTCAGTTTATTGATTTTGTTTTTCTTTCATACAGTTCATGCACTTTGTGTTGCATTGAAGGAATCTTTGCCAAACTCAAGGTCATTAAGATTTTCCCTCGTGATTTCTTCTGGTAACGCATTGCCCAATGAAGTAGCCACTGCCTCCAAATGGCTAATTGAATTTAACATCAAATAAAATGAATTTTTTTAAACTTTGTTCCTCAATCACAGTAGCCACATTTCAAATGCTCGACAGTCACATGTGGTTATTATTTTGGGAAATACAAAGTATATTTCCATCATCAAGAAAGTTCTATTGAATAATGCTCTAACATTCTATGGTGTTACCTCTCACATTTAGGTCTGTGATGCATTTGAGCATAACTTTTGTATGTGGTGTGAGGTAAAGGTTAATATTTCTTGCATGTGGTTACTCAATTGTTCTAGTATCATTTTTTGAAAAGATTATTCTTTCCCCATTAGATCGCTTTTGTACCTTGGTTGAAAATCAATTAACTGTGTATGTTTGGGCCTAGCTTTAGACTGCTTATTCAGTTACACTGATCTCTTGGCTCCCAATCAGTGACAATACTCCCTTATTGGAATCCTAAAGAATACCTCTGC
This sequence comes from Grampus griseus, assembly GCF_964374135.1. NCBI lineage: Eukaryota > Metazoa > Chordata > Mammalia > Artiodactyla > Delphinidae > Grampus > Grampus griseus. The sequence continues at coordinate 1,638,491 of NC_139012.1, read as the reverse complement.
GGTTTTCCTTCCTTGGCTTGCGGTTTCACATTGCTAAAGATATTGGAATTTTCTCTTTTTTCAGGTGTTGGACACGCTGTCTTGTCTCACAGAATTCTCTCTTTTTCTGCTTTGCCTCCCTATGTTGGCTTCTTATAGGAAAGCAGAGCTAGATTTCGCTCCTCAAACCTCTTTCTTGTTCCAACATCAAGTGACACTTGATCGTACTGAACACTGAGTTTTGAGCACAGTCAAATGGATGCATGTAAGGAGAGTTAAGAGGTAAGAGTGGAATTCTGCAAAGTCAAAATACATTCGATGAAATCCATTTTTCCTGAACTTTTTAGGAGACAATTATGGTCTCCTAAATTATGGTACATTAGAGGTATGGGCATCTAGACGTGAAAAAAGGTTTTGAATATACTGATTTCCTGCATTTTCTCGTCTCTGCCCCTAGAGTCACAGTTTTAGATAGCTGTGAATGCTCACTGAGAAGTTCCTGGTCGGTGGGGTTCTTATTTCAAAAGATGAAATGCGCCAGTACCAGTTGTGATTGTTTTTAGTTTGCTGTTACGGTTTAAAGTCACCTATGGGCAAAGGAAAGGGAATGTAATTCCTTTTGAGATGATGGGAGCCCCTGCACCCCTGAGCAGACTGAGGAGGAGAGAACTGCAACTAAGTCAGAATCTGGAAGCGTTTCTGCAAAGAGTCCTTCTTCGAATCCTTAGAAAAGTGAAACTACAATGACAGCCACCACCCCACCACCACCATGAACAGTAATGACCAGTAATGACGAGGTCAGCCACCCATTGAGACTAAGGTGAGAAGGAGACCATGCCCGCCCTCCCCCGCCCGGTGTGATTCCCCAGTGAGCTGCATGATCTGAGAGCTATTATGTAACAGATATGTAGGGTAATTATTCCATTTATTCCACAAACATGGACTTTGATCCACTGGCTCGTTAGAGATAGCCAGAGAGTTGCCATGGAAAGACGATTTCACAAAATTATTAAGTGATTCCTGGGCCCGATTCAGAAACGCTGAGAAAAAGGAAAATACACACAGGTTTTATTAAGGTATTAATTCATTCATCTCCTTTCTATCACAGAGAAAATAGGCTGTAGCTAGGACACATGTCCCCCAAATCAAGTCTCATGGAGCTGTTGTGGTCAACAAAAAAGTATATATAATTCTCGAACATAAAACAGGGAATGGATTCAGGAGCCTACAAATCAAACCCTCAGAAATGCACTTTATGACAGGCTATTTTATAAGGTTCAGAATTTGGATAAAGAATAAATAAGGGAAATATTTTGTCTTCTCAAAATGCACATTTACAGCTACACTTGAGTCTAACTGTGTCCTCACCAGTACGTGATGTGCACACACACACGCAAAGACGAAATGGCATGATTGATACTGGGACTATCTGGGTGGTCCTTATATAATCTGGACATGTCTATATTATAGCATATATAGGGCACAGATATACCACGATAAAATGAGAAAACAATTCCACTTGAATTTCCCCAGGGCATAAACTACTACAGGGCATAAATGGATTCACTGAATTATTCTAAGCCTAGGAAGTTGAATTAATTCCTTTAACATACAAAAAATTAGATTTTAACAAAATTGAGTGTGAGGCCATAACTACCCTCCTTAAGAGCCTAGAGGTGTGCTGAGTCCCTGAAAATTTGACTACTGAGGGGCACAGTTTTTAATTAAAATGAATTTAAGTAGTTGCCTGTGGCTAGTGGCTACGGTACTAAACAGTGCAGATATTGATTGCTTCCATTATCACAGAAGTGATTAAACCGTGCTCTCTCAGAGTGAAAACGGTGTCCAGTGGTGCCCCGTTGATTAAAGTTCCTTGACTTCCTTGCAGAAAATGTGCTGGAGTAAAACCTAGTGTTACTGGTCTAATATTGTACTTTGTTTATAGAGACAATACCTTTTGTATACTTTATTATGTTTAGGAACAAGACAGATACTTTGATTGGAGAATGTACAGATGAATGTAAATATTTCATTTTAGATTGTGCTTTTCTGTACTAGAATTTCCATGTGTTCTTTTTCAATCATTTTTACTTCTCTATTGATATTCCCCATCTGTTTCACACTGTGTTCATATTTTTATTTAAATCCTTCAAACTGCTTGTTTTTATCATATTAAAGTCCGTCACGTCTGCCATTTCAGGTCTTTTTTATTTTTAACTGATTTTTCTCCTACTCATATTTTTCTCACTTTTTCTTCTTTATGTGTCTGGTGATTTTTTATTGTCTGCTGGGCTAGTAGCTGCCCCTTTGTTGAATGTCCAAACGTGACTGCCTTCATTTAAAGGGAATTAAGTGTAATTCTGAGGCAGTTCAGCTTGATCTTTTAAGTCTTGTCTTTAAGCTTTGTTAGGGCACGCCTGCAGTAGTCTTTACTCTTGGGCTAGAGTAGCCCTGTTCTTAAGGCATATCTCTTTTGGGACGTCACTTGAGTGCTTGGTGTGTTCAACGAGGTCTCTTCATACTACTGCACTGTTTCCCAGCCCCACGTGAGTTCTGGGATTTCCACTCAGCTCGCTTCTCCTTGGTAGTTTGCCTGCTATGTCAGCACCTTGCCTTTTGCAGGCAGAGTCAAGTGTCCGGTCAAGGACTCAGGGGACATCTGGGTAGATTTCCAGGCACTCCTTATATCCTACCCTCCAGCTCTCTCTTTGGTCCTACTCTCCAGTCTCCGTCCCTGCAGCTCAGCAGGACTGCCTTGTTCTATGTGGGCCCCCCTTGTATTGCACTATACCATCAAACGGATGCACCGTGGTAAAAATAAATAAATAAAAAAAATGCAAACTGGCTTTTTAAAAAAGCAAAGTCCCACAGAAAAATCCGTGTAGAACATGAAATGAAGGTGATGGCAGCTAAATCTGATTCCAGTAGCAGACACGCATGCCTTTAGTAATACAGTATAGTTATTTAAGAATGTAATTAAAATATCATTTTTTTTCTTCAGCCGACATGTATTACTTTTTTCAATTGGCTACAGAGCTGTTAGTACCTAAAAATTTTTAAGTTGAACCTAACTTCTTAATAAACAAACACTTAAGAGTTTCTTTTGGACGAAGCTGCTGTGGGAACTTTCCCGAGACACGAAGGGCACCATGACCTGGGCGAGCTGGGACCCTCTGGACCAGAGAGCTCATCTGTCTGGGCATCACTGTTCCTACCTGCAGATGCAAGGGTTGTGGTAAATTGTCCTCAAGTTCTCTTTTTATTCTAACATTTTAGGAATCTGTTTCTGTATTATGACAGCTGATTCCTAAGTGGTCCCTTGAATGTGGAATGTTAATTTGGCCATTTTTCCATCTGGGGAGGAAAGAAGAAATGCTGAGATTCCCAACTTGTCTGAAGCAAGGGTCCCCATGGCTCCTAGAAAAAGAGGGAGACAAGACAGATCCAGGAGTGTCTCAAGCAGCTAAGAACCAGGATTTTAAAATCAGTTCCAATCCCCACGTCAGACATGGCCTGGCTCTAATCCAGAAAAAAGCATGGTATCCACCCCAGAACGCTCCCACACCTTGAGAACACGGCCGTTAACCTGGGTCCACCACGCTAACCTGGGGCCAAAGGACTCCATGGGGAAAACTCAGAATGTCCATTGAACTTGGACAGAAAAATAGTCACCTTTATTTTTATTAACCTTTAACTGAAATTGAGCATTTCCTTTGGTTATGAATGTAAGTCCACAAACCACAGGAATATCGGCATTCCCTATGACCTTGTCACCAACTGAAATAATCAGTATTTTCATGTCATGGTACACTTGTTACAAATATTTCAAAATATCATTTACACTCCCAACCACTCTGAAATTGCAGTCATTTTTGGACCTGCTACAGAACTTGTTACTTAGTGCATTATGGAGGAAAATTATTACTATATCACAAAATATTTTAAAAATATATTCTGATATTTGCATTTCAATATGAGTTGTTTCCTTGGTAATCTTAAATCTTAGTTTTACCCTTTTATTGCGGAGGACTTGGAACATACATAAAAGTAGATTAAATGATATCTAGAAGCGCACATACCCATCTCCCAACTATACCCCCAAATCCTTTCCAATGCTACATTATCTTGTAGTAAACCCTAGATGTCATATAATTTCATCTGTAACTATTTCAGTATGTACTTCTAAAATATAAGGTCTTTTTCTTGAAGTATAATCATAATACCATTCTCACACTTTAAAAAATCAACACGACCTTAAATAGCATCAAATATCCCATCAGTGTTCACGTTTCTAGGCATCCATAAGTGTTAGCTTTTAAAAATTTTTTTAAAATTATAATTCAAATAGGGTCACACTTTTAATTAGTTGATATGTCTTTTAAGTCCCTTAATTTCTAGATTCTGCCTCATCTCTTCTCTCTTCTTGCAATTTATTTCTTGAAGTTAAAAAAGGGGGGCAGGGCTTCCCTGGTGGCGCAGTGGTTGAGAGTCCGCCTGCCGATGCAGGGGACGCGGGTTCGTGCCCCGGTCCGGGAAGATCCCACATGCCGCGGAGCGGCTGGGCCCGTGAGCCATGGCCGCTGAGCCTGCGCATCCGGACCTGTGCTCCGCAGCGGGAGAGGCCACAGCAGTGAGAGGCCACAGCCCTGAGAGGCCCGCGTACTGCAAAAAAAAAAAAGAAAAAAAAAATGGGGAGAGGTTGTTTATCCTGCAGAGTTTCCCCATCTGGGTTGTGGGTTGCATCCCCGGGTCATAGTTTATCACGTCCCTCTTTCCTCTGTTTCCTGTCAACTGAGAGTTCATCTAGAGGCCTGATGCCATCAGGTTTGGGGGCAGAAGGAAGCCATTGGTTTTCAATGTTTAGATCCATTAGTTAAGTGGGGGTTGCACAATGCTTTATTTTAACTCTATCATTCTTATAATTTATTATCTGTAATATTTCTTCAAGAAAAAAATATGCCTCATCAACTGTTTGGTTACCCAGTGATACAGTTAGTATAGAAAGATGGAATACACACTCTAGATTCTTTCCCCTTGTTTACCAGTTTTCCAGATAATGCGTCAGTTCCTTTGTATACGTGTAAAAACACTATCCTGAGAAGGGGTTGTGGGCTTCACCCAAAGGTCAACCGGGCTGATGTCACAGAACAGTTAAGGCCTCCTATCGTGGACCATCCCGGGAGATGCAGAGGGTGATCTGGGCTCCTGTCCAGTCCTCCCAGCCACAGTGATGGCCGTTTCTCCTCCAGCACACCCTTACTCTCCGTCTCACGCATGCTGGTGTTGTGCTGTGATATACACACGGAAACCAATCCTGCAGCCGCAGCTGTGGTATCGGAGGGGCCACCAAGTTTAAATTCGATGGTCTGGTTCAGACATTGGCTGCGCCGCTTACTAGCTGGGCCCGTTCTCCACTCCTCTGAGCTTCCGTTTCTTCATAAGGCAGATGGCAAAAAAAAAAAAGGCAAAAAATTATACCTCACTGGAAGAAATTGTTTTGAGAACTAAAGAGGGAAACATTCCTGAAAGATCGAGACATTGTTGGCCCTCAGCAGGTATTTGTTAAACCTGACTCTTAGTTCCCCCAAAGCAGGGACTTGTTAATTAGATCTTCGGTAGCAGCCAGAGGAGTAAAAAGAAAATGTTTACCGTGAGATACCCCTGACTCAGACCCCTAAGTCACAGCGCACCCCTACCCGCCCAGCTCTCTCCCGTCTCCCTGGCTGACTTACCCCTGTTTCCTCCCCTCCCTCCCTCCGTCTTCCCTTCCCTCCTCCACCCGCCTCCTCTGTCTTGGTCTTTCTCTGTCCCTGGACTCTCTCTGTCTTGGTCTGTCTCTCTGTCTTGGTCTTTCTCTCTCTCTGACCCTCTCTCTCACACGCTCCCATATTCACTTCTCTCCTGTTCAAGGCACAGGGTGCTCTGCGGGGTGGGAGCCTCCCGTCTCTGAAATGCTCTTTGCAGTGAACCACATCCCACCCACGACAGGATACGTCCCCTCTCTTCCTTTGGTCCCATAAGCTCCCTTCTTCATGACCTTGCAACACAGCTGGCATCCCCCCCATCCTGGGCTTGAAATGCCTGTATCCTGCTCGAACCCCCGGTCCAACGGGAGTATCTGTGCTGTGTTTCGGTCCATCCATATACGCTCAGGGGGCTCATCCGAAAGATCAGCTGGGCCCTCCAAGCCCCTCAGGCTTCCCTTTGTGCACCAGCCTGGCCAGGTTCCTCTTCCATTCGAACAGCTGAGACCCTGGCCCTTCAATTGCCCCCCTAAGCCGTTCAACCCCCATGCACACCTCCCTTCCCTTTCGATGACGTAGCGGCTTCTCTAAAGCAGAGCTGCCCCTCGGGATATAGTTCCCGTGCTCACAGCCTGCATGCCCTTCAGCAATATCTCACGCACATCTCTCACCAGTGTCTCATCCACCGTCTCTCATCAACGTCGGTTCTCGGGCCTCGTGTCTCTCCTCAGCCCTCAGAGGTCTCACCGAGGGGGCGTGGTGGGCAGCCTGGCGCATCTCGGTTGTGCGGATGTAAGTTAAGATGTGAGCGTCCCCGTGTATCAGCCGTGTCCCCTGAGCCTTAGTTTCCCTGTTTGAAACGGACATGAGAGCACCTGCCTCTCTCTGTTCTGAGGCTCGTTAGTGGCGGTCAGTGCTGGGCGCGCGGGTGGCTGACACACCTCGGAGGGTACACCCCGCTGGGTCCCTGGGCCCCCTCCCTCTCTCCCTGTCCAAGGTCGCGGCTCTCCCTCCGCGTGGTTCTAAGGTCATTTCCTCCCGGTGCCAGCTGCTCCCAGGCAGCGGCTAATGCCACGCTTTGGAGTCAGAGCAGCCTGGGTCCAGATCCCAAGGCTGACGCCTCCTGTGTGGTTTTCAACTCTGGAAAGGGGAGAGGATTCTTAGGAAGACGCAAGAAGCCAGTGAGGGTAAAAACACAGCACAGCGCCCGGTAGCTTGTGATTTGGGAAGAACAGTTTTTAAGAAACGGATTTGTATGCATAACATCCATTTGCAGCTGGTGATGGTGGAGTCAGTGACTAATAAAAATGTCATTTCCTGCGATTTTTATAAATTACAGTAAATATGCAGTAATCACCCCCATTAGCTGCTGAAATGCAGGCAGCCATCTGGAGGGGAGGCCCGGGACCTCAGTGAAGCCTCAAGAGGTAGACCCCACAGGTGCAAATTGACACCTAGGAAAACAGTAGTTAGTACACGCTAGAATTTGGAGAAGGGGAAGGTGTTAAAATAAATGTATGTCAAGCAAATTTGGACTTCTCCACGAGGATCTGTCACGTCAAACAGGAAATAGCTATAAATTACTTGTAATAGTAAAAATCTTGTCATTTAGAACCTTTAAAGCAACGGGCTCATTTAACACATCAGCTCAGAGATCATAATCTAGGACAGTCAGCCTGGGTATTTATTTCACTTTTAATGTGTAGGAACCAGAGCAAACTATGTGTGATCCACAAAAGACCCCTAGCCTCCCATCAGCTCTGGGAGCCACAGAACGAGGCAGAGAGACTGCCTGGGGCCCGGGGTGAGGTGTGTGTCAAGACAGGAAAACCCTTCCTGCTCCTAAAAAGACAATTAAGACGTGATTGGAAATGTCACGGCTCGGGTCGCCTCATAATGAATAATTCCAAATAAATCCCACCATTATTCTGTTTATTTGTTTTACTTAGAAGCTATTTGAAGTCGTTGGAGCTGAAAGTATGTTTCAACATGCCAAGCGTATTGACGCTATCTTGTAATCATCTTGCTAACGAGTCCGCAGGCAAACGATAATTGGAATTCTGTGTTTATTTCAGATACCTCAATATATACTACCCGCAGATAGGAATCCAGCTCAGAGACGTTGGTAAAGGGGCTGCAACGCCCCCGAGAAGGTGGTCCGGGAGTGCAACTCCAGAAGACGAGCACGCAAAGCCATCCTTCTGCTGCCTTATCGGGAGGCTCGGTGGCAGCAAGGTACTTCGGACAGAGCTGCCTAATGAAGTTTGCATGCACTGAGTATATATTTGATGTCGGTTGATGCAGGGTGGGGAGAAGGAGTGAGAGAACGTAGCCATGCACCAAACTAACCACTCGCCTTTTCCACCAATAGTGGGAGTTGGGCATGGAGCTCACATTCACACCTGTGTTGTCATCCTGAGCTCTGAGGAAGGACTGAGCTGGTCTCCAGAAGGACACTAACCCAGGGCTGCAATACCTCCCGCTTCCCCTGTCTTCTTCCTGGTGTCCCCACCTTCCACGTTTGCTCCCTCACCTGCCAAGCACACACACGTGGGACGCACGCACGCGCGCGCGCACACACACACACACACACCCCCCACAGCCCAGAAGGGCGCAGCAAGGACAGCAGCCACATTCAGAAACCCTAGGTCTGTTGTTTGGGTAACTTTGCCCCTTTTTTACTCTTCCACGTTCTGCCAAGTCCCACTGCTAGTGGGGTGAAAGTCTGCCACTGTCCAAGTGTATGAACGCAGGCTAATTTTAAAAAACACTGAATTTAATCTTAACGAGAAATTACATTTTAAAATTACCTTCAAACTGATACGCAGTTTAACTAGTTCCTTGCCCTTAACTGGTTACCTTAAAAATAGTTGTTGGTTTGTCTCTGAATTTAACCCTGTTTTCATCATAACCGCTAATTTTCGTAGATGGGTTACTGGTTGTTAGGGAAGAAGGGCGCGTTGAGGACAGGAGAGCATATATAGGCAGAGAGTTTAGACACTATTCAGATCACTTCGGTAAAAATTTTGTAATTCGGGAAGAAAACCTGATCCTGGGAAACAAATTATCCAGATTAACAGCCTCTAGAACCAACATCCAACCCAACCAAACGAAACCAGCCTCAGTTCGTCACTTTACTTTAGCAGGACATGTATGTATGTGAAGTAACACATTGATTTTTTGGAATCAAATAAATTGAAGAACTGGGTTCTTTCTCTAGCATAGGTAATTTCTAGAAATGCCAGCAACCTACATAGTTAGCCTCAATGACTGGAGTATTACTGATGAAAGAACGTTTGTCTTTTTTCTCTTTTTTTGTTCTTCTTTGGTGAATTGAATGGATAACCGTCTAGATTCTGCATTTCTAAACTATATAGAACTGTAGAGTAATTGTTGCCTGTGTTGACTGCATATTATTTTAACACATCCATTCATTTTAAGAAAGTTAATTTCTATAGAATAAGGGATAATTGTGAAAATATTTGGGGCAAAATGGTGCAAATTCATTATTTGACTAACAACTGTGCACACTGCGTTTTCTTGGTTCTAAGACACACGTGTTTAGTTTTATCATCTCTGGAATCTAAGTACTCCATTACCCTCAGTGACAGCTCACAGTTATAAGTGGCAGAGTTTTTTCCTTCACAGTGGCATGTAAAATAAAGATGCATCTTACGGTAACTGGCATCTTAGGCTTGTTGAAAAGAAAAAGTGCATGTGAGTGGTCGTAACCTACAGATAATTTCTTATCCGTGTGGTCAAGGATCAGCTCTTCTTTTTTGTGTGTGTGTGTGGTACATGGGCCTCTTACTGTTGTGGCCTCTCCTGATGCAGAGCACAGGCTCCGGACACGCAGGCTCAGCAGCCATGGCTCACGGGCCCAGCCGCTCCGCGGCATGTGGGATCTTCCCAGACCGGGGCACGAACCCGTGTCCCCTGCATCGGCAGGTGGACTCTCAACCACTGCGCCACCAGGGAAGCCCCAAGATAAGCTATTCTTCCTGGACACTTCCTTACACAGAGATTATAAATTACATGCCCAAATGTCAGCATGGCTCTTTTTATTCTAAAAAGTCTTGTATTTATCGTAAGTGGTTCGCACTAGATCGCTCTGTGTATTTGACAGAGGGGCCATATTGCCTTGGACCAGAGGTGGTCCAACACCAGCTGAAAGATTCCCCAATGAAGACTCTAGAAGACTCTCAAAGGGTGAAGGAAGGAGGCCAGTTTCCCAATTGGTACCCAAGCTGATGATGAGTCAGAAAAGAAAAATCAAAGTTAGTGCCACTGAATGGGATTTAGTTAGTATTTTAAATTTCAAGATGAGCCCACAAATTGTGCATCAAAATACTAAGCTACACTTGTGCTTGCTTTCTGGAACCTTTACAAGGCAATTATTGTAATGCAGGAAAATCTCTACCACTGAGCCCACAGCCATGTCACGCGATCGTTCCAGCCCGAAGTCTTTGTGCGTCTTTTCTTGGAGCCAGACGTCTTGGGGAGGATTGGGAGCCAATCCTTTTTTTTCTTCTTTTTTTTATAAATTTATTTATTTATTTTGGCCGCATTGGGTCTTTGCTGCTGCGCGCGGGCTTTCTCTAGTTGCGGCGAGTGGGGGGCTACTCTTGGTTGCAGTACACTGGCTTCTCATTGCGGTGGCTTCTCTTGTTGTGGAGCACGGGCTTTAGGTGCGTGGGCTTCGGTAGTTGTGGCACACAGGCTTCAGTAGTTGTGGTTCTTGGGCTGTAGAGCATAGGCTCAGTAGTTGTGGCGCACGGGCTTAGTTGCTCCGCGGCATGTGGGATATTCCCGGACCAGGGCTCGAACCCGTGTCCCCTGCATTGGCAGGCCGATTCTTTTTGTGTGTGTGTGTGTGTGGTACGCGGGCCTCTCACTGCTGTGGCCTCTCCCGTTGCGGAGCACGGGCTCCGGACGCGCAGGCTCAGCGGCCATGGCTCACGGGCCCAGCTGCTCCGCGGCATGTGGGATCTTCCCGGACCGGGGCACGAACCCGCATCCCCTGCATCGGCAGGCAGACTCTCAACCACTGCGCCACCAGGGAAGCCCTGGGAGCCAATCTTAAATACTAGGTCAGTCTGAGGTGATGTGGGGACAGTAAGAGAGAAGAGAAAGAATTTGTTTCGACTTCTAAATTTTTAAATGCTAAGGATTCCAGACAGGAAAAATGGACCTATCGCCTCTGTGCTCCAGCAGCAGCCTCTATGCACAAGCTTGCTGGCCTGTGGGACACAGAGATGTGGACACACGGGCATATAGTGAGCGTCCGTGTTCATTTTTTTCTGGCGGAGATGCTACTGCTCTACTCGCGGCCCCCTGTGCTTTCCCTCGTCTCGCTCTTCCTGGGAGCACCACCTCACCGTCCTATACATCCGATTTAAAGGGAATTACCTATTCCTTCAATTATTTGTCCCTTATCAACTGATGTTACACTACAAGGATTCGTATTCAAAGGCCAGAAAGAAAGAGCACGTCATGGCATGTGGCCAAATAAAAGAGTAATGTTCTGGTGAATTTAGCCTAAATAATTTACTGCTATATAAAGGTGGAAAAGTGGAAGGTGAACCCTTTGACCAATAAATCTCTCCTGCCCGTGAAAGCCTTATCTGGGCCCCTCCGACATATTCCGCGCGCAGAAGCCATCATCACCGGCTCTGGTTCGTTATTTGTAAGCCCTGATCCTTCTGCGCTCGGTGTCCTAAATACGGATAATTAGCATCAGTTTATCACACTTCTGCATATTTTCTCTTCTCTCCAAACATGCACGCTTCTATCGGCTGCTGTTGGGCCGCAGAAGATTATGGAGACGGATTGCAGCGAATGAACGTGCTCCGCGAGATTAGGAAGGAATAGAAACAGGAACTTGGCCAATGAATTCCTCGCGAGAGCCTTATCATGCAATTACAGTTGCCTCGCATCACACTCTCCCAGCCTCTTAATCCAGCGCCCACCAAGAATAAGATTTCACTAATTTCTGAATTACTGCATCGCCTCCCAACTCGCTCCCGAGAATGGTTCGAAGGAGAAATGCTGCCGAAAACTACACACCCAACTTTATACTAAAGCATGAAACTTGAAATGTCGGAAAGGGCGGCGTGGCTCGGGATGGCTCCGCGTTTTAGCTGCTACTAAGCCTTGTGGCCTGGAGAGACACTCACTGCCCTCTGAGCCCCAGATGCCCTCACGGGCCACTTTGGGGGTTCAGAACTGGATGAATGGGAGGATTATCTTCTCTTAAACAAACGATCTGATGCGTTTTAAAACAGGACAAAGCATTCACTGATTTTCTTATCGTCGCTGCTGATGACAGCCGTGGTGCCCTGAGTACCCTGGGCGGTCACTTGACCGCTTTGAGAACAGGCTCCCCCCTCAAACTGCCTTTTTCCCAATCAGCGCCACCACCCCCTTTCCCGGGGCTGACACGTTATAGTTTCTTAGGCACGTCAACCTGTATAAACGGGAGAAGTCTTGCCCCCCCCCCGCCCCGCCCTCCGCCGTGTCTCACAAGAGTGTAACCACGACCTGTCCCTGGGCATCCACACTGGGGCTTTCTCTCGCTCCTCTGTCTGTTAAGGTCATTCTCCCCGCGCTTTGTAATACTTAGGTATTTTTTTGTTTGTTTTGTTTGTTTGTTTAACATCTTTATTGGAGTATAATTGCTTTACAGTGGTGTGCTAGTTTCTGCTTATAACAAAGTGAATCAGTTATACATATACATATGTCCCCATGTCCCTTCCCTCTTGCGCCTCCTTCCCTCCCACCCTCTAGGTGATCACACACCACCGAGATGATCTCCCTGTGCTATGCGGCCGCTTCCCACTAGCTATCTACCTTACGTTTGGTAGCGTATACATGACCATGCCACTCTCTCACTTTGTCACAGCTTACCCTTCCCCCTCCCCATGTCCTCAAGTCCATTCTCTAGTAGGTCTGTGTCTTTATTCCCGTCTTACCCCTAGGTTCTTCATGACCTTTTTTTTTTCTTAGATTCCATATATATGTGTTAGCATACTATATTTGTTTTTCTCTTTCTGACTTGTTTAAGGAGACTCATTAAGCCCTTCCATCCACCAGGGGACTATTTCTCGTCCAGAGCCGCAGTCAGGCCCTCAGATGCACCCACAAAATCAAGGTGCTGCGGCGGGAGAGAACCCTACAGGCCTGCGGTGATGATTCCCGGAAGGAACGGAAATCCAGATCAAATCTTCAAAACGTTTGCGCTTGCAGACAAGAAAGGCTAAGTCCTTGTGCGAAGAATTCATCAGCTAAAGAGACTCGCAGCAGTTGTGAAGAGTGTTTACTGTGATGTGCCTGTACTTCGCTTTCTCCAAGTGTTGTCTGTTAGGGCCTCAGGCAGGACGGGGAGAAAGAAAGGATCCCACATTTCAGAAGACCCGCTTCCAGGCTTGGAGTCCAGAGTCAAAACTGGACAACGTTCGTACAAGGAATGTGTCCGAGTGTTTCCCGTGTGCCAGGCCCTGTTCTAACACGGAGCCCCCGAGTAACAACACAAAGAAAGAGGCCCGCCCCGACCAGCTGACAGTTACGATGCTGGGAAGTCCGACGCTGAGGAGGACGGGTTTGCCTTCTGCAACCCGGCCCATCTATTGGCTGACAAGGATTTCCTTTTTTGGAGGGAGCCAGACTGGAACCTCGTTCCCTCACTTGAGAGGGAGAGAGGGACCAAGGCCTGCGAGCAGGCTCGGGGAGGCCCTAGTCTGAGGAGCTACACTCCCTGTAGGACCAGTGGCTCGGAGTACGCCTGTCATGCTAGAACGGCAGCCTCGAACACAGCAGCTCCAGGCTGCCCGCGCCTCGCGTCCTAGTATCTGTCCAGAAACGAGCAAATACATCTTCCCCACACTGATGTCGGGGCAGTTCTGCTTTGCTTTCCCTGAATCGTCCTCCCTTCCAAAGCCACTGCAATCCACCCAAGGGGGCCGGGGGTCCTGATGAATGGGGCAAGCGGGCCTAGAGAAGAAACAGGACCGCATTGTTTTCCTTTCCCGAGACGGGGGCTCTTCGGCGTGGCTCCATCTAAGTCCCCGCTCTAGGACGGTTCAAAGCCGAGAGGCAGCAAACGGCCAGGCCGAGGCTCAGGCGCACTTGGGACTTGGGTACCGGAGCTGGGGAAGCTCCAGCCCAAAGTGTGCAATCAGATGAGGTGTTATTAGTAACTCCCTGGGTCATATTTCCTGAAGCGAAACTGGGGGGACGGGGCGGTGAGAGGGAGCCGTTTGCCATTAATCTGGGAACAAACGGTCAAGCTCGGTGACTGGGCTTTTCGCTTTTCTTTTCTCACTCTTCTCAGTGCGGGGAAGCGGCGCGCCCGCGCGGAGCGATTGTGAGGCTCTGCTGGAATTTGGCAGCCCCATGCTGGCCGCTATTCAGCGCCCCGCTCTCCTCGAGCTTTGCAAGTCCCACTCAGCCGTGCACTCAATGGCTTCGCAAAGCTGATTACAAGCTTCAGCGCGTTCCTGAAGGGGCCAAAAGCGACGCAGGTGCAAACGAGCCGAGGGAGCCCCTTATCCCGGTGACAGAATGGCACAAGCTGGGAAAGGCTTGGACCACACAAATCCAAGCGCACCAGGCGGCAGAAAGCCTGCCTTGGGAACCGGGGGTCATTATCCGCCCTATTCAGCGGGGCCCGGGGACCCTGGGGGCCCGGAAGGCCAGCTCGCGAGGGAGAGCCGGCGGCCGCGGGGACCCCGACGGGCCTGCGGCTGGGTTGGGACGCTGGCCGCCCGCGACTTGTGCATTTGCACCGATGGCGCCAGTGAAATCCGTGCTCGGACAGGCCCGGGTCAACACCAGTAGGGACAGAGGACGCAGCCCGGTGTGTGGACTGCGCGCAACCTTTGTTCAACCAGCGTCCAGACCGCACCGCCCTGTCCCTGTCCCAGCCTGGCGCTCCGGGGCCCGGCCACTCCCCCAGGCTACCGACCGTCAGCTCCGAGGGTCACTCTGCGCCCTTTCTCCCCCAGCCCGCCTTCCCCATCTGTCCTCGTGGCAGCCGGGTCCTGCGTAGGGCGACCCCGACGCCGTAAGGTGGCAGGGACAGTGTCCGCGCGGGGAGTCAGGATGGCGGGTCACCGGGCCGCCCCGTCGGAGCGCGCTCCCCGTGGCCTAGGATGCCTGCACCGCGAGTCGGACTCCACGGCGGGGAGGAGGGCCGGCCCCCCTCGGGGGATGAATGACGTCCCCGGCTGCGCTGGAGGACAGAAAACCAGGGCTGCGGGCGGCGGAGAGAGACGGGCAGCGCCGCGGGGAACGCGCGTGAGAGGAGGGCCCGGGAGGGGGGCGCGGGGGGTGGGGGAACGCGGGCGGAGCTGTGGGGTGGAGCTGGCGCGCCGGCGGCTCTCGGGCAGCCCGGCGCTGTGTCCCGGCGAGCGCAGCGTTACAGCCTTTGCGTGGGGCGGGGGTCCCCCTCGTGCGCACCCCCTCGCCCCGCGTCCCCTCGGCCTCGGCCCGGTCGGCCGCGTGCTGGACCCGGCTGCGCCCGGGGGTCCCCGCGGGCAGGGCGCGCGCGCCGACGCTCTTTTGTCTGATAACTAATTTGAGTTAATGCGATCTTTATGTAAAGCTAACAGCGGATAATTGTCTATTTTCTCGCCAACAATCTCCATCACAATCACTTATCTGGAAACCTGCGGCTGGATTAATCGTTATATTCCCGAGATGAGCGTCGCTGTAATGCGCAGCGAACGCGGGTGGGGACAGGAAAACGCCTCCCCGCGCCTGCGGGCCCTCGTGCCGGCCATTCCGGCTACTGCCCGGGACCCGGTGGCCCGGGGGGTGGTGCCCACGTGCGCGGCTAGGGCGCCTGCCCCAGCACTTGCTGTGCGCGCGTGGGTGGCGCGGGGAAGCAGAGGCAGAGGAAGGGCGGGGCAGGGGTGAGGGCGACCTGCAGGGCTGCGGGGCAGGGCGGCCGGGGGCCCCACTGGACCTCGTCAGGCCCTCGCGAATCCCGACGCGGCCTCCGGCTCCACGCAGCCCAGGAGCTGTCAGCGCCAGAATCAGGTCTTCTGACCTGGGTAAAAGGATGCCCTCCGCTCCTTCTCCAGAAAAGTTTCTCCCTCTCTTGGCCTGGGTTCCTCCAGCTTCATCCCCTGCCCCACCCACCGGTTCTGCTTTAAGTCCCTCCCCCACGATACCCCTCCTCTGGGATCCCCATCTCTGCAAATTATAGGCAATATTTACACGCCCTGAGGTTGAAATCCCCGGGAGAGAAGATCTTGGGTGTGGAAACACGTCCCACTGCCTCAGTCCCCCGGGCGCTCCCGTGTTAGGGGGAAAACACGGTGGCAGATGGATCTGAGGCCTCGCGGGGAGAGGCACTTGCGTGGCAAAGATTTTGCCTTTGACCTGAAGTCAGAACATCAGTTCAGATGAAATCCGGGCGGCGGTGGTGGCGGTGATCAGCGCGTGACCGCCATGTGCAGGATGAAGTGAAAACGATTGACTTCTGAACCCAAGCACTTGGTGTGGCTGGTCGCTTGGAAGCAAACCGTTTGATTCCAGTCACTGCTGCAACTCAGGTGGGCTGGCCAAGGGACCAGCATCGCAACTTTTCAAAATGGCGTTCCGGAAAAGAGCAAAAAGTCAGTCTCAATTGGTGACAGTTTTCGGCCACGCGGAATGGAACTATTTGTTTCCCTTTTGGCAGCAAAACTCTTAAAATTCTAGAGTGAAAGAATACAGGGAAACAAAGTGCCGTAAAATCAATGGATTTTTAGATAAAGGGGGACCCCAAATTACCCCCTCCCCAAATAAGGCGTTGTAAATTACTGTTCAAATCCTTACGCCTTCCCTTTCCTCTCCAGCAACTTGATGAGGTCTTTAAAAGCAAACAAGTAAATCCACTCTGAGGTCGGCGGCGGCCCAGCCGGGTTTCCCAGGCTGTTTTTTGTGCGGCGGTCGGGAACGTCCCACTTAGCCTCTCACCTGAGCCTTGTCATCCGGGGCATCTCGAAGTGATCTGGGAACAAAGCTGATCCCCGCGACAGCCCCGATGGTCAATCAGGCAGAACAGACTATGCAAATGCAGCGCAGAGACGCAGGGCCGGGAACAGTGGCCCCATTGTCTTGAGCATTTCAAAGCGCTGAGCAGCTGCGCAGACGTGTCGTCTCGGACCCTCGGTTGCCACACTAATGTCATCATTGCAAAACATCAGATTTTGAAAACTGTACAATCCGAATTCATTAGCAGCCTCCGCAGCAAAGGTTTCTCTTCTCCGTGACAAGTTGCAAACTCCAGATCCCCTTCTGTTGGGGGGAGCAAAGGGAGGGGGAGAGTTTTGCAAGTGACAACCGCTGATGATCCGTCATTTCCTCTTTCTGGTGGATTTGAGGGCTATAAACCCCCCGTCCTTGGAGCTCTGAGCTTGGACGTGTGACTCAAGCACCTCTGAGATGTCGACCTTTCCGCGTTTTCTCCTAAGTGTTGCTTGCAAGTTTTAAATTCCTGAGAGCAACCAAAGTAACAAATGGAGTGAATTTAACAAAACCCCATCTTCTCTCATGATAACACCAGTGAGAGGTTTTGAAGTTCTTTTCTTCAGATTGAACTCAAAACGATGCCTATTAGGGCCACTGTGTGCCCTAAAGCGACAAGGTGGTTACACGAGGGCACGCCCCTTGGCGCCGCTACAAACGGCTCGTGACTCTGGGCGCCCACGCGACACGCGTCTTAAGGACCGGTGTACCTGTCCCGCCCCGACTGCTGAAACTCCTCCCTGCCCATCGCCGCGCGCCCCTGCCCCCCATCTTCCAGAGTGACCTTGTTTTTCTGAAACTGGACGACGGAGGGACGCCCTGGGCTCACGTGCGGCGCGGGCGGGTCGGGTGCAGGCACGTGGGGACGCGGGGACCACGCGGGGCTGTGCTCCCGGAGGCCCCAGGGCGCAGGTTGAGGCAACTTTCCGCTTCTCACGCGCAGCCCAGCCATCGGTGTCAACCCGTCCTGCTGTTCTCAACAGGATTCCGTGCCCGCTCTCCTCTCTCTCATCCGTGGGCTGGAAATTGTCCCCAGGAAAAGGCAGTCAACGCAGAGAAAGCCACCAGGTCAATTCGTAGCCCGGAGCTGAGGATGATGGCGGAGGCTGAGCGGCGGGGGGCCGAGGTCTCCCCCAAGCCTTCCAGTCTCCTGACCAACTGGGCGGGGAGGATTTGACGGAGAGTCAACCAAATAAAGGTTTTGTAAGCACAACGAGGAGGACAGGGAAGTAGATGGAGAAAATCCCCCAAAGGCTGTGTCTTGTTTGGTGGGGGGCGGGTGCGGGTGGAGGCCGCGGTCGGCCCCCAGGGAAACGCTGTAGGGGGCTTTGCCCGAGTGCGGACACCTTGGAGGGAATTGGACTAGAACACTCTTTTTTTCTCCCCCGGAAAATTGTATGCATTTGGCCTGGACCCTACAGTTGCTCTTCCAAGCCTCTTCGTGCCTAAGACACCCCTCCCCTCCCACTAACCCCCCAAACCCGCCGAGCCTCTCCCGCGCCCGCCCCGGCACCCAGGGCAGCGGGACCAGCCCGGCTGGGGCGCGGCCGAGGCCAGAGGGGGCTCCCCGGACCGGGCCACTGCCGGAGGATGCTGCCAGCTCCAGGGAAGCAGAGTTTTTGCCGGGTTGGATCACCAGTGTCTCTCCAGGGTGTGGACAGCACCTGGTTCCTGGTGGGCGTCCAAAGCACGTTTGCTGAGGCCCTGAAGGGGCCCTCGTGTGGCTGGAGGTGGTGGCCCTGGTCAAGTTGGAGGGGAGGTGGGGGGCCTCCCAGCAGAGGCGGCTCCAGGGCCCGCTGGGCCAGGTCCACAGAGTTGGGGAGCCTGGTCCTGCCCTTGACTCCGTCTTCAGCTCTCACTCACACGCGCCATGTGCATTCTTACACACTCATGCACCCACACACACTGTGCACTCACCACCCTCACAAGCACCCAGAATCTCCTTCATACACACACATGCTACCCAGGGCCACACGCATGCTCACTCTCACACCTGAGTTGCGGGCACGCACACACACACACACACACACACACACACACACACACACACATACACACACACCCTGGGGTCCCACCGTCACAGACTGGCTGATTCTGGGGGTGGCTGGTGGCTGGGGGGAGAAGTCACACAGCTCTACCTGGTACACACAGCACGAGTGAGCTAATCCTTGTAGGAACTCAACAAACACAGCAGTGAGGGACTGGGCAGTTTATTTCCGACCCTTTTCCTCTGAGCTCTCCGAGCCGGATTCCTGTCCCCAGCTAGAGTGGGTTGAGTCATCACTTTGTTTGTGTCCAAGTTCACTTTACCCCAAGATGTTTCCCTGGGCTGTTGCTTACACTGCTCTGATCCAACAGGGTAACCACGGGCCATGTGTGGCTTCTGGGCACCTTGCATGTGGCCAGCCTAGGTGGGGACATGCTGAGCGCACACCACACACCAGGCTTTAAAGACGTGGTGTGAAAGAAAGCACGCAGAACACCTCACTAATCGTTTTAAAATATTGTTTTCATGCTGAAATGTTTATATTTTTGATATAGTGGGTAAAATAAAACACATTCTTGACATTAATTTCACTTGCTTCTTTTCACTTGTAAAAATGTAGCTGTTGGGAAGTTCAGCCTGAGTTACATGGCCCCTGTTTGTGGCTCGCGTTGCATTGCTGCAGAGCAGCCTCTGACTTTCCCAGGCATCCTTCAGGAAGTGGAAGAGGAAAAGCAAAAATGGCGGAAGGAGCTGGGCCTGTGGTTCAGCAGGAGGCGGCCCAGGACCGCCTATGCTAGAGTTGCAGTTGTAACTCTAGAGCACATAACGTATTCTCCAAGCTTCTTCTCTTTCATGAGAACTCATGGTGGGGGTGGGGTGGCATCACGCATTGTATTTTATCGCTTGATTCATTTTCTTTCCATTTTAACTTTAATCCTGTCTAATTACTGTATTGTGATCTCAGTCAGCAATCTGAAATGAACTCTCAAGTAACTTTGGAAGAATCGTGCTACGAATGTTGGGTGGTGATGAGATGTAAATTACAGCATGTTATCCGCTGAGGTCTACACAGGTTGAAGCAAACCCTTTCCTGCTATTCTCAAATTTCAGGTCAGCCTTTTGGTACTTATCTGCTTTATTTTTTCCCCCTGCCTGGTATTACCGCCACCACCCACCACCACTGCAGCCCCAGACAAAACAAACAACACAGAAAGCTTGAGCCAGAGTTTACACCCAGTGAAAATGCTTTCTACTAAGCAGGAAGGAAATTCCTTCCAGGTTTTTTTTTTATGATTGACCCATAGGTTTAAAAATCTGTGAAGTCACACCTTGGTTGAGGAGACTACAATACACTGCTTGCAAGCTTTTTAAATTTTAAATAAGATTTTTCAAAATAGTCTAACACTTTAGAGACAAGAGTTCTAAAAATAAAGTTATAAAACTTAGAAATTGTATTTCATTTTTGATGACAGCAAGAGATAAGAGAATGCTCTAAGACTATTGTTTATAATAAATTCAGTATAACTGGAATATGAAAAATCTGCATGCCTATATGTTTGCTATACACACATTATATTTTTTACATATTTATCTTGAGAGTTATATATGTAGTGAAAAACCAATTCAGCAAAAATGTGAGATGGGTCTATGTCGCCAGTAACTGGAAGTATCTCATGATAATTTTGGATAAAATTTGTTTTTATCATAAAAAGAACCTTTCTGTTACTCAATATTAGTACGTTCATTTACTGTTCTATTTTTGGCTAAATTAAATTTAACTAAGGGAAAAAGAAGATGTTGTAGAATACCCGAAATGCTCAAAGTTTTGTGGGTAAGCTCACTGAAATGGTTTACTCTTTGTATTAATTCCTTGGAAGATGTCATTCTTGTTATCCAAGCTTGTGCCCAATTAATAAGAAACTAATAGAAATTTAAATTCTTTAATTGGGCTGCCTGGTTTTTTTTTTTTTCAGAGTTTCCAAGGAAATAACTGAAAATTTAGCATGTAGCCTGCTGAAGAGCCAGCAGCATCCCATTAGAGACTCAAGTCATCTCAGGATGCGTAGGATGGTGTCGTTGTTAGTAGGTGAGGTGGTTTATTTCTGAGACGACCCATGTTTGCTCTCATTAAATTGACTGACGTAACTGTAAGGACTGAAGAACCAGAATTCAGCATTTAGCCACTTGCTGTCAACTCCACTCTTCTTGTGCTTTCTCAGAACCACCTGAACGGAAAAGAACAACATATGATGAACAAGCGTAGCGGCTCAGGCTCATGGCGCCCAGACTGGCACTGTGGGAATTCCACGTGCCCGCAAAGGTCCCAGGGATCCATTCTCTGGCTTATTTCATCTATGTGCTGTGTGGCCTCGTGTGCGTCGTCGTGGTATAAAACTGGAGACAACACTTTCATTGGTTCCTCCAGTTTTCTTTTTTCCCCTAAAGACTATAATGGTTATACATTTTCAAATATTCACAGGCAAGATATTCTGGATAAATAATCTAAGTTAACAAAATTAGGTCAACGTTCGTACAGGGCTAGTGCGATACGTCCCTCGTGTTGAAATGATCTGGTGTCAGCGACAGTGATTGAAAAAGCACCACAGACCAAAAAAAAAAAAAAAAAAAATACAAGACTTATTACAACATGTCTCAAAAGCAGATAAGAAAGCGATGGGGCGCCTGCTCGTAAATGAGGGGTCTTATCTAGATTTTAATATGGCCGTAAGCAAATTGTGAAGGTTTTTGCAAGTTAGGCAACTTGTATGGGAAAGCAGGCATTTCTAAAGTTTCTAGAATTCTAAGCCAGGCACGATGGTTTGCACACCCATCCGTTGCTGGTGGGGTCATTGTTCTTTTCCTCAAGATAGAAAGCCCGAAGTTTATCAAATTCAGGGGCACATCGTCTGGACAGTCTACTGCGTTCTGGGATGGAGAGGGTCCCGGAGAGTGACACCCAAGAATCATTGCGAGAGGGCCCCTTCCTGCCTCTTCACTGTTTAACTTCACACATTCTTTCTTTCTGATAACTGCTGTTGATACTGATGAAATTCCTTAGGATGAGACCAAAACACCAAGGGCTGGAAAAGAAGGTTCTTGAGACCTTCACACAGAAACCACACGTGCTAAAGTCAGTAGCGTAACTCAGTTTATTTTCCCCAGTCAGCCTCTGCAGCCGCTTTCTGGGGGGTGGCGGTGCTACATTTATCCGATCCTTGGTCATGGTTCTTTTATCAAAGGTCACTGACTTGTCCTTTCTGTTACCATTACAACCTATTTATTAACACAAAAGATACTTAATACGTTGATAATTTGGTATGATTAACAGAATGGCTGTTAGAAAATATATTTCAAAAATAGACACGGACTAGTCTAACACCTAGACGATGCCACCCTTTTCAAATTGACTGTATTTAGAACGTATTTCTGGGTGGCGATATCTGTGGTAGCCTTTATCTTCGGGTTTAACTTTCATTTCTAATGCAAACGCACTGGCTCAGGCGTGCAATAAACTGTAATGAGATAAAACCAAGGAGAAAATCCAGCGGCCTAAACCCGAAAATTCCTGATTGCGTCCTAATAGGAAAGTGAGTGCTTTGCCGAAGAACATCGTGGTCGTTCAAATACCGCAGCAAAGCAGCAGCTGCGGGCAGAGAGGAACTCTGGAGAAGCAGCTGCCGGAACAGAAATAGAAAAAAGCAAAACAAGTCGGAGTCTGAGGTCCGGAATAAAGGATTCTTCACAATTTAAGATAGTAAATTTCACAGGAAAATGAGAGCTGAAGACCACCCCGGTCTGCTCGCGGGTCTGGGGTGAATGTCGGGGTGAACTGACAGGACCCCCATCCCAACAGTGTTCTTGGTGCGGGGTCTGTTTAGAAAGCCCAGCATCTGTGCTTTGGCCACCAGAGCGCTCCAGATGCCAGGGCCACTCGTGTCCATGGGAAGATGGGGTCGCAGGGACAGATGTGGCCCTTAGTATTTCACCCTCCTTACCTGAGTCTCAGAAGCTCCCGCTGGGATGATCTGACCTTAGCGTTTGGGGGATTGGTTCACCTAACAGACTCACACTACCTTGGGCATTGTGTCTGGATGGCCTTTCACACACTTGCTGGCTGTCATCCAGCCAGACCCCCACGTGCCCAGCACCAGGGTCATGTCTGGGGAGTAGGAACAGCCCTTCCAGTGGCGCCCTGTCCCCTCTGAAGAATAGTACGTCTGTGGCCCCTTTGGAACTGCTCCAGAAGCCACATTTTGTGACACCGGACGATGGGGGAGCATCCTTCCCGATCACGACCCAGACCCCCCCCCCCCCATACCTCTTTCCTTCTGGATCTGAGCATGCCCCGGGTTTGTGGCTTTTGGAAGCTTCTGTTTCATGTCCTTCTCTCTTGAGGAGAAGAGATGGAACAAAGGGAGGGAAGGACTCTCCAAGCTCAGCCCATGAGTGCATCTTTCTGAAGATCTGATGCGTTTCTAGTCTCTGCAAAAACTAACCAACCCTCACAAGCAGCAACAGTAACAGAGTCCTGCTCAGAAGAAAGGTGACAGCAGTGGGGTAGGAGTTCACCTCAATAGGTATTTGTTAGGTATCTATTATCTGTCTGGTACTTGACAAAGTGCAGGAGACAAAACTACAAGAGATAACGGTTATGATTTACGCGCTTAAGAAATTCTCAACCTTGCGGGAAGAGCACGTGAACGCTTGAGTAGCGCACAGTGTGGCCGTTCTGTGGGCATCTGTGCCTGCTGCAATCACGGTGTCCAGGGACCTCAGTCCTGGAGAAAGACGAGGGGAGGGGAAAGGCATTCTAGGCGGGGAAGAGCATTGACAAAGAGGAAGTGGTGTCAGGAGGTGCCAGCGCCTGTGCCCAGGAGCATCAGGGAGGAGCAGCTGGGGTGGTAGTCAGGAGAGCTCCCAGAGGGAGGCGGGAGCTGCTCAGGATCTTGGAACAAGACGACGCCTGGGGGGCCGAGGGGAAGGTAGCATCCCGGGGCAGAAGCTGCTGGATGAGGTGGGTGTTCAAGCGTCCTGGGGCGGGGCATCCCTGGCTTGGGTCGGAGCAGAACAGCACCTGAAGAGGAGGTGACGATGCTGGGCAGGGGTCCGGGTGATCACGGCGGCCTGGACAGCCGGTAGCGAACGGAGACCTGATTCTCTGCGTGAGGAGGACCCAGCGAATGTTTTGAGCTGGAGGAGACATGAGGGGTTTGTGGTGAGGTCTGGGTTTGTGGCTGTGGACAGTTAGGGTTCTAAAGGGCTTTGCTTCATTGCTCCTGGGTCCATGAGAATCCAACTGTCCTTGACAAGAATCTGAGACACAGACAGAAAGAGACAGAGAAAGAGAGCCGGAGAGCCACACACGGAGAGACAGAGAGGCAATCGGAGACAGAGACAGAGGGACCAGAGCGGGTGGTGAGCAGGTGGGCTGCCCCTTTCTGGCTGTGCGTGGACCACCATCTGGCCCCTTGCTACCCCTCTGGTCGCATCTTGGATTCACACTCCGCTCTGGTTAGTCCCTTTTGGCCAGAGTGACCTCCACACTGGTCCCCCTCAGGGCCCTGGTTTAGCCGCTTCCTCTCCCTTAGGCAGCCTCACTTCCTCTCTCAGGCAGCTCTTTGCTCCAAGGCCATCTTGTCAGGGCTGCCTTCTCTGGATCTGCCACCCCCCGCCATCCTTCCTTCTTCTTTGTTGGTCTCCAGGGCGCTTCCATCAGGGCACACCCCAAAATACGCCCGGTTCATTTTGATGACTGTCTCCCCACCCAGAATGTCAGCCTCTGGGACGTGGGTCTCGCCGTGTGGTTTGTTGCAATATCCTCAGTGCCTAGAACAAGGCCAGGTACGTAGTAGGTGCTCACGGGTATCTGCTGAAGGAAGGGGGGAAGAGTAGGTGCCCGAGGGCAGGATGGAGACAAAGGCCACAGAGAATCAGGAGCTGCTGGGGGGTGAGCAGACCAGGCCAACGCGAGTCCAGGCAGCGCTGGAAGCGGGTGGGCAGCACTTAAACGCCACACGAGGAGGCCAGCTCACGTGTGTTCCGCGCAGAGGAAGGCGGGACGGAGGCCGGGCCTTGGGATGCCAGGGTCCAGGGCATCTTAGGGGAGTCGGCGTGATGACCAGGATCCACAGAAGATGCCCGTGGAGGACGGGGCAGCGAAGAGGTAGCTGAGCAAAGGCAAGGGACAGCCTGTGCGCTAAAGGCAAGCAGGCTACACGCACAAGGCTTGTTGGGTGAAGATAGTTTCCCAGGCACTTTTTCTTAAAAACAAAAATTGGTTTGCCAACATTGATAAAACATAAAGTGCTTCTCCCGCTATAATGAGCCTTTAATTAAAAGTTGATAATAAAGATACAAACACATAACTGATGCTTAAATATGTATAGATGTCGTTTCCTGTCAATTTTTCAAAGAATTAAAGAAACGAAAATGAAACTATAGAGAATCTCTCTTTATGTTCCTTATTCTGGTCTGATTATTTCCACTTTAAATCTTGTTAAAGTGGCCCTTGAAATGTCCAAGACTTAAAGGTCAACACACACTTTGAGAAAATTATGTCACATCCTTAATTTGTACAGAGGTCGTGTGTCGATACAGGATATTTTCTTCCCTTCAGATTGAGCTGGTGGGAGGACAGAACACAAAAAGGGCTAACGGGTCACACACAGCCCGCCAGGGCCCCGGGGGGCGCCGGCACACCCCGCCTCCACCGGGATCACCTCGCACAATCTCCAAAGCAGCCCCAGGAGGCTGTTCGGGTCCCGGGTGTGACCTGATGCACCATCTGTGTGAGTGGCGGGTGCGGCGGCGCGGCCCCAGTCCCGCTCTCAACCGCCCTGCCCTGCCCCACTGGGCCTTTGCGGAAAAACATGAAGAAGAGAAAGAGATGTTGTCATCCCTCAACTCTGATTAGTGAGAAAAAACGGTGACGACCTTCACATTTTGGGGGTTGAGAAATCATGTGACCTTTTCCCCAAATTAGTACAGATGCTCTGAAAAAAATATGCAGCCAGCTGTCCATGCCTATGAATTAAAAAACCAGTAAATGCTACAGTCCTGATAAGGTGGGTCCCTGAGAGAAAGGGCCCGGGCGGGCGAGTCTGCCAGCGTCCAGCCTGCTGCCCGGCCCCTCCTGCTTCCAGCGCCAAGAGGCCCCTGGTTTGGATGATTGATTACAGAGGTGACCTAGTAGAAGGGAAAGAAAATGAAGGGTGATGGGATAGGGGGTCAGGAACACCCCTGAAACAGGGAGGACACCGCACTCTGGCCACACCGCATTGGGCATTGGGTGACCGAGGCCTGATGTGTGCAGAGAGCAGAAGAATGGGAGACCGGGCTTTGGGAAGGGCCGACTGGCCGGACAGCCCCACCAGGGGTTGCACTGTGTCCCTAAAAGACATGCTGCAGCCCTCACCCCCAGAACCTCTAACGCGACCTCATTTGGACATGGGGTCGTAGCAGAGGCACTTAGCTGAGATGAGGTCACACCGGAGTAGGGCGTC
The DNA here is from genome assembly GCF_964374135.1 of Grampus griseus. Lineage (NCBI taxonomy): Eukaryota > Metazoa > Chordata > Mammalia > Artiodactyla > Delphinidae > Grampus > Grampus griseus. The sequence goes on along the minus strand of NC_139012.1, from coordinate 1,612,266 downwards.
CTTATAAGAAGGGCAGAGAGGGAGGAGGCCTCGGGAAGTTGAGGCAGGGATGGGAGGGACAGGCCTAGGAGCTAAGGGAGGCCGAAAACGGACAGCAGGAGCCAGAGGCTAGGAGGAGGCAGAAGGACCCCCCACGGGGACCTCAGGGCGGCCTGGCCCTGCCGACCTTTGATTTCCGGCTTCTGGGTCCAGAGCTCCCAGGGAGCCGTCTGCTGTGCAGGCCCCGTGTGCGCTCCTTTGGTGCGGAGTCTCCCCCGTGAACAAGCCCTGCAGGGGAACCGACCCTCCACCCTCCCCACACGCGCCTGGGGGGTAGGCACGTCCTCAACCAGAGAACAGCCCGTGGGCTGGGGGCACTGGGGGCCAGCACGGCCTGGGGCTTGTGGCGTGGGTCTCGGGGATCATGACCCCGGAGCCCTTCTCACCCCTAGGCCCAAAAGCACAAAGGAGGCCGTGTCATCAAACGAACCCGGGGCAGGCTGTGGTATAAAGAGGCGCGAGCCGGGGCCACAGCCAGGGGAGTGGACACCCCTCCACCCCTCCAGCCCCCAGTCATGCCCGTGACTGGGCCCGTGAGCCATGGCCGCTGCGCCTGCGCGTCCGGAGCCTGTGCTCCGCAACGGGAGAGGCCATAACAGTGGGAGGACCGGGAAAAAAAAAAAAAAAAGCAACACCCAGTGGGCCCAGCTCCCCACTTGGTTTGAATTTTCAAGTTTCCTTCTCGGTTTTGTTTTGTTTTTTTCATTTTCCCATGGACCCAGCCAGTTACAGCTGGGGTCCCGACCCTCCCACGTTGTCATCTCTCAGCTGCACTCGGTCCAGGGCCTGAGTTTGCAGCCTGCCTCCCCGTCCCCGCTTCTCGGGCTGGCAGCCCGCTGCATTGGCCGCAGGAAGAGAGGCCTCGGCGCCGGCAGCGTTCGGGATGGAGATGATTTCAGATCTGATTGCACCGACCAACGCACGGCAGCGTGATTGCCAATCAGTCCGGGAGGAGATTAGATTCAAAGCCGCATCGGCGTAGCTGGATCCCACCTTGCAATTATTCTAAACTAAGGCAGCACTGGCGCTGCCACTCAGGTCCAGGACCCTGCGATGCCCCTGGGGTGACACAGAGGCTCAGGCGTGTTTTACTCTCAGCTCCTGGAGCCCTGCTGGGCCGACGAGCCCCAATCAGGGGGCTGTCAGGGGGCTGTCAGGGGGCAATCCGACGCTGCCCGGTGCCCAGATTGCTCTCGAGGCCGGGACGACCTCAGGGGCCTTAATGGGCTCGGCAGCTGGGGGCGTCCCCCGCAGACCCCCGGAGCTCTCTGGCTCACAGCTGCGAGACCAGCGGCCGCCGGCCACGTGGCCCGGCCCCAGAGGGGTTGGGAAGTGAGGCCGCTGGGCTGGTTCAGATAACGGCACCCGCTGGGGATGACAGACTGTCCCCCTTTCACTCCTGCCCCCCTCAGCACTCTCAGGGTGAAATCATATGCTTGGAACTTGAATATGAACAATAATAAACGAGGAGCCAAATAAACACTCCTCACGTAGCGAACGCACCACCGGGCAGGAGACAGGGTGCTACGCAGAGTCACGCACACGTTTCAAAACGAGCGAATTGGATGCGAAGACTCAGCGCCATTGGGGCCTTTGGGGAGCAGCGCCAGCCCGCACAGCCACCGGGAGTGGGCTCCGCACCCCTGCCTGATCTCCCCACCACGGCGCTCGGGGCCCAGAGCCCGTGTCCTTCTGCAGGACCGTTCGGTCCCCTCCAGCCCCAGGGCCCGAGAGGCTCCTCCAAGCTCCCTGAGGGTATTTCCCAGCTCGAGTTTGTAACGGAACACTGCAATCATGGGTCCATTTCTCTGTCCCGCTCACCCCTTTGGGACAGGAGCCCTGCCTCTGACTTGTGTCTTCAGCACTGAGGACGGTGCCGGCCTGAGCTGGACTTGGCTGTGGGAGTGGGGAGGGAAGAGCTGGGGGGCAGGCGAGGAGGAAGCCAATAGCTGCAGGAATGGGGTTCGCTCCCCTCGGTGTCCACAGAGCACTGCTGGGAACGAGCAGAGGCGGTCAGGGGCTGAGCCCAGGGCAGGGGTGCCGAGGGCTGCCCCCTTCCTCACCGCGGTCCCAGTGTCCCTGCCTCCAACTGGACACGGCGAAGACCAGCTTCTCCCTTTCAAAGTCAGGGACTGGGACTTCCCTGGTGGTGCAGTTGTTGAGAGTCCACCTGCTCGTGCAGGGGACACGGGTTCGTGCCCCGGTCCGGGAAGATCCCACGTGCCACGGAGCAGCTGGGCCCGTGAGCCATGGCCGCTGAGCCTGTGCATCCGGAGCCTGTGCTCCGCAACGGGAGAGGCCACAGCAGTGAGAGGTCCGCGTACTGCAAAAAAAAAAAAAAAAAAAAGTCAGGGGCTGATCCAGGGATTGGCTGGCACGACTTGTGAACATTTTTATTTTTACCACCCCTGAATTTCATTCTTTAGAAAAAAGACCATCTTTCAGGACTGGTTGAATAAATAAATGACCGTGAACAGTGTATAAATGGTTCTCCCCACCCCATGGGATGGTAGGATCCTCTGGGAGCCCCGGTCGTGCTTTAAGCACAGTTGCTCTAGACCCAGACGGACACGGGCTGCACGACGCCAGCATAAGGAGCCCTCCTGGGAGGTGCAGGGCAGAGGCAGGTGTCTGTGCTGTAGACAGTATGGCTGGTTCACACTCCTAGAAAGGTGAGGCCTTCCTGTGACCTTCATACAAGGCCCAAGGCCCTTGGCCTTGCCATGCGTATGGACTGGTCAGCACCCGGTCTGTAGCTGGACGATCTGGTGACAAGAGCTGTAACATCCCCTATTTAAAGTCTTGAACCAAAAAGCTCCGAGTCTGGGTGCAAAGAGCTTTCCTGACCAAGGGAGACGTGATATTTTGTGTTCAACGGAAGCTCACCGAGGCAGCTCTGGACGGTTCCAACGTCGCCGTCTTTGCGCGGTAGGTGGGCGAGCGGGATGTTCACGGGATCAGCGTGTGTGACGTGAACGGAGCCCGTGACGCGGAGACGGTCGCCAGCTTGTTGCTCTTCTGGGGCATCAGCAGCATTTGCTTCTTCTCCAGCTCGGCTCGCGTTAACAAACTGAGCCATCATTGTGTTCTCGGAGAAATGGTGTTGGAGATAATTACTCAGGGATGTTCCAGAAATTCCCAAATAGAAAGATTAATTATAGTCATTTTCAGATTTCATGAAAACAGTTGTTTAAGGGAAAACGGCCATAAAACTGCTTTGTGATCACGCTCAATTTATCAAGGTACGTGGAAATACAGTATAATTACTGCTGGGTTCGGTTATTTGAATTAAGAAGTACCATTGTGAGCCGTGGCTGCTGAGCCTGCGCGTCTGGAGCCTGTGCTGCGCAACGGGAGAGGCCACAACAGCGAGAGGCCCGCGGACCGCAAAAAAGGAAGTACCAGACTCATTCTGCAGGTATTTTGGGAAATAGCTGGAAGAAATGACTAATATAACGAACGACGGCTTTTTTGGTACAAATTTCAAAACGCAAGCTCCGTTCTACGGGGCATGAGTGTGCGTGCAGTGAAATCAGGAGTCTTTTTCTCCTTAAACACTTTTTTTTTTTTTAAAGATAATTTTTATTTTATGAGATCAGTCAGGAATAGTTTTTTTTTCTTTTTTTTTTTGCGGTACGCGGGCCTCTCCCTGTTGTGGCCTCTCCCACTGCGGAGCACAGGCTCCGGACGCGCAGGCTCAGCGGCCATGGCTCACGGGCCCAGCCCCTCCGCGGCATGTGGGATCCTCCCGGACCAGGGCACGAACCCGTGTCCCCTGCATCGGCAGGCGGACTCTCAGCCACTGTGCCACCAGGGAAGCCTCTCTCCTTAAACACTTTTGATCACAGAAGAGAGCATCACATGGGAGAAGGAGGGAGACAGGTAATCCTGTTTGGAGACTGTATGTCCCATGAGTGACACGGAGCCAGGTCTTCAGAATCCTGTCGTTTCTGGGAACAGGGGCACAGCTTGGGCCACTGGAGACCCCAGGGGACCGAGACAGGTCCCGCCCTGACGCACAAAACGGAGTGTGCACTGTGCTGAAACCTGGGACACAAAGACAGAATTTTAAGAGCGTGCAGAGGACGGAGCTCTTCCCTTCTGGAATCACCTTTTCCATCCCAGCCACAGCCCATCCTTCTCTCCTCTCCACAGGGTTCTGTGTGCCCACAGGACAGCTGCCAAGGTAGTATCTCTAGTTAATCTGCAACACCATTATTTGAGAACTTCACATCAAGGTTCATAATGTATGGAATAATTTCTTTCTTTCAATCCAGTCAGAGACTTCAAAAAAAAAATCATCTTTTTCAACGCTTAGGTTATTATTCACTGTTTATATACATATCAGTGAACATGACAATTAAAACCAAAATGGAGTGTTCACAATAATCCTTAGCTACTCCTTAGAATAAAGGCTTTTCTGTAAACCCAAGAGCGTACTTTGGTACTGAACACTTTCATCCGTTTCCTAGGAGTTAGCAGGTGTTGAAATGGAGGGCTTCCGTTCTCCTGGAGATGACGTGAGTCACCTGATTAGTTACCACGTCAAATTTTCTTCATTGTCTTAGTTTCCCATGTATTTCAGTACTGGACATAGCAGAAGGGTCTTTTTCTCCCAAGCTTGCGTTTCATATCTCACATTGTCCAAAGTGAGTATCTCGCTCGCAGGAGATCAGCCGATGGCCGGCTGCCCTGCTTTGCTGAGCGCTGCACTAGCTGTCGATCGCTGTGTAACAAGCCACCCCACACTGAGCAGCAAACACCCGTCCCCTCGGGCTCTGTGAATCAACCACTGGGGAAGCCCTCCAAGCCGTGGCTCCGGGCAGGGTCTCTCCGGAGTCATCGTCAAGACGACAGTGGGGCTGCTGCCATCTGAAGACTTGGCTGGGAGGTTCCTCGTGGGAAAAATGGCCAGTGATGCTTGAGGAGGTGACACTCAATGTTCAGTTTCAAATCCTTCCCTACGCTGTGCACAGTCTACTCTAAAGGGAGACTTTTAGGTACAGATTCAGAGCCACAGGTATTTATAGAGGTGTTATTATAAACCAGAAAACGTTGGAAATACCCAAAAAAGACGGCTCTGGGACTCCAAACCTTCAGAAGGTCATGCGCACAGCGCCCGTGTGCCTGGCTTCGGGGAGGAAGAGGGAAAAAGGGAACGTCACTGTGGGAAACGCAGTTCAAGTTGAGGCTGGCCCTTGACATCAAGCTGCTGAGAGAGGATGAAGAGTTATTGTCAAGAAGGACCCTGGGGCAAATGTGACCGGGAGAAACACCCGCTGTGTAAAGAAGCCCGGAAAGTGAAGGAAGGGTGTGATGGGCCAAGGTGGATGGGGACATGAGACACCTCAATCTTATCCTAGAAAGAGAGAGAACTTCGAGCCTCCAGGAGGCTGACTCTGGATGACATCCATGACAACCTAAAGACAAAAATTGAAAACTAAGACTACGCAGCCATAGAAAAATATGAAGAAATCCACCAAAAAGTCCATTGTAGTTATCTCTGGACAAGGTGTGGGGCATTTTCCCTTCTTCTAAGTTTTAGTTCTGTTTTGTTTTTTAAATCATGTTTAGATTTTTTATGGGAAGAACAAATCAATTTTTAATATACACTCTTTTTATTAAAACATTTAATGCACGCCTTGTAAGTTTTGACAAATGCAAAGTACTGTGTAACCACGACCACAATTAAAAGACTAAACAGTCCCATCATCACCACTCCGCCCCCCGTCAAATTCTCTGACTCCCTTTGCTGTCACCCCCGATCCTGCATTCAGCACAGGCAAGCACTGCTCTGTCCTCTGACCCCATAGTTCTGCCTTCTCCAGAACTGATGTCACACAAATGGAATCACACCGAATGGAGGCTTTGGCCTGGCTTCCTTCACTTTGGCACGCACAGCTGAGGTCACCCGTGTAGCTGCGAGCCCAGGGAGCTTGTCCCGTTGGTTTGCTGACTAGGTTTCCGTTGTCTGGAGGAAGCAGTTGGAGCCTCCATTCCCACTCTAGGGTCACGTGGGTTCTTTGCAGTGTGGGGCCATTACCAAAACAGCTACTAAAAGCATTTGCAAAAGTGTTTTCGTTTTTTGTTTGTTTGTTTTTGTGAACACTGGTTTTCATTTCACTTGGGCAAATACAAATACAAGGGAGTAGTTGCCAGTTCTTATGATAAGACTCTTTATAAGAAATTTCTAAACTGTCTTTCAGAATGCCTGAACCAGTTTACACGAGAATTCCACAGGTTCCGTATCCTCATGGACACTTGGTAACTGAATTTTTTAATCTGTTTACTATGAATACTAAGTCTGTTAAAGAGAGTGGAATCTCGCTGTGGCTTTAATTTGCGTTTCCCTAATGACGAATGCTGTGGAACACTTATTTCCTGTGCTTATTTGCCATCCACATATTTTCTTTGGTAAAAATGTGTTCAAATGTTTTGGCAGCTTTATTATCGGGCTGCTTGATTTCTTATTGTTGAGTTTTGAGAGTACTTTACATATTCTGTATATAAGTCCTTTGCCAGACATGCGATTTACAACAATGTTTCCTAATCTGTACCTTGTATTTTGATTCTCTCAAGCATGACCTGGGCAGAACAACATTTTTAATTTTGATAAAGACCAATTTATTAATTTTCCTTTGTGGATTATACTTTTGATGTCGTATCTAATAACTCTTTGCTAAACCCAGTTTAGTTTGTTCTTATTTTTCTAGCTAGAGTCTTCTTGATTTGAGACATGATTTATTTTCAAATGTAAACATTTAAATCTACTTTTTCCTAAGCACTGCTCTAGCTACATCCCTCTAATTCTGATATTTTGTGTTTTCATTTTTATGAAATGAAATTTCATAAATTTCATTTTATTTTATTTCATTTTAAATATTTTCTAAGTTTCCTTGATACTTTCTCATTGACCTATGGGTTATTTAGAAATGTGTTGTTTAATATCCAAAACATTGGGGATTTTCCAGGCATCTTTTTGTTATTGACTTCCTTCTTCATTCCGTTATTTCAAACAATATAATATCTATGACTTCAATTCTTTAAAATGGTTAAGGTTTGTTTAACAACATGCAGTGTGGTCTATCTTGGTGAACGTCCTGTGTGGAACGCTCTACGAATGTCAAGGTCAAGTTGGCTCGTAGTGTTGGTCAGATTCCCCTCTCCCCTTGGTAATCAATCCCTTGGGTGTGTTAGCTGCTGATTGGCATCTAAGGGATCATCAAAGGGCTCTGACCCTTTGACCACAGGGCTCCCTTGGTCTCCATGCCCCAAATGGGGTCCTGATGAAGAGACCTCTTGGGCTCCAGCTGGCCAGGTGACAGGACAGAGCTCCGAGCTCTTCAAGCAGCTGGGGCCTTCCCATCCGTTTCACTCTCCTTTCTTTCCAGCTGCCTGAAGAGTCAATGCCATGACTGCTTCTGGGGCAGGGGCTTTCATAGTTGTTTCCCTGAGCCGGAGCTCAGGTTCTTCCTGAAGCTGGATGGAGAGGCTCTTCCCTGCGGCACTCGGCTGCCCCAGCCCTGGAGGGCCCCTTCTCAGCCCCTCCACGCCCCGCTGCTCCACTGTGCTCCCTTCCTTCCTTCCTTCCTTCCTCTTTTCCTTGTCTCCAAATAGATTCCTTTTCCCCATTTCTCGACAGCAAACCTGCCTGAAACATGTGCTTTTATTCTCTGACGTTTTCTTTTAAATAGAAGAACATGCTATACAAAAACACACTTGACAAATAGAAGTAAATAAGGCCCTGAATAGATATAAAGGTTGCAATGCCCTCTTTTATCTGGGGAGGGAAAGGGGTGTGAAGCCATAGGTGTGAGATTGGGGAGGAATATTGTGTTCGTGGCAGCCACTAGTTAACAGCAGACAACCTGCAAGGAAGTGGGTGAGGCGTCTGCAGGGGGCATAGCACAAAATAAGAGACTGAGAAAAGGTGAGTAATGGTTAAAACCAAACAGAAAGTACCAGCGTGATCCCGATGACACACAGGCGATGCAGAAAGACTCACCAGAAACTCCTGCCTCCTTCAGTCAGATTGTTCAATTAATTAAGAAGCTCACCTACAACCTGGGCTGAGAGAAAAGCTCCTCTAAAGGCGCCCCTTTTACTTGCTCCGCTCTTGGTTAGAGGGAACAAAGTTCATTAAGTTCTTGGAAACTGGGCCACAGAAATTTACCAGGACACCTTTGCAGGAGGGCTGGTAAGTGGACGGCAGGGCTCGTATCTGCAGACAACCCCCCAGAGCAGAAAGGAGGTGGGGCCCTGCATGTGATTCTTTTCGGTCAAGCGAGAGCGACCCACATCTAATCATTATTTCCTCCACATGCATTTTCAAAGTATATCATGGCAGTTAGGGGAATATTGGGGTAAAAGCTAGTGCATGAGTCACTCTAGAACTGCAAGTAACTGCCCCCTCTGTTGTCTGTAGGAGAGTGGTAGCTGCTGTTCAAAACACTGCAAGGTCACCAGGGGTCTTTTTACCATCAGATTAAATCACGTTCAGTGCTCCGCTATTGGTGAGCACAGTGCAGCTGCTCCTTCCAGGGCTGGTGATCCCCACAGGCCCAGATACTCAGCGTGGTGCCCAGCCAGCATGAGTCCAGTCAGTGCTTCTCCACCCGCCCCACTCAGGGCTCCCAACTTACCTCCATCCCTCCATCCCCCATCCCCCATCCTACCCCCATCCCCCTCCATCCCCCTCCATCGTCCATCTCCCTCCCCCTCCATCCTCCATCTCCCTCCATCTTCCTCCCCCTCCCCCTCCATCCTCCATCCCCTCCCCCTCCACCCCCTCCATCCTCCATCTCCCTCCCCCTCCAACCTCCATCCCTCTCCATCCTCCATCTCCCTCCACCTCCAACCTCCATCCCCCTCCCCCTCCATTCTCCATCTCCCTCCATCCTCCTCCCCCTCCCCCTCCATCCTCCATCCCCTCACCCTCCATCCTCCATCCGCCTCCCCCATCCCCTCCCCCTCCATCCCCTCCATCCCCCTCCCCCTCCATCCTCCATCTTCCATCCCCCTCATCCGCCTCCCCCTCAATCCTCCATCCCCTCCATCCCCTCCATCCCCCTCCCCCTCCACCCCTCCCCCTCCATCCCCCTCCCCCTCCATCCTCCATCCCCCTCCCCTCCCCCTCCATCCCCACCCCTCCCCTCTACCCCTCCCCTCCCCGTCCATCCCCCTCCATCCCCCACCCCCTCCATCCTCCATCCCCCTCCATCCCTCCATCCCGCCATCCCACCATCCCGCCATCCCGCCATCCCCACTCCCACTTGCCCACACCACCATCTCCCCAATCACCTCCCCACTCGTCTCCCCTCCCTCCTTGCCTGCGTCCCCTCTGGTCCCCATAGAGCATCAGAGAACCTTTAGAATGACCAGTGACATCAAGACACTTCCCTTGTGAGACCCTCCCCTGACTGCGGTCTCCAGTGTCCTGCCCACACCACCCCTAACCCTGGTCAGTCCAGGCTCACTCTCGCTTAGCCTCTGGGCCTCTGCATTTGCTGGTCCCTCAGCCCAGGGTGCTCTGTCCACGACTGGGACTTGCCTTCAGTGTCACCTCTGCAGAGGCCACCTAGCAGGGGACACGGCCTTGGTGTCACTTGCCGTGGACGCCCCTGGAGTCTGACTGCCGTGTGCAGGGGACAACACAGGCTCACACCCCGGGACCAGGCGCGGCATGTGGCAGGTGCCTGACAATGCTCGTGGGTCAAAGAAGCAAAACCCTGCTTCCTACGTGGCAGAGGGACCCGTTCTCCGGCCAAGAGCACATGAGGGTGGTTCGAGCTGCTTCTAGAGTACAGCGCTTGAGGGTGTCATGTGTGTAGAGAGCTGGGAGGACAGACATCCGAGCAGCTGCGGCCCGGCAGTGACTGCGGCTCCTCACTGCAGGGTGGGGACAGAAGACACAGAGTGACTGACCTGAAGGGCAAGCTGAGGGCGGGACCGACGGCTGGGCCGGCGAGGCAGCCGGATGCTGGGCAGCTGCACAGGGAGTGGGCGCCCGGCGTCAGTGAATCGAAGACCCTTCCTTTCCCACTGTGGCTTTCTGAGCCATGAGCCTTGGTGAACGGTGAAGGGAAGGGGCAAAGCCATCAGCATGCAGTACAGCAGGTCCAGCGGAGACAGGGGGACCCGGGCCTTCCCGTCCCGTCAGCCACACGGCCACACAGAGGTCATGGCTGAGTCACGCCCCACCTTCCAGCATGAGGGCATCAGACACACTGCCGGCCAGCTGGCCACACGTGCTGGACACAGACAGCGACCACTTGTACGATTGCCGTTTGAAGACCTTACACATGGCGCACGACACACACTGAAGGAGTTAAAAGTAAAAGCGGCAGATGTAATCACTCGCACGTCACTCTGTTGGGATCTCAGGACTGTTACAACCGAAGAGAGGGCTTTACTGAGTAAATTAAAAACCCCTGAGCACCCACTACAGCAGGAGCGTGTTATCCAACATCCTCCGGTACTAAGCGATGGCGACACGAACCCAAACCGGGTTCACCAGACATGTCCAGACCCGGGGCCTGGGTCAGCAGGGGCCCTCACATCTCCAAGTCACAGCAGATGTCCTTTTGGGGTTACAAATTTCTCCCCCTCCACAAACCACCAGCTACAGCAAAGCCTGTGCTCACACACAGCAGAGAATTGTGTGCTTCCTACCTCTGTTCAGCGTCCTTGATCTCTGTATCAAGTGCTGCCTGTTTAAACACCGTGAAGTTTGCCCTGAGCGCAGGCAAATGCCTCCTCATTTCGATGTTTAAGGAGCACCTGTGCAGTCAGACATTCAGTACACGGTGCTGTCCTCTTGCTGCCCGTGCCGTGGTTGCAGATGACAAAGGTGCTAGCATATCTAGATGCCCTCAAGGTGCCTCACCGATGCCTCATTAGAGTGCTTCGTGGCATGAGTTCCCGTCTACACCTGTCTCTTTCAACGGACTATATAAGCACATCCTGTGCGCAGCCCAAAGTGAAGAAGTCGGTACATAGCAAAGGCGTGATGCATTTCCAATTAAGGACAAAAAGGAACTCTGTAATCGCGCATCACCTAGCGCACATGTCCCGGCTGGTGATGGATAAATGTTTCTTGTGTTATAAATAAAGTTTAAGCCCCTGCATGGACAGTGAGTGAGCGGAGGGAGGTATTGCTGTTTTCATTTGTAAAACACAGAGAACTGTACACGGTGATGGAGCCTGAGTGCCGTGGCATTAAACAGAACGGGTCCTAAAAGCACATACCCGTTGTGCCACCCACATCCTTACACACGGCTCCTCAAACGCCCAAATCCATCTGCATAAACACACACAGGATGAGAGTGAAACAGAGCCTCTACCCAACCAGCCTGGGGCCACACAGCAAGAGATGCTGGTCCATTTGCCTTTGTTTTAAAACCAAGCCTGGGATGGCCTCCGTGACCCATGCGGAGGACATCTTCTTGCAGTTAGCAAGTGACCAGAGGAGTTCAAAACCCGGAAGGGAAATCAAAGCCCCTTAAGGAAAAAAGTAGATGCAAACGGCCAGGTGCTCATTAATCCCCGGAGTTGTCCAGCCTGGGGGTGGGGGCAGCGTTACTGCGATTATAAACTATACAAATGTGAAGAAGAAAGTAATTACCTCCTTCAGACACTGAAAACTTAAACGTTGACTGCTTGTTGCCATGGAGACACTGGGCTTTTCCTGGCCCTGAGGGCCGGCTCGGTGGCCACAGAGAGCACAGCACTTCTGCCTTAATGACACTCATTAGGGTCACTTTTGTCAGTAGGTCCTTCCTTTGAAAAGAAAATCCAATTGATTCCGCACATCCCGTCACAAGTAACCACATAGGAAGGAGCAGGTGAGGCTGCCAGGCTGGAGCCAGGGTCACCCCAGGACACGGGCTCAGCCCCAGTGGAGGAAGCCTCTGCCCGCTGCCCGCGAAATGCTGCAAGAATTCCAGATCTCTGCTTGGTTCTAGAAACCCGGTCAGTGTTCATGATGTTGCCAGGGAGCCTGTTCTCGGGGTTCTGTTGAGATGCAGGAGCTGCATGGTAGGTGTTTGGACAAACAGAAAAACAAACGGAGCCCCACTGAAGAGGGAAAACAGAGCCTCCCTAGGCCTGTTTCAACCGCACTGGTGGACGTGAGGCCGACTAAGACATCTCGGTGGCTGATGAAATCGTGACCTCATCCCCAGGGGTTCACGCCCACCGGCGGGGATGGGGAGATCTGCACTGTCACCGGTACTGTGTGTACCTCCTGATTCATCCCTCAGAAGACCACTCTGTGACTTAAGAAACAACTGTTTTCTCCCTTTTCCCTGAATGTCCCAGGAACCGCTTGTTTTCAGGAATAACAATGTTACCCCCAAAGAAGAAGGACACTGAAGCCTTGGTTTTTGGATCTAAAATGACCACAACTTCACGTCCATTTCTGGGAAACACAGCAAAAGGAAAACAAACCAACTACTACTGCGCCACACCGCGTCCAGTGCGCGTCAGGCTGTTGGACCAGTTTTACAGGCAGGTTGGAATCCACACCGTCTCCAACCCCAGTGTGGTCGAGCAGCCGACCCACAGATGTGTGACCGTGTGTGGGAGGAGAGGGCTGCATTGCAGAGTGAGAAGTTAGGAACTTCTGTAGCAATTTCACAAGTAACGCTATGTCTGTTGAGTCTCATAATTTAAAAAAATCAGAGCGTATCTTGATGGTTATTTTTATTTCACTTTCGTAGTAACGTTATCACACCAAACTTGGGTCCGCAGCAAAGCCAATCTACTGACACCGGGTTGTGGTGAAGGGAAGTGCAGTGTTTGCCGCAGGCTCCCCACATGGGACCAAGCAAGGAGAACGGGCAGCTCATGCTCAAAAGATGCGAGCTCCCAACGGCTTTCAGGGAAGGGATTTTAAAGGCAAATGAAGGGAGAGGGTCACGTGGTGCTTGCTCAGCTCCTGCAGTTCTCTGACTGATGGTGAGGTAGTGGGGAAGTTTCGGGCATCTCAGTCATCAACCTCTGGTTCTAACCGGTCTGGGGTCTATGTGCTGGTGGTCAGCATGCAGTTAACGTCTTCCCCTTGGGGGGGGGGGCAGGGGAGTTAGTATCTGCAAAACGGCTCAAGGCTATGGCTCAGGATACTACGTACAGCCCTTGAGGAGGAACGACAGGTCCTTGACTTTGTATGATTATTTTGTTTTGCTTGACTGTTTTCCTTTGGTTCTGAATTTTCTCACTTCTCTAGTTGAATTTGCTCTTTGGAACCTGGAAAAGGCCTAGGAGGCTAAAGCTTTCCTACAAACAAGAGGCAGGTGATGGCGGAGAGAGGTGTCTCCTGGGAAAGCCCCACAGCGTCCTGCTCAGTTACAGTAATTTGTTTTTATTATGTTTTACAAAAGTGTCATTCCATGGCAGATTGGAAATTAAAAATAAAATCCTGGTCCCTCACTGCAGGCTACGTGATCTCAGTCACACAGGCTGGACCCTTGAGTTCTTCCTTAAGACTGGATGACATCCATGATGAGACAAGACCTACCTTCCTAGTTGGACTAACATCAGGGCTTTTAAAAAAATTTGGAGGGGAGACCATCTCCAGGCATTAGCTTTTCTGTCCCTTTTTCTTGGTTAACTTTGAGAGTCATGGGAACCAGCTCAGGTCTTACCACGACTGGCCCCCGTGCAGCGTTCACAGACTCTGTCACGAAGCTCCAGGCTGGGAAACTGTCTTAGAGGTTTTCAGTCAGCTGAGGAAAGGATCCGCCCTTGACCCGGGCCCAAGAGAGAGCTGGCTTGTACCAAGGAGAAGAGCCCTCCCGCTCTGAGCACTCCCAGCGTGGGCGTATACGCAGTGCTCAGCTTCCAAACGGGTTGGACCCCACGTGCGAGTCTACATTAGCTGTCAGCACCTTAGAATACTTTTCAAGGAAATAACGTTAAACGGTGAAACTAGGGTCCCAGGTAAGCCTATCAAAGCCCATTTAACCCATAACGTGGCTAAAGTTTTACAGAAATATTTTAGGAAAACGATTTCAAATACCTCTTAAGTTTGACGGTACCTCTCCATCACTGCCTCAGCCTGATTTGTTCACTCGGATTATCCCTCATACTGCAGCCGGAGATGCTGCTTCTTTTTTTATTCAGGGTTGGGAACCATAATTTTCACTTCTTTGAGGCTAAGCATACATTTCCCCTAAAATAAAAATTAAAAAAGAGAAAAAGAAGAAGAAGAAGAAAAAAAAATTAAAAAAGAGAGGGCTGTAAAAGTATATGCACCAAGGCAATTGGGATGTGTGGGTTCTTTTTTTTTTTTTTTTGGTTATGCTCTAAATTTATTTTATTTAATTTATTTTTGTGGCTGCGTTGTGTCTTAGTTGTGGCACGTGGGGTCTTCATTGAGGCATGTGGGATCTTTCACTGTGGCTCGTGGGCTCTTCGTTGCTGCGTGCAGGCTTCTCTCCAGTTGTGGCGCTCGGGCTCCAGGGTGTGAGCTCTGTAGTTGAGCCCGGCAGCATGGGGGATCTTAGTTCCTTGACCAGGGATAGAACCTCCGTCCCCTGCTTTGGAAGGCGGATTCTTAACCACTGTGCCACCAGGGAAGTCCCTCTAAATTTAATTTAAATTTGATGTTTCTGAGCTAATTCTGCCCAGCCTGCCTGCCTTGCACCTTCCTGGGCTCCCTTGGGCCAAACATCTGCCCAGCTGCTCACCTGCCCTGCGGGTTGGCAAATTCACCAGAGCTGGAGGGAACGTCCCAGGAGGGTGGACTCTCTGCCCTCTGTCCTCCCGCTGGATTAGCAGACTCCACTTCCCTTTGTCTGATCACCAGGTCCTGGCTTAAGGGAATTTTCCTCAGATAGATTTTCTTGATGCCTGGACCCTCCTCCAGGTAAGATCCTTCTCTACCCTGAACTTCCCTTGTCCTGGAACCCATCCTGTTGCCAGGAACTCTGCTTTTCTCCTCCCTCCTTTCCTTCCTTCCTTCCTTCCCCTTCCCCTTCTTCTCCTTCCCCCCCCTCCCCCATCTCAGTCAGTCCATCACTGTGCATTGTGCCTGGCACACAGCAGAGACTCAGTTGAATGGGATCAAACTGAAAGGCACTGGGACGAGTTGAATCTTTGCAGAGCAGGGCACTGAATGTGGCGAGAACATCAGACCAGATCACATCAAAGACGGGAGCGGCAACTGGGGAGTTTAGCACAAGAAACAGAAAACCTTGAGCATCATAATAACCGTCTTCAGAGGTTTCGAGTCCCTCAGGTAGGAACAAAGGTGGAATTTTTATAGCTTGGAAGGGCTGAGCTACAATCCCTAGGTAAGAGTTAAGATGCAACTTCACTTGGTTTAGGGTAGAACGTTCTACCCCAACTGTCAGCAGGTCTGTTCTTGGAGGTGCACAGGCAGTAGCCAGAGGCGTCATTTGGGGATGCCGGAGGGGGGCTATCTGGGTGGCAGGTTGCCCTCCACGGTGTGGAATTACACCTGAAACCTCCTGTCCCACTGAAATGAGGGAAACTCCTGGACCACCTCCTGGGGCAGCTTGTGCCCCGAGGATGGCCCTGGCATCCGTCTGGCAGCAGAGCTGGGGCTTCTTCCTTGGAGAGGGGAGTGGAGGTGTCACAGCCATTGGCCAAGGGGGCCTTCTGCTTAAGGATGGAGATAATCCCGGGACGATCACGAGAGGCAGGCCAGGGCCCGGATTGGCCTCGTGCTTTCGTTTTCCAAAATTTCTTTAGGTTTTCAATTTTGAGCTAAAGGTAAAAGCAAGCTTTTTATTTTATTGTGGCTTCTTCCACTCATTTACATTTTCAAAAAAGCATTACTTCTTCCAGGTCAAAGAGCTATGTTATCATTAATTTGCTAAGTAGGGCTTACCATTTAAATGCTTTAAGTAGTCACAACCTTTAGTCGCAGCAGCACAAAGATATTCAGATATGCTCGCAAACAGGTATTAAAATAAGAGGGTTTACCACAGACATGGAAAACAAACTTATGTTTACCAAAGGGGAAAGGCGGGGAGGGATAAATTAGGAATTTGGGATTAGCAGATACACATCACTATATATAAAATAGATAAACCACAAGGTTCTACTGTACAGCACAGGGAACTCTGTTCAACATTTTATAATAACCTATAAGGGAAGAGAATCTGAAAAAAATAAATATATATGTATATATAACTAGATCACTTTGCTGTACACCTGCAACTAACACAACATTGTAAGTCAACTATACTTCGATTTTAAAAAGAGGGTTTATTTGGTTTGTTTATTCAGTCACCTGTATCATTTTCAAAAAGGCCTTGCTCACGTCTTCGTAAGTCTAGTAAGAAGAGAAATTTAACTTCCACAATGCAGGCAGTCCTGCACATTTTCGGGGCTATCTATCGCCTGTGTATGAGATTATTGGGTTGAATAGGTTAGGTTAGGAGGAAAACACGCTGCTTAAACAAAGACACTTGAGTTTGCTGAATCTTTTTTTTTTTTTTTTTTTGGAACTAGGAACAAAGTCCCAACAATAACTGCAGAGTTAATTTTGCTTCAAATCCTTTTTTTCTTAATAGAGCTCATTACACAAAGAGAAGTCTCGAGATGCTTTTTGTTTTGTTTTGTCTTTTTTGTTGCAGTAATATTTGCCAAAGATTCAGGCAACCATTGTTTGACGTTGAGCTAAACAGTCAGGAATCGAAGCGTCGTGGAGGTCCTGCTTCTAGGGTACCGCTTCCCTGAGATGGAAACGGAGGCCCAGAGGAGTGGAGTCGTTTCCCCGACATCCAGGCCAAAGTCGCGATGGATTCTCCAACTAGGAAAAGCAAGAGCTGCTTCTAAAGGTGGCTGTTCAGGAAGCACAGGTGGATTATCGTTAAGGAACGAAAGTAGAAATAATACGTGAACTCTCCAGAATAATATTCGATCTTGGTTAATAAGCAAGACTGTTTCACGGAAAGATGCTCAACGTCATGACTTCCAAGAACAGCCCCATCTTCTCCCCAAGTCGGAGGCATCTGGGAGGCCTGCGTGTGGGATCCGTGGGCTCAGGGACCACGCGCCCTACACAGACATAAGTGAACATACAGTCCTGTTTGCCAAACTCGTGGTAATTTCTGTAATTATACACAATGTATTTTAACCAAATACACAAAGAAGATTTTCATAATGCCACTTAGGGTCTAGATTTAACTTAAACCACTACTTAGACTATCTCTCTTAATAGGATACTAAAAGGGAATTTTATGACAACATTATCAGTAGCATTTTGCTGATAATTAGAATAACAATAATAATACCGAGATATTTTTTCAGTAATAATGGTGTTATTAATGAGATTTTTATGAGAGACAGACTTCTTTGGTATAATTATGAAAATTGATCTTCTGCATTTTACTTATTCACTGAAATCAGATAAGTGGCTTAACTACATGTATTATTTCTAATAAATATTCAAAAGAATGCATTTAAACAAGGCTGCTCATTCTCTTCCTGCTCATATTCCTTGCATTTAAATAAAAGTGTAATTGCTCTGCTTTTTAAACTGCTAGTTTAGATTAGCTGTCTAACCTGTACAGTGTCGCTGTTTTCTGTTTGCATTTTTAATAGCTTTATTACCATTTGGTGAAGCCTTAATTTCTGACTCCCTTGAAGAGTCCTGCCTTTAAGTCAGCACTACAATTTAACCAGCAATAATCTGTCAAGATAAGATAAAGACCCACACCAGCTGAAACGTGGTATTTCTGTGCGGCTTCCTGTCATTGTTAAAGGCAAGATCCCAGTTTGTCAAATGTAACCTCTGAAAGTTTCCTAAACTTTACAGCATAATTTTCAGTTCACTGCATGTTTTTAATCAGTGGCTGCAGAATGCATTATCTTGTTCAGCAGGGAAAGCAATTAGAATAGCTATCCTCGAGTACACATCCGCACGGACGTTGGCAGGGACATACATTTACGCGTGTGTGTGTGGTGTGTGTACACGTGGAAACGCTGCAAGTAGAAAATCTTTAGTTTTTCAGCAATAGTAGTGATTTCATTTTCTAAGAATCTGAGATTGTACACATATGCGTACATGTTTTATTTTTAAAATTACGTCAACATGTAAATGTGGACAGAATAGTATAATGAACCCTGATATACCCACAACCCAACTTCAACAATTGGCAGTTCATAAGGGTCTTGCCTATCCCTCCCGTCCTCCCACCTCCTGTCCGCAAGCAAACCTCAAATGTCACATATTTTCATGTGTAAAGATTCCAGGTGTGGGTCTTTAACATTTAAGGAAGCATTTTCCTTAAAATGACGATTCCATACCGTCACACCTAAAAATGTAACAATAATTCCTTAATATCATAAAATACCTAGCCATGGTTGACAATTTCTAATTGTCTCATTTAATGTCATATATCTGACTTATGGAGGTCATAAATAAATATATTTTTTCCGTTTAAAAAATAAAATTTGCTCGAGCCAGGATCAGAATAAGGCTCCCCATGTTGTGATTGCTTGAGATGTGTCTTCAGTCTATCTCAATCAGTTTGTCTCACTGCATTTCTTCTTTCTTTTTTTCTTATTATTTGTTTAGGAAACAGTCATTGATCTGCAGGGTTTCCCACTTCGGAGGTTTTCCCAGTTGCATTCCAGTGGTTTAGTCCAACCACTCTGTATTTCCTATAAATCGTAACCAGATCTGGGGCTGCGATCAGATTCCGGTCTACTGGGTGAAGGCGAGACCACTCACTTCCTAGGTGCCTCTTCTACCTGTCAGGTCAGAAGACAGGGAATGTCTGACTGTCCATCTTTGTAATGGTAGCGGCTGCCACTGCTCCGTGTCAAGATACACTAACACATTTAGGGTTGGAACGTGGTCCTATTCTAATTCTATATAGAGGGAATTTCCTCATATCGTATCTGGCTGCCCAGGGTATACTTTATATTGAAAAGGTGGGATAAATATTTGATATCCTCCCTTTGTTTACGAATTTTCAAAATAATGAATTATTCATTAGCATCCTCCAGTGGTACCATTTAATTCTTTTTAGTTTCTTTGAAAGCTCATGGATTTAAACATATGTGTCGTGTTTCGATCCATTGCAGTTATGATATTTGGAGGATCAAATTGTCCCTTCTTTGGTCAGTGGATGCCTCCTTAACTTGGCTCCATCACTAGTGGTGTGATGAACTGTCCTCGGGTCATCTGGTAAACGTCCAGGTCCAGATCAGCTGATTCTCTACGGAGCTCCGGTTCTTTTTAGTGAGAAGTAGTATTTCAGGACTACGGTGTTGGCCCTTGGATATATACATAGATACATGTGAGTGTATCCAGTCACCCTGCTATGTCTGGACTTCCTTCAATACGTATCATGTCAATCTTTAATGAAAGAAAGTCATAAAGAAGTATCCAAAAATCATCACTAAATCTATCACATTAAGGTTTATCTCAGCTTTGGAATAGTTCATTTCTTCACAATCCATGAAACACATGGTATGATCAATGGCATTAGATTAGTAAGCCATGAAAGTACTCGAATCTGGTGTCTCACAGGCACGTCTGTTCTCAAGATATGGTCACAGGGACAAAATAATCAAAGTGCCAAGTACAAGAACTGAGTCGGGGTTTCCAGTCTCCCAAAGCCCTTTCAAAGGTTAATTTCACAGGACCACATGAAGCCCGCTTTCCCTTCTTTGCTAAGTGCCTGGGATCCTGTCGCACCTCAACCCCATTTGATCAGGGGAGTGGAGGTTTTCCTCCGAGGTGAAGTACGCACAGCAGGTGAGCGAGGGCCCTGCAGGAAGGGCGGCCCTTGTGACTCCTGAGCGGGGGGCAGATGCTGCGTCCCCCACGGACAGCAGCCAACGTGAGTCCAGGTGGATGGAGAGGCAGGAGAGTGAGTAGCAGAGGTGGGGGCTCTGGTCCTTCCTCCTGAGGCTGCTCGGGTCCTGTGACCACAGCAGGATGCCCTACTCCACCCCCATGCTGCCTGCAGCCCCTCTTCGCCCTCCCAGCAACCTAACCAGTGCCTTCCATCTGCTCCCTCTTGGTCTGCTTGGGGCTCTTGGTCTGCTCTGCCCTCCATGCAGCAGGGCCACCTGCCACCTTGGGCTCTGCCCACACTGCCCCCTCCACCCAGAATGCTCTTTCCACGTCTTCACCTGCCCGGCCGTCTCTCACGGTCTTTCTCAAACGATGCCATCTCCAGGAACCCAGAAGTTGTCGCTCCCCTCCCAGTCCCCATGGCCCACTTCTTGTACCACGTTCTGCTTTTAGAATGGTCACACCTTGTTTTGTGTTTTTTTCTTTTTTTAAGAAATTTTTACTGAAATATAGTTGATTTACAATTTTTTAAACATCTTTATTGGAGTATAATTGCTTTACAATGGTGAGTTAGTTCCTGCTGTATAACAAAGTGAATCAGCTATACGTATACATTTTTCCCCATATCCCCTCCCTCTTGCATCTCCCTCCCACCCTCCCTATCCCACCCCTCTAGGTGGTCACAAAGCACTGAGCTGATCTCCCTGTGCTATGCGGCTGCTTCCCACTAGCTATCTATTTCACATTTCGTAGTATATATATGTCCATACCACTCTCTTACTTTGTCTCAGTTTACCCTTCCCCCACTCCGTGTCCTCAAGTCCATTCTCTACGTCTGCGTCTTTATTCCCGTCCTGTCCCTAGGTTCTTCAGAACCTTCTTTTTTTTTAAGATTCCATATATATGTGTTAGCATATAGTATTTGTTTTTCTCTTTCTGACTTACTTCACTCTGTATGACAGACTCTAGGTCCATCCACCTCACTGCAAATAACTCAATTTCATTTCTTTTCATGGCTGAGTAATATATATTCCATTGTATATATGTGCCACATCTTCTTTATCCATTCTTATGTTGATGGACACTTAGGTTGCTTCCATATCCTGGCTATTGTAAATAGTGCTGCAGTGAACATTGTGGTACATGATTCTTTTTGAATTATGGTTTTCTCAGGCTATATGCCCAGTAGTGGGATTTCTGGGTCATATGGTAGTTCCATTTTTAGTTTTTTAAGGAACCTCCGTACTGTTCTCCATAGTGGCTGTGTCAATTTACATTCCCATCAACGGTGCAAACGTGTTCCCTTGTCTCCACACCCTCTTCAGCATTTATTGTTTGTAGAATTTTTGATGATGACCATGCTGACCGGTGATGTGAGGTGATACCTCATTGTAGTTTTGTATTTGCATTTCTCTAATGATTAGTGATGTTGAGCATCCTTTCATGTGTTTGTTGGCAATCTGTATATCTTCTTTGGAGAAATGTCTGTTTAGATCTTCTGCTCATTTTTGGATTGGGTTTTTGGTTTTTTGTTATTGAGCTGCATGAGCTACTCGTATATTTTGGAGATTAATCCTTTGTCAGTTGCTTCATTGGCAAATATTTTCTCCCATTCTGAGGGTTGTCTTTTCATCTTGTTTATGGTTTCCTTTGCTATGCAAAAGCTTTGAAGTTTCATTAGGTCCCATTTGTTTATTTTTGTTTTTATTTCCATTACTCTAGGAGGTGGGCCAAAAAGGATCTTGCTGTGATTTACGTCAAAGAGTGTTCTTCCTATGTTTTCCTCTAAGAGTTTGATAAGGTCTGGCCTTACATTTAGGTCTTTAATCCATTTTGAGTTTATTTTTGTGTATGGTGTTAGGAAGTGTTCTAATTTAATTCTTTTACATGTAGCTGTCCAGTTTTCCCAGCACCACTTATTGAAGAGGCTGTCTTTTCTCCATTTCTTGCCTCCTTTATCAAAGATAAGGTGACCATATGTGCGTGGGTTTATCTCTGGGCTTTCTATCCTGTTCCATTGATCTATATTTCTGGTTTTGTGCCAGTACCATACTGTCTTGATTACTGTAGCTTTGTAGTATAGTCTGAAGTCAGGGAGCCTGATTCCTTCAGCTCTGTTTTTCTTTCTCAATATTGCTTTGGCTATTCAGGCTCTTTTGTGTCTCCATACAAATTGTGAAAGTTTTTGTTCTAGTTCTGTGAAAAATGCCATTGGTAGTTTGATAGGGATTGCTTTGGGTAGTATAGTCATTTTCACAATTTGATTCTTCCAATCCAAGAACATGGTGTATCTCTCCATCTATTTGTATCATCTTTAATTTCTTTCATCAGTGTCTTATAGTTTTCTGCATACAGATCTTTTACCTCCTTAGGTAGGTTTATTCCTATGTATTTTATTCTTTTTGTTGCAATGGTAAATGGGAGTGTTTCCTTAATTTCTCTTTCAGACTTTTCATCATTAGTGTATACAAATGCAAGAGATTTCTGTGCATTAATCTTGTATCCTGCTACTTTACCAAATTCATTGATTAGCTCTAGTAGTTTTCTGGTAGCATCATTAGGATTCTCTATGTGTAGTATCATGTCATCTGCAAACAGTGACAGTTTTACTTTTTCTTTTCTGTTTTGGATTCCTTTTATTGCTTTTTCTTCTCTGATTGCTGGGGCTAAAACTTCCAAAGCTATGTTGAATAATAGTGGTGAGAGTGGACATCCTTGTCTTGTTCCTGATTTTAGAGGAAATGGTTTCAGTTTTTCACTGTTGAGAATGATGTTGGCTGTGGGTTTGTCATATATGACCTTTATTAAGGTTCCTCTGTGCCTACTTTCTGGAGAGTTTTTATCATAAATAGGTGTTGAATTTTGTCAAAAGCTTTTTCTGCATCTATTGAGATTATCATCTGGTTTTTATCCTTCAGTTTGTTAATATGGTGTATCACATTGATTGATTTGCCTATATTGAAGAATCCTTGCATTCCTGAGATAAACCCCACTTGATCATGGCGTATGATCGTTTAAACGTGCTGTTGGATTCTGTTTGCTAGTATCTTGTTGAGGATTTTGTATCTATGTTCATCAGTGATATTGGCCTGTAGTTTTCTTTCTCTGTGACATCTTTGTCTGGTTTTGGTATCAGGGTGATGGTGGCTTCGTAGAATGAGTTTAGGAGTGTTCCTCCCTCTGCTATATTTTGGAAGAGTTTGAGAAGGATAGGTGTTAGCTCTTCTTTAAATGTTTGATAGAATTCACCTGTGAAGCCTTCTTGTCCTGGGCTTTTGTTTGTTGGAAGATTTTTCATCACAGTTTCAATTTCAGGGCTTGTGATTTGTCGGTTTATATTTTCTGTTTCTTCCTGGTTCAGTCTCAGAAGGTTGTGCTTTCCTAAGAATTTGTCCATTTCTTCCAGGTTGTCCATTTTATTGGCATATAGTTGCTTGTAGTAATCTCTCATGATTCTTTGTACTTCTGCAGTGTCAGTTGTTACTTCTCCTTTTTGATTTCTAATTGTGTTGATTTGAGTCTTCTCCCTTTTTTTCTTGATGAGTCTGGCTAGTGGTTTATCAATTTTGTTTATCTTCTGAAAGAAACAGCTTTTAGTTTTATTGATCTTTGCTATTGTTTCCTTCATTTCTTTTTCATTTATTTCTGATCTGCTGTTTATGATTTCTTTCCTTCTGCTAACTTTGGGAGTTTTTTGTTCTTCTTTCTCTAATTACTTTAGGTGTAAGGTTAGGTTGTTTGAGATTTTTCTTGAAACTCTTAAAACTCTTAAAACCCTCTTAAAACTGCTTTTGCTGCATTCCATACGTTTTGGGTCTTCGTGTTTTCATTGTCACTTGTTTCTAGGTATTTTTTGATTTCCTCTTTGATGTCTTCAGTGGTTTCTTGGTTATTTAGTAGTGTATTGTTTAGCCTCCATGTGTTTGTATTTCTCACAGTTTTTTTCCTGTAATTGATATCTAGTGTCATAGCATTGTGGTCAGAAAAGATAATTGAAACGATTTCAATTTTCTTAAATTTACTAAGTGTTGATTTGTGACCCAAGATATGATCTATCCTGGTGAATGTTCCATGAGCACTTGAGAAGAAAGTGTATTCTGTTGTTTTTGGATAGAATGTCCTATAAATATCAAGTCCATTTTGTTTAATGTGTCATTTAAAGCTTGTGTTTCCTTATTTATTTTCATTTTGGATGATCTGTCCATTGGTGAAAGTGGGGTGTTAAAGTCTCCTACTATTCTTGTGTTACTGTCGATTTCCACTTTTATGGCTGTTAGTATTTGCCTTATGTATTGAGGTGCTCCTATGTTGGGTGCATAAATATTTACAATTGTTATATCTTCTTCTTGGATTGATCCCTTGATCATTATGTAGTGTCCTTCTTTGTCTCTTATAATAGTCTTTATTTTAAACCCCATTTTGTCTGATATGAGAATTGCTACTCCAGCTTTCTTTTGATTTCCATTTGCATGGAATATCTTTTTCCATCCCCTCACTTTCAGTCTGTATGTGTCCCTAGGTCTGAAGTGGATCTCTTGTAGACAGCATATATATGGGTCTTGTTTTTGTATCCATTCAGCCAGTCTATGTCTTTTGGTTGGAGCATTTAATCCATTTACATTTAAGGTAATTATCGATATGTTCCTATTACCATTTTCTTAATTGTTTTGGGTTTGTTATTGTAGGTCTTTTCCTTCTCTTGTGTTTCCTGCCTAGAGAAGTTCCTTTAGCATTTGTTGTAAAGCTGGTTTGGTGGTGCTGAATTCTCTTAACTTTTGCTTGTCTGTAAAGGTTTTAATTTCTCTGTCAAATCTGAATGAGATCCTTGCTGGGTCGAGTAATCTTGGTTGTAGGTTTTTCCCTTTCATCACTTTAAATATGTCCTGCCACTCCTTTCTGGCTTGCAGAGTTTCTGCTGAAAGATCAGTTGTTAACGTTATGGGGATTCCCTTGTATGTTATTTGTTGCTTTTCCCTTGCTGCTTTGAATATTTTTTCTTTGTATCTAATTATTGATACTTTGATTAATATTTGTCTTGGCATGTTTCTTCTTGGATTTACCCTGTATGGGACTCTCTACGCTTCTTGGACTTGATTATTTCCTTTCCCACAATAAGGAAGTTTTCAACTATAATCTCTTCAAATACTTTCTCAGACCCTTTCTTTTTCTCTTCTTCTTCTTCTGGAACCCGTATAATTCGAATGTTGGTGCATTTAATGTTGTCCCGAAGATCTCTGAGACTCTCTTCAATTCTTTTCATTCTTTTTTCTTTATTCTGCTCTGCAGTAGTTATTTCCACTATTTTATCTTCCAGGTCATTTATCTGTTCTTCTGCCTCAGTTATTCTGCTATTGATTTCTTTTAGAGAATTTATATTTATATTTCATTTATTGTGTTGTTCATCAGTTTGTTTGCTCTTTAGTTCTTATAGGTCCTTGTTAAACGTTTCTTGTATTTTCTCCAGTCTGTTTCCAAGATTTTGGATCATCTTTACTATCATTATTCTGAATTTTTTTCAGGTAGACTGCCTATTTCCTCTTCATTTGTTTGCTCTGGTGGGTTTTTACCTTACTCCTTCATCTGCTGCGTATTCCTCTGTTGTCTCATTTTGCTTAACTTACTGTGTTTGGAGTCTCCTTTTCATAGGCTGCAGGTTCGTAGTTCCTGTTGTTTTTGGTGTCTGCCCCCAGTGGGTGAGGTTGGTTCAGTGGCTTGTGTAGGCTTCCTGGTGGAGGGGACTGGTGCCTGTGCTCTGATGGGTGGGGCTGGATCTTGTTTTTCTTGTGGGCAGGACTGCATCCAGTGGTGTGTTTTGGGGTGTCTGTGAACCTAGTATGATTTTAGGCAGCCTCTCTGCGAATGGGTGGGGTTGTATTCCTGTCTTACTAGTTGTTTGGCATGGGGCATCCAGCACTGGAGCTTGCTGGACATTGGGTGAAGCTGGGTCTTAGTTTTGAGATGGCGATCTCTGGGAGAGCTCTCGCCAATTGATATTACATGGGGCCAGGAGGTCTCTGGTGGTCCAATGTCCTGAACTCGGCTCTCCCAACTCAGATGCTCAGGCCTGACACCAGGCTGGAGCACCTAGACCCTGTCCACCACATGGCTCGGAAGAAAAGGGAGAGAAAAAGAAAGAAAAAATTAATTAAAAATAAATAAATAAATGAAATAAAATAAAATAATTAAAATAAAAAAGTAATTTAAAAAAAGAAGAGCATAACCAAACCAATAAACAAATCCACCAATGATAACAAGTGCTAAAAACTATACTAAGATAAACATAAAATCAGAAACAAGTCAGTCGCAGACAGCAAACCCCAAGTCTACAGTTGCTCCAAAAGTCCATTGCCTCAATTTTGGGATGATTCGGTGTCTTTTCATGTATTCCCCAGATGCAGGTGCATCAAGTTGATTGTGGAGCTTTAATCCACTGCTCCTGAGGCTGCTGGGAGAGATTTCCCTTTCTCTTCTTTGTTTGCACAGCTCCTGGGGTTCAGCTTTGGATTTGGCCCCGCCTCTGCATGTAGGTCACCCTCTGGCATCTGTTCATCACCCAGACAGGACGGGGTTAAAGGAGCCGCTGATTCGGGGGCTCTGGCTCACTCAGGCCGGGGGGAGGGAGGGGTACGGATGCGGGGCAGGCCTGCGGAGGCAGAGGCCAGCGTGACGTTGCACCAGCCTGAGGCGCGCCGTGCGTTCTCCTGGGAAAGTTGTCCCTGGATCCCGGGACCCTGGCAGTGGCGGGCTGCACAGGCTCCCCGGAAGTGGGGTGTGGAGAGTGACCTGTGCTCGCACACAGGCTTCCTCGTGGCGGCAGCAGCAGCCTTAGCGTCTCCTGCCCGTCTCTGGGCTCCACGCTGTTAGCTGCGGCTCGCGCCCGTCTCTGGAGCTCCTTTAAGCAGCGCTCTCAATCCCCTCTCCTCACGCACCAGGAAACAAAGAGGGAAGAAAAAGTCTCTTGCCTCTTCGGCAGGTCCAGAGTTTTCCCCGGACTCCCTCCCGGCTAGCCGTGGCGCACTAAACCCCTGCAGGCTGTGTTCATGCCGCCAACCCCAGTCCTCTCCCTGCGCTCCGACCGAAGCCCGAGCCTCAGCTCCCAGCCCCGCCTGCCCCGGTGGGTGAGCAGACAAGCCTCTCGGGCGGTGAGTGCCAGTCGGCACCGATCCTCTGTGCGGGAATCTCTCCGCTTTGCCCTCTGCACCCCTGTGGCTGTGCTCCCCTCCGCGGCTTCGAAGCTTCTTCCCCCCTCCGCCACCCGCAGTCTCCGCCCGCGAAGGGGCTTCTAGTGTGTGGAAACCTCTCCTCCTTCACGGCTCCCTCCCACTGGTGCAGGTCCCGTCCTTATCCTTTTGTCTCTGTTTATTCTTTTTTCTTTTTCCCTACCCAGGTACGTGGGGGGGTTTCTTGCCTTTTGGGAGGTCTGAGGTCTTCTGCCAGCGTTCAGTAGGTGTTCTGTAGGAGTTGTTCCACGTGTAGATGTATTTCTGGTGTATCTGTGGGGAGGAAGGTGATCTCCGCGTCTTACTCCTTCACCATCTTGAAGGTCCCTCCTACAATGTTGTTGTAATGGTCATTTATGGACACCAAATCCTGCTGTTGGCTTGTAAGTGCTCCCAGTTTGGGGATCGGCGTTTTATCCACCACAGGGGGCAGCCCTGAGCAGGTTATCGAAACCCCTGGGCTGGAGGAATGGAGGTCGTCTCTGTGGCTGAGGCTCTGCACAGGGACCTGGGGTGGGGGACAGTCAGGAGGGGACAGTCTTGGAGGGATGACAAAGGGCCCTGCCTTTTAGCTCAGCGCCATCACTAGCAGGGTGCTGGGCGGGTCCGGTTCTGTAGGATGGGAGTGAGAAGCCCTGGCCAACTAGCCTCAGACACGCCCTCAGCATCAGAGCAGACGGAGACCCAGGCTCCCGCCATCACCGTGACGTCACCACTGACCACTGGGCTGTTGTGATGGTCATGGTGCTGTTTATGATGTGTCCTGTGCCCCCCACAGGAGGGGAGAGTGAGGAATCCCTCTGTTCTGAGTCCCACAAGAGGGTTGTCAGGAGGGCTGCCATGGTCAGCAGTGACGGGCCAGGGCAGGACGATACTAAGGGAAGGATGGTCTGCTGGGTCTGGGGCTGACGGTGCAGGGACCACTCCTCACATCTGTGCCCACGTGTGGGATGGGAGCCCAGCCCAGGCCCCACTGGTCCTGCAGAAGCGGAAGTTCTCAGGTGACAAAGAGGGGAGCCCCACTGCAGGCCTGCATGCCAGGACCGCACACCTGCTGGGGCAGCTGATGAGGGCCGGGGGGGGCGCCACAGCTCCAAACATGGACAGGAGAAAATCAGGTCGGGGGAAGACAGGGACATTCCTTTAACCTGCCCTGGCTGATGGGCCCTCTGGGGTGAGGGCAGAGGTGGAATTAGAGCTTGCAGGGCCCTGCTCATGTGTGCGCACATCTGACTGCCTGTGGTCCACTCGGACGCCGCCAGATGCAAGGGATGGGTGAGGACGCTTCCACCGCCTCCCTGTGTGGCCTCAGGTCCAGAGTCCTGCTGTGTGACCCCCGTGTGTGGGTGCAGACACACAGCCTCACGTGTCCTCACGTGTGTCAGGCGCTAGACTTCCCAAGTCTCTTCCACCCAGTCGCCTCGTTTGAAGCACACAAGACCTCAGGGAGGTGGTCATTGTGGGGAGGATGTGACCTGAGGAGGTGAGAACTACTGTCCCCATTTTACAGACGGGAAAAACGAGGTGCAAAGTGGCAGAGGTAAACTCAGGGCAAATCCACGGCCAAGGGAACATTCTAGAGGAGAAGGGCCGGAGCCCTGAGCTGTCTCAGCCCCCTCATCGCGATGCTGCCGGCTCCCTTTTCTGCGCAGGAGACTTGAACGTGTGCACACTGCTGCTGGCCTTCTGGGGATTGAGGCTGAGTTTTACTTTATCCAGAGGAGTTTCTTTCCCTTTAATCTGTCTTGGAGCCGGCTGACATTCATCATGAATATTAATTAATAAATAGTCTGTTAAAGGATAAAATTACAGATACTGGGCATCCGTTTACAGAAGCTCCCTCCGCGTCTGTGCTTATAAAGCACTGTGGTTGCAGAACGAGCCATCTGTGAATCGTCCCTGTTTGCTCTTCTAAGTTATTATGTTGCTTAAAAGAACACGAGACATTTCAAAATTCCTCTCTTGAGAATCCGTCTTCAGGGTCCAGCTACCATGCCGCGAGGGGCTGTGGCCTGCGGAGCTGGCCTTCTGCTGGTGATGGGCCCTCGGGCACATCCTTACCCCGGAGCCTCGATCTAGCACGTGGCACAGGTGGCAGGGCCTCCAGCTGGTGAGGTTGGAGGGAGGCGGCCTGTGCCAAGCGCCCGAAGCTACCAGGATTATCCTGAGTGCTGAGAAACGTCACCACCACGATGGCGGGGACGGCTTGGGCATTTCAGCAGTGCGGCCGCAGGGTAACCCACTGGACAGGATGCTGGTCAGCGTCCCAAGAAGACAAACTATTTTCCTCCAGGATGAACGAGGTTACTGCCCCTTTATTTTCCTACTTCCTCTCTGCACAGATGGAGTTAACGTAGGCACAGGGTTACTCCCGGGCGTGTGACGGCGGTGGGTGTGAACCCAGCACGGGCAGGTGTGGCTGGATCCAGGGCTTCGTGCCTCCACAGCACGCCTTCTCAGGACTCACAGAAAATCTGCCGCTGATATGGGGTGGAGAGTAAGGGTTACATCAATATCTCCTTATTATTCGTTTTTAAATCATATGGTGAAAAACTCAACGTTAGCAAGGTTTTCCATGCGCTCCACAGTGGTGTGTAGGTCGGAAGCGAGAATCTGAGCGAGCCTGAGGGTTGACCACGATTCTCCGAGACCCTCCCCCCAGGATAATCGTCACAGGTTCAGGGAAACCAGACCTGGATTGTTGTAAAACTCGACACAATGAACCTGACAGGCCGCCAGATTTGTTTTCAGCCAGTTTAGGGTTACCATAATCTCATTATTATGCTTGAAAGACGACAAGTAATGGAATCTCAGGTAGCGCCCGGGCTCTGCCTGGCCCTGTCTTCTGCTCGAGGCCGATCTCCCTTGATTACCCGGTCCAGCCGAGGCTCAGTTTTCCACCCCTTCTCCTGCAGAAACAGTCATCCGATCAGCCTGTGAGCTTCTCACTGCCGTCAACGGTTTTAATGGGTCAAGCATTAAATTAACCCTTTAGCCCCGTTCCTCCGAGAATACCACACTTATTAAAAAGCGATTTCCTTTTCAATCATTGTCAAAGGGGCAACGCAGAAGCCTGTGAGCCTGCTGCCTGGCCCTCCCCCTCCGTGTCCAGCCCTTGTTAGGTTTGCTCTGCGTCCTTTTCACCAGCACAAAGGCAGGCATCGGAGCGGGCTTCTTAGCAGAGCCCTTCTGCTTTGGTTGCTCTCATTGTCTGGAAGGAACGGCACCAAACACTTGTGGGTATTTCACATTCTGTCCAAAGACAGTAGAGTTAAGTTTGACAAAGGCTGGATGGATTATTAATTGCACTTTATGGAAAAACGCATCTATGAGAAAGGGACTCATCAGGGGAAAAGATTTCCTGAGATGCGTGGTTTTTGTGTTTTTGCTTGCAGCCCTGTCTCACTCCATCCGGCCCAAAAAGGTCCGACCTGAAAACCAGATGGACAGACAAGGGCTTGGGGAGAAGGACCACAACTTTCTTCACGATCTAGGGTGGCCAGCACCCCTGGAAACAAACCTACCCACAAAGTTTGGGCTACCAAACTTGACACCCACAAACATTTAGCACTTAGATTTTTTTGCTTCTATATAATTTGGAGGAGTTCTGGTGTGTACGTGTCTGCATGTCCTAGTGCTGTCAACTTCCTGGGAAAGTGGGAAATCCTCATCGGTGACACCAAGTATCTGAGCGACTTCTCTCATCGCTGCCACATGCGAAGCCGGACTGTGTCCACCAGCACCCCCAGGAGGTGCCCGCAGGAGCACGGCCTGGCTGTGACGGGTGCAACCGGCGCCCGCTCCCCAGAGAACACAGAGGGCACCAGCCAGCCTCAGGGAGGCTGCGCACGGTCTTGCACTTGATTCAAGGTCGCTTTCACTTTATCCCAAAGCTGAAAGGGGGTTGTGCAAAGCAGTAAGTGATGGGAGGATGCTGGCAGGCAGACACGGCTCTGTGTTGCCCCATGGCTTCCAGACGTTTGCACATCTGGGGCCCGTAGCAGCCGAGAAGGGATTAGATGTCCTCTAACCCAACAGAGCCCAGAACGGGAGGCTCACGACCTCTCTTACCCGCAGGCGGGATGCCTTGTACTGCCTGCCTCGTGAGCTCAGATACCTGCTGTTCAGGGAGTCCTGCCTCCCAGGCCTAGGCAAGGTGGAGGCTTTCAGATCCTTGCTTCACACGGGGTAGGGTCCCCCCTCCGCACCTACACCAAAGGCCTGGAGTTCTTCAAGGAGCCCAGGGGGCAACCTGCGGGCAGCTCTGACTGTGGCCCACCCCGGGGGACAGTGGTGTGTTTTTACAATGAAAGAATTATTTTGATAATCTCTAGATCTGCTTCAAAAAAACCCACAACAAACCACCTATGCCAGCTACAAGTCATCTTGAGCTGATTGAAACAAAGCAATTCTGTTTGTGAATAGTCTAATACTGGTGCTGTGGACTGAATTGTATCCCTCGCCCCAAATTCACACGTTGAAGCCCTAACTCCTAACGTGATGGTATTTGGAGATGTGGTTTTTGGGCACTAATTAGGTTTGGATGAGCTCATGAGGATGAGGCCTTCATGATGGGATTAAGAAACTCTCTGTCTCTCTGTCTCTCCCATGTGAGGACAGATTCATCAATGAACAAGGAAGTGGGCCCTCACAAGGGCCCAAATCAACCAGAACCTTGATCTTGGATTTCCCAGCCTCTGGAACTTTAAGACATAAATTCCTGCTGTTTAAGCCCCCCAGGCTACGGTGTCTTGTCACGGCAGCCCAGGACCACCAACACAACTGGCAACAAAGAGCTGGACCAAGAGGAATCAACTTGATGTTTTTATATGGAAGATGCAGCCATGTTTACACATGGACATGGAAGGAGAAAAGAAAGGTGTTCTGCTTTAGGACAACTTAACGGTTTTGTGTACAGATCATTTTCAAAATGAGAAGACAGAGGGTATCTGAGTTGTTATTGTAGCATGTTTTCGGCAGTGGCATATTAATATGAAGCATGAAAGTGGGTGAGTTTATGCTGAAATGAGGTTGTTAATAAGAACAATACTCCACAGCTGCCTGGCATTTTTATCCGAGAAGAGGTTTACAGAACCAAACCTGCAGGGAACAAATATTCGCGACTACCACCTGCACTTTAAAGAGAGGAAGAAATCATCAGCTCCGGAGACAGTAAAGGAGAAACTGCAGCTTCTGCAAGGTCGAACATCAAGGTAATGGAAGAGCCAGAAATAGCACTCAAGTGTCTGCCCCCCTGGCGCCGGCACTGCCCTGCCCATCCTGTCCTCGGAGAGAGGCCTCAAGGGCACTTAGCGATCAGAAGTTAAGTCCTCCAGCTCCCGCATTTTGCTCTAAGTGTTCCTGCTTCTACAATTCCTAGGAGCAATTTCCAAATGTTGTTTTCCTTTCGGGCAATGGTCACATCCATATTCTGGAAGAGCGGGGTGTGGAGGGGTGGAGAGGAACTCGTGCCGTGGCATCAGTTCACCTCGACGGCATCCCTGTTGTGGGCGGTGTGGCAATCCCGCTACCAGAGGACGCCAGTCAGGTGCAGAGCAGGTGAAGTAATCTTCCCAATATTTCATGCTCAGGAGTATCTTTTCAGTCAAGGTGACTAGGAAACAAAAAAATGTTAAAACAAGTGAAACAAAGTCCACCATGAGACTTGAGTGGTGAGTCCAGTTATGCTACAAACAGTGAAATCTTGAATTTCTTGGGTTCGATTGTGTCTCCTAGAAAGATGTCTGGGAGCCTGAAACCACAGTAGCTCAGGACGAAACCTTATTTGCATACAGGGTCATTGCAGAGGCAATTAGCTAAGATGAGGTCATAACGGAGTAGGGTGGGCCCTTAATCCGATATGATACGATATTTCCTTATAAGGAAAGAAGAGAGACACACCCAGGGGGAAATTGAAGCCGGGCAGTTACAAGCCAAGGAAAGCCTAGGATCGCCAGCAAACACCAGACACGGGAAGAGGCAGGAAGGACCCTCCCCTGGAGCTTTTGGAGGGAGCACAGCCCTGCTGACACCTTGCTCCTGGACTTCTGGCCTTGAGAACTGTGAGAGAATGAATTCCTGTGTTTTAAGCCACCCGGCTGTGTAATTTGTTACAGCAGCTGGAGGAAATGACCTCATTGGGTCTCAGTTATTTGGCTGATAAAATTCCGAGGTGAATCCTAGGACACCCTCACATAGATGAGCTACATGATGTTCAAAAGAAGGCCATAGTCCTGCAATTTGACTTGGTATATATTACATGTAATATGGTTTGTCAGTGTGAGAGATAAGAGTAAAAACACAGAAAGTGGTCTTTTCACCCGATCTCAGATTTGTGCTGATGGGAGAGCAGACTAGAGGGGTGGCAAGCCTGTTGGTCCAGGAGCCAGCACACCACCAGCAGCTGCCGCTCTGAGGGATGCAGAGTAGGTTTTGTGTACCTTGGAACCAGAACCAATCCAAGCTAACGTCGCAAATCTGGAAGGACTCTCTTGCCCCATTTTTGACCCTCCTTCCCCTCACACTCCCAAAGTCCTCTACACACATCACATCGGGGCTGGAAGGAACAAGGGTACCAAGCTTGATGCAAAAGTAGGATCTGCTGCACTCAGCCACGCTGGGTGTATGATCCCATGGCATTTCCCAACACTGAACTTCATTTTAGACATCTTATTATTTTCTGATTATGAAAGCCATACAAACTCACCAAAAATATTCAAGCATTTCACCATAATAGAATGCAGAATTCAGAAGTTCATCAATACCTTCTCCCACTGTGATTAAGAGTTGAGTGAAACGCTCTACGTAAATCGAACATCGTTACAGTTGTGTGTTAAGTGATAAAGTCAGGAAGAAAGAAAAATGGAACCCAAAGGATGGCAGGATTTGGAGAAATTATGATGTTAAATTTCTTCACTTTCATGTACCTTACCTTCAGTGTTTAGACTCCAGAAGGACGGAATCCTGGGGATGTTTCACCCAAAGGCACACTCCTAGATTCAACATTTACCCTGAGTTTCTGTCTCTTTGATGAGCTAAGAAACAAGAAGGAAAAATACAGACCACTTAACCTTCTCCCTTGATCCTAGACCAACCCTCTGTGCAGGCACACATCTCCCCTCCTCAGCACCCCATCCTGCTCCTTGGGCCCGCAGTGCATCAGAAGTTCCAACTGCCCAGGCTCCAAAAGCTGCTTCCGAAGCCAACTGTCCAGAAGGACCTTGCAAACCTTCATGTCGCAGGCCCTCTCTGCGTTGAGATTCCTCCTTCCAAACTCTTTCCACGGAGACTGTCGACGGTTGGTGATGGACTGGTTGCTGTACTGAGTTAAACTCAGTGACACATTGATTGACTCCACCAACATTTATTAAGGATGTAATACATGCAGATTCAGTGTGCTAGGAGCTCAGACAGAGACAGACAGAACTCCTGCCTTCTCGAACCCTAGAGATCAAGCGGAGAAGAGAGATGTGAGCAGAAGCCTGGAGACTGGGACAGAGGACCAACAGGGGCTACCAGGGGCTGAATGTGTGACTCCTGAATCCATATGTTGAAGCCTTAACCCCCAATGTGATGGTGTTAGGGGTGAGGCCTTTGGGAGGAGACTAGGCTTAGATTAGATCATGAGGATGGGGCCCCATGATGCAGTTAGGGCCCTTAGAAGAAGAGGAAAAGACAAGACCCCGCACACACACCCTCACACTCTTGCACCAGGAAAGACCCTGTGAGGACGCAGCAAGAGGATAGGTGTCTACAAGCCAGGA
This sequence comes from Grampus griseus, assembly GCF_964374135.1. NCBI lineage: Eukaryota > Metazoa > Chordata > Mammalia > Artiodactyla > Delphinidae > Grampus > Grampus griseus. The sequence continues at coordinate 1,577,464 of NC_139012.1, read as the reverse complement.
GGAGAGGCCTCACCAAGAACCAAATGTGCCGGTTCTTGGGATTTGGCAATATCTGGAGATGAGGGAATCTTCTGGGCACCTTTCCTATCACATATACTCACTCAAGGATCACTGCCAAAAGAGGGATCTAGGATCTCCTGTAGAACCCAAATCTTTATTTTTGATTGAGAAAGGGGTAAGGGAGAAAGAGCTGATGGTAAATGCACTTTCAATTGCTTGACAGGGCACAGAATTCAATACCTTACACATTTTCATTTTTAGTCCTATGCCATTCATGTTTTAACCAACAGAATGCAAAAGTACTGTCTGTTTGAGAGTCAGAAACCTTGGGAAGAGTTTGGATACTTGAGAGACACTGTCAATCCATTTCTTTGATCTGGGCTATGGCCACGATCTGTTTCCAAGTATCATGGCTGGAGCCCAGTGGCTGCTACTGTCTTGGAAAATAAAATACAGCAGTTGTCTGAGGTGTCTCCACTCTGAACGAGGGCTCTCCGTGTCCAGACGTTCACAGAACCCCCTGGCTTCTAAGTTCTCATGCAGATGTACGTTCTTTCAAGTGCTTTCAACCCACTGAATACATGATTTAGTACTTTGGAAAGCTCAGGAGTTGAGGTTTTGGAAATCTCAACTGTGCCGTTAGAAAACTCTTATCCCTTCACAGAGAAAACACCCAGACATCGTCTTTCAACCTCTGGGGATCACTGGGTTCTGGGAAAGACTGTGAAAACGATTCTAAAACCTTGCTCCTAGGAGCAGCTGCTCTGTGCACAAATATTAGAACTGTGTTGATTAAAGAAATGTCAGCAATTACTTTGGGTAGAGAAGCGGATGCTTCTTTTGTCCGTAATATTTTAATACTTTTCCACTTTCAAATACTGGTTTTAATTTTGTGACAGATGCTTCTTTATAAAAAAATTCAGTGTACAAAAATTCAGACTTTCAGTGTCTGAAGGCATGCAAGACAGAGGGAGAACCCATCCTAAACCTGACAAATAAAAAACCGAATTAATTTGCTCCTCTAAGCTGAAAACTTCTGGAGTAGAGCTGGCTTCAGGTCTGAGGGTCTCAGCAGTCAGCAGCACCAGGAGCTGCCCTGACTTCTCCCACGTTACTCTTCTTGTGCTAACGTGATGGAGTCAGTGGTTCTGTCCCCAGCATCGTCGTGGGGCTCAGTTCCAATGGCAAACAAGCTTCTCTCTTCCAGAATCCACAGTCGGAAGTCTCACTGCATCTCTTTGGCTGTGCCTGAGCAAGTTGCCCGCCGTGAGAGCGTGAGGATGCGCTGCTCTCTCTGGTGGGGCCTGGAGAGTTCGGAACGGATCCTGGGCTGTATCCTCCAGCCCTGGAGTTGGGAATGGGATCCCGGGCTGGGAGAACATGGAGTAAGAATGGATGATTTTGCAGAGCTTTCGCTACCAAAGGTATAGTTACTAGAGGAGGCCTACAGATGCCCCAGAACAAAGAGACGTATCCACTACTCTTTCCAAACAGATAAATTATGGGGTTACTGTTACTATTGCAGAGGAGGCTTCACTGAACAAAAGGAGACTTTACAGAAGGGTTCACTGAAGGTTTCCTTTAGGCAGTTGTCTCCAAATGCAGCTCATCGCGTGTTTAGTGATCACTGATGCTTGAGTAGAAAGGCTGAAAGAAGGAACACTCAAAGCTAAAATGTAAGAGCCACTGTCAATTGGGAATCAATCAAGAAAGAAAGAAAGAAAATAAACTTGAAATTGTAGGTTAGTGAACTGAAAAATGGGATTTGATTTACATAAAACTTCTCACAAACGTGTCTATGCAGGAAGCAAGGCAATATATATTGAGGAAAAATGAACTTAGTAAGGAATATGTTCATGATGGCCCTAGTTCTCCTAAGGAAGCAAAATCGTTCTGTGAGCTTTAGGTGCCCTGAAAACAGGTGGTGAAAGGGTTTCCTACATAGCACCACCCAGTCTTTGACTAGTCAACCACCTAGATGACAGCTGCCTACCTGTCTGAGATACCTATTACCATTAGGGGTTTCTTGGGGCGCCTGAGAACCCAGAGATAGCTCTGGAGACTGGTTCTTATGTTGACTGTTATGATCTACATTAAGAGTGCAGGTGGGGTTTGAAATTCAGGACGTTCTAATTACTGATTGGCCACTGAATGTATATGAAGGCCCCCATTACCATTTACAAGTCATCTAGGTCGATGCTCATTTGTTTGGGGATGTTTTAGCCCCATTATAATAGAAACTGCTATTGCGCTATTTACTAGTTTATTTATTTTTGTCATTGTTTATATTTAGTCACTACATTGTTTGGCACATCCAGCTCATGCTAACAAATCGTGACTTTTATTATTACATAATGCCTGCTTTCATCTGATTTAGAGCCACTGGTCCTAAATTCTTCATTGTCTGATACTAATATCACCACATCTTTCTTTCTGTTTGCATCTGCTAACATCTGTTTGCTTGCTCCTTTATTTTCAACGTTACCACCTTGTTAGAAGGGTTTCTTTGAAACAACACATACCTGTTTTGTTTTTTTTTTAAACACAGTCTGACAACCTCTGGTTTTAATAGAGCAATTTACCTCGTTCACATTTAGTGTAATAACGAATGTGCTTATTTTATTCCTCTGTCATATTTTATGATCCTTGTTTGTTACACTTTACTCTGTCTTCTTTTTCCTTTTCCTCATTTTGGATGGTTTGATTTTGTTAACGTTCACTCCCATTTTTTCTTTTGTTAATTTGGTGTTTCTGAGCTTTTCCATTGAGCTGGTAACTATCCACCCGTTCCTCACACTCAGAATTCATACACATTTTCCAACCGTTGGATGAAAACCAGAAACCAAAATACTCTATTCCCTCATTTCTCCCTTCGCACAAAGCAAATACAATTAAAAACAAAAAAATTGGAATCTTCTACTCTGTTCCCTTCCTGTAACTCCTAGTTTTTGTTGAGACAGTTTAGCATTTTCAGTGCAAAAATATTATTAGATTTTCCTTTGAAGCCTACCTTTTCTCTCCTAAAACAATATAATCCACCCTTTATTACAAATGTTCAAACTTTATTAATATTAATTTGGAATTAACGCTACAGGATACAAAGTTCATTGCTACCCAGTACTTCTCTTATTTACCTTCTCCTTTCTTGAAGTTGGCAGCCAGTAGAAGGCTGACACTCAAGTGTGTTTGTTTTGAAAGTTCACTCTGCTTTTCACTTGAATCTTTGTAAAGCACTCACTGCCACCGTCCACTTGTCATCCTCACGACTTGGTGGATATGGGACAGGAGGTATCATCATCCCCATTTACTGGAGAGAAAACAAGCACAATCGCACCTTGATGCCATGTACCCTCACCCCACCCTCCAAAAGCTTTGCTAAAAGGAGTTCCTCAATTTGTCCAAAGTAGTCTCTGAGGCCGTCCACGTATTAAGGTTAAATACCAGGATCTCAACAAAACACACTTTAAGTGAAAGAGACTCTGCTGTCCCAGTAGGAATACTAGGATAATTGATCTGCAGTAATTGAGTTTAGCAAAGCTTATATAAAAGAGGCAACATAAACAGAACATTAATCTTCTTCAAAATCATTTATTTCCTTGCATCACAGTTTTTAGTGTCTCTTCAGGAGGAAGAATTGTTTTGTCTGAACTGTGTTTCTTTGTGCTAGTAGGTACCAGAGAGTGGATGAGGTGGGCGGGGCAGGGTGGAGTGGGCAGGATGGGGTAGGATAGGGTGGGCTGGGGGGGATGAAGAGGTCTCTGGGGGCTCCCTTACCCTCAGTCTCTCATTTGCCCCAGAAGGCAGTGATGTGCTGTGATTTCCTTTATCCGTTCACTTACTCATTCATCTATTCACTCAATAGACATCTCTGAACGGGGCTAGGAGTCGGAATGCAGGGACACACGAGCCCATCCTTGCTACGGAGAAGCTCACAGCCTGATAGGGAAGCAGGCAAGAAAACTGAAGTCCCCGAACCCTGCGGGCTGCACTGTTTCTGAAGGTCACGGAAGGTGGGCTGCCCCGCGCCCCTGACATCAGCGGAGGCCTGAACCCAGCCTCTCCTCTGCTCTGGAGCCCCCCAAGGCTGTGCCAGCTGGCGGGGGGTCACTGGCTGCCTTTGTCTAGGCTGGCTTTGCACACCATCCTTAAAGAAAGGTTCTGGAACAACTATGCAAATTTGGGTCAGGGAGTCACGCAGGAGAAGTTGTCAGGCCCAGTCCACACCGTCCCCCCGGGAGATGCGGGCAGCCGCCCTGCCCTGTGCTCAGCGCCCAGATCACGTCCTTACCTCTCGGGTCTCAGGTGAAAGCTGAGCGGCTGGAAGATGCTCCAGCCAAAAGCCTGTCACCTTCTGCCCCCGCTCCCACGCCTTTGCCGGGCCGGTCAGCCGCCCTGGGACTCCTGGGGCACTCTCCCCCTCCACACACACATTAAAAAGCCAAAACACCAAATTATCCCTTTTCCTCATCTCTGCCTCTTGCTGCTGCCGCTTCCTCATATTCGAGGGGTCACATGTTGAGAATCCTCTTCTTAGATCGATGCCATCACGCGATCGTAAAACAACCCCCCAGAGTGAAGAGCCTCTGCATCCTCATGGACGCCCACCTGTCGATTCACTGTCAGTCTTGCCAAAATGAACATCATTCTGGAACTTTCCAGAGCAACACTTAGGGCTCCGTTCCCAGTGCTCAGTGAACACCCCCGGCGTTCTCGTGTCCCTGCCCGGAGCCGTGTCTGTGCTCAGTGACAGGAGGAGAGAGCTTTCTCTTCCTTCCCAAGAACAGTGCCTGAAACCTAAGTTTTCCTCGGACCAGGCAGAAGAAGAAACAACCTATCTCATTGATTTAGTACTTTTAAAAGGAAAATCCATCAGGCTTCTCCTCAACTTTCTGAGCCTCCAGGCAGGCTGGTTACAATTTGCCCACACCCTCTAGGACTGTTCCTTATTAGTTTCTAGTTTAAAACTTTCACTTCTTGGATTCCCAGAGATCAGGTGAACCAAGTGACCAGTTCCAGACTCAGTCCTGGCGACTTCCTGGGAGATGGGGAAGGTACACCAGGTGTTCTGAAAAGCCAACGTGGTTTCTGCCCATCGTAACTCTTCCTTCTTAAGTCCCTGCACGAAACAGTCTAGTCGGTTTTGAAACATCCAATCTGAGGTGGTTTGGCTTCATGAGACACGTGAGCACGGTCATCTTGCGCCTTCACGGCTGGAAACGCTATCGTTCACCGTGAGGCCATCACCGCCTCACCTTCCAAAGCTGCTAGAATATTTATTCCTGCAGCAGAAATGGTAAGAGGCCCATGACTTTTCACCTTTAGAAAACGAGTTTCCATGGTAACAAAAATACGATGGACCATTCGCAGTTCAAAACAAACCAAAGCAAAACAAGCCTGAAGTCCAGGCGCTGCCAGAAAGTCCATATTTTGCCAGAAGGATCTACCCCACAACCGAACCACCATTTACAGAAACTCGGCAACCCGAGTCCTGAACAGTGGTGGTCCCGGGAGCTGAGCGCCTGCAGCTCTGCTTCGCTGAAACACTTGAAATTAACATTTCAGTTCCATGCCTTTGCCTTCCACTGTATGGCAGGTGACTTTCAAAGAACGCGAAAAGGAGGGGATAATTGGCTGATGGGCGATGGAGAAAACAATCGAGGTGTCTGCAGACCCTGCAGACCCCGCTCTCCCCAAAGCCCAGGTCTGTTAAGGAAAGATGCTGAATCTGAAGCTCCCGTCCTTGGGTCGCTTTTCTTTGTGCTGCTTAATTAGGCCGTTCGGGCCAAATGAAGCACACGTTGTACAGACTCCTGTTTCTCACCGAAGAGGGGGAAAGTGATCTATTTGCAGGAGTTATATATTTTTTTCAGGCACTTTATGGAGACACCCCAGCCCCCCTTGGCTGCTGACTGTAAAATAAGAAAACTATTACCCAGCTGGGGTAACAATAGGCTCCCACAGTGCTTTTCTGCTCAGCCCGCAGCTGCAGGGAAAGTGGAAACTCAGCAGCGGGGTAACATTCTTTCCTTACAGCCTGTTTCTATGGGCAAGGAGCCCTCCCACTGATCCAGTGTATTTTCTATGCAAAACTGCAGAAGAAGTGACATTTTAAAAGTTTTGACCTTTGTGTTTTTTTTGCATGAACCGAGGCATACATTTTTTAAACCTTCTGACAGGGTGTCTGTTAGAAACGGCAATAGCCGTTACTGTAATAATAAAATGTTTCAAAATTTGAGAGTTTTATATTGAATATAATGCACAGATAACCTTTGTCTGGAGAATGATAGTGATGTGGGTCTTCGAACCACTTCTTCATTGTTCCAGGAAAACAGATTATGACAGGTTTCAGGCATATTTAGGAAACAATATCGCTGGACGCGATGTTTTCATTTGCTAATTTAAGACTTTTGTGATTTTTTTCCCCAAAAAAGGATTTGGAAGAATTTTGCATTTATACTATAGGGTGCTTCCACTTAATACTAACAGTCATGTTATTTGTTCAGAAAAAAACGCTCTTTGCATAACAAAAATATTCTTTAAAAAATTTAGTTTTACACATCAATATATTTAGGATTTGGGGGGAGAAAAGTTAAGATCTTATTTGAATCTAAAACTTCTCCATTCAAAAAAAAAAAAGAGGAAAACAAAATAACCAAGGGACTAATGCCAAGGAGAACGTTCTTTAAAAGACCTTCCAATTAGCAAGGGACATGAATGGAGGAGACAAAAAGCTCAAATACAAAAATATAAAGAAAGAAAATTGGAGCAAATGAGATGTTGAATTACTTGCAACAAAAGATGGGTGAGTGGGAGATGGATTCTTAAGTGAAAGGGTTCTGTGGCTTTCAAGTGCCAGACCAGACCTCCAGAGACCAGGTGCGGGATCCGTCGGACCAGGGTTGTGCCGCGTTCCTTGCAGTCCCTAATTTGTCCTCCGATCAACTGTAGCTTTTATTTTGAAGGCTGGGAGATTTTCGGGGTTAAATGGGAGTTTGGAAAAGAGTGTGCTGGCCCCTCCTTGGCTGCTTGGAAGCTGACAAGCTCAACACGACTGGATACTCCAGGGAGGGGCCCACGTTCTGAGCACAGATGAGGCTCCAGGAAACTGGCGCTGAGTTTGAATCCTCTTTCTCTACTTCTGGCTCTGGCTGACCACTTAACTCTTTAGTCTCTCCTCAGAAATGGAGGCAATAACAATCAAACATCAGACAGCTGATCCCTTGCTAATTGGTGAGTCGCTATGAATTGCTAATTTAATTCGATGATGAACTTTTAGATGGGATTGCTTTCTCTAACTCACAAAGTTGTTAAAATCCTGCAGATAACTAGAGTGTGCTTCAATTTAAAAAATTCAGATCGTAACTATGGCAGTCAAACCATTTGTTAACTCGAACTCACTCAATTAAATAAAAAAGCAGTCAAGCTGGGTCTAAATGTTGCGTGATATATGAGAAAAACCTTTTTATGATAGAAAGGGAAGCATGTTAGAATTATGCTGACATGTTCCTAACCCATGGTACTATTTAGAAGTTCAGATCGTGGAATTTTAGAGCTAGAAATACTAAGTTCATCTAGTCCAAATCCTGTTTTTCACAGATATAGAAACCAAGGCTCAGAGAGCTTAAGTGACTTACCCGAAGTCACAGAGACATGAGCAGAGGTAGAACTGGGAGCCCATCTCCTCTGTCCCCTTCCGCAGCCCACTGGGAGGTCTCCTCCCCCTCCCCTCCCCCCCCTCCCCTCCCCTCCCCCTCCCCTCCCCCTCCCCTCCCCTCCCCTCCCCCTCCCCTCCCCTCCCCTCCCCTCCCCTCCCCCTCCCCTTCCCTCCGTTCCCTCTCCCTCCTCCTCCCTCCTCCTCCCCCTCCTCCCCCTCCTCCTCCTCTCCCTCCCTCTTCCTTCCCCTCCCCCTCCCTCCCCTTCCCCTCCCCTTTCCCCTCCCTCCTCCTCCCCTCTCCCCCTCCTTCTCATCCTCCTTTCTCTCCTTTCCCACCCCCCTTTTCCCCCCTCCCCTCCCTCCCCTCCCCTCCCCTCCCCTCCCCTCCCTCCCCTCCCCCCTCCCCTCCCCCTCCCCTCCCCTCCCCTCCCCCTTCCCCTCCTCTCCCCTCCCCTCCCCTCCCCCTCCCCTCCCCTCCCCTCCCCTTCCCCTCCCCTCCCCCTCCCCTCCCCTCCCCTCCCCTCCCCTCCCCCTCCCCCTCCCCTCCCCCTCCCCTCCCCTCCCCTCCCCTTCCCTCTGTTCCCTCTCCCTCCTCCTCCCTCCTCCTCCCCCTCCTCCCCCCTCCTCCTCTCCCTCCCTCTTCCTTCCCCTCCCCCTCCCTCCCCTTCCCCTCCCTCACCCCCTCCCTCCTCCTCCCCTCTCCCCCTCCTTCTCATCCTCCTTCCTCTCCTTTCCCACCCCCTTTTCCCCCCTCCCCTCCCCCTCCCCCTCCCCTCCCCCTCCCCTCCCCCTCCCCTCCCCCTCCCCTCCCCCTCCCTCCCCTCCCCCTCCCCCTCCCCCTCCCCTCCCCCCTCCCCTCCCCTCCCCCTCCCCTCCCTCCCCTCCCCTCCCCCCCTCCCCCCCACTTATTATTATTTCAATAAAACTTAAATCGCAGCTACAGATTTCAGGCTGAGCTGGCCTAGTGACTCTCTCCTTACACCCAGTACCTGAGCCCTTGCCATCCTGGCCCATTGGTCTTGGCGACATCTCTTGGCGTGCACATTTCCTTCCAAGAGTGCATCTGCAGAATAATACCCGTTAGAAAATACCTCTCTGAAAGGCAGGTTCGGGATGCTGTGAAGGCTGTAGAGATAGGTTCAGAGGGTGCTGCTCGCCAGCTTTTAACGACCGGCCGGAGCCGCACAGCTGGGGTTGCCAGTGTGGGGACGGTCGCGCAGGTAGATCTCGGGAGCCGAACCCTCACTGCTTCTGATTGTCATAAAGACAAATTTGAAACATATCATTTCTTGAATTGCACTGTCTCTCCTGTTAACACGAGGATGAAAAAGGATGCAAATGATGGTGATGAGCCCAGTTAGTCTCTCCATCAAGTGCTCAGGGGACCCCTGGCTGCCCTGACTCGGGGACGAAGGTCATCTGCGGATGGAGCTTTGGGCTGAGAGGTCTGACCTTCCCCTGCAGGGGCCGTGGGGTGGGTGAGGGACTCAGCACAGGCCCAAGTTCTGGCTGGTCCAGAAGGGAAGGAAGGAACCCAGCAGATGGAAATATGCACACCACAGGCACGGACATTTCAAACCAGACCAGGACACAAACCCTTCAGAGTCAGGATGCTACCTGGGACCATTTCTCTGCTCACCAGCAGGGGTTGATGGGTTCGCTGGGTAAAGGAAGTTTTAGCTGATGACTCTTAGGGGGTCTTCAGGAGTCTCTATGGGAATTTTCATGGGGTGGGGCGTGGCCTTTATACCACACAGGGAGATGCAAGTGTAACAAAACTTACGTTATCCCCGGAAGGAAGGAAGAAACCTGCCCTTCGGAAATTTAAGAATAGGCAAAGAGGATGTGATTTGTCCTCACGAAGGAAAATAGATGGTAAGTATTTTCTTAAGGAATTATTCCAAAAATTGTACGTGACTTGCGAATGATTGTGAGTCCTAAGCACACACTGGAAAATAAGCTCTGTCTTGGGATCATGCATTTACCTTTTAAAGCGAATGTCATTTTATTAAACTCCTGCTTTTTAAAAATTTGTTCTGGGCTGCCTTTTCAGAGCCTGTTGGTAAGTGCAGACAGGCAGGCTAGCACCAGACTGGACATCGTTTTTAACCAAAGCGAAACAAGAGCCCTCGTCTTCAAATTGTGGAAAGGCATCTTTAGAAAGCAGGGATACACAGGGAGCAAAGGCACGTCCCACATCTGGGTCCCCGGCACCGGACTCACTGAAAGTGGCCTCGGGAGTGTCTCTGGTCCTGAGGTATGGGGGTCCGCCTCCTGCAATGCTCAGATCTCTGAACGTGAGGCAGGGGTTCCAACATCAAAACACAAGCAAAGAAAACCCAGACTGGGCAGAGGGAGTATGTGCCCTTTCTCTTTGCATCCCTGGAAAAACCTCTTCCAGATTTTAGGAAGTGTTATGAGGGAGAACAATGAAGAAATGGCATTGACTAGACATGTACACTGCATTAACATCCTGATTTTTCTTTTCTGTGTTTTTTTTTTAACTAAGCCCCAGTTTTATTATCTGTAAAATGGGCATAATAATAGTCTTGTCATCCCAGATAGGGATAATGCCTGTGTAACACATAGAATAGTATAATTTTTATTATGAAAAATGTCCACACTAGAAAAAATGGACTAAAATAGCTCCTTAGGACAAGAAAAGGACTCCCTATGGAGAGAATAAAAACAGGCGTACATTTCTGCAGCGGAATGGCTTCTGGAAGGAGGAAGCACTGTCCACAGTTCCCCGCACTGTCCATCTGGCCAAAGCATCGTATTTGTAGAACATGCTTAGGGACAGGCGTTCTCGGGACCTTCCCAGGGAAAAGCCAACACTGCAGGTTTCAGGGCCAACGAATGAATGGTATCAAAAGTCGAGGGTCTTTTACGCTTAATACGTGTTCGCAATTCCCCTGCACCTCCTCTGCTGGCTGCTAACACCTTTGCGGGACACAAAGGGCCAGGCATGCATGTTAGGGAGGCTGGTTACAGAAATTAGTCCTACGCACTAAACTGGGGGAAACTTTAATGCAAACCGGAGCCAACGATTTGGCTTGTGGGCTGATCGTTATTCAAGTACAGAGTGAAAAGCTGCAAGTGTATAAACTGCACTTTAATCAGATTTCGTGTGTCACTAGCTCCTGGGGCAGAAAAAGGTCTCCAAGGGTTATGAGCACAGACGAGAACGTGGGCTCTGACGTCTGCTGACAGTGCAACCGCCACTGTGGGGCGAGACGTCTCCTCCCCAGGTGGGTCTCTCAGCCTCCGTCTCTGTCTCTCTCTCCTTCGCTCTTTCCCGAAGTTGGGCTATTTGTTGAAACTATGTAGGTTTTTCTTCCTCCAGATAGACTCACATTCGCTAAAGCCTCTGCTCTGGTGGGTGGCACGTCCTACCTTGGGAACAATGAATGTCAGCAGTTGACATCATCGAGGGCCCCTGGGCGTGATCCCCCCTCTCTGCCCCCCGCCCTGTGCAGCTGGTACTGTTGGCAGCCCCCCTTTATAAACGGGGAGCCTGAGGCTTGGAGAACAAGGCTGTCTCCTAAATAGAGTTTCTGGAGGAGAACCTGAGCCTCAGCATCTGCAGAGAGTCCCTTTCAACTATCTGGGGTCCAGGCCAGCATCACCCTGCTTTCAACAACTGGATTTGCAATATCACCGTTAGAACTGCACACGGAATTAAGATATTTTAAAAATCCACCTAAGGACGAGTGTCCGCTTTGAAACCTCCACTGATCAAAACCACACAAGTGCGTCCTCCTCCATAGCTAGTCCCTGAAAAGTTCATTCAAAGTTCATCGAGGCAGGAGAGAAATCTCTTTTAGTTGCCAGGTGAAGTGGGAACTGCTCGTATAATTATTTGAAATTAGTCTTCTATGCAAGAGCATTTACTGAGGATCAAATCTCGGGGTTCTCTCTGCTGTTAACGTATGTCATTTTCGTCCTTTATGTTCTCCCACGTAAACAAGAATATTAAAAAGACTACACCAGAATCCATTCAAAAATGCCTCAGTATTTTCACACATGAGAGAGCCTGACCTCCATCAGTAAACAGCAGAAGGTCAGGGGTCCATCTGTTCATTCACAGAACCCCTTGTACTATCCTGAATTTACTCACGTTAATAATCAATTAATTAATTCAACAAATGTTTATGGAGTGTCTGACAGAAGATCCTAGAGATTTTGCTAGGTCCTCAGAGTATGGCAGTACATAAAACACTTTCTATCTGATTCATCTTCATTGCCTGTTTCTATATTTCTCCTTAAGCTCTGATGGTCCAATTAGGAATTCAGTCTTGTCTTTCCTCCCCTCCAGCTCGTAGAAAGGTTTATATAAATTAAAAGTAGTTTAATTCTATTATCCCAGATGCACAAGGTATTAATTTAAAAGTGGGGTGCTAACGTGGATGGTATTCACTCAGTCCATTTATTCAGCTGACTACATTTAAATGTGTTTGGTTCTCTAACGTCACAACGTTTGTCAGGTCCGGACCCAGAAAGCCCGTCCCGGGGCCCCTGCTCCCTGCTCTATGGTTCTCGCTTTTTTAACAGCATGTAACCCAGAGCATCCACCCAACGCTGGACCGTCTCCCACCAAAGGCTCAGCTTGGAAATAGTCTTGTTTATCAAATCCCTCCCTCAGGACCTTCCCTGTGAAGTTCCCAGGTGACCAGGACAGCGGGAAGCAGGCAATGAGGCTGCAGGGTCGGGGAGGGGCCCCGCCAGCCCAGCTGTGAAGGGCAGGCCGGCGGGGCGGCAGGGGGGTCGCGGGTCGCTGCTGAGAAGACGAGGCACTGAGGAGGAAGCAGCAGCTGCGGGAGGCCTCCTGGACGGCCAAGCCCCCCAGGTACTGTGCTGGGTGCCCCCACCCGCCACCCGGGAGGTGGGCCCTGGGGGTGCCCACGCCCAGCGGCAACAACCCCCAATCCGCGCCTGAACCACCTTGGGTGCATCTCTGTTGGATGTGATGTGCCTGTGAGATTTTCCACCCACAGCCTTTGGGAAGCAACGAGCTTTTCTTTTTCTTTATCTTCTTTTTCCTATTTTTTATGGTCACGTCTTTTCAATGACCTCCATGAAGGGGGTTTGCGCTGGGACGTGAGGGGGGCACAGCCAGGAGACGGGGGAGGGACCCGTCTCACCATTTACGGAGGCGTTTGTGTCATCGCTGCCGTATCTCTATTATAATCGACGCCAGGCCCTAAACGAGCGGATTCTGAGCATCAGGCAGCGACCTCGGAGCAGGGGGTGTGGTGGCTCTATCCCACGCCGCTCTCGTTCCCATGGCAGGTCAGGAAGGAAATGACCTGCCATGAAGGAAAGAATGAAGGAAAAGGCCTGAATGTAGACCTAGACATTGGGTTGACCTTTAAGAATAAAAGAAAAAGAATTCCAGGAGACCAGGCACACCCCAGAGTGACAACCGGGAGGAACCAAGCTTCCTTCTGCAGGTGACCCCCGGGGGTCTTTCTGGCCGTGTGTGTCCACGGAAGCTGACGTCAGCCTCTCAGGTGCCACGGCGCAGGTCAGGAAAGGAGGGGGGTGGGGAAGACGGCAGGGGGCACGGGGCCGCGGGGCATCCCTGGCTCGCCAGAGCCGCCCCCTCCACCACTGGAGTGAATCCTGCACACGTGTGTCATAAGTGAGAATTCAGTCCGGGAGCGAATACTTACAGAGCCTTGTGGCCTGGAGTGCGTTGTTCTCGACTCGTGGCCATCAACCGTGACCCTGGCAGGGGAGCCAGGAAGGGTTTCTGAAGAAGGAGCACCTGTGCTGAGCCCGGAAGGATGCTGAGCACGGGAGGAGCCGGGCGGGCAGGAAGGACACGTTCGCCAGGTGGAAGGAACGGGGCGAGCGAGCGCACGGACCCTCGCAGGTGGGAAGATGCTGGGAGGGGCTCAGGAAGGAGCGGTGCGGTGCAGGACGGGACGCTGGCTGCAGGTGAGGCCAGAGCTGCTCTTGCTGTGCTCTGGGTGAGGAGGGTGGTGGACAGGCTGGCATCCGGCAGCAGGTGATGGAGGGGGACGGGAGGCGGGAGGCCCTGAAGAGGAATCGTGAGAAACCAGCGAGACGGGCGTGTGGGCTGGGAGGGGAGAAGGAGTAGGATGGAGCCTGGGGCTTCCCGCTGAGTCCCCGCGAGGGGAGTCAGGAAAGAATTCAGGGTCAGTGGAAGGAGTATGCTTTTGTAGAAAAAAATGAGCGAATAATAATTCTATTTTCACCCAAAATACAATGAAAACATTCCCGGTCCTGTTGTATTTGCTTAGCCAGATACTGTTTGAATTAATTTCCTAGGGTGGCCGTGACAAAGCCCCACAGACCGGGTGGCTTAAACAACAGAAATGTGTTGTCTCACAGTCTGGAGGCTGGAGTCTGAGATCAAGGTGTCTGCAGGTCTGCTGCGAGGGGCGACCTGCCCAGGCTCCCCCCGCCCCCCGCCTCTGCGGGCTCCTGGCAGCCCTGGGCATCCCCTGGCTTGTAGACATGTCACCCCCAGCTCTGCTTTCATCTTCACATGCTGCTCCCCCGTATGTGCACCTGTGTCCTTTCCATAAGGACCCCAGCCTTCTTGGATCAGGGGCCCACCTGCCCCAGCATGACCCCATCTTGACCAACTACATCTGCAATGACCTCATTTCCAAATAAGGCCGCATCTCTGGTACTGAGGACTTCAACATATCATTTTGGGAGGACGCAGTTCAACCTGTATCACTGTGCTTTTAGGGGCTAAAAGTTTATGTTATTTAAAAGCAAGTCCAAGCTTCTTGTTCCCCTACAACCGTGACCTCAGAGGGGACATATTTTGTAAATCCTCCAAATATCAACCAGGGGAAGCCCTCAAGTCGCGAAAAAAATGCTCATTCCCTGTGCCAGCCTGAATCGGCCAACGTCTGAGACGTCGCTGGACATCTGGGGTTCAAGCTGCAGGTTGGATGGCTTCCCGGACTGACGGACAATGGGGGGACCACACAGACAGACCGCCTGGCCTCCTCACCCTGGACGGACTGCCAAAGAGGCTACTTGCTCGGCAATGCCACCAAAGAGCAAGGGGAAGGGGACCCGAAAAGAGCACCGCAGAGCTGTGCCTTGGACGAACGGAATGGCCCAGGTGGGGCAGTGCCACTGGGACACGCAAAGATGCTGCCTGGCGCTCGCCTGCTTCCTTTTATCTCTGTTGCCTCTCTGAGGGTTCATTCAAGGTCAGTGGCGGCTGAGTCACTTTAGCCCAAGTGGATGAGGGCAAACAGTGTGTCCTCTGTCCAAGGCTGGCCGCAGGGATGGGCGTAGGGTAGACGGCAGCTGAGAGCTCAGCTGTCCGAGATTCGGAGAGGCGAGGCCCGCAATCCGCCGGCCTCCCGGATGGGCCTGTCTTCTCCCCGGAGCAGTCTCCATCACGTTAGGATCAGACTTGCAGTCAAGGGTGGCCCAGCAAACCCTCTGGGAGCACAGCACCCCCTGAAATCATGGCGAGGCGAGATGCAAAGCGAGCAATTAACCAGGAAAAAATATCCAAGGAGCTACCGGGAAAATCGTTAAAACACAGAAAAACAAGCAGGATAATTACACAAAATGCCTCCACCATCTCCGAGGAAAAGAGGGGCTTAGAATGGATGGTAACAGCTGGATTTCACCCTCCGATCAGAGCAATCGGATGTTTCGAGGAATACATTTTCTTTAAGATGGAAATATATTTCAGTCTTTGTGGGGAGGGATTTTACACGAGCAGAGAAAGTTTCCTTGCGGAAGACAAGGCACACTGAGCCGTGTGCTGCGGATCCGGGACACAGAAGGAGAGTTTTTGTTCACTGCTCTCTGCTTGGTTTCTGTGACTGGGAGGTGAGGTATTCTCACAAGCCTGGCAGCGTGATGGGCTGCAGAGCCAGCTCCTTCTGTTTGGTTTTGGTTTCGGTTTGGGGTTACTTCCGCCCCCTGCCACCCCGCCCCAAGCAACTCCACAACCCCCAAGTCTTGAGCAAAGCACTGCTGCCTATAGACTCACAATACACAAATCACCCGCCCTCAAGGGGTCTTCAGGCTAGGGGGAGTGGCAAACAGGTGCCCAAGGAAACACACATTCAGAAAAAATCATAGCTCTGCTCCAAGCCTTTTAGTACAAAATAGCTAAATTTAACATCTAGAGAAATCGTGAACTAATAAAATATTTGAATGGTCATAAACAATATTTGAATAATATATTATTTCAGGGGCTTCCCTGGTGGCGCAGTGGTTGAGAATCTGCCTGCCAATGCAGGGAACACGGGTTTGAGCCCTGCTCTGGGAGGATCCCACATGCCGCGGAGCGGCTGGGCCCGTGAGCCACAACTACTGAGCCTGTGCGTCTGGAGCCTGTGCTCCGCAACAAGAGAAGCTGCGATAGTGCGAGGCCCACGCACCGCGATGAAGAGTGGCCCGGCTCGCCGCAACTAGAGAAAGCCCTCACACAGAAACGAAGACCCAACACAGCCAAAAATAAATTAATTAATTTTAAAAAAACTATATATATATATATATATATATATTATATCATACATAAGTTTCAGAACTTTAAAATTTTCTTTGGATCAAGACTTGTTTAGATATTAAGCCATGTACCAAAATTGACCTAATCGTATGTAATCCCCATTTAAGACTAATGAATTAAATCAGGGTCTCATACTTTACGGTTATTATATTAACCATAAAATTGCCACGTTGTCTAGGTCAAAAATGTGTCGGTATTGCCGGTTGAACTTGACTTAACGATATTTATATGGACTGATTCAAATACACATGAAGGAAACACTTCTAATAGGCCCAATGTAAGATTTTGTGCCAGTTGATAAAAAATCTACAATAAAAGATACTTCTGGGTAGATACAGAATTCTATGAACGCTTATAGTAGCTCTCATACTGTAACTGATGGATGTTTCCTTATGCCTAAGAATACCATTCCCTACTCTGAAGATCTCTTAAATCCTAGAACAAACAGGGTTCAGACTGTTTTTTCTCATGTTTCCCTCTCACTTGAAAAATGGTCAACAGCTCTCTGCTGTCATCAAACTCCACTTCGTCATTCACTACGACGACATCATAGAAGCCACCCCGGGTGTCTCCCCAAAGATAGGGTGAAATCCTCACCCTTGGTACCTGTGAACGCGACCTTATTTGGAAATTAGGCTCACAGCAGATGTAGTTAGGGGAGACCCTAGGGTGGCCCTAATTCAATACCCTGTGTCCTGGTAAGAAGACAGAGACCCAGGAAGAAGACAGCCCTGTGAGGAGGGCGCCAGAGATGGGGGTGATGCGGCCACAAGCCCAGGAATGCCTGGGGCCCCAGGAGCTGGAAGAAACATGAAGGACCCTCTCCCGGAGCCTCTGGAGAGAACCCAGCCCTGTTGACTCCTTGATTTTGGACTTGTGGCCTCCAGAACGGTGAGAGAACAAATTTCTGTTGTTGTATGCTGCCTGGTCTGTGGGGATGGGTTACAGGAGCAGGAGGAAACTAGTACAGTCTGCGTTGAGAGGTATCATGGGAAGCAAGCCCTAAAGGTTCATTTCCGCACCTCACAGAGATCTGGTTGAAGCTCATTCCTCTATACCCCTCGGTGCCCACAGGATTTTGATAGATGTTGGTACCACAAAAGGCTCTTTTCTTCAGCCAGCTTGTTGGCCACCAGGAGCTGTGGATTCTCCTCACCTCTGGGGCCGGGGGGCTGGCCCAGATGCAACACCTCTGAGGGACAGGGGCCCTCAGGGCTGTGGGCGACCTCATCTGCAAAGCTCAGGTTGTAGGACGTCCAGGTTCTCACATCTTCTGTGCGTCACGGTCTGAAGAAGGTAGACGCGCTGTCCAAACAGCTGCTGTGCGTCATCTCACGAACAGTCTTCGCGTGGACTTCTTGGAGGCTTATCTCAGCAGCACACCCTAACTGTCACGCGCATCCTTTTTGGGGTCTTGTTTTAGGCGTGCTTTAGAAGGCATTCAAGTTCCTTTAGGGTATAAGGTATAGAATAAGTGAATGAATGAATGAAAGCCGAAGAAAGGGCTGAGGTTAGAGCACTTGACACACCAGCTGCCCTCACAGCATCCAGGATGATTGGGCTTCTCATGAAATGCTAATAATCTGTGGAGGTTTTCTTTTGTTGGAAGCCTGCAAGTTCAGTGTGTTCTATTTATACCGAAATAAGATCCTGCCTTATCTGGGACCGTGACAATCACAACTGTCTAGCTTTCTTCTTATGTTTTATGTCATCATCACTAAATAATGTGTGCTGGTACCTACCGTGCCCAAGACACTGTGCTGTGCCTGCAGTATCCAGAGCTGAATAAAAAACGAGCTCTCCATCTCAGCTGTTTACTTGCTAAGCTCTCTGTAGAGAGAAAGGCTCTATATTCGGAACTTTTACAATGAAAAGGAATTAGCATTAGCGACGAGCCACGGGCCAGAACCAGTCCACTATATAAGTAAATCCTCCCTGTAAGTCCTTTTAATTTTTATTTGATTATAAACAACTTCCTGGGCCCACTGCCAACGGAAAGCTGTTTGGAGGGAGGAATGGAACAAGCCACACGACAGACTTGCCACGGCTACGACTTTCTGTTTCCATCCATCAGCCTCCCTCCTAACCCAGAGTTGTCACTTCCGCACAGAGGGTTGAAACTGAGTCACAGGGTTGCAGTACAGACCTCCGGTGCTCTGGGTCCTCAAGAGGGAAGGGAGTGGGGACGGACAAAGGCGTGTCCTCAGGTCTACGGTAGAGCCATCGTGTGTTCCCTGTCTCATCTCCCCACCTGTGAGCCGTGCGCCCTGGGGGTGAGTGTGGATGGGGCCAGCGGCTGCCTTCTGCCCAGCCAGGCTCTAACCCGCTATTTAAGGCCAGGAAATAGTATTTATTTAGTATTTAGCTCTGGGGGCAGGGAACCCACCACTAGTAACAGCAAAAGCCCACTTGTTGTGGCAGACAGTCAGCCATTACCTTCAGAGTCCAGGCCCGTCATTGTCGGCCGCATGGGATCCCACCAGTTCCCAGCAGCCCGGGGATAGCTCCTGCTGGGGTCATGTGTATCTGCTTCCCCCGCACCTTTAGTTGAGGGGGAAGAGGGTACAAACCTGGGCAGGTGGATGCACTAGAGATGAGTGAGGGGAGCTCAGGGGAGGCTGTGCTCTGACATCTGGGGACCAGGAAGGACCAGTGTGTGTCCTATGGAGAAACAGAGCCTCGCGGGCAGGGAGGGCAGGGCGGTGTCTTCAAGGAGAGGGAGCGCACTCCTCACTGAGCTGTGGGGAGAGGACTGTCCAGGGATGCGAGAGTTCATGGCCACTGGAGCATCCAGGCGCAGGGCCCGGCTCCCCAGGGGAGGCAGTGCTTGGGATGCACAACAAAGAGTGAGCGAGAGACAGTGGCTCTCAAACCGTGGTAAGGCGCTTACTTTGAACAAAAACGTATAGGAAACGCACGTTTGTATCAATTCTGTCTCTGTAAAGCTGTTTTTAAAAAAAGCACCTTTATACACAAACCGAAAAGGTGGGCAAAAGCTCATAGAAGATGTAGAAGAAATAAAGAGATGCTACATGGCTGCCTCTCTCCTCCGTGTGCGGACGCCCGTCTCCTCCCTGTGTCCTCCTGGGGTCGGCTCTGTGTGTCTGTGTCCTGACCTCCTCTTCTCACACGGACACCAGTGAGACCAGGTCAGGGCCACCCACGTGGCCTCATTTGAACTTAATCACCTCTTTAAAGGTCCCACTTCCAAATACAGTCATGTTCTGGGGTACTGGGGGGTTAGGGCTTCGACAAATGAATTTTGAGAGGCACAATTCAGCCTGTAACACAACCTGTGGAACCAAATGAAGTGCTTGGCACACACGATGTGCTGGACCAGTGTTTTGACCTATAGGGGTCCCCGACCTTCACAGCAGCACTGAGGTCAGCGTCCTCAACTGACACCACAGCTCACCCCCGGTTGCATGGCACTCACAGGCATCTCCTTCAGCCATACTTCATCCCCAAATGAAGACAACAGCAGAGCCACACGTCTGCCCAACACAATACAACCGAAAACGTGCTCCTTCTCCAGAAGAGGATGGGAGAAGCTTTCGGTGATGTCCACTCTCTGCCTTGACATCCTATGACTTAAATAAGGGAGAAACACTCACACAAACGATAGTTCTGGTTTCTGCAGCTGACCATGTGTCTGTGGCTGGTATCTAGCACTACTTTCTTTGACTACCCCGTCTGTACTCCCTTTGCAAGCATCTCAGCCGGCCATGGCTCTTCACCCAGTGGGGTGACCCAAACCTTCATCCCCGAAGGTTCTGGGCCATTGGCAGTCCTGCCTGGACTGGGTTGTACTTTTCCAGCGACCTCAGTCCCAGGACACGGAGATATTGAGAGACGCCTAAGCCGCCTCCTGTGCTGCAGTCACACCCTTCCTCAGCTGCACTGTGGAGACGCAGCCAGGTTTCCCCTTGGACGCCGAGATCACGCACCCCGTCACGTCTCCTGATGGAAGCACTCCTCCCGCGGGCGTTCAGACCACTCTCTTCCTTATCACCTTGTCAGCGGGTCACCTGGGCCAATAATGAGGGCGTCAATTCCACTCCCACCCCGTGATTTCTAGACCGCGAACCCGGCCACGAGAGAAACAGCACCATAGAGCGGACGCTGACTCAGAGCCTGTACGGCACCCTGGGGAGCCCTGCCCAGCCCTGCAGGGTGCTGCCACCCAGCTGGCATTGCAACTGACCCTTCGAAAGGCCACTCCACTGTTCTAACAAGCCAGCTGACTGAAGATGGTGGGGAGCACGGGGTTCGGGGGCCCATGCCTCACTTTGGCTGCGAAGTGAGTTCCCTGGTCGGAAGTTCCCTGCTGTGTGGAGCGTCATGGTGGTGGATGGGGCAGTCTGTAAGTCCGTGGAGGGCAGTTTTGGCAGAAGGATTGCACGCAAGGAAGGAAACCCACAGCCAAAGAGAGCGTCTATTCCAGTAAGATCAAAACGCTGCTCCTGGGCTTCCCTGGTGGCGCAGTGGTTGAGAGTCCACCTGCCAGTGCAGGGGACGCGGGTTCGTGCCCCAGTCCAGGAGGATCCCACATGCCGCGGAGCGGCTGGGCCCGTGAGCCGTGGCCGCTGAGCCTGTGCGTCCGGAGCCTGTGCTCCGCAATGGGAGAGGCCACAGCAGTGAGAGGCCCGCGTACCGCAAAAGAAAAAAACAAAACAAAACAAAACAAAACAAAAACGCTGCTCCATCCATGATGGCAGTGGTCCAGTGTCATCGACCTGCCTCCAGCTGGCTGACAATCTCCCCAGGGAGCGGCGCCCCGTCGGGGACTCAGTGCCAGTGGCTGAGGCCTCCCCCGTCTGGGTTCCAAGCATTGCCGTTTAGACCGGGAGAGAGGACAGCTGCTTAGTGAAACCACTAAGTGAGGCATGAAAACCACAAGTGAGGAGAAGTAGCTCTGAGGCCTGGTGCAGCCTGCCCGGTGCATCTCCTGCCCAGGAGCTACTCCACCCGTCTTCCCTGCTGTCACAGCCTCGATTTTATTCAGAGTCAGTGAAAATCCCTTGATCTGGGAAGAGGGAAGCTCCCTCCTCAGGTACAGGAGATAAACTACGACTGGAGTGAAGCGGTCGAGGGCTCCCCGCTGCAAGGGCCTGAGGTTCATACATTCTGGTCATGAGGTGCGAGAGAAAGTTGATGACAGGAGTTCTGGGAAATATTTCTTTTCCGGATGAAAAGGCATCTCTTCTCAAGGAAAAACTCCCCTTTTTCCACTGCATCTTACACTTCTGCTTGAGATATGGCTGTTTTGAGATGAGACGGCTATCTTGTGACCACCAGTCAACAAAATTAGAGGAAAAAAAAGGCAAGCTCAAGAGTATATTTCTGTGAATATTAACACAGTTACTGATAAGAACAAAAATAAGGAAAGAAATGAAAAATTTTAAAAGGACTAAAAAGTATAGAAATAGCTATATGATGAAATATTATACAACCATAGACATATGTATTGGCAAGAAAATATGCTTATGGTCATTTGTTAGTGGACAAGGCAGGTTACAAATAGTTTGTCAGGACTATTTTTTGTGAACGTGTCCCTGTTTGTAGAAAACAGAAAGTAAGTGGGGGGTTGTAGACCAACATGTCAACACTGGTCATCTTCAAATGGGGGGATTATGGGTAACATTTTTTCTCATTTTTCTTCAACGAGTTTGTATAACATGTGAGCAGATTTGGGGCAGGGGATGGGAAGAATAAATACACTAAGAATGACAGAGAGGAAAGAGAGAGAAGGCCTGGGTTTTGACAACATTGTTGAGCCATGGTGCCTCTCCCCAGAGCAGCCCCCTGAAAGATATCCTTACGTTAATTGATTAAATATCCCTCCTCCTTCTAGCACAGTTGTATTTTCTGGTATTTTCAGTTGAACAGCTACTGATACGCCACTCATATTTCTGAAAGGGTCCCTCCCCAGTCATTAAATGTATCCTGCAAGTCTGATTCCCCCTGAATATGCTATCAGGACAACGCAGAGGAAAGATTTTTACCTCTCTGTCCTATGTTCCTTCTGGGCTGCATTTTCACTGGCTAGAAAGCCAGCTAAGCTGGCTTGAAGCTGAGTCTGCGGCAGAAAGTGGAAAACCAAGGATCTGTTTCATGAACGTCCTTTAGTCAACGGTGAATAAATTCACATAAAGACAACCACGGTCATGGTCATGTTAGTACTTTCATAACGTCTTAAAGCTGGGCCAATAGTGTCTCCTTTGGGACACTTTCACCCACTTGAAATAAGAGACATAAAGAAGTGGGTTTTATGTTCAAAATCGATGACATGTGGTTAAAGCATCAGGGATAGAAAACACCAAATACTGTCTCCTGAGGGCTTTCCATAACTATTAGTCAAAGGCACTCTTTTACTTAACAGCTAAGAATAATATTAGGAGGGTTCTCTTTGTCTTGTAATGAGAAGCAAAAATAGAAAAGCCCAGTTCCACACTGCTTCAGGTCCTGAACACATTATTTAATAAACCAGAGTCTTCCTGTGGGTGTGAAGTCTGCTCACCGCTGACAGAGCTGGCAGCGTGCGTTCCGCACCACGCGGAGGATGAAGGGTTGACCTCTGCTGGTATCTGAACTGTTGTATGTAGAAGGGATAAACAAGGTCCTACTGCAGAGCACAGGAAACTACATTCAATACCCTGTGATGAACCGTAACGGAGAAGAATATGAAAAAGAATATGTACGTATGTATAATTGAACCTCTTTGCTGTATACCAGCAATTAACACAAGATTGTAAATCAACTATACTTCCATAAAATAAACAAAACAAAACAAAAAAGACTGATGCCATATGTACCCTAGAGCATCCTCGGTGGACTGAGACAGGAGAATCGTCACACCACGTGCATGCCCACATCTCGAATGAAGCAGGACGCCCGCGCGGCCGGCCGGCTGCACAAACACAAGGGCTGCCATACAAGGCTGGTCTTCCGAGAAAGAGAAAGCGGGGGGTCTGACAGAGGGGGAGTGAGGTGCCGAGGAGATCTCTTTTCTCTGTAATAACTGCAGAGCCCTCTGGGCCACACCGCAGGGCACAGGTTCCCCAGGGAGCCTCAAGCCGGCTGCAGGTCTGAATCCCCATCCCACTCTCTGTCCAGACACAAAGAACCGCCCCCCCTCTCCCCAAGGCAGCTCTATGTGCAGCCTGGGGCTGTAGGTCTGTCCTCACATCTCCACTGGCAGGGGGCCCTTCCTTAGTGCCCGGGCGTTGGACCTTAGGTCCACGACAACAGGTGCACCCTCCCTGCCGGGCTCACAAGGCCTTAAAACAGCCCCCCGTCCACGGGGCGTGCCCAGTAGACTTCTGTTCACTGACTGGCCGATGGGGTCAATGACTCATTAGTAGAGCAGGCAAGAGAGACCCCTGGACCCTGGGAGTTAGGGTACTCGACACCCCACACTCTCAAACGGTTTGCTTAGGAGAATCTCTTTATGTCTCCGGATTTCAGTTTCTTCATTTGTAAAGCGGAACGACGGGTAGCAGCCCACATCCTCGGGTATTGTAAGAATCAGAACAGAAAGTGCACTTGAAAGTGCCTCGTGTTCTGAGATGCTGAACTGACAGAGCGGGTTGCTTGATCGTCACCTCCTGTGACCGTTGCTTGGGTTCCTTCAGTCAGTGTCAAGGGAATCTCCTCCTGCAGCTTCTGTATTGCACAGCTCCGGGGCCGACACAATGCTTAGCCCAGAGCAAGGTTTAATAAATATTCATTGAGTCCAGTTCCATAAATATGAGCTTGCCCCTTTGGTTTCACATAGGCTTCCTAGAGCTTTGAATCAGAGCTACTGATCCCCAGGGAGCTTGGCGTGGCCGGAGTGCAGGGCGTAGAAGGGGCAGAGGGGGAAATGTCCCAGTCTCGAGAGGCTCTGATGCTCTCCCGAGACATGGGCTTGGTTCTGAATTTGATGGGCTGTGTCTGAAGAGACGCTCGAACCGAACCTGTGAGGGTGAGGCATGGCTCCTTCTGAAGGCCGAGGCAGAGGGGCTGTTAGCCGAGGCCCTTCCCCAGCCTTCAAATACCTACAGAAGAGCGAAAATAACCGCGAGCTGAGATGGAGAAATCCAGGGTGGGGCGCAGGAGGGTTTTAGGGTTAGACAAGACCGTGCTCCTCGGTGGGGTGGAGAGCCAGAAAGACCAGCGTTGGGACGGAGGCCACCTTCTGATTCCGCTTGAAAGGCTTGATTCAGTGGTAAGGAAGCAAATACCCAGTGGTGGAACAAGTGGAGACAGAGACAGATGAAAACAGAGTCAGAAGAGCCGAACGGGGCAGAAATCCCCTTGCAGTTCTAGAGGCCTGAGGGCCAGGTGTGAGCAGGGCGGTGCTCCCTCCGCAGGCTCCAGGGGAGGGTCCCTCCCAGCCCCTCTCACTGCTGCTGGCTCTGAGCGTCCTCGGCCTGCGGCCACGTCACTTCCCTCTCTGCTCTGTCGTCACGTGGCCTCTCCTGTTTCTGTCTCACATCAGCCTCTGCCTCTCTCCTATGAGGACACCAGTCATTAGATGGCGGGCCACTCGGATAACACAGGGTGGTCTCATCTCAAGATCCTTCGCCTCATTCCATCTGCAGACACCCTTTTTCCAAGTAAGGTCACATCCACAGGTTCCAGGGGTTGGACGTGGAACGTCTTTTGCAGGGGGGACCACTGCCCAGAACTCCGGGCTCCCAGCCGGGTCTTGCAGTGCAGGACTCGGTAACTAAACAAGCAACAGCCGACCGTCTCGCTGACTTAGCAGCTTGTGAACCAGCATGTACAGGTGGAGGTGGGCACCTGGGAACACACGGGCAGTGGTCCCCCCACCACAGTGGGCGCACATCCTCTGGGTGATGAGCACAGACAGACGGAAAGCCACGTGAGTGTCCTCCGTGCCCCAGGCGTGTGTCCCTGGAGTCCCCGTGATGCCACACGGTCACCTGGGGCACTGGTCGCAGAGGGCAGCGGCCCCTCTCACTCTGGCCTGAGCCCGGCACAGGCTGACATGCAGCATCCCGGCTTCTTGGACCCATGGGCAGGGCCTCGGCCTTCCATCGATATTCCGTCCTCAGAGGATATTATCTCAGGCCAGCAGGAATCAGGAAGAATCCGAGCAGGTTCCTGTCGATCGTGTGTGTTCTATGCTTTTTCAGAAGCCCCACAGAAATGGTCCCCCAGCCCCGAGGGATGCCTCGGGATGCGGACCCCCTCCCAGGGCGTTTGGGCGCCATGAAGAGGCGGAGGTGCTGCCGCCCCCATCCCCGTGGGTGGTCATCAGGCTGTGGGTGGTGCCTTCCTGCTCGGAGGAAAGAATTAGGGAACCTGCTGCTGATTTCCATCCACAGGCCTGTGAATGAGGGTCTCCGACAAGAGCCTGGGGCTCTGGAGACGCGCCTCAGGAACCGGAAGTGTCAGAAGAAAGTAACCCTCCTCCCGAAAGACAAAACTCCCTCAAAAGACAGCCAGACACGGGCTTCCCTGGTGGCGCAGTGGTTGAGAGTCCGCCTGCCGATGCAGGGGACGCGGGTTCGTGCCCCGGTCCGGGAGGATCCCACATGCCGCGGAGCGGCTGGGCCCGTGAGCCATGGCCGCTGAGCCTGCGCATCCAGAGCCTGTGCTCCGCAACGGGAGAGGCCACAAGAGTGAGAGGCCCGCGTACCGCAAAAACAAAAACAAAAAACAAACAAGACAGCCAGACGCTTTCGATCACAAAATGAAAAAAAATGTTACCAGAAGTATTCGTTGCCCCGAAGCCGCTATCCTGAGTTTAATGAGAGGAGCCGGGGTAGGAGGTTCTGAGGCGGGCGTGGTCCACCCTGACGCTCCGACTCCCTCCCGCTTCCTCCGGTCTTCTCTCTTCTCCACGGCCCGTCCTCTCCTTTCCTAGGAACACGACGACCGGGTCCCCTTTCTGTCTCTGCCTTCCCTGTCTCTGTTCTCCGGGCTGTGGAGAGCCCTGTGCACACGAGAGTGTAACACACATCCCTCCTGCCCTGCGCCCCTCCCCTTCCCCCTCCTCTCCATCCTCCGCCCCTTCTCCCTCCATCCTCCCTCCCCTCCCCGCCATCTCCTGCTTCCCCAGAACCCCCAGCTCCCGTCACTGCTGGATCCATTACTCACCCACTGTACTTTTCCCACTTACATTAAGGTGGTTATTGCTCCCTCCTCCCTGCTTTTTCTTTGCTCTCCTCTTCCCCCAAAGGGGGTAGGTGGGTATTAATACAAACATTCATCACCGTCTTTATTATTTTGGCAAAAGGAAAACAAGTGGGGCTCAAGCAGCCTTTTTCCAGTCACGGTGCTGATGAAGGAAGCGTCAGTAAACAGAACAATTTCCCGAGCTGCCGGCTTGAGATCCGGGCACAGGAAGTGGAATAAAGCTGACCCCTGACGCGGAGAGGAGCTGCAGCCCCTTCACTCCCGAGCTCTGGGTTACACGCTTTCATCAGATCTGGTCTTGGTCTGGTTCACCCTTTAGCTGAATGGAAACTGGCCCTGGTTTGCTCAGGGTCCACCTGGAGCCAGGATCCCGGCCTCCTGATGCCCACAGACAGCCCCACCCACCGTCCAGCACCTGCCTTCCTGACGTCACCCAGCCCCACCCTCCGTGTGGGGGTACCTTCAGGGCACCACGTGCTTGGTCTCAGGTACCTCCACCACGTGGATGCTGTGTACCCAGAGTGGCTTGTACACACCATGCGGGAAGAGAGACAGCCAGGCAGAGATGGAGACAGAGAGGCGGAGACAGAGAGAGACAGGTTGAGACACAGACAGGCAGAGAGAGAGACTTGTTTCAGTAGAAAACCATCCACGGGCATTTAAGAAACTCTCATTCTTTCTCCATAAAGGCCCTAGAGTGTGGTCTCAAGGGGCCCTTAGGCAGAGGCTGGTCAGAATGTGAAACGGGATCTCAGGATCCAGGGGCTTCCGGGAAAGCAGTTTGCAGGTCGAGCAGGAAGCCTGACTGTCACCCCAAGGCCAGACCCAGACAGTGGGGGCCCCTCCGCACTCAGGCTGCTTCCAGATGCCCACAGCACGGGATGCTGTGCGTGCTCCAGGGGGCCGCTGACGGTGAGGGGCCTGGACATGCCGGTAGGAAGCGAGGAAGCAAACCCCAAACCAGGCCGCCCTCGGTCCTCTTGGAGAGTCCGTGTCTCTGTCTACATCATCTGCGTCTGTATCACCTGTATGCACGTCTCTCTCTCTCCCTCTCTCTCTACCCCAGTGAGAGATCTCCCTGACAACTAACACCGCGAGGGCTGCAGGTCAAGACACACCTGACAACTCCGAGAGCCACAGCTGAAGTCCAGGGTGTTCCCAGGTTTGCAGTCAGGGCCCTTTGGGGTCTCTGCAGTCATGGGGGTTACACTTGGCTGTTATCGAAGCCTCTGGCCACAGAGGCCACCAGAACGAGCTCCAAAAGGCGGGGAGCACAGCTGTGGGCCTCAGAGGCTGAGTCTCCCCACCCTGAAGCAGCTCAGACATGAATGTCCTCAGTTTCTCCACCTGGAAAGCCAGGTGCTGGAACCAACTCCCTCTAAAGGGCCAGGACCTGATAACCTCACTGTCCAGCTAAAGAGACCGTTATCCGCAGAGCAGAAAACAAAGCACCCCGTGTGGCTCTTGTTTAAAGGAAGGAGCCCCGTTAGAAATCGCCAAAGACGGTTTCGGGTCCCAGAATCGCGGAATGACTTACAAAGAAGAAAAGAAGGAGAGTCTTCCTCATGACTCACCCTCCCCTTCCTGCGGGTTGTAAACGCTGCTTTCACTGTAGAATGAGTTTTTCACAAAGATTTTCCCTCACATCCAACACTGAGGTCTCTGAAAACATCAAACCAACAAAATTAATTTCCACGGTGGTTAAAAAAAAAAAATTCTCAAACAAAATCTGCTGGTTTTCTCAAATCTCATTGTAAAAGGTATTCAGTAAGCGCCGACAACTTGCTTAGGGCCCTGGAGTTCAGGGTCAGCGATGGCCTGAATCTGGTGTCTCCCGAGATCTCCCTCACGCCCCACCTTGGGGCCCGGCCCCCCGCAGCTCACGTCCCTTTTGCTGTGACAGCTGCCCAGGGCCTGCTCGTATGGGCCTGGCCACAGACACCCTGAAATACCAGGAAACAAACCGCCCCAGAATCCTCGTTTTTTTAAAGATTTATTTTATTTGCATTTATTTCGAAAGCCCCCATGAAGGAGACCCACCCTGTCGAATCCTTTCTCTTCTAGACCATTCGCAAAGGTGTGACCTGTTTTAAGAGAAGGTGATATTTGAAGGGGAAAAAGAAACCCTACAGAGCGGAAACATTAAGATTGACTATTCACATGTAAAAAAAATTTGCCACTTTACGGAAGATTCATCAGGGTGTTTTTTTAAGTTCTATACAAATTTTGTGTTTTAAATGCCTTTCAATAAAAGAATTGATTTACACTCACCTTTCTTTCAACTTTGCTTCACCTTAAATGTAATGCAATAAAAAGGTATTGCTCCAGTTTTCATTCTGGGGAAATGTGGGTTTCCTTCTGGTTGGAAGCACCGGCGTTAAACTGACAGTGTGGGGACAGCAGGGAACTTCGAGCGAGGGTCTCACCGTGCCCTGCCATCAACTAGGAGCGAGTCGGGGTCCCTTTGGCCTCAGTTTGCCCACCTGCAAAGTAGGGACAGGTTTGCCAGCTGTGCGTCTATCTCAAAATCGTGCTGGGTTTACAAGGTGAGACATTCGAGGCCCACACCCTGGCGCAGACTGTGAGTGTTCCGCGACCTGGCTGGCCCGGAAATGGGCCACCTGCTCGTGATGGGCTCTCAAGCTGCCCCGGGCAGAGATTCGGGGTCACGGTGGCCCGCGGCCCTTGCCCAGGGTGGAGGCCTTGCTGTCGTGTCCTCTTCATCCTCCCTCGGAAACTAACTGTCTGATCCCTGTCCTTTCTCCCCAGGCCACGTGGTGTCCCGGGCCAGCTCCCCCAGGGGCTGCAGGGAAACAAGCTCAGCGTTGCCTGCGTGGCCACACCACAGGCCAGCGCTCTGTTTCCCGCACGAGAACTCATTCAACTGGCAACCCCCCTGGAGGCAGGTGGACCACCACCGCTGTGCAAACCAGAGTGCTTGTCCACGGTCACGCAGCTGGGAAAACACAGCAGAGACCCTTGGATTCCGTCCTCCAGCTGCTGATGCTGCACTCTGACCACAGGTGGAAGGGCCCCCTCTTCTGTTACGGGCATCGCGGGCAGTGGTAGAGCAGCAAGGCCTGACCTGGGCAGCCGGCCGCCCGCCCGTCTGCGGGAGCACTCGGACGTTGGTTTATGGCCCAAAGGAGGGACTCGGAGCCAGAGGTCTCTCCTCCCTTCGGGAATGACCCCGGCCCACGTGGGGCACACGGGTGATCAAGACGCCCAGGTCTTCTCTCCGGGGACCCGACTCTCCGCCCCTGGGCCTCCGATGGCCAACGATCCCCCCTCTTGGTGGCGGCCACCGGACTGTGCTTTCTGGGAACCATCCACCCTCCACGTGTCACAGCCACTGTGAGGGAGGGGTCCGAGGAACGGGGCAGGGGGACAGGAAAGGGAATGCCCTTGGGGGGCCCGGGATGGGCAGGCTCTACGGACGCTCACGGGAGGTGGCGTTTCCCAGCGTCAGAGCTTCCACACCGGGCAGAGAAGGTGAGCTCCTGGTGTGTAACTTGCCGACCCCCAGGTGACCGTTACTTTGCACAAAGTCGTTTTTTAGGTCAGGAATTTCTCAGGAATTTTGTCGGGGAGGTGACAGTCCTTTTCCACGCTTGGCTGCAGGTCCCAGACGCGGGACAGGCAGCAGGGCTGAGGGACCCTGTCACCAAGGACACTGGCCTCTCCAGAGCCGGCGTTCCTCAGCTCAGGGCCGGCGCTCCGTGGGGCCTCGTCTTCACCGGCTGTCGCCCGGCCCTTCAGTTGGGCCTCGGTGGTCCTGAGGTTGAAAGGGTTGTAGGGGTGGGGAGGGAAGGGCTTTCCCGGGCTGACAACGTGGGAAGTGTCCCCAGAGGGCGTCCCCTTTGATCTTCCTTCCCCAGATCTCAAATCTGAGCCCGGCCACTCCCCCCAACATCTGCTTCTCTGAGCAACCACCAAAGATTGTGCTGATGACAAAGGGCGGGGTGGCCTAGGGAAGATGCTGTCCTGGCCTCTGCCTCAGGGAGTGGGGCCAGAGGGGGCGGCCTTAAGGACAAAGGGCCGCGTGGGTCCTGCCCCGCGCAGAGGGAGACTGCCGGTGTGACGGCGCTCTGGTCCCCAGCACCTCTCTTCCCTTCGCTTCCCTTTGGACCAAACGTCCTCAGGACATACACATACTTGTGCCGTGTGTACCCAGTGGGGGTGCCCACTGCTCGGCCCTAGTCACTCGGCCTCCGCGAAGCTGTGGGCCCTCCTGGAAGATACTGAAATCACACGTGGTGAGCCAGAGTCAGCAGTCAGAGAAGGAACTTGTGACAGAGACCCTGGGAAAGGAGAGTGGGGAGAAGACAAGGTGCTTACATTTGTGGGAAATTTTCGCCCAGCAGGAAAACAAGCGGGTTGATCTTAGTAGCCCTCCCTGGCTTGCTTTCTGCCAAGAAAACAGAAAGCCGGATTCTTAACCTCTGTGGACCTGAAGGCAGGAACGGTTTGCAGAGGCAGAGCTCGGGGTGGGCCCTGACAGTCCAGCTGCTGGCCTGGCAACGCGCTTGTCGAAAGCTCATCACTTATAAGCGTCAGCTTCCATAGCTGGGTACTGTTTGTACTTTTTCACCTCTTTTCTCGACATTCTGGAATGTATGTACGCGCACCACATTCATAACTAAGAGAGACGCCAACTCCTGAGTCGACGATCAATAAGCCCTTGGATGACACATAGGGACGTCGGTCCTGAGAGGCTCTCATACGATGGCCACACCCGAAGGCAGCCGTGGGGAGGGGCTGCTGAAGGCACAGTGTCTGCCACGGGGGACCCCGAAGGCACCTGCTTCGCACTTGCAGACACCACGTGGCGTCAAACCCAGCTCTGCTCGGGGTCCCAGGGTCCTCGCGCTGCCCGGGGCTAAGCTTACAGGTATAACCCTCACACGCCAGCACACATTCACACACACACAGGCACGCACGTGAACGCATGCATACACACGCACACACAAGCACGCGCTATGCCCTTCCTTTTACAAATGTCACTGCGTTGGGAGGCTGTCCCCCAGCACCCTCAAAGCACTACCTAAAAATACTCGGACATCCTCCTTCCAGAAGGTGATTCCCCTACTGACCGAAAGAAAATTAGATTGAACGACTGGGGGAGACGTAATGTCCATCATCAGTAAAAACACGTTCAATTAATTCATCTGCTGGTTTCAGAGCAGACAGATGAGGGGCCGCTGGGGAACACCCTGTTACAACGAGAATCTCTTTAAAAGACACGTCTCGCTTCCTCCTGTTCAGCTCTTTCTTCCATCAACGCTGGGTGTGCGTGCACGCTGACTGGTCTGATATTATTTCATCCAGTTATGAGTTTCAGCTCAAGCGTCAGGCCGCAGACACAGGAAGCAGGACCAGGGTCTCGGACGGCAGCTTCAGAGCCGCGACCTTGGACGGGGGCTGGGTGCAGTTCTGTGTCCTCTCTTGTGTCTTCCAGCTCAGCCTCTCCCCCACCTACCCGACGCGACAACGTCCAGAGACCGCAGATGCCTGTTTACGACGCCGCCTCTGAAATGAGTCCCCTTCTGTGGGGAGGAATGAGGCCAGCACAGGAAAGACGCTGCACACGTCTATGTTTAGCAGGCGGTCTGAGTCTATAAATGTTAGGGTGTCTCGCGTCCCTGCCCCTCCCCAGCTCGGGGGCCCCTTCCGTCTTGTCAGCTGTAAAATGCGTCTCTTTTTAACCCCTGAGGCATCTGCAGATGAAAGGTGAGGTCGTGAATGGGGGTGCTGACAGCCCGCCAAGGCCCGGCAGCGGGGGGTCCCCTTTGTCTCGGCCCCTCTGACCTCCCGCCCTGATCTGTGGGAACCGGACGGAAGAATGTGGCGCGGAGAGCGCGGGGTGGCGGCCTGGCCGGGACAGCGGAGCCTGTCCCGCTGCTGCAAGTACGCTGACGTCACCCTGGGCCCCCGGCCGCCCCTCCGTCCCGGCCCCCTTCAGGCTTTGCGGACAAGGCCAGAGCAGCTCCGGGCCGAGGATGCTGCCACACGGCATCAGCAGGAAGGCAGGGACCCTGCGCGGAGCCCCGGGCTGGGGATAGGAAGATGGGATTGAAACTCCGGCAGATAAAAAGGGGTTTCTCGGAAGCAAGTCTGCACAAACACACAAAGATCACCTCCGCATAAAGCTGAGCTCTGTCTAGAAGGGGCCATCGCTGTGGCCGTTTCCAGGCAGTGAGGGGCCGTGTCTACTGGCTGGGGGCTCACCGTGCTCCGTAACGTCACTTGACATACAGTACGGATTTTCAAGAAAATCTTACAAGTCGCTCATGACGCAGCTCTTCAGCCTTCAGGGTGGTGTCTCTGAGGAGGTGGCTCTCCTTCAGACCCGACACCCCGCACGCCCAAGCCCTGAGACCCCCTTTCCCTACACCCTCCACAGGGGCTCGTCCGGTTCTAAGAAAAAGGAAAAGCGTTTCCCCAAATATTGTGACACCGATTTTCAGAGAAGACAGGTGGCAGCTCAGTGCCCATTTATCTTGTGGTTTCTTTTTCTAAGAACACAGATCGTGTTCCCACTTTAAACTTGTGTGATTCTGTTCATCTATTTGAGACGTTAATTTTAAAAGCCAGTGAAAAGCCCAACATTCATAGATCAATAGGGGCTTCAGATAGTTGAAGACAAGAAAGGCCACACTGTGTCCTGACAGCAAGGTAGCCTTTTCTCCCCTGAAAACAAAAGGTATTTTAAAAAATCAACTCAAAGCCCCTTTAAGGTAAAAATAAGAAGCCGGTCCTGACCCAGGATCCGGAGCACATGGGATGGTTATTGGGTGAGGAACCTGCATTTCCTTGCTGCCGATGGTTTAAGATTCACAGGTTCCCCTCCAGAAAGTCCGCTGCTCTACAGTGCG
This sequence comes from Grampus griseus, assembly GCF_964374135.1. Lineage (NCBI taxonomy): Eukaryota > Metazoa > Chordata > Mammalia > Artiodactyla > Delphinidae > Grampus > Grampus griseus. The sequence goes on along the minus strand of NC_139012.1, from coordinate 1,544,262 downwards.
GCGAGTTCTGTTTCTGTGGGGGACTCTTTGTGAATAAACAGCATCACGCCAGTCTGCTTTCAGGTACAACTTAAAGAGGAATTGAGTTAACAAGACAACGCGATTTCTCCCCACGTCTGCTGCAGGAGCACAGGCAGCTGAGCATTCCTGCTTTCCCGGGAATGAAAAAAAGGGAAGGCTTCAATACAATTCCTGTGTGGAAATAGTTTTAAAACTGAAAACATGATTCTGACACGTGGCCTATGTTTTTTCGCAACAGACGTCGTCGACACTGACAGTGTATCAGGTTTTACTCTGTTGCTTATGATATGTTACAAAAGGAAAACGCAGTGAGCTCTGTCTTAGGTAGGAGAAAGGCAACTGTCTCACATAGTTTCCAGGAAACCTTTAAAATAATCTTTAAAAGTTTATGCATGGTTTTATGAGATTTAAAATATAAATTACAGGAGTATATTATTCTCTAACAAAACTCATTTTTGGAAGGTTTTGCAAATATATCGTCGTTAACATTTTTCCTTTTTTTCAGATAAACTCAGGGACTGTATTCTTCCACACTGAATTTTTTTTGCTCTGCACTTCAAACACAGGAGAAGTTGCAAACGTAATTGTTTTATCAACGCTATTTCTAACACAGGAGGAAGTGTCTTGGGTTGACTGTTAGAAAGGCTAGAAATGCTGAGTGGAGTGCACGGAGCCCAGTCCTCCAAGCCCGCCTGACAGCCGTGCTTTCTAAACGGAATCCGTGAGAATTTCATTCTCCACAACCATGATCTGCATGCAGGAAAACAAGCTCTAAAATGCACAGAAAAAACAGGCAAATGCAGGTAAGCAATAAAATTAGAAAACACAGGCATGTCTTTCAGTAATTACACATGTATTCCTTCTTTTCAGCTTTAGTGCCAAAGGCAGCAAGGCACTGAAGGAGGATGCTGAGTGTTCCGCGTGCCACATGCCCCCTCTGTCCTAGGGAAAGCACACGGTTTCTGCGCCGTTCGGCGGAGCCTCAGGCTGGCCCAGTGGACGTAGGCCGGTTGTCAGGACGGGAGCCGAGGCTACTTCCTTGAAGATGCAGGAATCTACATGAATGAACACGTGCATTCCACTTCTAGGCTAACGGGTTGAACTTAGAGTAACTGAAGATCGTACCAAGAAATGCAGTAAACCCCTCGATCTCTTGCTAGTTAACCTAGTTTTACGTCAACTTTTCATCCGTGAAATGGGCCACCAGCATCCGCAGCATCACCTCTTAAGGACGTCCAGCCACCTCCCCGTAGGTTTTCCCGAGCATCACATCGAGGAAGACAGCACAGCTGAAGAGCTGCTGACGTCTTGGTCTATATTTTAAATTCAAATGAATCAAACGGGTAATTTCAAGGGCTTCTTTCATGATGGAAATGACTCTAGCCTTTACTCACCCACCCAGTTCCCCAGAAGGTGGTCACAGTGCTGAGAGGAGGAGATGGGTGTGCGGTGATGACCTTGGACCCCAGGCCCCGGGAGACAGAGTTTACGTCCAGCAGGAAAATGAAAACTGGAGACAAACACCGTCGACTCGGCTGGACCCCCCCGTTGACTCGGGTGCCTGGGTGCTTCTGTGAACACCGGCCTCCGGCCCTGAAGAATCCAGACGGGGCCTCAACTTCCTCGCTTTCTGTGTGTCTGGGTTTCAGTTTGCACCAGGTGGGTTAAATTATCATCTTAAACGGGCAAAGAATATTTTTAAATACTCCAAGGAAAGCTGTGGTCAAATTAATGTTTAAGTGTCATCAGATCACCTTTGAAGAGGTGTTCAAAATCTCAGAAGGTGCTCGTGCCGTGAGCATGAGCGCGTAAGCGTGTACGTGTGCATGAGTGTGTGCGTGAGCGTGTGCGTGCGCGTGCGTGTGCGTGAACGTGTGCATGAGCGTGTGCGTGCGTGTGTTTATTCTCAGAGACCACCCCCTCCACAGCCCTGCCCAGTGGTGCCCCTCCCCCCATAAAAGGGGTTGGAATCAGAAGCACGAGAACCTGTCAGCTCTGGTCCAAAGAAACACCACGTTCCACTGCTTGGCTCCTACCCCAGCCTCTCTGAGTTCAGTCACACGGTGCTTTCAGCTGTGACCTCCTTTTATAGGTTGAATCGTGTCCCCCCTCAAATTCATGAGTTGAAGTCCTAACCCCAAAGGACCTCAGAAAGTGACCTATTTGGAAATGAGGTCATTGCTGCCGTAACTGTTTAGGATGAGGTCACACTGCGTTAGGTGGTCCCTAACCTAGCATGAGCGATGTCCTTATGAAAAGGGGACATTGGAAGACAGACACACAGGGAGACGTCATGTGAAGATGAGGCAGAGACAGATGATGCTTCTACAAGCCCAGGGTGGCCACCAACCACCAGAGCTGGGGGAGCACGGAACAGCTCCTCCCTAGCGTTGGAGCCAGCCCTCTGGAGCGAGAAACAACGCGTCTTGTCCTCTCTAGCCCCTGGTGTGTGGCCCTACGGGACTCCGACTGCAGGACAAAGGTCCCTCTCCCGAACACAAGGGGCGCATCTGCCCCCAGCCCCCTCTGTCTCACATCAGGAACAGCGGGGAGTTTCCAGAAGACACTAAAACAGTGCTTGTCACTTTGAATTCCATCTCAAGCTCATAGACTTTTCTGCAATAGTTGTTAAGTCATCACAAATGCTGCAATTCCAATTGGACTTTTCCTGAAGTTACGAACGTGACTGTATCTTCCTTGGTTCTAGAAGGCGCTGAGTGTTCACTGCAACTCCTCTCAGAGCCTGCACGAGCACAGCGCATGCAATTCTGAAATCAGAAGCGTTTGTCTTTGGATAGATTTCAGGCTCATGGAGGGTGTGACCCACAATATACAGGTTCCTGGGGTCGTCCTCTCTCTTCTGGTTTTGTCCTTTCTGTGAAGGAGAACCGGTGACTCTGGGTGAAGGGCAGCCCATGGCCATGCCTGCTGTTCTTTCCTGTTTTTTTTCCTTCCTAATTCAAATTGCTCACAGCACCACTTTTCTTTCTTTATTAACTAACGTTTAATTGGGTTAGAGTTTGGGGTTAAGTTTTTTTATTTTTATTTTATATTGGAGTAGAGTTGCTTTACAATGTTGTGTTAGCTTCAGGTGTACAGCACGGTGAATCAGTTATACATCTACACATGTCCACTCTTTTTTACATTCTTTTCCCATATAGACCATTACAGGGTACTGAGTAGAGATCCCTGTGACTTGTTTTAATCAAGCAGATGAGCAAGCCATGGGCCCGGGAGGAATGATTTGAGAGCACAGGCCCCCAAGGCCCAGAGCGAGGAGGCAACCCCGGGGGGCGAGGGGGACGCACCACCAGCTCCTGCAGCAGGAAGACCGAGCCCTTCCCGAATCTCTGAGCTCCTCCCAAAGACCAGCTCCGCCGTCTGAGCTGAAGTGACCCTGAGGATATCAGAGGGAGATGGCTGTCCCTCTGGCCGGGTCCTGGTCACGAATTCTGCATGGGCTCCGGGTAATGCCACGTGGACGTGTGATCAGTGTGTGAGCTGGCCCATGTGGCCTGTACTTTCACCTCTGCTTGTGAGGAGCAGAGAACAGGCTCAGTGTCCAGGGCAGCTGCCCGTCCTGGGGTGCGGATGACGTGTCCAGCGGCATGGTCTCCTCTGTGGGGCATCCGGCCCTCCCATGAGGCGCCTGTCTGCGTGCAGGGGCGTGTCCTGGCTCCCTTTTGCAGCCAGTTAGTCCTGGCGTGATGCTACATTCATGGGAGAGCATGGACCACGTGTGGTTGGCTACCTGAGGGACAAAGACAGAGTGATGCTCTCGGCTCAGCGGGCATCAGCCAGGGGAGAGCTCTACACGGCTCCCTGGGGCGCCTGGGTGTGTGGGCGACAGCCGGGCTGCAGAGCTCTTGAGCGCCCACCCCAGACAGAGCACGGCTCCCATGAGCCCAGACGCCACATGAGCAGGGCCGACGAACGGCTTCCTGAGGACAGCAGGGAGGGCCTGCACACCGAGAGGACGTGCTGATTAAGATACAGACCTTATCCCCTCGGCCAACGAGGTGGCAGCTGGCTAGTCACTCAGCAAACTTGTTTATCGTTGATCATGGAAGAAACTCAGACCCCAACAAAATAGAGAGAAAAGTGCAAAAATCCCTGTGTACTCATCACCCGACTTCGGTAACTATCACCTACGCCCCCCTCGTTCCAGCTACACCCCTGCCTAGTTCCGCTCCACGTCTCCAGCTTGTCGTGAAAAACGTCTCATATATTGTTTCGTCCATAAATATTGAAGTTATGTGTCTTCTGTCTAGCGAGAAGAACTCGCTAAAGCACAGTGTCAGAAGTGGAGTCCCAACAGAGTCTTCAACAATATGATTATCAAAAACACCGTTTCAGGTTCCTGTTGTCCTTAGAATGTATCCCTACGGGGATGTCACTGTCCAATGGCGGAGTTTTAAAGTCACTTGGAAGAGATACCCACCATGGTCATGCCTCCACTCAATACGATCGTGTCCATTTATGTCATTTTGGAATTTTTTTAATGTCGCTTGAATTTTGTTTTATAATTATGTACAATATTTACTTGGTTTCAAAGCCAAATCTATAAATAGGACCAGAGATGGTCTTGGCAATCAAGGTACCGAGGACACAGAATTTAAGGGGATGTGGCCATGCTTGGGCCGTGGAGACACCCCTCCTACAGTCTGCAGCTGCCCGGCCCTGTCTTCAGGGCCAGGGATCTTGAGAGAAGTCTAGCTTCTATTTCTGACCCCTCTACCTATTTCCTTCCCCATAAGTAACTGTTTTAAGTTTTTATTTCATAGTTTAATCCTTCTATTGCTTTTTTTTTGCTGTACGCGGGCCTCTCACTGTTGTGGCCTCTCCCATTGCGGAGCACAGGCTCCAGACGTGCCGGCTCAGCGGCCATGGCTCACGGGCCCAGCCACTCTGCGGCACGTGGGATCCTCCCGGACCGGGGCACGAACCCGTGTCCCCTGCATCAGCAGGCGGACTCTCAACCACTGCGCCACCAGGGAAGCCCTATTGCATTTTTAATATAAGTAGATACAAATATATCTGTGTCTCTGTGTATAGATAGAGATGTGCATATATAGGTATAACTATATCTGTATCTATACATGTATAGAAATTTTGAGGTGCCCTCCCCCCTTTCTTATGTAAATGGCAATGGACCATATACACACTCAGCTCTTCTGACACTGCGTGGTCCTCCTCTGTGTCTAGGTGTGAATGAATGTTGTTCATTCAAGAAGTCCCCAACTGATGGATATTCAGTTTTTGTCTTTGCCATTACAGTCATTGCTGCGATGAATAACCACGTGGATGTCATTCTGTATTTTTGCCCATGTATCCCTGGAACAGATTCTCGGAAATAAGACCTGCAGTTTTCCTAGACCGCGGCCGATTCTCTCCGCAGAGGCTGCCCCGCGTGGCCCGCAGCGATGTGTGAGCATGTTTACTGGACAGCAGCACCAACAGAATGTGTTGTTGAGGGCTTGGGCTTTTATCTGATAGAGGAAACGCGATTCCTCGGTATTTAAGCAGAGCAGAGGATGGGCTAGGACCTCCGCGTGCTTGGAGGGATTCTGGCTAGAGGCAGGAGGTTGAATCAAACTTGCACAGAGAGTGAAGTTTCATAAATGTAATGGATTCTTTGAATGAATGAATGACTGAATGAAAGGTGCAGTTAAGCATCAGTCAGCGTCACTTGTCAGCCCAAGCTGCAGGTGACCGCGGGGGGGCGGGGGGGCGGGGCGGGGCCCCTAAATGCTCCCTGCCTTGGCTTTGCCCTGGCCCGGAACTCCCTCCTCGGTACCAACGTCAGCCTCTGTCTCAGCACAAAGCTCACGTGGACTCGGTTCCGGGGCGTGAAGTATGAAAATTCTCTCATTCTGCTGCTTTGAAAGGATGACATTTCCTACCAATAATTAGGCCTTGTCACCAGGCGGCCCCGTGTGAAGGTGCTGACACATCGCTCCATAGCGGTGAGTGATATGTGTAAATAGCATTGATTAGAATGTGATTGCAAATGAACGACGTGATCAGGTCTTGACACAAAGTGTTCGTGCCCCGTCAGTCACTGCTCCCCTCCAGGTGTGGCATCGTCCCCCCAGGATGCTGGCTTTCATCCCCCTGCCCCGCCCACAGCTCCCTCTGCAGCCTCCCCTGCGGGACCCTCACGCAGGTCCTGCGGCGGACGTGCCGCGGGGACAAGGGGACATGGGGATCGCAGGGCCGATGCCCAGCCAGGCTCTCCGCCCAGACCAGGGGGAGGCGGGCAGTCTGACCCCCTTGTTTATCTGCTTGTCTTTGTATGGAGGGTGAAGGCTGCTCGTGGTATTTCTACTCCAATAAAAAGGCGGCCACGGCATTTCCTCTTCAGCTCCACAGGGACATGCGGAGGGAAGCTGGGCGCTCACGGCAGCCTCGACCTGCGCCCCGGGGCTGTGCTGGCGGCACCGTCACCGGCGGGGCCTCACCTCTCCTCCTGCTGTCGCAGCCCAGGACACTGAGACTGGGGGGGGTCCACGAGGAGGGGCCAGGATCCCCACTCGAGTGGCTCAGGTCCTGAGTGCCTCCCGCTTAACCCAAAGACCAGTCACTTTGCCCACATCTTGGCCTTCCCAGCGGCTCTGCTTAACCGGATGCTCTCGATAGAGACCCAAGTGTTCGCAGACTTTAACTTAATCGCATTGCTACCGAGTCGGGCACAGAGGATACAGTTAAGTTTACACGGAGCAGAGATCTGTTCCCTCTAAACGCCAGTGTCCTCAGGAAGTCTCTGCGAAGAACTCCATTTGCTGAAAATTAACGGTTTTAAAATAACTGAAATTTATTTCTCCATCTGCCATGGCACTGACCTTTCTAAATCTGGGTGTAGACCCCAAATCTTGTGTCTTGAGCTGAGAAAGGAGCCCAGTCATTTTCTCACCTACCATTTCTTTAGACGCGGTGAGGAGGTGCTCAGAACGTGAGATGTTAAGCTTCCCAAGCCACGCTGGAAGCAGGGTGAACAGAAGGATGTCCGGGAAGTGGGGGCTTTTCTCTCCCCCCCGGTCATTCGTCAGTCACTCAGTTTAAGTACGATTGGTGAGTCCATTCCTGACACGGGGCTACCTAGGTGCACACCAGCCACGACAAGAAAACCGGGGAGGGCAGAGTTGTATTTTCCAGCATTTGGGAATCTCGAAGAATATGTACCAAGAGCAAAGCATCATTTTCATTTCTTTAAAGAATAGACGTCTTAGGAAAGAACTAACTGATTCAGCTGCCATTTCACCCCCCGGAAAGGCAGCACGAGACGCTTCACGAGGAAGAGGTGAAATGGAAGTCTCTGGTAGATCCTGAAAGAGTTTCCTATCGGGGGTGTGCGCGCACCTCTGTGTATCAGGCTCCCTAACAACACTAGAGAAACGGACAGATTCCTCCTGACAAGCAGGAATTTCCACAGACACCAGCGTGGCCCGGGCACTGACTGTGGAGCCGGCCCTGTGGGGCTCTGGTGTCGTTGTCCTTGATCTTGTGGGTCACAGCCTCACCTGGTCGGGGTGCAGGGTAGTCACACCGGGGCCCCACACGGCTCACAGCCCTGGGACAAGTCACTTACCTGACTGTGTCTCAGTCCCAAACAAGGCTCCACATTTCACCATAAAATAGAATATTCAAATGTAATCACGTGCAATCTATGTTTTGGGGTGGGATAGAGTCATTTGAGGACTAAAAAATGGAAAAACAGCCTATCCGTGACTTATTAAACTATAATTAAAAACTTAGAACAATTTCCTATGATTTTGTGAGACCCCAGATCTTACTCTGCGACATTCTTCTCTTAGCAGCAAAACCAGACGATGGTTAGGAAGCCCCTCTCCGGGCAGCACAAACAGCCAGCAGCCACCCCCCCCCAACATACTCACACCCCCACCCCCACCCCCAACACACACACACACACCATGAGCACATCCCTCCCACTCCAGCTGCCACCTCCCCCCCCAACACACACACACACACCATGAGCACATCCCTCCCACTCCAGCTGCCACCCCCCTACCCCCAACACACACACACACACACACCATGAGCACATCCCTCCCACTCCAGGCCGTTCCTCCGGGTTTACGAGATACGGAGCCCCCTGTAAACTGAGTTAGTTGCCCAAGAAAAGCAAAGCCCCTGTTCCTGAGATACAGCTGAGGGTGCTGCCGCCGGTTCCGAGCCCTGTGGGCCTCTGCAGTGAGAAGGAAACCCAGCATGCCCACGGGCACTCCCAAGAGTGGGCCCTGGAGCTGGAGGAAGGAAATTTCGAAAAAGTCCTGCATGACTTGAAAGAGACATTGTCATCCAAACAGTAAGAGAAAGTTAAAAAGAAAGAAAACAATAAAATAAAAGCAAAGGGCATCAGCTGACCCCCTCTCTGCATCTCCCAAGAAGGCTTCAGACAGGATCGCAGCCACGGCTGGTCACACATTGCATCTCTGAGTACCCATAACACGACGAAGGTCTCCGTCTCTGAGCAGTTAGTCAAATCCAATCCCGAGGTCAGTTCCATTCCCATGAAATGGACCGCAAGCAGGAAGGGGCAGAACATTCCTTTCTGAGAGCGACCCCGGGACCACCACCTCCTTGAGAGGGTCTCTCAGTGGGAAAGAAGAAAACCTTGCTGAGAAACACGTCTCTCCCACCTCCTCCCCCTCTCCTTTTCTCTAGTAATATCTTTGTTGAAAACCACAAGAAATCCATTGTCCCCCGGCCCCCTCCCTTCCCCCTCCCGAGTCTGAGCTCCCTGTGATTCTGGGTCATCCCTGCTGCAATAGGCACAGATGTCAATCCTGGAGTATCTTTCCTTGATGGGTGGATTTCTGTGTCTGTTACAGTGAAATACTGTCGAGTTTTCCCCAAGTTTGAATAGGACTTGCAGCTGGGGAACGTGGCCCCATCCTTGATCATATCCGCGTAATCGTCACCAGTAATTGTTACCATAATTTTCTGACAATGACCTCTTCCAGCCACAGAATTGGGGAGAGCGCCATGCACGTAACCACACCGTGTAGGGTTTTTGTTTAACAAGACTGTCCAACTATGAACAGAAAGGAAAAACAGAGAAGGCTGAGTATGCATTTAAATGCAGACAATATCCTAGGACAAAGTCGTTATTTCCCAGCTCAGATCAAAATTTTAAACAGTTTACTTCCTTTATGTCTTCCCAAGAGTTTCACATAACAAACTTCCAGTGTCATGACTAATAGCGGCTCTTGCCAAGGATTGCGCTCTTAACACCGCTCTCCAGCCTCTGTGATGTGCAGCTCACTCCTTATTACAGGAGACATTATGCAGAAGCGCCCGCGGTGATGGGACGCGGCAACCCCGCTGTGAGAATGCCTATCAGAGGTTCTTTTAAGGCCCTTTCTCAATTGTCAGCAAAGTATTTTTTAAGGTTAAAAGGTGTAAAATTATTCTGAAATGCTTTTCTGACCTGTCGCCTATCACGGCAAAGAGCTAGAGTTCATTTTTTTTTCCTCTAAAATTGTATTTTTTGAAATGCGGTAATATTATAAGAATAAGCTTTCTACGAGGAAAATAGTCCCCTGAAATGTTCATGATATTTTTTTTTGCATGCCTTCTGCTCCAATGACTGCAAAATTAACCACTGTTTCAGGCTTAGAATTTTATTCCTGATGCAATTTTTCTTATCCCAAGCCTCGGCGGCTGCAGAGAAATTAATATAAATGACGGTTACTTTTTACATCTTCTTTTCTCTCTGCTTTTTTCCCCTGTGCCTGTTACCGTGGTTGCTTCACATTCTGTCAATGTCAAGTCAGGTTCGCCGCTGGCTCGAGGTCCAGCCTGGTAGGGTGGAGGCGAGGAACACCAGCTGGCGCTGTTGGAAACCAGCAGAAGGCATGGAACCTCTCGGTCATCCACCTCCACGGCTCCAGACCTGCCCGCTGGGAGCAGCCCGGGGCTACGCCAAGCATTCCAGGTCAGCGATCCTGACCTTTTACACCCCTGGCCCGTGGGTCCCCTCTTTTCTGCAGTGTGGCGTTCCTGGCCATCACTGACTGCTTAAGGTCCACTCAAACGACTAGTCGTTTTTGAAATCCAGCTGCTGCTAAGCCCCGGGGACAGCATCTTAGGTACAAGGAAAACGCCTGAGAAATCCACCCCGTGAAGCCGCCACCACCTCACTTGTCAGGGGGCAAAGGGGGAAGCCCGTGGGGCGGGACTGCGTGAGCTGAGCCCGAGCCCAACGGAACCCACTACACAGGGGCTGCTCATGTCTCTCTCAGCCATGCTTCTGCGTCCGGCTTTTCCGACCTCTTTTCCTTGCTCTGTGGCTGTGCGAGGCCCTGCAGAGCCGGTCCTGTTCCCTGGCTCAGTCTTCAGGGAGTGACGGGATAAACCCTGTGGATGTGTGAAGGGTGCTGCCCATAAAGAACTTGCCTGGCGTTGACCTGCCTCCACCGTCACCCGCCCACACCTGGGAGTGGAGGTCCTGGGGGCCCGGCTGGGGCTCGCAGGGTCGCCCGTGTTTGCACAGCTCACAGAAGGAAGGTGCGTTAATCCATCAGATCCTGTCTCTCCTCACCACTGCCCCCCACCCTGCGTCACTTCCCCGTACCAGGTGCTGGGACCAAGTGACCGCCAGCCTTTCTGGGGCCTGGCCAAGGTGTTAGGGACCCATGACGCTTGGATTAGTTGACATTTCTGTGTGGTTCACACCGGCTCCTTAGTGCAAGGGGGACTGTGACCCCGGGCTGGGAAGTGAGGGCCGTCAACTCAGGAATAATCGGAATTCTTCACAGGACAAGAAAATTTTAAATTAATTGAAATCTTACAGCTCCTACAGGAAAGAAACTTGATAGGTTTTCCCCAAATTTGCTAACAATCTTTTAAAATTTGAGGTAGTGTATGTTATCACATATGTGAAATCTAAAAAACAAAACCAATAACTGAATATAAGGAAACAGAAACAGGCTCACAGATACGGAGAATAAACTCGTGGTGACCAGTGGGGAGAAGGAGGGGGGAGGGGCAAGACGGGGCAGGGGATTAAGAAGTACAAACGACTCTATATAACGTACATAATCTACAAGGATATGTTGTACTCCATAGGGAATACAGCCAACATTTTTACAAGTTTAAATGGAGTATAATCTATAAAAACCACTATGATGTACACCTGAAACCAATATATCATAAATCAACTTACTTCAATAAAAAATTGACATGTATGTAATAAAAATAATTTGAGGTAGTGTATGAGAAGCTGGCTGTGGGACTTTCCCTGGCGGTCGCGTGCTTAGGACTCTGAGCCTTCACTGCCCAGGGCCCGGGTTCGATCCCTGGTCAGGGAACCAACATCCCACAGGCCACACGGTGTGGCCAAGAAGAAAAAAAAAAGCTGGTTTTAAAACAACATTTTCTAAATGATCAATAATTGAAAACAAATTCGCATTGACCTGGAAGAGTAAAGACTGAACTGTATTTCTCTTCTCTCTGTGGGAAATGCCAGAGCAGGCAGGCAGACCATGGAGGAAAGTTCTCACAGAGGAGGGCCAGGCGGGTAACACCGTTTTCCCCAGATTTTACGACATCTGAGGAACTGATCAGTGTATTAACATTCGTACTTTGCTGTGATTTCTCATCATTCGAAACAAATCTTCACGCTGATCCCTAACTTTGTTTTTTTTTTTTTTTTTTTTTTTGCGGTACGCGGGCCTCTCCCTGTTGTGGCCTCTCCCGTTGCAGAGAACAGGCTCCGGACGCGCAGGCTCAGCGGCCATGGCTCACGGGCCCAGCCGCTCCGCGGCACGTGGGATCTTCCTGGACCGGGGCACGAACCCGTGTCCCCTGCATCGGCAGGCGGGCTCTCAGCCACTGCGCCACCAGGGAAGCTCTGTATTTTTGACTTTGCGTTCTCCTCCCGCAGAACTGCGGGAAGCTCAGCTCTCAGCTCCTGATCTGCCCCCGCCATGGTGCATCAGTTTTACACCCAAAGACGATACTTTAAATATGACCCTCAACCCACCCCCACCCCCAACCTGTTGGTGAAAACAGATGAGGTTCTTCTTTGCATTAACGTGGGGTCAGTGCCCACACGGTCGGCCACAGCTCGGAAGGAAAACAAATAAATACAATTCCGTGCATCTCGTTGAATCCAGTGGCCAGATTTCGCCGATGTAAAGAACTCTTAGAATCTGCCTCTCCCTCCTACAAACTATTTCACCTCCGTAATTCAAAGACGTCCCATCGGCGTCGCGGGTCCTGCTCCTGAGTGTGTGTGTCCCCAGTGTCACTGAGCTGTGTGTCTTGCCTCACATGCACAGCACAGACGCGCTTCAAACCCTGGTTACCTCGTGGCCCCTCACACTCTGGGGCGTTGCTGCCGGTTCTGATGAACGACAGAGTCTCAGAGACACGAGACGGGACCCAGGCTGGACCCCAACGTGACCCTGAGGAATCGTCCTCCCTCGAGCTTCCTCTTTCCATCAAGTGCTACCCTGCCCGCCTCTTGGGATGCTTTCTAACTACTGATAAATGAGAGAATACACTTAAAATGCCTCATAAAGTGCCGAGTGCTGCACGGTTCTAATTGCATTGTTGGAAATGAGTTTTGCAATCCTGAAAATTTGTACATTTCGTGTTTGGATAAATATGACGGAAGAAAAACGTGATCTTTGTAACTAGACCTAAATACGCTTGCACACAGTGTGACACGGGAGTGTATTTAAGGTCTCAATTCCCTCCTCTGTACAATGAGACCAATAATGGGATTAGGGAGATACTGTAATACAAAGTGCTCCGCACGTGCTGCGTACACAGCGATTGCTCAGAATATCAGCTACTGTCCTTCTTGTGATTAATCACCTGAGCTCGGAAACAGCCAAGTGATCTCCCACGATGGCAAAAAATTGAAAAACCAAATAGTCAACCAACACGTATTTGCTGAGACCTTTTCCATGGCCCTGAGCTGGGTGCGAATGAGATGAATAAAATGAGGACCCTGGGCTTCCCTGGTGGCACAGTGGTTGAGAGTCCGCCTGCCGATGCAGGGGACACGGGTTTGTGCCCCGGTCCGGGAAGATCCCACATGCCGCGGAGCGGCTGGGCCCGTGGGCCATGGCCGCTGAGCCTGCGCTCCGGAGCCTGTGCTCCGCAACGGGAGAGGCCACAACAGTGAGAGGCCCGCGTACAGCAAAAAAAAAAAAAAAAAAAAAAAAAAAATGAGGACCCTGAGAAAAGACCTTGGACGACCCAGGGCCCAGGTGCTGACTGTGCTGCTTAGGGACTCTCGAGACCTCAGGGGCGAGGTCCTTACCACTCCGTACGTTTTTGGAGGGAACTTGTCTCACTGAGACGATCCTCCGAAGTGAAGCTTCTCGACAGCTTTGCCCAGATGCCTACTGGAAGACTAGCCACGCCTCCTGCTTGGAAGCCGTTGCCTTCCGTCTGGTCTTGCGCCGCCCTTGCTGGAGGGGTGGGAAGCACCCTTAGAGGGGCCAGTGCAGGGGCTGAGGCCTTGCCAGCTCTGTCGTGACAGCACATCGGGGTAGCTTGGGGGAAACACAGCGGGCTGAGCCTGAGTCTCTTCGTCACTGTGGCGGCGAGGAGGCTGCCGTCCACGTGGGCCGGCGGGGGCGACGCCGGGGGCGAGCGTGTCTGCACGTTTCTGCTGGCCATGCGCGCACGTCCCCGCAGACCCCAGCGTTGGCCACGGTCTCTTTGCCAGGCGGGCGCTTGGACAGTTTTCTAGACATATTGTCTCCTGAAGCGACTCGATGTCACAAGAAGAGATCAGGGTGGGCTCGCAGGCCAGCAGGAGGCTGTGATCATCTTGGCAAAACCTGCCTCGGTGGTGGCCAGTCACCTGCGCCCATGAGTCATAGGTCAGCAGGTGCCCACACGTGACCCTCCGGGGACCTTCTTACCCCACACGCAGGCTGCACGGCCCTCTGTCGAAGCCATCACTGTACTGAATAGGAAGTCGGAGAAGGGCGGAGACCTGAACTATGACTAGGGAAGGTGCCCAGGTTGGGCTTTCCGGGGGGAACGGAGTTAAATCAGAAGATCGAGTAACTTCTGAGTTTGTCACTGCACGTCCTTCTCCAAACCCCCAGAAACTCAGCTGCTCAGAACGAAGCTCAAACCCTCCTCGCCCTGCGGTCCAGCCTGCCTGCCCACGGCGCCCTGGCCCTGCCCGCCTGTCTGGTCCAAGCAGCCCACACCCCTGAGAAGACTGGCAGCAGCTGAGAGCCTTGGGCAGAGCAGACAGAGCTGAGCACCAAAAGGCCAGCCTGCGGTCACCCCAGGCCCTCCCGGTAAGAATACGACCAGTAATCTCACTGTCACCCACAGGCGGCGACACTGTGTGCCTGGAGCTGCTGCAGCAGAGGGGGCTTAGGGGGCCTCCTGGCCAGTGCCTCTGTGCACGAGCCAGTCCCAGCCCTCGTTCTAAGCAGAAGAGACTTTCCCCAGAGAACGGGGCAAAAACGCGCTCTCCACTGATACTGACCTTAGAGGAAGGCAGCCCCACGAGGCACCACTCTCCCGGGAGCCCTGCAGACTTGGGGCCCCCAGGAGAGAGACGCAGGGAGGTGCACATCCTGCAGCCACGGCAGAGCCCAGGCGCGGTGAGCCCCAGTGCAGACCTGGCCGCGTGCTGAAGTCCCCAGGAGACGGGAGACGGGGTCAGGCTCCGCCAGGCACACGAACCGAGGATGCCACCAGTTTCTGCGAAGAGAGCTTGGCCGGGGCCGCCTGACTCCCCACAATAAGACTGATAACCGGTGCTGGGACAGCCAGCCAGCATGGAGGCCAAAACTTCACAGTGAGCTCTGAAAACACCTGGCTTGAGATTTTTAAGTTGTTAAGAGGAAACATTGTGTCTTTTAAAGGTTTACTTTATGGCACTCTGACAAAATGTGGGCTGCAACTGCGGCTACGGAGGAATCCGGCCAAAATTCCATCTTATACGCACTTTTCTGTGTGAAGTTGTTTCTGATAAAATTGTATAACAACCACATAGAATATCTTTTACATGTGATTTTTGCCTCACGATCGAAAAGGTCCATGTTGCCGAAGTGCTGGAGGGCCTCAGCAAGGTTCCCGAGGGCCTCCCTCGTTCCTGAATTCCCGTCACTCCCTTCGAGGGGCCGTCAGGACAGCCCACGGGTCCATCTTCTTCTGGTCAATTCGTCTCTGCCCGGATCCTCATTGGCCGATAACTCGTTCATCTCAAAAAATTCTCCATCTTTTCCAAATCCAAGGTTTTCCATTTTCCTCCTCAGTTTGCATTGTGTTTGCCCTGTATCTGATGGTCAGCGGAGACTGACCCAAAGTGTACGGACGTGACGATGGTAGAGTGAAGAATTCCATCCCTCGGTGGGGAGGGTGCTCAGTGGACGCTGCTCTCACAGGTGGCGGGTCCATCGGTGGTCGTTCTCACACGCGACAGTGTTCACTCCCGCACGCGACCCTGTAACTGCAAGGGCTTCGATAAAGCCTGCTCAGGCGATGAGGAAAAGATACGACTAGTTTGGAGGATCTGCTCATTTAGAATCGAGACTTTGTTGCTTAAGAGAAAGAAAGCCTCATAGATCGCAGCTGTCCGGGAAGAAGAATGCTCCCCAGAGGGCAGGGGCCGTGCCTCTGTCTCCTATCCGTAGTCAAATACAGTCGGGGATCGTGGGTCACGTGTTGGAAGGAAGGTCATTTTCTTTGTTTATGTCGGAGCTTGGCTGTTTAAATGCAGAGCTTCTCAAAGACCTTTCACCTTAACATATAGAGCGTTTAAGAGAGGCGTGGAGGGCTTCCCTGGTGGCGCAGTGGTTGAGAGTCCGCCTGCCGATGCAGGGGACGCGGGTTCGTGCCCCAGTCCAGGAGGATCCCACATTCCGCGGAGCGGCTGGGCCCGTGAGCCATGGCCCTGAGCCTGTGCGTCCGGAGCCTGTGCTCTGCAACAGGAGAGGTCACAGCCGTGAGAGGCCCGCCTACTGGAAAAAAGAAAAAAAAGAAAAAGACAGGCGTGGAAAGAGCGACTGCAGCGATGTGACAACGAAATCTTGCGGGGGACCGTCTCACGGCTCTACTGTCCCTCAGATGCACTTTTGGACACGTGGCATCTACATGAAGCATAAACCATCCCACAAGCAGGTGGACGTTTAATTGTAGTGGATGCGGCCAGGAGATCGTGTTTTCACCTTAATTCTAGAAGAACAAAGGTGGATTAAGACAGCCAATAGTCGGCCAGTTCGGAGTGTTTGTTGTAGCGACTTGCACACCCAGCAGAGGGTGCGGGAAGCTCCGTAGCCCCGCGTGCTCACCTGCACGGGGTGCTCTCGGACCCCTGCGACTCTGCCCTGTGAAATCCTCTCACCGCTGCCTTAGCTGGCTTTCCACTGAGCTCAGTGAAGGTCTTTTCCTATTTTACACCATTCAGACTTGCTTGCTTGTGACCATCTCTATTTGTTGCTCATTTTATTGTCGTCTGATCTCTTTCTCACCGATTTCTAAGGCTTCTTTACGTATTTTAGATAACGAACTTTCGCTGTTTTCTTTGTGTTTCAAACATCTTTTCCCAATTTCTGGCTTGTGGTTTTGCCCTCTTTGGTAACTTTGGACTCAGAAGAACTTCTTAAATTGAATGGAGACATTTCCAAAACGCTGCTGAGCGGATGTGTAGACCCTGCTCCCAGGGCGGGGTCCCCTGCTCCCAGGGTGGGGTCCCCTGCTCCCAGGGTGGGCGACATCCCTCAAGTAGGTCCTGATTCCGCTCCTGGGTGTGGCTTCTTGCTCACGGTTCTCCCTGCCACTTGCCCTTCCTTCTAGAAGTTTCCTCCTCTTCCATCACCCCCTTTGGTCACATTCGATACAAGCATCAGAGATGTAAACCCCTTCCCAGTCTCCTTCTTGTTTCTGGGCAGTGGGACCCAGAGGTCATTTAAGTCCCTAAAATCGCAGCCTCTTTGCCTCTTTCAGCCGCGGCTGGTGCCTCTCTGGGCAGTAAAATGTGCGTGAAGCTTAGTTTTTATCTGTTTGATTTTGCTGAGCTCCGGGTGCCGAGAGCTGAACGCTTGGTTCTTATCCAGACCTTCCTCTTCGATTTGCTCTATCTCCCTGCTTTTTCTGCCCCAGCATTTTTCTCTGTTGACCTGCCTGCTGGGGGAGCCTCACCCAGCCTCTGCCGCGAGCCGTTCCATTTACCCTAAAGGAGTCTCTGACCAAGGGGGTCCCTTACAGCTTCAACTATGAAGAAGTTTTAACAACGGGTATCATGACCGCACCCTTGATGCTGTCTTAGTCTGATGTAGAACAGTCTCAGTGGTTCACAGCATGTCCGAGTTTATTTTTCACCGTTAGGAGTGGAGAAGCTGCCGTCTTTTCTAATCTTGCAGGTCCATGAATTTGTAGGCTCTTCCCCTCAACTCCTGCTTGTAAGTTAGCCAGCTCTTCTGTGAGCCTGACGCTGTATGCAATGCTTTGCCAAATGCAGACATCAGCTGCTGTGGCTTGAACTGTGTGCCCCCCCGTCCCCAAAAAGAGACGTTGAAGTCGTCATCCTCAGTGGTGCCTGTGGATGTGACCGCGTCTGGAATAGGGTCTTTGCAGGTGAGATCAAGGTGAGGTCACAGTGGATTAAATAGGCTCTGAATCTAATCCCTGGAGTCCTTGGAAGAGGACCGTCAGGGAGGATGCCATGTGAAGACACAGCCAGAGTCACACAGGGAGGGGGCCGAGTGAAGAGGGGGGCAGAGACCAGAGCGATGCAGCTGAGAACTGAGAAACACCAGGTTCCCGGGAGCCACCAGGAGCTGGGAGAGGCAAGGAAGGAACCCCACCCCAGACCCTTCAGAGGGAGCACGGCCACCCATGCCCACACCTTGATGTCTCACTTTTGGCCTCCAAACTGTGAGAGGATACATTTCTGTTGTTTCAAGCCACCCGGCTTACGATATTTTTGTTACGGCAGCCCCGGGCCACTAACACACCCACAGGCACACCTGTCACACCTGAGCCGAGTTCCCTGGGCACCCAAGACGGATCTTTCTCACCCAGGGCTTTATCCAGCCTGACACGGATGGACGCCTTTCAGCCTTCAGGAAGTTTCCCTTCTTCTCAACACCTAACTACCCTGACAATGCCACATATTTCGGATTTTTTAATAGATTTTATTTTTTTAGATTCAGAGCAAAATTGCGTGGCAGGCACAGAGATTTCCATATGCCCCCTGCTCCGCCGTGCACAGCCTCCCCTCATCAAAGTCCCCCACCAGTTCGTACGTTTGTTACAGTGGATGAACCTACTTCGAAACATCATTGTTGTAGGATTTTGGTTTTGCATAGCACCTCACTGCTGGTACTAGTTTCTAGACTAGACAGGATAAAGCTGGATTTCACTGCAGTAACAAACAATTCCCAAACCTCAGAGGCCTAAAACAACAATGATGTTTTTCACGTCCTTGTTCCTTGGATATAGAGACCAGCTGGTGATTCTGTCCAGGCTGAAGGAGCAGCTGCCGTACCGAACATGTGGTGACCACTCAGCATGGGTCACTTCTGTTCACATGGCCACAGCTAAACTCCATAGGGTGGGAGGGACCGTCCTCCAAGCTTGGGAAAAGAATTGGAAATAAATGGTGAATGTCATCAATGGCTACTTCAAGTTCATTATTTTGTTGTTGTTGTTACAATTTTAAGTGGTCTTTTTTTTTTGAAACCTGTATTTGCTACCTATAGTTTGCTGATGAATCAAATTATTACTGACTTTTGTATTGTGACATGGGCATACTTTGCTTAGCTCTCTTATTAAATATAAATGTGTGTGCATTTTGCTAGGTTTTTTCATGTGGATAATCATATTGTTTGCAAATTCTGACAGTGTTATTTTTATAATTTTCCTTATCAGTCCTTAAACTTTTATCTCTTTTCTTGGATGAATAAAATTTTAAGTACAGGATTACATAGAATTGTTGATGGCTGGCATCCTTCTTTATCCCTGATTTTAGAGATAGCACTTTGAAATTATTTACCATTAAGAATGATCATTATTGAAGGCTGCTGGTATATACCCTCAAGTGGGTTAAGAAAGATTCTTTCTATTGCTAGTTTATTAAAAGTTTAGCGTTACTGAATGTTGACGATTATCAAATACTTTTCTTTCTTTATTGCAATAATTGTATATTTACTCTCCTTTAGTCTATAAATGGGACCAGTTACCTGCATGTATTTTCCCAATAGCACCCTTGAATCCCTGAGTTAAACCCAGCTTGCTCAAGATAGATTATTCTTTTAACACGTACAGCAGGATTCGAGTTGCTAATATTTTGTACCCAGTTTTTACATGTGTTGCAGTGGTCGAAGCACTGGATACACTTTGGCGAATAAAACAGATGTGGACGTTATACTCACGGCTCGTATGGCCTGAGGCATCATTAATTACAAGACTCAGCATCAATTTAATAACAGATCGTCAGGGAGGAAACCCCTACACACGACAAGAACACGATGATTAGTAAGAGACGGTTTAAGTATAAATGCCTTCATTACTGAGGAAAATATACTCCAGATTAAATGACTCACTGTGGCTGCGGGGAGTCACTTCCTGGTCCCCTGAGCCTTAATTTCTCCATTTCCAAAGTGAGGGGGGAGACGATCTCTGGGGCGCCTCAGATTTCAAATGCCAGCCCTACTATACCTCCTCCCTGAGGACCTTCCTACAAGGAGCGTGGCGGTCCCATACCCTTCCTGGACACACCTGGAAGCTTCCGGTATAAAACACAGGGAGTCAGTTCTGACCAAAGTCAACACGAAGCTGTTCAGGAGCCGCTGAGACTGGGGTCCAAGCCCTTCGTGCAAACAGCCCCTAACAAACGCAGCCTTTGGCGCCTAGACACTCAGCCCCCGACAGTGGGTACAGGTCAGGAGGAAACTACCTGGAGAATCGGCACCCGGGAGACACGCAGTGAGGACCTTCTAAAGGAATGACACCCAGACCTTAGACCGTGCGAAGACCGGAGGGCCGGTGAGGTACATACATCTTTCTGCCGTCCTCTTTTCTGATTTGCAAAACGATTAGTACATTTCTTTTTTAAATGGTCAAGTTCCTTCTTGGTGTGTAAATAATTAACAGTGTCTTTTATTGAAAATAATTCCATTTTGGACTAGAGAATTCATATTCTCCTGGTGTTTGTATATGATAGCTTCTTTTTTTTTTTTTTTGCCCATGCTGCGTGACTTGTGGGAATCTTAGGTCCCCAACCAGGGATCGAACCCGTGTCACCCTGCAGTGGAAGTCTGGAGTCCTAACCACTGGACTCCCTGGAAATTTTCAATGATAGCTCCTTTGAATCACCTTCTGACCGAAAAAATGTATTTCTTTTAGGACTGAAATGTGGACCTTGTAACTTGAATCCTGTGTGAAGAATTCTAAAACCAAGGGGTTGTAGTACAAACTTCTGTTTTTTCACTTTAAAGACACTCACAAACAGGATCGCCCGTCTAAAAAGAAAAAGGAAACATTTCACCTCATGTAGTGTGCAAAAAATTCATCGTGCCAACTTCAGAATCCAACTGTTTTAATCTGGTTTGAAATGAACTTGACCTTTGACCCTTAATCCCTTCTATTGACGGCAAGATTCAATGCCCTGATTTTTAGAGGCTTACAAAACGGGGGTAAAAAGCTTTCTAAATACCGGGTAGCACTTACAAAATCAGAATGTAAATGAAGTCGGTGTCCTTTAGAGCTAGATTTGATTTCATTTGACATACACTTGGAATCTTTTTTTTTTAAGGATCAAATCTTTGGGGCAGTATTGGAATCTTCTTGGAACTGGAAGGTTGAGGAGTGGCGTGGACGTGTGGAGGAACGTACATCGCTCTCCACATTGAATCTCTTGACGGCAGCCCTGTTTGCTCTCCTGCATCTTGGAAAGCTTTTTCCAAGCAAAAGACTTTTAAAATTCAGAAGTGGAAACTCCCTCTCTGCTGAAGAGAAGACAGAAGCCGCTCTTAGACATTACAAATATTATCCATCCTATTTTTAACATCAAAAGCTACGAACCAACAAAAGGACAAAATAGTCAATGGGGAGAAGAGCAGACGGGAGAATACACTTTCTCCCCTTAAAGTGCCGATGAGTCTTTACAGACCCACTTGCAGGAGCTGTGAGGTGACAGCACCTCCTTCTGAGAGTGAGACCCCAGACTCCGAGGCGCCCTCCCCAGGAAGAGGCTCCGCCCGCTGCCCCCAAGCCCCACCCTGCCGCCATCACACACTTCACTCCCAGAAAACAGCTTTAGAACGACCCAGGCACGTTTACCTTGCATTTACTAAACGTTTCTCTGCCTAACCGCACGCCGCTTGTCAACGCAAGACAAGGTTAGAAGTGTTAGACGTGAGTCACCAAAACCCGGAGGATAAATTAATTACGCTTCTGTGTCATTGTTTTTGGCTCTAAATTCTGTGAACGTTTCTAATTTATAACAGTTTCTCTAGCTATAATGTTCCAATTAGCAAATGTAGGAAAAACTCATTGTACTACAGCACACTGGATGATGCTCTGTTTTCCTTTTTCCTTCTTTTACGTTCTTTGAAGCACATTCAAAGAGTCCATCTCCCTTATTCCAAACAAAAAGCATTTATTAAATAATTAGTATAGTGATGTCTCACTCAAGTGATTTTAAGGACAGGTGACCAAATGATAAACCTTTACCACTAGGACGTGGTATTACAGAATCTCAGTGCTCTCAAGGGTAAGGCTGAGTTTCTACCCAGAACATTTCTGTGATGGGGAAGAGAGCAAGGGGTGGGGAGGGGAGGGAGGAAGGAAAGTGGGAGAGGGCGGGGGAGGAAGGGTGGCCGGGGACTTCTAATTAGGCTTTAGAAAGCCGGTCAGCTCCAACTTAAACTATTTTGTACAATAAAACTGATGCTTCATCTGGCGGTGCAAAAACTTTTTACTATATTTGCAAAAATATCTTTTAGCTAAATAAATATTCCAGGACCTTGCAAAAACAAATCAGCAGTTTCTTATTAACCGGGCCTTTAAAGGGTTTACAATTGCTGCATTTAGTTGTGATAATTTAATAATAATGCCTAGTTTTTATTTTCAGATTTTGGAAGCATCCTTTTTTATGTCTGTTTTTCCTGTTAGAACCCCCCAGAAGAGTGCTTCCCAAGCTATCTGTGGGGAAGCACCAGTTTGCGGGGTTTTTTGTTTTTTGTTTTTTTTGCGGTGTGCAGGCCTCTCACTGCTGTGGCCTCTCCCGTTGCGGAGCACAGGCTCCAGACGCGCAGGCTCAGCGGCCATGGCTCACGGGCCCAGCCGCTCCGCGGCATGTGGGATCCTCCCGGACCGGGACACGAACCCGCACCCCCTGCATCGGCAGGCGGACTCTCTACCACTGCGCCACCAGGGAAGCCCCCCCAGTTTGCTTTTTAATTCCAATCCATTAAAGACACTCCTTTGCAAAATTAAATGAAAATAAATTGCTAGAAAAAATAAAAAGGAAACACAAAGTGCAAGCCTTAATCAGAAGTAACACCCTGTGTCAAGCGACGGAAAAGCTTTCTAAGCTTTCTCTCCATTTCTGCGTTAACGTGGACCAGCAAGCACCCTGGGGAATCAAACCAGGGTGAAGCCAGACGTTGCATCACATTGCCTAGACTGGGGAGCCCAAGGTGCGCGCCCGGGCGCCCCGGGGTGTCATAGCGAACCCACAGGACACTGCAAGAGAGTTTGCATTTTCACGGGAAAGGCCTAGACCCTCAGCTTCAGTGGTCCAGCTGGCCCACCACAGACTGGCCGTCGGCTCCAGGGATTTCACGGTTTTTAGTATCAGGCTGTTCTCCATTCCCTCCAATAACGTCATGCTTGTAAAGTCTGCCGCTCGACAGTTGCTGAGATAAAAAGCAAGTATGGTGTGAAAATCTACGTTGAACAGGAAAAGACTGTGACAGAGCCCAGTGTGATGACAGGTGTCCCTAGGTCGTTCAGCGCCCAGTGGACACTCACATCCCCTTGATGAGGAATTTTGGTGATTGGAAAATGAAATCAAAGTATTGTTGTTTTCTTTCATTTCCATAAATTCTCGTTGTTTGGACCCAACTACTGAACACACAGACCTGTTCACGGTTTCTCTTGGCCTGAGCACTGGGAAAAAAATCAGTACAACACTAAAGTCACCATAAAGGATCGTATCTCTTCTTGTTCATTTTGTATCCTGAGAGTTTGGCCTGTTAGGTCCTCACTGAGTGAATGAATGAGTGAACAAACGAACAACTCAGTCCCTCCACCTTCTGCATTTACAAGGTTTCAGCGACATGACACCTCCCAGATTCCACGGGTGGAGGTTTTTGTTGAAATCATGAAGACGCCATAAACGGCTGTCAGATAATTCTCCCTCATCCTTAAGTCTTACATGTCCAGCGGGAGACCTTCATCTCACGTGACACCAGCCAGGACTTTCAAGGACCATTTTGCTCAAAAGGGCTGGGAGATGAGAATGAAGGGACTGGGGGAGAAAGTGATGACTTTTCTGGAAAATCTTTATTTGTGGAGAAAGCCTCACGTCTCCCAGGCGACACGTCCATGGAGAAAGGCAGGCAGCACCCAGGAGGGGACAGGACATGTGTACTTAATGTGGGATGGAAGTTGTATACGTTTTTAAGTAGTGAATTAAAACCGAAAGGTTTAAATCTCACTGGATTTCTTTCTTCTCTAAATCATTCATTACTCCTGGGCGTTTTAACTAATGTTTTCCCCATTTGACATTTGGACCCACTCGACTTTTAAAAAGTCACAAATCGTCCCTAATAACAGCACAAATTACGTCGGCTGTTGACTCTCACGGCATTTTTTAGCACTTTATCTTGCACGTTAGTGCAATCATTTTCATTAACCATTCCTCTATCCAAGCACAGTGCCCGTTTAGCATAATAATAAAGCAATTTCCTGTTCCGAGGTGTTGACTGTGAGTCCACGCAAGTGACACTTGGTGGCTAAAGTCATAGAGCAGAAAAGCACCAAGGTCCAATAGAACCATCCCCAAGCGACGCCTGGGCTCCGCAGGGACAGCCCTCCCACCCTGTGTCCTGCCGCCTGGGCGCTGGGCTCCCTGGCAGAAGAGGGGGAGCCTTTGACCCCCTGCACCCTCTTCCTCACTGGCTTTCCTGGGAAACCGGCCCCACCGGGCCAGGCCTCAGTTTCCCTCCTGGCTCCCAAGTGCATTTCCCTGGACCTCTCCTCAAAGACTGCTCGCTGCTTCCCTGGAAGTTAACTGCAGACCCGTCCGGAGCAGATTAGGAGTAAGAGAGGGTTATTTCTTATTGTAAAAGAAGAACAAACAGAAGAAGGTGATCATTCAAAGGAGGAAGAGATCTGATAAGAACTGGTCATCCCAGCGATGTTCATTGCCTCCTTCCTGTGCCCGGGGAAGGTCTCTGCAGACACGCGGCAGTGCTCGACCCTCGCCCCCAGCCACCCTGCTCAGCCCCGGCATCACCTGGGCCTCCAACCACCCCACAGCTGGGGACAATCCCTTACCCACACCCACCGAAACACGGATTTCACCGGCTTTGACGAATCACTTTGCAGCCGGCAGCATCCCATAATCGTGCGTGTGATATAATCCATCCTTGAATTCTTAATCCCATGAGGTGGACATTATTACCATCACACAGATGGGGAGACAGAGGTTAAACCCCGTGTCAGTCAAGGTGCTCCAGTGGATCCTGCTGACAAATAAACAAACAAATTAGCAAGCGAACGTGTCCATGTATCTTATCTACGTCACCTATATTCACTCGTTCCTTTCTTTATCTAAAGATTGATCTCAGCAATCATGCTGGGGGCTGGCAAGTCTGAAACCCACAGGGCAGACCGTGGGCTGGAGCTTCAGGGAGGACTTGATGTCACAGTGGTTTCTTTGTTTAAAAAAATTTATTTATTTATTTATGGCTGCGTTGGGTCTTCCTTGCTGCACACCGGCTTTCTCTAGTTGCGACGAGCGGGGGCTACTCTTTGTTGTGGTGCGCGGGCTTCTCATCGCGGTGGCTTCTCTTGTTGTGGAGCACGGGCTCTAGGCACGCGGGCTTCAGTAGTTGTGGCTCACGGGCTCAGTAGCTGTGGCTCGCGGGCTCCAGAGCCCAGGCTCAGTAGTTGTGGCGCACGGGCTTAGTTGCTCTACGGCATGTGGGATCTTCCCGGACCAGGGCTTGAACCCGTGCCCCTGCATCGGCAGGTGGAGTCCTAACCACTGCGCCACCAGGGAGGCCCCACAGTGGCTTTTTGAGGCAGCATTCCTCCTTCTCGAAGGAGCCTCAGTTTGCCCTCGAGGCCTCAGCTGACCAGGAGAGGCCCACCCACATGATGGAGAGTCGCCAGCTTCAAGTGGAGACAGCCGATCGTGGGCGTTACTGCATCTGCAAATACCTTCCAGCGACGCACAGGTGTTTGATGGACTACCTGGGCGCTACCTGGGCACTGCAGCCCAGCCACCCGACACTGCTGTCACCAGTGCTCTGCCCAGCCTCACTCAGAACCCAGGCAGCAGAGTGGACCTCGGAGGGCTGGGTAGGTGCACGGAGCAGATGCAACTTAACAGCCCTGATGTCTGCATATTCTGCACGTGGGCCTCCACGTCCAGGACCGAGATCCCTGCACCTGGCGGGAGCCCGTCACCCGGCTGCATGAAGCACCACACGTGGCACCCAGCTCCCAGCACAGTGGTCAGCAGGGCTCTGATATTGGCTGACAGTTGGGCAAGAGAGGACAGACAGACAAATGCACAGGTAAAATAATCAGAGACTATTGGGGTGGTCAGTGCTGGCGAGAGCAGGACGGGGAGGTGTGAACTTCCCTCCTCCTTGGTGGACGGTGGGTCCCCCAGGACAGGTGACAGTCACCCTGCAGACTGAGTACCCCAAAGGCAGAGGGAGGGGGCACCAGTCAGGTGATAACGAGATTCCCAACACCCTCGCGGGGCCACGCAGACGGGCTGGGAGGACACGGGCAGAGGCAGAGCTGCAGACCGAGCCTGGGGCAGGGGGAGGAAGCATCCTCCCAGCCAAAGCGCGATTCCACCGGAGCCAAGGGAAGGGTGACCTCACGGGGTCAGGGTCGGGGGTCTGCCCTCGATAAAGTACCAGGCGCTTGGGGTGGAACCTGCGTGCCAATATCTGACACGTTCCTACACCCCAGATCGCGCCCGGGTACGGCCCTCGGGAATGTTTCTTAACTGAATCCACAGGTGTTATCAAACAAGCCAGCGCCCAGGCGACATTAGAAATCAGCAACAGAAGAGTCGGGTGGGTTGGAAGCAGCCACTGACTGAAACCCAGGACTCCCCGGTTCAGCTTCCAGACCGAAGGAGATGCGGCGGCCGGAGCTGCCGGCTGGATGCGGCAGCCGGAGCCAGGGAAGAGCAGGGGGCCGCTGCGCAGGGGGCCGCTGCGCAGGTGGCCTGGGAAGGACAGGGGCCGCCGTGCAGGGGGCCTGGGCAGCTCCGCAAGGACAAGGGGCCTCCTGCACATCAGGACAACCGTCTTCCTCCTCTGTCCCCAAACCTCAGATCTTCAACTGCAGCCTTTGTCGGTGTGGCCAGCAGGAGACCCCCTGCCATCCAGGCCTGAGATCACCCGGACCACACTGCCATCCGACCCCCAAGTCCAGGCCAGAGCCGCCCTTGAAGTGAAAATGTGTGAGCGATGGACGGATGGACCGGAAGACAAAGAGGAGATGGGTGCTGTGCTCGGGACACTGTCCCAGAGGAAGTCTGCAGAGATCCCATCAGCGGCCAGAGGCTTCGGAGGGACGTGAGGGCTTCTCCCTGAAGATGGATGAGGCCAGAGGCTGCAGACACTGCCCACCGCACAGGACCCCCCCCATTCGCGGGGCCCCCTCGGGGAGCCAGAAGCACCAGCTCCGAGCGAGGGGCCACTGGGGAACTGGGCGCAGAGGGGCGACAGCTCTCCTGACGCCAGCCTCCTCCGGCGCCAGGGCCGGGGCCGCCCCAGCTGTGGCATCGGCATCCTGCTCTGTCTCTAGGTCCCCCGGCTCTGAGCCTACTCCTGCCGCAAACCTTGAGGTGCAGATCAAATCCCGCCCCCGCGTGTTCCCATGTGGCAGGGCCCACGGGGCAGAGAAGCGGGAGGACGCGGCCTCGTCTGCACCTGCGATTCGATTTCCTCAGAACCGACCCTTAAGGTGTTGGTGGTATTTCTCTCCTCCCCTGGCCCTCAGTATTTAGGAAGTGAGTTTCTGAAATCGGAGACCCTGGGGCCAAAGGTCGATCCCATCAGCCAAGATGAAAGGAGAGCTGCATAGAATTATGGGGCTCTGGGCCTCAGGTGACAGCAGCCCAGCCCCACGGTCTAGGACTGAGACGCACATCCACGCAGTCAGCGGGAGGCATCCGGGCCCACCCCAGGAGCACAGGCTTGCGCCTGGCTGTGAAGGACCGCCAGGAGGGGCAGGTCCCACCCTGACCCCCAGGTGCTGCACCCGCACAGGTACAGGCCCAGGACCAAGGCCGGACCCATCAGACAGGCCCAGAGACGAGGGTCCCCGGCCTCATCCTACCTGGGAGGCAGTCTGCCTCTCGAGAACCTCGTGGACCAAGAGAGGAGGGAGGGTCCCCCAAGGAAAATCGGGACGGAAGCGTGGACGCAAACAGGCAAGGGCAGCTGACGTCGCCTGTCAGCAGACAGAGCGGGCACGGGGGTGTGGTCGGGGTGTGGTCAGGGGGTGTGGTCGGGGGTGTGGTCAGCTGCCCCCCCCCCCCCCCCCGAGCTGCCCGGGCGTCACTGCAGTGTCCCTCTGATCCCCAGGAAGGCCCCAGCAGGAGAGCTCTCTTCTCCCTTCTCGGGGGTGGTCGCTCCACATTTCTTAATTGCTTGGCTACAAATCTCCGCTCCAGAGAAAAAGGCCGAATGGGCTTCTGTGCAGCCACAAATCCTGATATTTTGGGAACCCATTAAAATGTGCTGAGAGACCAGGGGCTGGGAGGGGGAAGCCACCAGCCCACCTCCCCGGCCAGGTGAACAAGCCTGCAGGGAGGAGCTGTGGTGTGCTGCTTGGAATGTTCCAGAGCCCCTCCAGCTGCCGTGCTGCTGTCTCTGCAAACCTGAGGCTGCTGACCGTCGTGGGGAGGAGGGGTGGTCTTTTCCTTTTCTTTCTCCCTCCCCTCCTTTTTTTTAGAAATGGAATTTTAAAACAGCCAGCAACTAAGGCAAACTCCCAAGACAACAGGCTCAACAATTTACATAATGTGAGAGTTCAGGAGGAGGGCGCAAGGCAGTCCTTTAAATCGTGTGACACAGTTTAAAGTAGGGAACCTTGGCTGGCATTAAACCACAGTCCTCCGAAACACAATTGTAAAGCACTCAGGGCCGCCTGGCCAATCAGGCCCCTTGATTGGCTGCATGTCCCTAACCCTGTAATCTTCCATCTGGAGGCCGCACACCACAGCTGACTGCCGTCAGGCTGGTCCACAGGCTGACTGTCAGTGGGGCCAACGTGCATTTTAAGAAATCTTACTTTTGGTTGCTTTGGTCCATGTTCTCAAAATGTCAGTCCTGGATAATGGGGCCCTTTGCTCCTGCCTAATCATGCCAGTCACCGTGGAGGCTGCTGGCTAGGGGTGCCGGTGGAGCCCGTGGTCCGAACACCAGACCTGTGTCAGCGACACCCAGGCTCATTACAACTTGGGGGACTTCTCCATGGGCCCACCTGGGAATCATCTTTCATCTGCAGTGGGCCCCTGATGTGGCACCAGCGTCCTGCCAGCCAGGCCTAAGGGATAATCTGTGAGCTACGCAGCCTCCAGCTGAACGGGCACTTACTCATCCATCCATCCCTCTGCCGGCGTTTCCCGCGCACCTACACAGTGACAGCTCGGGGCCACGCCTGGCTCCCAGGTCTGGCCTCACAGCCTCTAGGAGCTCACCACTCTGTGTGGGAGATGCACATGTGTGCACACACGTGTGATGTGTAACAGCACAGTACTTGGCCACGAGGCCAAGGATGTGAAAATGTTCCCGGGGACACGCAGGACAGTCTACTCCACACAGAGGCTGAGAGCCTGTGACCCTCGGTTCTACAGAAAAGGTGAGCGTTTGAGAGAGGAAGGCCGTTCTGGGAGGGCATGAGATATGGCTGGGTGGGGGGCCGAGGGGCCAACTCGATGGGCATCCGCATGGAGACACAGGTGCTGCCGGAAGGCCCCTGGGCAGGTTGCCGTGATGCGCGATGCGTGGGAAAGCCGCCGTGAACAAAGACCAGGACACAGCCCAGCCGCTCTGCGTCCCTCCCCCGTGTGCCCTGGAGCAGGCTCTGGCCCACCCTGACACTCGGTCTCCTCGTCAGCCAGCGGGTGGAGCAGACTGACTGAGGGGGTTGCGCCTTGCGCTCAGTGACCCCGGCCTCACTCAGGCTCTGCTCAAGGGCTGCCCTTGTTGCTTCCTGAGTTCCTGTAGACACGCCAGCAGGACCCGTCTCCCTCCCACGCTGCTCACCTCTCCCGGGGCCACGTCCTCGAGCACACGGGCCACGAGGACGAGCAGTGATCTGCTCACAGGAAGCTCATCTGCACAGCACTGTGGGTGAAGAGAGGACCAGATGGGGAAGGCTAGGGACCACTTGGGGTCCCAGGAAAACAGAACCACTTACGGCTTAACACAGGGAATGTCACATGGGTGACGGAGGCACTCAGAAGCCAGAAAAAGCAGGCGAGGTGGCAGCAGGCAGCACACCAGGTCCAGGCGAACGGTGGGGGCACTGGCAGGGCGCGGGCCGGACATGCGGGAGACACCCCTCCAGGAACGCTGCCTAGGGCACCGAGATGCTGGGCTTCCTGCCTCCCCTCCCATCTCCTTCCAGCCAGGGGTGGAGGGGGGGAAGCCGGGAAGCGGCCCCCAGAGGGACCCCCTTGTGGGGCCAGTTCAGGAGTGACTCAAGTCCACGTCCTCGTGTTATTCCTGAAGACATTGAGCCTGGGTTTCTTAGATGATGTCCCTGCCCTGGTGGAACTGGTTAACAGGTATGCACACAGCTTGCAATACACATGCACACGCACATGCACACAGGCATGTACACACAGGCACACGGCCCCCAGATGCACTCCCCTCCAGCCGACCAGGCGCACAGTGGCTTTCCCAGCCCTGGAGGAGGCTCAGTGGCAGCCCCAGGGCACAAGGCGAGCTGTGGCGTCCCCTGCCAGCTCCCACATCCCAGCCAAGTCTCGTCCGAGTGACCTGGGTTCACCACCCGCTGGCCTGATTTTCCTCGTCCACAGCGCTCACCTCAGAGAGTGCCAGGTACACATGAGCCTCCATGGAGCGGCCTTTATTACTCTTCATTCCAGACCCCACTCCCTCACCACCCCCAAACTGTCCCCAGAGGCCCCTGAGGCTCAGGACTCAGCACTGTGCCCTGCGCTGCCCTGAGGGCTGGGCCCTGGACACAGCTGTTTGGCTTTGAGGTGCAGGCCCGCCGGCCCAGGATGAAACATCCATGTGTTTAGGCAACTCCGTGTCAAGGCCTGAGGGAAATCGCTTCCTTGAAAAGTTCTAGATGTTTAAAAAGTAAACTAGACACATATCGGTGATGTTGAAAGTGTCTTTGCCATGAGAAGTAGCCACCTGTAAACTCCTCACCTGGGCTGGTGAGCTGCAGGCAGGTGTTACCCATCAGCTGACCTCAGAACAGCTCCAGAATCTTTGACGTGTCCTTAGGTGTCCAGGATTCCTCCTTCTGCGCCAAGCTTGTGAGCGATCAAAGGTTCGTCCCTGACAGCTTCACGACGTCAGCGGTAGCTGCACTTTGTAACATGGAGCAGACTCACTCCTGGAAATCGGGAGCGTTTTTCCCTGTGTTGACACGTGATTTCAGGTATCACGTTTCTGCATGCTAATGCCTAGATAATGCAAAAGTACAGTATAGACCAAAATTATATACCTCTGCACACAATATCCCAGCAAGTGTAGCTTGAGTCAGTGTCTAATAGGTATATGGTGAAAATTTCCAGAAAAGGTGACATTCTTTGTTACTGCTTCAAAGGAGCTGCTCTGATGTTGGAGAAGAAAGGAAAACAGGGTAACAGGATCTGTGAGCCCATTAAACCTCGAGGGTATCGGGAGCTTAAGGTCTCAACCCCGTTTGATGTGTCCGGTGGCCTGCGGGGGCTCCGTGGGTGAAACCCTTTGAAGGACAAACCTCTCTCTGCAGCTCCAAGGCTGCAGGAGGTCAAGCTACTGTCTGCTTTCTCTCTGAAGCATAGAGCAGTGAGGTGGTGTCAGTATTTGGGGGAAGAACCAGTGTGTTGAACACCTTACGGCATGTAGAGAGCTGAACGGGCGTGAAGAAACCCTAACTCATCACCTAACCCTGGAAAAGTTGCCCAGGACTAGCACATGTCTCTGAGAGTTTCAGATGTCCAAGCATGGCCCCAAACCCCAGGGTCCTCTGGGCTGGTTGGCTGGACCCTCTTAAATGGTCTACCGCAGCACACACAGTTCTTGCACCGACCTGCTCCTACCCACCCACCCTGGACAGTCTTAGAATTGACCTGCCCTGGGAAAACCAAGAGGAAGGAAGGCCACCTAGCAAGTAAGCTCTCCTTTCTATGTTCTGTGCAAGGGACATAAAGGACTTTCCAAACCAGAACTTCTGTGATGAGCTATCTGGCGCAATCCTCCATTTCTATGAAACTACAAATCCCTGCACTGGAGTGAGAGTCCAGCTTCCCCAGCCTGTGACCTTCTGCTCGAAACAAATAACGAAGCATGCATCTGCTTTAACATCCAGTTGTTGTAGACAATGTCTCTGTCCTGGGTCAGTTCCTTGAAATAATCTGTGGTGGGTTATCTGAATGGTACAGGGAGCTCTCTATTTAAAAAAAAATACAGGTTTCAGGCTGTAGAAAATTTTGATTGATTGAAAATCTGCAAATGTTTTATACTGAACTCAGTAGAGTTTTTTGAGAGAGTACTTGAGCCCCTGTATTTTAAGACCTTCTTAAAGACCTAACTGAAACTTTATCCCACAAATGACACCATTTTCTTTTTCATAAATGTAGGAATACTAGGAAAAAAGTTTTCCTTAGTCCAAAGAACAAATATAATAATTTCCCTGATTATCTCATTTTCTTCTTATTAAATATATTACTTTATCCTAATAGTAATTAATAAAATAGAAGGAGTTATTTAACTTATTAAGGGTTTTAAAATCACTTTTCACATCTAGGGAGTTTCGAGGCAAAGATTTGGGGTTCTTTCAGTTGAGAGGTTAGGGAAATTCTGAAAGAATGTCTCTATATTTCTATAGCTGAAAATTAAGTTTATTTTCTCAAAAATCAGCATTCCAGAATACCTCCAATTAGAGTCTCACCTGAACCCAAAGAATGCAGTGACTGAAGGAGAATTGTAAAATTAAGGCAATTACACACCTGTGTGCAAAGTCTGTGATCTGCCATTACGGACATTGTTTGGTTGTAAATGATGACCTGCACCAACGCTTCATAATACACAATTCCCGGGGAAGGGGGGGCACTTTCAGGGATTCCCTTGAAACAAAGGAACCTCTATTTAACTTAAGCAGGTCTAAAAGCATCTCTTCAAAAAAATCCCCCCCGAACAGTCCAAATATATATTTTAAGCAGCATCCTCTTTATATATTTGCAAACTTGATGGGAACCAAGGCTTCTTTGGGGGAATGAGGCTAAAATGGCAACATAACTGCATTTTGTATTTGCTTAGTTCAGCCCTTTTCCAAATTCCCAACAAAAATGCCCCCAAATGAGACTGTTGCTGCTCACTGCAAGGTGGCATGAACAATGTAGGTATTTCACTCCTACAACTTAGATAAACAATCCCTCCTCATCCCCCAAATGTTTAATGTGGCCCAATCAGAACTCGTTCTTTCTGTGCGGGACCGACCCACGTGTTCAGGGCCTGGAGGATTTAGGGGAGGTGATTCGGGGAGAAGAGAAGGAGAGAGACGCGTTGAACACCCCCTGGGAGATGAGAAGCCACGTGTCTGCCATACTCCAATCCCACAGCCGCCTACCTTTCCAGGCAGATATGAGGAGGAAGGTTGCCCATGCCCCCCTGCCATCTATGTTACCAGTGAGACCCCCAAGCTGGGTTCAGAAAAGAGTTTTGTTCTTCAAAGTGGCCCTCAGACAGTCAGGATCATGGTTAGATCATATCCTTGCATTTCCTGAATACGATGTTAATTTCCAAGAATAAAGAGAAAAAAATGGAAACTGCAATAAAAAGCGGGATACATTTTTATAATCGTATAAATTACCTATAAAGGAAGGATATTCAGGTTGTCACTTGATCTTTCAACTGCAACACTAAACGCAAAATAGCAGTAAAGCCATATTCACAGAGTTACAGGTAAAGGATGAGGAATTATGGGATTATTCAATTACGGTTCAAATATTAGGGCAAATAAATCTGTATGGGGTGTGCAAGGACTCGGAAACCATAAACTCATTTCTAAAGAATTACTGAAGCAGGCACTCCACACAAGTGAAAAATGAATTAGAATAAAGAACTTAACATGAAATACAGAAAAACGTGATGTTGAACAAACAGCAAAAGTTATCGTCGCGTCTAAATATCTATCAGTGATGCACTTGCAAAGCTGATGCAATGGCTAAACCCAGGGTTCTGAACACGTTTCATATGTTTTATCTCTTTTTTTAGTTGTTTGGGGAAGGAGAGTAAATTCAGGCCCTGTTTATCTGTCTTGACCAGTAGATTTCAACCAGTTTGTCTTATAAATTAAATTTTCTAAATGTTTCTGGTAGAAGAAATGCCGTTTGGTTTTTAATATCAATACACGTTGCTCAACATTGACAGATGTCCTATGGATTCTAAAAAAGCTTCTAAGTATTCATGGGGCGTGATGTCAATCTATAATCTAGTCATCAAAAGGATGACACTTTTTTCTTCTTAATATTTATAACGTCTACATTTTATTGTCTTTTATGCTAATTCAGTGTTGAATAGAAATGGTGATGGTCTGCATTCTGGACCTGATCTTGGTTTTGTGGGAAAAATTCTAAAATGTTTTACTATTAACAATGAGTTTTGCTGTAGTTTGTTCTTTTTCTGTCTTTTTTTTTCTTTTTTTCTTTTTGCTGTTATTTTAGAGATTTATCTACTTAAGGACAATTTCTTCCATTTCATCTTTACCAAATGCTACTCTGCCAGTTTTGAGAAGATCACATGGTTTTTCTCGCTTAATCTGGAAGGCTGGTAAACTAAATGAATAGGATTTTCTGATGTTGATCCAACTTCAGAGAAACCGCACTGGGTGCGACCTTTCACGTAGGCAATGTGTCCAGTTTGGGGTTTTGTCCAGGACCCGTGCCCTGCGCACATGTACGAAGTCGGCCTGTGATTTCCACCAGGGATGCTATATTTTCATCTGCACCGAAATGTGAACATTTTGGAGCCCAGTCCCTTGTGCACGTGTGGCCTTCCTTGTCCTCAACGCAGGACATGACCAGCATCCTTTGCATTCCAGCCACATTGCGGACATTTCTCACAGCCAGAGCAGGAGAGGAAAACTGTCGGGAAGACGGAGCGGGTCATGCTTGGGGCGGCGGCCGAGTAAGCAAGGCAGACACAATGATGAGCAGCCATGGGGGGAAGGGGTGCGGGGAGGCCCGATGCCTCCGTGGGGCAAAGGCAGAGGAGAGGGGGAGGCACCGAGGCCCCTCGACGGAGACAAGGGAGAAGCAGAGGTCCACGTGTCTGCTCCGCCTCCTCTGGGCAGCAAAAACGGGCTTGGATCGATCGAGTGCAGTAGTGGTTCCCGCGCACTTTCGTTACAGATGACTCTAGCGTGTCACAGGCGACAACCGTACACGCTGCCCAGCTCTTTCCTGGCCGGGTCCAGATTTCTTATCTGCCAGGCGCAGAGCCCCTGGCTTCTCCTGTGCTCACACTAATCTTGTCTTAAGCCGGTCTGTGCAGGGATACAGCTTCCTTGTGTCGGGGACCTGGCCGCCATCTGCATAAACTCTTGGCCTCGGTGTCTGCTGTTACTCCAAGTTCAGGCGGAGCCCGCGGCTCATCAGTTACTAACGCGGCTTGGCCCTGCTCCCGTCAGCTCTGCAGAAACGCTTCTGGATGAACTCGGGGGCCTCACAGGGTTCTCTTTTGCTCTGAGCCCTCCAGCTTTCTGGATGGAAGTCGATGCGTGGTGATGATGGTGGTGATGACAATGATTAATCTAATCTCATCATGAGCTGGACGCTGCGCTCAGAACCACGTGTGCGTCACCGCTCACCTTCACTGCCTCGTGAGACCTCCTTTTACAGATGAGGACGCTGAGCTCCCAGAACTCATGGAGGGCAAGTTGGCTTGAAGAAAAGCATCTGCGGTAGCCCAGGACCTCCCTTCTGAGCCCTGTCACCCCTCGGCCACTCCGAAGGGCAGGAGGGGCTGCTGCGAAGGTGACGGGCGTGGCTGCAGAGCGGGCTGACGCTGCAGGAGAAAGTGCTCGCTCCCGACCTCAGCCCTGCCTCCTACCTGGGCTCCTCCCAGCAACTGGCCTCCCGTGTCCTGCCGCTGCCCCGGGAGTGGGGGGAGGCTCCCTTCAACCAAAGGCGCGTGCGTCCTGGGGAGGGGACCCAGCTGTGGGCTCTCGACAGCCCGGGATTGGGGGGGGGGCAGCACCTCACACTGTCCACTGCACTGTTTAATTTCCAAATATTTGAGGTATATCCTAGTTAGATTTCTCATACATCTTTCTAACTTAATTTCATTGTGATCAGAGAACATACCCTTTATGATTTCAATCTTAAATCTACTGAGGCTCATTTTAGGCTCCAGCACGTGGCAAATGCTAGAGTAGCTTACGTCCTTGAAAAGAATTTGTATTCTGCTATTGTTGGATGTTCAGTAAGTTAACAGTAAACTCGTGTAGGTTGATAACGTTGTTTAGGTCTTTTGTTGTTGTTGTTGACCTTTGTATAGTTCTTCTATAAATTGCTAATACAGGGGTTTAAAATCTCCTACTATGGTTGTGGAATTTCCTGTTTCATTACTCCTGTCAATGTTTTCTTCTTGTATTTTGAAGCTCTAGTCTTAGCGAATATACACTTACGACTGCTATGTCTTCCACATTAAATGACCAGTTTTTATTATAAGATTTTCTTCTTTTCTTTTTCTAAATGTTTTTCCTTTGTTAATTGAAGTATAATTGACATACAATACTGTATTAGTTTCAGGTAGACAACATATTATACACTTCCTATACATTATAAAGTTATCAGTACAATAAGTCAGTTACCATCTGTCACCATAAAAAGTTATCATACTATATGGTAACTATTCCCTATTTAACTGTATTCCCTGCAGTACCTTTCATCCCGGTGACTCATTTCTTTTGTAACTGGAAGTTTCTCCCTCACCTGTTGCACTCACCCCCCACTCCCTCCTCTCTGGCAACTACCAGTGCTTCTCTGTGTCATGAGTCAGTTTCATGTTTTATTCTGTTCGTTGATTTGTTATTTTTTTTAGACTTCACATGTAAGTGATACCATACAGTGTTTGTCTTCCTCTGTCTGACATTTCACTTCGCATAATAACCCCCAGGTCCATCCGTGTTGTCACAAATGGCAAAATGTATATCTCATAAGGGGTTAATATCCAAAATACACAAAGAACTCATACAACTCAACATAAAAAAACAAACAACCTGGTTGAAAATGGGCAGAGTGCCAGAATGGACATTTTTCCAAAGAAGACAAACGGCCAACAGGCACACGAAAAGATGCTCAACATCACTAATCATCAGGAAATGCAAATCAAAACCACAAAGATATATCACCTCACACCTGTCAGAATGACTATCATCTAAAAGACAAAAAACAACAAGTGTTGGCAAGGGTGTGGAGAAAAGGCAGCCCTTGTGCACTGTTGGTGGGAGTGTAAATTGGTACAGCCACTTATGGAAACAGTATGGAGGTTCCTCAAACAATTAAATATAGAGTTACCATGTGGACCAGCAATTCTACTCCTGGATGTTTTTCCAAAGAAAGCAAAAACACTAATTGGAAATACATGCACCCCTATGTTTACTGCAGCATTATTTACAATAGCCAAGATATGGAAGCAACTTAGCTGCCCATCAACAGACGAATGGATAAAGAAGATGTGGTGAATATAATACATATATGTGTGTGTGTGTGTGTGTGTGTGTGTATTCCATTATATCGTAGGATTCCATTATATATATATATCTTCATATATATATATATATATATATATATATATATATATATAT
Organism: Grampus griseus; assembly: GCF_964374135.1. NCBI lineage: Eukaryota > Metazoa > Chordata > Mammalia > Artiodactyla > Delphinidae > Grampus > Grampus griseus. The sequence goes on along the minus strand of NC_139012.1, from coordinate 1,506,960 downwards.
ATATATATATATGTCTTCTCCCATTCAGTTGGCTGCCTTTTCATTTTGTTAATAGTTTTCCTCACTGTGTAAAAACTTTTTCGTTTGAAGTAGTCTCATTTGTTTAGTTTTGGTTTTGTTTCCCTTGTCTGAGGAGACATATCCAAAAAAATATACTGCTAAGACTGATGTCAAAGGTCATACTGCTTCTGTTTTTTTTCTAGGAGCTTTATGGTTTCAGGCCTTATATTTAAGTCTTTAAACTATTTTGAGTTTATTTTTGTGCATGATGTGAGAGAGTAGTCAAGTTTGATTCTTCTGCATGTAGCTACCAAGTTTTCCCAGTACCATTTTTTGAAGAGACTACTTTTTCCCCATTGTGTATTCTTGCCTCCTTTTTGCAGTTTAATTGCCCATATAAGTGTGGGTTTATTTCTGCGTTCTCTATTCTGTTCCATTGATTTATGTATCTGTTTTTGTGCCCGTGTCATACTGTTTTGATTACTGTAGCTTTGTAGTATAGTTTGAAATCAGGGCGTGTATACCTCCAGCTTTGTTCTTCTTTCTCAAGATGGTTTTGACCTCTGTGCTTCCATAGAAACTTTAGAATTCTTTGTTCTAGTCCTGTGAAAAATGTCGTTGGTATTTTGATAGGGATTGAATTAATTCTGTAGATTGCCTCGGGGAGTATGGTCATTTTAACAATATTAATTCTTCCAATCTGAATACAGCATATCTTTCCATCTGTTTGTGTTGTCTTCAATTTCTTTCATCAATGTCTTATAGTTTTCTGAGTACAAGTCTCTTACCTCCTTGGTTGATTTATTTCTAGGTATTTTATTCTTTTTCATGCAATTGTAAATGGGACTGTTTTCTTAATTTTTCTTTCTCTTTCATTGTTGCTGTATAGAAATGCAACAGATTTCTGTGTAACAAAGCTGCAATCCTGCAGCTTTACCAAATTTATCGATGAGCTCTAATAGTTTTTGGTGGTGTCTTCAGGATTTTCTATGTATAGTATCATGTCATCTGCAAACAGTGGTAGTTTTACCTCTTCCTTTCCAGTTTGGATTCCTTTCATTTCTTTTTCATATCTGATTGCTCTGGCTAGGACTTCCAATACCATGTTGAATAAAAATGGTGAGAGTGGGCATCCTTGTCTTGTTCCTGATCTCAGAGAAAATGCTCTCAGCTCTGCGTCAACAGCTTCTGGCCTGTGTTGTTCCTTGGGTGGAAATTTTGTAAGGACACAAACTTGTAAGGACACAGGGTCACCTGACTATAGTTACTGAAATCAGTCTTTGGCGAGACTACCTTAAACCTCAGGTAGGGTTTAAGGTATAGGTCAAAACTCACCTATAAATATAGTTTTCAATAAAGTGGTAAAAACTTTACCAATAAAATGTGAAGTCCAGTGCATGAGACGTTGCTATGTCTCTATCACAACATTTGGATTAAAAAAAGAAAAAGCCCTCTTATTTATACTCAGATGCTGAAGGGTGTGTGTGTGTGTGCGCGGTATGTATTCATTTCTTTCTTGACAGGAAAAATATTGGGACTTATATCACTTAATCTTTTCCTCCCTGAAATACAGTTGAAGCTCTTTTATCCTCTATTGAAAAGGACAAATAATCGTTAACACAAAAGTATGGATCAATTTAAATATCAATGCATAGTGTCAAGGACCAGAGTGAAAGCAGAGGAAATCTCCAAATCCATACACTGTTTTCTTGTTAAAGTGCTACGTGTTCACTTGGTACAGTTTTTAATGATAAAAGCATATGAAGTAGAACATTTAAATCCCCCATGGTAACACTTCCCTTGTTCAAAACCTGGCTCCTCCATTTACACCTCTGTGAACTTCAGCAAGTAATTGAGCTCCTGCGTCTCAGTCCCTTCATCTGTAAAGTGGGGATAACCCCTGTGCCTTGCTGTTGTCCGGGTAACTGAGGGCATAGGTGTCTTGTGAGCCCCGTGCCCCATATCCTCGTCCCCTCGAGTCTTAGTTGCGGGTCCAGTGGACAATTTCTCCATTTGCTGCCAGGATCCTACCCCAAGTGCCCAGCTCACAATCTCCACTTCTCTGCCTCTGGACTTCTTCCAAGGCCAGGAGGACTCACTCAGCCTGTGCATGGGGCACCCTGGAACGCTGGGAGCCAGAGGAGCTATTGTGCCCATGGGCAGAAGGTTCAGGGTCAAGACCCCGCTTCCTGGCCTTTGAAGGGACCCTGTGAGGCCCCGAGTCTCTGTCCTGCTGGTGAAACAGCAACCAGCTCATTACATCCCTTTAACCTGCTTCCTGTCTCCACGGCTCTGATCGTTACCTGAAATTATCTTCTGTGTTTGTTTCTAGGGGGGCAGTTACAGAAACGGGGGCTGTAATTGTCATGAGTATTTCCTCCTTACTTTATGAATATACTTGTATATATAAATAAATCATACATTTGTGTTTTATATATTATATATAGCAAATGTCTTTATTTTGTCCCCTTTTCTTATCCTCTTATCACGTAACATAAGATGTATTGACTTTATATCACAGTGTTTAAGTATTGCTAACTTTACATCATAGTATTTAAACTACAGGATATCAAACAGAGCATTATACGTGTCTTCTGGAGAAAGGACCCATGTGTTTTCAGTTGTATGCAGGCTGCAGAATCGTGTTAGGCAGACTTATGGCCTCGTTCCTGTCTTTACTTGGTGGTTAAAGATGGTTTAAGCAGGTGTGTGTGGATGCTGAGTTGATAAGGGGTGGACTTACGGTGGTTAATTTTATGTGTCAACTTGACGGGGCCAAGGGATGCCCAGGTATTTGCTCAAACATTATTCTGGGTGTTTCTGTGCAGATGATTCTGGGTGAGTCCAACATCTAAATCAGTGGGCTGAGTAAAGCAGATTGCCCTACCCAGTGTGGGTGGGCCTCGTCCAATTAGTTGAAGGCATGAATAGAACAAAAAGGCTGAACTTTCCATGAGAAAGAGGTAACTCCTCCTGCCTGAACTGGGACATTGGCTTTTTCCTGCCTTTGGGGTCAAACTGCACCATCAGCTCTCCTGGGTCTCCAGCGGGGTCACCCTGCACATCTGGGGACTTGCCAGCCTCCGTAAGCATGTGAGCCAATTCCTTCTAATAAATCAGTCTTTCTCTCCCTCTCTCTCTCCCCATGTATATATATATATCAGTTCTGTTTCTCCGGAGAATCCTGACGAATACAGACTTGGGTCCCCCACTAGAATCTAAGTACAAAGTGCAGAAACTGTCCTTCATGGTCAAGCTCATATCCTCAACCAGCCAAGCAACGGATGCATTAACACCTCAGTCATGAGCTCAGAGGAGCCCATGGCAAAGAGCCCCAGAGGACCAGCCACTTGCCTCCCCAGATGAGCCTTCAGGTAAGCATGGGCCACCCCGTGGGATGGAGCCACGCAAAGCGCTCGTGGCCCACACGCCCAGGTGGACTAGCTCTGGTGACATGGCAGAGACAAGGAAAAGATGTAAACGCGTAAAAAATGTCACCTTCACTTCCTGAGCCCTCTCTCAGCCCAGCCGCCCATCCTGACCAGGGGGACCCTGCCCGCCGCCCGGGGGCAAACCCGCATGATGTTGAGGAATTCAGCATTTCCTCCAGCTGAGTCCTGGTCGGAAGGCTGCTGAGAAGTTGATTACAAAGTTCGTGCATCTGGAGAGCTTCAAGTCCACTGGGCACGTGGGGCCCACAGAGGGGCCCTCTGGAGGGGCCCTCTGCCTTCCTCCAGAGACGTGGGCAGGCTTGGGAGAGCCCCGCCGGCAGAGAGAAATCCCCCCGAGAAAGTGAGAAGAACGTCCCAGAGAGGCCGGGTGAAGAAATCGCTGGGAAGGACTGGAAAACAAAAGGTAAAGTTAACAGCGTAATGACGGCACAATTTCCAAATATTATGTGAGAAGCAGCCTCAAGACAAATATTTTTGAATTTCTAATGGAAAAATGGCATTTCTTTTATTTATTTTTTATGTATTTTTGAGTGTTAACAAATAGTTCTAGTGATAATTAGCATCTTTGTATATTTATTGAAAACCAGCACTAAATCTGTATATTTACAGAAAAACGCCTTCGACATAGATAATAGCACAATTCCATGTTTGTGAATTGACAGTTTCCTCTAAACATAGAGTAGAAATTCAGCAATTGTCACTACAGCTGTTTGTGAAAATTTGACAATAGATAAATAATGACTAGAAATCAATCTTTTCATTAAAATGCAAGAAACAAAAAAGTATCTAAAGGAATTTTATTCCTTTAGCACGTCCAGGCTAGTCTTTAGGAAGCTCCTACACATACATTTCGGCGTTGTTTCCATTTTTGTAGACCCAGAAACATCTTTTTCTTTTCAAAGATGTGCATCGCGTTGTGGGGGGAGGGGGTGTCTGGGGGGCGGGGCCTGCACGCCTCCAACCCTTAACTCACCTTTAACACACCTGCCCGACTTTTCGTCGCTTACTGAAGGCCTGGGCTGCACACACACACACTCACATATACACACTGCACACACACTCACACACACACAGATGGTGCTTCAACCAAAGGGTTCACACTCCTTATTCTGTCCACTGACTGGACCAGCCAATGTGTTCTTGTCCCAAATAACCCCCTTTCTCCAGAAAAAATAAAAATAAAAAACACCGAAACAACAAACACATCAAAACTATTGGCTCGTGTCTTAGCTGTTAATTCACTGAAAGCCTTGAGTTAGACATGATCTGCGCCTGAGAATTAGCTGTGTCGTGGGCTCTTCTCACAAAGAAGAGACAGGAACCACCATCAAAGCCAAGATGGAGAAACACGGTGAACCACATTCTCTTCGGCGGTTCTCAACAGGAAAAGGTGGAGAAGCTCCGTCTCCCAGAACAGCGGAGGTGCCTGGAGCCGACGGCACAACTAGACAGCAGAGGGCCAGCCTGTGGAAGAGCGAGCAGAGGCCAGGAAGATGTTCAGCGAGAGCCTCTGCAGGGTGAGTGCCTGCTTGTCACCTTGCAGGGATGCGGGCGAGGACAGAGAGGACGCAGATCGTAAACCAGTCTCCACCCAAGGATCCGGCCGCTGGAAGCCCCCCGTCTTGTGGTTTCCAGCATTTCTTCCTCATTCCATCTTAGCCACGGCATCTGTACACAGGCACGTGTGAGTGGACATCCATCCCCGAGCTGTGGAGTGACCGACGAGGCGACCACTCACGCTGGGGGAACGGGGTGGTCACCGCCACGAGAGCCCGCAGAGTTTACAGATCTCCAGTTTCAAAGCTTCCTTAAAGGATAAATATAGCATTTTCCATTTTGGAGCTGGAGACCTTGTCTTTCTCTTTTCCCTTCTACCCTTCTTAAATAGTCCATGTTTTGGATGAACTACAGTGGGGGTGTGAGCTCACGCAGGGAAACTGTAGAAGTGTAGCAATTGCTTAGAAATTAAACAGCAAAGTCGGGTGTGTCTGGATGCGTGGTGTCACCCCTTCCACCCAGACGAGATGCCCTCGCCACCCACTGCAGCGTGGCCTCCGGAAGGGGACGCTGCCAGAGCCACCTTCCCCCCCTCGTGGGGCCTCGGGGAGGGGGTCTGCAGTGAGACAAGGCCGGTCCCCGCCCATGGGCAGCACCCCGGCTGTGATCAGGAGCAGAAAGCAGGGCGTGGGTGGGTGGCGCTCTTGCTGGTGTGTCAGGTGAGCCGGCCCGGAGGCGGGGGAGCCAATCATACCTGTCCGGAAGATGATTCCTGCCTCTTCCAAATGTCTTAGTAGCGAGGAAAGCCCTGGAATGCATCTTGTGAAGGTCTCCGTGCTGGGTCGTGGTGGGGATGGGCGTGTTGCAGTTGCTTGTCCGGGAAACACACACGGACTCACGAGCTGTGAAACGTCCTTTCTGCTCAAGGCTGGACGCTGGGGATCCCAGGACACACGTGTGTGTGTCACATGGTGTATAAACGTGAGAAGGGGCGGGAGAAAGACCAGGAGAACGTGGCCGAGTCACCTGGGAATCCGGGTGGTCTGGGTGAAACGTTTCTGGACTAGCTTGCACCCCTCTTGCGAATTTTCAGTGAGACCGAGACGATTTTAAAGCTGCCTCTTCCCCGACAGCTCCAAGCGCCCGGCAAGGCTCGAGGGCGGCAGGAGTTGATGTCCCTCCCACCCCCTGCATGCAGGGTCCTGCTGGCCTTCCGCCCGTCCTCCCCAGAGCCTGCATGGGGGTCAGCCTCACCAACCCACACGGCTGGCCGGGAAGAGCGATGGCTTCACAGAGGGAGGCTGGGTTCTGTTGTCAAAAGGAGTGGACACGGGTGTTGTCACCCGCCCCGAAACGCCACCCAAGTGGTCTGTGTGCTTCACTGCTCCTGGTCTACTAAGCAAAAGCCATCGGACCACGATCACCAGAGGTTAAAAAAAATCTGCAATTCCAACCCAAACGGTCTCGGGATTAATAAAAACCTGGGCTGCTAAAGCACGATTCAAACCAGCAATGGGGCCTCATGGGTTAGGAAAATGGTCTTTTTTTTTGTTTTTTTGCAGTACGCGGGCCTCTCGCTGCTGTGGCCTCTCCCGTTGCGGAGCACAGGCTCCGGACGCGCAGGCTCAGCGGCCACGGCTCACGGGCCCAGCCGCTCCGCGGCATGTGGGATCCTCCCGGACCGGGGCACGAACCCGCGTCCCCTGCCTCGGCAGGCGGACTCCCAACCGCTGCGCCACCAGGGAGGCCCGGTCATATTCTTTTTGAAGAAAACTATCTTCCTATTTGTTTACAAAAACACTTATTTTCTGCAAAAATGGAAACGGACGTGGTCAGTGAGGTTATTTTATCAAAATGTTCAGTGACATACAGTAATTGTGATTAAGCACTGAAATCCAACCAAAACCAAGCCCTTTAAATGAACTCAAACACATAAGAAAACATCAAACTGGTGTAAAATGTGGGGTTGGAATCCTCCGCGATCCCTCCAGTGGTATCACTCAAAACAGAACCGAGTACAGGGGAGAAGCCCCTCGGAGCCCAAAGGCAATCTGCAGAATAAAGCAGTATGGAAACAAACCTTTTGTGAACTTTAAATAAAGCATAGAGACAATCCCGACCCCAGACGGCGCTTTCTGCATATTTATTTTCTGCCTTTTAGGTGCTCAGGTGATTGTAACATTTTAACACTGCTCTGGAATAAGTGCTTTTGTGAGAAGTTCATCCTCCAGGTTCGAATAGACTGAATTTCCTGGTAAAATTTTATGTTGCAATTATTCCACTTTTTAAAAAAATCTTCATGCCACAAGATGCAAAGTCCAAAATATTTATGTCCCTGATTGTCAGCCTTTCCTTCTTAGAGATGTCAAAGCGAAAACAAAATAGACAACTCATTTTGTTGAAGCAATACAGGCGTATTATCACAGCAAGATTCTAACTCAGGTGCACAAAACCTGCATTTTCAGAGCCCAGCAAGGAAGCGAGCAGGTGCTCAGAGGCACAGCAGGTAACTAATGTCAATAAAGTAACCCAGATTCGAGTTCCAACAACAGAGAAAGGGTCAAACTGCAACCCACAAAAGTGCTGAGAAGCAGAGCTAAGGCCAAGTCTCCCTAAACCACCTCACGTCTCGGGGAGAAGCTGCCATGTGGGGACATACCCTGCATCTCCTCCCGACGCCCAAGGCTCCACCACAGAAAGCCCAGGACTGGGTTAGGGGCAGAGGCCGCTCCACCAGCGGTGACCTGAGTAGGACGGTGACCAGGCGCGGGCACCTCCGTGTAACACCCTGTCCCTCTCTGCAGCTCTCACCCCACGCGTCCTGGCTGCCTGCCCATGACCTGACACCCCCTCCCCTCCTCATTGGCCTTCTCTGTGCCCAGGTCTCTCTGCCTGGCGATGCTCTCTGTTCCAGAAACAATCTTATAACAAAATAGAATCGACCTCAATCACACTCAAGGAAAGCAATACTTCACAGCATCTCAGCTCACTTCTGAAGGTACTGAATATACGTATAATTTGAATGGAAATGTCGTGTCTAATTTGGCTTCCAGAGTCTGGCTCTAGAACTTAAACTACATGCAGAGTTTCCTTCAATGAGTCAAGAGCAGACCCTAAATATAGAACATTTTACGGGTTCGAGTTTGCACAGCTGACTTTCAGAGCAAAAAGAGCGCTGTGTTCACGCGCACGGGTGGGAGCTAATCCTGACCTGGACCACACAGGGCCACCGAGGTGACAGGTGGCAGCCCCAGGGCGTCAACCAGAGAAGGCCACGACCCAGGTCTCTGCGCAGAGGAAGGTTATGAGAGTTTGGGTTTGGCTTTAGGACAGCAAGACACTATTTTCAGATATGTAAGTGATCACAATGTCCCCTGAAAAGACCGTCTCGGTCCTGAGGGTGACGGCACATGGACCCCGCCCAGCCCGGCACCAGGCCAAGCCTCAAACCCACCGCCTGCCTCGGGGCCAGTGGCACGGGGGTCACGGCCATGGGGCTTGGCCCATGAGCAGGTGGGTGCGGGTCACCCAGAGCCGCAGGGTGGTGACTCCAAGCCCCCAGACAGCCCGTGGGGTGGCACGGCTGGGGCCTTGGTGGGGCCCAGCAACCACTCGCCTGATCCCTGGGGGCCCAGGGCTGGCGACGCAGCATCGCCGGACGTGGCAGGGCCTGGACCCCTTAGGGACCAGATGGTCTGGACGCAGCTCCATCCCAAGTCTCTGTGCGACCGTCCCGGGCCTGGCACCCCCGGTGGGTGAGGACTGACCAGGGGGCAAGCGGCGAGCCTCACGCCCGGCACTGTCCGCACCAGTGCCGTCACCCCCAACACCCGAGCACTTCTAGGTGTTCCCCGTGCTACGGCTCCAGCCTGCCCTCCGCACTCTGACCATTTCTCACCTACCCGAGCCGACCTCTGGCCCTGCACCCTCTGAGGACCCGGCCTCCTCCTGGGGTTGGGGTGCAGAGGGGTTGAGGCTCAGAGGTGGGTCAGGGTGTGTGTTTCCATCACTCCAAGCGATTCAGAAACCCCTGGGAATGTGGGCTCTGGTTTTCAGCTCGCTTCCAAGGGTCCAGGTCCCCTGCCATGTCCAGCGCCCTGACCGTCTGGGGTCTCGCTCCGACGTCCACACCGGCTGTGAGTGGACCTGCCCGGCCCGGTGTCTACATCTTGTTGCTGCTGGTGGCTCTGGGTGGGCTCTCTGGGCCTGGATCCCACCCGCACGCAGAGTCAGCAGGGCCTCAGGGCCCCTGCAGACCCCCTTGCAGGTGCCTGCTCGATGCTGGGTGCCGACGTGACCGCACAGTACCTTCTAGGCAGTGCCCGCTGGCCACGCCCCTCTGGGCCCATCCAGACCCGTGACGTCACTGGCCGGCTGGGCTCCCGCTTCTTCAGGACAATTCCTTCTTCTTGGTGCCGAAGTTTAACTCCTTGCAGGACCTTCCTGTGCTGTGCAAATGAACCAGTGTGCTCCTCGTACGAAGGGAACTCGGCGTAATGTGTGAAGAAAGACGTAAAAGCTACTCTCTACTTAAACCTTGGAGACCATCCTCTGCCCCGTGGGACAGCGGCCAGGGGCTCAGGCTGTGTTTGCGTGCACAGAGGCCATCTGCGGCTCCCACGGACTGTTCTGCCTGACTCCTCTGCTCGAGGGCACAGACTGTGATTCAGGACAAGTGCGCGGCGGGTTCCGCCCGTGATGGGGCCCCGGGGGTACCCCTCTCCAGAGCGGCCGGGGCGAGGCGGACGGCGCTTGGACCCGCCCAGCCCCGGGTCTGCTTTCGTTCTGCGATGTGACTCCAGGGGCAGGGGAGATGCCCTCTGAACCCCGGACTCCCTCCCACCCCTCCATCCCCACGCATGGCGTCCACCCACTTGGAGCTTTTTCTCTCTTCGAAGTGCAAGCTCCCTTGGGTTGTCTCCAAGGCGTGTACTCACAGGGGCTGCCCCCTGGCCACTTGCAGGCTGTCCACCCACGGGACAGGGCTGCGGGGCCCGGGGACAGAGCTGCACGTGGGGTGGCAGCCGGAAAGGGGGTCCACTCATGAGCTCCTTCTGCCAGTGACTGACACGCAACGCCCTCTACTGGCTCCTGAAGTGCAGGGCGGGGAGGCCGGGGTCACATCCAAAGAGAACAGATGAGACTGTACAGCCGCTGAGCAGGGCCGCCCCCGCCGCCTGGGGCGTTTCCACAGCCTCAACCATCGCTGTGGGAGGTTAGGAAATCTGATTCAGGATGAATATCTACAACATGTGACTTTAAGTATATGGGTCTCAACCTGACGGAGCACCCAATGGCCAAATCCCGGACAATGCAAACTAATAATAACAGTAATGGTGTATTATATCCCATGGGAGCAAACAAACACCCAAGAGCTTATACCGGTACAGATAAATCATTGCATAAATGAAGGGGAAAGGAGCTCTTTCTTACAGTAGAATTCCAATGAGTAAACGCGGAAGGAAGGACAGAAACAGAAGCCCCACTGGCAAAGCAGCAGTGCTGACTGTCGAAGGCTGTACTGCCAGGGGTGCTAAGATCGGTGAGAACATGCCGAGAAACAGGCCATCTAGGCCTCTCCAAGTATCTTCCCATGAAACACTTAGGAATTACAAAAGGAAAAGCCACCAGCTCGCAGCAGAGGGGCTGGTGGGCGGGACCCTGACGACGGGCCACAGCCGCCTTCCCCAGGAGTGACGGGACGTGACCCCCGGGGGCCTGGGAAGGGCCCAGCACCACTTCCGCGGCATTCTCACCGAAAATGCCTAACCTCAGCTTATTCATGGGGAAGCCCCCGGCGAACCCCAGCTGAGAGGCGTTCTAGAGAGTTCCAGCCCGCAAACCGCCAAGGGCACTAGAGGAGCGCACGGTGAGGAACCGCCCCCGGCGCAGCGAGCTGCAACGGGGGGGTCTGAGATTGGCTCTCGGACCAGAGAAAGGACATTGTGGGAAAATCGGTGACATGCGATCACTGATCAACGTACTGGTGTCAACAGTCTGAGGTCGATTCTCACTGCGATTCTGCAAGATGCTGCATTTGACGGCGGGACCACCCAAAGGTATTGTGGTGGCTCCTTTGGAAAGTCCGCATTGTCTCAGAATGAAAGTTAAAAGCTAAAGTAAGGCTGCTGACGACTGGCTGCCTGTTGGGATCTTCACTCAGGACTTGCCTTGACCTGGGGCGCCACCTGCCCAGACCCCAGCGTGGAGGAGCTGCTCGGCCCACGGTCATCCTGAGCACCTGTGCGGCTGCAGCTTCCCCTCCCCCTTCAAGGCCTGGTGTCCCCGGAGAGGGGCGTGCGCTTCAGGTGGCGTTTGGGGCCAAGGTGACCCCAGAAAACTGCAGCCGGCTCTTCTGGTTCTTAGTGAGAGACTCTGAAACATTGACAGGCTTCGAGCCCTCTGCAAAGGGACCTGGGGACGTTTATCAACCCCAGGTAGACACTGGCTTCGGTTGGGCGTTGACGGGACCATGGGCCCCGTGGCAGGAAGGGGCCCTCGGGGGCTGTGAGACCACGTCCACTTTCCATGGCTGGACAAGGAGACGTTCGTGTTCTTCTCGGCATGGCCCTGTGAACCCCCTAAGAGTCGGTGACAGAAACCGGCAAGAGGGACGTCCCTGGTAGTCCAGTGGTTAAGACTCCGTGCTTCCGCTGCAGGGGGCGCGGGTTTGATCCCTGGTTCAGGAACTAAGATCCCACGTGATGCACAGTGCGGCCAAAACAAAAAACACCCCAGTGAGCCGTTCCATCAGGACCCAGGCAACAGGAAGAGCGCTCGTCATCCCCGCCCTCCCAACAGCCACCGAGGCCACTCACGCCAGACGCGGGGCTTCCAGGCCCTTCCGAGCTGCTGCGCAGTGTTGTGTCGGACTCATTCACAGCACGAGTCGAACCAAAAACTTGTCCTATCTGGCTCATCAGATTCCAGGCCACCTCTGGTGATTTTAGTTGCTTTAATTTAATTAACTTTAAAAAACCCGCAGCATATTGGTAAACAGCCTCCCGGGGCACATCGTGGGGACGGGTAACGACCTGCCCAATTACAGGAGGGGTCCTGACCCCCGCACCTGGTAATTAAAATTGCTAATCACCAGCAAATTTCTGGCTGGGCTTCAGAGGCTGGAGAAACTGTTTGACCCTTTGCCCACGGCGGGAACAATGTTTGCTGTCCATCGCCGGGTGCTTAGCCAAGCCTCTGGCCCTGCCTATTAAGTGCCACTAATAGGAAATCAACAAAAGAGCCGTGACATCTGCGGGGGCGTCCGGGCCCCAGGTCTGAGAGCACAGGTGCCTCGCAGGGCTGCCAAAGAACGCGCCGCCGAGCAGGGAAATCCAGCGGTAATTAAGCGGCTGTATTTCTGCAAAGTTGGCAGCCGTGCCCAGCAGCCGGCCTCCAGGCCTCCACTGGGTCCCAACCCCCGGGGGAGAGAAACGCCAGGCGCCTTTTGTCCTGAAAGGCGCTTGGACAAAGGCACTGGATGTGGGTTTTTTTTTCTTCTTTTCTTTTTAATGAAGCTTCCCCCTGCTCCAGCACAAGTGGGAGAGGTTGGGTAGGCTTTTCTTTGGTGGGGAGGTTGGGGTTTTCCTCCCTCGTTCTTAGAGGTCGTTGCTGGGTTGAAGGGCTCACAGGCCAGACGCTGTGATCTGCTGCTGGGAAAGTCCTTAACCAGTTCAAGCCCCCAAGATGTGGCTTCCGAGCCTCCTGGTATCAGCACAGCCCGCGCCAGGCTTCCTAACATCACCTCCCGAGAACCCGCCTCCCCATTCATCACTGTTCTCCTTGCCGCTTAAGGATGAAGTGGTCCCGTGTTAGAAATACGTGCTCAGAGTGGCCTCAACTGCTTTGGATATAAAAACAGTACAAGATGGAAATTTGGATGGAGCTGCAGTGCGGGTGCTGTGATCTCAGACTCCATCACCAGGCAGCCTGCAAAGGAGAAGACGAGTAATTTCATTCCAGCCGAGGGTGCTGACGAGGAAATCATTCTCCACATCTTCCGCTGGTCCTTTATGAAAAAATAAAGTGAAATCAAATGTCATAAACTTAAAAACAAGGATTCTGAGGGAAGCATAAAAATAAAACCAATCAAATCAGACGCTTCGCCTTGCCTGCTTTCGTCCCCGCTTGCCCTTCTCTTAGCCTCCCTCTCCCTGGAGCCCAGGGTGACCGGGCATCTGGCATCAGCAGGGCTATTCTACCCAGGGCTGCTCTAACAAGCGGAGAAGGAGCTGGGGTGGCCAGGATCTTCCGGAAGCCACAGAGTCATCACTCAGGTCTGGTTTCCACGCGTTCCGTGGAGGGCACGGCTGGTTCTGGAACTCAATATGCGAAGAGCTTGTGGGAAGCAGGAGATGGGGGTTCCTTCCACGTCCCCGCTTTCCTCTGCTGAGTTCCTGCTCAGGGGCCGGCCTGGACTCTGAGTCCCTGCAGAGGGTGATGGGAGGGGTGGCGTCTCCCACAGGCCCTGGAACCAGACAAAACCCACACCCCTGTCGACCCTTGTCCAGAGCCGATGCGACTGGATGCTCCAGGGGCAGACGTGGTCCAGTTACCGTGGTGTCCCCGTGCCTGGAGGTTAGGAGATGCTCAGTAGATGCTCGCAGAGTGGATGCAGGACAGGGCCTGTCTCCTGATGCCCCCGGCCTCTGCCTGACTCCTCAGGTAGCTGGGGCCCTGCGTTTTCTTCCCAAGCCTTTATCCTTCTCAGACTTGATGTGTCTGTCTATTCTCCTGTCCCCCAACTTTTCTGCCCTAGACCTCACAAGCCTGCAGCTCCTGACCTGTCCTCTCCCCAACGACCTCACCTCCACCCTCTTTCCAGCGTCCCTGTCCTGTCACAGCCGAGCTCCACACCCACCGTCCCCAAAATGTGGCCGTCAGACCCCCAGGGCCTCCAACACCCTTTCAGGGAGTCAGTGAGGTCAAAACTCTTTCCGTCACAACGCTAAGATGCACCTTGCCTTTTCCACTGGGTGGACACAGGCGGTGACGGCCTCAGAGAGATGGGGGCAGACTGCGGGCACCTGAGCGTGAACCAGGGCAGGGCACCAGCTGTGCATCTCACCACGCTAGTGCCCCACACTCTCAGGGTGGGAGGGAGAACGCCAGTTTCGCTTAAGAATGTGCCAATGAGGCAGCACAAATTATTATGTTTGTTAAGTGCTGACCGTGAGCACAGGCAGGGGGGCTTCTGGGGCAGCAGACTTTTGCCCTGGGCTCCTTTCTCTGAAGGGCCTGCACGTGGCTGAAGGCTCCACTGTCGCCATCTTGAAATTCTCGATAACTATTTAACAAGGGGCCCTGTGTTTTCCTTTTGCCCTGGGCTCCGCTAATTCTGTAGCTGGTCCTGAATCAAGGCCTTTCTTCAATATTCTTTTTGATGAAATTAGATTAGACGTGTGCCTACAGTCCTTCTGCTACATAGCGGTCTCAGGTGGTCGACTCGGGAAGGAGCTGGTGGGGTTACTTGGGTTGCAAGCTAAACTAGCCACCTGTTCATGGAATATCACGTTTATGTGAAAGATCACTTCCTGGCAGATCAGCTGCTTATTCAGACACGGTGATCTGGCAGACATCTTCTCCAAAAAAAAGGACAGTGTAAGCCTGTCACTTTTAAGAAAGTAACTGACAGTTTTGTTCTCAGTGATAAAATTTGAGGTTTCAAGCAAAAATTCCCCAAAACGGGTCTATCACCCTGAGCTTCAAAGATTCTTCTTGCCTAAAGGCTTTTCTGATGAGGTCAGTGGTGATATTAATGAATGTGACTTTTTGATATTGCATTATGAAACGTGTCCACATTTGCAAGCTCTTTGTAAGTCAGTGCACGGGCAGAAGGTCTGTTCAAGGTCCAGTGGGTCTTAATGTAAGAGTGTGAGCAGGTCCTCAGTGTAGCTGTAGGTTCACATTGTAGCTAACTTTTTAAGAAACTACCACATGTCGCGTTGTGGTGTAACATCAGAGCAGATTATCCACACTCACCTGAGAAAAATGCTCATCCTTTTTCCGACTGTGTGTTGGAGGGAAGCTGCATTGTCTTATACGACACCCAGAACAACATACTGAAGAAAGAGATGAGAATTCAACACCCTTCTATCTAAGCCACACATTAAAAAGATTTGCAAACATGTAAACCAAGACCATCCTTCTCATTAAATTTTATGTTGGTTTGGAAAATATCACTTTTCATAAAAATATGCTATCTATGTTTACTTATATTTATTTTATATGATTTATTATTAAATAAATAAATATTTTAAATCATTCAGTTTTAATATCTATTACTGTAACCATAGGTAGATGTAACTCATGCAAACAAATGCTGTTTGGCATCTCAGTAACTGTTAAGAGCGTAAAGCTGCCCAGAGGCTGAACCATTTGAGAACTGCTGCTCTTCCCACTGTGTCAGCACCGCCAAACCACCACGTGGCACAAATGGATGTATCTATGAAACAGGAACAGACTCACAGGCAAAGAGAACAGACTCGTGGTTGCCAAGGGAGAGGGGGAGCAGGGGAGGGAAGGATTGGGAGTTTGGTGTTAGCTGATGCAAACCATTATATACAGAATAGATAAACAACTGTAGAACACAGGTCCTACTGTAGAGCACAGGGGACTGTATTCAAAATCCTGGGGTAAAGTGTCATGGAAAAGAGTTTGTATGTGTATAACTGGGTCACTCCGCTGTACAGCAGGAATGAACGCAGCACTGTAAGTCAGCTGCATGTCAGTAAAATAGATTGGAAACCCCGCCATGTGGCAGAAGCAGACCCACTCCATCCAGGAAGCAGACAGACAAGCATTGTCTTTTCTGTCTGTCATTTCAACCCCACAGTGAAAAGCCAAGCTTCTGTCCTCTTGGACACATAGGCCCGGCTTCCTGAAGGATGTTACAGCAGCTCCCCTGCAAGAGTTGAGTGGCACCAAAGCCCACAAGGGCCTCCAGATGTGGCCTGGGTGATCTGGACGCATCTGCAGGAGGTAAATGACTTCTTTCATGTTAACCATGAACCGTGTTAAGGGACTTCCAGTTCTGGACAAGATGAAGTAGACACACTTGTCTCTAATCCTCCCACTGATATATGGATTGTATATCAAACAAACATGGAACCGTGGGGACAGGTGGAGAGAAGAAGACAGGCAGGCTGTGGACATCAGGACCCGAGGAATAACACGGCACGTTCTCTTTGCTTTGTACATCCCAGCTGAGAAAACCA
Source organism: Grampus griseus (assembly GCF_964374135.1). Taxonomy (NCBI): domain Eukaryota; kingdom Metazoa; phylum Chordata; class Mammalia; order Artiodactyla; family Delphinidae; genus Grampus; species Grampus griseus. Next base: position 1,490,795 of record NC_139012.1, on the reverse strand, counting down.
GAAATACCAATGGGCACGGACAAAAAAAAGTGCCAAGAAAAGCCAGTTCTCTCTAACCAAAGGATCAGGAAAGGGGTCACCTAACAAGACAGAAAACCTTTAGAGGACAACAGCCTCCCCCAGCCAAGCACCAGCAGAGGCCAAGCAGGGAGACTGGACCATACCCCCAACCTGGAGGAATGAAGTTCCCCAACCCCCTGAGGGGGTGGTGTCAGCGGAGGCCTTTGGGGAGCCTGAACTCCCAGCCCCGCCCTGACTCATGAGGTCCCCTCTCCCCAACCCCAGATGTTGATGGAGACCCAGTGAGAACACTGAACTTTCCCCTCAATCAACAGCACAAAGCAACAGCCTCAGAGGAGGGCTGCTAAAACAGAAGATTAAAATAAGAACCAGAGTCTTGTAGCATAAGATGTCCAGGACACAACTGAAAACCACTCCTCATAACAAGATGCAGAAAACCTCAACTTAAGTGAGAAAAGACAAGCAAAAGACACCAGCACAAACCTGATATGGATGCTGGGACCATCTGACAAGGATTCCAGTGCCACCATCATAACAATGCTTTGGCAGGTAATCGCCAACACACTGGAAACAAATGCAGGAATAGAAAGTATCAGCAAAGAGATAGAAGACATAAAGGGAACCAGATGGAAATTTTAGAGCTCAGAAACAGGATAAGCAAATCAAACACTCACAGGGTGGGCTCCAGAGCAGAATATAGATGATGAGGAAAGAATCAGTGAAGACAGAGCAGTGGAAATCACCAAGTCTGAGCGGCAGAGAGAGGCTGAAAAGAGGAGGAGCAAAGCCTTCCGTGGGCCCGAAACAAAAATCTAATGTTTCTGTCACTGGAGCCTCAGAAGACAAGGAGGAGGAGAAGGCTGACAGTATTTCAAGAAATAATGACTGAAATCTGGTGATAAATGAAGAAATCTTCAGAATCAAGAAGCCAAGGAAAGTGCAAACAGGATAAATGCAAAGGAGTCCACACAGTAGTCAACCTTCAGAAAACTGGAGGCAAAGACTAAGTCTTTTTTTTTTTTTTTTTTTTTTTTGCGGTACGCGGGCCTCTCACTGTTGTGGCCTCTCCCATTGCGGAGCACAGGCTCCGGACGCTCAGGCTCAGCGGCCATGGCTCACAGGAGCAGCCGCTCCGCGGCATGTGGGATCTTCCCAGATCGGGGCACGAACCCGTGTCCCCTGCATCGGCAGGCGGACTCTCAACCACTGCGCCACCAGGGAAGCCCAAAGACTAAGTCTTGAAACAGCCAGAGAGAAACGATGCCATTTACAAGGGGAAAGACACAAGGCAAAGACAGCAAATTTCTGGGCTTCCCTGGTGGCGCAGTGGTTGAGAGTCCGCCTGCCGATGCAGGGGACACGGGTTCGTGCCCTGGTCCGGGAAGATCCCACATGCCGCGGAGCGGCTGGGCCCGTGAGCCATGGCCGCTGAGCCTGCGCGTCTGGAGCCTGTGCTCTGCAACGGGACAGGCCACAGCAGTGAGAGGCCCGCATACCGCAAAAAAAAAAAAAAACAAACAAATTTCTCATCCAAAACACTGGAAACCAGAAGGAAGTGTCACAAGTGCTGAAAGAAAAGAACCATCACCCTAGGATCTTATTTCTTCAGGAATTGAGGGGAAATCAAGACACTCTCAGGGAAAATGAAGAAATCTATTGCCCTCAGAAGAATAGACAGAGGGAGTTCTCTAAACAGACAAGAAGTGTTGAAAGAAGGAATCTTGGAACATCAGAAAGGAAGAACAGAAAGAATGAAAATAAGGGTAAATACAATAGACTTTCCTTCTCCTCCCGAGTCGTGCGACCCGTCTTTTTCAGCTGAAGCGAAAATGACAACACTGTGGTTTTCAATGTTTGTGGAGGAAAGCTCAAACGGAGGAGGATAGAGAGACCTACAGAAAGCTTCTATACTTCACTTGAACTGGTAAAATGACACCAAAGCAAAATGTATAAAAGAATTGTATCAAATAAAACATGAAATAATTCACAGATTGCAGAAAATTTCAAAAGAGAAAACTCACTGAGAATGGAAGGGGGAACTCACAGGGCGGCCCCTGGGACGTCAGCTGGGAGTAGGACAGGTGGGGGAAGGACACATCCCTCTGAACCCTGCGGAAGCCAGCTGAGGAGATGCCACCTCCTGCCCTGCACACAGTGAGACAATCAGGCAACCTCCACAGCCCCTTGTAAAGTGGAGTAAGAATTCGAAAGCCAACAATAAATGCTGGAGAGGGTGTGGAGAAAAGGGAGCCCTCCTGCACTATTGGTGGGAATGTAAATTGGTACAGCCACCATGGAGAACAGAATGGAGGTTCCTTAAAAACTTAAAAACAGAGCTAACATATGACCCAGAAATCCCTCTACTGGGTATATGTCTGGAGAAAACTCTAATTTGAAAAGATACATGCACCCCAATGCTCATAGCATCAGTATTTACAACAGATAAGACAAGGAAGCAACCTAAATGTCCATTGACAGATGAGTGGATAAAGATGTGGTACATGTATACAATGGAATACTACTCAGCCATAAAAAGGAATGAAATAGTGCCATTTGCAGTAACGTGGATAGACCTAGAGATGATCATACTAAGTGAAGTCAGTCAGACAGAGAAACACAAATACCATGTGATATCAGTTGTATGTGAAATCTAAAATATGACACAAATGAACTTATTTATGAAACAAAAACAGATTCACTGGTTAGAAAGCAAACTGATGGTTACCAAAGGGGAAAGGTGAGGGGGAGGGATAAATTCAGAGTTTGGGATGAATATATACACACCACTATATATAAAATAGATTAACATATTATATAGCACAGGGAACTCTACTCAATACTGTGTAATGACCTATATGGAAAAAGAATCTGAAAAAGAAGAGATATATGTAAATGTATAACTGAATCACTTTGCTGTACACCTGAAACTAACACAACATTGTAAATCAACTCTACTCCAATATAAAACAAAAATTAAAAAAAATTAAAAACATGGAAAAAATTGCATACAAACAAAAGAAGTAAATTTTTTTAAAATAAGAAAGTATGTATATTAAAAATGATAGTTTCCCCTTCCTCTTTTCATTGATGAAGTAACACCATTAACAGTTTGCTGTGTACTCTTTTCTCTGCCTATAGAAACATAAATATATGTTATATACATATAGTAGGCTAGTAGGTAATCACACTTTGTATAGTATTCTGCAACTTGCTTTTCTATTTAACAGTATAAAGTGGACATCTTTCAATGTGCACGTGTATAATTATTTCTCCTGGCTGCAGTGTTTTACAGTATGCATGAACCACTAGTTATTCAACTATTTGCCCGTTAATAAACATTTGTTTTGTAAAAAAAAAAGAATCCAAAAGCCAAATGCAGTGTATCTGCTCCAATCCAATGGTTCTGCACAGCCTCTCTGCTTACTAAGATGTAAGAAATACTCAAAGCCGGTAGGTTTTCTTCCCATCCTGAAACGTGAGGGAGGTTTAACACTTTTAAAGAACTATAGTGATGTGCAGACGGAGGGCTGGGAAATCTACTCTTTGGTGGTTTCCTGGGTTCTTGTTCTCAAGTGTGGTTGCAGGTGAGAACCCCCAGGGCTTCCTGAAATTCCTGCTGCCTGGGCAGTACCGGCCGCAGGCTCCCCGGGTCCAGGCATCTGTCCGTCTGTCAGTCTGTCTGAAATCTAATGTCACAGTTCACTCCAGCGTGCAGCCAGGCGACCGATGCTCTGGAGTGAGTACCAGACCTTCATCTAGTTTTCTGAATTCAAGAACCTTTTAAAATCTCACTGTTGACCGGAAGTCAAAGAAAGAGCAGGTGACACGGCCAGAGGACGTGGGCACGGAGGCCTGGCGTCAACCCCGGCTGCCGCGCGTCAGAGCTCCTGAGCCAGTTTCTGGACCTTGTGGAGTCTTGTTGCCTCGTCTGCAGGATGGAGGTGGTCCAAGCCTCGCTCGGTGCTTGTCAGGGTGAAACTCGTGAGGGGGTGGATGGTGGTGCCCAGGAAGGTGTGTCCACATCCCAGCGCCCGGAACCTGTGACAGTGACCTTGTCTGGAAAGGGGTCTTTGCACATGTGACCAAGGATCTCAGATGAGATCATCTGGGATTCTCTGGCCCTGAATCCGGTGACGAGACAGAAGACATGAAAACTGGTCCGTTTCCCTCGTGATTAGAACCACGATATTGATCACAGCGCTGTGACGAAGAGCTCCGCGTGTGTGTGTTCGTGGGGGCGGGGCGGGGGCGGGCACGAACAAATCAATAACTGTATCCACACCTGTGATGGTTAATTTTCTGTGTCAGCTTGACCGGGCTAACGGGTGCCCAGCCCCCCAGACGGCTGGTAAAACGTCATTCTGGGTGCTTCCGCGAGGGAGCTTCTGGAGGTGACGCGCATTTGAATCTGCGCACTGCGTGGAGATCGCCCTCGCAGGGCCGGCAGGCGTCCTCCAGCCTTGGAGTCCGACTGGCACCCACATCACTGGTTCTCAGGCCTTCGGGACTGGACCGGAACCGACTTTCCTGGGCCTCCAGCTTGCAGACGGCAGTTGGAGGGACTTCTCAGCCTCCATAATCATGCCAGCCGATTCCTCGTTAACGAATCTCTTTCTGTACATCTCTGTATGTCCTACCAGTTCTCTTTCTCTGGAGAACCTTGACGAATACAGTATCTGGACATACACCTAGGCATCTATCTATCTGTCTATTATCTATCTATCTATTTATCATCTATCTCGAAAGCTATTGAATTTGTACATGGGTTAATAGGAGTAAACTTTCTAAAGGATTCCTTTCTCCCATGCAACTTGCCATAGTTTTCCTTCTTGCTGAATGTGCATTTTTATTTTACACATTTTACTAAAAATGTCTCTAGTTTAGGATTCCGAAAGAATGGGACCTCTGTTGCCATACAGGCCACCTGCAAAGCATTCCTTTTTTTCTCTTCTTTTCCTTAGATCCTAAGACATCCATAACATGGGCAAGACAAGACACGCATGAACCTTCTCCATTCTTGCTTCCAGGGACAAGAGCCCTGGACCAGGTCTCATCAAGAATCAGAGGGTCCTTAAGGACACCTGCCCCTCTGCTGTCCCCGGCAAACACATGTACAACAGGAGACCGTTTCTCAGCATCCTGTTAGAGAAGTGTAAGGTGACACCGCCAGTGCGTATTCAGGGTCCCGCGCTCATTAAGCTCTCCAGGGATGAGCTGCTCATTGAAGAGGGTTGGGCTGTGCTGTGCCTTCTGTGACCAAGAGAAGAGGTGTCCCGGGGTCCACCCAGAGCAAGGTGCTGCAGGAGGGCCACGCTCACGACACAGGATCCTGAAGATAACAGACTGCAGAGGATTTGTCTTCTGGAGAGAGTCGTTGCCATGACGTCATAAACGCATCCTGCGGTTTGATAACCAAAGCTTCAGGCTGGTTGGTTTGCTTGTTTTTTAATTGCGGTGAAACACACACCAAGCCATGTACCACTCTTCCCATGGCTAAGCACTGTCAGCTCTGCACAGGCTGACATGGGACCTTCTCATCCTCTTCCCAGAGCATCTCCCCCTTCCCTCCCACCAGCCCTGGCCACACATCAGCTTTCGGCTTTTAAAACTATCAACAAGGATCTGATAGAAAAGATACGGAAAGAAAGGAAATTCTGACCAAAGGAACTGGGGGCCGTGAGAAAGATCGAGGGTGTCTCTGGAATGGGGGGAGGCCCCACGCCAGGTCCTGGGGTCTGCGTGACGTCGGAGCCATAGCTGTGTGACCGACGCGCGCGGCTTCCCGGACCTGAGAGCTTCTGCCCCCGTGCACCTGTCTTTCATGACTGTTGTTGCTGACCTCCTGCATGAAAGGTGCCAATCCTTGTGAATCTCGCCCTCCGTGAGGTTACGTTGCTGTCCCCGGCAGTTCTGAAACTTGCTAGAACCCTCTGCTTCTGCGGGTGGATTGCTCCCCAGCACTCGCCGGCCCCAGGGGACAGTTTAAACCTTTGGCATTTGAGGAATCAAGTTCGCAAGCCCACGCCCCTGCCTGTGACCCTGCCTCTGCGGTGGAGGTGGCCCTCAGTCCCAGCACGGGCACAGCCGGCCACCAGGGAGGGGACCCAAATGTCCCGGCACATCCGCAACTTACACCACAGACTTGTCTCTTTGTGGAGCTCACGCGATGCCGTTTCGTGTCCTTTCCACACACCAAGAACCCAACAACCGTGTTCATTGTGTGGCTCTCACACGGAGCCATTGATCTTCTCACCAAGAAACCCTCAAGGTAATGGGACACTGTGACAAGGTCGCTCCTGAAGGGAAAGCCCGAGGCCAGGGGAGCGGTGCTCTAGGTGGACGCCCAGTACCACTCAGGCCAGTGTCCCCAGCAGAGGCATTCGCACGCAGCAGGAAGGCTAGCGGGGCCAAAACCTCACACACAGGCCTCTGGAAACCCACCTGCGCCGGGAACGGGCACCCGGCGTCCCGGAGCGAAATGTGTGCGGGCCAGTTGCCATCTGGGGCCGGACCTCCTCCGTGCCATCCTGGGGTCACCTGGCCTCAGCCATCCCCTCTAGGGGCTCTGGGGAGTAGACGCCAGCAGCCTCAGGCTCAGACCAGTCCAGGGCTCTCGACAGGCCAGGGTCCCCTCCGGGGACGCTGGAGGACAACACCCTCTGCTGGCCCAGCTGCCCTGTCATCACTCATCAGAGGCTGCGGGAAAATCACTTTGCACGGAGTGGGGAGGGAGGCAATTCCCTGAGATTGATAGCGCTAAATATGAAACCGCATGTACCCCATCCATGAAGCAGGGAATCAGAGGCGTATTGTTAGTGGGGAGATGAATGGAACTTGAGATAACCTTGGCAAATCAGGCATATGTTAGCATTAGGCTTTGTCACTAAGCAGGCTATAAATTACAGACATATTGTAAGTCCGTAAACTCTTCTAATGAATTGAGTGACAGTGGTAATTCAATGCGGGACATGCCAGCTTAACCCTTTTAAGAAATTAGCCCCAGGTCGCTACAATGCAACAAGCCAAAATGCGCTCAAAGTTAGTGTTTAATATCTCCCGAGGGAGCACAGGCAATTAGATAAAAATACCTGGTTAAATGTTCCTGCAAATGAAAAACAGAAGTTCAAGACCCTGTGGGCAATTACATTATTTCACAGTTAATTCTTTTAGGAGTTGTTTTTTTTTGTCCTGCACATAATCTTCATTATGGCCCTTTTCCCCTAAAATGATGCCAGTAACTAAACGGTAGGCAGAAGTCCCAGCGTGCAGTGCAGTTCTGGTGACGGCTGAGCTCATCAGGGTGCATTATGTGCTCTGGGGCTAAAGGCTCAGACACTTTAACCATAAACGGGGGCAGGAACTCCATACAAATGTACTGCCCGCGGTGTCTTGTTGCCATAATGAAGTGGAATTTATAAATAAAACTGAGGTGCAAAGACAGACCCCGTGCATTTCCTGGACGTTACTGACAGGTATGACACCGGTGACAGCTAAGCTGGGGTCGGGAAGCGATTTCAGAAATTGCTGTATATTTTAGTAAAAGTTGCATGTAGAAATAAGTGACAAATCAGTGTTGATCAAAAGAAAACTTTAAATTCAAATGGGAGAATTAAAGGTAATATGTCATGATTTTAAATGTGTTGACATAGTAAAAAGCATTCTTTCGTTCTTATTCAGCTGGAAGTAATGCAGAACAGCACCCGCGGATATAATTATTGTACAATAGGTGCTGCTCTGGCTCCTAATGTTACGAAACTAAGAACTTTAAGAGTAAGCCGCCGCTATCTAGGTGCACTTTCTCTCTTACAGAACACAATTGTATTTTACTATAGGTGTTCGAGGGAAACGCGCTTTTTCTCTCTTTATCGTGGGACCAGCATTCTGTAGCCCTTGCTCTCTCTCTGCCACGCAAGGAATTCCAAGCAGATTCGACGCCTGCAGATCTTACGTGAGCAGACCCGCAATTTGCGTCATTTTCTCTGGCTCCAGGACAAGGTGTTCACAGAACATTTCTATCCAGCGGAACTGTACGATTTACATTAACAGGGACAACAAGTACAAATCATACTTTTATTTTACATATTTTACATACTTTAACTGTATCTTTACTCAGGTGATCTGCAAGGACCTTGACCAGAAATGTCAGACAATAGTCTGTTTCCATAACTTATGAAATGGGATCATTCGTTTAAATTTTTAATTAAATTTTAGTTAATAAAGTTTTATTTTTTTAATTTTAAATTTTATTTATTTTTGGTTGCATAGGGTCTTCGCTGCGGTGAGAGGATTTCTCATGGTGGTGGCTTCTCTTGTTGCGGAGCACGGGCTCTAGGCGCGTGGGCTTCAGTAGCTGTGGCTTGCGGGCTCTAGAGCGCAGGCTCAGTAGTTGTGGCGCACGGGCTTAGTTGCTCCGCGGCGTGTGGGATCATCCCGGACCAGGGCTCGAACCCGTGTCCCCTGCATTGGCAGGAGGATTCTTAACCACTGCGCCACCAGGGAAGCCCCCGGGATTATTAAAGAATCTGAATCATTTGCCTAAAAAATCTAATTCAGAAAAACAATCCACGGACCTGCCATTTGCCATTTATGTGGGAAACAAAGGACACACTCTGACCTATCGAATTTCCATGACTTTTCTGGGGGTGCATGCATTCTTTTGTTAAATTGGACCCTAATTTTTGAACTAAGTAAACGGGTATGGTTTCAGCTTGCAGGTGAGCAGGTGCCTTCCTTCTGGGGAGGTCAGTGGCGGTGCACTGGCATGGAGACCCCGCCCGCCCGGCTGCGGGCTCTGCTGCTGGAGGGGACAGACAGGGCACAGGTTTGCTGTCCTGCTCCCGGGCACCCTGCTCTCCTGGTTCTTGCTCCCCCCTCCTGGCCACTGGAGTGCCCGTGGGCACACGGGGCCCTTGATGGTCGTTCTTGGTTTCTGTGAATGAAAAATGCTGCTGCCGTATCAGTAAATCGAGGGTGTTGCGGCCCCCAAGCCTGCAGCCACTGCAGCTGCCCCCACGGCGCCCCTGAGGGGACTCCGTCTGGGAAAGCACAGGACGCGGCCCCAGAGAGCTGAGGTGCACGTCAAAGGAACGATTCCAGTGAGCCCAGACTCCCGTACCTCACCGCACATAGAGAAGCGCTACATTCCTTAACTGGAGATGTCGCGTTTTCTTTCATTAACAGTAATCTTTTGATGTTCCGACTACCTGGTCTTTGTTGCAGAAGCTCCTGTATACCCTGGCTCCCCCCGACCTCTTCAGGGGAGTCCCTCCGAGCCTTCTGAGAGGCTGCGTCCCAGGCTTAAGTCCTCAGTTTTGTTTGCCAAATAAAACATAATTTTATCAACTTTTATGTTGTGCATTTTTTTCAGTTGACAGCTCCGATGCAGAGACGAGCATGACGTTGACACCCAAACTTCGAGAAGCTTCTCAGCCCTCGAGGGTGGCCACAGGAGCTGAGGGGGCCGTTGGCTTGTTCTGTTGGGCCTGCTAAGTACTTAAGGTGGCAACTTCTACGTAAAATGCAGCTGCAAAGCCTCTCTCAAACATCGGGCCCGACCACGCGGAGCTACAAGTCCGCAGGCCCCCCGGCATCACCAGGGCCTCTGCTCAGAGCACATCAGCACCCACCCCGCTCTCCCTGCCTGGCCCCGGACTCACGAAGCACCCAGGGTGGGCGTCTCCCGCCGGACCCTCTGCTCTGTGTGTCTCTCCAAGCCCAGGTGGGCTTCAGCGGGCAGAGACCGTGGCCGTTAGCACCTGCTCTTCAAAGTGCGGCCCGAGGGCCGGCGGCACGGCCACCACGTGCTAGAAGCGCCACCTCAGGCCCCTGCTGGGATCCGCTGGGTCAGAGCCTGCTTCGTGCCGGGGTCCCCGGGCCCATGTGAGCGCTTGGAAGGTTAAGACACCACGGACAGGCCCTCTGGGTGCTCAGTCGGTACAGGTGGTGGCTGAGAGGGAGGTGGCGAGTAGCGACAGCGCTGGGCCTGATGCTTTTTAAGCAAATTAATTAAACCTACACTCAGATGAATAAAAAAAGTGAGCTGCACCTACTCCAGAAATCTCAGACGGGGGTGTGGTGGGCTGAAATTAAGGAAACTGGCTAGAATTAGCAATTCCTGCCTTTCAGCTGGCCACTGCCCTGGGGACTGAATCACACCTGGAACTTTCATTCACCAGGTTTCCAGAGGACCGAGCTCCCCTCGCCGGACAGGGCTGAGAAGTGTTTCACGTCACCTGCACGAGCCTGGCACCCATGCCGCTGAGAGCTGTGCTCAGGGGCAGAGAGGAACCTGAATCACAGGCCCTCGGGAGCCTCCGTCTGGGCCCCGAGTTTGCATGTTTCCTAGTGCGTCGTATGGAAGATGCCAGGAAAGGTGGCCATGGGCCCAGAGAGCCTGGACAGCTTGTCACCCACATGCAGCCCAGCCCAGAGGCCACAGGCCGAGGCCACGTGTGCTCGTCTCGCTGGTGCACGCACACTGGAGCAGGACTGGGGTTGTCTGTCACCAACGCTGTTCTGTTCCTGCCCCGTCTTTCTAACATTACTGAATTCAGGACGACCCAGGACGACATGCCCCGTGGGCCCCACGTGAGGACAAACCAGAGGGAGGTTCGGATTATTCACGTCAGCAAAGCCTCGGTGCTCACCCCTGCTGGAACCCGACGCGGGGACCCAGCCCCTCAGCCCCCGTCTGCCCACCGCCGCACCTGAGCCCGTCTGCTGGCTGCGGAGGGAGCCTGCGGCCCCCTTGTCTCTGGCCCCCCGTCGGGCCCCTGCGACTCAGCACAGCTTCACGGGCCCCCGAGGGCAGGGCCGGCTTTCCTGATGGGCTGCCCACCTGCCCCTCACAGCCACCCCACGTGCAGAACTCCCTCTTCCGTGTGGCTCCCACCCGCGGGCCAGGTCTGCTCAATGCCCAGGGGCAGGAAGCACCCACCCAGCTGTCCCATGACGCCGCCGGAACTGAGGGAGGACCACCAGCTGTAAGGGCCTCAAATCTGCAGATGAGAAGCTCCAAAAACCTCCAGCACCTACATTCTATCATGAGACGCTGTCACCGTCTCACTGTTTCCCAGTCCCTTTCACCACAGGTGGCAGCACCGTCACATGTGGCTCAATAGCAGTGCCCGCACAGCTCTGTGCTCAGGTGTTGTGCGTGGTTGTGGACGGTGGTCCTTGATTGTGGATGGTTCTATATAGTTGTGGACGGTTGTAGATGATGGTCCTTGATTGTGGATGGTTCTGTATGGTCATGGATGGTTCTATGTGGTCATGGACGGTTGTGGACGGTGGTCCTTGATTGTGGATGGTTCTATATAGTTGTGGACGGTTGTAGATGGTGGTCCTTGATTGTGGATGGTTCTGTATGGTCATGGATGGTTCTATGTGGTCATGGACGGTTGTGGACGGTGGTCCTTGATTGTGGATGGTTCTATATAGTTGTGGACGGTTGTAGATGGTGGTCCTTGATTGTGGATGGTTCTGTATGGTCGTGGACGGTTCTATATGGTCATGGATGGTTGCGGATGGTTCTATGTGGTTGTAGATGGTTGTACATGGTTGTGGAAGGTTGCAATGGTGTGGATGGTTGTATATGGTTGTGAAAGGTTCTGGATGGTTGCAATGTCTGTGGGAGGTTGTCCGTGGTTAGAGATGGCTGCCCATGGTTGTGAATTGTTGTCTTTGTTTGTGGACAGTTGTATATTGTTGTGAGCGGCTGCAGTGGTTGTATATGGTTGTCCGTGGTCGTGAATGTTCTCACAGTTCTGGAGGGAGCAGGGTTCATCCCGCCCACTTCAGGGGGATGAGCCTCTACAAACTCTGCATCTCCTCGGCAGCACCTGGGGCCACAGGCTTTCACCCAGAACAATCTCCATGTCGCTTCACTTCTTAAACTCAAACGGACTCATTCGAAAGAAGTGCAAATCTTGGTCCCTTTCATTTTGCTCCGGGATTTACATGTTGAAATAGAAACTATTATAAACTAATTTCCTTTTATTACAGTTTGTTTTGATTAATTTCCCATTAAGCACGATATTGTTTTTCAGGCGCATAGATTACTATATTAGCGAAGACTCTCATTCCCGGGAAAGGGAGGTTACAACCTGTTTGTTATAAGAATGGTGGCATTGGTTTGATGGGGTCGTAAACTGCGGGTGTGGACGTGAGGCCTCCTTGGGAGCACATTCAAATCACCAGCTGATAGACTGGGCTCAGGCAGGCGGCTCTGTAGGCGCTCAGTGGAAAACACACTCGCTTTCTATGATAAATAAATAAGTAACCCTTTTGGTAAAGCAAGAAGGCCGTCTGCAGTCTGCCTCTGCCCATACCCAGAAGCTGCTAGAGTCATAAATCCACCAGAGGTCTTGCATTCTGACCCAACCGCACAAGGCCAGCAAACAGCTGGAGCCCAGCTCTTTCAGAACAAGGAGCTCTTGGAGCCTCGTAGCCAAGCCGGCCCCGGTGGCTCTCGTCCTCGGAACCAGGGATCTGCCAGCTGTTCGTGGGGAGAGCTGACCAAGGACGATCCAGCTTCTTGCTTAACCCCCACAGCATTCACTGTTTTCGACCAAATGACAACCAAAGTTACTTCAGAAGTTTCTCATTAGCCTCATCCCTTGAGGACACTCCATCTCAGAAACTCCCCTTGACTTTCAGTCTCTCAGACACTCCCAAGGAGCCAGGGACCGTGCCTGGCTACAGTGGGTGGATTCCGGGTGGTGTTTTCAGAAGAGGAAATCTTAAAACGCTTCCCGAAGTCCAATCAGTGGGCAGCAGGCTGGAATAAAACGAGAGGCCGAGAGGAGAGTGAGGACAGTGGGTGAAGGAGAGACGAGTTCAGTTAAATCCCAGTAGCATGGGCAGGTCACCGAATGACGAGAAGCCTTTGAAGTGCTTGGCGGGGCGACGGCTGCTGTGCCAGTGGGGGGCACACCGGCTCCCTTGAGACCGAGAAGCAGGTGGCATCGCCCTTCCACGGCTCTGAACCCTCCAGAGTCAGGAGGCGCCGGGAGCGGGGCCAGGAGGAGGTCATCCACCTGAAGGAGCCCGTCCTGCTGGGCCCGGCAGGGGAGGGGTGGGAAGCCAACCACTGCGGGACCCCACTGGAGCCCGGGGTCGGTGAGGACTGTGGTGGAGGGGCGGAGGGGCTGGCAGAGTCGGACCCTGACCCCAAAACCCCGGGGGGAGCGGTGCCGGGCACCCACCTCGGAGGGGCCTTGGTGAGCTTCCAGAGCTTCCAAGAGTGGCACCTGGGGAAGTGACCGTGACCTCTGACCCCTCCATTGCCCCTACCACTCGGCCACCCGGCAGCAACACCCAAGCTAACACTCAGGTCCCCTCCTGCCATCTCTCCTACCTCCACCTCCTGCTGCACCAGAGAGGGGAGCCCACCCCTGGACAAGGCAGCTGACGGGCCTAGAGCAGGGCTGGCCCTCTGGGGGTGGGAATGGCCCGGCCTCAGGTTCCAGGTGCACAAGAAACCCCCGGCCCCCGAAGCTGGCATGGCGACTCAGAGGTCCCCCAAAGCCAGCGGGCTCAGCACGGCAGCCCTGGGCCCCCCGGGGCCATAGGGCACCTTAGCAACCACCCTTGACGCTGTGTCCTGATGGGAAATTTGGCTGCAGAGAAATGCATCCGAACACATAAGACCCAGCTTTGACTTCCTTCCCTTCAGAGTGAGATAAAATTTGAAATGTTCAAGTTCAAAACAACCCTGCTGTTCAGGTTTTTAATGTAGACATTGCCTCGTTCTGCTCAGTCAAGGTTTTCCCCCTCTGGCGCCACCTACCCACTGAGTCCATAAAGCGATCATTTGCAAAGAAAGAACCTGTAGGGACTTCCCTGGTGGCACAGTGGTTAAGACTCCGTGCTCCCAAGGCAGGGGACCTGGGTTCGATTCCCGGTCAGTCAACCAGATCCCACATGCAGGCCGCAACTAAGAGTTCACATGCCCCAACTAAGGAAGCCTCGAGCCTCAACTAAGGAGCCCGCCTGCTGCAACGAAGACCCAATGCAACCAAATAAAATAAATAAATACTCTTCTTAAGAAAAGAACCTGTAAGCATCCAGCCCGGTGTCCCCACACATGAAGGGACGTGGCTCTGAAGCAGAGCGGTCACTGGGCCAGGGCCAGGTTTGGTCCATTTGGCTTCCCAGGCTAAGGGAAAGGCATCTTTCTTTTTAAGATCAACATGAATTTTTAAAATCTCCCTCAATTATTTCAGATAAAAATCTGAAGAGACGTGCCAACAACATCACTGGTCGTTGAACTTGTGATAGATCAGGACAGTGCTTTGGGCAGGAATCTCCCAAACCCGCCTCCTGCTGTCCACAGAATTATGCTTCCTGAGTTGTGTGCGCCCCACGAATATTCAGAGGGTGCATTCACCTACTCGTGCCCCAACCGCAAGATTTTCTGTACTTCAGCCACGGCACTGGCCTGTGACCAGCTAAGCGTTTGGCATGAATTTGATCTCAGAATAAAATTAGCCCTCGATTCCCCATTCCAGTGGAAATTGTATGGCCTTCCCTCTCCACTTTCTTAATGGCTCCTTCACTACAAAGCCTCAATTGAATGGCCAAGTTGGCCATCCATAAGATTTGGAATTAGATGTACCGAGCGTAAATCAATAGAAAGGAAATCAAAACTAAAAGGCCAGAATTAGTTTTGCAGCTCGCTTTGCGCAAAACAACTTTGCATTGAACCTCGGGGCCACCTGGAGACTCCAGAACAACGCTGCGTCCCCGCTTCAGGCCACTGATGTAATGAAGCTATTTTATGAGCAGACATTAATGACAAGGCCCATTAAAATGGGATTATATACCTGGCTCATTCACCTCCAAGAGCTGCTAGACAACAAAATTAGAAAACTCAGAATTCCAAGTGTTTGATTCCAAATTGAAAGGGACGATGTATTTGCAAGGGTTTCAGCGGTCTCTGCATGGTTCCTGACTCAGATTTCCACAGAATTTCACGCTCTCGTGAATTTAAGATGCATCGTTTCCTGGATTCAACAGGGGGAGGTATAAGGAAGCCCCTCAGGCTCATTTAGAATTGAGAGGAAGTTATCATCCTCCCTCCAAGACAACCTCCCCAAGAGCTCTGGTCGTTCTCCAGCAGGGCACACCAGGTAGGGACCTTCATCCGTCTCTGCTGGTCCACCCTGGTCCTGTGCCTTCAGACTTGCCAACTCTTTATCACATTAGGAAAGTCATTTTCCAAGCTAATCAGCTCTTGGCTACCAATGGCTGGTCAATTATTAACATGTTATCCCTTCCAAAAGTATTTCATCTCACGTGGTACCCCCCAATAACATAATATTTTAAGTAAAGGAAGAACTCTCTAATGGTAAAAATCCAACCACCTGAGCCAATGAGAAGACAAGTTTGTGTCTTCATGGTCTGAAGGAGCTGCGTACTGTGTCGCCATCTATGGTTGGATCTGTGAACTGCAGATCCCTGTTGTATTTCCACAGTGGGCAACCGAGCCATAAAAGATAGCAGAACTAACTGTTCTATTCTGAACCTTTATTAGTCAAAAGAGAACCATGTCACTTCCACCCTTCCTTCTAGTTCCAAAGCATGGAAACTTTTATTTATTCTGCATTGTTATAAGAAACATGAGTTCTTACTCACAATGAAGCATAAACTCTGACGAACGGGTGTTGGGATGTGTGATTTCAGGGTGAAAAGAGACAGCAGACCCAGCTGCTTCAAGGCTGTGGTGTTATCTTAAGAAAACCAGCACCTAGAGTCTGTCATACAGAGTGAAGTAAGTCAGAAAGAGAAAAACAAATACCGTATGCTAACACATATATATGGAATCTAAGAGAAAAAAAAAAAGGTCATGAAGAACCTAGGGGCAAGACGGGAATAAAGACACAGACCTACTAGAGAATGGACTTGAGGATGTGGGGAGGGGGAAGGGTAAGCTGGGACGAAGTGAGAGAGTGGCATGGACATATACACACTACCAAACGTAAAATAGATAGCTAGTGGGAAGCAGCCGCATAGCACAGGGAGGTCAGCTCGGTGGTCTGTGACCACCTAGAGGGGTGGGATAGGGAGGGTGGGACGGAGACGCAAGAGGGAGGGGATATGGGGACATATGTATATGTATAGCTGATTCACTTTGTTATAAAGCAGAAACTAACTCACCCTTGTAAAGCAATTACACTCCAATAAAGATGTTAAAAAAAAAGAAAATCAGCAAATGAGAAAACTATTTTCACCCATTCACTGCAAAATTTAACAGCAGGCAGAATGAACTTCTCTGCTAAAGTTGATCTTCCCTGTAGAACACTAGAATGACAGAAAGAGATCTCTGCACTTTTTTTAAACTGACAAATTCTACCTCTTTTCTAGAATCTCTGAGTTCTGGGATGCACTTACCGACAGGAAGAATAGAAGAGAGAATTTCTATGGGAAAACTTGGGAGAATGGAAACAAAACATGAAAAATTGGTGCTAAAAAAGAAAAAAAAGTGAATGTGTGTGTGTGTATATCTATATATGCATGTAGTAAATAAATAGCTGATGGGATCTGCATGTTTTGAGATAGAACTCAATTCTATCCTGAAAGTGAGCTTCCTTCAGTACCCAGACAATGAGCGGTGATTGATGACCTTTGATATTTTTCTCCAAGAGCGATTTCAGGTTAAAAAAATATGTCCCATGTTAAGGTGAAGTTCTCACCAAATGTAAAATTTTACTGCCAGTTCACACATTCAGCCAAAAGTTCCTTTAAGTTAATTATACATTATCTGAACAAGTGTATACACCTTCAGTCTCTTCATATCTGTACACATTTTCTGGTACTTTTGTTCTGATTTTTAAAGAACCTTGACTAATTCACTTTAGCGTGAAGCTAATCCTACACCGTGGGGCTAAGTATAAAACAAGTGACATTCTCAAATGGGTGACAAAAATGAACAGACTGGGGACAATTAAGTCTCATTAGCTGCGTGTTGTCACATTAACTACGGGCTGCGGCACCAATTTTCTCTTCTCTGTCATGGGCCAATGCTCCCCCCGCTTTTATGGAGCAAGCCTCTTGGTGATGAGATGCCCAGAGCAAGCCCTGCTTCAGCTCTGTTCATGTCGGGCCCTCTGGACTTTATTTCCATTGCCACAATCTTAGACGTTCACCCCTCAGGTCTGTTGGTCACAGCGATGAGTCACTGAAATGGTCAAGCAGCAGAAAAAAGTTCTTTCCCTGCTGCTCAGTCCGCACCGCAGTTAGAGCCGTGGGTGGGAACAGAGTGATTTTATTTCAAGGCATGATTTTAGAACCTTGAAGGCGGTCATGAGACCCAGACCTATAGGATGCCCGTTTTAATTCTTAGTCACTTGATCCCAACAATCGTAGGACTGACAACTGTGGATTTGTGAACGCACCCAGGGGGATGAACCGTCGTCTGCTTTTCCACAGTGATGGGGAAGAACGGCAGCGAGGCTGCAGCACGCGCATTAGTGGGGGTGTTGCTGGTTTAAAAGCATCTTTAAAGTTTCTTTACCCTGTTTCCCTTTTTGTCTCTCTCTAGTTAATGATGTCCTTTGGGGGGAAAAACCCTGCATTTAAGCTCAGCTAACAGAGGTCCTACTCCATAGTGGTGTGTTTTGCAAGGAGTGGGTCTGGATAAACTTTTCTAGCACAATTTTATATCTAAGCCCTGATGGATTTTTCTTTGAATTTTCCAGTTAATACTTAATTCTATGTAAGCAACTTTTTTCCCCTTTAATTGTAAGGTAAGCCCATCCTCAAACAACAGTGTGTTTTGTATAATATATTGGATTTTGCCAAAATTATTTCTTAAAGCAATATTGGATTCTTTATCTGAATTCAAGAGAATGATACAAAACAGAACCCGAAAATGGAAGTGGTCTCAGGGAGCACGTCTGCCCAGACGTTCTAGGTCTGTCTTTGCCATCCTGAGGCGCTCACAGCTAAGCGGCTACACTGACCAGCCATTTTATTACATGTAGAAATGTGTAAATAATCTGATTTCCTGTAACAGCAACACTGAAACACAGTCTTCTCAGAAAACACAGCCCATGCGGAGACAAAGAGGATGAATGAACGAACAGATGAATGGATGAAAAGATGGTTGGATGGATGAATGAAGAGATGAATGGATAAATTGATGAATGAATACAGCGGTGTTCTCAGGGGTCCCCTTACTCAGGCAAATCCTCCCTGCTGCTTCCTCAGCAGAAGTGGCATTTCACTTTTCTCTCCCACGCTTAGAATTCCCTGTAGAGGGGTCCTGGGAATGCAGAGCTATTTTGGCCCATTGAGGTCAAGGTTGGGGTCCCCAAACGCAGCGCCCGGCACCACCAGCAGCCTCGGGCTGGGCAGTCGCAGGGCTGGTCTGCTCGGACTCGCCTCCCGTGGACCCTCCCCAGGGAGGAAGGGCCACTGGCCACGGCCCACGTGGCCTCCGTGCGAGACCCAGGTCCCTTCCTGCCTTTACAGCATCCACATAACCAGTCCCTACAGTTAATCCGTGAAGCATCAGAACTTGGCGACTGACACAGTTCATCTTTCCCAGCAACTCTGTTTAAAGCTTTCTGAGGACAAAAGTAAGAAGACAATTACACAGATTGCGGAGACCAGAGAAAGAGCAGGAGAAAGAGAAGCTCGGAGAGACACAACCACAGTGGAAAGTGCACAGCTCAGCAGTTAACAGGGCAGCGTCCCAGCTGATAGGACGACAGCCCAGCACCTGAGCGCACGCACGCGCCTGATTAAACCCAGCAACACACACCCGGAAGAAGGCTGTAAGCTGGGACACGTCTTTGCCAGAAGCAGCGTGTTAACCGCTGCTCGTGCACTTCTCCAACTGCAGTCCTTTAATTCTTTCATTTAGAGAACAGTTTACATTATAATAGCCAGCATCACTTCTGTTTTAAAACAATTGATTATATGGCTGTTGCCAAATTATGGACCCACTGGACATTTTCATAAGTGAAAACAACTGCAAATGTGCTTTGAAAATGACCTTTAAATAGGGTGTCTGGTGACACACAGAGGCATGGCCTAAGGGTCCTGGTGCCCCTATTCCGAGGCCTCCCGGGGGTTGAAACATCTCTTTCCTCTCAAGTTTTCTGGGAGCAGAGGTCTGTGGACTTGGCAGCGGGAAGCCCGTGAGCTACAGCCCCTGCCCCCCGCCCTGGGGTCTCTGCCCGCAGACCCCAGCCCTTGCAGACTGTCACACTGCATCGGAGGGCCACATGCTGGTGACTCCACGCGTTCATTCTGTGGCCGAAAGTGCCTCAAACAAATCTTCCCGGAACCTCAAAATCCTGCCAACCCCACCGGCTCAGCACCCGGCCAGCAAGGAATCTTCCCAAGTCCTAAACATCTCAGAAGCCAAGGTGCGGCAGCAAACAGCAGAGGCCCAGAGACCAAATGCCCCCGGGATGAGCGCAGGGCCTTGAGGAGCTCCTTCAGGGACAGGAAACGGCACCGCCAGTGGGGGGTGGAGGGCGGGTGGGAAGGGGAGTTGGGACATGACCCCCGAGGCCAGACCCAGCCCAGTGATCTCAGCATTAGCCAGAGACGAGTGACCCAGCCCCCCGGGGAGGGCCGTCCTAGTGGGATCAGTGTAAGAGGCTTGTCTGAGGTCACCACCCAGCACGTGGCTACGCTGGGAAGTCAACCAGCCCCTGCGACTGGAGCTGACCTCTTAACCCTGGTGCCCACGGCTGCTGCAAACTTGCCCCAGCTGGACACGTGCCCCCACGTTTCACAGAGAGCCTGCACGCTCTTCTACTGCATGAAAATTGGAGCAGACATCTTTTCCCCGTTCTTCCCACTAAGCACCACGAAAAGCCCTGGTCGTCACGGACAAAGCAAACATGGGAAGCCTCTGGAAGGTGCAGAGGCAGCAGAGGTACAAGGATCACGAGGCCCAGGCTGGCCGGGAGCCCCTAGTTCGTGGTTTGGCTTATGCCTCCCACCAGGTGCTGGAGAAACTTGGCAGATCTGGAAACACCCACAGATCCATACGAGAAAGGCTGCTCTCCAGCCTAAGGACCGGGAGACCAGTCGGCCTCCCAAGACCCTCAGTGCTTCCACAGTAATGGTTCCACCCCAGCCAAATAGCACAGAGGAAATTCAGGCCCTGTCCCCAGCCTTCCAGCAGAAGTTCAGTGGCGAGTCGACACCCGCACCATCGTGGGGCTGAAAAGAGGCGGCCGGGCCATGTTTGGGGTTGTGGTGGAGCAGGCTGTGTGGGGAACACGGGCTTCCACCCCAGCCGACAATATCACGGTGCACCAGCACGGGGTCAGGAGCCTGCCTGCTCGAGGACAGGTTTAAATGAGATCCAGAGTCTTATAACACACACACCACCCACGTTTCCATCAAAGACCATCCGCCACACCAAGAACCAGGAAAATGTCCTATGGAACAAGAAAAGACGCTCAGCAGAGGCCAACACTGAAATAACAGACGGTAGGATTATCTGATGAGGACGTGAAAGCAGTGACGGTAAGGATGCTTCACAAGCATTTACAAATACACCTGAAACAAATGAAGAAACAGCAAGTCTCAACAAAGACATGAAGCTTTCAGCAAATAAACAGAAAATACAAAGCAGAACCATCTAGACGTTTCAGAACTAACGACTATTGTATATGAAACAGTGTCAGATACAAATATTGTGTCTGACCCACAAGGTTGGCTCAACGGCAAAATGGAAAAAACAGAAAAAAAACAGTGAAAAAAGATAAAACAATAGACATTCCTCGGTGTCACTGACCATCTTAGCAAGCTGATGAAGAGTCACACAATCATATCAATTCATGCAGAAAAAATATTTAACGATTCTCCTCAAATTGATGTACAGGTTTCACGCAAATTCCATCAAAATCCAAGCAAAATATTTTGCAGACATAGACAAGATTATCCTAAAATCTATATGGAAAGGCAAAGGAACTAGAATAGCTAAAACAATTTTGAAAAAGAAAACTAAAGTGGAATTACTCTACCTGTTTTCCAGACTTTTTATGTAGCTTCAATAATCAGGGCAGTGTGGTATTGGTTGGGGCATAAACACATAGATCAATAATACAAAAGAAACAGAATAGAGAACCCGGAAAGAGCCCCACACAATGACGGCCAACTGATTCTCTAAAAAAAAGGCAAAAGCAATTCAGTGGAAGAAGAATAGCCATTTCAAAAAATGGTGCTAGAGCAATTTTAAATCTTAAGGCAAAATAATGAACCTTGAACAAAACCCACAACTTATCAGAAAGTAACTCAAAGTCCATCATAAATTTAAACGTAAAATTATAAAATTTTTAGAAGACAGGAGAGAAGCTTCAGGACCTAAGGCTTGGTGAAGAGTTCTCAGACGTGACACCAAAAGCACAGTCCATAAAAGGAAAACAGCAATACATTGGGCTTAGCACAATTAAAAACAGCTGTCGTCCTACAGAAGACTTTGTAAAGAAGATTAAAAGACAAACTATGGACTGAGAGAAATGTTTTGCAGACCAAGTGTCTAACAGAGCACTCATAGTTAAGAATGCATAAAGAGCTCTCAAGATGTAACGGTGAAAACCCCCAAACAATCCAGTTGGAAAATGGGCAGAAGATGTTGTCTGCAGAATAATGGTTCCCCAAAGATACCCATCTTCTCAGGCCTGTAATCTCTAGAACCTGAGGATATCTTGAGTTTTATGGCAAAGGATAACTAAGATTGCAGATGGAGTTAAGACGCTAGTAAACTGAATTTGAGGACAGAGATTATCCTGGGTCATCCACATGGGCTGTGTTAGGGTTCTCCAGGAAGCAGAGCGGATGTAGTAGGGGATGTAGGTATATATATAGGTGGAGGTGGTGTAGGTATATATATAGGTGTAGGTGGGGTAGGTACACATATAGGTGTAGGTGGTGTAGGTATATACATATAGGTGGAGGTGGTGTAGGTATATATACAGGTGTAGGTGGTGTAGGTACATATAGAGAGAGATTTATTTTAAGGAATTGGCTCACACAATCGTGGTGACCAGCAGAGCCCAAATCAGCAGGGCAGGCGGGAGGGCTGGAATCCCAGGGAACGGGTGGTCCTACCATCTGCTGGCACAAGTTCCTCTTGCCCAGGGGACGCCAGTCTTTTCTTTCTATCCAGGCTTTCAACTGATTGGATGAGGCCCACCCCCAATCTGCTTTACTCAAAGCCCACCAATCTTTTTTATCTCCTTTGATAACTAACATTTACTGAGTACTTAATACATGCCACGAACTCTTCCACGCACTTTATAGTTTTTATATTTTTCCCTCCCAATTTGAAAACCAACATAACATAAAATTTACCATTGTAACAATTGTTAAGGGTATAGTTCAGTGGTATTAAAGGCATTCATATTGTTGTTCAATCATCACCCCCATCTATCCCCATAAATCTTTTTTAGAAAAAAAAAAAAGACATTTATTCAAAGAACAGAATATACTTAGAATTGTTTGCTTCTAAAAAGCCCATTTTCCCCAAGCTTTAACTTTATGATTTCATATTAAGCAATGAAGTTATTTTACACAATCTAGTTACACAATTTTACAGAGATAGTCCCATGACTCTTTTTATCTTGTGAAACATAAGGTCTATACACTCTGCCTTCACTCTGCTCCTTGCACCTACCCATCCACTTTCTATCTCTGTGATTTTGACAACTCTAAGGATCTCATATAAGTGCAATCAGACAGTATTTGTCTTATCGTGACTGCAAAGCCCACCAATTTAAACCTAATCTCACTCAAGACACCCTCACAGAAACACAGCCAGGATAGGATTCAGTACATGTAGGTACTGTGGCCCAGCCAGAGCGGCCATTGTAATCACAGGGGTCTACAGATGTCGCAGCAGAGAGTCAGAGACAGGACAGGCTTTGAAGATGGAGGAGAAGAGCCACAGTCCAAGAATTGGTGGCTCCTGGGAGTGGGAAGAGGCAAGGAAACAAATTCCACGCAGCTTCCAGAAGCCACACGGCACTGCTGACACCACGATTTTAGGCCAGCGACGCCCGGCTGGGGCTTCTGGTCTCCAGAACCAGGAAGATTATAAGTTTATATTGTTTGAAGTGAGTGTGGAGGACACACCTGCCCAGGGTGGGTCTCTCCGGCTTTGCTGTCCACACCCTTACAGGGAACCGTCCAGAGCGTCATTCGTGAGAGCCCAGCTCTCTCTGCTTGGTCTAAATTGGAAGTGGAGACAAAAACTAGGAAAACTGTCAGCTACTGATCAGATCCCGGCAGGGGCTGTTGTTTACCTTCCTGGACCTACCTGGACGGTTCCTGTGGTTGGCACTCTTTGCTCCTGGATGGTCACCACGGACACTGGTTTCCCTGCCCGGGCTGGTCACTGCAGACTGTGGGTCGAAGTTCTACAACCCTTCATGGTGCTGTTTTCCATTTGAGGCTGCTGGTCAAAGGACCGCACTTGAGTGGAAAGTGTCCAGACCACTGGTCTGTGTGTCATCAGACCATTAATTAACTCAAATGGGACACGGACCCCAACATGCTCCCTGCAAATGTAAGCTGTGCTTAAATCCAACATGTCCATGGACACTGCAAACGTTTGCAGTATCCTCCGTGGCTACCCCTCAAGGTAGACTGCTTTCCACATCTACCCAAAGAAAATCCTTAAAGCATCTGCATTAGTTCCCCATAACAGCAATAAAAACATAAAAAAGCCAAAAGATCCCTGGTGGGCCTGCCACCTTTGGGTCCTCCCCGGGTTTAGGGGGCACCGTTGTTGTGCATCCAGGACCACCCCCCTGTGGTTGGAGGACTGTCCACCTGGGACCCAGCCCTGCCCTGGGGTGGACGAGCTACCCCATTCTGAGCCCCAGACATAGGAATCGGTCCGGGATTGGGATATGGGATGCGATATGGCCCAGGCAAGCCAACCAAAATCCTGTGGGATTTGCTCACTGGTGTGAATGGAGCAAGAATCTCGGAGGGGTGGAGCTGGGAGGTGGTGCGGGGGGACAAGCAGCCTTGCTCCTGCTGAGATGGAGCGGGGACTGGTGATGGTGGGGAGACAGGCGTCAGCCCCGGCCCCCCTGCTGGCTCCAGCACCTGCTCTGTAACTCAGTGAGCTCCCAGCCTTTTCCCAATGCGCCTCTTTCCCCCGAAGCTGGCTTTGTTGGGTTCTGCCAGGTCTCAGGGTCTGCAGGACTGAGGGAGGACGGGAACGGGCAACAGAAGTAAGGAGAGGGGATCCCCGTCCCCCAAGGCCCCAGGGGTCTCCCGCATCTTCCTGTCTCTGCCACCCACACAGGCAGGACGCTGTTCGCTTCCTGCCGTGAGGTCACACACCCTGGACATTCCACAGTGTCCTGGAGACCACGCGGGAGAATCTGAGGGGACCTCAGGAGAGCGTCCTCCTTCCGCAGCTGGAGGAACATGGCGGCTAATACAGGAGTGGCCGTCTTCGTCCTGCTGCTTTGCTGCGGGCAGGGAGCTGAGTTCCGGCCGATAAACATGACCATGGGTACAGTCACGGGGCGTTGCTGTGGGTGGGAGAAAACGGGTGCCTCCCTGGGCTGAGTCAGGCGGGCCATGGCCTTCTCCTGGGGTCCCTCCCCTTCATGCCTCCCCAGATTTACCGTTTGTTGCTGGGGGAATGGAGCAAGTTGGAGCGTTGTTCTATATTTGAAGCTTTGTTCAGATCCAATACTCCATGGGAGAGTAGCATACATTATATATTTTAACTTTTAATTATGGAAAATTTCTAGCTCACCCAAAAGTGGGGGAATCGTGGAAACTCCATCACCCAGTTTCAAGCGTATACTTTTTGCCATCTTGTTTTACACACACACACACACACACACACACTTTAGTTGTTACTGGAGCATTTTAGCATCGTCCAAGACGTCTTATGATTTTATGCAAACGCCTTCTTGCTAAGATAAAGGCATTTTTCTCTTACATACCTACAGTGTCATTGAAACACTAACGAAATTAACAAAACTCCCGTGCAGGGCTAGTACTGGCCCACACTCAGGCCTCCCCCCAGGCCTCAGAATCTCCTTTACAGGCGGCTGGTTCGAACCCCACCCAAGCAGGCCCCACCTGGCTCCGGCTGCTGTGTCCTGACCTCTGAGTTGAGGAAGGGGACAGTGGACGCGCCCCCCTTGCTGGGATGTGACTCGCTGGCCGAGGAGGCCGCAGGTGCAGACAGGGGCGGGGCCCCCCGACCCCCTCTTCCTGGCAGGAGGCTGCAACCCGGGCCCCCTGCTCCCCCCTCCCCTTCCTGCCCCCCTCAGAGGTCACCAAGGGCGAGCTCGAGGACAGGGGTCCCGACAGACCCCCAGCCCAGCTCCCAGGCCGGACGAGCAGGCCCTGGAGAGTCAGCACAGGGCCCATGCAGCTCCCCTGAGAGCAGGACGTGGCCCAGGCCGGGCCCAGAGTTACCAGGGGGGCGGGCCAGCCCAGCCTGGGTCTGGAGGTCCCCCTGCCTGACCTCGTCACGAAGAAGCTACTGCTTCCAGCTGCTTTCCTGCAAGAAACTTTGAGTTTTGAGGCGCCGACCAAGGACGGCATCCTCTGGGTGCTGGGGTGTCGAAGGTTCTGTGACAGGTGGGGGCGTGCGGTCACCCCACACCGCTGGGTTCCCCCGGCTGCCCGTTCCTTTCACGACTGTCGGGCCCCCGGTGCCCGCGGGAGCTGCTCCCACACAGGCTTGACCCAAGCGCTCCTGACGCAGCCCCAAGTCGGTCCGTCTCCTCGTGCAGACAGAGACGTCCGCAGGTGACCGTCAAGGGCTTCCCAGCTCGGTTATCCTAACGCGGGCACAGGGCGGGTGGAAAACTGAGAATGTCAGGGGGAGGAGGCGTCAACAGGCACCACACGGCGAGGCGGCTACGCTTGACAGTGCGCTCCGCAAACCGGCCGAGACCACAGAACGTAAATATTCTGCTTGCGCTCGCTGGCTGGCTGGCACAATGGCTCCGCTATAATTGGGGACAGACACAAAATGAGAAGAATATTTTTAACGAAGTGCTTGCACGAGCAGCTGTGCGCGTTCGTAATGACTCGTTAGTGTCGCAGCCAAAGAGGACTGTACTTTTGTTTGCTGCGTTTACGGAGGTCAGCACACTGGGAAGCCATTGTCATCACAGCACGGCCCTCTTTATGCCGGTTTCCTGTGTTGTTCGAAGCCGCGGGCGCGCAGATGAGCCGATCGGTATGCAGATTGCCCATCATTAAAACTTGGAAAATCAGCGTCGTCACTGCTTTAGTGCTGGAACTTGAGCGCCTGCAGGCGCCACCTGAACGCTCTGTGCGCCCCGAGGGGACGGGGGCCCTGACCGGCCGGCCCCTGGGGGCGGCTGCCTGCTCTCTGCTCTCCGCAGGGGCTGGAGGAAGGGGCTGACCCTGACCTTGAATGCAGGACCTGGAGCCGGACACCCAGCCCTAAGAAGAGGGGGAGGAGCCCTGGGCGGTGCTGCCGGGGGGCCGGCACTCAGTCCCCGCCCACTGCCCGGCCCGCGAGGCTGCTTCAGGTCGGCCAGGCCGGGGAAGCCGGCGGCCAGGAGCCCGGGGGCCCCACGGAGGACTGGCTTCCGGCGGTCAGCTCCCCCAGGGGACTCGGACCGCCCGGAATCGCTCGCTTACGGAAGAGGAGCCGGCGGGGCCAGTGCCTCTGCCCCCCGTCCAGAGAGGCACAGGGCAGGTGGCCGTGATGGTGTCCCTTCCGCACGTCACATCCTCAGCCCGCCGGTCATACGGGAGCCGCGTGGGCTTTTTACGGAAGGACGTGCGGGTCCCTCTTCACCCGCCCGGCGCTCCTTCCCCCCGCGAGGGGCGGCGCCAGTGAGCGCGGCCCGGGAGCGCGGGTGTCACCTCCAGCGCCCGGCGCGCCACCCGTCCTCACCCCTCCCTCCCGGCGGGCCCCGAGTCCCAGGAGCCCCGTGCAGGGCCCCTCCCCCTCGAGCAGGTGGTCGGCCCCGCAAAAGGCAGTCGGCCGACGGACAAGTCGGTGCAAATTCAGGGAACGTTGTTAAACTATTGGGTTTTTTCCCCCCAGTTTCAGGCACTGAACAGCCAGCAGATTTAAGAAATCTGGATGACGATGTGGATACAGGATTTGGTAAGGAGGCTCCTCTTATCACACATCTGGTCCATGCCTGGAGGGGGTGGGTGACCGTCGGTGGGTGTGTCCCAGATAAGCTGGGGCAGCCGCGCAAGGTGGAGCCAGGTGACTTGGTTTGAGGCTAGGATCACGTTCCCACGGCCCGCGCAGGCCTGAGCTGGGCGGAGTGAGACCCCCTTCAGGATGCTGCTGGTTAGGACGCGCAGCTCTGGGGCCGGACGGTGGTCAGCTGAGCTCTCGGGGAGAATCCGGCTCCACCAGGTCAGGGAGTGGCTGGGACGAGGACTCACACTTGCCCGGCGGGTCTGACAGTTACTGTAGCGGAGAATTAGAGTCCGACACCAGCACCCGCTCCGTCCGGGCGGCCCACCACCCAGAGCCCCAGACAACCTTTGGGAAAAGGTCAGAAACAATGGAGTCACCGGGATTTCTGATGACTTTCTGGGCTCAGCAAGCTAACCCTGCAGGGGAACTGCAGCCCCTGCCCCGCCCTCACATCCCAGGCAGAAAGTGGAGAGCCTTAGAAGTGGAAAATCCTTGTGTCTGGAAATAAGCCATGGGACCCACATGAGAACAGCAGAGGTGCTGGTTCAGAGCTCGCTGCGCAGCGTCAGCCACCGTCACTGGCGTGTGGCAGAGACTCAGGCAGATGGGGAGGGGAGAGCTCATGGTGGGAAAGGGGGTTCAGGGGTGTCCAGGGGGAGGGGATGGGGGGACAGCTCAGGGGTGTCCTGGGGGAGGTGCTGGGTGGACAGCTCAGGGGTGTCCTGGGGGAGGTGCCTGGGGGACAGCTCAGGGGTGTCCTGGGGGAGGTGCTGGGGGGACAGCTCAGGGGTGTCCTGGGGGAGGTGCCTGTGGGACAGCTCAGGGGTGTCCTGGGGGAGGTGCCTGTGGGACAGCTCAGGGGTGTCCTGGGGGAGGTGCTGGGGGGACAGCTCAGGGGTGTCCTGGGAGATGTGCTGGGGGGACAGCTCAGGGGTGTCCTGGGGGAGGTGCTGGGGGGACAGCTCAGGGGTGTCCTGGGGGATGTG
The DNA here is from genome assembly GCF_964374135.1 of Grampus griseus. NCBI lineage: Eukaryota > Metazoa > Chordata > Mammalia > Artiodactyla > Delphinidae > Grampus > Grampus griseus. The sequence goes on along the minus strand of NC_139012.1, from coordinate 1,462,640 downwards.
CTGGGGGGGACAGCTCAGGGGTGTCCTGGGGGAGGTGCTGACCAGAAGCGGGTCCGTGTGATGGGTTAGGGGAGCACGTCTGACTCTCTCGCATCCTGAGTTGGAAGCAGGGAGGAGCATGGGAAGCCATCAGTCACTGATGAGGCCCGGCCGGCCGTCAGGGGGGCGCCGATCCCTGCGGGTGGGTGTTTGGCCTCCAGCGTCAGCTTCCTGTGATGTCTGGGTGGCCAGCTGGCTGCCCTGCAGGGCGCTCACGCAGCGGCCAGAGTGTTTTCTATGTTATGTAGGTCATCGTCCGATTGCATGTTCAATATCTCATTTCTCAAAAAGGAAAATTTTAAGTAGAAAAGGACAAGGTTTAAAACCACAGAGCTTTCTCACCTTGCACACCTGGTCGGCTCATGTCTACCTGAGGGTTCTTCCAGCTACGATTATACGCACAACTTACAGAGGTGTGGAAGTTTCCGGCAGCTTTTGGTCTTGGTTTGCCCACCTTTGGGGCGTCCCCAGCCCCCAGCCCTGAGGGTGACTTCGGCCCCTCTCACCCGAGGTTGTCCCTGCCCGCCGGCAGGGAGTGTGTCCTGCTGCAGCTGGGCTGTCACCACCCTCTCCGGGGACCTCTCAGGATGTCTGCGGGTCATGGCGCGGTGTCCCCGGAGGCCACCCCAGCGTCCTGCGCGTCACACTGACCGCAGGAGGCCTCGCTTCTCTGCGCTGGTCGGCCGAGCCCTGTCCCCTGCCTGGCCGCCGCGCCAGCCCCGGGTAGGGGCCCTGTGACAGCCGGAGGTCTGTGCACACCTCATCCTGCCCTCACAGACGGCTGGATGCCTCGCGACAGAGACCAGGGACCAGGGCTGGGCCGTCCCTGACCCTCCAGCACCTGGACCGTGTCTGGTACACATTAGGTGCTCAGTAAATGCTTGTGGTTCCCTTGAGTGTCCACTCTTCCCCGTGACCCCCAGTCTAGCCTGACGCCATGACGTTTTCGGGACTTAGCGGTGGTCCTTCTGCACAGTAGCTCCCAGCAAAGGGGCCAAGGCCGGCTCGAGGTGGGGGAGGTACTGCGGAGCAGCTGCAGAGGCCGCTCGAGCAGAGCCCGGGGGTGGGGGGATGGGGGGTGGGGAACCCCGCCCCGCGGGGTCCTTTCCTGTGTCCCCAGCAGCCCCACCACGAGGCCGCGCCCCTCAGGTCTCCCTGGCCGGCCCTCCAGCTTGTGCCCCAGGGTCCCGGGGGGCGTCCACAGCTCCAGACATCAGGGCCACCACCAGGTCGTCGGAAAGAAGCAGGGCTGCAGGTCCAGACGCTCCGCACATCCTGTACCCCCCACCCCGGCTGCAGGGGTCTCAGAGCGCCCCTGGGTGCACACAGCCAGGCCCTGGCCAGGCTCAGGCTCTCTGGGGAGGGAGCCACAGAACTGGGAGAGCCTGGCCCCGTGTGTGGGGCGAAGTCTCTGCTTCCTGTGGTGCTTGCGGGCTTCTCCCCTTTCCGTGTGTCTCCACGTGAGCTGGAACCGGGGCACCAGCTGACAGCTTCAACTTGGCTGGGACTGAGGGGCTCCCGGGACTTGGGACTCTCATGCTGAACCAGGAAAATCAGGGCTCGAGTCAATACAAACCCAGTGCGTGGATGGCCGGTCACACGACCACCGGGCTCACAGCTGGGGCTCAGCGCTGCCGTGTATTCATTTAGCCTCAACCCCATCCCAGTCTATGTTAAGTGCTCCCTACATGCCCTGCTTCATTTGAACCTCGTAAAAATCCCGATGAGATAAGCACAGACCCCATTTTACAGACGTGAAAACCCAAGGTTCAAGAGAAACATGTGTAAGAGCACAGCCAGTGAGAGCAGAACCAGAGTGCGGTCCGGGGCTGCCCGGCACACAGTCCAGGACGCCTATGTTAGAAGCTCCCTGGCAGAGGTCAGAGGATGTACAGGAAGGAAACCCTGCCGCATCAGGTAGAAATCAGGAAAGATGCTCGTGCCTGCCTGCTAGGGGATGGCTAGAGGGAGGAGTCTCAGAGAGGGGACAGACGGCAGCAGGGGCAGGAAGGAGAATTACGACGCCGCCCGGGCCGGGTTTCCAGCATCGTATCTCCGGGGGCCTGTTTCTTGTCCAGGGTACCTGGATGGTCTCAGGTTTTCAGAACTTATTTAGGGAGGCGGTTGTCTCCCCACCGAGACAAGGTTCTTTAGAAACCAGGTCCATCTCCACGGAGCTCCTTGAGTCCCTGGTCCAGTCCAGCATTCGCCGCCTGCCTTAGGTCTGCGTAGAGCAGAAGCATGTACGTAGGGTCTTGCATTGCTGGTTTAACTGTCCTTGTGTGCTTTTTCCAAGATGAAATTCTGGTCCGAGAGATGTTGGAGCCAAATAAATCATCATTTCTTGAAACACAAAGACTCCCACCAACATCGACAAAGACTCCGACAAAGAAAAAAAGCAAGTACACATTTCTTAAAGCCTAATTACATGTGTTCCTAGAGGTCTGTGGTACATATGCACAATCCCATCATGGTCGCATTCTTTGAGGCCAGCTACTTCTGGGGCAAAAGCAGATGGAGATGTGGATGAAACAGTCGTCCCAAACATCTGCTGTAATCTCCCCTAGACTGGGGAGGTCACACCTAGACAGGCAGAGACAAGTCCCTTTATCCCGGCTGGTCTCTGGGTGCACGTGCAAGAAGGGCCTCGTGCTTGGGATGCAGGTGGGGTTTAGCCACTGTGGGAACCCGGGGCGTACGGAAATAGGAGCTTTCGACCACCCAGCGCGTTTGATGCTCACCTAAACCTCTGAGAGCAGGGCAGTGACTACGACCCCATCCGACAGGGGATAAAAGTAAGGTCTGGAAGAGGACTGGCCCGAGGCCCCAGAGCTAGTAGTGAACAAAACAATGTGCTTTCCCAAAGTGCAGCTTCCTGTGGTCCAAATGCACACAGATAAGTCAAATAGCACCCTGAGACCCAAGACGGAGCATTTGACCCTCGCTCAGGAGAGAGCAGCATGGCAGAAATCTACACGCAACGCGTGAAAACGCATTCAGCAGCAGGGACGTTCAGCATTTTCTTGAAATTTTACATCCAGATGGAAGTTCCAATAGCTCATGGAACATCTGCTAAACAGCTGGGTTCAAGGAGGTCAGATGAAGCCTGACTGTTTACATACTAGGTGGCCAGAGCGCGTTTTAAGTAGAAGTTGAAAGCTGTGTTAGCATCCCGAGCTAATGCTTTAAAGTACAGTATGGATGAAAACGTTCGCGGGAGTGTACATTTATGTTTTCCCTCATTTTTTTCCATGCTTTTCATCAAAGATGCAGACCTTGATGAGAGCTATCAAGTTGGTGGTCCTGAGGGTTACCGTGAGCTCTCAGATATTTCATCATTATCTCCGGACCCTGAGGACGAAATTCTCAATAACGGTAAATGCAGCCGGGCAGGTCCCAGCCCGAGCTCAGGCGAGGTGGGAGGACAGGAGGATGCAGGCAGAGACGCCTCCTTCGTGGGGGAGGAAGAGCGTGGTTGGAGGGTTGGAGAACGATGCCGCTTCCGCCACCGTGACACCTCCCTGGTCAGGCAGATTTCCTCCCTCCTGGGCACGGAGAAGACAAGAGGTGACTCAAAGACACATTCCCGGGCCCATCGAACGTCTCTGCAGGTGGCGCCCGGGAATCTGCATTTCAGCCCATTCCCCAAACAGTCTTTCCAGTGAGCCGGCGGGCGTCTGGTGTTTGGAAGATTGAACAGGAATAGGGCTGCAGTTACAGTTAATATTTCTAACGCCTCTGGGTGCATCCCACACATTGACCTGTGCAAATTGCCCAATGGCCAGTGTGGTGTTTGCTGAAAGGCAACTTTTTATTTCTATCATCCTTCTCTGCTATTAATTGAGATTCTGGTTTAAGGAAGCGCTTGCCCTTTATAAATATGTATGTATGTGCATATTTAAATGTTTATTCATATCCATTCGCACTCACAAATATTTATTCTATCGCGTTTAGCACGCTAATGTCATTACTGTCGTGTCCAAATTGCCCCAAATTTGCTTTGGGGAATCCTTCCATTTGGTTCTTCTGTCCTTCTAACGCCTCATCCCTTTGGAGCACTTCCTTACGTTCTGGCACCACAAGTACTGCACCTGCCCCAGCCTAAGAATCTGGTTTCTTTTACTGGAGAACTGAACTTAGAAACCAAAGGTGGCTGCCAGGTAAATTCAGTGGAATAGCATTGCTTCCAGTCCCTCTCGGCAGACAGAGCTGGAAAACATATGAAGACACACAAACACACATGCAGATGCAGACTGAGACACATGCACACACACACACAGATGCACACGTGCACGCAGACACGCACAGACACCTCTGTGCTGACTTCTCAGCCTCCCTCCCTGCTTCCTTTGTTTCTCTGTATAAACCATGAGTTCACACGGGCACCTCTGGTTCCACTCCAGTATCAATTTCAGGGGCTCTTCTCGAAGCTCCTTCTCGGTACCACTTTGTTAGGAACTGGCTCCCACTTTCCACACAGATTTAACTGCGTAGTCCTGGAGTTCAGAATTGCTATCCCTGCCCCTGAGAAAATCCAGTCACCCCACAAGAGAACAATATTTTTCATCGGTCCTTTCATCTCTAAGTGTCATTGTTTTCCGGTGTCGCCAGGGCCATCCTCCCTGCCCACCGGGCACCCTGCATGTGGCTCATTTCTAATACGTAAGGCTCCTTGTTACTGTTTGCTTTCCCTTGTCAGTTCCCTCAGCCTGTTAATTATAAATACTTACTTACATCTGACCCTGAAGCATCACTATGGTTTTGAAAGTCACACTCTAGAAAAAGGAACACAGAAACCCCCCCCAGCCCATCATCCCACCTGTATAGGGGACCAGTCTCCTTACTTCCATCTTCCTGTGTCTCCTTTTGCACAAATGAGGAGATGAGAGATATTCATGTATCCCTCCTTTGTTGCATGAGGGGTACACACCATAAATCTCCTCTAGTCTTTTTTTCCACTTAACAATGAAAACTGAAAATCAGTCCACATCCGTTAATACAGATCTCCCTCTATTTTTCACAGCTGCAAAATATTCCACAACGTGTGTAAACCATACTTAGCGCCCTGCTATCTGTGTACAGTGTTTCCACTTGGTTCCAACCTTCTGCAGTTACAAACACTGCTGCAATGAACAGCCTAGTGCATAAGTATTTTCCTATTGTTGGAGATGTATCACCAGGGTAAATTCTTTTTTTTTTTTTTCTTTTTTCTGTTTTTTGCGTTACGCGGGCCTCTCACTGTTGTGGCCTCTCCCGTTGCGGAGCACAGACTCCGGACCCGCAAGCTCAGCGGCCATGGCTCATGGGCCCAGCTGCTCCGCGGCATGTGGGATCCTCCTGGACCGGGGCACGAACCCGTGTCCCCTGCATCAGCAGGCGGACTCTCAACCACTGCGCCACCAGGGAAGCCCCTCCAGGGTAAATTCTTAGAACTGGGATGGCGGGATCAAAAAATGAGTGACTATGTAATCTGAATAGTCAGATAATTCTATATTTACACAATAACTTTCCAAAATGCTTTCCAATAAAATTTGAAAATAACATGAGTGTTTCAACCCAGCCTTTTAAAATAAAGTGTGAGCTGAAATGTTCATAAGTATGTAATCAAATGCTCCCCCATGTTTTCTATGTTCTTCATCCAAGAACCCCAAATTGATGAGAGTTACCAAGTCTGTGGTCCCGAGGTTTACCATGGACCACAGCTCTCCTCTGGCCTTGAAGACAGGTCTCGCAACAATGGTAAATGTCACCTGGTGACTGCCCCGGCCGGCATCCGCGTGCAGTGGAGGGACGGGGCGTGGGCATCGAGCATGGCTGGGACAGCAGCCTCACCCTCAGTGTGTGCTCACACTTGTAAATTATCACCAATCTGATGGGGGAGGAGGGTGTTTCTGTCTTGTTTTAATTTGCAATTTTCTAATTATGAGTGAGTCTGAACATCTCATATTTTAAAGGCCGTTTCTTTTATCATTTCAAAATCTTTCCTTTTATCCTTTCCCTTCAGTCTTTTTTCAAGGCTTATTTTTAAAATATAGTTGGAAACGTACAATATAAATTCTGTACCTTGCTTCTTTATGTCAGATGATAATGATTTTCTTTTTTTCTTCCAGTTTTATTGAGATGGAATTGACACGCAGCACTGTGTGCGTTTCAGTGCACGCATGATGATTTGATTTACACACAGCATGAAATAATGATCACAATACTTTCACTGAACATCATCTCATTTAGATACAAAATTAGAGAAATAGGAAAACATAATTTTCCTTGCGATGAGGACTCAGGACTTATTGTCTTCACAACTTTCATACATAACTTGCAGCAGGGTTAATTACATTTATCATGTCGTACATTACATCCCTAGTCCTAATTTAGCTTATGACTCAAAGTTTTTACCATTTGACCACCTTCACCCCATTCCCCTCCTCCTTAGCCCTGGTAACCACAGGTCTGATCTCTTTATCTATGAGTTTGTTTGTTTGTTTTTGAACTATAATTGACCTGCAACACTACGTTAGTTCCTGTTACACAACACAGTGAATCAGTATTTCTATACCTTTCAAAATGATCGTCACAATAAGTCTAGTTACGATCTGTCGCCACACGAAGGTATTACATAATCGTTGACTATATTCCCCACACTGTACATTTCATAGCTATTACTCATTTAGTTTGCAACTGGAAGTTTCTACCTCTTAATCTTCCTCAACTATTTCTTTTTTCTTATTATTGAAGTATAGTTGATTTACAATGTTGTGTTAGTTTATGGTGTACAGCAAAGTGATTCATTTAGATAGCTAGCTAGCTAGCTAGCTAGATAACTAAATAACTAAATATATATACATATATATATATTCGTTTTCAGATTATTTTCCATTATAGGTTATTACAAGATATTGAATATAGTTCCCTGTGCTATACAGTAGGTCCTTGTTATTTATCTATTTTATACACAGTGGTGCGTATCTGTTAATCACAAACTCCTCATTTATCCCTCCCCCTCCCTTTCCCCTTTGTTAACCGTAAGTTTGTTTTCTATGTCTGGGAGTCTGTTTCTGTTTTGTAAATAAGTTCGTTTGTATCATTTTTTTAGATTCCACATACAAGCGATATCATATGATATTTTTCTCTGACTTACTTCACTCAGTATGATAATTTCGAGGTCCATCCATGTTGCTGCAAATGGCATTATTTCATTCTTTTTTATGGCTGAGTAATATTCCATGTATATATGTACCACATCTTCTTTATCCATTCCTCTGTCCAGTGGACATTTAGGTTGCTGCCATGTCTTGGCTATTGTCAATAGTGCTGCAATGAATATAGGGGTGCATGTGCCTTCTCAAACTGGAGTTTTCTCCAAATATATGCCCAGGTGTGGGATTGCTGGATCATTTGGTAGCTCTATTTTTAGTTTTTCAAAGAACCTCCACACTATTCTCCACAGTGGCTGCTGTAATATTTATAAACCTTTGGATTGGAATGCCTCCAGGTTGGCAATACTTCTACAGGTAGTCGTCATCCTCAATAACCCCTGCTGGCATTCATGTAAAGTAAGTGCCCAGGAGAAGCAAGGATCTAGGTGTTTAAATCCTGACAGTGAGAGAATGTTCTAATTTCATTCTTTTCCATGTAGCTGTCCAGTTTTCCCAGCACCACTTATTAAAGACACTGTCTTTTCTCCATTGTGTATTCTTGCCTGCTTTGTTGTAGATCAACTGACCATAGGTGTGAGGGTTTATTTCTGGGCTTTGTCCTCTCTTCCATTGATCTATGTGCCTGTTTTCATGCGAATACCATACTGCTTTGATTACTGTAGCTTTGTAGTATAGTCTGAAGTCTGGGAGGATTATGCCTCCAGCTTTGTTCTTTTTCCTCAGGATTGCTTTGGCAATTCTGGGTCTTTTGTGGTTCCATATAAATTTTAGGGTTATTTGTTCTAGTTTTGTGAAAAAATGTCATGGGTAATTTGGCAGGGATTGAGTTAAATCTGTAGATTGCTTTGGGTAGTATGTCCATTTTAACTATATTAATTCTTCCAATCCGAGAGTATGCGATATCTTTCCATTTCTTTGAATCAGCTTCAGTTTCCTTTATCAATGTTTCATAGTGCTCAACATATGTCTCTCACCTCCTTTCCTTTATTTTCAATCATTCAGCATCACTTTAAGTATACAGCATACTACATATACTCGGATCTTGCTTTCTAAGGAGTATTGCCAAAAAGAAAAAAATTTAATGCATGAGTTAAGCCTACATACACTGTAAAATCCTAAGAGTTTCACACTGATAGAATTTTGTTTTAAAACAAACTGATAACTATGGGGTAAATCCAAACAAGGATCCCTGGGTGAAACAACAATCATGAAGCAATTCCTGCCTCATCATCGTCATGCAGCCGTGAGTGCTGGTGACCCCTCTTGCAGGTGCTGGTCGCCCCCCAGCCTCAAACAGACGTTCCTCCTCCCCAGCCAAACCAGGCAAGTTTCACTGCCTCTGCCTGATGAGGAGTTGGCGGGAAATACTCCCCCATCTCCACCGCCACCACGTTGATACTTGTTCAGTCTTTTTCGCTGCACGAATGTAACGTTTCCTATTTCCTGATCAGGCATTGATTCCCCCTCCTTTTGCTCTGCAGGCATCCATTTTTGATTTTTCAGGGCATCTAGGATGATGGGATACCAGGGCCAGGAGGGGTCGGGATGACCCACCAGGACCTGCTAGTTTCCAGGAAAGAATGGATCGGCAGAAGGGCTACACAGCCAGTCTGTGGCTGGTGACATCCTGTTAGAGGTTCAGCCCATTTAATTAAAGGGAAACGGCGTCGTGAAGCCCACACCTGCAGGGTAGGTGTCTGCAGACTCTGAATGAATGAACGGGCAGATGAATGACTGAAGTGTCCCAGCTGGAAGGGAACACTGAGCCCTGGAGCTCATCTGAGCAGAGGACCGGCTTCTACAGGCATGTGTTTTATTAACACGGAGAAGAGGCGAAGTCCCATCGTGATCTAGTAACTTCACAAGCAGCTCAGATGCAACCTGACAAGAGTTTCTGCTGTGGCCGAAGGGGCGGGTTCTGGGGTCCGCAGGCAAATCCACCGAGGGCCTCGCCGAGGTGCTCACTGACCTGTCGGGATCAGGCCAGGAAACTGCCAGAGAGAGATCCTGTGGTCACGGAGGAACTGGACTGGAAAAACAGGGGCGAGCAAGTTAAAGGAGTACTCCTCCGTGTTCACTGAAGGCAAAGGGCAAAGAAAAGGTCTGGCAGAAACAGAGGGAAGATCAGACAACAGCACGGCTATAGCTGGAGAGGAACCCGTCTCCGTGCTGGGGGTTAGGACACAGCTGGTCCCTTCAGCCCCGCCTGGTGGGCTGACACCTTTCCACGGGAAGCGGGGCTCCACCAGGCCAGTGGTTTCCAAGCCACTGAGTGGGTCCTGAAATCAATTCATTGGGTTGGCACCAACATCTAGAAGAGAAAAACAGAATAAAAACAATGCACGTGTTTTGTTTCGAGAGACAGGAGGTGGTCACTGGTCACGGGACAAAGCGCCTTCCTAGCTGTGTGGGAAGATTCAAAGACTGAAAGCCGCAGCTTCCGGGATACGCTCACCCTTCTGTGAGTCTGAGATCTGGGCCGTGTGTGCATCACGGGTCTCCTCGCTGCCCTGGTTGGAGCCAGGACCCACCTCCTGCTGGGGGGCCTGCGGGCGCATTCCGCCTACACCCGGGCCCCCCTTCCCCGGCAGACGTCGGTGCTTGAGAGAACTGCTTGCTTTCAGCTTCTCATCCTGAGCGAGGACGAGGCCCATCGCCGGCACCTGCGGCCAGTCCATCCGCCTGTGTCCGGAACAAAATACCGCAGACCTGGCGCCGAAACACTAGGAACCACCCGCCTGTCGGCTATGCAGGCAGAGTCCAGACCAAGGGGGGCTGGGCCCTTAATCTGCTCCGTGCCCCCTGACCCCGGTTCTGGTGGTTTGCACAGTCCTCGGCTTGTAGAGACATCACTGCATCTCTGCCCCTGCCGTCACCTGGCCTCCGTCCCCGTGCACGTCTGTGTCTGCGGCTAAATTTCCCCTTTTCATAAGGACACCAGTCATGTTGTTGGATCAGGGCTACCTTGCTCCAGTGGGGCCTCACCTTAACTAGTCCCGTCTGCAGCGACCCTATTCTAACTAGGTCACCGTCAGAGGCACTGGGGTCAGGACCCCAACACGTGAACTTCAGGGCGACCCCTGACCCCACCTGCCGGCAAAGACCTCCCATCCAGCGCCCAGGAAATTGTCAAGCCAAGAGGAGTTTCCCCGCTGAACGCTGACTGCCTTTTGTACAAAGTAAAAATAAATACCTCGCCATTGTATTCTGGTTAAGAAGCGGAGTGAGGCTTTGGGAGCCCTGTCTTCTTCCCTGTGTTATTTCCTCCCGTGATGCCTGGGTCCCAGGCACGCGGGGATGGCGCCCATGTCTCCAAGGAGACTGCAAGGGGGGCTCCCAGGGCTGCTCAGGACAGGCCCGCCGGGACGACTGGAAGGCGGTTTGGGGTGATCAAGCCCATTCAAATATCAAGTCCAGCCCCGAGCACCCTCCGAAGAGGCTGTGGCCCGGGTGAGAAGCCACGACTCAGATTCTCCCACGTGTGAGCCTCGACTGACGTGTGCTCAGGTTGCCCGTGGGCCACACCAAGAGCGTTTGCTTTTCTCATCTGTGGGCTCAGAGTTTGTCTCTGCCTTGAGCCTGGCTGTCCTGGGCAGGAACGTGGACAGAAATTCACCCAGCGCGAGACTGCCAGGAATGGAAGTAATAGGACGACGACGTCAGCCCTTCAGCACCTCCTACTGACAGACGCAGCCCCACCAATCCGTGGGTCCCGGGACCGCTCTTGGGCCACGTGTGGACGGGGCTGGCGTGGCCTCGTGCATCCCCTATGCTGTCTTCCCGCAAGCTCACGGGTGGGCGCGTGTGCCTTCTGCGGAACAGGAAGTTGTTTAAGAAGCAGGCTGGCGGCAGCCCTGACCGCTCGGGTACGAGGCCACCGGGGCTGTCCTCTGTTCTAGAACAGTGCAGCAGAGAGAGCAGCTCCCAGAGGTGCCTGCTCCGTGGGAACTCAGACATGCAGACTGAGAGCGGGAAGCGTCGCCACGGAGAACAACGCGGCGGGTCTGCCTTCCGGGTGCGTGTTCACTGTAGAGCCCCCATCCATCTAGATGCCGGCGGCCAGCGCCCCCTGCCTGCCCCTCGTGACACCGAGGGGACCCCGAGCCCCGGCTCCCCACCGAGATCGGCTCCCCCGGAACAGGCAGGATCCATCCCCCAGGTTGTGTGGGCAGATTTATCTAGAACCTTCTCCTGCTGCCGAAGATAAACTCACCTCCACGGAAGTGCTGCTCTCGTTTCTGCTCACGGGAGGCCGCCTGGGTGCTCAGCACTGATTTACGCACAAGACCGACTTCTGTTCTTGCATCGTCTAAGACCCCAGAGTTTGCAGTGATTCGTCTGAACTAGGTTAGAGATCAACCCCATATTCTCTGTAGACAAATGATCACCTAGAAGACAGTCGTCATACGTGTCTCTGTTTGGGGGACTTGGAGCCTCAAAATAGGAAGGAATGAGTCGATTATAACGCCTCCTGAGGACCACGTGTTAGGTTGAGCCGTTGGAAATTCCTGTTTGTGCAGATCAAACATGGTCCAATACCTGCAGCGTCACCGATCCCACCCAGTCCCTGGCGCCTTCCAGGCCCCCGCTCCAGGGAGGGCTCCCGCCCCTCGGGGTCCCCACAGGGAGGCGCACCCTCCTCTCTCCATCCTCGGTCCCCCAGGCACCCACGCTCTGCTGAGCAGATGCCGGGCCTCCTGACCCTGTCACCACAGGCAGAGCCTTCCCTTTGCTCGACGGCCTCCTCTCCAGACAGACACACAACCCCTAGCACACAGGCTGCCTCACACCCTCTGGGGGCGTGTTCATTTCTTCCACGAGCAGAGCAACCCCACGCTTCCCAGACTCACTGTTCGGGGCTACACTGAACCCACCACTGACCCCCCAGAGTCACAAACATACAGGCTTCGTAACATCGTCCTCATGAGCCAGACCTCGGAGTCACGAGGCAAAGCGGTTCTCGAGGAGGACTCCCAGGGACGACTCGCTGACGTGGAGTCCAGGCTCCGCGGCAGGGGAGCTGCTCTCACTTCCCTTCCCGGGCTGGAAGAGGCTCCTCACCACTAAGGGGCGTGGTGCCACTGACCATGTAATATATCACCTTTCCCTGACGTTGATCATGTTAGCCTAGTCTTAGATTCTTATTGGTATCTGTCATAGTCCAGAGGAATCCAACCTACCCTCCGTCTTTCTCTGCTGAACAGGAGCGGAAATGGAAACGTTTCTGTGGGACATGGGGGCGTGGGAAACAGTGCAGGGTAGAGGCCAAGAGCTGGTCAGATCCTGGCTCTGCCTCTTATTAGCTGTGCAACCTTGGTTAAATGACTTCACCTCTCTGAACCTGTTTCATCGTCTGTAAGCTATGGAGTTACTGTGAGGATTAAACGAATTGACAGAGGTAGACAACTTGGGGCAGACAGAGTCTGGTTCGTAAGAAATGTCAGGCGTTATTACAAGATTTTTGGGTTTTATTAAGGTATAATTTACACACAGTGAAATCCATCCTTTTTACCGTCCAGTCCTGCAAGTTTTGACAAATACATAGGGTCATGTCGCCATTGCAACGAACAAGACAAAACAGGTCCATCACCCCAAATTCCACGCCTCCATTGTAGTCAATTCCTTCCACCACCCCCAGCCCTAAAAAGGACGGACCTGTTTCCTGTGCCTCTAGCGCTGCCCTTTCCGGAATGCCGTCCACGCGGTGTCGTTCGCTGTGTAGACCGTGAGTCTGGTTTCCTCCGTCGGCCAATTGCCGTGTCATGTGTGTATCCGCCATCGCCCCCTTCTCAGTGAGTGATGCTCCACTGGAACCACAGTTTGTTCATTCCTCACCAGCAGAATGACATCCAACCTGTTTCCAGGTTTGGGAACTACAAATAAAGCCACGGTAACCATCTGCGTAGTAGTTTTGGGGTGGATACAGATTTTCGTTTCACTTAGGTAAATATCTAGAGATACGGTAACTATGTTTTACTTTATAAGAAACTGTCAAGACAGATTTTTGCATTGACTAGAAGGATTCGAGTTGCCCTGGGTCCTCCTCAACATTTGATATTTTCTATCGTTTAACCAATCTAATGAGCCTGCAGCGGTATGTTATTGTACTGTTAATTTGCATTTCCCTAGTAACTAGTGATGTTGCGCGTCCCGTCCTGTTCATTTGCCACCTGTGTATCTTCTTTGGTCAGATGTCTGTTCAGACATTTTGCCCATGATTTATTAGTTTGTTTTCTTATTATTGCATTTTGAGAGGTATTTGTACATTTTGGATACAAGTCCTTCACCAGGTATGTGATTGGACAATATTTTCTACCGGTCTGTGGTTTGCTTTTTCATTTGCATAACGTGGTTTTTCAAAGATCAGGAATTCTTAATATCGATCAAGTCCAATTTATCCATTTTCATTTTATCGATCATGCTTGTGGTGTCGAATATCAGAAATCTTTGCCTAGTTCCAAGTCACAAATATTTTCTATGTTCTTTTCTAGAAATTTTACAGTTGTAGATTTTACACTTAGGACTATGATTTATGTCGCGTTAATCTGTGTCCGTGATGAAAGGTAGATATTTTGTTTTGGTTTGATTTCTTGCATGTCCTGATGCTCCATTGTTTCAACACCATTTGTTAAACAAACTCAGCTTTCTCTGTTGCGTTGCTTTTGCTGACACTTTGCTCTTTGAATTGCCAGATGGTGACAATCAGTCGATCACATATGTGTGGGCTATTTCTGGATTCTTTCTTTTGTTCCACTGACGTAAGATCTATTCTTTTTCAGATTTCACATTGTGTTGGTCACTGTATGTTTACAACAAGATTTGAAATCAGGTAGCATGAATCCTCCCACTGTGGTCTTGATTTTCTAAATTGATTTAGCTATTCTGGTTCCTTTGTCTTCCCATATAAATTGAAGAAACAGCTTGTGAATTTCAACAAAAGAAAACTGGGCGGGATTTTGATTGGGGTTGCTACAGATCTGTAGATCACTTTGCAAGATGCTGACATCTTGACATATCCAGTCTTCTGACCTTGCAATGATTTCATCTCTTTAGGTCTCCTGTGACTCCCCTCATCAGCAACAAAACCCTGCATAATTAGATTATACATAAATATTTCCCATTTCTTGGTGCTACTACAAATGGTACTTATTTTAATTTCCAACTGTCTGTTTCTAGCATATCGAAATGTGATTGTTTCACACACTGACTCTGTAACCCACCACCCTGATCAACCTGCCTTCAGTTCCAGCAGTCTTCCTGTGGATTCTTCAGGATTTTCTACAAAATTATATTATCTGTGCACAGTTTTGTTTTTCCTTTCCAGTATATACACCTTCTATTTATTTTTCTTGCCTTATTTCACCAGCTCTGACACAGTGCTGAATGTCAAATAGGAGTGGTTAGAACAGACATCCTTTCATAGCTTCGGGTGAAAACATTAAGGGTGCTTCTACTAAAAGCTGATGTTAGTTGTGGGCATTTTTAATAGAATCCTTTTATTAGGTTGAAGGAGTTACCTTCTTTCTACTCCTAGTTCGCTGAGCCTTTTGATCAGGAATAGATGTTGAAATTTGACAAAGTTTTTTTCTGTTATCTATTGCAGGCATAGTGAACTTTTTGGTAAAAAGTCAGATAGTAAATATTTTAGTCTTTGAGGGCAATATGGTCCCCGTTGTAACTACTTAACTCTGCCATCGTAGCACAGGAGCAGCCAGGGACAATACATAAAAGAATGGGTGTGGCTGTATGTCAATAAAACTTTATTTACTAAAACAGGTGTTGATCCTATATCTTATGGCCCATAAGCCATGGTTTGCCAACCCTGATCTTTTGAAATCATCAGCTGGGTTTTTTTAATCCTGTTCATATGGTGAGTCACATGTGATTGATTTTGAGTGCTGAACCAGTCCTGTATTCCCAGGATAAACCCATTTGGTCATGACATAGTTTCTTTTCTATATTTTTGAGATTCAATTTGCTAAAATTTACTTAACAATTCTTGCATCTATGATCATGAGTGATATTGGCCTCTGGATTTTTCTCCTTCTGATGTTTTTGTCTAGCTTTGGTTTCAAGGTAATAGTGGCCTCCTAGAATGAGTTGAGAAGTGTTCCCTCTTCTTGATATGTCTCTAGGAAATGGAAATTATTTCTACCTAAAATGTCTGGTGTACACACACACACACACACCCCTCTGGAATTCTCTTCGGACCCCATCTTTGAACCCCAGCTGCTTTGGCCTCTCCCTGCCCCCAACCCCATCTCCTTCGCACATTGAGACCTCTGGGCTCCGCTGTGTCCCCCATCACTGTCTGGCCTGGAAAGTCTCCAGGCAGTAAACTGGAGGAACCACAGGAAACCCTTCATTAGTTTCCCCTCTCAGGGATTTCTATCCTTTGCTGCCCGTCTGGTGTATGCGAAATCATTATTTCGTATTTATTTTTCTAGTTTTTAAATTACCTTGGGAGGATAAATCTGTTCCTTGTTATTCCATCTTTTCCAGGCATGAAAATTCAAATACTAGGATATATTGATGTGGTTCCATTGGGAATCCTGTAGCTATGAAAATCTCTGCATTTTAGCCCAGAGAGAAGATTCAGGTGGCCTGGGAGAGCAGAGGGCAGAGAGCCCAGCCCCCTGGGTTCCTTCCCAGCTAGGTCACCTGCGGCCCCAGTGCCCTTAAGCAAAATCTGCCTCTCTGGGGTCTCACCTGTAAAAGGAAAGTAAACATCATTCCCAAGCTTCGGCAGGTGCACCGATGGTCAAATGGAACCCCACCTGCATAGGGACCATGTGAATGTTGTCATGGTATGTGCTCCCTTGGGACTCCCAACTCCACAAATAAGCAAATTTAAGATGTAAATTTTTATATTTATTGATGAATTGTATGTTTTTCCGTAAATTCCCAGCCTGAATTATCTGTCAAAATTTCCTATACGATTTCCTCTTAAAAATACAGGTGTGGTTTTAAATATTCAGTGAGAGGATGATGTTGGTAATAATCTCTACGATGTGGAAAATCCCTGGAAGGACAACACACAGGGACAGGGAGGGCATGACAGCTGTGGCTCCAAGAGGAAACTAGAGTCAGTGATTGGAATGGCCTGACTTATCACGGACAGACTTTTTCAATTTAAAAATTGTACCATTAAAAATACAAATGTGGTACTTAATAAAATTTAGCTTAGTTTTTTTTTTTTTTTTTTTTTTGCAGTACGCGGGCCTCTCGCTGTTGTGGCCTCTCCCGTTGCGGAGCACAGGCTCCGGACGCGCAGGCTCAGCAGCCATGGCTCACGGGCCCAGCTGCTCCGCGGCATGTGGGATCTTCCCGGACTGGGGCACGAACCCGTGTCCCCTGCATCGGCAGGCGGACTCTCAACCACTGCGCCACCAGGGAAGCCCTTAGCTTAGTATTTTTAAAGCCTGAAGCATCTTGAAGGATACTGGAACTGCAGACATCTTCCCTTCCTTGTTGCCAGCGCAGCCAGCTCTGCCTCTGTGATTTCCGGGGTGTCTGAAAAGTCTTCTTGGTCCCCGACACTGTCCCTGACATCCTGACTGTGCCTAAATGCCCAGTTTAGACTTGGGGCTCTGTTGAGATCAAAGTGTCCCACGGGATAGATATAATTTTATGCCATAATCATTACTTTCCTATTAACATTAGCTTTAACAAAAGATTCATTCACTCACTCAGTAACTATCTACTGAGCACCTGCTCAGAACAAGGGGTTCTTTTCCAACAACCCACAGGGTAGCCAACAACTAGTTATTTCTCATGGGTTCAACAAATATAACCGTCTAAACCTGAAGGTTTTTCTTAAGTGTTCCAGGCTGTACTTATATGGGGTTTTGGGAAAACCGAACGGAGGCAGGTCTTCTTGGTGAGCTTTGCGAGTAGGGCAGGTGGGAAGGGCAGCTTCCTGCAGGGGAGCTCGTCCCCCGGCAACAGGGACCCTCGTGGGCAAAAGCTGCCTGAAGTGGCCCCCACCCCTCACGCTGCTCCCCTTTTTTGGCAGCGGGACCAGCGAGTCCCATGCAATTTTGCGTGCAAAGGGGTGGACAGGAGGGAGGGTGGAGAATCGCCCTTTGGAGGGGTGAAGCATCTTATAAAATGTGCGTCCAGGACCAAGGACAGCAGCCAAGCAGTCAGGAGCATCGTCCATAGAAGGAAGCAGTGCCAGCGCGCACAGTAGACGACACAGATAGCGCTACCGTGTGCTCAGAGCGAGGAGAGGCGCACGGGAAGCAAGAAGACGTGGCCTCCACCCCGTGCCCGAGTGCCCAGCACGCACAGTAGACGACACAGATGGCGCTAGCGTGTGCTCAGAGCGAGAAGAGGCGCACGCGAAGCAAGAAGACGTGGCCTCCACCCCGTGCCCGAGTGCCCAGCACGCACAGTAGACGACACAGATGGCGCTAGCGTGTGCTCAGAGCAAGGAGAGGCGCACGCGAAGCAAGAAGACGTGGCCTCCACCCCGTGCCCGAGTGCCCAGCACACACAGTAGACGACACAGATGGCGCTAGCGTGTGCTCAGAGCAAGGAGAGGCGCACGCGAAGCAAGAAGACGTGGCCTCCACCCCGTGCCCGAGTGCCCAGCACGCACTCTCGGCTCTGGGCTCCTGCAAGGAGGGATGTTTCAACAGCCTCACCCGAGGCCATGTCACGTCACGTGCTCTGCGAAATACTGCGTTCTCAGAGCTCGTGGTTGTCTAAAGCTGAAAAGACGTTTGGAATCCTGCCTGAACTCTTCACCAAACCTTGATCGTTATACTTATTTCTCCTCCAGGAAAGAAGAACTCAGACAATGATCAACATGTGAAACAATCGGTTCCGGACACAATCCTTCAAAACACTGGAAAATCTCCAGGTAAATGGGAACAACCGTTTGGCTCTAATAGGGATTCTCTTCCCTGGTGAGAAGGGACATGAGGCGTCCACTCGAGGGCCCCGCGTGCCCTGAGAGCAGCTCTGGAGGAGCAGGCGGCGCCGTCCCGGGGGCACCAGTGTGGGCGTGCAGGGGTCTCCTGGCCCACCACGTGCGCGTTGCAGGAGTCCCGGGCCACCTGCGGGCGTCGCCTCCCTTCCCGCTGAGCCCAGCGAGGCCGTCCTCTTTCCCAGGAAGAACAGGCAGCAAAGTGCACACGCGTGTACAACATGCACGTAGACACACACACAGACGTGCACGCACACCCGATGCCACTGTGTCCTCGCGTTTGCCGTGCTGGGGAAATGCAAACTGGGTCTCTCTGGTGTGGGAGGTGAAGCCGTGCTCCAAGTGGGGTTTCCGACCTATAGTGCTTTCTTAGCGAGGCGACTAGAGCACAGCTTTCGGCAGGTTTTTTTTATCCACACTCATTCGGACTGTGGGCAGGTTGTACCTCTGCCTGACTTGTGGAAAGGGTTCCTCAGGACAAAGTGGGGTTGTCCCATTTCTCCAGAAAGGCGGGTCTGGAGAAGGTCGTGAATCCTGCCTTAGAAATAACCACGGAGAGAGGACTTCGTTCCGAGGTGCAGACCTGGCAATGGGTTGGTGCTGGTTCTAAAACTCCACTGCTTTTTATAAATTTATTTTTATTTATTTATTCTTGGCTGTGTTGGGTCTTCGTTGCTGCGCGCGGGCTTTCTCTAGTTGCGGCGAGCGGGGGCTACTCTTCGTTGCGGTGCGCGGGCTTCTCACTGCGGTGGCTTCTCTTGTTGTGGAGCACGGGCTCTAAGCGCACGGGCTCAGTAGTTGTGGCACTTGGGCTCAGTAGTTGTGGCTCGCGGGCTCTAGAGCTCAGGCTCAGTAGTTGTGGTGCACGGGCTTAGTTGCTCCGCGGCATGTGGGATCCTCCCGGACCAGGGCTCAAACCCGTGTCCCCCGCACTGGCAGGCGGATTCCTAACCACTGCACCACCAGGGAAGCCTTGATACTTGGTTTTGACGATTATCACGTCTGGAAAAGATTCCTCACCAGGACACGTAGATCAGAATGAGAAGCGCATCACTGGCTGGACTTCTTCATCGCGTTGGGGGTTAGTCCAAGCTGTCGACCGGTTCTGCAGGGGATTTGGTTAAAGTCCGGGCAGTAAATCTCTGTGCTCCGTGACCCTCAGTTGCTGCTCCAGACCACTTAGAACGTGTTGCATTTTGACAACTCTAATAAATAGGCCCCACCAACCGAAACCCTCCGCTTGGAGTATCTTAAAACAAGTTTAAAAGTGGATTCCCGGGGCTGCCCTGGTGGCGCAGTGGTTGAGAGTCCACCTGCCGATGCCGGGGATACGGGTTCGTGCCTCGGTCCGGGAAGATCCCACATGCCGCGGAGCGGCTGGGCCCGTGAGCCATGGCCGCTGAGCCTGCATGTCTGGAGCCTGTGCTCCGCAGCGGGAGAGGCCGCAACAGTGAGAGGCCCGCGTACCGCAAAAAAAAAAAAAAAAGTGGATTCCCAAGTTTTTTAAGTGTTTAAGCCCAACTTACAAAAAAATAAGGGATACATATCATTCTTCACAATAAAATCCCGTAACGATTACGTAACATTTCTGAACGTTCATTTTCAAAATGTTTTCTCTGCAGAACGGTCACACTGACGGGCACCCAGCTCAGCACGGGTGGCCGGGAGCCTGGCCAGAGCCGCGACAAAGACGCCCTCTTCCTCCCACGCCTTCAGCCTGAACACCCGCGATCCAACAGCCCTCCCGGGACCCCCTCCCCCTCCAGCTGGAGACCCTTAGCCTCTGCGTCTTCCACCAGCAACGCGAGGACGCCGCCTCGTTATACGATGTTATATAAGACACATTTCTTTGGAAAAGTAGCTGCTTCCTCACTTGTCACTCGAGAGGTTCCCCTCGCGGCCGGCTGCGCGTCTGAACGCTGTTGGAAATGTTTGCTCAGCGGCCACTTCTCCTCAAGGGAAGACCTGAAAATTGGACATTTATTCTTCAGTAAAATCGAACATCTGACTGTGCGAAGGCTCAGCCCTGAGGTTACAGGGCATCACAGAGGACTTTCAGGGCCTCCTCCCGTCTCCTGGCAAAATACTGTGAAGATTCCACTACTTAAAGGATAAACTGACGCTTCTGCTTCCGCTTGGGCTGCGAAGGTCAAGCGGAAACGGGGGCAGCCCAGCTCCTTCCCAGGCAGGGCCGTCGCAGGGGCCCATGTGCTGTGATGTCCCGGGAAGGGGGGCAGCGAGGAGGGGGCACATGCGAGACGATGCGAGGCCTGTGGTCCCGGAGGAGCCGTGCCCCGCAGACCCCCGCGGGGCAGCTGAGACGCAGGAAGAGCGGCCTGGAGACCCCAAGAGAAACGCTGGGCCCCTCACTCCCCTGGGGGCCGGTGTGTGCGGTCCTCTGTGCCCCTGCTGGGGACACGCAGGAAGCAGGCCCCCTCGCCCGCCGACCGCAGGGCGGAGGCTTGTCCGCGGGGACCCCTTCCCCCACGTACGGCTGGTGTCCCCGGCACACGGGCGGCATCGTGCCGCGCCCTCCGGCCGTGCTCTCAGGGTTCGGAAAGCTTTGCATTCCCGTGTTTCTAAGCGTCCCTCCTCCTCCTCCGCAGCCCCAGGCTGTGACCCCTCCGGCCCCGTCAGGGGCTCCCCGCTCCCGCCTGTGGTGCCGGGGTCACCGGGGCCCCCAGGGCTGGAGCCTTGGGTGGACCACGTCAGGCTTCAGGATGCCCTCAAAGGGCCTGGTGCTCCCTTGAGGGGCCCAGGGGTCAGGCGCAGCTGCTCTGGGCGCCCAGCCTGGTGGGGTGACCCCAGCCAGCCCAGGCCTGCAGTCCGCAAAACAGAGCGGCCTTCCCCAGCCCCACCCTTCACGTCAGGGCATCTAAGGGAAGGACCGCAGCTCTCCGCCAGGTAGGGTGGGCAGCACAGGCTGCAGGACAGGGCGGCCCGTCAGGTGTGGGCGGAGGCTGAGACAGGCCACCCCTGGTCCAAGCATCCCCGCGGGCAGCGGACCCGCAGGCCCTGCAACGACACGAGCCCAGCTTTGCGAGAGAGGGATGAGCTGAGGGCTGCTCTGACGGCAGAGGCTGGTGCGCACGTCCGGTGGGGACAGATGCAGGCTGTCGGGCTCTCTGGCGTCCCCCGGGGGGGGGGTTAGATTTCCGGTGGAAACCAGAGAATGTGTGAGAAAGCCAGTCGAAAGTGCTTGTCGGCAGCATGAATCTGGGCTCCACGCAAGTTGCTACGCGATTTTCCCTGGCTGCATTTTTATTAAAACCTTAAACCGGAATAAAGGCAGAGAGATACAAATTTATTTCTCTTCTTGAAGAGACACCTGGCAACACGTCCACAGAACGATGATCAGTCAGTCAAACTTCACACCATTTGACTCAGTTTTCTGGAAAGCAGAGGCATATTTTCAGCGCAGAGCCGTGTGTGATTCACGCCCCCCTGCGCCCCAAGCCCCCGCGGAGCTGGGCGAGGCCGGCGGGGAGGCTGCAGCGGCAGGGCCCTGGCCCCGAGCGCCTTCTCCAGGCAGGCGGCAGGATCTGACCCAGTGTTCCCGGGGGCCCAGGTCCCAGTGCACAGCTTTAGCACCTGGCGGCCCGCTCTGGCCGGGCCTGGCGACCTCAGCCACCTCAGCCCCTGAACCTGGGTCACCCCGCAAAACCACAGCAATGGAAACACCTCTGGGGCAGCTGGAGGGGAGGGAAAGCGAAGCGCGGGCGCTGCCCGGGAGCCCCGGGGTCCGTCCCAGCCTTCCTGCCCCACACCCCTGCTGCCGCTGCGGTTTCGGTCGCGCTCGCCCCTCACGTGGCTGTGGTGCCTCGTGACCCAACTTGAGTGTGACCGTGGCTATTTGATCAAAGGGCTCTTTTCCCAACAAGTGGGATTTTCAGCTTGGCTGTGCCCTTCTGCCCTGCAAAGCCTGCAGGACGCATCCTCCCCAGCGAGAGAGAATCACATGCTGGGAATTCTGCTGGCGACATGGTCCAAGGCTAAGCCAGCAGGCGGGAGGGTGGCAGGTCCTGCGAGCCTGAGGACGGCCTTCGGCCTTCAGCCTCGGCAAGTGGCCTCCTGCGCGGGGGGACGGCTGGGCCTGCGGGGGTCCGGGCAGGGGCTTCTCTCCACTGAGTGCACGGCCGCAGGCCCGCGAACCTCGTGCACCGGGCCCTGCACGCAGCTCCCCAGCCGCGGCTACCTAAAGCTCAGAATGATTACCACCTTCTGGGTGAAACGGCGGCCCTGCCCTCCCGGGGCCGCGCGGGGCACCTGCCTCCAGAGATGGCTCAGCCTGCAGTGGGCTCTCCCCTCCCCACCCCAGCACGGAGCCCCCCGCTCCCCGAAGCCGCTGCCGACTCTGGTTGGTGAGACCCTGCTCGGGGGTGACAGGCTGCCTGACCCTCCGCAGTCAGCGCCCCCATCTTCCAGGCCCACAGCCCCTCCTGAGTGAGCCCCTCGACCCGGCCCGGTCCGGGCTCCTGTCGGAAGCGACTCCACAACCCACGACTCAGCCTGATTACCTGATGGCTCCTAAGTCAAAGGGCATTTCTGTCCCCAAATCTAGAGTGGCGTTTTCTAGAGTGGCTTCTACTGAGGAGTCACCTCTGGAGAAATGCTTCAGATAAATTAAAAGCAGGCTCCAAGGTCAAAAAGCTTCGGGCAGTTTCTCCGGGAGATACACGATACATCGTCATTTCTGGGAAGCTCTGCAGTACAGAAACCTGCTTCAAAATTCTGATCGTATGAATCTTTAAACTCAAGTTAAACGTATATCCTAAGAAGTTCCGACCCTCGCCCTGGGTCCATCTCTGCACAGCCAGCACCCCTGATGCCCCTTTTCTTGTACAGGGACTCTGCACCCAAAGGAATCGGACGTGGGTAAAAACTGAGAGGACGCATCACGCAAGCGGCGAGGGGGGCGTTCCCTCTGGATCTGCACCGGAAGTTGCACACGGTCTGATGTCTTGGTTTCACTGATTCAATAATTCATATAGTGAAGCACGAACTCTGCCAACCCCCAGCCCCCGAACCTGGCAAGTGAACTATGTCTCTTCATAGACAATCAGGAAAGAACCAACACATCGGAAAGATAATCGCTTTTAATTTTCTAAGTTTTCACTTACGCAACATGATAAAGGCAGATATGACTCGATATGACATTTTTACAAAAAATGTCCCCCCAGCATCTGGGCAGTAGTATATAAATATTTACAATGAAAAAATAGGCAAGGAGAAAGGAAATCTTCATGGTTCAAGACAATTTCTTTCCAATGCTTCTCAGAATCTTGAAAATAAAATACTTCATTACCTTCCTTAGTCATCCATATTTACATGGTGATTCAGCTGATGGTTCAAGAAATCTAGGCTTCAGGATGTTTTGTTCTACGTCACTCCTGCTCTTTTTCTACACTATTTTCCAAGTTATCTGAGAGTAAATTAAATATAAAAATGTAAACTTTGAAGGAAGAGAAAAAAAGAACACGTGTAAATGCACTGATAGAAAGGTCCTTACAGAGGTTAATATTTTACAACACTAAAAACCAAAATAAAATGCTCTCTATATTTCTTTAGTAGGGACATTTGGTTTCAATGTAATTTGATGACATTAACAAAAATTGCCTCTGAAGAGGATGCCGAGGAAACAGCAACGATGTTACCATCCTAACTGATGAGTATCCATCACCCTAATTTTCTCTAAAAGAAACCGTGGTTTTTTTCAAAAAGTGACAAATATGAATTATATCACGGAGAGCTTAAAAGCCTCAACAACGTGTGGTATCTTTTAAATATGAAGACTTTGAAAAATAAATTTGAATAGTGCAAGCCAGCCTCTTTAACGTAGTGATATTACGAATATATTCAACTCCAACGTAGGAAAGCACGACTCTGCCGCCGCCCGACGCCGGGCTGTGGAGGTTGCCAGGATCGAGGGCAGCAGGCGGTCCCCGAGGATGCGATGCGAGCGTTTCCATGACGACGCCTCCAGCGGTACCTGCCGCCCTGAGGCAGGGCCGGGGCCTCACGTGTGGGAGCTGCGCCGGCCCCTGGCGCCCAGGGACACGCGGAGCCGCGGCTCCCGGGCGCGGTAATGCTCGTTGAAATCCAGCCTGAAGCTCAGGAAGCGCAGGCTCTCATCAGGGCTGGTCGTCAGCAACACCAGGAACTGCTGCACGATGCCCTGGAGAGACGCAGGGGACACACGCCCATCTCAGGTCCAGGAAGGAGCTGCCCACACAACCGCCCCGCCTTTAACCCCCTCCGGGGTTATTTCCAACACCCACCCTAGCGGCTGTTCCTGGGACAAGAGTTCACCTAGTCAAGGGCAGCCCCACGGGGAAGAGATGCTCATTTCCACAAATGCAAATTCACAACAGTAATTTCATGGAAAAGAACTAACCAACAGATTTTTCCTTTCTGCCCTTAAGTTCTACAAGAACGAGCAAAACAGCAAAGCAACTGGTGGGAAAACATCCTATTTTTTAAATTTTGAGTAGATAACTTCAGTGTGACACTTTTCATATTTCACATGAGTTATGAAAGAGTATTTAATCATACAGCCCTGACGGGAGGACAAATTGAGAACACCAGGAACAGACACGTGATGGAAACCATGGCTAGGGGACCCGGTGCCTTTGGGGGTGTCGGGCTGCGGCTGCCCCCGAGGGCGGACAGTGCGGCCACATCACCTCCTCATTGGGGGGTTTGCAAAGACGACGACAGGGTGTGAGAGACGTTTAGTCAATTTTAACAGAACAGAATTCCCAACTGCTTCTGTCCGCGCTGAGTCACTGAGGACACCTCCCATCCCTGCCACCCCCCCCCCCCGCCTGTCTCACGTCAGCTGACCGTCACCTGCTCAGGGGAAGCGCTCGGGAAAGCTCTGATCGGCAGAGAGAAGGTCACCGACACACCCTTGTCCTTCCTTCCCGAACTCTCGAGGTGGACACTGCCCCCCACCCTTGCTTCTGGTGGAGCTCCTGGGAGCTGGGACGCGTGCAGACGCGTGTATGCGACACTAGTCACTTTACACTGAGCGAACACACTGCCTGCGTGCGTGTGCGCATGTCACCATCTCTCTGGGTAAGGAGGACTTGGGAGAAAGTCCCTAAGGAACCACGCTGCTCAAAACACCGCCAGGGCTTCTCGCGAGCGCGAAACTGAAACATGCCGACGAAGGACGCCTCCACCTGGACACGTGAGGACATGCCTTCCCGCGGGGCCGGGCCCAGGGCCGCTCACAAGCAGCAAAGCACGGATGGCTGTTAAGACTCTATAGTGCTTCAGCCACCGACACAAAGAAGACAGCAAAGGACTTACGTGATCAGGAAAAGAAGTCTGAACGGCAGTGATTTACAAGGCTGTAATGTTAAGTAATGCTGGGATTACATTAAGGTTACTTTTTAAAAACTGTATTAACTCTACCGGGAAAACATGTAACCACCACTGTCCTTTCAGAAATCAGCACTTGGACACATTTTAAGCTACTGAGTACTCCTCTGCAGCTGGGCAACCATCTTAATTAACAGCACGAACGTAACCACGAGGCACCCATTTCTGAGAATTATGAACCCACACCACATACAGGACCTGGGTCAAGACAGCGCTTCATCATCAAAACACCCGCCCAATAGATACATTTTTGCATTGGACATAAACCAGTCATTACCACCATTCATGAAACGTGTTTTCAACAGAAAGGTAACAGGAGGCCAATGCCAAAGTGAGCCCACTTACAAAAGGGACAAATTTACCCCTTAGTTATGCAGAAGAGAAATTCAAAACTAAAAGTGTGAGGACCTTGGGAAGCAAACTAGATGCCTACGGAACAGGGTTGTGGCGTTTCAGTCAGAATTCTGAACCAATGAACCAATGAATACATGGCACAGAAACATAAGTTTTCAAGGTCTGGGGTTCATAAAATCTTTTCATCTCTATTTCCAGCACTAACATCACCTTGAGAAACATGAAATCAGAAACCAAACCCTCAAAAGAGACAAAGCAGAGCAGAGCGTGTGGCCTCCGCGGCCCAGCAGCCTGAGGCCCGTCCCGCACGCTCCCCACACGCTCCCCGCACGCTGCCCGCACGTCCGCAGAGGAGGGGGCCGCAGAGCCGCACCCACCAGAGCAGCCACGGGAAGGAAGGGCCACCAGAGGTCGGACAGCACCGAGGGCAAGACTCCCACCCAGCGGCAGAGGCTGGACCGGCTGGAACGACGCCCCTTCCGTCATCTGGCGTCGAGCGTCAGTTACCGTGACGTGGGCGGCACCCTGTCGCTGGACACGCACCTGGTAGAAATGTGTCAGTATGCGCAGCTGCGAGCACAGCCTTGGTATCGACTCCTGGAACTCCCGGACCCTCTGGTTCTCCTGCTCTTCTTCTGCGGCCGTCACCCCCCACTGGCCCTGAGAGGGAGAGAGAAGCAGCCGGGTTAGACTCCGGATGGAAGACGCTGGGGGGCGGGGCGCTGACTTCCACCCCTCTGTGCCGCTGGAAACGTCCATGATCTTTTTCTGATGCCAAACTGCTCTCTAGCTTACATTTTTCAATTAATAACATACCTCGGAAGTATTTTACATCAACACACGAGTACACGTAGAACTCCCTCACTGTTCTTAGTAATGTTCATCAGCCCCAGTGTTAACACTGTGACATCCCACAATTCAGACGATTCTTCACAGCTCACCAGTCTTCTGCTAGTAGAAACAATGCTATAATAAACAGCCTGTACCTGTCTGTCATTTTGGACGTATTTCAGTGCAGATACTTTACGTGTCTGTAAACTGAACCCGACGGTTCAAAGCACTGGCACCCTCACACGTTGCATTCACTCCTGACTTGAACGGGAACGGTTCTTACCATTTCCCGTAGCCGTGATGCATGTAAGGACAGTTCTCGATCACTGGTGAAGCTGACTAGCTGCTTTCCAGCCAGCACACGCAGGAATTATCACAGGATCATTTCTTATCAATTAACATGGCAAATTACATGAATAGACCTCTTGAACCCCTGCATTCCTTAAATAAACCCCAGTCTTGGTGAATTATTCTCTCAATATTCTGTTAAATGTTTCCCCTGTATTTTCTGTAAGACTTCTTCCATCAACATGTACAACCCAGGTCTGGGATAAAGATTCTCGCATCTGGTGTCAACTTCACAGAGCTTCCCAAGCAGGCTCTGGACACTTCCCTCCCTGTGACTGAACTGGCGCACGAGCACAGCGCTCTCCACGCCGCCGAGGTCCGGCCGCTCCCTTTCCTGTGGCAGAGCTGCTGATAAGCAACTTTGCTCCTTGCTGAGCCACTGCTCTGCCTAGAATTTGCCCTCTGTCCAGAGAAAGCCCTTCATCTCCCTCCCGTGTGCAGGCTGACTTCACGGGTCTGAGCCAGACAGCAGGCGGCATTTCCGCACCGCCTCGGTGTGTCTGTCTTCCCCCCACGGCCTCCCAGGAGGTGCCCGGCTTGTTCTGCTCCCCCTGGGCCGGGGACGCCCTCCGTCCACGCTCACCCTCATCTCACCGGGGCCCACCTCCTGCTGCCCGGCCGCCTCCGGGTTTCGCTGCTTCCCCAGCGGCTTCAGCGGGCGTCTGGGTGGCTCTCTCCCCGTTTATTTCCGTCGGCATGAGGGTTGCGCATTTTCAGAATCGCGTCCTGGGGCTCCGCAGCCTGAGAGACACGGGCCACCTCTAGCGCCCCTCCGGCCCTCCCTCCGTGGCGGGACCTCACCGCAACCCCATCTTCCATCACAAGCTGGCCCTGTCCTCTCTACTGCCTTGTGCCCTCGACGGCAAGCTGCTTCCCTCTGGACAACTTCAGTGCCCGGTGCGTCGTCCGTCCTTTCCACTCTGTCCTGTCTCTTCTGTCTCAGAACCTCCCGACCAAGCAGGTCTGCCCAGACGGCGAGCAGGCGATGGGTCCAGAGGGCAGCCCCAGCCCAGAGGTTACCCAGAGGCCTCTGCTTTCATGCGGTGGGCTTAGCCCCGCTGCCTCTGTTGACAGGACAGACACGTCTGGTCCCACTGTCATCTCACCAGCAAGACGCTTTCCGGTCTCCCTGACGGTGGTCCTCTTTTACCACATGGTCTGTGTTTCTTCTGACAACCAGGAGGCTTCTAAGTCTGTTCAGCGGCTGCCTTTAAAAGGACAGCTTCACACAGCGGGCCGTCCCTGTGCTCCATTTCTTCAGACAGCGTTAACCAGCCTGAGGGCGAACGATGAGCGCCCCTTCTTGCGGCCTGATTTTAGGAGACGTTATTTCCACGTCTGTATCTTTAATGTACGTACACCTGTCTTACTTACTTCATGAGCTTTAAAAAATACCTCTTGATGCTGGGTTTTAAAAGATGAAGTAATTACTAAACTTATATTACTTTCTATCCTTTCCCTACCACCTTTTGTCTTTTCGAACACAATTTTTAAATATTCTATTTTACTGTAGTATATACATATAAAAAAGCACAAGAATTCTAAGTGGATAGCATGATGCAGTGTCACAATGCGGCATACGCGTCACAGCTGGGCTGACATGCACGTTCACGTCAGCAGCACAGCGGCTGCGTCCAAACACTTTGTCCTGTACTTGCAGCCAGGTAACGATTTTACATAGTTAAATTCAATTTTGTTTTATAAATAAAAGCTATTGCTAATAATTAAAAGCAAAAATGAAACCAATTAATCTAACTGGGTACTGAGCTGGTGGCAAAACCTTACGGGAATAGCTATTTCAGGGAGGTCACCCTGCAGGAGCGGACACGTGGCTGGGAAATCGCATGGCTGCTGCACTGTGGGGGGAGGGTCAAGATGCCTGTTCTGAGAGAGTGGTGTGTACAGGTGTGTACAGGTGTGGGGGGGGCAGGTGGAGTCAGAGAACAAAGAGCTGGGTGAGCTCCTGCTAGAAAACAAGATTTCCAATTGTGAGACAGAAAAAAGAAGAAAGAAAAGGCCTTTAGCCCTAAATTTGAATTGGACATATTATCACACACGGTTTTGAGAAGTGGGAAGAAAGCAGAAAACTGAGGGCAGGGACTGAAGGAGGAAGAGGCGCCTGGGAGCCCTTGCCTAGCAGCAGCAGTGCGGAACGCTGCGGCAGGGGCGGGCAGAGGCCCCCGACCAGGCGCCCTGGGCCCTCCGAGCCGTCCTGCACAGCCCCTCCAGCCTGCAGGGGCCTCAGGTCTGATGACAGTGCGCAGATCACCCTGCCTCGCGAACGTTAACCACTCCTCGGGTACACTCGCAGCTCTCGCCTCTCCCGCGTATCCCGAGCACGTCTGAACAAACACACTGAATAACCTGCCTTATCAGGCAGATCTGCTCCGAGGTGCTGACGGGTAACAGTCTGGGGAGTGAGCCTGGGCGCCCCCAGAGCGCAGACTCCCAGCTCAGCGATTCCCCAGAAGGGCAGAGCTCTGGGCAAGTGGGCAGTTTGAGAAACCACGGCCATGGCGGGATTCACTGGACACTTAACAGCTGACATACACCAGCACATGAAAGTAAGGAGCTCCAGGGGAGTCTGTTTGTTTATTATCACTCCCGTTCTACAAACCAGGAAACTGGTCTCAGAGAGGTCAAGTCAGCAAAGGCACAAAGCTGGTGACGGGGTCGTGGGCCTTCAGTCCGCCTGGTGCGCAGGCTTCCTGGGCGGGCCCAGCCGGGAGGCCCCGGGGGCAGGGGGTCGCCAACTCTGACATTTCAGCCACAAACCCCTGCTCCCGGCAATGCAAACAAAGTGAGCAGTACACCCATCCCTAGAACACCCTGAAGGCACGACACGCATGCTCTGTGTCCCTTCCAAGTTAACGATCCTCTAACGCAGACTGTAAGGGAATACTCAACAATAAAACTAATCCAACCGCATCAACTGAGCAGTCTGTCACCACCCCAAGAATAAGCATCTTGAAAAAGTGAAAGACTGTACAGATTATATCCAATACAAGACATCCCATAAAGACTCAAACTCATTCAATAAATCTTTGTACTTCAAGATCATGAAGGACATGAACCACTCAGTAAGGTGACTGAAAATAGCCAACGTGCACAAACCCGGTTCCCATGGGTACACATGTGCCCGCCAGCTCCACATGAGAGCGACGCAGAGTCGGGCACCACCCAGCGGAGACACCGACGCAGACGAACGTCTCGACACTTGACTGAGGAACGCTGGCAAGAGACCAGAGCTTCCCGTGAACTCTGCCCTCCCTGATTTTGAAAGCTGAGGACAGTGACGGTGCCCACTCCCTGTAAAAGAGTCCAGAGCCGCTCAGGACCCCAGCCGGACGCGGCTACGACCACAGCCTCAGCGACATTTCAGCGGCAGAGTCTGCTGCGCTGGGAATCACTGCGGCAACAGCTCACCGTCTAAGCGGATGAGCCCAAGCCCACCAGCACCAGAACCATACCTCGGCTCCACGCTGCTGCTTCTTCTCCTCGAACTGCAGGCGCCTCTGCAGCTCCTCCAGGGCGGCTCTGTAGATGGCATCTTGAGTGTTCTGAAGCTCGATGATTTGATCAAACACGGCCCTCAGCTGGTTTAAAAGTGCCTGGGGAGAGAGGACAAGTTTTTTCTTTTCATGAACAGAGCCCCCAACACGCTTATTACTAAGTTTTTCAAATAAAATATTGACACTTAGTGAAATTCTCAAGGCGCTCTTTAGCTGTTCATTCATGCATCAGCAGACACTGACTGAACACCCGGTCCTGGCAAATACGCGAATTCTGAATCACCATAGCAACAGCAAGCAGTCAGAGCCCAGGCTCTCGCTGAATCACCTCCCATCCTCACTGAGACCCGGCAACCCAAGGTGCTGCCCGACTCCACAGTGTGGAGCGCGCAGCTGCGCCCGCAGCGGGACTGCTCGAGGATCAGAAAGCGAGGGGAAAGGATGGAAACACTTTTTTTTTTTTTTTGGTGGCACATACCAAAACCAGACATGGAGAATATGAGAGAGGAAATTCTTGAAAAAGTACAAAAAACAAATCCTGCAAGGTTTTTTAGAAAAAGGTATCATGCTTTACACCAGGAATGAAAGGATGGTTTTAAACCAAGGGCGACAGTGCGTCTCCCTAATTCACAGGGTCCCTCAGGGCACACACCTACCGCAGGTCATGCATTCTTTCTCTAGTGCGGCACGGAAAGGAGACCACAGCACAGTCTTGTATGTACACCAAACGATATCCACGCACCATACACATCCTAACCCAAGGCTGTACGGCGAGCACCACGACACCGGCGGAGGGGAAGGGGCAGGGGGCTGAAAGGTAACATGAGAGCCAACACCCACGGGGTCTTTCGTGGACAGCAAGCAGTGAGCTCGGCTCAGAGCTGCCTGTTCCTGGTGGGGCCTCAGCCGTAACACAAAATCAAAACAAAAGCTGGAGATGACTTTTTAACAAGGATTTATTTCCTCTAGTTTGTTTCTTTATTGTAGTCAAATAAAATTGACTATTTTTGGAGCTGGGGTGACTTACTGCTGTTTACTCCAAGCTAAGAGTGCAACATGTGCTTCTGCTGTCAGCAATCTGTTCAGACAGGGCGGCGACGGAAGTGCCTTCTGTGCTGACACCGGTTTGCGACAATTTACAGTGTGACTCAGGATTTCTCTCAAGAATGCACAAGCAGAAATTACGAAAATGTACACACACACCTGTCACAACCTCCAACTTCAAAATTACGTGTATCAAACAGCCTTGTTTTTCTTACTAAGTGACGTAAGAAAAATACATTTAATTTATGTCAATAACACACTGCCTTAATTTGTTTTATATATTGGGTTTC
Source organism: Grampus griseus (assembly GCF_964374135.1). Taxonomy (NCBI): domain Eukaryota; kingdom Metazoa; phylum Chordata; class Mammalia; order Artiodactyla; family Delphinidae; genus Grampus; species Grampus griseus. The sequence goes on along the minus strand of NC_139012.1, from coordinate 1,430,746 downwards.
TTAAAAAACAAAAAACCCTCTAGTGATTACTTTAAATAAACCATCAAATTAAAAGTAAAACCCTCAGCAGACGGACCATTTCAGAAAAGATCATTAAGGCCTTCAGCACACGACTCCTTCCATGAATTTAGCCAGGACCAACTCACACGTAAACATCTACTATCATGAGAAAATCACGTTACAGGCGAAAATATTTTCTCGCTTGGATCCTGTTCATCCCCGTAGACATCTTTAGCAGTGAGCAGCGTGGCCTCTAGCTGTTTACAATGGAACTTCCACATGTGCAAACGGGCAGAGACACCGCCACTGGCAGGTGCGTGTGCTCCTGATTCGCCAGCTTGGGGACAACCCCCAGCCCTTCACACGTTTTCTAAAAAGCATTAGATCTAACGATTGTAAATCTCCCTGCAAAACACACACACACAAGATGACTTTTAATTGTTTAAAAACAGTAGCAACTCACATGTGCCAGGCACTATGGTGACGGCTTACGAGCAGCACACAATTTAATTCTCACAAATGTAGGGAAGAGAGAGGGGTGTCGTGCCCTTTCAAAACACGGGAACGCCGGGGTCAAAAGCTGAGAAGTAGGACGGAGCCTTAGGTCCACCTGCCCGCAGTGCCCCGCGCTGTGCGAGTGGACAAGGACATGCTGGCAGCGAACGCCCGCAGCCCATCAGGTCGGGCCCTGGACACTCATCTACCCGGACTGAACATGAGCGTGTCAGGAGGCAGACCCCTGACAGGACCTGCCCACAGCGCCAGCCTGATACAGACGAGGTGCAGTGATCGAGGCTGAAAGCCCTGAGGTGTGCGCTTCCTAAGTTCTCCTTACGCTCCAAGTATTTTAAATTACTCCTGTGCCACTGTTTCAATATGTTTATAAAACATTCTATATAGAAGCATCTTTGATCTGAAGCATCTATAAAGAAGCACACATGATCAATAATTCTCTAATAATGAAATCTGGCATATCAAAATACCTGTTTTCCCAGCCATGGATGGCTAACCAGATATACTAAAAAAATCAGACAAGTACAGCTGATTCACTTTGTTATACAGCAGAAACTAACATACCATTGTAAAGCAATTATACTCCAATAGAGATGTTATAAAAAATGATAAAAAAAAACAGCACTAAGATACAATTGCTCACCTATCTATCACACTGGCAAAAATTTAAAAGTATGACAACATGTTCTGTTGGCGAGGCTGCAGGAAAACGGACTCTCACGCACCTGCTGCTGGGAGTGCAAACGCACACACGCTTCTGGCAAATATCTACTAAAGCGTCTACTAAAAAAGAAATCAGACGGAACAGCGTGTTCCCACAGAAGGACCCCTGCAGCGGGTGGAGGTTTAGTGGGAAGCAGCCCTCTGCGATCCTGAAACGTCTTTAAAGTCGCACATTTAACGTCAAAAATGTACTTGAAATTTTGCTTCCTACTTCACATTTGTCTCAAGTGAAAGCAAAGTGTTCCTCATTTTCCCAGATCTCTGAATAAAATCTAAGCTCCGGGAAGACTTGCCACACGGAACATGCAACTTTCAGCAGGGCCTACAGGAAGGAGTGTCCCAAACAAGCAGGGGTTTATCCAGACAGCCTGTCCTGACTCTGCCGCCAGAGGCTCCGGAAGGCCTGGCCTCCGCCCATACCCCCTGAACTGAGGGATGGGCTCTGAATGCTTGTTCTCGCACTGCCATCCCTCAGGACGACTCCCCCCTGAGCAGCACGCGAGGACATCGCTGCCACCCGAGGAGGTGGATGGGCGCCACCAGTCTTCATCCTTTCATGCCCAGTTCAAGGCACGTTCTCACCTGAGCACTACTGCTCCAACCCTGAGGGGAAACATCACACTAACAGCAAGACTGTCCCGGCTACCAGGGCTGTGGCCGCACCAGGGGACGAGCCCAAGGGAAGGACTGGCTGACCGTCTGTTCTCGTCTTACCCTGGAGTCGGCGTCCAGCAGACAGCGGGAGATGACGGTGTCCAGGAAGGCCTCGTGCGCGGCGATGATGTGGTCCAGGTCCTGGGCCTGCTGCACTTTGTTCCAAAGTTCATCCCAAGAGCACTCAAGCACCTGGAAATGACGAGAGCCTGAGGGAGGCGCTGACGCCACGCTGGCACAGCACCTTCTACGAAGCACAGCACGACGGCCTGAGACAGGATGATCTCAACCAGAATCGAGGGCTGATTCGAACGTACCTCAAATGTAATGTAATACTGCATCTGATGGATGAAATGGACCATCTCGGAAGCCAGAATGTGACAGTGGTGCAGCACCCCAGAGAATTCTGCAAGAGAGCCGGACACCGCCGTCGGACACCAGCACAGCCTGCCCTCCTGGCCACCTGCCAGCTGTCTTCCCCCAAACTCCCTCACTTTCACTCTCGATCCCTAAAGCAGGAACCCGCCTTTCCAGAGTCCATCTCTGTGCTATGTAAACACGTACTTAGCCACCCAATCACGCAGTGACAGATTACTTTACGGAATATAAGGATCTAACAAGAAATGGCATAAAATGAAATAACTGTATTTGAAGAGTAGAGAAATTCTGTTTTACAGAATTTGAATAAATATAAGCTCAATTTTATGGTTTCTTTACAGTCAGTCTGCCTACTGTGCGTGAGACTTTTACTATTCCCTAGCTATTTGGCGACAAAAATGACATTTCCTTAAGTACCGCATGTGACCTTGTCACCTGAGAGAAGCATGAACTTGGAGGGGGTGGGCAGGGCCCAGACTCCACTCCTGTTCTTTGTGAGATTATAAAACCAGGAAAAGGCTGGAGGGTCACCAGGGAGCAGCATTCTCTGCTTGGACTTTTCATTTTTGTTCAGAGACTCCGCTGTACTATTATGGGATACTACTGTCCCTGAAGGCTCCATTGGGGGAATGACTTTAATATGGGTCAGACTGGACATATTTCTGTTACCGCTCCAAGGGCCTTCAATTAGCTACCTGGATAACTCACTTGTCGCATGCGGTTATCTGAGAAATCATTCTTGTCCCTTCCTCAAAGAGTAATGACGGAGCGACGTATGAACAGGTGTGAAAAAAACAACAGTGGTGCTGTATACTTGAAAAACTACTGCTTTCTACAAGCTGAGGACTAAGAGACACTTGTGGGGATTCTGGCTTGTCTAACAGGCCCTCCTCGGCCAGGGAAGAAACAGCACGGTCACCTCAGAAGATCGGCACAGGCCCCAAAGCCTGCCGCCCCCGTACCGTCAGGAATCTGCGATCCGTGAATGTGGTAAACGTTCTTCTGAAAGACAGCTCTAAGCTTCCTATTCCATTCGTAAGCCCAGAGTGAAGGATGTACTCCTCCTCCTAAAACCATCAGAGGGGCTAAGACCTCTAGTGTAGCACTCAAAGTCTATTTAACTAAAATGACTTTTCAATGTAAAAAGGCGTAAGAACGTGCTGTTTTAAGCCATGTTCATCTGCATTATGGTTTAGGTAAGCTTCTCAGAGAAGTAACCCCAGTGTGCAACTCCATCTGGGGTTTAACCAGAGCTGGAACGGCGGGCTGCCCCCCCCCGACGCCAGGCAGTCCCCGGGGAGAGCCGTCCGTGTACATTCAAACATCCCACAGGCATGTGGGCGCGTGCCAGTCCGATTCTCCAGATCTTTCTCAGTGTGATGGGATTTCTTCATAGAGCGGCAAAGTTCCATGAAACGGTCTGTGATACGAAATAGTCTAGAAACCCCGTGTGGAAGGGTCTGTTTCTTTACTGTTCTTCATGTCATCACAGACCTCGGGTGGAACTTTCCCGGAAGCCCAGCGTCTCTGAGGCCTCGTCCAGCACAACCTCACCACTTCCGAGGGCACGGCTCTGCCCGCACTCACAGCAAACGGGGGCAGCCTGTTTCCCAGCCTCGTGAGACGGGTCTGCAGTTTACACTAACCCAGCCTGACATTTTCCCACCAAAGAAAGTTTAAGATCGCAGGCAGAACGGTAGGTCTCATCCCGGCTCCCGGCGGATGACCTGAGAACGTTGAGCGCTGCCCGGGGGCCTGGGTCAGTGCAGAGGCAAGAGCACATCTGCGGCCACTTGCCAGCCTCCGGCTCCAGGACAATCTTGCACACATCAGGGAAGAAGTGCGACTCCAGGTTTCACTGCTCTGTGCAGTCTGGGTCTCCTCTAACTATCACCTAAGCTGAAGTCTTTTCCTCCTGCCCAGATCTGTCTTGGGCTGCAGATCCATTTACCCTTAAAAACATCTCACACAGGTGAGCCTGACCTGGCAGCCCGGCCCCGCTCCTCCCGTAATGCCCGGAAGCAGAGGCCCAGGGGTCCACCCTGGCCACACCTCCCACCCCACGGCTCTCAGCCCCAAGGCTGCAGGCTCCCCGGGCTGCATAACGCTTGCACACCGTCATGGTGGGCCAGTCTGCTGGCCTCCAAGCTCAGCCCTCGGGGCGGAGCCTCCCTGGCCCCTGCTGCACTGAAGTCACACCGGCTCACTGGGCCTCGAGGCCCTTGCACCTGGCCCAGCCCCCCTTCTGAATCCGCTCTTCTGCCGGCCCCCGGCCCTCCCCCACACCCCACTCTTCCCGTCTAACGCACTCACCTCCAGATGCCAGCCCGGGAGCCCCTCCGTCCTATGACACCACCTGGTGGGGGTCTCCCTCCCGTACTCCCACAGCACCTGGTCTTCCCCACTTCAAACGACGATCAAAGCGCTCTAAGTGCCTGCTGACACGTCCAGCTTGCCTGCGAGACAAGACGCTTCCTGACCACAGGGACCTTTCTGTCACATCCACCACTGGATACCAAGAACGGGCAGCACCGAGTAGGCCAATCGTTATTTACTGAATGAATCATTTCGATCCTCAAACTTTAAGGAGACAATCTGCATCATCTATGTCTTGACTATTTCACTCACATCCTTTTCAAAAGGTTTCTGTGACCAAAGGCAAATTTGGCAACAATGGTAAAATGTGTGTTATTTTCTTCATAGTCTTCAAGTACTACCAAATGTATTTTCACTCTAGAAAAATGATCTGTTCTCCAGTCTGAAGGGAGCACGGAGGACAGCATCTTTAATGCACCCTCCTCCCAAGATAAAGCCTCTGAGAGTGAAGGGGCCCGAGGGCACTGCCTCCTGAAAAGGGATCTGGTGAAATAACTCACGCGGTAAAGCCTGCACTCCCTCTACCACCACAGTGCTTCCCTTCCGCACGGGAGAGAGCAAGTGCTCTGAGCTGACGGATTCGGAACTGCTCACTGCCCAGGTAAGGCTCTAACGACTATGAACCCAATTGATACGGAGACTGAATTCACAAGGTATACTTTGGTCCTTTAACTCCTAAAAAATACAACTTACACCTGAAACAGCCCTTGAATCTCTTTACCCAGAACCTTGAAAATACACTTAAAACATACTTAAAATATAAGTACTTGTGTTTTTACAATTGAACCACAAATAACCATATAATTCTAAAACTTCCAAAAGCAAAGCAACATTCACCCCGAGGTCCAATAAATACATAAATACAGTACATCTCCCGCTGGACTAACGTGGCGGCAGACGGCTTTACACAGACACCAAGAATGACCATCTCCCCTCCGGCAGACTTAGGTGTGAGACATTAGACCTGTCTGTAATCCTCTACTGCCCCTCAAGGCTGCGGGAGGGACTTCTGGGCTTTAAAATACACCAGCAGCTCTCACGGGCTTGACCCGTGTGGTGTGGACATCTTTCCCAGAAGCTTCTGCCCAACTGGAGATGCACTGGAAATAGTCTTGAGTGTTGTTAAAAATTACAAAAGTTTCTTTCCAAGAAATACCCTAAAACAATTTATTCACAATTTCAAAATCACCTCCTTCAACTTTTATCTACAGCTGAAGGGATGATATTCACCAAATATCACCAAATTACCCATGAGATTCATTTCTCAAGGCTATGGAGTCAAAGGACATTGGTAAGACCCTGGGTCTTTCCTGTATCCTGGGTACAAGACCTCTGGTCACCGGTCAGGGCCTCCTGCAGACACCGTCTGGCGTCCTCTGTCTACCAGGCCGAGTGTGAGGACACCTGTCCACGTGGGGCTCCCCGAGGGGTACTGGGCTGAGCGCTGCGCAGGTTCCATCCTTGCCTTGAAGGCAAGTGCTGCCAGCCAGCCCTCACCCAGACGAGGCCTCTGAGGCAGCCCGAGGCCACAGCCCAGAATCCGGGCAGAGCGCTAACCACTCAACCTAGCAGTCTGGCAAACAAGAAGAGAACACATCACAGGCGTGTAATCACTGAGGACTACCTACTCACCCACGTGGACAGACACAAAAAGGAACTTTCAAAGAGAAAAACATCTACTCATCTTTGAGCCACCATTCCACTAAGCCTAGAACGCCAACTGTAAGATGAATCATTATCATATCAATCACCAAGAAAGGAAAACAAGTCCCGTGCCAGCAGGGGAGCCGACCACTTCCCCTACCTCCTCCTCCTTCACTTTTATTTCCAAGGAGACCAAAAAGGAGACTATTTTAACACCATTCTTTGGGGAGGGGAAGCTCCATGCACTCCCTGCCCCCAGGACACAAAGGCTGAGAAAGAGGCAGGAAGCTCATTTACCTGTAGTTCTGTATTTGTCTATTTCATCTGGTTAAATGTTATCTGAAATACACATTTAGTTGCCACTAATAGCAAGTTTTTAGATTAACTGAATCTAACAAAAGAACTTCCATTTCTTTTTAAAGGAAAAAAATCTGTAAACCATTTCAGATCAATAATCTTTTCTGTCTAGCTAAATGGCAAATATATATAAAAATGGGTTTAATCGGCTTGGCATACCATTATCAAACTCTCTTGCTCTGAGCAAATCGTTTTCAGGTGTAACTATTTACTCCAAACAACTTATTTTGATGAATATTATTAAAATTATATCTGGGATGATGATCATGGATACTGTGCACATGACCAAACACACACGTGCATATGTGAAGGACTCCACGGGCTGCTTTCAGAAGCATTTTCTGGCATCTTCCTGTATTTTTGCCTCAGATTTATGGTTGGTGGGAAATTTCTATATCTGCTGTGTTAAAAAGACTAACTTCCTGGTTGATCTCTGTTCATCAAGTTGCCTGGCCGTTAATAACTAAAACACTTCCTTATAAGTTAAAGGTAAGAAGGCTGCACTCCAACAGAAACATGGGCAAAAAAACAATTTCCTGACGAAAGAAAGAAAGTGTTTACATTCAAAGATAATTTAAAAAGCATTAAAAGGAATTAAAATGAACTTCCAGGGAATTCCCTGGTGGTCCAGTGGGGAAACTCCCTGGTGGTCCAGTGGTTAGGACTCCACGCTTCCACTGCAGGGGGCATGGGTTCCATCCCTCATCAGAGAACTTAGATCTCGCATGCCATGGGGTGTGGCCAAAAAAATTTTTTTAATTCATACAAAACAAATAAATAAAATGAACTTCCATTTTCACCTATCAAACTGACAGTTTGTTTGAACATAATATCCAACAACTATCAACCAGTGACAGCTGTGCTTACGGGGATGTAAATTAAATTGGTACAAACTTTTCAGGTACAAACTTTCCTGAAAAGTAATCTGACAATATGTACCAACAGAGTTAAAATATAAATACTAAGAAATAAAAGTATTAGTAAATGCACAGTAAACCTAAGATTCGTATCTGTTAACCCAGCAATTCCAATTCACCTATTCTAAAGAAATATCCAGAGGCATATAAATATATATTTACACACAGCTTATGGCATTATTTATATTAGTGGAAAAATAGTAAAAAAAAAAATCAAAAAAACTATATGCCCAACCGAAGAGGAGAGATAAAATGATATGTCCACAGGAGGCAATATTATGCTATTAAAAATATGTTAGAAGAAGTTTTAATGACAAGGGAAAAGGCTCAGTGAAAGAAGCTGAAACTGAACACGATAAAATAGGATCAAGTTATGTTAAAATTACACAGAAAACTGATCAAATAAATGCATTAGTTATCTTCAAGTAGAAAACAAAACTCATTGCTGACTATTCAAAATAAGAGAAAAGCCAATTCGCATAGACACTGCTGATATCCAAATCAGAAAAACGTATCAGAACCAGCTAATACTTGGATCTGTTACAGAGCTCAGATTTCCCACAGCTAAAAATAATACAGTTGTTGGGCTTCCCTGGTGGCGCAGTGGTTGAGAATCTGCCTGCCAATGCAGGGGACACGGGTTCGACCCCTGGTCTTGGAAGATCCCAAATGCCGCGGAGCAACTAAGCCGGTGAGCCACAACTACTGAGCCTGCGCGTCTGGAGCCTGTGCTCCGCAACACAAGAGGCCGTGACAGTGAGAGGCCCGCGCACTGCAACGAAGAGTGGTCCCCACTCGCCGCAACTGGAGAAAGCCCTCGCACAGAAACGAAGACCCAACACAGCCAAAAATAAATAACTAACTTTATATTAAAATAATAATAATAATACAGTTGTTTATTTCGAAAGGAGAAGAGTGATACAATGACAAATATCTGCACTGTGCTGAAATGATCTCGATCAGACACTGAGGAAGATGAGACCCCTGTGCTCGCGGGGAAGGAGAGAGGGCAGGCCCAGTGGACACCTGGCAGGCGCACCGACCGTGTGACTTCCGACCGCGTGACTTCCGGGGAGGTCGGCAGAGGCAGAGCCAGGAGCCAGCGCCTCCGCCCTCATCGACTAGAAAATGGACGCTGAAGGCGTATTTACCGTCCACAACCACGAGAGGCTTTCAAAGAAAACGCCCCCTCTTGAGTCCTTCTCAGCTACTTCAGAGGGACCCTACCATAATCGTCTCGAAGTGAGTCTGGAGGAAGCTCGGCCAGGAGCCTAAGAGCATCACGACCACTCGCCGAGTCCCGCCGGGAAGACAGAAAGCCTGGACGCCAGTAAACCTGTGATTCCGCGTGTTACCACGTGGACAGGTACCCACCAGCCCCCAGCTTCTGGGGTGTCACAGTTCTGGAACTCTGGGAGCTGCCCAGGGAGGAACCTCGACCTAGTAAACAAGCAGAGCTCATGCAGCCTTTCTGCAAACAACTGCTCCTCTTTTAGGAACTGCTTTCACCAAAGGATTAACAGTATGACCGTGTGGTTCTTCTCTGGAGACATAATTTGTTGAAATACTTTCTCAAACGTTTTGACCAAATCACTTCCAATATAAAGATTTCAAAATTATTCATAATTCAAGTCACTCGATATTTATAACATTAAAATGAACTTGGGGCTTCCCTGGTGGTGCAGTGGTTGAGAGTCCACCTGCTGACACAGGGGACACGGGTTCGTGCCCCGGTCCGGCAAGATCCCACATGCCGCGGAGTGGCTGGGCCCGTGAGCCACGGCTGCTGAGCCTGCGCGTCCGGAGCCTGTGCTCCGCAACGGGAGAGGCCACAACAGTGAGAGGCCCGCGTACCACAAAAAAAAAAAACAAACAAACAAACAAACACAAAAATGAACTTGACTACATGACATGAGAGTTTTATTACAGCTTTTAACTGTAAAATATTGTAAAATCTTCCCATGTCCTGGTTTATGAACCAAAACAATATTAAAGCAATTCCCAAACAGACTTTAATTAAAACACTTAGTGAATTTTAAATGAGCCAGTGATTTATTAAACAGCTTTCTTTCCTTAAAGATTATTTTTTTAAAAAATTAAAGTACATATATGAACACTACATGATTCTAAAAGAAACTTCAATGTCTAAAAAAACCTAACTTGACTCAATTTCTTTTCCTGATTTGCACTGAAGTCAAGATAAGCATATTACAAATGAGCCTCTTCACAAAATACAAATCCAAAAGCACAAGAAACCACTTTTCAATACGTTAAGAACACTTCTGTTTTTGCGAAGCTGCTAGAAACCAGGGGCCAGGCGGGGACACGCCCTCTGCCGGGGTTTACCTGGCATATTTCTCAGGAGCTTGGCGTTGCACATGTGCCCCTTCCGGATGTCAGTGAGGATGTACTCCATCCGCTTGGCCCTCCAAAGGAAGTTAAACACTCTCAGGTAGTGGCTCATACACTCTCGAGTGAACACCTGGAAAGAGCAGAACACAGGCTGACAGGATCCTGTGAGGTGAGGGTCCTCCCAGGGCAGGGCTCAGTCTTTTTTTTTTTCCTTAAACAAAAAGTCAGAGAACACACAACCAACTCTAACACGTTCTAAGTAGTATGTAAGCAACGAACACAGCACACTTTAGGAAAGCGTCATCACACAGCAACCACGCTGATCGTTTATGTGTCAGAGCACATTCAACGGACCTGATGTACAAAAGTTCAGTGTGGCCGAAATTCCTTAAAACTATAACCTGTCTTGAGGGGGGACATTCACATCCCACTGCATTCACACAGGGAAACAGCACCCACAGGACGTGGTCCCTCAGTCCATCACTTACTGCAGAATAAAGTTCGGAGGAACATTCAACAAATAAGCTCCTGACACCTCATGTAACACCCTGGAGACCAAGGGTAGAAATACATGGATCTTACCCTGCCCACTGTCAAAATGACATCTGTCCTTCCAAATCCTTCTTCACAGAATTTGTAAGAATCTAAAATAATGCTGTGTTATAGAAGACGTAACTATATAACTAAGATATGTACCCATTCTAATTAAATTCTATACAAAAAATGACAATCTCAATGAGAATAGAAAGGAAATAGAGATTAATATGGTAAATTAAACAGGGAAAAATCAGGAAATCCATTTGCTTCTAAAATCTGATTCTAAAACCATAAATTTTTAAATAAAACAGCCCTTTTTATCTTTCTAGTAACTTCTGTATCCAACTGCACAGAATTTAATGTGATAGTTAAAAATTATTTCAATTTCTAACGCTAGTCTGATTATCTGCAGCTGTCTAATAAAATGGTTACAGGTACAGCCACTCCACTGAGAACATGCCAACCCAGGACATATGCTGACCCTGGGACTGGAGGGCAAAGACTGGACAGGGAAGAGGCCACTCCCTGTGTGAGTCCTGGGCAGACTCCACCAACCAATTACAAGGCCTCTTCTCCTTCCAATCCAGCCTCTCCCGTCGGACCATCAACCCACTGGAGTCAGCAAGGAAATTGACACCTATTAGCCACAGGCAGGGATCTATCTTAAATTTCTTTTTAAATACATCTATGATATAAACTTATTTTCTTGACTCTACTAGAGCTTTCAAAAATCTAAAATCTTGAAAATATAACATTGCGTGATCAATTATTTATGCACAAGGTATGCAATGCATAACTTCGATACTCTCATAAGATGTGCAAAATCATACAATTAAGTAACCGTGTATACAGACCATGCTCAGTGTATCTATCACTCCAGGCACCTACATTTTGTGAAATAATCGATGCAGCTGCCTTCACTATGGTATCATTTATTCTACGAAAAAATAATATGTAGTATATGCAATATTAACAAGGTAGAGAATATGAAAGTTTCTAACATAAATAATTTGTTAAAATATCCTGTTTTGTACATTATAATTACTTAAAACTATTTATGACGTACATCTAAGGAGAAAAAACTAATTTGAATATGACCAAAAATTAAGTCTGAGCACAGCTGTATATTGAAGATGTAGTAGCTTTGATCTGGTAAAGTTTAAACAATGGGAGTTTCCATGTGAAAAGCCTGCCCCAGCAGCTACCGCCTCACAGGAGACAGGCAGGGCCCCCTGCAGAGCAAAGCTGTCAGCCCAGAGGGAATGCAGGAGAGCCGGCTTCGGTGCAGGCTCTCCAGCAGGAGATGGGCCCACATCACCCCTGGAGAGGAAGGACAGCCATGGACAGCCAACTCTGCAGAGACCGCTAGGGAGACACAGTAGAGCCAAACTACACTACTTCTTAACAGAATATTCTCCCAAGAATTAGAAGAAATGCATGTCCTTCTTCAATATTTCAGATATGAAAATGACTGAGATAAGTTCAAAGAGATACCTTGGTCAAGGAGAGTTCACTCAAGTCTGAAAAAAGAAAAACTGAGCACTAAAGAGGGCATTTTAATTGCAGACACACAAGAGAGCTGTGCTGGTCAATCCTTTATGACCTGGGAACCATTCAAGGAAACAGAGCTTTTCTTTAAACACAGTGGAAGAGCGCCGTGAACAACTGCGCAGCTATTTTCTAATCAGCTCAAATGGATACTAAATATCAAATTTTATCCAAGTAGTAAAAATACAACGCCACTAAAATACTTTATAGTTCCCTTCAAATTATCCTAAATTAGTCACTACAGTCTAAGAATAATGGAACAAAATGAATAACCCATTTGTTAAGTACTTGCTGAAACCTATGATAAGAACAAATGATATTAAGAATTCTTAAAATAATCCAGCACTTCAGCACTCATTAGTGACTGGTGCACACACACATGCACACGCACACACACACGACTCTGGCTCGAGCATTCATTCAATGGACGCATCGGGGATGCGAGCAAGCACTTCACGCGGAGCTCTAGAGAGAAACCGACTCTGAAGCAACAGGGACGTGCAGCCACCCAAACAGCTACGACGGCGCCCAGCGGGATCTTACGGTTGCAATGGGCCCATCGACGTGGTAGTCCAGGCTGAAGACGTCCCAGCCGGTGTCACCTGGAGAGACCTGAGAGCAAAAACAAACACACAACTGCAGGGCTTCCCACCACTGTGAAGCTGTCGAGTCCTCAAAGGAAAGGCATTAAAATAAAGCCCAATTTTTAAAAACCACTCCGCAGTTCTGAGCGAGAGCTGCCTGAGAGCAGAGGAGGGCATCTTTTTTCCACTCCTGTACCCTCAGCATCTAGACAGACAGGCGCATACGAGCTGCCCTGCAAATATTCTGGAATAAAGAGCATATTTTTAATGAAATTGTAAAATCAGTTTTAACATTCATCAGCATTTTCTTAAATGACAAAAACCCACTGCCTTTTGTGTTCCTAATCCATAAAAGTAAACATTTTTTAAAAACCCACAGGTTCTGCTAATGGTCCTTCATCATAAGTAAGCAAACAGTGTATTATGTTTATGAAATGCTCATTCCCCTAAAAAAGCCATCTTCTCTCAACTAAAACTAAACACCTCTGTTTGTGATCAATGCTACTGCGATCTGTCACCTCTGTGCCCGGTGTCGTCACCAGCAGCAACAGCGGAGGTGACTAAGCACCCACCTGGCCAGGCCCCAGGACAGAGCTGCACGTCCCCTGCCCGCAGCCCTGGCGGCCCTCTGTCAGGAGAACACACTGAGGTGCAGGGACCCGTCTGAGGCCACACCACGCCAGGCCACCGGACAGGGATTCCAAAGCACGGTGGCCAGCTCCCCCCCACCAGAGCGGAGCAGCATGGAGCAGCGAAGAGAGGGGAGGGGAGGGGAGGGGAGGGGAGGGGAGAAGAGACAGCAGAGCAGAGAAGAGCAGAGAGAAGAGTAGAGAAGAGAGCAGAGCGGAGCAGCGGGGCCTCAGGCCACACGGAGGGCGCCAGCGAGGAGCCCCGGGTGGGACCAGAGCTGCGGTACCTCCAGCAGCCTCACATCCAGTCTTCTGAGGGCCTCAGGGCTGTCAAACTGGGCGTTGGTGGCTCTGACAGCTGTTTCAAGAATTCCAGTCAGGTTGTGTTGGTACAAAGTCGTAGCCGGACGGACAAGCTCTGGTCTTAACAGAGTTTGGTAAAAGCAAAAGAGGATGTTACTTGGATTCTCAATGCGCTTCCTGAAACTTCAGACTATAGAGTTCAAGTGACAAAACCTAACAGGACAAATGGAACCGATACAACAGGCAACAAAATGACCGTAAAACCTGAGTGCTACAGAATTAACTAGAGATAAGATTTCATCAAGTATTTGGGGGAGCAAAACACTTCTTTAAAATTAACTTTGATTCAGCTTAAAACCGAAAATCTTAAGTGAGCCACGCATGTTAAAAAATACAGTTTTCAAACTTAAGCCTGGCCTACAGTAGCATGAACTACTGTAACTTCCTGTACAGATCCAATGGGCAGAAAGGACTAGATTAAATCAAAACAATTGGCTGTGTGGACACCATGATTCTAAAGGCTAAGAACTACCGTGTTACCAGCAAACACTTAAGGGTTACTGACATCTGCGTTCCTAAACATGAAACTGACATCTGCGTCCCTAAACATGAAGCTAACATTTCCGAGGTCCGCCCCAGGTGTGCACAGGGTGGAAAAGGACCAGCAACGTCAGTGTCGCTCAAATAAAGCTGAGGCAAGCTAGAGGCTGATGACATTCCCCTTTTAAAACTAGAAACTTAAAACAGGCCTTTGAGAAGAAATAAATTTTTCATTTGCTATCAAGGATGAGACACTCTAATTATTAAAACGCGGCATAAGGCAAACACGGGTAAGTCGGCTAAATGATGCGATCTGCAACACGGCCATGGCCTCTAAACGTTCACGAAACACCTGCTCTCCTCCACCCCAAACCTGCACACTTGGCCCCCACCCCCTGGGCCACTGAAAGAACATCTCCCCCTAAAAACTCATCTCCACCCACTCCCCACAGGTGCTGCCCTGGGACCAGTACCTAAGTCACCAGTGACCCCCTTCCTTACAGAGAGCAGAAAGGCTCCTTCAGGAAGTATAACCACCAAAAATTCATGTTCAGCAGATCATCAACTCTTTCATGAGCTAACACCTCAAACAAGGTTACCCCTGAGCCTGCTTGCTATGTGTGCCCCCCAAACTCAATCATCTTTCATACTGAAGACGGCCTTCTGGTTAGAGGTGGAACTACGGAGTTTCCGTGGCTGAAGCGGCTTCTCAAGTGCAGTCCCCATGCCAGCAGCTTCCCCTCGGCCGGGACCCTCTAGGGACGCACCGTCCTGGCTCCAGCCCAAAGCCATGGAGCCGGGCTCTGCGGGCAGGCCCGGCCATCCAGTCCAACAATCCCTGGAGGGGATTCCGACACACATGGAGTCTGGGGACCAAAGGCCTGAGACACTGCTGGACTCACAAAGGCATGACTGAAGTGTCCCAAAGGCAGCGCCAAGAAGCCACATGTCCAGTCCTAGGCGCCCGAGTCCACGCTGTGCCCACCCTCGGCTGCCCGGGGCCCGGCTGTCTGCTACAGAGCTGGCCCTCCTGTCTCTATGGCAGGAAGGAGGGACACACACTTCCTTCTAGAAGGGACGGTGCCAGGAGGAACGTCATGGAACTAAATGGAAGGAGCAGTTGTATTTGCTCCATGAAGTTGTTTTGTTTTTTATTTTTTTTTAGCAAGAAATAATGTAAACTAAAAACATGGAAGAAGAAGTTCCATCTTGAAACATACATTTTATTTCTCAGACTACTCTCAAACTGAAGCTAGGCTAACCGACCTCACCACGCACCCCTCATGCCCCTGCTGGTCGGTGCCAGCGCTCAGGAAGCGCACGAGCCCCGCGAGCGGAGCGCAGGACCAGCAGAGCTAGAGGGACATCGGCCTGGTGACGCGACGGTTTTCTCTCCTGGATTTCACCTTCCCAACGTTCCGTGAGGATTTGACACATTTCCTCTAATGTCGCTTTTACTCTTTTAAAGAGAAACTGTAAAGCTCTTTATCGCGCTGAAATCTACTGCACGCCTACAAAAAACCCTCAAGAGCCTTCTTACTTGAGCAAGTCCATTAAGTGCCTGATGAAGTCTCCTTGACCCAGCAGCAAGTACCGCCGCATGGCCTGCATGTGGTCCAGCAGGCTGTACTTCTTATTCAGAACATCCAGTAGGTACTTGCTGGTCTCAAAATAAGCCGCGTCAATTTTCCCCTGAAATGCATTTTCCAAATCTGTGAAAAAATCTGCAGCTGTAAAGAACAAAAGGGAAAAGTACACATACGTACATAATCTGCATCTTACGAGGAGGAATGAGACTCACACACACAGAGTCACTACACCCGCTCACAGCTTCGCTGACAGCCGAGGGCGTGGTCAGGAGGGCTTGTTTGTGCTTCGGAATAACGGGCCCATTAAGAAAAACCTATTTCAGTACTGCTGCTATTCTAGTTATACATTACTGCGGAGAAACTAAGGTGTCCACAGTGAGGAAAATGTAGTTTTCTGTAGAAGCGGAGGTCTGATGGTGCAGCAACGTGAGGACGCCAGGCGCCGAGCTGACCACGGTCATATTGCAGGGATGGGGGAGGGGGAGGGGCAACATACATTTCTGTTGATCTACGTCATTTTAAAAATGTCAATATCTCCCCCCGGAAGTGTTCTTACTGTACCAGCGTTTGATTCATGAAGGGTTTTCACGTCAAAGAAAAGGTCCGATGCCAACCAATGGCAGCCCAAGCGCCTGTCAGAAGACACGCGACCCCGAGCCTGCTGGCCAGTCTCTGTTCCATAGGCTCCCACAGGAAAACATTTACCCTTAACTCTCTAGGCTCACTTCTAAATTTCCAAAATTTCTCACCTATGAGAAATATAAATGTGACTTGTCCCACTGCTTTTTGTATCATTACCAGCAGCCCTCCGAGTCCGCACCTCCCATCCTCCCAGCGGTACTGACAGCCAAACAACCTTCCTCCACAGAGGGCAGCAGTGGAGGGGGCAAGAGTCGCCGACGGAGGCCCAGCGGTCTCCTGCACGCCCGCCACGTGCTGGGCGCTGGGCGCTCGGCGGTGCTGGCCTCCCCCGCGGGTCTCCACGGCAGGCAGGGCACGGCACTCGTCCTCCCTAAGTGCTATCTTCTCCGGCCACTAGGGAAGCGTCGAAAGGCATCAAAACAACTCTTCACCTGGCTCTTCCTCCTTCTGCTACCTCTTCAGCACAGGTGTTTCCAAAAATTCTGTACGGGGATCTCCATATTCTAAGAACTAACCTGGCATCTCTGAATCCCTAAAAAGTTTACGCAGAATAGTGCGTGTCAAACACACCTGAGACGGGGAGCCAGAGGGGTGAGAGGGAGACGTGTGTGGCCCGCGGCTGCAGCCGCCGCCTCGCTCTGGAGCCCTGGGGCCCTGGCCTTAACCGCATGGCGACACAGCTGCAACCACATCTCCCGTCAGCCCTGACCTTGCTCTGGATTTTCAGTACAACTCCAGCACATTCTGGAATCTCCCCTAGCGAGTCCTCTCAGATGCTGAAAATCAAGCTGGGCCAAAAGGAACACAAGAAGGTGCTCAGCATCACTAATCATCAGGGAAATGCAAATCAAAACCACAATGAGACGCCACCTCAGGCCTCGCAGAAGGGCCACCATCGAAACGTCAAGAAATCACAAGTGCTGATGGGGGCGTGGAGAGAAGGGAGCCCCAGTGCAGCCACTGTGGAGAACAGTGCGGCGGTTCCCAAAAAAATTAAGAACAGAACTACCACACGACCCAGCAATTCACATCCAAAAAGGAAATGAAGTCAGGATCTCAAAGGAATCTCTGCACTCCGTGTTCACTGCAGCATTACTGACAAAAGCCAAGACATGGCAACCACCAAAGTGTCCACGGACATATGAATGGATAAAGAAGATACAGTGTACATATCCAATGGAACATAATTCAGCCTGAAAAAAGAAGGTACTTCAGCCATTGGTGACAACGTGGATGGACCTGGATGACATCATGCTGAGTGAAGTAAGCCAGACAGAGAAAAGAAATACTGTATGATCTCACTTACATGTGGAATCTAAAATAGTCAAACTCATAGAATCAGAGCGTAGAATGGTGGCTGCCAGGGACGGTGGAGAGGGGGAAACAGGACGGTGAAGGTCCAAGGGTACCAAGTTTTGATTATACAAGATGCATAAGCTCTGGAGACCTGTATATACCAAATGGCACAGTGCCTACAGCTAGCAGTACTGCACTCTGTGCTTCAAGCACGTTATCTGTACACCTCATTTC
The DNA here is from genome assembly GCF_964374135.1 of Grampus griseus. Classification (NCBI taxonomy): domain Eukaryota; kingdom Metazoa; phylum Chordata; class Mammalia; order Artiodactyla; family Delphinidae; genus Grampus; species Grampus griseus. The sequence continues at coordinate 1,412,930 of NC_139012.1, read as the reverse complement.
ATATATCACTTTCTACCATTTACTACTTATTGATTATTTCACTTTTTTGTACATTTAATCTCCATTCCTAGATCACAGTTCATGAAAAGCATCATCATGGTGAATTCATACCATCTCCCCTATAGCTACCACAATGCCTCACACAAAATAAACTTGAATGAGTCAAGACAACAGTATAAGGAACAAATGTAGCCAAGACCCGACAGCTGTCCGTGTTAAGTCAGCCACACAGAGAATACATGAAATTGCTGAGGATGGGGCAGGCAGCAAATGGGGGAAATGGCAGAGAGGGCAGTAGTAAATGAGGGAAAACCACAGAGCGGTTAACACGGTGCGGCATTCTGAATACATAAACGCTGGGAATCCACGCTGATTTCTGAACAAGCCTCTGAGTTCATTAGCAAGTGTTTCCTTACTTTGGCATACTGTCACTGCATCATAAAAAAAGTAACACAAGTTACCAAGGAGAGTAAAATAGCTACACTTACTTATTGTTTAACTGTATAAGAAAGAAAATTCAAAATTTACACAGTAATAGATATTTTATATGTGTCACACTGTGTATTAAGGTATCCTGGATAATAATTCAGAAAATCTGTCAGTCCTATTGAACGAAACGTACTTCAAGCAATATATAGCACTGTCACCACCACCATCACCAACGTCACCCCGACATCACCACTATCACCACCACCACCATCATCACCACCATTGTGCCATCACATTATCACCACCATCCCTATCACCACCATCATCGTCATCATACCGTCCTGGGGTGATTCTGCAGACTTGGTCACAGCTATCATCTTTGTAGTGGGCGTCTGGTCATGACAAACCTGGTGCAGGAAATTTATTGATTTTCCTATCAAAAGCACCTAAAAAAAAGGAAAATATTCTAGTTACCTTTATTCAAAATTAAAACGATCAAACATCCAAGCACTACAAATATTCATAAGCAACAAATTATTCTATTGACTAAAAACTAAATAATAAGAACATCTGGGATAGTATCAAGTGAATTCCAGGAACTGAAAAAATCGTTATTAACAAACACATATTAATGCGTTGAGGCAGTCAATTAACATATACTTCACCTCAAGAATGTAAATCCTAAAATGCCACAAAACTGTGTGTAACTGAAGACTGGTTTTGTCACCGGATGCAGGTAAATACAGCATTAGCACATCACAGTCACAGCAGCCCCACCCTACCTTCCTGGACTGGTCCATCGTCATGAAGGATGGGATCATTGATTTCCTCAGGGTGTACTTGTCGTGCCACAGCCGGTCTGTCTTCACTGTTGGATCTGATGCTACGAAAAACTGAAAGGAAAGAGGCAGTGAAACATTAAAAAGTGATATTTATGGCGAAATATTAGCTAACAGCAACATCAAGAAGTAAGTAATTCTAGGAAGCAAAATTCTCCAGATATTGGGAGGCTTACCATTTATACAATAAATCTTATTTTAAGAGGCATTTTGATAGATCTCTCTAAATGGAATCACTTATTCCCCACTTTTTAAAACCAAAATATAGTGAAAATAAGATAAGCTTTTTCTTAAAGACATGTGGTCGCCCGTGTAAATATAATATCAATCACAGCCTCTGCTGTGTACGTCATGGATCTGAGTGCGAGGCCTGCCTAATCCACACGGACTCTTCCCACCACCTCAGGAAAGGCACACAAGCCTCTGGGGCTGTTTGAATATTCAATTCAAGCCAATTCAGAGTCTTCCTCTCCTCCTTCCACCAATCAGCAGCGTCTCCTCCTGCCGCTGTGCACCGCCTGCAGAGGCCCCAGGTCCACCCGCAGCACTGCAGGAAGCGACCTTCGCGTGGCGCCCTCCCCCAGAACCACTGCGCTCAGAAGTTTCCCCTGTTCACTTCCTCCCCGTCCCTAACCCCGCCCCGCCGCCTGTTCCCTGACATCCCAAAGGGCACAGGTGTTAAGGAGGAAACTAAGCTGCTATGGTTTCCAGCTCGTTTGCTACTACACTGAGGCCACTCTCCTTTTTCAGTCATAGTCCTAACAGACCTGTGCTTTTATTTCTATAAACCCAATCTCTAAAAGCAGAACTGCTGAGTCAAAGTAATTTCTAATTTTTATAAACAACGCCAGATCTCCCTTCCAAACGGCCCTGTCAACTGACCCTCCCACCACAGGAAGCTCTACATTTCTGCATCCTTGCTCGGTTTGAATTTTGCCAATCAGGCAAAATCACGGTTGCTTGTCCTGTTCTTTCACTGACAACAAAGGAAGCTGGGCCCATTTTCATAATGCTGATTACCACATGATTTTCTCCTGTGAATTGTCTTTTTATATCTTCATCCCATCTTTCTACTGTCTTTTTCTTACCAATACACAGAGGCTCTTTGTTATATAAGGGCGAGTGACCATTTGTGAATCATTAAGAATTACAAATGTTTCCAAGTTAATGATCTGCCACTGTGTATGGTCTGCTCCATGTTTTGTCTTTTTCTTTCTGGGTCATGTTGGTGACTGTCTTCCTTTATGGCTTCTGGGTCTCCTGTCTTCCTAAGAGCTCCCATCCTAGATTACGGAAAGATTCTCCACTATTCTAGTAAGCACACTGGGCCCTCCGTATCCCTGGCTGGGGGCATCCACGGATGCAGAGCCCAGGGATGCGGGTAGGGTGGGCACCACACCACTTTACACAAGGGACTTGAGCATCTGCAAACGTTTATCTGCGAGGGTCCTGGAAACAATGCCCCATGGATACCGAGGGACAGCTGTATTCCCGCTGCACTGTTTTAGTTCCTTAGATCTTCCATCCCTGCACACAGTACACACTGGGGTCTGTTTCCTTCTGGGCTGCATTTTCTCTTTACTGGCCAGGCCAGCACCCTTTCCTCTGAGCTAGCGTCCTCACCAGGAGCGATCATTACAGTCACTTACATCGAAAGATTAAAAGGGGAAAAACTGACTCCACCAAGAGACGCTGAGGAGTGTCTGATAGTATGTTTACACCCGTCCACGGCGACTAGTTAGATGGACTGGAGCGCATCTGGTGCTTCGATCCATCTCGGTTACTATCCCTCCCGGCGTCCCGCTGCCCATCCTGGGAGGGCGGAGTGCCTTGAGCTGACGCTGCATCCTTCAGACTCCACGCAAGGTGCCTTCCCTGCTGCTGGCCTGATCCAGGCTCTAGGTTCCTAAGCGTTCATTTCTCCCCCGACCTAGAATCAGCTGCTTCTCCAAGGAGCCCCAGTCCCTTTTAGGGAGAAATGGCATTTGGACCACAGTCTGAGTACTTGGCAGTACTTTAAGTCAGCAGCTGGATGTCTGAGACGCAGCAATGGCCACGTTACACATGGCAGCTCGGTCCTCCCACTGGACTGTAAGATCCATTGAAGTCCTAACATACCTAAATGCCTTTTTGTTGATTTTTACGTAAATTCCAAATCACCAATTGGTGAATAACACACAACCCTGGCTACAAAGGTGTGTCTGCAGATACAAAATGGATTTAAAGAATTTTTAAAATATTTTTAGCAAATATATAGCAATACAAAATTAATAGTTTCCTAGCAAAAAGTAAATAACCAAAATAAACCTAAGGAAGGGGCTTGAGAAACAGAGGAGGGAGGGAGAGAGAAGACTGTAAAAAGAGCAGTATCTGTAGAAGAAATCAGAAATGTAAACTGCTATCACTAAGACATGGGGCCTACTAAACTGTAAAAAAAGGTATCTTTCTTATATTATTCTAGACCACAGAAGAATGTGCGGTACCTGTTTATTTAATGAATCTCGTTTAACACGAGCTAATCCTGATAAAAATAATGCCCCAAATGGAAACTACAGACCACCTTCCTTTGTGAATACAGATGAAGAAACTCTGAGTGAAACATTATCCTTGCGTTACTGGAATAAAGTATTTTGGGGCACAACATACTTCTAATACACACTAAATGTGTAAAAATGAATTACAGAATATTATCATGTAGTCATTAAAAATGAAGTATGGGGATCCCCTGGCAGTCCAGTGGTTAGGACTCAGCACTTTCACTGCGTGGCCTGGGCTCAATCCCTAGTCGGGGAACTAAGATCCCGCAAGCCACGTGTCATGGCTGGGAAAAAATTAATTAATTAATTAAAATGAAGTCTGTTAACTATCAGAAGCCATTCTGAGAATCTGATGAAAACTATAGATTTTCTTCCCAGGAAAAAAATGCTTATATCCACAAAATACACAGTTTTTTGTGCTATTCAGGAGTTTCAGAGATCACATTTTATGAAGTCTTGGTATAGAAGAATATATGTTTAATGGCATGAAATTATTTTCTTTATTTACTTAAAATAAAAATAGAGGTTACAGGACTTCCCTGGTGGTGCAGTGGTTAAGAATCCGCGTGCCAATGCAGGGGACACAGGTTTGAGCCCTGGTCCGGAAGATCCCACATGCCGTGGAGCAACTAAGCCCATGTGCCACAACTACCAAGCCTGCGCTCTAGAGACCCCAAGCCACAACTACTGAGCCCACGTGCCGCAACCTACTGAAGCCCACGTGCCTAGAGCCCGTGCTCCGCAACAAGAGAAGCCACCGCAGTGAGAAGCCCGTGCACTGCAACGAGGAGTAGCCCCCGCTCAGCGCAACTAGAGAAAGCCCGCACGCAGCAACGAAGACCCAGCGCAGCCAAAAATAAATAAATTTATTTAAAAAAAAAAGAGTTTACAAAATACTATGCGTGGTATGATATACACACACATAAAAATATATAAGAATACACTGTAAAAAAGGGATATACAAAAATATTAACAGAGGTTATAGGTTCATGATGAGATTCAATAAATTTTAATTTTCCCCTCTGTGTTTACATACTCAGAAACGTTTTAATTGCACATTTTTAAATCAGAAAAAAATACTGTTCAAAAGAACTGAGTAATTCAAGCCAATGAGTGAACATATGGTACAAGTAAGAATTTTTTTAGAAACACTGTTTTCCCAAGGCGATCAACTAAAAAAGACTTTTTTTTCCTGTTCACAGAAATCTACTCCCAAGGGTAACTATTAAAGGAAACAAAATTTCTAATGATGTTAGGGTCTTATATTTGATCCTTGTATTTGATCCTAGATGGTATGGAGCCAGTTCCCTTTAAGTAGGCATCTGAACAAATGCCAACACTTTTATCATCATGAGGATGAGACTGCTACATTTATTTCCAACTCATATTCTTATCTTTAGATATCAATTTAAATTCTGAAAGTATTTATTGATATTCCTTTCTTCAGTTTTTAAATTTATATTCCCTTTCTAATTTTAAACACATAACTAATGACTGCTTTCAGTACTATTATAATGAGGCTATCACCACTTTAACATAAACTCAAATCAGCCCTGATAGAAACTGAAGTGTCACAAGCTCACCATGAACAATCTAAGAGGTTACCCAGTCACCACAGTGTGTCCGCTCTGTGGCCTGCCATTCAACAGATTAGATTAACTGCATATAAATTGTTATTTATCTGTTATTCACTTAAACAGAAGAGCTAGTTTCTACAGACAACACACTAATTTATCCTGATAGTTGGAGTACAGCTGGATTTTTATCAGTATGAACAATAAGAAAATTTAATTTAAAAGATAAAGAACTCAGGCATTCAGTCACCTTTAGAAGTAGCATCACTTCATCCGAGGGCAAAGTAGCCCTCAATCACCTACTGGCAAACATCTAGAAGCAAACACCGAGAGACCTGGGCACACTTTAGGATATAATTAATCTTGCGAAAAATATAGCTACGGAGGAAAAGAATCAAGGTCAGAATATAATTGCAATATGCTTTTATTTTACTGATGCACTTTCCACTCAAAGTTCTTTAATTTTCACCACTATGTCAAACACAGAAAGAAGTGAGGGAAAAATAAAGCATAATTGAACCATGATTTCTCATGAAGTGCTGGACGAACGCCAAGGTCTTCCTGCTAAGAACAGAAATAAAGAGGGTAATTTCCTCAGCAAGCGACTTATCTTCTAAGACCAGATCCATTCATTCAGACCACAAAGGACCCCAACTTCAACGGGTCAACAGGCAGGCCGCCACCAAGAGACCCGCCTCTGGCCACGCGGAGAGAAGCCGGAGGCTCTGGACCAGGGGAAGGCCCTGGAGCCGACCAGGCAGCCTGGCAGACGACAGCTTTCAGGGGCGGGCGTCCAAGTGCCGAAGCGTAAGACAGGTACACGGTCAACCTTTAACTCCAGTAACTCCCAGCAAGAGTGTAAGCGGAACAAAGTAAGGAGAGGGCTGAAGGCGTCCAGAGAGGCAGTCCAGAAAGCAGCCCCTGCATTCTCTCTAGTTAGTGCCCCGACCTTCCGATCCGAGGATGCAGGTTTGGGAGGCTCAGCAGAGCGTTTCAGCTAACACTTGAAGCAAGTGGAAAGCAAGAGTGCTGACTTTCAACTTTTCCCTTATTTTCCTGTTCCTAGTTGAAGGCCCCAATCCTTTATAGCTCTGACAGGTTTATCCAAAAGGCAAAAATATAAAACAAATTAGCATTGAGCTATCATGTTCTTACCTTGAACACACTGGCGTAATTTGTTTACCTCTCAGTTTACAGGGGGGAACCCACGTGAGCCACTAAATGTCTCACGATAGAGCTTCCCTGGATAGTCATTGTAGCAAAATGAGAAACTCTGGTTTCCTTTTACAGTCCTACTCTGTAAGAACCAAAAATAATTCGAAACTTCTCCCCAGACACTGCAAGCACTTTCTACACTAATCATTCAGTGCGTCTGTAAAACCTTTTTTTTAAACTGAGGTATAGTTGATGTACATTATAAGTTCAGGTGTACAACATATTGATTCACAATGATTAAAAGTCCATTTACACTTATTATAAAATACTGGCTATAGTTCCTGTGCTATACAGTATATCCTTGTAGCTTGTTTTATACATGACCAATTGTTCCTCTTAATCATCCACTTCTATCTTGCCCCTCGCCCTTCCCTCTCCCCACTTGTAACCACTAGTTCGTCCTCTACATCTGAGTCTGCTTCTCTTTTGTTACATCACTAGTTTGTTGTATTTTTTAAGTTCCACATATTAGTGATAGCATACACTATTTGTCTTCCTCTGACTTATCTCACTTGGCATAATGCCCTCCGAGTCCATCCACGTTGTTGCAAATGGCAAAATTCCATTCTTTTTATGGCGGAGTCGTGTTCCATTGTGTGTATATGTACCTCATCTTCTTTATTAATTCATCTGTTGATGGACACTTAGGTTGCTTCCATATCTTGGCAATTGGAAATAATGCTGCTATGAACATCGGCGCGCATGTAACTTTTCAATTCAGTGTTTACGTTTTTTCAGGTATATACCCAGGAGCGGAATTGCCGGCTCCTATGGTAGTTCTATTGTTAATTATTTTGAGAGCCCTCCACAGTGGCTGCGCCAATTCACACTCCCAGCAACAGTGCCCAGGGCTCCCTTTCCTCCGCGTCCTCGCCGACGTTTGTTATTTCTTCTTTTTGATGACGGCCATTTCTGACAGGTGTGAGGTGATATTTCACTGTGGTTTTGATTTCCATTTCTCTAATAATTAGTGATGTTGAGCATCCTTCCATGTGTCTGTTGGCCATCTGTATGTCTTCTTTGGAAAAATGTCTATTCAGAGGACATCTGTAAATTCTTACAGGTCTCTAGTCTTGCCTGCCTTTGCACTTCATCCTAATACAAGATAAACAAAATAAAAGCTGGATACTAATCCCTGCACCACTCGACTAAAGGATCATATCTTTTTAACAATTAAAAGAAAAGTCCGGTCTTCCCTGGTGGCACAGTGGTTAAGAACCCACCTGCCAATGCAGGGGACACGGATGCAAGCCCTGGTCCAGGAAGATCCCACATGCCGCAGAGCAACTAAGCCTGTGAGCCACAACTACTGAGCCTGCACTCTAGAGCCCACAAGCCACAACTACTGAGCCCATGTGACACAACTACCGAAGCCCGCGCACCCTAGAGCTCATGCTCTGCAACAAGAGAAGCCACCACAATGAGAAGCCCACGCACCGCAATGAAGAGCAGACCCCATTCACCGCAACTAGAGAAAGCCCGCGCACAGCAACGAAGACCCAACGCAGCCAAAACTTAATTAAGTAATTTAAAATAAATAAATAAAATAAAAGTAAAATTCCAACTGGTGGACGCAGAGGCAGTTTTAATGATGCCACAGAAATAGCAAAGCTCAGAGGCCACCTGGAAGTTTTCTTTCAGATAAAAGGACTGAAAACTCATCCTTGGGCTGCAAGTCAGTCAAACCCAGAGGCAGCCAAGGTGGGACACTGTGAGTCGCTCTGCAGCAGGAGGGGGAGAGAAAAGCCTCCCGGGAACCAGGTAAACATGGGCGTTTCAAAGAGCTTCCTGGAAGGACCACAGGATAAAGCCACGTTACACAGGAAGTGAGCTCTGCAGAGCCGTCAACAAAGACTGACAGGAGCTGCACGCAGGGAAGTTACTGGGGAGGAGTGGACGGCGGGCCAGAGAAAGCAGGTCCAGGAGCCCCACCAGGCAGACAGGGGCAGACATGGCCCCGGCCCCACTCTGGTCACATCCGCCAGTGAAGCCATCTGGCCCTGGACTCTTCTTTTCTGGAAAGCTTTTTAGAGCACTGATTTATTCTCTTTACTTGTTATAGGTCTATTTAGATTTTCTATTTCCCATGAGTCAGTTTGATAGTTTGTGTTTCTAGGAGCTCTCTCAGGTTTTATCTGGCAGAACGAACAAGCTAATTCTAAATCTATATGTAAGTAGAAATGTGCAGAAACAACAAGGACGATTGTGAAAAGAGCTGCTCCTACCAGATATCAAACTTTAAAGCTACGTTTAAGTATTACTGACAAAGAAATAGCAAACCGAAAAAAATAGTCCAGAAACAGACTCGGGTGTAAACGGGAATTCAGTATAAGATAAAACATGGCAAAACCAACATCTGGAGAGCATCCGTGAAGCCTCTGATTCTCGGTACTATTCTTACACCTCTAAGTCTGAAATAATGTGAAAACAAATGGTTGAAGAAAAATAATTAAAGGAAAAAAGTGCAATTACAGATACAAGATATCCAAATGTATAAACCCATCCCATGATTCGACTCTTAAAAAGTCAGACAAATCCACAGGACAAATGGGGAAACAATACAAACAGCAATTAGTAGGACAAATAAAAATAACCGATGCACGTGAAAAGCTGGTCAATCTCACTAGTAACCAGTGAAACACAAATACATAAATACCATAAGAGACGCCACATCTCATACATTAGATTAAAAGCACTTTTACTCAGGTTGGGTAACATGAAGTGCACACAGGAAGGAGGAATAAGCCGACGGGGGCGCATGGAGTGTGGGGACCGGGAAAGCCACCCAGCGCTCGGGACGGAGTCAAACCTACAGCTGTGCCCTCCCCACAGCCGAGCCGGCCCATCTCCCAGGACTGACTTCAGAGAAGCTCATAAACACTCCCAGGGAGGCACATGACGTGGTGTTCACTTTAATAATGTGGGTAAGATTTAAAACTAAAAGAACATAATCTGTTCGGACAGGAGAGCAACATGTTAGGCAAAAGGGCCGTGTCCAGGCAGCAACAGTTACAAGCCCAACCCTGCACAGGAGGCCCACAGGGCACCCTGGGGGCCTCCACAGCACACACGCACATGTGGATGCCGTGTGTGTCCCCAAAGCACAAAACAGTACCACCTACGGTCAGATCTGCTTCCCTGATTGCTTACGTGCAATTTCACCCGCGAAAAACTAGGTGCAGACAGGAGCCCAGCCACGTGGGCCACACGAACATCCCCACAGACGCACCTGAAACTGCCCTGCCGCCTTCACCCACGCGTTCCAGCAGCCACGACCGCCCATCCTGCCTCCACCCAGGCCCACAAGCTAATACCAGGGCTTTTTCAAGGTCAGTGTCATATTTACTCTAGAATCTGCCCATTCCTTAACCGTTTAATATGCGTTAGAAACTGTGCTACAGCTTCCACTTAATTCCTATCCTTTTTTAATGTAACATAATGACAAGGTTTTTGAGTGTGATGCCCCTCACTCTACTTTTTGTCAGAGTCTGGTTTTTACCATATGATTTTGCATAGCAGTGATTTTTAGGGACAAATATGTTACATTCTGGGGGAACTAACTGTATTTCAATAGGTACATATACACATATACAGATAACTTGTCTCATTAAAATTGTCAGCACCACAGTTAACCAGATGAGTTCAATTCACCCAGTAATGGTGCAAAGCACGAGAACACGTAATACCCCCCCCCGCCAGCAAAACCGGACTGAGACTGGGGACCCCTAGTCCGAGCTTTGCCGCCAGCTTGCTGCTCAACAGGGACAAGCGATCTGCCCTTGCTGAGTCCCCACCGCTCAGACGGGGGTGACGATTTCTCACTGGCCAAGTGCAGCTCTGACTGAGGCAAAGCAGGCCAGGCAGGCCAATGAGGTGCGGTGGCGCCGCCGTGAGGAGGAAATCGTTTCTGGAAAAAATCAAGAAAGGGTAACTGCTCCCACGCTCCTCAAAGCCGCGCCTGAGAAGGGGCCGCGTCCCTTACTTCGTGGTACGTGTCCTCGAGCTCGCCGTCGTAGATCCACCGGTAAAGGAAGCTCAGGACGGGGTGCGACACCAGGCTGAGGATGTGCTGCACCAGGGACCTCATGGAGGGGTCCCCCGTCTTGGTGTAGGCGTGGACGGCTGAAGCCAGCTCACCTCCCTTCCTTCCTGGGGACACAGCAAAACATCCACGTGGACACTCACGGCAGAAACCAACAACTGAACACTACCGCAAACGGCCAAGTCGGAGATGAAGCGTGGCTGCTCTCTCAGTACCGTCCGGACGCAGACGCAGCGGCCAGCACGTGACGGACCAGGAGCCCAGAGGCCGAGGTTCTCCCTGGGCTTCACGTGAGTCAGAGCCTTCACGTGACTCTCCACGACCTCTATGGAAAACGCGACTCGAGATACGACCGAGAACACGATTCTTCACCTTCTCCTGACTGAGACCCACATCCAGACTCACACTTCGTACCGCAACCCAGTACACAAATAGGCATATATAGAAAACAAGAGTTTTACAAACAACACTTACACTTTAAGGTTTTCTGTTTTTTCCTTTTTAAGGAAAAAGATTTTCTTATTTTTTCCTTTTTCTCTTTTGGTAATAATACACTGGTCTCAACTCATTAAACTGATGTCATAACCCATTAACTAACTGGTGGCCCTACAGTTTGAAAACATGGCCCTGTGTTAATAGTGCCCGGTGTCCCAGGAGCACAACTCAGCATAAAATACTGGGAGTGGCAAAAACCAGATCCAACAGTATAAGCACACGAAGAGTTTCCCATGTGAATAATTCTGGAGTTCATTAGATTGCAGAAAGTTTTTTTTTTTTTAACAGCTTTATTGGACTATAATTTCTTTACAATGGTGTGTTAGTTCCTGCTGTATAACAAAGTGAATCAGCTATACACATACATATATCCCCACAGCCCCCCCCCTTGCGTCTCCCTCCCTCCCACCCTCCCCATCCCACCCCTCCAGGTGGTCACAAAGCACCGAGCTGATCCCCTGTGCTATGCGGCTGCTTCCCACTAGCCATCTATTTCACATTTGGGAGTGTATATACGTCCATGCCACTCCCTCACTGTGTCCCAGCTCACCCTTCCCCCCCCGTGTCCTCACGTCCATTCTCTCTACGTCTGCGTCTTCCGATTGCAGACAGATTTTAAGGGAAGGACTGATGTACTCTGACTTTAGTGAGATCCCTCTTGGCATGTGTGCACAAACAGAGCCAGAGCCAGTTGGCAGGTTATGAGGACAGGGCATGAAGAAGGCCCGGAGCGGGGACCCCAGCGCCCCAGGGAGGGCAAAGCCTGGGGGCCTAGGGAGGAGCTGGAGGCGCCAGGACCGAGAAAGGATGGGGGTCGGCAGGAAGACAGTTGGGGGGCTGCCGGTAGCTGGAGAGAAAGGAGGCATTTACTCACTGTATTCGACTTCTTTCTTCTTTTGAGGAAGGTGCCCCCCACACCGTGCCCTTGGAGTCAGTGGCCCCGAGAACCATCCCGCGGGAGGGGGGCAGCACACACGCAGCCAGGAGGGCAGGGTGGTCACCAGCCCCCACATCTCACCTGGCCCTCCCACCCCGAGGGGGCAGGGATCCCCAGTGCCCACGGTTACAGATGAGGAGAGACAAAGGGCTTCCTGGCCAAGGGAGCACACACAGTGAGAAAGATGCTGAGAAGCAACTAGAAACACAGGCTGAGAGCCCAGGGGAGGCCCCACCCAGACGCGCAAACAAGGGAACTTGTGACGCAGCTGCTGAGCCCAGACGTGGGCCAGAACCTGGGGGTGAGTGAAGCGCTAGGAGAGGCTGCTAATTGAAAGACGAATAAAAGAGGAACAGAGATAAGCAGCTGGAACACCGTGGGCCAGAGGAAAAGGCGAAATCTCTGAAAACTAGACCCCGCCCCCTTCCCCTCAAGGAAGTCCTGAGCCTCCAAAGCATAAACACTGGGCTATGAGGGCAGCTGGTTATTCTCCCTATAATTTCACGTCTATTAATTTGTATTTAATCAGCATCCTTCTGGCTGTTAAGCATACAAAAGGGGCAGGCACAAAAACAAACCTCAGTGACATTCCCTATAACCTGCTTTGAAATAAAGCAAAATGACCTTGGCAGTGGTCCACCAGCGCCGCCAGGGTCTTCAGTCTTATCTTGGGGTCGTACGTCCAAACCAGGAGACGCCGGAGCGTTAAGCTACTCTCAAGGCCCAAATTCACACCCTGATCATCTTCTAACTGTAGCTGAAAAACAGGAAAGACAGAATGTGTAAGTATAGGTCACCAAACAGGCCAAGCATGTCTTAATCCATGTGAAGTAGACACGGGGAAAGGATTATCCTCATAAAAATGAAACAGAAGGTCCCTCTGAGACAGCAACAGTTCCTTCAAGCTACAAAGGAGGTCTGTTTCAATGGCAGACAGGACCCTGAAAATTAGCAATGAACTGGCTCTAGGACACACTGAAACTTCACAGATATCCAATCCTTCCCAACAGGATTATCAGATTTTTATCTTTCAAAAGTAATATATGAAGAAACTTAAAAGTTCTGTACAGTGGCATTTCCTAACACTTCAAATCCTGAAGAAATTAAAAATGAGGTATTTACCTGGGAATGTAGAACAGACAGTAAGCGGTAGTATTCTTTGAGCTCCTGGTGCAACGCAGCACAAAAGCTCTGTGGAGAAAGGACGGAGCACAATTAAAGTAGGACACGGTCACTGCACACGACGGTCACTACACCGCAACACACGGGGACCTCGCAGGACGACGCCTTGAGACAAAGTTCGGGTGTCCACGAAACGAAAGTCTGCTTCTGTCCACAGTCCCCACGCAGGTGTACCCACCACGATATACGCATCTAATAGCATCCGGAAAGGGCTGTCCCTCAGCATGAGCTTTGCAGGAGGGAAGTGGAGAAACACAGTGCATTTTTCATAAGCTAAAGGGCATTCACTTTAGACACTGATGCTTTATTTTCGGATTACGTCCCTTCTAATTTTTTTTCATTGAAGTATAGTTGATTTACAATATTCTGTTAGTTTCAGGTGTACAGCAAAGTGATTCGGTTATACCTATATATGTATACATCTATATTCTTTTTTTTGGACTCTTTTCTGTTATAGCTTATTACAGGATACTGAATATAGTTCCCGGTGCTATACAGCAGGTCCTTGTTGTTTACCTATTTTATATACACACAGTACCGTGTATCTGCTAATTCCAAACTCCTAACTTATCCCTCCCACCACCTTCCCTTTGGTAACCACGAGTATGTCCTCTGTGTCCTTGAGAAACCTGTCTGTCCTTCGCAGGTTCTGTCGCAGGCTCTCCTCCTGCAAATCCCTAGGCTTAGGCCCAGAGTTCATTCCAGAGGAACAGGAGTATGTGAAGGTCCTTCTGATACCTTTTCAGAATTTAAGATTGAAAAGGTACAAGGCAGTTTTTAATAATGTGGATGGTACAACTCCCCTCACCAAAATGGGGGGAACTGGCATGGAGTTGCCAATTTAAAAATATCACTAGTGCAGCACGTTAGAGAACATAAAAGAAACATTAAGTGTCTATCAACAGATGACTGGATAAAGAAGATGTGGTGTGGGTGTGTGTGTGCGCGTACATATACAAACACACACACACACACACACACACACACACATGCAATGGAATATTACTCAGCTATAAAAAAGAATGAAATAATGCCACTTGCAGAAGCATGGATGGACCTAGAGATTACCATACAAAGTGAAGTAAGTCAGCCAAAGACAAATATCATATGATACCACTTCAATGTGGAATCTAAAAATAATACAAATGAACCTATTTACAAAACAGAAACAGACTCACAGACAGAAAACAAACGTATGGTTACCAAAGGAGAAAGAGAAGGAAGGGAGGGAGGGATAAATTGGGAGTATGGGATTACAGATGCACACTACTATAGTGAAATAGAGAAACAGGAATTTACTGTATAGCACAGGCAACGATATTCAATATTTGTAACTACAATGGAAGGTAATAAAAATACATACATATATACGTATAACCAAATCACTCTGATATACACCTGAAACACAACACTGTAAATCAACTATCCTTCAATTAAAAAAAGGTTTTTTTAATTGAGAGAATCAAGTCAAAGGGAAAATACACTAAAATATGTAAAGTGACTCATACATGGTCAGTGTTCCTAAGTATTCATTAAACATTTTTAAAAATCGCTATATTTGATTATCTTTGTCACTATCCACTATGTTTTCTCTTTTCTTGAGTTGACCATGACTGACACAGTCCATTTTCAAACCTTCTTTATGTAAAAAGAACCCTCTTCAGAATGACTTTCTTATAAGATTCTAAGGAGATTAAGCATTTCCCGAGGTGAATGTCACCCCAAAACCCCACGTGTCTCCGTAACAAAGAACATACCTGGCCTACAAGTCCAAATGAACGGTCTAGGCTCCTCTGGTCAGTGTATTTTCTGATTTTATTATGTAACCATCCCAACTCAGCAAGTCTGACTGTCGTATCCCTCAAAGATTTATTTAGGTTTGCCTAAAAAGTAAATATATCCAGAGTTTAAAATAAAAAAATTTTAACACTAGGATTTTAATTATTATTATTGTTTTAACCATTTGTACTTTTATAATTCTTAGGCTTCTACATAAGAAACTTAAAGATAACTAATACACCATCACTCAAGTGAAAGCAGTGAGACTCTAGGGAACAAGAAGCGTCACAGAGCAGGCAGAGAAGTAAGACACCTCTGAGCAAGTGTTAGGCCTGGGTCCCACCGCCCCAGGAGTGACTGGCCGGGGTGCCGGCGTGGCAGGGACAGTCTGTGACATCAGTGGCCTCATGACTCGGCTAAGAGTTGCAAAAGGACAGAGGGTCAACAAGAAGGACTGTGGGAAAGGCAGGTTCTGGAAGACAGAAGCAAAGATGCCAGGATACTTGGCCGTCAGGTAACTCGGGCACCACCGCCACAGGAGGAAAGGGGGCAACGCGCTGAGGATCAAACCAGGGCGCAAACCAGGGTTCCGTGGTGCAGGCTGACCAGGACGCCCGAATCTGCACGCCAGCCCTCGTGACCCTAGTGCTGCCTCACAAACCAACCGTGCCTGCCTGGTCCTGATGCCATCTGTCTTGACTTCTGAACACTTCAGACGGGGTTTCAGTGACTGTACCTTTCCCTCCACTTTGTAACAGTTGTCAGCGTTGCTCATCTTGACATTTCTGCCGTCTATGCCCTGGAAGACGTACAGAATATCTCTGACTAGGGCTGCCTCGGCAACTTCCACAGCACCTGTAACACGGTTTTTACAAGGTGAAATAAATCGCACAACACAATTCGCTCCAGGTAATATATTTGCAACCAGAACAAAATTTAAAAACTAAATAAATGAGTTTAAGATGAGAAAGAATATGAAGTTATAAGAAAAAAGGATTTCCTGAAAATGATATGGAGATCCTATAATTTCTCTTCCAAAAGTCTTTTAAAAAGACGAAGCAGTATGTGGGAGTTTAACATATGATCAAGGAGCAGCACAAATCAATCACAAAAGGATGGATAATTATTTCACACGACATTTAGAAAACTGGCTACACAGCAAGCACGCAAACCTGGTTCCATCTCCATCACCATGACGAAAGCAGTTAACACAGCAGAAACGGATTTATGATTTCCACAAACCTTGGAACAAAAGCTAACTCAGAATTTAGGTGTTACCCAATGTCATGACAAGAGGCAAAGCCCACAGATCCAAGGTCTCAGTGGGAGGAGACACAGCGAGAGCCCAGTAGGGTCAGGCTCCCACTCCAGGCTGCAGTTGTGGCGATAATGGTCTATAAATATCGGATTGCAGCAAACCGGGCCTATCGTCACTGGGGAAGGGAGAGCAGACCCAGGAAAGCACTCAGCAAGGACCTGAGGGGTGGGCGGCTCTGGGGAGGCACAGTCAGGGTGACAGGGTGACAAAGCCAGCCTGGAGGACTGAGGCTCCTGAACCCCGTCACCAGACCGAGAAACCAGGCCAAGGCTGTGAGCGTTTAAAACAAGGGGTGCATCCCTACTCACCACCTGCATCCCCTTCTCTCCGTGGCCTCGTCACATTGCGAGAAACAGCGCTGGGGACACCTTTCGAGGTAGTGGTTTGTAAAGAAGGCTGGTTTGCAGTTAAAGTCCATGCAAGACGTGAGCTCAGCTGCTGTCGAAGACAATCTCCCACGCCCGGAGCTGGGTGAGACTGTCTGAAAGAGGAAGGGACCGTCTGTGTCTTCAAATGCCCAGCTCTTCGTGGAGGACACTGAGACAGCCGAAGACACACCACCACCGCGCCCCCGTGTCCCAGCGACGACGCCCACGGCCTCCTGGGCTCCCGCAGTGGCTCTCGGGCTCTTCCTGCCACCTCCACAGACTTCTCAACACACAAGTCACAACCTACTGGACTTTTCTTTACAAATACATAACACACACCACCCAGCTAAAACCACTTTGAGATTCACTACTGGTTTTACCCTGAAAGTTAACATCTTTCATCCAGTCAACATTCGTTGAGTTAAAAAAATCTGAAACGCTGTCCCCCTTCCGTCCTCCCTGTCCCTCAGTCTTCACAGCACTTGATACGAAAAGAAATGTCGTAATCCGCAATTAGTTTTAAAAATGCACAAACATAAAATACAAGGCAAAGGCACCTCCAAGGTCAAGACAGCTTCTAATAATTTGGAGAACATGTCAAAGCTGCTCCCTGAAGATGCAGGAAGCTGACAGCTGATTTCTAATGACATGTTTTGACAACCGCAACAAAAATAGCGCTTCCTGGGACCGCAAAATACAGAAACGAGGATCTCAGTGGCACTACTGCTTCCAAGTGGTGAGCTCTGGTTTTAACTGGTCGAGTAAGAGAGGAAAGAAAAACCTGAAATGGCCCTGACTTTTCCCTATTTTTGACGGGGGGGAAAAGTCATCAACAACACTAAATTAAAACTATGTTTTTGAATAGTCCTAAATTTAAGAAAAAATTCTAAAAGACCACTTCAGTTCAAAGTTGTCTATACAGCTTTTTCGATATCATGACACTAATTATTTCAAATACTTATTTTAAAGGTGAAAATATGAACATCTGTTTATTCTTTTAGCCAGAATATGAGTTTAAGATGAAATTTGGGGATGTATTGTGCTGTCTTTCTAAAATACTAGACTCCATTTATTCCACACGTGTGGTACACACATTCTATCTTCTGATAACTTTAACAAAATCTGATTAAGTCGCACAGTGACTTATAACTGTATTGCGCTCATGTGGAAAACGTCATTTGATGGTAAATCCTTGGTCACTGTTCTCCTGGAAAAATACCCACTTTCTGACATTTTAGAGCACAGTCTACGTTAATGGGATTTCTAGGAACGTGTATGGAAAAACACGCAGGAGAGCAACGTTCCAAGTCCATTCCGGCACTGGCGCTCGCTTTATTCTCAGCCATGAGCTCTGCGTGTAACCGGACGCGACAGCACGTTGATATAAAAGCACCGTAAGGTGCCATACTCCTCAGTCTGAAGATCTCAGCGCTTGAGGACGAGACAGCTTTATCTTATGTTCCTGACATCTTAAATAACTGAGGAAGAGAACAGCACACCTGTGAAGGCGACAACATGCACTGAGAGAAGTATGAGAGCCCAGCAAGAGCCTGTCGCTCAGTTACGGCCAGAGAGGGCTCTGCACGCCGTCGCGTGAGCGGGCCCCCTGCTATAACGGGCCTGTGCCTTAACAGGCGGGAGTCGGCCCAAACCCTTCACAGTCAGCTAGGACTAAACGCGGGAAGAGCTCCCGTCTGAAACGGAGGGAGTGCTTGGAAGGGAACATCCTAGATAAAGCACCTCAGACCCGGCGCCTAGAACATCCCTGGCACATACGAGGCTCTGGAGGTCGTTTCGGTGAAGACGAAATGCCTGATTAAAGGCTGAGCACGCCCCACTCCTACTGTGTGAGGACTCCCGCGCGCGAGCTGGGTTACCCTGGGAGGAGAGGCTGAGGCGTCGGGGTCGGGCCGCTGAGGGCGCACACGCCGATGCTGCTGACGCCGCTGCTGCCCAGGCTGCCAGAGCTCTGGGCCGGCGGGACGCTGCGGTCCTGGTAGTTCAGGGGCAGGGTCTGAGGCCTGGCGTAGTAGTAGGGCGTGGAGTGAGCGTCTCGGGGTAGCGCTTGAGCAAACAACGTGGCATAGCTAGAAACCTGAAAATAAAAGGCGGCACGAATATGGGTACGAAATTACAGAACGCTTTCCCACACCCGCAAAGATAATTTACATTCAGACTTTGGTTCTATTTTTGTAACTGGATTTTGTGCAGGCAGACCTCAGAGACATTGTGGGTTCAGTTCCAGACCACCGCAATAAAAGGAGTAGTGACACAAAGCAAGTCACACGAATTTTCTGGCTTCCCAGTGCATATAAGAGTTATGTGTACACTATACTGTAGTCTATTGAGTATGCAATAGCATTTTGTCTAAAAAGCAATATACACACCTTAATTGAAAAATACCTTATTGCTTAAAAATGCTAACCATCGTCTGACAATGTAAAGTTGCCACACACCTTCAACTTGTAAAAAATGCAGTATCTGAGAAGCACAATAAAACGAGATGTGCCTGTATTTATTAAACGATAAATCAGTTATTATAGTTTTGAAATATGCCTGAACTGATAAAGTTCTGGAAAGTTTTCTGAATCTCAAAACTCCCACATGGTCTGATAACTAAACACTTTACTCAGAAACCAAGCAAACTGAAACTCAAATAATTACTCAAATATTTTTAGAAGTCTGGCATTATTATGCAATGAAAGAATGCTCATTACTCAGACTAAGGCTTTAAAGGTCAATATGACTCTTTCACCCTCATTCTTCAACTCTCTAAACACTCAAATTTCTGTGGTCGAGCATCTTATTACACCAGACTCTCTGGGACTCTGGGCGGCGGCCCAATAGCTCTTTCAAACACCACACGGGTCAAAAACTGAACCCACTGACAACAAACTTTTCATGGTATAAGAGTAATTAATGTTCATCATGATATCTGAAAGCCCAAGAAAACGCTAAAAGGTCTTCTAACCCAAAGAATAATGAAGCTGTGCTAATATTAATAACTTCACAGAATAAAAATCTGAAAACTGATAGTTTATACTCTATTTAACCAGACATTGTTATATTTGAAGTAATAACATGATTCTCAAGAAACATCTTAAGGAAACACAGCACACTGACTAAAAATGCCCTTAAAAACAAAACAAAAAGAAAGAAAGAAAAAGAAATCTCTTGACCCTCGTGACTGCCCAGAAAACTATACAAAATTTTTTTGCTTTTCTCCTACTATTTTCTTAAGTATGGAAGCCAATTCCTATCAAAATTTGGTGTAACTGTCCCAGCAAAAGACACTGTGCTTTAAACAGGCGTCGAGCTGTGAAAACAGAGCCTCTCACCTTGTTAGGCTGCTTGCGCGGATCTTCACTAAGGCTTAGCAAGAGGTAGAGAATTGACCATTTATTTTTCAAAACTCCCTGTTTAGAAAGAAAACAGTAAAAGAACAACTTTGTACTAGTTCCCAATTTTATCTTCCTCTCTCCTAAATTACCCTTATTTCCAAAATAGAAAAGCATTTTAAAATTCACCTGGTAACATCAAACCTAAATTTGTCGATTTTTCAGGCACTACCACAGTGCTATCCATGAGAAGGCAAGAGAACGTTCTCAGGAGGTCAAGACCCTTGGAACATTTAACCCCCTGAAATCTAACTCCAAAGTCCCAATGCGAACATTTTTTCAATTACCCTATTCCTGTCTAACGGTATTTCCTCCGGGAAATAATTCTTATAATAACCAACTTCCAAAACACAGTGATTATAAGAATAATACCATCACAAAATGTGTGAATGCTTTCCCCGCCTTAAGTCCAATTTAAGCCATAAAAAAAGAGTATTAGGAAAAAAGAAAATAATTCCGAAGTACAAGACGTAGGTCTCGGCATCATGCACTCTTGGGAAATTCAAGGTTCTGAAGCACTTAGGTGTCAGGATAACTACCCCTAGGTTTCTATGCAAGGTAATCATACGATTTCATTAATTTCCAAACATGTATCACTCCCCCCGATTCACAACCGTTAACAGCAAGCAGCCCGCCCTCGACACATTTTACCCCAAATTTACAGTGCATTCCACTCTATTCCTGTGTTCCTACCTTTCCTATGCATAGGCTAGAAACTATAAACACTTTATTTACAAAACAAATTATGGGACGGTTACTCACGTTGCACAAGTTCTTCATTATATGTATAAAATATTCCTAGAAAGTTTCTTTAAAGAATAAGCTCATTCCAGGTATTTAATTGATTCACACAGAATTTTTCAGAAACAGCCAACTTCCCAGCTGGGACAACAGCAAGGAAGAAAGAGGCCAGCCCTGACCGAGGCCTCAGCCCAGTGGTAAGCAGACATTCGGGCATACACTTTGGTATCATGAACTACCCTTCCAGACACAGGAGGATCGCTCAGTGGTCCAGGCTCACAAAAGGACCCCCCGAGGAGACATGCATCTCTCAGAAACAGAGACGTGTGTCCCTGCAGCGCGGCAGGAGGGGCTCACTCTTCCCTACCCTGCCTGTTCCAGAGGAAGCCAACCAGAAGCAAGGGAGCCTAGGGGCTGCGATCCACACCCGTCAGCACCCCGGAGCCCGAAGCAGCAGAAAGGGGGAGAGAACAGAGCTGGTGGGACCACCAGAATCAACAACTCCAGCAGCACACACGTTTCAGATGATTCTAAACCACTTCAGACCCTGCTGTCTTAGACTTTGAAACTGAAAGGACCTCAATTCACACATAAAACGTTAAACGCTGCGCACACCCTGAATTCTAAATGTGGAAGCGCGTATCAGGGCCCCGTAAGCCCTAGAGGAGCATGGGAACAAGCGTTGCGCGCGCAGTTACTTTGAGCGGCGCGCACCCCGGCCCACCCCTCCCGAGGCCCCGGCTCCTCTCGCACAGCCCCGCTTCCCGCCCCCACCCCCCGCCGCCCCTCCTCGTCTTCAGCTCTGCCCCGCCCGCCATGGTCCAGCTTCTAGCCCAGGACACCCTGCCCACACCTCTGCTCCCTGACTCCTGCCTGGGGTCTAAAGACACAATGGCAAACGGTAAAGGGCCCCTCGGACCTGCCCTGGTGCCCACGGGCACACTGCTGGAAGGCCCTGACGGGTGGGAGGGAGGACCAAACACCGACCACGGCTGTGGTTCCAAAGAAGCGGACGTTTCAGCAACAAGAAGGGACGGCTCCCGCCGCTCGCTAACGTCTTCCACCACGCTTCAGCCTCCAGCCCTAGGAAGCCGGCTACTATGTAAAACATCGCCGCTTTAGGAATAAGCATTTGGTGTTCCAAACTGAACTGTGGGAAACAGCCATTTAAATTAGAAACGTCTTAAATATGTTTTCACCTAATGGCCAGTGTTAACAGACATAACAGCTCTTACTGATGAAATCTCCCTTTGGGGATCTCAGGAAGGCGAATCAGCATTTCGGGAATGTGACATCTGATAAGCAGATCTTGGTAATATTCAATGCACAAGTGAAATTGTTTTTAAAAATAGAGAAAGATTAAGAAAACCAAATAATACAGCAGTTTGAAACTACCTGCCTGGAAACGACTGTACAAAAAAGGTTCCTCTTTTTCTTTGGATTTTATAATTTAATGTTAGATTATATTCATATTGAAAGGTTTTTTTTTTAATCATATCTCTTGCAAGGTCATTTCTTAACTTCATAAATATCATCAAAGATGGAAAAACATACTTAAAGCAGTGAATCCAAGTAAATCCAATTGAATTAAGGAATCAAAATGGTCAGCACATAAGGTTAGGCTTCTTTTTAGGGGCACAACAGACGAACAGAGAGGAAGACTTGAAAGAAGCACGAGTGCTACCACTGGCAGCGTCAGGCACCGCTCCGTGATGTCACCATCGTGAGACTAACCCGGGATTTTTGAGCAAAGCAGTAAACTTCTCAGGATTTCACTCTCTTCTCTGTAAGAGAAGGGAGACGGCTACCTAGCTGTCCAGCTTCCTTTATAGTCTGAATCACAAAAATCTCCCCCTAGGATTGTTAGTTTACTGGAGTAAAGGCCAGCAGAGTCTTTTATAAAAATAACAGGTAACAGCAGGTTAACATTCACAGTAACAGCAGGAATTGCACCTGATGAACAATGAGATGCACCAACAAGCTAAGCCTCTGCTGTCGTGTGTAGACAAGTCAGAGCTTCTGCTGACGTGCTTCCTCCCAGGGACGTAACTAAGGCTTCGGTGACACGCTCACTGCCCAGGAAGTCTGATCGCTTTCTCACTGCAGCTTCATTCATCTTTATAAGCAATTTCACATTCAACCCAGCTAGAAGCTACTTCTAACACCGAACGTCTTTGAAAAGCAAACACTATCTAGAGTTGAAAGCCACTACCCAACACAGAGAAGGTGACCACGTGCTCCCAGCCACACTGACTGCCTCGCCCACGGCAGAGCAGCTTTCAGACACGTGCGTGATACCTGTGAGTGAAGTTTCCTGTGGAGTTCTGAAAATAATGCAGCATCTGCTTCTCTTCTCTGTCGGGTAACTGGAAAGTCAGAAAATGAGCATGTTAATGACACACACCAAAGTTTACTCTTATGATACTATTTCACCATTCACAGTAATGGATAACTCTGACGTCTGCAACGAATCTTGAGCTTAAGAATCAAAATAACCAGGCAACGTCACTTCAACTCCATAAATTTCGTCAGGTCACTGGATCTGAGATTTGTAAAATATGGACAAAATTAGGCTGGAATCAAAGAGTTTATGTGAAAATTAGCTAAAGTAACAGAAATGATGGGATTTTTTTAGATCCTATCTATAAATAGTAACAAGCCGCCCAGTGAGGCAAAGTACCACGAGTTCAGCTAGTTAATAAAGGCCACCTGGAGGGAGGGATGGGAAGTGAAAACATCTCTGGGATCCTAACTGCAAAAGGCAATAACAGAGAAGTACCCCATTCATGACAGTGTGACTTAAAACCACACCTTCTAAGCTTTTTTGTTAATATACACGCAATGCTTCATCTTGCTTTGGTGTAAGATATAATAGTCAGTTACTGTTTCAAAATCGAAATTGAAACAGCCAAGGGGCTAATCTTCACCCAGGAATTCGTTCCATGCCTGCGTGTCCCCAGGGCTCACGGCCACAGCACATTCTCTAGAAGCCAAGGGAACCAACGAGAAGCTCACTCGCCGCTCGGCTCCATGAAGGAGGACGTGGGCCTGGGAAGAGACGCTCACCCACATCCAGCACGCTGCACGCACCGCCTGTGCACAGATGCCTCTCCGAGGAATCCCGCTACAGCCGAGAGAGAAGCACCGCCCTCAGAAGCTGGCTCACGGGAATCCACGTCTATTCACCCCAGCGTAGCAGGACTGCTTTCTTACAATCTCATCAGCCAAGCTCACTTAGTTTAAATGCTCGAATTCTCCTCTAGAAAGACAATGACCGACTTGACAGCCAGTACCTTTTCACATTCATCACCTAGGAAAGGGTCCCCGCATCATGTACTGACCGTATGGCCCAGCATGTCTCGCATGGACATGCCAGAGGTCGCTTCACCCTGATCAAGCGGCACCTCCAAGTCTCCCTGTGCAGAACGGCAGCGCCCTCTTTAAAATGCACTATTACAAAACGCATTCAACAGAATGAATGCAGCTAAAAATTCAATATAATTTACTTTTACATGTTATTTCTACAGAATGGGACTAATGCTAACTCAGATATAAAAGTCACAGGACAATAAAATATAGTAAGTGATATTAATAAAAATGAACACAGAATATTCACCCCAAAAATGATGTTTTATCTAATGGACTGCTAAATAAAGCAAAACAAGCCTGGAGTTACCATGTACCTCACTTACCAATGTGAAAAATGAAGACACCGACAGGTGTGAAATTTTGTCACACACGAGTTTTGCGATTTGTGCCAATATGAGACATACCAGCATTTTATAGAAAATTTTATAGAAAATGGCAAGTTAGCATTTCTGTGCTATTCTAGACGGCAGAACTACCATAACTCAGCTAATCTAATTCACCAAAAACAATCACCAAATTTCAAAAATATTAAAATGCAAAAACTAAGTCTAAGAATGAATGAAAGATGACAGACCACTGGTGACCACTCCATGCACCACCACTGACACCTCAACCACAGCTGGGCCACGTCAGGGATGGGGACTCGGGCTGGAGGCCCAGGGGCAGCCGCGGACACCAGGTGATAATGGGCAGAAGAGACGCACCGCATCTACACAGCAAGCCTCATTTCAAGGGTACAGAGACAACACAGAACAACAAACTGCACACGGTTACAGCTTTCTTCTTAAAAAAGGACCCTTCAGGACCCACCCAACAACGTGGCTGCCAGTCCTGTAACTGAGGACAAACTATCTTCAGCTACTCCAAGGATGTGCAGTGCTCTCACCAGCGGGCCTGGATCTGTACCTCCATAAAGGGCATGGTCTGTTAAATGCAGTACCCAATAGTTGGGGTTCCCACTAATAATCTAAAACGTAACAATCATCAGGGATCAAGAAGCGAGTACAATGTTCTCAGGCTCAGTTTTACAGACAAGAAAGGAAAATAGTCTCTACAGTATGCTAAATAGTCCGTCCCCCCCACCTTACACAGTACCTACATGCCAGGTCACCCCAAGATCTGAATCATCCCAGCCCTGCACTGCTCACCGAGCCTCCCCCAGACCAAGCCGCTCACACGCCAGGGCCTCAACCCTACCCCCGGCTGCCACACCACCCAGCTCAGGTACCCAGCTCTGAAACAGGACATCCACCCAGAGCCCTGGCCAAACAGTTAATAATTCAACAGCTGAGGCAGGAAACGGTGCCGTGAGGAGCTACCTCCGAGAAGGTGGCGTTAACACTTGCGACAGCCCGTTTCACCTGGGCGGCTTGAAAGCCGGGCCTGCAGGGAGAACGCACCTGCTTTCTTAGGTGCCAGGCTGCTGCTTAGGTGGCTGGGGCCAGGCTCTTGAGTCTGGAGAACTGTGAGGAAAGGGGACCCAGCCCCTGGGGAAGAACAGGGGACAGGGGCGGCTCTCACAGGTGGGCCCTGGTGCTCAGAGCCCCTCCCTCAGATACTGCTGGGACGCACAGTCGGGGGCTAATACGTGGAAAGCTTCCTTTTCTAAGGTAACAAACACTGTGTATGAAAGCTTTCAGGACCATCTCAGAATTAAAACATTCAACAGTAAGCTCTAAAGGACTGCGAGTTACTCACTGAGTTGTTCTAACTGCCAAGATAATACCCTCTGTTATCTGGTCAAAGGGTGCATAAGATTAAATACTTATGTTATCACAAGATAAGCAGCAAGTTATATGAAGTGCTTTTATCTTTCTCACATTCTTAACCCAGGTTATGTTGTTATAATAGTATTTAAAACAACCCCCTTCCACTATGTTCTTGTCCTTATTTTTAATATATATTTTTATATATTTGTAATAGTACCTATAATTAAAATGTGCTTGGGAACTACATATATACATACAAAGAAATACATATATATATAAAGAGATACACAAGTATATATCTCTGTGTGTGTGAGTGTGTGTGTGTATAAACTTAAGCTTTGACAAGTTTAAGAATGCAACACATGATAACACTTAAGAAGAATACGTACGTTCTTTCTTGATTTTTTCAGCTACTAGAAATTCATCTCTTTCAACAGTTGGGGCAAAGTTGCTGCCAATAACTCGCACGGCATACTGGAACTGCTGGGCCACGTCGGCTGAAAGGCAAATAAAAGGATGCAAGTTACCACCATCACATTACGTTGTGATCCCCTGAAGCTCCAGTTCAACACAGTGCACTGGGCATGTGCATCTACCGTCCACCTTCCCCAGGGCTTAACTGAGAGGACGGAAGAGCCACAGAGAGGCAGAATGAATGACTAAATGAGCAGAATGACAGTTTTACAGACAAAGTGAGGGAGACAGCAACACAAAGTCTGACAACTCCTAGGAGACAGAAAACAGACTGGACTGATAAACATAAAAAAAGGAGCAGGAAAAGCGCCAGCCCAAACCATGGCACCTGCTCAGCAGAGCCTACGAGGAGCCAGGGCTCACGTGCACACACACACCAGGACTGGCCGCGAGCAACCAAAACGGGCAATAACGTATGAACCATGTGTGCACTTCCAGGTAAAGAGGGTGGCTTAAACACAGACACGTGCCTCCACGCCCTTCAAAAACCCCATGAAACTGAGAAAGGGGGATCTTGTTTTTTCTAAGGCATAAACCTACAAGAGCAAAGAAAACAAGGCAGATCAGTAAACCCTGCTGACTCGACTTCTAAAAGTGGATCCCACTATGATCACTCCATAGCCACTAGCCCATCTCAACAAGTCTCCTGAGTAGCTGGTGACCTACTCCTCCTTTTGCCCCTGGAGTGAATTACCCACACGCAGTCAGGCTGATCCCGAGGAAGGCTACAACACTGGGCCCCTTGCCACCTGCCACCTCTCCTGGCCCAGCTCACGACACACCAGCCATGCTCTGCGGTCCTGCCCTTCCTTGAGGACGCCTCACTCACGTCCAGCTGAGAACCCTGACACACCCTCCCCCACCTAGCTCCTCAGACCGCCTTCCCACCTCCAGCACACGTACACACGCACACACGCACACATGTACACACACACACGCACGTGCAGAGTCTTCCTTAAACACCACTGCACCACAACACAGAAGGTGAGTGTATACATGGGGGAAAGGAGCAAACAGAAGTAACTCACACTGTTTCTGTGGAGTCACAGGATTAGAGGGGAGACCTTCTTCCTCACGTTTTCCCACTTTAAAAATTTTCTACACCAAGTATACATTAATTTTATAAATATTAAGTGTCACTGAACATCACTTATTTAAAAAGAGTGTTTGTATAACTATTTTAGTTAAAAATTATTTTTAGATTACCATGATCCTGAGTTCTACAAACAACAGTTCATTAGCAACATACTTGAGGACATTACAGAAAAATCCCCACTCTGAAAGTTTCATAAACTTTTGAATTTTCTCCCACCCAAAATTCAAACCTCCTCAGTACCAGACACCCTCCTCTTCCTTGTCTTCACATCTTCTCCACGCCTCTGTACGTCTACCACATCCCTCCCGCCTCTGCAGCCACACTGCAGTTTCCCTATCTGCCTGCCAGCCAAGTTTCCAGTCTATCTTTCTTGTTGATGATAGAGTATTTGAAAAACCCATCCGCTATTTCTTAAACCGAATCCACCTATCTTGTGCTTCAAAGGTGGACGCACAGAATCCAGACCGTGAAGGAAGTCAGCAGAGGCAGTTATTCTCTCTTTAATAGTGACTATCATCAAAGATTACAATGCAAAGTGTCAAACAATGCCAACCACAAATTTCTCCTTTAACACCCCCAAAACAGCATTCAATTTTTAAAGTATACGTAAACTCAATCAGTAGTTCAATGAATAATTGCAAAGCACCTACTACGTGCCAAACAGTACAGGCCCTAAGAATAGAATAGACAAGAAATAGTGGCTAACAAGGCAGCCTTTGTGAGAATACAAAAGAATGAGGCCAATAATACACAAGGTAATCAGACTGTGACAAGAGCTACTAAGAAATAGGACATTACGACGGCAAATAACAGGGAAGACGTCGTGACACAGGCTGGCTACGCAAGGCCCCTCCGAGGAAGCGACCTTTAAGACAGGCAGGAGCCTGCCAGGTGAAAAGCCAGAGACCCAGGTGGAAAGGACACAGTAGTGGGATTCAGGGCTACTCAGGACACTGTTCCTCAAGGAGGCCAATGACTGGATTCTAAAATCCAAATCATCAAAGCCAAACGCACTCCATCAAGAGTCCCAGACAAGGAGGCCCACACAGCAGCTCTGTGATGACCCGGCTTAACCCAAGACTAAAAATAGGAGTATTCAAATTTTGGACCACAGAGTACCGGAGCACTCTCGCCTCCAATCTGCTCTGGGTATGTGCCAGGGGTGGGCGGTTTTCAGGAGCGGGGAAGGGGAGGTACACCCCCCGCCAAGCCTCCCACGGCATTTCTGTGAGAAGCAGTGGCACCAGTGAATTCAACTATATGCTGCCTGACGAGTGCCAGAGAGCCGCTGCAGTGCTGCTGACACACACACTTCCAGCCAAGCAGGTGAGAGGCCACCCCACAGGCAGGGCCCCGGCTTTCCCGCCTCTACTCAGCGGCAGGAGCAGGAATGAGTGAGTTCAAGACAAGACGCTCCAGGATCAGAGGCCTGGGCTCCCGGCGTGGCCCTGCCCGCCGCAGCCGGAGGACAGAGGGCCGGTACTTCACCTCTCCAGGTCTCAGGGACCTCGGCTCTAAAACGAGGCCACTAGGAACCACTGCCACCTCCCAGAGGGCGCGCAGAGCATCTGGCACACAGCAAGGACTCAACAAACGTTAGCTACCTTTCTTATTATTAACCTGAAAATGTCATTTAAATGTACGTTTTGTCTAGCACAGCCATCAAAACTACAACTCAACACAGCACCCTTAGTTTTTAACTTTAAGCAAGATAATGGGGTCTTCATCCTGTAGGTTACAGACAGGCAACAAAATCAGCCTTCAATAGAAATGACCCTCTGGCTGCAGGGTGGGAGAGAAACTGGGAGGAGGTGCAAAGCCAGGGCCGCGACACCGTGGGACCACAGGATCTCAATCCGACACGCGAAGGCCCAGAGAGCACGCAGGTGTGGGCCCAGGAGGTTTCAGATGGAAGACAGCTGCCTCTGCATCCTGAAAGGGTTATTATCCACACGTTCAGGTAAAAGACAACCACTGAACTTCAAGGTGCACAAAAATAAGCGAGTCCCCAGGAATTACAAAAACTCTACAGTCGTGTGCTTCCCAGAGATTCAGAAAGTGACGGAGGACAAACTGTCCAAGTCGTAAGTTCCTGCCTTCCTGCACCTCTTCTACCTGTGGGCTTGTGCGCACGTGACATTGCTTTCGTAAAGGACAGGCCAACAGGTCAGTAACCTGAACCAGCAATCCCCACCCCAGACACAGGTCGGAATGACTGTGTTCCAGACGCCAAGCTCCAACAGACACCGCCAGGACCAGTATCTCTGGAGATGGGGCCCACAATATTAGTTGTGAATAAGTGCCACATTTAGAGAATTCAAAGTGAAAAGACGTAACACTGCATACAGTAAAGTCTTCCCCCTCCACTACTGTCTGGCCACCAGCTCCTCTCCCGAAAGCAGCCAGTGTTACCAGGTTCTCGTGAGATCACAGATGACTCTGATCACAGTGCTGGTTGAAAAGCAACGCTCTAAACAAAACCAAAATAAAAACCATTGCTCTAGCTTGTGGTTCTCAAACTTTTTGGTCTCAAGGCCCCTTTACACTTTTAAGATTGAGGACCCCTAAAAGTCTTTTATTTATGTGGGTTACATCAATCTATACTTACTGTATTAGAAACATAAACCATGATCATTTTTAAATACTAATTCATTTTAAAATAGCAATAATAAACCATTAAGTACAATTTTCAAATGAAGCCTAAACCTTTAAAATTTCAATATACACATTAATAAACATTTAGAGTACATTTTAACATACACATAATAAGGGTTTTTTCCCACATAATATGTTTTGATGTATATTTAATACACATTGATTTTCCCAAGGTAAAGACTACACTTTGTTTGGAACTTCACCAAGAACTCTTCACAATTTTCAAAAATCATAAACCCCACAGCAACACCACTTGTGGTCCACAAACCAAGACGACATCCTTTCCCTGCCTGCACCATGGCTCACGCTGCCCTCACGTGGCCGTTCCCAGTCAGGGCCATCGTCTGACCTCAGTATGTGGGCTACTGTAGTCCTACCTAAGCGTTTGTGCTAAAACACTTACCTAACAAAAACTCCTGTATTTCTTCTTAATCTCTAGTTTGAAAGAGGATTACAAAGTATGAAAAGGAATGTGGCCTCTGGCAGAGCTGAAACACTATAACATCAAGTACATTGTTTCCAAAGACAGAAATAATGACTATCCAAAGATATAATAATGAGTAAAATGTTCTCCAGGAGAGGCTCAAGGATGTGGAGAGAGAATTCTCCTCTCACTGACTGGCACTGTGTGTTTCAAACAAATTCACAAGTGTTATAAGCTGGAAAAGGGGGGAAATAATGGTTATACTAACTTCATAAAAGTGTCAAGCATCATTATAGCTAGGTGCTTTGCTTCTGAAGGTCCCTTGAAGCTAACTACAAATTAAAAAAAAAACTTTATGAAAAACTGATTCATATGAAATTCACATTAAAAGTAACAAGTGTCTATTATGCCTCAATTTCACAGTATTAAAAAAGCAATATTATAAAAGCATAAGGCCAATTGTTTGTAAGCTCACTAGAAAATGTAGTTAATCAAACGTTCTACTAAGTTAACAGATAAAATACCCACCAATGAAAAGAAAAATTTTTTTAAATCTCAAACACTGTAAAGGCAGCAATAACATTGCTCCTTTGTTCACTAAGGAAGAATAAATTAAAACAGACCAAGGCAAGCTATTAAAGACATATATTCTTCAGTAAGTAGTAGCATAATTTGGAATTACGAAAACAACTGTTTGGCAATCCTAGCTGTCCAGAACAGAATAAAGAGAGCATTGTTTTAGTGGACTTTATGATATATTTTACTCTGAGAGGACCCCTCAGGATCTCACAGACAGCTTATTTACTTTTTTTTTCCTTCCAGTTTTATTGAGATATGACTGACATGCATCACCGTATAAGTTTAAGGTGTACGGGAGCCAATTTACTCTTAATTTAGACACAATTCTACACGGTGCAGAACTTTCTGAAAAGTTTTTCAACCTCCTGGAATGGGTGAAACTAAGTCAATCAAAAGGAGCCTCAAATGTTAAAAAAAAAATTTGAGAAACATGATGACACCTAGCAATGAATGAATGGTCTTCAAAGTCTAGTTGTGACAATGGAAACGGATGAATGTGTGGTTTATCCCCAGAGGAAAACTGAGGGCCCACGGGTGTAACGCAAACCCTGACTTTAACATGAGTGAATCATGACCGACATCAGTTCCCTGGTGTCTCCTATGATCAGGAACATCTAATCAGAAAGGCAACTCAGACACACACAGAAGAGCTGGAGATAAAACCAGAAAACAGCCAGGCCCCGCCCTCCTCAAGACCTTGGCACAGGTGTTCCAGGGCCCCTCCCTCTCTCCACCCAGGTCTCTGTTTAGGTATCCTCAGCTTTCCCTCAATATACCTTTACCCTGGGCTTCCCTGGTGGCACAGTGGTTAAGAATCCGCCTGCCAATGCAGGGGACACGGGTTTGATCACTGGTCCAGGAAGATCCCACATGCCATGGATCAACTAAGCCCATGCGCCACAACTACTAAGCCTGTGTTCTAGAGCCCATGAGCCACAACTACTGTGCCCACTGAAGCCCGTGAGCCACAACTACTGAGCTTGCACTCTAGAGCCCGTGAGCCACAACTACTGAGCCTGCGTGCTGCAACTACTGAAGCCCATGTGCCACAACTACTGAAGCCCGTGCTCTGCAACAAGAGAAGCCACTGCAATGAGAAGCACGTGCACCGTAACAAAGAGTAGCCCCGCTTGCAGGAATGAAGACCCAACGCAGCCAAAAATAAATGAATTTTTAAAAAAAGATTAAATCTAGTCTAATAACTTGTAAATTAAAAAAAAATCCCTTTACCCTACTTTATTTTTCATCACAGCACCACTAAACAACATTATAAGTTTACTGATTTTTTTTTAATAAGGAACGTTTCTTCCACTCTAACGATGAGAGAAAACCTTCTTGTTTTTAATTTTTATTTATTTAACTTTTTGGCTGCGCCACATGGTATGTGGGATCTTAGTTTCCCCGACCAGGGATCAAACCTGCGCCCCTGCATTGGAAGCATGAGTCTTAACCACTGCACCGCCAGGGAAGCCCCTAAGTTTACTGATTTTATCACATATCCTCCACTAGAATGTAGGATCTATGAGAGGAATTACCTGTCTGTCTACCTCTGCATCACCAGCGCCTAGCACAGTGCCTGGAGGTGGGGGGAGCCCAAAGATTTCTTAGATGAACAAAGAGAAAGAGTGAAACTTCAAAAACTGGAGCAAGAACCGTGTAAAGTCAGTGTCATTTAGCAGACTGACCAAATAAAATTCATCTTTTTGCTCCTAAGACCATCAAATAAATTATGTACGCTAATCATGAAAGGTCAAAATGTAGTCTCCATTCTTTAATTTTGTTTTAAGTCTCCCTGCAAAAACTGCACACTTTCTTTCCCACATTATGGTGCTCAAGGAGTAAGTAACCCAGTTGCTTCAATTACCCAAAAGATCCCTTCGTAGTGCATCCCCTCTTCCCCCCTCCCTCCCGCCAAAACAAACATCGAGAGACGACAAACTGTGCCGTGTTCTACGGTTCCAGAACTACACAATGGCTTGACCTACTGCACGGGACTGGTCTGGTAGCAGGACTCGCCATGTGAACCCTGCAGAAATGGTTTTACATCAAAAGCAACCAACCCTCAGCCCTTCGTCGAAGGAAAACGTGGCAGGTAACCGTCATAGGCACCTTTGCATGATCCTCAAATCCGCTCCTTTGCTAACGTTAAGGGGAAACTGTGTGGCTCCACCACCCGGACCCCCTCCGCGGCGTCGCCCCCGCGCAGTCACGGGCGTGTGACCCGGGCCAGCCCGCCGCACTCTCCATCCGGATAAGCACGGGAGCGCCCGCCGGGCCTTGCGGCCGGAGGAGGCGGACGCGCGGCGGCTGACCGTCCTCCGGGCTGCACCCCGGCACCGCGCCGGGCAGCGGTGACTCAGCCGCCCCGGGACCGGCCTCCTTCCCCCGCCCAGGGGGCTGCAGCGCCCGCAGGCCCGCCAGCCCCGACCCCGCCAGCCCCGGGGACGCCTCCCAGCCGCCCGGCCAGGCCCGCTACCTTCACTCCTGCCCAGGATCCGGCAGCACAGGTTCTGCAGCAGGACGTTCGGCGACTTCTGGTCCGGGGTCGCCATCCTAGCCCGGGGCTGCCCGCGGGGGCCCCGCGAAGCCCCGGCGCTCGCCCGCCCCGCCCCGAGCCTGGCGTGCTCCGGAGGCCCGGCCGCCCGCGTCCGCCCCGCGTCACGCGGGCTCCCGGGTCCCCCACAGGCTAAGGGCTCGCGGACAGCGCCGGCAAGAAGGGCGCCATTTTGACGGAACCCGCCGAAACGCGGGCCCCTCCCACAATGCCCCGCTTCTTCCGGGCGCTCGGGGCCGCAGGTGCGCCTGCCTAAGGGTTCCTCCCGACGACTGCGGCCCAGCCAGGAAACTTCCGGAACCAGGCGCCCCAGCCGCTGGTGCTCGGGGTGCTCAGACCCACAAACGTCCCCAGGTGTCCTCGAGGGTCAGGACGGCACCGACCCCCAGACGTCCTCAGCAGAGGTTCAGGACGGCCCCTGACCTGCTGTAAGAGTGGAGGGTGCCCTGCAGCGCTTTCACAGTCCATAATTTTTTTTAAAGGATCATTGGTTCTACTTACACTTTGGGTGGAGAAGTCTGTTTATAGAAGTACAAGGGTTTTATGATTTTCGACACGTGGCTGACCATCGACACCGGCCACATTGTCCAGCTTTTCATAAGAGTGCTGTTTGGCACCTCCCCACCCCCAGCCCCAGGTAACTAGTCAGTCAGACAAGAGCGAGAGAAGGGGGCAGGCTCGACCACCAAAATGTGTTACATGGTCACGTGTGGCTACCTGGGGAAAGGGGCTGGCTGATGGCAAGACTTGGGGAAATTAAGCAGCTGCTGCTGCGGTTAGGGGTAATGATGGCTACAGAGAGCTCAGGGTGGACTGTGCTGGGGTACATGCGGAAACCTAGGGTCCTTGCATTTCTAGCTAGAGGCTCAGGCATAGGCAGAACCAGAGGGCGTCTATAACAGCCCTAAAAGAAATCTCTTATTCTTGTACCTGCCAAGTCATCAGAACTGAGGACCAGACTCCAGTTATGATGCAAGTTCAACACACAGTCCTTCCAAGTCTCTCCTGTTAAGGGTGGATGGTTAATTGAGAAGAAGTGGACCCTGAGGTTTGAGATGGAGACGTTTGGGTAAAACGTGAAAACCCAGGTCACCTGAACCTTCTTAAACACAGCAGGAAACCCCTCCTCGTGTGTGTGTGTGTGTGTGTGTGCAGAGTCTGGCCTTTTCTCCATTTTCTGAAGAATCAGGTTGGCTCTTCTCAGCAGCAAGTGAAGCAGAATTCCAAAGGACTCAAGTCATCCTAAAGAAGGAGTGAAAGAGTGGACAGAGAAACAAAAAATCAAAGAGGACAACAGAAAACAAACTTTTGAAACAGTGTGCCTAAATCCAACCACTCTAATGATGGCAACAAGTGTTAATGGATGAAACGCTCCATTAAAAGGCCAAGATTGCCAGAATGAGTGAAGGAAAAAAGCAGGACCTAATTACAGGTTAAGACATATTTTAATATAAAAAGTTGGTAGACAGTAAATGGGTGGAGAAAAGATATACCAAGAAAACAGTGAGGATAGCAAGGCTGGAGTGGCCACATTAACATCAGGTGAAATAGACTCGGAGACGGGGAGTGTCCAGAGACAGAGAAGGACATCTCGTGCTGATAAAAGGGTCAGTTCCTTAGGAAGACACAACTGTAAATGCGCGTGTGCCTGATGACAGACCCTCAAAATACGTGAAGCCAGAGGGACTTCAGAGATGATGGGTGAGGATGCAAGCAACTCCTTTTCACCAAAAAAAAAAGCAGAAAACTGGACCAATTTGCCAAGATGAACCAAGCCAGGGCACTGGAAATCAACCAAAGATAGACCACAAATTGGAAAGCATTCAGTCTTGAAAAAATGATGGAGCTTCTAGGGAGAAAAATGTGCATCTGTGGTCTTCTTGCCAGGACTGCTCCAGTCCCCAACACACAGCTTGACCCAGGAGAGCCCTGGTACTCCCAGTGCACGGTGGCTGCCTGACCATCAGCTTTGGTCCCAGAAGAGGTGGGCTCAATTTGGGGCAGGAGGTGAAAAGCCATGGCTCACCAGCTAAAGGGGGCTTGGTAGGAAACGAACAGGGTGACACTCCAGCTACAGTAGCCCAAGGTTGGGGGCCTACTTGGTACAAGTGGCAGCCCCGCCAGGATTTTAATGCCGAGTGTGACTTTTGTCACCTTGACTAGCCATGGTGCCCAGATGTGTGGTCAAACATTGTTCTAGGTGTCTCTGCGAGTGTGTTTTGGGATGAGAGTAACATGTAAATGGTAGGCTTTGAGTAAAGCAGATTGCCCTCCGTAGCGTGGGTGGGCCTCACCCAATCAGTTGAAGGCCTGAATAGAACGAAAGACTGACCTTCCCCAAGGATGAGGGAGCTCTGCCAGCAGGCGGCCTTCAGACTCGAGGTGCAGCATCAGCTATTCCCTGGGTCTCCAGCTGACAGCTCACCCTGCAGATTGTGGAACTGCCATTCCCACACTCATGTGAGCCAATCCCTTAAAAGAACTCAATCTCTTTCCCTCACTCTAGATAGATGATAGTGTAGAATATAAAACAATAAAAAATTTTCATCCACTTAAAGAAAAAAAGAAATAAAAATGAACATAGAACAGGAGGGACAAGAGAAAACCTATTAAGATGGTATGTTGAAACCAAAGTAGCTCACAAATTACATTAAATATAAACGCACTAAGTCCACAGAGGTGAAGAACAATTCTACTCACATCCCATCGAGGCTGCAGTCTATTGACTGGATGTCTCACTGCTGGTGTGGACCTTGGTCAGCTGCCCTCCAGTGGTGTTCGTACAGTTACTCCTTTTCTCTTTCCTTTCTTGCTCTTTGGAAGAATGTCACTGTGCAGCCCACACCTAGGGAGTGGGTAGTTATGGTCCCCTTCCCTAAGTGTGGGGTACCTACACAGATTTATGTAAAATTTTTCTGCATGGAGATTTGTTTATTCTCCCCCATTTGCTTGTTTTTCAACAATTTACTTATATCAGTATGCATTTGTGGGTATTTATTTTTATACTTTGGGTCATAATCCAATAATGCATCACTTATTTTCTTGCTCAAATTGTTCCAGCCTTGGCTCTTGGGAGCTGTTTCAGCTGGCTCCTTGGACACTCCCTCATGGCCATGAGTTCTTTAAAAATAGTGAATAGACTTAATGGGTTTTAGTATCTTTTTTTTTTTTTTTTTTTTTTTTTTTTGGCTGCACTGGGTCTTTGTTGCTGCGTGTGGGCTTTCTCTAGTTGCACTGAGCGGGGACTACTCTTTGCTGCAGTGTGTGGGCTTCTCACTGCAGTGGCTTCTCTTGTTGCGGAGTATGGGCTCTAGGCACACGGGCTCTAGAGTGCAGGCTCAGTAGTTGTGGTGCACGGGCTTAGCTGCTCCGCCGTAGGTGGGATCTTTCTGGACCAGGCCTCGAACCCGTATCCCCTGCACTGGCAGGCGGATTCCTAACCACTGCGCCACCAGGGAAGCCCAGTATCATTTTAAACTTATAGAACGTTAAGTAAATAGTACAGAAAGGCTCATCGACCCATCCACCCCAAACACAGCTTCCCCTATTATTAACATTTTGCATGAGTGTGGTATACCTGCTACAATTAATGAACCAATATGGACATGATGTTATTAACTAAAGTCGGTAGTTTATGTTAGTCCAGTACTTCTGGGCGGTGGGTTATTGTGGTAACACAGCGAATTCTGTGGTCAGGTGCCCCCGTCTCAACTTTTCTGTAAAACGGTGAGGCAGTCATGTGGGATACCACGGCAGAGAGTTTCCACATCTGGGTATTTGCATTCCCTCCTTCCCCGTGTGATCTGCTGCTCTGTCTCACTCCTCCTTGATATGGGCTACATTTAAAATTCTTTCATATTCTATCTCTTATGTCACATTTGATATCGTAGGAAAAAAAACATTCAAGTTGCCTCAATTGGAAGCTTTGTGATTAAGGACCTTCAGTACCCAACTCAGTGATTATAAAGACCGGTAATGATTGATTGACGAAAACTAGTGAACAGTCTTTCAAATTACAATGAATTTTTAAATTGATATTCACTTTTCTTTTTTGAGACCATAATAATTTACTGTTCTGACATCAGATCAACAGAAAGAAACTCCAATTAGACTTTGAAAACTCATATATTTCAGGAACATGTCATTTAACCCTAGTAAGTGGATGGATAAATTACTTTAGAAGTCAAGAAGTCTTTTGAGCCACTGTCCTTTCTGTTATCTTGTTTTGTGAGTATGTAGTGTTTCTTCTCATACTTTTAAAAAATTGTAATCAGTTTTCAAAGGCTGACATCTGACGCAGCTTTACTATAAATACCACCAGGACTGAGTATTACCTTTGCCCTTCTCCCCGGCTTAGGAAGCAGGAGCCACTACGCCCCTCTTTTCTAGCATTGTTTTTCACAGAGTTCTTTTATCTTATTTCTCAGGTCTATATTTACAGTTTTTGAAGTATATCACGTTTTTTAGTATGCTGTTCAACCGGCACGTTGCTTCTTTGATTTTAAAAGTATTTTAAATTAATTTTAAAAACACTCTTTTAAAATAATACAAATAACTTTTCATAATGGGGATGAAATATCCTTGTTTGGGTACAAAATTCTGTGACTAGTATTTCCATCCTGCCCTCATCTCTCCCCTCTGACCGTGGATTTACCAACTTTACCTTCCCAGTTTACTCATGATCTGGTTGAACGTTCTTATGCTGTTGTCTGGGGGTGGCTGAGAATAGGTGGATTCTCTTGGTAGAAGACTGAACAGAGTTTTAGAGACTCTTCAAGCCTAAGCAGAGCCGTTGTGAGGAGGAAAGAAAGAGAAGGTGCACAGTGGGGCAGGCTGTCCGCGTAGCTGGTGGGTCGCGTCTGCAGTGCTCAGCGCGTGGTGCTGGCGTCGGATCTTTGGAAGATAGAACCTGCCTCCGGGACTAGGGACTGGACGCCCTTTTCGAGTCAGGTTAAAGGTGACAGCTGGCCTGCCTCCTGCGTGGGTCCCTCCGTGCCCTGTGCCCGCCCCTCACCACCCCAGGCACATGAGGTGGGCTGAGGGTTCCTCCCCTCCCGGGGCTGAGAAACCTGGGTGAAAGCCCTCGCCGGCCCAGGCTGGCCCTAGTACAGTGTTCGATTCCACGGCAGGATATACCCTGTGCCCCCAAAGTCTGTGAAGCTTCTGGGACCCAGACCGCCTTTGACCATTCATCACTCCCAGGCCCTCAGGGCCCATCCACAGGGGCTGCGGGGGTCACGATGTCCACCAGGCCACCACGGTCACCTGGCCCAGCATTGCTAGGTTACAGAGCTGCCGCGATCTGCTCTTTGTGTGCAGTGTGGACTAGCCCATCTCTAATCATCACAAGCCCAGTCCGATTCTCCCCGTTACAACCTGAAGTTATCAATCCCTTGTCCAAGTTCACGGCCAGGGTCAGACCCGTGATTCAAATCTGGGTCACAGGACCCCTAGACGGTGCGTTTCAGCCTCTCCTCCAGACACTCGTGATCACTGCTGAGCTGCTCTCCGGGGTCTTTCGGAGCTGCTCTCTGGGGTCTTCAGCCCTTCGGTGCTAAGGAATTTGAGGAACGCTGCAAGGAGAAATCTGATAACGCCTTTGAAAAAAGAAATTAATTAGTTTTCCAGATGATTAGAGCACTTCGTCCCCGTTTGCTTGAACAAATGCTTCGCCGAGTTAACAATGGGCAGACAGGGAGCCTCTTTGAGCCACCAACTCTTCAAGGAGCCGTCGTGGCCGCTGAGGTCTAACACTCTTGCTGCCGGGCTCGGGGCTTTGTGCTCAGGGATTGATTTGAAGCACGTGAATGACTGGACCGCTCGCTTATTTCTATAAATATCTATTCTGTGTTACCTTGGCAGCGACAGAATTCAGCTCATCTCTGCATCGTGGAAAAAGACATTTGCTGTTTGTCACGTTTTTATATTTGCTGTGCCTCAGACGACAATGGGATGGACCCATGACCCATCATGCACAACCAGCGCTGTTTGTCCGTCTTACATAAAATTTTCTTGAGTATATTTTTAAAGACACAGCTGGAATATATCAACACGAGGCGAGTCTGTATGATATGAAGCACAGAATCAAAGCCAAGAAAATCCCCCATCTTGTGTCTTACACATTAACTCTTTTTTTTTACATCTTTATTGGAGTATAATTGCTTCACAATGGTATGTTAGTTTCTGCTGTATAACAAAGTGAGTCAGCTATACGTACACATATATCCCCATATCTCCTCCCTCTTGCGTCTCCCTCCCACCCTCCCTATCCCTCCCCTCTAGGTGGTCACAAAGCAGCGGAGCTGATCTCCCTGTGCTAACACATTAACTCTTCAATTTACACCAATTACACTCTCCCACAATCCCTCACTGCCATTCACATTCAGTGTGTAATGTAAATATAAAACTACCGTGTAGATATTCCCAAGGCGAGGCCTGCATTCTAAAGTCTCCCTGTGCACAACCTCAATTTACAGTTTAGGAGCAACAGACTTAACACAAATTGTACATCAACTATACTTCAATTAAAAAATTGATTAATTTTTTTTAAAAATGCAGCAGCCTTACTAAAGCAGAGGAACAACACCAAAACCAGAGGTGGGTGATCTGACGGCCCCGGTCCTTACGCGGGCGGATCGTGTAACTTCTTCTTACCTGCTTTCTGATCTGAAAAATAAAAGCGGCAGCATTTTATTCATTTCAGATTCTTGTTCAAAGAACGGAGTGGATCACACCCCGTACACGCTGGCCTTGCCTGACCGTGACACCTCAGGGTCCCCCATCAGCCTTCGCAGAAATTGCATCCCAAGAATGGCTGCAGTATCTTTGTAGCTTTCAAGGCTGTCTTTGTGTTATAAGGGGGTTGTTTCAGAATTTTCTCCCCCTAAAACCGGGTCTTTCTTCTTTGAGGGTGATTTTATTTAATTACTAATTCTCTATGTTTGGTAGCTTTGTTTTGCTTTGTTCTTAAACTCAGAAGCCGTTGAGAATTCAGTATAACAATCTTAAATGTTAATAACATCCACAAACATATCGTGCTTAATTTTTTATCCTTGGTTTATAAAATGGGGTCAAAGGTAACATGTACATGAAGGAAAGCAAAGGAAGGAGGAGAGGAAAGATATCTTAAAAAATTATTTATTTATTTTTGGCTGCCTTGGGTCTTCGTTGCTGCACGCGGGCTTTCTCTAGTTGCGGCAAGCGGGGGCTACTCTTCGTTGCAGTGTGCAGGCTTCTCATGGTGGTGGCTTCTCTTGTTGCGGAGCACGGGCTCTAGGTGCGTGGGTTTCAGTAGTTGTGGCGCACAGGCTTAGCTGCTCTGCGGCATGTGGGATCTTCCTGGACCAGGGCTTGAACCCGTGTCCCCTGCGTTGGCAGGCAGACTCTTAACCACTGTGCCACCAAAGAGGCCCCAAGAGATTGACTTTGCTCACTTTATATCCAGAATTTTGTTATGCTGGCTCTGCTTCAAATCGACACTCCAACTCTCTTGTTTTAACTGTAACTGTAACTTAAACCGTCCACCTTCTCTATTCAGATCAGTTTCCTCCCTGGGATCTTAAGAGCAGATTTCCGGGCAAAGACGTCACTGCTTAAGCCCTATTTCCAGAATTCCCAAAAGCATTTTGGTGGTAAAGTGATAGGATTTCTTACTGTCCTGTGAGAAAGCAATCCAATTAATTTCAAATGCTTTGTTCTAATTTCCACCAGGTCTTATCAAGTTTTACCCCATTTTCCTTAGTGTCTTGGCATTATGGCCTCTTATTTTCAATTTATGCATTCATTCTATCTTCCTAAGGTTTTCTTTTGGCATCTTTTAGTTGGGGAAATGGCCTTCATGTATTAACTTACGAAATTGTTTTTATTTAATGGCAGTGTTATATATACACAATTATTTAAAAATAAACTTTTTTCTGCCCCCAAGATAACAAATGTACATGGGAAAAATTGAGAAGCGACAAAAATACCTAAAAGATAAAAATCAGGCAGAATTGCACCCATAGGGGCAGCCCCCATTAATTTTTTTCCCCATTAATGTTTTAGCATCTATACACCCAGTCTCCCTCTGTGTGTGTGCACGTCCATATACATGCAGTTGTACTACACGTACTATTTTGTGACCTCCAGTTTCACTCAGTATCACATCTTGTGTTTTTCTGCGTCATCAGATAGGCT
This sequence comes from Grampus griseus, assembly GCF_964374135.1. Lineage (NCBI taxonomy): Eukaryota > Metazoa > Chordata > Mammalia > Artiodactyla > Delphinidae > Grampus > Grampus griseus. The sequence goes on along the minus strand of NC_139012.1, from coordinate 1,371,041 downwards.
AAAGCCTGACCATTAATGACTCCATAATATCCCGTCACATGGATGTGTCACAGTTTATGTGATTGAGCTCCCTCTTCATGATCCTGGATGTCCTGTTTGTTTGCACATGTTTTGTTATTATATGCAAAGAACATTAAAGCCAATAGAGACAGCTTTGGACCGCAAACACTGGCTGAAGTCCGTTTGTAAAGCCATCCGTTTGGAGCAGACAAGCACTCTACGTCTTCATCAGAGCTGTTTCCTTGAGGGTGACGTTCTCTTAGCCCATCTCATCAGAAGTTAGAGCGAGTTGGGAAGGATTCCGGCCTTTCCACCTCCGCTTGGCCCTTCACAGGTTTGACCAGGCAGTGCCACGAGGAAGAAAGGGAGCAGGATTTGGAGCCAGACGAGAGCTTCCCATCCTGGCTCTGCTGTCAACCGTCCATGCGGCCATCGCAAAGGCACAGACACACTCGAGTCATGGCTTCCTGGTCCGTACAGAGGAGGCAGGCACACTGCGAAGGTAAACATACTGCGAAATGCTACACAAACTGAACCTCTTAGTGACACGGAACGATGTCTCATTATACCTATGCTCCCAACCAGGAGCTACAGATAAGACAGTTTGCCTCACCAAGCCTCCCTGAAGTGAAGGTTATGATCCCTATTTTAGAAATAAGGAGGCTGAGGCTCAGAGAGGTTGAGTGTTTTGCATAAGCTCACACAGCAGTAAATGGCCAAGCAGGGACTAGGATTCATGTCTCTTCCAGGCTGAGGCTGCTTCTGCTATTAGCACATTACCTAATAGGAACTTTGTAATAGAAATTTGGATTACCAATTAGAATGTAGTTTTTAAATCTCTATTTGATTATTGATGGTCTATAAAATGCATTAATACTTCTTTTTTTTAATTTTTAAATTTATTTGGTTGCACCAGGTCTTAGTTGCAGCAGGCAGGCTCCTTAGTTGTGGCATGTGAGCTCTTAGTTGAGGCATGCATGTGGGATTTAGTTCCCTGGCCAGGGATCAAACCCGGGCCCCCTGCATTGAGAGCACAGAGTCTTAACCACTGGGCCACCAGGGAAGTCCCTAAAATGAATTATTAGTTCTTATTTTAACACTATTTAAAAATTAGGGGAACTGCAATGAGAAGTCCACACACAGCAACAAAGACCCAACACAGCCAACAATAAATAAATAAATATTTATTTATTTAAAAAAATTTGGAGATAAAAACTCAGTACAACATCGTGTGTTAAAAAAAACCTTTGCAGGAATTCCCTGGCAGTCCAGTGGTTAGGACTCCGTGCCTTCATTGCCGTGGCCCAGGTTCAATCCCTGGTCAGGGAACTAAAATCCCACAAGCTGTGCAGCGTGGCCAAAAAAAAAAAAATCTTTGCCAGTTGACATCTACCGTGTCAAAGCTGCTGTCTCTGTACGCTTTTTAAAAGCAACGTTTTTTTTTTTCCCCCAGTGAACACTGTTTCCTTCCCAAAATTCCCTGGTGGGTTACATGGAAATTTAAGCTTCTCTGTATCTTGTTATCTAGCTCCTGGGAAATCATTTGGAATTCTTGCTGCAAGAAGTACAATCAGAAATATTTTGGAAGATAGCATTCAATACATTTGATGCAGAAATCTGACAGGATCACTAGGTGGGGAAAATGTGCGTTTGGTTTAGAACTTTCTCAGCTCTTCTCTCCATTCTGTAAACCCACAGAGGACCAGAGAGGAATCCCCTCTTCTGCCATTAGGCCTTTCACGACTTAATAGCGCCAGGTCACCAGTGCCCCGCAAGGGGCCTGGGATGGGCTATACCCAGGTAATCAATCAGGAGAGCGAGGCCAGGTGACGCTGGTCACTGCTGGACCGTCCTCCGAGTGCCGGCCTGGTGCTGCCCTCTGCTGGCCGGATGGGCCGAATTGCTCTCCTGAGACCCGGGAATTGCAGCTTAATCCCATCAACTGGTTTTAGAGAATAAACCTAGTAAGCATTGTATCCTTAACTTTTCTATCCTGGTCCACAGTCTTTGCCTTACTGCAAAAAGCGAATCAGGAGTGTGTTTTTTCTGCATCAAACGAATTAAATGCTATCTTCAAAAATGGTGTTGGAAGAGTCTGTCTCATTTTCAGAATGCTTGAGACTGTTCCATCTGCCATCAGTAAGAGAAAGTGGGAGACATCGAAGTGTACCGCAGAGTCCTTCAGGAAGACTGCGGCTCAAACCCTACCACCAGGCGTGTGACTCCGAGCAACTTATTTCTTCCAGCTTCAATTTTCTAATTTTCAAAACAGAATGAACATATTCACCTTGCCAGACTTTGAGAGGATTCAACAAGTTCATGCTAAAAAAAACCCCAACCTGGTAAACATTTGAAAATTACAGTTTGTAAGGGAGGTTATGGAATGTCTACTAGTAGATTTCAGTATTTGAATTTTTTCAAGATTACATTAAAAGGACCAACAAAGAGATTTCGTTTTTATCACATTGAATCTATTTAAAAATGAAACTAATTCAGCATTACACATATGTATTAAAAATTAATCAAAGATAATTTGAAAGTAGCCAAAGGCCTAAATATATAAAATGATTTCAATAGTCGTAACCAATGAGCAAAGGTCTGCTCTGTAGAGATTATTGACTTTATCTACATGGTACACTGGTCACTGTCAAGAGCACTGCTGTCCACTTGAATCACATAAGACAAAAATGAGATCACATATATGAGGTGGAATCCCTATAACCATGTTTTCAATGTGGAAAATTAACTCATTCGTCAGTTACCTAAGATTGTGTTGTCTTTCGTCTTACTTGCTGAAAGAAAGCATTCTGGCCTCAGAGTCTGAAGCCCTAACTTTGAATCTGAGTCTGGCCACTGGGCAAACCCCTCCCAGATGCTGGAGAGCATCTCTGAGATGGACGCATCTTAACCCAGCGACCACAGAGACCTCACCCCAGCAAACCATTGCTCCCTGGGATACAGTCAATCTGGCCTCTCTCCTCCAACCCCAGAACTTCTCATCTGCTTCCTCTTTTCCTGGCCATGACTCTCGGCCATTCCTTTGACTCTTTGTTAACTTGGACTTGGTGTCTTCCATGCTAATACATGGGGTAGAAAATACATGTCCACCTTGAATTTTCACTTTTCTAATTACAAAGTGAATACATGCTTAGTAAAATTTTGAACTTTGATGAAATATAAGCAGACCAGCATAGCATTGAAAGGGCCCTGAAAACTACATTGTCACTGGAATTACAGGTCTCAGAAGCAGGCTAGGCCTTACACATGAAACATAACCAGAAGCACTGTCTGATAAAATAGGAGACTTGAATAGGATCAAGATAAGATACTGATGAAAGAAATCAAAGACAAGGGTCTTCCCTGGTGACACAGTGGTTAAGAATCCACCTGCCAGTGCAGGGGACACGGGTTTGAGCCCTGGTCAGGAGGATCCCACATGCCGTGGAGCAACTAAGCCCGTGCATCACAACTACTGAGCCTGCACTCTAGAGCCCATGAGCCACAACTACTGAAGCCCATGTGCCACAATTACTGAAGCCTGCTCACCACAACTACTGAAACCCATGCACCTAGATCCCGTGCTCCACAACAAGAGAAGCCACCGCAATGAAAAGCCCTCGCACATCAACGAAGAACCAACGCAGCCAAAAATAAATAAATAAAATTTATTTAAAAATTAAAAATTTTTAAAAAAGAATATTAGGTGATAAAATGTATTACAAAAAGAAATCAAAGATGACACAAACAGATGGAGAGATATACCATGTTCTTGGACTGGAAGAACAAATATTGTGAAAATGACTATACTACCCAAAGTAATCTACAGATTCACTGCAATTCCTATCAAACTACCAATAGTATTCTTCACAGAATTAGAACAAAAAATTTTACAATTCATATGGAAACACAAAAGATCCCAAATAGCCAAAGCAATCTAGAGAAAGAAAAACGGAGCTGGAGGAATCAGGCTCCCTGACTTCAAACTATACTACAAAGCTATAGTAATCAAGACAGTATGGTACTGGCACAAAAACAGAAATATAGATCAATGGTACAAGATAGAAAACCCAGAGATAAACCCACGCACATATAGTCACCTAATTTATGACAGAGGAGGCAAGAACATACAATGGAGAACAGACAGCCTCTTCAATAAGTGGTGCTGGGAAAACTAGACAGCTACATGTAAAAGAATGAAATTAGAGAACTCCCTAACACCATACACAAAATAAACTCCAAATGGATTAAAGACCTAAATGTAAGACAAGACACTATAAAACTCTTAGAAGAAAACATAGGAAAAACACTCTTTGACATAAACCACAGCAAGATCTTTTTTGAACCACCTCCTAGAGTAATGAAAATAAAGACAAATAAACAAATGAGACCTAACTAAACTTAAAAACTTTTGCACAGCAAAGGAAACCATAAACAAGATGAAAAGAGAACCCTCAGAATGGGCGAAAATATTTGCAAATGAAACAACAGACAAAGGATTAATTTCCAAAATATACAAACAGCTCATTGGGGTCAATATCAAAAACACAAACAACCCAATTAAAAAATGGGCAGAAGACCTAAAGAGACATTTCACCAAAGAGGACATACAGATGGCCAAGAGGCACATGAAAAGATGCTCAACATCAGTAATTATTAGAGAAATGCAAATCAAAACTACAATGAGGTACCACCTCACACTGGTCAGAATGGCCATTATCAAAAAATCTAGAAACAATAAATGCTGGAGAGGGTATGGAGAAAAGGGAACCATCCTGCATGTAAATGATACAGCCACTATGGAGAACAGTATGGAAGTTCCTTAAAAAACTAAAAATAGAACTACCATATGACCCAGCAATCCCACTACTGGGCATATACCCTGAGAAAACCATAATTCAAAAAGAGTCATGTACCAAAATGTTCACTGCAGCTCTATTTACAATAGCCAGGACATGGAAGCAACCTAAGTGTCCAACAACAGATGAATGGATAAAAAAGATGTGGCACATATATACAATGGAATATTACTCAGCCATAAAAGGAAATGAAATTGAGATATTTGTAGTGAGGTGGATGGACCTAGAGTCTGTCATACAGAGTGAAGTAAGTCAGAAAGAGAAAAAAAAAATACCACATGCTAACACATATATGTGGAATCTAAAAAAAAATGGCTCTGATGAACCTAGGGGCAGGACAGGAATAAAGATGCAGACGTAGAGAATGGACTTGAGGACACGGGGAGGGGGAAGGGTAAGCTAGGACGAAGTGAGAGAGTGGCATGGACATGTATACACTACCACATGTGAAATAGATAGCTAGCGGGAAGCAGCTGCATGGCACAGGGAGATCAGCTCGGTGCTTTGTGATGACCTAGAGGGGTGGGATAGGGAGGGTGGGAGGGAGGCTCAAGAGGGAGGGGATGTGGGGATATAAGTATACATATGGCTGATTCACTTTGTTGTACAATATAAACTAGCACAGCATTGTGAAGCAATTATACTCCAGTAAAGATGTATTTTAAATAAATAAATAAAAATAAAAGTCAGCTGAAATATTAAAAAAAATAAAATTATAGTTAGAGACTTCATTCAACACCATATTCTGTGATATAAATAGAATTTCTAGACAGGAAATCAGTGAGGATATAGAAAAACTAAATACATTCAACCAACAGAATCTAACATTTTTAGAACACTGCACCCAATAATAGCAGAATACACAGTTTTTCAAGGACCAAGATAAACAATAACCTTAACCTAAGTCACAAATTTAAAAGTATTGAAATCATACAGAGTGTGTTCTCTGACCAAATGGATTCAAACCAGAAATCAATAACAGAAAGACAACAGGAAAATCTCCAACATGTGGAAGCTAAACAACACACTTATACATAATCTTTGGACCAAAAAGGAAGTCTCAAAAGAAATGTTGAAAATATGTAAACTCTAGGGAGATGAACCTACAGCACATCAAAATGTGTGGAATGCAGCGAAAGCAGTGCTGACATCTAAGCGCTTAATCAGAAAAGAAGAAAAGTTTCAAATCAATAACGTAAGTTCTCAACTCAAGAAATTAGAAAAAGAAGGCCGAAATATATCCAAAGAAAGAAAAATAATGATAAAGGCAGTAATCAATACAATTAAGAACATAAAAACATCAAGAAAGTCGATGAAACACAGAGTCAGTTTTTCCCCCAAAAAATCAACAAAATTGATGAACCTCTAGAAAGTCTGAGAAAGATAAATAGAATACACAAATCAGCAATATCAGGTATAAAACGATAAATATAACTACAGATCCTGGGGTTATTAAAGGATAAAAAGGGAATTCTATGAACAACATACACTCATACATATGACAACTCAGAAGAGACGGACCAATTCCTCGAAAACCACAAACTACCAAAATTCAGCCAAGATGAAATAGATAAGGTGAATAGGTATATAACCTTCTATTAAAAATTGAAAAAAAATGAAATTTAATTTAATTTAAAAAAACAAGAAAAAAGGGCTTCCCTGGTGGCGCAGTGGTTGGGAGTCCGCCTGCCGATGCGGGGGGCGCGGGTTCGTGCCCCATTCCGGGAGGATCCCACATGCCGCGGAGCGGCTGGGCCCGTGAGCCGTGGCCGCTGAGCCTGCGCGTCCGGAGCCTGTGCTCCGCAACGGGAGAGGCCACGACAGTGAGAGGCCCGCATACCGCAAAATAAAAAAAAAACAAGAAAAAATTGACCTTGCACTAAAAGTTCTGAAAAAGTAATATTCAGATCCAGATGGTTTCACTAGAAAATTTCACCAAACATTTAAAAAATGGCTACACAACTGCCTCTAGCAAACGGCAGAGAAGGGCATGTTTTGTGAACCCAGTACAACCAAATGTCATCCAGAATATATAAGGAGCTCCTACAACTCAATAGCAAAAACACACAAAACTGATTTTAACGTGGGCAAAGGACCTGAATAGATGTTTTCCCAAAGAAGACATGCAAATGGCCAACAAATACAAGAAAAGTTGCTCACTAGTCATCAGGGAGATGCAAGTCAACACCACAATGAGAGACCACCTCATGCCTGTCAGAATGGCCGTCATCAGAAAGACAAGATATAACAAGTGTTGCCAGGCATGTAGAAGAAAAGGGAACCCTCGTGCACTGCCGGTGGGAATGCAAATTGGTACAGGCACTATGGAGAACAGTATGGAGGTTCCTTAAACGATTAAAAACAGAGCTACCGTGTGATCCAGCGATCCCACTTCTGGGTATATATCCGAAGGATCTAAAGGATATAAATCAGGATCTCAAAGAGACACTGCACCCCGTGTTCAATGCAGCCTTATTCACAATAACCAAGGCATGGAAACGACTAAGTCTGCATCAACGAATGAGTGGACAAACGATGCTTTCCGGCCAAGAGAAAGAAGGAAATCCTGCCATTTCCAACAACATGGATGGAGCTTGAGGGCATTGTGCTAAGTGAAATAAGTCAGACAGAGAAAGACAAATATTGCGTAATCTCACTTACTTGTGGAACCTAAAAAAGTGCAGCTCATGGAAACAGAGAGAAGAATGGTAGTTGCCCAGGACAGGGGGACAGGGGAAGCGGGGTGGGAAGGTGGTGGTGCTCAAAGGATACAAGCTTTCGGTTGTAAGAGGAATAAGTTCTGCGGATCTGATGTACGGCATGGGGACTGAAGTTAACGATACTGTGTTGGATATTTGGAACTTGCTAACACAGTAGATCTTCATTGTTCTTGCCACACATACACACAAAAAAGGTAACTGTGTGGCGTGATGGACGTGTTAACTAACGCTGATGTGGTAATCATTTATATATATATGTATGTATCTCATCACGCTGTACACCCTAAACTTACACAGTGTTATTGATCATTATAGCTCAATAAAACTGGAAAAAATGAAGGATACGCAAAATGAGGCAAAAATATGTCCTTCTGATTTATTTTTATCATTTAGAATCCTGCTGTCTCAACACACAGCTAAACTCCTTTCTATATATATAAAAAAAAATGCGACAAGATATTTCAAAGGCAGGAAAAAAGATGTCTTTTATTTTAAGTTAATGAGCATTACCTTACTCAGGAAGTGTCCTTTCTATCCACCTCAAGTTCCTTTTAGCATCTGGTAGAGATGAAGAGAAAATGGTACTCTGATATTAAATCAATATCAAAGCAGGATAGAAGGGGTGTTTTATATCAGGTTTCCATTCGCCAGCGTTGGCCGTGTGATAATTCTCAGAAATGGTGCTGCGGTCCCTGCCAACAACAGACTCAAAAGTGCAATTTTGGCAAAATAAATAAAATGATGGTTAAAAAATGATTTTCTTCTGCAGTGATCTCATAGGTCACACCATTGTAATCAAGGACGCATTTCTTGCAAGTCTTGTAGAATACGTGGGAAATGGTTGAAAAGAAAAGCCATTGTCATATTTTTAAATGATGTAGAAAGAGGTGAAAGAGACAAGGGGAAACCGGAATTCACCGTGTGCCTACCAAGTGCAGGTGCTTTACGTAGATGTAAATCACCTTCCCAGAAATGCCCGAGAACGCGCTAGCGAACACCGTCTGTGGTTCCCAATCCCAGCTGCGCAATTGCGTGAAGAATTCTCTGAAACCCCGTCAGGATCTCTGGGGCCTGGGCCCAGGATGGGTGTTCTGTGTGCAGCCACGGCCTCCCCGCTGGGACAGCACAGAGATGAGCCCCATCCTCCACGGAGGCCCAGCGCCACCTGCTTCTCCTTCTTCACAGGGCTTTGCTCTTAACCGCCTCCGGTCTCAATCCTTCTTTTTAATCTCTGACTCCTGTTTCACTAAAGAAGAGCCTGCCTGCCTCTGGTCTGTGTGCACCTGCCGTGCGGTCTCCCTAGATGTCAGCCCTGACCCCGAGTCCTGAGCCCCGACACCGCAGCTATCAGAGGCCCACAGCTCCCCAGGATGACTGAAGCCAGCCTCTAACGTCACACCATCTTCACCTCACCCTGCCGTGTCTGGGCACATGGTTGATATTTCACCGGGAAAGCAAATGCCAAATGCAACTGAAATGATAGCAATTTTCTAAAACTCAGCACTCTTTTGCACTGTGGACACTTCTGTGGAGCTGGGGAGAAGAACAGCTGCCTGGTCTACCTCACGGGGGTGTGAGGAGTAGTCCGTACAATCACCGCAAAACGCTTTCCAGGTGCTAAGACGCTGAATCACTGAGTAGCAGCCACCGCTCCCGCGGACAGACCTCAGGGCGGCTTGTCACGGGCGGGTCCGCACGTGCGATGCTTCCCCAGAGCTCCTCCTGTCCTCTGGCACCCTGGTCCGGGTCCCGCATCACCTCCTAGTCGCCCAGGTCACCAGCCGTGTTCAGTTCTCGCCCAGTGGGACTAGTCCCTTTCCCTGGAGGCAGGACAACTGTCCTCCCACCCCAGTCTGTGGAGCTCACGCCTCCCTTCTCTCGCCTCCTGCAGTGGTTCCTGCCCCGTCAACCACCCCTTAAGGAGTAGATTGCCCAGGTTTTCACCCTCTGTCCTTGTTTAGCTTTTACGACCTATGTATACAGAGTATGTTCATTCCCCCATCCGCCAGCTCCAGGGTGGAGTTGTGCTTCTGGGCGTCAGAGGAGCCCTCGGGAAGGGGTCTCCGGTGCCGAGAATGGTCCGCGCAGGGCTGAGGGAGCGGGGGCTGAGTCCGCCCTCTGCACAGCACCCTCACCTCCCAACGTGTGGCTCATCCATCGGACCGGGAGCTCCTGGAGGGCAGAGGCCACGCTTTATTAATACCTGTGTCCCAATACCGACGTATTGCCTTTCAATAAGTATTTGCTATGAATAAATAAATGAACGCTGATTCAAAAGGCACTTAGGGGAAAGACCGTTTGTGAATCATAAATATTTAGAGGGAGGGCCAAGTAGGAAGCATATGTAAGCGCTTCAGGAGCCTGAGAAAAGGCAGCTTTTCCCCTCATTTTGTCCTCGTGAGATGACAGAAGTGATGTCTGATATTCATTACTTTGGCAAATAACCAATAACTTGAAAATTGTATTTCTTCAAATCAACAAGGCCTTCAATCTGCCTCAAACGCATGCAGTTTCCTTGGAGAAGCAGGCAGCCTCTCCCCACGAGGTCCCTTAAAAGTCATCGTCACAGCACCCCAGGGTCCACCCGCCCAGGGCGCCGTGCCCTCGCAGTCATGGCACAAGGGCTACGTCATGGGCCACGCCAGCGTTCTCACAGCTGCCAGCAGATGGTGGAAACCCTGCTTTCCTCCGTGGAACTGTGTGTCTCGATCGCCAGTTCATCTCTTTGAGCCTTCTAAGCCTTCCTGGTGTTAACTATAGGGTCGGGAGTTCCATGAATTTACTTATTGTGAAAAATTAATGCCTTCTTTGAAAAGTAGTAAATTTGTCTCTTCCAAGTTAAAGGAGGCTTCCCCCATCCATGTTCTGGGCTCTGGGTTTAGCAGTCAGTCTTTTCCCTCTGCCTCTGGCCCTCACAGTTTTACAGAATTCAGCCTTGCCCTTGAAGGCCTCCTATTTCTGTCCTTCCAGCTTACTTTTCCCCAAGAGGTGACTACTGACACTGGTCTTCTCTCAGTAGTTCTCATGCTTCCTCTGTGCCTCGGGCTGTAGTGTCTGAGCTTTTCCCGGCATTTCTAGAGTGGAGTTAACGTGCTTTGTCCTAGAGGATGCTGGAGTTGTACATCTACCTCCAGTACCTGTGTGGATGACCTACAGAGTTTGGCTGTTCTCATAAACCGGTGTCTAGAAGAGACCAGACAGAGCATTTTCCTTCATCTGAATCACCTCCGCACGTGCAAACAGATCACATACGAGCTCTGGCAAAGCCCGCCCAGACTTTTCAGTTTTCCAAATGCATTCGGAGTTGTACCTTCCTTACTTCAAGTGGCGGCGAGACCGAGGAATCACGGAGCTAGGAAGGACCTCGACCATCGCTCGGATCCATTTCCTGCCCCTCGGAAGGACCAATTTCACCTGCCCCAGACGGGGGAAACGAATCCTCCCTTTAAAGTGCTTCAGCGAAGGTGACCCCACATACTCGCCCAGAGATGGGTTCTTGCCGGTACAGCTCCTGCCTGGGACCTGGACTCATCAAGCCCGTCCTGAAGAATCGTTCCTTCCAGGACACCTCCCACCCGCAACCTGAATCCTGGCATTTATTCCTCTCCTCCTCTGCCAGGTCAGGGCGCCGAGCCGCTGCCTCCTACCCAAGCCCAGCCGCTGGGGGCTGCTGGCCACCCGCGTCCCACCCGCCCCGTCTGCCTTTGTTGGAAGTTACCCAGGGCTGAACGACGTCCACCACCCCTCCTTCAGGTGTGAGCTCCTCTCTCAGGCCCCCAGATTTGGGGAGATGCAGAGGGACCTGCACCTCCCTGCGGGACCATCTGTCTCCTTCTGAAAGCGGAAACAGACTAGAGAAGAAGCCACGAGGAGCAGACCCAGCCCCGCTGGGGGAGAGCCAGACTCCGCTCCTGCAGAGACGCGCCAGAGCCTTGCCTGCCGGGAGCCGGGGCAGGTGCCGGTAAATGCGGGATGAATGGATGAATGCGTAAATTCCCTTGACTCAGGAATATAAGTTTCAAGAGTCTCATGGAGAATTAAGATCTCTAGTTGCTCTGAATGGAGGAAGGGACAGAACCTATTTCTAAAATAAGTTGTACAGATGATACATTTTCAGAACTTTCAACATAATAAGATGGTGATTTGTTATTTGTTGATTTAAGTGTAACACCTTTTACGGGGCCCAAGGAACTTTTCGACAAATAACTAGAACAGAGCCAAAGGCAGTAAAGAAGAGGAACGGCACTGTTATCCGCTCTCTGCCCACGTTTAGTGGACATGTGTCTGTTTCCACGTGCACTGCTCAGGAACAGGAACAGCCCATTTACAGCCACTGAAAGGACCCTGCACGTCGGGCACCGGCTTCCCCCCGCAGTCGTCCTGCCCGGTGCCCAAAGTATTAGGCGTTTGTCCCACTGGTTTCTGATCTAATCCGCTCAGCAAGTCACTTATAAGATATGAAAGACCTCAGAGAAGACTGAGCCACGGAAGCGAGGCGTCCCCGTAGACCGCGCCCCTCCCGAGTTCACGTTGAACCTCTCCATCCGAAGCCTTAGTCCCTTTCCTGTCCCGCCCCTGTTCCCCTCAGGGTTGAGGAGTGTCACAGAAGAGGGGGGATTGGAACCAAGCGGGTGCAAAATCCCCTCCGTGTCCCCTGTTAATTGTTTGTAGAAAAAAATGCTTTAGTCCCCTAGGCCTTCCCCGAGTTCCAAAGAGAGGATTCAGCAGTTAATAGGACAATAGAGTCACAGGCCTCCTGGGTCCTTCTGAAGGGACAGAGATAAGACACTGATGCGTATCTCTCAGTTGTGCTCTAGAAACTGAGAGCCCCACCCAGGTGGAGGATGGTAACCACGTGCTGACCACACGCGCGTGGACCCCGGAGCGGCTGGGACCAGAAGGTTGAGATTCCCAAAACGTTACCTGCTGCCTCACCACCAACCGACCTGAAGAAGGTCCATGAGCTGATCACACACCCTGCGACCCTCTCCCCCTAGACTGTCTTTTAAATCCCTTCCCTGAAAGACTGCAGGGATTCGGGCTTTTGGAACATGAGCTGCCGTTCATCTTGCTTGGCGCCTGACCTTGCCGCAAACTCCCGCGGTCAGAGTTTGGCTTTTTGTGTTGCAGGCACGTGGACCCTGGCTCAGCTACAGCCTCACACATCGGAGGAAAGTATGTCATGTTCCTCATCCATCCATTTAAAGGCCGACCTTCTCAAACTATCTCCGCAAATGAAACAGAATCGTGGAAAACCACGCCTTCGTCCCACAGTAAATGATACGGAAGGAAAAAGTGAGATAGAAAATGCCGTGTGTGTGTGTGTGTGTGTGTGTGTGTGTGTGTGTGTGTGTGTGTCAGAGAGACGGTCCTCAGAGAGATATTAAAGTTCAGTCCAGAGATTCTAAACGACTTTATTTGGGAAACCTGCAAGCTTACAGATTTGCAGAATCAGCGCAAAGAATGTCCAAAAAGCCTTTGTCCAGATCCACTTATTGTGAACGTTTTGCCCCAGTTGCTTTGGCATTTGTGTCCGCTCTCTCCCTGGCACGTACGATCGCATATAAACACGCGTCCCTTCCCCTGAGCTGTGTGACTGTGGGCTGCGTACGTCGCCGGCCCTCTGACTGCTTCAGCGCGGGTTTCCTTAGACTAAGGACCTTGTCTAACGTAACCACAGAGCAGCTGCCACGGTCAGTAAATCCAACATCAACGCGATGTTTTTATCTAAGCTGCTGCCTGTATTCCAGTTGTGTCACTGACCACATAACGTCCTTCATCCTATTTTCCCTCCAAGACAGGATCTCTTCCAGGGTCACACGTTGCTTTTGGATTGCCCGTCTCCTGGTCTCCTGTCTCCGGCCTTCCCGTCTCTTAGGGCGCGGAAGCGGAGAGCTTTGGTCACAAAGCCGCAGACGGTTTGGGTGGGTAATGTACACGGCCCGGGCCGCCCCCCCTCCAGCAAGGCAGACCCACGGGCATCAGCAGCCCTCAGCTGGTCTCCCCCAACTTGCCCCTGGATTTCCACACGTTCTTTCCGTTCCCAAGCTGCTGGGCTATGCCTGCAGGCGGGGCGGCTCATCCCAGGCCCTGGACAGCCTCCGTGTAGCCTCCTTTTCTGCCCTGGGAGGACAGGGGTCTGGAGGAAGAGAAAGAGGACTTCAGGGACCCCGTAACTCCCACCCCAGGCCCAGGGAGGCAGCACTGACGATGCCATTCCCAGTGGCCAACCGTCCGGAGAAAGCTGGAGGGCTGCGCAGTGGTCCCACGTCACCGCCCTGTGGTCTCTGCGTCCGGGGTCACTGACTGAGCGGCGGGAAGTGCACACCTTGCTCTGGGCTTGTCTGAAAGGCCAGGTAGAACCGTGGGGCCTCTGATGGATGAAAACCTCCAAAACCTGCTTTTAGGTAACATGTAAGCACTTTCAGGCTATCTGAATGCTGGGCTAAATCCAGATATTTCAGAATTTGGAAATCTTCAAAGGAAAAATGAAAACCCTGGAAGCGTTTTGGATTACGACAACAGAACATGAGTGCCTTTTTTAAAGTAAAAAGAAATGCTTAAGGATCACATGTTTGAAAGGAGAATTGATCTAGCTGATACTGGTTATTCGCTCCAGGGGGATTCCAAATACACTCTGTCCTTAAGTTTTTCTGATAGAAAAAAAATCAACATCTGTTTCAAAGATCAGATCCTGTTTTCCTTAATTTAGCATTTAAATTCCCATCCTTTCAAGCGGGTCCCTTTCTGTCTGCAGCGTTTGTTTCTCATCCGTGCACCCCGCTAGCTGTCTCTGTCAAGCCTGTGCTCACAGTTTGTCAACCAGTTATGCAAATTGACAAAGTTGCCAATCCAGAATTAGCAGAACTGGGTTTCCCTTTTTATTTTAAGACTGTGATGGCGCAAAGACACAGCAGCTGTACCGTCAGGATGCTTTCAGCTGCGGTGAAGAGAAAAACCCGCTAAAGTGAGGGCGCTGCATCACGGGCAGGTCCGAGGCCAGCTGGGTGTGCGGCGCCCACTCTTCCCAGCTCTGGGATCCCGGCTCCCCGCAGCGGGGACGGCGGCTGGACCGGTCCACTCCCGGGCTGGGGACTGCCCGTTCCCTCCCGGAGGGAAGGTGGATGGGCACGTGCAGGGGCCCGTCCAAGGCAGGGTTCTCACGAACTATTACAATTCCCGTGTCACAGGCGAGGAAACCGGGAACGCGGAGACGTCCAGCGACGTCAGGGTAGAGCCGGGGTGCGAACCCCTCGCGGCCTGGTTCCGCCACCGCTGACCACGGTCTGCCCCTCCCGAGTCCATGCGTGCACAGGGGCGATGCACTCGTGTCATCCCCACGGGGCACAGGCCAGCACACGATGCTGTCATACTGCCCCCGCCAGCCTTCTGAGCTCCCCGGAGTCTGCCTGTGGCCCCAGCTTGCTCCCAGGGCACCAGGAAGCCGGGGCCAAGTGCTCTGGGGTCTGTCGATGACAACGGCCCATGTGGGACCTCCAGCCTCATGCGGCCACTCCCTCCTTGAGACCCATATCTCAGGGGCCCAGAGCCCTGTGTCTTCCAGGGGGAGGCCTGGGAGGCTTCAAGCAGCCTTACAACCAGCCTGAAACCCTTCACCAAACTCAGCCTAAAGATGCTTCTCTCAGTTAGCACGCTCGGTTCCAGCGAGAAGCACCGCCTCTCAAGAAATATGGGAAACATGGGAAAGGCCCCAAAGGAGAAGCCGAAACAATTCAACGCTGCTTCTGCCACCAGCACAGCCAGGCTCTGTCACGTAGCAACGGACGAGGGCTGCTGCAGGCCGGCTGCAGCGACCCGGCCTTTCCCCTCCCGCCCTGGAATCAGAGGAGCCTCAAGGCCCCAGAGGAGTTGGCTAGATCCCAGTTCCCCAGCACGGCTCACACGTGACAAGTCGTCAGCCGCCTCTGCTTCAGGAAGCTTCCGCCGCTAACTAACCCCCAAAAATCTCATGGAGAAACCGGGTGGAGTCCTGTAGGAGCTCTTGAAACACTTCATTCAATTACAGGGAAGAGCGGCAAGCCCTCGGCTAAGTCCCTGACCCGGTCAGTTCCTGGAGAAGGAGGCTGGCCGGGCCACTCGCTCCCCCGTGCCCCTGACCTGCGCTGTGTCCGTGTGATGACCCCGAGGCTGACCCTGAGCAGACGGCAAGTACAGGCCGAGCCTTCGTTCCTTCCCCTGAGGCCATCTGAGCCTGCGCACTGGAGCCCGTGAGCCACAACTACTGAGGAGCCTTCCAGACCAGCCTCGGCCGGGGCTCCGCCACCAGGCTTCTGAGTCCATCCCGGTGACTCTGCTGGGAACACGGGTGAAAAGCCATGCTCTGAATCTTTGTCTTGCAGGTTGGGGTAGGAGCATCTGCTCAGTTCAAGGAAGCACCGATGCAGCGAACCCCTAATTTGTACCCAGGTCTGTGTGAGGTCCGAGCTGCCCCGGGATTCTGCAGCACTTGGTGTGGCCGTAGCCTGGCAGGGGCTTTGTTACCTGTCCCCAGGTAACCCAGGTGGGGCCGAGCCCAAGAGCCGCTGTGCCCGGCAGGTGAACATTCAGACTCCTCCTATGGGATGTTCCTGGTACGTCCACCTCTTCAGCCGCTCCAGAAACCACTGGTGCTGCTAAGGGGCTGGAGTTTCGGGAGGGGCTGGCTCCCGAAACGGCAGAGTCGCCCTAGCTTGATGTCAGCACATCCATGCACTGTGCTGCAGCCCCAAGCTCACTCTTCCCTAGAACCAGCTTCCCTCTCGTCCATCCTGACTTTGTTGCTGAATCAGCACAGCATGAAAACACAATCACGTCAATTAATTGCTACTTGATGTTATGGCCGTGTAGGCAGGTGGCATCCGTCCCATCAGATACGTGGCCGTGGTCACTTCGGATAAAATTACCCCAGAGGCAAGAATTAGGTGTAGCAGCCCATCCTCCCATTAGCAGCCGCTACTCTCCATCCATCTCCCACAACCTGGGGACCCCAAATGCTCCCCCTCCCCGTTCTCTACTTTAAAGCTTAGCTCATTTACCTCCGAAAGTGGTAAAAAGCAGATACGTTCATTTTCTCTAAGATATAAATGGATGCGTAAGGCTTAGGACGTTTGCTTTCTTAGAGACGTCTCTATTCCACTAGCAAAGGACCTTAAAGTGTGAAAGTTAATTCCCCACCATCTCTCACATTCTGCACATCCTGCAAGCAAGGCAGCAGCTGCCCTTGTCGCCACTAGTTCTCCCAGAACGTCCGTGCAGCTGACAGCCTCGGAGGAGAGCAATGGCCGGGCGCCCTGGAGCGGAGGGCAGGCGTGCTGACTGCCTGCAGCAAAAGATGCACGTTCCCCGAGCCCAGGGACCCACTGTGTGTGCAGGCCCCCGTGTCCCCCGTGGGGCTTGGACAAGGGGACCACACAGCCACGCCGATGCCCCTGCTGCCTGCAGGGCCAGGCGTCACCCAGTCCTCTGTCCCCGATGGGGGTCTCCTGCCTCCTGTCAGATCTGTGGACCTGACGGGCTAACATGAAAGCTCGCATGTAGGGTAACACCTGGTCATGTCACGGTTCTGGGCGCTGTATTCCTATGATGGCAAAAGAACTACAGCAAGGCGTGGCGACACAGGGAAACAGCAATTTAATAAGTGAAAAAGTAAGTCCAGAAACACTACGGAAAGGGCAAGACTCTTTTTACAAAGTTAAAAACAATCACACCCACACACATACTTTTTAGAAGTACATACGAATGCAAAACCACAGAAAAATGAAAGCAAGGCAACAACGAACATGAGATTTAAGACGGTGGTTGCCTGGGATGGGAAGCGAAGGGGCTGGCATGGGGCAGGGTTGAGGTGGAATTACACAGTTCAAGGTAGGTTATGGTAGAAGTTCTAGCTTTGTTTGGGGTGTGGGTTTATAGATGCTTATTACATTATCAAAGATATCTAACGAGTAACTCACCCACCATCCATTGGCCAATGATGAAACGTGCTAATCCGGCTTGTACACCTGAGTCTGGTTAGATAGGGATAGACAATACATTAATTAAATTAATAAATGGATGGGTAGATGGATGGATGGATGGATAATAAATAATGGAATAAAGCTTGAGCCCCCCAAAATCTTCCTCACTGAGGTGGTATCTGGAAGATGAAATGAGAAAATATTATGGGGGACATTGAAAAGAACTGAGAACTGGTACCACTGCAGAATTGTTTTTACACAAACACCAATGGTATCAACATCTTATACTGCGGAGGCCAAAGACATCCTTCAAGTTCCCACTCTAGGCCTCCCTGAACTTTGGTAGGTGTCCACATCGACCCATCTGCAGCATTAATTGAACTCCTAGAAAAGTATTCCAGGGCTTCCTCGTGGTGCAATGGTTAAGAATCCTCCTGCCAATGCAGGGGACACGGGTTCGAGCCCAGTCTGGGAAGATCCCACATGCCGCGAAGCAGCTAAGCCCGTGCACTACAACTACTGAGGCTGTGCTCTAGAGCCCGTGAGCCACAACTACTGAGCCCGTGCGCCACAACTACTGAGCCCGTGTGTAACAACTACTGAAGCCCGCATGCCTAGAGGCCGTGCTCCGCAACAACAGAAGCCACTGCAATGAGAAGCCCGCGCACCGCAACGAAGAGTAGCCCCCGCTCGCCACAACTAGAGAAAGCCTGCACACAGCAATGAAAATCCAACACAGCCAAAAATAATAAATAAAAATAAAATAAATTAATTTAAAGAAGAAAAAAAAGAAAAGGATTCCATTTGGGGAGTGGCCCCCTAGAACCCCAAAGGTGCTGAGGGAGCCGAGAAACAACACAGAACTGTGGTTACTGGTTCCTGTGGAGCATTCACTGGGCCATGGGCGGGACGTAGAGGAGAACCCAGGTGCCCCGCACGGGACACTCAGGCCGAGACATGAAGCATCCTGGCGGCAGCTCTGAGCCCGGCCCAAACCCACTGGCGCCGCCCTGCTGACCTGCCTGGTCCAGGCGGCCCTGAGCGCGCTCTGCATGTCAATGCCTTTCTTAGGACCTGACCCTTCGCCCGGGATCCCCCAGCATGGCTGGTTTCCTCCCCCAGAGTGGCACTGCCTGTGCTAACACACTTGGAAAAAGGATGCAAATTTACAGACTTGTCTAGGTCTCCGGGCTTGAGGGCAACCTTCCAAGGGGATTTTCCTGAAAGACAGAATTGTCCTGGGCTGAGAAAGGCTTGCATGGTCCCCTAGCAAGGAATTATGTGTGTGGTTTAATATTACTTCGTAGGAAATAAAAGAATAACCATCCGAAAGTGGAATTCTGAGACCCAGGCGACCCAGGACCTTGCGAGAGGCTTCGCCGTCAAGGAGGTCTGCGTCCTCATACGAGCCTCCACTTTTCTAATCTCCCCATCAGTAAAGGGCAGACGCGGTCCCTCCGTGCACTGAAATGCTGCGCGTCTGCGCTCGGACATCACCCCTGCGCCAGACAGGCGTCGCTTCCCGGCCCCTGGAAGAGGAAGACCGCCTGCAGCAGGGGCACCAGCTCCTCTCCTGCTCTTGCACCTACGAGCTTGGAAGAGTCACTGAAGCTCCGGAGGTCGTTGTTTTCCTTCTGTGGCCTCCGGTCAGCAATACCCGCCCCACCAGTCGGGGAAGGTTCAAGACGTAATGTCTGTGAAGCTCCTGACCTCATCGGAGAGGAGTGCTCTAAGAATCCAAGGAATTAAAAATAGAAGTGAAACCAGCAGACGTTTAATCGAGAGGGCAGAATTTCCCATGCAGCTCAATACGCTGGACACTCACGACTGAAGGTGAAGGACAGCGCTCTGACGCGGGGCAGTGGATGGGGTGACGGCGAACGAGGCGTCAGGAGCCGGCAGCGCAGCAGGCAGGGCGCGGCTGCCCGTGAGAAGGCCTGTTCTGTGGCCAAACACGCGGCTCCCAGGAAGGGGCATGGCCGCCCGGAAGGGTGGTTGCACTGAGCACCGGGGGGTCGGGGACACGGTCCCAACCCTTCCCCAGACCCCGAGCAAGCCTCCCCCTCCTGAGCCTCATCCCTCGGGGGAGGGGGGAGCAGAAACTTCTCAGCCTCCACCCAGGCCTGCGATGCTTCTGCAGCAAGGATTTGGTCAAATCCCTTAAGCATCTGGGGTCCAAATCCTCCTGCCTGGGAGGCAGCGGCGCACGGACGCCAAGAACCTCGACCCTGGAGCACGGCGGCCTTGGCCTGAAATTCAGTTCTGCCACTTTTAAATGTTTTCCCCAAATTTTCTTATGAAACATTTTAAACTCGGCAAATCTGAATGAATCGTCCAGTGAACGGCCCACCGCCTAGACGCTGTGCAGCCACCGTTTGATCCATTTGTCCTTCTCCCCACGCCTTCTTGCTATTTGTGTATTTCAAGTCAAAGCTCCCTGACGGGACGGCAGCCCCTCGTCAGCCCAGCTCTGCCGCACCTTGGCCGTGTGATCTCGGGCCAGGCCCAGCTGCTAATACTGTGCTTTGTCAGATTATTTTCATCGTAAATGGTTTCAAATATAGAGGACATTTGAAAAAAGTAACCCATTGCCCTTAACTATTGTTTTTTTTTTCCGATCCATTTCATGCAGGCGTGGTGGCCATTCACCCCCAGTCACCTCGCCCTGTGTCTCTCACAGAAGCCAAGCCTTCCTGTCATACAGGGAACTCCATCCATCCTGTCAAGAACCCGGTCAAGATTCACGCCTTGTGTTTCGTTTCAAATGTCTCTTTTGTCTGCTTCAACCTAGAACGGCCTCCCAAAATGTTCTCCCTCCTTTATTTACATAATATTCTCCCACAAAACATTCATTTCTCTTCCATTAAGAAGCACACAGGGGCTTTCCTGGTGGCGCAGTGGTTGAGAGTCCGCCTGCCGATGCAGGGGACACGGGTTCGTGCCCCGGTCCGGGAAGATCCCACGTGCCGTGGAGCGGCTGGGCCCGTGAGCCACGGCCGCTGAGCCTGCGCGTCCGGAGCCTGTGCTCCACAACGGGAGAGGCCACAGCAGTGAGAGGCCCGCGTACTGCAAAAAAAAAAAAAAAAAAGAGAGAAGCAGCACACAGACCCCTCACTCCTTCATACTGTTTAGGAACTCAGAGCCAGTTTTACTTTCAGGTGGAGAAGGATGTTCCTCAGACACGTCTACCTTCTCTAAAAGTCACGTGGCTTCCTTCTTTTACTATGAAGATTCTGCTTTCTCGTCATTTTTTAACCTCTAGACCCTCAGAACAATTAGAAAAGGAACAACAACTCGTGTGAACTGAATTCACAGGTTGGGTCTTCTCCACAGGGTCTCCGTTGCTGCTAAAAATAACTGACTCTTGAAATTTGATTGGATTTTATCAAAGTATCTTGACGCCTCTGTAATGCATCCTGTTTAAGAAGCAGGTCGGGAAACTCTGGAGTCAGTTGTGTGAATGCTACTATGCACTTTATTGAAAGTTGGAATTTGCCTTCCATTACCACGTGCAAGTCTTGCACAAAAGCTAAAATATAAACACGTTCTTCACCTGAAGGGAAGGAATCCTGTTTAAACTTGGTACAAAGTGACCCTATTGAGGCTGTGCCGCCTGGCGGTGGCCCAGCTGCTCCAGAAGAAGGTGCAGACCCGCCCCCCTGACCTGGCTGGGGCAGTAACATCCTCAGCCCCCTACCTGGCCCGGTCGGCGTGGGGTGCAGGGCTGGGGCACGGCGGGAGCGGGAGGCGGCTACAAAGCGTCACCCAAGACAGAAGTGAGGTGGGCGATGCTTCTCTGGGCTCCTGCCTCCCTGTCATCCTCTCCTGAACGCTGGACCCCCGGCCACCCTTCCCCCACACACAGAAGGCCTCGGCCGTCCTGCTCTACCGTAAGCGGCGTCCAGGCCCTGACCTCACAGCCTGCCTCAGGAATCCCATCACGGTCCTTGGCGGTCAGACCGGAGGACAGTGGCAGGTGCTCAGGGACGGACAGTGTGCCCCCAAAGTCACGCCCAACAGGAGCCTGTGAATGCGGCCTCACTGGAAACAGGGTCTTTGCAGACGTCATCGAGTTAGCTGAGGTCACCCCGGGGTAGGGCCTGTCCTATAGTCCAACAGGACTGGAGTCCTTATAGGAAGAGGGAAACTTGGACACAGAAGCCACGTGAAGACGAAGGCGGAGACTGGAGAGCTGCACCCGCAAGCCAAGCACTGCCGGCCAGCCACCGTCACCGGGAGCTGGGCGAGCCCGGCCCCCCGACTCCCGGCTTCCCGACTCCGGCCCCCAGACTTTCTGTTGTGCCAGCTGCCGGCCGTGGTGCTTTGCTGGCCCTGGCAGCCACCACGGGAGGTGTTCACGGCCGGTAAAACTGCCCTTCTGATGGCGGGATCATGGCTCAGCCCCGAAGGGGACATCCCAAATGGTGACAGCGTAGAACCAGCCACACGCCAGGGAGGGGAAGGTGGGGTAGGAGGGCCTCGGGGGCCCCGGCCTCACCTGGGCTTCAACAGGAGTCGGAGGAAGCTGCCTTACGTCATTCTTCTAAGCAACTGTGTCAGGACAGCCAGGTCAACCCGAGGAGTCACACATCTTTCTTTCCAAGTGAAGTTTAGGCAGACGTGCCTGACGTGCCCCACCTCCCCGCCGAGGAGACGCGCGGCCTGGGAGGGGGCAGCTCACCCCACCATCCAGCGGAACAATTCAGTCACTTTTCAGAGATGAAAGGTGCTGTGTGGGGTTTCTGGCTGGTTGTTTTTCCAGGTCAAATAGGAAACGCAGCCAAGCCCGGTCACGCGCCCTGGGCAGGATCCTTCACATCCTCAATAACACCAAAAACACAAACGTTTTCCCGCCACTCTGATCTCACTGTTTACACACTAATAAGGAGAAGCACAGGACACAGCACTTCGGTATAACCACACCGCTTCTTCCTCTTTTCAACAAGACCCCACCGATGCCAAACTCTTTGGCAACTCGTTGATTCAAGAATTGGCAAATGAAGTAACCCCCCCTGTGTTTTTAAATATGCGGACAAGAGACAGAGAAAGAGCACTTGTATGTGGAATCAAAAAAGTGACACCAGTGAACTTACGTCCCAAACACAAATAGGCCCACAGACATAGAACACCAGCCTATGGCTACCAAAGGGGAGAGAGAGGAGATAAATGAGGAGTTTGGGATTAACAGGTACACACTGCTAAATATAACATACATAGCCAGCAAGGACCTACTGTACAGCACAGGGAACTCTACTCAATGCTTTGTTATAACCTACAAGGGGAAAGAATCTGAAAAGGAATGGTTACGTGCATATGTATAATTGAATCACTTTGCTGTACACCTGAATCTAACACAACATTGTAAATCAAGTATATTTCAATTTTTAAAAATTATTTTTTAGAAAAGGCAGAGAAGAAAAGAGCCTGGAGAATGTCTCCTGACTTTTCCTTTAAGGGGGAGGGGGTCTTGAAAACCAGACCCAAGACCTGCCTCCAGCATTCCAGGCCTCCTGCGGGGTGACCACAGAACACGAGCTGTGCCCTGTGGAAGCCTGGAGCACACATTTTCTAACGACCTACAGTTTGGGGTTGAATTAAATATTGAAGCAAACTCCAGAAATATCGACAAGGAAACACAGCAGCAATATGGCATCGATTGTGCTGGACTGCTTAATAATTAATCCACTCACCTTGGGGTTTGAATGTCTTTCTGTTTGTACCTCAGCATCACAGACAAGATACCGGGCGAGGGGCTGCAGCTCAGAGCCTCACCTGGTGTCTCAAGTTCTGAGCAGAGTGTGGGGAGGAGAGGGCTGACCTCATGTCCCGACATCCTGCTGACCCAGGCGAGGGCTCTTCAGCTCGGCCCTTCTAAGTTCAAGCCTCGTAGGAACCTGGCAGGAGCGTTGGATGAACCCCTGAAGGGACCCGAGTGGATTTTCGGTGATGCTGCTTCTGTGCCCTTGCAGCAACCTGACCAGTGTTCTGAACACAGTTAGAAGTAAGTGAGCTCAGCTCCGAGGCCGTTTCTGTTGTAAAGCTGGGCCGCCTCGGCTTGTTTACACGGCCCCATGGGAGATAAGAACCAGAAATACCGGTCTCGCGTCTGTGTCTCTGCCTCCTCGCTGGAGAGACCTGTGTTTGGCAGCATCACACCGGGTGCTCTGAATTCGGGGTCAAACCCAGCACGTGTGCGTATCCCTGCTGGTCCTCAGCGCTGAGGTTCTGAACGGGGCTCTGGGAAGCGCCGGTTCCGGGAGTCTCACCTAATTCTTAAAAATCCTGATCAAGTTATGAATTTAACAGCTGAATAGGTGAAAAGAATCTTACTCCAAGGATTTGCCAACAGGAAGTTCCCTAGATTATCGGTCAGTGTTTTTGTGTTTCTTTTCTCAACAAGTACAATGAGATGGTGGACTTCTTCATTCCAGGAGAGCGATGGGTGTCAGGTCTCAGTGTGGACACAGAACCCCCCACCCCCCTGCCAGGGCCAGCTCGCCTGGAGGGGAGAGGGGCCGGCACCCAGCTCAGATCCCACGGGGATTCAGAGCTTCCAACAAAGGTTCTGGGGCCTGGGTGGAGCTGAGGGTGCTGGCCTCCAAGCTTACGTCAGATGATTTAGACAATCCAGTGGTGTGGGAAAGGGTGATGGATCCAGGCCCACGAGGTGAGGGGTGACGGTGGGTGGACGTGACCGTCAGGGCCTGAAAGGAGCATAGGAAAGGCATGCGGGCGCTGACAGGGGCCCAGTCAGGCGAGGAGAAGGACCACAGGCCCTCTGCCCTTGGGCCTTCATCTGATTCTCTAAATGTGTGAGTTTCAGGACTTAAGAAGCATAGATATTCAATTGCGTCTTCACTGCATCGCCTGGGACTTTGGAGTTTAAGCAAGTGGAACACAGAATGTGGTAAACGTCGGGCCAGCAGGCCCGGGAAAGCACGCTTCACACCTTCACACCTTCACACCTTCATTCATTCATCCATTCACACCTTCATTCTTTCATTCATTCCTCTGCTCCACAAATATTTCTCAAGCATCGACCAAAGCAAGAGCTGCCTCCTACTCTGAGCCAGGCCAGTCCGTGCTCCTTCTAGACGCACTGGACCCTCAGTTTTGTGGTGGGAGGGGACGAGTGGGGGCGGTCCCACCGTTTGCCGGTGAAGGATAACACGGCGCTCGCTGTCAGCACTGTGTGGTCTAAAATTAGGGAAACATCACGAAGCCTCAGGGTTTCTACATCTGTTGCAAATGTGAGGGGTCCACATGGATGAGGGTGTAGGGGGCTCTCTGAGTAGGCAGCCTCCTCTCCATCCATCAGGGTCTGGAAACGCGCACTTCCCTCGGGACGGGACGTCGTGGCCACGGTGGTCTCACCCCCACTGCCGCTTCTTGGGCACCTCCTGAGCCTCCCGGCGGGGCTGCATGCCCCTCCCCCGCGGCTGAACAGAGCCCCCAGCTCTCATCCTGCCGCCACCCTGAGGCCACTCCCAGCCCCCTCCACACCCCTCCCCCACGGACAGACCCAATATCCAGCTCATTAACGAGAAACCTTTCTACGGAAAATTCGACGGGTGAGAATTCACACTTCTCGCCACGAAGCAGACATTTCACACAACTCCTCTTGGCCAGCCATCTTCCTTCCTAAGCTCCCCTCTGCCTTTGCTCATCCCGGGCAAAGTCTCACCTGAAGTCCCCACCTCTCTGTTCATCCTGTGAATCATCCACCTCGGACCTTCTCCGGGCCAGGCAGAGCCTTAAAAATCAGAGGGTGGGGCAAATAGATCAGAGGGTGTTTCTTCAAACGCTTTGAAATTCAAAGAGCAATTCAAGGTAGAACTCCAAGATAATAACAATAACACCCAAAGGCACCATTGCTAAGCATGTAAAGCAGCTCAGAGTGACCACAGGGACCCCGTAAGCACGAGGAAGGAACAAGTTTCCCTTAAAGGAGAGGTGCTGCAAAATTTCCCATTTTAGAGCAAGAAAAGTGGGAACCCAGTAAGATGGAGCGACGTGCACAGGCCCACCCTGTGACCGAGATCTGGGAGATGGCGGGTTGGACCACCACCCAGCTGTGTTAGAAACCCTGTGGGACTTCCCTGGTGGCGCAGTGGATAAGAATCTGCCTGCCATGCAGGGGACACGGGTTCGAGCCCTGGTCTGGGAAGATCCCACATGCCGCGGGGCAACTAAGCCCGAGAGCCACAACTACTAAGCCTGCATGCCACAACTACTGAAGTCCACATGCCTTGAACCCGTGCTCCACAACAAGAGATGCCGCCACAATGAGAAGCCTGTGCAACGAAGAGTAGCCCCTGCTCACTGCAACTAGAGAAAGTCCGCATGCAGCAACGAAGACCCAATGCAGCCAAAAATAAAAATTAATAAATAAATAAAAAACACACAAAGAAAAAAGAAACCCTGTGCTCCGTCCACTGTGAGGCCCTGGGTCCTGAAATGTTCCTGAACTTTCCAGGGTCCCAGGTCACCTGCCACACAGCACTCTGGCCAATCTTGATTTTAACGCTTGTCACGCAGATAAGGCCTGGAGAGCATTTAGAACAGTGATTGGCATTTTGCCATTCAAAACCTCACATGACCTCCAATTTTAAGACACCAGCCTTTGAAGTTTATTATCATGCAGCCTCCTTGATTGTGAAGCTTCCCCTTCCTACTGAAATCTTGGGCTGTACCTAGTGCACAGGAAAAGCACAGCTATCGTAAAAGGAAAGTCAGAAAAGCAAAAAGGAATAGAAAACGGTTGCAAAATGCCCTCCTCGATCTTCATGTTTTATTCATGAATGGACTTCATCAACACTTAGACCACAAACTTTGTGCTATAAGTAGAATTTCTCAGGAAAGCGGCTAACTTAAATTTCCTCACTTCAAGCAGCTCTTTATGAATAATGTATCATGTATTATCCAAGATGCTTGCCAAGTTTGACTTAGAAAATGGGAAAGTAAATTTCGTGAAGTAAAAAGGAAAGGAAAAACTCCAAATCATTCAAGTAACAACAAAATATGACACTTAAAAAAAAAAAAACCAACCAAGTGAAATGCCTCTCCTTAGTCACCAGGTAGATGCAGAAAAACAGATCATCACTGATGTAGAACTTCATTTAATGGCGTTGGTTTGCTGCATACAGAATGTCCTCTGTCCTTGGCCCCTGCCTGGTACCAGCTGTCTGTAAGTCCCCTGTAAGAAATAGTCAGGGGACTTAAGTCTGAGGCTCGAGAAGTCCAGCTTCAGACACCACCATGTCATGTGCGGGGTAGCGCCCACCTCGCGCCATCGGGGGAGAGGGCGGACCTGTCCCAGCATCCTTCCAGTGGAACGGGAGCTGGGCCTGGACGTGCTCCCTGCAGGG
Source organism: Grampus griseus (assembly GCF_964374135.1). Classification (NCBI taxonomy): domain Eukaryota; kingdom Metazoa; phylum Chordata; class Mammalia; order Artiodactyla; family Delphinidae; genus Grampus; species Grampus griseus. The sequence goes on along the minus strand of NC_139012.1, from coordinate 1,344,141 downwards.
AGGGAGAGAGAGAAAGAGGAAACCCCCGGATGAGGGAGGGAGTTTTGTAGGTTTCAAACAAAGATTTTTAATTAAATTCAGTTTCATTTTCTTTGGTGGAAACTAATTCAAATTTTTTATGTTGAACCAAATGCAGCTGCAATTTTTCTAGGTAAAGTGGGTCATATAGGGGTGAGATCACATAGTTCAACCTCATATGTCGTTCGTGGGCGTCATTCTGGCTCAGGCCCACACATGCTACACCTTCCTGGTCAGGGGCCGGGAGTCTAATGTCCTAACTCACTGCTTACCTCTTGGCAGGATGGGGTTCGCTACCCAATGTCATTTTTGCCAGAAACTCGATGGCGGAAAGAGGGGGAGGCACCCAGGAGCGAAGGCTCTCCAACCTGACGCAGAGCAGTGAGTGAGGGGTCGCCAGGGTGAGCGTCTGCTTCCAGAGCCATGGACTCTGCTGCAGTGCATTCATTCGACAAGTATTGTTTGGGAACCTACCGTGTGCACTGCGAAGTTTGGGGATAGTGAACAAGATAGACATCATCCCTGCCCTCTGACCTTTCGTGACCTAAAATGTAAAATGAGGCCACGGTTTCAGATATGACACCAAAAGCGAACCCATGAAAAATAAACTGCACTTCATCGGAATTTAAAACTTTGTATTGAAAATACCATTAAGAAAGCAGAGAGCCCCTAGAGTGGGAGTATTTTCAAATCATGTATCTGATGAGAAAATTGCATCTGGAATATATAAAGAGGCCTCATAATTCAACAATAAAAACACAATCCCTATCTTAAAAGGAAATGGACTTGCACAGACATTTCTCCCAAGGAGACATACAAGGATCCCATAAGCACATGCAAAGAGGCTCAACATCTTTAGTCATTGGGAAATGCACATCCAAACCACAATGAGAAACCACTTCATACCCACCAGGATGGCGGTAATAAAAAGACACATAATGACAAACGCTAGGAGGGACGTAGGGACACGAGCCCCATACATTACTGGCTGGATGTGAAATGGTGCAGCCTCTTTGGAAAACAGTCTGGCGGCTCCTCAAAAGTTTACACACAGAGTTGCAATGTGACCCAGCAATTCCACTCACAGGTGTAGGCCCCAGAGCAATGGAAGCGTATGTCCACACAAAGACTTGTATATTAATGTTTGTAAAAGCATCATTCACAACAGCCAACAAGTGGAAAGAACACAAATCTCCAACCACTGACCAATGGACAATTAAAATGTGGTGCATTCAGACCACGGAACGTTATTCAGCCATCAGAAGGAAGGACGCAGTGACACATGCCACACCGTGGATGGATTGTGAAAACACATGAGAGAGCCGGTCACAAAAGACCACACATTGCATGATCCCATTGACATGAAATGTCCAGAATTGGCAAATCCCAGAGACAGGAAGTAGATGAGTGGCTGCCTGGGTCTGGCGGAGGTGGGGGGATAGTGAGGGCTAATGGGGAGGAATTTTCACTGGGGGTGATGGAAAGTTCTAAACTTCGTGGCGACAGTTGCACAACTCTGTGAATATATTAAAACCCTGGAACTGTATACTTTAAAGGAGTGAATCTTGTGGTATGTGAATTATATCTCAATAAAAATGTTTTCTATAAAGATACACAATACGAAAGTTTATATTTGGGGAAAGAAAAAAGTACCCATCATTTCATCAAGTAAAGCAGAGAAAATAAAGTTCAACTAGATCATCTCACTGGTAGTTTCTGTTAAATCACTAGGAAGGTGATCCTGAGCCACTGATCAGAACTGTGCCTGGCTTATAACTGTTGAGAAACGCGGCATAGACAGGCCTCCTGATTATACGCAGCCTATAAGATAAGGAACATACCACTTAGAAGGGAGGCTATACGTGTGATAAAGTGTTTTATGGTTTTACAGGACCATTTGGCTGAATTAAGAAGTCCTCCTGGGCTTCCCTGGTGGCGCAGTGGTTGGGAGTGCGCCTGCCGATGCAGGGGACACGGGTTCGTGCCCCGGTCCGGGAAGATCCCACATGCCGCGGAGCGGCTGGGCCCGTGAGCCACGGCCGCTGAGCCTGCGCGTCCGGAGCCTGTGCTCTGCAACGGGAGAGGCCACAGCAGTGAGAGGCCCGTGTACCGCAAAAAAAAAAAAAGAAGTCCCCCTTGGTAAGCAGTGCTGGGAAAACTGGACAGCTACATGTAAAAGAATGAAATTAGAACACTCCCTAACACCATACACAAAAGTAAACTCAGAATGGATTAGAGACCTAAATGTAAGGCCAGACACCATAAAACTCCTAGAGGAAAACATAGGAAGAGCACTCTTTGACATAAATCACAGCAAGATCTTTTTTGATCCACCTCCTAGAGTAATGGAAATAAAACCAAAAATAAACAAATGGGACCTAATGAAACTTAAAAGCTTTTGCAAAGCAAAGGAAACTACAAACAAGATGAAAAGACAGCCCTCAGAATGGGAGAAAATATTTGCAAACGAATCAACGGACAAAGGATTAATCTCCAAAATATAGAAACAGCTCATGCAGCTCAATATTAAAAAAACAAACAACTCAATCCAAAAATGGGCAGAAGACCTAAATAAACATTTCTCCAAAGAAGACATACAGATGGCCAAGAGGCACCTGAAAAGCTGCTCAGCATCACTAATTATTAGAGAAATGCAAATCAAAACTACAATGAGGTATCACCTCACACCAGTCAGAATGGGCATCATCAGAAAATCTACAAACAACAAACGCTGGAGAGGGTGTGGAGAAAAGGGAACCCTCTTGCACTGTTGGTGGGAATGTAAATCGATACAGTCACTATGGAGAACAGTATGGAGGTTCCTTAAAAAACTAAAAACAGAATTACCATATGACCCAGCAATCCCATTCTTGGGCATATACCCAGAGAAAACGATAATTCAAAAAGACACATGCACCCCAGTGTTCACTGCAGCACTATTTACAATAGCCAGGACATGGAAGCAACCTAAATGTCCATCGACAGATGAAGGGATAAGGAAGATGTGGTACATATACACAATGGAATATCACTCAGCCATAAGAAGGAACGAAATTGGGTCATCTGTAGAGACATGGATGATCTAGAGACTGTCATACACAGTGAAGTAAGTCAGAAAGAGAAAACAAATATCGTGTATTAACGCATGTATGTGGAACCTAGAAAAATGGTACAGATGAACTGGTTTGCAGGACAGAAATAGAGACAGAGATGTAGAGAACAAACATATGGACACCAAGGGGGGAAAGTGGGGGGGGGGATGGTGGTGGATGAATTGGGAGATTGGGGTTGACAGTATACACTAACATGTATGAAATAGATAACTAATAAGAACCTGCTGTATAAAAAATAAATAAAATTAATTTTTTTTTTAAAAGTGGAAAACAAAGAAGTCCCCCTTGGTCTCTGCTTTGAGGTGCAGAGCAAGAATAACTTAGTTTGAGGGAAATATTATATGCTTCCATCTCAGCCCCAGAATTCTTTTGTCCAAGAGATTTGGGTCATAAAAAAGGCAATTGCTTTGCTTTTATACCAGCTATCTACAAGATGTATTAAGCAAGTACTTGGGCACAATTCACCTGGGAAGGAGGGAGACGGAGGCTTCACACACACAACCAGTCATCAGAGTTCTGGTGACAACCCCGCGTCCAGAGCAGCCCGGCTGCCGGCGAGGCCTGGGGGGACTGTGGACGCTGCGGGCTGCGGGGAAGGGGGGCCAGGGAAGGGCAGCGGCTCCAGCTCCCTGGGCTGTCGTCCCACTGGACCCCGCTGGCCATGGACCCCTGGGCAGTCGTCCTCCAGGGACATTATCACTAGGTGGTTGGAGAAATAAATATGATAGAGCCATGGAAAAACATTCAATTCAGCGATTTAGGCCAGAATGAGGGAGAGCTACACATGCTGGCAGAAAATTGTCCGGTTCCTTAAGTGAGAAAAACATTGCAGAGTCTTATGGAGACAACAGGACACACACGCATGCACGTACACACACGTGTGTGTATATACACACACCCGGGGGGAAAGATCCGGGGTTTGGAAGCAAGCTTTCGATTTTTACCTTATACCTTCCTGTATTATTTTCATTAGAAACCAACCAACCAACAAACAAACATGAACGTGTCTTATAATGAAAAGCAGTTAACAAATATTTTTCAGTCTCTTTCCCATGACAACAAGCGCACCCGCACATCCTGCTTCCGGGCCCCGTTTACCAAGATGAGGACGTTGAGGGAGTGACTCCGGGGAGGACGGAGCTGGTGGTGGGGCTGAGCCTGAGGCTGCCGCGTCCCCGCAGAGGCGTGGCGGGTCCCTGCCCATCCCGGCTGGCACGCCCGGGGGAGGGGGCACTGGGCCGGCTGTCCTGGGGGCCTGAGCCACCTGCTTCAGCAGGTGCCTGAAGCGGAGGGACCCGGGCTGCCTGGAGCCGCAGAATCGACTCCCTTCTCGACCTTTCATCACCTCAGTCTCGGTTTCAGTGCATTCAGTCCCGCGAACACTGTTCTCTGGGCCCCTTGAAAGGGACGCGGCACGGCCCTCCCCCGGGCTCTCGGGGGCGCAGAGCATCACTGCTCCGTGGGAAGGGCATCCAGCCTGCTGGTCTCCACCACCAGCTGCCCCGAGGCAGGTCCCCGTACCTCTACGGCTCTGCAGCCTCAGGCGGGAGAGCACAGGGCAGACAGGAGCCTGACTGCCAAATTCAGTGTTGGGTAGGCTTTCTGGAAGGGGTTCCCATTTGTTTTACTTATTACCAAGGCCTCCGTCTTGGTCTCTGTCCAAACCAAGAGATGCTGAGTGTGAGTCCACGGGGGCAGAGTCCGTCTCAGGAGGACCTGAGATCGGTCCCTGGCATTCGGCGGAGGCACAGAAAATGCACCTAGAGTGACGGGGTGGGGGACGTCCTGCTATTTCCCGGGGCAGATCTTGAAGCCGGTGTGGCCTCGGGACCCCAGGGGAGAACTGGAAGATCACTCTGCAGTGAGTCTCTCTGAGGACCCAGGACCTCTTGGGAACTGGCCCGGCCCTCGTGCACCTTAGGCTGTCCCCCCGACCAGCAAGACGACAGCAGTGAACCGGCACACGGAGACACGCAAAGCAGCGAGCTGATGCTTCATCACAACGCTGGCCACTGGGGCGCGTCCCGATGAGGACGTCCGTCCCTCTGCCTCCGTGACGCTCCCGGGCCTTTAGGATGGAAGGCGCAGCTCAGGCCTCCACCTGGCCCCACGTCTTAAATACCACGAATGCGTTTTTGGTGGCGTCTTTCCTTTTACCTGACGGGATAAACTGTTTTATTGTTTCCTATCTTCCTGCTCTTTGATGATTGTAGTCTCAGGGAAATGTACACTATTTCTATAAGAGGAAGGGGAAAAAATAAGAGCCCTAAAGGCCTAAAAATAAACTGCCTCTGCTAAGGCACGGACCTGAGTCCCCTCCAGGGGCGTCGCCAGTTTGGTCTGTCTGCCACGTCGAGCGCCCAGGGTTGGTTGTGCTCTGAACAAGTCGGCTCAGGACTTCACTCTATATGTTTTACTTCCGAGCTTCCCAGGATGAAAAGGATCTTTTCATTAATATCAAGAAGAATACAGCCAAACTGAATCAGGTGTTTTATAAGTGGTGACCAAATGCAACGGAATAGTTTCCCATCTTGAATTTCTGTGAGAAAATATTTTAAACTTGGATAGCCAATTAGTGAAAACAGGAGACTCTGAGGGCAGAATGGGAATGTGTGATGCCTATTTCTCTCCTTTTCATTTTCGAAGCGTGATTCGTGGATTGCTAGCCACTCAGACTTGAAGTGATCCCAGCATGCTATTGACTAGCATGGCTTACAGAGATCTATTACCTTTCTCTGTGCCCAGAACAAACTTCTATTCTCAGATACCATGTTTAAGCCCTTCATGCGTGTCAGGTAAATATTTTCTAATCTATCTCCTTAGACATTCCTCACAGTAATCAATACCCTTATATTGATGTGGAAAAACTCAAGATTGTAAGTAGTTTTGCCAAAATCAGTTCAGCCGTCTAGGAGAGGATGTGAACCTTTCAGACCCGTCCTTCAGCGGCTGCTGTCTGCCCGGCCTCGCACGGCAGAGAAGATTCCTCCAGATCCTTCTCGGGCGACCGTGGGAAGCTGCACGCCATCTCACGTTGGGGGGACGGGGAGACCGAGGGGACACAGCCAGACTCAGCCAGGCTCCGCCCCGACTGGGTGGGCCCTGGCCTGTCCCATGACCTCTCTGAGGCTCGTTTCTCCCAGAGAGGAATGGAGAGCCCCGCAGCGTGTTTGAGGTCATTCACACGAAAGAACTTAGCAATAATAAACTTAGCACGAAAGAACTCAAGCATCTTGTAAACACAAGGCACATTTTACTGCTCTCCAGGTTTGACCTTGAAAATGCAGGGTAATATCCCTGTGCTGTTTCAACTCCTGGAAAAAGAAAGTGTCACAGATTTATTTAATCACTCTCCTGAAATCAGAGGTTTTCTACAGTAGTAATAGTGAATTATCCTCAAAAAGACCCGAGAATTAATGTCTGGGCCGAGCATTAGGGTGGGAAGCAGATAGCGTCTCCGCTGTCCCACAGAGCCCCGTATTCGGGACAACGCTGTACTTGTGAACCCTTCTACTTGTTCATTCATTAGACGACAGTGGTCGGCTTTGATTTACTGGAGCTGAAGTGATGCAGAGACTTAGGCTTTCCGCTTCTATCAGCTCAGCCCCGAGGAGAGACGACAGCTGGGGGGCGGTCTGCTGTTCAGTCGTGATCGGTGGGGAGCACAGCGAGAAGGGACCCTCTCCAGGCCCTGGACCGGGGCATGGGGCCCCTCCCTGAAGCTCTGGGTTCCCCCAGGGGAAGACGCTCTCTTCCCTCTGATGGTTTACGTCAAGTTCGGGACAGCACATGTGTTTCCACTGACCGAGGGGCATGAGGCCCCTCCTGGGCTCGGCTGTGAGGTTTGGGGGCAGCGTTTGTTGACTAATTTTTTTTTTTATTGTCTATTTATTTTTGGCTGCATTATATATTTTGGGTCTTTGTGGATGCACGCGGGCTTTTCTCTAGTTGCGGCGAGTGGGAGCTACTCCTCCTTGCGGTACGCGGGCTTCTCATTGCGGTGGCTTCTCTTGTTGTGGAGCATGGGCTCTAGGCGCGCGGGCTCAGTAGTAGTGGCTCGTTGGCTCTGTAGTGGTGGCTCATGGGCTCTAGAGCACAGGCTCAGTAGTTGTGGCGCACAGGCTTAGTTGCTCCACGGCATGTGGGATCCTCCTGGACCAGGGCTCGAACCCTGTCCCCTGCACTGGCAGGCAGATTCTTAACCACCGCACCACCAGGGAAGTCCCCTCACATTATATATTATGTGTATATACCTATATATTTCCCTAGCACATAACAGAAATATGGAGATATTGGGACCCCACGTGGGACTAGATTCACTAGTTTGAGATAATATATTTTATACTTGGAAATAAGAGAGAACATGATATTGTATTTACCTGATATTTTGTCTAAAAGTGACCACACACATGTGACAGGGATAGAAGGAAAAACTGGAGAGATGTGCTGTAATCTGCCTCTCCACTTTTACCCCTGCCCCCTCCCTCTCCTGGACCTCCTGCCCCATCCTGGTCACCCAGGGAGGCTGCAGCCCCCAGAGCAAACAGAAGGGGCAGAGCCTGGACCAGCAGACTTCAGCCCTTCAGACCAACACCTTCACCAGCCTGAGACGAAGTTAATTCACGCGTGGTGTGAACACCCTCAAACACTTTAGAAAAATCTCCGTAGCGCCCAAATTCCTACTCAGAGAAATATAAAGGAGAAACCAAGTGTAATTTATGATAAAATAATGCATATCTAAGAATGTAAGTTCTCAGGTCGGATCACAGGGCAAAACAGAAAGTACTCAGGTAACGTATCAATCTTCTGTTTTTCTTTTCTTTCTTTTTTCTTCTGCCCAGGGCACGCAGCTTGTGGGATCTTAGTTCCCCAACCAGGGATTAAACCCAGGCCCTCGTCAGTGAGAGCGCGGAGCCCTAACCACTGGACCACAAGGGAATTCCCTAACGTATCAGTCTTGATGCTTAAAAAGTATGTTAAGAAGTGATACTGTTCAAAAAGTAGAGAACATGGCAAACCAGTGGTACAGGTGAACATGAGAATTTAAACCGTAAGTGTACAATCTGCGTGTTAAAACCACACACAAGTTCTTTAGGTTCCTGTGTAACATGAGTGTCCAGGATGGCTTTAAGGATGCCTCAAGGACCACTTCAGTCATGGTGACGACCAAGAGCGCCCCACAGAGTCCCAGAACACACCCGGGAGGCACCACCGCTTCTGTGGGATGGAAACAGTCAGACGAACTAATATTAACCATCTTGCAAAAAAAAAAAATTAAACCCTGTTGGTTTTCTTAAAATTGGTTCCACATAATTCTAGACTTGGAAACACCCCAAGTGATAAGGGTCACCAGTGTCCGTAAACCTGGGGGATGTCCCATCCGCCACCTTGACCTTTGATGCTGCTATTTGACCTTGAAAACGGGCTACCAGAGAGAAAAGCTCTTTAGGATGCTGAGTCGATTCTTGCCCAGGAGGTCAGTGTGAGACAGGGATTCGCAGCCTCAACGCTGTCCCTTCAGACCGAATAAGGTTTGGCTGTGAGGGCCGCTGGGTGCCTTGCAGGGTGCTAAGAGCAGCCCAGCCTCCACCCACTGGGTGCCAGTAGCGAGGTCATGAGGCTCAAAACTGTTGCAGGTCTTGTCAAATGTCCCCGGGCGATGGAGTCTGTCTGCAGGCTGAGGAGAACTGGTGGGAGCCGTGTAACATCCTCCTTTGGTCTCTGTTTAGTGCAGTTAGTGATTTTTTTTTTAAAAAAGAGAGTATGTAACACAGAAGCTTAACTCACCCGCTTAGAGCAGGGTCACATATTATTATATCAAGACCATGAATGGATGGAGCTAGAGTCTGTCATGCAGAGTGAAGTAAGTCAGAAAGAGAAAGACAAATACCATATGCTAACACATATATATGGAATCTAAAAAAAAAAAAAAAAGGATATGAAGAACCTAGGGGCAGGACAGGAATAAACACGCAGACGTAGACAATGGACGTGAGTACACGGGGAGGGGGAAGGGTAAGCTGGGACGAAGTGAGAGAGTAGCATGGACATACATACACTACCAAATGTAAAATAGATTGCTAGTGGGAAGCAGCCGCATAGCACAGGGAGATCAGCTCGGTGCTTTGTGTCCACCTAGAGGGGTGGGATAGGGAGGGTGGGAGGGAGGGAGACGCAAGAGGGAGGGGCTATGGGGATATATGTATACGTATAGCTGATTCACTTTGTTATACAGCAGAAACTAACACACCATTGTAAAGCAATTATACTCCAAAAAAGATGTTTAAAAACAAAACAAAACATGAAAAACTCACACTTCCCTGTTCTGTGTTTCCAGCTATCAGTTTTGGCTTCAGGTTTTGTTACCTGCAGTCCCAGTGACAATCACTGCTTTCGACTGTCTCCACAGGAAGGCCCCACTTCTTTGCTCCTGCCCCCTTACTTCTCAAAGGTCTTCTTCACATGGGAGTCCAAGAACCAGGAGCCCTGGTTCCCACCCTAGTCCCTGCACAGTGGAGGAGGGTTAGGGCAGGTGTGTGTGAGCCTGTGCATGGGTGTGGGTGGGCGTGCAGCTACTGCAGATCCACAATCTGGCTTCAGTTTGGGGTTTGTCTCCTGCCTGTCCCTCCTACTTGCTCATACCACCCTCCACCGGGAAGCAGCCATGCTGTGTGTGGGTCAGGGGAAGGCCCTGATGGCCCCAAGCTCGTTGGGATCCTTCCATCCCCCATGGACACCAACTAGCCAGGGGTCTGCGCTTAACCCAGGCCTAAGCCAATCATCTGATGGCATCCCACCATCCTAGTAACTGATTGGCCAGGAATGGGCAGAGGATGTGGCCGGTCCAATCAGAGTGGAGACTCTCTTTCCGCTTGGATGGGAATGAAGAAACACACAGGCCCTGGAGTTCCCACAGCCTTCTCACTGTGACCTTCCTGTGATACTGTCAACATACTCAGTCGTCGTTTGATGTGTAAGGTAGGTTATTTCTGAAGATGACTGATCATAGGTTCTCTCATCCTTTATGTACAAGGCTCTGCCCCTCCCCCTTGAATCCAGGATGGTCTTGGGCTTACTTTCCCCAATAGAATGAGAGGAAGGTGATGATCCGGAACTTCCAAGCCCAGACCTTCAGGGGCCGGGCAGTGTCCACTTTGACCCTCTTGGGATCCAGCTGCGTGTAAAGAAGCTCAGGCTGACCACCAAGTACGGAGAGAGAGGCCACCTGCTCCCAGCTCTCCATTGACCCAGCTGAGACACTAGACATGTGACTAAAGCCATCAGAAACCCCCAGGGCCCAGCTAAGCCCCCAAAAGAATGCAGATGCTTGGACAATCCCAGCCACGACCAGGTGGAACAGAGGAACCTTCCCCCAAAACACTGTCCTGAGAAATAATAGCTCACTGGTGTTTAAGCGCCCAAGTTTGTGTGGTCTGTTACACAGGAATAAATAACCCACTCACAGCGTGAGCTGGACTTAATGTTACTTTAATAGACACCTAACTGGTTTGGCTCCATAGGTTTATTTTTTTATTATTATTATTTTTATACAGCAGGTTCTTATTAGTTATCTATTCGATACATATTAGTGTATATACATCAATCCCATGTTTCCATAGGTTTAGAATTAGGATGCTGTGAGCCGCTAGCAACAGAAAATCCAACTCAATAAGGATATTTATTATCTCTCAAAACATGAAATCCAAGTTAGGGTAGTGGCCCAGTGGTGTCACCAAGGACCCATGCTCTTCCCATCTCTCCACGCTGCCATCCCCACTGTGATGCTGTTCCTGTCACATCACGGACGCAAGAAGGCTGCGAAACGCCAGACATCACATCCAGACACACAACATCCGGCAGGAAATGAGGAGCATGTCCTCTTTATGTGCTTTTTACAAGTGAGGAGACCTTTCCCAACAGCAGGATTCACTGGTTTAAAACTTGTTTCAAAACCAGTCACAAGAAGAGGTGTGGAGTTACCGAGATTAGCTCACATGGACCAGTTTACCCCTAGCCACGCAGAGGGTGGCTACCTGCACCAAGGTGGGCTTCTGCCAGCAAGGATGGAGGGCATGGCTGTGGCCACCACAGTGTTTACTACAAGATGAAATTAGCATTGACCACTGAACAAAACAGGCGTCCCTGAAAGGCACACAGCCTTTATCCTGTGGCCTTGTGTGGCCTCTGCCTGTGTCCTTCCACCCGCCCCCTGCAAATGTCACCGTTCGCAAGGTGCTAGGCCAGTCAATATCTGTCTCGAGCGGCCAGGGTCCCGGCAGAAAGCAGAAGGCGTTCCTGGGAGGAGATGTGGAAGACCGCATGGCGACAGGACCACCTGCTGCAGTGTGAACGTGGCTCCACGACCTACCAGAGGTGCTGCTCCCCAGGGCCCAGCTGACCCCGCTGCCTGGCTGTAGGAAGCATGGGGTGACAACTGTCACCCACTCATTCGGCGCCTGACACGAATTGATCCAACAGAAAAGAAAGCTGGGCAAGCACTGTGGTCACCGAAGGACACAGACGCTGCCAGGCCAGGGTGCAGACGAGGGAAGAAAGGCCCCAGCCTCTCTGCTTGGTCTCAGCTCGCAACGGGCACCCCGTTGGTGAAGATCCACTGACGCTGGCCATTGGCCTCCTGGATGCCACGCAGGAGAGAGTAGATTCGGTTGGAAAGTGGAGAATCGATGAGTTAGGTGACCAAAAACGAGCATTTTACTGAAGAAAAGCAGTTCAGAATCCAGATAGTTTAGCCATGACCACCATTCACTCCCACCCAATCCCAGGCTTCTGTATCTAATCCCCAAAGGGTCCACGTGGAAGCTTCTCTTCACAGCCAGCCAGGGGGACACTCAGTGGCGTTCCTCCAGGGGCCCTGTCAGGCCCCTCTGGTTTCACAAGCGGTGGCCCGTGGCAGCGAGAACAGATGCTGGAAACAAAGTGCATCCTTTAATTCAAGGCTGACTGTGATTGAGAAGAGAGAGTTCCTTTCCCCTTGGGGAAACAGAAGGATTCCCTGGGATTGAAATCGAGGTGTCTGAGAGACGCAAGGGTTCTCCGTCTGGTGACCAGATAACGCACGAGCGCGCGCCCCCTGGGGCCTGGAGGCCCGGAGCCCAGAGCTCCTTCCCGCGGGCCCAGCTCAGCCTCCGGGTGACCGCCTGGCGCAGCCAGGGACGGAGGCAGGAGCTGGACCGGCAGGACCGAAGGGGTCGGCCAGCCGGGCCGGGCGCGCCGAACAGGTTCAAGGCTGATTCCAACGCCTCAGCCCCGCCGGATTACAAGTGCCTGTGACTGTCGCAGCTCTGGAGTCCTTGGGCCAGGGGCCCCGGGCGAGGGAGCCGGCGGGGTTTCAGAAGGAAGCGGGGATCCTAGGTGGGAGACGCTGAGCTTACCTTCGCCCCGGCGCAGAGGAGCTGCGCGACTCTGGGCAGCCCCGCGGGGCCCGCCTCGGCGCCCCCTCACCTGCCAAGCAGGCGGGCCGCGCGTGGGGCCGTGGAGCACGAGGGAGACACAGGCCGGGTTTAGCCGATCTCCGGCCCAACCTGATCCCGCCCCCTCCCCGACTCCCCAAGATCTCGCCCCTGCCCTCGGGCCTTCGCGGGGAGATACACGTTTCAGGCCGGACCCAGGGCTGGACGCCCAGGGCCCGCCGTCCAGGCCCCGGCTGCGCGGCCCGCACCCCCGCCCCGGAGGCGGAAGCAACAGGGAGCCGCGCCCCGCCCTCCGCCCCCGGGTCCCCTCGGCGGCCCTGCGCCAGGGGGCAGGCCGGGAGGGGGCAGGGCCGGGGAGGGCTGGCACCAGAGCGCCAGGGCGCGGGAGCGGGGCGGGGGCGCGGCCCGCGGGGCGCATGCTCACACGCGCTCGTGACGTGCGCGCGGGGATCGGCCTGCCGGAGGCCGGGCTGAGACGGCGGCGGGCGGAGACCGGGAGCAGAGCAGAGCAGGGCAGAGCCGCGGAGCGGAGAGGAGGAGCCGAGCAGCAGAGCAGCGGCGGGAGCGCCGGCCGCCGCGCCCCCGAGCCCGCAGCCCCACCGCCTGGGCCTCGGCACGCGGGCTCCGGTCGCCGAGCGGCCACCCCCGAGCCGGCCGCCGCGGGCCGGGCCGGGCATGAGCGCGGAGGGGCCGCGGCCGCCCCCCGCACCGCCCGGCGCGCCCAGGCCGTGACCGGGGCGGGGCGCGCGGCCGCACTCGGGCCCGGGCCCATGGGCGCGCCGAGCCGGGCTCGGGGGCGCTGAGCGGGCGGGCGCGGCCGGAGGAGCCATGGACTGCACCCTCGTGCGGACGCTCGTGCACAGATACGTGAGTGCGGCCGGCGCGGGACCGGGGCCGGGACCGGGGGGGACGGGCCCTTCGCCCCCGATCGTGCCGCGGCCGCCGGCCCTGGGTCGCTGGGGGCTTGGGCGGCCTCGTGCGGCCGACCGCGCCCCGGGGGACGGCAGGACGCGGGGTACCTGCGGAGCTGGCACCTGGGCCCCGACGGCGGAGGAGCCGGGCGGAGCTGCCGGGGCAGAGACTGCTTAGATCGGCGCGGGCCGGGCTGGGGAGGGATGCTCGGGCTTAGCCTCGCCTGCTGGCGCTACCCCAGGGTTAAGGGACAGGGAGAGGGGCACCCACAGGGAAAAAGGCGGTGGCTTTGCTCGTTAGTTTGGTAACAGCACCGGGGGGTTCGGAAGTGAAGTTTGGGACCTTTGTCCCGAAAGTAACCAGTCAGACCCGAGGCTGGCGGTTCGGGGTTCCCCCGGAGTCTTCGCTCCGGGAGGCGCGTGGCGACGCCGGGCTTGGGCAGGGGGACACGGAGGGTCAAGTTGGGTTTGTTTCCCATCCGCCCGAGGGGAGCCGCGTGCGGCGCTGTCGCCGGCCCCGGGGGTAGAGGGGGTGCGCGCAGGAGAAGGAAACTGGTCGCGTCTCTGACAAAGGCCCCCTTGTCCCCCGCGCGCACCGCCGCCAGTCGCAGGTTGCAAAAGTTGTGCGCACTGAGGTTTCCGCTAGGAGAGGGAACGGTGGTGGGAACTTGTTTTCTTCTGGCTGAGGAATTCCCTTCGTCAGTCATTCATATTTACGTGTTTTCTTCGAGGAGACCTCGGCCGCATACGAGGGTGTTTCTGTTCATCCAAGGGGAACGTTGAATCAGTGCCTTCCCCCGAATCCACTCACCAGAGGACTCAAGGGTCAGGGGAGCTCGTGGCACCTTCCAGTAGCTCCCCTGGGGAGGGCAGTCTGCCTTCCGGTTAGTGGGGCGAACCCCTCTGGGATTCTGGTTAGGGCCGGGAAGGCTTCCCGTGGGAAGGGCCCTGTCCCGTCAGGGATTCTTGAGTCCATCTTATAACGTGAGTGTAAACATCAGGGTCACCTTGGTGTCTCTACAGTAGTAAGTTCTGGAAAATCAGGTAACAGTGGCGGTAGGTAATCAGATGTCTTAGAGAAACGCTTGACGGGTCCCAGACATTCTGTTCTCAGGCTTATGGCCCACGAGCTCGGAGCCAGCGTGTGCCTAGGATGTGCTCACTAGTTTTCCAGTTAATTTCTGTTCTCTTCCAACTCTGAGACTCTGTGATAGGAAGGAGAGTTGAATTGTGAGCGGTAACGCGCAGTCTCTATCCACGGGTCTCCCGGTCCGAGGCCCCCCGCCTGGTGGGTCTTCCCCTCCGTCCTGCTCCTGTGACCCCTTCGTCCTCGGAGTCCGGCAGACAGGTGTCCGAGTTTTGTGCTTTCGCTCCCTTACGTCCTCCAGGCCTTCAGCTGTTTCATGGCGTATCTATCTCTATAAATGTTGGTGTACCTGATATATTTTAATTCCCCTTTGCTGTGTTATTAGACTTATTTTCCTCAGCCCTGACTGGGAAGTGTTCTTCAGTGAACTGTCCCAGCATATGTGTTTGGCAATGTGCCGGGACCCAGCTCCGGGCTGCCGTCATCATCTCCGCGTCTCTCGTCCCGCGCCTTTTCTTTAAGTCTGATCATCTGTCTGCCTCACCATGGTCACGTACGAAACCGTCCATTTCCGTGATGTGAAACTCGTGTCTACGTTATTAAACTCATTTGACTCTTTCCAGAAAGTCAATTTGTTTGCTTATAATTGGGTTATCTTTCAATATTTAGGAATTAATTATACTTCCTTTTGCTAGAGGGCGAAGAAAGACTCCGGGATTCAATATTCATATTTCCTTGTGGTTTCCATATATGACGTATTTCATAAGCATGAATAAAGTCCTACCGTGTTCCCATCTGGTGTTCACACAGTCAGAATTTCCAGGACAAAGAAACCTTTTCATGATGACGCCTGAGGGCTGCCAAAGATAAAGGAGTCCTTGGAAACCATTGCTGTGGGTATTCTATTCTGGGTTAATTCCAGAGAGGTAGAACAGGCAAATGAATGAGAGGATTCCCTTCCGGGTCAGGCCAGGTATATGCCAAAGCTGGCATCACCGGTCGTTTGTGAGCCTTGATGCCTGTCAGCCGCGTAGAGATGCGCTGTTCTTGTAAATGGCAAAGCGCCTCTGTACCTTGAGCTTTTAAAAGAAATGTTTAACGAAGTGGGTGGAGAACTAGTGTTATCCTCCTAGAAGAGATGTGAGGTGGGAAACCCAGAGTCGGGTAGTTTAAGTCCTGAGAGGCACCTGCAGAGTCTCCGGGAGCCCACCTGGATGTGGACCTGGCCTGCCCACTTTGAGGCCGTGTCACCCTGGGCAGGTGGCTTCGCTTTTTCTCTGCCTCGGTTCTCTCATCTGAGGATGAATAGCGGTACCCGTTGCAGAGGGTTATTGTGAGAATTAAGTGAGTTAGTACAGGCCAGGAGCTAAGAGTGGCGCCCGGCTCTGCGGAAGTGCTCAGCACACGTGTCACGACTAGCCGTTAGCATAACTTTGCCCCCGGTCACTGGCCGGGGGAGGGCAGGCATCTCTGTCGGTTGCCGGCCAGGCCAGTCAGTACGGCCACCAGGGGCCCTGGGTGCCCTGCTCTGGAGCAGCTTCGGGAAATTTTGAAACGGGGGGCGCCAAAATGCCGCAGGCCCCACGGAAAGCCTGCAGGCCACCTCTGAGCACAACAGTTATTTCCAGGCCAGGAGGCCCACCTTGTCGGGACACTTCTCTCCTTTCCATCCATGCCTCACATTCGGGAGATGTGACTGTAAAGCTTAAGTTTGTTATGTTTCTGGCGTTTGTGTTTAGTAAACATCACTGATCCCTGGAGAACCTCAAGCGTGGCTGTGTTAGAATGCTTTACACCTTTAAAATTCACCATTTGAATGCATGCTCATGGGTCTGCGTTGGTTTGTTTTTTTATCACCAAATGCTGTGTGCCGTGGACGTCAGTGCCCACTGGTGCTGCCCTACAGGCGGACCCATCCATCCGAGGCAGATTTAGTTTTAACAGCTTTCAGTGCCGCCTGCCTCGGGGCTGCGTCTTCATGGCGCTTCCCACGTGGGGCCTCCGGATCTGCCTGGAGTCTGCACCCCAGGACACTAAGTTAAGTCACTGGAACCCCCGAGGCCATCAGGTATTTGAAGTAGGTGACCCCCTAGGCTGGCCCGAGGGCTGTGCTGCAGTGTTTGCACAGGCCTTTCAAAGCAGTCTGCCAGGTGTATAATTTAACCTTTGTGTCCTGGCTGTTAAGTTCAGTTCCTTCCATTGTCCTTTCAAACCCTGTTTAATGTCCGTTGCCACAAGGGACCTTCACATGCTTTTCTTTCACGCCTGAGGGTAGGTTTAATAACCCGAGGGGAAGAGGGAGTTTAGGTGTTTGGGTTTGGCTGCAGTCAGTTGCATTTCTAGGGATGAGCACGCTGTCCTCAGTTTACAGTTAGCTAAAACCACCTGGAATGCACTGAGCTGCCGCTCAGTACGCAGGAAGGCCTCTGTTTACAGCTGTGCTGGGCCTTGAAACCTAGAGACGCACTGTTCCTCGGTGCTGGGACCACATGTTCCACTGGCAACAGGGTAATCAGAGCTGCTTAGATCCCCAAGTCCCAGACTTACAGATGCTTTTTTAACCAAGTTAAACGCCGGCAGAAATGCTATTTATTTGCAAGGAAAATCAATAAAAAGTCATTTTTACAGCAATATGAACTCAACAAGATTGAACAAGGGATTGTTTTTGCTTTTACTTGACTCCTGGTATCTGAGAAACAAGACAGTTGTTTGTGGAGGTCAAAAGTTCAGCGTCAGAGCCTAACAGGCAGCTTGAGACCTGGGCCGGCCTCTGACTGCGAGGCCTTGGGCGTCTTCCTGCTTGAAACGAGGCACCGACTGCGGCTCCCTGGGGGCGCTGCCAGGATGGGGCCCTGTGGCATTGGGAGGTGCTCTGTCAGGGGGCCTCTTATCTGAAAGGTGAGCCCGGTGCTGCTGGCAGCCCCAGCTCCTCGGAGGGACGGCGTCTGCTGCTTCCTGGAGAGCCTCTGGCCCCCCTCCCCCTGCGGAAGGTGTGGAGGGCCGTGCTTGCCCTGCACTTGGTGGAGAGCACAGCAGTCCTCAGACGGGACGCCCCTCTGCCACCGGCCCACGCCTGTCGGTGCTCTTGCCGCCCTTCTGGTTCGGGGCAGGTGAGCCCGCTCTGTAAAGATCTGTCCTGCAGCTTGGGGTCCCCCGCCCCTCACCCCTCCTTATCCTCAATCAGCAGCGTCTCCCTTTTAGGGTGACGTCACCCAGTCCCTGTGGCACTCAGCCATGCCTTGAAATCGCCTTTTTTTTTTTGAAAAGCAGACTTTGTTTGTTTGTTTGCGGTACGCGGCCCTCTCACTGCTGTGGCCTCTCCCGTTGCGGAGCACAGGCTCCGGACGCGCAGGCTCAGCGGCCATGGCTCACGGGCCCAGCCGCTCCGCGGCATGTGGGATCTTCCCGGACCGGGGCACGAACCCGCGTCCCCTGCATCAGCAGGCGGACTCTCAACCACTGCGCCACCAGGGAAGCCCGAAAAGCAGACTTTCTTGACCCCACATTCCCTTCCCACGATCTCCCCGCTTCCCTTTCCTTCACAGCCTCGTTTCTGTAATGTGGCATCTCGGTGTCCCTCCGGTGGGCGTGTCCGTCCCCACCTCCATCGTGTCCGAGGTGGCCCCACCAGGGGTCACCTTTCTGCCCTCACAGCTGACCCCGGCGTACCTGGTGCAGGTGTTACCAAGCGCAAGTTCATGTGCCCGACGCACCGCAGCGTCGGAGTTCGGAGCAGAGAAAGGTTTATTGCAGGCAGGGCCGAGCACGGAGAATGGGCGGCTCGTGCTCAAAAACCCTGAACCCCCTGACGGTTTTCGGGGAGACGTGTTTAATGGCAAAATTGGGGGTGAGGGCGTCAGGGCGCGTGACTGTCTTCTGATTGGCTGGCGGCGAGGTAGCAGGGCGGGGCTCCAGGAATCTGTGCTCAGCCTGAAGCGACTGGGTGGAGTCTTGGTTCCTGCGGAAGAGCTCTGAGATGTGGTGATGTACGTGCCTCCAGGGGGGCCAGGCCCCAGGCTGCACTGTCGCCCCTCCCGTGTCTCTGCGTCCCCCGCTTCCCTGATAGCAGCTGTTGGAGTCTGCCCTTTGGAACCCAGGGAAGGTCACGGACACTGAAACTTTTTCCTATGAACGAGAGACGGGGGACCCGGAAAGGATTTGTAGCCAGAGGGCCTCACAGGGTCCTGCTGGGTTTCTTAGGCGTGGCACACGTTTGGTGTGTGTTCACCGACGCAGCCTGAGCCAGACGAGGGGCAGACAGCCGGGCCTCCGTCCCTGTGGCCCCAGAAGTGCTGTCCCAGGGCGCTGGGCAGTGCTGGGTGCTGGGGCCGGGACCGCGAGGCTCGCTGGGCAGTGCTGGGCGCTGGAGCCGGGACCGCGAGGCTCGCTGGGCAGTGCTGGGCGCTGGGGCCGGGACCGCGAGGCTCGCTGGGCAGTGCTGGGCGCTGGGGCTGGGACCGCGAGGCTCGCTGGGCAGTGCTGGGCGCTGGGGCCGGGACCGCGAGGCTCGCTGGGCAGTGCTGGGTGCTGGGGCCGGGACCGCGAGGCTCGCTGAGCTGCAGCGTCTGGCGGGCGCGCCCAGGCAGAGAGGAGGGCGCAGCGGGTCAGCCGCCCCTTCACCGGGGTCACCCCGGGGCCTCTCCCTTTCCATCGACACCTTGCCTGGGGGAGACCTGGAATTCCTCCTCTGTGTCCGCAGATCCCACGTTACCTTCTGGAGCCCAGCCTTCCCCCCGCTCCCCACTCCCCCGTAGGCCCGGGACCGCTCCTGGCACAGAGTCAGCGCTCCGTGAACATCTGCCCCAAGACTGATTGCGCCTCTTATCACTGCTGCTAACAAGAGCCTTGAAGAAGCTGCCCTTGCCTGCTTCCGAAGGAAAGCGTGGCGCTTCCAAGGACTTGAGTGACTGATGATACGTCAAGCTTTTGGATTCTCTTTCCCTGGTACATTTCACAGAGTCTTAACAATGTGGGAAAAGACGGGGAAGGCGTCCGGTCCCACCCCCTCACTTAATAAACACTAAGTCCCCAGGGTCACAGCCGCGGTCCCCGCACCTCTGGTGCGGACGCCTGACTCGGTGGTAGCTTCCGCCGTGCTCTGTCTGTGGCTCGAGGGCAGGTCCTCTGAACACTGGGCTCCCGGGATGTGTCTCCTCTTTTCTTGCATCCGTCCTGTGGACCCCGGGCCTGGAAAGGACCCTCCCCCGGAGCCTCGTCACAAACGAGCATTCTTAGCTGGTCCCCTGCGAGGCCTGGACCCCCATCGCGCAGAGTGCAGAACTTTTTGCGTGGATGCCTTTTGTTTTCTGGGCAGGGGGTTCCCAGATTTGCTAGGTTCGCAAAGGAGTGCCTGCCCGGGTGAAGGCCGAGAACCCTGTCTGCAGGCGCAGGTAGGGAACCGGCCCTCTTGTCCCTCTGATGTGGTTGTGTCAGAGCTACCTGAGCGTCTGGCCGACATTTAAACATGGTGAGTGTGAGCACGTGTCCAGGTTTCCTCGCCTCTTCATAAATGGTGTGATCGGGCAGTGCTGCGTTGGGTGGCTTCCCGGGACCATGGCTGCCCCTCACGGAGGGTTCAGCGCCCTGTCCTGTGGCTGCCCTGTCATCACCACCCCAGGATACAGGCTCCTCCAGTTCGGGTGTACCTTTGAGCCCAAAGCAAGCTGCGTCTGTAGGGAGTTTAGAAGACACCCGTGTGACCGGCCACCGAGAGCAGAGGGGTGGGCTCCGTGTTCCCCGGTGTGTGTGCTGGGTGCTGGGGGGTGGTGCCGGGGCGGCGATCCAGCAGTATCTGCCGGGGTGGGAGGCTCGCTCATGCTGCGTGTGGACCTGGAAAAAACCCGCCACTGGGTCGAGAGTCAGGAGAGGATTTTAGGCCCCCTCTGTTAACGTTACCTCTGTCACCTGGGCGAAGGCCAGACCAGGTGAGCTCTGTGGGTGAGTTAATCATTAGCTGCCTCTTCAAACCAAACCTTTACATATTTCCCCCATTTTTTTTTTTTTTTTTTTTTTCCGGTACGCGGGCCTCTCACTGTCGTGGCCTCTCCCGTTGCGGAGCACAGGCTCCGGACGTGCAGGCTCAGCGGCCATGGCTCACGGGCCCAGCCGCTCTGCTGCATGTGGGATCTTCCCGGACCGGGGCACGAACCCGCGTCCCCTGCATCAGCAGGCGGACTCTCAACCACTGCGCCACCAGGGAAGCCCTATTTCCCCCATTTTTAAGTGGAGCGGGAGGAAAGTCATTTCCCCCGAGTCCTCCTTTCCCCACGCTCTCAGCGAGGAGTTTGTTGGTAACATATTTACACACATTTGCAGGTGTCCTTCCCGTCTATGTTTCCGTCACTCCTGACTTGAGGGGTTAGTCATTCTCTGAGGAGAAAAGTCACTCGGATGGATTTCCAAATTCCTGGTCCAGAAATGTTTAACCACCTCTCACCCTCCTGGTTTATGTGGGCAAAATGTTTCCCATTTTTCTGGGGTTTTGATTTTGTCTTTGGTGGGTTTCAGTATCAGAGCACCTCCTGGGAGTGGTGTAGGCAGTAGAAGAAGTCAGTTTTCCTGGGAGGCAGCAGCGTGCCCCGCGTCACCCGGCATCAAAATCTGCCCCCGCTCGACACGGACTTGAGCCCACATTCGTTGGCTGCCCCTGTCAGGGTTGGTGACCCTTGAGAAATTTGCCCCGTCCATTGTGTGTGATTTGCGGATAAAACATTTTCGCAAAGGTGGGCTGCCAGTGGCAAAAAGGCTTTTAACTTCCACTCACTTTGTTTCTGCTGTGCTCACACCAGTGCCTGTTTCACGGGTTCCGTGATAGGTAGAGGCCAGAGTTACCGTCTTCTGCACCGTTTCCTCCACATGTTACCTGCTGGGGGACCTGCATCCGTTCCAGGAGCCCCTCCCGCCGCCGGGCACGCGGGTGGATGGGATGCTGCGCATGTGGGCGTGGCGTTCCGCTGGAGCCCGTGAGTGCATATGCGCCTGAGGAGATGCGAACGCTCTTTGCGAGTTTCCTTGGGGCTCACGAATCTTTCTGTGAACACAGTGGACGGGGGCCTGGCTCGTTCAGTCTGCTCTTCCCGGCTGTGTTCCCCGGGGGCAGCTCACCACCCCTCCGTCCCCTCGTCTGCGTTGGGCCAGGGGCTTCCCAGCGAGTGTGGACGTTGTGCCCTTTGCCATGACCTTTCAGCGCCCTTCTTCACGCCTCTTTCCTGGGTCTTAGGTCAGAGACCAGCCAGCACGACTCTGAGATGCCGATCATGTCAACACACCCGTTTGATTATCGAGGACGTTGATGCTAAGAATGTGGCTGAGGAAGGAGTGGTCTCGATGGCGAAAAGCTGACATTGTTTCTGGGGTTGTTCTCTGAGATGCTCATGGCGGGTCTGTGAACTTTAATGTTGTGTTTAAGCGCCGGCATCTAAAATACAAAGCTGTGACAGGCCTGGGCGTGTCCTGGTCTGCTCACCGCAGGCAGGGCTGGTGCCCACTGCAGAGCTCAGATTCTCAGCCTCGGGGCTGCAAGTGCAAGACCTGGGGCCTGCAGGTGGGTTCCTGTGAGGGGCCTCCTCTTGGCTTGCAGGTGGCAGCCTTCCCTCCCCTCAGCTGCCTCCTCTGGTGCCCAGAGAGGGAGGGAAAGAGGGAGGGGAGCAGAGCAAGTGATCTCTTCTCCCTCCTCTTGTAAGGACACCAATCCTATCAGATTACGAGTCCACCCTTATGACCTCATTTCATCGTAATTCCCTCCCCAAATCCCTATCTCCAACTCTAATCACATCGGGGGTTAGGGGTTCGACATGTGAATTCAGGGGAACACAGTTCAGTTCAAGGCTGTATACTGTTAAAGGAGGCGCTGTTTGGGTGGTAAACGTTCACACAGGTGAAGAACCTCAAAGGAGGCGGTTTGAAACAGCGCATCGTTTGCTGACTGTTTTATCAAACAAATACAAAAAAAAATGTTCCACAGAATCTGGGAAGACTAAAATAAAATAAACGTGTAGTGGGAATGGGTTACTTTTTAAACCGTGGGGCAGATTTGGGCCGGTGTGACCTCTGACAGACCACAGTTCGCGTTATTTGGCCAGACCTAGGGTTGTGTGTATTTATATCTTTTTCTTCTCTTTCTGTTGCTTCATTCTTCCCCCGAAGGAGGATTGGTAGGAGAATGGTGGTTGGTATTAAGACTAGACTATAAAGTGTTGTTTTGGGTTTTGTGTTATAAATTAAATCCACAGCGTCTGGCTTGTTGACAGGACAGATGTCACGGTATCTGCCACGTAACTGGATTGGGCGCACGTGTCTGCTTCGGAAGCTGGGAGGCCGCTGCGTAACGAGCCGATTCTCCTAGTCAGTGGGGTTGGGTTTTAGGGACTCCACGCTGTCGATCTGCTCTGTACAGGGTGACCTCTTACCTTTGGCAAAATCGGAAAGTGATGGTTGGAAGGTGACCCCGAGCTGTCATTAGGGTGACAGGGACGTGACTTCTCTGCACATCCAGAGCATGGTGTCACCCTGTCGCCCACACATCGTGGGCTTTCGCGGCAGTGCGTATAAGTTCCCAAGCCAGCTGCTGTGGACCTTTCCCTCTTAGGTTTCTCTGTAATCACAGCCTCGTTGTCTTTTATTAAAAATTTGCTTACGCTGTTGTAAGCCCGCGTCGGCAATGACCCTAAAGCATTATTCATCATATGATTAGGACCCTGGATGGCCTCTGCTGTTGCTGTGAGGCTGGTCGCTCAACCCGTCTGATGCTGTGACACTAGGTAAAGCCACAGGACCCTGAGGGGCGCTCCCACCTCCCGTACTGTCCCGTCTGAACTGTCTGTGCAGAATGACGGGCTCTGCTTCCTGAAGGTCAAGTTCGTACCTGGGCCGTGTGCGTCTGACTCTGGCCTGGCATGTTGGCCTCCCTCCCTTGAACCTGCTCCCGGACAGGGGGGCCGACTGCCCCTCCCTCCTCTCCGGACAGACCCCTGGCTGCCGGGAAGGAGTCAGCCATCCTAGCCGTTACCTAATCTCCCTCCTTCAGAGAAAAGAGGATCTCCTCCACCGTGTTTGCAGCAAAGGATTAGGGACAGTGAAGGGCGGCCATTGGAACGCCATCCGGATTTCTTTGTGATTTTTCAGGACGGCCTCGGGGACTGCCCACAAAACTGAGATTTTAAATCACGGAATTAATTTAAAGTCATTCCATGGAACAAAACCGTGGGGTGATCGCTGGTGTGGAAGAGGTGTGGCATGAGGGCAAAGCAGACCTACATTTATCTGTCACTTTCAGGTGAAATATCTGACGGTGACGGATATATGCGTGTGGAATAATTTACGTCACCTTTTCTGTTTAGAAAGTGTCCGGAAACAGTTGTCTTGACTCGGATCAATTTAGGCAGAGCGTTAAAATAGTAGATATAACCGTGAGGCGTGTGCGTGCATTTTTTTCAGTTGGATATAAACCTGAAAGCCACGCGTGTTAGAAAGCTGGGGTGACCATCTTGTGGTTAGGGTCTGAGTCCTCGCTTCTGATGGTCAACTCACGTCACCGTTTTTCTGTGGTAAAATGGGAATAAGCTATGGAAACTCTTGACGCTGAAGAACACGTGTGGGCAAACCTAGTGAGGTTCCAGCAGAGGAAGGCGTGCGCTGCGCTCGGGACACGCCAGGTGCTCAGCGTCGGCTGTTCACCACACGTTTACTGACACTTGCTGAAGGGATTCCGCGGCAGGGCAGAATACACAGACACCCCGGGCGCCCCTGGAGGCTGCATTTGGGTGGTATAGGACAAAATAAATAAGCACACAGTAGGCCAGGTGTCGGGAAGGGCCGCGGACAGACAGGAGCCGAGGAGGGGTCAGGGGGAGGGGGTGTGACAGGAGCCAGGTCTGGGAGGGGGAGACAGGATGGTTCTGGGCAGGATGGAGGCCAGAGGCCAGTGCAGGGCGGCAGGCCCGAGGGCGGTGGTGGGGGCGGGGGGGATGTGACAGGGATGATGCGTCACCAGCGTTTTTTTTGTTTGTTTGTTTTTTGTGGTACGCGGGCCTCTCACCGTTGTGGCCTCTCCCGTTGCGGAGCACAGGCTCCGGACGCGCAGGCTCAGCGGTCATGGCTCACGGGCCCGGCCGCTCCGCGGCATGTGGGATCTTCCCGGACCGGGACACGAACCCGCGTCCCCTGCACCGGCAGGCGGACTCTCAACCATTGCGCCACCAGGGAAGCCTGTCACCAACGTTTTAATAGGAGCACGTGGCCGCCCCGCAAATTTCATTGCTTAAAATATGGAATGTGTTATATATGTTGCCTTTGATAAAGGTTTCAGTTTGTTTTAAAGTTATATGGGCCTACTGTAGAGCACAAGGAACTCTACTCAATACTCTGTGATGACCTATATGGGAAAAGAGTCTAAAAAGAGAGCGGACGTATGTATCTGTATAACTGATTCACTGTGCTGTACTTCTGAAACTACCATGACATTGTAAATCAACTATATACTCTAATAAAACTTTAAAGAATTATATGGCCAAATGAGGAAAATGTTACGTAATAGCTAAATTAAGATGGTTTAACATTATAAAGATGCATTGACTTATTGAGTGAATATACGGTAGGTTGGTTTATGGGCAGTTCTTTTGTGATTGTCGTAAAATATCCCTAAAATTTACCATTTTGACCATTTCGAAGTAAGTGTATAGTCCAGTGGCTTTAAGTACATTCACATCACCTCCATCCATTTCTAGAACTTTTTCATCTTCCCAAACAGAAACTGATTTAAGAGCAATTTTAAGTAGTTGGTTCCACATTTGATATTGTATATCTTGCTTT
Source organism: Grampus griseus (assembly GCF_964374135.1). NCBI lineage: Eukaryota > Metazoa > Chordata > Mammalia > Artiodactyla > Delphinidae > Grampus > Grampus griseus. The sequence goes on along the minus strand of NC_139012.1, from coordinate 1,318,772 downwards.
TTTGGGAACATGTTTTTTTTAAATCAATGATAAGGACCTTATCAGGGTCATGGGAAGACTTATTGAAACCTAAGTGCTGATTAAATTTTAATGGAAAATGTACCTTTGGCAGGAGGGTTTTTTTCTCTTTTAAATAATTGGCAGTGGTAAGTTTTATTAAAATTTAAGTACTCGAATATGAGGATTCATTTGGGCTTTAGTTTTGCTTAGCGTGTGCTGTCGAGAGCGGCCAGAGTGGTGATTACCGCTCCAGAGAAGAAAAGCTGATATTTGTCTTAGAACAAGTAATTCTGTAATGAAACAGAATATCATAAAGGTTATGTCTAGGGCTTCCCTGGTGGCGCAGTGGTTGAGAGTCCGCCTGCCGATGCAGGGGGCGCGGGTTCGTGCCCTGGTCCGGGAGGATCCCACGTGCCGCGGAGCGACTGGGCCCGTGAGCCATGGCCGCTGGGCCTGCGCGTCCGGAGCCTGTGCTCCGCAACGGGAGAGGCCACAACAATGAGAGGCCCGCATACCTCCAAAAAAAGAGTTATGTCTAGTTGGCAATACTTTCAAATAATATAGTTCATAATGGTGTTTGTTTAACGATATGATAAAGCCACGTGGCTTTCTCCTAAGTGCGTTAATAAGGAATAGCAATTAAAGCATTTTATGTGAAATTTTCCTCCAGAAACTGCATTCTGCTGATTCACTGGTTCAGATCAGTTTTCTGTTTTGAGTTAATCTATGACATGTGTTCTTTTACTGTCTAAAAAATTATTAAGAATAGATTAAACTTAAATTTTTTCTGTAAAATTATTGGGTCTGTGAGAAGCAGTTTCCTGTTATTTCTCCTCCAAAGGGGATATGAGATTTTTCAGTTCTTAAATTGAAATAATCCCTTGATTTCATAAATTGCCCTGTCACTTTTTAGAGAACAGCATGGTTTCAAAAGCAATAAGTCCCATTCTTATCAAGTACTTAATTTATTAACCAGAAACTTAGTTGAAAAGTTGAATAATTTTGGCTCGTAAAACGCTGCAGCTGTAACAGGGAGTTGGCGAGATGCCCAGCTTGCCAGGCGCTCTTTGGAGCTGACGGAAAAGTAAAAACTAAAGGGTGCTGATGACACCTCCTTAGCCCCCTCACAATTTAAGTTTCTTGAAAGGTGGGTTGATGCTGGTTTCCATCAATCCATTACCCTTGCAGATTCAGAAAGGTCTTAGGTCTGAGGGAGGACGTCTCATCCACACGGAGGCCTCTGCCCCTCACTGGAATGAGGACTGGTCACTGTGGTCGCCGTGCCCGGGGCTGATTTTTTTTCCCTTTTTTGTCCCAAGCCTGGCAGACAGTTCACCCACCTTCGGTCATTTTCTCAGTGAATGACTGACTTCCTGCCTGTGCTCTGAACTCACCGAGGGTGGGATTTGTGTCCCGATTGAGGATCACGTGTATCCGATTCTCCTCGATTTTGTTATTTTAATGGCCCCGTCGAGGAAGAGAGCGACTTGGTTCAGGTCTTGACCCAAAGGCTGTGGGCCGGGCCCGAAGAGCAGACCCTAAGGGGGATTCAGGGAGCCGGTGTGTATCAGGGATCCTGCACGGCAGGCGGCCCGCCCGGCACCCCACGTGGGCCCATGAGCTGCCCGCTCCCGCCCCGGGCTCGCTGGCCCTGCTGGGGATGGGGCCGAGGGGGGACCTGGGCGGTGGGAGCCTGGACTCGGGCCTGCCGCTTGCTCGGACTGACCAGCGTTAGGTCTGTAGCCGGCGACAGTGTCACGAAGATTTTCCAGGCTTTCTCTTCGCAGACGGGCAGGCCTGCGACCTGAAGTCCCATTACCGGCCTTGTGGGCCCTTCTGGAAAGGCGCCTCCTCAGTGGGTTTTGGATTGTGTCTTAAAGGCCAGGACAAGGCCTCCAGCGTGTAAAATCCACATGTGGCTCTGCAGCCGAGGATGCGGTCCACACGTGGCACGTGCCCTGTGGAGTCCGTGTCCCCGCCGGTGAGTGTGGTTCACACACACGCACACGTTTGCTTCTCCGCTTTGGTCCTGACGGCTTGACGACGACCCGCTGATGCAGCGCGGCCCCCGTGGCTCTCCAGCGGGTGGAGTAGCAGGGGGAGGTGGGCCCAGCGCCCCCAGAGGACAGCCCGTTGTGACGGGCGGGGCGGGTGGACACAGCTCCGCAGCAGGGGGCCTGGCCCTGCGTCTGGGGTGGGGTGGTGGCCTCCCTGGGCCCGTGGGCAGTTCTGACACCTGGTCCCTACGGTCGGTGTTCTTGCTGCGGGTTGGGGGACCAGATGTTCAGTATTTAACGAAAGGGGTGATGGAGGGAGGTCATTCAGAGGCGGCCAGCAGGGCCGCGGGGAGACGGATAGTAATAAAGATCGACTGTCAAACCAGGACAGGCCCGGGCGGAGTCCACTCTTTCCTGCTGTCACCGCTGCTCCCCGAGGGGCTCGGGCGCCCTGGGCCCCGTTCCTGCGGACCCGGGCAGTGGTTAGAGATTAGCGACGGCGAGTGGGAGAGCTCGGAGGCACTGATTGTGGGGCTCAGGGGGACGCGAGGGGCACAGGGTGGGCGCCGACCGCTGCTGCCCCTCACGAGGGCGCGGAGGCACCTTGTTGTTATAAACAAAGTGCTGAGGTCAGAGGTCGCTGAGGTCGATGAAAGCGGGGCGGGGGCTCTGCACCGCACGTTCCGTTCGGGGCATCCATCCGGGGACTGGCCCCGCGCGCCCCTTCTGCCCGAGCGCGTGATGGGTAACCCAGAGCGGCCGTGCTGTTGACTCGGTGCCCAGCGCGGGACTGGTGCTCGGCCACCATCCATTCCCTCCGGGGCCCCAGCCAGGAGGCGGCGGGGGGGAGGCAGGTTTACAGCCGGCCGGGACTGACATTCCTCCTAACGCAGAGCCAGCTTCTCTTCCAGTCCTGTTGTAATTTAGAATTTGGGGTTCACTATAAAGTTTTGTGGTTTTAAAAATTGACTTGAAGTAGTCAAGGGGAGAATTGTCCGAAGTTACTTGTTTGTTCAAACTAGAAACTCAGAGGGAAGGGGCGGAGCTAACTTAGGTCCGATCTCAGCTCTGCTTGCGGGGACACCGGGGAGGAAGGAAGGGCCACGGACTTGCTGACACGGGACTGTCCCCGGGTCCCGGGTGTGTTTCCATCTTGGGGCAGCTTTTCAGAATTCCAGACTTGATTTTACTAGAGAGTGGTTTTCCGGGGGCTGGGAGGCTGCGCCAATGTGTGAGGTCGGGTTGAACTTTCACGCTGATGGGGACAGACAGAAAGGAGGCTGCGTGGTCCCCACCGTCTTTCTGAATGCGCCCCGGGAGCCTCGGCGCGGACTCGGTTCTGGAGTGCAAGGAGGAAGAGAGGGCAGGGGAGAAGCCTTACTTACCATCCCGAGGCTGAGGTTCCTCACCCCAGCCCGGCCAGCTGTAGGGGACACAGTGCTAGACGGAGCTTCGTGATAAGAGCTGCCACGTGCCTCTTCTCTGTGTTTGCTTCCAAATGCCTAGTGCTACATATGCCTCAAACATACTGCAGTCGGTTTCTGCTTCCCAGTAGCTCCCAGGAGTAAGCAACGCAGTGTCCCTGCAGGTAAACAGCAACCTGATTAAGTCCCCCCACCCTGCCCCCAGACACGGATGAAATGCTCTGTTCATGGTTCGGTTTACCTGGGGATCAGGGCATGAGGGCTGGTTTCCTGCAGCCCTCCTGTGTAGGTGGTGTCATTTGGGCCCCCAATTTATAGACAGGGATTGGAGGCTGCCAGCCCAGGTCACACAGGGGCTGGGGGCAGAGGCTGGCCTGTCTCCAGGGCGGGTCCTTCGGTAGGCAGCCCGCTGGGTCCCACAGCTTGACGGCTAAGAGTGGCTGGGGAGAGCGCCACACCCTTGGACGGGCCCGGGGCAGAGGCCCTTTCTTATGGTTGGAAGTGCTGCTACTGATTAGCTGGTGGTCACAGCCCCCAACTCCTTTCCTGTGGAGCCCCCTCCATGGACCAGCCTGGTGCCCCCGTGAGGCTGAGACCTCCAACGTGCAGCTCTACGGCTGCAGCGAAATCGGCCAGACCGCGCCCGCCCCTGCCCGCTCTCGAATCCCTTGGACAGAACCCTGAAGAGGCGAATATTCCGGAGCCGCGTCCCAGGACCCAGTGCCGGACACGCCCGGGCGGGGCCATGCATTTAGTGTCGGGACGCGTTCGAAGGTGGGTGGTTTTCTGGCAGCCGCCCGGAGCTCAGGGCCCGATAGCCCTACAGGTGGTGTTTGTTAGGATCTGCGGACGAGACACGTTTGGTTATCGGAGTAGAGCGTGGACGTCGAAAGCAAGTTCCGTTGGATTTCCGTGGCCGTGGACTAGCTGTAAATTCGTCCGCACGGTGTCACCTAACAGTTCACAAAGCCCTGTGCATCTTGCTGAAATTGTTTTTTATGAATTTCATGATCCTCGTGGATGTAAGAATTCGTATTATTGAACATGTTCGAACAGAAAGGAGTCGTGTCCTGTGTAAATGGCAGTATTGAAATTGTATTACCTGTCCTCGTGCCTGCCTTTTAGAAGGTCTCGTGGGCTTTTAATTGTTGTTTAAGCTGGGGCTTCTAAGGCCGCAGGTGTTCCAGGCAGGATGGAAATTTTGTTCCCATTTTGTTTGTGGGCCATTTAATTAAATGGCCATTCGGGCCATTTAATCTTTTGCTGGTAGCTAAGTGTTGATAAGGATGAATTGAAACCAGGTATCAGTTTGGGCGTACCTGATTGAGGACAAGCAAGCCATACCCAGGCAGGTGGCGTAGGACACAGCGGGGTCAGACGAGCCCTGTGGCTTAATTACCTCTTGTCCCACCGGCCCCCGGGCTTCTCCGCTCTCCTGTTCCCTCTCCCTCACCTGCCTTTCTTCCTCCGTGACAAGCCCGGATCCCCTCCCCTTACCCTCCGTCATCCCCCATCCTTAGGGAGCATCTTCTGAGTTCGACTGGAAACGTTCCCCTCTCAACCAGAGGAAACGCTGTGGTTTTCCTGCCCTTCGGAGGATCCCCACCCCAGCTCTAAGCCACCACGGGGCGGGGCGACAGGAAGGAAGGAGCAGAGCTGGGGGCTGACCTGGCTGCTCATCCGGGCCGCTCCGTGTTCCGGCCCCACACCCGGGGCTTACTGTGTGTGTTCCTGTGCCGTGACAGGTGCTCTGTGTGGGGAAGCCTTGACAGAGACACATGAAGGTGAAACACCCCTGACCACAGGACGGCTGCAAACACCCAAGGCTGTTCGTCCTGTAGTTTCCAAAGGATTCATGAGATACTTATGCAGCACTTTTTTAATTGTAGTAATTTACCACTGTAACCATTTCATGCTATAAAATCAGAGGCACTAAGTACATTCACACGCTTGTCAATCATCCCACCGTCCATCCCTGGACTCTTCGTCTGAGATGGAAACTCCGTCCCCATGTCACACTAGCTGCCTCTCCCCGCCGCCCTGGTGATCACAGTTGTGCTTTCTGTTTCCGTGACTTTGACCTGTCGAGACGAGTCCCTCCTCTAAGTGGAGTCGCACAGGATTCCCCTCAGCAGAGTGTCCGGAGGGCTCATCCACGTTGTACGTGTGGAGAAATCCCCCTCCTTTTTCAAGCTCAATAGTTGCATGTATATCACTTGTTTTGTTTATCCATCATTGTTGGTAGACACATGGGTTGCTTCCTGCAGCATTTTTTTATGGACCCAAAGCCTCAGGTTGCCCCAGCCTCCACCGGAGAAGGCCGTGTCACCTGTCTCTAAAGCTCGTCGCTTCGCACAGGCCTGCAGCTGGGCGGCTCCCTCCTGGCCGCTGTGCCCCAGCTGCTCTCCTGCCTTTGCCTGAAACCCCCTTTCCCCGGGAATTCTTTACAGCTGGTCTTTCCCGACACTGACCCTCATCTCCGCCCTTCCAGCACACGTGTGGCTGCTTTGTTGCCAGCTTGCCTTCACCCCTCCTGCAGCTCAGGGGACTCAGAGGGAGCTGCCTTGGTGCAGCTGGCCCAGCCCAGCCTTCCAAGGCCAGAGCAGGGGCGGGACCGAGGCCCCCTCAGGCGCGGGCAGGCTCTCACCCCTCCATCCAGGGCCGAAGCCTGGCCGGCTCCGTGGACTTGGACTTGCCATGCATCCCCCCACTCACGGCTGGGGTCCGTGTGTGTGCGTGAAGTGGGCTCGGCTGGGGGCAGCCCGGCTCCCCTCCCAGAACCCCCTCTCTGTCTGCTTTGAAAGAAGCCGCACGGGCGATGGCAGGTGAAACTGCAGAAACCCCGGCAGTTCCGGGGCCCGCCCGAGCCCTGTGCTTTCTGGGTCTGTGGACACGCAAGCCCCGGGGGTCGGGAGCCCCGCACGGGGGTAAGGCGGGGGCTCAGGCGTGTTCTGAAAACAAGGAAGTGCAAGCTTGCTGCTGGGGTTTCTACCGGGATGAGGCTCTAGACCTGTGAGCAGAGATTGTCCTACTTGGGGAAGAGATCATTTTCCAGTTACAAAGAGCTGAACGAGCGGGACAGAATGTCAGATGCACAATAGGGCCTCATGTATTTGGAATAAAAGCTGGTGAAATGGGTACATGAAGAGTTCACAGCCAAAAGAATAATTTTGCTCCTGAGTCACATCCAACTATATTTCAGAATGTACGGCCGCACCCCAGAGCAGACGGGGTGGGCTCTCTCATCACAGCGTCAGGTCGGTCGTTGATCAGGAGGGGACGTGGGGTTCTTTGGAAAACACAGTTTTAGAAAACATTTTAACAGCCAAACATACTTGGATTGAGAATAAATATCCCCAAGTTCTCCTGGGGTAAATGTTTGTGATTTTGGCTGTACGGCCTTTATGCTACTGCGTGTTCCAGACACTGCTGCGTGTTCCAGACACTGCTGCGTGTTCTAGACACTGCTGCGTGTTCTAGACACTGCTGCGTATTACAGACACGTGCAGTCCATACAATTCCAATTTTTATAAAAGACACAACTCTGCCCCGGGCCCAGTGGAAGTGGGGCCTGGGGTCAGGGCGGGGCTGAGGCTTCCTGCCCTGTCCCGGGGAATCGGGGCGTCTCTCCCGGCACCTGAGGTGCCCGCCCACCGCAAAGCTCCCCAGGCTGCTCCCTGGGGTCTCAGCACATCACCGGCCACGTGGCTGAGCCCAGTCTTCAGCCCCCTGCCCTCCCCAGAGGTCAGCAGCAGGTTGGGAGTTCCAACCCTGTCATCAGTGTGTGGCCAGCTCCTCCCCTGAAACCATCCACGTACCCACCTGAGCCACCTGGGGAGGTGTGGCCGAAAGAGGCCCGTTTTGAAATACAAGGACACTCCGGCCTCACAGGAAATTCCAAGGGCTTGAGAAGCTCTGTGCCGGGAACCACATCCGCAGTTTGTTTCAGGAATCATTTGCTCTCCTTTTCCCACCCACCGTCTGGCGCCCAGCCCTCCTGTTTCCCGCCTCCTCTCCAGGCCGCACTTGTGGCTTCTGTCCCCGGGCCTTGCGTCCTGGGCAGTGTCTTGGTTCCCAGCTGACAGTCACTGCCCCTTCCTATTGCCACTGCCCCTTCTGCAGTCACTGCCCCTTCCTACGGTCACTGCCGCTTCCTAAGGCCACTGCCCCTTCCTATGGCAGGCAGGCCGCGCTGTTCCTGGTGGATAATTTGGACCCCACCCCTGCTTCAACCCAGGGGCCATCACAGAGGCCTCGCCACCCCCCCGCCCCGGGAAACTGGCCCTCGGACAGACAGGTACCTCCATGGTTCCAAGACGTGTGGCCTTGTGTGTCAGGGCGTGTCCGCGGAGGAGGGGACCTGGGGCTGGCGAGGGGCGCTCGTGCTGAAGGCCGATCGTCTCCCTCCTCACCAGCCTCTTCCCTCCCTGCTGAGCCCAGCCAGCCCTGACCGCCCCGCCCCGCCATCTGCTGCCTCTGCCTTTCTGTTTGTGCTTCTCACGCGCTGCCCGTCACGTGCCCCCCGGCACCAGCCTGGTGGACCAAGTGCACCCACACAAGCCTAGGCCCCCCAGGTGCCTCAGCACAGTCTGCGTGGGGTTGACGCTGAGTCTGTGTTTCATGACCCCGGACGCAGACAGTGGGTAGTTTTCCCCTCTGCATAAAGTTAGCCTGTGTTGCTGTAGTAACGAAGGAGCTTAGACACACGGGAAATTAGCTTTTGCACCCAGTTCCATGGGGGCGGCCGGGGGGCATGTCCCCTCACTCAGTCAAGCAGTACTCCAGCACCACAGGGCGCTCCAGACTTCAACTCCATTATGACCGTCGACAGCGTCAGATCCCGCGAGACCACCCTCTGCTCCAGACGCGGGTCACAGGTCCAGGTTGCCACCTGTGCTTCTGACCCACCGGCTACAGTCAGAGGCTCCCACGGCCCCTCCTCGGGTTCGGTTAAATTGCTGGAGCGCTCACAGAGCTCAGAGAAGCACTTTACATACTAACTCACCAGCTTATTATAAAAGTACACAATTCAGTGTAACCGAGCAAGGGCTGTGAGCCTGCAGCACAGAAAGCCAAACTCCGAGAACAGGTGTTCGCGGCAAAATAACGGTTTATTTCAGGTGCCAAGCAAGGGGGTGGGAGACAAGCCTCAGATCGCTCTCTCTTGGACACTGAGTTGGGGTTTTGTTTTGTTTTGTTTTGTTTTTCCTTGCGGCACGCGGGCCTCTCACTGTTGTGGCCTCTCCCGTTGCGGAGCACAGGCTCCGGACGCGCAGGCTCAGCGGCCATGGCTCACGGGCCCAGCCGCTCCGCGGCATGTGGGATCTTCCTGGACTGGGGCACGAACCCGCGTCCCCTGCATCGGCAGGCGGACTCCCAACCACTGCGCCACCAGGGAAGCCCCAAGTTGGGGGATTTTTAGGGGAAGAAAAAGAGACTGGGATTCACCATCATCTAGTAACATTTCGGGAGCCAGGATGTCCCTGGGTTTACGATTCTCAGGCCAGGTGGTCCCTGGCTCAGGGGTCTGTTCACTCATCTCGCCCTGGAGAGACAACCTGAGTTTGTAGGTAATGATGACGTCTGTGATAGCGGTTTTAGTCTGTTAACAATGTTATCGACAGCAGCGATCTTAGCATCTGACCCTGTTGATTAGTGTTCTGTGAGCACAGGATTGAGGTCAGAGGGCACGAGACAGGGAGTAAAGTTTTGCATGGAGGGATGAATCATAAACTCAGTTAGGGAACAAGGTTTCATCAGGAACAGCCAGATGGAAGAGGTGCACAGGACAAGCAGTGGGGAGGTGGTGTGGAGGGTCCAGGCCACCACAGTCCCCATCTGCACGTGCTCGCCAGCCACCAACTGGGAAGGTCTCCAGACCCGTCCTTTGGGTTTTTATGGGGACTTGGTGTCGGGAAATCTTATGGAAAACTTCAGGGACGTTGCAAGTTTTCATTAGTTTACATCTTTAAGGCTCTTTCATACTGTCTGTGAATTCTTTAAAGTAACTCAGTTTTATAGGTGTTGGTGAGGCTGAATGCTGTTTCTGGCAATAGCTTGCTGCTCTATTTTCAGCAAGTTTCCCTGTTTTTTTCATTTTATTCAACCAGTAGTTAAGGAGCGCCCACTGTGGACCAGGTATTGTGCTAGCTGCTGGGAATACAGAAAAAACCAGACAACAGAAATAAGAATTGCTCTCTTCCCTGAAGGAACTTAAAATCCAGCGGGAGAAACCGGCAAAGGGTCACAGTTTCGTTCTTGCACGTGAAGGAATCTCGCAGGGTGAGGTGCAGGGATTTTCTTTGGGAGGGTCCTGCCCAGCCCCTGGCGTGGGTGCAGATGTCCTGAGTCAGCTTCCTCGAGGGCAGCTGGCTGGGGGACCTTCCTCTCACCCAACTCATGTTTCCGGTAGGAAGCTCTAGACCAAGCAGCCCACCCAGGGGCCAGCCTCAGGGCTGGGAGTGTTTGTTAGGGGTGAGGCCACACTTGTACTTGGCACTAGCGACCTGTCTCCGACCTGTCTCCTTGACTCATAACTGGGAATGAATGAGTTATGGTTACTCATAGGGCTCTAGTGACGGCCCTTCTCTGATGAGCAAAGGAAGAAAGTCCTTTTTCCCTTACCTTTTCCCTAGGCCAGCAGGTAGCAAACTTGTTTTGAAAAGGGCAAATCTTTTGGGTTTGTTGGGGTCTAAGTATTTACAATATAGTAACTGTCTTAGGCTCTCAGAGCTTCGAGCTCTGTGGCAATGCCTCAGCTCTGCCGTCTGGCAGGAAGGTGGCCGTGGACCGTTCATGGTGCTGGCCTGGCTGTGCGCCAGTGAGGCTGCGTTTACCAGTCTCCTGCTTTGTCCTGGACTGAAGGGGTGGCTGTTGGCCCATGAACTTGGTGACTACCCCTCCCCCTGACACTTGGCGCCTGTATCACTTTGTCAGTTTCCAGGTAGCTTTAACTAAAAATACTACTTATCGCTTGCCTCCGGTGTTGCGGAGCACAGGCTCCGGACGTGCAGGCTCAGTGGCCATGGCTCACGGGCCCAGCCGCTCCGCGGCATGTGGAATCTTCCCGGACTGGGGCACGAACCCGTGTCCCCTGCATCGGCAGGCGGACTCTCAACCACTGCGCCACCAGGGAAGCCCATGTTCTCCATCTTTTTATCTTGATGACTTCGTTCATGGATGGATAGACGTACATGTGGCTCGAGGTGCAAACATAAAAGAAGAGCATGGGGTGAAAGCCCCTCTTGCCTGCCCCCCCCAGGGCCCCCCACCTTCCCGCCGCGCATGGGGCTGGCGAGTGGGCACACATGCGGGGAATGACAGGGAGGGTGGGTAAAGCAGGCTTCCGCACTGGCAGCGTTTGGGTGCTGTCTTGTTTCATGGAAATGATGCAAGGGCTTTCTTCCCTCATAAAGTCCAGGATAGGGCCCAGCTGTCCCAAGAACCTGAGCGACAGAACCTTGAGGACTGGGGGACCGCCTTGCTGGGCCCAGGATGCTCGGGCTACGGGGACGTCCTGTCTCTGGCCGAGCCGAATTTCCTGGGGCTGCTGCTCCGTCACAGCTCAGAAACCACTTTGCCCAGTTCCCACTTCGTCCCCGCAGCCTCTGGGCTCTGCTCGCATGAGCCTGCTTGCCGTCTGGTACCGGCCCCGGCGTCTGCGGTGAACAGAGCAGAAGGGCCTCCAGGGCGCCCAGCTATTCTTAGCCTCCTGCTATCTTTAGCTGATGCCGTCAGGCCACCTCCTCATGGGAGGGTTTAGGAAACGGCGAGGCTGCCTCGCCGCCTCTTTGAAAGGCAGTAAAGGAGACTGGGAAGCTGCTCTTGTGGTCAATAATGAATCTGATTTGAAGCAGACTGGGAAAAATAATCGCTTTTAAATAGCTCGTACGTATGATTTGTTGAATTCTTTAGGTAGAACGGTAGAGTCCACACCACCCCATTGGCCAGAATTTATACTTAAGAAAATTCAGTGCTGATTCTTAGTGACACATTTGGTCTCCGGGGGGAGGGGTGCCCATGCCACCTCCTTCCCCGTTTTCTGTTTCCGGGTTAAGTGTGTTCCTGACCCGTGGACGTGAGCGTTTCTTCATGGGAAGTACGGTCATCTTTGGGAAACCGCAGCAGCCTAAGCGTAGACAGTGGACTGAGCGGCTGCATCGCGGGGCCGAGTGGAAGATGCCACCTCAGGGCCCATCAGCCGCGGTTCCTTTCCGGGGCTCTGTCTGTCCTCTTTGTTTGCGGCCCACCAGAGCCTCGTGGGAGGAGAGGTGTGATGGGGGCGGACGAGGATAGCACATTCCTGATGGGTGAGAGCGTCCGTGGAGCAGGGTCACACCTCACAGCGGTCAGTAGCTTCCACGCCTGTCCCTCGACTCCCGTGTGACGTCGCCTCTCTCATCCTCAAGGGATATAGGCGTTAACTCCTCACACATCACTGTGTCTGTGATAAAGTAATGGAGGGGCACGCAGAAAACAGACACAGTGAAGGCGCGGGACCCCCGTGCCAGTTTGGGTTGGGGCTGCGGGGGTGGATTCACATGGGGGGATTGCAGAGGTGGGCTTGGGTGGGGGGGAGATCACAGAGGTGGGCTTGGGCGGGGGGATCACGGAGGTGGTCTCGGGCTGGGGGGGAGATCACGGAGGTGGGCTCGGGCGGGGGGATCACGGAGGTGGGCTCGGGTGGGGGGATCACGGAGGTGGGCTCGGGTGAGGGGGTGGGGAGATCACGGAGGTGGGCTCAGGCGGTTGGGGAGAGATCACGGAGGTGGGCTCGGGCTGGGGGGGAGATCACGGAGGTGGGCTCGGGCGGGGGGGGAGATCACGGAGGTGGGCTCGGGCGCGGGGGGGGGAGATCACGGAGGTGGGCTCGGGCTGGGGGGGAGATCACGGAGGTGGGCTCAGGCGCGGGGGGGGGAGATCACGGGGGTGGGCTCAGGGGCGGGGGGGGAGATCACGGGGGTGGGCTTGGGTGGGGGTGGGGTATCACGGAGGTGGGCTCACACCCCCACTGCAGAGCTGGGCTCCCGGGGAGAAAGCAGCGAGGCCCCCGCCTGGGCATGGCCCTCCCTGACCTGCAGAGCTGGCCACTGGACCGAGCAGGTGAACCCAGGCTTGGCACAGATCATGGATTTGTAACTAATTTCATAAGGGAGAAGCTTTTCGGGGGCTTTCAGGTGTTTGGAGGGGAATTGCTGTAACGTTTCCCACTTCCCAGTAGAAGCTGATCAGTATTTCCTGGCTGGTTTTGTCTGCACAGACCTTCATCAGGGCGATTATCTGCTCACCACACACGTCACATCAGCCGTTTATCCGTTACCGGAGGCAACTGGAGTTTCAGTGCGTCACCCAGAGAGCAGGGTTCTTGGGGGAGAAGATCTAACATGTCAAAGGCGAGGGTTGAGTAGGACGGGAGCTCGTGAAGGGGGGGAATGAGCTGAGCCCCGCCGGCTGGCAGCTCGTGAAGGGGGGGAATGAGCTGAGCCCCGCCGGCGGGCCGGCCTGAGGGGCACTTGTCTGAATCGGGTTGCTATTGTGGTGAAGTAAGTGGGCTTTTCAACAGAACTTCCTCGTGGGAAGATACTTCCGTTCATTATACATTCTTTCTTAAATAAATCAAATAAAATATTAAAGAGTAGCTTTCTTACTAAATGAAGAGGAAATGCCACCAGAGCAACGACAGAGGCTGCGCTCAGAGCTCTTCTGATGACAGCACAGTTCCTGACTCGACATGCCTGTCCCGTTTTCCCTGCAGACGCCCAGCCTGCACCTCATCCAGCCCCCGCCAGCCCCCATTCCCCAGGGTTCTCCTCTGTGCTGATGGATTTCTGTTTTGTATTAGGTCCGTGGTAATGTGACGATGTAGGTGGGAATTGGCCCTGCGTGTTAGAACCTGATTTGTCCCCATTCAGTGACCGCCTGGCCCGGGTTGTGTGTCCCCTTAAGGGGTGAGGGGTGGGGGACATAGGGGAGGCCACCCTGCCAGACCGTGGATCCAGGGGAGGGCAGGTGGGCTGAGCCGGGTCGGAGGAAGCAACCAGCCCTCAGGCGCCTGGTGTCCAGGGAAGCCTGTCGGACAAGTGTCAGGTACAGCAGGGAGGAGAGTGGGTCCCCAGTGCCTAGAGGGAGGGTGGCCTGCACGGCGTGGGCCAAGGGCGCACCGGTGTTTGCCCGTCACGAGTGCTGATAGGTCATTAAAGCTCAGGCAGAGCCTTCCTCCTGTTGGGAGGGTGGGCCTGGAGTGTCCGTCCTTAACCTGTCAGCAGGGGCGCGTCTGCCGTACGTACCCTTACCCAGGGTTCTGCAGGTGCTGTGGTGGGCGGTGGGGGGGGGGCGTGGCCGGGACCACAGGACCATCTTACCTGTCTGCTGGTGCATCGACTCTATTTGGAGGAATGTTAACTTCAACATCTTTTAAGTTCAAACAAATTCTGGGGACTTCCCTGGTGGTACAGTGGTTAAGAATCCACCTGCCAGTGCAGGGGACACGGGTTCGAGCCCTGGTCCGGGAAGATCCCGCATGCCGCGGAGCGGCTGGGCCCGTGAGCCATGGCCGCTGAGCCTGCGCGTCCGGAGCCTGTGCTCCGCAACGGGAGAGGCCACAGCAGTGAGAGGCCCGCGTACCGGACAAAAAAAAAAAAAAAGTGTTAGTCCGTGCACATGGAGCACACTTTTGACCATCAAACTTTGCAGGTCCACCCTCAGGCTGTTTGAACAGCCGAACCCCGGCTGTATTGGACTAAAAGTAAATTTATTAGTATGGTAAATATTAGCGACCAGTGTGACCCAATACTAAAGTGTCATTTCCCTTCCGTAACTGTGCAGATTTCACAGTGGACAGCGATACAAACCGGCCTCTTAGTCAGCGATGTTTTGTTTTTATTGACGTAACAAACGCTCTCCTGTTTCCCGCCACTGGTGCCCACTGCTCACGTTGCTTGTGGGAGCGTCATCCCGGTGTCGATGGGATGGCAACTCCAACAGCTGAGTGTTGTTTTAAATGTCCCTCAACTCCCGGAATGTAGTAGAGGTGCTGTGAGCCACCGCTGTTGAGATCTGGTCTTCCTCCTTCAGGAAGGGTTCGCAGTAGCTTATGCAATTAAATGCAACAAAAAGCAGGACATTTAAGAAGAAAAGCGTCAGCAGACAGCTGCTCACATTAGCTCTTTGTTTTCTTGCAGTTAAAGTAGAAAACGGAGACGTCCATCTGGGTTTGGATTCTTTACCTGTATTGGGCAAAGCAGACTCTTCCATTCAAGGGAGAATTTATTATAAAAGGACACGGGGAAATCGATCATCTTAAACTGTGATTTTGCTAATGTTTCCAAAATGTTCAGATTAAGGTGTTCTTCTTTAAATAAAAGTTGATCCCTCTGAGAATCGCACAGGCCTGGTATCCTCTCTGTGACTGCTGGACTTTGCTTTCCGAATTCCTACAAGGCTCAAGTTAGAGAACCCACAGCAGTCATTTTTAAGGTTTTCGGCAGCAGAGCCTCATCTCAAAATAATTTCATCTGTATAAATGTATAAGTTCCAAGTTTTACCATTTACTTACTATAAATTCAGAGAAAGTGAGACTTTAATGAGCAGGAAATTTGCAGTCAGAGGTTAGGCTGCCCGCTGGGGTCCATCTCTCCTGCCGGGCTCTCTTTTGCTTGCGTCGTGTAGGGAAAATCTTGCTGACATGTGAGTAGTGAAGGTGGCAGGTTTTGGAACCCTTCCCTTTGCGGTGCAAACAGTCCCAGAGAGGCATACGTGGAGCTCCATTCTCTAGCAGCTGCTTGAAATCACCTAATATAGTTGCCTGCGTTTCTGAACGTGTGCGCACATCTTAAAATGGTTGCTAGCTGGATATAGTGCAGGTGAAGCACCCAAGCTTGCCCCTTGGCGTGAGCGAGCATAGAGGTCTCTCCCTCCATCCACACCTTGCACTGTATATGGACCACGGTACCAGGATGCTGGTTGTGAGGGCAGCGTGGATGGAGGGTGAGACCGGGGCCAACCAACTGCCCTGGGTTTGAATATGACTCTGTCACTTAGCAGTTGTTTGACCTTTGGCAAGTTATTTAGTTTTTCTTAGCCTCGGTTTTCTGGTCTGTAAAGTGGGAATTGTAACAATGCCTTCTTCCTGGGAATCTTATGATGATTAAATGAGAAAATATATGGAAAGCGATTAAGTAATATCTGACATAGTAAGGGCACAAAAAGTATTAGCTAATTTTATAGGAAAAAATGTGATTGTGGGACAGCGCAGCTACCTCCTAAGGTTAGCAGCTCTGACAGTCGAGCATTATTTTGGCTTCGCCTCAGTTTCTAGAAAATAATATATGTAAGCCACTCATGGCACTCAGCAAAGAAGGCCAGGCTGATGAAAGAGAAAAGAACTGCTAATTATGAGTTGTAGTATCCCTCTTCCAGGAAGGGCTTGAAGTAGCTTACTGGAATTTAAAAAAAAGAAAAAAAAAAGTCAGTGTGGAGCTACAAACAATAGAAAAAGTTGTGTTCTGAGGTGTGCACGCAAAAAGGGAGTTAACCTGGCAACACGAATTAAATTTAAATGTGGGTAGTTTCTAGCATGTTAATGTTTACAGCACACTTGAGTGTGCGGGTTTTCTGTCAGTATTTTGAGAATCGTGCCCTGGTGGTGTCCACGTAGTTGAGTGTCCATGGTGGAGGGAGAGGCTGACAGCAAGCAGATCACCTGTTAAATTACATAGTAGACAACCCGGATGTTGGCAAGGATGTGGAACTGTTAGAACTCACATATATGTATACCGCTCGTGGGAACGTAAACGAAGGAGCACTTCAGACAGCTGTTCGGCCATGTCCGGTCAGGTTACATATATACACCTGGAAGCAACCCAGACATTGGCCAGCGGCAGGAAAAAACCAAAATAATCCATATGGGACGTTGATATAGTGGCACAGCACACGTGATATAAAATGAGTGAACAACACACGTGACTCTCACAGACCTAGGGTTAAGCCCAAAGAAGCCAGACGGAAAGAGTACCTTTTACAGAGTTCCATTTAGTGAAGTTCAAGCCAGGCACAGAGGTCGCGGTGCCAGGTGCCCTGGCGGGCGTGGCTGGGAATAGTGGGAGAGGCTTCTCAGGGCAGAAGAGATGTTCTGTCTCTTGATCGCGGTCTGGGTACCCAGGTGAAGGCTGGGCTGCACACCTGGATGGGCACTTTTTGTTTGTAGGTTACTTTTCAAGGGAAGGTTCATCGAAATATAAAGTGATATGGTGGTGAGTATCATGGGGAAGCCTCCAGTGGGACCAGGAGCTAGGGAGCGGTGGGCTTGGTTGGGGGGCGTTTACAGGCCCTGAGGTGAGAGCAGGGAGGAGGGGCGAGTGACCCGGGGAGCCTTGGGCAGTGAGGTCAGGGAGGGCCCGGGGGCGGAGACACTTTCTCCTCTTAACTCTGGATGGATGGGAGGCTTGGAGGATTTGGGAAGAGGTGGGAAGGAGGCAACCTTGTTTCTAAAAGCCCCTCTGGCTGTGCTGAGAATCACTGTGGGCTCAGGTGCTGAGCTGATAACCGTAGGGGGTGGTCCCAGTGACCAGGTCCTCCCAAGTACATTCCCCACAGCGGGCTCCCCGTGGTTCCGGGAGACGCTGCTCCAGTACGCCCTCCGGAGCCTTCTGAGCCCTGGAGCAAGCATGCAGGTGCTGTCGCCTTCTTCCCGGGACCACACTGGTCAGAGCTCCCGGCTTTCCGCGCCCTGAGCTCCAGAGGGCGATGGTGCCCATCCGACGTCCGTCTGTGTCTGAAGCTGCTGGCGGTTCGGAAAGGCCTCTGTCCCCTGTTTCCTGAGCCTGGAACAGTCGTGGGTGACATTTACGACGTGTATGGACAGCGGGTGATGCACGGGCGGGGCGGGGCTGTTGGTAAGAGGTCTGGACAGCGACGAGGGAGGGCGGCCCGGTCCCAGGCAGCTTCAGGTGGAGGTGGGCAGGAAACGCGGTGGCCTCTGGCCGCGCCCGGCTGCAGCCACCTGCCGAGGCCCTGGGCGAGGACGACGCCCTGTGAGTCGCCCGGGCGAGGAGGGCTCGGGGGCGGGCCACTGGAGGAAGGCCCCCCACACCTGCCGAGCTCCTCCATGGCCGTCTCTTTAAGGCCCCTCTCCCCCGCGACACACGTCCCATGGGGAGAACTGTAAGGTGTGCATCTCAAGTAAAAAGAACTGTGTCCCTTGGAAATTTCCCGTGGGGTGTGTGGTGTATATTTAACTTCCTTTAAATTTAACGGTACTTAACTTTAGACCTTTTTGCTAGATAATACTTCATTTTGGAGAATTCAAAGGAGGGGGATTTTTAGAATTAAAATCACATCACATTCACCACGGGTGGTTTCAGAATTCTTAGGGTTTATTCCATTGCCACCGTTTTTTTTTTTAAGTTTATTTATTTATTTATTGGCTGCGTCGGGTCTTAGTTGCGGCACGCATGGGCTCTTCGCTTCGCTGCGGTGCGTGCCCGGGCTTCTCTCTAGTGCTGGTGCTCCAGCTCAGTCACCCCACGGCATGTGGGTTCTTAGTTCCCTGGCCAGGGATCGAACTGGCGTCCTCGGAATTGCAGACAGATCCTTAACCACTGGACCACCAGGGAAGTCCCAGTGCCACTGGGTTTTAGCATTTACAAATCCAAGTCTTTGCTGTTGTTTGAGCTGTAAGGACCCAGTTTGGCAGGTAAGCACGTGCATCTGTGAATCTGCAGCTGTGGGACTGAGGTGACAGTGGAGGTGGGGACTGAAGCTATAAAAGCTGCTGAAAAGCCACGCTTTTCAACGTACAGCCACTGAATGTGGTATGAAGGTTATTTGCTGTTAATAGCTACGAAAGGCTGTTATTTCCCAATTTGCTATTAAGTTTATTCTGAAACAGTAGCAGTAAAACACTGGCGTGCAAAATTGCCTTAAATTATGTATGAATATGGTCAAAGACAAAGGGGGTGTGCAAAGAAGAAAATAGATACTAGTGTGTCGTTGTGGGCCATTTGCCTTTCTTGTCCAGACCGTCTGTAATTTTATCTTTATAAAAATAATTGGAACACCAAGTGGTAAAAGGGTACCATTGTTTGTGTTTCTGGCAGCATAATTGGCATAAGGGCTGTGGGGCAAGATTTTTGGACAAAATAATCTATTAAAAATTTTAATATGCCTGAGTTTGTCTTTTAAGAATAGTAAGAAGAATTAATGACAACTTTATCACGTTTTTTTGAGAATTAAATGAACAATAAATTAAATCAACTGTAAGCCAGCGCCGGTGTCTGGCTTACAGTTGATGGGTATTAGGGTAAACTTGATATCAGCACTAATTTTAGATCCTAGAGAACTGAAAGCGAGACAAGGAAGAACTAAAAATTTGCTCAACTGTATAAAAATGACGCTAATTACAGTAATTTGTATGAAGCCTATTATCTGTGCATAGTAACAGCCTCCTTTCTCATGAACCACCGGACTCGCCTTGTTTTCGTTCATCCCGATGGCATATTCCACGTAAGGCGACCAGCCTTCACGACGTGCCCCGCGTGTAGCTGTATCTCACGGGCTCCAGTGCGTGTTCTCAACCTGAAAATTCCAAAGAACATTCTCGGATTCTGACCTTGAGAATGTTGTGCTTTTCTATTTACAGAACATGCACTTTTCAAATCCTTTATTGCATGTACTGCAAGAGGGGAAAGCAACTCAAGAATTGCTGAGAAGTTCAATAAAGATAACTTCCTAAGCTAATGTGGTTTGGTTTTTAAGCTCAGGTAGCGTAGTTTATGACACAGGGGATGCTGACAGCCTTTCTAGATGCAGAGCGATTTTTGAAGCAGTCATTAGCCGGCTCTGGCTCCTGCAGAGAAGATCTCAAGGATCGGAGCAGAGCTCGTGACGCCCTCATCCTAGCAGCGAAGGGCGCGGATTTTGCGGGGTGTCTGTCTCACCCTTTACAGCATCATAAGTACCAGGGGCTAGTGATGAGCGCATCGTCAGACAGAAAGTGGGAGGGCCGGGGGCGGCCCTGGGGCGTCTCCAGACCCTGACTCTGCGCAGATGCTACAGGTTCATCGAAGCTGAGGAGTCTGTGGAAATACGTTTACGCTGACTTATGTAGTTCAAGGGAAGAACATGACTCATGGTTTATCTGCACTGGCCTCAGCGTGTCCCGCTGTAGTTTAAAAATAGGGCCATCCAGTCGCCCAGGGGGCTTGCTGTGATCTGGGGGCTTTGCCAAGGACCCTGATTGTGCCTGGTTGTGCCTGAACCAGCAGTGCAGGTTGTAGGGAAAGCCAGTTTTCACATTTTGAAACTATTTTGTGCTGGTGTGAAAAGTGGCCGTTTTAGTCATAATACTACTCGTAACAGGTAAGACTGAACCAGACCTCCACGGGGGGGAGTTTGGCTGCCTGCCTGTTTTGAGTAAGAAATGCCTTCCTCTTTGGCAAGAAGGTTCATCAAAGAACCGGAAGTGTCCCTGTTCTTTGACCTGATCTGGGCTGATCTAAAAGGGTGTGATTTCAGTGTTTTTCCTCTGTGTTGACTTATCCTGCTTTCCTCTGGTGATTTCAGGGGTAGTCCCTCTCAGTTTGCCAGCTGGTCCACCTCTGAATCTCCCGTTTGGTGACCCCCGGACACATCATATGAAAGTGATAGAGCTTCACCGTGGTTAACCGTTTACAGACGGCACTGCCCCCCGCCCTCTGCTCACCAGCCCTCCCTGTCCGGTGACCTCTACTTGGGATGTTCACTGAACCCCAGTTGACTCTCCTGGCTTTTGCCGGGAAGGCACATTTCTCCACCCACCTCACCTGGCCGACCCGCAGTCATCCTGGTGCGTAGGGTGCGGTGTGGCGTGTCCCTTGTGTACTCAGCTGTAGTTCGAGATGTGCCTTTGTAGGAACCATTTTAATGTAAATCCTGCGAACTGTGACCACAGGACACACAGGGGCTGCCCTGTTCTTTTCCAAACACGCTTCCAGCTTTACAGGCACCTGAGTCACTTTCAGATGAGTTTCAGTGCAGAGTCAGCTGTGGCCTAAGGTAGAGCCCAAGTGAAGACTCTTCAGAATGAGGAACTTGTGTCTGAAAAGATGATCCTAAATTGCAGTATTTCAAATCAAGTGGAAGGAGAGGGATTTAAACTGTAGCTCTGGTGGTTTATCAGGTCAGAAAGAGGCAGAGCTAATCCGGAGGAAGGACCGTGGTTGGGGTGATGGAAGGGTGTCTCCCGACCCCCCAGTTCTTCCTTCTGTCCGTGTTCATGGCGCTCGGTGGGTTACCGTGGTGATGAGAGTCAAGTTTTGATCTTTGCTGAGATGTGAGGCCGAGACTCCTCCCTGCAGAGGTGGGAGCTACCATTGCCTGGTCGTGGCCTCGCAGGTGGGTTTCCTGTCTGGCGTCCAGCGAGCTGTTTGTCAGAGGGGGCCTCGCCCTGGCGGCGGAGGTGCGGGCAGCACTGCCCGTGTCCCTCCAGCGCCCCGCGCCCCGCCTCCCTGGCCTGCCCGCTGCCCGTCGGGAAGCAGCCACCCTGCATCTGGACACAGTGAACAGACTCTGTCCTCTTGGAGGTTCATGTTTTCCTCCTTAACTAAAAAAATAAAACAAAAACGAGCTTCTCCGTAGCACTGGCTTTGGCTATAACTTCTGTTACCGTTTTCTTTACCGTGTGACACTGTCCCGTGACCCCTTGTTGACACTTGTGGCCCCCAGACTCCAGGTCCAGCCCTGCCCCCCAAGGCGGGTGACTGCCGGTCCCCAGGCCCTGCTTCCTCAACTGGGAAGGATGCCCACGGGGGCGCCTGGTCAGTGCCCGGCACGTGGTCATGGACCCGCACTGCTAACTTCCCAATGGAAATTGGCACTGGACCCAGACGAGACTTCCGAGTCTTGAGGGAAATTGGCAACACAATTAAAACAGAATTTAGCTCTTTATGATTTTAGCCCAGGGTTTAAAATGATTATTTAGAGTGTCGTCACTACCCAGCTAATTGTTCGTTCTTTTACTCAGTCCGCGGTCATGGGAGTGTTTTGTAAGTGCTGAGCACCTACTGTGTACCCAGGATGTAGAAGATAAAAAGACACAAATAAACAAGTAGCCTTAAATTGCCGTTTATGATTTATAGATGTCCCTAGGCATGGTTATATTAAAATCATAATAAGACGCTTTAAAAAAGGAGACACCCAGCTCCCACCCCAAGAAATGGGAAACTCTGAGAGGCAGGCCCCGGCACTGCTCCTCCTTTTGCTGTCTATTGTTTAAATGTATTAATGAACACGGAGCCTAAGATATACCGTCCTGACTGTTCTTCAGTGCACAGTGCAGTAGTGTCAACTGTGCTCACACTGGAGCCCAACAGACCTCCAGAACTTTCTCCTTTTCCCAGCTGAAGCTCCGTGCCATTAAATCCCCACCCTCGCCCCTCCCCTGTGTCCAGCATGTACTTTCTGCCTCTGTGAATCGAAGCGTCTCGTACAGATCATACGTTATTTGTCCTTTTGTAAGTGGTTTGCGTCACTGAGCACAGTGTCCTCGAGGTCCATCCATGCCGCGGCAGGTGTCAGAATTCCCTTCCTTTTGAAGAGGCCGAATAATATCCCATCGTATGTGTGGACCACCGTTTGCGTGTCCATCACCCTATCAGTAGACGTTCGGGCTTCAGATCCTGTGTTATGAATGGTGCTGCTGTGGACGTGGGCACACAAATGGCTCTTTGACTCCCTGCTTTCAGCCCTTTTCGGTGCGTACCCAGAAGTGGGGTTGCTGGGTCACATGCTAATTCTATGTTTAATTTTGTGAGGAGCCTCCAAGCTTTTTCCAGGGTGGCTGCACCGTTGTACATCCACAGCGCACTCTCGGCACGTCCCCTCCCGCACCTGCTGTTTTCTGTTTTGACGGTGGCCGCCCTGTCGGGCAGTGTCTCATCGTGGTCCTGATTTGCATTTCCCTGGTGCTCAGTGATGCTGACCATCTTCTCACGTGCCTGTGGACCACGGGTATATCTTCTTTGTAGAAATGTAGGTTCAAGGCCTTTGCCCGTGTTGTGATCGGTTGTTTATTTTTGTGTTGTTGAGCGGCATTGGTATTGTTTTCTCAGAGCTTCCTAAGTGGTACTGATGTGCTAACGGGGCTGGGAACCAGTGATCAGACGTAAAACCAGCCCATAAGCAACGGATCTGAGATTCTGGTTTTGCGCCGTTAGATCTGCTGTGTGTTCGGGAGGGTGGGAGAGGGGCCGGAGCCTCTGGAAAGCTGGCCGTAGGAGGTGGGTCCCTGCTGTGTGTGTCCACAGTGGGCGCGACAGTTCAGAGTCAGGGCCTGGCTGTGGACGGGGGGTGTTTCACCTCAGGTGCTGCTTAAACGTTTCTTCAGCACAAATGGGTCCTTGAGGGAGACCAGTCGGGGAGCCAGGGAAGAGCTCGTGATGCCCAGTCCCGATGGGGGGCTGGGCAGGGAGCGGACAGCGAGAGTGGTGGTGCGCAGGCCGTCCCCGCAGGCTGGCCGACCCCCGGGCCGCCTCCTGGACCCTGGAGCCCTGACTGGCGAGGATTCGCTCCACTCAGCACGGGGCCGGTGGTGCAAGACACTGCAAAGGCGGAACAGTTTCCTGGCAGCGTTTCAAAGAAGCTGTGCTTTTCTTGGTGCCTCGTGTGCACATTTCACAGACCCTTTGTAGCTTTTTGCAAAAAAAAACGTAGGACTGTGTGCAAAAAGAAAGGATAAGACGAAGTCGAAAGGACGGGATGAATTCATAACACATTTATGGGCAGCGGCTGGAAGCCATTACACAGACCAAGATGGGCCTTTGTTACCTTTTAATTTTGATGAGCACGCAGTGGATGTATTTATTCTGAGAAGTAATCCTAAGTATGAATGCAACTTTAAAATTATGGGAATTTGCGCCTATTTTTTGTTAATCTGAATAAGCAATTGTGTTGTCAGCCAGCCAGCTGCAGATATAATGTACAAAATATTGTAAAACCCTGTTACCAGGCAGAAAATGCTGCTTGTAGGTCCGTATCTTCAGTATTTGCACCATTAAAATTTTAGCCTGTGGTCAGCTCTGATTGCTACAAGGGCTTCAAGATCATGCTGGCGTCTTTGTAACACCCTAAATTTGTTAATTCAGCCACCGCTGCCCGCTTTTGCAGTGCCTTCCACCCTTTTCCAGCTCACAGAGCGCGCACAGTCGTAATATTTGCACAAGGCTCTGGGTGGGCGGATGCGGCCCGGTGACACCTGAGTCCCCAGCCCCGAGGTAGCCGGTAGCCCTATGTGCAGCTGGCCCCCTCCTGGGCCTGGCCTTCATCCCAGCAGGATGAGAGTTGAGAGCCAGCTGGAATCTGTCACCCTGGCCCCAGCCTTCTATTTCTGATGCCACACTTCCCTAAGAAATGGAAACTTTTTTAGCATTTTGGAAGGAAGGGATTGTAAAGTTTATGAAATATATCAAGCATGCAAAAGAGTGTGTGTAATGTATACGAACAGTTTAAGAGTAATAATAACACAAACGCGCAGCTAAATAAATCGATTATCACCAGTATCTGCACACTTCCTGGGGGGGGGGTCCATCCTGATCACGTGCCCTTCCCTTGTCCTTCTGTAGCATTTTTAAAAACACTTATTTAAGAAGTCTTGGACTTCCCTGGTGGCGCAGTGGTTAAGAATCCACCTGCCGATGCAGGGGACACGGGTTCGATCCCTGGTCCAGGAAGATCCCACATGCCGCGGAGCAACTAAGCCCGTGTGCCACAACTACTGAGCCTGCACTCCGGAGCCCACGAGCCACAACTACTGAGCCCACGAGCCACAACTACTGAAGTCCACGTGCCTAGAGCCCGTGCTCCACAACAAGAGAAGCCACCGCAATGAGAAGCCCGTGCACCGCGACGAAGAGTAGCCCCCGCTCACCACAACTAGAGAAAGCCCGCGTGCAGCAACGAAGACCCAACACAGCCAAAAATAAATAAATAAAATAAATTTATAAAAAAAAAGAATTGCAAGCCATTGAGAATCTATTATGGCCACTAGGTAAGAACAGGCAAAGGAGACGCACGAAGTCAGAAAGAAAGAGGGAAATACAGACGTGCTTTGGGGGAAATACTGAACCTAGATAGTAATCAAAGAAAGCGGGAACGTTGGCTTCTGGGAAGGTGGGCGCTTTGCTTGGAAGGGAGAAGGGAGAAGGGACACTGAGGCTGGCGGGGGTCGGGGGAGGCAGCGCAGGTGGCACCGGCCCCCAGCCGTGCTGTTGGGAGCAGTCCGGCCCCCGTCAGCCCCTCGCGAACGTCTCAGTGCTGCTTCTTCTCTGCCCGCTGACATCCTGTGGACCAGGCTCTCTCGGGGGGGATGCTGAGAGGCTTGCAGCTTGGACTGGCACGGAGACGGAGGCTGTCTGTCTGGCAGGGCCGACCCCTGACCTCTTCATGGTTACGTGTGAGCAGTTCTCCCCTTTGTAACCAAGAGGACTGTTGTCACAGTTATTTATCAGCGGCAGCCAGCACTTGTAGAGCAGTGGAGTCTGTGTTAAGGCATTTCTGGGTCTTACTCTCCACAACAGTCCACGAGGTGGAGCGGCGTTGTGTTCCATTTGCTGATGGGAATCGAGGTGCAGAAAGAAGAAGGTTGCCCTTGTGACGCGGCTGGTGAGTTTCAGAGAAGGCCTGGGGCTGGGGTCCAGCCCTTTACTGTGACGGACACTTCTTGTGTGTTTGGTCGTGTACACATGGACGTGCATAGGTGTGCAGATCTTAAAAATAATCACGTGGCCAGTTTGTCAGTCTTTTTATGCCCGCTGGGGGGCCACGTGCTTTAAGGGACCATTTCTCTTCCCGCAGCACAGTCATTCTTACCTTAGGAACTTGAGGTGTGTTACCTTTCCTGGGGCATTGAACTTGGAGCCTGGTGTCTGTTGATGTCATGCAGGGTCTGTCTCCTTCCAAAGGAATTCTGTGCTCGTGGAATGGATGGCAGCTGGGGGTCAGGGCCCCCTGCACGTTGGCAGCGTGGCTGGTACGGGCCTTTCTCTGCCAGGATAGTCAGGTGTAGGGTGGGCTGTGAAGGGGAGTTTTGTTGGTTTTTATGCCACCTCGCCATAAAAATGCACAGCATTTGCACTGTGTTATGGGAGAGTTTGGGATTGATTTCTCTGGGGTCCCTGCAGACTCTTGACTGTCTGTGATGTTGTGGAAGAGCCAGTGCCCCGCACCCTGGCCTCAGACTGCACGGGTTTCCTGGGGAAGAGGTCCGGAAGAGGGTTATGTGTGGACCTAGAGTCCAGATGTGCAGGGCGTGTTTGCCCTGCGGGCGGTCTTGGTTTCTCTTTCAGCTTCGTTCGGTCCACGGCGTTGCCCGAGTGCCTGCCCTGCCTGGAGAGTGCCTCTCCGTGGCGGTCACGGGGGCCCTCGTGCCTCCGTTCCGGCGAGTCAGGCGGTCCATGTGTAAAAACAGGGGTGGCTTTGTCGGATGTGAGGGCGCAGAGAGAGGCGGGGGGAGGGTGCCGGTGGGCGTGATGGGCTGTTTGTGCGGCGCCCGCGGGGAAAGGGCGTCTCTGAGCACAGACCTGGGTCGTTGGAGTGTGAGAACATCCCAGGCCGGGCCCACGGTCCAGGGCCTGGGTGGCCTCACCGTGCCGTTTGCAAAGCTGGGCAAGGGGGGTTCGGGGCGGAGCCCCTGTGCGTCGGGGGCAGAGCTGCAGCCCAGAACGTGGACGGTCCCTGCTGACTGGTTGTGCGTTTCTGTGTGAGAAAACTAATGAGGACTTTCAGTCAGAGACGTTCTGATCCTCCGAGCTTAACTGCCTTCTAAGTGGAGTACACCCCACGTTTCTACCAAACAAAGTGCGTACTGTAGTCTGACACCCGGAGGAGCTGCAGATGCCAGCAGTTACTTTGCATCGCAGACAACCGCGCTGGGCTCTCGCCGTCCTGAAACTGCGGAAGAGAAGACGTGGGGTCGCCAGGCGACACCAGGGTTTCCGGGAACGCCTGGCGCAGCGCTCCCGGGACGGGGCTCCTCCTGGCTCCAGCGGCTGCACGCGGGGGCTCTCTGGGGGCGAGTCCTCCGGAGTGAATGGAGGAGGTGGAGAGACTGGGTGTTATTTACACCTGCTGCTGTAAGGGGATGGAGCGCGCGGGCGACCTACGCGTCCTGCTCGCGCACACGCGAAAAGCCCAGGCGCTGTCTGTTCGTTTTTCACCCGAGTCTTCTGACCGCAATAGATCAGAACATCAGGACGAGGTGACTTCCCACGGCAGTCGTGGGAAGTCCGTTCTGGGCCTCAGATGGTCTATAAGATTCGGCAAAAACTGGTACTTGAACACCATCACCATTTTATCTTTTTCAAAATCACCTCGCTTTGTAGACACTTGTTTGGAGAAAGGAGATGAGAAGGAGCTGGCCTTGCAGTCAGCACAGTAAAGCCACAGCTTCACGCCGTCCACAGCTGGCGAGCAGTATTGCGTATCAGGGAGCAGATCCCTTATTTGCAGCAGGACGCTCAGGAAGCTAGATTATTAGTGTAGGAGCAAAGGGAACCATGATCAGCGAATGGAACTTTCCACGCATCCTGCGTGGATTCAGAGGCAAAAATGCTTTAGGAAAAATGGCTAATTTATTTGTGTGGCTGAAAGTTTTGAACCAAAGTTTGGAAAGTAAGTGGAGGATTGTGATTATGTGATCGTGCGAACACGTAGATTACGTGGTCCATCATCTAAAAGTCCTCAGAATATTTGTATATTTAATGCAGCAGTTCTCAGTGAGGGCGGGGGTGACTTTGCCACCCGAGGGGCACTTGGTGATGTCAGGAAGCAGTTTTGGTTGTCAGAGTTGGGGATGCTCCTGGCATCGGGTGGGCAGGGACGCTGCTGACACCGCACAGGATGGACCCCACGACAGAGGTCTCCTGCCCAAGGCTGACAATACCTGATTCAACGCTATGCTCTTAGCAGGAAAGTATCGTAGACTTTGAACTCATTTCTGATGTTCGTGGGGTCCTTTCTTCTACTGCTTTTGAATTAAAATGTGAATTGTACCAGTAGGATATGCGAGAGTATCCTACAGCAGTGAAAACAGAGATAAAAGTGTCAATGTGAAAAAACTGAATATCACGTTGAGCAAAGGACCACAGTGGTCACCTCTGGGCACGCGGAGAAGGAATGACACGGCGAGGGTCCAGCGGAGAGAGGAGGTGTGTTCTTCCTGGAGCGGCCAGAAAAAACTACCACTGCGCGGGGGCCGAAGACACAGGGCTCTGTCCTGTTACGCCCTGGAGGTTTCCATCCCAAATCCAGGTGTCCCGGGGCCGCATTCCCCCCGCGGGCTTCAGGGGAGGGTCCTTCTGGAGCGTCCCCTTCCTGCCTCTGGGGTTGCGGGGATCCTCTTTGTTCCTGGACTTGCAGGTGCATCACCCCTCTCTGTCTCCATCTCGCCCGCGTGTCTGTGTTCCTCCGAGAAGGACACCGGGCACTGCACTTAGGGCCCCTCATAATGCAGTGAGACCCCGTTCCCACATAAGGTCACACCCTAAAGCCCCGGGAGTAAGGGCTTGAATATGTCGTTCTGGGGTACACAGCCCAGCCCATGACAGATTGCAGGGTTTCAGTTTTCTTACGTTAGATGGCAGTTCATGGACGTTTATCGCATCCTCTGTGTTGTAACCTTTTATCGTACACGTTTTCAAACATATACACCATTAGAAATAACAGCGTAATGAACCCCATCTCACTCAGCTTCAACCGTAACTGAGTTACGATCCATCTTGTTTCCTCCTTACCCTGCAACAGCTCCTTTTTCCCCTGCTAGTGTCCAAACCCAGCACTTGAGCCAGGTCACTTCACCCTACATATTTCACATGGTCTGTAACTGACGAGAACATTTTTTAAACGTAGGTGTTGCCCCGTCATCACACCGCATCAAACCAATAGCAGTTCTTGACTAGTATCTACTCTTCGGTCCACGTTCAGATTTCCCGATTGCCCCCAAATGTATGTCCGTATTTCTTGTTTCTCACAAACGACAGCAAACCATAAACACTGTCACGTCCTCGATCTCTCGGTACGTCCAGAGGTCCTTCCTCACCAGCCTGTTGCATGGACACAGCTGGGTGATATTCCCTTGTGAGTCAACCAGCCCGTTCATGGACACTGGTTGCTAGTCTCCTATTACAGTAACGCCACAGTTACTAGCCTTGCGAATCGATAGTATTTTTGCAAGGATGTCTTTGGGATAGATTTTTAGAAGTGGGATTCCTGCGGCAGAAGGAAATGCCTCTTTTATTCACAATTTTGCATTTTCACCTGCAGTGACAACGATACTTGTTCTCCACCCACCTCACCTGCGCAGTGTTGTCAGACTGGGGTTTTCTCTGTGGGGATCTCGTGTGTGTCTCCAGCTTTTGGGGTGGGGGTGGAGAGGCACTGGGATCACCAAGATGCATGGGCCTGGGGGGGATTCAGAATGGACCAGCTGTCATCATTTTAGCTTCAAGAAGCATTGATCAAGCCCCAGGCTTCCTACACTTCTGTCCTGTCGGCAGGGCTGGCAACCCTCTGTTAAGGCCTTGATGGTAAATATTTCGGGCTGCAAGGCCACGTGGTCTGTCCACGCCAATCTGTCCTGCGGTGCGAGTGCAGCTGTGACAGCCATAACGAACGAGGGCCGCTGCCTGACAGTAAGACTTTATTACAGATGGCGGTGTTCTGCTTTCCTCCAGTTGTCACGTCGTGAGGAATTATTTTTCTTTTGATTTTTTCATCCATTTGAAAATGTAAAACCTGTACCACAGCTGGGGGCCGTAGTTTGCCAACCCTGGAGGTCGCTGCATCCCAGCTCCCTCTGCCCAGCCTGGCCTCAGACCTTCCAGACTCTTCCCCAGCTTGGACCAGCCTCGTCTTCATCACGAGGGACGGGTTTTCTCCTTTTCCTCCGAGTCCTACACGGGTTGTCCCCGCCGGCACTGACAGGTCGGCAGCTCCCTAGCGGCCCGTGGGGTATCTCCTCGTCCCTCTGGCCTCGGGCTCCCGTATGTAATAGGGACACGAGGCCCCTGCCCTTCGGGACTGTTGCAAAAGCTAGAATTTAAAGTTTCCGGAAGCTGCTCTTTGTGTTCTAGATTTCGGTCTGAGCTTTTCAAGGTGGGCTGCCAGTGGACATGTTGATCCCACAGCGGACACGCAGCCCTTCACCAAGCGTCGGCGGGTGACCGGGACGTTCCTTGCTTTACATTAGTTTATGGTGACAGAGGCGCTGGCTCGTCTTCCTGGCCTGTTTCTCAGCGTCTTTGTCAGCAAGGGAGATAGCATCTTTCAGCGTTGTCATAAAGTTCGGGTGTGACAATGCACATGACTGAGCTGGTGGCTGGGATGCGTGTTGCAAACGTGTGGTGTGATGGTTATAATTCATACCTGTGAATACCCCACATGTAACTCGTGAGACCCCAGCACTCTCTCCGAGTCTCCATGTCCACCGTGGGGGGTCGTCCAGTAGAGTTAAAGCCCCAGTTTGACTCTACTGAGGTGGAATGCTCGTATTTATTCACTCAGAAAATAATTTCTGGGCACCCACCGTGTGCCAGGCTCCCTGCCTCTCAGCTCCTCTGTGCTCTGTGCCTTTTTTATTTTAAGTGGAAGGGATTGAAAACGTACAGACACTAGAAAAGCTGCAGCTCCCACCTTCCAGGTGGCCGAGCTGCCTACCGTCACAGAAGGTGCTGGTCGTCAATAATAGCACCCCAGGGACGCGTGGTTAGAGCGGTGTAAACATCTCTGAGAACCCTAATCTTAGTTTTATTATGATAATACTTATACCTTGACATCACGTTACGCTTACGCCATAGAACCCAACCCAAAATGCAAATTAAATACAATGTACCCCATAAAACAGGAGGTGGGGCTGACCCTCTGCCGTGGCCGCAGCCTGAGCCACCAGCACGTCGTGGGTTAGCAGACACGCTGTCTGCGTTCTCTGCTGGGCCCCTCATTCGGGGCCTGTGCCAGCGGCGCACAGAGGCGATTTGGGTCAGGCCAGCAGCGCTGCAGCTGCGGGAGGTGCTTCCCTGGAGGTGGCGGTGAGGGAGCTCTGGAGTCCGCCCGGGAACCCCGGGTGCTCTGGGCCAAGCCTTCGACCTGCATGGCTCTTAGCACCTCAGGACTTGTCCACCAGGGGCACATGGAGGGTGCTCTCACCGGAGTCCTGCTCGTCCCTCCTCCTCTGAGGGACGGACCTCATGCCCTTCTCACATGTGTGTGTGTCAGTGACCTGGTTCAGCAGTCTGTGACCTGCCATGTATCTGTCATCTTTGCTGAGTAACAAATTACCCCAACCTTAAAACAGGTCTGGTTATCACCTCAGTTTCTGGACCAGGAATCCTGGTGCAGGTGAGCTGGGCCCTGTGACTCCAGGCCTCTCCTCCTGGCCTCACTGAGGGCGGTCACCTCCAGGTCACCAGGTGCCCGTGCTGGCCTGGGTCCTCACGGCTGCTGCCCCCTGGCTTCTCCCTGGGGCGGCTCACACGGGACACCCCCAAATCGACTCTTGTCAAGTACCGAGTTCTTCGAGAGCTCATCCAGAAGTTTCTGTCATGGAACAGGGGAAGGGGTGACAGTCTGAGGACCTCTGCCGGACTGTGGCCCATTCCTGGGTCTAGTTGTTGGAAGACGGGGATTTTCAAGCATGTGGAGGACACGGGCCGAGGATAAGAACCGGGTATTTCTGGACTCTGACTCCTCGGTTATGTTAACAGTTCATTGAACTCGCACGCCAGTAAAATTTCCCCGACATCGAGCTCAGCTCAGCCAGTTGACCTTCATTTACTGATGGAAAAATCAGAGATGGACATTCTTTATCTTCTGTTTGCTTGTCAGAGATGCTTCGAAGATTATCTGGAGCATTTTGGAGCCTGTCTTGGAAGCTTTTCTTTTGTTTTATCTGTTTTTTTATAGAGTGATTTCATTTTTTAAAAAATAAATTTATTTATTTATTTTTGGCTGCATTGGGTCTTCGTTGCTGCACACGGGCTTTCTCTAGCTGCGGTGAGCGGGGGCTACTCTTCGTCGCGGTGCACGGGCTTCCCATTGTGGTGGCTTCTCTTGTTGCAGAGCACGGGCTCTAGGCATGCAGGCTTCAGTAGTTGTGGCACACGGGCTCAGTTGTTCCATGGCATGTGGGATCTTCCTGGATCAGGGATCAAACCCGTGTCCCCTGCATTGGCAGACAGATTCTCAACCACTCTGCCACCAAGGAAGCCCTAGAGCGACTTCATTTTGTTCTGGTTTTGCCAAGCAGGCAGAATGACATCGATTCTGAAATCTCGAATTCTTACTCAAACTAACGACGTGTCAATTGAAAAAAGACCTTGTGTAGTTTTTCTCCTAGAAAACCATAGTAACCGACTTGGTAACCAGTTATGCGTTTTTCACGTGAGTTGCTTTTTGCTTAAAAAAAATGCACACGGTGGAAAACAGAACCTTGTAGATGGATCCGCGCCACTAATCCCCGTCCCCTCGTCTGGTAGGAGGCCCTCTGCCCACATGCCTCAGGACAGCTCCGCTTGGGATTAGGGGAGAGGAACAGGAAGGTTTCGCGGTGTTGGCCGCAGCGCGTGGGCTGCGCTTCCTGTCCCTCAGCCTCTGCGCACGCCGTCCAGAGATGGGAACAAAAGTCGCCTCTCTTATTTTTTTCTCATTATCTGGAACTCACGAGAGTGCGATCATGCTGGTTGCCCTGTGCAGGTCCTGGGTTTCCTGGGGTCAAGGCCCACGAGGCCAGCAGGCTCAGAACCACACAGACAGTTCACACGGGCACTAAGGGCACGTTCGCAGCTGGACGGGCGCCTCCTTCCACTCAGACTTGAGTTCCCGGACGCCGAGCCGGGTCTGTCTAAGATGGTAATGACGGCCACAGCGCTGCCCATAATACCTATTGCTTTGATAGGAATTGGACAAAACCAAGCTGAGCTTTAAAGTACTGTGGCTGAGAAAGGATGGTAGTTTTTTCTGTAGTACGTGCTTTATTTGTCGAGTCCACAAGCCTTTTCAGCAGTTACTGGTGCTGGGATGGTGCCATGCATCGTACACATTGGACAAATACCGCCTCATCCGCGGGCCGTGGCCCCCAGGCCAGACGTCGTGGCGTGTCCTGCCTGTGCTCTTACAAAGCCTTGAAACTCCTTGGCTCAGCCAGTGGTCCCGAGCTGTCCCTGCCGCCCCACGGCTGCCCGACGAGGGGCTGCCCAGCCACGGGACACGCCCATCTTGCCCCCTTGGTTACCTGCCCAGCCCTGCGGGTGCTCGTGTTTCCTGTTTATTTGTTTATTGATTTGGTTGCGTCGCGTCTTAGTCGCAGCGGGAGGCATCTTGTTCCCCGACCAGGGGTCGACGCTGGGCCCCCTGCACTGGGAGCGCGGAGGCTTAACCACTGCACCGCCAGGGCAGTCCCCAGCTGCCTGTGCTTCTGACCCTGACAGAAGGTAGAAAACAACATTAAATATGATCCTTGCTGTTGCGGGGCTTTCATCTACTCAAGATCGTGATAGCCAACACTTATGAAAGGTTTTTACTCTCCCCTAATTATTTATCCAGCCAAGCTTGACTACTTGGAATCTTATTTCAGCTCCTGGCCCTGACAGGCGGGACAGCACACCTGGTCCTGACAGCGCAGCCCGGGGACACGGGTGGGGAATCAGACTCCTGGGTTTTGCCCTGGACCTGCTGCTTTGGGCTAATCAGTTCCTCTTACTGGAACTTTATCGTTCCTTCGTCTGTCAGATTATGTGGTGGGGTCTTCAGATCAGTAAATCAATCAGCCATCACATTTGTATCACCTAGGAACGGAAGTCAGGTAACATCTCCTTTAAAAATATCAACGTGTACAAAGTTTTGCAGAAAGATGGGTAAGTCTGACTGCATCACAGTGTTAAAACTCTACGCGAAGGACTATAAAAGTTAAAAGAGAAGTGACCACAGGGAGGAGGTGTGCAGCGCTTCAGTGTCTGTCACCTGTAACAGGCTTCTGTGAATCTGTGAGAAAAAGAAAACCCAGGAGAGAAAAGTGGGTAAATGACGCAGAGCTCACAGCTCACGAGGGTCCCAGCGCGGCAGCTGGGAAGGCAGCGAGCTCTTTCCTCAGACAGTCAGCTCGGCCGCGTGGATACGCCCGTGACAGCTGGCGGCGGGGGGGGACCCGGGGGTCAGACCTGCTGGGGTGTACGTTCAGAACGCGTCGGCTCCCCCAAAATGTGCCTGCCCGTGGTTTACTGTCCGGCCTCCTCTTCCAGAGCGACCCCCAGAGAGGCTCATGCCCACACGAGGATGTCTGTCTCGGCGTGAAACATCTGGGGGAAAACCTCTCGGGTGCATGGGTCACTTGTAAGTTCCTTCTCTGGGGTTTGCAGTGGGTTAAAAGGATGGGCCCAGTCTGTGTCTATCCCTATAGGTAAGCCGTTGTCTCAGAGTCACCGTTACAGCCCCGTTCCCATGACCCTGGGTGAAACAGCGGGTTGGAGGGGATTAGCACGCATGCTGCCGTTGTGAGACACATCTGGGGACTCACGACTGCAGCAGGTCGTGTGCGTGGCTCGTGGCTGGATTAACGTGGACCCTGCGTGTGACCTCACCTTTGGGACGCCCCCAGAGTTCACCATCCATCAGATGTGCCTCGTGGGGAGGGGGCGGGGCTGAAGGGGGAAATTGGGGGCTGCAGCTCTGTCCATGAGGTGTTAGCTCTCAAAGGTCCCGAGTCAGACATCACAAGTGTTCATATCTGCCAGCTCTGGATGGTGGAGGCCTGGGCGTTCCCATCACGCTCCTTCTGCTTCTTGTCATTAAAGACAAAAGATGTTTGACCCCAGAATTCAAATGCGGGGAAAGCCCCGGAGCATTTTCCTGTTTCCGTCTCTTTGTGGATTTGAAGGTCCCGGCAGAGGGGGTGGTCACCGCACCCCTCCTCCTTGGGACTTGCCTCTTGCATTGAGGTTTCTCACTGCCTGCCCCTCCTGCTCTAGTTTCTAATAATGAATGAGTCGTGTGTGGGGAACAGGGCAGCACCTCTGAGGCTCCGTGCAGCCCAGCTGTGGGGCGCCAGCCTTGCTGTGTTTCCCTCCATCCCCCTCCCCCCTGCAGCCACCCCATGTGGCCCTGCCCGCTTGGCCTGCTCCTGTTTCCGGGGATCTGTGATGTAACAGCTCCCTCCGCCAGGACAGTCGTTTCTGGTTCTGTGTGACTCACCAGACCTGATTAAAACAAATCCCGGTACATTTCAAAACATCAGCTGTGGGCTTCCCTGGTGGCACAGTGGTTAAGAATCCGCCTGCCAATGCAGGGGACACAGGTTTGAGCCCTGGTCCGGGAAGATCCCACATGCCGCGGAGCAACTAAGCCTGTGTGCCGCAACTACTGA
Source organism: Grampus griseus (assembly GCF_964374135.1). Lineage (NCBI taxonomy): Eukaryota > Metazoa > Chordata > Mammalia > Artiodactyla > Delphinidae > Grampus > Grampus griseus. The sequence goes on along the minus strand of NC_139012.1, from coordinate 1,283,970 downwards.
GCCCACGTGCCACAACTACTGAGCCCACGTGCCACAACTACTGAGCCCACGTGCCACAACTACTGAAGCCCACGCACCTAGAGCCCGTGCTCTGCAGCAACAAGCCACTGCAATTAGAAGCCCCCGCACCGCAATGAAGAGTAGCCCCCACTTGCTGCAACTGGAGAAAGCCTGCGTGCAGCAACGAAGACCCAACGCAGCCAAAAATAAATAAATAAATACTTTTTTTAAAAAAACAAACAGAAACGTCAGCTGTTACGTAAATTGTGGGGAGAGTTTATGTTGTTTTCATCAGAACCTTACCAGGACTGGTTCCCACTGTGGAAAGTCACGTAGCCTGTAGTATCTCTGCTCGTGGTGTCAGAGCCCAGTAAAGCAAGAGTGTTGTGTCTGGTTGTGCCTGACACAGACCCAGGGTGTCTGTCTGGTTGAGGCCGTGCAGCCCTGGTGACATCACTCCTGAAGTTTCAGGTGGAGCCGTGTCTGTGTCGTACGGGCTGAGATGCGTGTGTGGTTTTCCTAACTTGTGTTCCTTCCATCTTCCCTTTAGAATCAGAGGCTTCCAGTGGTTTGTACGAGTTATTAGGGTTAGTTGGGGCTGTTCCTAGGAATTTCATAGCAAGGGGACGGTAAGAGGGGTTTACTAACAGGAGGGGACCCTGGGTCTGACGGGGTGAGAAGCGCTCCAGGGATGGGCAGGGCGGGACGCAGGGAGACTCTGCCCCGGACGGTGCCGGACCCCGGTGGGCTTGCTCTCAGCCCCTCCTGCCACCTGGCTGGCCCAGACGGGGTCTCCGGGCAGCTTGTTGACGGGGATGCTGGCTGCGAAGTCCAGCACGGGGATAGGCAGTGAAGGAGGGGCCCCAGAAGCTCTGGGACACCCGGTGCTCCCCTAGGCTGTATAATCTGTCATCCTTATTCTGGGGGTGGGGCTGTCTGTATTTCATTTTCAATGAAAAGAATCAATAAACAGTCTATAATAGGAATAGAAAAGTTTTGTTTGAGCCGAATTGAGCCCAGGAGACACCGATTCAAGAAGGACTGACTGGAGGCTCAGAAAGGCAGAGCCGGCAAAGTTACCCAAGTTGTTTGCCGAGAAGCAGGATTGGAGCTGCAAGCAGTGGGACGGGTTGGGATCTGGAATGGTTGCTTAGTTACACGGGAGACCCTGGGACCCTAGGGTTGCAGCTGGCAGGTGTCGCCTGTCCTCCCTGCTACCAGTTGCCTGGCGCACCTTGGGCCTGTGGCGCAGGTGGTGTGAAGGCCCTCACCTCCGGCCCGTCCTGGCCTTCGGCTCCCTGTTCTGGAAGCTTCTTCCTCAGGCCCTCCACCTTGTGCTGCGGGCCTTGGGCCCACCCCGCCCCTGGAAAAGACCTGCCTGGCTGGCGCCCAGCCTCCATCTAACTATTCCTTCCTCTGAGAGTGTTTGGTGACACAGTGAAGATGAAGGAATGGCCTCAAGAGTGGACAAGGAAATACCGGCATTTCTTGAGTGGGCTTCACACACAGGGAGAAACACTCAGTTATGTTTTCACGTCTGGGGAGTGAGTCACGATGGTGAGACCATTCATGTTGAGCACCTGTCGGGAAGTGGGCGGGAGCGGTGCAGGTGTGACGGGTCACGCGGAGGCCTGCGCCTTGAGCCAGGGGAGGGGCCAGACCTTTTGACCCCCTCGGAGGAGGGTCACAGTGGGCTTCCCTGGGGAGGGGCGGAACGGTGGGCGAGCTGGGCCGTCAGGAGGGGGGCTCCCGGTCACGGGGGGCGCCACGTGCAGACAACACGGCAGCCGGCCTGCTCTCCCCTCCCGCTTCTGCCCCCGCCAGCCCGGCCCAGGTCTCGGGACTTGTTGGTGGCCCCCGGTGGTCACCTTCCCGGGCCTGACACACAGACCACTGCGGGGTTGGCCTCAGCCTCGGGCTCCCAGGCCGGTATCTCCCCCGAAATAGACTCTTCGCTTCGGGGTTTCGGAGATTCGCGCGGGTTTCAGGCAGCCCGTTTCCAGGCCGAGGCCAGCCAGCTGAGCCACGTTTCTGAAGCGGCTCCGTGGATGTCATTATCCAATTAGTCGGTATTGTCACCACGCAGTTTGCCGTAATTCCTGACTCAGCCCTGCGGGTCCTTCATTAGATATATATTCAATATTTAGAAAATATGCCTCCAGTGCGGCGGAAGGTACATAATTTCGGCTGTGAAAAGCCCCCGTGTACACCAACACGTTTCTGTGTGGGAAGTGGGTGAGCTTAGTTTTCTGGCTAATTCGTCTCTGGAAGGGGACAGTCTTTCCTGGGAAGTAAAGACTCCTGCCGGCCTCCTGGTGACAGCTTTTCTAGTGCCGTATGAAGCACTGCGGTGGGATCCTTGATCATTTGAGCATCTCTCTCAGGCTAACTGGTTCCCACCCACCATCCTCGTGCTGTAGTTTCTGCTGGCCCTCGTGCGTGGCTAGTTCTTCTTCACATTGTCCGTGTTCTGGCGTCTTTATCCATGTTTCTTTCTGCAGAGGCTACTGCAGTTGCACTGTAATGTGAACAGCCGGGGACGCACCAGGATGTACACCTGTTGTAAAGAGGGGCTGTTCCGTGGGGGGGACGTCGGGGAGGAGCCAACAGCCTCGGTGAGGTTAGCAGGTTGGGGGCAGATGCAGAAATTGGACGGGTCCCTGACAGGTGCCCAGCCCGCCCCTCTGCCTCCTCGGAACCTGGGCCTCTGTTCCCTTTTCTGTCCCTTCTTCATAAATGCCCCCTGCCGGCACCAACACCCCCCCAGCACGGGGACCGTCTGGCCTGTGACCCCGTCGCCCTCCTGACGCTCCAGGGGACACGGGGTCGCTGTGCTGTGCTCTGGACCGTGGGAGCCCTCGCTGCTGGCTCACAGGGCAGTACTTATCTGGTCAGCAACTCAGGACTCCCTGCCCTTCTCGCTGGGGGAGGAGCTGACAGGCTGGGTCCCCTCTGGCCCGGGCCGGGGAACTGGGCTCACATCTAAGACCTGCGGATGAGGTTCTTTCTCCGACGCTGTAAACCTCGTCTCCCTTCCCCGGGCTCTCTCGTTTCACCGCCTGGTCACTCACTTGGCCCAGCTCGCCCGCACCTCCACACTGACTGCATCAGCTCAGCCTGGAGTCGTTGCTTCTCGTCGATAGGCTGGTTCCCTGACTTCTACGTGGGGAAGCCATGCCCCCAGCACGGAGACTGCCCCCTGAACAGGCAGGGACGTGATCCGTCCTCCCTGTGTCCTCCCAGCCCCTCCACAGGCAGCATGCGGGGGACCCACCCGGGCCTGCTTTCCAGGGGAGCCGGGCCTCTGTGGCCTCCATGGGACAGGTGGTGGCAGGTAACCCGCCTGCGCGAGCTGAGCTGCAACCTGCTCCCCCGTAGGGAGGTCTGAGCCCCTGCACCCACCCCCAACCCACGACCAGAGACGAGGCTGCATCTCTGCACAGGCCCTGATGATGTGCGTCGTGAGGGGGTCACGGCGGGAAACTGGACGGAAACCCACCTTTGATCGCTGCTGCCTTTTTTCACGTTGAAGTCGCAGGAACGATTGTATCTGCTTCATCTGCAGCCTCGTCTGGAAACTTATTTTTGTCAAAAACGTCACTGTTGTTTTTGCTCCCGTGCGTTTCACGAGGGGGTCAGTGGTGGCCAGTGCTCTGTCCTGTCCAGCCCAGTCCCGGCCTCCCGCCCGGGCGCCCCAAGCACAGGACTCTTTATCTGCTGCTGTGAGCTATCGAATTAGGAGAGCCCAGAGTGGGCCAAAAGTCGTCTGTGGTTAGAGTTTTTATTTTAGGTTTGGTTCTGGACCCAGTAAGTTATGGTTTAGGTCAGCCGGCGTCTTCATTTTCCAGATGGTCAGTGTTTCCCAGTGAAGTGGACCATCGCTGGTGCTTCTGTGATCCAAACAGTTTTGTGTTGGGAAATATGTCCACGGCAGGAAAATGCCACTGGGAGCCGTGCCGAGGCCCGGATCTGTCTGGGAAGGAAGGGCCTGTCGTTCCCATCGAGTGAGGTCCGTGGGGAGGGGCTCCGGCAGAGGCCAAGGGCACTGGTCCAGTGACAGGAGAAAGGGGGCACACCTGGGCTCCTGCCTCACCGCGGGAAGTCCAGACTCTGCTTGCTGGCCCTGGGAAGGCCGGTGATTCACGCAGAGAGCTCTGATCTGATCAGCAGTTAAACCCATGGGTTCCACTTACGGAGCATCACTTTAACCATTGCTCCCGAGTAAGGCTTGCAGGAGCAGGAGTGAGTGAAGGCTCCCTGGGTGCAGACAGACACCCGTGGGTGTGGGCAGGGGTGACAGAAGGGGCCACATCACACACTCCGCATCACGGGGAAGCTGAAGTGCTGGGGAAACTGAGCCAGAAAAACGTCTCAAGTTTAGAAACACCTCAGTGCTGTATCATCTTCTTGCCCGTCAAAAAAGAAATGTTGCCTTTTAAAGCAATAAACAGACACCAGAACAAGGAATTGCTTTGTCATTGGATCCCTGTAAATTTGAAAAATGGTCGTTAGGGGACTTCCCTGGGGGCGCAGTGGTTGAGAATCCGACTGCCGATGCAGGGGACACGGTTCGAGCCCTGGTCCGGGAAGATCCCACATGCCGCGGAGCAACCAAGCCCATGTGCCACAACTACTGAGCCTGCACTCTAGAGCCCACGAGCCACAACTACTGAACCCACGTGCCACAACTACTGAAGCCCGTGTGCCCAGAACCCATACTCCGCAATAAGAGAAGCCACCGCAGTGAGAAGCCCGCGCACCGCAATGAAGAGTAGCCCCCGCTCGCCACAACTAGAGAAAGCCCGCGCGCAGCCACGAAGACCCAACGCAGCCAAAAATAAATAAATACAAAAAAAAAAGAAAGAAAGAAATGGTCGTTAGGTGGAACCACCTCTACAAAAATTGATCTGGTAATTCGAGGCTAGATTACATGTTTACGTTCCAGTCGGACATGTAACTCAGCTAATAGGTTCTGTTTGTTTCAGCTGAAATTCAAAACTCCCATTAGGTGACTGACGCTGGGTGAAATTGATTTCCGGCGTATTTTAGACTCTCTTCTGTCCTTGTGTGCTTTCTGACATTAACGCTCAGGCTACTGTGCCCCACGTCCTAACAAGGCTGATGGCGAACTTGTTGAAGGCGCGGCCACTGCGTCTGACATGCCTGATGGCCCCGCGAGGCCCCTAGAAGTGGGGTGTTTCCTTGGCTCAGGCCCAGAGAGCGAGGGTGCACTGCTTGCCGTGTTCCTCCCATTTTACCCCAGATGTAATCTCTTCTTTTCCAGCTCCTCAGCTGTTGGGCGTTCTCCTTCGGAAACGCACCCAGCTCAGTTTTATCCATCAGGAAATGCTATCTGTTAAAAACCAAACCTTAAAGATGTTATTCGTTTTCCCTAAAATGGAGAGGATCCCTCATTCTGGTAAAACCCAAGCTTCACTGTGGTAAGAGGAGGGGGTGGATTTGTCTGGGAAGGAAGGGCCCATCTCAGCTTCAGAGACGTGAGGTTCGCTGCACTGACGCAGGGTGGGGTCTCAGCACGGACGCAGAAGCAAGTGACGGGCAATGCTCGGGACCCAGGAATTCATGGCGAGACCTAACCGACAGCTTTACTGAGGCAAAATTCATAGATCCTAAACCCCACCTGTTCAAGGAGTACAGTTCAGTGGAATTTAGTACCGAACCAAGTTATGGAACATCGCCATAATCTAATTTGATTGATTGATTGATTGATGGCCACACCGTGCGGCAGGCAGGATCTTAGTTCCCCGACCAGGGATTGAACCCGTGCCCCCCGTATTGGGAGTGCGGAGTCTTAACCACTGGACTCCAGGGAAGTCCCCATCGTAATCTAATTTTAAAACATTTTCATCGCCCCGAAGAAACCCGGTACCCAGGCAGCGGCTCCCCCAGCCTCTGGCGGCCACCACCACGCTTTCCGTCTCCGTGGATTTGGCTGTGCTGGGCGCTTCACACAAACGTCATCCAGCGTTTGCTCCTTTGAGTCTGGCGCCTTCCGCCTGTGCCCGGTTTGATTTGCATCTCCTTGAGGGCCGTTGATTTTGAGCATCTTCCCATGTGATGTTGGCCATTGTAAATCTTTGGAGAAAGTCTAGTCAAATCTCCTTATTTGTCTTTTCATTATTGGTTGCGATGGCCTCTGTCTATCCCAGATACCGATCCCTCATTAGATATGATTTGCGAGTATTTTCTAGGGCAACCCTGGGGACCTTTCACGCATCCTCAGGGGCCACGCAGGCAAAGCCTTGACGTCTAGTTCACCTGCGTTTTGGTGGAACGTCTTGTGATTCCCCAGGAACGTGGAAATCTGTGGGGCCGGGTCTCACCCACCTTCCTGCCACCCCCGGGAGGGTGTCCGGCACAGTTTCTTGTGGCCGCCCGGGGTTCTGATGCAGGGGAGCTGCCTCCTGCCCGCCACCCCCAGGATCGGGCCGCTGGTCTCTAGCAGTTTCCCAGGACCCTTGTTCACGCACACACTGCTTTGTCTGCAGCCAGGGAAACCCTTCCTGCTGCCCCTCGGTCGAGCCCTTCGTGGAGTGCCCTTCTGCACCCCAAGTCTGTCTTGGAAGCCCCGTGGGCCTGCTGGCTGCGTGCTCTCTGAGCAGACAAGCAGCGGTGCCCTTCCAGCTCCTGGGAAGCTGGATGCTTCGTCTGTGGTCGACGTGGGGCCCAGGGAGGGCCCAGGGAGGGGCGGGCGGCACTTTGGGTTACCTCATCCTTCTGCGTTATAACCTGCAGGTGCTCCTCTGCACTCAGCCCGAGGTGGGGAACTTTCCCTTCATGTCCACAGAGCCCTGGGGGTGCAGCTGCCAACCTCAGGTGTACCTGCGACCTCAGGTGTACCCGGGGCCTAGGGTGTACCCAGAGCCTTAGGGTGTACCCGGGGCCTCAGGTGTACCCGGAGCCTTAGGGTGTACCCCGGGGCCTCAGGTGTACCCGGGGCCTCAGGTGTACCTGCAGTCTAAGGTGTACCCATGACCTTAGATGTACCCGGAGCCATAGGTGTACCCGGGGCCTTAGATGTACCTGGAGCCATAGGTGTACCGGGGGCCTAAGGTGTACCCGGGGCCTCAGGTGTACCCGGGGCCTAAGGTGTACCCGGAGCCTTAGGGTGTACCCGGGGCCTCAGGTGTAGCCGGGACCTCAGGTGTACCTGCAAAGCCACCTTCCACAGGTGACACGTGTTGGGGGCTGAGCCGTGTCGCCTTAGGGGCACATGCAGGCTCTGAAGCCCTGTCCCTGCTCCAGGGGGGCCTGGAGGTGGCAGCCGAAGGCATCACAGCAGGGAGGGTGGGTTTCAGAGTCGAGGGGGCTGGTGTGGAGCGAAGGGGTGCAGGATGCTTAGGAGGTTCACCCTCCCCAGGTCACCCCGCTCCTGTCCTGACTCAGCTCCTCCCCCGCCCCAGAGGAGAGGCTCGGGCAGCACAGGAACGACGGCCCCTCCCTGCCCTGCAGCTCTTAGTGAAGTGTCTCCTGCGCCCCCCGGGCCTTCCTGAAGCTGGAGGAAAGCTGGCCTCGCAGGTTCAGGGCCTCTTTCCATCGGAGGTTCAGCCTCTGTGCCCTGACGGTGGTCTCTTCTCGCCTGTGTGTGTGTCGGATCGAACAGGGCAGAAAGTCTGCTGAGGTCACTGCCCGGTTTAGGACACGCTGGTGGAGAGATGGGGAGTGGGTTTATTTCTGTTGGCAGTTTGTAAACAGCTCTGCCTTTGTAATTTGGACACGTTACCTGCCGTCTGGCTCAGCAGCAGGATGTAAACACCCTGAAGTCCCGAGACTTGCGAGGAGCGTTGACGGTGTCTCTGGGGAAGGTGGGACTCATTTTCCTCTTGCACGTCCGGGCGGAGGACCAGCTCTGGGGCAGGGTTTGCCTGGCCGCTTCTTGCTGCTGTCGTCTGCAGGGGACCCGACAGCCCACGCGGCTGCAGGGATGGAGCCCCGCCCCTGCGCTGTCACGCAGGGCTGAGTAGGACGAGGTTCATCCCCAAAGGAGCTGGTGTTGCGATGACGTGGCGAGTCCCTCGGAATATGTCGTGTTGGGTTTGTTTTCTGATCTCGTCCCACAGGCAGGTGTTGTACCCCGACCTGTACAGTTAGAACAGCGCCGAGCGGGCGAGCGGTATTTGAGGTGTTGAATGATTACGGTAAAGCCGGCCTGTGCCCAGGGTGTGAACTGGCCCTAATGAGCCTCCTTCTGCCGTGCCTCCCTGGGGACGGGGCTCCTGTGCCTGTGCCCGGCCGCCGCAGAGCCACTGTCTTCAGAGTTCAGGCGGAAGGTTTCCAGGATTTTCATGTTTGTGTTAAAGTTGGTGGCGCAGTGGTTGAGAGTCCGCCTGCCGATGCAGGGGACACGGGTTCGTGCCCCGGTCCGGGAAGATCCCACATGCCGCGGAGCGGCTGGGCCCGTGAGCCATGGCCGCTGAGCCTGCGCGTCCGGAGCCTGTGCTCCGCAACGGGAGAGGCCACGACAGTGAGAGGCCCACGTGCCGCAAAAAAAAAAGTGAAGGTTCCCTGAAGCCACGAAGGCTGGACACGGTGCTGGATGGGACGGGCTGGGCCCCCGGAGCGTGGCCGTGTGTTTCCTTTCGTTGTCTCTGTTTGTTCTTGACAACGCTGAGCAAGGGGCTAGGACCCCGTGCTGGGGCTGCCTGTCTGTGGGGGGAGGTCCAGGGCCCCGTGCTGGGGCCGCCTGTCTGTGGGGGGAGGTCCAGGGCCCCGTGCTGGGGCCGCCTGTCTGTGGGGGGAGGTCCAGGGCCCCGTGCTGGGGCTGTCTGTCTGTGGGGGGAGGTCCAGGACCCCGTGCTGAGGCTGTCTGTCTGTGGGGGGAGGTCCAGGGCCCCGTGCTGGGGCCGCCTGTCTGTGGGGGGAGGTCCGGGGCCCCGTGCTGGGGCCGCCTGTCTGTGGGGGGAGGTCCAGGGCCCCGTGCTGGGGCTGCCTGTCTGTGGGGGGAGGTCCAGGGCCCCGTGCTGGGGCCGCCTGTCTGTGGGGGGAGGTCCAGGGCCCCGTGCCGGGGCTGCCTGTCTGTGGGAGGGGGGTCCAGGGCCCCATGCCGGGGCCGCCTGTCTGTGGGGGGAGGTCCGGGGCCCCGTGCTGGGGCTGCCCGTCTGTGGGGGGAGGTCCAGGGCCCCGTGCCGGGGCCGCTATGCGAGGCTTCATCTTAGTCTCTCGTCAGCAGCCATCATGTCTCAGGCACTGCAGTGCTGACTGCGTACAGTTGGTTGAGCGTCACTAGAAGGTTCTTCGGGTCGGAGGTGTTTCCTTAACGTCCGGTGCACAGCACTGTGAATAATGCAAAGATGAGTCAGACCCAGGTCTTCTCAGTTTCCAGGGAGGCTTATGGATGAGCTGCTGCAGTGTGTGAACCGTCCTTCTGCTCTGAACTCATAGCTTTACTTTCTTCTTGCGTTAAAGACCTTTCCCAAAAGTTCTGGGATTGTCGTCTTTTTTCCTGAAGGCTTAGGGTTTTGCTGTCACTTTCTGGCTTTGAATGGACCCGCGCTGTGGCCTTTCCACCGCCCACCAGCTTTGAAGCCCCCCTCGACTCCTGCTGGGGGTGCCGGTGGCCGCTCAGACCGCTCCCCTGAAGAGCTGGGCGGGGGTTTGAGCACTTACCCCGTGAGGGCCCAGCGGGTGGGCAGGGGTGGGGGGCCCGGCCTTGCAGGGGTGCCCAGCCCTCCCCAGGGCCCAGCACAGACCTGCATCCAAGCCCGCCCCAAGGCCCGCTCTGACCGCTCTTCCCCCCGCAGTGTGCTGGGGAGGAAGACTGTGTGGACAGCCGGACCGTGTACGTGGGCCACCGCGAGCCCCCACCGGGAGCTGAGGCCTACATCCCGCACAGGTGCCCGGACAACAGAATCGTCTCCTCCAAGGTAAGCATCAGCCTGCGAGCTCGCCGCACGGCCCTCGGCGCCTGGGCTCAGCACCCCTCCGGTTGCCCCCCGAACACTGTTGAGACTTGACGTCACAGCACATTCTCTTCACGTCCCTCTTACCTGTGTCACGTTTAAGCATCAGGTTTGAAGTCTAGGACGTTCAGGTCCTGCCGGCACCACGTATTAGCTGTTGGCCGCGCGCCACCATCGAGCCGCCCAGGCCAGGGTCTCCTCCTGCAAAACAGACGACGCAGGTGCCCCGGTGCCACCAGCTGGCGAGCGCGCACGCTGGGCGCGTGTCAGAGGCCGTCAGTTAGGAGCGGTGACGCAAAGAGGAGGACGCGCGTGTCACCGTTTACGGGGGCTTTGACCGTCTCTTGGCCTGGAGGTGGGGTTGCAGGACCATCTTCACACCTCAGATTAACCGGTAGCTGGGTCTTGAGAATGGGGTCGCTGACTCTGGAAAACAGTAAACGGTGGCTTTGCAGGCTGCGGAGAACTTTCCACATGCCTGGGTGTCCTGGACACCCAGACCCACGTCACAGACCTACGTAATTCACACATCAGTGTGCTGCGTGTCCAGATACCTGCGGTGGACCCGCTTAATTCTGTCATGAGTTATCAAGAGTGTCCTGTGCTTGTTACAAATACTTGACAACTGAGGTTTTCTAAAGCAGTTTTTAAAAAAAATTTTTTTTTTAGTAGAAGTACAGTTGATTTGCAATGTTGTGTTGATTTCTGCCGTACAGCGAAGTGGCTCAGTTACACATATATATACATTCTTTTCCGTTATGGTTTATCCCGGGGTATTGAATAGAGTTCCCTGTGCGCTACAGTAGGCCCTTGTTGTTCATCCACTCTATATGTAATAGTTTGCATCTACTAACCCCAAGCTCCCACTCCATCCCTCCCCCATCCCCCTTCCCCTTGGCAACCACAAGTCTGTTCTTTGTGTCTGTGAATCTGTTTCTGTTTCGTAGATAGGTTCATTTGTGTAAGGCAGTTTTCTTAATGGAATTATTTTATTTTAAAACTGCAATGTAAAATAATAACTTTAATCTCCAGAAATACAGCATGGGTAAGTCAGTTGCTCATAAACAAAATCACAGCCAAACAAAAGTAGTCCGTGGTTGCCCAGACATGACCAATGAAAGGAGAAATAAACAGGAGGACCTCATATCCGGAAATAGGTCTTTCCAGTAGTGACATTTATAAGTTAGACAGTCTCGAATAGAGCTCACTGAAGATGCACTCTGTCAACCACTAGTGCCCCCAAAGGAACAAAATCTCAGACGTTTTTCTTAGAAATCTGCTCGTGTGCAGTGCAGGCGCGTCGAGGAATGGGGACGTGCACTGAAGACACTCAGATACTGTGCACGTGTGGACTTGCAGGGACGACTTCGAGTCCCCACTCGATAGGCCTCGAGTCCCCACGCTGCCCCGCGTCTAGTCTGGGCAGGACGTTTGACAAAGCCGCCTCGGCTTCTGAGTCACATCCCGCACAGCTGGCTTCTCCCCCAGGGACGAAGCTTGGGCCCTGCTGTCCCAGCCCCGCTTCCTCCCAGGGACCTGGAAGGTTCTGTGCAGCCGCTCAAAGGAAACTTCAGAAACTCAGGGATCGGAGTAGCAAAGCCCTTCTTGACGCATCCGGTGGACTAGAGCCCGAGGCTGCGGGGCACTGCGTTTGTTATGAAGCCCCGTCCACGCTCTGGGGGAGATAATCGACAGCAGAGATTCCTAAATCCCATTTATGACCCCTTGCTATGATTCAAGTTTCGAGCCAATTTATCATTTTCAGGTTTTCCCTTCTAGCATTCCCGCAGCCGGTGGCCAGCAAGACGTTGAGGGGCCCCGTGTCACCTCCCGGGGTCTGCAAGAGGCGCTGCCTTGCCTGGGGTGGCTTCTTCCTGTGTGCCCCGAGGCTCCTTGGGTTCTAACAGAGGAACCCACCTCCAGGGCGAGGGCGCTGTGAGGATGCAGGTCCTGGGCTCCTTTTCAAAACTGTTTCTTTTTGGGAAAGTTCCTTCACCCCACGCCCTGACAGAATGAAGTCAGCATCTGCCCCCGGAGCCAGATCAGGCTGTCACACAGGAGGCGTGGGTTTTGGTGAAAAGGCAACACGTCTCAGCTCTGAGGAGAGAGGGCACTCGCAGTATTAGTGGCTTAAAGTCAGTTCCGGGTAGATGATGGTGTGTCATTTCAAGGACAATTACAGACAACGTAACCTCGGTTGCTAATTGATCTCAGTACAGAGGAGACCCTCAGACGAGGGCCTAGAATCCAAGTCAGGAGCAGGGTGGACAGGCCGTGGACTTAGACCAGATTTTCATTTAAAAACAGCTCAGGATGTGGAAAATACAACTTAATTTGTAAAGCGTAAGTTTACAGACAGGTTCAGAGAATATGTTTCTGGTGATGTATATATGTTTTCTTGGGAAGAGAACATTCGTTTCTACCTTAAAAGAAAAGATGGTCCACAAAGATTTCGTAAGTGCACAGACGCACTTTAGTAATAAGTTTTATGACTTATTACTTAAGGAGCAGTAATACTACTACCAGCAGTAAAGTCGTAAGTCTGATTTTATTAAATCCAAGGTCGTGAAAGCACTTAGCATGTGAAAAGTTACACGAGGGCTGAAAATGCTCATCTGGCCTGATCTGAAGAAGTGCTGTTATTGGTGATCAGTGAGTTCTGTTTCCTTTTGGGGCGGAGCCTGGTAGAAATGACCCCAGCACAACCCCTTGGCTTCTGACCTCACGCCGAGCCCCCAACCCAAGGCCTGCTCTAGCACCAGATCCTGGACTCAGGGACAGTGGGGCTTCATCAAGTTACAAAATTGTACCTTTGGGCACAAGACGCGTGTGGCTCCCATCTGTGCCCTCAGCATGCTATGGAATTAAATGTTCAGCTCAGGCTGTGCTGTCCCTCCACCCTGTACAGAAAGCTGAACTACTTGTGACCTTCCGGGTCGCCTTCCCTGGAGATCAGTGACCGTGCCCAGTGCGCTTTTAGGGCGCCCCGTGCGCACCTGTGAGGGATTCCCCCTCCAGGCACACAGTAGCCGCAGCCTCAGCGGTTTCCAGGTGCTCTGGTTTCACTCTCCGGGGCTGGCGAAGCAGGGTGGCGCCAGGCTGTCCTTGTCTCCCCGTCTCCATGTGACTAAAGGTCGACCAGGCGGGACGGCTTCTCTGCGTCTGAGCCGCCCTCGCAGTAAGTACAGGACACAGGTGACTCTCACGGAAGGAAGAGAGTGGCCAAATCCACCTCAGCGCTGACGACACACGACCCCCAGGGCAGGTGCACACTTTGGGTGTGAAGTCTTTCATGGCGTGAAAGAAACACAAGGCTAGTAATTGTCCTGTGGCTTCAATGCTCCTCAAGTTGTCTGGTGGGAAAGAGATGCTCCGCCGACCTCAGACTCCTTAGCTCCCTCATAGCAAAAAAAAACCCCTTTGTTCCATGCCTGTGGCTCAATATCAAGGATTCCAGTATTAAGTTCTATTCTACTGATCAGGGACTTGACAGATGTAGGTCAGAGTGTTGCATTGTACATTGTAATACAAAGTGTTACATTATATTGTGGCCCAAGTGTCTAAGCAGATATTTAGATCTTTAGAATTTAGCAGAGATCAAAAATGTGCAATTGGAGGACTTCCCTGGTGGCACAGTGGATAAGACTCCGTGCTCCCAATGCAGGGGCCTGGGTTCGATCCCTGGTCGGGGAACTAGATCCCACACTCATGTCTCAACTAAAGATTCGCACACCACAACTAAAGATTCGCACGCCGCAACTAAAGATTCGCACGCCACAACTAAGGAGCCAGGCAAGCCGCAACTAAGGAGCCCGCTTGCCACAACTAAGACCTGGTGCAACCACATAAATAAGTAAATAAATAAATACTTTTAAAAATGTGGTAATGGAATATTTTAAAAATGTACAATTGGCACACCATTATCCAATTGCCAACCCTTACATGTGTAATAAAATGCTTGTTTTATTTTATTTTATCCATACAGTACTGATGTATCAGTGCAGTCATGAATGTTTCGACTGTCTCATTGGGTTTTCACTCTTCTTACCATACATCATCAGGGATTTTGACCATATTACTAATAATCAGCAGTAATAACTTATGACAGTCATTTATTCTGTAAAATATGGAGATCACAAAACATGTCTGAGCTGCAGCATGGGTCTTCTGCACCTGATAGGAATAAAGTCATCATTTAAGTGGCTTTAAATTAAGTGGCTTTAAAGGTGCCTGTGGGTCTAGATGCAGGGAGATAACCAAGGTGCTTACTGGTCCAGATGAGAGAGATGGCGTGCAGAGCAGGCTCTCCCCCTTCAGGGGGCGATCTTCGTTAAAAGGCAAAACTGTCAAATGGAATTTTAAAAACAGTGTCCAAGCTCAGTGTTTACTGTAGGTTAATGACATACGGGACATTGTTGTTTTCAACACAAAGGTTAGGGAAGGTCTCCTTCTGAGGCAAAAACGAGACATTTGGCGAGTAAGTGGCCTGACTACCCTCCCTGTGTCCCTCTCCAGCCCCCTAGGTAAGGGGGAGGGGCTGGCCCAGGACACCTCCTCAGTAGCCAAGCTGGGTTAAGACCACCTGAAAATGGTGACTTCTGTTTCACGTTCTGTCCCCTCGTAGCCACGCTGTAACAAAACAGAGAGCTTACCAAAAATTACAGTCAAAGAAGAATGCTAACCATGTGTGTTTTGAGTTAACAATCAGAGGTTTACACTTTACGAGAGACATTTTAATAGTACAACTATTCTTAAGCTACTTTGCCTTACCTTGAATTGTTGGAATTAGGTAGTTGACATATGCTCCTCTTGGAGCACATGTTCTGTGTTAGCAGTGTTTTTACAGTCAACAAGTTGATAACATGTCTACAAACACTCTCAATTTTGTATCTAAAGCTAGACATTTTGTACTTTGAAATTCAGGACAGCTTATCACGTGGTAGAGTTATGCTACACAACGTAAAATGGGATCAAAATGACTCCTTTCTGTTTTTCTTTTACACAGTACACATTCTGGAACTTCATACCCAAGAACTTATTTGAACAATTCAGAAGAATAGCCAACTTTTATTTTCTTATCATATTTCTGGTGCAGGTAAGTCTGGTCATCTTTTTCTGTCACCTCAAGTGTAAATATAAGTAAGTGGCATTTATTCTCAGGTGACTGGTTTGCTCCTCAGAAGGAGGAAGCACTTAATGCCCCTTTATCTGCAGCTGCTTCACTTGTTTTCTTCAAGGACAAGCATGTTGGGTCAGAGAGACCTGTTCACTAAAACATAGGCGTGAGCGCTGTGCATGTGAACTGGTCCTGGCCACTTTCCGTCGTCGTTCTCCAGTACTGACGGGAGAGCAGGATCTTCCTAATCTTTAGGGGGGATTCTCCTAAAAAAAAAAACATTAAGAGAAAGAGAGTTAAAAAAAAAAGAGAGTGAAAACCACAGTGAGGTATGGATTAGGGAACAGGTCAGATGTGCTTTAAGAACAGCAACCTAACTTGTTTCAATCATACAAAATACCGTTGAAGGACTTTAAAAATTTCCCCGACAGTAATTTATGCAACTAATGTAATTAAAGTGTGGCACCAGGAGCAGAGGGGTGAATTGAAATAAAACGTGCACTGGAGTCAGCTGGTGTCTTTGCCACTGCCGACGTGGCTTCCTAAGCACAGCCCGTAATTAAGGAGAACTGCCCTCAGTTTTATAGTAAAAATTCATATCTAATTTATCTCCAGGGGTGGGATGAAGTGGGGTAATAGTAAAGCGAGTTAAAACGAGTCAAAGCAAACGTCGGCAGGTGTTACAGGGCCAGCCAGTCCGTCTAAAGCCCCTAAGAAGTGTTTCTGAAAATGACTCAACGGTTCTCTTCTCACTGCAGCTGATTATTGATACGCCCACGAGTCCAGTGACGAGCGGCCTGCCGCTGTTCTTCGTCATCACTGTCACAGCTATCAAGCAGGTGAGCCTTACAGGCAGAAGGGACGAAGGTCCTACAGAATCTCTGCTATAGGACATCGCCTTTCATCCAAAGCAGAGTTCCCCGCCTTGTTTCAGCTGGTTCGTAGGAAACTTAGCTGACTTCTCGAAATTCACTTTTGTGACTGGTTTAGATAGAGTCTTGAGTCAAGAGATGCTTGAGTTAAAAGAAGAGAGATTGTGTAATTTAGTGCTAGTTTGTCGCCCCGAGCGTTTGAAGAGGACACGGTCGTTCTCACGTGGAATCACCCGGAGACACAGCACCTGAGTTGCCTCGCCCGCCGTGTCCCCGGCTGCCCGAACCCCGAGGACCTGCTCGTGCAGAGGGTCTGGGGTGCGGCTCCATAAGCAGAACAGCCCGGCGACCCCTGACTCGCTCCGTGTGGATTGCGCTGCTCTTTGCAATCCTGATAGATAAAGCCGGTGACTAACAGGAAGGACAGGTCGTCTGTTAGTCCCACCATCCACTCAGCCAGCTTAATGCTCAACCATTACCTCTGCTTAGTTCCAGAAAATTCCCGACATCTTGAAAGAAACCCCCGTACCCGTGAGCGTCACTCGCCACCCCCCTCCGCAGCTCCTGGCAGCCACCAGCCTACTTCCTGTTGCTATAATCTGCCTATTGGGGACATTTCCCATTAACAGAACCATACAGTAGTGATCTTTTGTGTCTGGCTTATTTCACCGAGCGTGTTTTCAGGGTTTATCCACGTTGTAGCCTGTGTCAGCGCTTCATTCACAGATGAATAATATTCCATCATGTGGACAGACAGACCACATTTTGTTTATCCGTCATCCACGGATGGACATTTGGGGTGCTTCTACTTTTTTTTTTTTTAATGTGGCTTTATTTATTTATTTGCTTACTTCTTGCCACATGGCGTGGCTTGTGGAATCTTAGTTCCCCGACCAGGGGTCGAACCCAGAGAAAGCGCAGAATCCTAACCACTGGATCGCCAGGGCATTCCCGGGATGCTTCTACTTTTTGTCTATTATGGAGAACACCGTTATGAACATTCACATGTAAGCTTTGTGTGGACATAGGTTTTCATTTCTCCTGGGTACATACAAAGGAATCGAGTTGCGCTACTGTTGTAAAGAACTGCCAAAGTATTCTCCAAAGTGACTGCCCCATTTTATGCTCCAACCAGCCGTGAGTGAGGTTTCAGTTTTCCACATTCCTGCTAAGGCTTGTTGTCCATCTTTTTTATCACACTTACCCGAGCGGGTGTGGGGTGGTATCCCACTGTGGCTTTGATGTTACGTTTCCTTGGTAACCAGTGATGCTGAGCATCTTTGCATGAGCTGATTAGCCTTTAGTAAATCTTCTGTAGAGAAATAGCTTCAGGTCACTGGCCTGTTTTTAAATTGCATTGTCTTTTTCTCCATGAGTCGTGAAAATTCTTTATATGTTGTAGATACAAGTCCCTTATCTGCTGCAGACTTTTTTTTTTAGTGATTTATTTATTTACTTATTCATTTGTTTTGGCTGCGCCGGGTCTTAGTTGCGGCATGCGGGATCTTTTAGTTGCGGCATGCAAACTCTTAGTTGCGGCATGCATGCGGGATCTAGTTCCCCGACTAGGGATGGAACCCTAGCCCCCTGCATTGGGAGCACAGAGTCTTACCCACTGGACCACCAGGGAAGTAAGTCCCTGCTGCAAACTTTTGAACAGGATGACATTTGCATTTGAAATAATTTACAGAAAGGTAGCATCTAGTTAAATTCTTGATGGTCACATTGTTGCTGACAGAGCCATGCTTTCTGTGTTTCTAAATAAAAAATTAGGAAACTGAACACACATGTCACATGAGACATGGTTCAAGTGACAGTGGGTGACAGTGGGAATGAGGTGACGCATGGCAGAGTGTTTGACTCCAGACTGAGAAAACATGAAGAACGGAGTCTCAAGGTGACCTTTGTGAGTGTAAGGGCGGTGCCTGTATGTCTCCCAGCCAGTCTTCAGTGTGAATGTCTGGACTGGTCTGTATTTAATACAGAACCGTGAGAAGCATTTAAGGATTCCTTTGTGATACCTTGGGTTTTATTTTCCACTCACCAGTCATCTGGAAATACAGATTTGAACGACGATATGATCTTACTTTATACCCATTAAATTGGCTTTTAAATGTGAAAGTCTGAAGAGCAGATGGGATTAAGACGTGGTCAAACGGGCATCCACACACACTGATGGGAGCATGTCGGGACCGTCTTGGGGAACAGTTTGGAATATCTGGCAAAGCTGAGGATGTGATACAGGGACCCACAGATGGACCCTGGTCTATGTACTTAGCACATACTGTGTGAGCCTCTTAGAACAGACCAGTCCCCAGGGGGCTGGCGACCCCAGGCCTGATCTTAGAGGGTTCTGCCCTGAGACAGTGATGCAGGCAGAGCCGAAAGAGCCCCGAGCCAGCCCCAAGAGCATCCTGGCCGCAGCGAGGGGCCTCTGGATACAGCAAGTGTCCCTAAGTGTGTGCCCTCGAAGTCCCCGCCCTGTGGCTACGGAGTGAGGGCGGTGGTAGCAGCTCCTGGTGGGTGAGACCCGCCCATGGGCACAGAAAGCGCCTGCCTGCCACCTTGGCCGGGACACGGTGCCCTGCGCAGCCCGGGTCCATCCTGGCTCGACCCTCAGACATAGGCCAGCAGACCCAAAAGGCCTGAGGAGAGGACGAAGGAGGTCCCTTGTCAGAGCTGTGACCTTCCAGGGCCACCCGTCCGCAAGCTAACCTCCAGCTCTGCCAGCCCCCTGCTTCCTCCTCAGCCCCCCCCCCACACACACGCAAAGCCCCTCCCACGGAGCCCACCGCCTGGCCAGCCCCCGAGCTCCCGTCCTCCTCTGGGTGCTGAGCAGCCGACATCGGGCGCCTCTGCGTGACCCTTGCAGCGCTCACCTGGGTGGGCACAGCCCCTGGGTGCCGCCCGCTCCCCTGCCCACCTGCCCGCGGCCCTCACCCCTCCCTCGGCGCTCCTGAGACCCAGGGGGCTCGAGCGGCCCTCGGCCCCCCAGGGACCCCAGGCACAGCCCCGCTGACCCGAGGGTGGCCATCCGCCTGCGCGGGTCCCGGCGGGGAGCCTCTGGAGCTGTGTCGGGTGGGACGGAGTCGGGTTGGTCCTGTCCTTGCGGGCCGGAGGCCGCGGCACGGGGCAGCCGGGACGCGAGCAGGAAGGGGTCGGTTCAGCACGCGTGTCCCTGTGCAGGACACGCCAGGAGTTGCCCGGGTCGGGGCTGGGTGCGAGGGAAGGGAGCACAAAACGTGACGTGGCTTCGTGCACGGCGGTGGCGGGAGCCCAGGGACGCGGCTCCCCCCGCTCGTGTCCACACGCACTTGACCGTGGCCACGGCCGCGCCTGCCAAGTCCAGGAGGGGCTCACGGCGTCTCTCCCCCACCGCAGGGCTACGAGGACTGGCTGCGCCACAAAGCCGACAGCGCCGTGAACCAGTGCCCCGTGCACTTCGTCCAGCACGGCCGGCTGGTGCGGAAGCAGAGCCGGAAGCTCAGGGTGAGTCCCCGCCCGCCGACCCCAGACGGCCCCCAGACGGCCGCAGACCTGTTACGATGAGAAAACAGCGCCACGGGGCTGTTTTCTTTGGCCAAACCTCCGTCTGAAATTGTTTCATTTATTGGATGCAGGCCCACCCTCTTCCCCAAGTACTGCTCACTTCGGGGAAGCTCCTACCACTATCTTTCTTTAACTTCTTACTTCTATGTATTTATTTTTAAAGCTTTAATCGACTTTATTTTTAGAGCAGGTTTAGGGTCACAGCAAATTGAGTTGGAAGGTCCAAAGCCTCCCCGTGTCTCCCCCGCGCCCGGTCCCCCATGCACAGCCTCTCGGCCGTCAGGCTCCCCCCAGGCCTGTTGTCTGAAGCGTATGACATGATAGTAACCAGTCCAGACAGGGAGAGCTCTAAACACCTGTAGAGAAGTTATTTTACAGTAAGGCAAAATCATATTAGTATGATCAGCTCTACTAGCTGGAAATTTTTGAAAATGGGGACAGAAACCTCCCTGAAAGCTGCATGTTAATTTCTTCTTTTTCAATATATTGTTGGTGTAATAATGCATCATTGTGTTTAAATTCAAGTTTAAATTATTTAAGTGGATTATTTTCAGGCCCGTGCTAGCCGTTTAGAAGCGCTTACACGTGTGCAGGTGATAAGTATGATTTTTACGGTTTGTCCCCGAGTCATGTCTCGCTGTGAGCCTGGGGGTGGAGCCTGGCCACCCTCCCCCGGATCCTCCTTGGGCTTGTCCTCCCCCTAGTCGCCGCCCCCCTCCCCCTCCCCTGCAGCCCCACCATCCCTCTGTCCGCCCCGGGGCTGCTTTCCTGGCCAGAAGTCCTGGCAGGGCCATCGGGAAGCTGCTGTGGGAGAGAGTCGCCAGCGCTCGTGCACAGGGACAGAAAGGTGGGCCTCCGCGTCTTTGAACCCGAGCCTCTGCTTCCGGGCACATCCCCAAGCCCTGGGAGGGGCAGCGGGTCAGCCTGGGGGTCAGTGGGTATCTCGGGCGGAGGACGGGGTTCGGGATGCCGGGACACTCCTGTTTCAGGTGTCATGAGCACGTGGTCCATCTTCGTTAACCTCATAATAGTTATTATATGTGTTCTATATTGGAGGTATTTTAAGTTTCTAAACCACATTTTCTTTGTTTTATAAATTTCACCGTCCAGGTGTTTCAGTAATTCCCCTCCATTAGCCTAGGTTGGCGACATTTTCCTAGTGGTCAAGGAGTCAGGAGGTGGGGAGCTGGGAGGACAGCCTCTCAGTATGGGAACAGCAGTGGGGACCCCCATGTATATATTAACAGGCTCTTTCGGACCCTAGGCTCCAAATACCGTTTCCTTTAACAACTACATTTCCTTTGCAAAGTCTTCTATACTTTTAATAAACATCTCTTCAAAAACAGACCGAAACAGTACCTGTCAGCAGAAAATTGAATTTTTAATGTATCGATCTCCTATGGGGAATGTCTGCCGTGTATCCAGCCTGTTTTACCCGAGAGGATTTTAATGGGGTCTGTGAGACAAGGAGGGAAAGCAAAGGCTGCTTGTGGCGAGAAAAGGAACCTTCAATTTGTCCACCTCCAGGATTTGTCCTCGCGTGGATGGTGTCACACAGTCTGTAACTTTCATGCAGCTGAATTCCCTTGGGACTCATCCAGGTTGGGCATCTGGACGCCTTCCTTTCGTTGCAGAGTCTGGGGGGTGTGTGGCCCAGGTGAAGGATGTTGATGTTTCTCCAGTTTGGGGCCGTTCAAATAAAGCTCTTGTGAACTTTTGTGTACAGGTTTTTGTATGAGTATAGTTTCCGTTTCTCTGGCATAAAAACTCAAAGAGTTCAGTTGCTGGGTTGTCATGAAATTACGGTAAAAGGAACGGCCAAACCATTTCCAGAGCGTCTGCACTGTTGTACCAGCAACGTGTGAGGGGCCCGTTTCGCGGCATCCCTGGCGGCGTCGGGTGTCTCGCCGTTTCTTCTCTCGGTCGTTCTGATTGTCGGTGCGGTTTAAGTGTGTGCTTCCCTAGAGGCTGGTGAGCATCTTACCGTGTGCTTATTTGCCATCAGGGCATCCTCTTCGTGAAACATGTGTTCATGGCCCTTACCCATTTCCTACGTGGATTATTGAGGGCTTTTACTGTTGAACGTTGGGAGTTCCTCTATTCTCGAGCCTGGTCCTCTGTCAGAAGTACCTTCATGGGGTATTTCGCAAAGCAGAAGTTGTTCATTTTGATGGAGTCCCATTTACTGATCTTTCCTTCTATGGCTGCTGCCTTTCGTGTCAAGGTCAAGAACTCTTTGCCAAGCCCTGGAGCCCAAAGGTTGTCTCCTGTTTTTTTTTCCCTGAAAGTTTTATAGTTTTATGTTTCAGATTTAACTTCCTGATCCATTTTGTGTTACTTTTTACGTCAGGTGTGAGGTTTAGGTGAGAGTCCCTTTTTTTGCCCAGGACTGACCAGGTGCTCGTCTGTTGGAAGGGCTGTCCCCCCTCCATCGAGTGGCTTTCGTACCTTTGTCCAAAGTCAGTTAAGCGTATTTTCGTGGGTCTGTTTCTGGGCTCTGGGCTGCGTCGCGATGGCCTGTGCCCGTCTTCTGTGGGGGCCACCGGGGACCACTCAGTGCTGATCACTGCGGCCACGTCACAGGCTTCATGCCCGCAGGGTGACCACCTACCTCATCTGCCTGCTTCGAATACAAATGGTGCAAATATTTCTATCATTGCAAAATAGAATATCGCAAACTATTCTGTCATAATGCACTGTGAAGATCCCAGGTCTAAGGCTGGGGCATTGACTCACAGGTCTCTCCTGGGTTTGAGCCAGATGTCCGGGCAGCGATGTTTCTCAGTCATATTAGCATCCACACGCCTTCCTGCAGGTAACACCGTGATGGTGTCTGTGGGAGCTGCTGCCTGGAGCCCGGCTTTCGGTTCACGGTGCTGCTGTCTGTCTGTCCCGCAGGTCGGGGACATCGTCATGGTCAAGGAGGACGAGACCTTCCCCTGTGACCTGATCTTCCTGTCCAGCAGCCGCGCGGATGGGACCTGCCACGTGACCACCGCCAGCCTGGACGGAGAGTCCAGCCACAAGGTAACGTGCCTGTCGTTTGTGCCCCGTCGGGACCCGTCGGGACCTCCGCATCCTCCCCCAGCTGTGCTCTTGTGGGCAGAAGCTGCACTGGGCATGAGGCTCTGTGTTCAGGGGAAAGCCAGGGACTGTTTTCCTCTCGTTTGCTTCTCCCTGTTTCCCACTTTCTTCCTTCCACCCTCAACCCCCCTAACGACCAGCCTCTCAGGTTAACAGAAGCAGCTCCACGTTCCTTATTTAGCTGCGTCGTTTAGCGTCGGTACCTAGTTAAGGATGGAAGGAAGAGATGGTTGGAATTTTGAAGTTTCCATTCTACTGGTCCAAGTTAGTGACTTGACTGGACTGGAATTGTGTGAAAAGTAAGTCGTGAGTCTAGATTTTGCCCGACTGTTACATCAATGAGTGTCTTTTTTTTTTTTTTTTTTTAATTTTTGATTGCATTGGGCCTTTGTTGCTGCGCGCGGGCTTTCTCTAGTTGCGGCGAGTGGGGGCTACTCTTCGTTGCGGTGCACAGGCTTCTCATTGTGGTGGCTTCTCTTGTTGCAGAGCACGGGCTCTAGGCGCGCAGGCTTCAGTAGTTGTGGTGCACGGGCTTAGTTGCTCTGCAGCATGTGGGATCTTGCCGGACCACGGCTCTAACCCGTGTCTCCTGCATTGGCAGGTGGATTCTTAACCACTGTGCCACTAGGGAAGCCCTATGAGTGTCTTTTTGTTAAAATATCTTAGTAAGGATTTTCTGAAATTATGATTCATTTCTTACGCTCAATATGGAATTCTGTACCAGCAGCTAGTGCTACAAAATTTTAATTAACAATCACAAAAGAAGAAACACATCGCTATTAATTTTAAGGATTTCATTGTTTTAAAAACCTGGAAGCTTCCAAGGAGTTTATGAAAGTGAGCCTTGCTCTGAGGCTCTGGCTCCGGAAGTGCAGCTCTAACAGTGCCTGAATGCCGCCCGTGGACACAGGCGATTCTATGCCGGAAAGCACCAAAGGATGCCCTAATCCTTTGTGGGTGACTTGGGGTGTCATCGTATGAAGCCCTATGGGGTTTCCCACGTTTACTCTCACATTTTCTATGTAACGAATCCCAGGAGGGGGGACCCTTCTGGCACAGTCAACTGTCAGGGAAAGCAGTTCTGGGCTGGAAAGCGCTGGGTGTCCAATGGCCGTTGGAGCTTGGGGTATCGTGTCCCGTCCTCCCCGGCCCCAGCGAGCCGTGCACACCCGGCTGCGGGCAGTGGGCTGCCCTCTGCACCCCGACCCACAAAGGGACATCACTGCCTAGACGCGTCCCTGGAGCAGACGCCACGAGCCTCCGGGTGCCTCACTGCTGTCAGGGTGAAGTTCAACAGCAGTCCCCCTGGTCCGGACGTGGCCCGTGTCCGCACCGGGGCTGCGCTTGGACCTCTCTGTGTTTGTGCTTGGGGGGGCCGGAGTCACCTGAGCCCTTCCCTTAAAAGCAGAGGTCACGCCTAGAGTTTTCACATCTGTAAGATGGGGGCACACCTGTGTCCCAGGGGCTCTTGTGAGGCTATAACTAGGAAATGTCCCAAACTGCCGGGCGCACAGGTGCCTCCACAACGTTGCAGGGATGCTGCGGTCACACCCCCTGTTGCTCTGAGTCCCTTCACGCTTTGCCCGACACTCATGGGAGACATGGAGGAGACTGCATCCCCTCCCCCCGCCCCTCCTTCCTGTCTCTTCCCAAGGCTGGTCCACCCATCTACGCTCCCTGGTGCTGTCTGGGCCCATCTTCTCAAAATGGGGTCCCAGACCCCAGCACCAGCATCACCTGGGATCAGGTTAGAAATGCGGTTCTCGGGCGCCACCCCAGACTCACGGCCTCAGAAACTCTGGGGGCGGGGCCTGGGGTCCGTGGCCCCCTTAGTTTGAGGAGCCCTGGGGTCAAGGCCAGGTGAGGATCCGTGCAGAAAGCTGTGCTCCCCGGACAGTGACAGGTGAGGGCCGCTTGCCATGCCTGCGACAGCTGTCTGTGAACCACATAAACAAAAAAGAATATTTTAGGTCCCCAATTTGTTTCCTCATTCAGAGCCACCACTCTGACAGATGAATCCAAGTGTCCAGTTTTGAAGAAGCATTCTGTTAGTTGAGGACACTGGGTAAGAATGGAAGAATTTTCTGGCACCTAATAGGTACAGGAATCCCGGTGGTACCTACAGTTCTGTAACCTTGTTACATTTGCAAACTCTTTATTATATACCCTGTCTCGTATGGTAACCAGGCTTTGTAACCAGACTTATTTATATGCCTAAAAAATTAAACATTGGTGCTGCCCTAGGACGGGAGGCCCCCGCCGCTGGGTTTGTCTTGATCATTTTGGCTGTGAATTCCATTTCTTGTCAATCTGCAGACCCATTACGCAGTTCAAGACACAAAGGGGTTTCATACGGAGGAAGATATAGATTCTCTCCACGCCACCATCGAGTGTGAGCGACCGCAGCCCGACCTCTACAAGTGAGCCGGCCTCCTCCCCGGGGTCCTCCCTGCTGTCCGTGCCCATGGCCCAGTCGCGCGGGGGTTTGGAATGAGATTGCAAATCACTGCTGAAAAATTAGGACCTGGTCAAACTTACATTACTTCTGTATTTTCATAGTCCAGCAACATTCCAATCCATAAATCTTAATACAAATATTTGAAAAGGCTTAATGGGACTACCTTTGTCGAAGAAAAATGAATTTTCTGTGTTTTGAGGAAGTGACTCTAAGGGAAATCATTTAAGTCATGAGCTAAATAGAACAATTAAAAAGTGGGAGGAGGGGGGAGGAGTGGTTTAGCCTCACACCCCTGTGTTTCCAGTACAGAATCCCAGTCCTTCTTAGAAGCGGGTCAGGGGTGAGGAGGGGGGTTCCCCAGAGCCGGGGTCTCGGGTCCTGCCCCCCTCCCCGGTCCCCTGTTGCCCTGGCAGTGACCTGACTCTCCTGTCCCCAGGTTCGTCGGCCGCATAAATGTTTACAGCGATCTGAATGACCCCGTGGTGAGGTGAGGATTCCTGCTTCTTCTAAACACTTGGCGATTTCCTCTCTATCGTTCAATTAAACGTGGATTCTTTTCCTGATGAGAGTTTTTCATCGTTGCTGTCCTGCTGGGTTTGAGGGGGGAATTCTGCGTGACCAGAGGTCCGGGTTCCGCTCCACTTGCTGGTTTCTCTTGTGTACACGCGTCTGGACGCGTTAACAGACGAACGCCCCCGTGGAGCACGTTCTCCCATGACTCTGCCGAGGGTCTTCTCACAGCCGGGAAGGGTGGGAGCTGGTCCAGCAGGCGAAGGGGAAGGCGCGTTTCCCCAATAGAGACGCTTTCATAGCTGAGCAGACCGTGCGTCTTCGGCCAGGACGTTGAAAGGTTTCTGACTTGGGGGCCACTTCACTGGGCTGCGTGAATCTGCCCAGACTCACCACTGGGACACAGCCTCAGTCTTAGACGTTGGGGGATGTGTCTCCCAAGGGCTTGTGCGGGCTCACGTCCCCCGGGGACGGGGGAATCTGCTTCAGGGATGGGCAGTGGCCAGCGCACAGGTGGGTGTCCACACCTGCTTCATCAGTGGCCTCACCCCGGGCCGCTGGCGGCAGGGAGCTGACTCAGCCCTGAGGTCGTGGCGCCCAGACGAGCCGGCCCTGCTCACTGCAGCTGTGGCCTGTGCTGCCTCACTTCCCGGGCCTTGGACGTTTTACCTGCACGTGGCCTGGGGTCTACGCTGAGGGAACTTGGCTTTCAGTAGGTTTTGACAGCGCTCTCCTTCTTCACAAATCCCGCTGGTTAGAGAAATTATTTTTCTTCCGAGTTCAGCAGTCACTAGATTCTCTGTGTCCTGGCATTGCCTCGTGTATTAAGGAAGATACTGGGCCAGAAGTAGGAAAAAACACTCAGTGGGAAACTACTGCAAAGTAAATCGTCATGGGGTTTATGTCCTTGAAAGGCTCCAGAAATTACTCGCTTTAAGGAGACAGTTGGCACCCCCCTTAGCACATTTTTATCACCGTTCTTCATCAGCAGGTTAGCAGTTGCTTTCCAGAATCTGTGGAGGCATTGCCTGCTCGTTCTTAAATACCTGTTGTTCTAAAGGTAGATGCCTGGTTACCTTGGAGAAATAATGTGGATTTCTGTGTCTTGCGAGGGTTAGTTTGAGTCTGAACAAGAGTGAAAATATTTAGGCGGATCCGTATTGCCAGCGGGTGAGGCGGAAAAGCGGCCGCCGCAGGCTTTCCTCGTTTGGTATTTGGACGGAGCTGAAGGCTGAGCCCTTTGGGAAGATAATTACCAATATATTTTGTACTTTGATACGAGTTTTACTTTAGCTTTTTAAGTGTCCATGTGATTCAGCAGACTTTTAATATTTGGGTATTTAGAGACGTTCATAAACTCGTGGTGTGGACAGCTGTGAGTTATATATCGAAGCTCTCAGTCTTTTTGTAGTGATGTTTCTTCATCCTCCTGTCCAAACTAGAAGTGAAGTACTTTTTGAAGTAAATTATTTTTAGACTCCCCAGAGACACTTCATAAAAGGGCCATTTATTTCCATAAACACCTTGGACATGTCCTAAGTGCTTGCTAACAGAGGCTGACAGTACTTGTAACACAAGCAGACAGCACGTGTGCAGCCGGGCGCCTGTCCCGCGTGGCTGTGAGGCTGGGGGACGCACCCTGAGGCCATGGGACAGCCCTGGGTAGGCCCGTCGGTCGGGGCGGGGGGGGGGGCCCTGCCCACGCACCCTGCTGGGCAGCCCTCCTTTCTCATCTCCAGCCTGATGTGGTCCTGAGCTGGGTCAGCTAAGTATGCTGAACACATTTAAGCTTACCACGTTCAGTGGCTTCTCAGCCTTCCGCGGTAGAGGGAAATTAAATGCCGGCAAAGTGAAAAGCAGGCGTTAGCAAACCGTTCCCTTTACCCCAAATCAACGCTTTCCCTTTACCCTCCGGAGAAAATCGGGAGAATATTGTAAATGGCAAAATTAGTGCATCTGGATTCTGCCTATTTCCCTTCTACTCTTGGGAAACGAGAAGAAATTATCTCTCGGTCAACAAAGGGACCGCGCGTCCACGATCCCCTGCAGGCAGAGCGTCTGTCTGCGGCTCCCTGTCGCGTCCAGAGGGCTTGTTTTTGCACGAATGGTTCTCAATGCCTCGGTCGCTGCGTGGGCCCCGGGATCGCCCCAGACTCCCAGGCCACCCGCATTCAGGGGCCCTCGGGGCTCGGCTGCAGTGCTTGTAATGCCACCCAGGGCCTCACAGCCTTCTCCCCTGAGGGCGCGACTGTGTTGTGTGCGTGAAACCCCCGAGGGTGCGGTAGAAACAGCTGAGTGAGGCGCAGGCACCGCTCGGGGTCCCCGGTGCCTCAGGCCTCAGACCTGAAGCCTGTTAGGAGCGGGTTTCCGGGTTGGTCCCTCGAGTGGCGCTTCTGACGAGTGCCCAGGGGCTGCCCCAGCACCCTCGCTGTCGCCAGGGGAGCGCGTTTAAAGCCTTGGGGTGCGGCCCCGCGGGGCTGGGGCAGGGCCGGGGCCCTGGAGGGGCTGACTCTTCCGGGATCTCCCAGCAGACAGGTTCTTCCCGCCCCCCAGGGAAAGAGCAGGCGCTTTACATGGGCCCGGCTAGCTTTCCTAGTCCGAGCGCAAGCAGATCTTCACGGAGACGGTCTCCTCTCAGAGCGAAGCGTGTGGAGCCGTGAGCGGCTCCTGCGTCCTGTCGTGCCGACCTGCTTTCTCCATTGCCCTGTCTCTGGTCGTCCTTGTCTTTGCAGGCCGTTAGGATCGGAAAACTTGCTTCTTAGAGGAGCCACGCTAAAGAACACCGAGAAAATCTTCGGTAAGTGTTTTAATTAGTGAATTATTAATGATAGCTTCTGAAACCAAGGACCCGTTAAGCAGTTGAAATCCATAGATTTAACTGTGGATGAAAGCGGACCATAAAAGCGTCTCTGTGTGCTTTGAGGGGCTGTGGATTTACGGCCGCGGCAATTTTCCTCCCTAAGAAAACCAGTCGCCGCGTATAACCGCAGTCCACAGAGCCGTGACACCCGAGAGTGTTGCTTGCAAATTAAGTGCCTGTAGTTTTTGACTCAGACGTGAACTTATATCTATGAAAGGATTCACACAGTGTAGTTCTGCAAGAAATTTCCTTTAATGGCTGTATTTCTTTGCTAGTATTTCCCACTTCTGGTGGGTTACTTTTTATGTTTTAACTGAAACAACTTATAAATATACAAATGTGTCCCGTTGTTGGAAAACTCAATACATTAAAATCTGAACCTAAACAACAAAGGGCGGATTGCTCTTTATGCAGGAAAAGAAAAGCATTCCTTTGGTCTGAAGAATGCTGTGTGACTTTTTATGAACAGCTAGCTTGCCTAGAAGAATTTAAAATATGACCCGTTTTGTCCAGAATTTCATTTTTATCGTAGCTGTGCATACTTCACGATGTAGAGCAGGACACCGTTGTGGTGTTGTTCTAACATCCGCTCTGTACTTTATAGGTGTTGCTGTTTACACGGGCATGGAAACCAAGATGGCGCTGAATTATCAGTCGAAATCCCAGAAGCGATCTGCTGTCGAAAAGTAAGCTGATTGCCCCGTGGTTCGAAACGTGTAAAAACTCATCCGTGGCTTCCCACTGTCGCAAACCCCCGCAGATGGGGAACCATTTTCCTCTTAGTCTTACTAGCAACTCCTTCATGGGATCTGATGGACAGTCAAGCGGGTTATTTAGACCTTAGATTGACAGCGTTACTTTGTGGAGACGTAAGTGGCCACGCACCCTCAGCCACGTCTGCAGGCTCCCGCCCGCGCGTGGACACCTGGAGTTCCGGGTCAAGGTCCGTTGTGGGTGCCCAGCATCTCCTCCCACCATTTCATGAAAAAGTGAAAGTTCAGTCACTTTTCTGATACGGGTTCAGTGAGGAAAGCATTAGCAGAGGGAACAGTCTTCTTTTCATTAAATGGTAAAATCCTGATAATGTCAAGGACACAGTTGAATTTGTAAGAAAACATGGCCCAGAATGATGTCTTCTTTGCCTCTCGCTAAAGTGTGTCCTTAACTTGAAGCGTACAACTGAGTGTCCTCGTGTAGCGTAATGAAGCGCTCCGGGCTCCTGGGTGATCTGTGGGGAGACTGTTGAGGCATCGTCTGTCTGCTCCTGGCAAGTCGACCTTGAAATGTGATCCTGGGTCTCTGTCCATCTGTGGCTGCATCAGATATGAACTTGGACAGTTGGTTCTTACTAAAGAAGAATGCTTAGTTTCCAGATGTCTGCACTGACAAATTGGTTTCAGAAATAGATATTGGAAAACCAAACCTTCTTCATAAGCTCCTAAGATACCGGCTAAGGATTCAGCACTTTTCCTGTGCGGAGGGCACTCGCTCCCTCCCTCCCTCCCCCCTTCCTTCGTGGTGATAATCTCCAAGTTTGGAACTCACTGGCTGGTGCTCCATGGTAGAAGAAATTGATTTCTGGGTGTTCTTTGAATTAAGAGTCCTAGACCATGCAGAAGCCCTGTGAGCCAGGCTGTGCCCTCCTGTCTGTAGGCGTTCCCTGCCCTCAGCACTTTCCCAGGTGGCCGCAGGACACACGCCAGTGCCCACGGCGTGTGCTCGGATGTAGACGGGTTCGCATTTTCACTTTTACCCTGACAGTTCGTCGGGGCGGGGGCGTCCTGTTGTGCCGTTGCTGTCTGTTCACAACATGTTCATGCTGACGTTTGTGAGAAAGGCGACGCCCAGCTCAGGATTCCTCGGGGAGCGGGAGCTCAGTCACCCCCGCTGTCTTGTGTTTCAGATCAATGAATGTATTCCTCATCGTGTACCTCTGCATCCTCATCAGCAAAGCGCTCATTAATACCGTCATGAAGTACGTGTGGCAGAGCGAGCCGTTCCGAGATGAGCCGTGGTACAACCAGAAGACAGAGGCAGAAAGACAGAGGAACCTGGTATGGAAAGGGACTCCGCAGGCTGTCGCTATGGAAACGCGGGGAGACCGGATGAGGTCTAGGCTGATGAAATCTTTGTAGCAGACGCCGCGCTCATTGATAGTGAAGGTTGTCGGCTGCCTGCCCCCGCCCCGGCCCTGCGGCTGTAGACACTGGTTGAGCCTCCTTCTTTGGGTATTTGAATAGTCGAGTCTGAAAAGGTATCGGCTTCCATCCTAGATTCATAAGGACACACCCTGAACACCTAAGACTCAGCGCGGTGACCTGTATTATAAGGGGGGCTGAATAGCTGCTATTGGTGAGATACACGGTCCCTAATTAGGTAATAGATGGATAAAAGGAGCGTCTCGATGACGATGGGAAATTACAATAAGAATTGGCTTCATTTTTACGTACTCCTATTTATCAAAAATGTTTTCCCCCAAACCAGTGAGTTAATTTGATGACATGTCCTCTGCTTAAAGCAGTGCAGTCTCCTGCTGGGCCTACTGCGTCCACCTGAGCGGTGTGCAAATCCAGACCTGGATCCGCTCAGCTCAGAGCAGGGCCGTGTGCAGGTTCCAGCCTGGCCCCCACTTCCTTCCTGTGTTCAGTCCGGCCTCCCATGAGACAAATGGCTCAGAATAAGGATAAAACTATACAGAAGCACCCTTTGTACAGACCCCTAAATTCGGTCGTTTATCAGACTCTCGAGGGAAACTTGCAGTAATCACAGTATACAGCGTCCTGCGGGCTCTCAGCTGGAGACCCACCCCCGCTCCCCGCTGCCTCTGAGTGTGACTCACACCCCCCGCCACGCCCCCCACCCCCCAGCAGCGCCGATGTCGGGCAGCTCCTGTCCCAGGCCTGCCACGGTGCTAAAGTCGGGTGCGGGAGACAAAGCTGACGGCCCCCACTGCCCCAGTGGCCTTTACCTTTGGGTTTGAAGCACTTGGTTTAGAAACAGCACTTGTTAAGCTGTGCCTGACTGACTGAGGTTTGAGCCGTCGTGATGCTGGCGGGCGGCGGGGTCACACGCCTTCTCTAGCTCCTCAGAGCCTTCACTGACTGACTGTGAGGTTTGAGCCGTGTGATGCTGCGGGCGGCAGGGGGGATCACACTTTGAGCCGTGTGATGCTGGCGGGCGGCAGGGGGGATCACACTTTGAGCCGTGTGATGCTGCGGGCGGCGGGGGGGATCACACTGAGCCGTGTGATGCTGGCGGGCGGCGGGGTCACACGCCTTCTCTAGCTCCTCAGAGCCTTCACGGACTGACTGTGAGGTTTGAGCCGTGTGATGCTGCGGGCGGCGGGGGGGATCACACTGAGCCGTCGTGATGCTGGCGGGCGGCGGGGTCACACGCCTTCTCTAGCTCCTCAGAGCCTTCACGGACTGACTGTGAGGTTTGAGCCGTGTGATGCTGCGGGCGGCAGGGGGGATCACACTGAGCCGTCGTGATGCTGGCGGGCGGCAGGGGGGAATCACACTTTGAGCCGTCGTGATGCTGGCGGGCGGCGGGGTCACACGCCTTCTCTAGCTCCTCAGAGCCTTCACGGACTGACTCTGAGGTTTGAGCCGTGTGATGCTGGCGGGCGGCGGGGGGGATCACACTTTGAGCCGTGTGATGCTGGCGGGCGGCGGGGGGGATCACACTTTGAGCCGTGTGATGCTGCGGGCGGCAGGGGGGATCACACTGAGCCGTGTGATGCTGGCGGGCGGCGGGGGGGATCACACTGAGCCGTGTGATGCTGGCGGGCGGCAGGGGGGATCACACTTTGAGCCGTCGTGATGCTGCGGGCGGCAGGGGGGATCACACTTTGAGCCGTCGTGATGCTGGCGGGCGGCGGGGTCACACGCCTTCTCTAGCTCCTCAGAGCCTTCACGGACTGACTGTGAGGTTTGAGCCGTGTGATGCTGGCGGGCGGCAGGGGGGATCACACTTTGAGCCGTCGTGATGCTGGCGGGCGGCGGGGGGGATCACACTTTGAGCCGTCGTGATGCTGCGGGCAGCAGGGGGGATCACACTTTGAGCCGTGTGATGCTGCGGGCGGCAGGGGGGATCACACTTTGAGCCGTGTGATGCTGGCGGGCGGCAGGGGGGATCACACTTTGAGCCGTGTGATGCTGGCGGGCGGCGGGGGGGATCACACTTTGAGCCGTCGTGATGCTGCGGGCGGCAGGGGGGATCACACTTTGAGCCGTCGTGATGCTGGCGGGCGGCGGGGTCACACGCCTTCTCTAGCTCCTCAGAGCCTTCACGGACTGACTCTGAGGTTTGAGCCGTGTGATGCTGGCGGGCGGCGGGGGGGATCACACTTTGAGCCGTGTGATGCTGGCGGGCGGCGGGGGGGATCACACTTTGAGCCGTGTGATGCTGCGGGCGGCAGGGGGGATCACACTGAGCCGTGTGATGCTGGCGGGCGGCGGGGGGGATCACACTGAGCCGTGTGATGCTGGCGGGCGGCGGGGGGGATCACACTGAGCCGTGTGATGCTGGCGGGCGGCAGGGGGGATCACACTTTGAGCCGTGTGATGCTGCGGGCGGCAGGGGGGATCACACTTTGAGCCGTGTGATGCTGGCGGGCGGCGGGGGGGATCACACTTTGAGCCGTGTGATGCTGCGGGCGGCAGGGGGGATCACACTGAGCCGTGTGATGCTGCGGGCGGCGGGGGGGATCACACTGAGCCGTCGTGATGCTGCGGGCGGCGGGGTCACACGCCTTCTCTAGCTCCTCAGAGCCTTCACGGACTGACTCTGAGGTTTGAGCCGTGTGATGCTGGCGGGCGGCGGGGGGGATCACACTGAGCCGTCGTGATGCTGCGGGCGGCGGGGGGGATCACACTTTGAGCCGTGTGATGCTGCGGGCGGCAGGGGGGATCACACTGAGCCGTGTGATGCTGCGGGCGGCGGGGGGGATCACACTTTGAGCCGTCGTGATGCTGGCGGGCGGCGGGGTCACACGCCTTCTCTAGCTCCTCAGAGCCTTCACGGACTGACTGTGAGGTTTGAGCCGTGTGATGCTGCGGGCGGCGGGGGGGATCACACTTTGAGCCGTCGTGATGCTGCGGGCGGCGGGGGGGATCACACTTTGAGCCGTGTGATGCTGCGGGCGGCGGGGGGGATCACACTGAGCCGTGTGATGCTGCGGGCGGCGGGGTCACACGCCTTCTCTAGCTCCTCAGAGCCTTCACGGACTTCCTCGCCTTCATGGTCCTCTTCAACTACATCATCCCCGTGTCCATGTACGTCACCGTGGAGATGCAGAAGTTCCTCGGCTCCTACTTCATCACCTGGGACGAAGAAATGTTTGACGAGGAAACGGGTGAAGGGCCTCTGGTTAACACCTCGGATTTAAACGAAGAGCTAGGACAGGTCAGGTCTCCTGAATTGTCTTCTCTCACTGGCTGGCCGTTGAGCCCCTCTCTTTTATGTCCCCAGGTTTCTAGAAGCTACGTGATTCTTATCACGCAGGCAGGTCATCAGGATGGTCAGATGGGAACGTTTCCATTTCAGCTCGTGCACAGAGGGCGGCAAAGTGGCTTTTTAACTTTATGTGACAGTGCGGGGTGCTCTGGGTTTACGAGTTGTGCAGACTCATCACATTAACTCACTGCCATAAGCTCATCGTGGCCTTTCTAAGTGGTGCTGATTCTGGGTTTCAAGGGAGAGTTAGCAGCGAGCCTGCTCACAGGGGCTGCCCTCGGCTGTCCCGTCCCATCTCCTCGGTCCTCACGGCCCCGGTCATCATCGTCAGGGTGGGCAGAGTGAGACCTGAGTTTCAGTCTCGCGGTGTAGAGTTCAGAACCCCTCCACTGCACCCCTGCTCCAGGCTGACAGCTCGCGGCCTGGGCTCTGCACTGGCAGCTCTTGACCTGTAAAGTGGGCGTAGTAACAGGTACCCGCCCTGCAGCGTGTCCCGCGGACGGAACATGCGGGTGGGAGCCCGCGAGCAGGAGCCCAGCGGGATGGGTGGAGCGGGGACTCGCCGGGACCCTCCACCCCCTCCCGGGCCCGCGGATCTCTGATAGCCGACGGTGGGGGCTCAGGGGGGACCCGTGTTCCCCACAGCTCATGAGGTTCCCCACAGCCCACAGGGTCCGGGATCCCCACCTTCTTTCAGTTCATCGAGATCCAGGGTTTAAAACTCCGTGTAGTTTTCACACTTGCCACAGTTTTCTATCAGAGATTTTGGTCCCTTGACTTGTTTGAATTCTGTCATCTTCCAACCCTTAAGCAATGCTGCAGGCTTGGACCTCCCAGGCCTTATGGGATAAGCTCATCCCACCCGTACCCTTGATTTTTTGGTCAGATCGGATCCAAGACCAAGCCCCCAACCCCTGCCGCGTCTCTGTCTTTCTATGAGATGGAAGGAGAAAAGTGTAGAAAGTCCCCCCTCGGCCCCCGGAGCCAGGCTGTGTCCAGATGCTCGCATGCACGGAGCTTCGGGCGGGGACGGCCAGTGTGCTCACCGTCCGGCCGGGGAGGCAGCGGGATTGGGTGAAAGCCTTGGAAATCGCTTCGTTCGGACGAGGCTGCCTTGGGGGGGGTCCGAGGGCCCTCGAGGGGCAGCAGCTCCCAGCTGAGTCATGTCCACAGGTGGAGTACGTGTTCACGGACAAGACGGGCACCCTCACCGAGAACAACATGGAGTTCAAGGAGTGCTGTGTGGAGGGCCACGTGTATGTGCCGCACGCCGTCTGCAACGGACAGGTGCTCCCCGCCGCCGCTGCCATCGACATGATTGACGCCTCCCCGGGCGCCGGCGGGCGGGTAGGTGGCTGTACTCCTGGCCGTGCGTCCTGCTGCCACCTGGCCACGGGCGGGTCACGCGAGGGACCAGGGGCACCTCCTGTCCTGGGGTCCAGGACAGATGCTGCCCTCCGGCGACTCGGGGGGGCAAGAACTGTGAGTGTCCCCATCTGCACAGGCGTCCCCAGGTGCATCTGGCCGTCACATCAGGGTTGGGGCAGCTATCTTCACGTGGCCAGGTGGGGAAACCGTGGGCTGAGACTAGAGGGCCCTGCAGACCATGAGTGCTCACACACGGACACACAGACACACACTCGCACACAGACACGGGCACACACACACACAGACACGGGCACACACGTGCTCACAGACACACAGACACAGGCACACACGTGCTCACAGACACACAGACACGGGCACACACATGCTCACAGACACACACATCTGCACAGAGACACATG
Organism: Grampus griseus; assembly: GCF_964374135.1. Classification (NCBI taxonomy): domain Eukaryota; kingdom Metazoa; phylum Chordata; class Mammalia; order Artiodactyla; family Delphinidae; genus Grampus; species Grampus griseus. Next base: position 1,248,357 of record NC_139012.1, on the reverse strand, counting down.
GACACACACCTGCACACACACAAGGCACACACGTGCTCAGACGCAGACACACACCTGCACACAGCCACAAGGCACACACGTGCTCACACATACATACACGCTCACACATGGACACGGACACACACCTGCGCGCACACACACACACACACACACGCACACACGCACACACTGGCTCTGTGGCTCCAGGAGGGCCGTGACCCTCGGCGGCAGTCGCCCAGGAGACCGTTCCGGAAGCTTTGGTGGCCTGCATGGAGCCCCAGGGGACTGAGGGGGCCTGAGTCAGCTCTGCTTCAGCGGCCTCTTGGGAGCCGGTGCGCGCGTGCCTCTGGTGGTGCAGAAACGGCCTCTTCATCCCCGAGCCTCGGGGGAGGGCCTGGTGGTCTGTGGCCTTGCGGGGCGTCGCACCTGCCTCAGCTGCCCACCTGGCCTGCGCGAGGCCAGCCCAGCCCTTCTTGGCCCCCTCAGTTTCGGTCACACCCCAGGGCGCGGGACGGCTTCCGGGAACCCGGGGATCGCAGGCCCGTCTCTTCTTGTGGCCTTGAACCCACGGCCTCCCTGAGGTCCGTGTCCGTTTTCGTCTGGACCGCGAGAGCGGAGGAAAGGCAGCCGGACTCCGCTGCCACCGCCAGAGGTGGAACTAAGACTCCCTGACCCCCAGGGCTGCAGGCCCGGCGCTGTTGTTTACCGTCCTCTGTTTGGTCTCCTTGTTTTGAGTGGGTGCGCCATGGAGTTGTGGGTTTGTGCTGCATTTGTAGGAGAGGGAAGAGCTGTTTTTCCGGGCCGTCTGTCTGTGCCACACCATCCAGGTGAAGGACGACGACGAGGTGGACGGGCCCAGGAAGTCGCCGGATTCAGGGAAGCGCTGCGCGTACATCTCGTCCTCGCCTGACGAGGTGGCTCTGGTCGAAGGCATCCAGAGGTGCGTCTCTGGTCCCTGATGCGAGGGCGGTGCGGGACCTCTCCACCCCGACATTCAGTCATAGAGATCACCCTCCAAGCAGCCTCTCCTTCAGCCTGCCAGCTCCTGCCGGGTCAGCGGGACCCTGTCCCCATGGTCCCATAGTGTCTTCCTAATACGATTAGGGCTGTTGCCGTGTTCGTGTATGTCTCCCCCTCCACGTCCTGGAAGCTCCTTGAGTCCAGAAGCCAGGCCCGTTTGCTCTTTCCCTTCCCAGCCTGGGCCCACATGGGCAGAGCCCTCACACGTGCTGGTGCAGGAGGGGGCGTTACAGATGAAGTGGCCCGTGGCCCGTTGGTTGAACGGGGCTCTAGTTTCCTCATCAGTAAAGTGGAGCGTCTGTCTGAGATTGATGGGCTCCCAGAGTCCTTCCAATTCTGACATGGTACCAACCTGTAAGCAGCCCCACTGATCAGTAGAGACAGGGACCAATCCTCAGACCTGCTGCCGTCCATACCCTCCAGTAAGAAGGCAGCTAATTGCGTGTGGTGCGCCAGATGGTCGGGTAAGTCGACATTCCCTGGGCTCTTGGAGAACGTTCTGAGACAGTGCTATAATTTCCCGACTTTACAATGCAGTTTACAGCCTCTTTTTCTGGAAGCATTTCTTTTTCGAAAGGAGAGCTTTCCCAAAGTGTAAAATGGAAAACATGCTACGAAAGAGGGCCATCCGGGTCCACATGAACTCCCAGCTGTGTCTTCTCCTCTGCAGGTTGGGCTTCACGTACCTGAGGCTGAAGGAGAATTACATGGAGCTCCGGAACAGGGACAATGACATCGAGAGGTGAGACCTGCCTGGTTGGGACGGCAGACAGGGTCGTCTTTACAGAGCTCCTTCACTGGAGAAAATACCAAGTTCTCCGCACTCCTTCCATAACTCGTTCTCCCTCTTCTCAGTAACAACACCAAGAATGTCACCGAAACGCCTGGAGAAGCTGGGTGGTGGTGTGCCCTCAGACAGGCTGGGGTTAAGCCACACATTGTCAGTTTTACTGCAGGAGTTGACAAAGCTTCTAGTACGTTCTGACACCCCCAAGGCCGAGCTCTGACTCCCCACGAGAGGGCCAACGTAAGCCCTTCCCCCGGAAGTGGCCCTGGAATCCTGTGTTCTCAGAGCAGGTCCCCAGGCCGTGGAGCTCGGGGTCCTATAGAAACACTGAGCGGTAGCCTTGGAGGGACCAGATGGACGGGGGATGTTTCACTTTCCATATCGACTCTTGGGGACCATCTAGTCTAAAACTGCTTTGATTTTGATTCAGAGGATGGGGCCATCCACCTCTCCTTGCTAAATAAACATCAATGGGCAGTTATGGGTACGGCTCACGTGGTAAATAATGTGAGATTTGGTGGTGATGGTCTCAAAAGAGCTGGATTTTACATTTTTGCTCCTAAGAACAATAAACTCCCAGGCTGCGGAGGTGTGAGCCCCTTGACTCCAGAACGGCTGCTGGGCCCTAGGCCCGCCAGGTCAGCTGGGGCTCCTCCCGCAAGCGCTCGGGGCCTCTGGGCGCCATGGGGTCACCCCTGGGAGGGCAGTGACGTTGCTGTCCGGCTTCTGGTTTCCAGCTGGAAAGGCAAGTGAGCGCCCCTGAGACCGTAACCGCCGCTCGGTGCTCCGGGCCCCCCGGGAGCCAGCTTGTGGGCCAGCGGGGCCGGCGCAGCCTCACAGCCACCTAGGCTGACACCCCCCTTGCTCTTTAGGGATCGTGAAGCACGCAGGGGTGGGCCGGTAGTCACCCCGATGTAGCGAGACGTGGAGCCGGATGACAGTAAAAGCAGTGCTTCAACCTCTTTTCCAGGTTCGAACTGCTGGAGATTTTGAGCTTTGACTCAGTAAGAAGGAGGATGAGTGTGATTGTCAAATCTGCTGCAGGTAGGGATTCCCTTCCCTTTGGTTTCTTAAATGATGCAGTGTGACTGTGTTTCACTCTGATGCCTCAATTCTGTGGGAGCTTTAAGGATGTAACTGTTTACTCTCTTTGTTTACAGCATGGATGAACCACCACTAACCCCTCAACCTCACGCCCCGTTTGTCCCCGAGCATCTTCAGCTGAGGTTGTCACCTTTGGTTTTCCCCCCCGAGGGAAAGTCCTGTGACTCATCCCCGGGGCTCTGAACTCCCCTCAGTTTACGCACACTGTGCAGCCTGTCTCCTGGGTCCCCACCTGCAGGCCCCGCCCAGGCGTCTGCGACCCCATCCTTCTCGAGCCCTCGTGTGCTCGCTGTCTCTGCCGGGCCTCCTGGGCTCGGGTCCTTGATGGAAACAGGCAGCCGCCCCTCCAGCTCTTCTCATGGAGGCCCTGAGCTGCCTCCCAGCTTTCCTTCCCAGGCCGCCCCCTAGGGTACACCACCCGGGCTTTTCCACCTGGAGGCCCTCTACCTGGCAGGGCTTTTCCACCTGGAGGCCCTCTACCTGGCAGGGCTTTTCCACCTGGAGGCCCTGTTACTCATGTGCAGCTCTCCCAGGACATCTCCACGGCCACCTGTAGGAAGCCTTCCTGGTTTCCTCCTGCCCTTGCGGGGCTGCAGATGTCCTGAATGCAGAGCCACACTTACTCAGCAGTGTGCCCAGCACAGCGCTGCCGAGCGTTCGGTGAATGCTTCTGGGTTCAGTTTGCTAACGTGTTTGCAAGTGGCATCTTACCAAGAGACAAGGCATCTTACTCTTTCTCGTTTCTTAAAACGAGACCGCGCTAGGCTATGTTTTTCTCTTTGGAAACTTGCCTGGAGAGCAGTGAAACCAAGCTGCTGCCCTGAACCTGCAGACCCGGCCTCAGGTATGGCCTGGAGAGCTCTGCGTCAGCAGCGTCCTCACGCTCAGCTCGAGCGGATCTCCTTTCCACAAAGTGAGTTCCCGTAACAGGGCTGCTTGAGCCTCTTTCGATGGAACCGGAAATGCCTTATTTTGTCTCCCAAGCCGGTTGAGGACATGCGGCTGAAGGCCCATCTTTCAGCCAGGCCCTGTGAACCGCGCTCCGCGAGCTGCAGCGCTTGGGCATCTCAGAGCTCGCACTCAGACCACGTGGCTCCCTTGCCCGCGAAGCAGGCCGTCAGACGTGGGGTCCCCACCGACGAGCCTTGCGCCAGTGAGCGCCGTGGGCGCCAAGTCTTTATGTAAATGCTGCCCCGGACACGTGGCCACGGGGGCAGCAGGACACGGGAAGCACACGGCCCGTCGTGTGTGGAGACGAGTCCCCTGGGCGGGTGCCCCCTCTGCTGTGCGCTGGCCAGCGCTGGGGTCCATCCAGGACAAAGGCGTTCAACTGTGCAAGGTCCCACCATCCGTCTTTGTCTCTTGTGACTTTCCCCGATACAAACGTGGCTCATGCTCGAGACAGTCCGTGAGCCGGCAGTCGTGGCCACAGCCTCAGGAAGCAGTGCGCCAGCTGGTCACACACCATCTTCTCCCCCTCTGCACATTCTCCTGACCCGCCCCGCACAGCGCAGGAACCGAGGTGTGGACCGTGGAATCTTCACGAACAGCGACACTTCCCGTCAGAAGGAGCGTGGCTCGGCCTGGAGCTGCAGCTGGGTCACGTGAAGGACTTACATCCTCGGCGCTCGCGCCGCTAGAAACCCCTTCCTGGAGGGGAGAGGCTGGGCCATCAGAACCCCGCAAGGCAGCAGTGAATTCTCAGAGACGTTGAATATTTAACTAAACAAGTTGTTCTCTAAGTAGTAATACCTGCCCGGAGATGACCCTAAAGGCACTGATTTCCAGCCTCGTGGGCGGGACGGAGACCGGAGCCCCTGCAGCCCTGAGCTTCTGAGGATTCTCCCCGAGAAGCCACTGCAGCCGTGGAGCCACCCGGGTCCCATGGCGCTTGGCGTGGGCCGCGGTCACCTCACCTGTGTGTTTGCACTGCTCTGGAATTCTAACTTCTTACTCGTTTACAAAACTGGAAAAGCAGGTCTGCAGCTGGGGCCCAACAGTCTCTGCTCTTGTCCTTTGCAAGTTAAACGTCGCCTTCCACTCCAGATGTTTTCACGTCAGAGGCTCCGCTTGACAGAGTCTTTAGGCTGAACACGGCCCACGTCTACGGCGGGTACAGAGGGATGACAGGTTGAGACAGGAGAAAATTTAAGTCATTCACAGGCCATTACTTGGAGTCACCTGTGATTTTTCTAGAAAAGGAATTACTGTTCAAGAAGGTATCAGCACTCAGAATTGTCTGGACCACGAAACTTGTTTTATCCTATATCTGGTGCCGTACGTACAGCATTGCCTAGAAGTCACGGCTGGTGCCGGGCACGGACTCTGCCGTCAGGCTGGCGGGCGTGTGACCAGGACCCTCGGGTCACGGCCTGAGGGTGTGCGGGCTTCTCCTGGGGATTGGACTCACTGCTCAGATTCCCACTGGGGGCGGCGGCCGTGCGGTCGCCTCTTTCCCAGCTCAGCCCCACGTGTCCCCTCCGCACGCCTGCGACACACACTGCAGACACCGTCCTTCCTGGCCGTAGGTTGACGTTGCCCTGGGTTTAACTCCAGGACTCCCGTGAGCGTGAACCGGGCCGTGTTTTAAGTGTTTCGCTCTGTATGTTGCAGAAGATAGTTCTTTCTGGGACCAAGGACAGAGCCACCCACAGTGGGCTCCGATGCTGCCCCTGAGTTCACGGGCCCTTGTCCAGATCCCCGTGTGGACCACCGGTTCTGGCACCCCAGCCCTCGCCCCAGCACTGTGCCCCCTCCTCCTGGCCTCTCCTGGTGCTCTGGGTTTGGCTCCCGGGTTTCCTTCCTGCGGGCCGTCAGCGTCTAGGGTTTCCAGGTACCCACCCCAGGCCGGGGCTCAGTGTTCGTGATTTCTATCTGATGACAAGTGCTGAACAGAACCCGGTTCCAGCGGCAGTGCCCCCTCTCCGGCCCTGCAGCCGCTGTGACAAGCCCCCCGGTGCTTCCGCAGCAGAGAGCCACGTGGTTTGCAGGCCAGAAGAGTCCTCGAGAAAGAGGAGCCCCGGTGCCAGCGGCCTGTGGGTCAGCGCGGGCGCGCGCAGTTCTTTCTGAGCTGAGAGCTTCCCAACCCGTCTGGAAGGGAAAACCTTTCACCTCGAGGGGGGAGGAGCGTGCACCTCCAGCACTGACACGTGTGAAGTGACCGGGGCAGTAGGTGTGGGGAGCATCGTTCGACAGATGCTTCTCGCCACTCTTGGTCACGCCCAGTGTCCCAGCAGCTTGTTACCCCATTTGGGGTCGGCCACGCCCTCTGCGTCCGTACCCCTCCCTGGTCCCGAGGGCATTCGTCCCTCACTCACATCCTTGCCAGGGAGCAGGCGGAAGTGACAGGATGAAGGACGCCCAGGAGCCAGTTTCGTTCCTGGTTCCTGACTTTCCTGAGATTCTGGGCTTGTCGGAATAAAACGAGGCTTTGTGGGGGGGTCTGTGGCTTTGACGTTTTCCTGATCTTACAGGTTAACCGGTCAGTCGACATCTCCACGACAGTCTCAGCGCTGGTACCCCTGGTTTTGTTTTTAATAAAAGCGTCATTTGAAAAATAATTTAGTCTTCCCCATAGAGTGATTAAATGAAAATCTTCTTTCCTCGTTTTCTAGGAGAAATTTATCTGTTTTGCAAAGGAGCAGATTCCTCAATATTTCCCCGAGTGATAGAAGGCAAGGTGGACCAGATCCGATCCAGAGTGGAGCGCAACGCAGTGGTGAGATGCGGGCGGCGGCCTCACGCCTCTTCTCCCTCGTGGGGGGCACGTTCCTGCTGGGTGCCACGTGCGCGCGCCGTGGGAAGCCTGGCCACGTGCCCTCGGGCGGGCACCACCCTCCACAGCCCTCCGCTGGTGTTTGGGCGGGAGGGCGTCCAGAATGACAAGCACGTTGTGACGGTCTTGAAGAAAATAGATCTTTATCCTGAGGACTTGCAGTGATTGGCGGCTAATGCTTTCCCTCGTGGCCTGTTTGGTTTTCTTCTCGCGGTTTGTTCTGAAGCGAGTGCTCCGTCGGTTCTAGGCTCATCCGAGCTCTTACATCCTCAGAACTTCGTTCCATTTTGTGGCTGAAAAATATTCCATCGTGTGGACGCGCTGTATGTGCCACACCGTGTTTATCCGTCGTCTGTTGGTGGGCACTTGGGTTGTTTCCACCTTTTGGCCACTGGGAACGATGCTGCTGTGAACATGGGTGCGCTCGTATCGGTCTGAGTTCCTTTGATTGTGTACCTAGGACTGGGATGGCTGGGTCACCTGGTAATTCCAATATGTTTCACTTTCGAAGGAAATGCCAGACTGTTCCCCAGAGGCTGCAGCGCGTCGCAGCCCCACCAGCCGTGCGTGAGGGTGTCAGTTCCTCCACCTATTCGCCAGCACTTGTTATTTTCCATTTTTGTTAACTAGTCACCCTGGTTAGGTGTGAAGTGGTAACTCATGGTTTTTGTTTGCATTTCCCTAATGACTGAAGGTGTTGAGCACCTTTTTAGGTGCTTATGGACCATTTGTATCTTCTTTGCACAAATGCTTATTCAGGGTTTTTGCCCATTTTTTAATCAGGTTTTATTTCTTGTTGAATTGTAGGAGTTCTTTATATATTCAGAATACTAACACCTTATCAGATGTATGAATTGCAAACATTTTCTCCCAGTCTGTAGGTTGTCTATCACTCTCTTGATAGTATCCTTTGATGCACAAAAGCTTTTAATTTTAATCAAGTCCAATTTACTTTTTTGTTGTGGCCTGTGCTTTTAGTGTCGTATTTAAGAAACTGTTGTCAAACCCAAGATCGTAATTTGTCCCTATGTTTTTTTCTGAGAGTTTTATAAGGTAGCACTTACATTCAGGTCTTTGATCCATTTAGAGTTAATTTTGCGTGTGTGGGACAGGTAAGGGTCCAGCTTCACTCTGTCACATATGGATGGCTGCTTGTGTCAGGACCGTTGGTTGAACAAGACTGTTCTTTCCCTGTTGGATGGTCTTGGCATCCCTGTCAAAAATCATTGGGCCACATGTGCAGCTGTTCATTTTTGAGCTCTCGGTTCTGTTGCGTTGGTCTATGTCTGTCTTTACGCTAGGACCACCCCGTTTTGGTTACTTGTCCCTCTCCGGTGAGTTTTGAAACCAGGAAACGTGAGTCCGTCCTCCAGCCTCGTCCTTTTACAAGATTGTGGTCTACTCTGCGTCGCTTGAGATTCCCCATGAATTTCAGGTGGGTTTTCCCATTCCCACGAGAATGCCATTGGTGTTGTGATGGGCGTTGTTCTGAACCTGTAGATCACTTTGGGTGGTGTCGTCATCGTGCGATATTAAGTCTTGCAATCTGTGAACACAGGATGCCTGTCCATTTACTTAGATCTTCTGTGATTTCTTTCAGCAACGTATTGTAGTTTTCAGTCTATGAACCTTTCACCTCCATGGTTTAACTCATTCTCGGGTATTTTATTCTTTCTGATGCTACTGTGAATGGTCTTGTTTTCTTAATTTCCCTTTAGGATTGTTCATAGTTAGCGTGTAGAAGTGCAGCCGCTTTTTGTGTGTTGACTTTGAATTCTGCACCTTTACTGAATTCGTCTTTTAGTTCCAACCATTTTTTTTTTTTTTTTGTGGTGGAATCCTTAGCGTTTTCTACATATAAGATCCTATCATCTAAGAACAGAACTAACTTTATTTCTTTCTTTCCAACTTGATACCTTTTTTTTTCTTGCCTGATTGCTCTGGTTAAGACCTCTGGCGCCATGTTGAATGGAAGTGGCAGAGGCAGCCATCCTTGTCTTCTGCCTGATCTTAGGGAGAAAGTTTTCCACCTCCCCCCGTTGAGTATGATGCTGGCTGTGAGTTTGCATATATGGCTTTTATCAGGTTGAGGAAGTTCCCTTCTATCCTAGTTTACTGAGTGGTTTTATCATGAAAAGCTGTCGGGCTTTGTCAGATGCTTTTTGGCATCTGTTGAGATGATCATGTGAGTTTTTCTCCTGTGTTCTATTTATGTCATATATTACATCGATTGGTTCTCATATGTTGAATCCCCCTTGCATCACTGGGATAAATCCCTCTTGGTCATGTATATAATCCTTCAGACATACTGTCAGATTCAGTTTACTAAAATTTGGTTGAGGATTTTTGCATATATGTTTGTAAGGGATAATGTTCTGTAATTTTCTGTCCCTGTGGTGTATTTGTCTGGCTTTGTATATCAGTATTGTTTTATATACAGTGTCCAGGGTTTTAGTAATACTTTGCAGGAAGAATAGAGAAAAGTATCTCTACTCCATGTTTCCACAAGGGGAAGCCCCATAGCTGCTTTTAAAGGCAAGGTTCTATTTATTTCTGAAGTTTCTGCTGACCGTTCACACCAGCTCTATGTTCTGGGACAGCTCTGAATTACTATCCTCGTAAAACCTCTTTCTTATCGTGCAGTTTTTCTGGCGTAGAATGAAGTCATACACATATATCCTGTGCGTTTCACCTCTTAGGAGAAGTCAGAGGATCCATTCTGTAGCTCGAGCTCATGTCTCCGATCTGTACCTTGATCACCGTGGATACTTCTGATCCAACTTCAACCACTCTTTTTAGCAGAAGTCACTGAGTTATTATTGTGTGCCAAGGAGTCGGGGGTGAAGTGAGACAGTGCCAGCGGCCTGAGAGCTCCCACCCCACAAAGGAGACAGACAGGAGGGCAGCGAAGTGGGCGGGGCGTGGACCCGGGAAGGATGCAGGGGAAGAACATCTCTGCGCTTTCACAGCTCGGGGGCGGAGGGGGACCTGCCTTCTCAGAGAGGCGAGCGGGCTGCTTGCTTGCTCCCCTGGGACGGGACTCGGCGTCTGGATGGTGGGCGGTCACAGCGCTCAGTGCCTTCCCAGAGCCTCGGACACACAGATGCTGCTTTTGTCCTGCTCCTTCCCGGGGACTCCCTTCCCGCCTTCAGGCTTCCGAGAGCTCCGGGGACAAGAGGAGCTGTTAACCCGACCATGATCGTGTCCCTTGGCTACATCTGGAGGTCGGAGAAAACATGGAAGATGTGAAGCGTTCCTGAGAGCGATGGGACGTTAGAATTCATATAGTGGAAACCCTTCAAATCTTAGGAACCGGTGTTCTCCCAGAATTTGGACTGATTATGTAGGATACTGGCTCATTTCAGGGGATCCGTAGAGTTGGGGCTGAAGGAACAAGGGAAGCAGAAGGGGGTCGTCCAGGGTCGCCAGTCGGGCCGTTGCGATGGTTGCTTCATCGTGACCAAAGGAAGCGTCTGTTGACGCAGTGAAAGTGCTCTGTGTGGCGCCTTTGAGAGCCCAGCTTCCTGGTGCCCTGCCGGCTGGTGTGCTTGCCCTGCGCGCCCTGACGTCCAAAATTAGTCTTAGGTTCTTATTTTCCTCTTCTGTGGACCCGATAGGTTTGATCAATAACTGTGTGGTTTTCCTTCAGTGAGACCCAAATAAGATCAAAGTGTCACACAAACTCCCCACGTAAAGCGTCACTTTAGAAATATCACTTGATGGGGCTTCCCTGGCGGTCCAGTGGTTAAGACTTTGAGCTTCCACTGCAGGGGGCGTGGGTTCAATCCCTGGTCAGGGAACTAAGTTCCCACATGCCACGTGGTGTGGCCAAAAAAAACACAAAAAAAGAAATATCACTTGATATTTACTATAAATTGCTAATTGCTATCCTAAAAAAGGTTAACTCTTCATTTGTCAAAATAAAAGAACCAAGTCTTATCTTTCGACGGCCCTGGTTTATATTTTGTATTCCCACGCTTACTAGTTTGAAATCTTTATCATCTACCATGATTGTGTATATTTAAGGTGGATACGCTTCACTTGCAGAAGACCAGCCCCTTGAGGGTGGGTTGGCTTCTCGTTCTCTGGTTAGTCACTCGAGCTGGAGGGGGGTGTCGGGAAGGCTTTGGGAAGTGATATTCAGCAAAGTGACCCTCGAGTTTACGTTAAGTGCCGCTTTGTGTCCTGCAGGAGGGGCTTCGGACCTTGTGCGTTGCCTACAAAAGGCTCATGCAGGAAGAATACGAAGGCATCTATAAGCTGCTGCAGGCCGCCAGAGTGGCGCTCCACGATCGGGAAAGGAAGTTAGCAGAAGCCTATGAGCAGATAGAGAAAGACCTTATCCTGCTCGGTGCTACGGCCGTGGAGGATCGGTAAAGGCTCGCCGCGCTTGTCTTCAGAAATAATAGTGTTGCAGCGGGATCGCAGGGGCTACAGGGGCGCTTCGGGGGGAGCCCCACAGCCGGTGTCGGCCGCACCCGGTGAACGCGTTCACACGTCAGGACCGGGCAGGCCACTTGGTTGCCTGGGGTAATAGCGCGGGGGGTCAGGCTGCGCTATTGTGATGTTTGACTTTCCACGAATAAAAGGCCCCCAGAAGAAACCAGAAATGGTCAGCATTTTCACACCATATTCTGAATAGTCAAGCTACAAGGCTATGCTGTTCAATTATTCTTTAGAATGGAATCAATAACTAATCTGGTCCTCAGTTTGTCACTAGTTCTTTCCAAATACAAGTGTAAACATGTTGGATCTTAACATTCTCAGTGTTCTTGTCATCACTCATTGAAGGAATTTAAAATAATGAAGTAGAACATTGCAAAAACTGACAATAATAGCTGGTAGAATTCCTGGGTCCTTGGAGGAACTGGGGAGAAGGGAAGGCTCTTAAGGGTGGAGGGATCTTCGCCTGCGCATCTGAGGACCCTCACGGGGGTCCTGGGAGCTGATGCACCTGGGGGGAGCTGGTACCTCAGGACACTGAGAGTAGATCCCCGGGGATGGGGCGGAGGGGAGGGGTTGAAGTGATGATATTTGATTACAGATTATTTCTTTGAAATCTCTGGCCAACATCTTTACAGACCACTCTGGGCCTCGGTTTCCTTTTTGCAAAAAAGGATGAAATGAGAGATGGTTTTTTCTGCCTCTAGAATAGTACGATTATATCATCTCCAGACTTGACCTAGGAAGTTTATCCCAGAATCTAACCAGATGGTTCCAGTCAGAATCCGGATCCTTTCCTTGCCTTTCACTCAGCACTGGACAGAAACACATCACTGACACACATCTATCAAAAACTAAGACTCTAAAATCTAGAAAACACAGCAGGCCCCCAAGTGAGGCAGACGTGGTTTTGCTGCCAGACTTCCACGGATGGCAAGACAGCCCGACCAAGGTCAAGAGTGCCGTTTATCCTCAGACATGTGTTGTGGCCTCTGCAAGCTGTGGGTTTTCTACACGTAGACCAGGATCCTAACACCGTCCTCATCCTGTAAGGTTCTGGCAAAGACAGAACGTCGCAGGCAAGTGCTTCCCGCAGCATCTGACGCGGGGCGAGCCTGCGACGCCATCAGCCCGTCCCAGAGCCACGCCTGGCATTTCACGTTCTTTAGGGGAACCTGGGCTCCGATTTGATACGTGGCAAAATTAGAACAGTTTATGCACAGTGAAAAGGTGGTGAGCGCCACCTCTTTTCCAGGTCCCGTTTTTCCCTGGTTAAGACTCTTTTGGTTGGTGGTTATGACGGGCTGTCTTATAATAGCGTAAAGTCCTCTCTGAGTAGCAAGTCCCACCAGGCAGAAAACTGTGTGCTCGGCCACTGTTACTCGTACAAGATGCCGCTTTGTTTCTTAGTATTTTATCCCTGTGGATTTTCTCGTGTTAGGAAGTGTTCTGTTGTAAAAGGTTAATACACAGCTGGAACCAGCCTCGGGTCCTTCACGGGAAATCATGAGCCAGCACCGCGGTGCTTTTTAATTTGGGGGCAAAAAACTGAAACAGTTCAGTAGATCACAAGTTCTCGGAATTCTGCACTTGGTTTGCTGTGTCCACGCTGACGTGTGTGTGTTGTCCCCCGCCCCCCACCCCCCAGGCTGCAGGAGAAGGCGGCCGACACCATCGAGGCCCTGCAGAAGGCGGGCATCAAGGTGTGGGTGCTCACGGGTGACAAGATGGAGACGGCAGCCGCCGCCTGCTACGCCTGCAGGCTCTTCCGCAGGAACACGCAGCTGCTCGAGGTGACCACCAAGAGGCTGGAGGAGCAGAGCCTGCACGACGTGCTCTGCGAGCTGAGCAAGACCGTCCTGCACTGCAGCGCCAGCCTGACCCGGGACAGCTTCTCAGGGTAGGCGGGACGTTTGCAGACGGACTGGGCAAGCTCCGGGGGCAGGGCCGTGGCCTCAGCTCCCTTTGTGCGGACGTGGTCCTGTCCTCTGGCCTCTAACAGCATCCCGTGGTCGGGACCATGACCAGAGCTATTTCTCTCTAGCAACTGTGACATATATGCCTTTTTGCATCAGAGCGGGGTGTGTGTGTGTGTGTGTGTGTGTGTGTGTGTGTGCGTGTGTGTGCGCGCTCACTTGCAGACTGCTGGCTGAGGGTGCAAAGAGACTTCATTCATGGATTTACAAACTATCGTGCCTGGGGTGATTCCCATCTGCTTCTACGACGCTTGCGGGCTGCATCGTGGATTCCTCAGGGCTCCCGCCAGAGCAGGAGGGAGACGTGAATAATGCGTGGTCGTTTGTCGATTAAGACAGAACAGTGTATGCCCGACAGTTGTTTTTTCCAAGAATATTCGCCAGTTTATCCACATTTTATCAACGCTCTCCTTGCTGGTATTAGACGCATGATCTAAGGTTAGATTTCATTTGAGTCGTTTCCAATTTTCATTAATTTAGATAAAGCAAAGGCAGCTCTCTAATCATATGTGGATCTAAAATTATTCATTTATAAATAGTACAGCGATATTTCCCTTTGCCCTGTCTGCAGAATTCCTTTTGGGGATTAGAGATATTCCTTGTAATTTTGAAACCCAGCAAAGAGAAATTACGACCATGTTCTTTCCAAGTCAGGTCACCCGGGCAGAGTAGCACGGAGGTATTAGTTGTAACAATAAAGCCTGTGGTTGGCTGAGGTGGCCAGGCAGTTCGGGAATGAAGGCCGATCTCTTCGATAGCGGGATAAACGCTCTCCTTCTGTTGTCAAGAAGTACCGGAACACGCCCAGGAGTCCACAGTTGCGACCGTTGTTTGTTTTGCCTCAGTGAAATGAGAAAGTTTAATTCACACACAATTTTAAAATGTAATCAAAGGCCTTACAGCCACTAATCTAGAGGCTGTGTTATTATTGACAAAACAAGAAAACCCAGTTTCTTAATCCTTGATCCTGACTGTGTAGCATCTATAGATATCCCCAAAAAGTACGTAGTCTTCTCAAATCTCTGGATTTAGTTACTGAGTAATTTCTCTGGTTTGTATGATCTAACAGACTCTCGGCCGATATGCAGGACTACGGTTTAATTATTGATGGTGCCGCGCTGTCCTTGATAATGAAGCCGTGTGAGGACGGGAGCTCCAGCCACTACCGAGAGCTCTTCCTGGACATCTGCCGGAACTGCAGCGCCGTGCTCTGCTGCCGGATGGCGCCCCTGCAGAAGGCCCAGGTCCGCCGCCCACCAGGAACCAGCTAGGGATCCCCGGGGGAAGGGGTTACGTAGTGAGAGCCATTCATGAGCCCTTACAGCCTCTGGGTTTTATTTTTAAATCCAGCAAAGCACCTCCTTTTAAAAATGGAAGCAAAAATGATAGAAATTGAAACGTGAGACTTAACTTTGCTCGCTGTGGTTAGTAAGCATTGATGGAATCAGATGGATGGCCCTTCCGGGTGCAGAGACCAAGGGAGATGCTCGTCCCATCTCTCACGTAAACAGATCTGTATCAAGGAGGTAGAGCCGTCTGTACGGAAGCCCGGGGGGAGGCAGCTGCCGTCGAGCACCTACTGTGTGCCGATTGCTGAGGCAGGTGCGAACCCACCGACCCTCACGGTAACCCTTGAGGCGAGGGAGGCTGTGCTAATTTTAGGAATGAAGTACCTAAGACACAAAATCGGGAGAACCTGCCTGGCGGGATGATCTGGAAAGTGGCGGTCCGAATCGGCTTCCACTCTGTCGGACTCTGAACTCACGTTCTGCCCATTGCACCACACTCTTGTGGAAACACCACCTGACGTGTTTTTTTCTTAATTTTTTTTTTTTTTTTGGCTGCGTTGGGTCTTCGTTGCTGCACGTGGGCTTTCTCTAGTTGCGGTGAGCGGGGGCTACTCTTCGTTGCAGTGCGCGGGCTTCTCATTGCAGTGGCTTCTCGTTGTGGAGCACAAGCTCTAGGCGTGTGGACTTCAGTAGTTGTGGCTCTAGAGCACAGGCTCAGTAGTTGTGGCACGTGGGCTCAGTAGTTGTGGCGCACGGGCTTAGTTGCTCTGCGGCGCGTGGGATCTTCCTGGACCAGGGCTCGAACCCGTGTCCCCTGCATTGGCAGGCGGATTCTTAACCACTGAGCCACCAGGGTAGCCCCCTGTTGTGTGTTTTTAAATATTTTTTAAAGCATATGGGATACGAACGTGAGCATGTGTGCCTTTCTGGTGTTGGTAAACCTAAAACGGTCCCAATTCTGTAAACCACATTTTAGATAAGGGAGATCAGTTTCTCTTGAGTTGCTCATGAAGGAAACTGTCAGCTTCTCAGACTGACCTAGTGCTTAAGGTAAAATACTGAACACCACGTGCAAAGGGGTCATTTTTCGCGTCCTTGCATGCGTGCTACACTGACGTGCCACGTGACAGTGTCACTAAGCATAAAACACATAAAGCATCGCCCTGGGGTGATTCTCAGTGAAGAGAAGCAGACTCAGGCGTTCACGTACGTTCTATTTGGGATAAAAATGGTTTCATTCCCAGCTTCCCTCTTAAATGTGTGACTCTGCGTAAACCTTGTACAGTGACGTCCAGAACAGAGCTAAGGATGTCGTTTGGTCTTCACATGATACTTGGTATTTCTTTTAGGTTCTTAAGTGACTTTTGCAAACTTTGATGCCGATTAGTGTCTCAGTCTTGAAACAAGAAGGCAATCCACACATTTTTCCCTCATCTTTTCCATCATGGAACCTTATACTTGGCACATAAATAGGAAAAAAGACTGTCAAGAAACAGACTAAAAATTTGGAAATTATTCATTGCATTGAGTTGTCAGATTTGGTTTTGCACACATGACAAATTTGAAAAGTAAATGAGCAGCTTATTTTAAAAAATAGATGCTTGAAACCAGATAGCTTGGAAGAGCAGCATCTTCTAACGGAATGCAGCATTCACACTCCCCCCACCCCGTATATTTAAATCTGTTTCCCCCACGTTTACATAAGGAGTTGAGCCGCCCCTGCAAATGACTTCCTGGATTTCACTCTCCGTCCTGTCTGCCCACCAGCCTGCTCAGCTCATCTTACTACAGTCATTTCTCAGCTGCTTTTGCTGAAGTGTGTTTCGCTTTCGACGTCAAAAAGGTTTTATCCTAAGTGGATAAAATAGACTGCATATGATCAATAATTCACTTTAAGTACATAGTTGTTTCCTTTTTCCTTGACTAACTTGACATCGTTGTCGTTTCTGCCTAGTTAGTGAATGACCTCTGCAAAAATAAAACAGACGGTGAAATCTGCACTTGCTTCTTTTCCAGATTGTTAAATTAATCAAATTTTCAAAAGAGCACCCTATCACTTTAGCGATTGGTGACGGCGCAAATGACGTCAGCATGATCCTAGAGGCCCACGTGGGCATAGGTAAGCCCCTCGGTTCTGCCTCCCTGCGCCTCTTGGTAACCCGGGTTTATCACGCAGCTGGACGAGAAAGGACACAGCCAAGGCAGGGCCATAGAATGTAGACACACGTTCAGGACACTGTCTGTGACACAGAGCGTTCGTGACTAGAAATCCAACAGTCACGGTTCAGCCCACCCCATTTTGCCTGTGTCCGTGTCCACCTGCGTGGTGTTGAGAAAGGCTTTCCTCAGCGCGTTTGCTCCCTTCTCGTAGGCATCATTGGGAAAGAAGGTCGCCAGGCTGCAAGGAACAGCGACTATGCGATACCGAAATTTAAGCATTTGAAGAAGATGCTACTTGTTCATGGGCACTTTTACTATATTCGAATATCTGAGCTTGTGCAGTACTTCTTTTATAAGGTAGGAAGGCTTTCCTTTCCCCTCTCACCGTCTCAAAGCGTGTGAGCGATGGCTCGTCTGTCATGATGGCCCGAGGCTACAGGGGTGATTTGTCCATGGATAGAAGTGACTGTCAGAAAGGAGAGGGTAATCGTAGGACCACGGGAGCAAACGCCCAGCTCTCTTCGCAGTCTCAAAACTGAATGTGGAACCAGTGAGATACGGGCTGTAAAACGCTTGAGGAAGGGGCATTCTTTTATAGTTCCTTGAAGTAGTTTCTTCTTCTTTAATGCGGTTGCATTCTTTCCTGTCTGCCCTGACACCGACGTTGCCGCCTCATTTCTCTGCTACAAGTTTCCCTTGAGTCTGTCTGATCTCAGGGTGACCAGAATGGTCCCGTGTGCACTGCGGGAGCCCCTGAGATGAGCAAGGAGTTTTAGAGCCATTGCCCGTCTTGCTGGAGAATGTGGGGCACTTTGCCCAGGTAGAGTGTGTCACGTGGCCAAGCTCTGTGACGGGATAGAAAAGTGACGTGTCTTACAATGTGCCCTTGATTAACATGCGTGTGACTTCTCTTTCAGAATGTCTGCTTCATTTTCCCTCAGTTTTTATACCAGTTCTTCTGTGGGTTTTCACAACAGGTGAGTCCTGATGCCTGAGGTCGAGCTCACCTGAGCCTTAACCCTCTTCCCCACATGTGTCTGTGGTGGGCGGAGGGTGGACGGCAGGGCATGCAGGCCAGATGACCCCCCCCCGTTCCGTCGCTGATCTTCTTTCATCTAAAGCAGCCAGGACCGGGGAAAATCTAAGCTTGGAGGTGGCGATCAGAATTGCAAACTTTCGTGCAACTTTCTCTTGTTGCAGGTTTGGAATGGCAGGACCGGGTGGGTCCGCTGTGATTTTAATCCAGACTAGTCGACATCCTGACACTTTGAAAAATGTCCTTGTCCTTCTGTATCTGTAGAAAAATGGCTCTGTGTGCATTTTAGAATGCTCGTGCCTGTGGCCCTTTGTAAATGAAAACTACACATGCATATTGAAACGAATCATCCGAAAGTCTTGTCGAGATGCCCGGGTGCTGTTTTCACGTGGCTTTTCGGTCCCGCAGACCCTGTACGACACTGCCTACCTGACTCTCTACAACATCAGCTTCACCTCCCTCCCCATCCTGCTGCACAGCCTGACGGAGCAGCACGTCGCCATGGACACGCTCAAGAGGGACCCTGCCCTCTACAGGTACCTCAAGCAGGCAGCCGCTGTCCAAGGAGAAGGACCGGGCAGCCCTGCCGCGAATCCGGATAATACTTGGTTGAAGTACTTAAAAGCCAGACGATTCCGCGTCAGCTGACACGCTCGCTTCCACAGGAGATTCTTCAAGCAGGAAGCCATGTGATTTAAGTGAATATACTCCAAATTCAGACAGAGGACTTATGTGGCGTTTGAAATGTACACGTTAAGCCAGTTTGTATTTAACGTGATTTTCGATGGTTATGAAAGAACTTGGGGTGAGAGTTTCTATCCCCTTGTGACCCCAGCGGATTTATGGCCTAAATGATCCTCGCAGGTCCAAATAGGTTCCATTCAGTGAGAAAAGAGAAAGTTAACGTATCTGATCTCAGGGTGCTCTTTTCTGCTAAAAAGTATTTTTAATAACAAGGAAATGGTTTTTCTGCTATTTCAGAACTGCACCCCAGGATCTTTGGCCGATTCAATGTGTCACTGTTTATTGTGGCTTTGTAAATTAAACGTGTTATTCTCAGAACATTTTAGATGCACATGTGGTTGTAAGAAATAGGAGAGAGATTCTGTGAGGTTTTATGCAGTTTCCCCAGTGGTAGCATCTGACAGACCATCCTGCAGGACCGCAGGACAAGGTCACAAGCAGGGCACCGACGCGACACGCCCAGCCGTCCTACTGGTCCTTGCTCGTGTGCACACGTGTGCTCACGTGTGTGTGCACTACATTCTGTGCAGGCTTTTCACATGTGTGAGTCCTGTGCCCACACAGTCAAGAGACCTCACCAGCCCCACAGCCTACATCAGAATCATTAGCCGTTAAATGGGGTCTTGAAGTGTTGGGGTCCAAAATAATCCCTGTAGGTGATAAAAAAAAAAAAAAGCAAGCTGTGAGTTTGTCACGTGCATTTAATGGTACAGGAGTAAGTCTAAGAAAATGGGGAACCCACACCATTTTAGACACACACCGGAGGGAACCCGGCAGCTTCTCTGTCTTACTGAACTAGACTGACAGGTGTCGGAAGCCCTGTCGTGAAATGCACAGCCTGGTCCGGGAAGCCCGCGGCCCTGGCATTCGGATGCCAGCGTGTCCCTGTGTCCTGTGTCCTTCCTTTCGGACGCAGAGGTGTGAGCGCTGGCATCTTTCTTCCTCTAGTCATATCACAGTCCATTTTTGAGAAATAAAATATTCAAACAGAGATTGTTCAGGAATATCCGTATGTAGTCAAATGCAGAGTCTGGAGAGCATTTTGCTTTTGCTCCCAGGAAGCTCACTTCATGTCTGTGGGTCCTTCCCACTGTATCAGCTGGGGACGTCGCCCCTCACACCTCAGCATGTTTGCTCCCTTCTCGCTGTGCTTCGACCGTGATGGTTTCGGTTACTACAGCTTTGTGCTACAAGCTGTCCCAGGGCCTTTCTGGGACCGGGTGTGGTGTTGGGTGAAGTGACAGGTGGTGTGGCCGGAGGAGCCGCAGAGCATCCAGTGTGGCTCGGGGGCGTGGCCAGTCGTGAGGCCCACCTGGCATCCCACGGGCTCCGTGCATTCAGAGCGTGTGCCGGCCAGTCGGCGGGTGGAGGTGGGGGTCTGGCCGCGACGTGGACAGGCTGTGTGGGGTGACCCCAGGCGGGAGACCAGGAGCCCCGTGCTCGCGGCCGGGCTTCTCCAGGACCCGCTTTTCGGGGCTTGGCTAAGTGGGTGTCGGTAGGGGCCCCGCCCCCTCCGAGGGCCCTCCTTCTCCTGTGCCTGCTTGTCCCTGCAGCTCTGCCACCTCGGGGCTCTCCGCGAGTCAGGGGCCCCCGGACGGGGACGGCGGCCGCAGGGCCGGTGGACACGGTGGGGGCTGAGTGGGCGCGTGCGCCTGGACGCGCTCACAGGTTCCCACCCTTTGCCTCCCCCAGAGACATCGCCAAGAACGCTCTCCTCCGCTGGCGCGTGTTCATTTACTGGACGTTCTTAGGCGTGTTCGATGCTCTGGTGTTTTTCTTCGGTGCTTACTTCATGTTTGAAAACACAACCGTGACCAGCAACGGACAGGTTAGTACGGAACTGGGTCGTGTCAGCGTGGCTCCGGGGTTCTTTGGGGATAGAGCTTGAATCCAGCACGATCCCGGGTCAGCGCAGTCTCAGCACAGCCCGCGGGGACCGTGTCTGGGTGTCTGCCCCCCAGCTGGATGGAAGGGACGTGATGGCAGAGTTCTGCCGACTGTAGGGACACCCTTCCTGAGGAGTTCCAGGCTTTAGTTCTGTAGCTTACTCACCGTTAGCTATATACCTAGTGGTTCGATTTGATCGTTGAGACGTGGCTTATTAAATATGGGAAATAATTTAGTATTTAACCCATTTTAGTGTTTGTTCACATCCTTAAGTATCTGTTTACTTCGCAACAAGTAGATTTACAC
The DNA here is from genome assembly GCF_964374135.1 of Grampus griseus. NCBI lineage: Eukaryota > Metazoa > Chordata > Mammalia > Artiodactyla > Delphinidae > Grampus > Grampus griseus. The sequence continues at coordinate 1,227,851 of NC_139012.1, read as the reverse complement.
TTGCCTGGTAGGCGTTCAGCGCTCTGGTTTTCTGCATAATTTCTAGGGGTTGTTTTATTCGTATCTTGCTTTTTTCTTTCTGCCATGGCTTCCTTCCCACTCTCAGATAGTGACCACCAACACACACATGGTAAGAAATCTGTGGGTGCGTCCTTTGTGTTTTTGGAGTGCGTTATAAATAAAATATTTCTTGAAAATATTTTCCAACGTGACTCCCTTTGTGTGCTTGTCGGTAGAAATGCTGTTAGTTGCTGCCCCACGTCTGTAGGACTGGGGTCGTCCCAGAAACCTGTGCGTCCACTTGGGTCCCTGTTGCTGAGGTTACTCCCTGTATTTCCATGTTGGGGACCACCAGCGGGGTCAGTGGTGTTTCTAAGTGGACTTGATCTGTTTGGACCTCCCTTGACCTAAGTAAGTAGGAAGACACACGAGCATGTGAGGCTGGAGGGGATGCTGCTTTGACCGTGGCCGACCTCCAGCCCCGCCTGGAGAATACGAGAGGCCCGGGGCCCGGCGCCCTGCTTCTGACCTGATGCCCCAGGGTCCACGTAGAGAAGGGGAGCTTGTGAACAGAGGTTTACTGCACGTCCTGTCTGATGGGACACCTCTGTGCCCGTTTGTCCCTCCGCGTGGCTGGCCTGAAGTTCAGAGTCTTGCTGTGTGTTTGCCCATCGGTTTGTCTGTTTCTTTTTTCTTGTGACTGCAAGGTGCTGTCATCTCTCATTATAACTGAAACCAATTTTTCCTAAATTGATCTTGAGGATTTTTCAAAGTCTTTTTGCACTTTTCTAAAATCTTCCCATTTTTCAAGGATTTACACTTTGTCTTAGTTGTGGTAGAATAGCTCCCGGGTGCCACGAGGCCGTCATGTACCGGTGGTTGAGTCGAGCTGTCTTAGCGTTTGCTCTGATGCATCTTTAGTGAGAGTCCCTTGCGGGCCCAGTTTTAAGTGAGCACCTCACGTGTACCTTAAAGAGCTCAGACTTTGTATCCCGGCATCCATGGTCCCAGGATCCAGGCAGTGAGTCGCTTCTGCAGGCGTCACCCTCGCTCACCAGTTGCTCCTTCAGTCGGACAGTTTCACGGTGTTAGAGCCGAGCAAATGGAAGTTGACAGATGAGTACTGTACGAGGTCAGGGAATTAGAGCTCAGACCTAGGGTAGTGTTTTAGACCATGCAGCTGCTGCATTGCTTGACGCTCACATCACGTGGTGACATGGTTGGCCCTGCTCTGCAAGCCCACAAGAGGGCGGGTGTGAGCAGGGAGGGGACATGCACCCTGGACACAGGTGCTGGTCGCCCGAGGGGCCCCGGATGCAGGCCTGGGGGGCCTTCCCGGCACGAGGCTGGGCCGCATCTCCTCCTGCCGCTGCTGTGGTCAGAGCTGCAGGCCCGGGTGCCTTGAGGCCCTTCCCGTGAGCCAAGGGCTTCTGCTGTTTCCTGTTTCTCTGCTACTCACTCCTGAGGGCGCCCTGAGCCACCATGGAACCCGGATCCCAGCGTCTAGAAGGGGTCTTTCCCGTACCATCCCTCCCCCACCTGCCACCTCTGTGCCTTTGCTCAACTGTTATGGGACAAAAGCGTTGATTAGAATCTGGAACGATGACAGGAAGGGAGAGCGAGGTAGAAAGAACGCCTGTTGGCTGGGGCCCTGTGCTCACGGGCCAGGAGCTCTGAGGCCCCCGTGGGAACAGAGTCAGCACAGGCCATGCACATCCTGTCGCGTGAAAAGCTCCTGAGATGCACGGTGATGTCAGGAAGCAGCGTGCGCGACCGTCGTACCAAGCGAGGTGCTGGACCTGGGCGTTTGTCCACAGCTGTGCCTTGGGTCACTGGCGCCCGGGGGACGATAAACAACCTGCAGACGTAGAGGCGTGAGAGCAAGGCCAGCGCTAAGCGGAGGGACACCTGCGGGGACCCAGGGTAGACCTTTATCACCAGGAGGACAGGAGCCCCAGGGCCACACGTGGCGAGCGCGCTCCGTCGATGGTCTGACTCTAGACCCCTGCGGTACCTCGGGGCCTCCGCACAGAGCCTTCTCGCTCTGGATCACTGAGTCTTAAATTCTTGTTTGTTTGTCAGGTAAGGGGGTTGCATCCCTTACAAAACCAAAAATGATATCGTAGGCTGGTTCTGTAGCAATTCAGACAAAGCAGCAAACAGAGCTGTAAGTCCAGGGCGGCCTCAGGGGGCTGCTGACGTCCTTGGTCTTGGGCAGCAGGTGGTTCGGTGAGGATAGCGGTCATCTCTGTCCTCTTCCAAGGAGGACGGACGTGTCTTCTTGGTGGGACATTTTAGCTGCCCCGTTCTAGTGATGGTCGGGAGGTGACCCCTAAATCATTCTGTAGGCGTGTTCGTGGATCCGTTGAGAACAACTGAATCATTGATAACTTTCGAAAAAGAGAAATTCACTTGTGGAGCGTTTTCTGCACAGACATCAAGAGCTGTATTATTTCTCAAGTGAGAATATAAGACAATGATTATTTTATTGTTGAACTGCGGGATATTCCTAGGTGCACGCTTGAAAGTTTGGGGCGCGTTGTAATAGAAGCCAGTAAACATCTAGAGCGCGGGAACGTGAGCTGTCCTCAGCGGGCTGAGGACAAGAACACCAGCGCTCAGCAGAGGTTCCCAGTCAGCACGTGAAGCGAATGTAGTAGATGTGGCCGCGATCTTGAGAAAACATAAGACATGTTTGTCGTGGGATATTTTTACACACAAAAATTAAACTGCTCTAGGCTTTAGAGCTTCTGTGAGCAGTAAGATTTCCTACAAGATAGTCCTGAGGAAGAGGAGAGAGGGCGGAGTGGGAGAAGGAATTAAACTTGGACCTGGTTGCGGGGGAGGTGGGAGACCTCCTACTGAATCCTCTCCTCTGAGCGAGGCCCAGAAGTTCACGACGTTCTCCGCAGAGACGCGTGTTGCTTTAGGAAATCAGCCCCGGGGCTTCCTGGGGGCTGGGGAACTGATATCACTCGGGAGAAAGGCCGTCCCTCAGGACACCCCTTTGAGAAAGGGGATTGGAGCCCCAGTGAATCACCCCCAAAGTCCATAGAAATGATGGGTAATGAATTCAATAATGCGTTGACTATCAGCTCGACCTGAGGGCTCCCTTAACTAAGGAGCCCCAGAGGCGCTTACGGAGGTGTTACCGTGATCACCTCCCAGTGAGCTGCGATAGCTGGCGGAGGGCACAGGTGAAGGTGGCCAGGTGTGCAGCCTTGCCCAGGTTCCAACCCAAAGGCCTGAATCTGATTCAAGGCACTTGTGCTTTACTGCTGTTCGCCTGTAAACAGCACACCCTGTGTTTTGCTGGGCTGGGCGTGGATCCCAGATCCACCAGAATCTACCGGATCCTAGGAATCTCGGCAGCGCCTTGGGAAGCACCGTCCTACCCCTCTCGGGAAGAGATGAGAAGCCGTTTGAGTGATTTAAATGTTGTCCCCGATTGCGATGCTGCTGGAGCTGCCCTGTCGCTCTGCCACTGGTGCTCCACAGCCACATTTGCTGCTGCCTAACAGTTTTGTAAAGGATCTCTGAATCCCTCCCAGGCAGGGGTGGCAAACACAAAGGCTGTGAGGGCTTCTGCCCGTGAAGCTGAGCTGATGGTGCCCGCGGGGTTCAGAGCCGCCCCCTCCCTGCGCCTTCACCTCTTGCTTTTGGCTAAAAACGGTAGCTTCCAATGAAAAGGAAGCGGGCGCTGCGTCCTCCTGCACCTGCTGGCCACTGCCGAGCTGCAGCCCACCTCAGAGGGAAAATTTCCTGCCCCCGACATGAAGCATTGAAGAGAGAGCCCTGTTTTTGAGGGTTTCCCAGCCTGGGCACTGTTGCCAGTGAGGCCAGGAGTTCTTGGTTGTAGGGCTGCCCCGGTGCAGTTAGCAGACCCCTGGCCTCTGCCTCCTGGATGCCAGTAGCCCCCTCCCCCGAAATGTCCCCAGACACTGCAGGTGTCCCCCACCTCAGGGACAGAATCACCTCCAGGGACGGCCACCGTGGCTGTGGATCTGAGCCCAGTTTTGATCACGCTGATGAAGCGAAGAACGAAGTGACGAGGGTCCTTAAGTCTGTTCCCTGCAGAAGTCCTGGCGCTTTGGTTTTTCTCCTAGAATTCTGCAAGTAGGTTCTTGCCTCGGTAAACACCTCGCAAGGCCTGCAGCCCACATGCTCGCCTGAAGTGAGTCGCGTGTAGGGATGTTCCTTTGGTTGAAAACTAACCACACGGGAAAGCAGTTTTTATTCCGGCTGGTAATGCTTTGTTTTCTCTTAAAGAAGAACTAGGAGCGTTTTCTGAGGCCCAGCTCGCAGAATCCGACAAACCAGAAATGGGTCGGCTCTTAGGCGGTGTAGAAATCTCAAAGAAAATAACTCTTGTAAAGTAACAACAAGAGGCTGGTTTGTCCCCGGGAGGAAGACTCTGAAGTGGCTGGTGTTGCCTTTTGCTTGTGTCTGTGTCTGTGGGTGAGAAACGTGTTGTCCCCTGGTCGGACGTGTGTGCTCCCCGCTGGCCGAGCCCACATCCCGCCGGGGCCTCGTCCGGGGGCTGCTGCGTGTCCGAGGTCCTGGCCGCGGACCTGCCCCGGGCCCTTGTGCAGCTCTGTCGTGTCTCCCCTCCTCCGTTTCCATGGCTCCCACGGGGCCGCATCCTGGTGATGCCGCCCGCAGGGGACAAGGCTGTCGCTCTCACCGCTCCCAGGACGATGGCAGCCGTGGTTTGCCTTCCGAGCCGAAAGGTGTTTGAGCTGAAAAGAGACTAGACACGCGCTCTACCGAGCGTGGGCTGGGCCGCCGGGTAAAGGTCTCGTCCGCGTGAAACACGAGCGGGGAGAGCGGGGTCGGCCCCTGCGGACCGTGACTATAGCGAGCGGGGGGAGCGGGGTCGGCCCCTGCGGACCGTGACTCTAACGAGCGGGAGAGCGGGGTCGGCCCCTGCGGACCGTGACTATAGCGAGCGGGGGGAGCGGGGTCGGCCCCTGCGGACCGTGACTCTAGCTCGCAGGCGTGTCCTGCTCTGGTTTGTAAGCAGGGCCGCCGTTTGCGGGAGCAGCGAGAGGGCAACACCGGGGGTGGCTGTGCAGGAAGGACGGGGCGCCCAGCGGGAACCACCACCCGCCCCAGCGATGCTGCGGGATCTGAGGCCTAGCGAGCCGGGCTCGGCCGGCCTCCCTCTCACGTTTTGGCGACATCGCAGGGTCTCCGCGTGTCTGGGGCTGGAAGTGTCAGGCGGGGCCGTGGGAGGTGCTCTCTGCCCCTCGTGCGAAGTGCGAAGGAGGAGAATCCGTATTAGTGGGAGACGACGTGGACTCTTGTCTCCACAGGTATTTGGGAACTGGACCTTCGGGACGCTGGTTTTCACGGTGATGGTGTTTACGGTCACCCTGAAGGTACATCCCCTGACCTGACGTGCTTCCTCCGGGCACAGTCAGCCCTCCTAGTGAGTCGTGACCCTGACGCTAACCCTGCCGGGGTCTTCTCCCCACCACCAACTCGGCCCCGGCCCCAAGGGGCAAAGGTCAGAATTGCACAGAAGGTGGTGGAGGGAAGGAGCCTATTCTGTGGGAAGGGATGGATATTAGACTTCTTTTAAATGGCCATCTGCCCCACCCCTAGTAGAAGCAAAATCCATCTTAATTGGAACAAATTAACGTACCGTGGAAAATTTAGCTCTTTTTCGAGTCAGGTCGGATTCTTCCTGGAATCTCATTATGAAGGTCCCAAATCCTACCAGCCCGGGTCTTGGAAAACCCAGAGCAACGTCCCGGGTGGAGCTATGACCAGCGCCTCGAGCCGCCGCCCGCGTCGCCCTGTGGGAGCATCTCCCTGGGATCCGGGCAGGCTTACTGGCAATGTTGAGACTCGGAGGCCGTGGGGAACCCTTTCTCTCCATTGGAACCTAAAGTGTGTTTTTCCCAAACAGGTTGATGTAGGCATTTGAGCTAAAATTAAGGCTGTTTCCATTCTCTTCCCGCTTCCTTCCCCAGCTGTCAGGGCTCCCAGGGCCCTGCCCAGGTAACACCACCATCAATCACCTTTTCCCTCTTTCAGCTGGCGCTGGACACACACTACTGGACTTGGATAAACCACTTTGTGATCTGGGGGTCACTGCTGTTCTACGTCGTCTTTTCCCTCCTCTGGGGAGGAATTATCTGGTATGGAGTTGGTAATTCTAGAATCATCATTACGTTACTGGCCCCACGGTGTCTTTCCTCGAGGGCTGACAACTGTGTGCAGGAGGGGCATGGCACCAGGGCCGGGGGGGGGGGCCCGCAGGGGACGAGGCGGGTGTGGTCCCTGCTCCTTTCCGCCAGGTTCTCAGTGGGGGAGACACGCTGCATCATACACGTGACAGGAGGAGCAGACCTGACGCTACAGCAAGGGACCTAGTTCAGATCAAAGGCTGGGGGAAGGCGTCTCCAGAAAAGCTGTTATTTAAACGGAAACCGGGGAGGGAAGCACTGTCAGCACCGTGGTGGGTGCGCCCGGGGAGCTGGCCGAGGCAGTCGGACCCCAGCCAGAGCCCTTCCTAAGGAAGGGAGCCCCACGTGCAAACACCTTGGGGCGGGGCCCGGCAGGGGAAGGAAGGTCCAGCCTGCCTCCATCGGGGACTTTAAGCAGAGGAGCGTCAGAGTCCGACTGCACTCTTAGGAAGGTCACCGTGGCTGCTGTGTTGGAAGTGAACTTGGGAGTGGAACACAGACAAGGCAGCCGGTCTAGAGACCGTTGCAGTACAGCGGTCAGTCCTGACGGGGGCAGCAAGTGGCTGCCTTTGCCGGCGCTGTTCCGTCCGCCCAGACGTCCTTTCTCACTAGCCTGCCTGGGGAGCGCCTGTTCATCTTTCGAAACCCGGCGGCCCATCAACCTCATCCACTCTTCCCTCGAGTCACCTCCCAGGCGGGCATTTCCACCTGGTCCTCCGAGCAGCTGTTCCTTCCCCTGTCACAGCGCATGCTGGATTTACCTGTAATTCTCCCGTTTACGTTTCCACCTCCCCCATAAGATGGAGAATTTCCTGAGCAGGGCTGGGACTGGGGGGAGGCGAGTGAGGCCCAGGACCACAGCCTGGCCGAACGGGAGGCCAGAAGCAGTGTCCCCTCCACCTGGCGTCCCCAGTGCTGACCTCGGCTCCCGGGAGGGGCAGGCGGCCCCCGAAATGGGGGAGAGGCTTCCCGGTCCATCAGGTCCCCACGTGGAGGTTGCTGAGCTGACATCCACCCAATGACCCGCTCTGTTGCTGACCCCCCAGTGGCCAGATCCATGCATTGCACATTCTTGGAGACCAGGAAATCCAGGAAGACCAGACCAGCTTTTGGTGGGTTTCCAGCAGCCCTGCCCCAGGCCACAGATCCCTGCGGTTCTAGCGAGCTCTCCAGAGTGGCTGTGCAAATGGGAGCCTCGCCTGAGAACTCCCAGGCCGGCTCCTGGGCCTTGGGGCTTCGGAGCCAAGAAGCGGTTGTGTTTAGCATCATCACTGCCCCTTTCCAGAGGCTTTTGTGAGTCACCTGGCAGGAGAGTCATTTCATTCTCTGTATTTTTATGGAAATTAAAAAAATATATTATGGCATAATTTTTTTTTTTTTTTTTTTGTGGTACACGGGCCTCTCACTGCTGTGGCCCCTCCCCTTGCGGAGCACAGGCTCTGGACGCGCAGGCCCAGTGGCCACGGCTCACGGGCCCAGCCACTCCGCAGCACATGGGATCTTCCCGGACCGGGGCACGAACCCGTGTCCCCTGCATCGGCAGGCGGACTCTCAACCACTGTGCCACCAGGGAAGCCCCTATGGCATAAATTTTTAAGTATTTAATCGTTCTGCTGACGCGTGCAGATATGAATGCATGAAGGTATGCATGCTTGCATATCTTCTCCACATTAATAGCTATTGCGCAGATATGATTCTAAGGTACAAAAAGTATGACCTACTTCATCTTTCAAAATCTTTCCCGCTGTTCTGAAACTGAACTTCGGGGACTTGTTTTCCCCGTTGGGATGACTTCATAGAATTCCTCTCCTTTTCCCGTGGGTTAACACGCAGCGTTACAGGGAGAGGCCACAGCCCAGTGTTAATGGGGTTAGTCCCCGCAGGCAGGCTAGGTGGCTTGTCCAGTGACTGTCGTGACAAAAGTGAAAACTTCCAGAACACATGGGCTCTTCGTGCAAGTAGAGAAAACAGACCAGGATTTCGGTGTTTCTCCTGCCATCGTGTTACGTTTCTCCTTTCCCTCGACGTTGCAGGCCGTTCCTCAGTTATCAAAGGATGTACTATGTGTTCATACACATGCTGTCCAGCGGCCCCGCCTGGCTGGCCATCGTCCTGCTCGTCGCCGTCAGCCTCCTTCCCGACGTCCTCAAGAAAGTGCTGTGCAGGCAGCTGTGGCCCAGCGCCACCGAGAGAGTCCAGGTACCGCCCCGGGCGCCGTGGGGCAGCCCTTAGAAGGGGGAGCGGGAGGGGTTTGGGTTTGGAAATGCGGTCAGCCCGCCGTTACTAACGAGTTCCGTGATGACACGTGGGTTTACGCCTGAACCTAGAAGACCAGTGGTTAGACTTGAGCGGCTAGTCCCTGAACTAAGAAAAAGATTAAGAGAAAAAGATGAAGCCAATACAAAAGGCAAATTGTTTTTTGTACATTTTTAGAAGTTTTTTCAACTAATCATTACCTTGAAGGTAAAATGGCATTACTTTTAGGGATGGTGAATTTGGCTCAAACTTTAGCATTTATTTTGGAAAATTCTGGTTATGAGTAGTTAGGGCTGTTGTTTTCCACCCTCCCAAATGGAAGCCAACAAGCTGAATTCCGGATCCAGGAAAGATGAGAGATATGAAGTATGCCGGGACTGGCATCAGACACAAGTGGTACTCAGAGCTTCCCAAGAGTGCTCTGGCCCTCCCCGGGGTTCCTGGGGAGGGGGTGTCCCCCGTCCCCTTACCCCTGTGACCCCCCGCTACCCTCTCACCCCTGTGACTTGCCCTTGGAGGTGCAGGCCTCAGGAGGAGGAGGAAGGATGCTAGTGAGAGGGCAGAGGCCACAGCAGGGCCCGTTGCTGCAGGACGCTTGTCTCACCTGTAGCAAGGTGCTTGTGCAGGTGAAGGGGGCGGGGCATGCAGGCGGGGAGGGACCGGAGGGAGGGTGACAACAGGAGAGGGTGAGTGGCACGTCCTGGGGCTGAGTCACTGGGAAGCTCAGGGGCCCCGTGGTCTCAGTCCCAAGTGCTGTTGGCCGGCTTTGGGGTGGAAAGCAGGTGGACTTGCCCCCACAAGTCCCCGCTCCCCTCCCAGCAGGTGACGGGTCGGGGGCAAAGCCTTCAGGTTCCTGGTGCTGGTTTAAAATGCTGAGCGCAGTGCCCCAGCCCTGGGGATTCTGCTGGGTTTGCAAAGTCGGTGCCCAGACGAACGCAGGAGGGGTTAGTGCAGGTCCACGTCTGACAACTTCATTACGAGTTGCACAGTCGTCCGGGGCTGTTCCCGGGCGGGACACAGGCGGGAGTGCGAGGGGAGGGATCCCGCCCGCCTGGGCTGGGCTGGGCCGCGGGGCCGGTGTGGCCTGGTTTCCAGTGGCTGCAGGGACGTCCGGAGGCTGCCGCTCGTCTCACCGGACTCACCGCCTTTTCTTGTCTCTTCTCTTCTTCGTTCCTTTCGTCTTCCGGCCTCTTTGCCCAAATAACCACCTTGTTTATCGATGTGCATGGCCTCCTGACCTCTGACCTCTGGCCTCTGGGACCGGCAGACTAGGAACCAGTGCCTTTCTGTCGAGCAGCCCACCGTCTTTATGCTTTCTCAGACTTCCAGCAGTCTGACTTTCTAACGGAACAAGGTGACGCTTTTCTGTCTTTTTGCATGCTTGGGACTCAGTCGCAGGACCGCACTGGGTTGACGGTTAAGCTCGGAGCCGCGCTCGCAGGCCCGCCCCAGGCAGCACCGGGCCGCTGGCGTCGGGGACGCAGGGTGCCGGGCTCCTGCCGTCCACGCCACTGACCGGTGCCTGCACACGTGCCTGGGGAGCGTCAGAGCCCGCTCTGCAGGCGGGACTGAGGGCCTCCGGAGAGACCAGACTCAGGCCTTGGCACTGGGCTGCAGAGAAAGCCAGGACAGACGTGTCTGGGGTCAACATTTTTACCAAAAAACTTTTTTAAAAAGTCTGATCATTTTTAGAAAAAGGCGCTGACCTTGCCTTAAAGGGCCGTAGCGCCTCTCTCTCGGGCACATAGAGCCATTCACGCGGCGTTCTGTGGCCGCCGCCCAGGGTCGAAGGCGTTTCTTCCGGAGGCAAGGCTTCGGGGACACGGCGTATCTGTTTTCAGTCGTTTGTGTGCCTGGTGCCTCGTTTCTGTGTGCTCCGAGCCAGGCACACTCTGAAGGTCTGTGTTTGGTGTTACTGCTTCACTGAGGCAGCCTGCTTAATGGGAAAATGCCTAAAGCAAAAAAAAACAAAAAGGCTTTTTCCTCTTTAATAACTGTTCATATGCCACACAGCTTTAGCACTGCTTTTTAACTAGCAGGATGGTACATTTTTTAAGTTCAAGTAATTATTGGCGATCGAAATTTTTTTAATCTGATGCCCTCAGAATTTGTTAGAATAAGTTACATCATTTCATCTTGCTGTTCACACGCTTGAAAACATTCAGGATGAAATTCTTAGGAACATTTTAATAAGTCACAGGAGGTGCTTATGAGATTGGTTGAATCATGCCAACTCCAGGCTAAAACTAAATTCCTCTGACTGTTGATGGGGTTCATTTAGAGTTGATTTGCAGACGCCACACTCTGGCCGCTGGGAGAAGGGCCCTGAGCTCTGTGTGTCCGTAGCCGAGGCCGTGACCCCAGGGTGCCTGGAGCCTGCACTCCGGGCACACACAGGGTCAACGTGTTGTTGCTGGAGAACCGTCCAATTTCTGCAAAACTTGGGAGGAACAAACACTTGACTAGCCGTTTTGTGGGACGTACTGCATTTGAGATGGATGGCTTTTTCTTTTCACCTGTCCTATTAAAGCAAAAACCATGGCAGGCACCGTGTGTGTACACACATAGGTCAGTTACATATACGTGTGCATTTCTGGTTTCTACATCCATTTGCACATACAGTCGTGTGCGTTTCCGCCCCTGCGAAGAGCAGCCCCCCCAGCGCTTGTCTGCTTCACCCCCTCCTCGCCGGAGAACGTTCTGCAGCTCACGCTTGTGATCCTTCAACTCCTACAATTCTCTTCTTCCTTGTTACTGAGAGACTCATACAGTTTGACTAGAAAATCTCAGTGTTCAGATGCCCGGCCCCGCTGACCTGTGGCCCTGTGACTCCTTGCACCTCCCACATTCTGGTCTCAGTCCGGGACTCCTCTGTTTGACCAGAGACGGGGCCGAGGGACGGGGTCCGGCAGGCACACAGAGAGTGACAGGCAGGTGGACAGAGGACAGAGGGACAGGCACACAGAGAGGGACAGAGGGACAGGCAGGCACACAGAGCGGGCTAGAGGGACAGGCACAGAGCTCCTCCCTTGGGGCCGGGTGCCCGCTTGGGGAGCCCAGCCATGCCGGGGTGGTCTCGGGGAGCGGGCAAGGCCGTTAGCCAACGCCCCAGTCTGGGCAGCAGCCTCCCCGGTGGCCCGGCCTCCCCTCCGCGGGCTCAGTGTCTGTCCTCGCCTTGCAGAGGAGCTCGAGCCGCCGAGCCCCGGCCGACGCCGCGCCGAGCCCTGACCGGCCTCTCCTGATGGACCCCGAGCCGCGGCCGCGGCGCGAGTAGCTGGTGGATAGGTAACGGCCGCCCGCGGGCAGCCCGGTGTGCTGTGCTCTTGCTGTGCGCGGTTTTCCTCCAAAGTTTTGCGTGCTGTGCTGTGTCTGTTAGGTTCGTGGTCACAAAGAAAGGCCTTTACACACGTGGGTTCCATCCCAGGTAAGTGGCCTGCCCAAGAGGCCGGCCGCGTGGGCTGCGTGCCGTGCACACACACGCACACGCCTGCACACCTGTGCAGCGCACACGCCGGGTGGACATCGCCCCACACGTGTCCGGTGTTCGGCGTCCAGAGCACAGTTCATTCATTCTCATCCGTGGTGGTGGGAATGGCTTCACCTGAAAGGTCCATCAGGAAAGACCACCTTTCGAAGTAAAAAAGGGGGTCTGGAGTGAGCGGCCCGAGCCTTGGCCGGGGCAGGTGTCCAGCAGCGCCTTCAGTGTCCAGAGCAGGCGTCTCCCGCCCGGCTGCCCCTCCCCTCCCTGCCCGTTCGATCCGAACACACGCATGGGCCGGGGAGGGGAGGTGCCTCTGGGGGCGCTGGGTAGGGCGAGGTCAGCATCCCCATTAGAGGAACCGCAGCCAGTCCCGGCCCAGGGAGGGGCTTCGTGTTTTCACGCGTGTCTTCTGCGGGACGGTGGGCCCGAGAAGGGGACACGATCGCAGCCGGGATGGTCCACGTGCCTCCTCCGTGTCTGGTCCAGCTGTGTTCAGGGGAGCCCAGGCCGGGGCAGCGAGGGCGGTGGCCACGTCGGGGCGTCGGGTCAGACGACGGGTGCTCGATGGGATTCTCGCGGGGGTCCCGGCACTGACTCTGTCCTTTCTGTTCCCGACAGACCGCGTGCTTGGTGTCACGACCACCTCTCGGGAGTCACCCCCTTGCCTCTCTGTAGACCCCAGCCCTGGGCAGCGCCCTGGGAGGGCGGGGGCGCCAGGCCCCCTCCAGCTCAGCCTCTCCCACTCCCCGCGTCCCCACCCGGCTACAGACCCCGCTCCTGTGGCCCGAGGGGAGACCGGATGCACGGATCACGGGTCCAGCCTCTAAGAGCCGCACGGTGAAGGGGGCAGGACAGGCGTCTCCGGGCGGCGACCAGGCAGGACGCACGCGAGCCCTCGGTGCACCCTGTGGGAGCAGGATCTGGGGGGATCGCGGCCCCCCCCCCCCCCCGGTGAGGCCGCACCTCGACCTCCTGGGAAGCGCAGCTGAGCCTTGCAGGCGGGGTCGGGTCTGGCCCCTCCTCCCGGGCCCCAAAACCTCTGCTTTCGGAACCAGCCCAGGGACACCTCAGGACCGGCACCCCTCCCTCCCTCCCGTCCGTCCGCTGCTGGCACCGGGACCTGCGGTAGTGAGGCTGACCGCGGACGTGTCTGGTCCCACGCCCCTTCCTCCGCGGGGCTGGGGCCTGTGTGCTTCGGCACCGCCTCCTGCCTCCCCCCAGCTGCCTACGCGAAGAGGGGAACCTATCCAGTAAAGCTTCCGGCACAGGTTCCGGGCAGTTCATCTTCCCGCTCCGAGGATGCGGCTCACCGGGGCGCCCTTGCTGCGAAATGCCCGTTTCGGGGGTTGAGGGGAAGGGTGGGGTCTGGGTGCCGGAGGCCGGCCTCTGATGTGGTGCTTAGGCCCCCATTAAGAGTGGTCGGTCTCCCGGCGGTGTTGTCCCCCAGATCTGTGTCAGGCCCACAGGTCTGACAGGGTGGCCGGGGCGACCTGAAAAGCAATATCGCAGCCCTCGCCGCCACCGCGCTGACTCTGACCTAACCCTGCTCTGCCGGGGGTCCTATCCGTGTCTCCTTGTGGGGGTGAACCGTCAGAAGGCAGCTGTGCTGTAAACTCCCTGTGACTTTCCTGTACCAGTATCTTATTTCTGGAAATAACCCGTTCGACATAGCCTTAATAGTCCGTAAAGAAGACATTTCAGTTTGAGATTCAGAGGGTAAAACCAATGGCTTTTTAGGAAAGGGTCACCCAAAAGCTAAACGTTGCCCCCGCTGGATGCATGGGTGGGATTTAGGGATGTCGGTTGGGGAGTGAACACTGAGTCTACTTCCAAGACGCTCGACGTTAGGGGTTTCGGGAAGTTCACATTTCAGTTTGATTGTATAATGTTCACCTATAAACTATTTGTTTGAACGAGGGGATGAGTTAACAGCAAGAACAAGCGTACACAGGTAGTCGGGGTGAAGCAGGTGAAGTATAAACATACCAAAGACTAGGATGATGGGCGTGGGGCCTCCAGTGAGACGGGGATGGGAGGGCGTGTCCGTCTGAGGGTCCTCCAGCCTCCGCCCCGCCCCCGTCACTCACACTCCACGTCCAGTGTGTGGTCCACACTAGACCCTGCAAACAATGGTGTGTGCATTTTTACAGTCGTTTTTAAGAACCTAAAATGGGTATAAATGTAATACACGTGGGGGACAGATTCTCTGTACGTTTAGTTAACAAATTGTTTGTAATGTATTTTTTTAGAAATCTTAAAATTCCCTTTGCACTGAAGTATTTTCATAGCTGTTTTGTTTGTTAATGTATCATATCTAATTTTTAAAGTATGTTTTTAAAGCTTTTTTTTTTACGTTGATGGCATTTTGGCCACTTTATATTTGAATTCTGATGAACATTTTGGCTGAATGTCTCAATATCTGACGAATGTGAATTTTCAGATTTGGTTTTCTTCTCTACACCTGTTTATTTTTGGTGTTTCTGGCGGTAGTCAGTAGCTAAAAGGCACATTTAGAGTATGATAATTTGCTATGCCCTTTCTTCACAGTTCATTGCCATTTCATCTGCTTTTTATTTGGTTTTTAATTTCTATCCTTCAGCCTTAAAATAGCTTCTTGACGGTTCTGTGTCCTCTTTTTGCCTGTATTGAGATGGTTACCATTTACCTCGGATAAGTCAAGTCTCCTTATGAAAGTTACTGACCTTTCCATGCTCCAAAAAGTCTTCTTAAAATTGTTTGGGAAATTATTAAGTGACTGTGCCTGACAATTTGAAATAGGCGAGGGGCATGAGATCAAAAGAAAAGTCAAAGGAGGGACAGAAGAGCCCACCGAAGTGACATTTCGGACGAGACAATGAGATTCCCACCTGACAGTGGGCAGCACGTACTTGCCTTACACTAACCTTAAAGCAAGTAACTTAGTTTTGAAAATCTTACAGCTGCACGTTCATCACTTATTAACATTTCCCCCGCTGGTCCAGATGTCTGGTTCCTGACCCACACGCCATCCCCCAAAGCAAGCTGTCTGTAGGCCGTGTTGCTCCGGCCACCTCCGTGGTCCTGCTTCCAGCTCCCGGCCACCCGAGGCCGCACACATCCCACGTCCTACGGGGACCCTGCGGGGGCCTCTGAGCCCCACCCTCAGGACAGGTGGCTGCCAGCAGCCCTCGGACCCTCCCACCTGCAGCGTCCCTGTGTCCGGAGCTGGGAGTAAAGACCCTCTCTTGGCAATTCCTGTTAGAACCCAAATCAGCCCATTCCTGTGCCCTTGATTCCATGGGGTGAACACAGACCAAATGACCCGCGCCCCCCTCCCCCGGGGGGGGGGGGCGTGGCCCCGTGAGACCCACTGGTGGCAGTGCCGGGCCACGGGAGGAGCCCAGGAGCGCCGCCTTCTGCAGTAGCAGGTTTATAGAAGCATAGTTCGGCCTGGTGAGACTTTGCAGCTTTAACTAGAGAACTGCCTCGCACATGCTGTGTAACTATTCCTAAGTTCATGGGCGTCAACCAGAAGTTCAGGGCAAAACCTAAGGGAAGTTTCCGGCCTCTTTCTTTAAAACCACTGAGTTCATCTGTTTTGCACTGTTAATGACGTAATACAACCACTTCTGCTTTATCTTAAAATTAATGGTATTTATTTGACGACTCAGTGTAACAGCTTGCTATGCACTTTCTTTTGGAAGTTTCCCATTTGTAACTTTAAAAACAGGAAAAATGTCAGCAGGCAAACGCATTCTTTTTTCTTTTTTTTTTTTCTAGTTAGAGGGCAGGTGAATGGGGCTGGGAATCATTCTGATTCGTCTATAAACAAAGCTTTAATGAAGCTGTGTCAGAGTATTATTAAAGTGTGATTCTACTTTTGCAGAAAAAAATCTAAAGATCAGTTTATATAGCTTTATTTTTTACCTTATCGAAATATACAGAATTTTAATATGCGTATATTGTCTCTGACTTAAAGTTATAATGTGTGTCTGCATTGCTGTTTAAAATGTCCGTTCGTTATGTAATGTAATAAAAGAGAATCTTCAAAAATGTATTTAACACGAATGTTATCTCTAGGTGTTGTCATCGTAAATACTGGAATTTATTTTTAAATTATTGAATATAGTAGGTGCGTTTAAGATAATAAATCAGCCTCCAAACAGTAATGTTTAATTGATAATTATTTATTAACCTGCTTTGAAAAATTAAATTGTGAATTAAACCGAATCTTAAATTTCTGCAGAATTTATTTTGTATGCTACTGTTTTTAACTTTTATTTCTGTAGATAAAGTGTATCTTCATAATACGAATTATGATTGGACTTTTCTGCAGATTATCTAAGCCGGAGACCTGAATCTGCTTGCAATAAAGAAGAAGAAAGGTCTGGATTAGTTTCTTTACAAATTAAAAAGATCATAGAAGTTGGTCTTAACTTTCTGCTAAGAGGAGCTGCCGGGTGAACACTCTCAAAGGGAGTGTCTCTGTTTGGGATGAAGTGGACGGCACTGTGGGAGCTGGTGCCCTGGGAACGTGTGGGACCGGGTGCCTCACCGAGGCCGAGGGGCGCAGAACAGGAAGCTCAGTGTGGGATTTCCTAGCGCTGGGATCCTGCCCATCCCCCTCCAGCTGCTCCCTGACCCTCCGCCTGAGACCCCTCTCCATCTGGATTCCTCCCCTTTCCCTCCAGGCTCTCCTCCCCACTCTTGTCCAGGCCCCGGGTCCCACAGGCTCGTGGGCAGTCGGACAGAGGGCGGGTTCTGTGCGCCCAGCACCGCCATGCTCGGGTTCCTGGCCCCCCAGCCCTGGCCTCCCCAGCCCCTGGCCGCTGCTCCCACCAGCACCAAGCTCCCTGTCTCCTCTGAAAGCTTCAACCTCAGAAAACTCCACAC
Source organism: Grampus griseus (assembly GCF_964374135.1). Taxonomy (NCBI): domain Eukaryota; kingdom Metazoa; phylum Chordata; class Mammalia; order Artiodactyla; family Delphinidae; genus Grampus; species Grampus griseus. Next base: position 1,211,048 of record NC_139012.1, on the reverse strand, counting down.
ATCCTCGCACCAGGTCTCATTCCTGGGATTAGGGGACCAGGGTGGAGCCAGGTCGAGGGTCCTGAGAAAGGGCCTCCCTGGGCTGGGGCAGGACTGCCCCTTCAGGGCCGACTGGCTCCCTGGGAGGGACCGGCTCAGGCCTCTGGCTTCACCGGGCACAGTTCTAAACTGGGGGCTTTTTTCCCGGCTCCCAAACACCATGGAACAAGCACACAGCCGGGGCGAGTAACTCACCCTGAGTGGGTGACCTTGGCTGTCAGACCAAACGCCAGCAGCCAACACAGCCACAGACGCGACAGGAAGCAGATGCTGCAGGTGAGTCGGAGTCCCGGGGCTGCTGGTTGCTGTGGTCCGGTGTCCACACCTGCCTCAGGTGACCCAAACGTGTGACCACGCTAACCTCGGCAGCTGGGAGGAGCGAGCGAGGGCACCCTCGCCTGAGGCTCTGCGGTGTGAACAGCCAGCCTGCGCGCCTGTGTTCCCGTGAACACAGCCCTTTATTCTACTGGGTCGTATCCCAGCTTGATCAACACCCATGTTATTAAGCATCCTCTTTCATGGAAAAATCTTAGAAACACATAATTTCTCAATTCCTTTCTTGCACTAAGGGGATACCACTAAAACTGTATCATCGTATTAACTTCCCCACAGAATATGCTCACCCCTTTGTACATTTTTATTATTCAGGCCGTTCGAATAATTCAGGAGCATTTAATTAGCCATCTTCTAATTCCTCATCGAGGTGCATCAGTCCTAATCGAGCCTGACGGAGGCCCAGCAGAAATCGAGAGATGCAGCATCTTTAATCGGATGAAGAATTTCTTACTCAAGACATCAAACCCCACAGCTAGTGGACAGGTGTCACGTCTAAAGGTGATCTTGAGTCAGCGCTTGACACCCAGAGAAATTTACCCTTAATGCCCCACACAGCACATTCTTCAAGGCCCCCGTGTCTTCGTTACATCGTGTTGTGTGCTCCACTGACCCATCTGCAAGGCATGAGAACTCATAACACCCCAGAAACCATGAGAAGGGCTGTGCCTTGTACCTGAGGGGCCTATGACAGACCCTGTCCCAATTTATTTGTTAAAACTTTAATGAGAAATATGGATTACTAGCTGTATTACTTATTAAGAGTATGTATTATCCTTTAAAATTAGTTATACAGGGACTTCCCTAGTGGCTCAGTTGTTAAGAATCCGCCTGCCAACGCAGGGGACACGGGTTCGAGCCCTGGTCCGGGAAGATCCCACATACCGCGGAGCCACTAAGCCTGTGCGCCACAACTACTGAGCCTGCGCACCGCAACGAAGAGTAGCCCCCGCTCGCCGCAACTAGAGAAAGACCGCTCGCCGCAACTAGAGAAAGACCGCACGCAGCAACGAAGACCCAATGCAGCCGAAAGTAAATAAATGAATTTCAAAGAATAGTTACACAACATCATAATTTGAAAAAGTTCACTCATCAGTGCTCTTATTCACTTGGTTTTTACAAGATCCAAAGAGAGAGAGGGGGTTGTAAAATAATCAAATTTCCTGAGACTCAGATAGTTTCAGTACCTTTCGAATTTTAAAAAGACCTACTGTAAAGTCTCAAAATATAAGCCAAGTATCAAAATAAACATGTGCTTTAATTAGCTAAGACTTTGTCTTGTTTATGAATGATTACAGTTCCCAAATCCTTAGAAACTAGTTGAGCAGAAAATGTATGTGTTGTTAGGGACGTGAAGGCTAAAACACAGACCAGTGACGCTGAATGTGTGAGACCTGAAGACTGGCTATTGCTGTAGCACTTGCAGGTCGTCTTACGATAGTTAAGAGGAGGTCATTCCATGGGGACAGCACAGTGTGAAAGAATCACCGGGCAGCACAGTAAAGCCACTTGGAAGAAAATGTGTCTCCCGTTCCCTGGGGCTGTGGTGGCCCACGGCTCAAACACAGGAACTGACTGTCCCTCAGTCCCCAAAGCAGAAGTCTGAGATCAGGCTGGCTCCCTCGGGGCTGGGAGGGAGGGTCTGCCCCTGGGGCTCCTGGAGACCCTGTCCCTGCCTCCATCAGGCAGGCGTTCCCCTGTGCCTGTCTGTATCCCAACGTCCCATCTTTATAAGGATGTCCGTCACATTGGGTTAGGGGCCCACGCTGATGACCTTATTTTACATTAGTTGTGTCTGTAAAGACCTTATTTCCAAATAAGGTCACATTCTAAAGTGCCAGGGGTTAGGATCTCAACATACCTTTCTGGGGAGACACAATTCAACCCATCAGTCTGTTTGGGGGATCCGTGGCAGGGCACTCGGGGCGACCATGGAGGCTGTACCCTTGGGATGCGCGTGGGGAGGGAGCAGCGGGGCGGGGGGTTGAGGGCAGAGCTCAGCTGCCTCCCCTCACCCGGGGCTGCTAACTCACTGCGGCCTCCACGTCGTCCACCTTGGGGTGCAAGCCCGTGACCACCGTGGGCCCAGCGGGTCCTGGGGGTCCTGCCCACACCGCGCCGGTGTTCACAGCCCGACTGATTCGTCCCACGGGAGCCGCCCAGAGCAGCAGCCAGCACGGGGCCTGGGGCCTGCCCGCCCCGCCGGGCCGCAGCAGAGCCGGGGCCCCGGGCCTGAGGCGCCTCAGCTCAGGAGGAGCGGGGGGGAGGGAGGGTCGGGGCCAGGATGCTGCCGACTGGGGGCCCGCTGGTCCTCCCCGCCGTTGGGGCCCCGACGCCCTAGCGATGGGGTAGGCAGCCCCCCAGCCCCCAGAGGGATGGCCCCTCAGGGCTCCTCGGGACTGCAGAGGACCGGGTCCCGTACCTGGCCTCCCGCGTGTCCCAGGGGACCCCAGGCTTCCGGAGAGCGGGGCGGTTCTCCCCGCTCGGGTGTTATTACTGCCTTTAACACAAACTTCTCTGTGGGAGCAACGCTTTCCACAAAGGATTTAATCTCAAGCGGCAAAGTTCCAAACTCCCCGAGCGGCCATCAGCAGTGATCGAGCGGGGACGCCGTCCCAGGACGGCCCTCACACCTGCCGGGCGCCCGCACGCCCGAGCTGCGCAGGGTCCAGGCCGCGAGCCCCGCCTCCGGGGAGCCCACGGGGCTGCCTGCCCGGAGGCCCTGCTCTGGCTCACCCTGGGGGCCGACACCGCGGGAGCGGAGGCTCCTCAGGCGAGCTGTTCCTTAAGCTCAGCTCCTCGGGGGCTCTTTCTAGAACTCCATTTGTGATGCTAATTTCCTTGTGCTTCCCCGGGGCCTCGGGGCCTGGAAAGCCGGGAGAGTCGGCACAAAGGGCTCACTAGGCCCCAAAGGCCGCCGCCAGCAGGGCGCCCGCCGGGCTTTTGTTCTGGGGCTTCGCTCCCCCTGAGTTACGGCGACTTTAATGAGCCCTGACTACTTCTAAGAGCACAGGGGTCTTGGGGCGTTGTCCCCCGTGTCCTGTGTCCTCCCCATGTCACTCACCACATCCCGAGGCAGAAAGCCTTCACGGGGAAGGAAAGGGGCCCCGGGCTCACTGGCCTGTTTCCGGGTGCGGGCGACTGAGAAGGGGACCCAGGACCCTTCGTGGGACGCCCGCCTTGGGGCAGCTGGGCTTCAGGTCGGAGTCCGTGCTGCCCGGCCGTGGGATCTGAGCCTGCAGATACCCTGACCGGGGTCGAGCGGGTCAGCGACTGCTTCCCCTCGTTTCCGCACCAGCGGTGCTGTCTGTTCGCACGTCTCTGTAGAGAACCCCTCCCGGGCGTGCTCGCCGCCAGGCTGCCTCTCTTTGGACTTTCACGCCTCCGGTAAGTGATACTCAAACAGCCTCTGGGAGGGCATCCCCGTGACCCAAGCCCTCGGTGTGTCATGGGAAAGAGGGACGTGGCCTTAGTTCAGGACCCCACGCTGGCACACCTGACTGGTCTCCAGGCCCTTTGAGAAGAGGCACCTGTTTCCAACCCTGGCAGGTTCTTAGGGGCGTTTCCAGTGGACCCCTCCACCCCACTTCTGTGGAGGAAACCATCCAGCTGGGGGAGTTCCCTGCCTTTACCGTCCTGTCCCCTCAGGCCACCCTCCTTCTGCAGCGGCCGCCGCTGCGCCCGTGAAGGAGCTGGTGTCCTGTCCACCCAGGAGCCCTGCCCTCCCCCGCACCCATCCCGTAGGGGGAGAGCCTGCCCGCCCAGCCCGGCGCCCCAGCCTCCGCCTGGGCTCCGGGACGCCGGGGAAGTGCACGCGGACTTGCAAGGCGATGCTGCGTGGCCGCGGGAACCGCACTTTGAGGGGAAAGCCCTTCAGAGGCGCCGCCCCGCCTCCCCAGGGGCGCCCTAGAGCCTTTGGGGTCCATGTTGGCCACCTTCGTGGCAGAAGCCCGCGCTCCTGTTACTCACATTTCCCACCGTGACCCACGAAATGCAGACGTTTTAAAGCCCCAACTAAAATAACGTTTATACCCAGGTCAACATTTGGGATGCTTCAGTCCTTCTGTGCACCTCGATTTTCTGAGTTCTACTCGGGCACTTGTGTGTGCCCTGAACTCTGGAAGACCCAAGAGAGAAAAGGCGGGCGCCTTCCTGTTCCTTGCAAACGCTGCCGCAGGGTCGGGGAACCCCGCGGCCGGCTCATCCAGAACCACTTCCTGCCCTGGGATCCGCAAACCCAGAGCCCGGTCCGAGCAGGTCGCGGGCGACGCCCATCTCGACCCATGGGCAGCGGCACCTGCCCCACGCAGGCCGACTGGGGCGCGTGGGGCGAGCGTGCGAACACGCGGCGGGAGGGGCGGGGCGGGGCTCGGAGGCTCCTCCCCCTCCTCCCCTCCCCGCGTCCTCCCGGCCCCGCCCACTCGGCTCCGCGCTGTCCCCTCCCCCACCGCTCCCTTTACTCCAGACCCGCCTCCCTCCTCCTTCCCCTGCCCCCCGCCACTCTCGTGGCGCCGCCTGACCGGCCCTCCACCCCACCGCCCTCCTGCCCTCCCTCCCCTCCCCTCTCCCCTCTCCCCTCTCCCCTCCCCCAGGCCGAGGGGGAGCGGCCTCAGCGCGGGCACCTGCGGGTGGAGGCCTCGGACACGGGGAGGACGGGCCCACGGCCGCGCAGGTGTGTGGGGCTGGAGAAGGGGGGAGTGGGGCCGGGGAAGGGAAGGAGGGAGGGAGGGAGGGCGCTCGGTCAGCTCCCGGAGGCTCCGCTCGCCCCCCGCCCCCGCCCCCGCCCAGCGTGCGACCCCTGAGAGCCCTGGGGACTCCGGGCGGGGCCGGAGCGCGGGCTCTACGCGCACAGACGCCCCGCCCCACTGCCGGGGCCGGGGTCCCGCAAGCCCAGGCAGGTGTCACTCCCAGGCCTTCTCCTGCAGGGTTCCCTCCGCGGAGGAGCCGACCTCCAGGCTCTGCAGACCCCCAGCAGGTGCCGGGACAGGTGTGCTAGGGGCGGCTGGGGCGTGGGTCCCCCCCTGACTCTGCCCTTCCTGGCCGGGCAGCGGGAGTGGCGTGGCCCCAGCCTGGCTGTTTTGCTTTTCAGCCGGGCCGCAGAAAAGTAGGCTCTGCAGTTTAGAAATAATGCCGTTTGCTCTTTCAACTCCAGAGACTATTGCTGCCAGTTTTTCAAAACCACACTTTGTTGCTTTTCTGTAGCGCTAGACACTTAAATAAGAGCCGGGCGGGAGCTGGTCCTGAAGGAGACTTTCTTCTGGAGCAGGTGCAGCCTCTTAACTTCACTGAAAGCGTCCCCATCCGGGGCCACGTGGCTCACCCTGCCCCTAATGGACCGCCTGCGAGCCCTGCACGGGGAAGGGGTTAAGGTGACCCTGAGGCACAGGCAGGATGTGTGGGGTGGCCGTGGGAGGCCCCAGGATGTGTGACCGCTGGGAGGGGCAGAGCCAAGCCACAGAAATAGAAGTGCATCCCCCAGGGGCTGCTGGTGCTGGAGTGTCTGCCGAGGGCCCCAGGCCGGCAGGGGACCCCGCTGGGCAGGTAGGTGAGGGATGCGGGCCCTGGGGAAGGAGCCCTTGCGCTGGAGGGTCTTCTAATATGCAAATCATCGGTGAAATGACTGGCCCAAAGCTGGTTTGGGGACCTGAGTTCTGAGCTCTGCTCCAGCCTCCTGGGACCCACTGCAGCAGGAGAGGCCACCACCACGGGGTCGGAGGGAGTCCTGCCCTGCGGTCCTGCGGGGGGCAGCCAGGCAGGCGCTCTCTCTGCGGTGAGTCAACCCGGTAGGGGTAGGAAGAGAGAGTTTTCAGCTCTATTTTAGGACCCCCGCCCCCTGGGGCAGGGGCACCCTCCCAGGTCCTGGCCTCACAGTCTGGGCAGGCGCTAGTGCAGCTGTGGTCGGGAACACCCAAGCCTCTGTGGCCTCAGCCCCGCCCCGTGTGATGCCTCCCCTGGCAGTCAGGACTGTTGTGTGAAAGGCTGTGACTGGAGAGCTGAAGGCCTTATGCGCCGGAAGCCTGGTTACAACCCTCCTGGCCACAGCTTCAGGCAGACCCTTTCCAGAGTGGTCTTCGCACAAGAGACCCTCGGAACAAGAGGAGGGCGGCAGCCTAACTTGTCAAGGTGATCGGATTTGCGGAGCTCGGCGACAGAGGACTTCTGTGCTTGAAATGCAGCTTGAAATCCCGTCTTTCTCCTGAATTTGAGTGTCTTCACTCCCCCCCGCACCCCGCTGTCACTGCTGGGCTTCTGTTGAACTCAGGTCCTCAGGTCAGCGGTCACTGTAATCAGCGGTCCAAGGTCAGCTTTCCACGAGACCCTCTTTCTGAGTTTGGGGCTCCGTTGTGAAAACTGGACATTTATCTGGGAGGCAGCATCCTGGTGACTAGAAGTAAAGTACAGCCACTTGGAAAGAAGAGCCTTCTGCCCATAGGCATTTAAGTACCTTTTGAAAACAGCGAAAAACCTGAAGTTGAAAGGAAGGTTACTGGAGTACTTGTGTGATGGAAATAAACTGGCCTGGAATGTTACAGATGCGGATTCGTAGCATCTGGCCACCAGCTTAGTTGATGTGGTGCTATTTTAAGAGGCTCTGGGAGAAGAAGTTAGAAGTGTAACAGTAACAGTGACGGGAAGGTGACGTTCTGTTGTTCTGTTCTACGTAGTAAAGCTCAGCCTCTTGTTCTCAAGTTCACTCATTCCACCCTCATCTGAGCCCAGGAGGGCCTGGGTGAAGCTCTTACCTGACAGACGAGAGACGCTGGGCTGACCGCAAGCACACACCCTGAACCTGGCCGAGGGCGCGCAGGGCTGCGTGTGGAGTCTTCATGCTGGCGGAGCCGGCCCGTAGCACCCTCGCCTTGGGGACGGCTGCATCCTGTGTCCTCTGGGCCTCCCCACGTAGAAGGCTGGGGACTTCCAGCCCACGATGGGGTTCTGGACACTTCGTGTCTACCGAGAAACTCGTGGACATCTGGAGCCGGACACTTCACTTTGTGGTCAGGGGCCCCTCCAGAAGCACCCCCTCAAGCATCAGGACAGCCCCGGTCACAGCCCCAGGATCCCCAGGAAAGCTGGCGTCCCCGGAACCTCCCAGCATCTCTCTGGAGCCCACAGGACCAGTCCCTCCACAGCTCCACGGAGTTGAGCAGGGAGCCGTCCAGGGTCCGTCTGCAGAGCCTGCGCCAGGGTGGGTAACCTTTGGGACGTGTCAGGTGAAGTGTGGGTGTCAGTCACCGCTGGGGGCATTCCGTCCAATCTGTTGAGAAAGTGAAGAACTTTATTCAAATTACCGAGTGGAAACAAAGACAAAATCTGAACAGATCAAATAGGAAGGTACTGGTGTGGACGCCAGAGTGGAGCTGGAAGGGCTGGACATCTTCACAGACTTCCTCCTCCTCCCTTGTCTGTGTCTCATTCCGAGTTCAGGGCTGGAGACGGGGCACAGTGGGCCCGACTCCCGCGGGGAAGGCTCTGCTCTTGTCCCACAAAACGGGCCTAGGGGGCAGGGAGGGTGCGGCGGGGCGGAGTGGAGATTTCCCCTCCCTGAGGGTTGCCCGTCCCAGGCACCGAGTTGGACAGCCCCTACCTCCCTTCCTGGTGCCCTAGACGGCGCGGTGGGTGTGAGCGCCGCGGAGCCCCACTGCTCCATGGCTGTGGTCCCTGAACAAACCCTCTTCCGGGCCACGAGCTCCCTGGGGTGGGGCTGCCCTGTGTCTGCGCCCTCAGCGCCCAGGGGGATGAAGCAGGTGAGCAGGGAAAGCCGGCTGAGCAGGTGGCAAGCCAGGGAAGCCCCTGGGGTGGATGCCCCACCGTGCTTGGCCGCGTCTAGCCTCCGGTGGCCGAGTTCTCGTCTGTGTGCAGGACACCTGGAGCTCGGAGGCCAAGACCAGGCGTGAGCCCTTGTCATCTCTGTCCTAACTGCTTGTCAGGGCTTTTTCGGTGGGAAACAGGACATCGAAAGGCACCGACAGGGTCTGGTGCTGTGGTTACGCAAGCCTTGAGATTTTTAAAGTGAACAGAGGAGAACGACAGCCCATGTGGGCCTAATGTCTGGGTTTGTCCTCTGCGCCCTTGGACCGTGGGAAGCACAGGGCTGGAGAAACCGCCCTGTCTCCTGGCCTGTCTCTGTTTCAGCACCTCTGCGATGCTGCTGTCCGTGCAGCTGGAGAAGTAAATTCCCAGTGGAAGGCAGAAGCCCCACCCTTCCTGGGCCCCTGGCACCAGCAGCCTCGGGGCTGGAGGCTGACCGCAGGGAGGGGGGCAGCCCTGGACGGTGTCCTGTGGAAGCGGGATGCTCACCCGTCCTCTAGCCGGGTCAGGCGAAGGGCACGTTTCTTCTGTTTCTCAGAACAAGCTCATTAAAAGCAAACTTTGGGGGCTTCCCTAGTGGCGCAGTGGTTGAGAGTCCGCCTGCCGATGTAGGGGACGTGGGTTCGTGCCCCGGTCCGGGAAGATCCCACAGGCCGCGGAGCGGCTGGGCCCGTGAGCCGTGGCCGCTGAGCCTGCGCGTCCGGAGCCTGTGCTCCGCAACGGGAGAGGCCACAGCAGCGAGAGGTCCGCGTACCGGAAAAAAAAAAAAAAGAAAAAAAGCAAACCTTGGCTCTTGCACTTGTGTTTTGAGCCTGAGCAGCCGCTGATACTTCCAGCAGCGCCTTGTTGGGTTGGGGGAGGGGCTTTCTTTCCCGGAGTGGGCGGGGGGGGGGGGACATCACGGCCACTGGCGGCAAACGTGAGGCAGACACACCGGCCTTTTCTGTTCCTTCTGGAGGCTTGAAATCACGATCGGCCTGCTCGTGTCGGAAATTCTCTGAGAAGAATTTAAAAAAAAAAGAGGACAAAAGAGGGTTTGGGGTTTTGTTTTATTTTTAGCTAGGGAAATTTCTCTTCCTACTTTTAAGGTCAAAACTAGACTGAAGCCACCAGAAGCCTAGTCCCGGGTCTGACCGTGCTTGGCGTCTGGGTATGTGCGTGCGCTCGGCCCAGCGTCTCTCGTCTCTCTTCACCCTCCCGAGCACCTGCCTGGCCTGGGTTTCTTGGGGAGACGCAGCAGGACCCAAGGACCAGGGCCGAGGGCTGAGGTCGTGCTGGAGGAGACGGTGTGGGTTGTGGCTCCCTTGTCTCTTGTCACCAGGAAGGTCCCTCATCATAGGGTCACGCAAATGGGTTTAATAAAACGTTACAGGGATCTGAAGACATGCCTGGAAAAGTGACACGAAGACTCGTGTGGGTAACGGATAAAACAGACAAGGTACTGACCGAAGGCAGTGTTGATAAAGACAAAGGGACGTGCCTTTGGGAGCCCAGTGGCATTGTAGGTTTTGGTGGGAAGAGGAGGGGACGGGAGGAAACGCCACCTGTCCTTGTTAGTATGGGGTTGGTGGAGCCCCAGAGGGTTTGGGACCTGAACTGTGTGTCCCCTGCCCCATGGCAGCCCCTTCCCCCCTGGAATGATGGTCGAGCTGTGGTTCTCATGTAGGCGGCCCATTGGAGCCCCTCCCTGGGACCGCTGGCAGTGGTGGGCTTGTGCACGGTGCTGGGCGTGGGCTGGCATCGCGCGGCCAGGTGGCCAGGGAGGGACTTCAGGGAGGGGCACGAAGGGGGAGATGTGGGAACAGGAGGGTCATCCAGAGTAGCTGGGCGGCCTTTCCCGTGTGTCCAGGTGGCCTCCTCCCCGGGCTAACAAGGGTTTGCCCGTGGGGTGCGGCTGGAAGCAGGACAAGGCACCTGAGTGGAGAAAGCATCTGAGCAACTGCCATGGGACCCCCAAGCAGAACGTATCCAGGCTGAATGATTTACATCTGTGTGCTTAAGGGAGGGGCCCAGCCAGGTACTAAGCCAATGAGCCATAAACATGCCAGAAACCTGAGTACAGAAAGCAGTCGTCTGTGATCACCTGCTGGCGGTGCCCATCTACCCAGCAGGTGATTTCACACGGCTTCTGTTTGAAATATAGTCACTAGCTGTCTCTTTAAATCCAAGATTGCCTCCCAATGACTTGGTCTGAGTTTCTTAACCACATTTTCACTGGAGGAGTAAGACTCGAATGTTTGTCCTGGCACTCGGATGGCATTCTTTACCTGGAGGGCTGGAGGTGTTTCCAGCGCAGGGGGCAGTGGCTCTGAACGTTTGCCAGTTCAGTGGATTCGACTGTGACATTGAAACCAGGAGAACCAGGGGCTTTTTTATCCTTGAAACGAGAGCCCAAATGCCAAGGGGAAAATCTAGGTTTTTCTTTTCCTTAAGCAGCGGAAGTAAGTAATGTTTTTGCTTGGGCCACGCGTTATTCCATTTCGGCGTTATGAAAGAACGCTGCTGCTTTAACTGCACGTTGACACAGTAGAAATTCACTGGAGAAGAATGACTTGAATTCTAAGTAACCTGCATCCATTTCAGAATAAACACTGCTGCAGGCTGTGTCTGGTGATTTGGGTTTTGTTCAAAGAAACACGGCTGATGTCTTTGGCTGCGTGGGCTGCGTTTCCTTTTAAAACCGTTTTTCGCTCTGCAGACTCATGTTCGGCTGTTGGAGGTTCGTCCTGTGCAAGGAGACTGGAGGTGACAGTGGTCCTCCCGCGCGAGGGCCCAGTGAGGCCAAAGAGGAAGAAAGTGACCCTCGGGTCGATGTGTCTGACGTCATCAGGCTCGTTCAAAACCAGCCGGGGGGGACGCCCACACCCGCAGGTAGGGCCGCCTTACACCTTTGGGTCCTGATCGTGCCTCTGGTCCTCCCGGGGGGACCGCCGTGTTTTAGATCTGGGGGAACAGTGCGGCGGGGGCGGGCCCAGGCTGGGTCCCGGGGCTGCCCCTGCCCTCGTGTGGGTGAGATGTCACCCTGCACGTTTGCCCGTTTGGCATCCTGGCGGTCGACCCGCTGAGGCTGGCTCCGGTGGGACCACGGGACGCACCTGTCTGGGCTTCAGACGGAGCACGGTGCTCCCCCAGGGCACGGTTCCCCATCTTCGCTTCAGCTGAGGACCACGCACGCCGTTGTTTGGATTTGGGGTCTTGTCAGACTGAGGTGGTGCCGGGCTTGCACTGGTCACCACAGCCGTGGCCCAGGCCCGCGGGACACACTGGGCGGTGCCCACCCACCCTCGTCGGAGCTCGGCCTGACCCCCGGTCCAGGCCCGGGCCACGTTTCTTCCTGTTCCTGGCCGTCCCGAGCCCTCTCCCCACACCTCTTAGTGGAGGGACGTCGCTCCTGTTCTTACTTTGACCTGTGTTTAGTCATTTGTTGCCATTCCTTCCCAAACTGACTCCCAAAGTAGTTTTTGCTGGACGAGGGACGCGCGCGCATGGCCACCCGAGGCCCGGTGGTAACCTGCTGGTGAGCGCGCTGGCCTGGGCCGTACGTCCCCCTGGGGCTGGGCCAGGGCCAAAAGCCAGAGACTCATCCGGGGACTTGGGTAACGGTTCTTCCGGCTCTGCCGCTGGAGCTTCCTCGGCCCCAGGCTGGTCCCGTGGCGGCTTGGACGGCTGGGGCTCAGGGCAGTGCTGCCGTCCTGAGACTGCGCTGAGTCCCCGGGTCGCCGGCTCACGGCTGTGTCCTGGGCTCCGTCCTGCTGCGGGCGTATGGGGTATGAAGTCTGCTTGTGTCAGAACTTAAGTCTTTGAAATCAGTTGTTAGATTTTTATTGTGGTAAAACGTACATAACATGAAATTGGCCACTTCAACTACTTTTAAGTGTGCGGTTCAGTGGCATCGAGTACATTCACACTGTTGTGCAGCCGTCACCGCTGTCCGTCTCTGAACTTTCTCATCTTCCCAAACTGAAGCTCTGTCCCCGTGAAACGCTCCCTGCCCTCCCCTCCCCCAGCGTGGGCCCCACTGTCCACTTTCTGTCTCCGTGAATCTGACTCCTTCAAAGACCTCGTGTCCATGGAGTCAGACAGTGTCTGTCTCCTTATGGCTTATTCCAGCCAGCGCGGGGTCCTGGAGGCCCCTCTGTGCTGTGTCCCGGGTCGGGGCTTCACTCCTCAGAGCTGAGGCCTGTTCCCTCGTGGGGATGGGCCACACTGTTTATCCACTGTCTGCTGAGACACTCGGGTGGCTTCCATCTTTTGGCCGCTGTGAACAGCATTGCCGTGAACAAGGTACACGGATGTCTGCCCGAGGCCCTCCTTCCCCTTCTTTGGGTGCATCCCCAGAAGTGGGATTGCGGGTCATGAAAGCGTTCGCCGGTTTTGAAACCAGAAGGGAAGCTGGTTTCCTCCTGTCGAACTGGGTGACGGTGAGGTGAAGGGCTGATCTGTCTGGCCCAACTCCCAGACTCCACATCAGCAGACACTCGTCCTGGAGAAGGTCAGGGGGGCTGGGCCGGGCCAGACTCCGCATCAGCAGACACTCGTCCTGGAGAAGGTCGGGGGGGCTGGGCCGGGCTGCGTGAGCACCGGTGAGCTCGATGTGGCAAGGGGGCCTTCCCGCTCCCGCCTCCCCGTCCACACAAGGCCTTCGTGTCCACACGCAGGTCCCCGCGAGCTCCTGCTGCCGCCCGTGCCTCGGAACCGATGGGTGATGGGTCTCCCTGGCTGCGCACGCGCCGCGTACAGAGGACGGTGGGCCCACAGCCGCGGCCGGCGCGGTCCCGTTCCTCACAAGCAGGCTGCGGGGCACGAGGATGCATTTGTCTGGAAATGTTTGCTCGTGTTTCCAAATGCCGGCTGTCATCGTAGAGCCTGAGTTCCGGGGCAGGAAGGGGGCTGAGAACGCGCGGCAGTTTCCCCGTAGAGCCTGAGTTCCGGGGCAGGAAGGGGGCTGAGAACGCGCGGCAGTTTCCCTGTCACAGCAGCGGCGAAGGGGCAGGACCCCACCACCATCGCCGCGCACGTTTCCTTTTTAGAAAGTTCTGTCTGTCCCGATTGGCTGATAGTGTCTTTAGTGATGCCAGATGCCACCTCCAATATTCGTTGAATTGTGAAGTTGCTGTTGTCTGGGTCAGAAACCTTAGCATGTCGGTAATTGCTGGCCCCTGAACCCAACACCTCAGTGCGTCTACGGTGTGAGATCCTTCAGGATTCTGGGGAGGGGGCTCCTGAGGAGGGGGTCGGAGGAGACTCGGGGAGGGGCCCTGGGCCATGCACATTTCTGGGGAGGGAGGTTTGCAGAAACAATTCGCTTGGGCTGAAAATGCATTTCAGAAAAGGGGAAAACGACCACAGGAAAGTGATGCTTGGAGAGAAATTGGCTTCCTGTCTGTCCCCAGTGTTTCTGGTCTGGGTGGTGGTTGCAGTTTAAGGAGAACGAGTGACTTTCCATGATCGCGGCCCTCTCGGGGGTCGAGCTGTGCAGAATTGGGTGGACGTCGCGCTCGCGGTTTCCTGGTTCGTGTCTCCCGAAGCTCATTCTGTCTCTCGGGACCGTCCGTCCTTTCCTGGGAGCCTCGTGGTGTTGCTGACCCTCCCGACCGAGCCAAGAGCACCGGCCCGGTCAGTCTGTTCTTCGTGGTTTTGTGTGTCTCGAGGGGGACGTTCTCAAAAGACATGCGCTGTTGGTGGAAACGGAGCTCCTGGTGTAACTTCTGGTGATTCACTTCTCATTTTTAACCTTTCCTGATCCCTTGGTCTTTATTTGGACTTTTTATATTAGCCAGGCAGCTAGAAGGAGTTCCTTTTTGTTTCAGGAGCTGTGTTTTAGAGAACACAGCACCATTCAGGAATTTATAAATACTTGGGACTAGCTGGTGTGTTGCAGGTTGACGCTGGGAGCAGATTGACCATCTTCTTACGGCAGCTGCCGGGGCGCCAGGGCCGGGTGAGGCAGCCGGGGGATGGGGCAGGTCTCAGGGTAGAAGGGCCCCGAGCAGCCCCGAGCTGATCAACCCCCCGGCCACCTTGCAAAGCTCTGGGGACTCCAGGGGAGTCCTCTGTCCCCCAGCGTCTCCTGCATGCTCTTCTCAGGGAACTGACGTGGTGTGTCTCATCTTCACTTAGCACGGACAGGCCGCATCACCTAGAACGAGGAGTGATGGCTGAGCGGCTGGAGGAGTTGCCCACAGGCCTGAGGATGCCTGGGGAGCCCTCAGCCCAGAGCCCGGGCCCCAGGACCCATCTCTGGCAGCCAGCGCAGCATGCCCAGTAGCAGCGGCGAGTCTGTTAATGTTTCATCAGAAACTTAGCGGGTTTTCTGTTTGACTGTGCGCTCTATAACACATGCCATATGACCGAGGTGACCAACGGGCCACACCCTCCTCTGAGTATGACCATGTCTCCTAGCCAGGAGGGTGTCTGAGGGGCCAGCCTTTGCGCCCTTTGACCAGGTCCCACCGCCCAGAAGTTCCTCCTCCCCTGGCCTCGCCCTGTGAATCCTGCCTGCCTGTCCAGGACTGGCAAACACCCCACCTGTTCCAAGAAGCAGTGCTCCCGGCGTCCCGCCCATCATCCTCCCCCTGGGGCTGCGCCTGCAACCCCATGACCCCATGACCCCGCAGAGCGAGCGCTGCTCCTGTCTGGGCTCTGCATCAAATCAACATGACGATTAACCGCGAAGAACTAGAAAAAAAAATTGCTGCAAAGATACAGCCTTTCTATACGTGGCTCTCCTACAAGGTAGGATCAGCAGGACAGACGTCTTAACAGAAACGAAAGCTTTAGGGATGACACAGCAGCACGAGGACAAGAAACTGTCCTGGGAATAAACGGAAACGAGAAATGTCGATTTCCACCGGGGATCTCCTTTGTCTCTATCGTTATGGACAAAAATTTGAAACCCACTGCTGGTAAGAATGCCTGTCCTTATAGCTGACCTGGAAATCAGGTTGATGGTGTGGATAAAAATCTTCAAGCGTTTTGTTTTCAATCAGCAATCTCCACTTTTAGAATTCAAACTAAGGAATGAATTAAAAATTGTCATGAAGATTCATAAACAAAGATGTTCACCGGAGTCATTATTTATGACGATGGATATTTTGGGAAAAGCAAAATCACAGGATTGGGGGCGGCAAAGTCATTTAGTTGTCCGGTGATAACTGTCGCATGTCTTATGCTCTAAGAAGTGACGCAGCCGATTATGAAATGATACACTGCGACGGCAATTTGTGAGCACGGAGTGTGTGTAGTTTTGATGAAAGACCTACCATGAGTGCCCCAGTGTATTTTTCTCATGCATTCGCAGTTGTTTCTTGCCTCTGTTTTTCCGCATCAGGAAGCCTTACCGTCTCTGAGATACTCGTTTCCCAAAGCAGGACGTGAGCCTGGACCCTGTCGGGCCCAGGACCCACCTCCCATCCCACGCTGACCCTGTTCCCGGAAGCATATGCCCACACGGGCGCTGTTTCCACAGGAACTGTCCCCACTGCGTGGTCCCTTTGGGAGGCGCCCAGCTTCTCCCGAGGGCAGGAGGGCACAGAGCAGCTTTGAAGGGAGGTCTGGTGGGAGAGTTTTCCTGGGGGAGAAGCTGGGTATGAACAGAGCCGCGGAAAGGGGGGCTAGGCAACCCCCCCCCACGCTCCCACCTCCCAACCCCCTCCATTGGGTCACACCATGGGCACAGCTTGGGAAGGGGCCAGGCCTCCTCCCCCATGGCGCCCCCACCCTGGTCCAGACGCTCCAGAATAAACAGATCAAGAATAAATAAAAATAAATGTATCAGGTGCCTCTTTGGCGTCTGTGGAGATGGTCGTAACGTTCTTATTAACAGATGACGTTAGGAGACAGCGCAGGCGTGAATTTTACCATACTTAGTCCTCTGTGTTCCAGGCGTAAACCCCAGCCAGTCGCGACAGCATCCCTTTAATGTGACGCTGGAGTCTATTTAATACCACTTTTTTCTTTCTTTATAGTTTGATCTTTGCATGCAATATGTTCCAGAAATCTCTCCTTGTCAGTTCGCTTAGGTTGACCTCAGTTTGTATTTCAGGCGTGACGTACTCTAAGTACCAATCTGATGATTCTGTTTTTAGAAATAGATTCTAATCTTGAGAACAGTTACAGATGAACAGACGCGTCGTGAAGGTGGCACAGGGCTCCCACGCGCCTCACGCTCAGCTTCCACTGTTAGTGACATCTTACATTTTTATCGTGTGTTTGTTACAACTGATGAGCCAATGTTGACATATTGTTATTAAATAAAGTCCTTACTTTATTCAGATTGCCTTGGTGTTTACCTACTGTCCTTGTTCTGTTAGAGGGTCCCATCCTGACACCACATGACACTTAGTCACCAGGTCTCCGGTCTCCTCAGGGTCCTCTCGGCTGTGACGGCCGCTCAGACTCACCTTGTTTGGTGACCTCGACGGCTTTGAGGGGGACCATTCTGTAGGACGGCCCTCGGCTGGGATCCGTCTGATGTCCTTCTCCTGGTTAGGCTGGGGCGGGGGGTTGGGAGGAACAGCCCAGAGGCAGAAGTGCCCTTGGCATCACCAGGACTCACCCCGGAGGGTGTTGGCCCTGGTCACCTGGCCAAGGTGTGACTGTCAGGCTCCCCGTGGCACAGGTTCCCCCCTTCGCGGCCCGTGCTTTTGGAACCAGGCTGCTCCGTGCAGCCCATCCCGCAGGACGGGCTGTGAGACTGCTGTCTTCAGGGGTTTCATTAATTTTGCTGCCGTCCATTGCTGCTTGTCTCTATTTCTCCTTTAAGAATCTTCCGAGCTCCTTCCTGATGCATTTATTTTTCGCTCAGTCTCGGGGCATTCATGGAATGACTCTATTGATCTTTCCTGCCCCCCAACTCCCCGCTGCTCAGCGGGCACCTCCGTCCCGACACCCCTCGCTTCCTGGCACCGACTGGGCAGAACCAGAGCCTGGTGTCTCCATCCGTCCGCCTAGTTCCGCGCGTACTTGGGTGAGTGAGGATGGGCGTCGTGTGCCAGCAGGGTCTCCACAGAGCTGAACCGAGGGTACCAGCGGGCGGATCGTTTGAGTTTCACTTCTCAGCCTTGAGCCTCGGTGAGCCGAAGCCCTCGGGGAGGCTGCTGGGTCTGCAGACTGTCCAGGCCTGCTCCCTCCCCAGCCCAGTGCCTGTCCCCACTCTCTCCTGTGGGTGACCCTGAGCCCACCCCCCACGGGACTGAATCCCTCGCAGGGGTGCCTTCCCGCCAGTGCCACCCTTCCACCTGCACCACACGCCTGCCTTCCTGGCTGTCGCTGCCTGGACCTTTCCCCTTCACCTGAGCCCCACCTGACCACACCTGTGTCCTACCTGTGTCCCACCTGTGTCCCACCTGAGCCCCACCTGAGCCCCGCCTGAGCCCCGCCTGTGCCCCACCTGTGCCCACCTGTGCCCCACCTGTGCCCCACCTGTGCCCACCTGAGCCCCACCTGTGCCCACCTGTGCCCACCTGAGCCCCACCTGTGCCCTACCTGAGTCCCGTCCGAGCCCCAGTGCCCTCTTCCTCCCTCCAACGTTGCTCTAGCTCCCTCTTGTCCTCCCTGCGTCTCTGGGTCTTCATTCTCTCCAGACCCACATCAGTTCAGAGGTGCTGTAGTGTCTCCCGCCCGAGAGCCTGCCCGCCGTCTGCACCCAGCCCCTCGGTACGCTCGCAGTGCTGTGGCTGTGGGTACCATCCACGTCGGGATGCCCGGGTCGCCCTGAGCCCCACCTCTAGCTGCCTCCACAGCATCTCCGCCTGCAGGCCTTGCGTGCTCCACACCTGCTGCACCCTCCGGCTTCTCCATCAGTCCCTGCCCTGCAGCCCCTGGAACCTCCTCTGGGGTCTCTGGGCTGACCCTTGTCATCGTGGACCCAATGTCTCTGTGCTGTTCACTCGCTTATTCTCTCTCCATGTGCGTAGAGATGATTTGATTGATTCAGGTTCATCTAGAATATATGAAATCCTACAACAGGACTTTTAGTCTTTACTCATTTTCCCACCAGGTAAGGGTTTGCAATTTTTATATTAAAATGCCATTTGGGGGGAGTTCCCTGGTGGTCCAGTGGTTAGCATGCTGCACTTTCACTGCCGAGAGCCCGGGTTCAATCCCTGAATAGGGAACCAGATCCCACAAGCTGTGCAGCACGGCCAAAAATAAGTAAAATAAAATAAAATGCCATTTTCATGCCAAAAATGTGCGGAGCCGTGGTTTTGCTTTGGAAGAAAATGCTTTGAAACAATAGAAAGCGTATAAGCGACGAGTGCTTACGGTAATTCTCGTCATGCGTTTGTCCTCCCTGCGGACTGGACTTGTGGTCTTGTTTCAGCTGCTTTAAAATCCGACCTGGACCTTTAGCCAGGCAACTTTTTCAGTGACTCTCTGAAAACAGCATTCACGTATTTCATTGGCACCGTCTGCAGCTCTGAAAGGCAATTTTTTATTTATTGAATTAAGGAGACCGTGAAATGTGTTTGAGGTGCAATATTCCACTTCTCCATGCTTTGAAGGACCCAACAACTGGTCTGATTTCTCTGTGTAATTTCTCCTCCTTCAGATATCAAGGCTTCGCTGAATTAAGCATCTTTAGTCATTTACTGTCCTTCTCTTCTTAAATAAACAGACCTGCCAAGTAGTTTGACGCCTCTTCAGGCAACGCCATGTCTCCTAGTGTCTGACAACTCTTGTGAGTTTTGACACCTCTCTTGACCTGTGCCCTGTGCAGCTGGGATCTTTTCTGTTTTCTGAGGTTAGAAGCGGGAAGGCGATCGCGACACCTGGAGAGTTAGGCGGTTAAGAGAAAGGGGGATGTGGCCAACAATCCCAGGTGGCCTCCTCACCTGCAGAGGGAAGAGCTCGGATTTGTGCGTCGGGAAGTGAGAAGAGGGATCTGTGTCTTCAGGACTCAGTTCTGAGGTCACCTGATGGAAGTACATTTTCTTTCTTGTGTTGGCACAAACACGGAAGAAAGCTTGACCCGGCAAGCAGCTGTGCAGCCCACGCGTGGGTGTCGCCTCCTGCACATGTGTGTGGTCAGTTATGGACACTCACGGGCACACGTGTCTCTTGGGCGGAGCTGGATCCCTGGGGTGTGGTTAACAGGACCCAGCAGCCTGGCTGCAGAGTCGGGACTGGCGTCCGCAGACAGAGATGTCGAGATCTGATGGATGCCCTGGGTACAGACAGCTGTTAACCAGGGAGCAGCCTCACACCTGGGGGCAGGGGGACAGGGCCCTGGCTGGCCTGGGCTTTTGAGGAGGGACAGAATTCAGTGGGTGGAGGGAAAGAAGAGCCCCCCTCCCGCCCCCGCAGAGGGACGCGGCGCCTTGCGCTGCTCATCTGCTCTGACAGATAAAGTGGGTAGAAACGGGGATTACCGCGTGGTGGGCGTTCACCTCGAAGCAGATGTTGGGAGACAGGAAGGGAGGGTTACACGGGGGGCGGGGAAGAGAGCGGTGCCCTCGCAGTAAAGGAGATAAAGCAAAAGCTGCCCTGAGATCTGAGGACACTTAGACCTGATGACAGTTTCTAGGCGATGCTGGGAGCAGGGACCTCGCTAAAGGCCGCTGAAGGCGAGGGACTGGCAGACTCCAGTCTGTGGGCAGCCTTACGTGACCCACGAAAACGTTGCGGAGAAGCAAGAATTGGAGGAGAACCTGCAGGTCCGAAGAGCCGCCGGGAAGTAGCGGCCAATCCAGTGTGTGAGCTGCACCGCGCAGATCCCAATTCTGACACACCCACTGGGCTCAGAAAACAGAAACAATATTTAAACTAAGAGCTGTTAACCACGTCGTGGCCACGCAGCTGTCGATTGTCTCGTGTTTGTGTTTAGATGGTGGTGGCTGGTCTCCTTAGATCACACAGGGGCAGGGGCGGTGCGGCGGCTGGCGGGATGAGGGAGGCGCAGGGCGGGTCGGGCGCAGACGCCCGCAGTCCTTACCCTGTGCCGCTGCTTCTGTGCACGTTTGAAGTTTCTACTCTGGGCG
Organism: Grampus griseus; assembly: GCF_964374135.1. Lineage (NCBI taxonomy): Eukaryota > Metazoa > Chordata > Mammalia > Artiodactyla > Delphinidae > Grampus > Grampus griseus. Next base: position 1,190,883 of record NC_139012.1, on the reverse strand, counting down.
GAAAATGCCCTGTAACGTAACTTGCGTGGTAGAGACCCCCGACTCGAGGCCACGACTGTGGGTCATCACAGTCGGGGCTGGTTCTCTGCCGGATCGCATCCCTGGGGACCAGCGGAGAGCAGGCTTCTTTCCGTCCAGCCGGGCCCACAGTTACTAGACCTGAATGCAGAGGAACGGTTTTCGCTTTTTAAATAAATCTGGTGCGTTTTTCCTCCTTAAAAAAAAGCCATGATTGGGCTTCCCTAGTGGCGCAGTGGTTGAGAGTCCGCCTGCCGATGCAGGGGACGCGGGTTCGCGCCCCGGTCCGGGAGGATCCCACGTGCCGCGGAGCGGCTGGGCCCGTGAGCCATGGCCGCTGAGCCTGCGCGTCCGGAGCCTGTGCTCCGCAACAGGAGGGGCCACAGCAGTGAGAGGCCCGCATACCGAAAAAAAAAAAGCCATGACAGCTCTGCTCCAGAGCGCGTTCTCAGCCGCAGCAGCAGGCACGTGGGGCGGCCCCGTCTGCCCGTTGCTTGCGTGCGTGTGGGACCAGGAGCCGCAGGTGCGTGGGCGTGGCTTTGGCACAGGGACGGGGCAGGCGTTGGAATGAGCCAGGAAGCTTCATGGCCCTGCCCCGAGGCGGGGTGGACGAGAGTCACCCTCAGGAAGAGGAGGGCTGCTGCCCCGAGTGACACCCCACCCCGGGAATGTCCCCGACAGCTCCTGGCTCCGGGGCGCCGTCTGAGGTTGGTGCCGGGGACACAGTCAGAGACGGTAGCTGGCCTTTGCGAGACTGACTCCGGGCCACCAGTGCCTGGAAGGACTCGCCCGGCCCCTGGACTCAGGTGCCAGCAGAGGCCGGGCTGGCCATGGCCGTGGGCCGTTCGCCTTCAGGTTTGCTGTGCGTCCCCCTGTGGGCTTAACCTTTGCCACAGACGGCGGCCAGGCCCTGCTCAAGCCGAGGGGTGAGCTCTGGAGTCACTGCGGCCCTTCCCGTCCCCCCGAGGGCACTGGCTCCAGTGGGGAGTCGGGGGTGGGACACGGACAGCAGGAAAAGCCTGCTCTTAGGGCGTTAGCAGAGTCACTGCAGGAGGCAGCGGGAGCTGATCCGAAGCTCGTCCCCAGGTTAACTCTTCAACCCCCACGGAGCCTAGGAAGCAGGCAGGGTTCATCTTGGCCTCACGGCCACACGTACCGCTCAGAATCTGCAGGGACGGGCCTCTGTGGCCTGCACTCACCGCCCGCCTGGGCCGCCAGCACCTGCTCGGCACCTCCAAGGTGTACGGGGAGGCCCGGCCCGGCAGCGGGGCAGGGGACGGGGCCTCTGTGCCCTGTTGGATTCGTCCTGTGGAGTCCCTTTTCTCAGGGGCCCTGTTTCCCGGCGTCCTTTCCGCTGGACGTTGGCGCGTGATTCAGAGCCGGAGGAGCCCGTCGGGGTGAGTGAGGCGAGGGGGGCAGGATGCCGCGGCCGCTTTGAAGACACTGGACAGTTTCTTCCAAAATTCTTACCACGTGATCCAGCGACCGCTCTCCTGCGTGTTTACCCAGACGAGCTGAAAACTTACACCCACGCGAAGCTGCACGTGGATGTTTGTGGCAGCTTATTCAGAGCAGCCCGGGTGCCCTTCAGCAGGTGACGGATGAACAAACTGTGGTCCATCGGCCGACGATTCTGTTCAGGGCCGAGAGGAAATGAGCAGAGAGGATCTTAGGGCAGGTGAAACCATTCTGCACGGCTGTGGTGGTAGAGGCAGGACATCACGGACCTGTCAACACCCAGAGAACTTTACAGCCCAAAGGGTGAACCTCAATGCATGCGAAGGAAACCAACCATTGAGGGGGTCAGGGGTCTCAGGAAGCACACACACGTGACAAGTGTGCGGTCAGTGAAGGGCGGGTGCCGTGCCGACGTGAGTGGCCTGGGGAGGGAGGGGGTCTGTACACAGGGCCAAGGGACCCTGGGGTTGGTTAGTGCCTTCCTCCCTGTTAGTAACAGTTAGCAGTTAGGCAGGAGTGTTTGCCTGTTTGAAGTGTGGTGTTGAACGACCTCTTCTCCTGTCTTTAGTTTTGAGGATGGCGTGAGCAGGACGTGTGCCCTCAGTCCCGGACCAGTGACCCTCTGGGTGCAGGAATGTCATGTGTGGGAGGGGTCCCGGGGGCTGGCGCTGAGACACACGGACCGTCTCACGCCGCTGGGACCCGGCTGCCCTGGCATCCCCAGCGCTGGCCCCCCAGAGACTTCTAAACACCACCCCCGTTATGAACAGGCCGACCTTCCCGTGGGCCCCGGGCCGCTCCCCGAATTCTCAGTTCAGACGCGTTGATGGGCCTTTTGAAAGTGGGACCAGTTTCCTGGCCCTGGACACGTCAGTGATAAGGTTTGTGTTTCCCAACAAATAAACACTTCGGAAGATGTGACAGGATCACATCACAAGGTCTAAGTTCAGCAAGGGGATGCCTCGTGTGCCCCCCAAATTCATGTGTCAGAGTCCTGACCCCCAGCACCTCAAAATGTGACCTTATTTGGGAAAAGGGTTGTTGCAGATGTAACTAGGTAAGATGAGGCCTTACTAGAATGGGGCGGTCCTGATCCAACGTGACTGGTGTCCTCGTAAAATTGGGAAATGAGACACACACAGAGAGAAGAGACACACACAGGGAGAAGAGACACACACAGGGAGAAGAGACACGCACAGGGAGAGACACACACAGGAAGGAGAGACACACACAGGAAGGAGAGACACACACAGGGAGAAGAGACACGCACAGGGAGAAGAGACACACACAGGGAGAGACACACACAGGGAGAAGCCATGTGAAGGTGACGGCGGGGATTGGAGTCATGCTTCTACCAGGCAAGGATGCCAGGAACCACCAGAGGCTGGGAGAGAGCCTGGGACAGACCCTCCCTCATGGCCTCAGAAGGAGCCAGTCTGCCGGCACCTTGACCTTGGACTCCTGGCTGGAGACTCTGAGAGAACAGATCCCTGTCGTTTAAGCCGCCCCGTCCGGGGAACTCTGTTACAGTGGCCCCAGGACACTCACAGCTTTCCTGCTGGCCATCTGCCATTTAATGCAGTTACCAAGCTTTTGGTGAAAGCCTGATTCAGTGCTGGTTATTTGGAAGAATATGTTTTTGGGGTCGAAGTGAAGGAATCAATAAGACGGTGTGTGATTTATTCGCTGGTGGCAGAAAATTCGTGGACGCTTTGTCAGAAAAGATTTTCCTTAATCTGAAAACAATCTGAATGTTTTGCTGGAAAACATTTGCGATTCAGCTGCTCTGGGAGCTTATTAGATGCCTTTCTGCAAAGCACGGATTGTAAATACTAAGTCCTCGTGCAGGACGATGGTTACACCTCGAGGTTACTGTTTCTCTAAAGTGAATCCTTTAAAACTCCAGTTTAAAAATTATCTCATGGAGTCAGAGAAAGAGAACACAGAGGAAAAGTACCGGGTGGTGGACTTCCTCTTTGTTTGGGAGGAAGGTGAGTGTCTTCCTGACACCCCGTTGGACAGTCTTCGGGAGGCGAAGGCGGTAACTGTGCGTTTGTAAACCCAGGAGCCTCGTACCTGCTGTGGGGCCCTGACGGCAGATCCAGGAACGGAAGCTCGGGTGACTCGGAGGAAAGGGGCCTTTGTTTCATTGGAAAGCGGAACAGGCACTTTGAAACTTGACCACATTCCTGACCTCAGCCCATCCTCGTGTCCACCGTTTAGTATGAAATGTCCACGTTTTCTGTGGTTTATACAACAGCTGGGCCACGTGTTGCACAGACTGACTGGCCGTCCGGAGCACCGCAGAGGCAGGTGTGGGAGGACCGCGGCGGGGGTCTCCCTGGAGGGTGGCGGCCGGATTGGGGGCTGGGGAGGCTGCCCCATGCCCCTCGTGCACAAGGACAGGAGGAGGGACAGCACAGAAACGGCACAAAATGTCAGCAGCCGCAGCTCTCAAGGGAGGAAAATCAAGCACGTGGAAGAAAGAAAAATGTCACCTTTGAGTTTCAATTTCCAGATGCATCTGTGAACTTCACCGAACAGCAGATAAGGAATTTGTTTTACGCTCTGGGGAAAGTAAGGCCAAACCCCGTCCTTGTCATTTGAGGGCCGCACCTTGGAGCCAGGTGGGAGGAGCAGAAACAGGTCAGCTGGGCCCACAGGGCTCTCGCAGCCTCGGCGGCTCAGGGATTTGGGGCCGGACATCCTGCCGTGGGTCCGTCCTGTGCCTTATGGGGTGTGGGCAGCAGCCCGAGTTGTGACGACCGGAGATGCCTCCCGACGCTGTCCAGTACCCAGGTTAGGGGCAAAATCGCCGCCCTCTCTCCCCCGACCCCTGCTCTGACGAGAGATGAAACTCCAACACAGCTTTGCTCTCCAGGGCGGATGGCGCTGCTAGGTTGGGGGCTCCACGTCCAGAGACCCCCGGTCCTGAGCCCGCCCTGGAGGCCGCTTGGCGAGCTGCCGGCCGGGGTTGGGGGGCGGTTAGCACCACAAGGCCGCTTCTCCACTGCAGCGGCTCTCCTTACCAGTCACCCGCAGATAACTCCCCGCTCCGCCCGGGCCCTCAAGCAAAGATTTCATTTCTCACTTTTTCACAGTAAGTATTTTAAGTCCTTAGAAACATGTCGCCGCTTTTTCATGTAAATCTTGAAGCTATTGTGTTTTTTCCAATAAGCCACTTGTAACCGGTTTATTTTGACACCCTTGCAAAGGCTGTCATAGCTCATTTTCCTGTGTGTCTGCGGACAGGAGTGTCCTTGGTGACTCTGACGCCCCGCCACCCGGCACGTGGAAGGTGCCAACATGTGAACGCAGGGACGCAGCGTCTCGTGGGCACCCATGGTCAGCTGCGGGCGGAGATCCTGGCGTCCTGGAGGGCCCGGGCTCCGTTAAACACTGACTTTGACTTTGAAACCCGTGTGCTAGTATCTGAACATGGAAACTGCAAAAATGCTGTCTGGTTTTGTGTAAAATACAGTGTTTCTGGGCTCAGATACATGTACCCAAATTTTACTGACAGAATGTCCCAGGGGTGCAGGGCATCGACAGTTGTTGACGCAGCGTTACCCCGGCTCGGACACCCTGAGAATTGCAATTCCCCTGCCGCCTGGCGGGCCGGCCTGGCCCCGCTAGACCCCCTCGTGCCAGCAGGTGGCACTGCTGGGCCGGCCAAGGCTGGACCACCTTTCCTTCCACGTTTAGGGGTGAAATGTGTCCTAAGGATGTGACAGAATGATGGGGACGCTGTAGGCGGGTACAGTTTGGATGCGCGGGGAAGTGAGGCCTGCTCCTTGGAGAAGCCGAAGGGTCCCAGGAGGCCTGCAGCCACAGGCTTGTGTACCTGCCCAGGAGTCACGCAGGTGAGTTTATGCACAGGCGAGTTTACAGGCAGGCCGCCCTCCGGCTGGGGTGGCGCCCGGGCGAGCTCGGCGTTCCCTGAGTTTCTCCGCCAGCTTCTGGATTGTTGCAGGGAAAGTAGAAGAAACTGGCTTGTGAGCAGCTCGACAGCGTCCAGGAGGGGCTGGTGTGTGTGAATGTCGATTGTCTGGTCCGCCATTCACTTCAATTTTCATAACAGCCTGTTTAGGCATAATTCGCATACACGCAGAGCTCGGAGATATCGTGGGTTCGGTTCCAGGCCAACCACGAAAAAGCAAGTACCTCGATGAAGCGAGTCACGTGAACTTCTCGGTTTCCCGGTACCTGTAAAAGCTACGTTTGCACTGTACTGTAGTCTGTTAAGTGTGCAACAGCGTTACGTCTAAAAAACCAAAACCCGGCCTTCCCTGGTGGCGCAGTGGTTGAGAGTCCGCCTGCCAATGCAGGGTACGTGGGTTCGTGCCCCGGTCTGGGAAGATCCCACATGCCACGGAGCGGCTGGGCCCGTGAGCCATGGCCGCTGAGCCTGCGCGTCCGGAGCCTGTGCTCCGCAACGGGAGAGGCCACAGCAGCGAGAGGCCCGCGTACCGCAAAAAAAAAAACAAACAACCTACATACCTTAATTTAAAAATACTTTATTGCTAAAAAATGTCAGTTATCCTCTGACAGCCCAGGGTTGCCATAAACCTTCAATTTGTAAAAACTGCAGTATCTGCGAAGCACAGTAAAACAAGGTGTGCCTGTACCATAAAATTTCACCCTTTTAAAATGTATAATTTGGTGGCTTTAAGTGTATTCACAGAGCTGGGCAGCCACCAGTCTCTAACTTTAGACCATTCCCCTGGCCCCAAAGAAGCCCACACACCAGCACTGCCTCCCCAGCCCGCTGCAGCCCCCAGCAGCTGCTAACCCGCCTTCTGCCTCTGTGGGTTTGCCTGTGCTGGGTGTGTCTCATGTACCGGACTCAGTACGCGGCCTTTTGTGTCTGGCTTCTTTCCCTTAGCATGTTTTCGGGGTCATATGTGTTGTAGCGTGTCAGCGCTTCCTTCCTTTCCGCGGCTGGATCGTGCCCCCCTCCCCATGTGGATGGACCTCCCTTCATGTCCACCAGTCGATGGACGTGGGGTTCTCTCCACGTCCTAGGTGCTGTGAGCACTGATGCACTAGTGTCTGTGGGGCCTGGCTTTCCTTCCTCTTGGGCTGGACCTGGGATGGAGCTGCCGATCACGTCTCCCACAGCGGCTGCCCCCCCGCTCCCATCCCCACCGGCTGTGTCACTGTGCATCGCCTCTCTTTCGGCCACCCGCTGGGAGGGAGGTGGTACCTCCTGTGACCTGACGCACTTTTCCCTGATCACTGACGATGGTGAGCATCTTTCCATGAGCTTGAAGACCTTGTTCAGAGAACGGTGAATGCAGGTCATTTTCATTAGGGGCGTTTGTCTCCTTACTGTTAGTTGTGGAGGGCTCTGCGTTTTCCGGGTACAAGGCCCTGCACCCTCCCGTGTCCCTGGCTCTCACTCTGGGGCTCCCACCTGGTACGGCAGGTGTGCGGGCGAGTTGCTCGTGGCCAGGGGGCCCTTCTGTACACAGTGGGGCGCGCGGCAGGTCCGGCCTCCACACACCCATGCTGACAACCAAAACCGTGCCCAGGGGCACGAGTCTCCCTGTGGGAAGTGCGACCTCACTAATGCGCTGACCCGAGGACCCAGAGGGCGCTGGGGCTGGTTTCCTGCCGGGGTGAATGGGCGTGGGCCCCGGGGCTGGGTGCACCTGGGCCCGTGACACCCTGAGTGGAGCGTCTCAGAGCAGACTTTGTCTTGGGGAACGTGCCTTCCCGACGGGCAGGTTTCCAGGGTCCGGCAGCCCAAACCATGTGTTTTTTGCTTCTCAGGCTGCAGCAGGGCCTGGGGAGAGGGAGGAAGGTCCTGTGGGGACCAGGGAATTGGGGGGTGGAGGGGCGAGTGGGCGGGACATGAGGGTAGGTCGCCATGCCTCCAGCTTGCGTCCTGCGGGATGGACCACATCACAGGGACGCCCCAGAGCCACCTGGGGTGACTACAGGGTGGACACAGAGAGGGGGCTTTTAGGGCAGTGAAACCATCTGGCAGGATACCGTAATGGTGGGTACGTGACACCATGCGTTTGTCCAAACTCAAGCACTGCCTGACGTAAAGAGCGAGCTCTGACGTAAACCGCAGATTCAGCTAATAACATAGAACATAGCAGTACTGGTTCATCAGTCATAACGTGGGTACCACACCAGTGAGGGGGGATGTGTGGGGACTCCCTGTACCTCCTCTTCCGTGTTCTGCAAACCTCAAACTGCTTTCAAAGTTGAAGTCTTATTTCTAAGCGCTTGTCGTGGAAGGGGGTGATCCCACGTCACTGTCGTTGGGATCTTTTCCCACGAGGTGTGTTTGAAGCTGCGGTGACGGGTTTGCAGCCTCACCTCCTGCACCGTCTTCTTGACCGTGGGCCGTGCGCCCGCCCGGCTGAGCAGGAAGTGCCCGTGTGGGCAGAGAGTCAAAGCCTCATCTGCACGTGCGATGCGGTCTCGTCTTGCGTACACGGGTGGTGGTGGAGCATGTCTGGCACGTTTATACACCCACTACCTGAGGTGGTTAAAACAGATAATTGGGCTGGTACCAGCGTCCTTCTTAGTCTTACAGAAACGAACCACAGGCAGGTGAATCAGTGACACAGTGGTTCACTGACGCGGATATTAACCATGTTTTTAATTTTTTAAACCCAGGACGCCTCCTGTGGCTTCCAGGTGGTTCCAGCCAGGTGGGAAAGTGCGGTTATTTCCTGCAGAACACCTGAGCTCACCCGAGGGCCAGCCTTCTCTCTTTGGGGCATCATGTTTTGAGGGGATTTCTCTTATTTATTTATTTATTTATTTTTTACATCTTTATTGGAGTGTAATTGCTTTACAGTGGTGTGTTAGTTTCTGCTTTATAACAAAGTGAATCAGTTATACATATACATATGTTCCCGATATCTCTTCCCTCTTGCATCTCCCTCTTTGAAATGCTAACACTTTTCCGTTTGTATTTGTTGAAATTCCAGAGCTTTCCATGACGGATGCTAAAATTTAGTCACCTTTTCGCTTGGTCAGCTTTTCACTTGAAACGTCAGAATGTAAGTAGGCACATTTGCTACCCAGTGAAATTACTCTAACTAAAGCTAGCCAACATCCTTCAACAGATATCCCTAAAGATCATTTTTCTTCCCTTTGCAATAAAAATGACAGTAACTCTAATCTCAAAATAAACAAAATAGATGCAGCTGTGACCTGCAGAAGCATAATTACCAGCTGGATACCTTGTGAGCCGACAGATCACTAAACTTTAAACCTATGGGAATGCACGTGTTCTACCAAACAGGAAGGAAACAGACAAGAATGGCAGGTCACAGCTTCACTGCAGCCGCTGGAGGAAGAGGGCTGTGTCTGCCCCGACTCTCCTCGGATTTTGCTGTGAAAATGGGCTGGAGGTTCCCTCGAGGTCAGAGCCCCGCCCCCAGGTCAGGGCCCTCCTCGAGGTCAGCGCCCCGCCCCCAAGTCAGGGCCCTCCTCGAGGTCAGCGCCCCGCCCCCAGGTCAGGGCCTCCTCGAGGTCAGCGCCCCGCCCCCAGGTCAGGGCCTCCTCTTATGTGGGAAACTGAGAGGCAGCCCCCTTTGTTGTCTCAGGAGTTTTTCTGAATGAATTCACCCAGAGCCAGAGGGAGGTGTGTATCCAGAGCTCACTGGGTCAGAAGAGATGCTTGTGCTCTGATGTCACTTTAAAACTTAACCCATGAAAGACCACCGCACAGAAGACAGAGCAGACGGACTTTCCCCCGACCCTTCCACTCGGTAAACACGGGCCCCTGAACTTCACATGTGAAAAAAGTGAGAAGATTCTGAGGAGGAGAGCAGCCGGGATCCCAGGGCCCAAGAAGGACACAGTGGTCCAGGCTGGGTGCTGGAGGAACCGGCAACCGGAAGCGCCACTGGGCGTAAACCCCAGAAAGCCGTGACCAAAGCCTGCTCTCTCCACCAAAGGGCCAGGAGAGGAAGGACAGCAACTTCTGGACGATACCTGCCCCACCCCAGCCTGACATCACGGGAAGACTGTGCCCCTCTACCCGCCAGGCCCCAACGATGGCGGGGACGTAGACTCCCACTCTGAGAGGCTGCCTGAGGCTCCCCTGCCTCATTCGGTGGCGATGAGTCCCATCCCAGCGCTGGCACTTGAGGTCAGTGGAGGCCACGTGGGGAGCCTGGACGTCCCCCTGCCCTGGGACTCGGAGGAGGCTTAGTGGACCCAGGACTTTCACCACCACCCGGGGGACCAGCGAGACCCCCCCGCCACAGTGACAGTGGGGATGCTCAGGGAGCAGTGACAAGGACCCCAGACCCCCAGCCGGGAGGCGTCAGTGGGGACCCCTCAGCAGTGACAAGGAGCCCCCGACCTCTCACCCTCTGCCCCAGATGTCGAGTCTTGAGTGTCGCCGTTGGGGAACCTGGCCTCTACCCCTGCTTGGCAGTAAAGAGGTGGTGCCCTTACTTCCCCCCCATTGGAGCGCCCAGAGGAAGTCCGACAAAATGGCAGCTTTTTAACAAATACACAGTTTCGTAACATAATGCAGAAATGTCCATGTGTCCTTCGAAAACTAACTCATGTCAGGAACCAGGAAAGTCTCAGAACGAATGAAAAAAGACGAGGTGTCAACACAGAGATGGGAGAGACGGCAAGACCGTCCAACAAAGAGATCAAAGCGGCCACCGCAGACGCTTCCCCGAGCGATTACAGACGTGCTTGAAAAGGGAAAACAAGAACTCTCAGCAGAGAAATAGAAGATGGAGAGAAGGAAGCGGACATTTCATAAATCTCATAAATACTGTAACTGAAGCAAAAACATCTCAGTCAGTGGGCTCAGCAACAAAAGGGAGAGGACGGCAGAAAGAATCTATAAACTTGAAGAGAAAGCAGCAGGAATCACCCAACCATAAGGAAAATAAACTAAGGGAAAAAAAAGAAGAACAGAGCCCTGGGGACCCGAGGGGATTCTAACGGAAGATCTGACCTTCCCGTCACTGGAGTCACAGGAGAGAAGACAGAGGAGGGGCTGAAACGTCCCTAAATAAAGGCTGAAAATGGCTCAACTTGGCAAAAGACACAAACGCAAGTATTTAAGAAGTTAGTAGAACCCCAGTTAGAATAAATCCACCCGAACCACACGAAGACATATAGTTAAACTTCTGAACATTGAAGACAAACGAAAATTTCTTGAAAAGCGCAGACCACCACCATTCCCTTGATAGGAAACAGACAATCTGAACGGTCTGAAGCTGTTAGAGACGCTGAGTTCATAATTTAAAGACTCTCAGAAAGGAAATCTTCAGATCAAGATGGTTTCACTCAAGAAGTCTACCACACAGTAAAGAACGCCAGCTCTGCACGCCCTCTTCCTATTCATCTTACGAGGCTAGTGTTACGCTGATGCCCAAACCAGACAAAAACGAGAAGGAAAACTGGGGGCCAACAGCCCTCATGGATACGGACACAAAATCCATAACAAAGCATTAGCAGTGGAGTGAAGCCACAAATAATAAGGATTACTCATTATGGCCAACGTGGGTTTAATCCAGGAGTGCAAGGCCGGATCAGTATTTGAAAATTAATCGGTGTAATCCACCATACCAATGAACTAAAGAAAAATCACATGGTCATTTCAATCAATGCAGAAAAAGTATTTCACAAAGTTCAACACCCTTTCAGAGACACAGGAATACGGGGGAGCTTCTTAAGTTATCAGAGTACTTACGAAAGACCCCTGCAGCTGACGTTACACTTAGCGGTGGCGATTGTATGCTGTACCCGCACAGCTGGGAACAACGTTCTCAACATTGTATTGGAAGTTCCTGCTGGTGCAGTGAGTCAGGAAAAGGAAATAAAAGGCATGGAGATTGGCGAGGAAGAATTAAACAGTCTCTATTTACAGATGACACGATTATCTAACTATAAGATCTCAAGGACTCTACAGGAGAGCCCTAGAACTAATAAGTGAGTTTAGCAAGGTGCAGGATACAAGATAAACATTGAAAAATAAATTGTCTCTCTCCGTATAGCAATGAGCACATGGACACCAAAATTAAAAATCCAGTACCGTTCACAATTACTCCAAAAAATGAAGTACTTAGGTGCAACTCCAACAAAACACGTACACGGCTTGAAAACTGGAAAATGCTGATGAAGGAACTCAAATACCTAAATGAATGGAGAGACATACAGTGTGTACGGATCGGACGTCTTAACATAGTGAAGACCTCAATTCTTTCCAAACTGATCAACATTTTTTGTAGATATAGACAAGATTATCATAAAATTTGTGTGGAAAGAAAGAGGTAGAATACCTAAAATATCTTGGAAAAGAAGAATGTAGTAGGAGGAAGCAGTCTAAATGATAGCAAGGCATTATTCTGCCACACTAATCAGGACGGGTAGGAGCTGGCAGAGGGACAGACAGCGGAGCGGAATAGCGGAGCGGAATACAGCGCTCAGGAGTAACCCCACACAGACGGACCAACTGATTTTTGACAAAGGTGTCAGATCAGCTCAGTGGGGGGAAAACAGCCTTTCAACAAATGGTCTGGGGCAGTAGGACATCAGAGGCAAAACAAAAACGAACAAAAAACCATGCCTTAAGTTTCACACCTTATACAAACATTACCTCGAAATGGGTCACAGATTTAAACATAAAGTGTAAAACTATAAAACATCAGAAAAAAATAAAGTAGATGACATTCAGGACCTAGGAATAGACCAAGAGTTCATAGACTTGATGCCAAAAACATGATAAAAGAAAAAACGGGTAAATTAGACTTTATCAAAATGAAAAACGTATGCTCTCCAAAGGACCCTGCCAGGAGAACAAAGACAAGCTACAGACAGGAGAAAATATTTGCAAATCACAGATAGAGGACTAAGGAGACTCAAAGCTCACCGGTATAAGAGCAAACAGTCCAGTTAGAAAATGGAAAGCAGAGATGAAGAGGTACTGATGACAAAGGCACACCAGAAAGGTGATTAGGGAAATGCAGAATAGCTACGAGCTACCATTACGCAGCTGCCAGAGGGGCTCAAGTGAAGAGCAGTGGCCGCACCCAGTGCTGGTCAGGGCGCTGAGGAGCTGGGTCTCTACGCTGATGGTGGGAATGAATGTAAAATGGTACAGCCATCTGGAAACGGTTTGCCAGTTTCTTTGAAAACAAAACATGCAGCTGTCATCCAGCCCAGCAAATTGCACTCCTGGGCATTTATCCCAGAGAAAGAGAAACATATTCACACGAATTCATGCACACGAATGTTTCCATTAGTTGTATTCATAGTAGCCCCAAACTGGAAAGAACCCTCACGTCCTTCAGTGGGTGAATGGCTAGAAGAAGCTGTGGTCCCTCTACTCTGTGGAACGCTAACTACTCAGCAAGAGCAAGGACAGACGACAGGTTCACAAAAGCACCTGGATGAACCTCCAGAGAGTCAGGCTGAGTGACTCCATTTAGAGAACATTCTTGAAATGACAGCACCATGGAAATGGAGAAAAAACTAGTGGTCGCCAGGGTTCAGGAGGGGGTGGGAGGGAGGTGGGTGTCTGTGAAGGGGGCCGTGTGGTGATGGGGAGCCCAGGGTGTGGGCTGTGCTGGTGTCACTGTCCACGCTGTGACATCTTACTGTACTTTTGTACGTTGTAACCGTTGGGGGGAAGGGGTCTCTCTGGATTATTCCTTATAACTGCCTGTGAACCTACAAGTGACTTTAAAAAGGGAGTCAATAACCCACAGCCCTGTTCACTCACTGCCAGCAGGTCCACACGTGCTGGGTAGGAGGGGTTTTGCCAGGACGTAGACTCTTACTTGCAGTGGGAAGGAGGGGGAAGGAGCTCTCCTTTTAGATAGCTGTGACCTTGGCTGGCGTAAAATAAATATTTGCTACAGAGTTATAGGTCCAGATCTCCAAGTTAAAATACATGTTAAGGTAGGTTAAATTCAATTTCAGTGACCTTGGTGTTGAGCCTTGGAAAATGCGGCCTCTTAGTTAACACTTGAATACATGACGTTTCTGAAATTAATCAGGTATGTTTAAATATTCAGTGGCAGGCAGAGGGGGTGGAGGCAGCGGCGGATGCCAAGGGGAATGTGGTTGCCTGCTGCTGCTGCTGGAGCCTCAGCGGGGGCTGCAAGGGAGCTCAGAGCACCCCCTGCCCTCCCCCCCGCCCCCCGCCCTCCCCCCACTGCCCTCCCCCTGCCCCCTGCCCTCCCCCCGCCCCTGCCCTCCCCCCACTGCCCCCACCCTCCCCCTGCCCTCCCCCCACAGCCCCCACCCTCCCCCTGCCCACCCCCCGCCCCCCTGCCCTCCCCCCACTGCCCCCACCCTCCCCCCTGCCCTCCCCCCACTGCCCCCACCCTCCCTCCGCCCTCTCCCCACTGCCCCCCACCCTCCCCTACTGCCCTGCGGCACCGCTGGTGTCACTGTGTGCGATTCACACACATGCCCGGCTTCCCGGTTCCTTCCTGGAGGTCTCAGCGCCAAGGCGCCCCTGCGTCATCTTTTCCACTGACCACGTCCCCGGGGAGAGACAGGAGGCCCACGGCCCACGTACCAGCCCCCGAGCCTCTGCAGAGCCTGAGTGCCTGTGACCCCCTCCTCTGGACCTTCGGGTATTTTGTGGATTGTTGGGTGGGGAGAATCTGAAAACATACGATAAAATCAAATTTAAAGTTGTTACTACTAGTTTTCTAAACAAAGTAATAAACCAGCTTCCTAATCACAGATTGGCATGTTCCCCATGTTTACTGTTTTGGACCAAAGTCCCCGGAGAAGGAGCATAAACAGCACAGAGACGTCAGCGCGGGCGCCCCCGGAAAGACCCGCTGTCATTCCCACCGGTGACCCCTATTGTTAGCCGCTTCCTCTCCACTCAGACGTCAAGTCCACTGCCAGGGAGAGCCCGGTGGGGGGGGGGATAATTAAGGCCGCAGGCGACAGTCACACACCCGCCCATTTGGGGAAGAGATACTGTGTACGGAGAGCAGCTGGTACCCAGAAGGTCCGAGGTACCTCGGGTGTGAGGGGCTACTTTGCGCGAGTCTGTTCTGTGGGCTGGTGCTGGGCACACCCCACCCCCAGGGAGCTGAAAGGGGCCCTGCTCCCTGCGGGGGTAAGAGGATGCGACCCTTTGCCAGGGGCCCTATTTCGGCATCAGTGTTTATTCCGTGCATTTTTGGTGGAAGGAACGTTTCCAGCCCTGATCTCCGTAGGATGTGGTGAAGGGCTGGCCACCTGACACTAATCCAACAGAGGTCTGACGTGGGTGTCCATCTCCTCCAGGGTCCAGCAGACAAAGATGGACACTAGCGGACACACATGGAGCCGCCAACCGTCCAAGGGGCCGCGGGAGCCTAAGACGGAAGCCGTGATCTCTGTCACGGGGTTCACCTGTGCAGGGGCACAAATGGCAGAGACAGGGGTGGGAGAGCCCCTGCGGGTGTCCCGGCCCCCAGGGACTGCCATGACCCCTGTTCCCTGGCCTCCCGTCCACGACCTCCTAGTGGGAGCCTGGGAGCTGCTGCCAGGAGGGGGCCGCCCGGCCGGAAGACTGTGTCTGCGTCCAGCGCCCTGGCGCTCTCTGGAGGGGACTGTATTTGACAGTCTCCTTCCGCCACCCTCCTGGCCTTTCCCAGCGGCTGTGAAGTCCTGAGTCAAGTTTGCTTTTATCCTGGAGCTTCTCCCAAACTTGTCTTATCACCCGATGAGATTGTAACTGCCTGGAGCCAGGGTAGTATTTCACTTTCCTGTGACATCCGCCTTCCCAGGCCTCAAACACAGTGGTAGCAAAAGAATGAAGTCTCCCCACCTCTGCCCGACCGACTCAGGTCCCTTTGGGCTGCCCTGGTGTCCCCCGTCCCTGCTCCAGCCCCCACCTCCCGGGGGAGAGGACACCTGCCACCGCCCCCCTCCTCACGCTGGTGTTGTGCTCTAAACGCCTGGCTAGGACGGCCAGCCTGAAAGAAGGAAATCCTGTCGCTTGTCACAACGGGGACTGACCTGGAGGACATGACGCCGACTGACGTGAGCAGGCAGAGGGGCAAAGGCTGCAAGGGCTGAGCTTCGAATAGTCAGACCCAGAGGAGCAGGCGGGCCGGGGCTGCAGGGGCGGCTCAGCGGGCGTGGGGTCTCGGTTACGGAGACGAGGGTGCTCCGCAGCTGCTGACGGCACAGCGCCCTGGTTGAGAGCCCGGTGCTGTGCACCTGAAACCGCGTCAGGAGGGCAGGTCTCACGTTAAGTGTTCCGGCCGCAGCTCGGGGGTGCAGGCAGCTCGGGGGTGCAGGCAGCTCGGGGTGGGGGCTCCCTCTGTTCCCCTGACTGTGGAGGGGCTCTCGGTGCTCTCGCAGGTCCAGGCTCATCGCACCGTACATGGCGACGGCGTGGCTCTTCGTATCTCAATTGTCCTCAGTAGAGCTGTTCAAAAATGGAAACAGTGAAATAAAAGAACAACAGGTGTTAGCGGGGCCGCTTTAATTCTTCACTCTCTCTTTACTGAACCTCACGATTGCCCTGACCTAGTCCGGCAGCCGCAGGGGCCACCTGGAGGTGGGCCCCTCTGAACAACCGTCCCCTGTGGGCTGAGCCCCCCCCGCGGCACCCCCTGTGGCCAAGGCCCCGGACTCTGGTTTGATGAGGCGGCTGGGCCTCGGGAGGGCCGGGCCCTGGGTTTCCGGGCTCTGTGTGCTCGTTGCGGGGTTGGGTGCGCGGCTTTGCAAACATAAGGTGGCTTGCCCCGCAAGGAGGAAACAGCCCTGGGATACTCGGAGCTACGCCATGTCACACCCGCTGTGCCCTGAGGGGCCGCTGGGCCACGGCCAGGCTGGGGGCCCCGCATCATCAGACCTCAGGAGTCGGGCAAACGAAGAAGACGTGGCCGCGACCTGGGCCCCAGAGGGGGCGGCTCAAGTCCGTGCTGGACAAGTGGACCCGCCGCCAAGCGGGAGCGCAGCCTCGCGTCCGTGCCGGGCCTCGGGGCTCAGGGGTAGGCGAGCGTGGGGTCCCCCCCGGTCGCCCTGAACCACGGGGACGAGGCCTGATTCTCTGAATGTTACAGCACTGCCGATATTTATCGAATGTGTGCCACGTGCCAGGCACTCTTCTAACCGTTTCCACGTATTTAATCTTCAAAACGACCCAGTGCTGTAGGTATTCTGTGGTCCCCATTCACAGATGGGGAAACTGAGGCAGAGCGTGACTAAGAAACTTCTTCGAGGTCACCCACCCAGTAAGTAAGTGGCCAGGCCGGGATGTGAGCCCAGGTTGCTGACTCTGGAACCCAAACTCCGAGCTGCGCTGCTAGGCAGAGTCTCCCAGAGGGGCGTTTCCACCCCCAAAAGCACACTGTCAGCATTTGGCCTTCCGTGGGGATGTCTCCCCAGAGGCCCAGGGTTGGGGCTCACGGTGGGTATGCCACGTGCACGACCCCGAACGTGGGGGCCTCTTAAACGCACGCACAGGAGATCCCCAGGCGCTCGGAGACTAAAATCAACTCCAGCTGCTCTAGGACCGGGCATCAGTGTTGCACTGAGTCCCAGAGGGAGCGGTGCCAGACCCCTTCAGGGCCTACCACGCGCTCTTCTCTAGTCTCCTTCGGTTTCTTGGAAAGTATCTGAAATGAGGGAAGAAAGTCCAGATGCCACTGTGCACCGAGTTATCTTTCCTGCTTCCCAGGAGGCGTGATTCCCAGGGAACCGAAAGAGCCCAACAAGGTGCGAGGTCGTGGGGCCGGTGCTGCGCCCGGCCCTAACCCTGGAGCCTCCCGCGTCGCTGCTCGGACCTGATGTTCTGTCCTGAGAACCTGAACTGAGGTTCACGTGACGTGAGGAGAACGTTAGACGTCACAGTGCGAGTTCGCTTTAAGCATTTTGCCTCTTAAAACTCTTGTGTTTCCAGCCAGCACTTGTTCTGGGCGACGGGCCGTGTTTATAGAGCGAAGCAGGAGGGTCAGGGTCTGGAGAAGGGACACAGACACGCGGTTCCCGCTCCGAAAGCTCGTTTCACTTATAAGCGAGGTCGGTGTGCGCTAACGGAGCACCTCGCCTGTCTGTGACACCCCTTTAGAGTCAGAGCACCTGCCGACGTGCGCTGGGCCCGAGGGACAGCAGCGCGTTCCCCGGGCCGCGACTGTCCTCGGGTAGCCTGTGTCCCTGCCTCGCTGCCCGCGCGCTTTCCTCGCGGGGCATCCAGCGCTGTTGGGATGGACGAGGCGGCCCCCAGGCGAGGCTGCGTCAGCTGTGCTCCGACCAGGGCTCCTGGAAGCCAGGCGCGCTGGGCCTAAAGCCTCACGCGGCTCCACTGACCTGACCGCGAGCGGATGTCCGTCAGAGCCAGACACCCGCAGAGTCCTCCTCCAGTATCAGGCTTGTCTGCTGAGCTGTCTTCTGTGCATTCGTGTAACATCTGGGGATCTTACCAGCTGCCAGGTGGACGGATCCTACTGTCCTCACGGCCAGGCAGCCTGGTCACTTTGGTGACTTTGTAGCAACACGCCTACGTCATGGCAACCACGGCTCCTTTTCTCCCCCTCCCCGGACGGCCGGGAACAAAGCAAAGAGCTCAGGAGGACTGGAGCGTGGCCGTGACTGTGAGCAAACGAAGCCAGGACCTGCTGTCCAGGGCAACGCAGGAAGGGCCCCGGAGGCCACCGGGCTGCCGTCACAGCTGAGTGCAAGGGCCGGGGGGCTGCTGCTCCCGGCATCGCAGCACCTCGCTCCTGGGCGGGCCCGGGCGTGGTATGGGCCTAGGTACGCCGTAGGCCCAGGTGGCCGCCCCTCCGGAGGGTCCGGGGGTAAGCCTTGGTGTTGTCATGGCAGCGTCTTCTCTGCGGGGCTCCAAGCTGGGAAGGCTGCGTGAGGGCGGCCCCTGGGGCCTGCACCGACCCCGCGCCCCATCTTGGAAGACGGCCCCCGCGGGGCCTTAGGGTCTGGACGGGCTCGGGGCCTGCTACCCTCCATTCTTCCCTTTCTCCCCTTTGGGACGGGGCTGTTTGTCCCTCGGAAGCGGCCGCCTGTCCGGTTCCCCGGGCTCTCGGCCGGAGAGGACCTGGCCCCGGTGAGTCGCCTCAGCCGTGTAGCTCAGGTGAGACTCGGGACTCTTCTGAGTTGATGCCGGAACAAACACGTTCTGCGTGTGAGGATGTGGATTTTGGGGGGCCAGGAGCAGAATACCGTGGACGGGCTGTGTCCCGCCCCCAAAATTCATATGTTGAAATCGTAACTCCCAAGGTGATGGTGTTAGGAGGTGGGGGGCTTTGGGGTGATTAGGTCGTGAGGGTGGAGCCCCATTAGGGCTCTTACAGGAGGGACCCGAGAGAGTGCCTCACCCCTTCTCACGTGTGAGGACACGGCAAGGAGCCTTAGAAAGGGGGTCCTCCCCAGACCAGACCACGCTGGCGTCTTGGTCCTGGACGTCCAGACGCCAGAACCGTGGGAGCTAAGTTTCTGTTGTTACGAGCCCGAGCCTGTGCCGTTGTGCTATGGCTTCCACGCCGGCTCCGGCGCGGCAGCGAAGTGTGAAGCGGGTCCTTGCAGTTATTTCCTGCTTTACGTCTGAACGAACGTCCTTCCCAGAAAGTCGGAATCTCTCTGGCTTGGAGGCTGCTCAGGCCCACGAGGAGACGCACAGGCCCGATGCCCCCAAAGATCTGCCCAAAGTGCCCAGCTGGGAGGTGGCAGGGCTGAAGCCCAGCCTGGTGACATCCTTAAAATAACCACAGAACCCGAGGAGGCCAGTGCTCTGCAAGCGGGAGGGAGTGGGGGTGGGATCCCAGACCTGGCACTGCCCTCCCCCCAGGCCCTGCCCTGTGTGGCTGCAGGGGGGCCCATGGCCCCAGCAGAACAGGGGCTGAGTTCGGGGCAGAGCCCTCTCTGAGGAGGCTCCACAGGGGGTCCCCACCTGCTCACTCACAGCCTGAGAGCATCACTCAGACCAGAGGCTTTTACTTTCCCATTTGGGATCTTTCTGGACGGTCAGTCCTGCGTCCCAGAGTCCTTGCCCCAGTTGGTCAGAAGTCAGTTATGGGCCGCTGGGGGATCTTTGTGAAGTTTCCCTTGAACAAATCCCCAGTAAATTATGAAAGGGACACCCTGCCTTGCTACCAGGTAAGTGATGCTGTGACAGTAGGGAAGCACTCTGAATTTTGCATCTCCTCTTAGAATGCACAGGGCACTGGGCTCCTTGCTGAGCTCAGGAATGGCAATGCAGAGCCCGTTAGGCTGTGAAAGGGCAAAGCTGGAGAAGCAGGGCCTCGGTCTGTGGAGGCGTCTGGTTAACCTGAGCCTCGTGAGACAGGATGCCGTCTGCAGGTTCCCCGAACTGGGCCGGGATCCAGCAGGTGTGGCCACGCCCAGACCAGCCCCTCTGTTACCTACAGAGGGGGTCCCAGTGACTTTGTATTCTGAGTCTAGAAGTGGATTAACTGTTGTCATTCAGTTAGCTCAGCTCAGTGTCCAAGGCTCAGTCCTGATGTAAAACCTGGTCTCCATCTCTCCCTCCCCACCCTGTCCCGCCCCACCTGGGCGCAGGTTTGGGATGGATGGGGCGCTGCTCTCCACTCTCCCTCCCCCCAGCGTCTCCCTGGACCCAGGGCGGGGCAGGGCGGGGAGATGCAGGCACGTGCACGTGCGGGCTGACTTGCGGGCTGTCTCCTGGAGACCAGCGTGTGGGGTTGGCCAGGCGCACCACCGCCACCCCTGTGGTACCACTTCTAGCCGATCCCGGTGATGGCCACCCTCCCCTGGGGCCCCTGCACCAAACCTGGGCCATGGGACCGCTACCACCTTTTCGGTGGATGCCCCTATACACACTGTTGAGCTTCAGGTGCCCGGTGTGGCAGTGTGATACACGGTACCTCAGGTGAACAGCACGATGAGCTTAGTGAACGCCTCCACCACGTCACACAGTTCCCGCTCCGCTTCTGCGGTAAGAACCTTCGAGATCTACCCTCTTAACAACATTCACATGTAGAATACGGTGTTGATGACTGTAGTCACCACGCTGAACAATGGAGCCTGGAACTTCCTCATCTGTAAGTGTAACGGGAGGTTTGTATCCTTGGGGCACCATCTGCCCATCTCCCACGACAACCCCCTGCCCGCAGCCCTTGGTAACGACCATCCTACTCTTTCTCTGAGTTTGGTTTTTCTAGATTCCGCATGTAAGTGAGATCACACAGTGTTTGTCTTTCTGTGTCTGACTTATTTCGCTCAGCCTAACGCCCTCAGGGTCCATCCGTGTTGCTGCAGATGGCAGGACTTCATTGCTTTTTACGGCTGAGTAATATTCCATTGTGTGTATGTACATCGTCATCCATTCATCCGTCGATGGACACTTAGGTTGCTTCCATATCTTGGCTACTGTAAATAATGCTGCAGTTAACGTAGGGGTACTTATATCTTTATGAATTAGTGTTTCTGTTTTCTTCAGAAAAATGCCCAGAAGTGGAATTACCAGATCACATGGCAGTTCTGTTTTTAGTTTTCTGAGGAACCTCCACACCGTTCCCCACAGCGGCTGCACCCGTTTACGTTCCCACCAACAGTGCACGAGGGCTCCCTGCTCTCCGTGTCCTCACCAGCGCTTGCCGTCTCTCGTCTATTTCATGAGGCTGTTGGCAGGTGTGAGGGGGTGTCTCCCCGAGGTCTGGTTTGCATCCCTGACATCCCTGGTGTTGCGCACCCTCCAGCCATTCTCACGCTACGTGCTGGCTGAGCCACAGCTGGTCCCTCCCACAGCATCCCGGGTGACCCTGCCTTCTGTCTTCGGAGTGTTCTGTCCGCGCCTTTGGCCCGGGGCTTATCCTGGGAGCCCCGTGAGGGCGGGACCGCCCCCAGCCGCGCCGCCTGCTCAGCACCACCTGGACCCAGTGCCCAGGGGGAAGCTGCCCAGGAGAGGCGGGTGTGTCCTGAGGTCCCCGAGGGCTCCGGGATGCCCCCTCAGATGGAGGCTGGCTCTGTACCCCAGCTCACAGGTGAGGCTGTCTGCCCAAAGCTGTGGGTTTCTTCACAGCATCCTTTTCAAGTCTCCTCTTCTTCTTTGCTGCCCCCCTGCTCCGCCGTGTGGGACAGTCTAGTGCACGAAACAGCGCGCCCAGGCCTGGCGGGCGGCTCCCGCTACCTTCCAAGAGCCACGTCGCCGCCTCTCCCAGGGCCCCCTCCTCTCTCCCGAGGGCAGGCTCCCCCGGCGCCTGGGTTCTCAGAACCCGACCTGCACACCCTCCCAGCTCTCCTGTTTCTCGCCTCCCCTTTCAGGGCTGACTTTCCGGAACAGTTGCTAAGAGGATGTGTGCAGTATCCGGGGATAATCTTACGTTCTGCCTCTTTCTGGGACGGGCCGAGGCAGCGATGCAGAGCAGGCCTGTGCTCTTGGGACACTCGGGCTAAGATGCGCTGTGCAGGGGGGGGTCTGGGGGTGACGTTCCAACTGATCCGTGACAGTGTTTCCCTGAAGCAAACACTTGTTTTTAGGCCTGTGTTTATACGCATCGAAGTTTGATCCTGTCTCTGACACCTTACCAGCTGTGTGACCTTGGGCAAGTTACTGGACCTCTCTGCCTTATTCTGTAAAGCAGGGTAGAAACAGTGCCAGCCTCCCAAATCCTTGTGAAGATTTAATCGTTCACATCATGGAAAGAGCTTAGGAAGCGCTCGGTAGTGTTGGGCGGGGTCGTCATGACTGTTATACTTTACGCCACATCCAGTGATTTTCATAGCAACGGCACCACGTGTGCCGTAATTTAAGGAGAGAGTAAAGGTCCGACATAGATTGAGAGGGAGGGAGGGACTGGCTCACGGGATCACGGAGGCCTGCAAGTCTGCAGTGTGCAGCATGGCCGCAGCCTGGGGACCCGGGAAGAGCTGAGTCTGGACAGTCTGGAGGCAGAATTCCCTCTCCCTCGGGGATCTCAATCTTTTCCTTTTCGACTGATTGGACGAGGCCCACCCACACCGGAGAGGGTGATCTGGTGGTCTACATGTTCATCATGGCTACAAAACACCCTCAAGATGACATCCAGACAGTTTGAGCAAACACCTGAGCTCAGCAAGGAGCCCAGTGCCCTGGGCACCGAGGCCAGCAGACTCGACCCTGAAGCAGCGCTGGAGTTAGCGGCTTGGCCCCAGAAATGCACCAGCGAGAGGTGCTTCAGGGGACGAAGCTGACAGTGAGTGGGAACAGCTGACTGACAAAGGGAGCGGGAGCCAGTGAGAGCAGCACGGCCAGAGGTTTGCATTTCCCTTTGTTTTGCTTTTGGTTTAAAGATGGGCTAGACCCCGGCAGCAGTTCTCAAAGTGTGAACCAGCGTCACCGGGGTTCCCGTGAGAAGGGCATGTTCCTGGGTCCCCCAGACCTACTGGATGGGGAACGCTGGGGGGAGGGTGCTGGCCTTCTGGGGTTAACGAGCTCTCGGGAGACCCCAGTCACCTCAAGTTGGAGCACCACTTGCGTACACTTTTGTGCCTGAAGCGGGGGGGAAGGCGGGACCAGGAGGACGGGGTGGTACCTGGGAGAGAGGGGGCCCCGCCCAGGTGGCCGTGGAGGCCTGAGGGCACGTGGCCTGGGGCCAGTTGTGCTCCTGGACAAGTGTGGCTGTTTTTGCCCTTGGACCAGTGGGAAGGCAGACGTGCCCCCTGCACTTTGGGGAGGGCTGGGCCAGCGTTTCTGGACGCTCCGCCAGGTGACTGGCCTTCCCTGAAGTTGGAGGTGGGAGGTCGTGATGGGGGCACGCTGGCCTGGCGCAGGTACAACGGGGTTTGCATCAGCTGCAGGAGCCCAGGCCGTGTGTCCACAGGGAGAGGCTCACACCTCTCCTGACCCCCACGCTCTTCGCTGGCCTCCACTCTGAACCGCACAAAACTGCTGACATTCAGTGGGTTTTGACGTTAAAAAAGAAAAGTCATCAGTTTCTTAGCTTTGCTCCACTTTCCATGTGTGGCTATCGTACCTTCATCTCATGTTGCAATTATGTGTTTCCAGATCTTTCTTGCCCCCAGACCCTTGAGCTCTGAGGGCAAACGCTGGGCAACCTTCACCTTTTCACCACCCCCCCCCCCAGCTCCTGGCCATCGGTGCCGACGGTTAGTGGGCACACACTGTGCTGACACGAGCTGCCCACTTGAATCCCCAAAACCACTTACGAAAACGGGCACTTCCTCCCGAGACACTCCCTCTGTGATGCCAGCCTCTAAGGGATGGCCAGCCCCGCGGTAAGGAGAGGCCAGCCAGGGTCAGAGCGCACACGTGGTGCACGCACATCCCTGGGAAGTGGTTTCATGGCCGGGCACACTCACGACTGGCATCTGCAGGATGCCGGGCTGCAGAACGCACTGGGTGGCTTCGTGCCAACCGTGGCGAGGTCCCAGGGCCCAAGTCTGGGCGCGCGCTTCCCTCCTGCGCCTCGCGTCCTCGGGGCAGGCAGCGCAGGGGGAGCGGCCGGTCCACCCCTCCACCCGCGGACCCACCGACCTACTCACCATGGGCGGCGCGGGGAGGGCGCGCTCGGCTGCTGCGGCCTCTGCACCTGCCTGGGGGCAGCCGGAGGTAACGGCGGTCAGGTTCCCGTGCTCGCGCCCGCAGCATCCCCTGTCTCTCCGGGGAGGGCGCAGAGTCGCGCGGCTGGAGGGGTGGGCCGGGCCGGGCTGCGCCTCTGCGCCCGCGGGGAGGGGAGGGGAGGGGCGCGCTGCGGGCTGAGGTCGCGGCGGGGTGCGCCCGCCCGCCCGCGGGGCTCCCAGGTGGCCTTGGGGGTGCGCGCGCGGGACTGTCCGGGGTCCGTAGGTGCGCGCGCGGGGCTCCCGGGTGACCGCGGGGGGGCCCTTGCCGAGCGCCCTGGTCACCGCGGGGGTGCACTCGCGGGGCTCCCAGGTGGCCGCGGGGAGACGCGGGGCGCGCACCGCTTCCGCTTCCGCTGCCGCCGAGCAGCTCCCCGCACCCCGCGCAGGGCGCGCCTCCTTGGCGGGGCTCGGGGACCAATCCCGGGAAGGCAGCGCTGCCGGCCCCCTCCCCACCGCCTACCCCGCCCATAAAGCACCTCTGGTGCAGAGGAAAGCAGGGCTGCGGACCCTTCTGCTCGGTCTCAGGATGAGGTTCTGGCTCAGAAATGACGAGATGGCCCTGGAGGAAATGGTGCAGAGGCTGAATGCGGTTTCCAAGCGCACTGGTAGGCGGAGCCGCTGGCCCTGAAGCCCGTTCTTGAGCTTGACATCATGTGCTGAGTCTAGGGAGATGCGGCTGGGTTTTCTGTAACAGCCTGCATTTCTCCTTCCAAGCTGAGGTAACAGGACAGCAGAAGGACGGCTTTGGTCTGGCCGCTGATAGGCTCCGTGGCCGGTCAGCCTGATTTTATTCCGCCTAGGAAGGGGGACAGAATTGCAGATTGGTGGCGGGCTTTCTGGGAGACCCCAGGTTTGTACGTGGAGCCGTGGTCTGAAATCTGCTCACTCAACCCGCATTTCGGCTTCATGGCTACAGTCGCAATGGAGAAAGCGTACGTGTTTGTGGCCTGAAAATAGCGTGAGCCCGGGCGTTTCGAGCTGGTGTAGGGCTGGCGGAGCGTCAGAGGCTCATCTTGAGGAGGGGGAGTCTGGTCAGTCAGGTAGTTCTTCTCTCCACCAAATATGACGCGAACCTAAGACAGGTGTTGGAACGTGGTGTGGCTGTGGAGCGGGGCACAGCTTGACTCGATGCTCGTTTTCTGCCCCGAGTAAAGGATGACTCACGATTAGCTTTGAGGACAAGTTCCCAGGGGGTCGTTTGGACTCAGGAGAGCCCTGCGCAGGCTGCGCTGGGCGCTGCTTCCAGGCGGTCACCTCGGAGCCTTCCTGCTGCGTGTGCAGGGGCACGTCGGCCTGGGCTCGTTTTCCTTGAAATGAGTGGGAAATAATCGGGTATTATTAACAGGGAGTCGCCAGCCTTTTGCCTGACGTCGCCCTGCGTTGTTACAGACCGTGGCCTCGTTGTCTGAATAATGCTTTCCTGAGAGATTAGGTTACTTGGTGTGGGGCATGGTATCCCCCCACCCCTCTCTTATAAGCGCGGGACCCAAAGATTTGGAGAGCAAAGCAATGACTAAGTCGGTGTAAACACACTGTATGTGATGGTCTAACCGAGACTTTGGGAGACATTGTTTTTAATGGTGATTTTTGTGATTAAAGCTACTGGATTTATTGTAAATGGGTCAAAAGCAAATAAAGCCATTTTGTGCCACGTGGCCCCTTATTCTTAGGAAGGGACCCCTTTTTCTGACACGCAAGTCGTGTTTCGCTGGGTACAGGATGCGGCGTGCAGCTGAGGTAAAGGGCACGGGACTGGGTTCCAGGTGCCCTCTGCACTGGGCTGGAGCTGGGATTACAGAGCCAGCGGGAACTGTTCCCAAGAGTGATGTCATCCCTGCGTTTCAAGGATGCAGGCTTCTTGGTGAGCTCGGGAGACGCATGTGCACTTTGAATTGTGAAAAGGCCTCCTGCCCAGAGCGGGGAGGTGCTGACCGCCCCCCGAGTCATGCTGCGAGCCGGGCCCTGAGGGACCATCGCCTCGCTGTAAACAGCAGCTCTCTAGGTGTGTCCTTTGACACACCTGTGCTCCAGGCTCCAGTCTCACCAAGACTCTTGAAAATCCAGGTCAGCAGACGCTGGCCTTAGGAACACCCCATCGGGCTTGGTTAGCGGAGACCTGCTTCCCTCCCACTAACGCCGCCTTCTCATTCCTGCGATGGGGAGGCGTCGCTGGATGGAGGCTGTGAGACACGGCGCCGGGCGTGTGTCGTGCGGTGTCGACGCGGTGCCCCCCGCCGAGCGTGGGTGGGTTACACGTGCTCTTGTGGGAACGGGGATATAGGTCACTGTAAACCCCCTGCCAGCTCAGGTCTGTATCCCCAGCACCTCCTCGGAGGAAGCCCCGTCTGTAGCAGAACAGCTCTGTCTGGAGGCCACAGGGGTCACCTGGATGCTGCTGTCGCGATTCAGGGGAGGGGGTTCGGAGCGGAGGCTCGGGTGCCCTGAGCCCTCCCGGGGCTGGGTGGCAGTTTCCCTGCGCGGAGCTGGACCCTCCGGGGCCCTACCCCAGACCGGCGGCGTTTTCTCTCGCCTGCTATGCGGACGTGCCGCCGCCTGGTTTTAGCTTCAGGGTTACCGTGGCCCGTGTCCTCCAGGACAGTCATCATCCGGTTAGTCCGCCTGCGAGGGAGGCTGACGCGTGCTGCCCGCGTGGCCTGTGAGGCTGTTGACCTTGAGAATTTAAATTCTCTGGACTCTCGAACTCAATCTTTAGTCACAGGGCCAGGACCCCCTTCCATGTGGTTGGGCTCCTTTTCCAGCATTTTCATTGTTTTGGTTTTCTCCCTAGATTTGCAGTAAGTGGTGACAAAGTACGAAACATTGGAGGCAGGGATGCTGACGGATCGAGTCCTTGTAACGTTTGCCCAACCGGAGCGTCTGGGTCTTCTGGAGGGAATCATCTCAGGTTCCGGGGCCACCCCTAGAGTTTCTGATTCAGGAAGTCAGGGGCCTGAGAATTTGCATTTTAAGTTCTCAGGTGACGCTGAAGGTACTGGTCCAGGAAGCAGAACTGGAGAAACACTTAGTAGAAAAGTCTTTAAATCTAGTGCCACCTTCTCCACTGATTGCCCTTGAGCAAAGTGCCAGCTACTGTCGTGGGTGGATGGACGGACACACGGATGGATAAGGATGGATGGGTGGGTGGATGGACGGACACACGGACGGGTAAGGATGGATGGATGGGTGGATGGACGGACACATGGATGGGTAAGGATGGATGGGTGGGTGGATGGACGGACACACTGATGGGTAAGGATGGATGGGTGGGTGGGTGGACGGACGGACGGATGGATAAGGATGGATGGGTGGGTGGATGGACGGACGGACGGATGGATAAGGATGGATGGGTGGGTGGGTGGACGGACACACGGATGGATAAGGATGGATGGGTGGGTGGATGGACGGACACATGGATGGATAAGGATGGATGGGTGGGTGGACGGACGGACGGACGGATGGACCCATGGACGAGGTTGCACACAAGACAGTAAAGAGAGAAGCTCTATCACATTTCAGAGTTTTCATGTCTCCTGATGAGGGCTAACAACTCCTAGCTCTTTGCATGTTGAAGGAACAAATCATTGGTTTGCATCAGGACGTAAGCAGTGAGGCCGTTCAGCCCCGGGACCCTTACTCTTTATCCAGACGTCTTCCTTTCTGCCCTTTCGGTCCCATCATCTCATCTTTTACACCACCTTTAACCACAATGCAAGAAGCTAAATGCACCTGCTGTCCCAGCTGCTAACTCGGCCTGTTGGGGGCAGGGATGCTGTCCCAGCACCATCATTCTAGCAGCACCTGAGTACATGGTGTTCACGTGTCTGACCTGTTCCCTTTAAGGACCCAGGCGTCCCACAGCCGTGTCCTCTGAAAGCCGTGATCAGTTGCAAGAAGGGGGCTCTGTAGGGTTCCCATCGCTGAGCTCCCTAGAGAGCCCCGGCAGAGGGAGGCGGATGCAGCTCTGTGCCAGGCCTGACCTGAGCCGTCTCTCTGTAGGGAAAACAGACACCGCTGGGTGGAGAGGACGTGCAGGAGACTGACGGCCCGGGGGAGGGGCCGCTGCAGCCACAGCCTGTCCTGGCCTGTGCGGCCTGCACCCCGCGGAGTCCGCTGTGCGCTGGGTTGTTCCTAAGGAAACCGTTGGGCTCTGCGGCTGGTCGTTGTGGTCCTGCCGCCCCCCTGCACTCACGCCCCACCTGGGACAGCCTGGCTCCAGCCCAGGACTGCCACTTCCGCCCCCAGCGCGCCCACTTCTGGCCCGAGGCGGGCTCTGCCCTGGTCGTGCCTGGTCCCTCCAGGATGTGCCCGCCTGGGCAGGGGACTTCCTCCCTTCGGCGTGGCAGGGCTTGTGGTGCCTCTTCTGTGTCCAGGGTCCCTGGTGACGCTCACCCCTTCCTCCGGACCCCCGACGGTGCCCACGCCCTGTGGTTGGCATCGCTGGGGCTGAGCTGCCTTTTCTCTGTACCAGCCTGAGTCCTACAGCCAGCGAGGCGGCCCGGCCCCCCTCCCCTACCATCAGCGCTGCGAGGAGGGCGGCCACCTCTCCCCGCCCCCTCGTAACACTTCCTAGGGGCTTGCTCAGGATGGTAGATGGAGCACAGCACTCCTCAGCTTTGGAAAGTGGCAACAGTGGCTTTATGTGAAGAGCTTCCACACACAGCGAAGCAGTAGGTGGGGCTGAGGGCAGCGTTTGCTGAGGTTTCGTGAACGCGCCTTGGTCACCCGCCCTTGCAGCTGTCCTCTGTCTTGAGATGCTTGTTGCAACCCCGGCTTCCTCCCCAGGACTGAGCAGGGTTGTCTTTCTGATTTGCCAGGTACCGCCTCTGAGGTTCCAGAAGCGCCAGGCTTCACGTCTCCTCGAGATGTGGGGACTGTTCTCTTCCTGGGGAAGTTGTGCTTTTCCTGGGTCGCTTCAGAGTGAACCCGCGCGATGAGGACGCAGGGGGATTTTGGGGTGAGCGTCCCCCAGCTGATCGGCAGCTGGAACCTGGTTCTTTCTTCTCTGGTGGGTGGGAAACTCTGAGGATTCACTAAATACCTCTTTGTTAGGTGTTTGGTTTTTCATCTTTGGAGTTTGCTTTTCCCCATTCAAAAATAGACCAAACATGGGCAGTTGACGAGTCAGAGAAATCGTGTGCTCCTCTACAGGACTTAAGGTTTGAGCAAATGATTGTCAAAATCTTGTGTTTTGATAAAAGGAAGAGTTATATTTTCCCAAGCAGAAGTCAGCATGTAACTAAGAAGCTCCCTTCAGCCTCACACCCCCTTGCCCCGTGCAGAGCTGGGCCTCTGGCTGGCCACGCCCTGGCCTCTATTATGCGTGTTATTAACTACGTCATTTGACTAACATCCCAGTAATGAAAGGTGGGGATTCTCCAGGCGAGTGAGAAGGAAAAGGAAGTGTCCCGGGGGAGTGGGAGTTGGCTCGGGGCCAGGGCCGATGACCCAGGCGGGGCAGGTGTGCAGAAGACACACACGGGCGAGTCCGGGGCCCAGACCCCTTTCCCCAGCTCAGACCCCACAGATGCACACGTATGAGAGGAAGTCGAACTCTGGGGAGGAGCCTTTCAAGCAAATTTCAAGTTGAAAATACAAAAGAGCTGATGGTTCTTTCTCAGCTTTCGAGCTAAGTGCCTCTTATGTGTCTCAATCGGGGTTTCAACGAATGCTCTGGGTTTTTGCTTTATTCCATTATTAGTAGTGTGAAAGAAATGAGTCCCAGCCTCAAAGCACGACCAGTTCCTCATGCTTATTGTCATCTGCGTGGCCGTGGTACTTACTTCAGCAAAGGAAAGAACTGGTATCAAAATGTCCCCAAATGATGACATCTTGGACGAGATGTTAGGGACGGTGCACTAATGCCCCCCACACGACTTCACCTTTGTAAGGGTGCTTTGTCTTTAAGGACAAGATGTTTTACTGTTTTGATTCCTGAATCCTTAAGGAGGGGAACGTGTCGTTTGTCATTTGATACTTAAATGATAACAGAATATGGAAAGCAGTTGAACGCACCTAGATGGTAGGTCTCCGGGGTTTATCCGTTTATAACTATGCCTCCATCAATTGGAGGACTAAAGTTTTTACTGTCTTCTCCTCTGAAACCACACCCTTAGTGTGGACAGGATCACTCATTCCTGTGGACACTTTCATTCATTCACTCACCGGACGCTTAGGGAGCAGAACCAAGGCCGGGCGAGCAGGGCAAGCACGTCCACCACGTGGAGTGTGACTGCGAGGTTCTGTCCGGATCCGGAAGCTTCGCCGGGAACAGTCCTCAGACACAGCCGTCCCTAAACGTGATCAGTGTTAGAACCTGAGCAGTTCACGGGCTGCGTGCTTGTTCCCAGCACAGGGAAGACCCTTATGTAAAATGTGGCCCAGCCACGACCCAATCCGTGTCTTTGATTTTTGTGGGAATTCCCTGGCGGTCCAGTGGTCAGCATTCCACGATTCCACTGCAGGGGGCACAGGTCCGATCCCTGGTCAGGGAACTAAGATTGTCCATGCTGCAGCCAAAAAGAAAAGAAAGAAAGAAAGAGTTTTGCAGACACAGCTTAGAAAGGACCTGAATCCCCTTGTCACCTGTTACCTGTGTTTTCAAAGATTTCTAAAGTCATACGCCTGGGGCATCATCTCCACATGTTGTCACGATTGGTCAGTCAGTTGTGACGTATCCTTTACTTAAAGAAATTAAGCATATCATTTAAGAAGCTCGTTTTTAAGAGTAACTAGTTCCAGACTCTATAATGGCCTGTTTCTCCACACATGGTTTTATTCCTAGGTTACAGAAGCCTCTGAGTTTTAGAACCAGAGCAAGTCCTACAGGTTACCTTGATCGCCCAGCTCCCAGAACTTTCTTTGTTAGAGGGAAGACATGTGCCTGGAAATGACAGAAAGCATCCCTCCTCGACGCCCCTCCTGAACACGGAACAGCTTAGGCGGGACTGGCCGCGCGGCTGCCTCAGGAACCGCCACTAGTGGGACCACAGGTTGTGGCCGAGAGCGGTGCCAGGTCATGGGCCGGGGCCGAGGAGGGCTCGTCGGGTGTGTGGCCGCCTGTGGACCTCGATGCTCACTGGACCCGAGACCACACAGCCAGAACGAATCCCCTCTCCCCCCGACCCAGTGCAACAGGGGCACCAGGCACCAGGTCGAGGAAAAACCCAGGGAGGGATGGAGTGGGCAGTAGGGCCATGCTTGTCCGTGCTCCGCGGAGCAGGGGCTCCTCGGGCGCAGGTGTGCTCAGCGGTGCGACGGCTTCATGGGAATCCACTGACTCCACGTGCGAGCCACGGGCTGCCCTCTGTACGCGGTGTCCCGAGAAGAGCGAGGGGCACAGTTTTTGCACCTCAGTTCGGAGCGTGGTGCTCCCGCCTGCATCCTGCCCCCGGAGGGTTGAATTTTCAATCACCCAGTGTCTCACTTGGCATCAGACCTGCACTGAATGACTCCCTGCTCCCCTGGCAGGATTGAAGGCTCTTTTACTGCCAAAAGCCATGCCATTTATGGAATTTCCTAGTAACTTGAGGCCCCGTTGTATGAAGTACACCCCTGGGTCCAGAGAAGTGAGTCCGGTTCGTGAATGGCCTTCAGCTTACCCGGCCAGCGTCCTCCCAGGAGCCCTGGCTCTCAGGAGTCTTTGTGAGTTTTTCACGGGGTCTTGGGGAGGAAACGCCCGCCAACTGCTGGCAAAATCCCGCAGTCTCAGGATGCTCTGACACCCGAGGCTGCAAACGTGTGAGACAAAGAAACCAGCAGTTTGTGAGTGAGGCCCCAGCGCAGAGCAGACTTTTGGAAAAGGGTTTAATTAGTAACATCTTTAAAACAATTACATATTTGGGAGAAAGTGGATTAACCCCGGCCACTGGGTGGGAAGACTGTACTGGGTCATAAACCGTCTGCACTGGTGCGCGGGGGCGAGTTCTGACTCACCGGCCCGACCCCCAGCGTTCAGGGGTCTCTGTGCGAGCCGCACACATGGGGAGGGACACAGCCCAGGGCGATGGCTCGCTGCGGGTCCCGGTAGGGACCACGTTTCCACGTGGCTGTTCCCGAGGCGCTGCACCCTGGTTGCGGGAAGGGGCCTGTGTCCCGGACGTGCCACATCAAACGCACCATCTGTTTCCTCTGGATCGTGTGCCGGGCCAGCCTCTCTCGGAAGCCGGTGTGAAAACGCAAGCGTGGACGGCGTCTGCTCCGGCTTGGGTGTCGTGTCGTGTCGGGAGCGCTCGTGGGAGGAGGGTGAACCAAGGCATCATGGTGCGGCCCTGTCACCCGGGCTCCGGGAAGGGCACCCAGGTGCTCCCCACGCCCACCCTGCGACCTCAAGCATCTAGTAAGCGCCCGGAGCCCGGGAGGCTCTGTGTCACATGGCGTCATCGGCACGGAGCTGCGTGCAGGGCTCTGCCACGCCCAGGGTGCCCGGCCGCCACCCGCAGCACAGGCGTCCCGGGACGGTCCCGGGCAGCCTGCTGGGGGGCCTTGGCCGAGGGGCGGCTCAGCGTCTCTGTGTGGAAAGTGTTGCTCACCAAACAAAGCAGCGTTAGGGTTTCCTCTCCCGGAGCCGAGCTGCAGGAGTGACAGGGGGCGGAACTGCCGGTTTATTTCAAGAGAGCCGGGCCGCGTCCCCTGAGGCCCTCCTGCCACGTTGTTTGTTTGGACCTGAGGCTTCCTGAGCTTGGAAGGGGCTTTGGCTCTAGCGGCCCCCGAGGCTGGGAGCTCCGCCACCACTCCCCACCCCCAAGGAAGGAAACGCCCAGAACTTGCAAGTAGACAGCCGAGCCTCGCCCACAGCGGAGCCCTTCCCTGACGAGTCCTGCGCCTGCAGCCAGGCCCCCCGGTGCGCAGCTGCCCGAGTGGCCTGGCGGTGCCGGGCGGTGTGGGGACCGTGGCCTGGACGTGCACGGCAGACCCGAGGTCACCCGGGGCCTCGTCCCAGCGCAGCGCGCAGCCCACGCCCGGCACCCCCGCTCCACGTCCCAGCGTCGGCTCGGCTTTCGAGTGAGCGTCCCCGACGGAGCCCTGCGGGGCAGCCCTCGAGTGAGCCCGTCCTGAAGACCTGCTGCTGCCGCCGCCGCTGTGTCCCCGGTGGGGAGACGACACGATGGCCGAGAGGGGCGCATCCCGGGGCCCCCCCGGGCGCTGGCTCTGCCCGCTTCCCCTGCTGCAGTGCTGGAGGCGTCGGGCGGCCTCGCGGTGCCCACAGCCCGGTGAGGCGGGACGGGTGGCGCTGGCCGCGGGGCGTGGGAACAAGCGCCTGGGTGCCTTGGCGGGCGGGCGGCTCCCTGTATATTTCTTTCACCAAAGAAACGTGTGCCACTCACAGGACTTTTCGGAAAAAGGCTGGAATAGAAAAGCCGTGTTGGGCAGCCTTGACTGAGGCTGGGGTGCGGCTCTTATCTGGTTCACGTTGTCCTCTGTCCCGAGGGCCCTGGGCTCTGGCTGGGAAAGGCTCAGCCAGACCGCGCAGGACAAACCCTCGTGGTCTCAAAGGATGGTTTTCCTGGCTGACTGCCCCAGGAGTGGGGCTTCCACGGGGCTGACTTGGAGAAAAGAGCCCCGTCTCCCTGCTCTGCTCCTTCGGCGGGGGGCCCCTTCCTCTTTCGGGGACCTGGAGGGCGGAGGGTGGGTGCTGACCAAGGCACGCTCCGCGCAGCCATGAGGCTGGGATCGCTTCCCAGGACAGACGCCCGTGTGTCTGCAACGTGCGGCATCAGAAACAACAGGTCAGAGCCGGCCCCTCTGTGGCTCGGCCCACGGTCCTCTCCTTTTCGGGGAGTGTTGGACAGCTGCCCGGTGCTGGGGGGCACCGAGAGAGGGGGCAGGGCGCCCCGACTGGACGGAGCTGCGCGTGTGGCCCCGGTGGAGCTGGACTCAGCCTCACGCTGCCGGCTCCGTGGCCGTCGTTCTGGGCTCAGCCCCGTCAGCGCCCACGACGCAAGGCCTTTCACCAGGTCCACTGACTCCTGCCCTAAACTCAGCGCGAGGGGCCGTCACCAGGGGCTGCGTGGGCCCCCGCCTGGCCCGGTGCACACAGGGGTGTGAGTACACCGTCAGACCTTCTCCTGTCTCCCTCCCAAGCCCGCGGTGGGCTGGGCACTCCACCCGGGCGGCGGGGTCCCCGAGTAGCCTGACCGGACGAACGCTGGCCCTGGGAATCTGCGCCGTGGCTTTTAGGGTGGCACCCAGGACCCCCAACCCCAGAAGGACTGAATTGTTGTCCTGACGCCCAGGGGGGAAGGGTGGGGCCTGAGTCTGCCCCAGGTGTGCGACGGGGCAGTGGATCTGGGGCTCCAGGGGCCCTATGCTATGAAGTGGGGCCCCGAGGGTCCTCTCTCTATGGAGCGGGGGTGGCTGTGACCATCGGAGATCTGGGGAAAGGGGGCCATGTGACCGAAGCAGCTTCTCTTTTCCTGGTCAGCGCATTAGACGCCTTTGTTCTGTGCTCTGCCTGTTGGTCGTGAGGATCCAGCGTGGACGGTGGGCAGTTACCTGCTCTGTGACACACGTGGCCCCTGGTCAGTGTGGTTCCATGCAGCCTCCACCTCCCGCTCTGTCCGTCTGCTCCCCACACCCCGCCCCGTCTGGCCTGGCCTTTCTGGGATCAGTTTCCTCGTCCTGCAGGAGCAGTGCCCAAGCTCTCGGGTCCCCACAGCATCGCTTTTTCCTGCTCCCATAGAAGCAGTCTGGCCGCAGCTTTCCTTCCTGCCTGTGAGTTTGCCCTGGTTCCTTCCTTGCGAACCCATCCATGCACATGTCTAGGTCAGGCTGGCCTCTGCGTCCCATGGACAGACCTTCCCAGGCGCCTCAGCCGTTTCCCTGGGGGGAGCGTGGAAAGAAGCACCTTCAAGTTAGGGGATGAACAGGTCAGACTTCCCGCTGCAAGGCGAGGGTGCAGGAGAAAGTGTGGCTGCGAGGCTGTGGTTTTCTTTGATCACCAGAGTGGACATTATCAGTTCATGAAGGGGAACAGGGACAGCTACCTGATTGTCGCCTCTGCTCTGTTCCTACAAGGAGCTGCCACCCTTTCAGAAGCAGAACACTTCCTGCAGTGGGCCCTCGAGCAGTGGGGAGGAGGGTCCACTCTGCTCTGGGACATTTGGGACTGAGTCCCAATGAGCAGGAAAGCCAACTGTTTCCCTCAGAATTGACAGTTCTTTATAGGAAGGTGTTCCAGGTTGTCACGGACAGTTTTGCTCAGGACCAGGACTGATTTTTACAAAAGCAGATAAACCCACCCTAGGCGCGTGGGTGAGCTGATCACTGCAAGTGGGCGCAGAATTTTCCCTTGAGCTTCCTGGCGGCTGAGGCAAAAAGGGGAAATGTTTAAATGCAAGGTCACGTGCCCAGAAAAAGGCCCTTCTGGAAGGAATTCTGGAGGAAAGCGGCCGCTCGTCTGTGTGCCCTAGAGGCACTGGAACACTCAGTAGGCGACGTCTTTGGAAGGTTTTCTTTCTTTTGGAAAATCGATGCACCTGAAAATGTTGAAAACAGCCCTAAATGTCGGTGAGGCCCCTTCAGAGTCGGTAGAGGCAACAGTGTGGTTCCAGCCTTTGCCGGGGCCCCTCCCCCCATTGTTCCAGGAGAGCCTGTGTGAAGTGGGAGCTGACTCGGGCCGAAACTGTCTCAGGACCGCGCCGTCATGCTCAGGACACCAGGCCACGGGCCGCGGAGCTGCCGCTCCCGTGGGCCTGGGCGGTGGAGGCCCAGGTCTGTGCCGAGGCGCCCGAGAAGCCCCGGTTTCCTGAGAGTAGCCGCACGTGGGCACGAATCTGGGAAAGTACAGTCGACGCCCGGCCCTGACGCTCTGGGTCTTTCCCGCTCGGGTTTTACCTTGTGAACGTGGTTTTCATCTTTGTGGGAGTTAGAGAAGCTTCGGGCACTTAGGCTCGCCGCGGTCATTACGTTTGGCTTCTTGGAGCACACGGCTGGGAGCTGATGGGAGCTGTGAGGACGGAGAGAACGTGCCGTTTTAGTTACAGTGCTTTCTCGGGGGAAGGACTCGCCTTGAGGTGTCTCCCTACGGGCCGTACCGCTGTGGGTAAGGAGACGCGTCACGGTCTGAGGAAATCTGGTGGTGGTGCGTATTTTTATTACTTTGAATTTCAGGCAACTTGGTTGAAGTCCCTCCTCTGGCCTCCTGCTGCAAGCTCCCGCATTTCCCCAGATCCAAGGAGGACACAGAGTGGGGTGTTCAGGCGTCTGGGTCTTGGCGGGGTCTCGGCCCAAGGAGCCCTGGGGCTGCAGGCCCACCCGCCAGCCGCCTGCCCCAGGCCCCGTGGTCTGCGCGGCCTGGGCTCCATCCGCTGCGCAACAGGGAGCCTCACTGGCGCCTGCTGGCTGGGGTTTGGGGACTCTGCCCACCTTCGTCTCTGAGCACTGGGTGAGGGGAGCCTTCCCACCATCCCCATGGTGGGCAGGGCAGGGCCACCGTGGCAGCCGGGCGGCACAGCGTTCTCTGGGCTCTGAAGGGAGGTCCCCAGGTGGGGCCGCTGCTTCACGCCCACACGGCTTAGAGATGCACACCTTGAATGGAAGTCCGGGAAGAGACGCGAGGGGCCTCGGACGCAGTGCCTGTGTCCGCACTCCCTCCCCTTCCTGAGACAAGCGTGGCTGCCCTCCTGGACTTTATCAGATGGGACAGGACGGTATCGTCTGATTAGCACCTCCGGCGAGTCCCAGGCGGAGAGGAGCACGTCCCTGCTGGAGAGCACAGATGTCTCGCCCGGGGAGGTGTCCCTCGTGCCTGGAACCGAGGCTGGGACAGCTACACGGCCCGAGCCTGTGCATAAACACGCGGGGCAGGGGGGAGTGGAAGCGCTGGCCCGCGGGCCGGTAGCCGCCCTGTGATGGTGCGTCCTGGCTGCCACGTGAAGCAAAAGTAGAAAGCCGGCTGGTCGCAGGCAGATTCTAGGGAGCGAAGCTCAGTGGGCGGGAGCTGCCGGGCAGCGGTGGCCCCTCGGCCGCGGGAGACGGGCAGCTGCCCACACCCCCTCGGAGGAGATGAGAAGCTACCACGTTTACTCTGCCTGCTGCTCCTGGCTGCTCTCTGTAGCTGAGGGTGAGTCCTTTGGGGTCACTCCCCGGAGGCACGAGGGGACGGGGCAGGGACCCGGCCGCGGCGGCAGCGGCTGTGCAGTGTGGACGTGGCACGTGCAGGTTTCTTGTGTTGACAAGGGAGGGTGTCTTGGTGGGTCACGTGCACCCTGCATCCCCGTGGCATTCGGAACAGCTCAGGGATGGGGTGTGAGCCCTTCGCCCGGTTATCGTCAGATGACTCTCCCTTTGGCTAATAGCACAAGCTCTGCCAGTCCAAGCCTGGTGTAGCCAGCGCCACACCCGTCAGAGCTGCAGCCAGACCTCCTTCAGGCGCCCTTGAAGGACGAAGTCCATGCAGAACGCAGAACAGAACAAAGCCGTTAGCTACGCAGTACCGACGAGCCCATGACAGAGAGGCACGAGCAGGTGACTCACCTGGACGTCAGCTGCTGCTACGTCCAAGCGCGGTTCAGTGGCAGAGCTGCTTTGTGGTGGGCTTTCCGGGGAGCTGCAACTGCTGGCGAATCCCCCTGGGCCGTCCCGGCAGGACCCGGGCCACGCGCTGGCCAGCGGGTCTCCTCTGGGCTGAGTCCCGTCCTCTCTGTGGGAGGCACCCTGGGGTCGCCATGAGCGGTGGCTCGCTCTTAACCACACGCCTCTCTGGGCCCTTCCCCAGAGCACAGCGGGGACAGGACGGCCGAGGGGCTGCCTCTTCTAGGGGCACAGGCCTGGGGACCACCGGGTCTCTGCCTGGGTCTCATGTGGGCGGGATGGAGTCTCTTACCGCCTGCCCCTTCCAGCACTTTCTGAAAACACTTTTGGCTCCGAGGGGTGGACACTGCAGCCCCCGGGCAGGGTGGGAGTGCCCAGGACGCAGCCCAGGTCCCCCTGAGCCCGCCAGGCATGAAGTTAATCCGGGCAGTGCAGTTTCTGTTTTGATTCTCCTCCGGCGTTTTCACGTTTGTTGCATGTCCAAATTCCCCCCGGAACTGCTCTTCACATGACAGTAGCATCCACAGAGCGGGTGCCCTTCTCCCCACATTTGGCTAAAAATACTCAGCTGGTGAATTGAAACTGAGTCAGAGCGGCCATGGGGAAGTGGAACTCGAGCTCCTGGGACCTCAGCTTCTCCTGTGGCCCTGAGTCTCAGAAAGCTCCGCTTCCGCCCCGAAGAGCAGAGGCCGGGGAGGCGGGCTGGGGGCGTATCCCCACCGGCAGCAGGTGTCGCTCAGAGCTGCTGCCAGTGCCCGTGCACGTCAGACCCGGACGTGGAGGTGGGAGAACGTCCGCCCCGAGGGCAGAGGCGCCGCGGGGACCGCCGTCAGGTGGGGCACACCCAGACCGAGCCCTCCCGAGGGCCGCGGGCGTTGGGCAGAGGCGGCTGCTCTCGATAGTCTGCGTCTCGAGGGGCTGTAGGCAGTGAACCGAGGGTGGGAAGCTTCCCCGGGGAGGCGTGCCCAGCGCGGTCCTGCTGGCGCCGCCGTGTTTGCTGTGATTCCCGGGAAGCGTGAGTGATATCAGCGAACAGCCTGGCAGCGCGAAGGCTGTTTGCTGCGTGGGCGCGGCTGCTTCTCACCGGGCGCGAGATGCTTTTATGTGCTTTACGTGCTGTGCTGGCTTTTCTTTCCCCAGTGTGGGATGGGGAGCAGAGGAGGTTCAGTACCTGTGGGGTGTGGTTCTGCGATATAAAAACACGCATCTAAAACGTACAAAAGAGCAAGGAGAAGCGGCGAGGCCTCCTGCTTCACCTGCGCCTCTGCGGGTGGCCCCAGGAGGGAAGAGGGTTCCGAGCCCCCAGCCCAGCGCAGGAACCTCCACTCGGGTCTGCCTGGCTCACCTGAGGGCGGTGGCCCCTCTGCATCCTGCCCCCCGGCCCTGGGGCACCCGAGCTGGGTAGGCAGCAGCAGAGATGCCCCCTCCCTGGCCGGCTGGTGCAGGGCGTGCGGGACCAGTGAGACTGACGGAACAGGAGCGGGAGGCTGCAGCCCCTTCCGTCCAGTCCGTGCACCTCTGCAGGCCCGAGGCAGGGCCAGGACGCTCCCTCGTCCCCCAGTGCCCCTGGCCAGGCGCCCGCACAGGCTCCACCCTGTCCTCTAGCGGGTCCGGCCCCCATGCTCCTCCCCCGAGACCGCCTGTCCCTCCCACGGTCCCCCCCCACCCCGCCTCACCATGAATCAGGCATCTCTTCTGAGCCCAAAACAGTTGGCCCAGTGTCTAAGTAATGTTTAGTTATGTCTGGTAGCACAAAGGTAAATGGTGTTTTAAAACAAAACATGTTGGCTTCAGAGAGTTTTTCTTTTGTTAACATCTTTATTGGAGCATAATTGCTTTACAGTGGTGCGTTAGCTTCTGCTGTATAACAAAGTGCGTCAGCCATATGTATACATATATCCCCACAGCCCCTCCCTCTTGTGCCTCCCTCCCACCCTCCCTATCCCACCCCTCTAGGTGATCACAGAGCACCGAGCTGACCTCCCCGTGCTATGCGGCTGCTTCCCGCTAGCTATCTATTTCACATTTGGTAGTGTATACATGTCCATACCACTCTCTCACTTCGTCCCAGCTTACCCTTCCCCCTTCCTGTGTCCTCAAGTCCATTCTCTACATCTGCGTCTTTATTCCTACCCTGCCCCTAGGCTCATCAGAACCTATTTGTTTGTTTGTTTTTTAGATTACATATATACGTGTTAGCATATGGTATTTGTTTTTCTCTTTCTGACTTACTTCACTCTGTATGACAGACTCTAGGTCCATCCACCTCACTACAAATAACTCAATTTCATTCTTTTTATGGCTGAGTAATATTCCATTGTACATATGTGCCACACCTTCTTTATCCATTCATCTGTTGTTGGACACTTAGGTTGCTTCCATGTCCTGGCTATTGTAAATAGAACTGCAGTGAACATTTTGGTACATGACTCTTTTTGAATTATGGTTTCTCTGGGTATATGCCCAGTAGTGGGATTGCTGGGTCATATGGTAATTCTAGTTTTAGTTTTTTTTTTTTTTTTTTTTTTGCAATACGCGGGCCTCTCACTGTTGTGGCCTCTCCCGTTGCGGAGCACAGGCTCCGGACGCGCAGGCTCAGCGGCCATGGCTCACGGGCCCAGCTGCTCCGCGGCATGTGGGATCTTCCCGGAC
Source organism: Grampus griseus (assembly GCF_964374135.1). Classification (NCBI taxonomy): domain Eukaryota; kingdom Metazoa; phylum Chordata; class Mammalia; order Artiodactyla; family Delphinidae; genus Grampus; species Grampus griseus. The sequence continues at coordinate 1,150,704 of NC_139012.1, read as the reverse complement.
CGGGGCACGAACCCATGTCCCCTGCATCGGCAGGCAGACTCTCAACCACTGCGCCACCAGGGAAGCCCTAGTTTTAGTTTTTTAAGGAACCTCCATACTGTTCTCCATAGTGACTGTATCGATTTACATTCCCACCAACAGTGCAAGAGGGTTCCCATTTCTCCACACCCTCTCCAGCATTTGTTGTTTGTAGATTTTCTGATGATGCCCATTCTAACTGGTGTGAGGTGATACCTCATTGTAGTTTTGATTTGCATTTCTCTAATGATTAGTGACGTTGAGCAGCTTTTCATGTGCTTCTTGGCCATCTGTATGTCTTCTTTGGAGGAATGTCTATTTAGGTCTTCTGCCCATTTTTGGATTGGGTTGTTTGTTTTTTTGATATTGAGCTGCATGAGCTGCTTGTATATTTTGGAGATTAGTATTTTGTCAGTTGCTTCATTTGCAAATATTTTCTCCCATTCTGAGGGTTGTCTTTCGGTCTCGTTTTTAGTTTCCTTTGCTGTGCAAAAGCTTTTAAGTTTCATTAGGTCCCATTTGTTTTTTATTTCCATTTCTCTAGGAGGTGGGTCAAAAAGGATCTTGCTGTGATTTATTTCGTAGAGTGTTCTGCCTATGTTTTCCTCTAAGAGTTTTATAGTGTCTGGCCTTACATTTAGGTCTTTAATCCATTTTGAGTTTACTTTTGTGTATGGTGTTAGGAAGTGTTCTAATTTCATTCTTTTACACTGAGCTGTCCTGTTTTCCCAGCACCACTTATTGAAGAGGCTGTCCTTTCTCCACTGTACATTCCTGCCTCCTTTATCAAAGATAAGGTGACCATATGTGCATGGGTTTATCTCTGGGCCTTCCATCCAGTTCCGTTGATCTATATTTCTGTGACAGTACCATACTGTCTTGATTACTGTAGCTTTGTAGTATAGTCTGAAGTCCAGGAGCCTGCTTCCTCCAGCTCTGTTTTTCTTTCTCAAGATTGCTTAGGCTATTCGGGGTCTTTTGTGTTTCCATACAAATTGTGAAATTTTTTGTTCCAGTTCTGTGAAAAATGCCATTGGTGGTTTGATAGGGATTGTATTGAATCTGTAGATTGCTTTGGGTAGTAGAGCCATTTTCACAATGTTGATTCTTCCAATCCAAGAACATGGTCTATCTCTCCATCTGTTTGTATCATCTTTAATTTCTTTCATCAATGTCTTACAGTTTTCTGCATACAGGTCTTTCGTTTCCTTAGGTAGGTTTATTCCTAGGTATTTTATTCTTTTTGTTGCAATGGTAAAGGGGAGTGTTTTCTTAATTTCTGTTTCAGATTTTTCATCGTCAGTGTATAGGAATGCAAGAGATTTCTGTGCATTAATTTTGTATCCTGCAACTTTATCAGATTCATTGATTCGCTCTAGTAGTCTTCTGGTAGCATCTTTAGGATTCTCTGCACGTAGTACCACGTCATCTGCAAACAGTGACAGCTTTACTTCTTCTTTTCCGATTTGGATTCATTTCTTTTTCTTTTCTGATTGCTGTGGCTAAAACTTCCAAAACTATGTTGAATAATAGTGGTGAGAGTGGAAAACCTTGTCTTGTTCCTGATCTTAGAGGAAATGGTTTCGGTTTTTCACCATTGAAAACGATGTTGGCTGTGGGTTTGTCATATATGGCCTTTATTATGTTGAGGTAAGTTCCCTCTATGCCTACTTTCTGGAGGGTTTTTTAATCATAAATGGATGTTGAATTTCGTTGAAAGCTTTTTCTGCATCTATTGAGACGATCATATGGTTCTTCTCCTTCAGTTTGTTGATATGGTGTATCCCATTGATTGATTAGCATATACTGAAGAATCCTGGCATCCCTGGGATAAATCCCACTTGATCATGGTGTATGATCCTTTTAATGTGCTGTTGGATTCTGTTGCTAGTATTTGGTTGAGGATTTTTGCATCTGTGTTCATCAGTGGTATTGGCCTGTAGTTTTCTTTTTTGTAGTATCTTTGTCTGTTTTGGTTTCAGGGTGATGGTGGCCTCATAGAATGAGTTTGGGAGTGTTCCTTCCTCTGCAGTTTTTTGGAAGAGTTTGAGAAGGATGGGTGTTAGCTCTTCTCTAAATGTTTGATAGAATTCACCTGTGAAGCCATCTGGTCTTGGGCTTTTGTTTGTCGGAAGATTTTTAATCACAGTTTCAATTTCAGTGCTTGTGAGTCATCTGTTCATATTTTCTATTTCTTCCTGGTTCAGTCTTGGAAGGTTATACCTTTCTAAGAATTTGTCCATTTCTTCCAGGCTGTCCATTTTGTTGGCATATAGCTACTTGTAGTAATCTCTCATGATCCTTTGTATTTCTGCAGTGTCAGTTGTTACTTCTCCTTTTTCATTTCTAATTCTATTGATTTGAGTCTTCTCCCTTTTTTTCTTGATGAGTCTGGCTAATGGTTTATCAGTTTTGTTTATCTTCTCAAAGAACCAGCTTTTAGTTTTATTGATCTTTGCTATCGTTTCCTTCATGTCTTTTTCATGTATTTCTGATCTGATCTTTATGATTTCTTTCCTTCTGCTAACCTCAGGGTTTTTTTGTTCTTCTTTCTCTAATTGCTTTATGTGTAAGGTTAGATTGTTTAGTTGAGATTTTTGTTTCTTGAGGTAGGTTCTAAAAATAAAAACAGAGTTTTCTAAAGTGCCCACGGTGGCCACCCCGGGACCGAGGCCCTCCCGCTGCCCCGCATGGCGGCAGAGCTGTGCGCCAACCCGACGGCATTTGTCACCTGCGACGGGAAGCTTGTTTTGGAAACAGCTTTAAACGCATCATGACATCTGCCCCTCCTGAGGGATCTTCCCGTCGCCGCATCTGTCTCCTCCATTCGTTGTCCCCACTCTCGGGACCACCTTCCCCAGATATGGATCCGGTGGGCCCGTGGGCGTCCCCATCTGGTGCCCCCTCGGTTCTCCTAAGCACCCCGCCCGGCAGCACCGCCCACCTGCTGTCTTCACTTCTGGGCTCCTGTCCGCAAGCCTCCTGCCTGGGACCTGAGCTGCCGCCCCCTCGGAACTCTTTCAGCCCTTCAGGCACACACAGCACTGGCGCAGGCTGGTCTGCACCCCACATCCCGGGTGAGGGCCGCCTTCCTCTGTGCCCCGTGGCCAGGGTCCTGCCACCCTGTGAACGGAGGGGATTGTGAGCCCCGGAGGGTGGGTCACCTTGTCCCGACCTCTCCCTTAAGGAAACTGAGACCAGCTCGGAGGTCAGATTTAGGATCCAGAATTCCCGAGACCACCGTGGTCCAGCCCAGAAAAGCCCGTGTCACCTCTCTACGTCCTAAATCCCACAACAAAAGCCCCTTTGTGCTTTCCAGTGGCGGGCAGAATGCTGCTGCCTTTCCTCTGGGGGCAGGAAGGGCCCAGTAAGTCAGGCGTCCCTCCGAGCCCTGCACACCTGCCGTCCACTGGCTGAGCCCCCAGGGTGTCCCGGAGCCATGGGTGTCCTGGACCCACGGGTGTCCAGTGGACGGACCGAGCCTCGCCCTCACGCAGTGACATTGTATCAGCCTCAGGCCCAGCTGTGTTTGCTCTCTGCCCTGCGTCTGCTCCTCTCAGCCACCCCGCAGTTACTGGGTTTGTGACAGAAGTCGTTGATCTAGCAGGCGGGGCCTGGCCCCCTCCCGGTCCTTCTGTCCAGGTCGCAGCTTGTGCAGAACAAATGGAACATTGTTCCCGCTGCCCTGGAGGGTGGGGAGTGATGGGTGCAGATGAACACTCATCCCGGCCCCGCCCGGAAGGCAGGCGATAGTATCTGCAGCTCTTGTGTCTTGTTTCCATCGGGGCAGGAGAGTCTTCCTGTTTAGCTCATGGAGGTGGGCGGGGGCCGCCCAGCCCGGCTCACAGCCCTGCGGGCGGCACGTCTGCTCTGCGGCCCGCGGGAGGGGGTCCTGAGCCCCTCGTGCCGCCTTCCACCCGAGTGGTTAGGTGTCACTGGCTTCCGCTGGCCTCACCTCTGTCCGTCTTTCAGTCCTCGGTTCCCGTAGTCACCGAGAGATTTTAGGGCACCCCCAGTATAACCCCCACGCACGTCACTGTGCAGAATAAAAGTGAGAACTGAGCACTTCCCGCAGCCCTCTCTGCCCGCTGTGGGCAGCCCTAAAACGTCAGGGCTCATCCCCGCTGTGATTGGGAAAGGAAAGCATACGTGCCAGCACACGGGATGCAGACATGTAGTAAGACACAGAATCGAGTGGTGAGCAGAGGAAGGGGCGGCATAGAGCTGGGGCGGGTGCGGAGGCCTGGCTGGGGCCCTGTGGGACGCGCGTCCGGGTGTATGCTGTCCCGGAGGGTGACTGGGCACCGGAATCGGGTTGTAGTCAGATGGAAGGGAAGCCAGAGAGACAGAGAAGCGGCCTGGCTCTGCCGCAGCCGGGCTGGGTGCGGGTGGATCGTCTTTGATGCCGCGGGGATACGTTCGGCCCTGATTTCACGTGTCCCATCTCAGGCCGCCCACGAAACGTGGTCAGAGCCCCCGGTGCCCTTGGCACTTGAACCCTACAGGCAAAGGTCAGACGGCCAGAGCCGCATCCCGGTGCACGTCCCCGCCAGACTCGGTCCCCCGTGGCAAGAAGCGCGGGTCGGAGGTGTGCGTGCTCAGAGCCCGCGAGGCACCTGGCCTGGAGGCTGTGGCCGCGGGGGAGGCCCAGGGCACGGAGGGGGGGCCGTCGGCCGAGTGGTTCCAGCTGCAACAGCGACAAGCGCGGGAGACTCCGAGCATGGCCTCGTGGCGGCCTTCCGTGAGTTTGCCGCTGGACCGCGAGCCCACGTCCCCTTCCTCTCAGGCTCGCTGTGAACTCGGGGCCGGGAGGCCGTAAGTCATCCTGGGTTGAGGATGAAGAGACAGCCCTTCCGAGGGTCCGGAGCACGTGGACAGTGCTGAGGACCAGCGTGGGGTGCCCGTGGAGGGTGGGCAGGCTCCACCCGCCTTCCCAGGAGACTAGTCCAGCCGCCAAACAAAACCAGAATCACTGGAAGGCTTCGGGGGCGGGTAAAGGAATGGGGGTGGGGGCGAAGGAGCTGCATGCCTGGGGCCAGGGCTAGACCCCTGATAGACCCTGAGGCAGGACGTGGGGCCGGGGGACAGGTGGGGGCGGTTAGCTCCGGTTTAAGACTGGAGGGCGCCGGCTGCAGACTCGCTAGCTGGATGCGTGGACCGCGGTGCTTGCGGGAGCCGAGAGGTTGCCTGGGGACGAGCTGCCTGCGAGCCCTCTGCCCGGTGGCCGCCCACCCTCCTTGCGGGTCCCGCACACCTTCCTCGGTTCTCACTGCTGCGGCCACGGCTGGAGCTCGTGCGGGAGCCGGGGGGCGCGGATGGCCGGCCGCTCAGGCCAGCTGCTCAGGCCTGCCCGTTGCTCCAGGGAAGCTGCTGCTTATCCTGTGACCGCGGGTGACCTTGGGGGCGGGGGTGACGCGTTCAGCTTAGGAGAGCTGGGTGGGCGGGGCTGCAGGACACAAGAAACGGGGCAGAGCACTGGGAGCACCTTAAGCTAAGGGGCAGCAGCTGGGGGTGGGAAGGACCCGGGCTGCAAGGATCACAGGGCCTTAGAAGGACAGTGAGGACACGAGAGGGGGACAGGGAGGGGGACAGGGGCCAACTAGGCCTGGAGAGGACTGAGGAGCGCTGTGTCCAGTTTCCCTGCTGCCTGAGGCTTTGCTGATCAGGGACACCTGCCTCACAGGTTGCCATGACGATGAAACAGGACCAGGTGGCAAGGGTGGCCTCCGCAAACAAGGGCGCGCCTGTGAGTGAGGGATGGTCCCTCCCACATTATCAGCAGCGGGTCGTGGCTGGAGAGGGTGGCGGCTTGGTTAGCTTGTCTTGCATCCCTGGGCAAGGAAGAATTAATACCAAGTGTCTGTAACTATCTACAGGACCAGCTAGGCGGGAGGCCGGGGTGCAGCCGGGGTGCACCCTGTGTGCTCAGAGCATGACGCCGCCTATACCGTGTGCTAAACGTGTGCGCGTGAGCCAGACGCTGTGTTTGCTCACATATGCCCTGTTCACGCTGAATTCTGTGCCTGCGTGTCCTTCCAGCTAAGGGAGCCCCTGGAGGGTCACGGGGGAAGCTGGACCGCCCTTCGCAGCAGGTTTCTCCGGGGAACAGAGGCCCTGCCCCTGCCCGCTGCCCTTCTCTCAGGGCGTCCGCCTGGGGCCCGTGGTCGGCAGCCTCTGGCCTCCGGTTCCTGTCCGACCGTCAGGCCTCCTTCCCCGGATTCTCTGCACCCTCTCCTGCCCGCTGGTTCTTTCCCCATCTTGTGCTGGTCGCCTGCCTGTACTGCTGGGCGGAGCCGCATAAAATTGCCTTCTTTGTAGGTTGAAGAGGTTTGAATATCCGCAAACTCACCGAACCCTGCACCTGGGAGAGCATTGACATCTTAAGCAAACACCCTCCTGGCCCAGCGGCCGGCCCTGGAGCCAGGTCCTGAGTGAGCTCACGGGCCTGGGACGCAGCCAACCCTGCAGAAGTAACCAGTGTCAGCCCATCAGGGCTGAGGTCACGAACCCCCCCACCCCCAGCTGGACACACCCGCCAGCCCGAGAGCCGAATGTCAGTGGCATCCGTGTGTGACTCTGGGCTCCGGCTCAGCTGTCCCCCAGTGTGACTCGTCATCCCTGGCCCAGGGCCTGTCCTTGAGGCTCTGCGGGGCATCAGCTACTGAGCCATCCCCAGAGACTGCGAGAAATGTCTGCGTGCCCTTTGGCCCCAGCTGGCCCGCACTCCCTTCCTCACTCCGTGCACGGCCCACTCTTGAGAGCACAGCATCGGGTGGACGTGAAAACCAGGGGCCGAAGCGATGGTCCTAGAGCCGCCAGCACAGCGAGAGGAATACCCCGGTGGCTTCCAGGTCTGTGGTGGAGCCTGTGGTCAAGGGCCACGTGGGGAGTGGGTGGGCACACAGGGACTGACGCAGAGGCCTGAGGCCGAGGAGAGCCATGCGAGCATGGACCCGTGGCCCGGACACCACCCCAAGGGCCTCTGGGGCTGCGGAGAGCCAGTGGGGGGAGATGACTGCAGAGGAAGCGGCCTCCTCTTCACTCCTCTCCCGCCGGAGAGATGATCCTTTCGTCACGCACCTGCCCTGGGCTGCCGGAGGTGTAGCAGGGGGCTCGGCCCTGGGGGGCGGCGGCAGACACAGGCTGAGGCGCAGACACGGGCACCCGAGCGCCGTGGATGCGGGAACAGGGCTGGCGGTGTGCCGACGTGTCAGTGGTGCCAGTGCCTCTCGGCTCTCTGGTCTTCGGGGTAGAGAGACCAGGAGCTGATTCACCGTGTGCAGTTTGTCCTGATGCCCCCCTGACCATGGCCCCTGGGGGAAGAGCAGCCCCCGGCCTCCGCTGACCCCTCCCACCCGACCGCACGCCTCAATGGCGGAGGCCGCACGTTTCCTGGATGAACAGATCACGTGTCTCCGACTCGGGGATCTGGAGCGGACCGGTTTTAACGGAGAGCGCGTGTTGTCTTGTGCACGCTGAAGCGCGGTGCCTGCTGGCTGGTTCTGCACAAGCACAGGGCGGGCGTTAGGACCCCACCCTCCAGACCTGTGGGCCTCGGCCCTCTCCTCGGAAGCCACGCAACCCAGCAGCGGGCCGGGCACGCATCTCACGTTCAAGCACAGCCTGGAGAGGAAACGTTGGGGCTGGAGAAGGGCGCCCGCAGCTGAGCCTGTGAACCCAGAGCTCGTGGCCCAGCAGCTGGCTGAGGAGTGTGGCGACCTGCCTGAGACAGTGGCCTGGAGGTCGGGCCTTCGACCTTGACTCGGTCGGTCGGGAAGAAAGGACAGTGGGAGCAGGCGAGGCTGGACATACCCCGGGCGTGCGCCACGACCTCCTGGTAAGAGCATGTCGGGCCTGAAGACTCCTTTCTCAGAACGGTCACCTCTCAGGCTGTCAGTCACTCACTCGGCAGGCGTCCACCACCATGCTGGATGCCCGAGGTGTCCCTGGGGCAGGAGGGGGCCGTTGTGGTCTCCGCGTCTCCGAGCGGTCAGAGGCCAGCCACCCTGAGCGTGATTCTGGAGGCTGTGCTCTGGGCAAGGACTCGCCTGAGGTGTGAGCCGCAGGCCGCGTGTCGGGGGACGTGGGCGAGGGCTGCCCAGGGAGGAGCTGGGCCGGCCCGGCCACAGGGGGCCTTGCCCACCACGCTGGGAGCTGCACCCCGATCTGCAGGAACGTCCGTGGTCCCAGCCCCTGGGCGGAGGGTGTGAGAGCTGTGCTCGCGGGACTCGTGTGCCAGCGCCAGCGGGAGGCCGCAGAGGAGCTGTTCAAGGAAGACTTGGGAACCATCCAGCAAAGGCCAGGTCAGGCCCGGGACCACGTGACACACGACGGGAGCGCGGACGGGGCGCGCGTTGGCTGTGCCGTGACCGGTGGCGAGAGCAGCTGGACTCCACAGCCTCCCCTGGGGTGAGCGGCCCGGGGCCCAGGCTGGGGGAGGTCACATCTGCCTCATTCCCACGATGGAGAGGACGGAGCCCTCGCTGCCCGTGGATGCACAGCCACAGGCAGTCCTGGTCCAGCCCAAGGGCCGTCCTCTCCAGGTGGGTCGGCTCCAGGCTGGGCTCAGCCCCTCAGGTCCTTCCTGCTGGAGATCTGGTCCTTGCGGGGCGGCCTGGCCTCCCCCTCCCCCGGGAGCGCCACCTGCAGAACCAAACTCTGCGTTTTAACGAGCTCCCCCGGGGGCCCCCCTCGCCCTGCGGCGGCCGCCCCCCCACCCCGTCCCATTTTCCTTGTTCTCAGCCACCCCATCCCCCCACCCCCGCCCCGTGCCCCAGCCCCTGGCGGCGGTGTTCTGAGGTCTGGCTGCTGAGGACCTGGGGGTTCGCCCCTGGGAGGTCCTGGCCGGGTCCTGCGCCCCCAACCCCGGCCGTCCTGCCTCCCGCCCGCCCGGCTTAGGGAGCCACTGAGCGCGGGGGGGCCCCCCGCAGGGAGGGTCTGGACGGGCGACGGGGAGGGAGCCGGCGCTGTGCGAGCCCTGCCGCCGCCTGGCCGCACGGTTAACCGGCGGCGGGCAGAGCAAGGGAGCCGACCGCAGGCCCCGGGCTCGGGGACGGCAAACCCGAGGCCCCGGGGAGAGCCCGGGTCCTCGCGCTCCGGGCGGGCGGCGCGAGCATGGAGCCCGACCACGTCCCTTTGTGCGCCCAGCACGGGCGTTCCGGGCGGCCGGTCGCCACCTCCTGACGCTGCCGGCGGGCGACAGCATGACCTTAAGCCTCCTCTCGCTGCTGTCGCGGGACCTGGCCGCGCTGTGGCTGCTGCTGGAGACCCGCACAGGTGCGCGCCGGTGGGCGCCGTGGGGACCGTGCGCGCCGGGGCGGGGCCCCGGGGGTCTGGCGCGGCGCCCACGCCGGACTCGGGACTTGTCCGCGGGGTCCGGGCCGGGTGGCGGGCGCGGAAGGCAGCCTCCCGGGTGGGCGTGCCGCGCGTCCCTCCCCCCCATCCTCATTCTCATCCTCGGGCAGCGCCTGCCGGGTACCGGGCCACAGTCGCCGCTCCGCCTGGAAGCTCCTTTGTTCCGGCTGCGGGAGACCTGCCGATGCTGGGGGGTGCCGGTGGGGGCTCTCCACGCAGCGGGACCGGGGCTGGACCGGCGGGGGGAGCACCGCGGGGCGGTTTGCAGCTCGCGCTCCTGTACCTGCCTGGCTGGGGGAGGGTCACACCCGTGGTGACCGAGAACAAAGAGCTGGGCCCGGGAGGGCGCCCAGGTTCCTGGGCTCGTTTCTAGGGACGGAGGGTGCTCGCTTGGAAGTGGTTTGTCGTGAGTTCATTTTGCGGTGGGTGCTCCTGCTAAGGATTGACCAACAGTGCGTTAAATGGTCTTTTGTAAATTTTAATGAATCAGCCGCACCCTAGCCTTCAGTGCATGAAGTTTCCGGTTTTATAACGAGGTGACCCGAAGGTGAGACGAGGGAATCAGTGAGTTTCCTGATGGACAAGGCTCAGGACGGTGACCGCCTGGGTGGCCAGGTCGGAACACAAGCTGGTACACAGGGTGAGAGCCTGTGATTCACGCCTGAGGTGGCAGCAAGGTGACAAGGCTGGGATCCTGAAAGGAACGCTTCCTGGGGCTTAGAGCTTAGAGGCCCGCCAGTGGGCGGTGCGTTCCCTACCGAATGCCATAGTCTTCCCTCCTGCGTGGACCTGCGTGGTCATCAAAGCCGCCCCTTTGTTTCCAAGCTACACTCCTGCTCTGATTCTTACCACGTTCCCTCAAAAATTCTAGGTGTTTTTCTAACACGTGCTTTATTTTTAAGATAAACGGGCTCTTGAGTGAATGTCCTGAGGCAATTTGGGGTGCCTGAGGGGCGGAGGGCTTCTCCCCCAGTCTCTGGAAACCATCCACTGGTTTCCTACAGAAGGACGCGTGGGTCCAGTTTCCCAGAGCTGTTGGCACATGTGCTGGGACCTCTTCCTTGGTGTTGCTGGGGAACACTCCCCAGGTGGCCCGTACCTGGCTCTGTAACCGGATGCTGACTTTTATGAGCGCCTGGTGTTTGCAGACAGGTCGCTGCACCTCCTTCCTCACTTCTGCTCAGGCTGCACAGGATGGGGGGCGAGGGGAGCGGTTGGCACCGGCCGAGCCGGCAGCTGGGCCCTGGGCAGATGGAATGGATGAGAGTCACGTGGCGAGGCCACAGCTCCCTCACCACATCCAGGGCAGCGGAGCCCACAGAGCAGGACAGCGGGGCTGAGCCACGCTCCCAGACCAGGGCCAGGGTCTCCCATTCTGTCCCTTCTGAAACCAGGGAGGTCGCCAGGTGTGCACAACCCGCCGCTGCCCACCCCCAGCTCCCTCTCCGTCACCCCTCCTCCACCCCCTCCCCCAGCTCCCTCTCCGTCACCCCTTCTCCACCCCCTCCCCCAGCTCCCTCTCCGTCACCCCTTCTCCACCCCTTCCTCTCTCTGTCTCTGTCTCTCTCACTTGGTCTGTCTCGTCTGTCTCGCTGTGTCTGTGTGTGTCACTGTCTCTGCCTCTCCCCCGCAGTCCCTCTGTCTCTCTGTGTCTTTCTCACTCTCTGTCTCTGTCTCTCTACCTCTGTGTCTCTCCCCTGTCTCCTGTGTGTGTCCGGGGCTCCGCAGTCAAGCTCCGGCGGGGCAGCGTCCGTGGAGGGCCCAAGCCCCACTCTGCTCTGAGCTGTCCCGTCTGGCGATCAGGGACCCCGTCAGCAGGGACCGCCTGGGTGAGGCTCAGGGTGACATGCGCCCCTGTCGCTGTCGCCCAAGGCCCAGCCTCCTCTGCCCTGTGCATCGTTGATTCTGTTTTTTGTGGGGGAGGGGTGTGTCTTGAGAAGGTTAATGCAGTTCCTTGTTTGGTCTCAGATTTGTCGAGCTGCGGACACTTAGGAAGTGGGATGAGCGTGTCCACCATCGAGGGGAGGGTTTGGGGAGCTTCTGGGGCCCTTGCAGGAGCGCGGTGTGGGTGTCGGGCCCGCTCTGTGAGCTGCTTTTCGAGGCAGATATGGACAGGTCCCCGGGGTTCTGCTCGCAGCCCCGCCTTCTGCCTTCGGAGCCAGGAGGGGCGGAAGGAGGTGGACGTCCCTGAGCTTTACGGACCTGCTGCTTTTACTGTTGACACGTGGCTGTTTTAGAAAAGAGCTGTCGCACATCTCCTTCCTTTCCGAGCAGCAGTGGGCTCACACGTGCGTGTATCTGTGGTGTGTTCGTGAGACGTGTCCGACAAGCTGCCGGGGGCCCAGCGTGGCGGGAGGCTGGACCCAAAGCCGAGTGAGGGTGAGGCCCTGCTGCCGGCGCGCTGCTCGGACCTGCTGGCTTTCACTGGACCCCGAAGTGCTCACGTGCAAAGAGGGCGTGGTGGGGGTGTGGCTTGAAGGGTGTGTGAGCTGCTGGCCGTCGGCCCCCCGGGAAGGCGTCACGTCCTCCACAGGCCCTCGAGGCACCTCCTGCGGCCTCTGCTTGGTGCGTCCTGCGGGGAGGCCGGGCCAGAGTGACCCCAGCCGCAGCCCCCCTCCCGGTCATCTCCAGGGCCTGGAATCCCATCTGGACCGTGTCCCTGATCCCTGTGGAGGCCCCGCCCGGCCGGGATGAGACGCAAACAGCACGAGGGCAGGTTCCACCTAACTGGGCGCTGAGAGTCGCTGCTTTTGGAGCAGGCAGGAGCCCGAGGGACTTCCAGCACAGCTCAGACGGAAGCTGGGGGCCTGCCTGGCGGGGCTGCTGTTCTGCTCTCAGACCCGCTCTTTTGCGGGGACGTGGGCCGCTGGGTGCATGTTTAAGTGGTCACATTAACTCATCAGGCAGGTGCTCTCGGGCCCAGGACGCCCAGGAGGAGGAAGGTTTGGAAAGCATTGACCCTCAGGCCCTGGGCGGGGGTGGACTTTCGGCCGGGGGAGGAGCCGTGAGGCCCAGGAGAGGGACGCCCACCGTCTGGCCCTGGGGCTGCTTTGCGGCCCGGCCTGCAGATCCCCCGCCCCTTTCCAGCTTGGCCGGGCTCTGGGGGCTCCCAGGAGCCATGGGGAGCCGGTGGGTGTCAGCAGTTCTGCCCACTGCGTCGTCGTAACCTTGGGCCATCGTGTGTGACGACCTGCCTGGTGGGCCGGCCAGGCTCGGGAGCTGGACCCTGGCAGGGTTTGCCCGGTGCTGCGCGGGGACGGGGGTCACTAGGATGAGCGTTGTTGGTAATAAAAGGTCCACAGAGATTCTGTTCCGTGCCAGCCCACACCCGATGCCCGAGCTCGGAGGCTGCAGCCCAGGCCCCCGGCTGCCCTAGTCCTCCCCGACCTCTCACCTGGCCCACCTGCCGCCTGGCTCCCTGCTGGGTGTGTGAACCACCCTCATCCCTCCAGCCTGCTCTGGGCACTCAGGAGTCACTGCGCAGAGGGACGTGTAGTAAATTAACCTGCCTGCGATGTGGCCACGAGGCCTCCTGCTGGGCTTCCACCCACCCCCCCCCCTCCCGTCTTGCAGGTCTGATTCTAGTTCATCAGGGCCCTTCTCTAGGGAGGCCTCGCGGGGGCAGCCCGACCCCGCTTGGAGCTCCACGGTGTGGATGCAAAGGAGGCCCTCGCCCATGGCAAGGGGGCCCCTTCTGGGGCCTCTACGGGGCCCAAGGCCCCTTGGTCCAAGCGCACATCCCAGGCCCCAGCCCGGTGCCCACGCTGAACCCAGGGTGAACCCGGCCGTCCGAGCACGCGGCCGGACCCCAGCTCCGCGACCCGGGTGTCTGTGGGTCGGGCAGCAGAGACGGGGACTCTCTGGTCGTCTCGGGAGCCCTGGGGGTGGGCAGCCTGCTCTGGAGACACGTGAGCCGCCGCGCAGGTGAGGCGCACGCAGCGGGGGTGCCGGCGCTCTGGGATCAGGCGCTGGGGTGGCCCCAGCTGAGCTGAGAGACGCAGGACGGTCAGGCCGGGTGGAGGGTCCTAGGCGGAGCTGTGCCTCGGAGCAGGTGCGGGAAGGGAAAGCCGGGGTGGGGCCATCCCACCCAGAACCCGCCTTTCCCCGTGGGCACGTCCCTGCTCTCGGTAACGGCAGCAGAGCCAGAAGAAACGGGAGAGGCTGAGGGGTGGATGTGGCCCTTTCCTGGCCCGACCTCCCCGAGGTGCAGTGCGCCAGGTGCCAGGTCGCACAGTAGCAGCAGTTAAACACCCACCGCATGCCAGACGCCATGCTGCACGTGTGCACTGCCTCCCCAGAGCTCGATGCCGCAATTATCCTGATTTACAGACGAAGAGACCAGTTCAGAGAGGTTAGGTAACACGCCCAAGGTCACACAGCTCCCGCCTGCCCCTGGAGCACTGGTCCACCGCCCAGGAGACCAGGAACCCTGCACATAACGGGTGGTGGTTCTGCAAAATAGAGCACAGCCTCTGGACCAGGAGGTGCCCAGAGGCCAGAGCAGCTCTGTGTGAGCCTCGGGGACAACGGACCGTCCTTGCTCACAGGTGGCTGCAGGTGCGCGTCTGCCCGTTCACCGAGGGCAAGGTCATTCTCCGCTCCGCCCACAGCTTCAGACCTTAGAAGATCTCGGGCCAGAATTCTCCTTGGGGGCTTCCCTGGGGGCGCAGCGGTTAAGATCCACCTGCCAACGCAGTTTGTCTGACTGCGGGGCCCTTGTCTCCCCGACTGGGGAGGGGCTCTGCCAAAGGTGCAGAGAAGTGAAGGTCTGGAGCCCCCCACTGTGAGTGGAGCCCCTGGGAAAATGCTCCGTGCTGGCGTGAGGGCCAGTGGGTGTGAGGGTCGCTTATGCGCTGATGCAGGTCGCTGATGCGGGTCGGGGCAGGTCTCCGCGTGCTTGGCGAGCTGCCTGGAGCCTGTGTTAGAGAGGATTCTGAGGCCCGCTAGGGCTCAGCCGTCTGCCATCGGCAGGCAGTGCGACATCTAAGCCAGGTGTCTGCCATGTCCTGCTTCGCCCGGGACGTGGCGGAGGTGATGTAGTTGACACCCTACGGGACAGGGTTCCAAAAGCTGTTTTTCAAGAAGTTGTTCGTAGCTCTGAAACCACCAAGCGTGCGGCGTGAACATCCACGAGCCAGGCTGTGAAACGTGCGTGCAAGCTTCGTATCCGGGGCCCCTGGCGTGGGTGTGGAGCGTGCGCCCCAGGGCCCAGCTGGCTGAAGCTGCTGCCCAGGTGGTCTCTTCTGACGTCCAGAACCTTCACAGAACGGGTGTTGGTGAAGGGGCAGATGGAGACGTGTCCGGGGAGCCCTGGCCTCTGATTGGCTGTCCGGCGCACGGAAGGAGGGTCTGATCAGCGCCAGCCCCGCCCTTGAGAAGCCCGCACTCCTCTGAGGTCGACTGAAAAGGCCATGGCCGGCGGGGCAGGGAGGGATGAGGGTTCTACGAGAGCCTCGCCGAGGCCCCAGCGGTCATTCCCACGCAGCCTGAGCTGCAGACACGACGCCGAGTGGGCCGTGGCCTCGGAAGATGCAGGTCTGCAGCCTGGATGGCAGGAGGCCGCTGGGCCTCGTCTGCACAGATGGTGCCCGCTGTGGTCGCCCAGGGCCTCCCGCGGCTCTGCTCAGGGTTTGTCCCTGGTGCCTACGCGGAAGAGCTCCCACGGCGCCAGCTGGGCCCTGGCTGGTTCCCTGAGCTCCGCCGGGGGTGCCTGGGAGCCAACCCCTCTGCTGAGGATGGGGCTTCCCTGAGCACGAGTTTGGTTAAGCATCTTCTCACATGGGGCCTTTTATTTTAAAATACATAAGGATTCACGTCTTGAGATCAGGAAATCGGGGAGAACAGGGATGAACTGAGGTAACGACGCATCGTACGTGACGTGAAATGTTTGTGCCTAATCCAGTAACGAGTGACTTGTTAAAAACACAGGATGACCTGTGAGGGAGGATTCAGCCCAAGTGAGTGTCGATCTCCAACACCCGAAGGGCTGAATCCCAGAGCCGTCCCGTGGACTACAGGTTGCCACGGAGATGCCTCTCCCGCCCGACCAGGGACTTGGGGAGCTGATGGGTCCCTGCCTGTCTGGAGCCCCAGGCATCCTCGTCCCCCAGCTTGGAGTCGCCTCTTTGCGGCCATCCCTCCGCACACGCTCTGCTCTGGTTTGGGGCTTCCTGGGTGGGGTCTCGGTAGACTAGGAATCCCACCCACGCGGGATGGTGAGGCCACCCCACGGACTCTCCACTTCGGACTCTGAAAGGGCATCACGGGTGTATTTTGACAGAAAATAAACAAAAGCCTCGGGTGTGGATGTGCAGCCAGATATAAACAAGGAAGAGAATTAGCTCGTGACGGACTTAGTGGACTTTGCGGCCCAGGGCCTCTTGCCAGCTGCCGACCCCTCCGTCGGAGCCCTTCTCAGGCTCCTGTCCCCCCTTCAGCAAGGCGGGGACCAGCCTCGAACACGAACGCCAGGCTTCTGCACGCGCCGCGGGCGTCCTTGACCCAGACCCTCGCCACCGGGACATGGATCTTCAGGGTCCAGGCGCCCTGCGTCTCTCGAGCCCCAGCCCTGCCTGGGTTCTCGGCCCAAGCAGCGCTGGCGTGCACGGTGCCGCTCGGAGGCCCTCCCCATGGGCAGCGCGGGCCAGATGCAGCCTGCTCTGCACTGTGAAATCCTCGTCCTAAAAGTAAGAAAATATGCGAGTCAGTTTGCCAGAGGAAGGAAGTTTGCTGCCGGAGTCTGATTGTGTTAAGATGAAACGGTGTGAAGATAAAAGGGTGGTGCCCCTCCCCCGGACTCTCCGATTGCCGCGCAGACCAGGACTCAGGGGACCACTTCGTGGCCAGAGATTCCAGCGGTCGATGTTTCTTCCCCTTTGTCCTCATGTAGAACTGAGCTGGGTCCCCGCACCGCTGAGATGTCGTGAGCTCAGCGAGGGGTCATTCCCTCTGGCCTCTGACAGGGAGCGGGCCTCTGTCCCCTGCGTTGCTCCGGACAGAGCGACACTTCCAGACGGGCTCCCAGAGCTGGTGCCAGAGGGACCAGGTCCACCTGCAGACCCCGCCCCCGGCCCCCACCCTGCAGGAGTCGGAAGGGAAGCGCTGTCCTCTCCCCACTGCACCCCTCCCGTCTCAGAGTGACTCTGTGCTGGGTAATTGCCTGGAGTCTCCGCTTACGTCTGGGCGACAGGAAAGTCGTTGTCGGGTGGTTATCTGTGGGGCATTGTGTGCACACAGAGCGGGTCTGTGCAGGAGCTGGGCCTCCCCTGACCCTGACCCTGACCCTGACCCGGCGGGCAGGGCGACCCCACTTCCCGTCCCAGACCTCAGATGGGCCAGGCCGGGTACCTCCACTTCCTTCTCAACCGGCCGCCACCTGCCACTCGAGTGCAGGATGAAATATCGTGGACGAGGCCCCAGCCTTTGAGGGAGAAAGAAGCAGTGCGTGCCTGACGCCGCAGCGCCTGCTGTCCACAGAGGGCACGTGACAAACACCATGTGCCTCGATGGCAGCCGGAAACTGCTCGGTTATTCTCAGCTCTCTGAGGGGCGGCCAGTGACCATTTAACACGTATGAGGTTTTGTACGGTCCATTTGTCTGAATGGACCTCGTGTGCAGAGTAACCCTACCTTCAAACCTAAATTGGGTCATTTGATCTAAGGCACAATATTAGGTTAGTTCTGCCCCAGAAGATTCACGGGTGGTGGGTTCTGGGGCGCGGCTGCCGTGGTGAGGGGTCTGCACCCGCGGGGCCTGCAACGGGCAGAAATTCTGGAACCAGCCTGTGTGCAAGTCAGAGCGAACTTTGCCAAATTAGCCAGATTCCACGTGAAGCTCTGAGGAGTCATCGTCTGTCCGTTCAGCGCGAGTTCTCTGGGCTCCTGCCCTGGGATTGGGCCGGCTGGTGCCCTCCGCGGGGGTGCAGGGTGCTGTGAGGCCCCCGCCAGGCTAGGAGGCGGAGAAAGGCGCCCCGAAGAGGTGGCATCTCGGTGACATCTTGAGTAGAATTGGACCAGGAAACAGGGATGGGAGAAGCATCACAGAGGGGGCAGCCTGTGCAGAGACCCCGGGCCTGGCAGGACCTCGGCTGGTCGGGGAACTCGAAGCACGTCGGGGCGGCGGCCCCAAGCGCGTCCCTCTGTGGAAGCAGCTTAACATGGACGGTGGTCCAGACAGTGAGAAAGGGCAGGGGTGGTCAGGGGTAGCCACCGTGCCCCTAGTACGTGGGGAGCCGCCTGCCGTCCGGGGGAGCTGGACACGGAGGGCGGACAGCTCTGGTGTCCACAGCGAGCTCAGGAAGGAGGAAGTGTGCTCGTCGGAGGGGCCACGTGAAGGCCCTGCCGCTCGGAGCTGCTCGAAACCAGGTCTGAGAATCTCTGCAGAAATGCCCGTTGGAGTCTCGATGTGGTCCGGGGGGGTCTGCGAGCTGAGGGCAGTCCTGCGAGGCCTGAGGAACTGCCCGTCCCAGCGTCCACGCCGGTCTGGGGACTTGCCAGCTAGCAGCGTCCGTGCTGTTTTCTGCAGCCCTGGGCGTCTCCTTTCCAAGCTTGAGGGCGACCCCACTTCCCTGGGGGTCCGTCTCAATGACGCGCTTGTCCCCGGCGGGCAGAGGCCGGATTTGAGGAGAACAGGGTCCATGCTCGACAGTGTGGGCAGCATAAAGTCTGGCCTCCCAGCCTCCGGTGCAGCTGCCCATCCATCGCACCTGACATGTGTTCTAAATAAATGAGGTGTGACGGCCATAAACCACCTCGTCTGGAATTTAAAACATTTCAGGTTTTCTTTTAGCACTTGTTTCCAGCCCTGTTTTTCTCCCACAAAAGAAAGCCACTGGTGAGACGTTTCCCTGCACAGGGGAGGTGGCATGGCCCCGAGCTGCCCGTGGAACCGGCAGAGTCGTGGCCTCTGAGTTTTCTGAGTGTGACCCGTCATTCGGTCCCTGACCCTGAACGGGCTGCGGCTGTGTCGGGATGAGTGGACACGGCCCCCGTCACGTCCTCGTCAGCACCAGGCAGAGTCACGGGGCAGCCAGCCGTGGGTCTCGGCAGTTCCACAGATGACAGCCGGGATCTGGGGACCCGCCTGTGCGTTTAATTGTGCCACCTGCCCACGCTCACTGGTCTGCAGGACGGAGGCTCATCTGCTCGGAGGGCGTTCCACTGTCTCCGTGACCTGAATCTCCAGGCCCTGGGGGCCGGGGTCTTCTTCTGGGTGTAGGAGAGCTGACTCTTAAGCCATTTGTGAGTTGTAGTCTCTGTGGAGAAGTTGTGTCAACACTGAAGGCTGCAGACTCTCCAGGACACCCGGGTCTGGAGACACGAGACGTGGGCCGTCACTCACGTGGTACCCACCTAGCAGCAACTAGAGACACAGGTCCGCGAAGGCCCCCCAGCAGCCCGGCCCTGTGGCCACCTGCTGGTGCCCCCGCATGGACCCAGACCCTGGCCGTGTCCAGGTTCCACCAGGAGTCTTGCTAAACCTTTTGTTTCTGGTCAACGCCTCCAGGCTGTGACTGGGTCACTCGGGGCCCTGATCTAGGACTTGTGGCTGTCGGTACCGGGCTCAGCGCCCTGCTCAGGGTCAGTGTCAGGCTGGGGTGAGGCTCCAGGCATGTATGTCTGAACCCACTGCCATGGCCAGGTTTCCACTCTGACCAGTGGGTTGTTGCATAGACAGCAGGCGAGAACCCCAAGGGTGGCCCAGCCACTCCCAGGATGTCGGTAGGTGCTCTCAGACCAAAGAGTGTCTGCTCCCCCAGCAGTCATCTCGGGGTCAGTCCTCCAGCTCCGGTCCTGGCCCACTCCCCCCACCTCCCCTCTGCCTGCTGGTCCTTCTCTGTCCCCCTCTGTCCCTCCGTGTCCCCCTCTGTCCCCCCGTGTCCCTCCCTGTCCCTTCCTCCACTCCCTCCGCCTTTCTCTGTGCTTCTGACACACACCACGCTTTAAATACTGATGAATCACTCAGCGCACAGCTTTCTGTGCTCTGCGAAACAAAGGTTTCTCTACTGGAAACTGGAATCCTTTTCTCCAGGCCCGTGACCGCTGGACCCTCGAGTGTCTGCGGTGGGGCTGACCCAGACGTAGCTCGGGAGGCCATTTCCTCCAAATGACAGCGTGTTTCCGTCTGCTCTGCTCTCCCCGCAGATGAAATCATGCACCACGACATCAGCCCGCTCTGTGCTGCCGACATCCAGGACCAGCTGCAGAAGCGCTTTGCGTACCTGTCTGGTGAGTGCGAAGGCCAGGCTGTGTGACGCGGGCGGGGGAGTGTCTGCTCGCCAGGCGGTCGGCCTCCTGGCCTTCCGTGACCGTGTCGTGGGGCCTGGGGACAATCCGTGCGGTGCGGCCCGCCCCCCATTGCACCGATGCCTGTGATGAGGGCAGCTCAGAGCCGGCAAATGCCAGCCAGGGGCCAGCTGGGTCCCCAGGGGGGCGTGGCCCGGCTGCTCCTGGCTGCGGTCTCCTGGATTCCAGAGCTCTCCTGGGACGGGGAGGAGGTGCAGGTGTGGCACAGTCGCCCCCGTGCAGTGTCCAGGGCCTGGGCTCTGGCTTCTGTGGCTCCGCCTTCTGGGAGAAGCCCCTGGGGCGCCACCGACAAGGGCGAGGGGCCGGCACTGCCCACAAGCCTGTCCTGGGGTCGCTCCGTATCTCCAGCCCCTGTCCACCTGCCACCTCCCCTGGGATCCGGGCTCTGTCTCCAGCCTGCAGGGACATCTTGCTGCCCTATCCGGCCGGCCAGGGTGCTGGTGCCTCGGGCCCGCAAAGGCCGTGAGCATTGCGCGAGAGCAGTGCCTGGAGCAGGGCGGCGCCACTCCACCGGGCACGCCTGCCCCCCAAGGCTCGCTGTGCTGTCGGTCAGGGGCCCGAGGTTGAAGGCCCCCTGCTCGCAGCCCTTTCCCCTGGCCAGCAGGTTGGGGTCTCTCCTGAGCTCCGAGAGCCAGTCCTGCGCCCCCGGGCTCCCCTGCCCGCCCCTTGGTGCCAGGAGCTGCTCCCCAGGCCATGCCCTGTGTGGCTCAGGCCCACCTGCCCCCCTGCACATGGACCCGCGGTGTCGCTCGGGGGTTAAACCTCGAGGCCTGAGCCCCCTGAGCAGGAAAGCTGAGCCTCTGAGGTCTGTCAGCAGAGACGGCCTCCTGCTGTTCCTGGGGGGGCACCGCGAGGGGCGCCCACCTCATGGAGGACGGAGAGAGAGCGGGGTGTCCTTCTGAGAAACCAAAGTCCCCAACAGGACAGGGTCATGACCTTGACCTTCCTTCAGGTCTTCACCCGCTGCCCTCAGGAGGAGACCCCAGGGGGGCCCTGACCCCCAGACACACCTCCTGTTATTCAGAGGCCGCCGGGTGCTCGGGGAGGGGGTTTTGCGGAAGTAACCACGGCCCCAGCTCGGCGGCTACAAGGTCACTGACCACTGGGCCTCACAGGCCCCAGGTCCCCCAGCACACGGGGGGCCAAGGACAAGGGAGCTGATGTGACCAAGATACCCTACCGCCGGCCTGGGCTATCGGGGGTGTCTGGAGGAGGGTAGGCGGCCGAGGGGGGCAGAGAGCGACCCCAGCGCTACAGCCACGGGAGGGGGTTCCGCCAGCATCTGAGGGAGGCTGGAAGGTGACCCCGGGCTCAGGCGAGCCCACAGGCGGGTGGCAAGGCCCTGAGCTGAGGACCACCAAGCCCGCCGCCATCCCAACCTGCAGGGCGCGAGCCGACGGGCCGGGTTGGTTCACGTCGTCAAGTCTGGGAATTGGTTAGAAGACAACACATCCCGAGCTTCAGCGTCTGGAACAAAGCTGGAGCGTCCTGGGTTTTTGCGGACACCCCGTGCGGGTTGGCCAAGCAGAGCCCGGGGCGGAGGTGGCCCTCGTCCTCTCCATCCCTCCCCCACCCGCCAGGACACCCGGGTTGCCCGCCTCCCAACGTGAGGACGCCCTGGCCAGTTATCACGGTGCCCACTGCCTGCCCTGGACCAAACTGCCGTAACCTCCTGCCGGGGTGTCCGTGTGCGAAGGTCGGGGTGGCTGGCTTCGCAGCCCAGCACCGCTGACACTGGGGGGACGGCTCCCCCGTGGGGCTGTCCCACATTGTAGGACGTAGAGCAGCCCCACCCACCGGAGGCCAGCACCCCCCAGAGTGACAACCAGAACTGCCCAGATGCTGCCAGTGGACACCAGAGCAGCTGGTGTGGACAGAGTGAGAGGTCTTCAGGGGTCAACCGGGTCTGCCCTTGTAAGGGGCCCCAGGTGCTCGCCTGTGTCAGGCTGTCCTCTGCAAGTTCACTGCAGACCAGCCTTGAGAGTCACGCGGCATCACTTCTGCCACCTCGGATGGGCCAGGCCAGCCTCGGTTCAAAGGGAAGAGGGAAGGATCCAGCCCCGGAGGAGCAGAGGTGGCCACCTCCTGCCGCGCAGGGCACCAGCTGGCAGCAGACCACGCCTGGCCTCACCTCCTGGCCTCTGCACTGCCGCCCAGGTCGTCGGTGGGACAGCTCGGCCCAGAATCCCAGCCTGCATCTCCACGCCTGCCCTCCCGACTGCCTGGCCCTGGGGAGCCGTGCTCACCTTCCCAGATCCCAGGCCACTGCCTCGTTTTCCCTCGGGAACTGTGTCGGGTGCACCTCCCCTGGGAAAAGTGCCCCCCCCCCGCCGGTTCCACCTGTACCTCCCCACACACGGTGCCGAAGGGATGACTCCCATCAGACAGGAACTGTCTACCCGAAGTCGCCACAGGGCGCCCAGGCGGTCGGGCTGCAGCCTGGTGGCACGTGCAATGTTTAAATGCTCTTCATGTCACCTGTGGAGCGTGGAAAACGTCCATGCCGTCAGGAAGGAAGCAGGATGCCAGCTTTCTGTTCAGCGCGGTCCGTCACACACAAAAGCGCACGGAAGTGGGTTTGGAAGGAAACGTGCTCCCGCGATGCTCCGGCGGCGGCAGGATAGCGGGTACCTGCTTCAGCTCATCACCTCATTCCAAATGTTCCCATCGATAGCACACATTTCTCTCATAATAAAAGCCATGGAAGGGACTTCCCTGGCGGTCCGGTGGTTAAGACTTCGCCTTCCAGTGCAGGGGGTGTGGGTTCGATCCCTGGTCAGGGAGCTAAGATCCCACATGCCTGCGGCCAAAAAAACAAAACGTAAAAACAGAAGCAATATTGTAACAAATTCAATAAAGACTTTAAAGATGGTCCACATCAAAACAAAAAAAAAACCCAAAACACGGAAAGTGAGTTTCCTTCTGGAAAATGACTGTCCTGCCGACACCCGGGAGCAGCGCCCCCGCGCCCCCCGTGCTGAGTGCAGCTCTTCTCTCTCCCCAGGTGGGCGGGGGCAGGACGGCAGCCCCGTCATCACCTTCCCCGACTACCCGGCCTTCGGCGACGTCCCCGACAAGGAGTTCCAGAATGTCATGACCTATCTCACCAGCATCCCCAGGTGCGTGTGGACGGGTCACTCTGTTTTATTACAAGCAGAACTGGGTCCGTCCTTCAGAAAGGTAGGGAGACCTCCTCCGAGCCCACGGCCACGCTGGGCGGTGTGGCACCCAGGAGCCGAGGGGCGGGGGGGGCTGATGCTGCCTGGGGATCCCCCCTCAGAAGGGGTGAGGCTGCCGACCTCCCGCCCAGCGGACGAGCGGCTGCCCCGCTAAGGCACTGGGGGCATGGGTGCCGTCAGACTCTCCCTCCGTCGGGTTTCAGAAGGCAGGTCACAGCTCGGTGAATTAAGTCTAATCTGGGAAACAGACCCGACAGTGAGTTTGACCGCCCAACACCTGTCCTACAGAAGGTGCTGGTCAGTGTCGTCCCGTCAGCACCGATCAGTGCCGGGGGGAGGGGGAGGCTGGGGGAGATCCTTCCAGATGCCTGCGGGGTGGAGGTGTTAAGCTGGGGGAGCCCTCCCGATGGACGTGGGTGGTGAAGATCACTTGGCAGAGGGAGCTGGACGACGCGCCCTGGGTCCCGCGGGGCGGGGTCTCGTGTTAGGGTTGGCTTATGGTGGCCACCGTCTCCGTCCTTCTCTGTACCCAACTTGCTGGGCCAGGCTCTGGGTGGCCGAGCTGAGGCGGGAGGTTCAGCCACTGTCCTGGGAGTGTGTAGCCTTCCTTGAGGGCCCCTCGGGCTGGCCGTGCGATCCTGCAAACATCTCCATTTGTCTTCTCCCTTGAAGTTACAGCCAGGAAGGCCACGGACAAGGCCCCTGGACCGCGGGGGACGATGCTTGAGTAGGTTCAAGGGTCTGGAGAGTGGCGGGAAGGTGGATGCTGCCCGCGTGCAGCGGCACAGGGGGTGTCCTTGGGGGAGGGGGACCCGGCACGGTGGGTCCAGCTCTCGGCGTGCCCAGCAGTGAGGCGCAGAAAAGCCTCACAGCCTTGGCGGTGGGACACCGGGGACAGGCCAGCAAGAGGAAGGGCAGCTGCACTCAGCACCGGTGTCAGGCAGTCTGGTGACTTAACAAGAAGACGGCGGCTGTTGGTGGCTGACCGTGGGCCCCCCCAGGGGTCTCACTGGCCCTCCGGGAGGCGGGCTTGTGGCCAGCTCCCCCGCTCCCCTCCATGACATCTCCCAGGGGTGGGCGTTCCACGTCCAGGTGAGGCGTGGCCCTCCTCCCCCACCCTGTGAGCCCCCCAGCCCATGCCTCTTGTCCCCGCTGTGGCCGTCTTTTCCCCCATCTCCCGTGGTCCCCAGGCCTGTCTCCGACCAGGCAGTGGAGCTCACGGTGCAGTAAGCCTGCCCGGGGAGGAGTCCGAGGCACAGTTCTCAGTCTGACACCCGTGAGCCGTGACAGAGGCCGCCTGCGCTCCGCGGAGGTTTCTGCCCATCTCCGTGGCCGGGGGGTCAGGGTCGGATGACTCAGAGGCATCGGCGAAGGCGGGCGGGCTCTGCACGCGTCCAGGGGCCCGGAGACCCCCGCGGCCTCCTTGCTGCCACCTCGTCTCTCTGTCTCTTCCCGCTCCGGCCCCTGCGTGGGGACGTACGGGCCGAAGTCCTGCGGTTGGAGGCTGCCGTGAGCCTCTCCATAGCTACGGGCACGGCCCTGCTGCCCCAGCCGAGGCGGCGGCCGGCCCTGGGCTCGGCGGTCGGCGGGCGCCGTTGCCACAGCGGCCGGACCGCTCAGTGCAGGCTGAACAAGGGCCCCGGGGGTGCTATATGTGGTCTCCCACTGCCCACCTGCGATGGTGCGGTGGGGTGACCCTCCCCTGCCTGTGGGGGAATCTCAGGTTTCAGGTCACTCTCGGGTTTGGGAAGGTCAGACGTCACTTTCTGTCTGGCTCAGAGGCGAGGCTTCTCCCGGACGCAGCAGGCTGGCCCCTGTGCCCTCTCGGACCCTCCCCGCCCGGGTCACCACCCTTGCTAGTGCTGGGGCTGCTCAGGCCTCCTGGCCTCGGGGCCTTTGATGCGCTCCCTCGGCGCGGTGTTTCCTCTTCAGGCTGCAGGCGCCCTCCTCTGGTAGGCCGTCCGTCACACCCGCCACCCCCGGGCCCGGCCCACAGGCTCCCTGGCTTCACGGGCTTAGCTGCAGTGTCCCCGTTTACCTGACAGCTCGGTGTTGGTCTGTGTCTGCCCCGCACGCAGGTCCTGAGAGCAGCAGGTGGTTCCTTGGTAAATATTTCCTGGACAAGTGGGCTTGGTCTGCAGAGAGCAAAGCCAGCTCTGCTGTTGTCAGCCCGCGGCCTGGCGGGACTGAGGCTCCCCCCGCGTCGCTCACCGCAGCACACTCACCTCCCCTTCAGGTGGGACCAGCACCTGTGTTTCTCTCCTTCTTTAAGGGGTTCTCAGCCCGGTGCAGTGGAACCTCTCCAAACCTTGGTCTCCAAGGTCTCAAACAGAACCTGCCCGCGGATGCAAGGGCAAGAAACACGTTCCCCCTGAAGCTGAGGAGCAACGGTGGGCTCCTCGCACCTGGCGGGGCTCTGGTGCCGTGGACCTGGCCGCAGGGCCGGCTTGAGCGTGTGCAGCCCAGACCCGTGGGCTCCGTCTCCAGGGAGCCGCGCGCGGCGTGGTGGTCGGCGTGTGTCCTGTTCACGTCTCTTCCTCCTGACGGAGGATGGGGCGGGGGGGGGGGGTCCCGTGGCCCCGACGCCCTCTCACACAGAGTGAAACCCCGCGGCGGCACCGGATACCGTCCTTTCGCAGCTGGGTGCCGGGCCAGCGGGGGAGGGGCAGCTGCCCGGCCGGCTGTCAGGCAGGCGGGGAGGGGCCGCGTTCCGAGCCCTTGGCCGCAGCGCTGTTGGGCGGGCTCCTCGGGGGTGTGGGGGGATCAGCCCCGAGCGAGGGCGGATTTGGGGGACCTCCTAAGCGTACGGAAGGGTGTCGCCCATCAGCTCACAGGCAGCTGCGTTTCCAGAAGATTCAGCGCACATCTCACGGGGCGCGGGGGAGACACTCGGTGTCTGTGGGTCAAGCAGGGCCGGGCGCTGCCTGCCAAGGGCTCCCCTCCTGCGGGAACCCAGGGAGGGAGGGGCTGCCGCCTGGCGGATGCAGCCAGCACTGCCGGCCCCAAGAAAAGGGGGAACCCCCCCTGCCCCCAGCGCGGGCCGGGCTTACCCTAGACAGCCCGGCGCCAGCACGGCCTCCACGCGGGAGGGTGAGATCCGGGACCCGGCGCGCTGTAAAGGTCAACGCAGATCACGTGGACGGACGGTCTCATGCCGGCTGCTGCTGAGAGGCGCTGACTCCTGCGGTCGGCCCCGAGCTTCCCTCTGTCCTCTGAAAAATACACCCTCCAGCGCGTAGCTCTCGTCCCGTTATTAAACGCAGAGGACAGGAGCCCCAGGTTACATCTGGTTCACAGTCGTCGGTCATCTCGAAACCTTACGCTGCCGGGCAGCCCTCGTCCGGACGCACCAGACACACGTGAACATGGAAATGCCGCCACGAGAGAAGCTGGGCTGCCTTGGTGATTTCTCAGCTGGCGGGTCCGCGGCCGCACCGCAGGGCTGCTCCTGGGAGCCCGTCGTGGCTTGGGGGCCGGCTTCCCACGCCGATGCCTGCAACCCTTGCGGTTCCTCTGGGGCTCCATCACCACCATCTGCCAGGACGGTGGGGACAAGTCCAGGGACATGTGACCGTGACCCCCAGGCCCTGCCCGAAGAGTGGCTGTGACCTCAGCAGAACTCATGCCGGGGGTTGGGGGGTGCACGCGGCAGAGGGAGCTGCTCAGGTCACTGCTGTGAGGGTCAGCCAGTGCTGGACACCCTTGGGACCGGGCAGGGGACAAAACAGGTAAAATCCTGTGCTCATGGTCTCAGAAAATTAAATGAGATGCAAGGAGTGTGGGTTGCAAAAGAAGAAAAGCAAAGCAAAAAGGGGTGAAGGATGGGGGGCAGGGAGAGGGGAGTCCCCGCCGAGGTGGCTTACGGGAGGTGAGGGGACCTCTGGCAGGGGGGACGGTCCTCACAGGACCCCCGGGGGTGTCTCAGGGGGGACGGTCCTCACAGGACCCCCGGGGGTGTCTCAGGGGGGACGGTCCTCACAGGACCCCCGGGGGTGTCTCAGGGGGGACGGTCCTCACAGGACCCCCGGGGGTGTCTCAGGGGGGACGGTCCTCACAGGACCCCCGGGGGTGTCTCAGGGGGGATGGTCTTCACAGGACCCCCGGCGGTGTCTCAGGGGGCATGGTCTTCACAGGGGTGTCAGTCAGGGGAACCTCAGTCATGGAAAGGGATCAGAGCCAGTGCAGGGAGCGTGGACACCTCCTTCCAGGATCTGCTCTCGAGGGGGGTGGGGAGATGGTCAGTGAGGGGCGGAGGCGGGGCAGACGAGGTTTTCTTCTAAGATGAGGGAGATCGCAGCATGTTTGTGCTGATGGAAGTCGCCCAATAGAAAAAGAAAGATCGACCTTTTGATTCACGTGCACCTGCCGCATGTCGCCGTGCAGGGCTTGGGTCCAGCACCTAGTAAATCGTGAGCGGGTCACGGAGCCGGGCTGCCGGGCTCCAGGGCCCCTCCCCTCGCGATTCTGGAGTCTGGATCCCCCCTCCATCCACCTCTCATCCCCTCTCACCCCTCCCTGTGGCAAAACCGAAGCTTCCCAGCTGATCCTCTCTCCTGGTGAGGGCAGTCACTGGCGGCTTCCCCTGTGGGTGCCGGTGTACACATACAAGACATGCACAGGCACACGCGTGCACTCACACACGCAAGGTCATAGGGTCTTAGGGCTGCCAACACTGAGACAGTAGGTTTCTGGCCTTTCTCTGAAGGACAGATTTAGCCGTCCCGGACGCCCTTCCACACGGCGGTCCTGCAGGATCCCTGGGGGCATCCCCCACCTACCCGCCCTGGGTTTGGAAGATAACACCGTGAGGATCACCTTGCTGCACAGCTGCCGCCCTCCCCAGCCCGGTGACGGCGCAGCTCAGGGGCTCCTAGATTACTGGACGCCGATAAGGACGCTAACTTTCCATGGACCCGGGTCAGATCACCCAGCTGCTCGGGAGACACAGGCACATCTCCCATCTGCTTCCGTGGTGGGCCGTGTTCACCCGAGGAGAGGTGCACGCAAAGAGGTCACCCACACACGGGCGTGCATCACACACGACACACATGTACATACAGGCGTGCATCACACATACACAGGTGTGCATCACACACCACATACACGTACACACAGGCGTGCATCACACACCATATACATGTACACACAGGTGTGCGTCACACTTCACACACACATACACAGGTGTGCATCACACCATGCGCACTTACACACGCAGGCGTGCATCACACATCACACACAGGTGTGCATCACACGCGACACACATACACACAGGTGTGCGTCACACACCACATGTACACACAGGTGTACATCACACCATGCACACTTACACAGGCGTGCATCACACATCACACGTGTGCATGCAGGTGTGCATCACAGACCACACACACGAATGCTCATACGTGCATAGGAGCGGGTGTGCACTCCACACGCAAGCATACACACCACACGCGTGCACACACGTGCCCCCACTTGGCAGTTGTGTGGACTACGTGACGGGGAAAGGCAGCACGCGTGGGGATGGAGCAGGGTCGTAAATGCCGTTCTGAGGCCCCCAGCCGCGCTCGGGACACGCCTACTGCCAAGCCCTGCAGCCAGGCTGCCTCGAGCCCTGCCTCGAGCCCCTGGCAGCACCTCCCTTCTCGCTGTGGCTGTGACTCCATGTGAATTTTCAGCTGACTTTTGAATATAAGGATAGAAAATGTGGCATGAGCGTGTCCCGAGCAACTCAAACGCATACGTGAAAAATGGTTAGCTTTCACGCTCCCCACAGGAAACCACAGTCAAGCATGTCGCTCCGTCCGTGTGCAGATGCCCCCCCACAAGACAGGACAGCGCAGCCCCTTCCTGGTCGACGGCGTGTGGCAGGCGTCCTCGTAGACGGCGCCCTGCCTGTCCTGTGGCAGCTGTGCTGCAGCCTCGGGTGTGGATGGACCGGGCAGGTGAGCCCCAGCCTGTGGCCACCACCCCTCTGCCTCCTGCAGCCTGGCCCCCCACGTGGCAGGTGTGGTGCTCTGTTCTGAGGCCGGACACCTTGACGGTGATCCCGTTTGTGACAGCTCTCAGGCGCTCTGGCCGGGGGTGACCCTTCCCCGCGGCTCACGTAATTAGCAACAGCTCTCAGGCGCTCTGGCCTCGCGTAATTAGCAAGTAAAGGGCCGTCCTTGCCGTGTGCTGTCCATTTGCTGTCCAGTGGCCTGGCTCAGCCCGTTGCCCCACGTGGCCTGAAGCTCAGGGACCCGTGCCCGCTGGGGCACCCTCTCCACAGGGGTCCTGTCTCTCTGTCCTCCCGACCTTGTTCTCCTGTGGAGCCAGAGGCCGCCCGGCTCAGGACTCTTCCTTTGTCGTAATGACCTTTCTCTGTCACCACCGTCTAGCGCAACAGCCACTGGCCACGTGTAGCCATTTAAATTGAAACTAACTAAATGTCAAAGCTCAGTCCCTGGGCCGGGCTAGCCGTCCTGCAGTTCCCAGGGGCCAGTGGCTGCCATCTCGGGCAGCTCAGAAGTGGGACATCCCCACCTGTTGCACACGCGGCTGTGATGGGGCGGCATCCGGCTAACAGCGGCCATGCCCTTCACCTGTGGGGGGAAGAGCGAGAGACCTGCCCGGGAGGAGGGGTGCAGCCCTGCCCTGCTTGGGAACAGCGACAGGTCCCCGTGAGGGGAGCCCAGGAGGGGTGGGCGTGGGCTTGGGGAGCCCCTCCCTCGCTGCCGTCAGAGCGCCCAGGCTGCACCCAGCAGCTCGTGCACATGGGGCGTCGCCACGCCCAGAGGCCTCCTCATCTAGGGTTTCAGCTCCAGGTGCAGAGGACGTGCCTGAGGCAGCCCTGGCACAGCTCAGGACCCACTTGCAGGGCAGGAGCCAGACGGCAGGCAGCTGGGGCTGCAGCAGCAACGTGGAGCCTCTGGCAGGTAACGAGGTAGCAGGGATTCCGGAGTAGCCGAGGTGGTGCTGGCGTCTGCGTGCCCTCGGGGGAGCAGTTCCCTCTGTTACAGGGAGGCAGCCGATAGTGTGTGCGTGTGCGCGTGTCTTTTTTTTTTCATGTATTTAAGGAAGCTGTGTGCTTGGTGGGTTCTTCCCCCAACGTAATTTTCTAGTTGTGGGAAAATACACGTACTTCTCGCCGTCCTAACTGTTTCGAAGTGCACAGCTCAGTGGTGTTACACGCACGGTGCCGTGCAGCAGACTCCAGAACTTGGCGTCTTGTAGAACTGAAGCTCTGTCCCCGTGAAGCGCTCCCTCCCCGAGCCGTGGGCCCCACCGGCCACTTTCTGTCTCTGTGAATCTGACTCCTCCAAGGACCTCGCGTGAGTGGAATCAGCCCGGATTTGTCACTCTGGGTGGCTTATTTCACCGAGCATACCGTCCTCAAGGTTCACCCGTGTCGTAGCAGGTGTCAGGATCTCCTTCCTTTTTAAGGCTGAGTAATGATCCGTTGCATGGCTGGACCACGTTGTGTTCATCCGTCATCTGTTGGAGAAGGCTGTGTTTTGAGATAGATGAAAATCAGTCTTTGAAAACCAGGTACATACCCCAGTTTCCTTCTGTGCCAGGTGGGTCCCTGTAGACGGGGCACGGGGCTGCACGTTAACCTCTCCGTTGTGTAAGAAAGACCCTCTACTACTGCACACGCGTCAGTTCAAACAAATCTTGAGTATGTTCACCTTGATGTTGATGTGGAAAAAATAACTCAAATATAAAGAACAAAAAATGCAAGTTTTCGGGCTCTTTGGAGAAATCCCTGTGTTTTTGTAAGAGGTGGACTGTTTCCTTTGGGTCGTGAGGACGAGGCGACAGCCCTGCTGTGTGGTCAGGGCTCCCTGGCCGGCCCTGCTCTCCCCGTGTGCGTCTGACCCTGACGGGGCTGCTGTAGCCTTGAGGACAGATATGGTGCTGTTACCAAGTGTGAGAGAGTTCTTTAAAAGGGTCTGACGTTTTTCTTGCCGTTGTGCTTTCTGGGATGGAAAGCTGAGCAGCGTTAAGAGAACCGCATTGCACACAGGATATGATAACAGGGGCAGCTTTTGAATCACAAGAAGAGGGAAGAAACAGCCAGGAAAGAAAGGCTCAGGCTTGAATGCTCAGGGCAACGTTCAAAGTCACGGCGTTTGAACCCAGCAGGTAAGTCACAGGCAGAGAGGAAACGGGCTGCGGTATTTCGCTTACAAAAGGAAGACAGGGAAAGAAAATCTTTGTAACATTCGCAACCTCTGTAGACCAGGGTCAAAACATGGGATGCAAAGAGAGAAGAAAGGGCAAAGAAGTACAGCCAGGTGGGGAAGCAGGGGCGGTCAGGAAGGTGGGGCAGGTCCTGCCTGGACCCATTTGCTCCACAGGCCGGCTTGTGCCCCCCAACTCCCAGCTGCAGCCTCCACCTGTACCCCAGGCCCCTGCCTGGCCTGCCCACCCCCTGCCCACCCCGAGGGCTGGCCCAGCCCCAGGGCCCAGCTGCTTGGCCAGGGCTCCTGGAGGAGGTGGGACCTTCTGTCCCACGGGCCCCTGGGGATGCACCGCACTGCCACCCGCCAGGCCGGGCTGGGATGGGCGCCAGCCTGCCGGCGCCTCCTTCCCGGGCCTGCCTGGCCCGCTGCCCCCCTTGCTGGGCTTGTTTCCCCCGCCTGGTGCCAGGCCTAGCTGGCCTCTGTGAAGGTGGCCCTGAGAACGCTCACCCTCACCCCAGCCGTGGTCCTTCCCACCGGGAGCTCCGCGCGGGCTGAGCGAGGCCAAGCCGGGCCTCGTGTCCCCGCCTGTCCCTGCTCTGTGACGTGTTGGGTCCGAGAGCAAGGTGCAGCCACGCAGGAACTGGTCACGGTGACGCCGGGTAGCCGTGGCCTCGCTGCGGGGACCCTCCAGGCCAGCCCAGTTCCCGGGCCGCCCCCATGCTGCCCAGTCCCGACGAAGGGGAGGTCAGGCCGCAGCTGGCCGTGCCTCCGGCTCCCCAGGGCCACCCGAGGAGTCAGCAGGCCTGGGGTGTTAGAGAGGACACCATGCTGCGTGAGCTCTGGGCCTTTTTTGATTGTTAGGGCCCGAAGTGAGCTCGTCAGCCCCACGCAGCGGCCGGGCAGCCATCCAGCGGCCCCTCCGAGCGGCTGTTGGGACATTGCGGGCTGGCGTCTGTGCATCCACAGGGCCACGTGTGTCCAGGGTCCCAGGGGCTTGCCCGCGTGGCTGCAGTTTCCCCCACTGCCACCACCCTCAGCGCAGTCACCTCGAGGCCTGGCACACAAGGGACCCTGGGTGCTGGCCTCTTGTGCAATCTGAGCGTCTGCCCCCCTCCCTCTCCCCTGGGCATGTGAGGTCACGGACGCGGGAGACGGGCAGACGGGACCCTCCTTAAAGCGGCGGAACGCGGAGTGACGGGACCCCGGGGTATTGAGCCCTGGCTCCTGGGGGCTGGGCAGATCACACGGCCTTGCTCTGGGGCTGCAGTCATGTGGGCAGAGGGGGCCTTGGAGGGTCCCTACGTCCTTACATAAGGTGCCTTCTGTTACGCCTGTGCACCTCTGAGCCAGCGTTCCCAAAATGTGGTCAGAGACGGGAGAGAGGCAGGGAGGAGAGCTCTCATGGCCCCGAGCCAGGTTCTGGTGCACGGGCATCGTCTCCTTCCGCCTCTGGGGCTGCCCTGCCTGGCCCGACACAGGAGGCAGCCCAGGGGTGGGCGGGAGGGAGGGCAGCTTTATCCCGCAGGGTGGACTCGGCCTGGGGGGTCTGACGCGGAGCCAGGCTGCGGGCCCCACCCGGTCTGTGCTCCCGGCTGTGTGACTCTGGGCAGACGGCTTAGCCTCTCTGTGCCTCTGGCTCATGGTGAGGAGTGAGGGAAGAACAGCCCCAGGCTTCAGTGCAGTGCCTGCCGGGAGGGGGGACCCAGCGGGGCCTCGGCCGCACCTTCCCTGCACGACCCCACTGGGCACCTGCGGGGCCGCAGGCGAGTGACCGCAGGGCTCTGGCCCGAGTGTTTTCACACACCGGGAGCCGGGAGCTGCCGGCCCGACCGCTGCCTCGCTGGGAAGCCCGCCTTCCGGGACACGTTTCTGTGGAGCCAGCAAATTCCTCATATTTCTCTTGAAATTCTCTTTTGAAGAGATCGTGTCGTCGGCGCCTTCGCGTCTTCATCGTGTTTGTCGTCAGCGCTGTCCCCTGAGGTCGTGACGGACTTCTTACCGTAAGGCTTTCAAAGGCACAGAGCCGGTTAAAGACCCCAAGGGACGGGGGTGGGGCGGCAGGGGGACGTGGAAGTGACGCGGGCGGCGGGGCGCGAGGCCCGGGGCCGCGTGCTCCGTGAGCGGCCAGGCCAGCGGCCCTGCTCGTGCGTGAGGGTGACAGGCCGCCGCGGGCAGCGGGGTCAGCGCAGGGGCCACGGGAGGACGTTCCGGGCCCAGAACCACAGCTGACACCCTGAGGCCTGTCGTGGAGTCACGAGGGGTCATGGGGAGGCGGGCCGCGCTCCTGGAGCTCTGTCCCGGGGGAAGGGAGACGGCCGCACAGCAGCCGCCGCTGAATAGGGCGCACGGCGGGCCTGCCGCCATCGTCAGGCTTTGCTCCCGCGGCAGCCCCAGAGGTGGACACTGTTCGGGTCCCGCTTTTGCTTCTCGCTGAGTGGCCCGTCCAGGTGGCGCCGAGGAACGGCCCGGCCCGGCTTGCGGTGACAGGCCCGTGTCCCCGCGTGTGGCGCCCGCCCCTGGGCTGTGCTCCTCTCGGTAGCCCCCCACGGGCGGGTGGTCTGGGAGCGCATCTCAGACCCCTGTGCCGGCGGGGCCCATGCCTGGCAGGGTGGCCGCCTGCTCAGGGGAAGCGAGTCTCCTGCACCTCAGGAAGAGTGGGATCCCGGCGGCTGGGCCTCAGACCCGGGCCGGCCCCACGGCGCGGACCGCAGGGCAGCTCCCTGTGAGACGGAGGGAGGGTGGGGCAGAGTGCAGACACAGGCTGTGGAGAAGCCGCTGTGGTCGGTGTCATCGGGGGGCTGCGTGGGACTTGTCCCCCCGGGGGAGGGGCCGCCAAGAGGGGCAGGGCACCAGCGAGTGGACGGGACGGGGCCGCGCGGGCGCCTGATGCGCTGCCGCCTCGCGCCGGGCTGAGCCCCGGCTCCCATGGCCGAGGCTGCGAGGGCTCAGGAGCCCGCCTGGGGCTGCCCAGAGGAAGGCATGTGCCCGTGACGCCCCAGGCTCCTGACCGCCCCGGCCAGAGCCAGCACCAGGCTTAGGGGCCGTCTCAGCTTCCACTGCCCTGCCCGCCCAGATCAGGCCCTGAGGCCGCCAGGCGTGGGGGGTGGGGCAAGGCAGCTGTGATCCCAGGTACCTGGCACTTAAGCCCGAGTGGCAAACAAAATAAAACTTCCCTCCGTGAGAGCTGAGCCCGGTTAGAAGGCGGTTCTGTCGGGGCGCCGTGTGGGCCTGGCTGTGCGCGCTCTGACGTCTGTTTGTGCTTTTCCCGGAAGTCCTGTGCCGTCTGTGGAGCAGGTAACGCTGAACGGGTGGAGCCTTTCACCATCGGGTGCGCTGACACACAGCGGCGCGCACGCTCCCGTGCAGGCGTGGCTCTGTGTGTCCATCATCGGTGTTGCTCCGACACGGAGCACTTGGGCTGTCTCAGCTCTGGCTTCTGTTACATAACGTTCCCAGCGGGCAGAGCACCGCCGCCAGCCACGTAGTTTGTACGTGTGCCGTGTATTTCTGGTTTTCATTTACACCGTCGGTGTGTTCGGAGACGTGGAAATCAGCAGCTCCAGTCGGAGCCTCGGCCCCTCGCTCGTTCCTCGGCGCCGCCTGGCTGGCGTGGGCGCTGCCGCCCTGCAGCTGGCTCACGGTGGCGGGCTTGTCCAAGGGGAGAAGCCTCCTGGTCTCCGCAGTGACTCAGACGCCGCGTCAGGCTGTGGGGACGGGGCTGTCGTCACCGGTGCTCAGCGTCTCTCTCAGATGCTCCTGCTGCAAGGAGCCTCATCTTGTCTCCCGTCCCCAGTGGACGCTCGTGCACCTCCGGGCGCCTCGGGGCTTTTCTCCCCGAGCTGTGGCCGTGCCTTCAAGAGCGATTTTGTGTCGTGGATGAACTCAGGGACCCCAGATGCTGGGACTAACGTGACGTGTGGGTCATAGGCTCACTGTGAAGGGCTGGGCCGGCCGGTCCACTTGCAAGGCAACATGACCAGCTCTGACTGAACAGCTGGGCTCCAGGAAGCATGGGTCCTGCCCACCTCTCTGTGCCGTGAGCTGGTTGGTGTCAGGCTGGGAAATAAACAACACAGAGTCTGTCCGTCCGTCTCGGGTCAGAGCGAGCCCTGGAAGGTGCCCGCGAGCTCAGGGAAGCCCTGCAGGTGGCTCGATGCTGTCCTGGCAGCGGCGCCCCCGGCAGTGTGTGGAGCAGGCTGAGGGCCACAGGAGGAGCCGGTTTGCCCCGAGCTCTTCCCGGAGATGGACGGCAGGGCAGGCCCATCCTCCGGCGGCGCACTGAGCGCGGCTCTCTCCTCCTCTCAGCCTGCAGGATGCTGGCATCGGGTTCATCCTGGTCATAGACCGCAGGCAGGACAAATGGACCTCGGTCAAGGCGTCCATCCTGAGAATAGCGGTAAGTGTCGGTAACCGCGCGCGTGCCCCCCACCCCCTCCTCCTGGGCGGGTGGCGCAGCCTCTCCTGCCGGCTGGCACTTTGGGTTCTGGCCTGTGCTGCTCGGTGGGGCACCAGCTCGGAGCACCAGCCTGGGGCCTGGGGCAGGGCCAGCCACCCCTCCCTGGGTTCCTCGAGTTGCGAGCACAAGTGTGTGTGCACGTGTGTGCATGTCTGTGCACGTGTGTGTGCATGCCTGTGTGTTCTCAAGTGGGTTACCACTCTCGGGGGCTGTGTTATAACTTGACAACCATCTCCCCAGCTGGTTTGTCTCTGACGCTGAGTATGTGAGATGCTTAGGACACACCGTGCCGTCATTCTCGAGGGAAACCTTCAGGCTACGAGTTTGGGGATTACATTGAATAGCTTTTCCTATGTGACCTTCTCCTTCTCAACGGGCTGTTTCTTCTTTAGTCTTAGACTAAGGCAGACTAGTAGCCGTCCTTGGTGGCCCTCATGGCCACGTGGAGACCCTCCTGGTCCGCAGACTGCAGGCGGAAGAGCCGCTGGTCTGCGCTGCTGCTGTGCTGTTTTTAGCCGCGGGAATAGCTGAAGTCAGCAGAAGGCCCCCAGTCTTACTTGCGGCGGCGGCTTGGCCCGGCTCCCGAGCTGGGTGCGGAGCGCTTCTCCCCGGCTGAGTTTCACCCACCCCTTCCTCCCCACAGCCAGAGGACCGGGAAGTTTGCTGCTCTGCAGGCAGAGTGACCCCGACCGACCCCTGGTGGGGGGACGGTCCCCCAGGCTCTTGCTCTGGGTCTTGTTCTGGCCTCTGAGGGGCTGTTGCTGTGCTGGGGTCTGGATGTGGCGGGAGAACTGATCCCTCCTCCTGGCTGCCTCGTTACTTCCTCTGAACAACGCTTCAGGCCCAGTATCTGCCCCGACGCTCACGACCGACAGGGTCCTGTGCAAACCCGTCCTGGGGCTGCCCGGTCCCCGCTTCGTCCTCCTGACAGAGCGACTCCCTCACCGCCCTGCCCCTGCTTCCCGTCCCCACCAGGCACGCACTCTCTACGTCACCGTTTGTCTGCAACAAATCAAAACACTTGAGGGTGTTTCAAAAGCAGCGTATTCACGTAGTATATAAGTGTTTCATCGTCAGCTTTCCTTTGTTTTTAAGTCCTTAGAAGCTCACAGAGGACTTTGACGTACCACCCCCAGTTCACAGCCAGCACGTCCATTTCATTATTTTAAATTTTAAAATAAATTTGCGCGTGACGTCACCTGACAGCCCAAATTAAGGATTAAATTGTAAAAGCCACTTGGGTCAGATGCACAAAGGACTTAACAACACATTTTTCTTGAATCAATAACTCAGTAAATTAGTCCTGAGCTGGCGGCCAAGAAGCTTCCAGTCAAGTGTGTTGCTGTTTTAAAAGGTAACACTGTTATAATAACAACATTTTCGAGTCCAGTAATCTGCCCAGTTCTTTTGCGTTTGTCTATCAGTGGTTTGAACCACCGCTCGGGCACGTCGTGGTGTGCACGGGCGTCTGAGTCAGGCGCTTTGCCGTGATGGTCACGGGCATCCCCGTGGGGTCCAGGCCTTGCCACACGCCACACCCTGGGGGGCCCTCACCCAGAGCCAGGGTGGCTGCCACCCATCCCTCCTTACCCGCCCCTAGCGCCCCCCCCCCAACCCTGGAGCAGGGCTGCACCCAGTCCCTGCCTGGCCTCCCTTCCTGGGAGGATACCCTCATTCTCTGTCTGCACGCCATGGGCCCTCGAGGCCACGGCCAGCCCCATCCGCCTTCGTGTGGCCGGCACCCACCGGGCCCGGGCGAGACAGGAGCGCTGTGAATCTCTCTCAAGCTGGTCAGCGACTCCTGGTCAGACAATAAGAGATTCTCCAAATGCAGTGTTGTTTTGTAAGAAACAGATACATTATTTTTACAACCTGAGTAGTCATCGAGATCGCCAGTGGCCCCGGGTAGACCTGTGTAGGGTCAGGCTCTCCCGTGGCCGAGCGTAAACGTAGCTTTACTCTTCATCCAGTTGTTTGTTTGTTTGTTTGGTTGGTCGGTTGGTTTTTTGTGGCTGCATTGGGCTTCACTGCTGTGCGCGGGCTTTCTCTAGTTGCGGCGAGCGGGGGCTACTCTTCGATGCGGTGCGCGGGCTTCTCATTGCGGTGGCTTCTCTTGTTGCGGAGCACGGGCTCTAGGAGCGCGGGCTTCAGTAGTTGTGGCTCGTGGGCTCAGTAGTTGTGGCGCGCGGGCTTAGTTACTCCACAGTATACGGGATTTTCCCGGACCAGGGCTTGAACCCATGCCCCTTGAATTGGCCGGCGGATTCTTAACCACTGCACCACCAGGGAGGTCCCTTCATCCAGTTTATAATGAGATGAATTTCTGAAGAGAGCTGGCTCATCTTCAAAACTTTGTGAAAATCATAACTGAAAAGTTAGGGGCTTCCCTGGTGGCGCAGTGGTTGAGAGTCCGCCTGCTGATGCAGGGGACGCAGGTTCGTGCCCTGGTCTGGGAGGATCCCATGTGCCACGGAGCGGCTGGGCCCGTGAGCCATGGCCGCTGAGCCTGCGCGTCTGGAGCCTGTGCTCCGCAGCGGGAGAGGCCACAACAGTGAGAGGCCTGCGTACCGCAAAAAAAAAAAACAAAAAAAAAGTTAGAGTTTTCGTGTTTGCACTGATTCTTATACAATAAAAATATAAATTTTTCTCCTGTAAGCCTTAGGGTTCCCAATACTGCCTTGGAACTGCCCAGAAGTTAGCACTTTGCAGCAGAATGGTCAGAAATTCTCGTTGAACTCCAGTAGTTTTGTTACAAGCATTCACTGGTCGTATTAATGCCAAAAGTTCTATTTATATATTCAACACATTTATCGAGACCTTAATGTGTGCCTGGCGCGGTGGGAAGTGCTGGGGACAGGGGGACATAGCAGGTGGCTGACATCGTGACCAGGTGCCGGACACACACACAGGGCACCGGAGACGGGCAGGGAGGTGGCAGGGGGCCGGGCCTTGCCGCTCCCGGTCTGTGCCCCTCTGAGCTAGGCGCGGGGTCCGCGCTGCACCCTGGCTCTGTGGTGGGGACACAGCTGGCACCTTGTCCCCGTGCAGGGGAGCGGGAGGGGGCAGCGCTGGCCCACGACGCCATCCCCCGCTGTGGACCTGGACCGCCAGCCTCGCTGGCCTTTGCTTTCATCCAGGGGAGCTTGGGCGGAAGACCAGCTGGCTTCAGCTGGGCCAGAGCCCTTGAGGAGGGGACATCTGTTGGCACCGGCCCAGCCTGAACGATTCCACCACGGCCCCGGGCCGCAGGCAAGAGGCTGTTGATGCAAACACGCGTGGCCGCCCGAGGGAGCCTGGGCGCTTACATAATGCGCTGAAATTTGGGGCTATTTTAAGCCGCCATGTGTGCTGTCTCATGAGCTGAGATTTCTGTACTTTGGGGTGTTTTCCCTTTTTTTGGATGCCTTTACCTCAGCTTGGAATAGAAAAATAAGGCACTGGAGGGTCCAAAGTCCAGTGTCGCTAAAATCAGACTTGCCGTGTCCCCACCAAGAGCAGAGCCCGCAACAGCTCACCGGGTGTCAGTTTGATGTGCGTGTCTGCCTGTCACAGTTCACGGTCACAACCCACGGATGAGACCCAATGCTGAGAGCTCGAACATTGCTCTTTGCCCAACAGTTGGATCAAGGTTTGGACCATCCTCGGATGGATGTATCTTTCATAAAATACCGTGTATACTCTTCTGGGATTCCATTTGAAATTGAACCCCTTTTTCTAAACTACAGGAGTTCGTGGAGGAGTTGGGGGGCAGCTGGGGACGTGGCAGCAGAGGGCGCTGATCTGTGTTTGGTGCCAGCCCGACTCAGCTGAGTCCGTACCCTAGAGCACACCTTGCAGGAAATCACAGTGAGAGCTGTTTCTAGTCTGCGTGGGGCAGAGCTCCACTTTTTGCTTGTCAAGCCTATGCCTTCTGTGTACAGAAAAGGTACCAACTGAAGTATCTAAAGCACCAGGATGTTTAGGTCATCCGGTGAATATTCCCAATGTAGCAAAATAATATCGTCCTAAACAACGCTGGTGACTTCCTACCGTGCGCCAGTTACTAGAGGTCTAAGCGCAGCTTGTGAGCACCTCTAGCGCAGGGAAGGCGGGAGCAGAGCAAGCTCCAGGAGGGCTTCCCGGCTGAGGTGACCCTGCCAAGAGCCGGGAGGGGAAGGAGGCCTTGTCTGGGCAGAGGGGTGGTGATCCGCCCCTCGGAACAGACGGGAAGGCGGGGGGCCAGGGCATGGCTCCTTCCGAGGGGCCTGGGGCGCAGGGGGTGGAACACAGGTCACCGAGGGGGTCGGGTCATAGCACCGCTCTGGCTGAGGACAATGCATGGACTGGCCCCTTGGGAGGCCAGCGTTGACTCTTGAAGAGCTGCGACTTCTAAGATAAGTAGCTCAGCAGAGCTGCTCTGTGGAGGGGACAGGGCGCCTCCAGCCCCGGGCTGTGCGTGGAGAGGCCTTCAGGCAGCTTCCCTTAAACTCACCTGCGCTGCCGGTGGAGGCTGGGCTTCAAGGGCCGAGGCCGCCTATGGATGGGGTCAGTGGCTGGGGGTCCGAGTCCAGGCCGGTGGGCAGTGCAGGTCCACACAGAATGTTCTGGGGGAGGACAGCTCCCCTGACGTGGGGAGCATTTGGTCTCATGATCGTCCTCCGACCAAAGAGATGCCCTTCCCGCCGAGTTCTTCAATGTCTTTTCCATAGCGGTGTTTATGGCGGTCTCCACGCTGTCCACCAGGAGGTGGGGGGGGTCTTAGACGGGCCCATCCTCAGTGCTCACACACAACCTGCGTGGGAGCCACCCTGGGAGCGAGGGGAGGCCTCTTCTCACGTCAGCCTGTCTGATT
The DNA here is from genome assembly GCF_964374135.1 of Grampus griseus. Lineage (NCBI taxonomy): Eukaryota > Metazoa > Chordata > Mammalia > Artiodactyla > Delphinidae > Grampus > Grampus griseus. The sequence goes on along the minus strand of NC_139012.1, from coordinate 1,110,399 downwards.
CAGACCCTAGGGTTTTCATCTGTTGGCACTGAGACACCAAGTTTCAAGTCTATATTCACCACACAAACTTGTGTTTTTTGACTGCTATCAGACAAGTGTTATTGGTCAGGGCTTGGCTGCTCTGTTTGAAATCAAGTGTATAGTCAGGCTGGGTAGATGTGACTTCGAGCAAAACTTAAGAAAGTAACATGCACTTGCACGTGGGGAGTGTTTTCAAACCCCGTTCCCTGAGGCACTGGGGTTCCACAGAGCTTCTGCTGCGTTCCACTGCGTTTAGCTGTTTTGTAAATGTAGGTGATGTCTTTGCATTGTCTAAGGCTCTTAGAATAGTAATTCAGAAACCAGCCTCTTTCTCTGCCTCCAGATTACATTTTAATGGTCCTCGCACCACCTCTCTGTTCCTCAGCCAGTGAAGGTCAGCCTCAGAAAAGAAACACTGTTACTTTCAGGTTACATAGAAACTATTGTAATCACTTGATTACTGAGTAAGTTACAAAAAGATGTTATTTTATAGCCTTCATCCCAAATCTTCCATATAGTTACTCTATTTTTATTTATTTATTTATTTTTGGCCGCGTTGGGTCTTCGTTGCTGCGCGCGGGCTTTCTCTAGTTGTGGCGAGCGGGGGCTACTCTTCGTTGCGGCGTGCGAACTTCTCATTCTGGTGGCTTCTCTTGTTGCAGAGCACGGGCTCCAGGCATGTGGGCTTCAGTATTTGCAGCACGTGGGCTGAGTAGTTGCAGTGCATGGGCTCTAGAGCGCAGACTCAGTAGTTGTGGCACATGGGCTTAGTTGCTCCGCGGCATGTGGGATCTTCCCGGACCAGGGCTCGAACCCGTGTCCCCTGCATCGGCGGGCAGATTCTTAACCACTGTGCCACCAGGGAAATCCCATAGTTACTGTATTTTTAAAATAAAGTTTTTGTTTGGGAATTTCCCAGAGCTTTTCATACAGATGTTTGACTCCAAGGGGGAGAAAATTAATTTGCAGCTATAAATTATGATTTAATGTATAGTTGTGTGTGTCTCATTGAAGTGTTCCCATTGGGCTGGGATCTCACAGTTACTCTCTTCAATATAAAGACTCAATCATTTAGAGACACGGAAAGACTGAAGCAGAGGACAAGAAGGGGACAGTCTTCTCCACGTTGACGGGACGGTGAGCACGGCTGGTGCCCCTCCTCCCGGGATGGAGTGGGCAAGTCCCCCACCCTGGGTTTCCTGGCCACCTGCCCTGAGTGGACCTCAGTGAAGGACAAGGGCTCGTGTTACCTTGTAAGCTCAGACCACAGCAGCTGTGAGGTGCGAATCAGGGCAATAGAACCGGGCTGAAGGCTAGAGAAGTGTGACTCGGTGTCGCCTCCAGAAAGAGACGCTGAAGGCGGTTTTCCTGAGGTAGTGGACGCCGGTCTCACGCCTGGTGGGGGGGCTACACGGCCCTCTTGCTGATGGGCCAGAGCCCCCCCGTCGGGATGCCCACCTTCTCGTCTCTGTCCACAACACTCAGCAGGCACCTGCTCGGGTGCTGGCACGGGGGACACGCAGTCCTGCCCTCCAGGGCTGTGATGGCGACACCCGGACACATTAGGGACTGTGGGGCAGGCGTGCAGGGGCTGCAGGGGGGAGGGGTGCAGGGGGGAGGGGCGGCAGGTGACGGAGGGGCGCAGGGGGGAGGGGTGCAGGGGGAGGGGCGGCAGGTGACGGAGGGGCGCAGCGGGGAGGGGCGGCAGGTGACGGAGGGACGCAGGGGGAAGGGGTGCAGGCGGGACGGGCGGCGGGCGATGGAGAGGCGGCAGGTGTAGGGCAGGTGCGGCCAGGCTGGAGACAGGGTGTGGAGTCACAGTGGTGACCAGCGCCGTGTGCTGGTGTGCAGAGAGGCCGGGAGGTGGGGTTGAGGTGCGGGAAAGCTCAGCTTCCAGGTGGCCGCGCGCTGGGGCAGAGCACACCTGAGCGGACGTCTGGGGGGCTGTGGTTGACTCACGGGGTGAAGATCAGTAGAGGGGATTGAGGTCGGGCTCCGTGAAGGGCCAGGACCCCGCCGTGGCCTGGGGAGGGTGGCTGGAGATCAGGCGCGTGGCGGCCTGGGCGGGAGGGCAGGAGGGGGACAGGGGGCAGGTGTGCGTCGGCCACAGGAGCGGGATGGCGAGATCCAGCCCGAAGATGTGAGTCGTGTTTGGAGACAGAGGACGATGGCGCGGGGCTCCTGGGCAGACACGGAGGCTGAGCGCTCGCTGCTGGGGTTCAGGGTGGCCGCCCCGATGCAGTGGGAGGGCGGGCCCTGGGGCCGCGGGGCCACGGCCTCGCTGTGTCCTGTTCGGGGACGGGATAGCGGAATCCTCCGACGCGGGGCCGGGCTCCCCGGGCCTCCCTGACCCACCAAGGCGCCGGGCAGTGTCCAGGTGCGGAGGCTGGGGAGGGCGTGGAACCATGTCGGGGGGTCAGGGAGCCGCGGGGTGGGGGAGGGGGACTCTGGGCTTGTTTGCGGCCAGGCGGGGACTTGTGTGGCTGTTCTGGGCGGGGGCTGTCGTGGTCAGCTGACATCTCGAGAGGGTCCCAGCGCTTCTGTGGGGAGCAGCTGGGCAGCGTCAGGTCAGGGCCGCCGGCAGGAGTGACACTGCCCGCCCCGCCTGGCCGGGGAGCCCTGAGCCTGAGCGCCCAGTCCCAGCGGCCTCTCTTTCTCCTCCTTTTTCTCTCACTTGAGGGACCGGTTCTCAGACCAAGGCCACCGGGTGCGGCCCCAGGGCCCTGGGCAGGCAATGCCCCTGTCTCAGCTTCAGTCAGGAGCAGGGCTCTGAACACTGCCTGGGCGGCAGAGAGCTCGGCCACCAGGACCGTGCGCTGAGGAAGGTGCTTTGTTATCCCCATTTGCACGTGGGGAGACCGAGGCACAGAGGTTAACCTGTCCAAGGTCAGGCACCTCGTACGCAGAGCTTACGTGAATGTGCGAATCTGCTCACGTGACCGTATCTACGGGTGTGCGCCTGGGTGTAAGCTTATCTTTAGCTCTGTTTTAGGTGATGCGTGTGTGTGTGTGTCTGTGTGTGTGTGTGTGTGTGTGTGTGTGTGTGTGGCTTTGTCTTTATTGCACAAGTGTCTTAGTTTCCTGGGGCCATCATAACAGATACCATAGACCACAGAGGGGCTCAAACGACAGGAATCTCCTGTCCTCCGAGTCTGCAGGCAGAAGTCTGAGATCGCGGTGTCGGCAGGCTGGTCCCTCTGCGGCTGCGGAGGGGTGTCTCTCCGTGCTCCCCAGCGTCTGGCGGCCTCTGGACACCCTCGGCCATGGTAGCCCCTGTCTCTACATCCATCCTCACACGGCGTCCCCGTGGGTCTCTGTGCCCAAATGTCCCCTTTGTATTTATAAGGACAGAGTCATGTCCGGTCATGGGCCTGCCCTGATGACCTCATCTTAACTCGGTCACCTCTGTGAAGACGCTAAAGACGTTCTGAGCCACTGGGGACGTGGACTTCAAAATAAGCAGCTGGGGGCACCAACTCAGCCTTAACAAGGGGTCAAAGCTCGTTTTTTTACAGTTTATTTTTTATTTTATTTTTAAGATTTTTATTGAAATATAGTTGATTCACAACGTTGTGTTCGTTTCAGATGTACGGCAAAGGGATTCAATTATACATATACATAAATATATACCTTCTTCCTTTACGTTCTCTTCCATGATAGGTTATTACAGGCGCCCCAGAAGGTCAGAGCTTTTGCCCTTGAAGTTGATAAGCAGCAAAGCACAGCTGTACCAAGCAGTGTGACTTTTGTGCTTTTCTGTAAGAAATGGTGATGCTCTAACAGTGCAGTGTCTGTAACCATTTCCACTTTAGTCTGACGTTGGCGTGCTGGAAACGCCCGCTCTGGTGGGCTGGTCCTCCCCGTTGGGACCGAGGGCCGGTGCGGGCGTGGGGACCCGGCTGGCAGCCGTGCTGCCCGCAGACAGAGCCGCAGCCCTCTGTCCCCTGCAGGCATCCTTCCCAGCAAACCTCCAGCTTGTCCTCGTCCTGCGCCCAACGGGATTTTTCCAAAGGACGCTCTCTGACCTCGCCTTCAGGTTCAACAGAGATGACTTTAAGATGAAGGTACCGGTAAGTGCTCACCTCCTGTGAGGAGTGGCCCGGCTCCACCTGGGCACGGGGGCGAGGGGGCCAGGGAAGTGGGTGTGAGCGACCCCCAGCTGCAGAGGGACCCCTTTCTCGCCTTCTCACTCCGGCCAGCACAGGGCAGCCCCTTTAAAGGCAGAGGTTGCAGGGATCCCTTAGAAGCTGTGCACCCAGGAAGCCTGCGTCCCCCCAGGGAGGCCGGCCCACGTTGAGCCAGGTACCCAGAGCAACCCAGTTGGAAGGGGTTGCCCGGCAACGCGCCCGTTACCAAGAGGACAGAGCCCACCCCCAGCACCTTAGAACCTCTCCAACAAGACCAGCCAGGTTTCTCTTGGAATCTGAGAATGCCGGTGTGGGTCACCGTCCCCGAGGTTGTCCCCTGCTCTCCGCGCTCAGGACAGAGGGTGCTTTGCCGGCCGGGGCCAGGTGTGCAGGCCACACTCAGCGGCCCTAGACCTCAGGCTCCAGGGTTTGAGGGGAAGGGGGTGCACCCGTTTTCGTAGCATCAAAAGCCTTGGTTTCTGATGCTGGGGGCAGGGGTCTGTGCTCCCCAGGCCGCAGCCCGGCCCTCCCTCCGCCGAGCCATCTCCTGGGCACCAACGTCTCAGGGACCCTGTGAGGCGGTGACATTTGCCCATATTTGGCGAGTGACCCTCGCTAACAAGAGACCCCGGGTCACAGGAAACAAGGCTGGGGTCCCACCCTAAGTGTGGTGGTTGCCCTGCACGTGGCCCCGTGGGGCTGAGCCCGTGAGTTCTCGAAACACGGTTTCACAGAATTCGTCGCCAGCATCTCCTGTTCCCTGGCCCATTTTGGATCATTCTTTAGAATTAGAGAAGCATCATCTCGGGAAGGCTGCTGCTACAGTGTGTCCACGTCAGTGTGCTGGTGCCTGTGCTGACGTCGGTGCTAAGTAGAAAACGTCCAGAGGGGCGGTGTGTTCTCGCCTTTTCTGTCGTGGTTCAGTAGACACGAAGCAGGTAGAAGTCACGGAGGAAGAGTGTTAGGTCCTTGGATAGTGGACCGACCCGTCCCTGGTCCTGTTGGCGTGAATCAGGCTGACCTGGGGGAACGGCCTTGCCGGACGGCAAAGAGAGACCAGATACCTCCGCTGAGAACTGACATCGTAGCCTGTTCTTAAGTGAAAGTTATGTCTCAGTCGGGGGGCCTCACGTGGGCCCCCGACGGCGGGGCAGGTGGTCCTCCGGGTCTCAGTGGCACCCTGACCTCCCACGTCGGGATACAGTTGACCTGGGACGTGTCAGGTGTCCCCTCGGCCCCCAGCGAGCTCAGAGTTTAATAAAACACGAGGTGGTGTCGAGTGGAGCGTGGGCTGAGCCTCCCAGGACCTCGGCAGCAGGAACTGACAGCTTGCAAAGCAAAGGCTGTATTTTTATCCAGGCTCATGGATGGAATGAACTCAGAAGGACAAGAGCAAGATAGGAAGTAAGACTCATCCGTGTGGAAGAGCCTCCGGGGCCACCTGTTCTCCCCAAAGGCAGCTGTGCCGTGCTGGGCACCTACCCCGCCCCCGCGCAGCCTCCCGGTCTCAGCAGGAATGCGGACAGACCCGCGGCTTTGGGGTCCGTGCGGCTCCGTTAGCACGAGGGCCCCCTCACCCATCAGATGCCCGGTGTCGGCAGCGTGCCCGGCTCCATCCAGGTCTTTGCTCGACCCCAGCAGCGGTCGTCTGGTGAGACCGGTCATCGTACACTCGTCTCACGGATGGGAGAGCCGAGGCCCAGGGGGCGCCGCGCCCTGCCCTCCGTGGAGGAGCCGGGAGACGCCTTCCGTCCACGCCTGCCTCGGCCCCTCCGTCTGCGTGTGCGGGGCGCTCTGCTTACGGGCGGCTCTCATCCTCCCCAGGTCATAATGCTGAGCTCCGTCCCGGAATTACACAGCTACATTGACAAGTCCCAGCTGACCGAGGACCTGGGCGGGACCCTGGATTACTGCCACTCCAGGTGGCTCTGCCACCGCACAGTGAGTCCCCTGCGTCCTCCGTAACCATAGTCAATCCAGCAGGGCTGCTTTTGCCTTAAGGTGCCGCCTGTTCCAAAGACCTCTTCCCGTCTACCCGGGTTTTCTCCCCGAGGATGAGCAGGTGGTCTCCGTGGACGTTAGTCCGAAGGAGGAACGCGAGTCATGAGTCGGGACTGGCTTTCCTGGGCTCAGGACAGAGAAGAAAGAAGGAGCAGCACGAGCTGGGTTCTCGGCACTCGCCCTCCGAGGAGGGTGCAGAGCCCGTGTTTGTGAAGGAGCCAAGGCCGAGGCGCAGGCGGGGAGACGGGCGGGGCTGCGGCCAAGCTTCCAGGCGCGGGAGCCGCAGCGCCCAGCAGCTCCCTGAGGGCGCTTTCCTCCCCACCAGGCGATAGAGAGCTTCGCCCTCCTGGTTAAGCAGACGGCTCAGATGCTGCAGGCCTTCGGGACCGAGCTGGCCGAGACGGAGCTGCCCAACGACGTACAGTCCACGAGCTCCGTGCTCCGTGCCCACACGGAGAAGAAGGACAGGGCCAAGGTGCGTGCGCAGGCGGGTGGTGCAGGGAGGGGCGTCTGGGAGGCTCCCGAGCTGGCTGCCCTGCAGGGAAGCTGAACCTCCCTTCCAAGCAACGTCTCTGGTTGGCCCTGCTGTCCTGCTGCCGGGCCCTGCTGATCAGGGCAACGAGACAGCATCCCCGGCACCCCGGGAGCGGGGGGCGGACTCAGACACCTGAGCCCGACCAAGTGGTCGCGGCACACAACCGGCGTCCTGGTCAACGCGATCGGGACTGTGCCCCCGAGGCCGCCGCGCGATGCGGGCTTTGAGTTGGTGGAGGCCGTGACCCACTGCTGGTGCTTGGCGGCCGCCCCCTACCCGCCAAGAGAGCCCTCACCCCGTCCGGCCCCCGGCAGCGGGCCACGGGAGCGGACACCGGGGGTCTGGTTTCCTGTTACCCTGTCCGGTCCCACTGCCTGGGAGACCCGTAACCCTAGCCCTTCCCCGTTCACGGTGGGAGCGCCTCCCCAGCACTGCTGGGCGGTCAGCAGAGGGTCTGGGGGACAGGCGGACGCCACCGTGTGCCCACCTGATTGTCGTCACCTTCACACTCCCCTGCGGGGCCGGGCGCCACGGAGCCCACCGCCGGGGGCCAAGTCCAGGGCCCGGCGGCCTGGGCTGATGGGCGGCGCGCTCTTCCCACAGGAGGACATGAGGCTGGCGCTGGACGAGGGGCGGAGCGTCCTGGAGAGCATCCGGGAGCCGCTGGCCCGGGGCCCGGAGCAGAGCCCGAACCAGGACCAGCTGGACAGTCAGAGCACCGTGCAGAGGTGAGGCCGGGGCCGGCGGGGTCAGGGCGGCAGCGCGTGGCCTGCAGGCGCAGAGGCCCTCGCCGCTTCCTCGTGCCCTGAGCTGAGGTTGCGAATGACAGGCCCAAACGGCCACGTCTGCACCTTTTAAACCAACACACTCAGCACAACCACCCGCCCCAGGCGGCTCCGAGAGACCCAGGGCGTCGAGGGCGAGGGCAGGGCCCCGGGGGGAGACAGACCCCGGCCCCCCGAGCCCTCCGACGTGCCCCCTCGCGTGTGGAGGGCAGACTGAGCGCCCCGCCCGCTTGGCGCTGCAGGGGCCCCGCATGGCTGCCGTCCCCTCTCGCAGGCTCCTGGCCCAGCTGAGTGAAACCGAGGCCGCCTTCGATGAGTTTTGGGCAAAGCATCAGCGAAAACTGGAGCAGTGCCTGCAGCTCCGGCACTTCGAGCAGGACTTCCGAGAGGTGAGAGGCCGGGGCTCGGGGGGCCTGCGGGTGGGCGCCCGGCACTGCGGCTGCGGAAGGCCGCTGACAGCGCGCGGTGAGAACTGGCTCGTCAGCCACGCGGAGCCGCGCGGGGCCGCGGGATGGGCTTGGACTACGTGAGTGATGAGTAAACCATTGCCGACGAAGGTCGTAGAAACTCTGTCCCGCGCCCTTCATCCTTCTCCATCATGGTGGTTTTAGCTGTTCTGGTTCCTTTGCCTTTCCGTGTAAATTTAAAATAATCTCGTCTACGAGACAAGATTTGCCTACGAGGAAATCCTGCTGGGCTCTGTCAGGAACGGTGTTGAACCTGTACCTCAACCTGGGGAGAATCAGCGCCTTCACTGTGCCGAGTCCTCCACGCAGTGAACGTGCGCGTCGGTCCATTTATTTAGATTTTCTTACATTTCTTTCACCAGTGCTGTGTGGTTTGCACGAGTTCAGTACGTGTTTTGTTTGATGTACGTGTTCCGTTTCTTAAGCAATTGTAGATGGTGTTGTACTTTTAATTTCGGCGTCCATGTGCTCATTGCTATCTGTGGAAGTACAGCTGGGTTTTTGTATATTTATCTCGTCTCCTGAAACCTTGCTGAACTCAATCTGGGAGTCGTTTGGTAGAGTTTCGGGGTTTCTCCACATAGACGATCAGGTCATGTGCAAACAGAAATGGCTTGATTTCTTCCTGTTTGATCTGTATGTCTTTATTTGTTTATTTTTTAAATTGTTTGCCCCGTTGCCCGGAGAGAGCTTCCACCGCTCGCGTAACGGTAGTGAGGGCGGGCGTCCCTGCCCTGCCCCCAGTCTCACGGGGAAGGCGTCTCGCCGTCGTTGCGCCTGTGGCGTCGGCAGTGGGGTCGCCGTAGAGGCTGCTTCTCAAATCGAGGAAGTTTCCCTCTGGCTCTGCTTCTGAGAGGGCTCCGGGCCCCGCCCCTCCCTGCGCGCCCCGTTTCTGCGGCATATACCCCCCTTCTTCTCTCCTTCTTCTCACTGCTCTCCCTGCCTGGTCTCTCACCCCCACTCCGTCGCAGGTCAAAGCCGCCTTGGACGTGTTGGCCCAGAAGATCACGACCTTCACCGACGTGGGGAACAGCCTGGCGCATGTGCAGCACCTCCTGAAGGACCTCGCCAGCTTTGAGGAGAAGTCCAGTGTAAGAAGGGACGTGGGCGGCAGGCGCGTGGCGGCCTGGGGACGCTGTGCTCAGTGTCACCGTCCCCGCAGAGGCCCCCGTCCCTGCCCTGAGCCCCGTGGGCAGGGGGAGGGGCGGCTACCTGGCCCACTCACCCCCACTGACCCCCGTCTCACCCTCAGTGACCCCCATCCCACCACCACTGACCCCCGTCCCACCCTCACTGACCCCCATCCCACCTCACTGACCCCCATCCCACCTCACTGACCTCCGTCCCACCCCACTGACCCCCGTCCCACCCCACTGACCCCCGTCCCACCCCCGCTGACCCCCGTCCCAGCCCACTGACCCCCGTCCCACCCTCACTGACCCCCGTCCCAGCCCACTGACCCCCGTCCCACCTCGCTGACCCCCGTCCCAGCCCACTGACCCCCGTCCCACCTCACTGACCCCCGTCCCACCCCCGCTGACCCCCGTCCCAGCCCACTGACCCCCATCCCACCTCGCTGACCCCCATCCCAGCCCGCTGACCCCCGTCCCAGCCCACTGACCCCCGTCCCACCCCCGCTGACCCTCGTCCCAGCCCACTGACCCCCGTCCCACCTCACTGACCCCCATCCCAGCCCACTGACCCCCGTCCCACCTCACTGACCCCCGTCCCACCTCACTGACCCCCGTCCCAGCCCACTGACCCCCGTCCCACCTCACTGACCCCCATCCCACCCCCGCTGACCCCCACGCCCACCCCTGCCGACCCCTGGCAGGAAGTGGTGCCCCTTTGCCCCAAGAACCAGGCTGAGCCGGTCTCTGGCGGCTCCACAGGCGGTCACGCAGCGGGCCCGCACCCTGGCCCTGGAGGGTGAGCGGCTCATCGAGCTGAAGCACTACGCCGTGGACTCCATCCGCCCCAAGTGCCACGAGCTCCGCCAGCTGTGTGACCAGTTTGCAGCTGACGTCGGGCGGAGGAGAGGGCTGCTGGGCAGGGCGCTGGATCTGCACGGCCTCCTCGAGGCGGTAGGCCCCCCAGCCCGGCGCACACACCCCACGCCCCGCGGCCCCGCGGGGACGCTCCTGCCGTGGGCTGGGCCCCAGGCACCGGTGAAAAACGGCCCTTTCCTGTGGCCCAGAAGGTCCCGTCCCGACACGGAAGCGTTTATAGGACTCGCCTGCCACAACTGGCCATTTCTTTAAGAAACCCAGAGGCTGACTGTCCAGCCAGTTCCCTGCACTTGGTCCTCAGCGTGGGTGCGTCCCGTCCCGGGCGATCCACTTGGTTTCAGGCCTGCGTCCCCCAGGGGAGCCCTCTGGACGTAGGGGCAGGACAGGGATGCTACGTCCTGCAGGTGGTCCCAAAGCACAGCGGTCAGCGGGCCACGGGAGACGCCAGGACAGCTTCCAAGGTGCCTTGTCTCCCTCCAGTCCATGAAGTGGTGTGACGAGGGCATCTACCTGCTGGCCTCGCAGCCGGTGGACAAGTGCCAGGCCCAGGACGGCGCCGAGGCGGCCCTCCAGGAGGTCGAGAAGTTTCTGGAGATGCGTGCGGAAAACAAGATCCAGGAGCTCAGTAAAATCTACCAGGACTACGAACCCATCCTCACCCGAGACCTGCTGGTGAGGAGACAGCCTCTCACCTGTTCGACGACGGGTTACTCTGATGATGCCCAGAGACACCGGGCGATCGGGGGGAGGAGAGCAGAGGGTGCCTTTCGGGCCGGACGTCGCTCCCGGGCCCCCCACGCCCCTACGGGGTCCCCGCCTGCGGGGAGGGCCCTTGCTCGGTGCCGACAGTGAGACGAAACCGGACTCCTCACTCGGCCGCTGTCTGCGCCACACCGCCGGCCGCTCGCCGGGCTCCAGGCCCGGGGCCCCTCCCCCCTCGGTGCCCCCCGCCTGCCAAGGGCAGCGCGGGGGCCACGTGCGTCGCGGCAGCTCTCGGGAGGTGTCCTGATGAGCCCGTCACCCCCTTCCCTGCAGGAGCACGTGCAGAAGGTCTTCCGGAAGCAGGAGAGTGTGGAGGAGATGTTTCACCGGAGACAGGCGAGCCTCAAGAAGCTGGCCGCCAAGCAGACGCGGCCCGTGCAGCCGGTGGCCCCCCGGCCAGAGGCGCCCGCGAAATCGCCCTGCCCCTCCCCGGGTACGGGCGGTCGCCCCTCCCCCTGGGCAAGGCCCTCCTTCCCCCCAGCCCATTGCGTAAATGATAAAGTGTCATCGGCCCTCGGCCTGCTCATTCCTGTGCTCACATCCGTGCCACTCCCCGTTGCTGTGGCTGGACGGGGACCGCCTGACTGTCGGGGCCTTTCCTGGGCTCATCCCGCCCGTCTGTCCTTGGCGCCGTAGCCGGGATGGTCTTCCCCTCGCGCAGCTCGGCCCTCCACCCCGAAGCCTCCTGGTTCCCCAGTGCAGCGCTTCTGGAAGGCACAGCTGGACGCGAGGCCTTTCCTAAGGCCCCTCCCATCACCTCCTGTCGGCAGACGCGCTGCCCAGCGCCAGCAGGGCTCCCGCTGCTTTCTACAGCTGTGGCTGGTGTGGGCCGTCGGCGCTGAGAGACCCTGAGCCCGGCGCGCAGGGCCCATTCGGAGGCCTCCAGGCGCCGAGTTCTCCCCCGTCACCTGGGAGCCGGGCCGCACTGGGAAGTGGTGGACGGTGGGCGCCCCACGCGCCCGGAGCCCCGTTTCCTTGCTCTGTACCTGACTGTGCTTTCCCCACCCTGCTTTGGGCTGCTCGCAGCTTTTCCTCCAAAAGTTAAAAAGACACACTCAAGAGCACACCGACGGTCCTGGATAAGCTTTTCACCTCCAGGCAGTAGGGTGCGAGGTCCCACTCCTGTCCACTTCTTTCCAACCCAGGCATCCGGAGAGGCTCCGAGATCCACAGTTCTGAGGGCAGCGTGCTCCGGAGGGGGCCCTACAGGAGGGCCAGGGTGAGTGCCCGTCCCCACTGCCCGGTCCCCTCCCTGCCCCCGGCCCCCCCGGCGCTCCTCCGTGCACACAGGCCAGCGCACCTGGGGGGCATCCTCTGCTCCTGCCCCATCCCTCCCTCCGGGCCGCCCCATCCTGCCTGCGGGGCCTTGACCGGCAGGAGGTTGGGTTATGGAAGCAGGGCGTCCGGCTGCACCTTCTCGTCTCTGAAAGCACGATGTGGGCCCCCCTTTCTCCCCAGAGTGAAGTGAGCGAGGGCCGGCAGGGCCGCGGCCGCTCCACTGGGGACGAGGAGAGCCTGGCCGTCCTGCGGAGGTGAGTGGCCTGCCTTTCCCCCCAGCAGGTCTGAGGACAAGCGTGACCCACCGGAGCTCAGCCCCTGGGGAGGGTCTGTACGTAAAGGAGCCAGAGGCGGTGGGACCAGAGGCCCGTGTTGTCCCTCCCTGGGCCCAGGGCACCCGGCTAGTGGATGCAGCCCCAGGCCACTCTCGCAGGGCCAGCCTCGGACCCACCCCCGCCGGCCCTGTCTCCTCGGGACGGGCCCCTCCTGCCGCCCACAAGCCTTTCCGACCCTCCGCTCCACGTGCTGGTGCCGGGCGTCACTTCTCTTTCTTGGTCTCTCCCCACCGCAATCCTGTGGAGGCTCTGCTCGCCCCACACCCGCCCTGGGCACCCCGCATGCTCCAGCCCCACCCAGATGCCGGGAGAGTGTCTGTCTCTGCACGGACGCACTGCTGGGCTCCAAACTCTGGGCTGGGCAGGAAGGCACTGCCCACGTGCTTCGCAGGCTGGCGGTCGCTCTCCCGCAGGGCCCCTGCCTGCCAGCCGAGCTGGATCGTCCATAGCTCCATGAAGGCAGCCTGCACTCGGCGCCCTCCTGCGCCCACTCTGAAACCCTGCTCAGACCCCACACTGCCCAGCCTCCCACAGGGATGTCCTCCCCGCCGAGCTCACGCCGCCCTCCCGCCCGCGGTGGGGAGGGAACCCGAGCCTTCCTCTCCCGCGACCTGTCCCACCCTGTGTGGAGCACGGGCACTTTGAACGGCGCCAGGGCCAGCTGACGTGCCGGCTGCCGCCTGCTCCACAATCCCCACCCTTGGCTCCGTTTTCTGTGCGTGAAAACAGGAAGCTTGGTCACAGGCAGTTAGAAGGTGGTCCTGGTCCGTAAGGCGAGGTCTGAGTGGCCGGTTTGCAAGCCAGGCCCTCCAGGGAGCCCTAACCTGACGGCACGTAGACGATCCCCAGGGGGTCGCTGCAGAGCCGCTGCCTGCGGGCGGCCGGCGGGGCCTCGGGCGCTGGGAGCCCAGGGCGCCTCAGGGGACGGTTGGGAAGCTGCCCCCGCATGAAGGCCGTCGCCCATCCACAGGCACGTGATGAACGAGCTTCTGGACACGGAGCGGGTCTACGTGGAGGAGCTGCTGTGCATCCTGGAGGTGAGGCGCCGGCGCCGCCGCGCCGTGTGGTCTCGTGGCCACGACACGGCTCTGCCGACAGCCCAGGGCTGGAGGCCACTCGCCTGTCCGTCCCCGGGACGGGGCGCTGGCTGCAGGTGTACTGGCACTGGGCCGTGTTTGCGGCCGATGGGCAGCCGTGCCTGACCCTCCCTGGGTGGGGGGCTGTGGCCTGGGGGCGGCAGAAGGGCTTCTGGGTGCGGGACTGTTCTATCGTGGGGTGTGGGCAGTGGTCACGGGTGCGGACACAGAGATGACGCACCCACAGGACTTGTCCTCTTCATGGAAGGTGCGCCTGAATTTACTGAATTTAAAAAGGTTCAAAGGGAGGAGGATGGAACCACCCTCCCTCCCAAAAAACATAATTGGTGCCGCTTCTAATTCACTCGTCTTTCTGGTGCTGGTCCGGAGAATCACCTTAGATGGTCAGTGAATGAATTTGAGGTGGATTCGATTTCTGAAGCCTGAGACAGCGTCACTTCCCCGCTTGGCGGCCACGTGGAGACCAGGCTTATGCAGGGCTGATGGGCCTGGGCTTCCCCGCTGACCCCTCCCCGCTCCGCAGGGCTACGCTGCTGAGATGGACAACCCTTTAATGACACACCTCATCTCGACGGGACTTCAAAACAAGAAGGATGTTCTGTTTGGAAACATGGAAGAAATTTACCACTTTCATAACAGGTCAGGCCCTCCCTCGGGTCGCCCACGGGCCTCAGGTTATGCTTTGCTGGGGGAGAAGATTCCTCCCTCCCTCTCAAGAGGGATAAGCGGACGGGCAGCGGGTTTGGTAGGGCGTGCCCAGGGTAGCTCCCTGGGCGGCGGTGAGTTACAAGGGCCGCCCACAGAGGGAGGAAGCGGGAGCTGGCCCCCCAGGTGTGCGCACTAGGCCCTTCTGGGTGACACCGAAGCCACACCCCTTGGTGACGCCCCTTGCCCAGCCCGTCTCGAAAGGACGGCAACACCACAAGTTCCTTCCTGCCCGCCCTCCCCTCGTGGGAGCACCCATGGCCTCTCTGTGGCTGTGGGGAAAGGGTGCATGGTCCTCCTGGGCCCGCTCACCCTCAGCAGTCTCGGGGGCTCTCAGGGAAGATCCGTGGTGGGCAGCCGTCTAGCAGAGAGAAGCAGGTTGGCAGCACGAGCCTGTGGTCCTGAGGAAAGGCCGCTGTGCACGAGCCCCTCCTGTGCTGCCCGGCCCTCCCCTCCGCTGGACTCCAGGAGACACTGGGGCTTCTGTCTGGTCACTCACTTTCACCCTCTGTCCTCAGCCTCTGTCACCTACCGCTTATAACGGAGGTGTCAGGTCTCACCTGAGCCGCAGCTGGAGGCTTCCTTTGGGGATTAGAGTGAGCAGGTGGCCTGGTCCCCCTGCTCCCTCAGCATCCTCGCCCTGGCCTAGGGTCTCGGCCCGTCCTCGGTTCTGGGGCCCTGGAGGGATTTACCCAGTGGACAGATGCGAGTCAGGAACCTAGAGGAAAACTCAGCCCGCAGGCTCAGGGGCAGTGCTTTGTGGAGGAGGGTCCCGGGGGCAGAGCCAAGATCCCTGACGTCTGCAGAAAACCCGCGGAGCACACGGGCTGTGAGGGCCTCGAGATGCTCCCGTCTGCTGCTGTGGACTCTTCATCCATGTTTGTGCTGATGGAGCGTCTCCCAACTTCTGTGTGAGCGCAACACCAGAAACACAGCATCCCCATGGGGCCACGGCTGCATGAACCTGAGAGTCTGGTGCAGTCGGGACCCCAGGCCCCGAAATCAGGTGGCGCGTCCTTGCTCCCACAGCCCCCGCGGCCATCCAGAGTCAGGATGAGTGCTGTCCAGAAAATGACGTCTGATGGCTTGTGACGGATGCCGTCTTGTGCTGGTGTTGTTCATGTGACCTATTGCAAACTTTCTTTGTCTAGAATATTCCTGAGGGAGCTGGAGAACTACATAGACTGCCCAGAGCTGGTTGGAAGGTGCTTTCTAGAAAGGGTAGGTGACTCTCAAATGCATACTTCGCCATGCCTTAACTCTTACAGTTACTCCTCGCGGTCATATGGCTTTAAGTTCTGTCACAGTCCCCGTCTAACCAACCGGAATCACAAGGACGAATGTTTCCAGTTTAGCTGAGACGCTTTGTGGTAGGGCCAGAAGAATGCAGTTTTGTCTGAAGCCAAATTAGCCCAAAAAAAAGAGAGACTATAAAGCATCAGCTTTGAGAGATGCCAGGATGACACAGCGTCTAAGTTTGGATTTGCAAGCGTACGGGTAGCTGACGCTCCTTCCTGCTGGGGTTGGTTTCGTGCTGGTCTTGCCGATCAGGACTCCCGCGCTCACCAGCTGACCCTGCACGTCACTCGTGCTCTGAAGCTGTAGACGCACCCTCCTTCCGGCGGGACGATCGCTAGCGTGGGGGTTTGTGGCGAGGCTCTGGGAGCGGGAGGGGATGCGGGATGCGGGATGCGGGATGCTGTCTCCCCCGACCCTGCTGCATGGATCCTGGTGAACTGCTGACTCAGCAGCAGGGGGCGCACTTCCTTCCTCCCAGTAGTGAAAAGGTCGCCTTCACAACGCAAGCCGGAGGCCGAGGCTCCCTGTCAGGAATTGGCATCGAGGGGCAGAGGGAGGAAAGAAGGGGCCATGTTTGTGCCCCGCTCGGCCTGGCCCTGGGGAGCGCCTCCCTGTGCTCTCTGAGAATCGGGGCTGGGGGAGCACCGCACCGTGGCTCGGGGGACCCGTGAGCGGTGCAGGCTCTCAGGCCGCCCCTGGCCTGCGGAACCCAGAGCGCGGGTGGAGGCGGCAGCCACTGCTTTCCCCAGCCCGCTGGCCGTCGGATGCGCACGCAAGCGTGAGCACCACTGTGTAGCTGAGCCCTGGGGAGTCTCTTTACAGAGTCGGTGCTGGTCCTGCATTTCTTTTCAGGCTGTTATCTCTGAGGCCAAAGCCAGCCGTATGGACCTAATCTTTTATAAAAGAAGTACCCAGACTAGGGCAGCCCTGAGAACTGAACTTCTGGGGGGCTGTTACCTGGCTGCCCGCCAATGACAGCCATGGCCTCTGAGATGGAGGCGTGACCCGGATTCGGGGGGAGGCCAGGCTGGTCCCGGAGGTGCCGTGCGTCCTGGCGCGGAGGGGCATGACTCAGCAGCGGGGTCAGCCCACCTCCGGGCGCTGAGGTCCCCGTGAGCGCAGAGGCGCCCTGCGACTCGGCCCCTGTCCCGCCGCAGATGGAGCAGTTCCAGGTCTACGAGAAGTACTGCCAGAACAAGCCGCGCTCCGAGAGCCTGTGGAGACAGTGCTCCGACTGCCCGTTCTTCCAGGTGTGTCTCCTGGCTCCCTTGAGCGGGGACGTTCCTTTACTGCTTGACTCTCAGACAAGGAAGAGCGTCAGCCGTCTAAGGCAGAGGTTCTGGTGGTTGCAGGAATGCCAGAAGAAGCTGGACCACAAGCTGAGCCTCGACTCCTACCTGCTGAAGCCAGTCCAGAGGATCACCAAGTACCAGCTGCTGCTCAAGGTGAGAGGCCGGGCGGCCACACCTGGCCGGGCGTCCCCCAGAGCCCCCTCCCCGCCTGGCCCCCCCGCCAGCCGCACACCATTTAATGGTGGCCGCCCCGACCCGTCCCTGAACCCTGTGGTCTCTGGGCACCTTCTTCCCGTCTCTGCGAGGCCCTGGCTCTTCACACGCCTTTGTGGAGGGCCTGTTGTGCGCTGCCCATTGTCGGGCATCAGGGACACAGGGGGCAACAGGCGGGCAGACCCTGCCCCACAGGCACATGCGAGGCTGCCTGTGTCCTGCTGTCTTGGGGGCCCAGCAGAGCAGATCCCCGAGACCTGAGAATGGGTGTGAAGAGCTGTAACAGATGTTCTTTCAGGGTTCAGATCTGGACGGAAGGAGTAATGGCTTAGAGGCGGGGAGACGGGAGCTGCAGCGGGGGTGGGGCTGGGTGCTCGCCCAGGCCAGGCGCTGCGAGGGGCCTGCCCTTGCCCAGCTCAGGGACAAGCCCGATCTGCAGCTGCGAGGGCTGGGGTGTAGGCCCGCAGCGGCCGGGAAGGTGGCTTCCTGAGGCGCTCTGGGGCCAGGGGCTCGGGCAGGCCCCCCGGCGGGGGGAGGGCGTGAGTGTCTGAGTGCGTGTGGGGTGTTGTCCCCGCCGGCGACGACTGCTCAGGGAGCCGCACACGGGTCCCGAAGGTCGGTGCCCGGGGCTGCCCAGGGCCTTCACCTGTGGGGCAGAGCACGGGCATCCCAGCCGCTCTCGGTGGAGTGGCGGGGTTCAGTGTCCAGACGGGCGTGGAACCTCCCCAGGAGATGCTGAAATACAGCAAGAGCTGCGAGGGGGCCGAGGACCTGCAGGAGGCCCTGAGCTCCATCCTGGGCATCCTCAAGGCTGTGAACGACTCCATGCACCTGATCGCCATCACGGGCTATGAGGTGAGGCCCCGACCCTGTCCTGCAGGGGGAGCCCACGAGCCGGCGGCGGGGCCTCAGGCCGTCCCGGTGCCAGCGCGGGCCCTACTCGCGCACCCCCCAGAACGCCGTCAGACCCGGTTCTGGCTGGGCCGCGGCCGCCTTGCACGCGGCTCACCAGCCTGTGCGGCAGCCAGGGCGCCTCGCCCCGTGGCTGCACCTCAGCGCAGAGGCGGCTCCGAAAACACCTCCCTCCCGGCCTTTCCCTGAACCCGTTTTGTTCTCGGTGACGCCCGTGTGGGCGCGACCTTGAGACCCCGCCTCCTGGCCCTCCGCACCCGCGTCAGGCCGCGCACGGTTCCTGTCCTCTCTGTAAATCCGCTCAGCACTCGCCTCTGTTTTTTCATTAATAGACTTTCTTTCTGGAGCAGTAGCGGGTTCACAGCAAAACTGAGGGGAACGCGCAGGGGTTTCCCACCCAGCCACCCCCGTCCGGCCCGCCCCGTGGAGTCGGGCGTTTGTCACAGCCGACGGCCTCCACTGGCGTGTCGCCCAGAGTCCACGGCCCACGGCAGGGTCACTCTGGGGGTTTGGACAAACCGATGACCTGTGTCCCGCACGGTAGCGTCACACAGAGCAGCCCACTGCCCTAGACACCCCTGGGCTCCCCTGTTCATCCCCGCAGACCCCCTGCGACCCCCGACCTTTCCAGCACACCACAGACTTGCCTCTCCCGGGTGTCGGGCCGTTGGACCCCGCGGAGTGCAGCCCGGCCTCCCAGACGGGCTCCTCGGCCGCACGTGCTCTGGGCGCTAACTGCACCCCACGCCGCCGCCTTTAGGGGAACCTGAGCGACCTGGGGAAGCTGCTGATGCAGGGCTCCTTCAGCGTCTGGACGGACCACAAGAAGGGCCACACCAAGGTGAAGGACCTGGCCAGGTTCAAGCCCATGCAGCGCCACCTGTTCCTGCATGAGAAGGCCGTGCTCTTCTGTAAGAAGCGGGAGGAGAACGGCGAGGGCTACGAGAAGGCCCCGTCCTACAGCTTCAAGCAGTCCCTGAACGTGAGTGAGGCCGCCCCGCGGAGACCCTGGGGCCCCCGCTGGGCCGCGACGCCCACCTTCTGGAGCGGGGGGTGCCCTTGCCCGGACGCCTACCGCCCGCCCCGCCCTCACAGATGACGGCCGTCGGCATAACGGAGAACGTGAAAGGGGACGCGAAGAAATTCGAGATCTGGTACAACGCCAGAGAGGAGGTGTACATCGTCCAGGTAGGCCCCGCGCTCTCGGGCCAGGCTGCGGGCTCTGCCCAGCTCCGTCAGGACCGCCGGTGAGCGTCTTCTGCTGAGAGCTGCTGTCTGGAATCTTCGGAAAGCTCTATTCCCCGGAGGCCAGGGCCCCGCCATTCGTTTGGGGCTGCCCTGGGCCGTCAGTCACTAAGCTGAGCCCGGGACAAGGCACAGGGACGCCGCGGGGCAGGGGTGCCCCAGGTGCCCTGCCAGGAAGTGGGCTCCTGGTCCCCGGACGGCGGGGGGTCCCGGCCCGCCTGGGCCAGGCATCCTCGCTGCCGCGCACGACCAGGCGCCTGCAGGGAGCGTGTCCTCCTCGCTCGCCGGTGATGGCGGGAGGTGGTGGAGTGTAAGTTCGCCCATGAGCCCGGGAGAGACCCCAGCCCGAGAGGGCGATCTGGCACTGGGAGGTGCCTCGCCAGTTGCCCTTGACCGTTCTGACGCCCTTGGCGGTCTGGGCCTGGGGGCCCTGGGGGTGTCGCAGCACCGCAGCGTGGAGGCCCCGGTGACCTGCACTCTTCACAGCTCACAACACCCAGGCTAGCGCGGCCGGCCGAGGGCCCCACAGAGCTACAGCGGGAGCGGCCAGGGGCTCGGCCGGCGCCCCGGCTTTGCACAAGCCCAGGGTCCTCAGGGCCCAGCCGCCCGCCTGCACTGCCCTCGGGCCCCAGGCAGAGTGGAGGTGGGGCAGCAGCCCGGCCGCGCTGGTCCAGCTTCTGGTCCACTTGCGGGATGTCAGACGCCCGTCGTCCTTGTGAGCTAGGGAGACGTCAGGGCCGCATCCCAGAGAAACATTCTCGGGGCAGGCCACGTTGCAGGGGCTCCCACTGAGTCAGAGTCAGAGACCGTGCAGGGTGCTGGCGTGGGGTCCGTGCACCGGCGCCCGCGGGGATGCCGCCCCGCATCGCGAGCGTGGCGCCGTCAGCCCCGATTCTGAGGGGCCCAGGCGCCTGCAGAGTGAGACCCTGACGCGTCCCTCGGGAACACACGCACTCACCTTCCGGTCTGCTTTGGCGGCACAGGCACCAACTCCTGAAATCAAGGCCGCCTGGGTGAGCGAGATCCGGAAGGTGCTGACGAGCCAGCTGCAGGCGTGCAGAGGTGAGGGCGCGGCCTCTGGGCTGTCCCCCGGGGGCCCGTTTATGTCCCGCAAAGCCTCCTCGGGATCCTTAGCCATCTGAGGCACCGCGGTAGCACCTGGAGGGGAAGGTGCTGGACTCGCGTTCCTGAGCCACGCTGGGCTCTTGTCCCCGCAGAGGCCAGCCAGCACCGAGCCCTGGAGCAGTCCCACAGCCTGCCCCTGCCCGCGCCCGCCGGCACCAGGTGAGGCCCGGCCGCGCGTCGGGGGTGTCACCAGTGGGAGCCAGCCCGTGCCACTGGGTCTCCGCGGCCCTGTCACCGAGCCTCCTGGTCATCGGGGTCGCTCTGGAGAGCGTCCCTGGGGTCGCATGCTGCTGGGTCAGTCCCGGCAGGTCAGCGTCAAGGCGTGTGCCTCTAGCCCTATCCCCAGCCCAAGGCCCGTCCGCAGCATCTCTGACCGTTTTCCATCCGGGCGGTATTTCCCATCACGATCAGTGCGCGGCGGGCGTCTGTTCCAGAGAGCAGTCCAGCGCCAGCACTGCAGTGACGGTAGTGTCCCAGGTGGGCAGGGACCCTGGGCACGGGAGGCTCAGAGCCAAGGCTGAGGCCCATGGCTCGCAGACAGACGCAGGGTCACATTTCACGCTGGCCTCATCGTACCTTTTCTGCCCTTATTTTTCCTTTGTTATTTTATTCATTCACTTACTTGTTTACTGTTTCTTATGTAAGCCACGTCTAATTATTCATGGTTGAAATAATAATGATGCTCTAATAATGATTAATGGTCTAAATAAATAAACCACAGAACAATAGCTTTAAAGGAGAAAGGGCCCCCCCAGGGGAAAGAAAACAACAACAAAACCGCCTCCTACTTAATAGTCAGGGAGGTGGGTTTTGTTCTCACTTGGCTCCGCCCAGAGTCTGGACATGAGTGGCCGTGGCCGTGGCCCTGCGGCGGGAGACACGCAGCCCGAAGGCCTGGGTAGAAGCTCAGGGAGGTCTCCACCCTCCTCCTCACAGACCTTTGAACGCCAACCAGGCAACAACATTCTCTTTCTTTTTCCATGTGTCTGATGTCCTTAGTCCCTCTAAAGGGAACACAAAAGACGTCAGAAAGTTGGAAGAAAGAAAAACGGACCCGCTGACCCTGGAGGGATACGTGGGCCCCGCGCCACTGCCGAGGCCCCCCGAGAAGGGCAGAGGTGAGTGTTGGGGCCAAGCCCGGAAGTGCCGGGAGCTGCATCGGGGGTCCGCGGCGGGCGTGTCAGGGCCTCACAGCCCCCGGTGGGCACAGGGAAGGTTCACGGAGAGCGCGGGGCCCGGCCGCCTGCACAGAGCACAGGGGCCTGGGCAGGGGGCCCGGGCGTGGCCGCCTGCCCTCTGGGGCCGCCCGGCGCCCTCTGCACTGCCCTCTCTTCCCCGCAGACGACGCGGTCACTAGCTCTACTCCAGAAAGCTCTGCGCTTTCCAGAAAGCGCCTCACCCTGCAGAGCTTTGCTGCCCTCAAGGGTCAGAAAGGTAAAGGTGCCTGGCCCGGCCGGCGGCGGGCTTCTGGGCGGGGCGCGCCCATGGCTGTCTGTCATCCATCCGTGTGCCGTGCTCATCCGTGTGGACGGTCTCGGGAGGGGCATCTGCCTCTCGCGTGGGTCACCAGCACGCGTCTGCCGCTGAGTCGCTCTTTCCCTGACGCTGGCGGGTCTGTCATTCGTGCAGCCAGGGCTCTGTTTTCAGGGCCTTTTCTTTGCAGAGGTGGAGGTGAGCTCTTCTGACAGAGGCCCGCCTGCCAGGAGCTGGGACTGTCCTTTGCTTTTCTGGTCCAGCTCCTCCCTTTCCTGCCTTTTCCCGTGGGGTCCCCGAGGGCATTGCTCCCCCTGCCAGAGTGCGAGGCATCCGCTTCCCTCTGGGCGTTTCTAGTGCACAGGCGGGTTCAGAACACCCGATGGAGGTCTCTAAGAGCTTGCCTGGACTCCTGAGCAGTGAATATGGGGGAAATACGCCCAGACAGCACAGGAGGCCAGCCCTGAGGTTCCAGGCGGGTCGCTAGAGGACTCCCTTCCCGATTCTGAAAGCCCGTCTTGTCTAGAGGTCTTTTCATTGGTCCAAATACTGGAGGGTTTTTTCTTTTTTTCCCAATTTATAAAATATTTTTAAGTTGACCTCAAACAAACAAACAAACAAAAAGACGGACAAATCCAGGTCCTTATACCTTGCTGGGTTTGGCGAGCATGCGTACTGGGCATGCTCTACGTGGAGCTCAGAAAACAAACCAAGGGGCCGCTTACCTAAAGCTACGATGCCGACGCAGGGCCATCACCCGCCCGTCTCCCCCTCCTGCTCTCCTGGGCCTCCCCCTGGACCTCTGGATCCCTCCGCCAGCTGAGCCGTGTTCCCAAGAAGCTGCTTTCTGAGTCACTGGAAAGCAGCCTGTTGCCGCCGTGTGTGTCTCACCCCAGCATGAGCTCGCTGTGTCTCCTGCCCCCTTGGTGCTCCGCTCGCTCCTCACTCCGTCTCTCCCGTTCTGTCTCTGCTCTTCCTCCTTTTGCAGCCTCTCCTACCAGTCCCGACAAAAAAGCTAAGCGACACCAAGTAAAGAGCGACCCAACGCCTTTTGGTTTACGAGGTAGAGTGGCTCCGCCTCCTGGACTAGCCTGGCGCCATTTCCCCATCCGGTTAGGGACCCTGTCTCGCCATCTGAGCTGCCCAGTGAAACAGGTCCCTCCCAGCCAGGAGCACAGTCACTGTTTTGTTCAAAGCCTGACGCTCCGGCCACAGGTACCGTGGTGACGTCACGCTTCTCGGTCCGAGGCCTCAGGCCAGGTGTGCCCAGAATGCGCAGAGCTGCCCACGGGCCACCAGGTAGCAGCTGCTGACACCTGGCTGGTGCCTGGGCTGGGCTGGGCTGTCTTACTCAGTGGCTGCGGGGCTCCACGTCCCAGGCCCATCCTTCCTCACCGTTTGTCCCCATGCTTCTGGGGACGCAGACAGATGGGGTGAGGTTCCGTATTGGAACTTGGGCCTTTGTCTCTCTTGCCCTCATATTCTGAGGGCAGAGCCCCCCCCAGGGAAACCCAGAGCCCCCCATCTCCACCCGGCCCAGGTTGAGGGTCTAAGGCTCGCAGACAGGGTTTCACTCTGTGAGCTATCCCGCGCTTCCAGACCATGTGATGGTACTGCCGGGCCAGATCCCGACGCAGACCCCCCTCGGGCCTCAGTCCACAGTCCGCGCTGCAGGGACCCAGGCTGCAGGGACCCAGGGCTCTTCCGTGGGCAGCTGGAGAGCCCAGAGACCCACCCCTACCCCAGCCTGCACCCAGTCCTGCAGACGGAGCCCCAGGCACTTGGAAGTAGAATCACCTCCCCACCACCGTCTCCGTCTCCGGGAGGGGCTGGACTTGGCCATTAGTGTTCCTGCTTAAGGCCCAGAGGTGCCCGAGGCATCTCTCTGCTTTGCTGACTCTCCTTGTGTGGGAGGCTGCAGTCTACTCCCTTTGAGCCCAGTGTGTCACCTCTGCGAGCTCCTCTGCTCACCTGTGAGACAGGTGAGGTGACCTCATGTCCTGGTAGATGAGTGTTAGGGCCTTGAGCTCAGGCCCAGCTGCCAGCCCCCCTCCCTCCCTCCTCCTCCCCCTCCCCCTGCCCTCCCCCTTACTCCCTCCTCCTCTCCCTTCCCCCTCTACTCCTTCCCCCCTCCCCTCCCCTCCCCTCCCCCCTCCCCTCCCCTTCCCCTCCCCTCCTCCTCCCCCTCCAGCTCCTCTCCCCTCCTTCCCCTTCCTTCCCCCTCCTTCCCCTTCCTTCCCCCTCCTTCTCCCATCCATGGAATCACTTCAGTCCACAGCAGGTGACAGGGAGCTGCAGGCCGTCCTGGCTGGCACTCTTGAAATTGCCAAGTGCTTGCTTCCTGGAGTTGCATCAGCCCCTTGTTTTTTCAGTATCAGTGTCAGCGACTCTTTTACTGGAACGAGAGGTGACCGTATTCACGGTTCCTTGGCCTGATGTCCTCCTCGAAGCCCCCAGCATCCTACGTGGATTAAGAGCGGGCCACGGGGCTCAGTATCTCATGCTTATTCCCGTGTCACTGTGTTGACACAGGGACCGTCCCACTTGTTAGCAGAGGGTCACTCAGAGGCCGCGGGTGGCCGGGTGTGACCGAAGGGCAGAGCCGTCTGTCCACGCAGCTCTCCAGTGAGGGTTTACACACCTCGTTTCCAGGGGCTGCCCTCTGCCCAGGCAGCAGCGTCGTCCTTCTGCCTCCGCTGTCCCCCTTCGGACACATGCTTCCATTTGGCCGGGAGCCCTGTGTCTATCGGTGCTGGGCTGGAGGGTGGACATTTGTGGCCAGCTGCCTGGCGCCGGGGCCCCTGGTGACCCCCACCCGGCGTCCGTCTGAGCTTCCCGCCCTGGGCGGCTCCGGACGTGCCGAAGCAGGCGGCGAGCGTGGTTAATGGCTGGCAACCCACGGTCCCCGCTTCCCGCTTCCTGCATGGACGCCAGCCGCCGGGGGCCAAGGGTCGTGCTCGCCACCCCTGCCCGGCTGGAGAGGCGGGGCCAGAGGGTCTCTGGGCGCCGGGCCTGGCCTGGAGCAGGGGCTCAGTGCTCTGCGGGCTGGGGGGGGATCTCTGGGTCCCAGCTCCCTTTTCTGTGAAGACAGAGGCAGCTCCCTGACACCGCTTTAACACAAGCTTGTCACTGCCAGCCTTCAAAGTGTCGGCCTTGGGACAGCTGCCCCTCTGTCTGCACCCTGACTGCAAGGGGTGGGGGGACATGCAGGCATGCATTCTGCCCTTGTCCACGTGGTTCCCTCACTCCCTCTCTCCCAGGAGAAGGTGTGCTTCTGGCCACACCAGATGGAACTGGGGACTGGTTCTGGATCCGCTCCCCTCTTGTCGAAACGCCACCTCACGCGGAGCGCGGCTGGGCTCCAGAGCCGCAGGCGTGTGGCTCCGGCCTCTCGCTTCATTCGTGACACTTGCTGTATTTCTCCACGACGCACTTGCACTCTCCCCCAATGGGAGATGCAGCAGCTACTCTTTGGGGACACAGGGCAGTAGAAGGAATGTTTACGTAGTTTATAAAACCCGGAGGAAGCTTCTTTCCCCGCCCGTGACCCGCACAGGGTGGCCCCCTCCCTGGCCTGGGCGCTCCTAGCACCCAGCATCGTGAGGAGCTGTTCTCCCGGCCGGCTGATGGGTGTTGAGAGTTGCAGGTGTTGATTAAAAATGCCTTTCCCTCGTCGTTTGCCTCGACACGGGACGGGCGGTTGTCACCAGCTGTCCGGTGGAGGCTGGGGTTTGTTTCCGGCTGAGGAAGCAGGTGCTGTGGCCCAGGTCCCCTGGGCAGCTTGCACGGTTGAAGCGGAAACCTGCGGGTGTCCGGCCCGCCTTTACGCACCGCTGGGAAGGGCAGGCTCCCCCAGCCGACACGTGTGGGTGGCGGGGATGTGCATAGGCCGCCCTCGACCTTGAGGGGGACCTCACTGGGGCCTGGTCCTCTCTAGGTTGGAGCAAAACGTCTAACCCGCCAGAGGCTCCTGAGGACAACGACGGCTGGTCCAGCGCCGAGGAGCCGGTCAACTCCTCAGACGCAGAGGAGGAAGGGAGAGCGGGCCTCAGGAAGCTGGTAACCTTGGCTCCCACCTCGTCCGCGGCACTGCTGGTCCCGGGGGCAGGGAGCCAGCAGTGCAGCTCAGGGGGCCGCGCCTCCTAGGGCTTAGGGAGGACCTTCAGGTGCCAGGGCCCCTTGGCTGTGTGCCCGCCCTCCTGTAGTTCTCACCAGACCACCTCACGGCGGACAGTGCACACCTCTGACCTGCCCCTCAGAGCAGCTTTCTTAAAGCTGCGTGTGTACCGCCGTCTGTTTCAGAGAATCGCACTGTCTGAGGTACGGATTTGCTTCCTAAACAAAGTCCCGTTTTAGCACGAGCAGCAGAGGAAACTATTTATATATTAAGTCATCAGAGTCAGGACGGTAGCAACAGTTATTTGCTGCCCGCTCAGTGCTGCCCTGGTCCACACCTGGTTTATCGCAGCGAGCAAAGCACCCCAGAGCTGGAGGGGTAGACACAGGTAACTGGAGGAGAGCGCAGGGAGAGTCTCGGGTGGCCAGGGCAGCCTTTCCCGAGGAGGCCTGAGGGTGAGAAGAGCCGGCCAGGGCGTTGCGGGGCCAGTGGGGGAGCCTAGGCAGGCGGGCAGGGAGGCGGGCGGGCGGGGAGGCAGGTGGGCAGGCGGGCAGGCCTGCTGGTTGCATTCCGCTCGCGGTGCAGCAGGAGGGTGCGAGGTGCTGCTCAGGGTGTCCAGAGGGTGCAGCTGCTCCCGTGAGGGTAACGGACACCGGCCTGGCTTTCCCTGCTCCCAAGCCTGGTGGCGCGTGACCCCTGCACAGTTCAGGGGCTCCCAGTCATGTGTCTCGCTGCCCGTGAGGCCGCAGCCCCACAGTCCAGCAGAATGGCCTCCCCTTCTCAGAGTCCGCGTCGCGCAGCAGCTCCGTCCACAGGTGTGCTGAGCACCTGCTGTGTCAGGCACTGAAGGCAAACAGGGGACAAGGTGGACAAGAATCCCCCCTCTCCTGGGGTGAAAGACTAGTAAAAGGCAGAGCGTGTGCCCTGAGGGCAGAGGCGTGACCCAGTAAGAGGTGCAGCAGGTGCAAAGGCCCTGCGGCCGCAGGAGCTGGGTGTGGTGTGAGCACTGGGGCGCAGCCAGGGGCACCGCACAGGCTGGTCAGGTTTAGTGGTCGCCACGTGAGACCGAGCGTCTCCCTGGACGAGGAGACCTTCCCAATGTAAGGCCATAGTCCCACCGGAAGCTCTGCGAATGGCAAGGCTCTCGTCCTTCCCGGGACGCTGGACGCTGGGCACCGGCAGCTGCGTGCCACGTGTGCCATGCGCCCTGCCGTCCCCTCCCCAGGTCCCCGGGAAGTACACCGTCACGGGGCTGGACGAGAAGGGGGGCCCCGACGCGCTGGTCCTGAGGAGCGGGGACGAGGTGGAGCTGGTGCAGGAGGGCGACGAGGGCCTCTGGTAAGACCGCCCGCGCGCCCCCCCGCAGCCCGCGCGCGCTACCGCACCCTGACCGCGCCCCTTGCAGGTTCGTGCGGAACGTGAGCTCCGGCGGCGAGGGCTGGCTGCCAGCCC
Organism: Grampus griseus; assembly: GCF_964374135.1. Lineage (NCBI taxonomy): Eukaryota > Metazoa > Chordata > Mammalia > Artiodactyla > Delphinidae > Grampus > Grampus griseus. The sequence continues at coordinate 1,083,149 of NC_139012.1, read as the reverse complement.
GCAACCTGTCCGCGCTCCTCGGCCAGCGCGGCGCCCCCGGGTGCCTGAGCAGCCCAGGTACGGGCCGCTGAGCAGCCCAGGCGCTGCGGCGAAGGCGGGGCCGGGGGCGGGGCCAGGGGCGGGGCCAGGACGCGCGGCAGCCGCTCGCCTGCTTGTCCGCAGAGTCCAGCGCGGGGTCCGCCCTGCTGAGCGCCTCGTCCAGCTGCAGCGAGAGCTGCGCGGCCGCCCTCGCGGACCTGCAGGGGTAGCGCCGCGGCCACCCCGCCTGCGGCCCTGGGAGCTGGCCTCTGCTCGGGCCGGCGCGGCGTGGGGAGGGGCCGGCGCCCACAGAACCGCCCACGGAACCCCGGAGCCGCCGCGGCCCCAGACGAAGGTTCGGGAAGAGTCCGCGCTGCGGCCTCGGCGCCGGGACCGCGCGCGCCCCAGGGCGCAGGAAGGGCGCGGCACCGCGGCTTCCTCGGGGAGTCGGACGGACGGGGCTGCAGACGACAGACCTCTGGTGCAGAAGGGCTCCCGGGACTCCCCTTCGGCCTCGGCCGCAGCCGCTCCCCTTTGGTTTCCGACGTTTCTGGTCCGGTGCTTTCTGCAGGAACACGCGTTCTGTGGAGCTGCTTCCAAAAGAAGTGACCGATTCACTGACCCATCGGCTTGGTGCGGGGGCAGGAGGCTAGTTTGTCTTATACACATTTTTTTTTAAAGCAAGGATTAATTCTACGGCCATCTTTTTGGTGATACTTTGGCCTCTGATCTTTACGAAGAATCACTGTGTTTACGTGAAATGACAATTTCATACTGTATTTGATATAAAACTATTTTTTGTTACTGGGGTTTACATGGCGCTGAATGATTTGGGGGACACGCTCTCGTGGAAACAGCCCACCTGGTCACAGGTGAGTGGAAGGACATTCCCTCGGTAGAATCAGGCAGCGTTTCTACAAACACAGGCAGTTAGAAACCAAGGAAATTCCTTCACCTGTGTAGGTTAGTTTTCAAACGAAAATGTGAACTATAATTTAAAATATTAACCTTCTTTTCTACAGAAAAACACGGGGGACTCGATTTTTTAACACTTCACTGAATTAGGGTATTTTTATTATTTTTAAAGACTGTGTAAAGATGCAGTTTTTGCAGGTGTCACCTGAACCGATGCTGTCACAGGAGCCCAGGGAAAACCTGAGCTCCCGGCCCCCCCTGCCCCCCCCCCCCCCCCGCCTGGCATGTCCTGTGTGGAGCTGTCCTGAGCACAGCAGAGTTTATCTTATTCAAATCAAGGCAGAACTGGAAAGAAAACTCTTCTGTTTTACTGTGTTTTGTGTTTCAGAAACAAATTCTGTTCCCTGGAAACGCTTCTTTCTGGGTCTGATTGGGGCAGATATTTTTATATGTGTGTATATATGTCGATGTGTGTACATACGTCCCCACTGTGAGGGGTGTATTTATAGCCTCCAAGCTGCTGGCGATGTGTCGCTTTACAGCCCCCCGAGACCCAGGCCCCTGCAGCCCAGCCCACGGGCTCCGCGTCCTTGTGCAGGGCCAGACCTCTCTGGAGTGCGTAGTGGACGGCGTACAAGCTCGGCAGCTTTCCTCCTGGTGTATAAGTTATTTGGAAAATGATGCTTCACGTAATTTACTGAATATATTGATTGTTCAGGCACCGTTCCTGCCATCCCAGCCTGGGACTGGCCACCATTTTTGTGATCTCTTCCTCATAAAAGCACTTTAAAACCTCATGTTTCAGTCACTGTTCCTTTTTCTTTAACTGCTGATGTAAGTGAAATTTAAAAATCCGAGTTCTTTACTGCATGGCTGGTGTTTGAATAAACATCAGCACCTCTTGCTGTCGGCCGTCCTCTGTAAAGGCACAGGATCTGGAACTGGGTGGCCCTCACTGGAACGCCCCCCCCCCCAGATGCCAGCGTGCGCCGGAGGGGCCCAGGGCGAGTGGGGCCTCCTGACCCCTGAGCCCCCCCCCCTCCCCCCTCTGTCAGGGCTTCTCCTGCAGGAATAAGACAGGGTGAACGCTGTACCTGTGCTCGGCCAGCTGGGAGAAATAGTACAAGTGTCAGTGGGCGTAGTGGCTCCGCGAAGCCTGCAGCGTCCCCTCCACCTCTGCGGGGACCCCCGTCACCCCGGACCTGAGGGCCTCTGTCCTTTGCATTGCCCTAATTCACGCTGATGCCCTATGCCTGGCAGGTCATTTGTCTGCGGAAACCCGGTTCAGTGGTGATGCTCTGAGAAGCCCTAGAAGGAGCAGAGTCTTTTCTTCACCCCCGAGCCTCGTCCCTACTGGGCCTGTGGTCAGGATGCCCCTCACGTGGCTCCAAACACAGGTGCAGCTCAGCTCCGTTCGAGGGAAGCCAGGGGCACCGGGCTGAGAGCACCCCCTAGGATCCCTGTCCGCCTGGACCCCAGAAGGTGATCCTGCTTGGATATAGGGTCACTGCAGGTGCAGTTGGTTAAGATGGGGTCATGGTGGCCCCTAGTCCAATGACTGGTGTCCGTATAAGGAGCAGGAAATTTGGACACACACACACACCAGGCGGGAGCTGGAGGGCTGGCTCAGCATGTCGGGGGTACCAAGGACCACCAGAGCCCCAGGAGCTGGAAGAGGCCGGAAGGACCCTCCACAGAGCCTCTGGAGGGAGCTTGGCCCTGGGACACCTGCCCAGACCTGGGACTGGATAGATTCCTGTCGCTGGAGCCCCTGGGGGCGGTGCTGGGTCAGGCGGCTGGAAAGGAGCACTGAGTCAGTGAGCAGTGACCGCGCTGTACTCGGTCTGAGAAGGTGCGCAGCCCTGGAGCCGGAGGAAGCCCCGGGCAGTGGCCGCACCGGCAGGGGTGGCAGGTGGCGCTTCTGGAGCCCTCGCAGGACAGTGCACACCCCCAGGCTCTCGGCAGGACGAGCAGCCCTGCTGCCCCGCAAAGAAAGTAGGGCTCAAAGGAATGAGCCCCTTCCTCCCCAAGCTGGGAGGAGACGGACCCTGACAGCACCCTGCCAGGTGGTCTGACTCCAGAGCTGCTGCACCCACTGGGCCCAGGCGGCGCCACGAAGGGCTGTGAGAGTCCCTCCCCTTCCCCTCCTCTCCCCCTCCCCCCTTCACAAATAAATTCCTGTATAACTGAATTCCTAAACAATTGTTGACAGTGACAAATAGAAATTCCAGAGGTGATAAGTAAAATGTTGTCCTCTAAGGACTGCCTTCCATCTGGGGAGGGAGTAGCGCCGGACCCGCCTGGAACAGCTGGGTCTCCCTGCTCCCCTCTGAAGATAAATGGCAGAGCTGGTGTCCCCAGCCTCCACCCGTTTATGGAGAGGCGGCTGGACGCCTGAGTGAGGCTTGCAGGGTGACCGCCAGCCCAACGGGCCCAGGACAGTACCAGTTAAGTCTGGAAAGTCCAGCGTCCTGAGAAACCCTTTCGTGCCTGGCGGCCAGGATAGCTGGTCACCCCAGCTGGTGGCCTGGGCCCAGGAGGGCATGAGGGACAAGACCCGGGCGCCCCAGGGCTGAACGGGGGCAGGGGCTCCGCGGGGGGCGCGCACCCCTCCCCCTCGCGCTCCCAGAGGGGCCCTTCGGCTGAGAAACCAGGCCTCCCCTGTGACAAGATATTCACATTCACGCCCCAGACCTGCTCCCCTTTCCCAGTACCATCACTGCGGGGGACGGCTCTCCACCCGCACTTTAGTCCTGTTTCCCAGCTTGCCGTCCTAGGTCCTCGGGCTGCAGGCTTCTGAGCTGCATTTGAGCTGCACACGCCACCGGACACGCATCCCGACGCCCGAGTCTCCTCTCGCACAAGGAGCCTGACTCCCCAGGCCCGTGCCCTGGGGCGGCCCGTCTGTCCGCTCAGCAGGCACTGGGCGGGGGACCGCACGCCCGAGTGCTTGGGAGGCGAGGCCTCCCTCCCCCACCCTCTCGGGCTCTTGGAGAACTTTGCCCGCCTCCCCACCTGGAAAGTCAACAGACAAAGCGACCCAGGGCCTCGCCATGGCTCCTCGGCTCCGGGGGCTGGCCCTCCTCTGCCTTCTGCTGGGCCTGCGGGGTTCCCTGGTGGCAGGTACGCGAGGGAGGTTTCCCCATTCACCCAGCGGAAGGGCAGCCGACCCCCAAAGCCGGCCCATGTGCTGGGCGCTCCTGTTTGCTGGCAGCTCTGCTCTGATCTGCTCTCCTTCCGAAAGGCAAACGGTGCCCAGGGCCTCACCCAGCATTTGGAGGAAAGGCTTCGGGGAATTATTTTCCAGACTTTTGGGAGCCGTGGCGTCCGCCGGCCACAGTGGGCGCCCCCCGCCTGCCGCCAACACCCCCCCACCCCCTGGCACAGGATCTGGGGCTCAGGGGTGCCTCTCTCACTCTGCTCTCTCGGCCTCTCGGTGGGGGGCTGGTGCGAGGGACGGTGTGGGGACGCCGGACCGTGATGATCTGCCACCACGCCAGTGACCCCTGCACCCCGTCCTCACAGACGCTGGGAGGCCTGAGCCGGTTAACACGGGGACGGCTCTGTGAGCTGTCATCGTGACTCTCCAGCCCCGAGGGGCGGCCGAGGTGGGAACCAGGCACCGACACTGTCCCGTAAAGTCCGGCTCACGTCGTCCCTCAGATCCCACGGCCAGACTCTGGGGTCCGAGAGGCAGAGCTGGTGCCGCCATGGTCCCTCCTGCTTGTCTTCTTTTTTCACTTAATATCGCACCTTCTTAAGCATCACGGGGCACCATCGTTTATGCTTCAGACTGTCTCCAGCTTTCCTGATGGCTGGGTCTCTGCAGGTGTCAGAGCACTTCCTTGGGATAAACTCCTAGAAGCGAAGGGACCAGGTCAGGGGCGTGAACGCGCTGCGATGACCCACTGAGCACACTGCCGTCCTCCGGCACATAAAGCTGCGCAGTGCTCCCATTGCAAACTCAGCCAGGCCTGTGGACAGGAGCCCTCTGACTCCCGTTACCTAGCAGAAGGGACGGTGGGAACACTTCCTGTGGAGGGCGGGGTGGGGCACGGGAGGCTGTGGGTCCCCCCCGGGCGTCCAGCGTCTCACGGCCCGCCCTCCAGTCTTTGTCTCCCAGGAGCAAGCCCACAGTGTCCTGCACAGGCCCCGGCGCGCCAACTGGTTGCTGGAGGAACTGTGGCCTGGATCCCTGGAGCGCGAGTGCAGGGAGGAGTTCTGCTCCTTCGAGGAGGCCCGGGAGATCTTCCAGAGCGAGGAGAGGACGGTGAGCTCGCCTGGGGCCAGCGGGCGTGCGGCGGCCACCCCGTGGTCGTGAAGCCTGCTTTGATTCTCACGACAGCCCTGCGAGTTTTACTTCATTGGCCAAAAGATTCCGCGGGAATCCCTTTTACTGACGGGGCCTCTGCGGTCGGCAGAGCCTCTGCGGTCGGTCCCGCTCAGCGGGTGACTGGACAGTCGATGCAGCATCCGAGGAGGAACTGGGGGCTCAGGGAGCGGGGGTGTCTTGTCCGCGTTCACAGCTCGGACGTGGCACAGCTAAAGCCTGGGGATGCTGACTTGGGCGAGGAAACCTGTGACCTCTGGTGGCCTTAGCAATGGCGGGTGGATATTAGGACAAAACTCGCTTCCCTGGATGCACCCACCTCGCCTCCAGAGGAGAAAGTCTGGCTTTCAGAGCCCATCACGAGGGCCAGGTCAGAAGCCCTCCAGCCCGCCAGCTCCTTCCGCGGGGCCATATGCACTGCCTCTGGCGCACGCCTGCGTCACGCACCTTCCTCTTTGCTCCCTCAGAATCAGTTCTGGATTTCTTACAACGGTGAGTACGTGCCCGGCCGACGTGATCTACCCGCCAGCCCCTCTCTCGGCATCCTAACTCTGACTTGCCCACAGACGGGGACCAGTGCGCCTCCAGGCCCTGTCAAAACGGGGGCTCCTGCGAGGACCAGCTGCAGTCCTACCTCTGCTTCTGCCTGGATGGCTTCGAGGGCCGGAACTGTGAGACGGGTGAGGACAACCGGGGCCCCCGGGGGGGCTGCTGAGCACGGCCTGGGGGGAGGTTGGCCTCCGTGACCTGGAAGGGCCTCAACCTGAGAGTCTCGGATCTGGGGTTCTCAGGTGCTAATTCTTCCACTTGTGATGCCCTGTCCCCTTCTGGGCTCCCGGCACTGGGAAATTCTGACGCACCCGGAGGGGCCCGGGGAATCACTGCATCTCCGTCAGCTCCACACATCCCCATGGCGAGGTGGTTGGGGAAGCTCGGCCTTCCCTACTTGCTGTCACAAGGGTAGGCCCAGTATTACAGTATCACACAGCTCAGGGCTCCCCAGACCACCCTCAGCGTCAGTCATCTGCTAGGCCAGCGTGCTCTGAAGGCCGACACAGGCACGGTTACAGTTACCACACGGAAAGGATATGGGTTCAAACAGCCGAGGGGCCAGTGTGAGCTCCCAGCGGCTTCTTCCCGGGAGCCCTGTGGATGGTGTTCTGTTCTCCGAGACCATGTGGGACAGAACTTACAGAGACTCACCCGCCAGGGACGCGCCCACAAGCCCCAGTGTCCTGAGGTCCCACTGGGGCTCAGGCACAAGGATGTGGCTGACCCCCATGTCCAGCCCTTCCAGGGGTCACGCTGATGCCACTTATCAGGCAGCTCAAATTAAAGTGGACGACTTCATCAGGGGGGCAGTCACTTCCTGGGAGCCCTCCCCACCTGTGAACACTCTGATGCCACCTAGCTCGTCTCAAAGGACCACGGTCAAAGAGGGAGGGCAACGGCCAGGGAGGAGGGTCCCCGCCGGTCACCTGGGGCTTGGGTGCTCAGCGGTCCTGGTGTGAATTCACCTCCAGGACAGGCCCTGGACTTGCAGAGCGAGCCAAGCCCGTGTCCACGACAAAGCTCCCTTTTCCAGAGGCAGGTTGGCCAGCGGCCAGCCCGGGCAGCTCCCCGGGGCACCAGGCCCCGGCTGCAGACCAGCCTCCTGGCTCTGACTGCTCGCGGGCAGGCCTCCGATTGAGTCGGACTCGTCCACCGTCCCCAGGGGCCTCTGCTTTCCCCAGCCCGGGAGGGATGACGTTGTGGAGGCCACAGCGTGCCAGCCCCGCATCCCCACTGGCGAAGCTGCTCAGACGTGGGACCCTGCCCCAAACTCCAGGTCGTGCCCTTCTGGGTCAGTCTGCGGAGTGGGCTGGTGCCAGGCTGTCCCTGGAGCCGGAAGCTGGGCGCCACCTTCGTGCAGAACACAGCCCCTGGCCCAGGCCTGCTTGCCCTGACCGGGGCCCCCTGTCGGCCACGCCCTCTGCCCTCAGACAAGAAGAGCCAGCTGATCTGCCCGAATGACAACGGTGGCTGTGAGCAGTACTGCAGGGATGACGCGGAGGCTGGGCGCACCTGCTGGTGCCACGAGGGGTACGCGCTCCAGGCGGACGGGGTGTCCTGCACGGCCACAGGTAACAGGTCCTCGGGTACCAGGTCTAGGGCTGGTGGTTTCATTGTCCTGATACACGTCTCCCCGTTGGCTACAAGATGGGGTGCGGGGAAGCATAGCATCACTGAGCATCTCCCAGGCACTGCCGGCGCGCTCTGCGCGTCGCGGCAAAGGGGAAGCTGGGGTGGAGGCGGCCGCCCCGCCCCCAGAGCAGGGAGGGGCCACGGTGGGCGGGGCGGAGCCCCGGAGCCGGGGGGAGGTGCAGAAGGCGGCGCTCGCTGCCCACCCCCGCTCCCCGCGCAGCACCACACCCAGTGTCTGTACTGACGGCAGCACGGTTCTGGATTCCAAGTCTCTTCAACGGCAAGCACTTCTGGGAAAATGGAAAACGTCTCCAAACCAGCCTAAAGGCGACGGGGCTGCAGCCCCCAAAGCTGACCCCACCCCCAGCCCTGCGTCTCTCCGTCTCCAAACCAGCCTAAAGGCGACGGGGCTGCAGCCCCCAAAGCTGACCCCACCCCCAGCCCTGCGTCTCTCCGGAGGTGGATGGACCCAGCCTTGTCTAGGAAGCCTGAAACTCAGCTGCCGCCTCTAAAGGCTTTCTTTTCTGGCCTGGGGCTTTCCTGGAGCAGGAAGGAAAACTTAGAGCCGGTCAGAAGAGCAGCCCGATTGTCCGAGATGCCGGTCACCTTACACGGCTTATCCTTTACACCTTTAGTGACCTCAAGCTGCACGTCTTCCCCCCTTGGAAAATGCGCGGGACCCAGTCTCCAGGACCCTGGGCCATCTGCTTCCCCGGCAGCTCCCGCAAGGGCCTGCCGCAGCCCCGGGCGGGACCAGAGGCGCAGCCGCCCGTCCGCAGGGCCCCTGGCCTTTCTCACCAGCACCCCACACATCCCCACGTCTTGCTGGATTTGTTTTACACAGTTGAATATCCGTGCGGAAAAATACCTGTTCTGCAAAAAAGAAACGACAGCAACCCCCAAGGCCGAATCGTGGGTGGTCACGTCTGCCCCAAAGGGGAGTGCCCCTGGCAGGTGAGGCTCCAGGAGCACTGGGTCGAACGTGGGTGACGATCCCGGGCATGCACAGAGCAGTCCAGCCCCGGCGGGCCCACCGTCTGGCCACTCCCTTAGCTGGATGGAAACGGCCTGTAAAGCAGCCCCCATCCGGGGTGCACGGGAAAGGGGGGCCCCCCATCCGGGGTGCACGGGAAAGGGGGGCAGCCCCCATCCGGGGTGCACGGGAAAGGGGGGCCCCCCAGGCAGCCACGACGGGAACGCGAGCTTCCAGCATCTGCTGTGCCCTTGTCAGGCCATGCTGAAGCTGAATGGGGCGCTGCTGTGCGGGGGCTCCCTGCTCGACACCGTCTGGGTGGTCTCCGCAGCCCACTGTTTCGACAGACTCAGAAGCTGGAGGAACCTGACAGTGGTGCTGGGTAGGTTGCGTGGCGCCTCCTTCTGCCGGGAGACGATCCTTGAATGATAACCGCGGGGCCAAGATTTGGGGCTTCCACGACCAGTGACCTTCCCCACAAAGAGAAGTGGCAGCGTCTGGGCAGACCCCATACCCACAGCACCGCTGTGGCCACCCCCTCAGCCTCTCTGCCACCCAGATGCGGCCCTGGGGTGACGCTGCTCCCGCCAAGGTCCCCGAAGGGGTGCCCCACCCAAGGCTGCGCTGCCCGGTGGGCTTAGGGGATGACGAGGACCCCAGGAGGGCCAGGCCCCGTCTGGAAGAACCAGGGGAACGGGGCACCCTCTCCTCACCCAGCCACGGCTGCCCGCCCGACCCCCTCACCTGCCTCCAGCACCTCGGGGCCATATCCGCCCCGACTCACACCCACACTGACCCCCCGGCAGCCCCAGGAGGCAGCTCGCCCACCGGGGGTGGGGGACGCGGGGCCCCTCCTGCCCGACAGGAGACACTGGCCCGGGAGGCGAGGCGGGGAGTGAGTGGACGGTCCGCCCCCGCCCCCGCCGCAGGCGAGCACGACCTCAGCCAGGACGAAGGTGATGAGCAGGAGAGGCAGGTGGCGCAGGTCATCATTCCCGACAAGTACGTCCGGGGCAAGACGGACCACGACCTGGCCCTGCTGCGCCTGGCGCGGCCCGTGGCCCTCGGCGACCACGTGGTGCCCCTCTGCCTGCCCGAGCGGGCCTTCGCAGAGCGGACGCTGGCCTTTGTGCGCTTCTCGGCCGTCAGCGGCTGGGGCCAGCTCCTGGAGCGCGGCGCCACGGCCCTCCGGCTCATGGCCGTGCACGTGCCCCGGCTCCTGACCCAGGACTGCCGGCAGCTGTCGCGCCGGAGGCCCGGCGGCCCCGTCATCACTGACAACATGTTCTGCGCCGGCTACACGGACGGCAGCAAGGACGCCTGCAAGGGGGACAGTGGGGGCCCGCACGCCACCCACTTCCAGGGCACCTGGTACCTGACGGGTGTCGTCAGCTGGGGCGAGGGCTGCGCAGCCGCCGGCCACTTCGGCGTCTACACCCGGGTCTCCCAGTACACGGCCTGGCTCCGCCGTCTCATGGTCTCCCCACCACCCTCGGGGGGCCTCGTCCGGGCCCCGCTGCTGCCCTAGCACCCGCCCCGCAAATAAAGCCGCCGTGTGTGCCCGGTCTTCCCGCGCCAAAGCCGGAAATTCTCCTGTGGTTCTTGGGGCGGGGGAGGGGGAAGCGGAAACAGAGACGGAGAGACAGAGAGACACAGAGAGGGAGACAGGGAGACTGACAGACAGAGACTGAGGGATGGAGAGACAGAGAGAAACCTGAGGGAGATTCTGAGCAGCTGGACAGAGAGACTGAGTGTCAAAGAGGCAGACGGGGCGGGGGGGGGGTAACGACAGAAGGTGGCACACTGGGCAGAGCACGCGGGGGCTGGGTGCGCCAGGCCAGCAGCAGGGGCGCGAGTGTCCACCTCCGGTGACGTGTCCACCCGTGGTGACGTGTCCACCCGTGGTGACGGTGCCGCTTCCCCACACGTTCGTCTCTCACTCAAGCGTTTCATCTTCATTGCAGATAAACTGTTAGCATCCGCCACTCACTGTGCTGAATATCCTTCCGGATCTTTTCTTTTCTTTTTATAAATTTATTTATTTTTGGCTGCATTGGGTCTTCGTTGCTGCGCGCAGGCTTTCTCTAGTTGAGCCGAGCGGGGGCTACTCTTCGTTGCGGTGCGCAGGCTTCTCACTGCGGTGGCTTCTCTTGTTGCAGAGCATGGGCTCTAGGCGCACGAGCTTCAGTAGTTGCGGCACGTGGGCTGTTGTTGTGGTTCACGGGCTCCAGAGTGCAGGCTCAGTAGTTGTGGCTCGCGGCTCAGTAGTTGTGGCTCACGGGCTCTAGAGCGCAGGCTCAGTAGTTGTGGCACACCGGCTCAGTAGTTGTGGCTCACAGGCTCTAGAGCGCAGGCTCAGTAGTTGTGGCGCACGGGCTTAGTTGCTCCGTGGCCTGTGGGATCTTCCCGGACCAGGGCTCGAACCCATGTCCCCTGCATTGGCAGGCGGATTCTTAACCATTGCGCCACCAGGGAAGTCCCCAGATCTTTTCTAAGTGTGTGAACTTTACGGTAACACGCGGCCTCATGCTCTGCACACCTGCTCCCCCACGGACAGCAAGCAGCTGAGCCTCCTCCAAGCCCCCGGTGGCTGCCTGCCCTCCCCGAATTGTCCAGAGGCATTTCACGGAGACCCTCGTGTTTATCTCTGAGCAGGTCTCCTTCACAATCGCCAACTTCACTAAAGTGAACCTTGCACGAGGCTGTTTCCAAACACAACAGCTCTCATGGATTTGGAGGCTATAGTCCCCAACCCTGAGGACTGGGTGTCTCTTCCAGCTGAGGCCCCAGCAGATGACCCCTGCCTGGGCACCAGCAGGGATGTTCCAAAAATGCAGGTTCCCAGGTCCTGCCCAGCTCAGTGGGATAGGGGTGAGGCCCCTTGACCTACCCTCTAATCGAGTCCCTCAGGTGATGGGCACACAGGCCTCATGTTGGGAAGAATGAGGAACCAGGGACCAGGGAGGGGAGCGCCTGACCCCACCTGAACCCAGCCAGGCGGGCAAGGCCACCGCGGCGGGCGCCCACCTCCTCAGGACTCGCCCGTCCTGGCCTGGGACGCCATGCTTAAAGTGCCAGACGTGCTCTGGCGGACAGTCCGGCCTGTTGAGTAACCAGGGCTCCACAAGCCTGGCCACGTGCTCACCATCTGAGCCTTTACAGAAGCACTTTGCTGCCCCATCAGGTGGTGGTTTCTGGGGTTCTCGCCGGGCACACGTCGAGAGCTCCAACCTTGGGCCAGACCTCCTGGGGTGGCTCTGGCCCCCTCAGAGGCACCACCAACCCTCTCCGCCCCTCGTTTCATCTACAAGATGAGGCCCGCTGCCATGCTTGTCATGAGGATGAAACTGGTGCAGGTAAAATGAGGCACTGGGAGGACAGGCCACCTGGCCAAGGCCAGGAAAGCCGATATGCAAATGTCCAGGTGCCCCCAGCTCACAGCTCAGGCTGCAGACACTCGAGGAATTCTGCAACCAAAATGCCCGAGGTCTCCGGAGGCCCTGAGCCCAGTGGGCCTCTTGTTTCTTCCTGGAAATGAAAACTGGCTGGACTCCTCTTCCTGGGAAGAAAAGGGGATGTGGGGTTCAAGGGGCCAAGCCAGGAGCCCACTCAGACCCACAGGGGTTCAGCAGGTCGTGGGTGGGCTGCTGGCTCTGCCCTGCTTTCCCCGGCCTCTCTGCTGTGGTGGGCGCAGTGCCAGGCCACGCCGCAGTGCATCACCCGCATGGACCATCTCCCCTCGCCAGGCGCGGGGAATCCAGTCTCGCCCCACACGCCCAGCAGTGCAGAGACAGGCAGCACAGAGATCAGGCGAGCCAGGCCCAGGGACCAGGCTCTGCACATCACACTGACGACCCTGCGAAAGACCAGCCTGGCCTGGGCGCCCAGCAGGAGCGTTCTGGGACATCATCGATTCGTTCAGTCCACTGGTGTTTACTGACCACCTACTGTGTGCCAGACACGCCTCTCCGTGCTGGACAGAGCAGCGAACAAGCCAAGCGACCAGGGTGTCATATGTGGGAAGCATCAAGTGTGCTCGGCGCGTGGAACACAGCACAACCCCCTCATCTCCCAGCACAAGCACTCACCCCACCAGCAGTTCCCAGGCCTCTTCCTCCAGAGCCTGGACTCTGCTGCGGAGCCCCGGTCAGCTGAGAAGCTCGGGCCATGTCCCACACCTGCCACTCCAGGGAGGGGAGGTTCCTGGCTGGCAGATCGGCCCAGGGGCCCGTGTGGTACGCACACCCCCCACCCAGCGTGGGCAGAACGCCCCGGGTCCTAACCGCGCGTCCACCACACACGGCCACGGACTAACGCTCCACCTCTCTCTAAACCTGTCCTAGAGAAAAGATGGGCAAATGATAACTTGGCTTTTATCGTGGTTGTGAGAACAAAAACAGAGCTAACATAAACGTCTGAAACTATACAATGACGTTTTTTCTCTCTCAGAACAAAGAGCTCCTGTGCCCACAGCAGGCCCCCCGGACACGGTTCCTGACAAGGACCGTTGGGCCAGGACCTCCCCACGCTACACAGGCCAGGGGGACCATGCCCTCAGTGCGGTCGCCTGCCCCTACCCTCCCCCCGCCTCCCCTGCCACCGGGCAGGCCCAGGCTCCAATCAGGAGGCTGAGATAAACAGCAGGACACCCAGCCACCCTCCGGCCAGGGGGAGTGAACCTTGCTCCAGAGGCCTGTCACGGCGGGGACGAGCGCTGTCCTCGGCCGCACCATGGCGGGCGGGCTGTGCCTCTTCCTTCTCGGCGCCTCCCTGGCTGGCCTCCTGCTGCCGGGGGCAAGTGGTAAGTGCCCCTCACCCTGCAGACTGCAGGGGTGGCCCTGGGGAGGAAGAGGGTGAGGAGTCAGGGCGATGCCCCTGAACTTCCACAGTGTGGAGAGTGGGTGCCCATCCCCTGTGGGAGGCTGGCACGAGAGCCTGGCAGGGTAGTTCCAGCCAGGCGTATCTTAGGGCCAGGTGTGCCTCCCTGTGGGTGGAGAGTCAGACAGCAGACCACAGATCACAAAGACAGAAACATGGGCAGAGAAGGAGGGAGAGAGACAGAGACAGAGACGGAGGGAGATGGAGGGAGGGGGAGGGGGGCAGTGGCAGAGACAGAGAGAAGCCCCCTTCCTCTGCCAGAGCAAACTGCGAGCACAGAGGCTAGGGGGTCACAGGCAGAGAGGAGCTTCCATGGCACGGAAGAGGATGACAGCCAGTGCCACCACCCACAGGCTGGTTCCGCCAGGGGGCTCTAGGCTTTCTGGGACTCCAGACCTGTCCAAGAGAGGAAGCCAGAAAGGACAGAGCAGAGTGGAGGCAGCCCCGGGGGCCTGTCTGCATGTTTGCACTCTGGGTGACGTGGAAGTTCAGGGGCCCAGGCGCGTGGGAGGAGGAAAGGGTGAAAAGTGAGAAAGAGAAACAAACCAAACAGGAGGGGGGGGGGGACCAGGTAGGGGAAGGAGGGAGGGGAGGAATGGGTGTGTGGCTTGTATTTCAAAGCAAGCGGTCCCTGGAGGAGCAGATGTTTGGAGTAATGGAGGATGGGCCCACACAGAACAAACGTGGGCCTGGCCTTGCCAGGAAAACACAGGTGTCACTAAAAGAAATGGGGAATTTGGAAGGGAAGGTAATTTGAGGTAGGATCGAGTGCACACTCGGAGCTCTAGACACCCTTTAAAACAACCCTAAGAAGGAGGTATCTAGTTCCCACTTGCCAGTATTCAGCAGTAGGTGACCAAGATGCATTTGCCACTCAAGACAGTTCGATTCCGCAGCCCTGTTTTTTAGTTTCGGACATGGGGAGTCTGGAGCTCTGATGTGAGGGCAGACATCCATCGCTGTGAGAGAGCTGAAAACACAGAGCTCACGATGGAAGTTGGGACTAGAAATACCAACTTGGAGAGTCATCTTCCTTATGGTGAGACTCTCAATTCCCCAGCAGAAAAGAGGCAGAGAGCAGGGCAGAGCGCCAAGAAAAGGACCTGAGGGCCTCCCACAGCACAGTGAAAAGGGGAAGAGGAGTGGGTGAGACCGGGGAGACCCAGGCAGCTCGGAAGGGACTACTGAGGGGAGAGGGGAGAGATCCCTGATGGGGGAGATCTCTGAGCCAGCACACTTGAACTGGCAGGTCAATTTAGTGGGCTTTTTTTTTTAATGGAACAGGACAGAAGTAGAAAATTTTGTCACAAGTACTATTTTGTACAAAATAATAGTAAGCACTATTTCTTGAAACTTTTGTTTTACTCTTGTGTACGTGTGTCCTGGGACTTGAAACAAATCATACTTCTAATTGTAGATCGTGCAAAACCGTGTCACCTCCCCACCTAACGCAGAGCTGAGACCTTGAAGGGTGGGGAGGGGGCGCGGAGGGGAACAGCTGAGCCACAGAACGGAGTGGAGGGCCGGGGGAGGCAAGAGGGACCGAAGGGCGAGTTCCAGAAGGAGGGCTCGGGTCTCAGCGCGGGGCCGGGTGTGCGCGTGCAGGACAGGGCAGGTCAGTGGTGGGCGCGCAGGCCCAGGGCAGGCGTCTGACCCGTCACTCGCGGGGGCGGGGGTGGCCCGGGGACGGGACCGCATGTGGGCGAGCACGTGACAGCCGCGTTCCCCACCACAGTGTTCCTGCCCCGGGACCAGGCCCACAGCGTCCTGCAGAGAGTCCGCAGGGCCAACTCGTTTTGGGAGGAGGTGAAGAAGGGAAACCTGGAAAGGGAGTGCCTAGAGGAGGCCTGCTCGTATGAGGAGGCCCGCGAGGTCTTCGAAGACACGGAGAAGACGGTAAGGGGCGGCGCGGCCAGGACGCACTTACAGGGCTGTGGGGGCTTCTGAAGCGCTGTCAGGTCCACCTTAAAACTCAAAATGTTTATCTAAGAACGCGCTGTCGGCCTCGGCAGTGCACAAGGACCCCAGGCCCCGGCTTTTCGCCCAGACACTCAGCCGCCGCCATACTCCCCAACGGGTTCTGGTCCTGAGACCGCAGGGTGGGTCGGTGCGCAGGCGCAGGACGAACGCGGCGTCGAGGCCCCGTTCCGTGCCTGCGCGGCGGCGGCGGCGGCGGCGGCGGCGGCGGCGGCGGCGGCGGCGCGAAAGCACCCGCCCCTCCCCCGGAAGAGGTGGGGCCTCCGATGCTGCCCCGGAAGTCTCTGAGGTCCGTTAGCCACCTCGCGTCGTGCTGTCGTGTGGCGTTTTGCGTCAGGCCGTGGGGCGGCTTGGCTGCGGTGCAGGGCCGAGGTGGAGGTGGACGGCCGCGAGCCAAAACTGAGCAACCGAGAGCTGAAGACGCCTGAAGGCTGAGGAGAAAGTGGCGGAGAAGGAGGCCAAGCAGGAGCCCACGAGAGACAGCCTGGCCGCAGATGGCGGACCTGTCCACACCTCGGACAGCGGGCCCATCCACACCACAGGCCCGCAGTGGAGCGTCCAGCGGAGTCTGGGCCCTGGGGGACCCGTGCCACACAGGCTCGTGTAGACGCCCGCCTGCTCGCGGTAGCCTGGACGCCACCGGCCTGGCTCACCTTAAAGGTGGCAGAAGAGCTGTGCCCTTGGAGGACAGGTCCAGTTGCAAGTCATGGCTGAGTGGCGAAGTGTTAAGTCGGAAGAAGAATTTACTCAAGTCTATAGCAGACTGCCTTGTGGAGTCCAGAGAAGCCTGGGAAAACCGAGGAGCAGAGCCCAGGGTCCCTCAGCTCCACAGACTCGCATTACTGTCTTCTTGCTTCCATGGGCACCTCATCCCCCTTTGGCCGAAAGGTGAGGAAAGGCGGTATCATCGGAGATTCTGACTCCAGCCAGAGTGACTTTGTGAGGAAGAAGTGTATCCCACACGCCAAGATGATCACGTGTAGAATAAGTTTCTTGGAAGAGTCGGGGTTCCTAGATGAACTTCCCATGCTGAATGCCGCTTCACGGGGAGCTGTGACCAAGCTTTCCATCACCTAGCACGGCAACTTGGACATGAACCACGTGTAAGAACTGCTGCAGAACTCCAACTGTAAGATGCTGGTAGTTGGTGGCATTGACTGCATTTGTGATGTTGGATGCCAGTTCCAGACGGTTTGACTCGAACTCACCACTCGTGAGTTTTACCTGGCCGATTATGATCTCGTGAAATCATGGATATCATATCAGGGATGCTGAACATGTTATGGGCAGTTACAAGACCACCCACCATCCAGTCAGCCCAGCAGGCCAAACCCATGAGATGGACTCCACCCCACCCTTCTGGAGAATGAGCACAATAGAAGGGCTCAAGAAAAACCTGGGAGTGAAGCTGCCGGAAACTAACCTCTTCAGAACAGAAGAGACCGAAAAAATTATTGATCACATCTGTGTCGCAAAAACTGCTGAATGTCCTCCGCCTCAGACCACAGGCAGACTCCTTGCTGAGCTTGTCAGAGTCTCTGAAAGTGGCTTGCAGCAGCGACCCACTCATCGGTGATCGCCCACAGATAACGGCCAGACAGACTGCTCTGGGTCTCACTGAGCAGGTTGAGTTACTTGTCATGAGGAGGGAAGTGTGCAGTGCTTACACTGGGTTAAATAGTCCCATACAGCAGCCAGAGGCTTTTAAGCAACAGGCCAGAGCCACCAACGAGGATGATGTTCATAGATGAAAACTTCTGTACCGCCTGGAATCCAGGCTGCCCCCACCTGGCTGTGGCATGGACATTGGCTGCATCACCGTGTTTCTCACAGCCTACGGTAACATCAAGGAGGTACTTCTGTTTCCTGCCATGAAACCTGAAGGTAAGGAGAATGTGGCAACCACTGATACATTGAAAAGCACAATAGTTGGCACTTCTGTCTAGAAAATAATAATTGGTAAGTTGTATGACTCAGACATCTCTGCATTCCTGCAAAAGGTCAAGGTCTGCAAGGGAATTCTTGTGTTGCTATCCATTTGACTACCATGGTTCATTTCAACCACCAGAAGAGAGAAGAGGAATTAAGAATTCATTTTTACTCCTTGTTACCAAGTGAACGATTTCTCTTTTTTAAAAAGTTATTCATAATTTCAGGAACTGTTTTTATTTTTAGCTGTTCCTTTAATTCACATACACTTAACAGTTTTTTAGATTATAAAAATAATTGTAGTGCCAAGTTCATGTTCTGCCTTTTTCCTCAGCATCATTTCCCAAACACTCTGCCTTACTTCCTTAGAACTACCATACTTATAATTTTAAAGAGCTAAGTTGTTTGTTTGTTTTGGCCATGCTGCACAGCTTGTGGGATCTTAGTTCCCCAAACAGGGCTTGAACCCACGCACTCAGCAGTGAAAGTTCAGAGTCCTAACCACCAGACTGCCAGGGAATTCTCTAAATAATTCACGTGTCAAAGAAGAAGTCTCAAGGGAAGCTAGAAAATACTTTCAGGACTTCCCTGGTGGTGCAGTGGTAAAGAATCCACCTTCCAGTGCAGGGGACGTGGGTTCGATCCCTGGTTGGGGAACTAAGGTCCCCATGCTCTGGGCCAGCTAAGCCCATGCGCCTCAACTACTGAGCCCATGCGCCTCAACTAGAGAGCCCACGTGCTATAAACTACAGAGCCCACATGCTCTGGAGCCCGTGCGCCACAACTAGAGAGAGAAAACCCACATGACACAACTAGAGAGAAGCCCGTGCACCACAACAAAAGATCCCGCGTGCTGTGACAAGGATCCCGCACGCCGCAAGTAAGACCCGACACAGCCAAAAATAAAAATATATATAAATAAATTTTTTGAAAAAAGAAAAGAAAATACTCTCAGCTGAACAAAAATGAATACATAACATACAAAATCTGTGGGATGCAGCTAAACAGTGCTTATCGGGAAATTTATAGCATGAAATGTTTTTATAGGAAAAGAAGTTTTCAAATTGATAATCTAAGCTTCCACCTTAAGACACACACACACAAAAAGGCAAAATAAACCCAAAAGAGGAGAAATCAATAAAAGTGAAGAAATAATTTGAAATAATAGAGAAAATCAGTAAAACTGATAAGATTTAACAAGATTGACAAAAAAGAGCACATGAATTGTATCAGGAATGAAAGAAGAGATATTACTACAGACTCTGCATATGTTAAAAGGATAATAAGAGAATACTATGAACAACTCCATGCACAAATTTGGATGGAATTTTACAATTTGGATGAAATGGACCAATTCCTCAAAACCATGAACTATCAAAACACGTAGTACGACAGAGATATCTGCAAATTCAACTTCTTAGTTAAAAACCTTCTGTAAAGGAAATGTCCAGGTCCAGACTGTGTCACTGGTGAGGTTTATCAAACATTTATAGAAGAAATAACACCAATTCTGTGTAATCTCTTCTAGAAACGAAAAGGGAACACTTGTAAGTTTGTTTTCTATCGGCATTACCCTGATGCCAAAACCCACAAAAACAGAAGAAAGAGAAAAAGAGCAAAGGAGGGAGGGAGGAAGGTAGAAAGAAAGAAAGCTATATAACAACATTTCTCATGAACCTCTTATAAATATTCTCAACAAATTATTAGCAAATTGAATAAAGCAATATATGTTAAAAAAAAAAAAAAAAGAAGAATACACAGTGACCAAGTGGGTTTATCTGGGGTACACAAGGCTGGCTCAGTATTTGAAAATCAATAGTGTAATCCACCAGTTTAAAGAAGAAAAATCCACATAATCATATCAACTGATAGAGAAAAAGCACCTGAAAAGATTCAACATCCATTCATGATAAAAAAAACCTTTCAGTGATTTCCCTGGTGGTCCAGTGAGTAAGACTGTGCTCCCAATGCAGGGGGCAGGGGTTTGATCCCTGGTAGGGTTATGAGATCCTGCACGCATGCTGCAACTAAAAGCTCCCGCATGCCGCAACGAAGACCCAGAGCAGCCAAAAATAAATATTTTTAAATAAGTAAATAAAACAATTATTTAAAAAAAACCTTTCAGCAAACTACAATTTAAAGGGAACTTCTTCAACATGATAAAGATTATTAACAAGGAACCTACAGCTGATATCATGGTGAAAACTGAATGCTTGCCCTCTAATACTGGGAAAAAGGCAAGGATGTCCATTTCTAATACACCCAATTCAGCATTGTACTGGAAACCCTAGCCATGAGGAAGGTTTAACAATAAGCCAAGATAAAGAAATAAAACTCCCTATTTGCAAGTAACATGATTATCTACATAGAAAATCCCATGGAATCTGGAAAAAATACTCCTAAAATGTATGTGTCTAGCAAGGTCACAGAATACAAGGTCAGCACACAAATATTAATTGTATTTCTGTGTAGTAGTAATGTGCAGTTAGAAACAAACAAAAAAATTAATGCCACTTACTGTTGCTCCAAAGAAAAATATCTATGTGTAAATCTAATAGAACATGTGCACGACCTGTATGCTGAAATCTGCAAAATGCTAACGAAAGGAAGAGGACCTACATAAATAGACATAGAACGTTCATTGTTTGGAAGACTTAACATATTAAAATATTGACTCTTCCCTATTTGATATATAGATTTAATGCAGTGCCAAACTTCCATCAGATAAAGACAAGTTGATTCAATATTTGTAATATGGAAAAACAAAGGAATTAGAATAGCTAAAACAATTTTGAGAAAGAAGATAAAATTGGAGGAATCACACTGCCTGATTTAAAGACTTACTGTAAATCTACATTAATCACAGAGATAAGGGACTTGCTTGGTGGCGCAGTGGTTAAGAGTCCGCCTGCCAGTGCAGGGGACACAGGTTCAATCCCTGGTCCCAGATGATCCCACATGCCGTGGAGCAACTAAGCCCGTGCACCACAACTACTGAGCCCAAGTGCTGCAACTAGCCTGCGTGCCTAGAGTCCATGCTCCGCAACAAGAGAAGCCACTGCAGTGAGAAGCCCATGCACCTCAACGAAGAGTAGCCCCTGCTCGCCACAACTAGAGAAAGCCCACGCACAGCAATGAAGACCCAACGCAGCCATAAATAAATAAATAAATAAAATCGTAGCGATACTGATGTGTGCTGTTGGTAAAGGGAGAAACACATAGATCAAAAGAACAGAATAGAAAGTCCATAAATAGACCCATGCAAATATGGCCAGTTGATTTTTTTTAAATATTTATTTATTTAGGCTGTGCCGGGTCTTATTGCAGCACGCGGGATCTTCATTGCCACATGCGGGATCTTTAGTTGCGGTATGCATGCGGGATCTTTAGTTGTGGCATGCATGCGGGATGTAGTTCCCCTACCAGGGATCAAACCTGAGCCCCCTGCATTGGGAGCACAGAGTCTTACCCACTGGACCACTGGGGAAGTCCTTGGCCAATTGATTTTGACAAAGGTGCATAAGCATTTCAATAGAAAAAGAATTCTCTTTTTCAATAAATGGTATTGGAATAATTCTACATCTATATGCAGAAAAAGGTCAGCTTTGACCTAAACTTCACAACTATACAAATATCTCAAAATGGACCATATAGCTCTAAAGATAAAACAGGAAACTTTTAGGAGAAAATTTTCATGACACAAAGTTAAGTTAGGCAAAAATTCTTAGACATGACACCAAAAGCATAATCCATAAAAAGTATATAGATAAATTAGACTTATTCTAAATTTAAAACTTTTGCTCTGTGAAAAACATTAAGAGAATGAAAATACAAGCTATTGACTCAGAAAATATTTGCAAATCACATATCTGCCAAAAGTTTTGTGGTCAGAATATAAAGAACTCTCACAAGTCAACAGAAGAAAATAAACAACCCAATTAAATACAGTGAGCAAAAGATTTGAACAGACACTTCACCAAAGAGGATACATGAATGGCAAATAAGCATGCGAGAAGATATTCAACATTATTAGCCATTACAGAAATGCAGATTAAAACCACGATGAGGGACTTCCCTGGTGGTCCAGTGGTTAAGACTCCATGCTTCCACTGCAGGGGGCATGAGTTCGATCCCTGGCCAGGGAACTGAGGTCCCACGTGCAGCAAGGTGCGCCCCCCCCCCCAAAAAAGAACAAAACAAAACACAATGAGATGCCACTACACACCTAGAATAAAAACCAAGTGCTGGTGAAGATGTGGAGCGACCACAGCTCATACACTGCTGTGGGCACGCAAAACGGTACAGCCAGTCTGAAAACCAGTTTGACAGTTTCTTATAAAGTTACCATGTGACTCAGCAATCCCATTCTTGGGTATTTACTGTAGAGAATTGAAGACTTTTTCAACAAAACCTGTACATAAATGTTTATAGCAACTCTATTCATAATTGCCGAAAACTAGAAATAGTACAGATGTCCTTTGTTGGGTGAATGGATAAACAGCGTGGTACGCCACACAGTGGAACACTGCTCATCAGTAAAAGAGCACAAACATCGACATGCACAGTAACTCGAATGAATTTCAGTTTCAGAGGCACTATGCTGAGTGAAGGAAGCTAGTTTCACAAGGTTATATCACGTATGAGTCCATTTACAGGACATTCTCAAGAAGTCATGACTGTAGTGATGCAGAGCAGACTCGTGCTGGGCATTCGGAGCGGGGGTGGCCAGTGGCTGGCAAGGTTGGGGGAGATGGAGCTGTTCTGCGTCTCGGTTGTGGCGGTGATTATACAAATCTATACATGTGTTGGCTTTTATAGAATTGTACACCAAAAAAAGTTTTACTGTGCGATAAATTTTTAAATAAAAAATTTAAAAGTGTAGTCATTTCTTAGGCCTTCTGTAACAAAGCACCCCAAATTGGGTGTCTTAAAACAACAGAAATTTACTCTCTCACAGTTCTGGAGACCACAAGTCGAAACCAAAGTGTCACCAGGCTTGGTTCCTTCTGGAAGGTCTGAGGGAGGATCTGTTCCATCCTCTCGCCCAGCTTCTGGGGGCGACCAGCAGCCCTTGCTGTTCCTTGGCCGGTAGATACATCACTCCACTCTCTGCCTGCACCTTCACACAGCCTTCTCTCTGTGTGGCCTGTGTGATATTTTATGTCTCTTATAAGGACACTCTCATTGATTGGGGGTCCACTCTAATCCAGTACGAGCTGTTCTCGATCCATAACTTAATTACATCTGCAAAGACCCTCTTTCCATTAAGGTCAGATTCTGAGGTTGCACCTAAGTTGGGGCCGGGGAGTAGGGGAGACACTAATTAACCTACTATAGATAGAAAAAAATTGTTTTAAGACTACGAACATTTCTTTTCAGTGTTACATAGGCTCTTGATGCCCTATTTTAAGCTAATTACCAATTATCTTTTTTTTCAAGTATCATAATGATTATTCTCCAAGCATCTGATCGTGTTTTGAATCTTGACCCAGGTATCTTAATGTAAAACCACTTATTGATTGGCTTGGGGGTAGCAAATAGAGCAAACCATTTTTGGTACAATCCGTTTCTTGGTAATTAATTTGAAAATAAATTTTCAGTATTTAACAAAGTTGTGCAATTAAGATGATCGAGCATGGCATCTGGGAAACATTTTGTAATATTAAATGATTCATGTTAATCTTAAATTGATATACATGTAGGTCTAGATGTAACATGTGTGAAGTATAACACTGATTCTTCATATAAAAGCTTGGATATAGGTATTGATTTAAGAGATAGTAAAAAATTATATGATAATGTTGTATATGATGAAATTTAAACATTCTGTCTTAGAATTACAAGTATTTGTCATTATGAATTTGTTACAGTGTTTGCATGTGATGCATAAAGGGTACAGTTTGCTTCTGAATCTAAGCAATCACTTTAGAGATTTTACTTCAGTTGCTGTTGTCTCAGCACAGTTTCTCCAAACTGAGATTAGTGAAAAACAAACAAATAAAACCTATATAGAAACTTCTGTGGTTCAAGAAAAGTACCAATTTCGAATTACTTAACAGTTGAAGCAAATAATGTGAAAATCTTGATTGTGATCATATCGTTAGTGATTTTGCTAGGATGAAAGTTAGAAAAGTACATTTAATATTACAAAATGTTTCCCAGATGCCATGTTCAACTGTGTTGGCAGGCAAGAAAATGGACGCTAGGCCGTATTGCGGTATGATCATTTATTACACAAACATGTATTGTATTAAAAAAAAAGATGAATGAAGCCACAGCTTTACAAATGCAGGGGATCTGAAAACATTTCCCCTTCAGGTTGAATAGTTCTAGGGCATTTTGTTCCAGAAAATGACCTCTGTCTGGGAAATAGCCTATTCGCTTGAGTTACTAGATTGTCGCTGTTATTGGTGTAAAATGTCTCTTTTCCATAATGCATTTAAAATTTTTTTTCCCTTTTAGAATGAATTCTGGAATATATACAAAGGTGAGATGTTTTCTGTTTCAGTCTTGAGTGAGAGGGGTTCATCAGGGTATTTAAATCGGGAGAGATTGTATTCAAACTTTGAAGATTTTCCTGAATTTCCTTTCTGCTCCTGTTTAAGTTTTACTTATCTAAGACTTTTCCCCTCTGAGTGTTTCCATAATAGTGATCGTAAAATAGTTTTTTATAGTAGCTTTATACTAATTCTAGTTTTGTTACTTATATACATTTAAATCGGTTCATTCCCATTTGAGGATACCAAATTCCATGATAATTTTTTTAAACCCAAGTATACTAGGTAGAAACAGAACGTAAGAGTCTGAAACACTGGGTCCTCTCATAAGGTAACCACGTTGATTTAATGCTTATAGCGTCTAAAATGGTATTTATCATAACTAATGTTTTCATTCTGGTAATAGTATTCAGGTTTCTCAAAGTGACAACTGGACCTGTCTCTAAATCGTATTGTACAAATGCCCAAGCAATGTGGAGCCCCGTGCTGCACAGGAACTTTTCCTTCTCCTTTCACACCCAGACCATTGGAAATAGGAGCCGCCTTGTCGATGCCCAGCCCAGAAACAAGTGTCCAGCAATCACTTATCCTCCCTCCTTCCAGCTGACCCCATGTGGTCACCAGCACAGGGCTCCGCTCCGTGATGGAAAAAAGTTGTCAGTGATTGTAAAAACACGGTCAGAGGTCTCAGCAAAAATTGGAAAACTCAGTCAGCAATCCAGCTAGATAGAGGCATCACGTGCACGTAGCCACAAAGCTGGGGCGGGGGGTGGCGGGGGGGGGGCAGTGGTAACGAAGTCCAGACAGGACAGCTTGTTTACAGGAAAACAGGAAGAATCCCAGGTTCATTCAAGTTAGCTGAGAACTGGGCGCCAGAATCAACCAGCAAAATCGTTTCCACGATGAGGGGAATTGCCTGCAAGCTGTGGTTTCCAAACGTTCTCTGCGCAGATGGTGACCAGTGTGAAAGCCGTCCTTGCCTGAATCAGGGCATATGTAAAGATGGCCTCGGGGAATACACGTGCACCTGTTTGGAAGGATTTGAAGGCCAAAACTGTGAATTACGTGAGTTCCTCTTCTTGGTGGACCTTCAGGTCAGAGCCCCCTGCCGAGGCCAGGTGGGAATGCGGGAAGAAGCTAGAGGCCCAGGGAAACCGTCTCCGGTCACGTGGGCTTCAGCCTGTGCTCCGTGAGGCTGTGCCGCTGCAGGCAGTGGAACACGAGTCAGAGTCCCCAGTGTGGAGGACGGGATACTGGGCACTCCTCTGCCCCTCTGAGGAGCGGCTGTGGAACGAACGTTCCCGAAGGGTGGGGCCCCTTCACCTGGAAACGAGAACCGACGTTTCTTTCCTCGGAGGAGGATGTTTCTCCTGCTTGTCAGGATCCTGGAAATTCGTGCAAATGTCAGTGCTGAATGATCGGGATTGTCCAAATATAAAACATTATTATATAAACATTTGGTACAATTAATTCTGCATGGAAAAATCACTGAGTTTTCCTAATACAGTGATTAACTTTTAATAAAAATTAGGTTAGAATTAGGCCAGTTTCTCCCTGAGGAGAAAAATTCAAGCTTTTTAAATTTCTTAATCTTTAATCTTCAGAGCATGCTTTTCGATTGGATACTTCTGAGTTTTCCCCAGTGGGAGTATCAGTCGTGCACCCTTCCATCCACCGTCCAGAGCAGCTTCCCCAAATACCGTTCTGCTGACGCTGGGGCTGTCAGGAATGTTTTCTAAAATTTCTTCAATGTTTGCCCCGTAACTAGTCTTTCATCAAAACCCAGTGGCGAAATGTAGAGTCAGCTGCCAGGCGGCATGACTGATGAGTCTGGGGTCTGATGTCCGGTGCACGTTGGCACGGTCCGGCGGTGAGGGCCCCTGTGCCCGGCGCCTCGCGGGACCTGGACAGCTCTCCTGGGGGCTGGGTGGTCTCCACCCCTTTACAAGGGACGCGACAGGCCGTGGGGTTTAAATAACGTGCCCAAATCACACAGCTGGAGACCGACGGCCAACTGGGAGCCGGCCTGTGTCCGGGACGTGGCTACCACCCCTCCTTCCCGCCGCACGGGAGCCAGACCCCCGTCTGGGGATGGACCCCAGGTGCTTTATGCCACGGGGGACTGAGGCCTCAGAGTGGACGCCGTGGTCTACTCTCGGCTCGGCCTGAGCTCCCACCTCGCTGGCCAGCGCCGCCACGCCCTTCTTAGGGCTGAACTTGAGACCCTCCAGCCTCCAGGCCTTCCCTGGGCTTGTGTGGGCTCCCTGGCCCCCGGGGCCCCACGTGGGCGGGGGAGGGGCCTGCCCGGGGCGCCGGCTGGTGGGCACCGTGGCACCGGCGAGTGACGGCACGTCCCTGGCGGGCCGCACCCTCAGCTTCCCGGCTCTTCCGCAGCCACGCGTGAGCTCTGCAGCCTGGACAACGGGGGCTGCGACCAGTTCTGCAGGGAGGAGCGGAGCGCGGTGCTGTGCTCGTGCGCCAGCGGGTACGACCTGGGCGACGACGGCAAGTCCTGCGTCTCCACAGGTAGGAGGGGCGCAGGCTGGGCTCCCGGTGGGGCTCGTGGTTTGGAGACAGACCCACTGTTTCTGTGAACCGCCTGAGAAACGGGCCAGTGCTGTCAGCTCTCTTGGGGGCACGTGGAGCGTGAGGGTAACGCGTGGAGGTCTCTTTGCCCAGTGCCCGGCTTGCAGCGAATCCCAAGTGGCCACTTTGCAGCTGCCACGATGGCGTCCCCGTCCCTCTCGGAAGGGCGGGGGCTTGGGAGGCTGGAGTTTCAAGGGCCGGAGCCGTGGGCCGGCCGAGGAGCCGGGGAGGGGGGGCAGGGGCCAGAAGGGGAACCCAGGGCCCTCCAGCACCGTTTTGGGTTGTGTGGGTCCCGATGTTAACAGAAGATTTTTTCCGTGATAAAAGCCAGATGCCATGCATCTGGCCCAGCAGCTCACGGAGGGCTGAGTGAGGGCCTGGGTTCTGGGGGTCCTGGTGGTGGGAGAGGCCCCGTCTCACACCCCATGGGGAGTCCTGCCTGACCGGGACTCCTCTGCTGTGGGGCGGGGGCCGGCCGTGCCCCTCTCAACTCAGGCTCCTTCTTGGGGTGACCCCAGCTCCTCCTCCAGCAGGCCCCAGCTGGCCCGCAGCCTTGGCATTACCTGGGGTGGTGAGGAATGCAGAGTCCCGGGCCCACTGTAGAGGTGGGCATATTCCAGGGCAGTGGCAATTGTGTAAAATTAAATCTCTCAACAGGTAGAGGACAGTGAGATTTACATTTCTATTGGTAATGAGTTTTTTTTTTTTTTTTTTTTTGCGGTACGCGGGCCTCTCACTGCTGTGGCCTCTCCCGTTGCGGAGCACAGGCTCCGGACGCGCAGGCTCAGCGGCCATGGCTCACGGGCCCAGCTGCTCCGTGGCATGTGGGATCTTCCCGGACCGGGGTACAAACCCGTGTCCCCTGCATTGGCAGGCGGACTCTCAACCACTGTGCCACCAGGGAAGCCCCCCCAAAAATATTTTAATTGAAGTTGTTGCTTGTCATGCTTGCAAAATTTTTTTAATTCCAGGAATAATTACAGATCAATTTAAAATAAAGTTTGATGTTTGAAAATAAAATCAGGTAAACTACTTCCTGGTGCAGAAAGTTCTGTTCTAAGTCATGGACGAGCTGATGCAGAACTTCAAGGGGGCAGTGATCACAAATGTTAAGGCAGAGGCGGCTGGCGTGGGAAGAGCTCTCCTCCGCGAGCGAGCGAGCACACTCCCAGTGCACCCGCGGGCCCTGCGGGGCAAGTTCCACCAGGAACACACACGGCGGACGGCCTCAGATGTGCGGGCCCCAGCTCCCCTGCCTCTGTTCTGCTTCGCCCCCGCTCTGCCTCGGTTGCCTAGTTGGTAAGGATACGAAAGGGCGCTTTTCGGTCTTTCCTGGCCCCTCCCTTGCTTGGCGCTTGTAAGGGTCGCTGTCATCCTTCAGCTGTCCCTGACAAAGCTCCGCCTGCCACTCGTCCTGCCCAGAACACTTCTTTCTCTTCAGCGTTTCATTAGGAAATGTTTCCAACACACAGCGGGGCTAAGAGAACTTTGGGGCTTGAGCGCCCCAGCCCCCCGTCTGCCATCCTGGTCTCCATGTACCAGTCGTGTCCCCCGCAGCCCCACGGTCCTCCGTCCAGCCACAGCCACCCGACTTCCACAGGCGTCCCAGTAGACACAGAGCCCCTTACACGCGTCTGCACGCTGGCCGGCCAGAGGTCAGGGCTCCCACCCGCAGCCCAGCCCTAGCAGGACACAGGGCGCCCCACTCCCCCAGGGCCTGCTTCTCGGGCTCCTCCTCGGAGTGGCCTGCGTGGGCCCTGCAGGGAGGCCTCCGCGAGGCTGAGGCCCGACTGCTCTTCTTCCAGAGCCCTTCCCCTGCGGGAAGCTCACCCCGGGACGCGGCAGGCGGTCGGCCACCCACGGCAGCGGGGAGGCCCCCGAAGCAGGCGTGCCGGAGCAGTACGACCGCGGAGACCTGGGCCCCACCGAGAGCTCCCTCCACCTGCTGGGCCTCAACGGGACAGAGCCCAGCCCCAAGGAGGACGAGAGCCACCTGGTCCGGATAGTGGGCGGGAGGGACTGCGAAGACGGGGAGTGCCCCTGGCAGGTAACCGCGCGCAGCTCAGCGGCCGGTGAGCTGGGTGGGGGCTGCCCCGCCGGGCGCCCGGCCCACGCGGGCCCGCAGCAGACTTGAGTGGGCGGCGGCGGAAGGAGCCGAGGTCGAAGAGGCCGGGCCTCTGCCCTCTCTGCCCGGCCCCCCCCTCCCGCCCAGGCAGAGAAGGGGCTCCAGCTCGGGCGGCAGCGGGGGGGTGGGGGGCACAGGCGGAGGACGGCTCCCCTGAGGCCTCTGCTTGCTCTTTGGTTCGACGGGAGGCGGAAAGAGTTGCTCTCCCTGTTTCATTTCTAATTTGGTAGATTTTTTTTACCCAAACACCCAAGTCCTAATGAGGCAGACGGTACCTTAGCAAAAAGTATATCCATCTGTTTTCAAAGGTAAAAACTCACTGTTTGGTTGTTGATTTGGACTAAAGTTGCCAGACTTAGCAAATAAAAACACAGGTTTCCACTTAAATTTGAATTTCAGATAAACAATAAATAAGTTTTAATGTGAGCATGTCCCAAATATCACACGGGACACACACTGAAAACTATTTGCTATTTACTTGAGTCAGATTTAACTGGGGGCCTACCCAGAACCCTCACTTGGCCTTTAAGCGTCCAAAGCCAAAATGCCTTCTCCTGCAAGTAATATTCCCAGAGCTGCCGACAACCCTTAGGAATGACGTCAGCTGGCCCCCACCGGCTACAAGGCAGGTGTGCGTTTATCTGAATTATCACGAGCCTGAGCAAGGACACGCCAAAACCTAGTCACCATCCACGGAGAGTGTGTCGCGGGTCAGGGCTGCCTGGGTGTTGTGCGTGTGGGTCTGAAAGCGCCAGGGCCTCTTCTCTCACGTGTGGCATCACGACCTAGGAAGGGAGGTGAGCCCCTCCCAAATCCCCACAATTCCAGTTGCTGCGTGAGAGGGCCAGGAACGTGGTACCCGTGGAGCGTGTGAACTCCCACTGGGAAAGGAGGGCGGCTCCCCACAGGGCGGGGGCGGACACGGGGCTCTGAGAGGGGCTCGCACGGGGCTCTCCGGGGAGCGGACAGGAAGAGCCTCACGGGAGGGTCCCCAGACTTGGCCAGTTGCCTCATGTCCGTCTCCAGGAAGGACGGTCAGTGTCCCAAGTCTTAGGAAGACTGATCCTCCTCACTTGTCCCACAAGTGGGGTTATGAGTTGATAGATTATGCAAAAACAAAAACAAAACATCACGACTTCATGCCAGCCATGAACGTCCTCCAAAGTTCTTTTAGAACTTGACATTGTTGAGAGTTTCATTAACCTGCCCCCTCTCAACCCATGGCTGTTGCTTAGCGAGTCCCCAGAGAAGGGAAAGCAGAAAACGCTCTCTCGGCATCTGCCGGCCCAGCCCTTTGGGGAGAAGGAAAATAGGGGAAGGGTCTGTGCTCTCACTCGCCCAGTCAGCACCCCATCCCGGTGGAGTGTTCCCCGCCCCATGTCCTGTCAGGAGCAGCCATGTGGATCCCAGGAACCGGCCTTGAATGGTAGCACCCGCAGCCGCGGGAGGGGGTCCGGACGGTGGAAGCGTCCCCAGGCCCAGCGTAGCAAGTGTCTCGTCCAGAGCCTGGTGTCTGCCTGGTCTGGGGCCTAATTCACACCAGAGACAACAGACAGCAGTTCTTCTGCACATAGAGCTGCTGAGGGGCCTTCCGGAGCCGGGAAATACAGACGGGTAGGGGCTGGATCTGGGTGGGGAGAAGCCCCTCAGCCGTAGCGCTGGGCCCTCGGCAGGGCCGTGGGGTCCACGGTGGGCCCGCTCCAAGAACGGGCGGCGCTGGGCAGCACGGCCCCTGGGGGTGGGCGTGGGGCTGCGCTGGCCTGGTCCTCGTTCCAGCTCGAAGACCCCACGAGTCCTCCCGGGGGGCAGGCCCACTGTGGTGGGGAGTTGGGGAGGAGGCTTGGGCTAACGGTCTCAAAGTCAGGCTCCACCTGGCACCTCTGGCCCTCCCGTCGCAGGCTCTGCTCGTCAATGAGGAGAACGAGGGCTTCTGCGGGGGCACCATCCTGAGCGAGTTCTGCGTCCTCACCGCGGCCCACTGTCTTCTGCAGGCCAAGCGGTTCACAGTGAGGGTAGGTGAGTGCCGCTCACACCGTGCGGGGCCCCCGGGTTTCAGAGGCACTAGGACTGACAGGCTGGCCGGAAAAGCTAGTTCAAATACTGAGGTCCTGAGGGGGAGAGGGAGGCCGGGGGACGAGGGGCGCCCCTGCCCCCTGCACACAGGGTCCGCCGTGCCCTCTCCTCTGGGAAGTCCCCCAGAGCCCCCAGCCGTCTGAGCAGCCGCCACCACTGCCCCACATTTGCATCTGGGGGACTATTTCCTAACGTCCCCCTTCTCACCACACCCTAGAGCTGCTCCACGACAGTCCAGGGCGAGCCACGTGCCCGAGCCACGGCTGTAATGTCTAGCTTCCTAGTTACCTTATGTCGTCTAGTTTTAAAGTCCACAGGTGATACTCATTTCGGTAACACCCCCTCATTACCCAGTATAGCCAAAGTAGTGTCAGTTTGACCTGTAATTGGCTTGTAAAGTCCTCTTGAGGTATTTTGAGTTAGTTTTTCATTCTGAGATTTGGCACTCATGGCACATGTGGGTTCTGCTCAGTGCCCACTTGGCCCCGTGGCTGGGGTCAGGTCCAGCAGGCCGGACCCGGTGCCCAGCCCCACCCGCGGGCAGACCAGGGGAGGGTGGCCGCTGCCCCCAGTGGGGAAGCCGTAGGCTATCACACTGGCCTCGCTCTAGTCGCCTGTATTTCACATTTCCTAGTGACCACGTGCCAATCTCTAAGCAGAAAAAAAGCGGGACTGCTTTAAAGCGTCAGTGACGTGCAGGGCCTGGCGGCCCCCAGCTGACGGCCACGTCCCCGTCCGCAGGCGACCGGGACACGGAGAAGGAGGAGGGCAACGAGATGGCACACGAGGTGGAGGTGACCGTGAAGCACAGCCGGTTCGTCAAGGAGACTTACGACTTCGACATCGCGGTGCTGCGGCTCAAGACGCCCATCAAGTTCCGCAAGAACGTGGCGCCCGCCTGCCTGCCGGAGAAGGACTGGGCCGAGGCCACGCTGCTGACCCAGAAGACGGGCGTCGTCAGCGGCTTCGGGCGCACGCACGAGCGGGGCCGCCTGTCGTCCACGCTCAAGATGCTGGAGGTGCCCTACGTGGACAGGACCACCTGCAAGCTGTCCAGCAGCTTCACCATCACCTCCAACATGTTCTGCGCCGGCTACGATGCGCAGCCCGAGGACGCCTGCCAGGGCGACAGCGGCGGCCCCCACGTCACCCGCTTCAGGGACACCTACTTCATCACTGGCATCGTCAGCTGGGGCGAAGGGTGCGCGCGGAAGGGGAAGTACGGCGTCTACACCAAGGTCACCAACTTCCTCAAGTGGATTGACAAGTCCATGAAAGCCGGGCTGGGGACAGGGGACAGGGGGGAGCCGCGCCCCCAGTGAAGCCCCCCACTGCTCCTCGCAGCCCCTGCCTCTCCCTCCTCTCAGCACCGGGGCTCTGAGCCGGCCTCCCTCCCTGCCGTGATTAGAGCTGGGTTGATTCCTTATCCTGCTTCTGTTTTTGCTCCACCGAAGTGGGAAATGAAGGTCCATTTGGAACCTGGGACCCTGCCTTCCCGTCACCAGCTGGGAGGTTTCAGGATTCGGGAAGTGCTACCCACATAGGATGGGCCAGGGCTCCCAGACCAAGTCTTAAAACTGAGGGGCCTTTTCTGTTCACAGCGCGTTTCTCTGTCCTGGAGGCCGCCAGCTGCCCCCCTGGCTGCTCACAACAGTGCTGAGTAAACCAGCAGGGTTCTGGGAGCACAGGGGCGCCAGGGCCAGCCCCCCTCCCCAGGGTCGGGTGGGGCTTCCCCACGCGTGCCCTCCTGGCCCCCAGTCACCTCCCAGGAGAGGCAGGCTCCCTGGGAAGGAAGGGCCCAGCAGGTCTCGTCAGCAGGGACATTTTAATGTTGACCTAAAGACCGACTATCTACGTGGCTTCACGGCTGCGTCCCTGGGGGCCCAGCCACATGGGCTCCAGAGCCACGGGCACGCCCCTGGGTGTGACTGTCGCCAGGCCGGGGCTCTGGAGTCTGCCTCTAGGCCACAGCCCAGAGCACGAACCCAGCTCTGGCTAGCCCCTGCCGCCCCCCTGCTACCCTGCTAGCGAGGTGTGTGCTGGGGGGCTGCAGGAGGGCCGCCCCTCCTCCAGTGGTCACAGCCCAGGTCGAGCCCTCCCGGCCGCACCAGCTCCAGGCCCTCAAGCCAAACAGCCAGGAAAAGCAGACATGCTTCTAGAAAAAGCAGTCACCTCAGACGGGACGTGCTGTGTTTCCCGGTACCGTTTGCATTTTGCGTAACTTGGCTAAGCAAACTTTCAAAGTTCCAGTACGAGAGCTCCCAAGGTCACTGGCTGGGCAGTTGCGTAAACAGGAGATCTGCACGTTTGCAAAAATCAACACGAACGGGCTTCCCAGAAACGGTCAAGCCAGAGGGTCCGTTTCTGCGCGTCCTGCCTTGACCTCCTCAAAGGGAACCGTCCCGCAGAGAAGGCCTCGGACGGCCAGGCCCTGCGTGCTGGGGACGGGGGTCTCTGTCCAGAGCAAACCTGGATGGGCTGTCAGCCCACAGGTTGCCTGGGGTCCGGAGAGAGCTCTGGGGGAGCCCTCCTTCCCACCAGGCTGGCAACTCTCACCAGCGGGGCCGAGCCCACAGGTCAGAGAGCAAGGGCAGCTGGGCACCTGGGAGTGGAGGGCAGAGGGGTCCCCACCGCCCAAGGCGCTGAACCTTCCCCGTTGGGAAACAGAGCTGGACTCAGTGAGGTTCCAGAGGGAATTCGGGCAGCGTGGTAGGGAGGCCTCTTGTCTGGTTCGCACAATGCTGGTTCCGTGGGCCCTGGGACCATGGGCCTCAAAGCTCGTCTCCAGGTGGACCTGAACCAGGCCTGTGCCCTGTGGGCACAGTCGGTCCCGCTCCACTGCATGTCCCCTAGAAAGTCTCCTCCGGGGACAGACGTGAGCAGGAAGCCGACCGTGAGGAACCACGGGGGGCGGTGGCGGTCAGGGTCTGACTGTCCCTCCCGAGAGTGAGGGACCGCTCATCGGCACCCGCGGTCCCTGAGGGGCAGGGTGAAGACATGCCTGGGACAGAGCCGCGTTTGGAGCGGGGAGGGCAGAGCGGCTGTATGGCAGCCGGGTGGCAGGGGGAGGGGGCAGGCTTAGAGAGCCGGAGACCTGCAGA
Organism: Grampus griseus; assembly: GCF_964374135.1. NCBI lineage: Eukaryota > Metazoa > Chordata > Mammalia > Artiodactyla > Delphinidae > Grampus > Grampus griseus. The sequence continues at coordinate 1,049,563 of NC_139012.1, read as the reverse complement.
CACAGGGTCCCTGGAGGCCTCCACCCGCTGCAGGTGCAGCCCCCGGCCCTTGGGGCTGGAGGGTGATGTTTCCGTTCTAGAATGATCCTCACAGCCACCATGAGACCCTGATGGAGGTACCAGAGCCCTGGGCAAAGTCATCCCGAGCATCGGACTTGAATTACAAACAGGACGGGGTAGCTCTGCATCAGGAGAGCCCGGGGCGCATCACCGAGTGGGGGTGTGTCCTCACCGACGATGCGGACGGGAAGCAGGGCTCCTGACAAGAACGGGGTTCAGCCCTGGTCGCCGAGGTGCCCACGTCAGAAAGAACAAAACAGCTGGGAAAAACACACTACACGAGCCTTCGAAGGAAACCAAGAGGATGCGGGGAGAGAGGGCACCGTGCGGGTGCTCGTCAGGGGCCCCTTAACAGGAGGGAAGCCCGGTGTGCGGGCTGCCGGCGGAGGGAGGGAGAGAGACAGAGACAGAGACACAGAGCCAGAGCCAGAGTCAGAGACCGAGAGGGACAGAGGCAGAGCGCCCCCGGGGGGCCTCGTGCTGACCCGCTCGGTGAGGGGGGATGAGTTTGCTGTCCCCTCAGACGGAGGTCAGAGTATCTACCCCCTCGTGGCGCTGCGCGAGGCTCTTCCCGAGCGGCCCCCAGGCCCGCTTCCCCTGGCACTTGGTGCCCCAGGAGAGCTGGTCTCACCGGGAGGTGCTGGGCTCCCCAGCCCCTCACAGGAGCCCCGCTGGACCGGCCTGGAGGGCGCCCGCCCTCGAGGGTCTGCCTTAACCCCCAGCCCCACCCCGGGCAGGGGGTCGCTGCCCCGCTCTGTTCGGGTTACCCCCCACCGCGCTGTGCCGCCTTATCTGTCGGCGAAATGTGCCACTGTGTCTCCCCGCCCCCGCGGCGCAGGCCCGGTTCCCGTGGGACGCCTCGGCGCCTGACCCCCGACCCCCGACCCCCGACCGCCGACCTCCGACCTCCTCCCGAGGAGCCGCCCCAGCTCCGTCCCTGTCGGCCTCGGCCTTTCATTTCTCCGTCTTGCCCTCTCTTCGCCTTAAACGGAAAAAGGCAGGACTGAAGCCTCTAGGACACTGCATTGCCCGCTGGCCTCCGCGGGCGGCCTTCCTCTGCGGGGCTGCTTTCCCGTCCGCACCCGCTCCGAGCCGAGCCGGGCGGCGCTCTGGCCGCGGGCTGAGCATGGCCGGCCGCGGGCCGCCGCTCGCCCTCCTCGCCCTCCTCGCCCTCCTCGCGCCGCGCGGCGCCCAGCCCGCAGGTAGGCGCCACCTTGGGCATCCTTCCTGACTCAGGCTTGCGGGTGGGTGGGTCGGGGGCTTTTTCTGGGAGCCGAGGGCCCCCGGCGGGACCAGCATGATCTGAGCCCAGCTCCCGTCTCTTCGCCGCTCGTGACGAGTATGTTGGAAGCGACCGTGTCCCTCGGGGGCCCCGGGGGCCCCGGGGGCCCCGGTGGAGCCGGCCGCCGGGTCCGGGGCTCAGGACTGGGTAGGGCACGGCTTCTGGGGGCGCCGGGAGGGCACCCCAGCCCCTCATGCCCCCCCGCGGGCCTCTCCCCGTCCTCAACCTTCCTTCACATTCAGACCCAAACCAGCGACCGCAGATGGGGGGCCCTGGAGCCCTGCCGCCCACGCGGCCAACGCGCCCCCGCACCCAACCGGCGGCCAAGGTCAGGTCGCCAGGAGCTCAAAACACACCAGACTGCAGAGGTTTAGCACAGAAATCAGAATGCAAACTCAAATTAATAGTTTTTTAGCAATTGTTGTGTGTTGAAACAGAAGTATTTTGGATCTATTGGGTTAAATAAGTATATTATTAAAATGATCATAACCTCTTTCCTTCGATGTCCTAAATGTCCGGGGACACTCGTGACCACAGGGCCTGCAACCGCTTCTCTCGGCTGCGCTGCCCACCTCGGCCAAGGCTCCTCTTACAGTCAGTGGAACCTTTAGAATAAAACCCAAAGCTCGGAATGAGATCTCAGTAAGAGACACCCCCACCCCCGCCGCCCCCGGCAGCACACAGCTCACAGCCGCGTACAACTGTGCACGATCGTGTACGAGGTAAACGGCTGAAGCAGCCTAAATAAACGAGGACTCGTGAAACGCTGTCCTGGAGGGGCCACAGATGAGATACCCAGAAAAACCCTCCCGGTAACGCTGAAAGCAGAGTAAGTATTTTATCCCATGTTTGCTACATGCCCCTGCCTGGCACGAGGGGAAAGACCGACGGGAGCAAAAGAATGAACGAGGCAGTGGAGCGCCCACCACCCTCGGCTCCCCGCAGCCCCAGGCGCAGAGCCTACACGGCGCGAGGGGACCCAGGAGGAGGCCCCACCCCAGCTCAGACCACGCTTGGCACCACGTGGGGGAAAGAGACAAGCTCCGCGGCGGGATGCTGGTGCTGGGTGGAGAAAGAGAAACCTCTCCGGAGAAGCAGTCACTGCAGTCGGCCCAGGGGTCTGCGGCGACTGCTTGTGACTGCAGTGACACCCCAACGATCCAGGGTCACGTCAGGGGGAGACATGGGTCCTCATTGCCTCGGGCTCCCTTCTCAACCTGGGGCCTCTCATGGTAAAAGAAAAACCCAAACACACAAGGAAAGAAGACAACCAGAAACTTGCAGGAAAAAGAGTAGAATCAGACTCACAAAAACCTTGATACCCAGACACAGAACACAGGACATGTGATAGAGGTACGGCAAGAAAACAGGAGACATTAAGATGTGAAAAAGAATCGAACAGAACTTCTGAAATGGAAAAAATATTCATTGGAATTTTAAAATCCATTCAATAAATGAATCAACACAAAGCATTCAGGGAAAAGATTCTCCTTTACAGCAGAATGCCGATTAGTAAGTGCAGAAGGAAAGAGGGGTGTAAAGTCACTCTTCTGCAATTAAAATGGTAATAACTGATTCAGGAAAAACTACTTCATTGACGCTGAAAACACTCGGCTAAAGACTGTTGGGGGACAGGACATTCCTATCCCAAAACATCTTCCTCACAGTGGAGAAATCTGTGGACACCATCTATGCAGTGTCCCCCAAACTTCATGTTTACCCAGAACCTCAGAATGTGACCTTAGTTGCAAATAGGGTCTTTGCAGGTGTATTAATTAAGAGGAGATCATCCTCAGTTAGGGTGGGCCCTAAATCCAATGACTGGTGTCCTTATGAGGTGGCTCTACTCAGTCCTCCCCGCTGTGATCCTCATCCTCATATTCCAGAATGACGCTTAGAGCTCCAGCCATCACATCTGTGTCCCAGGTAGCAGGATGGAGAGAGGGACAAAGAAACGGCCAGGGGCCACGCCAGTTGTCTTTTTCAAGAAGGTTCCCAGGAACCTGCTGCCTAGCCCTTCTGTTTGCATCTTGGTGGCCAGCGCTCAGCCATGCGGCCACCCTTAGCACCAGGGGAGTCTGTCCGCGCAGCCGTGTGCCCAGCTAGAAATCGGGGGCTCTTGTCCTGGCAGAGGACTGCCCAGGGGGCAGCCTCTCAAACCCGGTCTCCACCCCTTCCTCGCGGGCTCCCACCTTCCTGTTCTAAGCTCACTCTTACTCACCTGGCTGCACGTAAGGGGCCCGGGGCCCAACGTCGTGGTGAGCAGGAGGTAAACTTCTTCCCGGGTCTGAGGGTCAACCGTTGGGTCTGCTCCTCCCAGCACCGCAGAGCCTGGCCCTCAGGATGCGGGTGGGAGTTCTTGGGTTGCCCGCCCACGCTGAGGTGCCTACACGCCTGTCTTGTTCTGCAGTGTTTCTTCCCACCTCAAAAGCAAATGAAATTCTGGTGAGACGGAAACGAGCCAGCTCCTACCTTTTGGAAGAGCTCTTTGAGGGAAATTTAGAAAAGGAATGTTACGAAGAAATCTGTGTCTACGAGGAAGCACGAGAAGTATTTGAAAATGACGCATCCACTGTATGTATCCCCCCTGCCACAGACTCACACGCTTTCTGATTATTCCGCTGCCTTAGAGGACATATTTTCTCAAAGAGGCTGAACTAAATTAATTAACCTATTTACTTACCTGGGAAGTTGATCTAATCCTAATTGTACAGATGAGGAAACAGAGACACAGAAGTGAAATCACTTTCCCCAGCCAGTTAGTGGGGCACCCGGGATGGCAGCTCAGTCCCACCACCTAAGCTCTTCAGATTAAGCAAATTAGCACATTGAGTAGCCGGACTCCTCACAGAGGTCACTCAGCTTGACAGGACTCTGACGGAATTTAGTATTTTTAATAAAGATGTAATTGTTTCAATGTGTCAGCAACGCAAAGATCCTCCCTAGGATGCCTACGTGGTAAGAACATCTCTCATAATCTATAACTTGGATTACAAGTGACAACACATACACTCTGAATAATACAACTGAGAACTTGCCGTTCTCAGTTACTCATAAGCTTATCAATCAGTAAACAGAGGGCCTGAATATTTGTGTGTAAATATTTCAGAATAGTAAAATACGTAATAAAGACTTCCCAGTTCTACATATTAAAGCAGCAATATTTAAAGGTGATTCTGAACAAAATGTTGACCCGTTTCTCTAATATATTTTTAAAGTATTTTAAAATAATAATTTCTTAAATGCCCATGTATAAGAAAATGATCTTTAATCAAACTAAGAGAAATTAAAACTTCCTGGTAAAGTTGTGCTTGAGTTGTTAGAAGTCCGAGTATGATTTGGGGAGATGCAATTACTTATATGTTTACCCTCCAGGCCTTAAGTCTGAGTAATTCTCCTAATTTTAGATACCGCCACCCCAAGTTAACATTCCCCCCACATTTTTAATCCTTGTTGAATTGGCTTATAAAAACAGAAAAAGTGATGTGAATTTTCTACATCTGCCTCAGGCATTCTGCGGAGTGGGGCCATGGAGACAGGCCCCGGAGGGGAAAGGGCCTCGCGAGGCCGTGGTGGTTGTGCCACGTCTTAGACTGTTTTCCCTTCCTCAAATGGGTCACCGTAAATAAATACTGAATGGGACATGGGACATGGGTGTATTAAAGATGATATTAAGTAGATGTAAAGAATTTTACATTCTTTGTTTCAACCAGTATTTTCCTATGAAGTGAATAAAATCAACATTTTCTTATTTTCAAGCCCGGCCACAGGAGAAAACACGGAACACAGATGTCCCATTTGTAACACTTTTATGTTTCTCTTGTACAGGATGAATTTTGGAAGACGTATCTGGGTAAGTGTCTCCTCCACCTACTCCAGGATTCTTTCCTCTTCTCCTCCCTTTAAGGTCAGGGGAGGCAGTTGGCTCACGAGGGCTGCTAATTTGAGGCCAGTGGATTCCAGATTTCGAGCCTTGGGCTCCTGGAACCCCTGACCCAAAGGAAGGGCCTGGCACTGCCCGAGGACGAGGGTGGGAAAGGCCCCGAGGTCCCGCCGGGATCAGGGGGAAGCTGGAGCGGCCTCCCGGGCTCCCTTGGGCCTCGTGCTGAAGGGTCAGACCCGGTTGAGGAAGGCGAGGCTTGGGGGATGCTGGGCGTCCCTGCGGGGACCACAGTGACAGGAGAGCTCGAGGAGGCGCCGGCGCTGGTCACGTGGCCGCCCAGCAAGGAAAGGGGGTCCTGGAGGGACGTCGGAGGGTGTTACCCGCAGGCTGTCCTCACGTCCCTATCGGCAGGCGGCTCCCCGTGCGTCTCCCGGCCCTGCCTCAACAACGGGTCCTGCCAGGACACCATCCGCGGCTACACCTGTACCTGCGCCCCGGGCTACGACGGCCGGGACTGCGCCTTCGGTGAGCACCGCCCCCCCCCACGCCCGGCCTCCGCCCCGCCCCCGGCCTCCTGCCCCGCCCCCGGCCTCCGCCACACCGAGCCCCCCCCCCCGGGGATGAGCAGGAGGAGGCCCGTGGTAACCCGGCTTTCCGCTGGGAATCACACCTTGTGAACGGCCCCTGTTTCCCCCGTGGGGTCCCCTCCTCTTCCTCCCAGCCCCCCGCCCCGTCCAGACCATTCGCGATCTACTCTCCTTTCTCCCGGGGCCCGGCTGACCCCGCTGGGGGTGATGGGTCTGGGGTGGTCAGCCTATGAGGGGACCGCACCCGGCTCTCTGGGTCGTGGGTGCGTGACCCGGCCTGCAGCCTCATCAGCTGATGTCCCTTCAATATCGTGAGACTATCCGTGGGGGGTGGGCGGCGCCAATTCCTGTCAGTGGTCGTTCGTGCGGCAGTAAACTCGCGTAATGCTCCCGAGGGCCAACGCGGAGCCCGTTTCCGGGACGAACGTTACGTCCAGCCTGGATCCCCGGACTCCAGCTGCCTCCTGAGCGCCCCGCCCAGTGCTGTGTGGACGCCCCAAGTGCAACTCGCGCCAAAGCAGGGCTTCCAGCTTCATCCCAATGCCCACCTGGAAGAAGCCCCTTAAAGGGAGCGGCTGCTGCGGCGGGAAGTGAGCCCACGGCCCGGAAACGAGGATCCTTGCGAGGGACTTGCAGACCTGCCCCCCCGCAACCGAGCTGCTGCTCTGAGGACGGAGCCCTGACTGCTCCTCGCCCCTTCCTGACGCGGGAGTCGAAACGCTCGCCTGGCGACGTTTGGAAGGAAAAGCCAGAGTCCCAGTGCTCAAGGAGATTTCAGAGTGGCTATGTCCAGGGTAACATGTCTGGTTTTCCCTTCTTCCCTTTTCAGCTAAAAATGAATGTCACCCTTTGAGGACGGATGGGTGTCAGCACTTCTGCCACCCGGGGCCGGGGTCTTACACGTGCAGCTGTGCGAAGGGGCATAAGCTGGGCCAGGACCACAAATCCTGCATCCCCCACGGTGAGTCCCCTCCGCTGGGCCTCCTCCTGCAGGGACCTCTGACAGGCCACCTCCTCCCCCGTGGCTGGGCGGGGGGTCCTCCTCCTCCGTGGCTGGGCGGGGGGTCCTCCTCCTCCGTGGCTGGGCACGGGGGTCCTCCTCCTCCATGGCTGGGCGTGGGGTCCGCCTCCTCCGTGGCTGGGTGGGGGGTTCTCCTCCCCCGTGGCTGGGCGGGGGGGTCCTCCTCCTCCGTGGCTGGGCGGGGGGTCCTCCTCCTCCGTGGCTGGGCACGGGGGTCCTCCTCCTCCATGGCTGGGCGTGGGGTCCGCCTCCTCCGTGGCTGGGTGGGGGGTTCTCCTCCCCCGTGGCTGGGTGGGGGGGTTCTCCTCCCCCGTGGCTGGGCGCGGGGTCCTCCTCCTCTGTGGCTGGGCATGGGGTTCTCCTCCTCCGTGGCTGGGCGGGGTGGTCCTCCTCCTCCGTGGCTGGGCGCGGGGTTCTCCTCCACTGTGGCTGGGCCGGGGGTTCCCAGTCCCCTGCTGGGCTTGCCCGGGGCCTTCTCAGTCCCTGAGAGCAGGTCGTTTAATCTCACCTGCTCTGTGAATTATCTCAACCTAGCGGGCATCCAGGAATAGGCTGAAGGGTCAGCGCCACAGATAAACCCGACGTCTGCCCTGGGAGGCACTGACTTTTCTTCTCATGTGGCCACAATGAAGACAGGTGTGCGTGCGGAGCCCTCATCTCTGACGGCCTCCTGGCGTCACAGGGATGCGAGCAGGACCCTCCGACTTTCCCGTGGCAGGTAACAGAAACATTTTATAAATGTGTTTTAATCTTGTGTTACAGATTTCATCCTATTTGTCATCTCCACCTTCTTTGATTTAGGTGAACTACTTACAATCTCAACATCAACCTTCAAAGCACTTTCTCATTCTGAACTCACAGCTTCAGTGTCTTCATTATTTGCACCAGATAAAAACATAGTTTTATTTACAGCCATCCAAGGCCTTTCTTAGAGTCCAAAAACCGTTTCCAATGTCGCTGCTCTCGGAAGATAGGCATCCTGATGGCGCTCGGGTGGACACGGTGGGTCCAGAGCCAGAGCAAGGCCTGGGCCCTGCTCACAACCAGCTGGCGGAGTCCAGCTCCGCTGCCATGTTCAGGAAACGTCTCTTCTTCGGCACCATTTCTGTTATTTTCCTGTTTCTCCCTTGCCTGGTTTGGAAGCTAAATATTCTATTTCTCTTCATCCAGTGACCACCCTTGACACTGAAACTTTCATATCTAACTTAGCAATACCTGAAGTTATAATGTTTACCCTTCTCCCAAATTATTTCAAGCACCTCCCACTAGGCTCATCTGCTATTTTGACCAATATTTTATCCTTTTCTTGCTTTTTTAGTAACTCCACAAAATAAGTATTATTTTTAATCATACCGCCAACATGGGTTTGGATTTACCTACATTTTGCATTTTCCTTGCAACCCAGGCCCTTAATGCAGATCATCCCCTTCTGTCTCGTCTGTCCTTTAGAACAGCCCTGTCGATAGAAACACAATATCGGCCACAGACGTAACTTAAATTTTCTAGTAGCCACGTGCATAAAAGTAAAAGCAGGTGCAATTAATTTTGATAGTGTGTTTTACTTACCTCAATACATCTAAATATTATCTCAACATGTAATGAATAGTAAACAATGAGAGACACTCACATTTTCTCTTTCAACTAAGCCTTTGCCCTCTGGGGTGTACAGCCTTTTACTCTTGGAGCACATCCTGGCTTGGACCAGTCAATCTCAAGTGCCCAGTAACCACAGCGACCACCATGGTTGACAGAGAGCTGTACAGGGCCCTTTGGTGAAGGGGCTGCCTCAGCCCCACGTGCGTGCGCACGTGTGCCCATGTGCGGAACGCGTCTACTTCGCCCTGCTGCTCGCAAGCAGGTGGAGCGGGGCAGAAGCGTTCGGCTGCTGGGTGGAGGCCTGGCCAGACAACGGACAGAGCTCAGTGACCACCGGACCTGAAAGGACCGAGGGAGGGGACATCAAGTGAGAGGCGGGGTGGAGGTGGGGATCTGTCCCCAGCGGGACCGTACCTTTGCTGCCTGTCCTCCTGAGCGTCCATCTTCCAAGTGTCCATCACTCACCCCTTCTCGCCCCTCCACTCCGTGCGCTGAGGCGGCCTCAGCAGTGGGTGGGCTGGGCTGGGCTCGCTGGAGGGGTGTGCGCCCATCTTCCTAACCACGACACTATACTGACCCGAATCCTGAAAACTGGCACCAACTCTTTATTGTCTGTTTGGTTTTTAAAGGTAAAACTAACAAATTCTGAAGGAGAAGACTTCTGTGGAGGTGTTCTAATACAGGACAATTTTGTACTGACAACAGCAAAATGTTCACTCTTGTACAGAAACATTAGTGTGAAAACAAGTAAGTATTTTATCATTCTTTTTAAAATAGATTTATTTATTTATTTATCTTTTAAGTTTTGGCTGCATTGGTTCTTCGTTGCTGCACGCAGGCTTTCTCGAGTTGCGGTGAGCCAGGGCTACTCTTCATTGTGGTGCGCGGGCTTCTCATTGCGGCGGCCTCTCTTGTTGCAGAGCACGGGCTCTAGGTGCGCAGGCTTCAGTAGTTGTGGCACGTGGGCTCAGTAGTTGTGGCTCACGGGCTCTAGAGCGCAGGCTCTGTAGTTGTGGCGCACAGGCTTAGTTGCTCCACGGCATGTGGGATCTTCCCGGGCCAGGGCTCGAACCCGTGTCCCTTTGCATTGGCAGGCAGATTCTTAACCACTGCGCCACCAGGGAAGCCCTGTCATTCATTTTTATAAGATCACATTGGAAGTAAAAACTATCCTATGTAGAAACAAAAATTTTAATCTAGAATTTTTGTTTCTAATGCAATACAGACTGAGCTTATCTTCCTCACAAAGTCATAAAGCAACGGGGACACCTAGTGGAACTCTGGGCACAGCAGGCAGACAAATGCGGAATGTTTAGTCTAAGGAGGAAATCACAGCTGGTGAAACTGTCACTGCGAGGCACTGATACTGACGTGGGGCAGCTCGGATCCCTGTCCACCCCGGGGCCTGGGCTGTGCTGTGAGCTGCTCCACAGCGATTCCCAGGACCCGCAAATATACGCTCCAGCCCCAGGCACTTTTCAGTCACCAGAACGTCGGCCTAGAAAATGACATCCGAAAAGCCAAGCTCTGATTGGCTTGGAGAGGTTCCTCCTAATTTCTTCCTAGTCTTTTGACCGGTTCAGCAACCCGCACTGCGCTCTGCGCCCGCGCCCCCGCCCCCCCCCCGAACACCTCACTGGGTTTCCTAGAGGAGAGTGTGGGAGAGGCCCCTCTGTGGGGTAGCCCCTGTCCCCTGCGCGCAGGAGCCGGGCGGCGGGGCGCACGTTGTCACCTTGACCCCCCGCCTCCTTCTAGGTTCCCGCTGCCGGGCGCGCGAGGCCCCGCCGGCGGTGGAGGTGAAGGGCGTCCACGTGCACACGAGATTCGAGGAGGACACGGGGGACAATGACGTGGCCCTGTTGGAGCTGGCGCAGCCCGTGCGCTGCCCCGACGCCGGGCGGCCCGTCTGCACTGCCGAGGCCGACTTCGCCGAGCGCGTCCTCATCCCGCGGCCGGGCGTGCTGGGCGGTTGGACCCTCCGTGGCCCCGAGCTGGAGCCCGCGCGGCTGCTGGTCAAGCACGTGGACCCCGGGGAGTGCGGCCGGGCCCTCAACGCCACGGTGACCACGCGGACGGTCTGCGAGCGGGGCGCGGCGGCCGGGTCGGCGCGGTGGGCGGCGGGCGGCGCGGTGGCCCGGGAGCACCGCGGCGCCTGGTTCCTCACCGGCCTCTTGAGCGCTGCGCCCCCCGAGGGCCCCGGGCCGCTCCTGCTCATCAAGGTCCCCCGATACGCGCTCTGGCTCCACCGAGTCACGCAGCAGCCGAGCGCCGCCAGCCAGAGAGGCGACCACGGTCACAGAGGCGACGAGGAGCCGGTGCTGGGGTGACAGCGCCCTCAGCCCCTCCCCCAGGACCCCTCGTCTGAGCAGAACCCCGGGGAGGAGGGGAAAGGGCGCGCGTCCAGCAATAAAAGCAGAGCTGCCGGCACCGAAAGGCGCTTTCCTGAAACGCCAGGGAACAGAGGGGTTCAGTCCAACAGCGGTCGCGGGGGCGGCGGCGTCGCAGCGACCTCCCCGCCTGCCCCGGGAGGGCAGAAGGAGCGGGCAGCGCGAGGGGCTGGAAGGCAAACCGCGGGCCTCCGCGCGGGCCCGACCCCGGGGCGGGAGCAGCGGAGCGGCTGGGCCGAAAGGCCGCAGCCCCACGACGAGCGCGGCGCAGGGACCGCGCGGCGACAGCCCCGCGGCCCCGTGACGCCGCCGCCTCCACCCACGCCGACGGGCCGCGAGTCCAGCCCAGCCCGAACGGCGCTTCCCGCAGACCCGACCCGGGGGGCGGGGCGGCCGGTGCCCGACCGGCAGGCGAGAGCGCGTGGGTGCACATCACGTCTATTTCCCCGTTAATGTCTAAGCCGGAGGTGCCCAGTTCCCCCGAGGGAAGGAAGGGCTCTCCTGGCTGACAGCTCCGCGGCCACCACGGCAGGGCCTAAAGGCAGCTCCCGCCAAAGGCACAGGCGGGGGCGGGCTCCTTCCTGACGCGCTGCTGGGGAGCGGAGGGCTGTTTTAAGGGGTTAAAACTGTGACTTACACACACTCCTCACCGGAGAACGGAGCTTAAACACAATTCAGATTTTTAAGTAACAACCCTTAAACAAACACGATGCTTGTTTCACTTCTGACATTATACTGCAACCCCAGAGTTAGCCTTTTATTGGCCAGTCTGCAGCAGCGCTGGCCCATTTCTCTGAAAGGACCTTGGCAAAAATAAATATGTGAATCTGACGCGAACTAAGGGACAGGGCAGTGGAGGAACAGGAGAGGACTCTGACGTCTTACTGAATGTGGCTGTGTTATCTTCAAACTCTCATGAGGTCATCGGGCCACTGCTCTGAACGGCTACCAAGGATTTAAAATCCAGCGGATGCGCACTGCAACTTCTACGTAAATAGTTCTGTAAAGGTACCTGCAACCTCGCGGATGGCATTAATTTGCCCTACAAATCTGGATTTGCTAGAGTAGAAACCCTACCTGGAAATTATGACAAACACACACAGCACAGGCAGAGGTAAGAATCTCCCTACACCATTTACAGGCTCTAAAAACAAGGACCACTGCAGAGAAAGATACAGGCCTGCAACGCAGCTGAGACGCAGAGGGCCATGCGAAATGAAAACTGCTCTAGTCACGTGTATAACTTAATAAGTGGTTAGAAACCACACGAGGTAAGCAAATCAAAACAATAAAACGCAAGAAAAGGGAACTTGATTAGATGGCCACACCCATTCACGCCCGGGTACAGACTGTCTGCTTCCAAGTTTGGGGGCAGCGCGAACAACGCCGCCAGGCCTGTGTTGACGAGGCCAGGCCGGCCGCTCCACACACAGGCCTCCAGACCAGTGGGAACGCGGGATGCTCGTGCCCGAGGTTCTGCTTCTTTCATTGCCAAGTACAACCCCGTGTTATGGTTCACGGTCAGTCCCTGATTTTCTCCTGTTCAAGAAAATACCTGAAAGTGTTGAAAATGCCCAGCTCTCTACGCTATGAAATCCAGGCACGCTCCCCGAAGTCCAGCGCTCACCCCGCAGCGAGGACGCAGCTCTCATCCATGAGGGTGTGCCCGGCCCCGCGGAGCAGCGATGCCGTGACAGCAGTGCCCCAGGAAACACGGACTGTCTCACCATGGCCGTCTGCGCCTCCCCCAGGCCACGCTCTCCTGCTCAGGGAACTGGTGGGGGGAGGCGGCTGAGGGCCTGACACCCACGGCAGGCTGTCCCCTCCGCACTGCCCGTCCCCACGCCCAAGTCTGGACATGCCCAGGGTGGAGGTCACACTGTTGACTCGGAAGCCCAGCTCACAGAAGTGGATCCAGCTCCACCTCTTCTCTGGGGTCCTCGCTCTCGGAATGCGGCTCCATCCGACTGGAGAGGCCCACATGGAGCCCGGCTGAGCGCATCAGAGCCCTGGGACGATGTGCCTTCAGGGTGGGTCACTTGTGCAGCCTGGGAGAGCCCTGCAGATGAGCCACGTGGAGCAGAAGCCAGGAGCACACTGCACACTTCTGAGCCAACTGGGACAGTCGGTCTGGCAGCTGGAGCAGCTGACGCGGGGGGGGACAGATGGGAGGCCTCGGCGGGGGGGGCCGGGGGGCGGGGTGTGTGTGTGTGTGTGTGTGTCTCCACGTCCCACAGTGGCTCTTCTCCGCGCAAAGGGCATGCGCCTTTGCAGCGATGAGCAACTACAGTCCGTGACGTTTCCTTCTTTAGTAAGTTCTGCACAGACAAAGGAGACGCGCACACTCTGAAAAAACAGCTATGACACCTGGGAAATTTAAATCAAAGTAAATTCAGCTTGTAAAAAGAAGCACTAAGTTAACCCAGCATTTTGATCACACAGAATGTTCAAATTTAACATAAAAAGACGTATCCCAGAAGATACGGTAGAGAAGACACCTTTTTGTATAAATTCAGATCACCTTTTTTACAGAAAGAGTTAAAAGATGCCTTCGTGAAGAACACTCATGAGAAGTAAACAGAAGCTGTCTCGGAGGCCGTGCCCCTAGCCTGAGTGTCACCAGCACCCCAGGGCCAGCGGAGACGGCTGCGCTTTCTGAGAAGGGGATGCCAGGCCTCTGTGAGGTGCATATCCGTCAGCCGTGATGGCAGAGACACTGAGGTCTCAGCCTCCCCCGGGAAAGACCCGAGAGACTCCAGCCGCAGAGGACGAGTTCTCGGCAGGATACGAACCAGGATGGCCCGACTCCCTGTCCCCGGGGCCGGGGGCGGGGTCAGCACACCGTGGACAGCGGGGGGAACGGGTTCTGCTTGCTGACAACCAGCTTCTGGTGCTGGTGCGAGATGTAGCCTTTAATGTGACCCTGTGGGAGAAGAGCAGAGGCGGCGTGTTTCTGGGCCTGGGTCTCGTCAAGCCTGCGGGGGTGAAGGACCTGGCGCTGTGGCACAAGTATCCCCCCACCCAGTCACCGTGCAGTCAGCTCCCTGGAGGACGAGTGAACACGCACAGGAGAGAACAGAGAAATACGTGCCGTGTGCATCCACCACCCCCCCCCCGCCCGCGCACAGAGCCCTCTGGGAACAAGGAAGGCATCAGAGCTCCCAGTGAAGGCGGGGCCTGGGGGAGGCGCGGCCACACACCATGTAGATCAGGTTGGCCAGGATGCACTGGACCTCAGCGATGTCCACGTCCTCCACCTGCATGAACTTCAAGGCAACCAGGAACGCATCCAGAGACAGCTGGTGTGTCTTGAGTAACAGGTACCTGCAAGAGGGACAGAGCTCACGCTCATCAGGGACGGGATGTGAGGACGAAGTCAGCAGGAGAAACATCTGCTGAGAAACCTCTGTTCAAGAGGAACAAAGCATCTCCCACCCGCCAGATACACTTGAAAAATAAGAGCTTTTAATTCTGACTTTCCAATTTTAAAAAGCCACTAGTACAAATATACTTTACGTTTACTGACTATTTGCTTGAATCTCAGATGCACGTGTTCTCACATTTTAACATCCTTATAATCGAGAAGCACCTTACGATGGACAGTGTCTCAGGTGTGATGAACTGCGGTCCTTGCTAATTTTGATATATTCCTCGCAGCCAGAAAAAGTCTGACTTTAACTGAAGTTTAACTGAGATCCTGCTGGGACCAGGGCTCAGAGAAGAGTCAACTTCCAGACTGACACGGAAGAAAAGAACAACCTCCTGATGGACAGGGGTGGTGGGGAGGGTCAGCGGGTCACCAACGGAGGACACGGGCCACGGGTCCCACACTCTCCGGCACAGTGGGAAATGGCTGGCTCTCAGGGCTGGCGCTAAGACGTCTGTTGCGAGGTCTCCACCGCGACCCGAGCTGTTCCTCCCGCAAGGGCGGGCAGACCTCCGCTCCCCACCTGCGCAGCCGCAGCGCCCAGGCCCAGGGCAGTGCGCGGGCCGCGGAAGGTGGGTTTTACCCCCGGAATGAAAAGGATGGACTCTGCTTACACTTTCTTAAAGAGGTTCCTGTAGGTGATAATCTTCAGCTTCTCGAGGATGAGGAAAATGCCGCACCGGATGAAGAAGGTCTCGTGCTTGGCCAGAGCCTCGTTCAGGAGGAGGAGGTTGCCTTCGCTGGGCGGCGGGACAGACGCACAGACACAGTCAGAACAACGTCCGGGACGAGAGTGCGTCGAAACGCCATTAGTTCTGTCACAACACGAGGACGTGTGTGCTGATTTCACCTTCTGTGAGGTCTCAAATGGAAAAGGAAAAATACTCTACCTCACAGCTTTGGTCACCTCCGCAAACTGCATGAGATGGTACTTCCTCAGGAGCTCAATGGTTGGCATGTGACCCTAAGAGTAAATTTCCAGAATAAGAACGCTTTCACTTTTAACCAAATTGCCTGATAAAACTCTTGTCAAGGAAAAACTTGCAACCTGCGCTTCTTAGGCTTTCTTCCTAAGTCGCTGAACAAGAACTGAAAGCATCCTAGTCTACTGGGAAAAAAAAAAAAAAAACCAATGCTGGTCTGGAAATCAGAAAACCTAGCCAAAACGTGGTTTTGTCATCAGTGACGTCTGACATCGATCTCAACCTTCTCATTACTGTATCATAGGAGGCGGGTGACACCTGAAGCAATACTAGGCTACAATTTAGGAATTCAGAAACAGCTTCTAGAAGAACCAGCTGAAAAATCTAAAACTGGTTGTTCCCGTGAAGTCGGGTTAGCAGTGGGGAGGGAGGTGTGACACTGTCTCTTTCCCACTACAAGTCGCCCTGAACTAGGTAAGTATGTGTGTGTTGTTTTGATAATTTAAAAAAATTTTTAAATGGGAGGAAAGGAAGCCCTATCTATTACTTTGAGGATGTTTTAGTCAAATAACTTGCCAGCTATTTGTCATTTCTTTACAAATATCAAAAATAATTTTCAGTGACCAAGTAAGATACCTACAGACAGGCTGGAATGACCTTTTTCTTTCTTCGTTAACCCATTTCTATAAATTTAGATTTTTAGGGGAAACAAAAATAATATGCACTTATTTTACTTGTCTTATATATGATAAACTTTTGAGTTAGGGAACTTCAAGAGAAAGGAAACACAGGCAAGCCTTTCCAGAAGGATCTGGAAGCGCCAGTCACGGAAAGAGTAGTCCGGGTCACACCCAAGGCTCTTCCTCCTCAGTTTTGGGGTGCGCTCACGTGCAGCTCAGACTGTGACCCATCACACACACTGGCCGCACCGTAAGACACCTGCCCACTTCTCGTAGACAACAGGACCCGTGAGAGCTGCTGAGATCACTTACCAGGAGCATCTTCACAGGAAGGAGATAAATGAGGACCATCCTTTTGTTCTTCTGGCTCAAACGGTGGCAGTGCTCAAAAGCAAAGGACAGGTACTCCTCAGCTGCAGAGTCAGACACAGACATGGTCCCCACGGTCCCCACCCTGCGCCTGATGCTACCACCCACCCTTACATGAAGGCCCGAAAGGCTTCAGGAACTGCAAATATCTACCGTCAATATTAACAAATTATTTCCTGCTGTGTTAGGTATTCAAAAATACCACTCAGGGCATATTCAGAGGAAAAGCACAGCAATACCTTCAGAGACTTCAGCTGAGAGTACAGGTGACCCCTGAACAAGGCCGAGCTGTGCGGGTCTACCTGTACACAGGTACTTGCAACGGTAAACACTACGTTACCACGTGGTCTGCGGCTGGCTGATCCATGGATGTGGAGGAACCGTGGGCACAGGGCTGCCTGTGAGTCACACGGGGCTTAACCCCCTCGTTGTTCAGGGGTAAACTGTAATTTAAAAGCTTCTCTTCTTGGACTTCCCCCGTGGCGCGGTGGTTAAGAATCCGCCTGCCAACGCAGGGGACAGGGGTTCGAGCCCTGGTCCAGGAAGATCCCACGGAGCAACTCAGCCCGCGAGCCACAACTACTGAGCCTGCGAGCCACAACTACTGAGCCTGCACTCTAGAGCCCGTGCTCCGCAACAAGAGAAGCCGCCGCAATAAGAAGCCCGCGCACCACAGGGAAGAGTAGCCCCTGCTCGCTGCAGCTAGAGAAAGCTCGCGCACAGCAACGAAGGCCCAATGTGGCCAAAAAATAAATAAATAGATAAATAAATTTATTTTAAAAAAGTAAAAAATAAAAACTTATCTTCTTATGTTTGATATTTAAAGGAAAAGAAAAAGATGGGGGAACTAACCAAGAAAAGCCCTCTTTCGAAAGCTGTAGATGTATAAAGATTTCGTGAAAGAAAATGAAAAGTTGGTCTACATGACCCTACAGAGTAAAAACACAGAGCACTTATTATGAGAGAGCTGTTATTATTATTATTATTTGTAGTACACGGGCCTCTCACTGCTGTGGCCTCTCCCGCTGTGGAGCACAGGCTCCGGAGGCACAGGCTCAGCGGCCATGGCTCACGAGCCCAGCCGCTCCGCGGCATGTGGGATCCTCCCGGACCGGGGCACGAACCCGCGTCCCCTGCATCGGCAGGCGGACTCCCAACCACTGCGCCACCAGGGAAGCCCGAGAGCTGTTATTTTTGTTATCGGAGCATCCATGGCCGTTGACACACGGAGAGGAGGTGCTCCTTACATCCGGTGTGTTGCCTGAAGTCACATGGCTTCACGTGCAAATAACTGTCAGAGAAGTGAGTTTAGAAAGTCTGGTCTGAGGACGAGAGAAGAATCATAAAGGACCACCACATGCCAGCTACTCCAAAAGCTCAGAAGAAAAAACGTGGCTTCCCGTTCTTGAGAAAGCTAGTGACACGAGCCACATAACGCAATTTCACGGGAGCGCAGCTCTGGCGCGGCACCGGTCTGCCACGCACGGCCACAAGCACCAAAGATGGCACCTGCGCAAAGGCTCGTCCACCGCGGCTGGAGCTGAGCTACGCGCCGCCCCATCTCCACGTCCTGGGCCAACGGGACCAGCAGAGGCCATAGGGAAACACCGACTGTAGCCTGCGCCGGAACACCGGTGCCCAGAAAAGGACATGCTGGCGCCCGTCTCAGAGACCTGGCGTGGAGCGAGGAACTTCACGTGGGACTTTCCCTTGTGGAACCAACTTAGTGTCAAAAATAAACACAGCTTGGATGCAGCCAACACCCACGGTCTACCTTCAGCAGTAACAGGAGGCAGTGACCACGTCCCCCGAACCCAGCCCCAGCTGCTCAGAAGCAGTGACACACCTTGCTTGAAGTCGCTGTCGAACATGGCCTTCCGCCCCACGTAGTACCTGTACGTCACCCTCTGCGCAGTGCTGTAGTCGTCCTTCAGGTTTGAGCTGTCGATGGCTCGGATGAGCGGTTTACACAAATGGAGCTTGTTGATCTATAACGAGTAACAATCTACCCTAAACAGTATTTTAAATAAATAGGCAGAACCAACATAAACTTCTGGTTACGAAGTACACGCCTCCTTGCGGTGGGATTCACATCATCAAAACCGAAGCCTTGACGCCAACACCGCCCCACAGCTGCACAGCCCGACCACGCCCACCGCGGAGGGCCCACCCACACAGGGGCCGGGCTGGCGCCCCTCGCCTGCCGTCCCCGCACCGACACTGGTGCGAGGCGCTGGAACCTCACTTGCCCTGGAGCCGAGCGCGCGCCTCGCCGGGCGGAGGCTAAAGAGGACACGGGCGTGAAGCGCTGACAGCAGCCCTCGCGCCGGGCAGCCCCTGGGCGCACACCAGCTCCCAGGATTATGTGCGCAGCCGGGGGCGAGCGGGGGGACGCTTGCCCGGGAGGCTGGCTGACAGTGAATAGAAGGGCTGTCTGGGAAGACAGGCGGAAAGCAGACCCAACAAAGAGACGCAGCGCTCTCTTACCTTAAAATAGATCTTGAATAACTGATTCACCAGAAACAGCATGCCCCACTTCTTGGAGTCCTCTATGCCTGCACGGCTATGGGGAGAACGGTTATGTTAACGCTGCCCGGAAGTAAAGATGTCACGTGTCAACCGCAAACTCAGCTTCCGCAACAAATTAGCGTCTTTAGAGCCCCGCGGCTCGAGTCACGTGCACGGAAGACTACAACGCCACGAAAGAAGACGTCTTCTCTAACACCGTGGGTACTCGGCGGATACAGCGCCTTGCCACAGCGCACGGAAACCGCTCAGTCTGCAGCGATGTGTAAAAGCTGACTGCGATAAAGCGCTTGGGGAAAAGGAAAAAGGACCTTCTGTTATTGTCACAGCCACCGAAACACACGGCGACACAGAGGGACCTCGGAAAGCGTGAGACCCAGAGCGCAGGCCACGTGGGCCCAGAAGTGCTAAATGTGTGCGGCAGCATAAGAGGTGGTTCTGTTCTCTTATTTCCTTGTGAGACAGTGGACTATTTGAAGCAAAAGCTAACAGCGATCGTGGGGTCAAGGCCAGCGCCCAGCAGGGCGGGCAGGGCGGCGGGGCGCTCACGTGTCGCTGGCGCAGACGCGGAAGCAGCTCATCAACAGCTCGGCCGCCTTCTCCAGCATGTCCCCAACTTTGCTCTTCCCTTTCTTTACCAGCTGCTGATCTGCCTGATAGAAGATAAAAACCTTCACTTTTCATCTCCTCTAGACACCTCGGTTAAACAGAAGATCACGGCATAGCTAGAAGCAAAAACGCACAGCGGAGGGTCGTCCCCAAAGGTTCTGGCGAGACCATCTAGCCTGTGATACTACGTTTACAAAACGGAAGCGTCCACAGCGTGTTCCAGCTCTTCCACAAATCAAATCGCTCTTCAACCAATTCAAGCCAGTAAGTCGGTCACGGACTCCCTGAGCCTGCGCGACCTGTGCCACGCGCTGCTAACTAGCCTTTTCTTACTTGGCCGCGAAGCCCCATCTCCCACGCGCGTGACGTTTGCATGGACGGTGCAGAGGACGGCAA
Organism: Grampus griseus; assembly: GCF_964374135.1. Lineage (NCBI taxonomy): Eukaryota > Metazoa > Chordata > Mammalia > Artiodactyla > Delphinidae > Grampus > Grampus griseus. The sequence goes on along the minus strand of NC_139012.1, from coordinate 1,029,817 downwards.
TGGACAGGACCGGCGCCTGCCCGGCGGCCCCAACCGAACTTGCAGCCACTCTGTCCTGAACCTCGCGCACCTGCGTCCTCCCATCAACCAACCAATACAGCTAACTTCACTTCAGAGGGTCAGTGAGGATGCAGTAAATATTAACACTATTAGTAAGTCTTAGGCCTTGAATACATGTATTTTTAGCGTTCTTTGCGATGAAGCGGGAAGTCTGCCTACAGCACGTCTGTTTTTAAGGAAAAGCACTGGGGCCACTGTTGAGGCCTCAAGCTGGACCGTGGAACAAACAACCTCAAAGCCTGGCCAGCCAGCATGGGCCACTGGCCAGCGCGGGGCTCTGGAAAGTGAATGAAGCAAGCCCATCACTCCCAGGCAAACACTGACTGTTATCTGCTGCCGATGACATCTGCACTTTCAAGAAAAACTTAGAACTCTGGGAAACTTGTATTGACCACCAAGAGCCTGGCGGCTTTCCATTGCTTCACGACTTCTCTGAGGAGGTCACTGGAGATATTAACAAACGTAGAGTTTTCCTGGTTTCTGTTTTTTCACGTAATGAAATACGTCACATTTGGAACGTCTGGGTAACTCAGTGAACCAGAACTCTCCAAATGATCAATGTACAGCGTTACAAAATCCTACAGGGGTGAAAGGTCCATGTCCCGTGCAGGACACACCAGTGGCTTCGGATGTAGCAGGAAACGGCACTGCTAAGCTTCAGAGGCCACACTGTAATGAACCTTAGGAACTGCTCTCGTAGTTTAAAAGGTGTGGCTCAGAGAAGGGCATCTACGATCACCTGAACAGGCTCCTAGAACAGCCCTCCCACTGCCATGCACAGCTACGTGTGGCCACACTTCATACATTCAACCAAAACGAGGTACTGCGGAGTGACAGAAGCAGACCTAAGAATCTGAGCGGCTTCTGCTGAGCCATACATTAAAGAGATCAAAACGGATAAAAATGCCACTTTTTTGTACATTTTGTTCACTTTGAATATATATATATTTTTAATTTAGAAAGTCAATTATGTTACCACATAAAAGGTTTATTATTTTAGGTGAACAATATTAAAAATTTCCCCAGTTAAAATTTCTAGTACAGTAAGTACTGATATAACCCACATGAACAGAAGCTTCTGGGGGTCCTCAATAATTTCTATGTAAGTTATTATATTTTTCAGTTCTAAAATTTCCATTTGGTGCTGCTTTATATCGTGCATTTCTTTGCTGAGATGTCTCCACCCGCTTCAAGCGCGTTCGCACCTGCTCCCAGGGTTTTATGGCGGCGGGGGTGGAATCCCCACCCCATCCTCGGTGTCGGGTGCTTGCTGACTATCTCCCCCATTCAGAGTCTCAAAGGCCAAGAGTCCCGATTCCTGGTATGACAAGGGACTCTCGATTATATCCTGGATGCCCGGGGTGTCATAAGACTGTGGCTCTCCTTGTTTCAGCCAGGCCTGCGCTCACACCAGCCACCCACCGTGGACAGGGCTGGGCCTGCAGGCCAGGGCGGAGGCAGCTGGGATGCTCCCCGCCCAGAGGTGGGATGCAGGGGAGGGAGCCGCGTCGTCTCTGCCTACTGTCAGTGTCCCCGGGTGCCGGACCGAACCAGGACGCCCAGGAGATGAGAAGGAAACAAACGCGGGGAACTCGCTGCTCTGCCCCTTCTTCTCTCCACCTCTCAGAGCCACGCTGGCCTTAAAACTCCCAGCAGGAGGGAGAGAAGCACGCGCCTACTGTGTCCTGTGCAGAACCAGACGTTATGGATGGTTTTTAAAACTGTAAAGGGGTGTCTGTCAGGACCAAAAAGTTAAGAACTGCTGCTCCCAAAATGGCTATGCTGACCCCAAGGGGAAATGGACTCATGAAATCCTCCTTGTTCCAGAGAACCCTGAGCACTCCCTGAAGCTACACTAGGGACGGAACGGGGTGCATCTCCACAGCTGGGAGAGCACAGGCCCTCACGCGCGAGCCAAGCCACCCCCGTGCTCTCTCCACACCACATTCACCAACCCAACGTGTTCCTCAAAATTTGTGGAAAGATGATATGAAATTAAGCAACAGATAGAGAACGAGTTTGGGTTTAAAAGCACAGTGACAGAAACTGAACTTACGTTATTGGCAAATATTCGAAGGTCAAGTGCCACTGCATACATGACAGGCAGAGCCCTATGGGGCAAAAACAAGCACGTCTGAAGACGCTCTGAGGCCAGAGGTTCCATTGCCAGAGGCGGGGAGGCCAGGGCTACCATCCAGAAAGGGGGTCACCAGCCCACGCCCAGGGGCTGCTATGCTTTCCCTCACCCTCCTCCCGGGCAGGTGGCAGCCCCTCCCCATCTGCACGAGTCCCGGGGAGTCGAGGGGCTCAGCCCTGGCAGCACCCTCCCCCTACGCTGGGACAGGAAGTCTCCTTCCTCTCAGCCCCTACCACCAGCCAACAGCTCCATTAAAACAAGACGTGGTTCACAACGATCTCCTAACAGGGCCCAAGGTATGCAACAGACCAATGTCACAAAACGACTTTTCAAAATCTAGCTGGCAGTGTTAATTTTATGTGTAAGAGAGATCTTCACTTTAAAAGGGTTTTGTTTTCTTTTTTTTTCAGTAAAAGGTATTTGCAAGCCTTCAGTTATCTTAGTAGAAACAGAATATCAGTATTTACCCAGATTTTTAATAAATCATAAAATAGCTTACCAAGGAATTTCAAATAACCCAGTTACTATGTATTCCATCATCCCCAACGAACTGTAGCTGATCTACATCTTTTACCCAAGTTTAAAACCCAAAGTAAGTTCAAAATTGACAATTAAAGGGAAATTGACAATATTAATAAATATTGGGGCATGGAGTGGCTGAGATTCTTCACTTATACAGAGAAACACTGCAAATAATCTGGCTGACCTGCCATTTAAGTTGACACTGACTATTAAAACTCCATTATCTGTGTTGACATCATCACGTCAACACACAACATTAAACACCAACCCCGAAAACACAATTAAAACTTCTGCTTTTAAAAAAGAAAAAGCCATTTGCTAATTTCCAGCTGTTTCTGTTTGTACTTACCAGTTTTCTTCTTTGTGGGCCTGAAATGCCCGTAGGAATGATGTAGTATATTAAGGAAGGTCCGACAGAAAAAGTTCAGGTCATGCTACAACTGAAAGACTAAAGAACAGCAAGGGTTCTAAACTGTAAGGGCTACAGCTCACCACTTAAAAGATGATGTATCACAGCAGCAGGTTCTTGAAGGGAAAAAATACATGAGCCCACATTACAAACATCTGAGTATCATTAGGTATACGTAAATACACTTATTTCAGACATACTTTCCCCAAAGTAAGAAAAAGGCTGTTATAAGATTTTTAAAACTGGCTTATTTGGCTTCTCTGAGCTCAGATGATCACAACTTATATATAATGTGCTTTAGAATCTGTGGTATAAAGTGTATTTCACCGATTACAGAATTCTTGAATTCAGAGGAGACTTGGCTGGTCAGTAACCAATTCTCTTCGTGTATACTGAGCAAGATGGTTAAAACGTTAGCAGCTAAAGGGAATTCCCTGGAGGTCCAGTGGTTAGGACTCAGCACCTTCACTGCCAGGTTCCACAAGCTGTGCGGCTTGGCCGAAAAAAAAAGCCACTAAAGTCTGGAGATACATATAAACAGTAGCAGAACACTCACTGAGCAGGGCCTTGGCCGTAAGATGGCACTTCAGTGACTTAAATCAGCGTTGGCTGGATTAAGGCCCTCAGTGACCACAATTCAATGATGCTGTGTGCTGCGTCCACTCTTCCATCTGTGCCCGGATCTGGAAGTTCTTCTATTTCTCCAAGGGGACTAACCCATCCCTGTAACTATACTGAATGATGGAGGCAACAAAGTATTATTCTTCACAACAGAAATAAATAAAATCCTTAAGCATAACCAGTGTTCCTCCCCACCATGTAGGTGGCTGGACGCAGTCTGAAGGCCATGCTAAAATCCTTAATCATAACCAGTGTTCTTCCTACCACGTAGGTGGCTGGACGCAGTCTGAAGGCCAGGCTACATTTAAGGACCTGAGTGGAAGGGCTAAGTGAGCTTCTCCTGCTTTCTAACTAAAGGCGGGACTAAAACTGGCCTGACGTTTCAGGATCTTAGCCCCCAAGTAACCCGCTGTACCTGTTAGACACTGAACAGTAACACCCACGACAAAAGATATTGGACAATGACGGTCTGGCACTTGTACGCCTCTATGAAGTCGTGGTTCCCCGCCGCGTACGTGCACCTGGAAAGGAAGTGGTGGGCACTGAGGGCGGAGGGGCAGCAAGCGCGCGCACTCGCTGAGAGCCGGCACGGACCACGCGGACCGCACTGCTCGCTCCCAGCACAAACGCCCTGCTCTCAACTGACCCAGCAGATTACAAGGAGGCTCACGAGAGACCACCGGGTACAGGAGGAAATCCCACGCTACATGCTGGGCCTGTTCTTTCAAGTCCCAGAAGGAGAAGCCCAGCTGCAGAGGTTCCACTAACAACACGCAAATGCCCCTTCTCGGGCATCAATGGGCAAGGACACTCTACCCAGACGCCCGGCTGGCAGTGTCACTACCAGTCAGTCCGTCCCCAAACCTGGCGCCTCGTCGCATGCTGCACAGAGCTAGGAAGTTGCTACAAGAAACACAGTGGCACTCCAACTTTTCCAGAGATCTCAGGGGCCCCGCAGGTCTGCCCCACCCTGCCCCCACACCCCAGCCTGCTCAGGACGCCGGAGAAGAGGGCAGGCAGGAGGACAACCAAATCCCACACACTGTAACACCTGGAGCTTGCCCGAATCGAGGCTTTAGAGGTGAAAACAGTAGACATGACATGTGAATAAAAAGCAGAATTTCAACTGCTCTGCTCTGCTCCAGTTTCTTCCCCAGTAAGGCCAAAAGGTTAAAAACTGGGCGTTTCCATGAAAAACGCAAGTCAATAGTGGGCGCCACAGCCTGCTGCACAAAAGACCAATGCAGCCAGTAGGACGGATACCAAATGCTTTTCAGAGCGTTACACAGAAGACACATACACACACAAGAGACCGCTACGCGACCAGTAGGACGGATACCAAATGCTTTTCAGAGCATTACACAGAAGACACACACACATCCACGATTACCATTTCATGTTAACTTTTCAAAACATACGTGGTCCCTGAATAAAACATTTATTAAAATTCAAAAGTATTTCATTTTTTAAAAAGTATTTTAAACTTCACAAGATTTTCATAGGTGTTACCAAAGTGAAATTACAAACACACTTTTCTACTTTTTCAAAGGAAATTTTTCACTGCTTCAAGCATAAAATGTTAAATAAAACCCCTAGAGTCAGTTCAGCAATTTTCAGATTTGCTTGTTTTTCTTCCTCACTCATGGATTACCTTAAATGAGCTGCAAACATTTCGTCATAAGGGGGTTCCAAAACTTGTTGACACTTCTCTTCTGGAGAGGCCATCTAAATGATCATAAGAAAAATAGTAAAAATAAAATTAACTGGGACAGAAAGAATGCAACATGTAGGAAGAGATTTAGACAAACCTTTGTTTCAAAAGAATTTACACTTTACAGCTGACAGTAACTCTTCACACTTTAGCACTTCAAAAGAAAAGGTTCATTTCTTCCACACATATTTATCAAGCACGACCTACGTACAGGGCAGGAGATGAACACAATTTGCTTTGTCTACCACAGGCCAGGAAATACTCTAGGCATGTTCATGTACCTCTTAATCTATTTATTAAGCAGCTACTATGTGCCTCGTGTGAGGTCGAAGGAGCTGGAGACAGTGCCTGGGGGCAAGGGGGTCGGCGGCCAGCAATCGCTCCTGCCCACTTCCTGCTGACAGGACTGCCCACTCGGGGTCCTGGGAGACAGCAGACATTCACCTCGAACTTGCCCTCGCCTCCCAGTGGCCAAATTCTGGATAACACAAGCATCGCAGTGGATTATGCAGTGCACTGAATTTAAAAGAAAGGGACTCAGTGAATCCACACTGATACAGCTCTATAAATGAGAGAGCGAGAATGACAGCATGGGAAAGATCACCACCCCACAGTCCCTGACGAAACAACCAGGCAGACAACGGGCCCAGCGAGGCAGCTGTCACGTGGAAGGACGTGGAGTTTTGGAGCGAAGGAATCAGCCTCAGGTCACAAATGGGCGAGCAGACGTGTATCAGGGACAACCTGCCAGCAAGCTGAACCCGAGTCCCATCAGGACCCCGAGCACTTTATTTTTTTAAAATTTAATTTAATTTAATTTAATTTTATCTATCTATCTATCTATCTTTGGCTGCGTTGGGTCTTCGTTGCTGCACGCAGGCTTTCTCTAGTTGCAGCGAGTGGGGGCTACTCTTTGTTGCGGCACGTGGGCTTCTCATTGCAGTGGCTTCTCTTGTTGCGGAGCACGGGCTCTAGGCATGTGGGCTTCAGTAGTTGTGGCACACGGGCTCTAGGGCACAGACTCAGTAGTTGTGGCGCACGGGCTTCATTGCTCCGCGGCATGTGGGATCTTCCCGGACCAGGGCTCGAACCCGTGTCCCCTGCATTGGCAGGCGGACTCTTAACCACTGCGCCACCAGGGAAGCCCAGGGCACTTTCTTTCGAAAGAAAAATTTAGGTCCCTGATAGGACACTCCGACACCGTGACGGCCATCAGCGAGGAAGTGGGCATTACAAAATGTCAACAATATATTCCACAGAAGCTATTGCTTGGAGAGCATTTATCATCTGAATCAAGAACGCTTATAGTTCAGGGCTTCCCTGGTGGCGCAGTGGTTGAGAATCTGCCTGCTAATGCAGGGAACACGGGTTCGAGCCCTGGTCCGGGAAGATCCCACATGCCACGGAGCAACTAGGCCCGTGAGCCACAACTACTGAGCCTGCGCTCCTCAACAAGAGAGGCCGTGACAGTGAGAGGCCCGCGCACCACGATGAAGAGTGGCCCCCGCTCGCCGCAACTGGAGAAAGCCCTCGCACAGAAACAAAGACCCAACACGGCCAAAAATAAATAAATAAATTAATTAATTAAAAAAAAAAAGAAGAATGCTTATATTTAGAGCAGGGGCTGGCAGATGCTCACGTAAACGGCCAGCCAGGAAATGCTGCAGGCTCTGCAAGGCCCACGTGCCTCTGCGGCAGCCAGCGCGCAACGCAAGCGGCCGCGCGCCAACAAAACCGCACTGGCAGCAACAGGACACGGTTTTGGGCTCCAGGGAGAGCCAGGCCTGGGCAGAGCCCGAGCCCCACTGCCTGTCCGCTGGATGACCTTGGATGACCTGGCCCCGCTACTGCACTTCTCTGAACCCCAGAAAGTCGTGTGGGAATTAAATGCAGGAAAACGAGCACAGATCTCAGGACAGACTCTGAGACACGGTGCTCAATTAATGCTCAATAAATGAATTGGAATTAGATAAATCGTGAAGGAACTTGGCAATTTTCAAACAAGAGTGGCAATATTAGTTTCCTTCCTACTCAAAGTCTAAACTTTTCTTAGGAAGGTGGTGACCCTGTAACCCTCTCAGACACCTGTGTGCGTGGTCCCACCACCTACCTGAAGCCGTGGGTTGGCAACATGAGGGTGCTTGAAAGACACCAGCTCTGCAAGGGATGACCCGTCTCTGGTGTCAATTGCTTCATAGACCTGAAGCGTTTGGAAAGAGAAGAGCTAAGTGGAAAATAAAACACTCTGTCCTAGTGGAACCTAGACAGCACATTGCACACCCCTAAACTTCACTTTCCCTACTTTGAAAGGAGTCAAAATATAACAATCAGTACTCTCCTTAGCCAGCAGATAATCACTGCATTTGAAAATGAGACATCCTGGAGACGAACAGGTGACTTACTGCTAAAAACCACGAAAAAGCAGAATAAGCCATCAGTTTATTATCTGCTTATTAATGAAGGTGAAGTAGTCAATTTTACTCAGTCATACTAAGAAACATTTGAAAATCCACTTATACAGCTTACGAAAAAGAAAAAAGATCTTGAAAATCGCATATGTCCAAAATTCAAAGCACTTCCACTCAACCTAAATTTAAAATAAAAATGGGAAGGCAATGACCAAATAAATGTCACAGTCACACAATAGGATGCCTGGGTGTTGTGAAAGAGAATCAAATAGATCTACTTGTAATAACATGGAAAAGTGTCCACAACATACTTACTGTTAATTCCAAAAAAATTAGTTGCAGAAAAACTGTGTAACTTGATCTTGGAGAAAAAGAAAAACTAATTATTGATATGACGTGTAAGCACAGGAAGAAATGTGGGGCCCCAGGCCACACCAGCTGACCCCTGGCCAGTGGAGTGGGAGCCGGGGGGTCGAGGAGACTTTTATTTTATATATTTCTATACTGGAGGCCTGCGTTACAGCAGAAATTTTGTAATTAGAAAACCAAATGATATTTTAAACTTATATTTAGCAAAAAATGACATAAAAATCCTAACCACATAAGTGAAGACAAAGCCAAGCGTAAAGCTGCACGAACTACAGCATCATTTACCCACAGAAAGTCAGGTGTGGAAAATACACGCAGGGGCGACACAAGAGGACACACAAATGCACACCCACGAGGGGTGCTCACATCACCGCCCACCAGCAGGGTTAACACTGAAAGGCCAACCACCCTGAGCGCTGCTGAGAACACAAAGCAACTGGAACCCCAGCCACCGCTGGTGGGAGGGTGAAGGGGTGCAGCTGCCTGCGGAAACGGCGAGGCATGCGACCCTCCCACCTGGTGACCCGACGGCCAGGAGGCATGGAGGCCCATGCGGCCTGGACACCTCCAGGACCCAGCTCCTCGTCGGTTGCACACTCAGCATCGACTGGGAAAGTTTCACCAGTGAAATTCTGTGAATTCTAAAGCAATTCACAAAATAAAGAATTTGCCACTTGACTACTCAACAAACTACATATGCACTTACATTCTGAGCCAGCATCCCACTTCTGGGGATTTACCTTACAACAAGGAACAAGATATTCGTGCAGGCTTACTTGCTGATGTATTATAATGAGTCATCACAAAATACACAAAATCAGTGCCCCTGCCTCCGAGAAGCTGATATAGCCCACGACGTTCCCGTCACAGGGGGTGTGACGGAAAACAGGAGGCTGGCGACAGACTATGGGCAAGTCTGAAAGTACCGATGCACTGCTCAGCAGACACTAGAATCGCAAACAGGCCAGTCACCCGCTCCGGTCACTGTTAATGTGTCACGCCCCAGAACCTTCGGCCCTTTCACTTAACACCCGCACTGGACCCTGCAGCCGGACCCCAGGTCAGCCTGTTGAGCGGTCCCTGTGGGCCTGGACCAGGGACTGCAGACCTCACCAAGTGAAGCTCACTAGCTCTGCGCGCTCCCAGGGGGCAATTCTCTTCCCAGGATGCTGCTGGCCACCGTGCATTCTCCAGGTTCCGAGCTGGTCCACAGGGGGGATCATCTACTCACAAACTCATGATTCCTTAAAAATACATTTTCTAGCTCCAGCCACTGAAAAGGCATAGAATTAATGGCTCCCCAGTAGCAATGGGCACACCTAGCACTCAGGTTTGTTTTCTAAATTCTATTCCCCACTAAAAGGAACCAGAGCTCCCTAGGGAAAGGGCAAATCCAGCACTGGGACAGGGAAAGAACTAGGCGAGCCTGGAGTATATATAATTGTGCCAGAAAGCAAGGCCAGGCTCAAAAAAGGACAGAGACGTGTCAAAGAGCCACAGAACGGGGACATACGTATAATGGATTCACTTCGTTATAAAGCAGAAACTAACCCACAATTGTAAAGCAATTATACTCCAATAAAGATGTTTAAAAAATAAAGCCACAGAAACCAGTTTGAATGGACTCTCAGTGGTCAAATCTGGGACAATTTGAGCTTCAAAAAGAATAATAACATTCTCACTATTGGTCCTGGATTACAACTAGGTATTAAAAGTAATCTATAATGATACTTTCAAAAAGAAGGGCATAGAGGAAAGCATTGTTTAACTGATGAAATACTAGCTAGTAAATGTAGAAAGAACAATAGGAAATCACCACTTGGCAACCACTAACGTAATAACGTAGTAACTGACTTGGGAAAACCATTTTGTGAGAGGGTGTAGAGAACAGGACGCTCAGTGGTTTTCAGGGTCCGTCCAACAGCCTACAGGTTCATCGCAATGCAAAAAGGTACCTCAACAGTGGAGTGATCTGATGGGCGGACGCCTCTCTAACCAAGTGATGCCGTCAGCATCCCCAGCGCTGGGAGAGGCCACGGGAAACCCACACTAGCCGACTGAAGCCGCATCTAATCCCAGGAACAGCCACATAAAGGCAGCTGGTGAGGCATGTACACGTGTGGCCGTGGGCCTGGACATGTAAACAAGGTCACGGGTCATAAAAGCCCCCTTCCCCAAGAGGCAAGAGGACTCTTCTAGAAGACTAAAGGGCAAAGCACCCCAATGCCATGTGATCTGACTGGACCCTGGGTTTCAAAAAAGAGGTTCCAAAGAAGATTGGGGGTGGGGGGTGGGGATTAAACTATGGCTTCTACATTGGAAAATACTGATGTTCACGCTGATGTTCAGTTTCTCGGATGCACCAAAGGCGCTGCAGTTACACAGCGGACGGCCTGGGTCTCAGGGGCACGCTCAGGAAGGTGAAGGCCACGGGATCGCCGGGAAGAAGCGCACGGGCCCGGAGGGAAGGACGGGCGAGCATGGTGGGTACACGCCCGGGTGAGAGGTACACACCTCTCCATTCTATGCTTTCAACTTTTCTGTAGGTTTGAAATTTTTCAGGAAAAAAGCTGGAGGAAAAAAATTTTAATGTAGACACAGCTTTTAAAAAGTAACCTGCCGTGTGAAATAAGAGTTTGTGTAACGGACAAAAGAATGAAATAAAACACACTAAAAAAAATAATACCAGCCCTCAGAGAGATACTAGAAGTGATGGAGAGATCCACCTCGGGAAGAAGCATGCAAACTGATCTTTTTCTAAGGAGAACAACAAATCTTTAAAGTAAAATACATGGGGAAATGTAAGGTAAATTAATTCAAAAAGAAACCTAATGGAATGCCTGCGAAAACTCGCGTGCTGAGCGGAAAGCGGGTGTTGCCGCGGGCCGGTTGTTGAGAGACAGCCCTCCTGGGCCCTCGTGCTGGGGGTCCCACACTACAAGACTCGGACCACTGGCTCTTTCACTAGGGCCGTTACTCAGGGCTGTTCATGTGACGAGTTACCTTGAGAAATGAGATAATGTCTCCCCCATCCCAACCCTAGACAAAAACCAGACTTGCTTACTGCCTGCTAGACCAGGTAGATTCCCCAGGTTCTGTCTCTCTCAGGTACATGTGCAGCCACCCTTCTGGGCCTGTCACACCGTCTGTGGGACTTCGGGCCCAGGGAGCCACACAGAGTAACAAGGTCCCTGGTCTCTGACCCAGGAACCGCATGTGTTCTGCCAGCATCCAAGAAGCTAACAAGACACCTCATGGGCTACTGAGGGTAAAATCAAATCCCACACCCAACAGCTAATGGAAGTTATCACAGGGACCACGGGAAATGAATGACAGGCGACTTGTCCACAGGTGACTGCTGGCCGAGGATGCTGCAAAGGTGAGAAATAAGTCCAAGCTGACAGGGTCACTGAGATTCAAGCAACAATAAACTTTGGAAGCTGAGGAATAGGCAGGTTCTGACTCGGACAGGAAATGGCTGAAGCTTGGGCTGGCAGAGGTAGTGAGCTTGGTGTCACAGCACGGATTCTGGGGCCAGGACTCCCAGTCTGAATGTGCCACTTACTAGCCCAGTGACCTTGGAAAGTCACTTAACATCCTCTGTAAAATGGGGCTTGCAATGGACCAACCTCCTAGGAAAACAGTGACGATGATGAGCTGCCGTGTACCACAGCGCCTGGTTTTCGGTAAGCCTTCACCAAGCACTCATCATGCCTGTTCTTCTCAGCCACCCCGCTGTTCCGTGGGGTGGAACAGAGAAGACAGACAATTAAAGGAGATTCTCAGAGTGCTCCTCTGGGAACGCAGGGAACAGGACCGAGCGGTAGTCTGGAGAAACAGAGGCATAGGAAACTGAGACAGACAGACCAGCACGAGTTCTAACTCACTGCTCACTAGAACGTGGAGGTCCGATCACTGGTATATCACTCGGCCTCACACCCCTCCACCTGCCTGCATCTATCCAGCCCACAAACTGTACGGCACACTGCGTGGCTCAGACACTGTTCAAGGCACACAAGGTGCCCCTCCCCCCAAACCCTGGGATTAGGTGTGGGCAAGAAAACTGTAAGAGACTTAGACATATACAAAAGATACAAGTACATAGAAGATAAAAGTTATAAGAAAGCATAAAATTCTGGAGAGACTCTATATTCACATTGGTTCTCAAATGTCTACGTACTTGTTCAACTTTAAATAAAAACTGATATTGAAAAATGTTAACTCTGCAAAGATAAGGCCAAGGTGGACTTATCCTTTAAGTTAAGATTAAAGCATGTATCTGTTTTTTCATGATTCCCGTTTTAACGAACTTTCTCAACTAACCAAACAACTAATGGTTCCAATCTTGTTAGACTATATTCAACTGCCAACTAGATATCTTGGCCTGCTTGTCAACAGACACCTCCAACTTGACACGTCCAAGACTACATTTGTCTTTCCCACTAAATCTGTCCTGCTCATCTGTTGCCCAACTAGAAACCCAGGAATCGTTCTTGCCTCCTCCCCGTTCCCCAGCCGCACATCCTCATTCAGCAAAGCCCTGGTGAAGTCCCCTTCATAAATTCTAAAAAGCCCACTCGCCCTTTCCTTATCCCTATTACCACGGTTCTAGTTCTGCGAATTAGCACAGCTCAGAGGAAAGACTACAAGCCTTTAATCCATAAATACCTATGTTTGCGCTGTGCTGCTGCGTTCACAGGCTGTATGGACAAAACCCTGAGAGCCACACTTCCCAAAGGATGGAAGCAGCGGATCGCTAACACAGACCGGCTCGCAGCCGTACCACTTGCTCTGTCCCCCCGTTACTTCCACCACTTTGTCCCCCCTCCCCACACGCCCCTAAACTGAGAGCGCGGCCAGGGGCTCCAGCGCAGCTGGTGGACAGACTCGCCCGGGATCCAGCTCTGGCCCGCAGGCCAAGACAGCGGGAGGACAGCTGGCAGGATGCCCGTTGGCCGAGGAAAGTTACCTGCTGCAGGTACTGGTTGATGGTGATGTGCGCCATGGCCGCTACCGCCGCCGCCCCGCGGAGCTGCGCGCCCCGTCGCCGCCGTCGCGTCACTTCCGGGCCGCGGTCCGGTCCCGGCCCCGCGCCGCCGGCCCCGCCTTCCGCGCACGTTGGTTCCGGAGGCAGCGTGTGCGCGGGAGTGCGAGCCCCGTGCCGGTATGGCGGCGCGCCCGGGCTGAGGAAGGTCGGGGGCTGCGCTGCGACTCCCTGCCTCCCACACGAGGCCGCCTAGTCGGCGCCCCGGTGCCCGGGCCTTTCGGGCCCTCGGCTGTTGCGGGTTCCACACGGACCGCGGCGGACGCGGACTGCGGCGCCCGCGAGCTCGGGGCTGGGTCGGGTCGGGGTCTGGAGTGCTCCTGAGGCCTGAGGCACCGGCTCTGGTCGGGCCGAGTCGGGCGACGGTTGGGCTGGGCCGGGTGGGGCTGAGGGAGCGCAGCGGAGGGAGGACGAGGCCGGGCGGCGGAGACCGAGGCCGAGGCCGAGGCGGAGACCGGGCGGGCGGCGGGCGGGGCGCTGCGGCCGCGGCCATGGCCGACGAGACCCCTCGGAAGGGCAGCTTCTCGGCGCTTGTCGGACACACCAACGGCCTCACCAAGCCCGCGTCTCTCGCCGCGGCCGCCGTCACCTCCAAGCCCGGAGCCGCCGGCGGCTCCAAGAAGCTCGTGATCAAGAATTTCCGAGGTGGGTGCGGGGCGGGCGGGGCGGGGGTCCCTCCCCTTGGCCTCTCGGGCTGCGACGTCGGCGGGGCGGCGCGGGCCAGCGGCGGCTTCCCCTTGGTCTGTATAGTTGGTCCAATGGCATTGAGTGACGCCAGATAACTCAGGTGTCCCGGTTCGCACGGCCGAGCCGGACCGAGTAGCAGGACTGAAGCTCTTCGTGATGTAATTTAATTACTTGCTCCACTTCTCACCAGCTCTGTCGCTGTCACCGTCTCAAAGCAGGCGTCTTCGATGCAGACACACCAGTTACAAGCGTATTCTTCACCTTCCTCCCAGCTTGGAGTAGTTTCAATCAACTTTAAATGTTGTAGAGAGCTTAACTATTCCACGTTTATACGTTTGTGAAACCCACTTGTTAAGTAAAGGAATACTGTTAAGATTTGTATGGTTTCCTACATGTGCTTATTCTAAGTATCAGTACTAGACGTATTTGTTTAGCCAAACGAAGATGGAATGGTTGCGTAGTCTGTAACCCAAGAAATTTATAAATGTGGTACTTGTATTGGGAAAACCTAATTTTTGCGCTCCTTACCTGTGTGTCTTTTAAGGACTTTTTTTGTGGAATAGTTTTTTAAAGATGTGTGATTCTTAGCATGGATGCCGTTACCCACTGACTCCATCTGCATTTACAGACAGACCTAAATTGCCTGACAACTACACTCAGGACACCTGGCAGAAACTTCATGAAGCAGTGAGAGCCATACAGAGTAGCACGTCCATCAGATATAACCTGGAAGAGCTCTACCAGGTAAGGCTCCACCTGTGCAGAAAGCAGAGCTCGTTAGAATTCTCACTGAGATGTAAGCGCGCAGTTTTCTTAGGGAGAACTTTTAGACCTGAGGGGGCCAGGGTCCGGTTTTTCACTTACCTGGTTGTTTCTTATAGTGTCTAAATAGCACAATTATCCAACTCCTGTGAAATGTGACCCAGACGTGGATCTTGTTGTGCTCCTCGGTGTTGTTTCAGAGTCAGTAATGAAGGGGATAATAGAAATCGACTCTTGCCTGCAACAAGAACAGTAGGAGTTCGGTGGCAGCGTGTCCCAACTCGAGGAGTGTTTTCCGTTTCTGGTGGTTGTGGGATTTTTGTTTCATTTTCAGGCCTCAGCTGTCTAGAAGGGTATTTTTTTTTTTTTTTTTTTTTTTTTTTTGCTGTACGCGGGCCTCTCACTATTGTGGCCTCTCCCGTTGCGGAGCACAGGCTCCGGACGCGCAGGCTCAGCGGCCATGGCTCACGGGCCCAGCCGCTCCGCGGCATGTGGGATCTTCCCGGACCGGGGCACGAACCCGTGTCCCCTGTATCGGCAGGCGGACTCTCAACCACTGCGCCACCAGGGAAGCCCTCTAGAAGGGTATTTTAAAGTTAACCCATTACAGGAGAGAAATGCGTTTCTAAGAGTCACATGACTTCTAATATTTTCCAAATGTGCAGCAAACTATTATTATAATTCCATTATGTTATATATGAAACTCTTATTACAGTTTGACTTGTTAATGTGGATTTTCTCCTTTTAGTTGTGTTTTGTGATTAATTGTTGCAGTTAAAACGTGCAGACTGGTTTTGTTACATTTAATTTGAGATAAGGATGTTCCTTTTCTAACACCAGAAGAAATGATCAAAAGTTGGTTTCACTTTTGGGGTATTTCAGTTACACACAGACTGGGTTTCCTGATATCTTGCTTTTAAAGAATGACATTCGCTAACTGGTCTAATATTATCTACATTTTAGGTAATATAGCACAATTTCTACTAAGAGACTTAAATTTTTTTCTGTTTACATAAGTGATTACATTTTTCTGTTTACATAAGTGAAAAATTATGGAAACTATAAAAAGTACAAAGAAGAAAATAAAAATCACCTATATTCCTACCACCCAAAGAAGACTACCATGGACAGTTCGACGGACACCTGTCCCTTCTTTGTCTTAAGTTTGTGTGAGGTTATTGTATTGTTTAATCGACTTAATTACGGTGTAGAATATGTACTTCAACAAGTTTTAACAAATGTATCCAATTGTATAACCACCACACAATCAAGATACAGAGTGTTTCTGTCACCCCAAAAAGTTCCCTGAGGCCCCTTTGCAGTGGGTCCTGTCCTGTGCCCTAACCCCCAGTCCTTGGCAGTCACTGATGTGCCTTGTGTCGGTATGCTTTGCCATCTTCAGAGTCTCATGTCAGTGGAACCGTGCAATTGTGCCTAGCTCCTTTCGCTTAGGGTAGGGCTCGTGAGTTGGGCACATGCATGCGTCGTGACAGTAATTCGTTTCTTTGTTGCTGAGTACTCTGGGGACCACCAGTTAGTTATCCTGAGGTAATGGACGTCTGGGTGTCTGGTTTTGGGTTATGAATAAAGCTGCTGCAGGCATTCATGGGTAAGTCCGTGTGGACAGAAATTCTCATTTCTCTCGGGTGAACATCTAGAAGTAGGTTCTCAGAGTAAAATGGAAAGTGTGTGTTTAACTTTACAAGACGTTTCCTAACTTGTTCAGGTGGCTTCACCGTGTTGCCTCTCTGCCAGTGGTGTGTGTGCGTTCCAGCTGCTCCGTGTGCTTGCTGGCATTGGGTATTGTCAGTCTTTTTAATTTTTACTATTCTAGTAGGTGAGTAGTGGAATTTCACTACGGTTTTAATTTGCATTTCCCTAACGATATTAGGTATCTTTTCTTGTGCCCGTTGCCATTCCATACACCTTCTTTAATGAAGTGTGTGTTCAGATCTTCTGCTCGTTTTTTATGGTGGTGTTTATTTTCTTATTATCGAGCGTTTGAGTTTATTACGTGTTCTGAGCATGCATCCTGTACCAGGTGTTTGCCTTGCAAATATGTTCTCCCAGTTTGCAGCTTGTCTTTTGATTCTCGTAACTATGGCTTTCAGAGAGCAGGCGTTTGAAATTTTGATGAAGTCTTCGTATCAGTTTGGTCTTTTATGGATTGTGCTTTTAGTGTCTCTCTGAGAAGTCTTTGCCGAATCTAAGGTGGTAAAGATTCTCCCTTGTATTTCCTTCTTGCAGCGTTTTAGGTTTTACATTTAGGTCTGTTATCTGTTTTGAGGTGAATTTTTGTATTTGCTGTGAGGTATAAATCCAAGTTCACTGTCTTCCCTGTGGAGGTCCAGTTGGTCCAATGCCATGTGTTGAGGCGTCTGTCTTCTCCAGCAAACTGCCTTTGCTCCTGTGTCAGAAGTCCTTGTCCCTGTGAGTGTGGGTGTCCTAAGTCTCAAAGTCTGGAGCGCTGGCCCTGCAGGTTTATCCTTTTTTGGGTAAACTTGTTTTGGGTATTCTAGGTCCATTATATTTCCATATGAATTTTAGAATCTGTTTGCCAATTTCTGCAAAGAAGCCTCCTAGGATTTTGGTTTGGATTATGTGTAATTGTAGGGGAGCGTGGGGAGAGCTGCTATCTTGACAACACTGAACCCCGCAGTTGACCACAAGGGGCAGCTCTCGCTTAGTTAGGTCTCAGCAATGTTCCGCTGTGCAGGTCTTGTACATCTTCTGTGAAATTTATCCCTAAAGCATTTCATGTTTTTATGGTATTGTAAAAGGTATTATAAATTTTAATTTTTGGTTGTTGATAGTACATACAAATACAACTCATGTTTATACATTTATCTTGTACGTTGCTGTCTTGCTAACCGCACTTATCTCTAGTAGCTTTTTCGTAGATCCCATTGGATTTTCTGTGTAGACAATCATGTCGCCTATACACAGGGATGACTTTACTTCTCCCTTTCTAATCTGCATGCCTTTTATTTCCTTTCTTGCCTCATTGAACTATATAGAACCTCTGGTGGTTAGTACGATGGTTAATAGAAACGGAAAAAGCAGACATCCTTGTTTTGTTCCTGGTCTTAGGGGAGAAAGCTTTCAGTCTTTCATCATTGAACACCATACGATGCTAGCTGTGGGTTTTTCAAAAATACCCATTATCAGGTTGAGGAAGTTCCTTTCTGTTCCTAGATTGTTGAGAGTTTTTATCAGAAATACATGTTGGATTTTGACAGATTCTTCTGTGACTGTTGAGGTGGTCATGTGATTTTTGTTTTTTAGTTTGTTAATTACATGGATTGATTTTTTCATATGTTAAACCAGTCTTTCATTCTGGTGTAAATCCTACTTGGTCATGATGTATTATCTTTTCAATGTACTGTTGGACTCAGTTTCCTGACATTTTGTTAATTTTTGCATTTGTGATCACAAAGGATATTGTATTATTCTCGTGTAATGTCTGTGTCTGGTTTTAGTATCAGAGTAATGCTGGCCTCATAAAATGAGTTGGAAATGTTCTCTTCATTGTCTAGAAGACTTTGTGTAGAATTGGTATTATTTCTTTTTTGGTTTTTTTAAAAATAAATTTATTTATTTATTTTTGGCTGTGTTGGGTCTTCGTTGCGGTGCGCGGGCTTCTCATTGCGATGGCTTCTCGTTGTGGAGCACAGGCTCTAGGCGCGTGGGCTTCAGTAGTTGTGGCACTTGGGCTCAGTAGTTGTGGCTTGCGGGCTCTAGAGCACAGGCTCAGTAGTTGTGGCTCATGGACTCCAGAGCGCAGGCTCAGTAGTTGTGGTTCACGGGCTTAGTTGCTCTGCGGCACGTGAGATCTTCCCGGACGAGGGCTCGAACCCGTGTTCCCTGCATTGGCAGGTAGATTCTTAAAGGGAAGTCCAGAATTGGTATTATTTTTTCCTTAAATGTTTGAGAGAATTCCCCAGTGAAGCCATCTTGGCTTTCTTTTTGGAAAGATTTTCAACTACAAATGTCATTAGTAGATACAGAACTATTCAGTTTATCCATTTCTTTAAGTTCACTCATCTTCTGCGATGTCTAGTCTGCCATTAATACCATCTGGTATAATTTTCACCTCTGCATTGTCTTCCTCTCTAGGTGTTCAATTTGAATCTTGTTTTGTATCTTCTCTTTGCTTAACTTTCTTTAACGCGTGGAGCACAGTTCCAGCTCTTCTGTGTCCTTGTCTGCTGGCTCTTCAATTCCAGGTTTGTTTTGACTGACTTTCTCCCCAGTGAAGGTGGTTTTCCTACTTCTTCGCATGTTTGATAGCTTTGATTGGATGCCAGACATTGCGAATTTTGACTTGTGTGGTAGACGCTTTTGTTTTGTTTTTTGTTTTGTTTTGTTTGCGGTACACGGGCCTCTCGCTGCTGTGGCCTCTCCCGCTGCGCAGCACAGGCTCCGGACGCGCAGGCTCAGCGGCCGCGGCTCACGGGGCCAGCCGCTCCGCGGCATGTGGGATCTTCCCGGACCGGGGCACGAACCCGTGTCCCCTGCATCGGCAGGCGGACTCTCAACCACTGCGCCACCAGGGAAGCCCTGTATTTCTCTGAATATTCTTGAGCTTTGTTCCAGACTCGGTTAAATTATTTAGAATCAGTTTGACCTTTTAGACTGTTGCCTTTAAGCGTTGCTAGGCAGGACTAGAGCAGTGTTTCGTCCAGGGCTAATTGCCCTGCTGCTGAGACAAACCTTCCTGAATCCTCTGCCCGGCGTCCTGCTGTGTTCCCGCCTGGCTGGTGGGAAGTGTGTGAGCACCAGAGCCCAAGGTCTCTAAACTTTTGGCGGTTCCTTCCCTCACCTCGGCGGTCTCCTCCCACATACGTGCTGGACAGCGCTCTGCTGAGCACTCGAATTGGACCCTGAGGTCCCCTGCCCTCGGGGCCTTCGCCCTGCAGACTGAGGCCTCAGCCCAGGGCGACTGCTGTGTGGCCTGGACGCTGATGCCAGAAGCAGAGCGGCTGGTGCTTGTGTCTCCTGTCTGCCACGGCCACGGCCTCTCGGAGCCCAGTGTGCAGCGCTTCGGAAACTGCTGCTTCGCGTATTCCTTCAGCGAAGGCTGAGTCCGCTTCCTTTACTTCGTCTGGACCCGGAGCAAGAGTCCCACCGAGTGCCCAGACTCAGAGGCTTTTGCTTTAGTGAAATACTGTGTCTTCCAGCGAGGCTTCGTTATTGCTCTTTCCCTGGAGATTTGACTGTCTGGTATCAATTGCCCATCATTTTCCTTAGTAGAATGACTTTGCTGGACCCTTTACCCAGGATGGGTTTCATAATCGTCACCATAGATATTATTGTAAACAGTGTTTCCAGATGCCCTGGGTATCGTGGGTGTCGGTGTGGGTGTATGTGAGACCCTGAGGGCTAGGGCTGCTTACCCCCAAAGTGGCACCATTCATTCCAGGGAACATCTCAGGAGGGCCCGTGTGGGGGGCAGTGGATGGGCTTTTGGACGCAGGTGTGCGGGCGGGTGCCTGGCCACTCAGAAGTTCCAGCAAGTCTAAGTACATTTCTGCAGAGTGAGGCGCTCACATCTTGTGTAGCGAATGGGGTGGAGATAGTAAGTGATGTCGCGGTGAAACTATCCTGGTCTCCAGTAGAGTGGACAGTGCACTGGACCTGGTGTTTCAGAGTAAAGCCTGAGTTTCTGCTGAGGTATATAATTTGCCAAAGAATCTTATGTGCAAGTAACAGTTCTCACCAAAGCTGGAAAGGTTTTTTGTTTGTTTGTTTTTGAGGAGGTTTTCAGGATTATTGAGGGAGAACCTCTTGTTTTGATGTTGATCAGTTTCCCAAAAGTGGGGTCTGGCATCTCCCCGTGCCAGGTCTGAGGAGGCCTCGGTGGAGGGAAAGGTCACCTCCAGCCTGTCTGCACAGCCTGCCTGCAGTTTCTTACTTTGTTTTTGGTTGGTAGAAAGGGATATTCAGATTACGTGAAAAAGTCGTAGTAGATACACGTCGTGCTGAGAGTCATTCTCTTGTTGTAATGCGAGGAGGAGGAGATGTTGAGTGCATCCATCTTTTCTGAATTTAGATCTGAAATCTCAACTTGCTGAAGAAAGCGTATCTTGTGTGTCTTAGGTGTGCGTGTTAGTCCTGTTGGTCTCAATGAGACAACAGAAGGCTGAAGACTGCATTTTCGGGAGTGGTTTCGGGGAAGGCTAGGTGTTGGTTTCACACTAGTTTTTTGTTTGTTTTGGTTTTGGTTTTTTTATTACTGAAGAACAGTTGATTTCCAATGCTGTGGCAATCTCTGCTGTACAGCAGTGACTCAGTTACACACGTAGAGACATCCTTTTTTAAATATGCTTTTCCATTGCCATTTGTCCCAAGAGATGGGACACAGTTCCCTGTGTTATACAGTAGGACCTTGTTGTTTATCCATTGTAAATGTGGTAGTTTGCATCTGCCAACCCCGAACTCCCAGTGCATACCTCTCCCTCCCCCTCCCCCTTCGCAACCACAAGTCTGATCTCTATGGATTTCAGACTAGTTTTGATGCACAGAATCAAACCTGTCACAGAGAACTTGCGCTTGAGAAAAGCTGTGCTGCTGACCTTGAGTCACGGGGTAGATGTCTCCAGGAAACCCGGTGCCTGGTGAGAGCTCGGTGAAGGAGAATGGAGTGGAGTCGGGTCCTGATGGATTAATAGGGTGGTTGAAAGTGATGCAAGCGGGTGAGGAAGCCCAGAAAATGGGAAACAAGTGGACACTTTATTTGATGGACCAATTTGAGAATGTAAATTAATCAAGAGTGAATTCAATGCGTAAGTTATTCAAAAACAGAGAATATTCAGGTTCAAATATCTTAGGCCTAATAGGAAGGATTTTGTTAATTCAGCGGCTTTGGTCACTCAGCGAAATCAGTCATTTGTACGAGGGCATCACGTCCGGCATTCACAATGGGGGCCGGGAGGGTGGATGTCTTCCTGGGGCACCGCCCCCCCTTCATTCTTCGTCCCACGCTCAGGACCAAGTCCTTGTCTCCTTTTTACGTTGCCCTGTCCTCGTTTCCTGTGGGTGGGAACCGCAGCGTCCTGGTGGCGGCTTCTGTGTGGTGTGCGTGTCGCGTTTACACAGGCCTGCCACCGAGTAGGGTGACCTGGGGCCTGGCTCCTCAGGAGAGTCCACAGGGGCGTGGTTTCCCGGGGGTGGGGGTGGGGGTTTGCTTTTCATTTTTCCCCTTCATTTACCTAAGTAACTCAGAGCACTTGCCCGCTCTTTCCCTTACGATTTCTCACTCTGAAACGTCGCACTCTGCTCTGACGTCAGCTGTCGCCTTAGCTGCTGGCACCCGAAGTGCGTAGTTGTAGGTGCCGCTTGGCTGTTTTGCTCCCTTAAGGCCCTGGCGGGGGGTCCCCGCTGAGGGGAGCGCCCTCGCAGGCATGGGTGTTTTGCTGGGACACTCGTCTGTCCTGAGGCAGATAAGCGTGTGCAGAGCGGGCGTGGTGGCAGGGCTGGGAGGCTGGGACGAGCGGGTGTTTCCCCTCGGCTACGCTGGTGTGAGGAAAACCTCTGTGTCCCAGTGCTAGGAGGGCCCAGGTCCTGCCGCTCCCCACCTCCAATGCCTGGATCCAGAGGTGTGCTCGGTACCAGTACCGGTGCTGGTCACGTGAGGTGCTTCGTACACCGCGAGGAGGCATTTCTAAGCGTCCAAGTGTGACTGAATCTCCTGAACGTGTTCTGGGGAGGGCCTCCTGTGTTGGGCCACTCCCGCAGCCCCGAAGAGCCCACGGCATCCCTGCCCCCCCCCCCCCGCAGGGAGCGAGCCGGTGACAAGGTGCCTGTAACATGAAGACGCCAGCAGTGACTCAGCAAAGACTCAAGACGTGCCGGCGCCCCCAGCACGCCTGGGTGCCCCAGGGCTTGGCTGGTGGTTTTAAGGGGCCTCCAGATTCTCAGAAAAGAAATCTCAGTGGGCTTCACGTAAACAGTAAGCATGTGCTCAACAGGACATATATATACGAGGGAGAGTTGGCTCTAGCGTTCAACCAAAAAAGTCACAGCTGGGGAGAGATTGTTTTGAGGACATTGACACCTGGTTCATGAATCGGAGCATTCAGAAAACGGTTCTAGGATGTCCTTTGATGAAGGACACGCACCACTACGCTTATCTTGATTTTTACCAAAGAAAAATGTTCTCTTCGTATATTATATTAAAAATTTACTTGGTAATAATTGTTTGTAATGATTAACTACTGGTGCAGAGGCCTTTGTTAGGAGGTTATCTTGGTTTTTTTTTTTTTAAGAGAGAAAGAGACAGTGGATCTTGGACTGAATTATGAAAACATGAAGTTTTGGGGAAAGGAATTGAAGGATGTAAAAACAAAATGTGGTTGGGAATCCCTTGTTCTAAGTAAGGCAGAATGTAAGGGAAAGGTATTTTTATTCTTTTAATTATTGTCATTAGTCCATATTCTCTTTGACCTTTTTGGGGGTTTTTTTGCGGTACGCGGGCCTCTCACTGCTGTGGCCTCTCCCGTTGCGGAGCACAGCCTCCAGACGCGCAGGCTCAGCGGCCATGGCTCACGGGCCCAGCCGCTCCGCGGCATGTGGGATCCTCCCGGACCAGGGCACGAACCCGCGTCCCCTGCATCGGCAGGCGGACTCTCAACCACTGCGCCACCAGGGAAGCCCTCTCTTTGACCTTTATAAATATGCATGTGTTTTATGTATTATATATTTCTTTACATAATTATTTTCTCAACATCTATAAAAATTTAAGTTACCCTTTTTTCCCCTCGGGAATATATTTGAGTTAAGATTCCAAAGTGTCTCTGTTCTGTATATCCCCCATGTATTTTAAAATAGGCAGTAGAAAAACTACATTTCTGTTTATAATATTTCGTATTTGGATTGAATCAGATGCTGATTTTGTACATGAGATTTGAAAGAAAATTTTATTAGAACTGGTACGAATATACAAGCATTATTCCTTTGATGTGGATCAAAACAGCTAATGAAAAATATTTCTGCCTCAAAACCTTGTTTCTGCATTAATTTGAGGCAGATTTGGCCCGTGCTCCTTCAGCTTATTTGGGACAGAATCATCAAACTCATGAGCGTGAAAGGAACTGGAATTCCTGTCGTTCTCCCCTCACTGGAGGGTGGTCACCAGGGTCTGGAGCAGGGATTTCCGGCTCTGATTTCACGTTGGCGATCGTCAGGGTCAACTCACACACCTTCCTGTGGCTCCACCTCAGACTAAGGAGTCATCCAGACACAGGCCCGGGGGCTCAAGCTGCTTTTGAGTCCTCGGGGGACGGTGTGCAGCCAGCTTGAGGGGCTGTTGAAGAGGGAAGCTTGCGAGTATCGTGAGCAGCCCACCTGGGGCCTGGGTGTCCTGCGGCTGCCAGCGCGGCACCATCCCATCTGCGCTCCAGGTTCACTGTTGTTAGGGACCATTTTTGCCAAACTTCTACTGGATTCCGGCGTTGCAGGGATAATTGCCCTTGACCATGATAACTTATTTGTGGATTACGTAAATGTGGGCGTGGCTTTGTGTTACGATTCGAGCTGTTTGTACAGATAGGTTGCTTTTAAAGAACAAATTTGTCTTTCACAGTGAATAACTCATTTATCCCTTTTGTTTTCAGGCTGTTGAAAATCTTTGTTCTCACAAAGTTTCCCCAGTGCTCTACCAGCAGCTGCGCCAGGTCTGTGAAGGCCACGTCCAAGCACAAATCCTTCAGTTTAGAGAATATCCTTTTTTTGGCTTGTGATGTTCCTATTTATTACCTAAATCTTTTGAAACTGAACATTAATAGGATAAAGAACTAATGAGTATCCTTAATATTAAAGCAAAAGCTTTATAGAAACAAAACCTCACGTTTGTATCGTATAACCCAACGTAGCAGATGTTTCTGGTGGAGTTTTCACTGTTTAAATTACTTGGCTGACCTGATTGAAGTCAGTGTCCGTTTCTCTAGTCCGTTTGGAAGCGTTTAGGAAGAGTCTGAAAAACACCTTAAGGTTGGAGTGCTGCGGTTCTTTATTCTTGTTTTTTTAAGATCTGTGTTAGTTTTCTGTGATTATAACCAATTCCCACAGAGTTGGCCGCGTGAACCAACCCCGGCCTCTTGGCCTGCGCTCTGCAGGTCAGCTCGCGCTGGGCTCAGGGGCTCTCGGCTCTGGGCCTCGCCAGCCCAGATCATGCCGGACCTTTGGTTGCCCCGGGTGGGGCCGCACCTGGCCGCAGCCCCCAGGCCTCCCAGCGCCTCAGGTTGGCTGGCGTGGGCTTGACCCTGTGCAGCCTTGCTGGCCCCCGCTGGCCACGGAGACCAGTCAGGGCGCCGCCACGCGATGAGCGCCTCGGCTCAGCACTGGGCACTGGAGCTGCCGGGCCGCTGCCGAGGTGGCACCTGCCTCCGTGTGCTTACGACGCAGGCTTTTTCAGACTGTTCGCGGAAGGTCTGATCCCATGGGCCATTGTAGCTGTGAGCAGTTGTAACGGTTCTTCCAAAATTACTTGTTAACCCTTCAACTATTTGGTCTTTGCTGTGACTCGCTCTGTTCCTGAGTTAGGAGCGGACCCTTGAGAAAATGAGTGAGGCACTTGGCTGGGACCCCTGTGGCTGTGGTCAGTGCGCCCCCAGCGCCTTCCGATTTCACACGCCAGAAACGGGCTGTTGTGTGTTGCCTCCTCTCTCTGTGCTCGGAATGTTGCATGGAACCTTGCAGCCGTGCCGAGCCGCGCGCCTGCTGCACCTCGGCCGAGGGGCCGCACTGAGGGGTGCCCCCGTGTCTGATGCCGTGGAGCTGAGACAGGCTGGAGCAGGGCTGAGGCCCTGGAGGCCGGGTCCTTGCCTCCGCCAGCTGCCTGCACACCCGTCCAAAGGGAGTAACGGTGCGCCGTGCGGCTGGGTGTGAGGGTGCTGTGTGGGCTGTAGGCGGTGTAGACGTTGTGACCGTGGGGCTTCAATTAACCTGTGCACGCAGTGCCCGGGTGCTTGGCGAGGTTTTCCCTAGGAGCCCGCACCAGGTGTCTTTTGCTGTAAACAGCGTCCCGAAAGTCAGGTCGTGCACGTGGTGTACGGATGAGACGTGACGTACGTCTCTGTGCGACCAGAAGTGACCATTGGCCCTCAGCCGTTGTCCTCCGTCTGCCCGTCCCCCGGTGCTGTTCATAGTGGCTGGCTTTCTCGCCTCTGGGACAGCATCTCCAGAGCTGCCCTTTGGGGCGGGGCCTTTGGTCCACCCCCCATCCCACGAAGCCTCAACGGGCAGTGGGGTGAAAGGGAAACGGGGAGGGGCAGGAAGAGATGGAGACAGGGGAGTGCAGGCAGGTTCATCACAGGTAGGCAGGGAGACACAGAGCCTGGAAACCACCTGTGTGGCTTCTGAGCTTCTGCCCTTTCAGTATTCTGATCACTAAGCAACGTGCCTGACTCGGAGGCGAGGAGAGCGGAAAGTAAGGGGTAAACATTGCAACAAGTAAATTGGCCGGTGTTTCTGAAGTTTTCCTTAGCAGGTCTGCACAGACTCGCTAGATAGTGTTTTATTTTTAAAGAAGATTAACACATGCTGGCAGGATCACTGCAGACAAATGGTAAGCCTGCTAACATGCTCCCTGAGTGGGTCTCAGTGCACACGCCCTCTTGGGTCTTTTCCTCCAGCCTCTGGCTCAGCTGGACGGAAGGCAGATCTGAGTAGCTGGGAGTCTGTGCCCCCTTTGCATCCAGCTGTGTTGTTTGTTTTTCTTTTTAACCAAAGCGTGGCCCCATCCATCTTCCCTCAACCCCCAAGGAAGGCAGGGCCCGGTTGGGAGCTGGGATGGGGAATTCTGTTCAGGTCAGGTGCTGCCATCCAGCTCTGACCGAGCTGGACAGTGGCTGGAGAAGAGTGGGGACGGCCTGCTCTTCTGGGGTGGGGCTGGCTGCAAGCTTGGCCTTCGGGCCGACCGCACAGGTGACTCGTGGTGCCTGTGATTCCCCGTGGGTCTCTGAAGTTTTCCTTGATCTCAGTTTATGCCTGAGAATCAAGCCTGAATCCCAGGAGTTTACTGTAACTAGACAACCAGGCTTAGATTTAGTAGATATATTGATTCTAATTTGATTTTATATATATGAGTTTTCAGGGTGACCTGGCTGAAAATTATGTAAGTGAGAGAAGAGATAGTATCAATAGCTTCCCTAACTAGGTTGAATTCTTTGGTTTCCTGACTGAGGTGAGTAGGCGACAACGAATGAGTCTCTCTTGGGCCAGGCACCGGGGGACGGTAGAAACAGGTGAATGTGTCGGGAGGGTTCTCTCTACGTGTGTAAGCACACCTCCACGACACAGTCTGTGGCGCTCCCTGAGAGAGCCCCGGGGCCACCGCCCACCACGTGAGCCTGCAAAGTAAAGTCGAGTACACACACGTGGCTGAGAGCCTCATGCCAGCGTAACGAGCCGGAATGCTGGAAGAATTCAGCTTAGAGCATCTCCCAGTCTAAGGAGGTTTCACCACGTCAGTCAGGAAATGACTGAATTTCAAAGGCATCTTTGAGGCGAAGTGCTGTACAATCCCTCCAGTCAGATTTTCTGGATAAAAGCGATGAAAAGCAAACACCATGGGGAACATGTAAATT
The DNA here is from genome assembly GCF_964374135.1 of Grampus griseus. Classification (NCBI taxonomy): domain Eukaryota; kingdom Metazoa; phylum Chordata; class Mammalia; order Artiodactyla; family Delphinidae; genus Grampus; species Grampus griseus. The sequence continues at coordinate 1,002,500 of NC_139012.1, read as the reverse complement.
CAGGGAAAAATCAATCATGAGGGTCTTGAAGATAAAAGCATCTTTTCATTGAGAAGCAATCATGTTAGACTTGAGACAGCCAGGGTTGGATGTTTTGTCGGTAAGGTACGTAATAAGTCAGGTCCTCCTCTTGCCCTCCAGATCATGATCAGAAGCATCTTCCTGTTTCTGGATCGTACTTACGTGCTTCAGAATTCCATGCTTCCTTCCATCTGGTGAGTGTCCCCCGTCCTGGTCTGTGGCTGAGGCTGCGGCCGACCTGTGTCTCCGATGGTTGATTTGATGACACGTGCCCGACCGTCTGTCTGTGGCCCTCTGTGTTGGCCAGGGTCGCTGGCACGCAGGCCTGCCCCTCAGTGGCTCTCGGCCCGGAAGTGTCTGTCACCACGAGGGGCAGCCGCCGAGCCGGCAGCCGCCAGTGCAGCACGTTCTCCTGTGGGCACGGAGGTGCCTCGTGAAGTCGGTTTCTGTCACCTCTTCCACCTCTGCTCTGGGAAAGGCTGGGGAGCCGGTCACTCTCTGATGGCGCCCCCCGGTACTCTGCCGATGGGCCGGGCACAGGGCGTTGGCTTCCATCTGCTCGGGGCAGTGTGAGTCGGAAACCCTGTGCCCACGTTGCCCTGGGTCGCTGGTCCCCGACTTCCAGCGTCGTCCCCGAGCAGCTCAGCCTTGGTGACAGGGCCTGTCTGTGGTCTCGCCCTCGGTCCTCCTGGCCTGTGCCCACGTGGACGTTCCCTCCCGATTCAGCACGCTGTGCCCTCTCGCCACCTTTAAGCCCCGTCCTGTAAAGTCGCTTCCTTTTCTAGCTTCCTGGCCGTCCGTTCACTCTGACCCAGGGCGGTGCGATTTCTCCTTCTACCACCGGGAAACCGCTTGTCTTTGTTTCCTGTAACCCACGCGTGGGGCGGCTGGGGCCCTCTCTCCCACGTGATCCCATGTCCCCTCTGCTCCTCTGTCCTCTCAGCCCCGACTCCTGCACGCCTCTTACTAGACACCCACGAACCTCTGCAGGACAGATCGTCGTTACTCAGAGAAACAATCAGTTTGGAAAAGCTGATGATGACAGGAAGTCACAGAGCTCCTCCTCTGTGCGGGGCTCTGTCCTCAGGGCTTCGGCACCCCCTGACTGACTCCGTGAGGGATGACTGTCCTCCAGATGGAGAAACTGAGGCAGCGCGGCTGCTGCCGCAGGACCTTCTTCTGAAGCTGCACTCTCAGCTCAGGCTCCAGCAAAGCCACCAGGATGTGCCCGCGGCTTCCTCCTCCCCCGGCGCGCCTGGGCACAGCAGGCTTCCTCTCCCCACCTCCTCCCATCTCAGCTAGTGGGCCGCTCCCACGGACTCTGCAAAGCTCAGGCCGGGGCTCCACTGCACACCCAAGTTTCTCACGCACCCTCACAGCGATCCCTGCCGTCCTGCACGAGCACACTTGCTTCCCTGCCTGCTGCAGTGGACGGGGGCTGGTAGGCTTCACGCTCTGGGCAGTGCCTCCAGGTTAGACAGCAGGGTTACGTTGTAAACTACGTTTAGACTCTGGAGCCTGACAAGCTGGGCACAGCAAGCTCCTTGTAATCTCTGCCTCGGTTTCTCCATCTGGAGGACGGTCATCCCTCATGGAGCTGCTCTAAGGATGGAGTCAGTCAGGAGGTGCTGAAGCCCTTAGGACAGAGGAGCAGAGGGGACATGGGATCACGTGGGAGAGAGGGCCCCAGCCGCCCCACGCGTGGGTTACGGTAAACAAAGACAAGCGATTTCCCGGTGGTAGAAGGAGAAATCACACCGCCCTGGGTCAGAGTGAACGGACGGCCAGGAAGCTAGAAAAGGAAGCGACTTTACAGGACGGGGCTTAGAGGTGGCGAGAGGGCACAGCGTGCTGAATCGGGAGGGAGCGGGCTGAGGGAGTGCGATGGACTCTGGTTTGCACCCTCAGTTCTGTCGTCCTGTGGCCAGGGCCACACGGGAGGCGCAGCTGGAGGATGGGAACAGGGCAGGCGGAGGGTCCCAGGGCTCCCGGGCAGGACGGCGGAAGCCCACTGACCCATGCAGGAAACAGGCAGCATTGATGAGGAAAGAAATAGAAGGCACACCAGACTGTCAAGAAGGAAAACTTTTTAAAAAAAGGAGTTCTTGACACCCGGACCAGAGAGTTAGCAAGTCAGTAGCTTGGGGGTGATATTCATAGTGTAGCTGGAGCTTCACCCAGAACTTCTAAGAAGTGAAACTAAAACAGTCTTGTGTTCTCTGTTTGTACAGGGATATGGGATTAGAACTATTCAGAAACCATATTATTAGTGATAAAATGGTTCAGACAAAGACCATCGACGGCATCCTGCTGCTGATCAAGCGGGAGCGGAGCGGGGAGGCCGTGGACCGCAGCCTGCTGCGGGGCCTGCTGGGCATGCTGTCCGACCTCCAGGTGGGCCCCGCGCGTCCTCACAGCCCGTGAGGGCGGCGCTGCACCCGGGCGACGAGGTGGCCACGATGTCGGTGTCGGAACTGACACCGTTAGGGTATTGGTGCAAGTATGGGAGGGGAATGACTCGACTGGCACTCACCCGGAGGCGGCCGGGGCCTGGGAGCACCCTGGGCAGAGCAGGGGGGCTGGGCGGGCCCAGGCAGCTTGTCACGGGCACAGGTCACGGCAGCCGTGCGCCCTCAACGTGGGGCTGCACCAGCACTTCAAGCTGAGAGCTAGGTTTCTTCGCTGTAATTGGTCGTTAACCCTGCTCATTTTTTAGGTGTATAAAGATTCATTTGAACTGAAATTTTTGGAAGAAACTAATTGTTTATATGCTGCAGAAGGCCAAAGGTTAATGCAAGAAAGAGAGGTGAGACAACGAAATGTTTCTGAATTGCCTTATTTCATTTTCATAGATGTGCATCTAAGTGTGATTTCTAAATGTTTGTCTCTTCACGCTGGCAAACATCTCACTGAAAATCTTCCGAAAGTTACAACCTAGTTTAAATTCCAGTGATGAGCTTCTTTGTGAGTTTATTAAGGGCTTAATTTTTTTCTCCTTATTTAGAAACCCTTCTATTGTCCCCCGCCCCCAGCAAAAAAAAGCTAGTGAAATAGCTTCTAAAATACATAAAGAAACTCAAGCTGAAACAAGAGTTTAAAAGATAATTCTTAAACATGAAAGAGAAACCTGACATGTTACAAATTTTCATCTCTGTGAGGCATTGAAAAGATTACCCAAAAAGCCACTGGAAAAAACCATGTATTTAGTAGTAATGAGAACCCAAAAACTTGATAGCTGGTTTCTCGGGTATCAGAGCCCAGCTCAGCAGGAAGCCCCTCGGGACCATCACAGGAGGGGGAGCCGGAGACTGGCCTGGCTGCCGCCCCCTGGCCAGAGCCTCAGCAACCCCTGTCATGGGGCCTTTGCTGTGCAGGCAGGTGACCCTTCACCCCTGGAAACTCAGAGAGAGTGTGTTTTGAGATCTCCTGCAGCCACTCTCTTTGGGGCCTCAGAGGAACAGCCTGTTGCTTGGCGTTTGCCGACCCCGCCAAGCGTGGGCTGGGGGGTGCCGTGCTGCCTGCCCCCATTCCAGACGTTACCTTCCGTCTCCAGGATGGGGCTGCGGGAAGCCTCCTGCCGTGTATCTCCCTCCCCCTCTTCAGCACCCCTGCTCCTGGTACTCCGTTAATGTTTGGGCCTGAATGTACTGTCTGCTTTTTTTTCTTAAATAAGGAAAACAGTATTTCAGCTTCTTGGGTAACATGAAGGTTTTTGTTGCTGATGTGTTTAAATGTTGTGTTTGGAAGGTTCCGGAGTACCTGAACCATGTGAGTAAGCGCCTGGGGGAGGAGGGTGACCGCGTGATCACGTATCTAGACCACAGCACACAGTGAGTACCGCTCCCGCGCTCAGCTCCGTGACCCGCAGCGTCTTGTAGACTCACTCGCTGCTCTCTGAACCTGAACGTATTCTGCTCCTGGGACAGTTTGCTTGTTGTCTGTGATTACTCAGCACGTGTAAGTCCCACTGACTGGTGGCCTGTGGTGAGTTAGCGTCCAAAGGGAGTGATTCAGGCTGAGATACTTGGTATCTTCTTATAGACAGTTTATAGTTTATGTTATAAATGTGTAATAAATTTATAGAAGTTTATGTTAATGAGGTATCATCGAGTATAGGCAATTTCGGTTGTAAAGTTTTGTTGGACATCTGATATAGCTGTAATTTTTCCTTATAGTACTCAGTCACATTATTTTTTCTTTTAATGTTTACTTATTACATTTATCTTTGGTTACGTCGGATCTTAGTTGTGGTATGCAGGATCTTTTGTTGCAGCATGCGGGCTTCTCTCTAGTTGCGGTGCACAGGCTCCAGAGCGCGTGGGCTCTGTAATTGTGGTGCCCGGGCTCAGTAGTTGTGGCCCACGGGCTTAGTTGCCCTGCGGCACGTGGGATCTTAGTTCCCCGACCAGGGATCGAACCCGCGCCCCCTGTGTTGGAAGGTGGATTTTTAACCACTGGACCACCAGGGAAGTAACTTGTCCCTTCTCTTTTCATCCAATTTTTTTTTTTCCTCTAAACCTGAGGTCATTGTGTAGCTAGGGAAAAGTACAAGGGCAGGTTTTGTGAATGTCTGCGTCAGGCACATAATATTTATTCAAGTGAGGAAGATTAGAGCAGAAACGTGAGAGACGGAAAAGAGAGATGTTTTTAAGAGGGAAAGTGCTAAAACGTGCAGAACGTGGTGACTCCCGGGGGTGGGGGGAGGGGCCAGGCAGGATGAAAGAAAGGGACAGGATGTGACAGCTTGAGAACGTGGAAAATAGAGGGTCGTGAAGCAGAGGTGAGGCTGCTGTCAGACACCTGGCGCTGGAGATGCGGTGCCGTCGGGCCGAAGCGGGGTCCACGGGGGTGGGAGGGGGCGAGGGGGTGGAGGAGACTGTGTGCAGCGCCCGGTGGTGCCGGGCCCCTCGGCCCCTCCTCCCCGGGCTCCGGTGTGTAGATGCTGTGTTATAACTGCCCCTTCCCCAGTCTTGCTTAGGAGTGTCTGAGAGTTAAGCAGAGCAGAGGGTGGCCCCCCTCAGGTTAGGGTTTCGAGGGGCGCTGCCCGAGGTGGCTCCTGTGGTGTCGGGCGATTCAAAGGTCACAGAGTGAGAAACGGTTTTCGGAGAAACAGGAGGGAGGTGGCGCAGGTAAGGAGCCGCGGCAGCCTACGGGCTGCGCTCCGGGCGCCCCTTCCCGCCTCGCCCGTGCACGCCGCTACCCTCGGGACGGGCGCTGCGGGTGTCGGTGCAGGCCACACCTCTGGGCCCTCCATGCCCGGAGCCCGAGTGCCTGCCGCGCCTGCCTCTGGGGTCGCCCTGAGGTTCACCTGAGGTGGTGCGGTGAAAAATTCCTCAAAATGAAGGCCGAGGTCAATACCCCTGGGAGCGAAGTGGGGGCTCTGATCTCCTAAAAGAAGAGCTGAGCGAGCAGGGGCGATGGGGGAGGAGTGGCAGCTATGTGTCCTGCAGGACATTCTCGCGGCCGCTCTGAGAAGTCAGATTTTGAAGAGTGGTCCTGGGGGAAGACAGGCAGGAAGAAGTGAGGGCAGAGGGGCAGCTGTGGGTGCAGGAGACCGTCTGTGGGACCCGGGCAGGGCAGGGTCGCGGGCAGCCCGCCCGGGTCGTCCCCAGGTGCGGTGGGCGAGGGTGCCTCCCTTCCGCTGCTGTCCGCCTCTCCCGGGGCCCTGGTGACCTGAGTCTGTGTCGGCGTCGGCGATGGCTGGGCGTGTGCTGACTTGGGCTCAGCTGCGTGGATGGGGGTCCCCGTCCTCCACAGCCGACAGGCTCTCCCCTGTACTTCCTTCCTGACACGCCTCTGTTTACTTCCCAGGAAACCACTGATTGCCTGTGTGGAGAAGCAGCTGTTAGGAGAACATTTAACAGCGATTCTGCAGAAAGGTAGGTTTTCCCAGCTCTGTGTCTCTGCACTGATTGCTCGTCCTTGATTTGCTAAGAGAGTTAGCGGAGCATTGTAAGCACGCGAGGACACTCATTGTTGTAAGAAGACAGGCACTAAAATCATTGGAAAAATGATGGACATTAGCCCTTAAGGGGAAAACTGATTACACGCAATAGTGAAAGGCGCCCGTAAGAACCACAGTTTAAGCTAAAATCACGTGAAGTCCTATCCAGGCTGAGAGGTTGGTTGCGAGAGGCCCTCTGGCCGGCAGACGGCCTGGGCTGTGCTCACAGGCCCCATCCTGTACGGGGACGTCCCTCCTGGGCACTGACCCGCAGGTGTGGACACGCGCGGTCCGACGGGCCGGGGGCGCCCGCGGGCTGCATCCCTGCCCTGCGTGCGGCTCTGCGGCAGATGAGCTGCTGGCGCCATGGCCCCAGGACAGAGGCGGACCAGGCCAGCTCGGCACGCGGCTGACGGTGCAGTTTTAGCGCCGTGCTGTTAGAGGTGATGTGACGTTTCCACTCCCACCCTCACTGTAATGAGTACAGTCTAACCTTGCACACTTTCGTGCTTGGTGTTGCTTTTTATAGCACTTAGTGTTGTGCTTGAAAGTCATTTTGGAGCCACGGGATCTGTTTCAAGCTATTGGAAACCTTAAAGTCTAATTTGGGGAAGGCCCAATAGCCCCCAAGTGCATCTGGTTGGGATCTGCTTTTCCAGATGGTAATATTATCTCTAATGAGACACTAAACATGGGGCTTCCAAGTGAAACCAGAATGAAGCCAAAAGGAGAGAATTAGTGTTCGTGAGCATCTGCTGTACTTCATGTAAATGCCTTCTGGTCCTAGAACAGCCCCAGTTTACAGCGAGACACTAGTGCCTTAGATCACGGCCTGAAAGCCAAGGGCCAGGCTGCGAATCTGGTGTCTCCTGCTCACATCACACTGGAGCCCACACACTGGTACGTTTCCACGTGGATGGAGCCTCGATTTACTGTCCACCTGAAACAAGTGTCCTCCGATTTCATACTAGGTGTTTATTAAAAAGGAGTCACTTTTTTTGGGGGGGCGGGGGTGCCACGCCGTATGGCATGAGGGATCTTAGTTCCCTGACCAGGGATCGAACCCTCGTCCCCTGCAGTGGAAGCACAGGGTCTTAACCACTGGACCACCAGGGCGGTCCAAAAAGGAGTCACTTTTAGAAGAAAAGGGAACTTCAAGTAGACAGTAGAAATTTGGATGAATCGTTTCAGTGTGTATTTTGATAAGCAAAATTATTTCAAGAAAATGGAAAATTATATATATGTAAGAGTATAGTCTAAATTTTATTAAAGGCATTTTAAAAATTAAAAGCTATAATTTTTGAATTTTTAAGTCATCATTCAGCGTTTCAGTAGATCAGTTGTAGAATAAGTTATCTGCATCAGTAGATCAAATCGTAATTGAGAGAAATACAGACATTTAGAGCCTTGCTCAGGGTCCGTCGGCACAGCCTACGTGTTTGTGTGTCTTTGACGTGTGGACGGTGCCTGATTCACAGCCGAAGCTGAGGCTGCAGTCACGTGACTGGCTCACAGCTTCTCCGCTCTAACCTCACTGCCTCCCCACAGTTACCAGAAAGCAGGTGGTTAGAGCGTCCTTCACGAAGCTCTCTGGCTGTGGTGGTTTTAGAAAATCTTTGTAAATCTTTGTTAAAACCTGAAATAGTAAAGACCTAAAAAAATGCTGTTAAGCACCTCCAAGTATCTGATAAACAATACATGTTTTCCTTCCACAATTTATTATACAGGTGAATAAAATAAGTCAACTAAAAGATTAGATTTGATAGGTTATCTTAGGCAGATATACTTTCTGGCTGATGGACTAAATCAGAAGTGATTTGGGGTCGTAAAGCTCCCAGGTCAGAGAGTTGGTGTGAGCGTTCTTCGGACCTTTGCTGCAGTGGCCAAATAAGGGGCCTCCGTGCGGGGAAGGAGTGGGGACTACACCTCCCAGCGTGGTGCTCAGGGGACCAGACTCGCCTGCTGGGCTGCGTCACGGGGCCTTGCCCGCCTAGGAACCAGCCGACCCCTGGGTTTCCGCGTCCGCGGGGGCCCTGTGTGCCGCGAGCCCCAGCCCAGCCTAGCTTTTGCTCGTGCCGCCGTCCCGCCCGCTGTGCCGAGCTAACATTGCCGTGTGATCTCAGGGCTGGACCACCTGTTGGATGAGAACAGAGTGCCTGACCTCACTCAGATGTACCAGCTGTTCAGCCGCGTGCGGGGCGGCCAGCAGGCGCTGCTGCAGCACTGGAGCGAGTATATCAAGGTGCGTGGCCATCGGTCGGGCTCTGTGAGGGACGGGCGTGGGGCCAGCATCACACATGTCCCTCCAGGTCCCCCATGCACAGGAGTTTGAGGGATGAATACCGTCTGGGTGTAAACACATTTTAAAAGCTGCCATTTGGCCATTTGTCGTCAGTGTAAGTATTGGGTTGGCCAAAAAGTTCCTTCGGTTTTCAAGTAGAAATAAAAGACACATTTTTCATTTTCACCAAGAACTTTATTGAACAACTTATTCACTGTTTTGTTCCACTACCTTCTGCCATTTTTCAGGCAACTTCATAATTCCGTCGTCCCAAAACTTTTTACCTTTTTCAGCAGAGAACTGTTCAGGTGCCTTTCACTGTCTTCCAGGGAATTGCATTTTTTTTCATTAAGAGAATTCTGTAAAGACTGAAATAAATGGATATCTGAAGGTGCAGTGTCTGGCGATACGGTGGATGAATCAGAACTTCCCAGCCAAGCTGTAACAGTTTTTGCCTGGTCATCATAGAAACATATGGTCTTGCGTTATCCTAATGGAAGATTATGTGTTTTCTGTTGACTAATTCCAGACACTTTTCATCGAGTGCTGCTTTCAGTTGGTCTCATTGGGAGCAGTACCTGTTGGAATTAATTGTTTGGTTTTCCGGAAGGAGCTCATAATAGAGGACTCCCTTCCAATCCCACCCCACACACAACATCACCTTTTTTGGATGAAGACTGGCCTTTGGTGTGGTTGGTGGTGGTCCATTTCACTTGCCCCACGATCTCTTTACTGTACAGTATCCACTCATTACTGTACAGTATCCACTTTGCATCGCCCGTCACGATTTGTTTTAAAAACAGAACGTTTCAGTAGAGAATTATCTGCGGAAATACCATCCAGTAGGTTTTCTTCGCTTAACTTACGTGGAACCCAAACATCAAAGCGATGAACATAACCACGCTGGTGCGCATGACGTTCAGTGCTTGATTTGGAGAGTCTGAGCATTTTGGCTCTCTACCCCGTGGTGTAACATTGACTGTTCTCAATGAATGTCTCGGTTTGATCGCTATCAGCTTGAACTGGCCTACTCGACCGGAGCCTCGTCCAGCGAGCAATCTCCAGCACGGAACTTCGCCAACCACTTCCGACGCGTTCCAGCAGCCACAGCGCCTTCTCCATGCCCTGCGCAGATCTTTTCTGTGCTTCAGTTGCGTTTTTACCTTTCTTGAAATAATAAAGCACAATATGCCGAGAATGTTGTTTTTTCTTCCATCTTCAGTATTAAAATGACTACACAGAGATTCACCAATTTTGATGTCTTTTTTTAAATGCACACTGATGTGACAGCTGTCACAATACAGTCTAACAAAATTCTTTTGAATGAAGTTAAAGGCAGCTAAGCGCTACTAGAGCCATCTTGCAGAAGAAACTGAACGAACCTTTTGGCCAACCCGACACTAGCTGAGTTCTACAATTGAGATTTTCAGAAGTTGTTTTTGTGAATCTACTGTATAAACGTGATCTCATGCCTTTGCTCAGTGGGAACTCTCACGTATTTTGGTATGTCAGGTGGGTGTGTATGCTACTTTGTTTCCTAGAAATCCAGGATTTACTATGTAAGCATGTGCTTGCGGGTTTCTGCGTGTGTATGCGTGCATGTGCGTGTGTGTATGGTTATCAAAAGGCAACAGGAGAGATCCTTGTGGTGCTGACTGCTTGTCCTCTTGGCCGTGGGTGTAGATGACACACACAGGTGATGCCTGCCCAGGCGACGCACACACAGGGAGCTACAGGCGAACACCGCGACCCGTCGGGGTGGGATGGGTGGGCTGTGTCAAGGCCAGTGTCCTGGCTGGGGCGCTGCTCAGTAGCTTCCCACAGGGCACCGTCGGGGAGACGAGGCTTAGTGTGCGAGGACATCACCACTGTTTCTGCTGCACGTGAATCTGTGACTGTCACAGGGAAAATTCAGCTGAGGAAGAAGATAAAGGAAATGATCAGACCTGAAGTCGCATGTTGGTCTGCACGTGGCCAGCTTGGACACACGCACACACGCAAGCACGCACACATGCCCCCAGGATTTTGTGCGGTTGCATTGAGCTGAAAGGCATGAGCGACTCACGCTGGGCCAGCACTGGAGCTTTATGTTCAGAAAGGCCAGTGGAGATTTAGGGTTTTGCTGACCAGTAGTCCTGAGAGAACAGGAACAGGTGCTGAACACAGGAGTTCACCTTTGCAGTGTCCATTCTCGGCAGGAAAGGTCAGCGTGTGCACACGGTTCTGAGGGTCCACTAATGATAAGCAGTTACGCCGTGACAGCACAGTGTTTCCTCACAAAATAAAGCTGACCCTCATGTGTCGTGGTCTTATGTACATTATTTTAAAATCCTGTCAGTGTGAAAGGGTACAGAGTGAAGACTGAGTCCCTGCTGCCCCTGCTGGTCATGCCCTGTCCCTCTCCAGAAGGTCTTTATGCCACGTCATTTGTACCTTTTCACCAGCGATCAGCCTCCACGGGCACCTTTGACGTGCAACTGTGTGTGTTTCCTGTGAAGACGTGTCTTACATTGAACCACGGTTGTGTTCAGCGTCTCTTCAGCTGGTAGTTTTTCATCAGATAGTGAACTGTTGTTGTCACGCACAGACTTTTAGTAATGTTTAAATAGCATCTTTAAATTAAAAATACAGGCTAAAAACCAGGCTCTAAACCACCCACGGTTAGAAGTGAAGGGGAAAGAAAACTATAGTCAGGAAGTCCAAATAGGTGTATCAGGTTAAGGGGATTACTTTCTATTTGAGGAATTTATAATTAAAATTTTTTCTTCAGAAAGCAACAGACATTTCCCCAGTAATTGATAAATTCTTCCAGAAGCAGAATTGTAACCCTAAAGCATTAGTTGCATATCCACTTAATTTTTAGAAGGTGGACTAAATTTGTGGAACTTTTGAAACTATTTAGTGTTTAACACCAGGAGTGGTTAATTTATATAAAACTATCATGATTGTTTGATAGCAGGAGAAAAATTGTGTTGTATCAGAAACCTGTTGATGACTTGGGGTATGTTTTTGCAGACTTTTGGGACAACAATTGTTATCAATCCTGAAAAAGACAAGGATATGGTGCAGGACCTGCTGGATTTCAAGGACCGGGTAGACCACGTGATGGAGGTGTGCTTCCAGAGGAACGAGAAGTTCATCAACCTGATGAAGGAGTCCTTCGAGTCGTTCATCAACAAGAGGCCAAACAGACCTGCAGAGCTGATCGGTACAAACGCGTGCTTCTATCCTTTTCTTAACGGGATAAAGCAGAACTCCAGTAGATTGTTTCCCAAAGGCTCAGCCTCCGTATGGGGAGGGCAGGGCACATGCCTTAACAGGACACACCTTCCCAAAAAACCATGCCCACAGCTGTGTGCTTACAGGTGTATTAGATACATATGTAAGTGCGTGGTGCTTGCATAAGGGTGAATGTAGTTGTGATTTTGTAAGGAAGTGGAGCTTGACATCATAAGAGAGGAAGGGACATAAAGATTTATCCTAGTTTGTACTACTCACAGCTCCAGAGCTGTTTTTGTAAGGATGAGCCCTGATTCTCTATGTCGACTACAAGCCAGTGATTTCTGCTCAGAAATTGGATTGAGGTTTGTTACATATGAACGTCACGAGGTTATGAGGATAACTGTCAATCTCTAGATAATACTTAACAGGAGATGCTATTTAGTCACTATCTTTGTATCCTCCGGTCAGTATTAAAGTACGGTAAAATTGACATCTTAGGAGATAGCATATTTTAAGATGAAACAGGTTTTAAATTACCACTTTATATAATTATTTCATGATAATATCAAAATATTTTAGGATTCACAGAATTTCATTAGTGAGTAAATTTTTTTAATTTTTTTTTTTGAGACTGACAGGAGGCAAAGGGCAGGGGAGGCATGATGCAGACTTGGGCTCTGTTGAGGGTTGTTGAAAACGTGTGGTGGGAACATGGGGTTCACTGTGCCAGTGACTACTTCTGTGTGTGTTCAGAATATTTCGTAATAAAGGATGATAAGGGGAAAAAAGCAACAAGAGGAGAAGTTTAAAGGCAATTTAATTTAGCCTTTGAACCACTTTATGGATTGCGATTTCTCTAAAGATGGTTTCAGACTCTTGGGAACTTGGGTTCTGCCTTCCTTAAGCCAGGTCATGGTGGGTTCATGTATCTCAGAAACAAGAAGCCCAAGCAGAACTGCTCTGTCCCTGCATTGTCAGCCCTGAGAAGAGTGCTTTCTCTTGAGAAAGTCTCACCCGGATGTATCACAGCACATCTTGAAGATGGGGTACTGCAATTTCTGGAGCACTCATGTGTCATGAGCCCCAGCATGGGATCAAAGTGTTTGTTCTCGGTGCCCTGAAAGTACAGATCTTAGAAAATCAGGTGTTTGCCTTTTTATCTCATAATAATGTCATTTTGGAAAGGTTCCAGAGTGTTACTGTTCAGTTTTTATGTGGAGAAATCAAATCTCTTCCTTCATCTATTTAGAATATGTATTATATAAAGAATACTTATTTTTCAAATAATTGAACCTCTTACAGCAAAGCACGTTGATTCAAAATTGAGAGCAGGTAATAAGGAAGCAACGGACGAGGAGCTGGAGAGGATCCTGGACAAGATCATGATCCTATTCCGGTTCATTCACGGTGAGCGGGGCTCGCGGCATCTCCTCACCGCCGGGCACAGAGGACGCGGTGTCCACAGAGCGTCTGTAGTCCGGCCCCATCTTCTGTTGAGAAAAACAGGAATGTGTCCGCTTCCCTGTTACCACAGGGACTAGGGTGACGGCTGCCACGAACTGAGTGAGGTGTTTGTGGGGATTCAGTGGGTAGAGCTGGCTGGCGTCAGGGTGGACGCCCCTCCGGCTGTCTCAGCTGTCGAGGTGAACATTTGCATGGTGGCTATCTAATGACTTAACGTTGTCCTCACTTGCTCATAAATAGGTAAAGATGTCTTTGAGGCATTTTATAAGAAAGATTTAGCAAAAAGACTCCTCGTTGGAAAAAGTGCCTCCGTTGATGCTGAAAAGTCTATGCTGTCGAAGCTGAAGCACGGTGAGCGCGGGGCGCGGGGGTGGGGCTTGGTGCCCCATGGGTGTTCTCCCAGGATGCTCACCTGCAGTCCGCTTGTGTCCAGAGTGTGGGGCTGCTTTCACCAGCAAGCTGGAAGGCATGTTCAAGGACATGGAGCTCTCTAAGGACATCATGGTTCATTTCAAGCAGGCAAGTTGTGTTCTTGTCAAGTAAAACAGCTTTTTAAAAAGTATCCTATTTTAAATTGTGAGAAATGATTATGTAAATTATGTACATAAGTGTGTGAATTGTGTAGAATCCTCGTCCTTAAAAATTACACCGTTAACATCGCACATATTCAAAAAACTTAACTTCAAAATGAAAAAGAAAAATAATCCCTGGGAATTCCCTGGCAGTCCAGTGGTTAAGACTCCACTCTTTCACCGCCAAGGGCCCAGGTTCAGTCCCTGGTTGGGGAACGAAGATCCCGCGAGCTGTGCAGTATAGCCAAAAAAAGAAAAAGGGAAAATAATCCCTAAAATTGCACACTAAAAATTTGACTTAAATGATTTTAATGATCCTTATTTGACTAAAGAAGAGAAAACATTTCTAGTGACTTTAGAACAGGGTGTGTGGTTTTGGTGAAATATGTTCCAGGGACTAAAATAAATGAAAACACAAGGTAAACTGTACTTTGAAAATGACACCATTTACTTTTTAATGAATTAATTCTTTTTGGTGATATTCTAAAGTAATCATTCTGTCCTGATTTTCTTTGTTTTTAGTATATGCAGAATCAAAGTGACCCAGGCTCTATAGACCTGACAGTGAACATACTTACGATGGGATACTGGCCGACATACACCCCCATGGAAGTACATCTAACTCCAGAGGTAAGCGTTTTAAAGCCCGAATGCCCTTTGTTATTCATGTACTGGTGCTCCAGAGCCCCACGGACCTCCCCCTTGTAGCACCCATGCCGGCACAGATGTGCTCTCTTTCAAGGAGTGTTTAAATCACGCACTTGGTCAAAACCCCAGTCGTCTCTGTCTCAACAGTGTTCGCAGTAGACGCTTTTTGTCTCCGTGTCCACCGGCCACCCGTGAAGAAGGTGCTGGCACAGGCGCTTTTTAAAAAAGTTCCTGCATGCGGAGCCATGGGCCTCCTTGTCTGGCTGTCCCTCCCGCCCGTTGTAGACAGTGCCAGGGTCCCGCGAGGGGCAGGGGATAGTGTGTGTGCCGGCCATCACTCTGGTTCTCTGGGGACGTGCGGGTACTGGGGAGAACCCTGGGCTCGGGCACGGAACATGCAGAGAAGGAAGCAGCACCTGGACCGCTGGTCAGGGCGCCAGCTGGCTGGTGCCAGGCCTCCAGGAAGAGAGCTGGGCATGGAGCCCTGGACCCTGGGAGCCGGGGCAGAGCACTGCCTCTTGGAGCCCTTCTTCCTGTTTTCAAGACAGTATCTTTCCTTGGCTGTTCTTCTGTTTCTGACCCCACTAGTCAGTTGCCTTTGTGGTTTTCTTCTCTTTTTTCCCTTCCCTCCATCCTGAATGCTGATGTTCTCTGGAAGCCCCCTCCGCTTCCTTCCCCTTGCGCACATGCCCCACTCAGCCTCCAGCCTATGTGTCCGCTTGCCCCAAGGGACCTCCACAGCCATGGGCTCGGCCCTCCCTCCCTGAATCTCTCCACCCGATGGAAGACTCTGAGGCACGCCACACGCACCCGGTTCTCTCTTGCTCCCGGGCCCAGGTGTGACCCTCCCAGTGGAACCTCTTCTGCAGAAAACCACCACACCCCCCCACCATCTGGGAGACACTTGTCTTCCCAGTCACCTTCTCCAGAAGACACCCCTTACCTCCTCCCCCCGGGCGTACCCCACTCATGGTGCTGCAGGTCTGTTCAGTTGTATCAAAATAGTTCAGGCTGAGAGAGCCTCATCCACCAGAGGGCAGACAGCAGAAGCAAGAAGAACTACAGTTCTGCAGCCTGCGGAAGGAAGACCACATGCACAGAAAGGTAGACAAAATGAAAAGGCAGAGGACTTTGTACCAGATGAAGGAACAAGATAAAACCCCAGAGAAACAACTAAATGAAGTGGAGGTAGGCAGCCTTCCAGAAAAAGAATTCAGAATAATGATAGTGAAGATGATCCAGGACCTTGGAAAAAGAATGGAGGCAAAGATTGAGAAGATGCAAGAAATGTTTAACAAAGACCTAGAAGAATTAAAGAACAAACAAACAGAGATGAACAATACAATAACTGAAATGAAAAATACACTAGAAGGAATCAATAGCAGAATAACTGAGGCAGAAGAACAGATAAGTGACCTGGAAGACAGAATGGTGGAATTCACTGCCACGGAACAGAATAAAGAAAAAAGAATGAAAAGAGATGAAGACAGCCTAAGAGACCTCTGGGACAACATTAAATGCAACAACATTCACATTATAGGGGTCCCAGAAGGAGAAGAGAGAGAAAAAGGACCTGAGAAAATATTTGAAGAGATTATAGTCAAAAACTTCCCTAACATGGGAAAGGAAATAGCCACCCAAGTCCAGGAAGCACAGAGAGACCCATACAGGATAAACCCAAGGAGAAACATGACAAGACACATAGAAATCAAATTGGCAAAAATTAAAGACAAAGAAAAATTATTGAAAGCAGCAAGGGAAAAACAACAACTAATATACAAGGGAACTCCCATAAGGTTAACAGCTGATTTCTCAGCAGAAACTCTACAAGCCAGAAGGGAGTGGCATGACATATTTAAAGTGATGAAAGGGAAGAACCTACAACCAAGATTACTCTACCCAGCAAGGATCTCATTCAGATTCGATGGAGAAATCAAAAGTTTCACAGACAAGCAAAAGCTAAGAGAATTCAGCACCACCAAACCAGCTCTACAACAAATGCTAAAGGAACTTCTCTAGGTGGGAAACACAAGAGAAGAAAAGGACCTACAAAAACAAACCCATAGGAATTAAGAAAATGGTCATAGGCACATATGTATCAATAATTACCTTAAACGTGAATGGATTAAATGCTCCAACCAAAAGACACAGGCTCGCTGAATGCATACGAAAACAAGACCCATATATATGCTGTCTGCAAGAGACCCACTTCAGACCTAGGGACACATACAGACTGAAAGTGAGGGGATGGAGAAAGATATTCTATGCAAATGGAAATCAAAAGAAAGCTGGAGTAGCAATACTCGTATCAGATGAAATAGACTTTAAAGAATGTTACAAGAGACAGGGAAGGACACTACATAATGATCAAGGGATCAATCCAAGAAGATTTAACAATTATATATGCACCCAACATAGGAGCACCTCAATACGTAAGGCAACTGCTAACAGCTGTAAAAGAGGAAATCAACAGTAACACAAGAATAGTGGGGAACTTTAACACCTCACCTACACGATCCAGACAGAAAATTAATAAGGAAACACAAGCTTTAAATGACACAATAGACCAGATAGATTTAATTGATATTTATAGGACATTTCATCCAAAAACGGCAGATTACACTTTCTTCTCAAGTGCACATGGATCGTTCTCCAGGATAGATCACATCTTGGATCATAAATCAATCTTTGGTAAATTTAAGAAAATCAAAATCATGTCAAGCATCTTTTCTGACCACAACGCTCTGAAATTAGAAATCAGTTACAGGGAAAAAAACGTAAAAATCACAAACACATGGAGGCTAAACAATACGTTACTAAATAACCAGGAGATCACTGAAGAAATCAAAGAGGAAATCAGAAATTACCTAGAGACAAATGACAATGAAAACACGCCGATCCAAAACCTATGGGATGCAGCAAAAGCAGTTCTAAGAGGGAAGTTTATAGCAATACAAGCCTACCTCAAGAAACAAGAAAAATCTCAAATAAACAACCTAACCTTACACCTAAAGGAACTAGAGAAAGAGGAACTAAAAAACCCTGAAGTTAGCAGAAGGAAAGAAATCATAAAGATCAGAGCAGAAAGAAATGAAATAGAAACAAAGAAAACAATAGCAAAGATCAGTAGAACTAAAAGCTGGTTCTCTGAGAAGATAAACAAAATTGCTAAACCTTTAGCCAGACTCACCAAGAAAAAGAGGGAGCGAGACTTCCCTGGTGGTGCAGTGGTTAAGAATCCGCCTGCCAATGCAGGGGTCAACAGGTGCGAGTCCTGGTCCGGGAAGATCCCACATGCCGTGGAGCAACTAAGCCCATGCGCCACAACTACTGAGCCTGCACTCTAGAACCCGCATGCCACAACTATTGAAGCCCGCGTGCCTAGAGCCTGTGCTCCGCAATGAGAGAAGCCACCGCGATGAGAAGCATGCGCACCGCAACAAAGGGTAGCCCCCGCTCGCCGCAACTAGAGAAAGCCCGTGTGCAGCAACGAAGACCCAGTGCAGCCATAAATAAGTAAATAAAATAAAAACAAAAAGGAAAAAGAGGGAGAGGACGCAAATCAATAAAATTAGAAATTAAAAAGGAGAAGTTACAATGGACACCGCAGAAATATAAAGCATCATAAGAGACTACTACAGGCAGCTCTGTGCCAATAAAATGGACAACCTGGAAGAAATGGACAAATTCTTAGAAAGGTATAACCTTCTAAGACTGAACTAGGAAGAAATAGAAAATATGAACAGATCAGTCACAAGTAATGAAATTGAAACTGTGATTAAAAATCTCCCAACAAACAAAAGTCCAGGACCAGGTGGCTTCACAGGTGAATTCTGTCAAACATTTAAAGAAGAGCTAACACCCATCCTTCTCAAACTCTTCCAAAAAATTGCAGAGGAAGGAACACTCCCAAACTCATTCTATGAGGCCACCATCACCCTGATACCAACACCAGGCAAACGTACTACAAAAAGAGAAAATTACAGATCAGTATCACTGATGAATTATACATGCAGAAATCCTCAACAAAATACTAGCAAACAGAATCCAACAACACATTAAAAGGATCGTACACCACGATCAAGTGGAATTTATCCCAGGGATGCCAGGATTCTTCAATATACGCAAATCAATCAAGTGATACACCATATTAACAAATTGAAGAATAAATACCATATGATCATCTCAATAGATGCAGAAAAAGCTTTTGACAGAATTCAACACCCATTTATGATAAACACCCTCCAGAAAGTGGGCATAGAGGGAACTCACCTCAACATAATAAAGGCCATATACAACAAACCCACAGCCAGCATCATTCTCAGTGGTGAAAAACTGAAACCATTTCCTCTAAGATCAGGAACAAGACAAGGATGTCCACTGTTGCCACTATTCAACATAGTTTTGGAAGTCCTAGCCTTGGCAATCAGAGAAGAAAAAGAAAAGGCATACAAGTTGGAAAAGAAGAAGTAAAACTGTCACTATTTGCAGATTACATGATACTATACATAGAGAATCCTAAAGATGCCACCAGAAAACTCCTAGAGCTAATCAATGAATTTGGTAAGTTTGCAGGATACAAAATTAAGGCACAGAAATCTCTTGCATTCCTATACACTGACAACGAAAAATCAGAAAGAGAAATTAAGGAAACAGTCCCATTCACCAATGCAACAAAAAGAATAAAATACCTAGGAATAAACCTACCTAAGGAAATAAAAGACCTGTACTCAGAAAACTGACACTGATGAAAGAAATCAAAGATGACACAAACAGATGGAGAGATATGCCATGTTCTTGGATTGAAAGAATCAATACTGTGAAAATGACTATACTACCCAAAGCAACCTACAGATTCAGTGCAATCCCTAACAAATTACCAGTGGCATTTTTTTTACAGAACTAGAACAAAAAATCTTAAAATTTGTGTGGAGACCCAAAAGACCCCAAATAGCCAAAGCAATCTTGAGGGGAAAAAACCGGAGCTGGAGGAATCAGACTCCCTGACTTCAGACTATACTACAAATCTACAGTAATCAAGACAATATGGTGCTGGCACAATAACAGAAATATAGATCAATGGAACAGGTTAGAAAGCCCAGAGATAAACCTACACACCTATGGTCAACTAATCTATGACAAAAGGAGGCAAGGGTATACAATGGAGAAAAGACAGTCTCTTCAATAAGCGGTGCTGGGAAAACTGGACAGCTACATGTGAAAGAATGAAATTAGAACACTCCCTAACACCATACACAAAAGTAAACTCAAAATGGATTAGAGACCTAAATGTAAGACCGGGCACTAGAGAACTCCTAGAAGAAAACATAGGAAGAACACTCTTTGACATAAATCACAGCAAGATCTTTTTTGATCCACCTCCTAGAGTAATGGAAATAAAAACAAGAATAAACAAATTGGACCTAATGATACTTTAAAGCTTTTGCAAAGCAAAGGAAACTACAAACAAGACGAAAAGACAACCCTCAGGATGGGAGAAAATATTTGCAAGCGAATCAATGGACAAAGGATTAATCTCCAAAATATATAAACAGCTCATGCACCTCAATATTAAAAAAACGAACAACCCAATCCAAAAATGGGCAGAAGACCTAAATAGACATTTCTCCCAAGATGACATACAGACGGCCAAGAGGCACATGAAAAGCTGCTCAACATCACTAATTATTAGAGAAATGCAAATCAAAACTACAATGAGATATCGCCTCACACCAGTTAGAATGGGCATCATCAGAAAATCTACAAACAACAAATGCTGGAGAGGGTGTGGAGAAAAGGGAACCCTCTTGCGCTGTTGGTGGGAATGTAAATCGATACAGTCACTATGGAGAACAGTATGGAGGTTCCTTAAAAAACTAAAAATAGAACTACCATATGACCTAGCAATCCCACTACTGGGCATATACCCAGAGAAAACCATAATTCAAAAAGGTACATGCACCCCAATGTTCATTGCAGCACTATTTACAATAGCCATGGCATGGAAGCAACCTAAATGCCCATCAACAGACAAATGGATAAAGAAGATGCGGTACATGTATACAATGGAATATTACTCAGACATAAAAAGGAACAAAATTGGGTCATTTGTAGAGATGTGGATGGCTCTAGAGACTGTCATGCGGAGTGAAGTAAGTCAGAAAGAGAAAAACAAATATCGTATGTTAACGCATATATGTGGAACCTAGAAGAATGGTACAGATGAACCAGTTTGCAGGGCAGAAGTAGACACAGATGTAGAGAACAAACGTATGGACACCAAAGGGGGAAAGCAGCAGGGGGTTGGGGTGGTGGTGTGATGAACTGGGAGATTGGGATTGACATGTATACACCGATGTGTATAAAATGGATAACTAATAAGAACCTGCTGTATAAAAATAAACTTCAAAAATGTAAAAAAAAAAACGCCAAACAATTCAGGCTTAGAGGAATTTGCAAGAACGGTTCAGGGTTCCCAGTACCCTCCACCACTCCCTAGCGCCGCCAGCCGTGCCCATCACACTCCCCATAATGTGCGTTGTTTCCTGATCCACTTGAGAGTAGGTAGCATCATGTCCTTTAATCACAGTACGTTAGAGGGAGTTTCCTGGGAATAGAACCAGAGGACACTGCCAAGTGCAGAGTTGACGTGGATGTTCCGCCCCCATCCTGCATGTCGCCATACTCCGATTTTGTCAGCGTCTCAGCCGCGTCCCGCGTGGCGTTTTCTCTGGTTGCCAGGCCCAGCCCAGGCCCCCACGTCGCCCGCAACCGTGTCTGCAGTCCCCTTCAGCGGGGGCAGCAGCACCCCCTTCCTTCTCCCTCACAACGCAGCCCTTTTGGAACTGCAGGTGGCTCTCACAGGCTCCTGGCTTGCTGGCGGGTTAGACGCCGGCCGTGCAGGTCCCGCCGCAGTCTTCTCGGTCCCTGGGCCAGGGCCGCACGCTGTTCCTTTTCCCCTGGTGATGATGATACCTGTGCTCACCTGGTTAAGGTGTCAGCCGGTTTGTAGTTATCAAATAACTTGTGGGGAGAATTCGAGGACGATGTGAACCTCTTAATCCCCATCAGACTCACTTGCCCGGGTCCATGCTCACCTACAAGTAGTGATCCCGTCCCATCTCCCGTTTCTCTCTGTTTAGAAGTTGGCATCCTCTTCCTAGGACGAGCCTTCCCCTCTGCCCCACGAATTTACTTATTTTTCCTCCGTCTCTGTCAGTGTGCACTCCTGGATTCTTACCTATTTGATGCTGAGATTACCCCACCTCTGGCTTGCGGGGGCTCTCCTAGCTCCTGTGCTTCAGCATGGACCCCTGCACTCTTGAGAACCTTGGTCTTCTAGCAAAAGGTGTTTGGGGCTTACCAAATACTCGTACTTGGTAAAATACACCTACAGTTTTGTGTACAGCTCAGTGGCATTAAGTTATGGAAAGTTCAGAACTTTCCCATTATCCCAAACAGAAGCCCTGACCCAGTATGCAGTCCCTCCCATCCCCCATCCCCACTACACACACACACACACACACACACACACACACACACACACACACACACACACACACACACACACACACACACACACACACACACACACTCTCTCTCACTCTCTCTCTCTCTCTCTCTCTCTCTCTCTCTCTCTCTCCTCCTCCTCCTCCTCCTCCTCCTCCTCCTCCTCCTCCTCCTCTCTCTGCCCTCTCTCCCCTCTCTCCCCTCTCTCCCCTCTCTCCCCTCTCTCTCCCGTCTCTCCCCTCTCTCTCCCCTCTCTCCCCTCTCTCCCCTCTCTCCCCTCTCTCCCCTCTCTCCCCTCTCTCCCCTCTCTCCCCTCTCTCCCCTCTCTCCCTCTCCCCTCTCTCTCCACATCACAGACTTAGGCAACCACTGATCTACTTGTTCTGGATCTACTTGTTCTAGACGTTTGCTATAAATGAGATCGTACGTTGTGTGGCCTTTTCGGTTGGGCTTCTCTCACTAAGCATCATGTCCTCAGGGTTCAGCCACGCTGTCGCATGTGGCATCTTCATGCCAATTTAAGGCTGAATCACGCTCCGTCGGGTACATGGACCACCTTCGTGTATCCATCCATCGATGGGCATGTGGGCTATTTCCACCTTCTGGCTGTCGTGAACGATGCTGCTGTGAACATGAGTGTGCCGTGTTTGATTACGCGTTGTCGGCTTTTTGGGGTCTATCCCTAGGAGTAGAATTGCTGGTTCGTGTGATAATTGTTCAACTTTTTTGACAAACTACCACCATTTTTCATAGCACCTACGCCATTTTACGTTCCCATCAGCAACTCACAGGGGTTCCAATTTCCACACCTCCTCACCAGTATTTGTTACTTTTCATTTTTTATGACATAGCCATCTTGGTAGGAATCGGTGTCTCATTTTGGTCAGACTTGCTTTTGCCTGGTGACTGATGACGTGGAGCATCTTGCCATGTGCTTATTGGCTATTTGTAGACCTTCTTTGGAGAATTGTCTATTCAAGTCCTCTGCCCATTTTTGTTTTTTAATTCAAAAGGTTTATTACTCGTCTGTTAATTCTGTTACATTTATTTATTCAGTTGTCTGCCCATTTTTTAATTGTGTTTTCTGTCTTTTAAGTGGTGAGAGTTCTTTCTGTGTTCCAGACATTAGATCCTTATCAGACATGTGACTTGCAGATATCTTCTGTGAGTTTTTTTATTTTCTTGTTAGTGTCCTCTGCATAAAAGTTTTTAATTTTGATGAAGTCCACTTAATCTGTTTTTTTCTGTTACTTGTACTTTTGGTCGTATCTAAAAAACTATTGCCAAATCCAAGGTCACGAAAATTTGTGCCTATGTTTTCTTCTAAGAGCTTTGTAGTTTTAATTATATTTAGGTCTTTGATCTTTGTTGAGCCTAGAACAGTTAACTAGCTAGTAAGCACCCAGTGTTAGCTGCTGCTACCTTATTGTAATCATTATTATTATTTCCACTCCTGGGAATTAATCTCCAGGAAATAATTTTAAGAGACGTCTGCATTGGAAGGATTATCATACTGTTGACTTTTTTTTAGGTGTGAGATGGTACAGTAGACCCGTTTTCTAGAAGAGTCCTTGTCTGTTAGCTGTGTTCTGAAATACTTAGACATGCAGTGACATCATGCCTGGGACTTGATGTATTGAAGCTGGGTCATGGGTCCGTGGGGTGACTAGGAGCTGAGTTTGGAAGCGTGAAGAGGAGTTGCCAGGCAGCTGCGAGGCTGCGGGCCCAGGCCCTCATCCCGCAGCACCTGCTGTGCAGTAGCGCAGGTCCAGGTCCCGC
Source organism: Grampus griseus (assembly GCF_964374135.1). Classification (NCBI taxonomy): domain Eukaryota; kingdom Metazoa; phylum Chordata; class Mammalia; order Artiodactyla; family Delphinidae; genus Grampus; species Grampus griseus. The sequence goes on along the minus strand of NC_139012.1, from coordinate 979,060 downwards.
TCCCTTAGCACCCCGTCCAGTGGGCTGGTGACAGTGCCGGCGAGCAGCTCCGGACCTGGCAGAGGGGTGGGAAGAGGAGGTGCACGCCGTGGAGTCGGGGGGGCCGGGCCCAGGGGAGGACTCAACCCCTTCCTAGGACCTGGGCCTCAGCTTGTGACAGTGATGAGGGTATCGGGCGCCCGGGGGCAGGGGGAGGCTGTCGAGAGGGGTCGGCTCACCAGATGAAGCCTGATGAGAGCCGCCGGTGCTCCAGGGCACAGAGGCTGTGGGAGGGGCCGAGGAAGCCCCCGGGGGCTCAGGAGGGAGGTCCCAGCCTCACATCCTGGACGGCGTCAGGAGCCCTCCCAGCCCTCCCAGAAAGTACCATTGAAATCGCAACAACCTCAGGGCCCGAGCAGGTGGCGGCAGCTGTCAAAACACAGAACTGACTTTTCATTCAGCCGTGAACACTGAACAGCATGTGGTTCTTCAGGTTAAAGGTGTTTAGCATAATTAAATTTGTTGTTTTCTTGGCTTGACAGATGATTAAACTTCAGGAAGTATTCAAGACGTTTTATCTTGGAAAGCACAGCGGTCGAAAGCTTCAGTGGCAAACTACACTGGGTCACGCCGTGTTGAAAGCAGAGTTTAAAGAGGTAAGTCCTGTGTCTCCTCCACTTTTTATTTTTCTTAAGTATGTTAATAGAATGTTTTTTGATTGTGATTGAACTTTGGTAGCAAAGAAAGGAAGCGTTTATTCAATATAACTCAACACTGGCTTTTCAAAGGTCAATAAAATGAAACAGTCGAAGGATTACTCTTCTAATCAATAAAAATTAATTAGAATAGAAAAACATTTACCTAATTAAAAATAGAGCTGGGCTTCCCTGGTGGCGCAGTGGTTGAGAGTCCGCCTGCCGATGCAGGGGACACGGGTTCGTGCCCCGGTCCGGGAAGATCCCACATGCCGCGGAGCAACTAAGCCCGTGTGCCACAACTACTGAGCCTGTGCTCTAGAGCCCACGAGCCACAACTACTGAAGCCCGCACACGTACAGCCCATGCTCCACAACAATCCCCGGGAAGCCCCGTGTGACAGCGCTTCCCGGACCGGGGCACGAACCCGCGTCCCCTGCATCGGCAGGCAGACTCCCAACCACTGCGCCACCAGGGAAGCCTTGCACCTTTTTTTATGTCTGATTGAATGATTTCGGCGAGAGCCAGAAGCAAACTCTGTGGTTTCTGGCCTCGGGAAGCGCCCAGCGGTCTGGGTAAAGCTGCCCCTTCCCTCCGTTTCAGTGAAGCGCTACGTTTGAGAAGCCACTATATACCTTAACTTAAAAATACCTTATTGCCAAGAAAATGCTAACTGTCGTGTGAGCCTTCAGCAAGTCCTAATCCTTTTCTGGTGGCGGGTTTGAAATACTGAGTCACCGACATGGGACATGGCACGGAAGGAGCAGGTGCTTGGAAAGGGAGCCGACAGACACGCAGACCTGCAGTCGAGCGAGGTGTGACGTGTGCGCCTGTTCGCAGGGTCCTTGTTCTCTTCATGCAGCGTCAGCCGCGTCTCCTGCCAGCTTCCCCTCCAGCCCGGCCTCGTCACCGTGCCTTCTCGTGCTCTGTCCAGAGTATTTCAAGAGAAGACTTAAGTGCAATCCTGAGTCATTTTATTCTTGTATAACTCGTAACTTAATTTCTTCTTATTTGGTGTTCAATTAGTAATTCTTACCATTCCCCGCGCACACAAAGTTTGAGAGCAAAGAGCAGCCTCTTAAAGAGGTCCGCGGGGTGCGCGAACGCGGCGTCCCACGTGAGCTGTCCTTCTCTTCAAGGGGAAGAAGGAGCTGCAGGTGTCGCTGCTCCAGACGCTGGTGCTCCTCATGTTCAACGAAGGCGACGGATTCAGCTTTGAGGACATAAAGATGGCCACCGGGATAGGTAGGCACGCCTCCGCAGCGCGGGCGGCTTCGGGGAAGGGGACGTGGAGGCGCGGCCCCTGCTGGCTGCACCCGAGGTCGCGGCTGCCCGGGGTCCTGACCTGTGCGCTTTCTCCCACTCAGAGGGCAGCGAGCTGCGGAGGACGTTGCAGTCCCTGGCCTGCGGGAGGGCGCGCGTGCTGATCAAAAGTCCCAGAGGGAGGGAGGTCGAAGATGGAGACAGATTCGTCTTCAATGGAGAGTTCAAGCACAAGTTGTTTCGGATCAAGATCAATCAGATCCAGATGAAGGAAACCGTACGTGTACCCACTTTCTCTTCCGTTACACAGCACTCACCAGGGAGTCACTAGGTGTAGAGTAATTTCTCGACTGTAGGGTTCCAGAGCATGTTCTAAAGTGTCTAATTACATACGTCATGTCTATGAGAGGGCTTATTTTAACGTAACTTTCATTACTTTATACTCGCGACAGGGGCAAAAATCAGAAAGAAATGCATTTAACAGTTACGGTTCCTATTCACAGAAGTGGTGGGTAAATCAGACCTTCCCAGACCGCATGCTGTTAGCGTGGAGAGCACGTCATTTCCAAAGCCTGGTGACCGCGTGCTGTTAGCGTGGAGAGCACGTCATTTCCAAGCCTGGTGACTGGTCTCTTGATTTCTGCACAGCACTCGGCCATTCTCTCGGCCTCGCCTCCACCAGGTCCTGGGGTGGAAGTGGTGAGGGTCCTGGGAGCTGTGGACCCACCAGCAGCACCTCTGGGATCCATGTACAGGTGGAGCATCTGTAGCTTTGATCAGGCTCTCGAGTGTCACGTGTCCGGAGCAGGTTCTGGACCTGCCCTCGGGCCTTCCTGATGCAGAAGCCCTGGTACCGCAGGGCTGTGGTCAGCGTGTGGGCCAGGCAGGCAGATGCACCCTGGTGCCCATCTACAGAGCAGGTGTCAGCCGCCCCCTTATACGTGTGGATGAGCGAGACAGGGCCTCGTGGGGAGGGAGGTAGTCCAGATGATGCATGGGCAGCTCTGAGGGTCTGAGGTGGCATCACAGACGCTCCTACACCTGCAGCGGTTCTGAGGCCTGCTGCCCTTCCCCGGAGGAGCTCGGTGTTGCCCAGTCGGGAAGTATGTTCAGATCGTGCAAAAGAAATAGATCAATAAATGTGTGAAAGGTATTTAGTCTCATCAGTAGTTGTTTCAATTCAAATTAAAATAATATTCTATTTTTTGGCTATCAATTTGGGAAATGTTTAAAAGTTTGATAGTATCGGGAGTTGGCAAGAATATGAGAAAACGGGAATTTTTATTTTTTGAGATGTTTGGATTGGCACAGTGTTTTTAGTGGGTAATTCGACATATCTGTTGAAGGTTTAATGCACGTAGCCTGTATTCCATCTTTCTTACTATTAGGAATTTATACCAGAGTGACTAAAGAGTGTAAGATTCTGGACTTATAATTCCCAAGTGGGCCTGTCTGTCACCTCTCTTCCTCCAGAGGTGACCTCTCCTGCCACTTGAGTTTGCGGCTTTTCTCTGATGTACATGTGTAAACTTGTCTTAATGGGATCGCTCCACGTGCCATTTACATGCACCATTTTGTAAGCTGTTCCTATTCTTCACCCTGGGCCTCTTTCCATGTCAAGACTTGGTTTTTAAGGGTGCAGAGTAATCCGTTGTGTGGCTCGAATCCGAGAATCCGTGGGGCCCATCTGCAGGGCCTGGCAGTGCCCCTGCCGAAAGGCAGTCAGGATGTTTCCATTCCTGGAAATCGGGTTATGCTGACCATCCTGTTCAAAACACTCCTGTTTCCCTGGCGGGGTTGTTTCTTGAGCGTAAACTCCTTGCCCTGGAATCGCTGCGTCAGAGAAGGTGAACTTTGTTGACCTGACCCCTCAGCCAGATTCCAGTCTCTGGCTCACGGGGATCCTGACCTCCGTCCCCGGCCTTTGCCCACCCCGTTCTCAGGCACCGAAGTAGTTCACTGCCGTGTTAGTGTGACTTCCTTTGGTTCCTCTGAGCATCTTTTTGCCATTTAGGAGCTCGTACGAAGTAGGTAACCTTTCTAGTTCTCAGTTCTTCATCTTTTAGAATAAGTGTAACACCATCTCAGGGTGTGAGATTTCAGTGAAAATGCTTCTGCTTAAGACTCTTGGCCGAGCGCCTGGAAGCACCTTATAGATGCTGGTCCGGCTCTTCGTGGGCGGCCGTTTGCAGTTTTCTCTTTTTAATTAACTGCTTGAATTCAAGTCACTGGTACATTTATTGTAATATTCCACCTCTGACTTGTGGGTATCCTGTTTATATTGAGGACATTAACCTTTGTCTTTTGTGCACATGATTTTTTCGTTCTGAGAGCGTTTCCCACATGACTACGGTGGGAAGTAGAGTCTTTTCTTCCACAGTTTCTGACTTGGGGGTCATCCTAAGAAAGACCTTCCTCTAACCCAAATTTTAAAAAACATTTACCTCTATTTTTCTAGTAGTTTATACATTTAAATCTTTCTGTGGGCAGTGTAGAAATTATTTTGGTATCAGAAAACATTGTAACCACCCTCCCTACTTTAAAAAGTGAGTTGATTCTCTGATAACCTATTGGAACTGTCACCGTTATTATAATCAGATTCTCACATTATGGGGTAGTTTCTCATTTCTGTTCTACAAGTTCTGTTGATCTATTTCATAGCCAGCACCGAAAGTCTTTTAATTAATGTACCTATTCCTATAAATGTACTTATTTTGGTCCTGAAGTTAAACAGTTTCACTAGAACAAAACTGCAGCACAGGACAGGATCCACCCGCAGTGTGGCCTTTCTTTCAGCAGAAGCTTATCAGACTCCACAGTCGGAGATAATCAGCACTGAAATACACTCTCGCTCCGGCTTCTCCCGTGCAGGTTGAAGAGCAGGCCAGCACCACAGAGCGCGTGTTCCAGGACCGGCAGTACCAGATCGACGCCGCCATCGTCAGGATAATGAAGATGAGAAAGACGCTGGGCCACAACCTGCTCGTTTCCGAATTGTATAATCAGCTGAAGTTTCCCGTCAAGGTGAGTGGGTGTCAGCTTAAGTCGCAGCACCCGTTGCACCCTTGGCAAAGCGCATACGAGTCTCACGACCTTTAGCATCGGACCATCTGTCCTCCGTTATAGCTGGTCACACACTACAGAAATCTCCATGTGTGTGTGAGAGTGGGGCTCCACCTGACCCCCGGTCACCGCTGGAGGGACACTAGGGCCCGGCTCTCTCTCCTCCCGCTGTTGTCACGTTGCCTCTGCCCGAGGACGTCTGCCCTAAAGCCTTCCGGCAGGCGTCCCAGGACCACCCGTGCGCCTGGGCAGAAGTTCTCTGAGGCCGTGCCGTCCAGCCCGGGCGGACCGGGGAGTGGACGGACACTGGACGGGCCAGTGGGCCCTCCTGTCCCCAGGGAGTCCTGTGCCCCGCCATGCTCTGCACCCCGTGTGGCCGGAGTCCCTGCCCCTGTTCAGGAGGGACCCGGCGGTTCAACAGAGGCTGCAGAAGCGCCAGCTCTGCTCTGACAGGTGCTGGTATCGGCCCATCACTTGGGGTGGAGGGTCCACTCGGGCTCGGAGGCGACCGCGCAGACACGCCTCCAAATGCGGACGTGCCTGGTGCGTCCCCTTCCCAGGGGCACTGCCCACGTGGAGCATGTGTAAGTAGCACACGGTGATGGCAGGCGGCATCGGGCTTTGTCCTCACGAAGGAAGGGCACACCCCGGGCAGCGACCTCGGTGCCTGCGACCCCGGTGCCGTGCTCACCGTTCACAGCCTCACACCCCCAACGGGCAGCCCTGCTCGGACGCCTCCACACGGATGGAAGCGCTTTGCTCACGATGTGACGTTAGCATTGTCTTTGGAAGCAGGCAGTTTTGGTCTAGCGTTTTATAATTGGCCTCTGATTATAAACAGTTCTTTGTAGATGGGTGTGTTGGTACGTGGTATATGCACATAACTGCAATCCCGTGCCTCGAGCGTGGTATCTTATATTCCCCTATGGTTGTAGCTTTAACGCCACTATAATTGGGGCTTTTGTTCTTCTTTTCCAGCCTGGAGATTTGAAAAAGAGAATCGAATCTCTCATAGACAGAGACTACATGGAGAGAGACCAGGACAGTCCCAACCAGTACCGCTACGTGGCCTGAGGCTCGTGGCGGCTCCTCCCATGAGACACTAGAATGTATCTTTAGGGCAGAAACACTTCTGTGCTGTTTCCAGGACTTTCTGGTACTCAGCAGCATGGCTGCTTTGGGACTAGCAGGAAAGGGGGTCCTTGGCTCCTCCTTCACAGGCTCAAGGATTTGCAGGTGGCTTGTGTACCTTCCCTCCAGTTCTTCCTCCTGTTCTGTTAGGCGTTTGGATGGTTCCGTGGCTCTGCAGAGTGACTCTGAGGTCAGACAAGCAGATCCTGGTTTCTTCAAAGAGGCTCCTTTGTAAGCTGTGTTCTCGTGGCAGAAGCTCATGTTCGGTGTGTGTGTGTGAGACCCTCCGTGCTGCCCTTCTGTAGCTGCAGGGACACAAGCTCTTAGACCCAAAACAAGAACCCTTACTGGTGAACATTAGGAAGAAACAGTCACTGTTAAAGCTGGCTGGTCGATTATGCAGCCTGGATAGTAGCATCTGTTCCAGGTCTTTCAACAAGGGTTAACCTCTGAGGAGTGGCTTTCAGGATGGGGCTCCTTGGCGAGACCTCTGACGCACCAGGAGGACACCACGTCCGACGTGTGTGATGCCACGAGCCCGTCAGCGCCTTCACTTTTACTTCCACTGCGTCCCTTGTGGATTTTCTGTTTGAGGGTTTAGAGGGGGGCAGTGTGTGTGTGTTTGCCGTTCTAAGATTGAGTCTAGCAGCCCCGTTCTCTGCATTGGGGAACTGCTGTTTGATTTTTTCTAATTGCAGTGTTTGTACGATTGCGACAATAAAGTTTGGTTTTGTTTTCACGGCCCTGGGCAGGGTGGCTGTCCTCTGCTGTAACCACTGTAAACGTTTCGGAGGAGACTTTACGTTGTTTGCAGGGGTGACCTCGGCGGCACCTGCTTGCATTGCTGTGTGCGCGCAGCCGAGGCTGCGCGGCGGACGGTGACGTTCGTGTGGCACCTACAACAGACACTTCGCCGAGAGCATTTGAAAGCGCTTGTATTTTACACATAGCAGGCTACATTTTGATTCAAAGCTACCAAAGGAATTTTGATCATGGTGTAAGTGTTGAAAGCAATATTTTCTGGAATATACCAAGTTTATATAATTTGATTTTTGTGCTAAATTATTAAAAGATTCTCCCTTTTTGAAACATGCGTGTTTAAAATATGACATCTTATGGGTTTCCATATGAAAATCCTCACTCTTTAAGTATCATCCTTATTTCTATATTTGTAAAGTTTCATTTGTGAGTTCAGTAACAGGTGGTTGGTAAGAGACCAGATAGATTCTACTTCTTAGACTTTAAGTTCATTATCTCTTGATTGTTGACATTGTAACTGAATGTAGACTTACCCTGAATAAAATTAGTTTAATTGGCCTTAAAATTACATTAATGCAACTGTGGCGCAAACAACACGTTCCTCCTCACCCTTCAGCGTGGCAGACGTCAGCCCCCGGCCCCCCGCCCTGGCCTCACTGTGTTTCACCTGTGCGCTTCCTTCAGGGTCACGTCACTCACGTGTCATTACAGTTAAAGGTCAGCGTGGGAAACTGGCAGTCGAGGAATGATTGAAAAGGAAAAGACACGTAGGCGAAAAGCTACTAAATTGGAAGGAAGAAGGTGAGATGCTTTGAGGACTTTCACGGGGAAGCCCTGAGCCTCAGGCAGGAGGTCGGGGCAGCGTGGGACGGTGTCAAACGTCCCCTTTAAAACAGACCCGGTGACTCTACAGTAACAGCGGGAAAGAAACAGGCAGGAGGAGTGGAGCGTTGTTTCAGACCTCTCCTGACGCAGGGCAGCGTCGGGGCAGAGCGGTCCGTGCGGAAACCGCGCCCGCGGGGCTGCAGCGGGGCGGGGCTGGGGACAGGCGTGTCGCCAAGGGTCCAAGAAATGAAACTAAATAGAAGGAAAAAAACTTGAGATGCATCTTTTTTGGAGTGGCAAAAAGTCTAATACGAATTAAGATCCCTTTGTTAAAAGACAAAGATAATTGACATTCTAAAAAATCGGGGGGTGGGGTGGGAACGTTTTTAAATAAAAACTGGCAAATTTGGGGGTCAGAATAAGGCAGTGCTGAGCATTTCGTGTGCACAGAACTGCCAGCCAGCCGGCCGTGGCTGTGCTCTCGGCTGTGCTCTCACTCTGAGCCCAGAGCAGCTGGGGGTGAGGGGCGCCGTGGTCCCTGGCCCAGGAGGTGGTGGGTCGGGAAGGGCGCTTGCTGGGGCTGGGGCTGGGCTGGGGGCGGGAGGGGCCGAGGTAGGATCAGAGCTGGAGGACAGAGCGGTGGGTCAGAAGAAGCAGCGAGTGGTTGTGATGCCAGGGCGGCCATGCCCCCTGCCTCAGGCCCCAGGGAGCCGTGCCCGGTGACAGGTTAGGGTGGGCGAGCTGTTAGGCCAGGCAGGAGCTATGCTGCCCAACACCCTGTCCCCCCGTTCCCTCCCTGGGGTCGGGGGTGACCCTCTGATGAGGTCGACCCTGGTCCAGCTCTCGCCTGGAAGTGGAACCTGCCCATCAAGAGACGGAGGGTCGAGGGGTCAGCAGAGAGGGCTGGGGGGACCGGGCCATCAGGGTAGGATGCGGAGCGCCGGGCTCAGACCCGTGGACCCTCGGGACGTGACCCCTCAGTTGCAGCGTGGAACAGTGGTCCCTCAGCTAAACTGACAAGCACATTGTTCGAATGCTCGAAAATGCCCGTACCCTTGACCCACCGAAGTCCACATCCCTTTTGATGTGCTGCCGCTCGTGGGGAGGGAAGCCTGGCACCGGAACAGCACGCATAGAAAAAATCCTGAATGTCCTTGGACAGGACTTAGGTGGTGTCCGTCCAAACGTGTGTGACGCTGGGTCCCCCAGGCCTTCCCCAGAGTGAGATCCAGACGCTGATGGAGCGGATGTCGCATGGGAGGGAGAGGTGTGGCCACGGTGGGGGGCAGAGCACCACCCCGTGCACGCGTGTGTGTATGTGTGCGTGCGCGCGGGTGCACAACAGCACACAGCTGTCCCCTCACGGTGGACTTCCAGGGCCAAGGGAAACTGTTCATTGCATACTGTACTGCTTGAATATTTGTCAAAACAAAAAGTTTGTAAATAAAATTCATCCAAATTGTTAAGAAAAACAAAATGGCCCCGCATACCACACCCATAGCATCCTGCCCCTACCGTGGAGGGCGTGGTCAGCCCACCCAGAGGAGGCCCAGCGCCCCTCGCCCCTCTTCCTCCTCTAGTCAGTTGTGTCCTCTTCAGTTCCTTCATAGTAAGTCACACATTCCAGCCTCCATGTACCTGGCTCAACTTTTCTCAAGAGCGTCTAGTATGAAAGTGAGGAAATGAAGGCCCATATTCTTCCCCATGATTCTTCCCCCTTCCAGTTTCTGACAGCTCTTGTCATATCATGTTTATATATTTATACATATTAAACTTTGCATGTTTTGTCTAAACATTGCAAACTCCCAAAAGGCATTTACGATCATCTGTTAACTCACCCTGGAACCCCGGAGTGAAGTGTGATTCTGTACCCGGGCCGCTCAGAGTCTGAGCACAGGGATGAATAAGCTCTCTTCTTCCAAACGCCATCAAACGCTCAAAGTTCATGTCATATTTTAACTTGCTTTATAGTTGGACTCTGGTCCAGCTTTTTGTCTTCCCTGGACATTTTAAAATAAAAATTTTAAGTAAAAATATAGCAATTTTTAATGCTATTGACAAAAAACCCCACACAAACCTTTGTCTTATCACTACGATCTGCAGTTTTCTTATTAAACTCTGCACGAATCCAGTTTCTTCTCAAAGACCTTTTCCTCAGAACCTGATGCCTTCCGACCGGCGGCGTGGCTGGCGTCCCCTGCTCCCCAGCCCCCAGCCTTCATTTCACTTATTTTCCTGATGCGTTTTTACTAAAGTGATCCTCACATGACTTCCTCGGCAGAAAGGCACAGGAGGAAAACGTTCTGAATCCTTGCTTGTCTGACTTACTTTGCCTTCGTGTTAGTAGTTTGGCTGCATATGAAGTTCTAGGTTCGGGACTTCGCTGGCGGTCCAGTGTTAAAGAATCCGCCTTCCGATGCAGGGGACGCGGGTTCGATCCCTGGTCGGGGAACTAAGATCCCGCAAGCCACGCGGGGCAACGAAGCCCTCGCGCCGCAACTACCGAGCTGGCGCGCCGCGGTGAAAGATCCCGCATGCCACAACTAAGACCCGACACAGCCAAATAAATAAATAAATGAAGTTCTAGGTCCACGTCCTGGCCCAGAACTCGGAAGGACTCGCTCCCCAGCCTCTGATTTCCAGCTCTGAAGTTGGCTGCCGTTGTGTAACTAACCTGGTTTGTTTGGTTTTTTTCCACAGAATGTTTGAAATCTAGTCCCAGGTTTTCGTATTTCACAATATTGTGACATGGGGCCCATTTTCATTTGTCCTGACAGGACCCAGTGAAACTCCCTCTTCAGAAGACTAGTGACTCCCTCTGTCCTTTCTCCACTCACTTCCACAGGGCATCTTCCGCTCTGATCCTCCAGCTCTCACTTTCTTTAAGAGGAATTTTGTGACGAAAATAGGCCAGACGATCTTGAATGGAAACCCACAGCCCCCTCCCCTCCCTGCCCCGCCGTAAACTTTCCATTTCTGTTTCTGGTCAGTTCTTCCCCAGCGCAGTGGCCTCTAGATCAGTCTGTCACTTCCTGTTTCCTGATTACCCCCAATTTTAATAGGAGACTGTTGCTTTGTTTTGTTTTTATGGCTACAGTATGTTCTTGAAGTTCTGAGGGCACTAATTCAAATTTTTGAAGTTCTTTTCTCTTTCCGCACGTCTAGGGCAGGGCTGTAAACCTTTCCTGTAAAGAGCCAGACAGTAAACACTTCCTCCTTTGTGAGCCCCCCAGAGTCGCTGTGAGGTGTTCTCTATTACTTTCCAACAACATTACGTGAAAACCATCCTTAGTCCTCTCACACCAGCCGCGAGCTTTGGCTTCTCAGATCCCCTCGAGGATCAGGGGTTGGGGGTTCTCTGCCGCCCGGTCCCCAGCACAGGATGCCCCACATTCTCTTGGTTGCTGGGCTGCGTGCGATTTGTGTGTGTGTGTGTGCACCTGTGTGTTCTTACAAAGACAGGAGGACAGCATAGAATGGGGGGTGCAGATGTAGGTGAACGTGAAGCAGCGACATAAAAAGCTGAGAAGGTTTTTACGGGTCCCTAAGAATCAAGGTCGACTGCTCTGTAAACGGAGACGGCGCTGCGTCTTAGAGCAGACATGCTGTCAGCTTCTCACACCTTGGAGGCCCCTGGGCTGGCAGACAGAAAGGGTTAGGGCTGGAGCTTCACGGTCAGGTGGCCCAGGGGTCAAAGCCTGGCTCTGTCGCCATCTGGGTGCCCTTAAGAAAATTACACTCTCTAAACCTCGGTTTTCTTATCTTTTAAAAGAAGATAATAATGCTCCTTAGCTGTGCGGTCGTTCTGAGTTAATACAAAGGTACTTAAGACAGTGCCACAGGCCAGCACATGTGACAAACGGGGGCCTCTTCTGATTCGGTATAAATCTTAAACCTGCCCAAAGGGGTAAAACCGCTGCGGAGCAGGAAAAGGGGGGCAGGAAAGTGGGGGAACGGGAATAAAGAACAGAAATAAAATGATCGAAACACTCCAACTAAAAGGCAAAGACTTTCAGACTGGATAGAAAATTAAGACCCAGGTAGGTATACGTCATCTACAAGAAAGTCGTTTTACACATAAAGACACAGACGGGTCTAAAGTAAAAGATGAAAAAAGCTTTAGCATGAAAACTAATCATAGGAAATTACACACAGAAAGCTGTGTGGCTATATTAGCATCTAGTGGACTTCACGACAGGGAGTATTTGCAGAGGTAGAGGGCATTTCATAAAGATAAAAGAGGTACTCATCAGAGCCAACCCTAATGCACAGACCTCTATAACAGAGCTTCCAAATAAATGAAGCAAAAATGATGGCTGAAAAGAGCAATTAGAAGCAGCAGACAGATCCATGATTGCAGTCGGAGATCTCAGCGCTCTCAGTAGCTGATAAGTAGACAGAAAAACAGGAAGGACGTGAAACATTATCAACCGACCTGACCTCGTGGATAATTACAGAATAGTACACTCAACAACGCTCTTCCCAGTTCGTGGGAACTCTAACCAAGGTAAGCATGTGATGTGTCATAAAACAAGTCTCACTGCACTTTAAAGGGCTGAAACTATACAGAATGTGGCCTAGATCACAATGAAATTAAAGTAGAAATGTAACAGAAAGATAATTGGTAAATGACTAAATGGAAATTAAGCAATACACTTCTAAATAAATAATCCAATAATTCTAATATAAATAGATAACATAAATAACACACTTTTAAATAAATAACCGGGGCTTCCCTGGTGGCGCAGTGGTTGAGAGTCCGCCTGCCGACGCAGGGGACGCAGGTTCGTGCCCCGGTCCGGGAAGATCCCACATGCTGCGGAGCGGCTGGGCCCGTGAGCCACAGCCGCTGAGCCTGCGTGTCCGGAGCCTGTGCTCCGCAGCGGGAGAGGCCACAACAGTGAGAGGCCTGCGTACCACAAAAAAAAAAAAAAAAAAGAAAGAAACAAAAATTATCAATATTAGGAATGAAAGGACATGACAACAGATCCTACAGAGAATATTATGAATCAGTTTATGCCAATAAATTCTATAACTTAGATCACATGGTCAAATTCCACAAAATTTGCAAATTATCAAAATGGACACAAGAGGAAACAAAATAAAAACCTTACACGGTCTTTCAGAAACAGGAGGGAATAGTTCACAGCTAAAATTATGAGTCCAGCATTACCCCGATTAAAAGATAAGACAAAAATATCACAACACCGACCAATGTCCCTTAACCAAATATTAGCAATTTGAATACACCAATATATAGAATCAATAATATACCAAAACCAAATGAAGTTTTCCTCAAGAATGCAAGGTTGGTTTATCATTTGAAAATCTAAAAAAGAAAAGAAAGAAAAGAAAAACGTAATTATCTCAATAGATTAAGAAGATTTTGATGAAATTCAACACTCGTTGATTTTATTTTTTTTAATATTTATTTATTTGGCTGCTCCAGGTCTTATTTGCGGCACGAGGGATCTTCATTGCCACATGTGGGATCTTTAGTTGCAGCATGCAGGATCTAGTTTCCTGACCAGGGATTGAACCCAGGCCCTGCATTGGGAGCATGGAGTCTTAACAACTGGACCACCACTGGAGTCCCAACGCTCGTAGATTTTAAAAACAACTCTCAGAAAACTGGGAATAGAAGGGAACTTCCGTAACGAGAAAGGACATTTACATAAGATCTAAGCTAACATTATGCTTAAGAGTAACAGACTGAAAGCTTTCCCCCTAAGGCTGGGACAAGGCAACCTTTATTCAGTATTGTGTTGAAGATCTTAGCCACTGCAATAAAACAAGAAGTGAAAGGCGTATAGATAAGAGTGAAGAAGTAAAATAGTCTTTATTTTTTATTTTATTTATTTTTTTTGTTTGCAGTACGCGGGCCTCTCACTGTTGTGGCCTCTTCCATTGCGGAGCACAGGCTCCGGACGCGCAGGCTCAGCGGCCATGGCTCATGGGCCCAGCCGCTCCGCGGTATGTGGGATCTTCCCGGACCGGGGCACGAACCCGCGTCCCCTGCATCGGCAGGCGGACTCTGAACCACTGCGCCACCAGGGAAGCCCTAAAATAGTCTTTATTTACACATGACGTTATCATATAGGTAGAACATATGAAAAAATCTCCAAAAAATGCTACTAGAATAAGCCAGTTTAGCATGGTCAGAAGATGCAAGGTCACTAAACAAAGATCGACTGTATTTCTACATTCTAGCAACAAACAATTGGAAAATAAAATTTTAAAGTACAATTCCATTTGAAATAGTATCCAGAAATGTGTGAAATACCTAGGGATAAACTACAAACTATACAAAAAGATGAACACACAAAACTATCAAGCATTGCTGAAAAAAATTTAAAGAACACCAAAATAAATGGAGAACAACAGCGTGTCATTGGAAGACCCAATATGGGGGTTGTTTTCTGTTTATTTTTGTTTGTTTTAAATTTATTTTATTTTGGGGGGCTGCATCGGGTCTTAGTTGCGGCACGCGGGATCTTCATTGAGGCACGAGGGATCTTTTTATCGCGGCATGCGGGCTTCTCCCTAGTTGTGGCGTGTGGGTTTTTCTCTCTCTAGTTGAGGTGTGCGGGCTCCAGAGCACACGGGCTTTCTCGTTGAGGTAGCTGAGCTCAGTAGTTGTGGCACACAGTCCTAGTTGCCCTGCAGTATGGGGGATCTTAGTTCCCTGACCAGGGATCGAACCCGCATCCCCTGCATTGGATTCTTTACCACTGGACCCCCAGGGAAGTCCCAAGTCCCAATATTGTTAAGAGGTTGGTTTTCTCCAATGCCCACCAACATTCCAGCAGGCTTTTCACTTTACAGAAGCATGATCCGCTGGGTCTAAAATGCCTATGGAAATCCGAACGGCCAAAGCAGTCTTGACGAGAACAGTTGGAGAACTGTCGCTTTCGGAACTTTCAAGGCTTCCTATGAGGCTACAGTAACGAGCGCATTATGGTATTGGTGAGATGATGCGCGTGCACATCAACTGGATGGAGCAGGGAGCACCACAATATATCCACTTATTTGGGGCCAACTTAGTTTTGACAAAGATGTCAAGGTAATTTAATAGGTTAAGAAAAGTCTTTTCATCAAATAGCTATCCGTATTGGGGCAGGGGGAGGAATGAACATTGACTCTTATCTCACACCATCTGCAAAATTTAAATTTAATTTGCTCATAGGCCTAGTTGTAGAAGCTAAAACCATATACTTTCTAGAAACAAAGAAAAAAACCACAGGAGAAAAATCTTTATGGTGTTGGGATATGCAAAGATTTCTTAGGATAGAAAAAGTATGAAGCATAAAAAATACCAATAAACGGGATTTTCATTAAATTTAAAGTTTGCTTTTTAAAAGGTACTATTAAGAAATAGAAAGGCAAGCCACATAATGGTGAAAAATATTTACAATACATCAGAGTATCTGTATCCAAAATATATAAAAACACTTAGAATTCAATAACAAGAAAACCAGCCACCTATTTTTAAAAATAGGGCAAAGTTTGAACACTTACCCAAAGAAGATACCTGAATTATTAGGCACAGGAAAAGATCTTCGACCTCAACAGTCATCAAGAAAATGCAAATTACAATCACAATGAGACACCATTAGACAGCTACCGTCATTTTTTAAATGTAAAAGACTAATGATACCAAGTATTGGCCAGGATGCGGAGCTACTGTTGGGGGGAACTTACAATGGCACAACCACTTTGGAAAGGCGTTTGACAGTTTCTTTTTAAAGCTAAACATACACCTTCCATATGACCCAGACATCCCACTCCTAGGTATCTACCCAAGAGAAAAGAAAGCATCTGTCCACACCACGATTTGGTGTTGAGTATTTATAGCAGCTTTATTTGTAACCACCAAAATACTGGAAGTAACCAAAAGTCCTTCAACAGGTGAATGGGTAAACAGGTGTGGTAGAGCCACACTGGAATAAGCGGCTATCAGCAATGCAAAGGCATGAACTAGTGGTTCACACGGCATGGATGAATCCAGGTACAAAGAAGTATATACCATGCCGTTCCATCTGTGTGAAATTCTGTAACATGAAAAACTAACCTGTAGTGACCAGATCCGCGGCTGCCTGGGGTTAGGGATGGGGGAGAAGCACAGAGCGGCACGAGGGGCCCTTTGGGATTGAAGACGATGTTTTCTCCCTTGATTGGGGTGGTGGTTTCGTGGGTGCTTGCTGTTGACTAAGAAAACGCAGAAGGCTGCATATAAGAAAGAGCTTCTTTGGGATCTTCGAGAATTTCAACTTGGGAAACGCAGATTTGGGTAAAGCTGAAAGAGTGTTCAATAGAAGAGAAAGCGTCGGGGGTTTACAAAGGCGAACGCCATGAGCTCGTGTTTGTTAATTTACCATCCTAACCATTTAAAAAAAAATTGTTTATTTATTTATTTAGGCTGCGCCGGGTCTTCCTTGCGGCCTGCGGACTCTTAGTTGCCGCCTGCATGCAGGATCCAGCTCCCCGACCAGGGATCAAACCCGTGAGCCCTGCACCGGGAGCGCGGAGTCTCACCCGCTGGGCCCGCCAGGGAAGGCCCCGTGAGGTTGTTAGAGTCCATCGACTCTGACACAAGAAAGGAGATACCTGTCCGTAAGGGAGAGGCCGTCACAAGTTATTTAGGCCAGGGGTCCGATAAGTGTCTTGAGTTTCTAGAACGTTGTGCAGATGTTCCGGACACCTGCGTCAAGACGATAAGTGGTCAGAGTTCCGATTCCATCCAGACTGAGATGCGTACAAACCCCACTTCCTCAGCGGCCTCTGGTCCAGTTAGAGGCTCTCTCGGCAACACTGGTGCCAGTTTGATTTTCCTCTCACACTACGTTTGTCAAAATTCATCAAACTGTACACCTAAAATGGTATGTGTATTTTATATAAACTAACCTTTAAAAAGTGGATTTGACAAGGTAAAAGTTACAAGAAAAAAAGAAAATGAATGGGGCACCTTTCCCTGGCTCTAGCTGGAGAAACGAGAAGGCAAGAGGAGACTGGTCTTAGGCAGTTGGGCTCGTGGTCATTGTGAGCTTTCTTAATGTTTCTATCTTGGTCCTAAACTTTTCTTTTGTAGTTAAGAACAGACAACGCCCAGATTAACTGATTAATAGTCCAGTCTTATCTGTCTGGAACAGAAGCTCTCCCTGGAGCTCTGCGGTTACACCCTCTCTCGCTGTCAGCCTTCCCAGCCTTACTGCTGCGGACTTGTGGGTTCGCTGGCCACACAGAACCACTGTGAATTACAATCATGAGTTACAAACGTGGAAGTAGCTTCATGGGGACTTCAGTTCCTGCCCTGCGTTGCCCATGACTAGGAAGAAGCCTTGCTGGCCACATCTCGTTTCTCAAACCAGCTCAGGCCCGAGTCACACCAGCTCAGACCAGGGGCCCAGACGGCATCCAGGGCGTTGCAACTGGAAACTCCACGTGACTGAAGTCACACAAGTTCTCGTGCTGCAGGTGACTTGGAACTACTGGATTTAACCTGCTTTCTAAGAAAGCAAAAAGTTTTGGTTCTTTTTTATGAGGGTTCCTTTTTTGTAACCTTCTAAAAGGAAGCCTACTGTGGTTGAAGAATTTTGAGGAAACTAACAAAAGGGAGTTCTCCGAGAGGTGCATGGGACGTGTATAAAAGATGTTCTCAATGGCCTTACGTTAAGCAGCGGAAAAGGTGTTAGCCACCTGGAGGGGAGGCTGAGTTTTTAAAAACGTTGCACGATGGGAGTCTTGCTTCTTCCCCCACTTATTAGCGTACATGTCACTTGAAAGCACACTGTTTTCTATTTTTCTGACATGTTATTCATTAATACTAGTCTTACACTTACCAGCCATCATCCTCTTGCCTTTTGTTTCATTACTGGACTAAAAGTAAATATTTTTGAGCTAAGTGGGCAAGAGAACTGGTAAAGAGAAGTGAGAAATCACGGTCCCTGGGAGTGTGGTGCAGGCCCACGTCTGCTGTGAGCTGTGCCTACTGAGCGCCAGGGGCCCCCTGGACTCACAGGTCGGGGCTCCACGCCGGGCAGCCCTGTGGCACCCACATCCCCCAGGTCCAGGGCTGGGGACTCTAACGTCTGCAAACAGTGGTCCCTTCCGAGGGGAGTTCTTGGGCAAAGCAAGAACGACGGGTAACTTGAGTGAAACAGAAACACCAGCACACTACTCAGCCCGTGAGGAAGGGCAAAGGGAAGGATGAACCCTCAAGCCCTTTTATGGTCGCTGGGCGCGTACACCGGCAGGAGTGTGTTAAACACCATTGCTTCTAACCTAGTCAGTTTAATCTACAGGGGAAATGAATCTCAAAGAAAAATCATAAACAAATAATTTATCCTCAAAATATTTATCATAGTATTTGTGAGATAACAGAAAATGTCCATATTGGTCTCTGCCCCCCGTTCCTGGCACGAGGCTCCTGAAGCCCTCGGAACGTCCTGACGAGGCCGCTGGGAGCATCTTCTGTTCTAACACTACGTCTCTGACCCTGTACCTGACACACAGTCCCTAAACCCCCTGGAGTTTCCTGGGTGACAGGGGCGTCCTTTGTTCTCATGAGGCGACTCCAGGGGGGCTTCTGGGTGGCTCCTGGTCACCACAACGACCAAGCCGCGATTAGAAGCTCGGAGCTTTCAGCCCCGCCCCATTCTCGGGAAGGCAAGAGGGCTGGAGACTGAGTTAACCATCACTCATGCCTCTGTGATGAAACCTCCGTAAAATCCCAACAGCGTGGGGTTCAGAGAGCTTCCAGGTCGGGGAACACACCTACGTGCCAGGAAGGTGGCACCCCAACTCCATGGGGACAGAATCTCCCGCGCCTGGGACCCTTCTGGGCCTCGCCCCCTGTGCCTCTTCATCCGGCTGTTCATCTGTGTCCTCTCCTCCGGGATAAACCAGGAAACCTGAGGAGCGCTCCCCCCGAGCTCTGTGAGCCCTTCCAGCAAATTAACGGAGGCCGAGTCGGGGGCGGGGACAATCGGTTTGTAACAAGTGGGACAGAGGTTGTGGGTAACCTGGGGACCTGCCACTGGTGATTGACTGGCATCTGAAGGGTGGGGCTGAGCCCTTGACCTGGAGACCTCAGGTAGTGTCGGGACTGAGTTCCCTGGTAGGACAGCTGGCTGGAGCTGCAGCACCGTCTGGCGTCAGGGGTGCTGTGAGTATGGCAGGTATCGGAGCGGAGACACAGGAGCCATGAGGCTTTTCCTAAGCAGCGTCACTTATACTGGGGGAGAGAGGCATCATCGAATAAAACACTGCAGCCAAATGATGTAATAACAGATACTATTAACAGTGTATTTATAGAGTTTGTAATAGCATGGGAAAATATTTGTTACAAGTGAAAAGAGGAGGATACAAAATGCAACAATAATTTTTTTAAAAAGCACAAATACATGGAAAAGAGCCTTAAATATCACAATACATAGCCGGTTGACGTGAACATTGAATTTCCCCCTTTTGTTCCAATTTGCCTATCACAGCACCTGTTGCCTTCACACAGTAAGACAGCGAGCTCTTCAAAAGCAGCATAAGCTAGGCTTCAATTAATTATAGTGTAAAACAAGGACGCCCCGCCATCCGGTCCCCCGGCCAGCCGTGGGGCGCCGGGCGCACACAGCGCAGCCCGAGGGGAGCGCAGACCCAGGACCGAACGAGGCCTGGCGCTTTGGGAAAACAGGCCCTTCGGAGGTTACACTCTAGGAACAACATTTACAGACCGGATCCTTGCATCTTTCCACCCTCAGGAAAGCGCTAGAGTCATTCACGGGATACTTGTCCCCGTGACAGGCAGCGACCCTCCACGAGGCCCCCCTCCTCGGAGCGGCTCCCCGGAGCTGGATGAGGGGCTGTCCCCGAATCACGCGGAAACTCGGGGCTCACGTCGTGCGTCCTTTTCAGGGGACGACAGGGACACCACAAAGACGTCACATCCCCACAGCTGACTGATAACCACCACGTGATCCCAGTAAAGATTCCTTCGGGGGCTTCCCTGGTGGTGCAGTGGTTGAGAGTCCGCCTGCCAATGCAGGGGACGCAAGTTCGTGACCCTGTCCGGGAAGATCCCACATGCCGCGGAGCGGCTGGGCCCGTGAGCCATGGCCACTGAGCCTGTGCGTCCGGAGCCTGTGCTCCGCAACGGGAGAGGCCACAACAGGGAGAGGCCCGCGTACCGCAAAAAAAAAAAAAAAAAAAAAAGATTCTTTCAGTTTGGGACTCACAGAAGAGCTGCAGGGGCACCAGAGTCCCCTCCCCCGGTCTCCACACTTCCCGGGACATGAGCCCCTCTGGGAAGGAAAGCATGTACCATCTGCAACGAGGGTGGCCCTGCTCCGACGCTACTGGCTACGCCACGCGGTGGACGAGGACGTCACCAGTATTTCTGCAAATGCCCATCTCTGTCCTGGGAGCTGACCCTGGATCCTCAGGCCCCCACCTGGGACAGTCCCCTTGGTCCCTGTCTCCGTGACCTGGAGGCTTCTGAGGAGCAGGGTCAGCCGTCGCCAGCCGCCCCACCACCTGCTCCATACTCTCTGAGGACTGGCCTGGGGCACAGGTCACCAGGAAGGACAGGAGGGCACAGCGGTGTCACCAGGGACAGGGACCCTCACAGCTGAGGCAGGTGGCGTCTCCACTGCACAATGACTCCTTTTTTCTTTGTAGTTAAGAAAGAGCTATTTGGAGACGTCTCTGAGACCATACGGACGCCGTCTGCCCTTGAGCTTCGAGCACCGGTCCCCCGGGGCGCCGGCAGTGGTCGCAGCGGTCACTGCCCACGGCCCTCCGTGCTGGAGGCTCTGTGAGGAGGACATGCCCTGTGTTCCCTCACTTCTCAGCGACATTTACCCCACCCTTTGGATTCCGCCCCAATGCTGTCAGCATCACCTCCTCATCCAGCGCCCGGGGCTGCTGGCAGCTCAGGTTGGCACCCGCGTCCCCGAGGCCCCGGGTGGGTACCGCCTGGCTCCTTTCCCAGGGAGCGTCCTCAGGACCCTCACCTGCAGGGCTGTGCTTCTCGGCCCTCAGCGGGCACTCAGGAGACAGTCCGACGCGCGCTAACGCCCGGCTCTGTGGATTTCTGTGACTCTCCGTTGATCTGTGTTCTAAACACACATATGAGCTCCAGCTCACAGGGTCCCCTCTTCCCCCCGCGGCTTCTCGCTCCCACAGCAAGGAACCTGCCAGTTCTCATTATCTGCAAAATATCTCCTTATTTGTTCAACACCGGTAAACGTACAGCTTCAGAACCGCTAACCTACCCCAGGGAGAATGAGCTGACCAGCCAGAGGACAGTGTCCACACAGATCTCCGGTCCACACACGGAGTTCCTGGGGTTGGGGTGTGGCCACAGGACCACCAGGACAGTCACCTTTGTCACGGACTGCACCCCCACATCCTGCTTGGTAGCTTTAAAATTAACATGAAGTCCAGTCTTCGGGGTGCACGTTCCTATGGGTTTGGCAAACCTTCAAAGTCCCATCCCCACCCCCTCGTCACCGTCAGCCCAGACCCCCTCGGGCTGCCCCAGCCCCGCCAATCCCAACAGTTTTGCCCTTTCCAGAATGTCCTGCACTTCCCAAGTGCCCGGAGGATCCCCACCACCGCCTGCGTGCAGCCTGGGGCAATGATGGCTACAGCTGCCGTAAACACTGCCAACCTAAGTCAGAATTTCTCTCGGGTGAACGTTAACTTTATCTTCAAAGACAACTTGATTGCAAAAGATCACATGGCCAAATAGACAACAACAGTCAGAAAAACCCTGAAGGAGAAAAGTGAGGGAGCTGGCCCCGCAGATACAGCACCTATAACTTCAAAAGAGTGGTACTGGGGCAGCTCCAAAAATCAAGTCAAGTATGTTCTCACGTCAGCACAGGATGAGGTGGAATCTCAAATCAGTGCACAAAAGGGGAGCTTTCGATAAGTGGAAGGAGGATACCTAGAGACCTGCATGGGAAGGGTGACATGGACCCCTTCTCTGCCCTGCCCGTCGGCATCCTGAATCAGAGATACAAATGCAGAAATGAAACTACACATGCATTGGCAGAAGAGACAGAGTCTTCTAACCTAGGACTAGGAAGGACTTAAAACCCAAATGCTACGGAAGAGTGATCAATTCACCCACGTTTAAACAAAAGAACTTCCACAAAGACATGCCATAAGCAAACAAAATGATTCTAAAAATCATACACTGACTTTAAAAATGTGACTTGTATTGCAAATATCTCTATAATCTGATAGAAAGATGGGCAAAAAGGCAGGTGCCCCACTCATAAGGAAAATGCAAATGAAAACTTCAGGGACATAATTTCGTACAGGTCAGGGTCAGGCTGTGGGCACACAGGCTCTCTGCTGATGCATCGCTGGTGGGACAGCAACAGGGGCAGCCCACGTGGAGAGAAATATCACAGTTACTCACATCTAGGAGGCTGCACTACCAAGACCACACAATTTTAACCTGAAAATGATAATAACTACAAAGACTGAAGACATATCAACTACACAGAAATCCACGGTGACACAGCACTTTAACATCACATTTTTTAAAATGTGATGTTCACTTTGTTTTCTAATAAACTGGCTTTTTTAGAGCAGCTTCAGGTTCATAGCAAAATTGAAAGTACAGAGTTCCCACAGCCCCTCTGCTACCTCCCCGCCACACATGGCCTCCCCCACCATCAGTGTCCGCACCAGGTGGGGCACCGGTCACCGCTGAGGAACCCGCACCGACAGGTCATCACCCCCCAGAGCGCATGGCTCACGCGGGTGCGGCAGTTCACTTCTGGAAGCTGCTTCGGCACTGAGTTCTTACTCTGAAGCCAGACAAAAGCATCTCGAATCAGGCACAGATCCCAGCTTTCCTGTAGGGACGGTACTCTGGAGTAACCAACTGGTCCACGATGGAAAATTCTTCCTTACAGGTCTGCTCCAGCTGACAGCACAATAGGAAAGATAGAATTAGAAATTGCCAGGGACTTCCCTGGTGGTCCAGCGGTTAGGACTCTGCGCTTCCACTGTAGGGGCCTGGGTTCGACCCCTGGTCGGGGAACTAAGATCCTGCGTGCTGCGCAGCGTGGCCAAAAAAGCAAAGCAAAGATATCGCCAAGCCCGCTGGAGTACGGACCTACTGACTCACCAGGGATGTATGCGAAGCCGTGGGGTCAGAGGTCAAAGGCTGACAGGGACTCTGCAGTGGATGGGGCCACTGGGGCCACCCCAATGCGGCCCCACAGCCTGAAGAAAAGGGCAGAGTGCTTCTCAGGTCTCCATGCACACTAGTGGCCCGAGGCCCTGGCTGAAACGCAGGTTCTGATTCCGTGGGTCCACGGAGGGGCCCGAGGCTCTGCACTGCTAACCAGCCCCAGACGCAGCCAATGTTGCAGACCCGCACTCCACACTGCGTGGGGAGGGTCCAGCACCACGTGTGGAGCGTGGTACCTGGGGGAGATGAGCCTGATTCAATCAAGCCTCAATCAGACCACCCGGTTACCGGAGCAGAGGAAGACATGGCCGTTCAAGGACTCACCAGGTCAACCCAAAGTGTGGGTGGTCCTACAGGACAAGTGGCCTCGTTTCCCCTTCCCCAACACAGGGACTTGAGACACGCCATCAAGGGCAGCGTGCAGACCTCGCCGGAGCCACAGGGAGCACACTGGCTGTAAAAAGATGTTTTCTGGACAACTGGAGACGTGTGAACATAAACTGGAAATTAGTTACTAAGGAATTCTTAGGTTTTGTTTTTATATTAGCTACAATAGTGGCATTCTGTTTATGTAAAAGATTTACATGAAAAATATAATGTCTGAGGTTTGTTTTATAACACTCAAGCCCTCAAACCAACCAAAACACAAAACAAGTGAGGAGGGAGGGAAAATGGTAAAAGTAACGGTACAACAGCACTCACTGGATTATCCTAATTTTATTCAAAATTTCCCTTTTAGAAATTTCATAAAACAAGCTTTAAAAACGACAGCACTATGCGACATTACTAGTTTTGCTTACCAAGTCTCAAGAAAAAGCGTAACTTAGAGCAAAAGAGTAAAAAAAGCACAGACTGCCTGCTAGTCCGTTCCTCTAGATTTCACCTTCCATCAGCCATCACTTATCTCCTTAGCTACTGAGCCCACACCCTCCTAGCGGCACGAGGCCATTTCACAGGTAAAAGGCCCCACCTTTCACCTGTGAACTCGCCCGCTCATTATTACCAAAGCAGGGTCCCCAGTCCCTGCTCAGCTCCGCAGAGGCCTCTCCACTCACTGCCCTCACTGCTTTGTTTTTAAAAGGCTTTAAAAAAGTCTCCAAAAGAATTCAGAAGGTGTGGAGTCCTTCACTGTGCTTGGTTTTCCCCATCTTTCCTTCAATCAGAATAGTTCAGATCCAGGACTTCCCTGGCGGTCCACTGGTTAGGACTCTGTGCTTCCATTGCAGGGGGCACGGGTTTGATCCCTGGTCAGGGAACTAAGATCCCACAAGCCGCGTGGCGCGGCCAAGAAGAAAAAAAAAACCAGATCAGACCCAGCCTTCATTAAGAATTCAAACAAAAAGAATACCAAACAAGAAAATCCCACCATATTACTTTTCCATACTGTATTAAAATGTAACTTCATAGAATTTTTGCTAAACCTTTCATTTTTCTGCTGTTTTTTTTACACCCTGTTCTTTTGCTCACACAAACTCCTTTTTGGTCTTTAAAAAGAGAAGATTTCAAACACAGCGTGTATTGGGCAGTTGGACACAGTAGAAATGTGCTCTGATGGGTCTAAGCAGAAAAATCCCCTGTTGGAAGGCCTCTGAGTAGCTCACAGCATTTCCAAAAGGAATGCAGAGCGACGCTAGGGAAATAGCAGGCGCGAGGGGGCAGCAAGGGCCACGGCTGAGGACGCTACAAACAGCCCGGTGAAGACCCTTCACCACCGCCTGGAGAAATGCCACTTTGCTGCGGCTACAGCTGCCGTCACCAGCAAACACCACGTCCAGGGGCAACCACTAGCTCCTGATCCAGTCTAATGGGCTGAACTTGGGCTGAGCTCGCACCTTAGCCGCTAGGAAGGCTGGGAAAGTGACCATCTGGTTTTTTCAACTTCTGCTGGGTGCTCTGTCTGCCAACCATATTCAGAGGGTAAGGCGTTCTCTCAACAGAGGAAGGGGCTTCCAAG
This sequence comes from Grampus griseus, assembly GCF_964374135.1. Lineage (NCBI taxonomy): Eukaryota > Metazoa > Chordata > Mammalia > Artiodactyla > Delphinidae > Grampus > Grampus griseus. Next base: position 954,186 of record NC_139012.1, on the reverse strand, counting down.
GCTGAGAAGCACAAAATTAATAGGTCTTTTGTTTCCATACTCAAGATTTTTTGGTAGTTTCTCACCATCAGAAAGTTCAAGAGAAAAGGGAAATATTTTAGAATTTTCCAGTTACATCTGAACTGAACACTCTACTTCATAGGGACAGCTCAGGCTCAGATAATAACCTACTGTACAAACATCATGTTAACAACCTGCTGCTGATAAGGGACCTCAGAGTGAAAGCATAGAGACCGCAGATCCAACACCTCCTCTTTCCCACGGCACACTTCAACAGACAGCACTTCTCTCAAATGGGATCCCGCTGAGACTCTTCCCCATTTGGAACAGCAACAAACAAAAAATCCAGAAAGATCCCTAAACACCTAAACAAGACATCAGCAAATCAACTCTGTAGTAACAGCAGATTTCTGCCCCAAAGAGCTGAACAACCTGTGGACTAAGAATGCTGCCTGCCATGTCAGTAAGGAAGGACACTGCAGCCATCAGTCATCAGTAACTGCAGCCACTCCCCACCCTGCAGCCTGAGAAGACTCACGAAGGAAACAAGGAATGCCTGCCATCACGGCGTCATCACACTGCAACTACCCCAGACGGTGAGCCCTGAGGGGACTCAGGATGAGAGAGCACAGGACGCTGGCCCCAGAGAGCTGAGGTGCAGATCAAAGGAATGATTTCAGTGAGCCCAGACTCTTGCATCTCTCCATACATAGAAAAGCGCTAAATTCCTTAACTTGAGATACCTGGTTTTCCTTAATTAACGATAATCTTTTGACATTCCGACTACCTGCCCTTTGTTGCAAAAACTCCTATATATCCTGGCTCCCCCCTCGGATTCTCGGGGTTGAGATGACCCGGCTTGAAGTCCTAAGAACGATCCCTGAAAAAAACACAGCTCTCAACTTTCAGTCGACAAAACCCAACGAGCCTGGGGCTCCCTCGGCCTCTTTGCTTTCCTCTTACTTGAAATCCTTCAGTGTCACGACTTGTTCAGCTGATGGTATTAGAAGGTGGCGGGGAAGGGAAACTGGACAGGAAGAAAGAACAAGGAAGACAAAATCTACAAAAAGCAAACAAATGTAAGAACAACAACAAAAAAAGTCACAAAAATCAAAGCCTATGACAGGTAGTAACCAACACACCTGCACTGAAGGTGAACTGGAGGCACGTTTCCCCAGGGGGTGGGGTTGGAAGTGCTCAACGAAGCAGCAGGGCAGGAGGGCGTCACCTCTCTCTGCAAAGGGCCCGTGTGGCCAGAGCGCGGGCAGCAGTCGAGAAAGAGAAGAACCGGGCAGAGCCTAGAAGCAAATCAGGAACTGGGGAGTGAGTGAGAGGCACTTCAGGAAGGTTCTGGAAGCAGCGAGGCTGCGATTTCCTTCCCTGGGCAGCTTGGGGCCCTTCTGAACCTTCCGGGAAAGGCCGCCACTCCCCCGCGGCCTCCAGGACGAGGTGACAGCCGGGAGCCACCGAACCCTCTGAAGCCCCTTCAGTCAAGATTGTGTCTAGATTAACATCCTGTGCCTTGTGTGTTTTTCCAGCACGAGGGGTAACACTCAGTACGCGTGTTCACATCCCCCTCCTTCCTACCCCCCAGCCCGGATTCTCCACGGGCCCCGAGGCCGAGAGACGCATTAGCATCAGCGTCCCTGCGGAAACGCCCTCTCGTCTCCCGTGGGGCGGCCGCCGTGGGACTCCCACCCTCGGCCCGCGGTGGAGAGCCGCACGTCCGGTCCCAACCCCTCTTTCCATCCGGCAGCCCCAGGCGGGACCCAGAGGCCCCTCCAGGAGGTGACCAGCCGCACCCACCGCCCGCCTTCCGCTTCCGCCGGCCGGAGACCGGGCGGGGGTCGGAGGCGAGACCCGAGTCACGTGGCGTCGCGGTCACGTGTCAGCCCCAGGTAACGTGTGAGGCGGGAGCAGGTCGCACGCCTGAGCTCACTCACTCTCGCGAGATGCACGGTGGTCACGTGACGGGACGGGGGGGGAGCGGGGCGGGGCGGGCGCGGCGCGGCATCACGTGACAAGGCGCCGCAGCTCGCGGGGTTTGTTTCGTGCAGCGGGCGCAACACCGGGACCAGCTACCATCACGCCGGCCGGGTCAGACCCCGGCCCGCCCGCCCCGGCCCAACCGCCCACGACCCCGCCCGGCTCCCGCTCGCGCCCATGGCGGCCCCCGGCGGCTCCCGGCGATGGCCGCTGCTCCTGCTGCTGTTCGGTGAGAGGCCGGGCTCGGGCTGAGGGCTCAGGGGCTGCGGGGTGAGGGGTCGGGCAGGTGTGCGGCCCTGCGCGGGCCCAGAGGGATGTGGGGCGGCGTGAGGGGCGGGGGACTGTTCGGGGGCCGGGAGCTGCGGGGCTGGGGTCGGGCCGGGCCCGGGGACTCCAGGCGAGTCGTCCCGCACCGGCCGAGGCGGCTGCGGGGGGAGGGGTCGGTCCAGGTGCCCAGAAGTGGACGACGGAGGGAGGGCCCGGCGCGGCCCTCGGGTCCCAGCCCTCGGGTTGTGGGGTCAGTCGGCAGTGACTTGGTGGTTTCTGAGCGGCGTGGTTCGCGCCCTTATTTGGGGGCACGGGTGGCCCCGGAGGGCTGCGTGCGGCTGCAGCCGGAGACGCGGGACCGCATGGGACTCGGCTTGCGCCCGACGCGGATGTCCGCGCAGGAGAATAAGGCGGGCGGCGACCCCGGCCTTGAGAGTTCGTCCTTCGGGCTTTTAACCTTCGCCCCCAGCAGCATGGCACAGAGCGCTGACGCGTGTGTTTATGTCCTTGTGAATTTTAATTACGTTATAATGACTTAAAGTTGCCCTTGAGAGTTTCGGGGAGCCCACAGTGGACAGAAGGAGGGGGGGGCTAGGCCTGGCCTCCCAAGGGTCGTCTCCATTTCTAGTGAGTCAGGAGCGCTGCCTCTGTGTGTGTGTGTGTGTGTGTGTGCGCGCGCGCGCGCGCTGGGCCCACGGAACTCGGGAGCTGCCCGTGGGCGCCGGTGTTTTATCCATTGAGGAATTTTGCTGTCATTTATCTGTCCTAAGGAGAAAGGGATTGTGCTGACTTAAACAAGAGTCACTGCGTGGTTTGATTTTTGTGGCTACTGGGAGCTCCCTCTGCGGCACTTTCTCACCTGGTCCCCATGATACGGGAAGATTAAAGTGCCAGGAACTGAAAAGAGGTACCGGAGCTCACTGGTGGGCGCTCCCTTGAGTTCAGCAGCCACAGAAGCAGTCTCCCAAGTACCTGCCGAGAATTCTCGAAATACGTACTCTGAAGTTCTTTTATTGTGACAGAATGAATTTTGGTTTCAGGATTTTGTTTTGCCTGTTGCGTAAAATGAGTTCTTAGAGCTCCAGGACCCGCGCGGGGGCGTGCTCTTATCCCAGCCGCAGACCCGGAGCCTTGCTCTCCCCCGCAGGTGTCATGAGTTTTGAGAGGGCCTGCTGGGACAAGCCTTGTCGTGTCAGGGCGGCTCATTGTTCTTTATTAGAAGAGCTCGCGTGCATTAGAACTGTCACATTTTGTTTCATGTTTTAAAAACTCACCTGAATGAAGAGAAAAATCCATACTTCTCTACATTGATAGCTTGGAGTAAGCATGCAATTAGCTTTTTCTCTTTTTTTTTATGGCCATGCCACGAGGCTTGCAGGATCTTAGTTCCCCGATCAGGGATTGAACCTGGGCCCCCAGCAGTGAAAGTGCGGAGTCCTAACCACTGGACTGCCAGGGAGTTCCCATAATTAGCTTTTTAATGTCCATTCCATCATATCTTTTAAGTTTTATGTTCAGTTAAAAATCCAACTTTTAAAAAGTTCTGTTAAGAGCCTGTATTTAGGTCTGTTTAAAATGTCTATTTTAATGCACAATTTCACCAAAAAGCATCTTTTCTAAAAATATTTCAAACTTCTGAGTCACAAATTCATCCTGCTTTGATAATTAGAAAGTAAAGTTTCCTTTGTGTTTTAATACTTGGTAGAAAGCATAGACAAGTGTGAACTGAAACTTCTTGATACATATGATTACGTATATTGCATAACAGAGCGTTGCTGTCACCGGGATGACCTCCTTCCCCTTTCCGAATGAAGAACTGTTGCTTAGGAAGTTTGAAAAAATGTTGTATACCGATTAATGTTACCCTCGCTTGTGGGAGTTTGCCAGTTGCCCAGGTTGGCGACCTAATTTTTCACTAGATTTGAGGTCAGATGTTTTGGGTCCATAATTTTGAATTTATATTGTTAGATCCATCCCAGGCTGTATTAGTCCTTTCTCCTCTCTGCGTCCGGAAGACTTGACTGTGTGCATGTACAGCACATGCTTCTGCTGGAGCGTTGGTTCTGCTGTGTTGTGATTATTTTCACACCTGTGTCTTCCTCGTGCCTCACATACAGTCAGTGCTCAGCACGTACAGGAAGAGATGTCCAGTGGTCCCTAACTGAATGTGCACATGAGCTGTTCAGAAACGTACCTTCTGGTCTCTAGAGTCTGGGACTCCGTGTCTGGGATGGAGCCGTGGTCTTTCTTTTTTTCCTTTACGTTTTTACAGGTGATTATGTATCACTGGTTAAGAAGAATAAAAATCCTGGCTTCAAGAAAATCGAGCCAAGAGAAATTAGAAAGTGATTTCTCCTAAACGGTTCAGCAAAGAACGTATTGACTTGTTCCTCTAGGTGGCAGCTTCTCTCACATGCAAGTGAGTGTGTCGTAATTTGAAGCATATTCACTTGCTTACCAAGTGCTGGAGAGAAAGCGTGGTTCAGGTGTGGACCTCGCTGTGCCGCCGGCCCATGGCAAGCTCGGCGGGCACGTGCTGTGAGTCAGCAGACCCAGTTCCAGATCTGGCTCTGCACCATCACTAGCTGTGTGACCTCGAGCACAGCAGTTAACTTTGTGCTTTGGACTCCACATCTGTGAAAGGAAATCGTCACAGTGTCCGCCTGTTAAAGTTGTCACCATAGTTTATAGTTACCTGCAAGGTGCGCTACAGGTGCTAGTTAAATGAAACGCTTATTTGACGGTTTGTGTCAGGTACCAAGGATTCAACAATAGATGAGGGCCGTGTGGCACTGAACGCGTCAATAGTAACAGCTAACACTGAAAGCAGGCTGATGCCTTGTACCCAGCGCTCCCCTTGCTTTGGCTCCCTTGGTGCTCATTTCCGTCTCACAGGTCCTAAACCGAGGGGCGTGGTGCTCCCTCTGGGCCCGGGGTCACAGTCAGTCAGTGATGGAGTCTGTCGGAGACTGAGATCTCTCATCTCAGGCGGGCGTGCTCCCACAGCTGCACCTGTTTTAGAGACTGGAGTGTCTCCAGGTGGGAGTGTTTTGAAAGAATAAGCCACTCGTTCCTCTGCGGGACCCCTGGAGAGAGGTTGGCGTGAGTCTGGCGCCCGTGCCGAAGGGGAGCAGCTCCCGGTGGTGCGGGTTCTGGCTTTCCGGAGGGACACCCCTCAAATTACTGCACATATCCTAGCTAATTTGAGATGGGGGTTGTCTTTTATAGAGTTAAACACTAATTTCTGACTCTTAGCATGCGTGTTTCTCTTACCGTTTTTTGCTGTAATGCTCTTGTAGATGTTTTTCTCGTTACGTGTTTCTCTTACAGTGTTTTGTTGTAACGCTCTTGTAGACGTTTTTCTCGTGACCAAAATTGGCTCTGGTTTCTTGTTTTAATAGTGGAAAATTTGGGGGCCTCTAGTGCTGCCGATGCTGTTTGTTTTGTGTTTCTGGGGTTTTTTTGGCCACACCTTTCGGCATGTGGGATCTTGGTTCCCCGACTAGGGATTGAACCTGCGCCCCCTGCAGTGGAAGCGCAGAGTCCTAACCACTGGACCGCCAGATAAGTCCTTGATGCTTATTTTAAGTTTGTTTTAGTAATACTAGTTTGTTGTCCTTTGAAAGCTCAGACCTTCAGCATGTTTACTAAATGAAAAAATTGAGAAGTTATTTATGAAGTGTTTTCTAGTGAAGTGCTTTGAGTCAGTAGAACGTTTTTTGGTGACTTAGGGACCTATTTTATAGGAGGGTGGCTTGGTAGGAGCTGGCCTGTGCGGGCCCTTGTGGGAGGTGGCTACCTGACCTGCTGTGCTGTGGCACGTGTGACAGCCTGTGGCTCCAGCGCCCGGGCCGTTGAGGGCAGCTCAGGCCTGGGGGCGCCCATGTGCACTGTGAGCTGGTCATTGTCCGGTGTTTCTCTGGCCTCAGCGCCCAGGCTTTTGCTTCTGCTGCTGAACCTGCGTTTGCCTGGCTGGCATCTCTATAGCTCTTGTGTACTTACTCCATCACTCTCAGAGATATGTCTTTAAAAACCTTCACTGTAGGGCTTCCCTGGTGGCACAGTGGTTAAGAATCCCCCTGCCAGTGCAGGGGACACAGGTTCGAGCCCTGGTCTGGGAAGATCCCACGTGCCGCGGAGCAACTAAGCCCATGCGCCACAACTACTGAGCCCATGAGCCACAACTACTGAAACCCGCACGCCTAGAGCCTGTGCTCCGCAACAAGAGAAGCCACCGTGATGAGAAGCCCATGCACCACAACCAAGAGTAGCCCCCGCTCGCCGCAACTAGAGAAAGCCTGCGCGCAGCAACGAAGACCCAATGCAGCCAAAAAAATAAAAATAAATTAATTAATTAATAAAGAAAAAAAACTTCACTGTTTTAAAAAATGAGTTGTGGGATTTTCTCTAGGTTTTTAAAAGGAACGTTCATTCATTGGAAATGACTTTAGTGGAATCTTGCCGCAGTATTCGGGGGGTGGGCGGAGGTTAAAATTTGTGAAGCACAACAGACAGCATTTTTCTTGTCTGCCCTAGTTTGCTTCGTTTGTAGCAGTTTGTCTTTATGAACACAGATTTTGGTATTTCCTTTACCTGAGGCTTACAGGAGGGTATGCAGGGTTTCTGTCTATACTGTTTGCTTTAGGCTTAATTAGTAGTTGCTCTGAAGGTTTTATTTGGTGACGGTCCCAAGGGTGAAGTGAACTGGGTTCACTGGAGTCATTTCACCACGTCAGCGACAGGGACTTGAGAATGGAAGCTAGTTGGCTGCCTTGGAGCCTGCTGCCTGGGTCACACGTACCCTTAGAGCCGTCAGCGCCAGAGGTGCCGCTGCTTGACGAGGGGCGTGCAGGGGTCTTAGCTGCAGAACCAGGAGGTGTGTTCCTGGGAGTGTGGCGGTGCCGGTGCTGGTGGGTGGCTGCTTGGCTTCAGGGTGGTCAGGACGCCTGCCCGTCTGTGAAGAACCCTGTGCTAAGGTGTGTGGCTGTCACTTACCTTCTCTGACTCAGATCGGAGTGCATTTGCTGCTAAGCTGCCTGCTCGGGGTTTCGGGCTGTGGCCCTGGCCCTGAGAACTAGCTCAGAGTGGTGGCCACTCCCAGGCTGGAGGACCTGTGACAGCTGCCTTCCGCCCCTTCCCTCAGGCACTTGGCGGCTATACCTACAGAGGCATAGTGGTGTCCTGAGGTCACACAGCCAGGTCCAGTGGAATTACTGTATTTTGAGGACCTTCTGGATACGGGCAAAGAGCTCTGATCTTTGGGTCTGCGGCTTTTCTTGCCACGTCGCCAGTCCACGAGAGGCAAGAGCAGAGCCGACTCTTATTAAGTAGCGATTTGGGTCCACGGGGTTTCTGTAGAAGGTCAGCATTTAGTTTATGTTGAGTCCTGCCCTCAGGACTCCACCCCGCGTCCCCGAGATCCTCTGAGGAGCGAGCGTGGGCAGCCTGGGCCCGGGGTGACTCAGAAATTGACCTGTGACTTCCCGGTACGTATTTTGAAGAAAAGCATCGAAGAGCTAATGACAGGTTGGCAAACTGATGGGATGGGTTTAGAGAGAACATTTTCAGACCAGTCTCCAGGAGGGACAGAAGCCCAGCTGAGCCCCACCTGCGGGACCTGTGTGTCTAGTTCTTCAGCGATTTAAGTAGTTTTCCTAATAACAACTGTATTGCCGCAGCTGCAGACAACCAAAATTTTCTAAAAGATGTTTGGTCATTTCTGTCTTTCCTGGAGTTAGCAGGCCTCGTGCATGGTGTGTCAGCTGTGTTTGTGGTGAAAGATGGCAACGGGACAGCTTGTATCATGGCCGACTTCTCTGCTGCCTTCCTGACCAGCTATGACACCCAGAACGGTTCTAAGGTAGGAAACACCAGGGCCCTTCATGCCTTGCTTGTGTGTGGGATCATTTAACCTGCCTTGACAGTCTTACACGTGTGTGTGTTTCTTGTATGTTATACAGTGCTGTGTCTCAAAGGCTGTTAGTGCCTGTAATAGTCTATGCATTTTATATACTGAGGATGCAGTCATATTATACGAACCATTTCATGCTCACTATTTTATTGTGAGCATTTTTCCAGTTTTCTTCTTGATTATCTTTTGTAATCACAACGTAGTACTTCATCATGTTAATCACGCTAATTTACTAACCCATCCCCTGTAACTAAGTTTTCTTATGTTCTTTTTATGCCTGGTGTACAGCTCTGTGAATATAGCTTTTTTGATCTGTTGAATCTGCTTTAGGTAAACTTACACTCCAAGAATCGTGTGTGAACAGGTGCTCAAGGTGCAGTGCCACTGTACTAGTTGGATTAGAATGTCCCTTTCGGTTTTGTTAGAACAGCTTTGCGCCTCTGCAGGATGAGAAAGCCTTTTGCATTTACCAGATCCCTAGCAAATAAACAGCATTTCTTTGTTAAGTCTTCCTCCGTGAATTACCTGTTAGTGGACTTCTCACTTTCTCTTTCCATTTAACATTTGTTCTTGTAAACATACTCTTATATTTTGTTTTCAGTGCTTTGTTGAAGCAGTGTTTTTCCTTACCCGTCTCCACATCCAAGGCACCATATCTGTTTTCCGGCACTTGGAGGGCAGTGGGGGCCCAGGGCTGCTGGGAGGATGAGTGGCTTCTTCAGAGCTTCTGGACATGCCGGCTGCCTGGCCTCCTCAGTTCATTGGCCCTGTCTTGATATAAATGTGGTCTCTATCGGAACAGGAGAAAGCAGGGAAAACTTCATTCCACGGAAATGTCTCCAATTGTAAAGATTTGTCCAAACACCTTTTATTTATTTTTAAATTTTTTTTTAATTATTTTTTTAACGTGGACCATTTTTGAAGTCTTTATTGAATTTGTTAAAATATTGCTTCTGTTTTATGTTTTGGTTTCTTGGCCACAAGGCATGTGGGATCTTAGCTTCCCAACCAGGGATCGAACCCACACTCCCTGCATTGGAAGGCGAAGTCTTTAACCACTGGACCACCAGGGAAGTCCCCTAGGCACCTTTTATTCTAATTTCTACTTCACTTCTTTTTGTTTGGATTTTTTAAAACATTGTTTCATTATATACTAATCGCGTACACAAATGGGAACATGCGTTTGCTGTAATGTGCCTTCCCACTTCACACAGTGTGTCTTTGTCACAGGCGTGGTCTGTTCATCAGGACAGTGCTAGGACAGCTTCCCACGGGTCCTTCACCCAGTCCGGTTCATCGAGATGAGCTTTGGTGGTTTTGTAGTTGTTTGTTTTGCTTATAATAGTTAATTCAGACAATTCTGCAGTAAACTCCCTCTTCTCTTTGTTTAGAGAGACATATTCTTTAAATACACTTTTCTGTGGCAAACATGAGGTACTGGCCTTTTTCAGATAAAAGTATCAGCTCATCCTGAAGCCCAGCGTGAATTATTTCACTTTACTGAGATAACTGTAGTTTTACTTCTCTTGTTAATGAAAATCATATTAATGAAGAACAGTTTTAAATTAGTGAATAATTAGGTCATCCTTGTCTTGCACTTGAGTTACTTTCTGGTCTATTACTTGACATGTAATATTGACTTTCATGTTTTTTGTTTTTATTGAAAATGAATGCATTAATAGTGACATCTGAGATGGAGCTGGGGTCGGGGCATGTGTCAGATCTTTGGTGTTTCTGAACCCCTTTAGTAACCTGCACCCTAATTGTGTTCCACTGTCATCATGTTTGTTCCAGAGCGTGACCTTTGAGCTGCCGGCCAGTGCAGAAGTATTAAATAGCAGCTCTTGTGGCAAAGGAGATGCTTCTGACTCCAGTCTCGTGATTGCTTTTGGAAGAGGCCATACGCTGACCCTTAATTTCACAAGAAATGCAACACGTTACAGTGTCCAGCTGATGCGTTTTGTTTATAACTTGTCAGATACAGGGATTTTCCCCGATTCGAGCTCCAAGGGTAAGAACCAATATGGACCAATTATGGGGTGGAAAAAACTGGGTCGGGGGAGTATCTAAAATTGCTTCTAAGCACTTCCAGGAGTTAAAGATCGATTTTTCTTTTCGTGTAGAAACCAAGACTGTGGAATCCGTAACCGACATCAAGGCAGACATAAATAAAAAGTACAGGTGTGTGAGCGGCAAGCAGATCAGCCTGCACAACGTGACCGTCACGCTGCGCGACGCCACCATTCAGGCCTACCTCTCCAACGGCAGCTTCAGCAGGGAGGGTGAGGACCGCCCCGGCCCAGCCCCCTGGGTGCCCGGGGAGCCCTGCGCGTCCTCGGAGAGCTGCCCCTGCCCCTCGGTCTTCAGAGAAGGTTACCCCTTTCGGTGAGGGTGGATTAAAACAGGCTAAAGGGGCAAAGCAGTTCAAACCCTCTCTCTTCCCTTGTTACAGAGCTAATGGGGTCAGGGTTGTAGGCTCTCCTTCAGCTCAAGCCGCTGTCTCTACACAGGGACCTCACCTAACCTCAGTCCAGCTTGGGCAGGCCTGGGGCAGGGGTGGGAGCGACCAGGGGGGCCTTTCAGGGGTGCACCCACCAGACCCAGTGGCCTCGGGTGAGGTAGTCGACCACTTGTTTCCTCACCTGCGAAGTGAGGATGCTCACCTGTCTGCGGAGGGTGTGAGGGCTCGCAGGAAGCTCCTGCCGAGTGCTCCTCTGGGTGCCGGCCGGAGTCTGTGGTAGAGGGTGTCGTTTTCTGACTGCGGTTCCCCACATCCTGCCCGGCAGCTCACTGTCATTTCCTTGGGGGGGGGGAGGTGTCCCCACTGTCGTTCTCTGTGTTTAAGCCTTGCCCCGCGGCCTTCCCTGGTGGCTCGGAAGCAGCTGGGGTGCCTGCTGACCCCACGGCCCTCCGTGCGGCCAGCTGCAGCCCTGGGCTTGGGCAAGGGCCTCTGGGCTCTGTACAGCCAACAACTAAAAATGGTGTTTTTGCTTATAGATTAACGTTAAAAAATGACGTTTCACAACACATGAAAATGATGTAAAATTAAGTTTTGCTGATCATAAGCGACATTTTATTGGGACACAGCCGTGACCACCCGCTCACCCGTTCCTGTGGCTGCTCTCTCACTCACACGGCAGAGCCAGGTTGGGACGGGCGCTGCAGCCCCCGTGTCCGGCAGGATCGGGTGCCAGCCCCGGGCCCGCCACAGGATTGACGTGTATTCATCTTCCCGCCTTTCATGTTTGATGTGTGGATTCTTGTCAGCTCTTCTGAGAGAGTTAGAAGTTCAAAACAGAAATTGCTTTTCAGTGAAGTTTATCACGTCTCACCTCGTGCCCAGCTTGGCCTTACTAACGGTTTCATTCCTTGGGAACCTTGAGTCTCACTCCCAGTCCAGCTCAGGTGCGGGCCGTGCTAGAACGTCTCTTTCCACTTGAAACTTCGTCAGTGCAACGTGCAGGTTTATCTGAGTATCTGCAGCTGCCGGGAGACCAGCAGGGGCCTTCAGGGTACACGAGCTTCTGAGAGCTGTGAGAAGGGCACTGGGAGGGCGCACAGCCCCGCCCCTCCCCCTCCTCCCCTGCCACCACCCCTGGGCTCCCCGCCTCCCAGAGGCCTTCCCGGGGGAGCACGCACGTCCCCAAGTGATCCTCTCAGGTTGTGAGCCGAGGGACTTTGGTATCTGCCGTAGGTGTCAGGCTGGTTAACAGGTAGAAGGGAGAGGGCTGTCACCCACACACATTCTAAACTCCTGAGGTTTTCTGACTGGCGGTTAGTAAGAGCTTCGTGGAGACAGCAGGTCACACGTTACAATGGCTCAGTGGTCGGGTAGACAAGGACTTGGAGACTGGCCTGTTCTCTTCGTTTGTCTTAACGTGGTTTGTGCATTTAGTCATTTGTGTCCTGTGACAATTGATAAGTAACTGATAAAACTGCTTTTAAAAGCACCGGTGTCCCAACATCTACCTGCAGCTTAGCTCCAGGAGGGAGGCAGCAGTGCCAGCCGGGGCCCCTGGGGCCAGGCATCTCGGGGGTGCTCACCCAGCTGAGCCCACCTCCCAGAGCTTGGGTTTTGTTTCCCTTTTTTGCCCTCTTTCTTCTCTAGAATAATGCACTTTCCTCTACAAGTTGTGTGAAGGCCGGCGGGGCAAGGTGACCCTCTGGGTGGGCTGAGTTACCCGTGTCCCGGTCCTCTGGGGTGGACGTGGAGTCCGCAGCTGGAAAGGAGTGCAAGCCGGACTTGAGCTTCTGCTGGTGGACGGGTTCCAGCCGCTTCCCGAGCGGCTCCCACCCTGGAGGTTTGGGCGGGCTTCCGTGGCTTGGCCTAGGAGACCAGTGGGAAGGGTCAGAGTTGGATGGAGATCGTGTATGACCGTTAGTGCTAAGCTTGCCCACTGTCCACGGAAACAAGGTGGTAAAAGGAAGAGCCTTGGGCTTCCCTGGTGGCGCAGTGGTCGAGAGTCCGCCTGCCGATGCAGGGGACACGGGTTCGTGCCCCGGTCCGGGAGGATCCCACATGCCGCGGAGCGGCTGGGCCCGTGAGCCATGGCCGCTGAGCCTGCGCGTCCGGAGCCTGTGCTCCGCAACGGGAGAGGCCACAGCAGCGAGAGGCCCGCGTACCGCAAAAACAAAAACAAAAAAAGGCAGAGCCTGGGTTGGGGGTGCCGGATGCCCTGGGGTTCGGGACGTTCGCTAACCTTCAGAGAAGGCGTGTCTGGCCCGTCAGCCCCTGTGGAACACGTACAGTTACTTTGCAGCTTTTGCCTCAGTCAGCTTTGACTTTGAATATAAATTTTTGTCGTAAGCAGTCATGGTGGGTCAGATTCTGAGGGACGGGGTCGTGTGCACACCCTCAGTGTGTCCTCCGGGGGCGCCCTGTGCCCTCCCCTGTCGGACCTGTGCGGCCGGGGCCACCCCCATCTCCTGATTGTGTCTCTTGCCACTGGGCTCCCACTCACCCCCTCGCTGGGCCCTCCGCCCGCCCCGGGTGAGCGCCCACAGCAGTTGGCTGCCCCCGGGCACGGAGACGCGGCTCCATCCTTGACCAGTAGGGCCGTCTGGTGCCCGTCCTTCCCGGGGCCGCTGTCAATTCTCCTGGGGGCACCACGCTGATGGTCCGGGCTGGCGATGGTGTGTGTGTCCAGTGTCCGTCCCCGCGGAGGCCAGGCACTTGGGGCCGCTCTGCTGCTGTCTCTGGGACCATTTCCAGCCCAGCGCCTGGCACAGGAGCTCGGAGAACATATATGTGAATTGTTGCCGTTGCAAGTGGCCTGGGTCCCCAAAGCACGGGATGGAGTTGAGGTTTTGTTCTGACCTTACGGGGGGAAGGTTTGTCCTGCAAGGGAGGGTGTCCTTGCGGACGAGGGACCAGGTCGAGCGTCGCTGAGGTGACCTCCCGTCCAGGGTTCCAGAGCAGCGTTAGTTAGCCCACGTCTGCCTGGAGGCCTGGAGGTTGTGTTCTGTGGGGCGGGGCCCCTTGAGAACGTCAGCTGGGGCCCAGGGTGGGCTTGGGGTCCAGGGTTCCGGGAGGTCCTGAGGCGGCAGCACGACTCACCCCACCGTCCCCACAGAGACGCACTGCGAGCAAGACGGGCCCTCGCCGCCCACCCCGACGGCACCACCCCGGCCCTCGCCCACTCCGGCACCCGAGAGCCCCTCGGTGTCCAAGTACAACGTGAGTGGCACCAACGGGACCTGCCTGCTGGCCAGCATGGGACTGCAGCTGAACATCACCTACAGGACAAGGGGCAACACGGTAGGCCGGCCGGAGCCCTTCTCCCCGCCCTAAGCCTTGCGGACCGGGCGTCCCGGGGTGGGTCGCGGGTGCTGCGTGTCCTGAGCTGCTCAACTGGACCCCCGTCCCACCTGGGCCACTGCATGTGCAACGGCAGGGTTGAGTCTCCCAACCCAGGCTGTTGTGCGGCCCCAAAGCCTCAAGTGTGTTGCCACCACAGGACGGGTGTGCTGGCCTGGGAGGTGGTGGGATTTTCTTGGACGCTTTACTGCTCAGACACTTGGGTTGTCTTTCTACTCTTCCCTTGAGATGACGTTTCTCCCTGAGGGTGAGAGTCTGGGGATGGAGACGGGCCACCTGCTGCTGCGGGGACGTGAAAGCAGCCGGAAGTACCAGGAGGACCGTCTGGCATCCACACTCTGCCCGTGGGAACTTGCCATGTTTTCTTCTGGGTTTGGTTCACGTGACCGTGGCTTTGAAGCCGCTGCTTCGGGGCTGCCTGTGTCCCCTCAGGAGCGCAGGCCCGGGGGAGGGGAAGCCGACCTCTTGGCTCTTCTAACTAGACGGTGACCAGAGAGTTCAACATCGACCCCAACAAGACCACCTTCGGGGGGAGCTGCACAGCCCAGCTGGTGACCCTGGAGCTCCACAGCGGGAACCTGCTCCTGGTGCTGCAGTTTGCGATGGTGAGGGCCCCCCGGCCTGCCTCCTGGACCCTCGGCCCCACCTGCGTCTGTCAGCAGACGCCTTGCGCTTATCCCGCAGACGGGGCAGGGGCGACCCGGGGCCTCAGGTGCTGTCCTCCGCCTGTCCTGGGGGCAGCGTCTCTGCGTCCTCTGCTCTTCATGCCTGCCTGGGAAGGGCTGCGTGTGCAGTTAGCAAAGGAGTAAGAGCCCCTGGTGGGTGTTTGTGGTACACTCTGCAGGTGAACTGCTAGGTTTCTCCTGATGAAGTTCAACTTTCCTAGGAAGTTAGATGTTGACTTTTCTGGAACGTAGCTCCTTCAGTCCGCATCTTATCAGAGTCTGATTGTGTAACAAGGTCTGTAAGGAGCTGATCAGGATTCATGTTCCCGAGACGACAGGCTGCCTTTTATGGGCTGGGCGCGCTGCAGTTTCCTTCTGAAGCTACGGGCACGGGAGGCCACCTTTATCACTGGCCCCCCCACCTCCCCGGGCCTGACGGTGACCGTGTGATTGTCGCCTTCTCCCTAGAATGCAAGTTCCAGCCGGGTTTTCCTGCAGGGAGTCCAGCTTAATATGACTCTGCCCGACGCCAGAGGTAAGACCACACCCCCCCCAAGCCGGCATGCCTGTGCGGGTGCCCCAAGGCACTCACCCCTGCTGCCTTTGCAGAGCCCACCTTCTGGGCCACCAACAGCTCGCTGAGGGCGCTGCAGGCCGCCGCCGGGAACTCCTACAAGTGCAACGCCGAGGAGCGCGTGCAGGTCACCGAGGCGTTCTTCCTCAACATATTCAGAGTGTGGGTCCAGGCGTTCCACGTGGACGGGGACAGGTTTGGGCCTGGTGAGTAGGCGAGGGCGTGGTAGCTGACAGCTGGGGGACCCCTTTCAAGTCTGAGACGTTAGCGCGAGTTCCGCTGCCCGCGCCACCTGGCCTCTGCGCGCTCCAGCCCGCCTGCGGGTGTGCTCACGCCGCCCTTTGAACAGAGGGCTGGTGAGAGCCTTCCGCGCGGGAGCGTGTGGGCAGCGGGCGGAGGTGGGCAGCTGGGCCGTGTGTCTCCACAGTGGAGGAGTGCCAGCAGGACGCGCGCAGCATGCTGGTCCCCGTGGCCGTGGGCGGTGCCCTGGCAGCGCTGGTTCTCGTCGTCCTCATCGCCTACCTCATTGGCCGGAAGAGGAGCCACGCCGGCTACCAGACCATCTAGCCGGCTGGCCACCCGCGCCCGCCGCGGGCCAGCAGCAGCTGCGCAGCCTCGGGCCCTTCCCTGGGCTTAGGTTGCTGCCAAGGGGGCACCCTTCCTTGCAAACTGGTTTTCAAATCTGCTTCGTCCAGTGTGAAGCTCATCCGGCCACATTTACTATGCACAAAAGAGTAACTATGGAAATGACGGTGTTAATTTTGCTAACTGGGTTAAATATTTTGCTGACTGGTTAAACGTTAATATTTACCAAAGTAGGGCTCTAAGGGGGGTGGGGGGTAAGAGCTTTTCTAAATGGGCACTGGCTCCGCTGTCATTCGGCTTTTTAAGAGTCCGGTGTTTGGTGTCTTCACTCTTTACTCAGACGTAAGCCTTACAAAGGGAGTCTCTGGTCTTAATGCTTTGAGGAAGGCTGGTGGCTGGGAGCCTGACGTGAAGAGATGAGTAGGAACGAGGATCGCAGGGCAGGCGTAAGGAGCGCCAGGGCTCGCGGCGCCGGGTCCGGGGCTTCCCACGCGCTGCCACTCAGAGCTGGCACTTAAGACAGAAAAGGGGGCGTTTACGTTCTTGTGAAGTGATTTTCCGTCTTCTGTTGGAGGTTGGGGTGATCCTCTGTCTGCACTGTGTACAGTAATCGTTTCACTCTGATTCATCGCTTGCAGCTCAGTGGGCTGTGTGCTGAGGACCGTCCCCTCCTGGGACGCGTTGCCGTAACGATGCTAATAAAATGTCTCTTTGTTTGTCTGTCTGGGCCTCATGCTTTTGTCAGCTCCCGGCGAGAGGTCGTGATGGGCGTGCGGTGGGCAGGGTGTGCCTGGGGGGCTGCCGTGTGGCTGGTCCTCTGGGTGGCAACTTGAGGAAAGGCCAGTCTTCAGTGGCTCAGGGGACAGATCACCCCATGGGAGATAGGCCCTTACCTGTTCCCCGGGTCAGCGGCCACCGAGGGGGAGCTGGGGCCCCAGTTAGAAGAGACCCGCGCCCTCGGAGGCCCCACAGGCCTTGCTGAGGCCGAGTGCAGCCTGCCTGCGGGTGGCCCTGTACTGTGCAGCCGTCCCTTGAGACCAGGCTCAGCGGAGCAGGGCCCGTGAGGGACGCTGAGGTGGGGGGTAGGACGCGTGAGGGACGCTGAGGTGGGGCAGGACGCGGCCGCCCAGCAGCAGCCCAGCCGCAAGTGGCGTGAGCTGCGTCATCATCCCACATGTCCATCTCTGCTTTTCTGCGGTGTGGGTGGTACAGGCCTGAGCCCGGAGAGACCAGCAGCTGGCCCGTCCTGCAGGGTCACGTCTTGGCAGGCGTGGTGGGATTTGTAGCATCACACACAGTAGGAACACGTTAAGTTAAACCCAGCCCATGTGGAGGTGGTGCGTCTGCCTTCGTGGAGCCCCGGGCAGTGACGCGCCCCAGGCCCTAGCAGTGCTGCTGGTGAGCTCCCACGGAGGGGAACCCGTGGCGTGGTTCCTTCCAGGAAAAGCCCACCTGTCCCCATGTGTCCTGTGCAGGACAGCCTGCCCGGGCTGTGGGTTTCTCAGCCAGAGGAGGAGGCCGCAGAGGGAGGGAGGCGGGGCCAGGGTGGAGGTCCAGGGCCTCCAGCCCTGAGCGGAAGGGTTTCGCTAGGGGCATCTTCTCCCTCCAGGGGTCCGGGATGACGCAGCCCAGATCTGACTTGCAGGCCTTAAATCTTACACACGTGCATCTGGTTTATTCTTCACGTAACACGATAATTTTACAAAATCATTTGAAAAACTTACCTTCTACAGTGAGGTCTCACGTGCACAAACCTTCCCTGGAGGCCACTGCTCTCCTGCAGGAAGGACGGTAAGTACTGGCACCAGTGACACTGATGCAAAAGTCACTGCTAGGGGTTAGTTTTCAGTGGCTGGTGAGCCGATGCAGACTGACAGGTGCCGATGGAATAAACACAATCGCACACGTTGCGTATATATTATCAGTGTCTCAGGTAAAAATATATATTTAGAAACACGAAGAGCTAGACTTGAAGAGCTACGTTACAGAATGACAATTAAATTGCTCCCGGCTGGAGTGTGGAGGGTGGCGGCCCGATGCCCTGAAGGCTGGTCAGCCCTGCGCCAGCAGCCGGGCCCGGCAACGCTCCCTCAGCCTGGCGATGCTGGCCCTGGACAGGCTCCCAGGCTCCGAGAAGATTTTCTGGAACAGAAAGGGATTAGTTTAGATCCCGCAATGCGTTTCCCCTTCCTGCCTCTGGTAAAGGCTGGGCTGAGGCCCGTTGGTCAGTGAGCGAAGGAAGGTCACCTGTTTCCATCACTTTTTAAAACCGAAAGGATGTTAGTGACAGAATAACTCAACCATCAGCCCAGACACTGCCCGAAGAGTCTGCGGCTTCCCCATGCGGCCAGTCGGCCAGCCGCGGCGCTAGGAACGCACAGCCCCTTTGACCTTCACCCCAGGAGGGCAGGGGCCTGGGGAGCCCGGTGGGGCGGCCGGAGTTTGGAGCAGAGAAGGGTTTACTGCGGGGCAGAGCAAGCAGAATGGGCGGCTTGTGCCCCCAAAAGGCCCAAACTCCCGGAAGGGTTTCAGCAAAGCATTTTCAAGACCAGAGGGGGAGGGGTCCCAGGGTGTGTGATCAGCTCTGCACAGTTCTCTGGTCGACGTGAGGTCACAGGGTCACATTATCAATCCTCAGGCGCCACAAGGGCTGGGGGCGACACTCCTTGGTGGGTTTAGCATCTGAAAAACTCAGGAAACGTGCGTGAGATACGACTGTCTGGGTACTTCGAGGAGCCACAGCAGAGGAGGTGGGGGAGGGGTCTGCCCCGGGAAGGCCCACAGGGTCTCGCTTCGTTACACTTGGGTCACGTTTAGCACTTTAAAAATTTTGAATCCAATCCATAAAATGTCTCAGATTCTGAAGTCTGAGGCTCTGAGCTCCTGGAATTAAAATTCGGTAACGTCTTGTCCAATTTTCATTCTTTTGGTGTTTCTTTGTTTTTGTGGTAAAACCCACATATTGGGTTGGCCAAAAAGTGCCTTCGGTTTTTAAGTAAAAATAAAAGACGTTTTTCATTTTCACCAAGAACTTTATTGAACAATGTATTCACCCTTTTGTTCCACTACCTTCTGCCATTTTCCAGGCAACTTCATAATTCCTTCTTCCCCAAACTTTTACCTTTCTGAGCAAAGAACTGTCCCAGGTGCCTCTTACAGGCTTTCAGGGAATTGAATTTTTTTCCATTAAGAGAATTTTGTAAAGACCAAAATAAATGGAAATCCGAAGATGTAACATCTGGTGAATACCGAGGATGAATCAGAACTTACAAACTGTAACAAGCTGTAACAGCTTTTGCCTGGTCATTAAAGAAACATGCGGTCTTGCGTTATCCTGATGGAAGATTATGTGTTGTTTTCTGTTGACTAATTCTGGACGCTTTTCATCGAGTGCTGCTTTCAGTTGGTCTCATTGGGAGCAGTACCTGTTGGAATTAATCGTTTGGTTTCCTGGAAGGAGCTCATAATAGAGGACTCCCTTCCAACCCCACTATATACACAGCATCACCTTCTTTGGATGAACACTGGCCTTTCGAGTGGTTGGTGATGGTTCATTTCACTTGCCCCACAATCTCTTCCATTCCACATTATTGTACAGTATCCACTTTTCATCGCCCATCACAATTTGTTTTAAAAACGGAACGTTTTCATTATGTTTCCGTAGAGAATTGCATGTGGAAATCTGGTCAGGAAGGTTTTTTTTCGCTTAACTTATGTGGAACCCGAACATCAAAGCAATTCACATAACCAAGCTCGTTCAAATGATTTACGTTTGATTTGGAGATTTTGAGTATGTCTGCTATCTTCCACGTGGTATAACATTGACTGTTCACAATGTCTCGATTTGATCGCTATCAGCTTCAACTGGCCTACTCGACTGCGGAGCCTCGTCCAGCGAGAAATCTCCAGCACGAAACTTCGCAAACCACTTTTGGCGCGTTCCAGCAGCCACAGCGCCTTCTCCATACACTGCACAGATCTCTTTGCATTTTGGTTGCGTTTTTACCTTTACTGAAATAATAAAGCATAATACGCTGAAAATGTTGCTTTTTTCGTTCCATCTTCAATATTAAAATGGTTACACAAAAATTCACCAATTTTGATGTCTTCTTAAAAGGATGCTGATATGACAGCAGTCACAATACAATGTACCAAAATTGTTTTTTTTTAAACATGTCTTTATTGGAGTATAACTGCTTCACAATACTGCGCTAGCCTCTGTCGCACAACAAAATGAATCAGCCATATGCATCCATACATCCCCATATCCCCTCCCTCTTGCGTCTCCCTCCCACCCTCCCTATCCCACCCCTAGGTGGTCACAGAGCACCGAGCTGATCTCCCTGTGCTATG
This sequence comes from Grampus griseus, assembly GCF_964374135.1. NCBI lineage: Eukaryota > Metazoa > Chordata > Mammalia > Artiodactyla > Delphinidae > Grampus > Grampus griseus. Next base: position 934,027 of record NC_139012.1, on the reverse strand, counting down.
CGGCTGCTCCCCACTAGCCATCTGGTTTACATTCAGTAGTGTGTATATGTCCATGGCACTCTCTCACTTTGCCCCAGCGCCCCCTCCCCACCCCCCGCCGTGTCCTCAAGTCCATTCTCTCTGTCTACATCTTAATTCCTGCTCTGCCATTAGGTTCATCAACACCATTTTTTCTCTTAGATTCCATATACATGCGTTAGCGTACGGTATTTGTTTTTCTCTTTCTGACTTACTTCACTCTGTGTGACAGACTCTAGGTGCACCCACCTCACTACAAATATCTCAATTTCATTTCCTTTTATGGCTGAGTAATATTCCACTGTATATATGTGACACATCTTCTTTATCCATTCATCCGTCGATGGACACTTAGGTTGCTTCCATGTCCTGGCCATTGTAAATAGAGCTGCAGTGAACATTGTGGTACATGACTCTTTTTGAATTATGGTTTTCTCAGGGTATATGCCCAGTAGTGGGATTGCTAGGTCATATGGTAGTTCTATTTTTAGTTTTTTAAGGACCCTCCATACTGTTCTCCATAGTGGCTGTATCAATTTACATTCCCACCAACAGTGCAGGAGGGTTCCCTTTTCTCCTCACCCTCTCCAGCATTTACTGTTTCTAGATTTTTTGACGATGGCCATTCTGACTGGTGTGAGGTGATGCCTCATTGTAGTTTTGATTTGCATTTCTCTAATAATTAGTGATGTTGAGCATCTTTTCATGTGTCTCTTGGCCATCTATACGTCTTCTTTGGTGAAATGTCTATTTAGGTCTTCTGCCCAATTTTTAATTGGGTTGTTTGTTTTTCTGAAATTGAGCTCCATGAGCTGTTTATATATTTTGGAGATTAATCCTTTGTCCATTGTTTCATTTGCAAATGTTTTCTCCGATTCTGAGGGTTGTCTTTTCGTCTTGTTTATGGTTTCCTTTGCTGTGCAAAAGCTTTTAATTCAGTCCCATTTGTTTATTTTTGGTTTTATTTTCATTACTCTAGGAGGTGGGTCAAAAAAGATCTTGCTGTGGTTTATATCAGAGAGTGTTTTTCCTATGTTTTCCTCTAAGAGTTTTATAGTGTCTGGTCTTACATTTAGGTCTTTAATCCATTTGAAGTTTATTTTTGTGTATGGTGTTAGGGAGTGTTCTAATTTCATTCTTTTACATGCAGCTGTCCAGTTTTCCCAGCACCACTTATTGAAGAGGCTGTCTTTTCTCCATTGTATGTTCTTGCCTCCTTTGCCGTAAATTAGGTGCCCATATGTGGGTGGGTTTATCTCTGGGCTTTCTATCCTGTACCATTGATCTATATTTCTGTTTTTGTGCCAGTACCATACTGTCTTGATTACTGTAGCTTTGTAGTATAGTCTGAAGTCAGGGAGCCTGATTCCTCCAGCTCCGTTTTTCGTTCTCAAGATTGCTTTGGTAATTCAGGGTCTTTTGTGTTTCCATACGAATTGTAAAATTTTTTGTTCTAATTCTGTAAAGAATGCCATTGGTAATTTGATAGGGACTGCACTGAATCTGCAGATTGCTTTGGATAGCATAGTCATTTTCACAATATTGATTCTTCCAATCCAAGAACACTGTATATTTCTCCACCTGTTTATGTCATCTTTGATTTCTTTCATCAGTGTTTTATAAAGTTTTCTGAGTACAAATCTTTCGCCTCCTTAGGTAGGTTTATTCCTAGGTATTTTATTCTTTTTGTTGCGATGGTAAATGGGATTGTTTCCTTAATTTCTCTTTCTTATTTTTCATTATTAGTGTATAGGAATGCCAGAGATTTCTGTGCATTAATTTTGTATCCTGCAACCTTACCGAATTCATTGATTAGTTCTAGTAGTTTTCTGGTGGCATCTTTAGGATTCTCTATGTATAGTATCATGTCATCTGCAAACAGTGACAGTTTTACTTCTTTTCCAATTTGTATTCCTTTTCTTTCTTTCTCTTCTCTAATTGCTGTGGCTAGGACTTCCAAAACTCTGTTGAACAAAATTGTTTTGAATGAAGTTAAAGACAATTAAGTGCTACTAGAGCCATCTTACGGAGAAAACGACGAACCTCTTGGCCCACCCAATAATTTACATCCTAGCCACTCCAGGTGTGTGGCTGGGTGGTGTAAGCTATGTTCACATGTTGGGCATCGGATCTCCAGAACCTTCTCATCTTCCCAAACCCAACTCTGTCCCCAGCAACCCGCTTCTGTCTCTATGAATCTGACTCCTCCAGGGGCCTCACATATGTGGAATCAGACAGTTTTTGTCCTTTTGTGACAAATTACCAAGCATAATGTCCTCCAGGTATCAGGACCTTCCTTTTCGAGGCTGGATAAAACCCCGCTGCATGGATGGACCATGTCTTGTTTATCCATGCATCTGTATGGGCATTCAGGTTGTTTCCATGCCTTGGCTATTGTGATGCTGCAGTGAACGTGGGCGGGCTGGGGTCTCTTAGAGACCCTGATTTCATTTCCTTTGGATAAGTGCCCAGTAGTGGGATTGCTGGATCTTATGGTAGTTCTATTTTTAGTCTTTTGAGGACCTCCATACTGTTTTTCACAGTGCCTGCACCAATTTACATTCCCACCAACAATGTATGAATAGGGTTCCCTTTTCTCCACATCCTCACCAACATTTGTTATTTGTGGTCTTTTTGATGATGGCCGTTCTGCCAGGTGTGAGGCGATAGCTCATTGTGGTTTTGACTTGTATTTCCCTGATGACGAGCGATACTGAGCATCTTTTCGTGTACCTGTTGGCTACCTGTATGTCTTTTTTGGATAGGATCTACTCAGGCCCTCTGCCCATTTAAAACTTTTTTTAAAACATTTTGGCCATGCTGCACAGCATGTGGGATCTTAGCTCCCTGACCAGGGATCAAACCTGTGCCCCCTGCATTAGAAGCGTGGAGTTTTAAGCACTGGACTGCCAGTGAAGTCCCTCTGCCCATTTTTCTTTTTCTTTTTTAAAAATTTATTTATTTATGGCTGTGTTGGGTCTTCGTTGCGGTGCATGGGCTTCTCTTGTTGTGGAGCACAAGCTCTAGGTACGCGGGCTTCAGTAGTTGTGGTATGTGGGCTCAGCAGTTGTGGCTCACAGGCTCTAGAGCACAGGCTCAGTAGTTGTGGCGCACGGGCTTAGCTGCTCCGCGGCATGTGGGATCTTCCCAGACCAGGGCTCAAACCTGTGTCCCCTGACCACTGCGCCACCAGAGAAATCCGCTCTGCCCATTTTTAAATGTAATTCCTTGGCTCCTTGTTGTGCTGTGGTCTCTGTGTGTCTGGATGTTGACCCTTTAGCAGCCATGGTTTGCACAGTCTCTCCTGTTCTGTGAGTTCCCTCTTCACTCTGCTGCTGGTGTCCGTTGCTGCACAGAAGCCCTGATTTTGCTTTTGCCCTTCCTGCGTGGGCTCTTTTCGTTTTGACTCTGCCCGCAGCAGCTCGGAAGCCGGTCGGGGCCGTCAGTGAGCAGACTAAGCAAGGAAGAAACCAGATTTGAGAAGTGGAAGCAGGAAGGGACTCAGACTTGCTTCCAGTAACAGAGAAACTGCTTCACAACGAGGAGGAGAGAAGGCGCCTGGGGGGCGGGGTGGGAGCACCTGGGAGCAAGTTCTGAGCGGGCGATGCCCTGAGAACATACTCTTCAGATGCGTTCAGCTGTCCTCTTCCCGTTACGTTGCTCTCAGCTGCCAACGAGATCACGGCTTTCATTCTCAAGGAAATTCTAGATGTTCTCACACAGGATTTCAGAGAGGTTTGACCTATGAACTGCAGTTTTGCTGAAATGCATATACAACTTTGTAGCGACCCCTGAGAAAATAAGACCAGGGCCACCTCCCGGCCAGCGTCCCATGATGGCCACACCTGTCGTGGGCAGACACATGTCTTTACGCAGTGGCTTTTCTGCCGTGTGGGGAGACCACCCCGCCAATCCTCTGCGTCCATCAGCTCACAGGGCCCAGAACACCTTGGGCTGGAACACCGGCCACACCCGCCGTGGACACACGTCCGCCCGCAGCCATCACACGAGCAGGCCAGGCGCCCGCACTAACTGAGCACCTACTGTGTGCGGGGCCCTGCTCCACAGACAGACTCGCACTAACTGAGCACCTACTGCGTGCGGGGCCCTGCTCCACACAGACTCGCACTAACTGAGCACCTACTGCGTGCGGGGGCCCTGCTCCACAGACAGGCTCGCACCACCTCGGAAGCATCAGCCCGAGTCCAAGGGCCGGACGCCAAACTTGCACTGTCTGACTCTATTTGTGCCAAAGTCCAGGAGGCCGAGCCACGGGGACAGAGCAGGGCGTTAGCTGGGGCTCGGACGCCCTTCGGGGAGAAGAAAACGCCCGGGCCCAGTGACGCAGCTGCACCACCCGCTGAGCGGAAGGCACTGAAGAGCTCTGAAATCTCCAGGTAAAGGGTGAATTGTACCGGGGCCTTCACTCACTGAAACCAAACACCTAACAGCCCTAGGCTGCGGGACCTCCTCGCCAGGGCCTCGTACCCTGGGGGCGGGGGAGGGGGCACGCCATCAGTGCAGCTGTTTCAAACTGGAAGCTGAAGAACACAACAGCCGGGCGTCTGGGTCAGCGCTCCCCCCTCCCAGGGTCACTCCAGGCCTGGGCTTCGCCCCCCCATCCCAGTGTCCCAGTGTCCCTGTAAACCCCGCCCCCCTGGGCCTGCGGGACGCAGCATCCACTTCGTTCACTCAGGTGATCTGAGCTGTCCACACGGCCTGCGCCAGGCCCGGGACCCAGCGGGGAGGGACGGACAGGCGTGACCCCACCAAGGCCGGAGAGAAGTCAACAGGCGTAGGGCTGAACAGAAATGGGGGGCCCGGTGTAGACCGGGTCATCGGGAAAGCCTGGGATGGGGGCGGTCACCTCCCAGGCCCGGGAGAAACCAAGGTGTGGATGTGACGGGGCTCCCTGGGGGGCCCCAGGTGGCACCCGGCCCCACCCCTGGGCTGACGGCGCAGGAGGGGAGCAAGGGTGACCACCCTGGGTCTGCTGGGCACCCCGGGCTCCAGGAGAAGCTGGCCTGGAAGGGCTGGAGCCCCTCCCTGGGCTGCTTAGGGGGGAGGGCCGGGCAGCCCGCGCAGGGAGGCGGCAGGGCGCTGACACCCACCCGCATGAAGGTGTGGCATTCAGTCACGAAGCTCCCTCTGGTGATGTCCTTGAACTTCTCGCAGATGTCGGGGACGCTGGTGGCTTCCAAGATCAAGGCCTGATGTTCCTTGATGAGGGTCAGCGCCACCCGGAAGATGATCTTAGAGCCCTCGTTGAACAGACAATCCCAGATGCGAAGCACGGTCTGCAGAGGCAGAGACAGCGGGTCAGCGCGTGGCCGCCTAGTCGGCCCCAGTCCGAGCCAGGCGCCCTCACCTCCACGGGCAGGACGTCCACAAACAGGCAGATGAACCAGCGCGACACGACCAGGGTCCACAGCAGGCCGTGACTGTCCATCAGGGCCGCCACCGCCGGCAGCTTGGTCCTTACCAGCTCCCCGAGGACCTCCTGGTCCGTCTTCAGGCCCAGCATCGAGGGGCTGTAGTAATCTGCACGGGGACAGGGGAGAAGCGGGGACGTGGACCCCACAAACCACAGCCCCTGACACCCGTGACCCTCGTTCCCCCTTAGCCATGAGGGGGGCCACGCCCAGCGACCCTTTCCAGAGGGTGACCCAGGGCAAGGTCCCAGCCACAGGGATGCAGGAACTCCTGGGAGCAATGCCCAGAGTGGGGCCCCAGGTCCCAGCACTCTGGACAGCAGTGCCCCGCTGGGCATCCGTCACAACCTGATGGGAAGCAGGGACGTTTGCAACCCAAGATCAGGCAGCCAACAGTGGGGGCAACCAAGTGTCCGCTGACGGATGGACGGGAAAACCGAACGTGTGAGCGTCCTGGCACCCCCCCCCAGAGTGTCCTGGGCACCCCCCCACACTCTTGTGTCACGTGTCCTATTTTCCTCTCATGGAGAAGATGCAGGTGAACGTTACAGGAGAGCATCAGACAGACCAATGCTTCCAACTGCGTGACTGTCTTGAATGGACACTTTCTTGCCAAGGAATTTTCTAGCTTAATGTCATGTATTATAATACATGATAGCTTAAACCTTGCTGTAAAAACAGGAATAAAATAAAATAATAAAACAGGGGGTCTTTCCTGGTGGCGCAGAGGTTAAGAATCCACCTGCCAAGGCAGGGGACACGGGTTCGAGCCCTGCCCGGGAAGATCCCACATGCTGTGGAGCAACTAAGCCCGTGTGTCACAACTATTGAGCCTGCACTCTACAGCCCGTGAGCCACAACTACTGAGCCCACGTGCCACAACTACTGAGCCTGTGCTCTAGAGCCCATGAGCCACAACTACTGAGCCCACATGCCACAACTACTGAGCCTGTGCTCTAGAGCCCGCGAGCCACAACTACTGAGCCCGCAGGCCACACTACTGAAGCCCACGTGCCCAGAGCCCGTGCTTCACAACAAGAGAAGCCACAGCAATGAGAAGCCCGCGCACCGCAACGAAGAGTAGCCCCTGCTCGCCGCAACTAGAGAAAAGCCCACGCGCAGCAACGAAGACCCAACACAGCCAAAAATAAATAAATAAAATAAATAATTTTAAAAAATAATAAAATAGGAAAACTTGGTACGCGTTCTGTGCCCGCTGCCACACACAGTTTGGTCATTCACCACAGCAAAGGGAAAGACGTTCTTGTTAATTAAGTATTTGGGTTAAAATAGAATCATTGTGAGTATCGACACGACATCAGTCACACCACCGGTTTTCAGAGCGCGTGCACACACTAAACCATGCTCAGTACTAAAGACCCCAGAAATCAGTTACTAGAAGCCTGTTCAGTTATAAATACCTGGGACTGAAGCTTCCTTCCCTCCCATACCCTCCTCTCACTTCTGTTCCTAAACCCTAGGGCCGCTGGCTGTCCTGTCCTCTCAACTAGCAGCACTCTGGCTCTGGTCCCGGGGGCAAGGGGCAGGCTCCGCTTCCCGTCCTGCAGGTGCTGAGCCGTCTCAGGAGAGCGCGGCAGAGACAGCGGATTTGCGGAGCCGTGAGCACAGCACGGCCTCGTTCTCGGTTACAGACAGGCTTAGGGCAGCTCCCAAAATAGTCAAGGTCACACCCCACACCCGCCACAGGCCTGAGCCTTCTCCCCGAAGCCAGGCCTTCTCCCGGGGTCGCCTCACTTTGCAAACAGCCCAATGGCTGTGTCAGCACGTGGAGAGGGGAGCGCTGCTGCAGGGGCAGGTGGGCCCGGGGGGCCCGGGTACTGTCGCGCCCACAATGAGCCCTGCCCGCCCTTGTCTGGGCCACGCCTTCTGGCTTCAGCAGGGCTGCTCCCGGGAGGGGCAATCGTCGCCCGGCTCCCCTGTGTCTCAAGGGGAAACGGGTCAGACCAGCTCTCAGGACGCAAGCGTGTTCGTTCATAAGTGGGCTGACTCATCACCAATGTGACATCCCAAGCTGGCCCAGCCCATCCCAACCCCGTCCCTTCTCTGCAGGCTCGGCAGTCTGAGGGCAGATAGGGTAGGGGTTCCCCAGAGGAAGAGACCCAGACATAACTATCTTGACGTAAAAGAAGCCATTTTCGGTCTGGGCCATCCTGTGATCTAAGCCCGGCCACGATGCCCTGTCCTTGCAGAAGGATGGGCCTATTTCCATTGTAGTTTAGTTGACTGAACCTAATAATCATCAGAAATGACACTTTATGGCCTTAAAATAAGCCTGTGCGATGCACCACCCCGGGGGCCACTGTTGCGTTTCTGTTCCTCTAGGTCGGCCCTTACGGCCTCTGTTGATCTCGGTCCCGCTGCTGTGTCGCCACCAGGCTTCCCCAAACCCCCGAAGAGCCCCTGGGATCGGTCACGGTGGGAACGTTCATCAAAATGCAGCCTCTGGCCTAACTGAGCAAACGGCGACCACGGAGCCGTGCTGGCGTTTTGTCTGGAAGCCTGTCCATCTTCTCCCCGACAGCTGTTCAGGCTCCGCCATGAAGCCGGGGCAGCTGCCCCTCTCCGTCCTCCGTCCCCGCGGGCGGCATCCCCCCAGCCCTTGCTAACAGCGGCACAGGCCCGAGGAGAGGGCCCCTCTTCACGGCACCGCCCAGGCTCGCCTCCCGGGGGCCCAGAGCTGTGGATCTGAGCCCAGGCCTCCGTGCTGCCGTCCGTGAAGGGGACTCGGTGGTTGGCATGTGTGGTGTGGCTGCTCCACGGACCAGACGAGAGCGGATGCAGGCGAGCCTGGAGCCTGGACGGGCCCCGGCCGCCCTCGCATCCGAACACGCAGCCTCCAGGACGGGCGGCTGCTCTCCCGGGTGGTCCTGGGGGAGGCGGGCACAGCAGACAAGACCACCAGGGCTCGTCGCGTGGGCAGCCGGAGCCCGTCCACAGTCACCAGGACTTTGCCAGCGGCTGGACCAAGCACCACCATCGCGGCTGTGGGGGGTCACATCTGCCCAAGTCCTCTCCCACCCCAGACGGCTCCGGCCACTTCTTGTCCCAAAGGGACCCTACTCTGCAGCTCACCGTCTACGCGGCGCATCACAGAAACCGGTGGTGGTTTATTCACTAAAACAATTAACATTCAGTAATAAACAGAAAAGTAGAAATGCACGAGAGGAATGATCTTCACCTCGAAAGCAGTAGCCACAACAGCTGACGGTCACTGCGCCCATGGCCATTCACGAGCCCAGCAATGAAGGCTACAGAAGCCCGGCCGCTCGCCGGCCTGCTCACTACGGCCGCGACAGTCCCCACGGTCCAGACGCCAGCGGCGCAGACCCAGACGAGGAGCTCAGAGCCCGCTCGGCCACGTCCGGGCCCCGAGACGCATCGCCGCCTGCTGGGACCTGCATCTATCGCGCTCCTATCTCAACTCAACTGCAAGAAGGTTTTCGACCTCGACTCTCAGACAGTTCCTTCCGTTTCGTCACGTCTTGACTTGTCAGTGACATCGTCTCGGCAACACCAGAAAGCGACAGTTCCGCTCTTACCGCGAGGACTCAACGTACCCGGGAGTATTCTGCCAACAAGGGCGTCCAACAGCCAAAAGGACTCCTCTTCACTCCTTGTCACCAGAATCAGATAGCCCGCTAGAAAGTTCATTCCCTGAAATTAGACAAAAGAACCAAAGGAACTCACTGAGGTCGGGACCACCCGCAGACTCTGTAATCGCCCGGCTAACGGCTAACTTTCCGTGTCCCTGGCTCTTCCCTAAAGCTTGCCTGGTTCTGGAACGACCCTTCAGTGGAGCTACGGCGTCTGAGGCTCTGCCGTCTAGCGACACGTGTAGCTGGGCCCATGACTCCTGACTTAGAGCAGGCCAGGGCCTCGTGTGCATTAAACTATTGGGGGGAAACTACACCAGTGACCACACTTCCTAAGAGCGGTAAGGCGCGTGGTCTGACGCTCGGGGACGTTGAAGTGGAATCTCGTGATAGAGCCCATTTGGGGAAATTCAGGGTGCACAGCGCCAAGGGGGCAGACGCTGCCATGTACACACAGTTCAGGACCCTCAGCCGCCAGGGGCGGGCGGACCCGGAAAGGAGCAGCGGTGGCCGAGCGCCGAGTCAGCGCCCCTCCTGCCAGACTGGGTTTCGGGTGACTTCCACTTTCTTCTTTGCTGTTTCTCTACAGCTTCTAAAATAAACACGTATTTCTCTAGCAATAAGGGGAAAATCCAGCTCTCGTCAACCAACAAGTTGAATTTGGACCCAGACACACCAGCGAGACAGCCATGGAGAAGCCAGCTCCCCGACCCCCGGACCTCGGACTCCTGCCTGCGGGGCTGAGAGACGATCGACTCCTGTCCTGTGCGCCTCTCAGCCGGCGGCACGATGTCACGGCACCCACGGGAGGCTCATACGTGTGTGTGTGTGTGTGTGTACATACATGCGTGTATTTCCATCAGGCTCATGTTTAAAATTGTGTGGGTTATTTTTTAACCCTATTTTTAAGACTCACAAGAACAGCAGCTAGAATAATCTAAGGACAGTTTCTCAGCTGCCCTGTCTCCCCGACTCCTGAAGGCCAGCTCCTGCCCCAGGACAGGACGTTAAGGGCAGTCGTAACAAGTGACAGCGACAGGGATTACCTCGGAAGAACAGATCTGCCCAGCTGCGTCTTTCCCGCATGTACCCGCTGCGGAACAGCGGCCTGAAAACAACCTGGGGATCACACCGGCCGCTCTGTGAACGGCGTCCTCACGTGTCTTTGCTGCTGGTCTTTTCAAAGCTCCTGCCTCACTCCTTCCCGCGACCCCCCCGTCCCCCCGGAGCTGAGGCCACACCACGTGCCGTCCACATGGGACACGAGCTGCCGGGGCCGCCCCGAGTAGGCATCCGTGTCCCCGGCCCCCGGCCCGGCACTCGTGGTCCAAGCCCTGGAGCCACCGGGGGCCGTAGGTGCTACCGCCCAGGGCCTGTCTTCCTCTCGGGGACGCTTTGGCCTGGCCTCCGGCTCGGGGGGCAGAGGCCTCACACGCAGGGACAGGAGCCCCCAGCCGCAGCCCCTGGCCCCTGCCCACACCCGCCGGGACCCGGCAGCCTCCGGAGTGCACGGCGGGAGGGTGCGGTCCCTTCGCCTCCCGACCCAGCTCCCCTCGCTTTCCAGGCCGTGAACACTGTCCCTTCGATGCTCCAGAAGGAGAGTCTCCAGGGAGGAACGAGAACTGATTCCTGCCACCTGACGGGCAGCTCCGCGCAGCAGGAAGCACGACCCCTGTCACCTCCTACTGCCGGCTGATCCGGCTTCCGGAAACAGCCTCGAGGGGCTGGCCCACCGCACGCGTGCACGCTCAGACACACACACACGTGCCCAGCATCTGCACCAGGACGAGAGGATACTGGTCACCGCAGCCCGTGTTCACTCAGCTGCTTCCCCTTCCCCCCGCCCCGTCTCCGTGGCTGGCACTGCTGGGAGACGGTGAAGTCCCAGCCTGTGTCGGGGAGGACCTGGCAGCCCAGGACCAGGCTGACGTCCCTGCCGGGGCTGCGGGCGCCGGGGGCTCACCTGGCAGTAGCCCACGCCACGGTTGTGGTGCCCGTAGGCCAGCAGCACGTTGTACAGGGTCCTCTGCAAGCAGGGGTCCGAGCCCTTCCGGAACCGCACGTTGTCAGGGAAGGTCCTGTTCATGTCTGTGAGGAGATCCGCGGCGCAGGCCGCTCAGGGCTGGGGACAGAGACGGCTCTGCGGCGGACCCGGACCCTTCCTGACCCCCACCATCAGCCGGCCTCGGGGGCGCAGAGGCGGCCCCCCGGGGCCCCTGTCCCGCGGCAGCCCGGCCCGGGGACACAGGTGGGCACAGCAGCCCTTCCTCTGGAGTCAGCAAGGACGACAGAGCGGGATCCTTGGATAAGGCCGGGCTGCTCGGGCCCTGGCGGTTCCTGCCACCCCCGCGCCCCCCGCTTAGCCGGGGATGAGGTGGGGTGACAGGTGAACAGGTTACATAAAACTTCGGAGAATTTTCCCAGTTCTGAAGACTGAACACATAAGGAGGCAGGACACCCTGAGATTCCCGTTTAGAGAGAAACAGACAAAAGGGAAAACTGAGCCCGAGATAAGCTCATCGCCGCCGGCTTCTGTCTGCAGGACAGTCCGGCCGCCTCTTGCTGCTGCTTGGCCCCCCTCCCCGCCCGGGCCGGACGCCTGCCTTAAGGAGCTGCGATCCTGTGAAGCGAGGACGCGGGCAGAGCAAGGAGGGCGGGGGTCAACTAACAACCGCTGGCCCTGCTTGGATCAGAGCAATGGTGTCCACGTGACAGCGGGACTCTCGGACACAGCTGACGGCTGGAGGCCTCCCCACGGCTGCAGGAATTCTGCCCCCGGGCTCTGGCCCAGGCCTGGGCTCTGCCCACGAAAACCAGCTCTGAGCCGAACAGCCCGCTGCCTGCCTCAAAGCACGTACGTTTTCATTGTATGTTTTTTACAAAGAAGAGTTTTTTCCTGGAATTCTGAACCTTCCCAAAACTGGCATCCACCACAGGGAATTGTGTGCTTTTCACTAATTCAGACTAGAGTGATCAGTGCTCGTTGCTACATAACGTCTTCTAGGATGAGACGTTTCTCCGTGTTTTGAAATCTCTCTACGCCTACCCCACTGCCATGCTGGAGGCAGACGCAGCGGGACGTTTGGTCTGCACTTCCGTGGCACGAAGCACCCGCTCTACTGTCCCTATAAAACGACTGATCCAGACCCTTCAAAAGTAGACCTAGAATCGTCACAGGACCCAGCAATTCCCCTTCTGCGCATGTACCCAGAACACTGAAAGCAGGGTCTCAAAGAATGACTTGCACACCCCCGTTCGTGCAGCATAACTCACAGTGGCCAGAGGGGGGAAGCAGACCAAGCGTCCGTGGACAGATGATGGATAAACATAGCGCAGTCTCTACACGTAACAGAACGTTGTTCAGCCTCAGAAAGGAAGGGAATCCCGACACACGCTCAGCGTGGGTGAACCTTGAGGCCAAACCTCGAGGCCGTTACACTCAGTGAAATAAGCCGGACGCAAAAGGACAAATACTGTGTCATTCCAGCCATATGAAGTCCCTAGAGGCGTCAAATTCATAGAGACAGAGAGTGGACGGTGGGAGGCGGGGGAGGGGATGGGGAGTTAGTGTTTAATGGGGACAGAGGTTCAGTTTGGAAAGACAGAAAGGTCAATTTTATGTATCCAAAAACTCTGCACTAAATAGATCCTTTAAAATTCATTTTTCAAACAAACAGCCACATTCTACCTTATTTAACACGATCGGCCTTCGCTTGGACCTGAGGTCTCTTCCCGCCCTGAATCAGCACGTCTGGCCCTGCGGAGGGACCCCCGCACGTGTGCCCGCAGGGCCATGGCAGCGTCTGTTCTGAGCCCTTTGGCCGGGGTTTGCCGTGGCATCAGGGTGCAGCCAGCAGGCTCAGCGCCCCAGTGCCCCCCACCCCGTCTCCAGCTCTCACGCTGGGGACACACCACTTTCTCAACGTTACAAGTCAGTCCAACCTGACATTTAAAGTCATCAAATTTTTTAAATGAAGTATTTGTGTTTAAATCTGTAGTTGTCAAAAGCTGTTACGGCCAGAGAGGCAGGTGTATTTCCTCAAAATCTAATTATTCAATCCAGTACGTTGAACTCTGAAGAGCCTGGACACTCAGAGTATGACATGAAGAGAGGTCTCTGGTGTGTGGCTTCCTGCACGCGCGCAGCTGTGTCTGCGAGTCCGCGGGGGTCACCCAGCCCACGTCCCTCCTGTACTGACTGCTAGCTCAGCGGCCTCGCGTTCCTGGAGGGATTCTTCTCAGAAATGTGGTCTTTCTGGCACCATTTTCCTTACCACCTAGCTAGACACACAAATATTTCCTGAGCCAGTTCAAATCACTCTCCTCCCCTCGTGACTGCCTGCGTTTTGATTTTCCTTTCAGAAAACTGAAATCAGCTTTAACCACGTAACTTTAACCACGTAACTTTCCTCATCAACATCACAGCATCACCGGGTGCTAACACAGTTTCCTTCTGGGGGTGGCGCCCAGCCCCCATATCCCGGGGGACGGACCCCGTGCGTCACCTGTCCTGATGGCCTCCTCCAGGCTGTCATCCTTCTCTCCCTGGAGGAGATGGAGGTAGTAGCCGGGGTTCTGGTCCATCTGGGCCTGGGCTCCGCTCACCCCCATCCAGACGCGGGCCCGGTGCTCCAGCGGGACGCCCTTCCGGATGTAGCGCTTCACTGAAACGGAGGGAAGGGGCAGCTTTACCCAGACCGCTGGGCGCTTCCCGAGGCCAGAAACCACAGAGTTTGCTTCTGGCTCTCGCCGAAATCATTCAATCAGACATAAAAAAAGGTGCAAGGCTTCCCTGGTGGCGCAGTGGTTGGGAGTCTGCCTGACAATGCAGGGGACACGGGTTCGTGCCCCGGTCCGGGAAGATCCCACATGCCGCGGAGCGGCTGGGCCCGTGAGCCATGGCCGCTGAGCCTGCGCGTCCGGAGCCTGTGCTCCGCAACGGGAGAGGCCACAACAGTGAGAGGCCCGCGTACCGCAAAAAAAAAAAAAGGTGCAAAACTTCACGCACCTCCACCAAATCGATACATGCGCTCGTTACAGAATTCCGTTCTCCGTCCCCAGGCTAAGCACAGTCCGGAGGCTACAGCAGCCCTGCTACCTCTAGCTCGCTGTCAGCACAAGAATACGGGCTGTGAGGGTCACCTCCGTTCCCCACCCTGCCCGCTCCTCGGCCTGTGCCGGACGCTGAGGCACCAGCCGTATTTAACAGAAAAAGGTTATAGGCTGTGGTCAAGAAAAGCAGCATCGCTAAAATCTTGTCACTCAAACTGACGGTCACCTGTACGGGAGCATCTGAAAAGAGGCTTCCCGGAGGCCATGCCTCGAGCACTGCCTGCTCCTGGGAGGGCGTGTGGGACAGCAAACGCACGGCAAATGTGTGCAGAAGGATGCGGGATGACGAGGGATACCCAGAGGGAGGAAAGGACAGATTTTAACACCATCCGCCAAAGGCAAAGAAAACTCGAGAAACCCTTTGCCAGTTTAGAAGCATGTCGTAGGATCGCGTCTGGGCCAGAACGTCTTGGCCAGCGTGGCTTGGTCTGGTCATTCTGTTATGGGGACGTGACGTTTTGAAGTCTACCCTCCAACTTAGTACGATTTACAGGAGCCCTCAGGGGTCAGCGTGACCAGCCGCACCCAGAGTGAATTAATCCTCTTCACGCAACAGCAAGGGGACGGACAGGTCAGGCCTAACTTGGGAAGGGGCCATTCCCACCGAGACGGAGCAAAAGGAAAGGACACGCAGAAATCAACAGTAACTCCACGTATGAACAGCAAACCGCTGAAATAAAAACACTGAGACAGTATCACTTACGATAGCACCAAAAATGAAAGGAGAAATATTTAGGTATAAATCTAACAAAACATCTGCAAAGAGAAATCAAAGAACTACATCAACGGAGAGAGACGCCAATACACCTTCAGGGTCCCTCCCGCTGCCCTGTAGCTGCCGCCACACCCACCCAGGCCTCTGCCGACGTCCAGGCCTGCAGGTCAGCTGCCCAGGATCGCGCAGGAGGGGCTCCTGAAGGCGACCGACTGTTCTGAACCTCACCTGCGGCGGGGATTACCTAACTGTGCCGTTGTCTACACTCACAGACCTGTACGCCAAGAAGAGCGAATGTCACTGCAAAGTTTTAAAAATTAATATAAAGTATAAAAAGGAAAGTGCACACTGGTTAAACCCCTCACACTGTGCCTCACCAGCCCCAACCCTGAGTAGGCCTCAGTCTCTTAACCTGTGAAATGGGAACAAAGCACAGCCCAGTGCCTGAAACACAGTCAGGACTCGGGGCTCTCGGCTGCCTTAAGAGCAGTAACAACACCCAGAAGTTTCAGAGAATAAAGGCTGCTGTTATTTTCGTTGTTTGTTATCTGAATTTACTAAGTTTCTTCGGAAGAGAAAGAAAACGGTTTTCCCATCCTCAGGGACTGACGCTTCCCCAAGGGCAGGGCTAACCCATGCGTCCTCCTGGCCATTTGGAGAAGTGTAAAATATATGGTAAAAACCGCAAAGAATTAACTCCCAGCCGTCTGCCCCCAAAAAGTTAAGCAGATTCCCAGGTTTTTTATATTTGTCTTTAAAATATGTTTTGCAACTTCATTCTCATTTAGATGGTGCTAATACCCTAGCCCACCAGGCAGGAGACACAGAAGAAGCAAACGGGACAGAGCTTTTCCCTCACCAAGTGCCTTTACACCAAGGCGGAAAGGAACATTAAGGCAGCTTCCAGGTCGAGCACTGAGAGCAAGCGATCTCAGGCTCCCGGTGGATACTCGCCACAGACAAAGAAAAAGAAAAAGAAAAGCTTCATCGTATCCATAGCTAGCGTCCTCAAGCAGGGTGAGTTTCAGCTGTCATCTGAAGACTTGCTGGATGCCAGGATTCGTGGGTAATCGTGTGACTGGAGACAAGACTGAAGTCCTCTCAAAAAAAGAGAACGAACACAGTAGGACCCAAAAAGCCAGAAACGGTGAAGGCACGAGAGCAAAGGTGGTCTTCGGGCGTGCTTGCTGGTGTCAGGGGCAGGGCTCCAAACGCGGCTGCCTGGCTCTGACCGCGCAAGCTGGGTCCCACAGCGCTCACATGGCCTCCCCTCCCTGGGATGCCACACCCCCGACGACACTACGGCCAGCCCGGAACGTCTGGCAGGAAAAAACTGGAGGTCCATTTCCTGGATCACACGTCCACTGCTGTCTACGCCGACTGCCCCTCCCTCGGAGCCCTGTGGGTGCTGCAGCCTCCCCGGCCGTCACACCCGGAAGCCACAACAGCTCCAGTGGCAATGCCCTGGCCCACAGAACCCTGCGAGCCCACATGCCTCTCGCTGGATTTCCTGAAAGAACTTCAGGTCACTGTGTTCTCCGGTTCAGCTCGACGGTGAACCCCGTCCCCAGGCCAAAGTCTCACCAGGGATCAAGTATATTTGCTCCTAAACCTGTACGCCAAGTATACTCGCTGCCATGATCAGACAGTTTAACGAAGGTTGCATATATTTTTTAAAAATTAAAGCAAAAGGGCTTCCCTGGTGGCGCAGTGGTTGAGAGTCTGCCTGCCGATGCAGGGGACGCGGGTTCGTGCCCCGGTCCGGGAAGATCCCACATGCCGCGGAGCGGCTGGGCCCGTGAGCCATGGCCGCTGAGCCTGCGCGTCCGGAGCCTGTGCTCCGCGACGGGAGAGGCCACAACAGTGAAAGGCCCGCGTACCACAAAAAAAAAAAAAAAAAAAAATTAAAGCAGAAAAAGAAATAATTGTTACTTCAATAAAAGCAAGTTAAATTTTCAGAAAAAGTTGATAAGTGCTCCAAAAGGCAAAAGCAAAAACAAAACAAAACCTTTAAATCAGACAACCTCAAAAGTCGAGGAAAAGACTAGAGATCTGGAAGGATTCTGCACTCAGAGTGCTGTTACTCCCGATCCACCTGGAAAAAAAGACCCCGACACTGGAAAATAGATACAACGCGTTAAGTACGGCTCCGGCAGGAAAGATACAGAATTGGTGGACCCCCCCCCGTTCAAAGAAAAGATGACAGGATAGAATCAAACGACAAAATCAAAGAGGAATAAACATGCACGTGTGTTTCATATAAAAACAAAGGCTCATGCGCATATGTACATCTTGCCATGATTCTCTGCGCTAACTGACCTGTGGGTCAGCTGGACCCCTGGGTCTAGGTTGGACAGGAAGTCTTCTCCTGCATTAAAAAGCAAACGACAGCCCGAGAGTGCGCCCTGTTCCTGGGGGGACGTGGGACAGTCGCCAACGGTCACCTCTACGGGAGACTGGGGCCTGGGCAGCAGAGAAACTCAATTCAATTCACATCTTTTAGTGTGATTACGATGTTTTCCCATGTGCAAAAATTAAATTTATTTTTATATATTTGTGTGTAACGTTTAAAAACAAATCAAAAGGGAAAAAATGAAGCCGAGGTCTGCTGGAAACACGTTAACACCAGCAGCAACGCAGGGATGGACCTCGGCGTACAATCATGCAGGATATTAGCTTCGGGGTCTGGAAAGCAAGAAGGGTCAACCTTTGAGGTCCCTTCAGGCTGATGATTATATGAAACGCTAGTTTACCCATGTTTTTACTAAACACTGCCCACCAGTAACAGCCTTGAGGAGGGAGGGCCTGGTTGAGGGTGAAGCCCAGGGTGAGGCCGAGGTCCAGGTCCACCTGCCTCCACCCCACCCCCCCGTGTTAATCCCACAAGTATTTCCCAAGCATCTCCTGCATACTGGGGCCCCTCTGGGGGCCCCTTTAAAGGCAAAAATTGACCTGTCACCCCCTTGCTTAAACACTGACTTCTCTCTGCCTGGTGGTGCAACGTGTGCCCACCTGTGACCTGGTGCAGGGCCCCTGTTCCACCGCCGGGCCCTCCTCACCACACCCCTAATACTCTGGTCACAACTCAGTACCTGGTGGCTGGGACCCCCACCCTCACCCCTTAATTGTCATTAATGTCCCATGTCAGGAAGCCCCAGCAGCCCCTCTGCCCCACATGCTTGAGTTTCCTTCGCTCCCCGGGGCACATTCCCGTCCACCCCTCACCACCTGCCCGCAGGTACCCACGGTCTACCCTCTATCCACAGCGTGAGGAACACTGCAGCCAAACACTCCATTCATTCATTCAACAAACACTGAAGCAATCATCCATCCAAGCCAGCCGGCAGGGAGGGGTCTTTGATCCCAGCAGGGAAACAAAGGATAAAATAAGTAGGACCCACACCGCATAAGACAGGGAGGAACAGAAAATAGGCAAAGAAAGGACAGGAAGTGTGGGGCAGTGGGGTGAGACGGGAAAGCCTCCTGGAGGTGGCATTCCAATCCCGACCTGAAGGAGGCGAGGGCACAGCCTGGGGCTGGGGAAGAACCCCAAGGAGAGCAGGGGAAGAGGTGGGGGGTGCAGGAAGGACCCCGCTTTCACTCTGCGGGGGTCAGGGAGAGCTCTGCCCAGAACCGCGCAAGGGCACAGCCCTGGCCACTCTCATTTGGAGGAGCAGGAAATCCACCTTCTTCTGGAAAGAAGGCCATGGTCTCCATCCATCTCAAAGGACAAGCAGGCCTCATGCCGGAGGGAAGAAAGGAGGGCCTGCACCTTGACCGTGCAGCGCCCTCACCTGCGAGCCTGCGCGGGATACGAGCCGGGCTCGCGGCAGCCTTCCCCCCCAGATCCGAGACCCGAAGGAACCCCAAGCCCTGACCTCCCTGGCGCGCCCGTCACCCGTCGGTCGGGTCACTTGTTGCGCGCCTGGAGGATCAGGCTCCGAACTCACGTGTCACACTCTTCTGGACACCAGCGCCTCCCTTTAGCAGTCTGGACCATTTTATGGCTCTTCTGGTGAGTATCGCCAGATAGGTGGAAAAAAATTCTTCATAAGCTGCATAATCAAAGTCCTCAGGCCTTTCAAACCCGTACGGATCGATCCTACGACACAAAAAGACCCAGAGTAAAGTTCCGCGCGCACGTGGAACGTGGGACCTACGGCGCCCGGGGCCCCCCGTGGGGGGCGCGTGTTCCCCCCCACCCTCCCGGGTGCAGGAAGGGGCGGCGGGCCGAGCGCGGGCGCGTGCGCAGCGCAGGGGCCGCCCAGGGGCGCGCAGGCGCCGGGCACCACCGCCCCCGCCGGCTCCACGCCACCGGCACCCGCGCCCGCTATCCCGGGCTGGGCCAGGAGCGCCCGGGCCTCGTGCGCCTACCTGGGGACGCGGTCCCGCGCCGCCTGCGCGCGCCCCGCAGACTCCATGCCGAAAGGGGCGGGAGGGGGCGCCCGGGCCGCAGGGCCGGGGGTGCCAAGTCCACCTCCCGGGACTCGGGGCGCCTCCGGTCTTTCCGCCGGGCCGCGGGCGCCGGGAGGCGGGGCTGGCGGCGGGGGAGGGGCGGGGAAGGAGGGCGGGGGGGAGGAATGGGAATGTCAGGGGAGGGGGAGGGCGGGGGCGCGGCTGGCGCGGGAGGGACGGGGCGGGGCCCGAAGGGATGAGGGGGCGGGAGGGGCTGCACCTGCTCCTACGCCAGGAGCAGCTGGAGCCCGGAGCCTGGGAGGGAGGAGGCCGGGAGGAGCCCGAGGCCGGGAGGGAGGAGGCACGGGATGGGGGATGGTGGACCGGGGGCGGGATGGGGAGACCGGGGTGGGTGGGATTTGCGGCACCTGGGGCGGGACTGGGGACTCAACCTGGCAAGGCTGGCCGGACAGGTGCGGCGGGTACCACCCCTCATCCCCCACCCCCTGGCCTTTCGGGCCTGGAGCAAAGGTTGGAGGAGATCAATCCAGTTTGGATTCTTCTGACAGCACTCCAAACCTCAGTGACCCGCAGGTCCAAAGGCCGGCGTTCTGACCTATGACTGCTATTTTAATGTTCTTTTTGCAGAAAAAGGTCGTCTTATTTTTTACTTGGTCTTTTTCAACCTACACTTAAGACCTGAGAGCAACACATAAACAAGTGGATTTTTTTAAATTTATTTTTTTGGCTGTGTTGGGTCTTTGTTGCTGCGCGCGGGCTTTCTCTAGTTGCTGTGAGCGGGCGCTACTCTTCCTTGTGGTGCGTGGGCTTCTCATTGCAGTGGCTTCTCTTGTTGCGGAGCACGGGCTATAGGCGCACGGGCTTCAGTAGTTGTGATTCGCGGGCTCAGTAGTTGTGGCTTGCGGGCTCTAGAGCACAGGCTCAGCAGTTGTGGCGCACGGGCTTAGTTGCTCTGCGGCATGTGGGATCTTCCCGGGCCGGGGATCGAACCCGCGTCCTCTGCATTGGCAGGTGGATTCTTAACCACTGCGCCACCAGAGAAGCCCCAAGTAAGTGGATCTTCATCCCTGCAGCCCCACCCCCAGGGAAATCTGCCCTGTCCCTCCCCGCCTCCCCAAACCAGACTAGGGGAGGAGGTCCAGCCCCTCCACAGACACCTGCCTCCAACCCTGTCCCTGGGCCAAGCCCTGCCGGGACCACAACGTCCAAAGAGCTGGCTGGCTGGGGCTCCTCCAGCCCAGTTGATGGAGGGTGGGCTGGGCCCTGCAGGATTGCCATCTGGGGTGACCTGGGGTTAACAGCCCACACGTCTGCTCTGCTCCCCAAAGGGGCTCCCTCCTCCCACTGCCTCTTCCCACTTCTGCGCACATCTTGGCCGCATGAGTCACCTCTGTGCGCCGCCCGCGATTGAACAGAAATGCGATCCCAGCCTTGCGTGCCTTTTACTTTGAGGGAAACACCAGCAGATGTGAGCACCGTGGTTACCATGTTGAGTGTCCACTGTTCCCCTTGATACTGCAGGACAGCCCTGGTTTAGGACAGCATCTTTCTAGGTCCCTGTTCACCACTGCACTGTCCCCACATTTCAATATCGTGGCGTGAAAACCATGTCTAAACCGCTTTTCGTATTTGGGAGGCCATCGAGGATTTGCCCAAACTGTCATTTTGAATTTTGCCTTGGAAACGTGGTGAGGTAAAAGGGGATTTAAGATTCTTTAAATTTAAGATTTACGGCCCTTTTTTAGCCTCAGCCCTCCACGCGCCAAGGGTCCTTTATAAGAAGTGAGTTCAGACCGTAGGCAGATCAGGCAAATCAGAAAAGACACCATCTCTGCAGACGTCGCGTGGCCACCCGGCTGTGCAGGGCCCACTCCACCAGGGCCTGGCAACTTCGGAGACAGTGTCTTACTGGGGATCTAGATGTACTTTCTCGTGACAAGTGCCTATAAGCCGCGGCTGGGCGTGGTGGAAACGGGATTGCCAGCATCCGCTGCAAATCTACCTGGGCTGTTGTGAACCAGCCTGGCCCTTAACACTGGTTTTTCCGGAACATTCCATCTGAGGGCTAAGCAAGGAGCCTGGAAAGTAATTTGAGGAACATACCTGTCCCTAAGCTGGGGACGTCTGTCTGTCCATTTCCATGGAAGTCTGTAGGAAATTAGTGTTCCACTGAACATGAGCCCAAATGCCCCCCATTTGCTGGTTCTGGGGAGACTTTCCAAGCCCTCGGCTCAGTTCACAGTATCCCTTTCAAGACCCACCTCCTTGGCCCTCCCGCCAACAGGGCGCCTCCTTCTGCAGACTCCAGTCCGCAGGCAGGGTGACTTAGCCTCCCACCAGCGCGGGGGTGCCCCTCGGCCCACGCGGTGCCCACGCGGTGCCGGTCTTACGAATCATCAAGCACCAGCCCTGCCCCGCCCCCGGCGCCCCGCCCTCCTGTCTCTGCCCCGCCCTTTTCCCTGGCAGCCGCCTCTGCCACCCTGGACAGGGCTGCTCCCAGTTTCGGCAAGTGACTCCCTGAATTCCCCACCCGTTCCGGCCTTTCTCTGGGGCCCAAACCACATTTCCTACTCCCTGTCTCCAAGAGCATGTCCGGTACGGCTGTACGGCTGCCCTCACTCCTCTCGTGCCCCAGAGTAGCCCAGCGCGCAGCCCCGCTGGCCCAGCCCAGCAGCTCCCCTGGCCTGGCGGGCCTGGCGGGTACTTCCTGCTCCCCCTCGGCCTCGTTTCCTAACTCCTGCCCTTCTCAGGCGCTTTCCAGCCTCCGTCTCCCACTGTGTCCTCACAGCTCCCTGGTCCCGGCCCCAACAGGAAACACAGCACGGATACGGGCACTTGGACTTGAGTGGGCTAGCCGTACCCCCGACCGAGGGCATTTGGGGCCACATGAAACGAGGGCGAGCGTTAGATAAGAGGGGGCCGCCCTCCAGGAAAGTGGAAGTGACGATCCAGGGAGAAAGCACCCGTGTCCGAGGTGGCCAGGAGGGTCCGCAGCCAGAGGGCGGTTTGAGGGCTGCTGGCCCCCGCCTCGCAGCGTCTGCCAAGCCCCCCACCTGGGAGCAAGAGGCAGCCGGACCCCTGTGTCCTCGGTGCCCCTCCATCCACCTCCAGACGCCCGGTGCCCTGAGCGTCCCGGGCACCCTCACCGGCCAGATGCCCTTCCCCCACAGCCTGTGGGTGTCCACACAGGCAGGGCACACCCAGAGGAAGGGAACCAAATTGGGCACGGCCCCTCAGGGCGAGGGCATGCCCGGGCTGGGGTGCCGCCGCTCCTGGTGCCCCGCTGCCCCCCGTCAGGCCGCTAGAGGAGCCTGCTCTGCAGCACTAAAGCTACCCGCCCAGGGGCCCCGGCTCCTCGGGGGAGGCTGGCCACCCCCAGCCCAGTGTCCACTCAGCACCCATCGGACGCCCCTCTTCCTGCAGGGACTCCCCGTTCTCGTCGCCTGATTGTAAGAGCTGCTGCCGTTTGAAGTAAGACGTGCCGTCAGAACTCTTCAGTTCTGGGGGTGCCGGTCCCCCCCAAGACTAATGCAAAGTCCAGGCAACGTCATCTATCACTGTGAAGACCTGAGGGTAATGAAAGGACCATGGTAACAACATCCAAACCTGGTGGCCACTGAGGGTCAGGGTGGGCCGGCCTCCAGGCACTGCGGCCTCGCCACGGGGAAGTCAGATGGACGGTCCGAATTGCAGCAGAACTGCTCACATCGCTTCCAGTGAAGTACTAAGCCCAGTTTGTTTGTTTTGTTTTGTTTTGTTTTGTTTTTGCGGTGTGCAGGCCTCTCACTGCTGTGGCCTCTCCCGTTGCGGAGCACAGGCTCCGGACGTGCAGGCTCAGCGGCCATGGCTCACGGGCCCAGCTGCTCCGCGGCATGTGGGATCCTCCCGGACCGGGGCACGAACCCGTGTCCCCTGCATCGGCAGGTGGACTCTCAACCACTGCACCACGAGGGAAGCCCGATAATTAGTTTTAAATGGCGCACAGTCCGCCCGCTGTGCGCCGCCTGGGCTCCTGGTCAGGGGCCACCACGGGCACAGCGGGATTAATGTGCTCAGAGGGTCCTCACAAGGCCATCCACTCCTACACGGCTCCTACCCTTCCCGGAAAGCAAGCAGGGCCACGTGCAGAGTCATGGGTACACAATTAAGGACCTGGGGGGGGCGGGGCATAGAAATGACCCACGTGGGGAGGTCTTGAGGTTTCTAGTGACCCCGCCAGATGCCCACGTCTCCCACGCAGGCCAGCAGCGAGTGCAGGAGGCCTGGGTCTCAGGGCGGTTTCATCATCATGTCCCTTCCATCCCTCCTGCCCTTTCCTTATCCCTTTGGGTGAGGTCCAGGCAGGAACCACAGCTGGCACCAGACAGTCCCAGGAACACCAGGCCACATGATCACCCTATGTGGGCCTCCCCGTGGCTGCAGGGGTGGGCACTCGGGTCCTGAAGGCTCGCCCCTTAGGTGGGTGACCCTGGCCGGGCTGTGTCACCTAGTGCACAGAAGGGCTCAGGGAGAAAACCTCGGGCTCAGCTGGTGCTGGGGTTGCTGGCCAGTGCTGAGAGGACCCCCACCCCCGGGGGCCCCGTGTGCCCCGCAGGAAGTCACATCCCTGTCCTTTGAAGAAGAAAACAGGTCTAGGGAGACGGCAGGTCCAAAGTCTCCCGCTCGGGGCGGGGTGATTACGGATTACCCCGTGGGGAGGGCGTGGTTCTAGAGCACGAAGGCACTCAGGGCCGCTTGTCCTCACACGCCTGCTGTGTGTCTGGCCTCCCCACTCCTTGAATACCGACTTCAAGCGTCAGGCGCTTTGCAGGCTCTGGGATCGGAGGAAGCTTATGGTCTGCTTCAGGAGACAGTTTTATGAGAGTGCAACCTGTAAATAAGACACATTTTTATCATAAGATGAAATGAGCCTCTTGCGGAACAAGGGCTGTGAAGCCACCGGGCGTGTACAGAGGCCACAATAAGTTCCTGTGTTTGTTTTTCCGGCCGCGCCGTGTGGCTTGTGGCGTCTTGTTCCCCGACCAGGGATCAAACCTGGGCCCTCACCGTGACGGCACAAAGTCCCAACCACTGGACGGCCAGTGAATTCCCCACAACAAGGTTTCCTAGGAGACGCCGTGACACGGGACAGACAGCAGGGGCAGGAGGCCCCCGGGGGCAGCTGGGAGCCTGTCCTGAGGGGACTGACAGGCAGACAGGCAGAAGGACTGGAGGATGCCAGGCTGGGCAGGTGTCCCCTTCCTCTGTAACAGAAGCCCCACCTCCCAGCACCAGCTGGTGGCTGAAACAACAGAAGTTTATTTCTCCCCGTCCTGGAGGCTGGAGGCCCAAGGCCACAGTGGCGACAGATTCTCCTATGTCTGGGCCGTACTCGGCCGTCTCCTCCCTGTGTCCCCACGTGGTCATCCCCTGTGCGTGTCTGTGTCCTGATCTCCTCTTCTTATTAGGACATGTGGGATTAGGGCCACCCTAGTGACCTCATCTGACCTCAATCACCTCTTTAAAGGCCCCGTCTCCAAATATGGTCACGTTCAAAAATATTTCTAGTCTTGAAAAATAACAGCACTCTCAACTTTGGGATTTAAGAGAATAAAATAAAGAGAAAACGTTCCAAAGGTTACACATCCAGAGAAACCCACTTCACTTCCGCCCGAAACAGGGCTGACAGATTCCGCAAATAAAATACACACTCGGGGCACCCAGTGTGGGACATGCTTACACTTACGTGTAAGTGTTCACGTGTGTCTGCACTTCAGTTGTGACCGGCGTTCCAGCTGGCAACGCTGTCCCGAAATCCTATGAAACTGTGACCTGTTTTCCTTTGAACAAGAGGTAGGGAGATCTTTTCCCCTTGAGAATTTTTCTCGAGGCTGTCCTCCCAGGAAGAACAATCACGTCCTTTGTTTCTGACAGTCTGAGCACAGCTTCTGTCGCCCACAGAGTTGACAGCACCTCCGCCTTCGATGCAAGGCGGGTTCCATTCTGCTCTGCAACCGGGGCTCAGGGTGAGGCCTCAGGACTGCCCAGGTCAGGAAGTGGTGAGGCGTAGGATCTCGAGACCGTGGGAAATGTTCTGAATATACAAAGATGCCCGTCAACAGCCCACCCTAGGAGGCCGCTCTTTACAATATTAACTTTAAGGTAAATACCGGAGGCCAGACCCGGAACGGTGTCATGTTTGATCCTATTCAAGCATGAGCAGACTGCTGAGGGATCTCTGTGTGCAGCGCGTCGCTCACCCAGTTTCATCCAAGACACTGTGATCACTGTAAGGTGAATGCAAATCTAAACCATAAATTTTAATTTAAAATTTTCCCTGTGGGGGAGGGATGGACTGGGAGTTTGGGATGAGCAGATGCAAACTAGTATGTATAGGATGGATAAACAATATGGTCCTACTGTAGAGCCCAGGGAACTCTATTCAATATCCTGGGATAAACCACAATGGAAAAGAATATGAAAAAGAATGTGTGTGTGTGTGTGTGTGTGTGTGTGTGTGTATACATGAAACACTTTGCTGTACAGCAGAAATTAATACAACATTGTAAATCAACTATGCTTCAATAAAATAATTTTTTTTTTTTTTTTTTTTGGTGGTACACGGGCCTCTCACTGTTGCGGCCTCTCCCGTTGCGGAGCACAGGCTCCGGATGCGCAGGCTCAGCGGCCATGGCTCACAGGCCCAGCTGCTCCACGGCATGTGGGATCCTCCCGGACCGGGGCACGAACCTGCGTCCCCTGCATCAGCAGGCAGACTCTCAACCACTGCGCCACCAGGGAAGCCCTAAAATAAATTTTTTAAATAAAAAATAAATGAGATAAAATTTCCCTAGTGCAAAGAGGGTGCGCCCCTTCCCTCTTTGATGTGATTAAAACTCTAAAGCCTCCAGGCAGGTTTGCACCCGCAACGTCTTTCTTGGGCTGCGGCCGGCGGTCTCTGAAGTGTGGATGTGGAGGAGAGTCCCCTCTGGGGAACGTCAGCCAGGAGCAGGTTTGCGAGATGCCACTTCCTCTTGTGGAGAAGACAGGAGTTTCACTTCTCCTGCCACGCGTCGAGGGTGCCGTCTGGGGTCTGCTTCCCAGAGCTCAGTGGATTACAGGGAGGTGTACGTTCTGCCCAAAGCTCGTTGGAGGGGAGAACTGTTTTCTTTGCCTTCCGCCTTTCTGGACAGGTTTTCTGGGCTAGAAGACGCTTGGTTGTTCATTTTGTTGTGAGGCTGGCGTGCCGCTTGGGGATTTGGGTGGAGGCGGCCCCACTGGGGAGCACAGACTCGCGGTCCAAGGGGAGCGATGCCTCTGCCTAAAGCTTCCGGTAGCTCTGAGACCACCTTCCTTCTTCCAATACCTGCCGACGCCCAGACCCCAGCCCTTTGTGGGCTCTGGTCCTGCGTTTTCTACAACGCTGTCTTACTCCTGCTTTCCAGGGGCTCCAACGGGTTACACTTTTGTGCACATCTCCTTCCAGACCTTCTAACCTGTGTAGGCAATAGAACAGCACGCACGCGTGCACACACATGTACGTATGTACACATACACCTATACACGTGTGCACACCCCACAATACAGTGCACACATGTACACACATACACCACACGCGCACACACGTGTGCACACATGCAATGCACACCTACACACGTGTGCACACACACCGCGCGCGCACACACACACTCTTTAAGGCTCTCGTTCCACGTAACCTTGGAGCCTTCCTTGAATCCTCAACCCACCCTCACTCGGTGACCCAGTCCTGCCCTTTCTACCACCTCTAAGAGCAGGAATACATGTTGCTAGGTAAGCTGCTTCCCTTGTGCCTTAGTTGAAACCTGCAGTTGAACACATGGTGCTCGATAAGAGGACCCCACCCGAGAGTTCATCCTGCACGGTTCAGCTACGTGACGATTAAGGACAAGAATCGAATCCACAGTGACTGAAAGGGGAGCAGTAACTCCGTGCTACCTGTGGAGGGGCAGGTGCCGCGACGCTCCCTTTGGGGTGGAGACGGCCGAGGCGGCCTTGTACGCCCCCGGCTCCGCCTCCCTGTGCGCACCCTCCAGCCCCGCCCGCGCCCGCGCCCCCGCCCCGCGGCCACCCAGGAGAGGACCCTGCCCAGGCGGGAGCCGATCCTGGTTCCGAGGGGAGGGTCGGGCCCGGGTCCTGGTGCGGGAAGGCTGGGGGCCCCGCGTTCCCGCCTGGCACACGGGGGGTGCCTCGGCGTGATGAGCAGCTGAGCCACGCGCCCATCCCAGTTCTCCCGGCCCGGGTCTGCACACCTCGGGCACGCGCAGATCCCGGCGCCAGATTCCCGGGCCCGCAGTGCCCTCTGGTGGCCCCGGTGACGCCGCCCGTCTCTCCCAGGACTGAGCGAGTCTGTGCCCAAACGGCTTGGAGCCCTCCAGCCGGTGACCTCGGCCTCGCGACTCGGGGACGGGCAAACGCGGCCCGGATGTGTGGGAACTGGGGCCAGGTTCCCAGGACTCGAGCAGGGCAGCTCCTCCCCTGTCCCCTGGCGCTTGGAAACAGGAATAAAAGTGTCTCAGATGCGTTTAGATTAACTTAGGAAACAGTGACACATAAAAACGAGAACAAGAAAAGTACCTGCAATTCTCTACTGTCGCCGCTGCTGCAGCCGCCAGCGCCCACAGGCGTCAGGACTTGCTTATTTCATTACTTGCTGTCATCCACCCTCGGGGCGAGCACGGGAACAGCATTGGTCGGCTGATTTCTTCAGCCTTGTTTCTGAAAGGTTTAAAATTCTCCTCTGGCTGTGGGTTCCTGGCAGGTCCACACTTCCTGCAGGTTTGGGGTTAAAACACGACTCGCCGTGGAGCAGTCCCCAGGGCGGGCCCTTGCCTGTCAACACGACCCCACATGGCCCGCGACACACGCGTATTTGGTCCGGGTTCCTGGCTCTGAGAGCCCACAACCCTCGGACTTTGCTCTTGTTGTTCGTGAGAAGCCCCTTTGGACCTCGAGGCGGCAACTTGGGAGCTGAGGGCTGATTGCCAGGGAGACCAACCCCGTGGTCAGCGGTGTCGAAAATAACCAACACACAATCTGTAAGAGGAACAGAAGAGAGTTTCCCGCGAGCCAAACTGAGGACTGTGGCCCGGAAGACAGCTTCGCAGGTTACTCTGAGGATCTGCTCCGGAGAAGCAGGGTTGCCAGCACGGTTTTATGTCTTGTCCGGACAAAGGACATCAACAAGTCAGGGATCCCTTCCTTCACATCTGGAAAAACCCGAAACAACAGACCAGCACGTGCACATCAAGTCAGCGTGGCCTTGGCACCTGGGAAGGGACTCACCCTCCAAGGAGGACCGGGAAGGGAGGCATTTCATCTTTATTTTTACCGTGGACATTCCTGACTTCCGGTCGCTGTGCCCTTTTCTCTAATAATTAAACAAATGTACAGTGTATGTTTGATAGGCCAAAACCAGGCTACTTGAGTTGCATAAAATTCGCGTTAACTCACAGCTAAGCCAGGATGACCTCCCCACGCCTGGCACGTGAACGTTTCTTTCATCAGGGCGTTGGAACCTTTAGCTTCAGCGCCGACCTCGGGGAGCGGGGGGAAGCTGGAGGCTGAGTTAACCACAATGGCCAGTGATTTAATCAGCCCTGCCTGGTAAGGGACTCGCCATGAAACCCTAGACACAGGGTTTAGTGAGCGTCTGGGTTGGTGGACACATCGGGGTGCCCGAGGGTGGCGCACCCCAGCCCCATAGGGACAGAAGCCCCCGTGTCAGGACCTGTCGGGACCTCACTCTACAGACCTCTTCACCCGGCTGTTCATCTGTAAGCTTTGTAATAAGCTGGTAGCAGTAGGGACGTGTTTCTCTGAGTGCTGGGAGCAGTTAGAGCAAATTATCAAACCCGAAGAGGGGTTGTGGGAACCCCGATTTATAGCCACATCAGATAGAAGTGGGGGTGACCTGGGGACCCATCACTGCGATTGGGGCTGAGCCTGTATCTGTGGGGTGGACGGTGTGTCCGAACTGAACTGGTCCTACAGTCGTAGGACCCGGCTGGTGTCCAGGGAAACAGGGGGCACGTCCGCTGTCAGAGTGTTGTGAGAAGTGATGAAATATAATGGAATTCATATTTTATGGCAAGACAAGAAAACTTTAAAGATAACATTTTTCTTTGCCCGTTTGGGCCTCCTCCCTCCTCTTCAGTCTGTGCTGTGCATCTGCATTAACCAGACCTCCTAGGAGAGAACCTTCCCTCTTGACTGTGAGGGGGCCACAATAACCCACTACTCACTTTGGACGTGCAGACCTGGACTGTGTGAACCGTCAATATGTCATTCGACTCTAACCCTTCGTCTCAAAAACGAACCTAACTGTGCTTTGACCTCGAACGGGTGAAACAGTCTTTAGAATTTTCTGAGACTCTCCCCTGGGTTGGCTCCCACAGAATTTTCCATTTCTTTCTTGGATCAATAACTGAATAGGTTTTTTGTCGACATAAGAAAAGGCCATTTCCTTAGGCTCTTAGTTCTCTTAGGGAAAATGCCCGACGCTTTCACAGGTCGAAGGTGGATCCACAAACCCGTATCCAGTGGCGCCCACCTGAGCCCGACCAGTCCTCGCAGTAAAGGAAACACACGGCTGTGGGCTCGGGATCAGCCCTTCTGCTCTTCTGAGAAGTCCTTCCTGGGCAGAAGGAGGGGACACGGTGACCTCATCTCCTGGGTCTCCGTGCGCCAAGCAGCGTGTCAGGAGGAGAGGAGCCTGGACCGCCCCAGCCCCGCCCCCACGAGCGGCGCTGCTCTGGGGGGCGTGGCTCCCCCGCCGGCGGCCTCCCTGCCCTTCCCGGAGGCCAAGGCGCTCGCCTCCCCGGAGGCTGAGCTGCAGGCCCTGCTGCAGGCACGGCAGCTTCCCTGGACGTCCTGGGGGCAGCGGGCACCGGGGGTGGCCGTGCTGGGGCCCTGCCTCCCATGCCCCCCGCCTCCTGTCCGCGTGGCGGCCCCGCGTCTCCCCGGGGAGCTCTGCTCCCACCCACCGGGCACCTACGCGTCCTGGGAGGCCGCTGGCTTCGCCCCAAGCCCACCCAAGGGGCTCTCCCCGCAGGCCTCTGACCGAATCTCGCTGCGCGCAGCTCCTGGCCCTACGCCTGCTTCCTGACGGGAAATCCTGCCCCCTGCGTGCAGCCCTCAGAGGCAAGGACGAGGTGTGCGATGAGCACCACATTTTACTTCCTGTCTTGAAATTATTTCCAGCTGAATTCTCAAAGGAGAGAATACCACAAAATATATTTAGTAATTTTTGTCTAATGAATCATTTTAGAGTTATTTGCACACACAGGAGGATAAAACAAGGAGCACTGAATCAACAGCCCAGGGTTTATACGTAATCAAACAATTAAAAGATCATGACCAAATGGCAAAGACGCCCTCATTACAAAAATAAGAAGTGACGCTGAGTTTGTAAACTTCCGAACGATGCTGTTCCCGATGGAGCGTCTGAAATAAAACGCACTCTTGTGATTCCGGCGATGGTGTCTCCTCTGTGAGCTGCACGTGTGTACAGGCGGGGCTCGCGGACGGCTCTGTAAACAGTCGGAGCTGTAAAGCACTGAATCGAGGTGAAGGTCAACGAGCTACTCAAATACGCGAAAGTGAACGTCCACTAAAACGCTGATATAGACATCAGCCCACCCACTTCTGCAACAGTTGTTTCAATCCGGGGGGCTCGAGGGTCTTTCTTTTGTAGAGAAGACTGTCACTCTCCGACTTTACGGTCTAGGACAATGTGACGCACACTGACCTCCCAGTAAATCCTCAGGAAAAATCGCTCTCGGTTCTTTCCTGTGGGGTCGCCAGGCGTGGGCAAGCGGAGGGCGGTGTAACCTGCAGCCGCGATCATGGAACCTGGCCCCTGGGGCTGCAGACTCGCCCTGCGCCGGCCAACGTCGAGGGGAGCTCCGTGTACACCTTTTCCGAGGCTGCGACCCGGGTGGATTCTGGTCATGTTTCCACCACTTGAAGTGAGACCACCGGCTGCATCTCCCGTGGACGTTCTGGTCTATTTAAAAAGGGAACACCCGGCGAATATAGCACTTTCATCTCCTCCATCTGTCAGCACGTTCTTTGCCAAACATTGCCTCAAATACTTTGTTCCACAAAGTAGAAATAAATAAAAAGAATAAACCAGATGGGGCCGCCAGGTGCAGTAGGTAGCGGGAAGGGAACCTCCAGCTCCAGCAGAGATGCCGGCTGTGAGCAGGTGTGGCCGAGGGACGACGGAAAAGGCCCAGGGTCCGGGCCTCTGCTGGGACCCTTCCCTGTGCTTCTGTCCAAGGAGCCTCCCTGGGTTCTGCTTGGGGCCGACCCCAAGCCTGGTGTAGGCTTCCCGAGACTCCTGGGGTGGGGGCAGCCTGGACCCCCGCAGCCCACGTGCTGACCACCCTCCTGGAGGTGGGCCGGCCCCCAAGCCAGAGACCTCAGTCCCGTCCACTCCAGCTCTCAACTGGTGGGAGTGAAACTCAGCAGGTGAGACGCCCACCCCAGGGTCCCCATCCCAGAAGTTGGGGTCCTCATCCAGTTGCCCAGACACTGGACACGGGGCAGCGCTGTGGGTGCAGGTAACTGTCATGCTGCAGACACCCCTGGCTGGGCCCCGAGCACTGCCTGCTCTATAGAGGGGGGGACGCATACCTGGAGGGGTGACCGAGGGAGGCCCCCTGGAGCTGCGACCCTCAAACGTGCCCAGTGTTGACGCTGAGGACGTTTCCAGTCTGCTGGATGTTAATGGCCTGGTTGGAGAAGGGGGGGCGGCAGGAGTGAGCCCCTCCCTGGACAGAGCACAGCTGGCTGCACACCTCCTGCCTCCACCTGGCCCCCTGCCGAGCTCAGGGCCATTCGGGCCACCACGCCCGTTCATACCCTAGGCAGACCTGTCCTGGGAGGAGATGGGACAGAGCCGGTTCTTACTCAGTGCCTATCAAAGCTCAGGTCAGAAGCCTTGTCTCTGCAAGTGAACCTTCAAATCGGAGAGCAAGGGAGGGTGGGCGCCCGTCAGGGGAGCTGCTCCAGGATGAGCAGGGATCCTCCGGGGAGTCGCTCAGCTGTGAGGGCCGCAAGCATCGCGGAGCCTCAAGAGCAGGGCGCACTCTCCGCAGAGGGGTGTCATCAAAAGCATCAAAAGCAGCCTGGGCGCTGGGGGAGCCCCACCCGGCTCGGCCTGGACCCCCGTGGCCCCTAAGCCCCCCCACGCCAGGTTTCAGTCTGCTTCGTGGCTGCGACTAAGGTTTCAGCTGCACACGGTGTGACCCTGTGTCTGTGCCTCAGGACAGAGGCTGAGGGAACGGCTCGGAGAACTAACAGCAAGACAGCGACAAAATCACCTCCAGGCAGTGTGATGCCCGACCAGTGGTTTTTATTTCCGTCCTTGTCCTTCTGTACAGTGTTCCAATATTCTAGACAGAAAGTGCATCGTCTAAGTGACGGAAAGGGCTGCAACTGAGCAACGTCTCTGGCGGGAAACACTCGGACGCTGTGCGGGAGGGCGGCGGGGCTGGAGTGTGCACTCCGTCACCGACCTGCGCCCCGTCCAGGGCCTTGCAGGCCCTGCAGACCCCGAGGAGGCTGCTGTGATGATGGCGGGTCAGACGAGACTGGGTTACTTTTCTCACCAGTTTCTGAATGAAACCGTCCTGGGAATCGTGCACCTGAAAACAGCCTTTTCGCGGCTCTGACGGTCGCTGTTCTCTGGAGTCGACTCCCCCTGGTTCGCTGGCTCCGGCCAGGCTTGGGTGGACAGAGAGGCCACACCTGGATCCCAGTGGCTCCCTGACTGTCAGGTGGCTGTGGGGCCATGGACGCAGCCCCCCGCCCCCCGGTGGTCGCCATGTCAAACTGAAGCCCTCTGACTCTTTCCAGGACCGGCAGGGCCAGTCGGGGCCACTCACCACCCTGGCCGCGCCTGAGCCAGGAGGGGTCATGTCAGCACCTGCTGGTGACCCCGCAAGAGGCAGAGTGCCCTCAAAACCCAAGGCCACGCCCCAGGAGGGGACGGGACAGATGCACGGGAAGTCCAGCCCCGAAGGTCAAAACTTCCTGTGCAGAGACGGGCGTGAGCCTGACGCCCGTGAAGACGCCAGGTGTGGGCGGAGTGTACTGGCCGCAGGGCTCCCGTCCTCCCAGGGCCACTCACGACAGAGGACACGACCCCGCAGACCGGGCGCCGGCGCTCAGGGCCGAGGGTCACCGGGAGGAAGGAAAGGGAGTGAGGCCTCGGGCCGCTGGCTCCCGTGAGGGCCTCACTTTGGAAGCGCGAACGTGTCGTTGGCCCTGAGGATGGCTGGTCTAAAGGACAGCTCGAAGGACCTCTGGTCGCTGAAGCTCTGGGCTCTGTACTTGGACAGGTGTGCGCCCCTGCCGCCGCGTCCACGTCCCTGTGTGCCCCTCCCCGCCCCGGCGGTGTCCGGGGGCCCCCCCGGGGCGGGGGCGCGAGCCGTGTGGCAGCCCCCTAGCACGGCCGAGGGCACTGCAGAGCCTGGCGCTGGCCGGGGGCCGGGGGCCGTCGGGCTCTCGCCCTGCCCGCATGGCTCTCCGCGAGCCCCCTGACCACCCCTGGAGGCTGCTGGTCTCTGGGACGCCTCATTTTTGCCTGCGGGGGGCGCCACCTCTGCTGCCTTGCTCTCAGGCTGAGCCGAGTCAGGGGGGGCCGTCCTGCCAGCCTGGGCCTGGGCAGGGTGTGCCGGGCTCCCTGGGTGGGGAGGAGCTGGGGTCTTTGCAGCCGGGGCCCCATGTCCCCGAGGAGGGCCCTCTGTGTGCCTCGCCTGCTGCCTCTGCGGCCACTCTGGGCTCTTCCCAGTGCGCCAGCCGGGAGCTTCCACCGGGGCCGCCGGGTCGCCGTCCACAGCCTCTTCGGCCCCACTCGAGTGGGCCTTCTCGCCCCGAAGGCCTTCTCCCTTCCTTCCAGGACCGGCCAGCCTCGCAGCCCCCGGGGGCCCCTCCTCTTGCCCACGGTGACTTCTTCCGCCCAGGCTGGCCCTCTCCCCGCCCGCGACTTCCCTGGGGGCCTGGAGATCGAGGCGCTTCTGGGCCACCCGGTCCGCCCTTGGCCCATCCGCCGCTGTGGACGTGGGGGGAGGTTGGCGGGAAGGCCCAGCACTGGGAGGAAGCTGTTCCCCGGGGAAGACGCACGTCCCGCCCTTGGCCTGCTGGCTCCCAGAAGGCGGTGGCCCAGTGCCCAAAGCGCGGCTTGGAGTCCCCGCCACGTGGCTCCCCTGTGGCACCGGGAGATCTGGGGCTGGAGTCGGGGGCTTTGGGCTGCCCCCCCGAGGGCTCTGCCACACAGCGCCTGAGAGTCTGCCCCCAGCTGCCACCTTCCTTTCGCCTGCGGCCAGTTCACCTGGAGCTGCCACGCGGGGCTCGACAGGCAGGGTCTGGGTGCCGGCGGCCTCCCGAGGCGGGGCGGGTGGGGACCCCGAGGCTCTGCACGCGCTGCCGCCCCCGGGCTGGCGATCAGGCTCCTCGGCCGCGAGACCTGGGCCTGCGGGCCGGGCGGCGCCCCTTTCCTCCTGCTCCTTGGCCGCCCTGTTTCCGGGGCTCAGGGCGTCACCTGGCACCAGGGCTGGGGGGCTTTTGGAGGCCTCTGCAGCCGTCACCCGCCCGGGGGCGTTGACACTCCTCGGCTGTGTTCGTTCAGTTAAGGAGCTCGCTCTGTTCTCACCAGGATCACGGCTGGCGCTCCCTTCAGCCGTCAGCGGGGGCCGGGCTGGCTCCGGGGACGACGGGGGCCCCCTGTGTCCTTCCTGCTCACGAGGGGGGCTCTTGTCCACCGAGGGCAGATTCTCAGGCCTCCTCCCGTCCTGGGCCGGTGCTTCTGGCCTCATGGAGACACTCACCTCGCTCCTCCTGGGAACCCTGGGCGCCAGCACTTGCTGACCGCCGGGGGCACAGCCGGCAAGTCCCCTCCATCGGTTTTCCGAGGCCGCGGACCGCTGTGATGAGGTGCTGGCGTCATCAACAGGCCTTTCCTCCCGTCCTGGCAGCAGAGGCGTCTTAGAACTTAGCTGGGAAGCGTCCTCTCCCCAGGTGTCCTGGTGCTTCGGGAGCCTGTGTGAAGTCCCAGGGCTGCGTCTGGTTTCCTTTCCTCCAGGGGAACTTTTCTGCGGTTTCGTCGTGGGAACTGCCTCGGGGACGTCTGGACCATGGCAGGCAGCATCCTGCGGGGGCGCTGTGAGCGTTGGCTGTGCCCCTGGGCCCTGCTGTGGCAGGGTGGGCGGGCTCAGACCTGCCCTCGACGGGGCGCCCCTGCTTCCACCCTCGGCCGTAGTGGGAGGTGAAGCTCCTATATTTCCAGTCACACCCTCTCCTCCCAGAAGACGCCAGCCTTGGTCTTCAGGGCCTGCTGCCCTCTGCAGGGTGGCAGGAGGGGGCGGCACCGTGTGGACAGCCGGCAGTCTGGCCGCGACCTGTGGAGGCTCCATGGCTGGCTGTGTGCGCTGCGCGGCCTGGGCTGCATGCGCCGCGAGTGGAGGGAATTGTCCTGGCGCTCTCTCTTCTGGGCAATTCTCCTGGACAGCGAAGAGGGGCTCTGGCTCCGAGTCTGCAGTCATACTTTCCGTTTCATCCTCTGAACTGCAGACGGTCAGGGTGACTTCGGGGGCAGCCCCTGCTCTGCCCCCCACGAGCCCCGGCGGGGGGCCCAGCCTTGCTCCCCTCTTCCCCTGGGCAACCCCCGTCCTGTCGCCTC
Source organism: Grampus griseus (assembly GCF_964374135.1). Taxonomy (NCBI): domain Eukaryota; kingdom Metazoa; phylum Chordata; class Mammalia; order Artiodactyla; family Delphinidae; genus Grampus; species Grampus griseus. Next base: position 898,018 of record NC_139012.1, on the reverse strand, counting down.
TCAATGCCGCCGTGCCCCCCGGGCTGGCTGGTCCCCGTGGGCTCAGCTCGGGCTCGCAGCCAAGAAGGACTTCACCCCAGGGGGAGACGTGAGAGGGGACTGCCCTGGGGACACACTCGGGCCCCGTACCTGGGAGCAGTGTTTCCGGGCCGTCCCTGGGGGCGGTCGCCCGGGGCGCGGAGGGCTGCCGGGGCTGCCCCCACCCTGGCGCTTGGCTCCCACCGGGCGTCTCTCGCGCGCGGGGGGCCGTGCCCGTTTCTGCTCTGGGCGCGCGGCGCAGATCCGCGTGGGTGACTCTGGCGCCGTGGGACATCCAGCTGCGGGGGCCGCAGACGACGGTGGCGATGCTGAAGGGCAGCAGGGGCTCGGCCGAGCCGGCCAGGAAGCGGGCGGGGGGCGCCCGGATGCAGGTGCTGGCCAAGGTGGCCAAGCGGAGCACGCGGCGCTCGGGCCGGTGCAGCGGGCCCCGCGGCAGGCGCTTCGTCCTGTGCTCCTGCGCGCGCAGCGGCAGGAGGCCGGTCTCCGCACAGCGGCAGCCGCTCCGCTCAAACGTCTCCCGCAGCTTGGCCAGCGCGGCGCTCCGCCTGCCGCCCGCCTTCGGCGGAGGGCCCCTGGCGGCTTTGGGCGGCTCCGCGGGAGGCTTCTCCGCGGCCTCCTTCTCCTCCGCGGCCAAGAACACCTTCAGGATGCTCTTCACGGAGCCCCTCCCGGCGGGGAGCCCCCGGGGCCTCTCGCGACCCAGCGGCTCCCGGCCCCGTGCGGGGCGGCCGGCCCCCTCCCTGGTCTTCTCCAGGAGCTTGTGGATAGTGGCCGTCACCAGGCTCCTGCCGGGGCCCTGCCTGTCCTTGAAGATCAGCCGCCCCACCTCCCGGGTCCTCTTGAGGCGCGGCTCCCGGCCGGTGCCCATGAACTTGGCCTTGAGGAGCTGGAAGCGTGTGGGTCGCCGCGGGGCGTCCTGGGGCTCCGGCGCCGGGCCGGTCTTGCTCAGCCCGCCTTCTGCCCTCCTGGCGGGAGGAGGCCCCTGGGGCCCGTCCTCGCGGCCGGTGATGTAGAGCAGCAAACTGCTGAGGATGGCTCGGGCCGCGGGGCCGCACGTCACCCTGCTGACCTTCTTCTTTAGGGCTTGGACATCGATGGGCGTCTCATTGCTGCAAATCCTGCCGCTCCTGGGGCTGTAGGGAAAAGAATGAATCGTCACCGATTTTATCATTTTTTCCAAGGCGGCTCCTTGGAACATTTCTCATGGGACAATCCCATTTGAAACAGCCCAAGAAGTCCAGGAACAGAAGCCTGGCGCCAAGCGGCTTGGGTTCTGGGGTATCCCTGTGGCAGCCTCGGAGAGTCAGGGTCACCCACCGCCTAGAACTTTGGGTCACTATTTCCTTTTCTGTTAACTGGCCATGTTTTCTGAACTGTACCCTCTGCAGGGCTTTGGAGAGCGTAAGGTATTTACATTTTTTTTTTTTTGTAGTGGGCATGTTTTTCTTGCATAAGTTAGGAGAAAAGCATAAAGGCTTCACCTTCTCTGTGTGTTCTCTGCTTTCCTCTAACTGTACTGCATTATATTCTGATTCAGTCCCAAGGGCACCGTCCCCACCCAGGCCCTGGGCGGGTCAGGCAGCGGGAGACTCAGCTGTGGGGCGGGAGCTGGGGCGCGGCCCCCGGAGCAGGAGGGCGCGGGCTTCACTGCCCAGTAGAGGGGAAGAGGGCTGGGGGCACCTGCCGGGACCTGCCCTGCTGAGCCCCCTCGGGAATGCTCTCAGGGAAACCCCGAGGCTGAGGGGCCTGAGCCCTCACCCTCCACGGCCCTGTCCCCAGACCCCTTCGCCCCAGCCCAGCGGGTCCAGGCCGAGAGGCTGTCCCCTGAGGGCGCGTCTGCCCAGCACTGGCAAAGCCGGAGCCTCCTCCCAGCTGGGGCTTCCACCTCTCCAGACGGTAGTTTGGCAAAGACGTGCCCAGAATTGCAGCCCAGCCACCAGCACGGCTTGCTGTTCATCCCAAAGAGACGATCAGGTTGCAGAGCAAAGATTAGTGTGCTGCGTGTGACACTGAAAACGGGACACATCCTAAGTGCCGGACACGGGGCAGGGGCCTCAAGAAACGTCACGTCTGAGTTTGAGGGAAGGCAGTCTACAGCAGGAAAGTGCTCAGGACGCAGCCGGCGGAGACACAGACCGAAAGCAGGCTGGAAGGGAACGTGCGAACATACTTTTCTTTCTGTACTTCGCAGGAGAGAGAGCTCCGTTTCTGGAAGCTGCACACAAACTTCTTTTAAGAGCCGTTAGGAGCGCTTCCGTGATGGGAGGACAGCAATGGGGCCCCTGCTGGCCTCACCCCCTGACGGGTGAGCCCCTTGGGTGAGCCGGGCGCCCGTGTACTGCCTGGGAGTGGATCCCGGACGGACAATTACTCCTTTCAAGTAGCGAAGGGGAGTGAATGTAACCGCAGAATTTTCCGTAGAACCCCGAAGTCACTCCTACTCAGTGAACCCACGCAGAATGCAGTTGCTCCCATTATCCTCAGATGCCGGAGGACCTGGGCGCCCAGTGAGGTGACCCCACCAGAAGCCCCAGCTCGGACGTCTCAGGGACCCAAGACCTGCATTTGCAGCAAGTCCCCTGAGTGGCCGTAGCTACTGGCCCTGGGAGCCACTTTGAGAACGGCCGGCATGGAGCGAGAACTTTCCAGCCTCAGACCACCGTGGGTTTGAGCCTGACGTGGTGGACGAGGCTCCGCAAACAAACCCAGACCTGAACCCCCTGAGCTCTGAGGTGGCAGGGCCGGCACGGCTGCGGGATGGCCACAGCCGAAAACACATGACCGCTGAATCTGGGGCGGCGCCGAGCATCTGAGGGGGTCGGGCTGTGCTGAGCCCCGGCCAGAGGGGGATGTGCCCTGGGCTCGCTGGGCAGCCAGGCTCCGGTGCACTGGCCCTCGACTGGTCCCAGCTCATTCCCACCCCAGGGCCTGAGCAGCCTGCGCGCGGGGCGTCTCGTGTCCCCTGCTGGGGTCCCTGCCTGAGCACACAGCTCCCAGGCGCCGCCCCCAGCACGTCCCCGGGGTGCCTCCCGCTGTGCACGTCTCATCCTTGCCAGAGGCCCGGGTGCAGCACAGAGCACGCGGAGTGTGGCTTTGCGTGGCCCCCAGTGGCACACAGCAGCGCCTGCGGAAGGGCCCTGGCCGCCGGGGGCGCCCCTGAGCGCCTCTCCACGCTGCACCTTGTGCCCGCCCGCCAGCCTCTCTGCCCTGCCGTCTTCCACTCCCCTCAAACTCTGGCCGTGCTGGGCTCCGTTCCAGCTCTACACTCTCCCCGCGCTGAGCCTTCCGGCCCGGCACAGCCACGCTCCTGACGAGCTCCTATCCATCCCTCAGGACCCTGCTTTCCCAGTGGCCCGGATGCCTTGTCCCCACTGGTCCTGTGAGGCCTCTTAGCGTCCCCTGCAGGGTGACAGTCCCGACCTCTGCACCCCGCAGTCACTGAGAGTGGACGGCAGGCAAGCTCCCCTGGGGAGGCGAGGTCCTTCTGTCCAGACTTCAAGTCTGCCTGTCCGGCCAGACTTGAAGGCAGGCCCAGCACATTCTTTTGGGACCTCCCTGCTCCCAAGGCACCTCGGGCCTGGGTGAGAGTTCCTGCCCATCACGGGGAGTCGGCCCAGCCCATCTCGGCCTGGTCAGCACTGCCTGGAGGACCGGTGGGCCCGTGGCTTCATGTCCAGCCCCTGGAGGCGTGGACGTGACCGAGCCCATCCCGGGACAGGAGTGGAACATTAGGGGCCAATCTAAACAGTAGCGCTGCAGCAAAGGTTCCTCATTTAGTCCCGTCAGTAACTCTGGCTCCCGAGAGGTCACTTGAAAATACAGGGACATCAGAGTCACTGTTGGCGACACACCCCTTCCCACCCCGGTCACCAACCGGACCCCCTTGGCAGTCACAGATGGGGCAGGACGCAGACCCTGCGTTCCCAGCAGAGGTCCTCCACTCCATCCTTGTCCTAAAACGGGAGCAGCGTCCAGCACCTCTGGGGGCCTGTCCCCTCCACGGGGACAGCCTGTTCTGCTTCATCGAGGGCCTGGTTGGCCTGGGCCTGCTCTACCACGCATCAGCACATGTCCTGGGGCAGCGACTGGATGTCCCCTGGCCCCCGTGTCCCCGCTGAGGTACGGGGTCTCCTGGGGCACAGGTCTGGCCGTCCCGCCGCCCTGGCAGGGGCACTCTCTGCGGCACTGAGACCCCCTTCCCCACTCTCGGCCGTGACCTCCCTCCAGGCCGATCCCCTGCGCCCCGAGAGCACGTGTGCTGCCCCAGGACACACCGTGAGTTCACATCTGCCACGTGGCCATGCTATCTACCGTCGTCTCACGAACACTCTTCCCCCAGCTGTGGGCCTGGGGGTCAGGGGCAGAGACAGGGACACGTCACCCCCTCGTCCTCCCGGCCTGGGGCAGATGGTGGCCGCTCACTCGGGGTGCGGAAGGGGCACACACCGCGCACTCTGTCCTTCCAGCTGCGGCTCCTCCCGCGTCCCCGTGGAGCCGCGAAGGCCAGGAGGACACAGCGACCTTCGGAGCCACCCCTCCCCCAGCGCCAAGTGGGGCTGCACGCAGCAGGCGCTCCGTAAGTGCCTCGCCTCCCCTCGGAAGAGACGGGAAGGAGGAGAGGCTGTCGTCCCCCGTCTCTACAGGCCATTGGCGGGGAGCTGGCGGGCGGCTCTCACGCTGACTGCAGGCCCCGGCTTGCGCATCCCTCATCAGTAGCCGTTCCCCAACTGAGGCACAAATGCACATCGGTCGACTGCGCTGAACATTTTAGTGGCCAGGGAGCTACCGGCTGAAACTTGCCAACGCATCAGAGTCTGACAACCTGAGCCTCTGTGTTTCCTGGAAATAAACCTGGATAAAGGCTGGTGGGCGTCCTCTGGGCCGGGGCCCACGGTCCCGCTCCTTCCCGCCTGGCCCTGGTCATGGTGGACAGAGGGCCATCCATCCAACTGGGCTGCCTGAGGCCCTGGGGGTTGGATGCTATTTCAGGACCTGGGATTTAAATAGCAGAGTGTTCTGCGGACACTCCCCTCATGTCTAGTGACAACTACTGCTGGGTGTGCGTGTCTGTGTGTGTGTCTGTGCATGTCTGTGTGTCTGTGTCTCTGTGTGTCTCTATTTGTGTCTCTCTGTGTGTCTGTGTGTGTCTATGTGTGTCTGTGTGTGTGTGTGTGTGTGTCTATGTGTGTCTGTGCATGTGTTTGTGTCTCTGTGGGTGGGTATGTGTGTGTCTATGTGTCTCTGTATGTGTGTGTCTCTTTGTGTCTGTGCATGTCTATGTGTGTCTGTGCGTGTGTCTGTGTCTCTGTGTCTGTGTGTCTGTGCGTGTGTCTGTATCTCTGTGTGTCTGTGCATGTCTATGTGTCTGTGTGTGTCTGTGTGTGTCTGTGTCTGTGTCTCTGTGTGTCTGTGCGTGTGTCTTTGTCTCTGTGTGTATGTGTGTGTCTGTGTGTCTATTTGTGTCTCTGTGTGTGTGTCTTGGTGTGTCTGTGCATGTCTGTCTGTGTCTCTGTGTGTCTGTGTGTGTGTGCCTGTGCGTGTCTCTGTGTGCGTGTCTTTGTCTCTGTGTGTGTCTATGTGTGTCTGTGTGTCTATTTGTGTCTCTGTGTCTTGGTGTGTCTGTACATGTCTGTGTGTGTCTGTGTCTCTGTGTGTCTATGTGTCTCTGTGTGTGTGTCTCTGTGTCTATGTGTCTGTGCGTGTCTTTGTGTCTGTGCCTGTCTCTGTGCGTGTCTTTGTCTCTGTGTGTATGTGTGTGTCTATGTGTGTCTGTGTGTGTGTGTCTCTGTGTGTCTATGTGTCTGTGCGTGTCTTTGTGTCTGTGCGTGTCTGTGTGTCTCTGTGTGTCTGCGTGTAGTGAGGGGGGAGAAAGCAATGCAGCAAACGGGGCCCAGTACAGTAACAGTGGGTAAAACTGGATGAAGGGTATACGGATTCTTTGAGCTGTTTTGTGAGTTTGTGTGTTTGAAGTACTTGAATACAAACGATTAAGATGGGACAGGGTTGCAGCAAAGCCGACCTGAAAGCACAGATGGCCCTGGGCCAGTGGGGACACTTGGGACCCTGGGGGGGGTCTCTGGGTTTCCCCTGGTCCTGTGCCCCCAGGGGGGCTGCAGTTCTGAGGGCCCTGTGGTCAGGCTCCAGCTAGCAAGTGTTTCCTCATTTGCGTCCCCGGGGGCCTGGCAGTTGAGGGGAGACGCCCCTGGGGCCAGGCGTGGGCTCTGGCTGGGTGTCAACGGGCACCAGAGCCTAAGCGCCGGCCAGAGGAAGGCACGGCCTAGTGTGTGGCCCCGCGCCGGAGCCACCCTTAGTGACGGGGGCGCGTGGAACCCCCGAAAGCCTCGAGGCTGCCATTTCCCCCACGCTGGTTTCTCCCTGTAACATCAGGGGTGCTCGCCTTATATTTCTACCTCTTAACTGGAAATGAGCCAACACGGGAGAGATTTTAACTCAAGTGGTCACGGTGTCCGCGCTCTTACCTAAGAGTTACTCCCACCTTTGGGGTGAATTTCGGTGATGAGGTTTTTAAACCCCGTGTTTGGGTGAAACGTCAAGTTGGGTATTTCCTGCTCCATCACGTGGCATCTGGTCCGTTTTTCCCATCCCGTCTGCTCCGGGTGCTGGGTTCATAGTTCACCGAGGGCTCTGCCTGCGGATTCGGGGCTGTGGTGAAGCCTCGACGGGTCCGGGAGGCCGGCGGGGCGTTCAGGGAGTGCCTTGTCGGACGGCCTCTCCCACCCCTGAACCCACAGCACGGGGCGGTCAAGCGCCGCTGCGGAGCCCCCGCTAAGGAGGCCCGGGTTCAGGGGCAGACCTGGTGGTGGGGCCGCTGCACCCTCCGAGGGGGCGCTTCTGGTCCTGCCCCGCGATTCAGCCCCGAGTGGCTCCCCCGACTGCGGGGGGCTGGGGGGGACATCATCTGGCTTCCAGACATGAAAACGCTGGGAAATCTAATGCACGATCTCTAAGCAAAGAGTCTGGGGACAGGAATTCATTGAAATCGGCCTGAAGTCTGGAAGCTCGCCACAGGGCGGGGCCGTGCACCTGTCCCTGGGGACGCAAACCCTTCCTGCCTGGCACCGCTAAGGCGGGGGTGTGGCCACAGGTGCAGGAGGAAAACAGCATGATAGCACACGCGTCAACGGAATTTCAGGCAAGAGTTAAAAAACCCGAGGGGCACACGTGTGACTGCACAGAAAAGTATCCAGAAAGCCGTCAAGTGGAAAATTCCCAAAGCAAATCACAGGTAATGTGTCATTCCTATTTGTGGAGGGAAGTCGTGTGTGTGTGTGTGTGTGTGTGTGTGTGTGTGTGTGTGTGTGTAACACAAATGCATGTATGCAAACACCCCCCCTTCCCGGCCGTACGTGTAGAGAACTTTCTGGAAGGACACGAAGGAATCGTGACCCACGGTTTCTCTGGTGCCTGGTGACGTGAGTCGGGTGAGGGTTGGGAGGAACCCTGTTCCCCACATGCCCCGTTTACGGGGTTGAGTTTCTGAAGCCGTGTGCAGGTATCACTTTTCTAATAAAAATGAAATCAGCAGGTGTTAAATTTTAAAACAATTTGAGTAGGTATGGAATTCTCGTCAGTACTTTTTATGGTTTTGTTTTTCTTTTCAACTGTTGCCTTTCTCTGGAACAGGAAAAGGAAATGGGGAGAGAGTTCTACTCTTATTTTATGATGCTGGTGAATTTCTATTCATGTGTTTTAATTTAATCAGTCTATAAGGAGACTCACTCCCTGATTCTCAGGATGGGTTTAATTCTCCTACATCGTCACTAAAGGTGGAGACCAAGTGGCCTCCAATCCAGCCACCCCCATTCCTCTGATCACTTCCCTTCCGCGCAGCAGATCGTGAAGGGCCGCTTTTAGGGAAAGCCGGGGACATGGGACAGACTCCACACAGGAAGCCCAGCCTGTCGTGTGTGTCTGGGCAAGTGTCGACTTACCTTAATTGGTTTCTGTTCCTGGAAGACAACTGTCATTAATCTCCCAGCCCCCCTACACCTATCTGGACCCCGCGTGGTGGAGCGTCCCCCCCTCTGCCTCTTCTGACTGCAAAGCATCTTGAGCAGCAAAGGTTAGTCCAGTTATTCAGAAACACGGCGTGGAGCCCACTGCGTTACCATGTGCAGGATGGCCCAAGGTTTCTGTCCAGCACAGCTGAGAGCCTCCCTTGCCCAAGGAGTGCAAAGTGATGGATTCTGTGGAAAACATGCCCATCCCGTCCCCTCGCCCAGGACGCCGGGAGGTGCCTCGGGGCTGAGTGTCTGCGTGTCCGGCAGGGACAGGCCCGGCTGTGCGCCAAGGCAAGCCTTCAGCACGCAGGGCCTGCGGTCACACGACGGGCCCAGCCAAGCCGCCAAAGCACATGTTACACGTCAATCACCAACCGCTACTTTACTCACACCAGAGACTACTTCAAAGAGATTTGTGTCCAAGGTTACTTTTAACAAGAGCAAGTGTGGAGAAGCCCCGGCCACGGGGAACAGGGCCAGCTCTGTCCTCGTCAGCGAGCCCGGGGCAGGGCGGCACGTGGGAGGATGCGGGCCGCACGAGGCCCCCGTTTCCTGGCTGCATCAGTTAGTCGTTCTGAGAGAGGCTGGCGTTAAATCTAGCGAGATGACACACGTGGGCTGGAGCTTAAACACAGCGCGCGGCCCCGCAGGCGCAGGCGCCGGCCACTCTTCCAGCTGCTCTGGGCACGCGGCGGCGAGGACGCAGACGCAGCGCCAGGTGCGGCCCCGTGAGGCTGGGGGCCCGAGGTGTGCAGGTGTCGGACCGCACGCCTAAGAGCTAGAAAGAGACCGTGCTGGGCGCCCTGCAGACCGAGGAGGCCGTCCGAGCAGAGCCATCGGGCTTATGGGTGCTATTGGAATCAGTGAGCGGATGCGTTAGTTTTGCGACAGGATAAAATACACCGAGTGTCCCAGAGGCCCTCCGTGGCCTCGCGTTTGGAGGTGGGGCTGCTGCGTCCAGAGGGACGTCAGTGAGGCGCTAGGCTTGGCCAGGGCGGGAAGACTATTCTCATAGGACAAACGATGTGTTTTATACAGCAGTTAGGCCTCTGAAACCGGGAGGAAAGTTAAGATGTCACACGAGCTGCGGGGGCCCCCCGGGGCCCCAGAGGCACCAGCGGGCCGCCAGGGGCTGGGGGCGGGGAAGGGGCTTTACTTCTCCTCCGCGGACAGGCGGTAGAGCTCCTCGCCCAGGCGCCGCAGCTGCTCCTTGAGCTCCAGCTCGCGGTACAGGCCTGCGGGGACGGCGTCCAGGCCGTGCAGCAGCCCAAACAGGCAGCCGGCGATGGCCCCCGTGGCCCCGCTCTCGCCTAGAACGAAGCACGGCCCTCAGAGCTGCACGGCGGTCCCTGGCCCCCTGGCCCCCTTGCCCCCTTGCCCCCTCGCCAGGAGGCCGGGCCACCTCAGCCTCTGCCCTTGGCCTCAGCCGAAGCCCAGGTTTGCTCTGGGAGGTGCCGGGGACGGGGGCGGGGGGGGTCCCCTCCCCCTCCTGGGACAGCCGCACACCCTGGTGCGCTCGGGTGAGCACCTCCCGCGGGTCCTGCGCACGCGCCGCGCACCACCCCCGCCGCCCCCGCTTCAGGCTCTCAGCCTCCTGCCCACCCCGTCCGCCGGCGGCCCTGGCCCGCTGCCCCTTCTCTGCTCCCCTGCCCCGGGAGGTGTCGCGTCTCCACACCTGGGCACCCGGAGGTCCCAGCAGTGTAGGTGGGGAGCCCGGGGCCCGGCAGGAGGGCCTGGCTGGTGGCCTCTTACTTCACACTCACGAGAAGGCGCATCTCACCTCCGTGGAACATGGCCCGGTGGCAGAGCTCCGTCCAGCTGCCCTTGGCTCCTAAAAGGGCATCGTAGGCAATCATGGGGGCGTCGTGGCCCCGCCGGCCCCCTCGGCCTTCCGAGCTCCATTTCCTGTAGGTCTGGAGAAAGCGCCACAGGTCAGAGGCCGCCAGGAACCACGTCCCGCGCGCTAGGGCACGAGCTTCTGGGTTCATCTGTGCGCCGACGTGGCGCCCCTGTGTGCCGTGCACTGCCCCAGGGCTGCGGGTGGGCACTGGCTTCCCATGTGCCTCACGCCAGCCGTGCCGCAGATAAGCAAACATGCCAGCTGCCGGGCAGAGACAGCCATCAGGGGTCTGGAGCGCTGTGATGGGGCTGCTGTGACAGCACAGCTGGGCGCCACTGCGTGATGTGAGGTCTGTGTGGGGCACGGGGACACGCGAGGCCGGGCAGGGGTGCCGCGTGTGGTCAGGGCCGCAGGCCGGCCGGAGGACGTGGTTGGGGAGGCCACGGTGGCTTGAGCAGCTGGTGGCTCAGAGCAGGTCCCTGTGGGTCTGTGGCGAAGGCTGACGAGGGGCAGGGGCCAGATTGGGCCGGGGAGGTGGATGCAGGCAGGTCACACCCCTGTGCCTTAGCAGCAGAGTCAGTGTCGGTCTGGGGCAACAGCATCTCCACAGGAAGAAGAACGGTGTTTCTGAGTCTTTCTGCGTCGGGGGGCCCATGAGAGATAAATGAAAGGGCGGTAGGAAGCACCTAAAAAGGGAAGGGTGGACCCTTCCTCTCCCCCTGCTCCTTCCTGACACCTGGAATGCAGATGTGCTGGCTGGAGTGGGAGCAGCCAGTTTGGACTATGAGGCGTGCTCGCAGAACAGCAGAGCAGCCAGACAGAGGATCCTCAGCTCCTCACTGCAAGGGGCTTCTGACTCAGCTCTGATTCCCTTGACGTGAGGATAATGAACTTCTGTCTTGGTTAAACCGCAGTTACAGCGGTTTCTCTTATGCTACCAAACACGATCCTGACAATTTCAGCCACTTGGGGGGGGTTTCTCAGCATGGGGAATGCCGGTGGTTTGCACAGACTTATTCATCCCTCTATCCCCAGTCCCTAGAAGAGATGAAGTGAGATGGACTATTTTCACATTTTCAACTTTTCTAGCACAAATCGTGCTTATAATCAGAGAAAATGGAAAGATAAAAGCACCATCCATTTGCAATGGGCTTCCTTCGAAAAGTCTTCCACGGCCCCGCCTGCCAGCTGCTCCCTCAGCCCACCTCCACCGCGGGGTCCCGTACAGCCGGGGGCGGCAGGCAGCGGCCCCGACAGCTCCTGCTCGCCACCCACGTCGCCGGCAGACCTACCTTGTCCCTCTCCTCCGCGCTGTAGCGGTCGGGAAAGCTGGCCTCGTTCTCCGTGTCCTCACTGATTTTTCTCTCCTCCAAGTAAAACTGCCATTTAGCTTCGAAGTAAAACCAGTGCTCCTGGTATTCTAAACACAGAGGCCAGGTGAGCGGGCTGTGGCGGCCGTCCAGCTGGGCGCCGTGGGCAGCGGGCGGGAGGGAGGAGGCAGAGCCCACGCCCTCCGCCCCGGCTAAGGCTCGGGAAGTTCGAAAATGCTCACATTGTAGCTACTTTGAAATACCAGCAAGGAAGATGGAGAGCGAAACCAGCCCAAAGAATTGCTTGACAATGCGCTGAACTAAGGCAGCGATCGCAGTATTTTTATTCTTAAGTGGCTTCTCTTGAAAATTCTGAACCTGTGTATTTTTCAAAATTAATTTTATTTATTTTTGGCTGCGTTGGGTCTTTGTTGCTGAGTGGGGGCTACTCTTTGTTGTGGTGAGCGTGCTTCTCACTGCGGTGGCTTCTCTTGTTGCGGAGCACGGGCTCTAGGCGTGCGGCCTCAGTAGTTGTGGCGCACAGGCTCAGTAGTTGTGGCTCACGGGCTCTAGAGCGCAGGCTCAGTAGTTGTGGCGCACGGGCTTAGTTGCTCCGCGGCATGTGAAATCTTCCCGGACCGGGGCTCGAACCTGTGTACCCTGCCTTGGCAGGCGGATTCTTAACCACTGTGCCCCCAGGGGAGCCCTGAACCTGTGTATTTTTATTAACTCAACACTGTGCCTGCGAAGTCAGGAGAGAGGACGTTCGTTATCCCTAACTAGCAGCTTGACCTCCAAGCCCCAGAGGCGCTGAAGCGACTTTTCTGAAGTCATGGTAGGAGGACGCTGCTGCAAAGTCTGGAGCAGCAGCTGCAACGGCTCGTGGATGACGGGTGTGTGTGTCGGGGGGGTGCCCGCGTCTCGAGAACCCAGAGGGGATCCCCGTGCTCGCCTGACCCTCCGCCCTCTGGCCAGGCAATACTGCAGACCTTCTTTGTGGGGTCAGCCTGTCACACGGCCCCCCCCGTCTGTCCAAGTCTTCTCTGGGTGTGGCTGGAGCCCACCTCCTTCTAAGGTGCCGGGGGAGGGTGTCAGGAGGGAGGCTGGGCTCACCTGCCAGGTGCCGGATGGTCCTTTTACAATACTCCTCGGCCAGCGGGACTGTCCTCAGCATGTCTCGTCCCCACTGCTCCAGCCGTTTGCCCTGAATGGCATACGACGCGAACAGGGCCGTGCACAGGGACCCGAGGAAACCTGGGGTGGCAGGAGAGAGGGTCAAAGTTGGCACCAGCCACGCCCCCTCCCAGGTGCTGGACACGCTGTGTCCTTGGGCTTTGCCAATTTGACCTTCAGTTACCGTCTGCAAGGGGGCAGAGGCGGGGTGGGGAGAGCACGATCCCCACCTCTAAGCGCTGCTGTGGGCACGGGATCCAAGCCCGGGTGAGCCCCTGCAGAGTTGCCCCACGAGTGGCCATGGGAAGCGGGACCCCAGGGAGGCGTCAGCCGCAACCACTTCTGGGGCAGGGACGAGCGTCTGGTTCTCGCGCCCGGGGTCCAGCTGCCGTCCTGACCACCTGCCACAGCCCACCTCCCGTCATGGGGTGCTTCAGCTCCAGATCTGGGACGCACGCTCCCAGGCAATAAAGGTAAGAAAAACTGACACTTGCCTCCAAAGGCAGTTCAAAAATTGCAAAGGAGAGTGGAGTTAAAACGTGCTTCCCGGTATTAAGTGTGTGCTGTCCGACCCTAGTCACCAGCCTAGTAATACATAAATTACCCAGCTCTTAAACACGTGAAACAACATTTCTTTAATAAGAGTGGGCAGGGCTTCCCTGGTGGCGCAGTGGTTGGGAGTCCGGCTGCCGATGCAGGGGACACGGGTTCGTGCCCCGGTCCAGGAGGATCCCACATGCCGTGGAGCGACTGGGCCCGTAAGCCATGGCCGCTGAGCCTGCGCGTCCGGAGCCTGTGCTCCGCAACGGGAGAGGCCACAACAAGAGTGGGCAATAAATTAACCAATGTTATAGATGTTTAAACTCTCACCCCAGGCTCTCGTACTCATGGCATTGTTTCCAAACGTTCAACATTTTCCTGTTGGAAGGCTGTTTATGTTTAATTCACTTCTGCTGAGTCGGGGGTTAGCAAACTCCTCTCCACCACCCGGACGTTGCCGCCCGGCTGAGTTACATGGCTTTGTGCTCAGAGATCTGACGGGCTCATCCGTGGGGTCCGTGGCTCAGCGGCCGCGCCTGCTGTGGACTCAGGTGCCACGGCGCCCGCGTCGGCTGCTTCCTGGAGGGCACAGGGTGGCCCTCGCGGCTCGGGGGCGACACCAGTCAGCCCGGACCCTGCAGGTGACCTTGAAAGGAGCACAGTCACCGAGAGCAGCGACACCCTCGACCCCGGGGGCCGGGAGCCGAGCTCAGCCAGAACTCAGGAGGGTTCTCCTTTCCTGAAGCTGAGCTGGCTGCTCCCCGGTCACGTCTCACGGGCGGGCGCTGGGTCGGCAGGCCCGCCCTCCCTCTGCAGCCCGACCCTGGGGGGCAGCCTGGAGTGTGGGCCCCCTGCGCACCCCGAGCGCTTTGTCCTGACACACGGGGGGAGCGGCTTCTGCCGCCACAGCCACCGGCCCCGGCCACGGCGCGGCGCACAGCGCCCATGGGGCCCACCGGCGGCGCCGGCTCCCCGCTGGACAGCCCGGCCGAAGTGCCGGCTCCCGGGGCTCCAGCCAGACCCCAGACTCGTTCGGAACCGGTGCCGTCCTGCTTTTCTTGTGACGTGACCGACTTTGAAGCGGGGAGAAGGCCTTCCCGTCCGGCCTCCCCACGCCTCCCCGCCGCCCGCGGCTGCCTCACCTGTGGGATGGTTGTGCGTCATCCGACCACACTCCACGCTGACCTCGAGGAGCGTCTCCAGCCGCCCCGGCTGCCAGTACCGCATGCCCACGCACATCGCCTTGGTGGCAGCGCCAAACCCGGAGCCTGCGTGGAACGTGGGATACCTGGTCTTAGACCTCTGTGCCAGGGACGCCGGCTCTGGAAGTCTAGCTCTCACGAACCATATGAAGATGTACAAAAACTATGTGCTACCATGATTATCACAGGGTCATTTAAATGAGTCAAAAGTAGGGAAATTGCCCACATTCCTGACAAAGAAAAGAGAGGAAAGAAGTTGCAAAGCAGCCATTAAAAACAGGATTTTTGACGGGATGAGGAAATGCTCCTTCTGGGAAAACGTAGGAGAGAGAATTGCATGCACAGTATGCTTTCAACGATATGTTTCCTCTTTTTTTTTTTTTTTTTTTTGCGGTACGCGGGCCTCTCCCTGTTGTGGACTCTCGCATTGCGGAGCACAGGCTCCGGATGCGCAGGCTCAGCGGCCATGGCTCACGGGCCCAGTCGCCCCGCGGCATGTGGGATCCTCTCGGACCAGGGCACGAACCCGTGTCCCCTGCATCGGCAGGCAGACTCTCAACCACTGCGCCACCAGGGAAGCCCACATCGTTATTCCTTTTAATGCCACATCTTTTAGAGAGGGTTAAATAATAAGTCAGCACCCGCGTCCTCACCGTTTCCACCGCCTCCCTGCCCCACTGGCGGTGTCCTCCTGCCCGAAGGACGTCCTGGGCATCTCTCCCTGGGCACCTGCCCGGCATGAACTCCTCAGTTCGTTTGTCTGCAAAGGCCACTTGGCCTTCGCTCGGGAAGGCGTCCTCTGGGTGTCGGCCTGGCTGGTGCTTTCTCTGCACCCGGATGGCTCTGCCTCTGGCGAGAACCTGCCGTCTCTGCCTTGGTGGTCGGCACCGGAGGCGTGTTCCTGTCTTTATTATTAGTCCGTCTCTGCCTTGGTGGTCGGCACCGGAGGCGTGTTCCTGTCCTTATTATTAGTCCGTCTCTGCCTTGGTGGTCAGCACTGCAGGCGTGTTCCTGTCCTTGTCATTAGTTTGGAGCGGTTTGATTGCCATGTGCCTTGGTGTCGTTTGCTTTGTGTTTCTTGTGCTTGGAATTTATTGAGATTCTTGGGCATGTGAGTTTATGTTCTGCGTCAAATTTGGAAACATTTGGGCACCATCTCTCCACATCGTTTTTGTCCCCCCCCTTTAAGGGCTCCAGCTGTAGGTGCGTGAGTGCCTTGACTTGCGCTTTGGCTCCCTGGTGCCCTTTCCACATTCTGCGCTTCTTTTTTTTTCTGTATGTCCCATTTTGGATAGTTTCTATCACTGTGCCTTTGAACTCACTAACCTTTTCTTCTGAAATGTCTAATCTGCTGTTAATCTCAGTCAGTGAATTTTTTTCTTTCTTTTTTTTTTTTTTTTTGCGGTACGCGGGCCTCTCACTGCTGTGGCCTCTCCCGTTGCGGAGCACAGGCTCCGGACGCGCAGGCTCAGCGGCCATGGCTCACGGGCCCAGTCGCTCCGCGGCATGTGGGATCTTCCTGGACCGGGGCGCAAACCCGCGTCCCCTGCATCGGCAGGCGGACTCTCAACCACTGCGCCACCAGGGAAGCCCCTCAGTCAGTGAATTTTTAAACTCAGACATTGCACTGTTTTTCTCTAGAACTGTGATGTAGATCTTTTTTATACCTACATGTCTCTATTTAACCTTGCAGAAATATCGAATCCACACTATTTTATATCCTTACCTGGTAACTTTAGTGATGGTGTCAGGGTTCGTCAGTTCTGATTTACTGCTGTTTCTCTTTGTTATGGACCATGTCTCCTGCTTCTTTATGTGCCAGTAACATTTGATTTGATGGCATCCTTCAAGGTAAACCCAGAAGGACAGGTATGCCCTCAGAGTCAACCCGGAGGGCGTGTCCAGGACCCCAGGAGCAGAGGCCCTGGGGGCAGAGACTGCAGCTGCCTGACAACATCACCCCGAGGACACATGAGATCATCACAGAGACAGACATTTATGCAGGTGGTGTATGCTTTCCTTGATGCACTGGCTAAAAATAACACATGTAAAGGGAAAGCAGTGGGAAAATGTTCCTAAACCAGGGATGGTGACAGAGGAGCTGGGCACGCTAGTGACTCTGAAGCCGGCGCCCAGGCTGGCTGGCTCCCTGGGCGACCGGTCAGTGGGGTGACAGGCAGGGTAGTGTCGCGGGGCCCTGTAGCCCCGTGGCCTTGGAGGGAGAGGAACTCATGCTCTGACCTTTCTCATTGAAGGGCGTGTGCCAGGCCAGGAGATAGTTGTCGGGCTTCAGCTGCGAGCAGCCCTCGACGGTGGCCGGGTCTACCCGCTGCCCCGGGAGCTTCTCGAGCACGTCCACGTAGCGTCGCACCATCTCACGGTACAGGTCGTCCAGGCACCAGAAGTCTGGGGCGGAAGGGGGTGTGTGGGGGGCAGGGTCAGACAAGGGGCAGGTGGAAGGCAGCGACAAGGGAAGCGACGAACGGCGTCCGGCCCCATCCCCCCAGGAGGAGGGAGAGTCTGGGGTCGGCTCACAGGACCCTGGCTCCCCGGAGAAACCTGACCGCAGACGAATGACGCGCTGTGGATCTCATTGCATTTCAGATGCTGTGGTTTGCTGCTGTGCTTCTTCTAGCTACACACCAGAATCTAGGAAAACCCAGGATCCTCGCACACGGCTCGCGGTTCTATCCGTGAGACGCCCAACTGGCCCGAAACCTGCTGTTCCTCGGGCCCTCGGGGACCCACGTCCAGGGTACAGGGAGCTGACCCTCTCCCATCTCCCTGTCAGCGAAGCGGCCAAGTGCCCGCTGCCCACCGTCCCCACTGCCTCCTCGTGGGAAGGCGTTCTGGGGACAAGCGTGGTCTCGAGTCCCTCGGAGACCATGGGCCACAGGACAGGGGCGCCCAGGCTGTCACCTGGGCGGCACCGGGTTTGGCTGACCTGTACTGGGTGACCTCACGTGACGCCCCCCCCCCCCCACAACGCGCCCATCACTGCAGGGTCAGGCTCCTGTCTGTCTACTGTTTCCTCCCAGACAAGGCTCAGCGAGGGGCGGTCACTTGCCGAGGCCAGAGCTGGCCAATGGATTTTAATCGCAAAGCCTGAGCACTTCTGCCATTAAATGAATCCACAGCGTGGTGTACAGAGGCCACACACCCTCCAAAGTTATTAAAGAAAAAAGCTGGGCTGTTTGAAAACTAAACGTAAATGAAATTCCAACTTGTATGTTTAGGGAGCTGAAAACACATTCGCTTGCCGAGTTTCTGGGGGCGCAGGCCTGCCCGAGCGCGCCCTGGTGACCCGCTGGCCAGAGGGCGTGCGTCTGTCCAGCTGCACCCGCAGCCATCGGAACTGGGCCCACTGCCACCGTCCTCACCCGGGGCGGATTCCGCCCTGTTCCTGCCAAGGGGACAGGACTCGATCCAACCCGGGGGAGCACGTTCTCGTCGGGGGCCGAGCCGGGAGCTGTCCTGGGGGCCGCCGCACGGGACGGAGACACGCCGTGGGCTCTGCCAGGTGAGGACCAACACAAGGGGACACGGACTGACACGGAGGGACACGGGAACCTGCCTGAAAGCCTCACAATCAGCCCCCGCTGTCCCCAGTTTCGGAGTTTGCAGACCCAGAAGGACACTTGCTGTGCCAGCTTGCCATGACGCTGTCTTATCTGAGGTGCCTTAGCTCTCCCCCCCGGCTACTTGGGACCCGGCAGAGCAGACAGCATTCCTGTGCGGTGACAGCAGAGCTAAACCCGGCTGCTGGCACCGGCCCGCGGGGTGAGCACAGGGTGACACGTACGTTCCAGCCACTTCAGAGCTGCCGTAAGTTCTAATTTTGCAGTGACGAGCTCACCACTCGATACCTGTGGGGAAGGTGCGCCTCACAGACACCCGCTGCTTCTCTGAAACTCAGTGAAGACCTGCTCCGAAAATCAACCTGCTCCTTAAGGAAGAGTGTCTCCCCTCAAGTCATAGCATCTTCTTAGGACAACTGGGAAACTGCAGCAACTCTCCGAGCTAAATCCTATTTTGGTAGGTGCCGTTTTAACCACAGTTCATTGGAATTTAGAAGTAATTCCCCCAAATCTCATCGTAATGGGTCCAAACTTCAAACTGGCTTATTATTTTATGTATTGTTGAAATAAACTCAGAAGCAGGCTTACTACCCGCAGCGAAAAGCTGAGCCCTCATTCCAAACCCCGAAGCGAGCCGTTCGGCTGGTTTTAACCCTAGAGACAGAGGCTCGGCCGAGTGAATGTTTACAAAACAGTGAAAGTCCCGGTTTAAGAACCTGAGGCTGCAGATGAGCAGAGAGTGATACTGTCACCCGAGAGCCTGCGTGGGAACACAACCCACGGCACGTCCGGTTTGCTGGGGACCCGGGTGTGACAAGCTGGTTTCAGCAGCGGCAGCGGGTGACCCCCGGCCCCCCCCCCTCACCGCGGGATCCCGCGCTCCCGCCCGCCGGCACGCTGGGGCTGAGCCTCACCTGTGACCAGGGCCCCTGCTGTCGCCATGTGCATGATGGTGTTGTCGCTCACCGGCCACCTCTCTGGAGAGAGCACCAGGTGGTCCAGTCCCCCCACCTTTCCCGGCTCCTTCTGGACCTTGGGGCCCGAGGCGCTGTCCTCCCCGAAGGCGTGTCCGTGCCCGAGTGCATCGCCCACGGCCCCAAGCAGCATCGCAGCCTGAAACTTCTCCATCTCTGCCGGCAGCTGCCGGGTGCCCAGCCTTCAGCCTGCCCCGCCGGCCCCTGTTCTGGTCGCCGCGTCGCCGTCGGGAGCCTCCCCGATCGGCCAGGCGCCCTCTTCTGTCCCGGGCGGGCGGGCGGCACCAATGAGGAAGCCGTCTGGGCCCGCAGCCCGCAGCCACGTGGTGCGCCCAGGGCTGGCTCTTCAGTGGGGGCACCTGTGGCTCAGAGCGCCGCTTCAGAGGGAGGTCTGCACGGCGCGCTGGGGAGATGCACACGTTTCTAGAGCTTCCAGGTGTAATTCGCGCACCGTCGGGCTCACTGCATTCGGTCCAGTCACTCGGCGTGTGTCAACCTTCCCCGCGGCCCAGGCGGAGAGCCCGCCCGAGCCGCGGCCCCTCTGCTCCCTGGGCCTCCACCCACCCACTTGGTCTCTGTAGCTCTGCCTTTCCGGGACTTTCAATTACATGGGATCGCGCTCGGCGGCCTCCACGCTGCGACTCGGCTGTCACACGCACGGCTCTGTTTTCCGGAGGACTTGTTGATTATAAAGCGTGTTTATGGTAGAAAACTGCCACGTGCGAAGGGGGAAAGCACGTGGAGCCGCCGCGTGCGTGATCACGGGCGTCCCCGCGGCCCAGCGTCAGCGAAGGCTCCCCGACAGCCAGCCTCCCGGCCGCTCCGTGTGTGCGCAGAGCCCGGAGCCCCGAGGGGCCGGCGAGGGCGCCCCGTGAAGGCTCACGCACCTTAAGCGTCCTCCCACCGATCCCGTTCCACGGGGAGGATGTTCACGGCCGTGCTGAGGCTGAGAGTGCGGGGAAGCCCTGCAAACCAGGGACCTTGACTTGAAAAGAGGGGTCAGGAGAGCTACCACCTCTGTCCCCAGGCCCCTTGTCCCCCCAGGTTCTGGTCCCACGTCAGACCAGGACAAGCAGAAGGGCGTCACGCCGGGACGTAAGAAACACGTCTGATAAAACTTAAGTTTCTTTCAATAACAAGATACTAAGATGCCTTTAAATGAACGGGTCGCAGTTCCCTGGCAGTCCAGTGGTTACAACTCCACACGGGTTGGATCCCTGGTTGGGGAGCTGAGATCCCGCACGCCGTGTGGCGTGGCAAGAAAAGGTAAATGAATGGGTAGTGTCATCACAGCACTTACTAAAAGAGAGGTTCTGGAACCCGACTCTGGCCGGCACAGTCCGAGAGGTCCTAAAGCAAAAGTCCTTTACGACCAGTGCAGTTGGCCGGGTTGCTAGGGTGCAGGCTCCCTCCCCGCGGGCAGCCCCTCAGACAGCCACCCACGTAGGGAGAAAGGCACCATGTGGCAGAAGCCGTCTATCGCTAGGCAGAGGTACCGTCTTCGGCTGGTCTCTTTTGCTGAATCTGAGGCAGCAGACACTGTCGTCGAGACGCTAAGAGCAATCCCACACTATCTGGCCGACGTCAGCGAGAGGAAGAGGTGAGGCGAGCCCACTGCATCGTTCCTGCAGTGTTTGCCAAGCCCCGGCCGTGTGCCACGAGTCGTGGGTATGGCTGTCCCCACAGAGCCTGGAGCTGGAGACATATGTAATATCCCACTTAAGCGTTTACTAAGGTAAAAGAACACATGTCACCAACATGGAAGGAGGTGATGCTGTCCAGCCCAGGAACTCCCGGCAGGCATGGGGAGGCCACGTGTGTTAAACCTCCCACATTTGGTTAACCCGCATGTCTTCACTGTATGTATAGTTTGCGTTTCAGTGGATCAGTTAGGTACGTAACTCCCGCCAGTTCAAGGAAATTCGTGTATTATGAGATCTGTGACCGCCCACGTGGAACAGGTGTAATTAGCAGATACTACGTGATACCTAGAAAGGAAAGTATGTGACCCAGGCCGTCCGTGTGGGACGTGATCCTGTAACAAGGCGGCACGGACACAGGTTGGGAGGGTCCCAAGTGTGGTGGCCACTCCCCTGACGTGGGACCAGGACCCTGACATCCAGGACCCTGACATCCAGGGCCTTGACATCCAGAACCCTGACATCCAGGGCCCTGACATCCAGGGCCCTGGCATCCAGGACCCTCGCATCCAGGACCCTGACATCCAGGACCCTGACATCCAGGACCCTGGCATCCAGGACCCTGACATCCAGGACCCTGACATCCAGGGCCGAGCGTCCGAGGACAGACCTGAGAGGCACCATGACACCAGGAAGAGAATTTTAGTGTTTCCAGAGTCCTCAGCACTTTCACAGCACGCACGACTTAAACGTGTATTATAGAAGGGAAACCTACAAGTGTTGGAAGAGCCTTTGTCACTGTTTTGGTATCTGTTGATAAACAACTCCACAGAACACCTTTTCTCTACATAACTTTAAACCTCAAGAATGAAACAGTGCCACACACCTCATGATTCTCACAGGCCCGTCCGAGTTCCATAACCTCTCTGAACAGAACTCTTACATGTCAGAACCCACGAGGCCTTGAACGACGTGTTACAATTGGTGAAGTTTCTATTAACGCCTCTTAGAACTCCAGTCTTACAGGTAGAGGACGGGGCAGCGGGGCCTGGGAGAGATCAGGTGACTTCCCTGGCCCTGCACCTTGTGACGGGCCGACCCGCCCAGACTGGGTCTCCAGGCCCCAGGCCTGAGTGGGTCACATTTTTGAGCGCCAAACCAACCACACATTTGAGGCACACTTTCTGGAAATCTGAGTGAATTCCCCTCTCCTGTGAAATCACCCCGATTTATCTGTCTCACGAACGGGGTTGCGGGCTGGGCAGCGAGCACGCCTGTGGCGTGAAGATCGTTCCCAGTACGAGGTGGGGTCCACACAGCGATTCTGGACAGCGTCCCCCCGACAGGGGGCACCAGGAGGCCGGGCAACGAGACGCGGACACACACGTCCACCTGCACGTGCCGTGGCTTCTGGTGTGGGGTTTTGGGACAACAATGTGTATTTTGCCTCCCAAGTGTGACAACCGTAGGAGGGCGGGTGGGTGAACAGTACTCATATTACAGACGGCTGAAAGGAGAGAACGCTGATGTTTAAATCTATAATTTATCATGAAAGAAATAATTTTTCATGGAAAAATGTCCTTTTAGATACTTTTTTTTTTTTGCGGTACGTGGGCCTCTCACTGTCGTGGCCTCTCCCGTCGCGGAGCGCAGGCTCCGGACGCGCAGGCTCAGCGGCCGTGGCTCATGGGCCCAGCCGCTCCGCGGCACGTGGGATCTTCCCGGACCGGGGCACGAACCCGTGTCCCCTGCATCGGCAGGCGGACTCTCAGCCACTGCGCCACCAGGGAAGCCCTTAACTACATTTTTTAAAAGCATACTTTATGACGCTTCTTAGGAAGCTCAGCTGACGTTATCATAAGTAAAGCAGACCCACTGACTTGCAGGCAATTTAAAAGAACACTTTTCTGGAATCACGATGACACCATCGCTGTGCAAACTGCAACGGTGCGTTAACCTGTAAAATGATTCCCAGATGAGCATCCAGAGAAAAGTGAAATGAAAATAGAGCTGATAAATCCAGACACTTGATGATTCAAAAAATATAAATCTTAACCCTGGCACCAAGTTCAAAACCGCCAGCATCCACGACACGCGTCCTCTTTGGGGCACGTTTCCAGCAGCCTGACTTGGAGTTTCTCGGGGCGGTTACGGACAAATCAGCAAGTGTGGTGAGCACAGCCTCGCTTTGGGTCATGATCAACAGCCACCCTGCAGCCTGCAGACAGGCCCCAGCTCCTCCGTAAACGCGGAAATCATGCGGAGGTCTCTTATGATTGGGTCTCTGGGCGCCCCAGCAGCGAGCTCAGAGGGTCTCCGTGCGGCGTCCACAGTCAGCGGCGTCTTCTCTAAGCAGCAGGAGAGGGTCTCCAGTCCCACGACTGGTCAGTATGACTTCCAAAATGGGCAACGGGCATGGCTGGCCAGTGTCTCCTGCAGGACAGCTCCCTTTTCACCTTAATCCATCTCGCTCTTCTGCCTAGAGAGGGCTGCCCTGACCACCCGTGACCACTGGCCGTGCACATTCTGCGAAGTCATCTACAAGAACAGGCCCCACTCCGGAAGGAGAGCAAATAGATTTTTTAAAAAAATCAACGACTTAGAGCAGTATTTTTACATTCAAAGTATTTTTTCACAATCCAACTTTTATATTTCAAGAACTCAAATGATTTTAACTTTCTATAGCCTGTGCGCCACTTAAAGAATCGGCTAAAGTGACCCTCTTCTGCTCTAGCCAGACCAGGGTTGGCAAGTGCTGGTGTGCTTGTGTGGAGCCGGCCCTGTGAGGACCGCCCACCCTCGACCCCGCCGGGAATGGGCACAGTCACCTCCTGGCCGGGCAGAGGGAGCCGACGGTGGGCGGGGCCGGGGGGTGGGCATCCTTCCCTAACGGAGCAGCGCCCACAGCTCAGCAGGCAGGCAAACGCTCCCCGAGCCCTGAAATGTTTGGGGTGGGGGCCGCAGCAGGCGTGGTCGTGCTCAGGTGAGCAAATGGAGGCTGCGGTCTTCCGTGAGCTTCGGCCGTGCGACGGAACAGCCGCTGCAGCCACACGCGGGGCAGCGGGCCCCAGTGACTGTCCTGCTTGAGGTCTGCCTCAGGGCCTCTGCACGTCCACTCTGAAATGGCTTAGCTCGGACAACTGTCTTCCTGACTTTACCTAAATATGAAGCTGTATTTCCTTTTGTGTGATTTGCAAGACATAATAAAGTGACTACTAGTCACTATGGTCACCACCCCCGTCTCCGGACGGGGTCGGGCCAGGAGTCAGCAGGTGCTGTCCGCCCCGGGGCCTGCGCTGCCATCACTGACCCGTGGTCCGGGGGCAGAGACGTGCGCACCCGCGTCAGTGCCTCTGGCCATCGCCTGAGTTCCGACTACTTCTCGTACCTTCTTCATCATAGCTGGACATGTCATCTGCAATCATATTTCCAAAATCTAGCAGAAGGTTCCAAGTGTTTCTTGGGATTGATCTTTTGCAATGCTCCTAATACACAAGAGAAAAAACCCACCAGACTTACGGTACAGACTTAGCTCTCAGGAGTTCTACTGGCCTGGCTATCTCAGAACAGAATTTGATAAGGAATAAGTACCGGAACAATATTGTCAAAAGTTAAAATAATAATAGCGCTTTGGGTAAACGCTGAGAGCTACATAATGCCAATGTGCAGATGTAGAAAGCAGACTTATTTAAACACAAATTAAAATAAAACTTTAAAAATACAAAAATTATAAACTTATTTCAAATCAAGAGGCAGCACTTTTAATCTCTTCACCTAAGCCCCAAACCAATTCAGAAACAGGGCAGGCACGTAGTATTTTGATACATTTATTTTCCTAAATACCAGGGAGTTCTTTGAAGTGGTATGGGACACTTTTCCGGAAATGCCTCGGTAGTTCCTCGGTACTTCAGGTGCAGCGAACATGTGCAGGATACCCGCCCGCAGCTCAAGGGGCAGCCCCGGCCCCGGCCCGGCCTCCCCTTTATCTCCCAGAGGCTCCCAGCTCATAAGGCAGCAGGTGCCGCTGTGGGCCCGTCTGCACACGTCACAGGCACACGGTTCACAGACGGCTCGCCAGCTCGTCTCACACCTCAGAACACGCGCGTGACCAGCACAGTGTGCTCTTCTGCACCTGCCGTCCCACGTGAGCCCTGTGTCCCTCTGCCGCGTGGCGTTCTGGGGTCCTTCCCAGGCTGCTCCAGGAGGGCTTTCCCACACAGCCCCCACCCCGCCACCCGGTGGAAGGGCTGCTCCTCGCACGCAGGGGGGCCTGAGCAGGACAGCACGGCCACCGCCCGAGGTCAGGGCGGCCCGCACCCTGCACGCTCCCCGCAGCCGCAGCCGAGACCCTGGCCCGAAGGACCCGCCCCCCCGGGGCCAGCTGAGCCCCCACTCCTCCCGAGCGATGCACAGGACATCCGGGGTGGCCCCAGCCTGTGAACACAGCTGGTGGGGGAGCCCGCTGGTGGGCAGTCCAGAGGACGCGGCCTCGGAGCAGCCGGGGCAGAGCCCCTGGGCGCCGCTTTCAGCTGGTGGCAGAGCGTGGCCGCGGGTCTGCTGCTTGGTGACTTCTGCGCGAGGCCCTGGCCCCACAGTGCCCGCGGTCAGGCCCTCAGTTAGTACGGAGGCCACCGCACCCACTGAGCCCTCCCGCGGGGCCCCGGCAAGCAGGAAGCCACTTACCAACAAAAGGATGTTCCAAAGATCTAAAAACTTAAGCCTTCCGGAGAATACCAAATTCCAATACGCGACGGCCATTTCTAAGTCTGGCGAAAAAAGGGAAAGAGCAGTTAGTGAATCCCAGTTTCTTTTTCCGCTGCACAGTGACCACTTCTCAGCGCGCTGGTGTTCACTTACTCAGTAACCATCAGCAACCTCACCTAGAAGTGACACGACGGCTAATGCGTTCAGAAGTGTTCCTGAAGTTGTGTGTAATCTAATTTTGTAACTCCGGGGAAATGTCTTTTAAAAAGGACTTGTTGCGAATTCCCTGGCGGTCCAGTGGTTAGGACTTGACACTTTCACTGCGGTGGCCCAGGTTCAATCCCTGATCAGGGAGCTAAGATCCCACAAGCCACGCAGCACAGCCAAAAAAAAAAAAAAGGGTTTGTGTACTATGTTATTTGGACATGTAAATAAGTATCCCCTAATTAAACCATTTCAAAGACTCTCATTTTCTTATGTATTGGGCTTTCTTGAAAGCTGAACCGACCTGGATACTATTAACACATATCATTTATTTTTAAAAATAGCCCAATGCACTTTCTAAGTGATGAACTACAAGTTAAAAACTCATTTAGAAAGGAAGGGACACAGTGCTTTCCAAATAGACCTGCCTTGCCACTTAAGAACTAAAACAGAATCTGATTCAAAAGTCGATCATATAAGTACTATAAAGACTTGGAACTTTTGGGACTTCCCTGGTGGCGCAGTGGTTAAGAATCTGCCTGCCAATGCAGGGGACACGGGTTCGAGCCCTGGTCCGGGAAGATCCCACGTGCCTTGGACCAACTAAGCCCGTGCACCACAACTACTGAGCCTGTGCTCTAGAGTCCACGAGCCACAACTACCAAGCCCACATGTCACAACTACTGAAGCCTGCATTCCTGGAGCCCGTGCTCCACAACAAGAGAAGCCACCTGATGAGAAGCCCACGCACCACAATGAAGAGTAGCCCCCACTCGCCACAACTAGAGAAAGCCCGTGCGCAGCAATGAAGACCCAACGCAGCCAAAAGTAAATAAATAAATTTATTTAAAAAACCCAACAAGCTTAAAAAAAAAAGACTTGGAATTTAAAGTCAAGACAATTAAGCACGTTTATTTGGTCACTAGTCAAAGTCAACGTCCTCAGTTTTCATTTTTCCTTGGCTGGAAGGTAGCGATGATCTCACAACTTCTATACAGACCGACGCTGTGGGGCTCGATCATAAGATGGTGTCTTAATGCCACATGAACGCGACGCTGTGGGGCTCGATCATAAGATGGTGTCTTAATGCCACACGAACGCCGTTTCAGGGCTGCAGTAGAGGATGCTCCCCGACCCACCGTGCTTGGAATACAGACTCATTCTCTGCTCACTGCAAGGTTAGTACTGATTTCTTTCTATATGATTGATACACAAGTACGTCAAGGGGCTGAGAAGGTTACTTCCTAAAGCTGACAGCATTTAACCATGTCGGCGAGCACTCATCACTGTCGGATGACCAAACAGTCATACTGCAATAATGCTTACGGGTGCACACCAGTTAGATTAATGTGAAAAGCTGATGAGTAAACATTTAAGGTAACAAATTCCTTTAAATGCAAAATACTCAGCTAATCACTTTTCAGATTTTTACCTAAATCTGGTTTGGTCCCACCTGGACAAAAAACTATTAAAGCTGGAGCTCTGATCTGAGCTTTCCAGGGTCAATCATTAACACTGGATGAGCAAAGGAATCTATGAGTAGCAGCCAACTTTAAATAAAATGCCTCTGTTCCCTGTGTGTTTAAAGTGCACGAGATGTTCTCAGTCTGAAATAACCTGGAGTCTTAATCAGAAAGAAAGCAATGGTCAGGAAATTGCAGGAGCTGGTAGAAGGGAAGGCTGGCTGGACCTTACCTACGGGGCCCTCGGCATTTACGCCTAGATGATTAGTCCCGTCCTGCTAAGTCTGCATCCTTATCACTTAGGAAATCTATACTCAACGCATCTTAATGATGAAAAGTGTCACACTGAGAAATGGAGGTAAACCTGGGGAAGAAAGAAAAATAAGATTTTTGGCAGATATTAAATCTAGTTACTTTTAGGTTCGTTTGGTCCTAGAAACCCTTCTTATAAAGTTCCCGATTTGTATGTTTGCAAACCACACAACTAAAGTCGAAGTGTGCATTTTCAGAGACCTAGCATCACTTACATCAACACGCCGAGTGCTGCCCTGGTGGACTTGGCCATTTGCAGAATAACAACAACAAAACTCAAAATTACAGAACTTGACAGCTGAAATCAAGAATAAAAGCTACTCCAGTGACCATAAAAGGAACCTTCACAGCACCTATATTCTTTCCAATAACCTCTTAAAATCCTACCTCCCGAGTAAGAAAATGTTTAGAAGGTACTCCCTTTAGAATTAGATCATAAAGATGTTCCTTCTGTCAAAAAAGGGTCTTTGGGCCAATGTAAAAATTAGCTAATAATCATGAAACTTTACTTCCTCAAAAATTATGATTTTTCAAAGTCCACTGATTCCAGACTCTAGCCAGTATAAAACCATGCTAAGCTTCTTACCTCAAAACACGGAGTCAAGGAGCCTTAATTATCTCCTCTTTTAGCCTATCAGTTAAGCACAGGCTAAGGAATCATCACACACAAAACCATACAGCACATGCACATCTTAACACACACATAAGCAGACACAGGAACCTGAAGGAAAGGAAGGGTTCATCTGTGGGTTTTTTTTTGATTACCCCTTTCCACTGCTGTCCATGCTTTTCCTAGGAATTATAGGAACACTTGTATCAATCTCTTTAATTTATATTTAACCCTTCAGAGGACAGACCATGTAATATACTTTGGAAATTGTAAAATCAATTGTTCCATTTGGGGTCCGCAGCCATAAAATTCCTCATCTTGCTTTATTTTTGTTAAAAAAGCCCTTAGAAAACCTTATAAAATAAAATGTATGTGAAATGTTCAGGTATCCAACCATTTTATATTCCTTCAGTTAGTCTCACGAAGCAAAGAAATAAAATCAGTAACTGCTCTAATTCTCCAGTGAATGATTTTTTAAAATAAATTTATTTATTTATTTATTTTTGGCTGCGTTGGGTCTTCATTGCTGCATGCGGGCTTTTCTCTAGTTGCAGTGAGTGGGGACTAATCTTTGCTGCGGTGCATGGGCTTCTCATTGCGGTGGCTTTTCTTGCTGCGGAGCGTGGGCTCTAGGCACGCGGGCTTCAGTAGTTGTGGCTCGCGGGCTCTAGAGCGCGGGCTTGGTAGATGTGGCGCACGGGCTTAGTTGCTCCATGGCATGTGGGATCTTCCTGGACCAGGGCTCGAACCCGTGTCCTCTAGCTTTGGCAGGAGGATTCTTAACCAGTGCGCCACCAGGGAAGTCCCTAGTGAATGATTTTTTATAAACATGTTATTTAAGTGTCTATAGGCATAAAAATAAATAAGACAATGATTTTTTTCTCAGTAAAGGAATTACAGGATAAACTATAAATTTCACCTTTTGTGCTGCCTCATGCTACGGCAGATCTATTTAAAATAGAGGCTAAACGTACTAGGCTCCGTATTGCCAAAGTGTTTCAAAATGCTCCGTGCCCTCATACTGAATTTCTTTGAAATTATTCATGCAGAAAGAAAGTAAACTTTTAAACTTCCAATTAGGTAATGAATCGAGACTGTCAGGCAGCACCCCACCGTATTCATATTTTATAACTTCTATGCGCTGCTGACGGTAAATGTTTGGGCTGTTCCTTGTTTTCTGGTCACAAAGAACGTTGTTAAATGGTTTCTGGACATGTATCCCGGCACACAAGTGAATGTGTTGCGGCAGACACCCACCCACGATTTCATGAGTCTTGTTAAACAGTTCTCCAAGCTGACTGCCCACCAGCGCCGTCCTGGAGCTGTCCTGGAAGAGTGAGCTGTGTATTCTCATGTGCACACTGCCATGAATGAGGCTGAGCGCCTGCCTGTATTTTCACTGGCCATATGGAATGCACCTTTCGTGAAGGCCTTGGTCAGGTCTCTTGCCCATTCGCAGTTAGGTTATCTTTTTCTTGTTGTTCTGTGGGAATTCTCTATGTATCAGGGACACAGGCCTTTGTCAGTTGAGTATCTCATGGCTCCCACCCCTCACGTGGAAGCCTCTTCGCTTCTTGATGCTGTTTCTTGGTCAGAAGTTCTTATTTTAGCGTAGCACACTCTACAGTCTTCTCTACAGTGATTTTTCATGCGTTTTACAACCTGTCCTACTGCGTGGCCATAAGGATATTCTCCTCCATTATTTTCTAAAGGTTTCTGCCTTCGGCCTTTCACACTGAGATCTACAACCCACCTGAACTGACTTTCATGTACGGTGTGAGGTAGAGATCAAGATGCATTTTTTTCCATACGACCAGACCATTCTCCCAGGACCACCTGCTGAAAAGCTGTCCCTTCTCCGCTTCTCCAAAGGGCCACCTTTCCCATAAATCAAGTGTTCCTGTAAACACGGATGTTTCTGGGCTCTCCATTCTGCTCCACTGGCCTATTCATCTAATCTGGCCCCCAATGTCATGTACTCTTAATTACTGTAGCTTGAAAAGTCCCATGTTATGCTCTGAGATAATATCCACCCCCTCACTTTTCTGTTACTGTGATCAATTACATTGATCTACTTTGTAATGTTAAAAAAATCTCGCATTCCTGGACTACAACAAACGT
Organism: Grampus griseus; assembly: GCF_964374135.1. Taxonomy (NCBI): domain Eukaryota; kingdom Metazoa; phylum Chordata; class Mammalia; order Artiodactyla; family Delphinidae; genus Grampus; species Grampus griseus. The sequence continues at coordinate 868,287 of NC_139012.1, read as the reverse complement.
TGTCATGACAAATTAGCCTGGTGTTTTGGTTGATTTGTTTTGGGGGCTTAATTTATTTTGCTGAAAATTTGTTTAGGATTTTTGGATCTTATGTTCATCATAAGCATCTTTTGATTCTTATGACTGGGAGTGGCCTCTAATTTTCCATTCTCAAAATGTCCTCTCTAGGCCTTATTATCTAGGTTGTGCTGGCCTCAAAACATATTGCGGAGTGTTTCTTCCTGTACTAGTCTCTGGAAGAGGTGGTGTGAAATTGGTGCTATTCTCTTTATTAAAAGCTTGGTAGAATGTGCCAGTGAACCAATTCTGGCCAAGAGTTTTCTCTTTGAAAAGATTTTAAATTATGGGTTTAGACTCTGTAAGAGTTATGGAACTATTTCTTCATGTGTCCATTTCAGTAAGTTGTCATTTTTAAAAGAACATCTCTATTTCATTCAGGTTTTCAAATTTACTAACATAAAGTTGTTCATAATACTCTCATCCTTTAATCTGTAGGATCTATAGTGATGTCCCCCTTTCATTCTATATTGGTTATTTGTTATTCATTACTTTATAAGTGTTCACATAACAAGCTTTTGGCTTTACAAATCCTTTCTACTTACAACTTTTAAAAAATTTCATGAAATGACTGCCTGTTTAAAAGAATTAATTCCTTCTGTCAACACTCTAACTTCCTGCTCTTTTCTCTACTTGTTAAGATGGATGCTTTCCTTACTGATTTTCAACTTTTCTTTCTAAAATATGCATTTAAGAAGCTGAATCCTGCAAGTTTTCATATGCAGTGTTTTATCGTTCAAAATACTTTCTAATTTCCACTGTAACTTTTCTCAACCCAAGGGTTATTCAGAGGTGTAATATCCACACTTATTTCAATCTATCTTTTTGTTGTATTCCTCGTTTAATTCTATTGTGGTCAGAAAACGTGCTCTGTATCATTTCAAGTCTTTGAAGTTTGTTCAGCTTACTTTACGGCCCAGTTTATGGTCAATGTTTATAAATGTTCTATGTCGTTTTGAAAAGAATATGTATGCTTCAACATCAAGGGCAAAGTTCTATCTCCTTTTCCAAATCTTCTATTTCCTTACTGATTTTTCATCTACTTATTCTACCAGTTGGTAAGATGTGAGAATTCCCCACTTTGCTTGTAGTTTGTCTCTTTCTCTTTAGAGTGTTAACTTCTGCTTTAAATAAACTATTACCCTCTTGGTGAAATAAAACTTTTATCATTAAGAAATGTCCTTCAGATTCCCCCTCCCTCCCTCCCTTCCTCTCCTGCTTCTCCTTCTTTCCTCCATCCCTCCCTCCCTCCCTCCTTCCTTCTTTCCCTCCCTCCTCGCTTCCTTCCCTCCTTCCCTCCTGTCCTTCCTCCTTCCTTCCTTCCTTCCCCCTCTCCTCTGCTCTTTAATTCATTAACACATAACTTTCCCCTCCTTGTTGTCTCCTCCATGTATATACTGGTTGGTTCCTCTTTGTCAAAATGTCTCTAGTTGAGACATGATGTGAGGTCTTCTGGAAATGTGATACCCGTTGCTAAATACCATCCTGCTCTGCCTGCCTTGGGCTGGAGTTGGGGGAACTGAGAACTCAGGGGATGTGCATCCACAGCTGAAAATGACCAGGAACACAGAATTCCAGGGCCTTAAGAAGGTGGAAGCAGACGCACCCTGGAATAGAAGATTAATGTGCATAAAACCATGGAGATGATGCTGACCAGACCATTGCAGGACCAGTTTGAGATGATTATTGGAGCTGACTGTGCTGTTCTGCATGTAGCCCCCCCTCCCAGCCTGTATACACCTGAGACTCCCTTTTAAAATCTTTGTTCCCTAACCAGCAACTTGGAGATGGTCTGAGGACACTAGTCCACCATCTTCCCAGGTTGCTGGCTTCCTGAATAAAGCACCTTTTATTTTTTCAAAAAAAAAGAAAAAAAAAAAAGAAAAGGATATGCCCTTCATTATCTCTAGAATTACTATTTGCTTCAAAGTTTGTTTTAATATTAACAGCCACGTCAGCCTTTTTTTGGTTAACGTTTGCATAATGTATCAGCTTCTGTCCTTCAAATTGTTCTGTGCCCTTATGTCTTAGTTGTATCTACTGTAGACAGTACACATGGTAGTTGACTTTTTTAAAAAAAATTTTTAATTTTATTTATTTATTTTTGGCTGCGTTGGGTTTTCGTTGCTGCGCACGGGCTTTCTCTAGTTGCAGCAAGCAGGGGCTACTATTCGTTTCGGTGCGCGGGCTTCTCATTGCGGTGGCTTCTATTGTTGCAGAGCACGGGCTCTAGGCATGTGGGCTTCAGTATTTGTGGCATGTGGGCTTCAGTAGTTGTGGCTCGCGGGTTCTAGAGCGCAGGCTCAGTAGTTGTGGCGCATGGGCTTAGTTGCTCCGAGGCATGTGGGATCTTCCCGGACCAGGGCTCAAACCCATGTCCCCTGCATTGGCAGGCGGATTCTTATCCACTGCACCACCAGGGAAGCCCCACGGTAGTTGATCTTAAACAATCCATCTAACATTTAAGTCACTTACACTTAATATAGTTATGTAAGTGCTGACATTTTCAGGCTTAAATCCTCCATTTTATCATGTGCTATTTGTCCTGCCATAAACTAATTTTCCTTGTGTGCTTTTTTTTTCTTGGATTCTTTGGGATTGAATTTTAAAATAACTTTACTCCTTGCTCTCTTATTTAGGAATTATATATAAATTATAATTCTCCTACTGTTTTTATAGTCATTATAATATATACAAAGAGCGAACAAATATTTTCCCACTGTTTTACCCTTTTCATTTTCCTAAAAGCATCTTTTGATAAGCAGAAGTTTTTAACTTTGATGGAGTCCGGTTTATCAATTTTTTCCTTATGGCTAGTGCATTTTATGTCTTCCCTGAAAAAGTGTTGCTTAACCCAAGGTTACAAAGATAGTCTCTTAATGTCTAAAACTTTATGGTTGTCAGTATCTTGTACAGGTCTACAATCTAGCCCCAATTAATTTTTATATATGATATGAAAGAGGGACCGAGGTTAAATTTTTTCACCTTTACCCAGCTGTTTTGGCATCATTTGTTGACAAGGCTCTTTTTTCCCCCATTGAAATAATAAAAGCTGACTAACAATCTTGCAGTAGATGAACAAAGTAGTAAGACTTCACTAATTCATTTCAAGACTTACTCTAAGGCTACAGCAGTTAAGAATGCGTGGTGTTGGGTTAAAGACAGATAAAAAGACCCACGGAATACAAGAGAGAAGATCCACACAGACAGTGTTTTGTCTTTAAAAAGATGTCAAGGTATTTCATAAAGTTTATTCAGTTTACCTAAGAATCCTGCAGCCCCAAGAAAGGATGTAGAATTACCTGTTAAAGGCAGGTGTTCTCACCAGTCAGGAGTTAGCAGGCAGGACGACATGTGGAGAAATCACGGCAGAGCAGACACGAAAGTCAAAGCGTTTCTAGAGGTTAGTGCTGTTCAGACTAGAAGCAAAGTCCTTCACATCTCTAAAAACAAGGCTATCTCCACAATACAGCTCACTAATACATTCATAATACTTGTAATATTTTGAAAAATAGTTTCACCTTTAACTGCTCCTTGCGGTGTAGAGAGCGAGCAGTCCACCAACCATCATTAACTTGTAAGCTAAAGTTATGTTCTGTATACTCCAGGTAAGAGGGCGTGAGATGATCTAAAACATTTTGGGAAGATTCACTCTCAAAATCTTTAAAATATACTTTTTAATTTATGATACTTTATAGGATAATAGGAATTTAAAAATTTTACTTGTGGGCTTCCCTGGTGGCGCAGTGGTTGAGAGTCCGCCTGCCGACGCAGGGGACACGGGTTCGTGCCCCGGTCCGGGAAGATCCCACATGCCGCGGAGCGGCTGGGCCCGTGAGCCATGGCCGCTGGGCCTGCACGTCCGGAGCCTGTGCTCCGCAACGGGAGAGGCCACAGCAGTGAGAGGCCAGCCTACTGCCAAAAAAAAAAAAATTTTTACTTGTACAGCATATTTCTAGACAACGTCTAAGAAATGCCATCAACTGTCTCTATAAGAAGCACTTGTTTCCAAAATGTCCCATTTTGGGGAGACTTTAACAGGCGGGACAACCTGTAGTCCAATGCCAATGGAACGCTTCTTTAAGAGGTCTTTCCTATTCTAAAACTACTGGTAACTCATCTAGGCTTTCCTAGGTGAAAAGAACGCAGAACACATACGCTGTTACAAATTGTTACAATGACACCTTTCGTTTGGTTGGCTTTATTCAATACCAGGAATGTGGTGAGATATTAGAAATAAAGTCTCATAGAGTTTAACGTCACAACAGACACATGGGTTTAGTGAAAACAAGCACGCTGTCAGCACAGCCTCAGAACATGTTTACTTAAGGCTTTTGAGCTCCTTCCGGAGCTAAAAATAAGTGAGTTTAGGTTGCCAACACTGAGCTATCAGAGTAGCAGCAAGTCAGTTTTTACACACCTCCTGAAACAGTAATAAGCTCAGTGATTAGAAGAAGTTTATGTACTTTCATTTACCTCTCAGACTCATCCAGCAAGTCAGAAACACGTTACGGTATGGATGAAGCTTTTATCCCAACCCTGTAGGTAGAACAGGGAGGTGTTACAAGCAAAAAGACAGAATGACATTTTATTAATGCTTAATACAGCAACACAACAAATTATACATGGAGCACACAGTATTATGAGATAAATTAAATGGCTGAAAACAAACCAGCAAAAACACCTGGATGTCTACCGTCAATTCAAAACTGGAAGGAAAAAAATTAAAAGGAGAAAGTGTTGCAAAAGAAATTAATCTGAATAAAAACACTGAACAAAACTTTAGCTGGAATTTAAAAGAAAACCAAAGGTTTAACAGTACAAATGCATCAGAAAATTGTAAACTATTCAAGGGACATAAATTGATACGAAGTTTACAGGTTGCTGAAACATGATTAATGTTGAAAGAACTTTCCTTTCTGAAAAAGTTTAAACTGAGACCAATTTACTTACCCAAGCTCTGTCATGCCATCTACAAATTCTTTTTGCTAAATTCACATAGAGTCGCGGCCCTGAATTTCCACACTATACCCAAAACAGTGATACTAGGCTTAAATCTAGGCTTAAATCATCACAAAACTTCTGAATTCCATCAATTCCAATTTTATTTTCATCTTGTGGGTCTGTAGTTAAAGTTAAGGGGAAAAGAAGTTAAAAATTTGGATATTTTGAAAAGCATTACTAAAATGGGTGGTAAGAATCATACCTCTACTACATAGTTTTGGCAAGTGTGTTTCAAATACATCTATCAATGCACTGCAATTTTCTACCATATGTGAAAGAAATAGCAATAAATAATGATTTATCCAGAAAATACTCTTTATTTTTAAAATCTAGGTTCCTGGGTTTTTAGGGGGGGGAAAATCATTGAAACTTCTTTGAAGACTTCATCATTAAGAAAAAATTAATTAATCTCCCTAAAGTAAAATAAAATTTCAAGTTTACAGAATTTTACCTTGCCCAAAGGCAAACTGCGACGAAAAACACTGTAAAGCATTCAAAATATTTTGTTTTTATCACCACCTTGTCAAAGCAAAAGAAAGATGATTTTCTTTTAAAAGTGATTTCATTTGCTACAGTGCTAATACTACTGCACAATACTCATTCTTCAGTTGTTTAGTTTATGCATCCACGTTTAACAGCTTAGAAATTCAGGCTCCCCCCGCCCCCCCATCCCCCCCCCGGCAATTTCTAGTTTAGACATAAAATTAAGGAACTTAGCATTTCTCCATGGGAAAATCAAACCGTGAAATCCATCAAAAGAATCAGCAAGGCCTCACCAAGCGAGGTCCTGTGACCTCAGCCTGTGTCTCCTGACCGGCATCACAATGACAGACCACCTGCTGCCGTAGAAGGTGGGAGAAGCAGGCCCGCGGCACCTTCCCGCAAAGGAAGGTTAAGTGCAACAAACTCTTCTTCCATCACACGAGATCGAACTCTTAAGTGCTCAACGCCACGTTTATATATACATATGTTGTTACCAAAGAAGAACTGCTGACCTACCTTAAATGAGCAAAATCACAGACCCTTCCAACTCTACGCTCCTGTGTCCGTGAGAACCTGCCGCCGTGGGCTCATAGGACAGAGGTTCCCACACACCTCCTGACTCAAGCCTGCGCTCCTAACACAACAGACCTTCAGGATAACAGAAAAATGGGTCTACGATGCCCTCACCTAATAACCGTCCTGATAAACTTCACATATAATAATTTAGAATGCTTTAAAGTAGTCTGGAAGCACTCATTCATTTGTATCCATCGTGTAACAACAGTTGTTCTATTTGTCAATTGGCTTTGAACTATACATCTATGTTTAGGGGCCAGAATGACTGTACCATATGTCTACTTTAAATGACTAGAATTGCATGAATAAAATTAAATGATGAGGGATGAAGCTTAAAGACTAAAGATAATTTTCACATAAAAATATTTTTCCAAAGGCAGCTGCACATATCTGAATAACTTTTAGAATCTGCATAGCATATGACTTACAAAATTAGCTCAGTAATTAACTTAGCCAAAAAAATTTAAAGCACACTGAAAACAATGTTCATTTTTGGAGAACTACAACAAGTACAAATCTGTTTTTTAAACCACAGAACATGTTTCTGAACCAAGATTTTTTTTTTTAATGGAATGCAATTTTCAATTGATTTTTTGGATCTAGATAGACAGATTATACACAGTATTTTCAAAAGTGAAAAATGAAAATAATAAATAAACAAGAACTTAAAGCCAAGGGAGTTAGTTACTCTGTTTGTGTTAATACTTGTTTAAATGAGGGATTTTATTTTTTAAGTTTTGGAAAGATAAGATTAACCTTAGAAACTGCTAGAAAAAAAAAAAATCAGCTCTTGAATCGTTGCCGCCTCTCCCATTACAGCACAGACCTGACATTTGATGTGGAATCCAGAGCCTGCTGAGCAGCCTGGATCTGCACAGACTCATCACGCAGACTTATTTTTGCCGCATGACTGCATTTTGATAGGGAAAGCTCCATTCTAAGTGCCAATTTCAATGAAAATAACAACTGTCCCCAGCTGACAACACACAGGTTTTTTTGCCAAGAGTTTTTCCAGAAGCTTCTGCAGCTGGAGCTGTTCCAGGGCTCCAACACCAGCACACGGTGTTAAGGGCAGGATACCTGTACCCTCGCGTCAGAATTACTCTTACGAGTCGGTATCGTTCTGGAATGGCCTTCTCACCACGTATCCCTGCCTACGTGCAAGTGCTGGGGAGAAGTACTGTCTTAACGAGTGTAGCCACCTGGCCTGGACACCAAGCCTCCGAGCAGTGACTGTGCGCAGCCGACCGTGGGCACACGAGCCTCCGCCCAGGCCGCGTGCAGGAGGGCTCGCTGCTCATCAGTCCTCAGACTTTTGTGCAGCTGAACATCTGCATGGGAAGGGAATGCACGTCGGGGGCCCTGGGACGCAGCACGGAGACTCCAGCACAGTCACCCTGCTCCCTGGAGACGCACGCACTCGCCACTGCGCCCCTCCCTTTGTACCAGTTATACAGCGGCTCCAGCGTCTTCCTGTCCACGGAGGTTCGCATGGAGTCCTTGTGGAACGAGGCCAGGTTCTGGAAGAAGCTGTCTGTGGCGCGTCCAGTTTCCACTCACTTTGGGCTGAGCGCCGGATGGCAGGTCTCTCACCAGCCTGAGTGCCGCGAGCTGGAGGACCTCGTCCTTCTGAGATGATTTAAGCTTATGCTGTGGGAAGCAAAAGAAGCAGGAAAGCCAATGAGGCCAGTCCAGAGAGCTGTTTCAGCTCTATCACTAACTCCTATATTGTAACTGGACTTAACTTTTCCTTTGGTGACCGGACTTCACTTCAGAATTACAGGAAGACAAAGCCTTGTTTTTCATCAGTTAAAAAGACTGCACAGCCTTCTGAAAATTCAAACGACAGCATCTACACAGTAACAAATATACAAAGTCTCATCTCCCCCGAATTAGAAGAATCAATGTTTTATACAAAATACATTTTGATCTCTATCTGGTTCACTTTGCAAGAAGTAGGATGTTAATTTTTTTCTAAGTCTCAGTGAAATTCCTCTTTATAACACATATGTACCCTCTGATGAAATGCGGCTAACCTGAGGCCTGACCACATCACCACTGCCCACCTGGGGGTCCTCCTTGGCTTCAATTAATTTCAGGCCCTAATGGCCAGGAGGAGGACCTCATGGTTGGAAACATCATTATTTTAAGTTTTTCTCCGTTTAAAATTAGCAGAACGCTGATGAAAACAAACACACATAACAAAGAATTGTGTGAAAAATAACTTATACAAGTTCCAGAAGCAGGCGCAAAAAGCCTGTTATGGTTAAATGAAGATGATACTAATAATGAGAACGACTGTGTACATGAGACAGAAATAAGACGGAAAGACAGGGCAGAGGCTGTCGGTAGGTAGTAAATAACAAAACCGCCATGTAACAGTACTATATATAGCATATAATGAAACCGAATAGCATTTTCATGTTTCCAGGTATCGGATGGTTAAGGTTTTATTTATCCAAGGTAGCCTGATGAAAACAACAGCAGAAATGACAGTCATTCATTAATTTCTGTAAATCAAAACAGACTCTGTAGTCTACTGGGTGCTAATACTTTAAAAGACACTTTACACAATAATATGATAAGGGGAAAAGTTTTACTTAAAATGATTTATACTCAGTCTTGTTCAAAAAAAAGATGAGTTTATAGAAGCACACAGAATAAATTATAATTTACAGAAATATGTAACTGGAAAACAAACTGTAGATGAGGAAATCAAGCAGAGGAAATAAGGAAAATAAGAAAGCCAGAGATAAGACACAGACACGCACACCATATATATGAGTTGAAAGTGAGCTGAAAATTAGGCTCTGAGCTTCTCAGTTGCCGACGTAAAGAAGAAAAGAGGATTAGTTAGGAAAATCTATTTTCATAAGATTTAAAGACCCACCAGTGGCCCAGTGGCCCCTCCTGGCGCTGAGACTGGAAGGAATTGGAGACATGAAATGTCCCCTTTGTACCAGACCAGCTCCTCACCAAATGCCACCAGTGAACAGCAGAGCAAGCTTGCAACGCTTTTTGCTAAGGCCTCCCTCAGTGCCTGCTGGTGCCAGAAGAGCAGGGGACAACGGAGCAGAAGTTACGCCACTGCAGTCCACACACACTGCTCTCCAAGTGTGGCTGGGGACACCGGGGGCCTAAGACCTTTCAGGGGTTCCACGGTCACAAGAGTATCTCCAAGTGCCTCCAGCCGTTACCCACTTTCTCACTCTCACTGGGGTATAGCAGAGGCTTCCAGAGGCTGCCTGACTGGCGACATCACAACAGACTGAACACAGAAGATTGGAGAACCTAACTTTGATTAAAGATGTTTGCAAAAATGTAATGTGAATATATAACGGGTTTACTATTGTTATTTTTAAACACAGATATTTTTAAACTTTCCATTTTAATTTCTAATATGGTAAATACCAATGGCTACAATCCCAATAATTTTTTAAAGTGTATAGGGGGCCTGGGACTTAGAAGTTTGAGAAACACTGATCTAGAGTAACCCAGGGAATTAATATTTTGGCTACTTAGAACAATGACTGTTGATCATTTGGGGTCCTGGGTCCCTTCTGGAATCTGATGACAGCATGGATCCTTTCTCCTGGAAAATGTATGCGGTACACACGTGGGCATATGGTTTGGCACAGAAATGCAGGGTTTTCATGGACCTTTTAGGACCATCCTGGCTTCTCAGAGGCTGGGGGAAGGTGGAACTCGGGCTAAGAACCCCGGAGCTAGGTCAGGAGGTGCTGGTCTCTGCTGCAGTGAGAGCACCGCGCAGACAGGTGGGCGAACTGTGCTCCACGTGGCTGCGTTTACAAACCCGCAGCTACCCAGCGACGGCAGCCTACAGTCCGGGTTCCAGGGGCACACGTAGAGTGCATATTCTCTACCTTATTTCCTGAAATTGAGCCTTTGAGAAAAACCAAAGAGTTCAAGGTTCTGTTCTCTGGGAAGATTAAATTTTGCTCAGTGCGGTCAGATGCCAAAGGCTTTGACAGTAAACTGACAAAAGACAATGCTGGCATCTTTGATGACACCGATGGCTTCCCCAAGGGAGGTGGGCAAAGCCAAGGCTTACCTCAGACACCTTAAGACAGTGACAGGTGTTCGACCCCAAAATGGTGCACCGTTCAGAAGACCCATGACATGTTCACTACGGAAACTGCGGTCAATGCTAGATTTTAACATTCTGTCAGGCTTGTGAAGGCAGAATGCGGTACATACATACAATGAAATTCATGGAGTACTGATATATGCTACGATGTGGGTGGGCCTCGAAAACATTATGCTGAGCAAAGGAAGTCGGACACAAACGGTCACACGCTGTGAGGTTCCATTCGCGTGAAACGTGCAGCACAGGCAAGTCCTGAGACGGAGGGCGGGCGGTGTGGCCAGGGGCTGGGGGAGGGAGGCGTGGGAGGGACTGCTGACAGGTGTGGGCCTTCCTTCGGGGGATGAAAGTGTTCTGGAACTAGACACAGGCAGCGGTAGCACAACGCGGTGAAGGTCCTACGCACCACTGGACTGTACACTTCGAAACAGTTAACTTTATGTTACGTGATTCCACCTCAAAAGAATCCACCTTAGCACCCTGAGACTCTCCAAGATGAGCCAACAGAGCAACGGTTGCTCAGGTGACAACCATTCAGTCGGCAGATCCCCGCCAAGGAGACGCTGCCCAGCACCTGGAGGACAGGACGAGGTCCCATCTCGAGGTCCCTCTCCTGACAGCAGCCTCCCGCAGCCCCTCCTAAACCGCGGCCAAGCGGCTACACGACAGTGTAACGGGGAGCGCTTTCCGGGAAGCCTAGGAGGAGGGAGGCAGGAGGAGCACGTGGCCCCAGGCCACCCAGAGCGCTCTGAATTGTCACCGCGTGAGTTACAGAGTGGGGGAAGTGCAGATGATCAATCTATTCCAGGTGGCAGGACCTGTCTATCCCAAGACAGATCCTACCCCCGGAACCGCGAAGTGGCACAAAGGTGCCGGTTCTGCATGAGCAACCGCAGCCGTGGGTCCAAGCCGAGCCCAGAGCAGGTCTCTGGCCAGGATGAAAGGGGAGGGGATGGTCAGTAAGGTTCCAATGATTCAATGTTACCCCTACGGTGATTAGAACAACAACCAAGAGCTAAATCTAAAGACTATATGTGCTTCATGCCCAAAAGGAACAAAGAGCTTCAAGTTGCAATTTGTAAAAAAAGGGACCCATGGGCTTCCCTGGTGGCGCAGTGGTTGAGAGTCCGTCTGCCGATGCAGGGGACGCGGGTTCGCGCCCCGGTCCGGGAAGATCCCACATGCTGTGGAGCGGCTGGGCCCGTGAGCCATGGCCGCTGAGCCTGCGCGTCCGGAGCCTGTGCTCCGCAACGGAAGAGGGCACAGCAGTGAGAGGCCCGCGTACAGCAAAAAAAAAAAAAAAAAAAAAAATCTGGACAATCCAGGAAAAACATCAGATAAATTCTCTACCTCTGGAAAAAGTCTCAAACATTTTAATTGTGACCTTGTAAAAAATCACCCATGTGATCTGGGCACCAAAACTGACCACATACAAAATGAAAATGTTATCCTTAAAATGCCCTTCCAGAGACACTGAATACAACAAAATCTCCTCTTAGGGTCAACTTACAAGGGGCTGCCAGGGCAACCACACTGACCCAGTTCGTGCCATCAGTTCAGTCGCCTTGACGGTTTCAGGTACAGCAGGCGGGGACGACCTTCTCGAGCCCTCACGTTCCTCTGACCGGCGCTTCTCCATCTGCTTTCTTGCCTGCTCTTCCCACCCAGAAGGTTGGTTCTCACGCCTCCCCTCTTCCTGGCACATTCCTCCTGGACCCTCTCTCTCCGGCCTGAAAGCCTCTCCCCGGCCTCCCACTACCACGAGGACAAAGGCTGCCATTCCTCCCTGTGACCAGATGAGTGCCCATCACAGCCTCCCGCCGCGGCTGCTCCCTGGCTCTCTGCGCTCCGCGGAGCCCTCTTCCCATTCCTGTCCCTCCCACCCCACACGTGCGCCGCGCACATCTGGCTGCCCCACTCCCACTCATTCTCGAGAGTTCAGCTCAGCTCACACCGTGCTGCCGCGGTCAAGCCTTCACTGGCTGGGCATCTGACACCCCACACCCCACCCTGCGGGTGCCTGGAACCGGTGCCTCTCCCTGGCACTTATCCCAGCTATAATAATGTAGCTGCGTGTTCAGTGCCCGTCTCTCCTGCTGGGACATCGTCTCCATCAGTACCAAACCCACGTCTGCTTGCTCAGCGTCGAAGCCCCGGCACCTTGCACACCACCTCGCTTGCACGCAGAAGCCACTGAATGAACACTGAAACCCTTCAACTACCATGGTTTCCACGACGTTTCAAAGTAACTGTACGTTTCCAGAAAGCCCGCCCTCTCCTGGTCTCCAGATCTACGTCTCTAACCAACTAGATCCCGCTATCTCCCCCTCCTCACAGCATCATCTTTCCGTACAAACCTGCGTTTCCTTCTACAATCCCTAGTTTGGTCAATACCATGACCGTCTGCTCAGACGCCCCAGCCAGGCCTGCACAGCCCTTCCTCTCCTTTAGCTCCTTTTCTGAACGGCTCTGTGAAATTCCCCACCCTTCCCTCCTCTCATGCCCCTTGTTCCTACCGACAGTCTTCGTTCAAGTCTTCTCTTCTTACCGAGCTATTACCGCCGCTTCCTAGCTGGCCTCCCCGACCCGCAGTCCTGACCCCCTCCCATCCAAGTCCTGTTCTCCGGACAAAAGGCGATCGCTTCGCACACACCCCTCCTTCTCAAAGACCTTCCAGGCTCCCGCTCTCTCCTGGGAGACTCTGCCCTCCTCGGCGGGGAACACGAGACCCTGCTCGGGAGCCCTGCCATTCTCGACCCTGAAGTCCACGTTCCGGCCGCTCTGAACCACCGGCAAGGCTCAGGCGCGATCCGGTCCACCGCATCTCCCGGCAGGACGCCCGCCTGCCCGGAACGTCCTCCCTCCGGGGTCACCCGGCTGCTCGCGCTCCCGAGGAGGCAGTGCTCGGAGTCCCCGGCCCGCTCTGTGCCTCCGTCTCGTCAAGCAGCACCGCCGCACTTGGGTCACCGGTCCGGTCCCACCTGCGTGCTCCCCGCCGCGCTTAAGGACTCCGCGCCCGGCCCTGGGCCCCGACCGCCAGTCCCCGACCCACGACCTCCAACCCCAACCCTCGGCCCCAGCAGCGCCTCGCCGCCCCCCAGCCCCGGATGCCCGGGAGCAGCCGAGAGGAAGGCGAGCCGCGGGCCACCTACCATACTCCCCGCGCTCCCCAGCTTGTCGCCGGCCCTGGCCGTCTGCGCAGGCGCCCCGGCCCGGCCGCGCCATCCCCGTCCCTGTTCTCAGCCCCCGGGTCACCCGCCCAGGGAGGCAGCAACAGGTCAGGCCGGGCCGGCGGGACTCCAATTCCCGGCGTGCACTGCGCCGCCCGGGGCCGCCGGGATGCAGGCCCCGCGGCGCCTCCGACTCCCGGCGTGCACCGCGCCGCCCTGGGGTGGACGGAACCCACACCCCGCCTCCTTAAAGGGGCCGCGACTGCCTTTGAGCCGCGTCGGCTCAGAGGGCGTTCGAGAGAGCACTGCGGGCCTCCTGGGCCCTCCCCGTGCCCGACCTCGTCCCCGTCCTCGTCCCCGCCCCGGGGGCGGCCCCGCCTCCCGGAAAGGGATGCGGATAAGCCGGATAAGGTCTTCCCCTCTGGAAAGCCGGGCCCGGGACGCGGCGCGGCCGGAACGTCTAGGTGAGCGTTCGGCGCGGGGCCCCGGGTCCGGCCTGAAGTGCGGCCCTCGGGGCTTCCCTCTCCTCCCCTCCCTTCCCCTGGGGTCTCCCCTTCCCGTGGGTGTTAGTTCTTCTCCTCCCCGGGGTCTGGTCTCCCCTCGGGGTCTCTCCTCCCAAGGTCTACTCTTCCTGGGGGTTCCTTCTCCCCCTCCCCGGGAGTCTGGTCTCCCATCCCCCTCCCGGGTCTCCCCTCTCCGGGGGTCTCCCCTTCCCGAGGATGTCTTCTCCCCCTCCCTGGGGGGCGGTGTCTGGTCTCTCCTTCCTCTCCCTAGAGGTCTCCCCTCCTCCTTTCCAGGGGTCTCTCCGCCTTCTCCCGAGGTTCCGTCCTCTCGGCCTCACTCAGCCCCCGCCCGTTCTCTCCTCCTCCGGGCTTTGCGCCGAGAGCGGTGCTGCACCAGAGCACCCTTTACCGGACCCCGCACCTGGCGGCGGCCCCGGGGTTGCGGGGAGGGCCGATGGGGGTGCGGGCGGGAGCTGGCGAGGCTTCAGACACCGCGGGCCACTCGGTTGGACAGTCTACACTCTCCCGGTGCCTGATCCTCGGGTCAGATCTGCGGAGGAGCCGCCGCTCCACGAGCCCCTGGGGGTCCTGGCTCTGCGAGCCGCTCCCTGGTTCCCGTCGGACCTCACCCGTGGTCCCCGTTCACGGTGTCGTCCAGGTGTCAGGCGGCCCCGCCAGGTTCCAGGTCCCCTGGGAAAAGGACGCACGACGTGAGCCCCGAGTTTCCGCGTGATTCGGGGACAGCCCGTCATCCAGCTCCGGGGAGCCGCTACGAGGAGGGGGGCCTCGTGGAGGGTCGCTGCCTGTCACGGGGACAAGTATCCCGTGAATGACTCTAGCGCTTTCCTGAGGGTGGGAAGATGCAAGGATCCGGTCTGTAAATGTTGTTCCTAGAGTGTAACCTCCGAAGGGCCTGTTTTCCCAAAGCGCCAGGCCTCATTCCGTCCTGGGTCTGCGCTCCCCTCGGGCTGCGCTGTGTGCGCCCGGCACCCCATGGCTGGCCGGGGGAACCGGATGGCGAATAACGTAACTGAGTTCACAGCCTTTTTATACGTTTTTCTGATCATTTTTTCGGCCAGAGCGGCATACTGTCTTACTGGTCCCAAATTTCTTTTATAATATAAATTTTTGAAAAGACAGTGTCTCAGTGATTGGATTATTAACGGAATACTGGGTTTTTGTACAGTTTAATTAACATTAAATACTTTAAAACTTTTTATTGTCCGTAAGAATTTTCTTCTTTCCTTCCTCTCCCCCTTTTTTTAACTCATTCTCCCATTTTACTGATTAGAAGTGAACCATAAATTGTACTGTAAGTGCTTATAAGTGCTTATAAGTGCTTTATCTTTTAAGAAATAGACTTTACGTCATCTAACTTGTTAAAGTGTAAAATAGGCTTTTCAGGTAAACTCCTCCACAGATTACATTGAGGTAGATCGCTTCCACTGGGGGTTTCTTTGCTTCCTTGGATCTTTCCACAAGTTCCCCCCTTTGTTTCCCGTTTTGTGCCTGGCCTGGAAGTTCTGGTGGCATCAGGAAGAGATACTGCAAACAACCCTCCTGCTTTCCTTTTTCCAGAGGCCCTGCACCCGCTAACCCTGATCCTGCCCCATCCAAGCGGCTCGCTCTGGAATTCCTGCCTGGAGCTCCCATACCAGGTCAGCCACCCTCCCCCCTTTAGGGTCTTGGTTCAGCTGGGTAGACGGCCGGCCCCTAGGGTGGGCTGTCCCGGGAGCTGTGTCCCACCTGGTCCTGATGGCTTCTGCCCACAGACAGAGGCTGCTGTCAATAAACCACACTGACTTTGAGCAGTTGGACCTGCTAAAACTGAGGTGGTGGGTCTGGAAGGTCCTGAGGAAGAGAGACGGAGGGGCCTCTGGCTACACGTGTGCAGGAGGCTGGGGGGCAGGGCTGCCAGGTTCTCGCATTTTATTTTAGCCTAGTGTGTAAAGTAGAAAAACAGGGACGCTGCCTCCCCGCCCCCCATTCTCCGGAGGGCCTCCAGCAATGGTCTAGGGCTCTGTGGTCCAGCAGCGGGTGTCCCAGGAGAGTGCTGCACACCCTGCAGTCTTGATAGAACTCAGAGTGGAGGCGAGAGAGAAATCTTAACCTGGTGACTTTGCTCTGAAAAAACCTGGTCTTGGACTTTATTTTTACATTTTTTTTTTGGCTGTGTTGAGTCTTTGCTGCTGTGCTGCTGCGCACGAGCTTTCTCTAGTTGCAGCGAGCGGGGGCTACTCTTCGTCGCGATGTGCGGGCTTCTCATCGCGGTGGCTTCTCTTGCTGTGGAGCATGGGCTCTAGGCGCGCAGGCTTTGGTAGTTGTGGCTCATGGGCTTAGTTGCTCCGCAGCATGTGGGATCTTCCTGGGCCAGGGCTCAAACCTGTGTCCCCTGCATTGGCAGGCAGATTCTTAACCACTGCGCCACCAGGGAAGCCCCAGATCTTGGACTTTTTATGTAAAATTATTGGAAGTTTCTTTGTTTTTGAGTAGGCTTAATAATGAACCCATATGCCTTTTTATTCTGAATCATTTATTACAAATTTTTTTTCTTAATCAAATAATCTCATCGATTTTAAAGTTAGTTTTGGGATTCCTGTTCTGCCTTTATAAAGACAAGCAAAACCTCCTAGAAATTTGGCAAAGTTGGGGAGATATATTTTAATTAATATTGGAATATGTATAAATAGAAAGTTGTAGGAGGGAAGGTTTGTGCTCAAAGTATTGATTTTTGCTATCACACTAAATGAAAAGTAACCTTGGGTTTCACTTTAGTTGAGTCATACTGAAAACCTTTGGTTTTAGGGCGTTTCCTACTTTAAAATATTAAAATGTCATAGGCATGTTTGCCATGCTCTGCAGTGTAAACGGTGCACATTACACACAGTAAGGGTGTAGTGGGAAACAGGAAGCACTTATATAGAGTTTTAAAAACTTTGAGATGATTATAGAGTCACATAAAGTTTTAAAAAATAATACAGAGAATTCCTATAGAATATACATAGAACATCCTGAAGATGCCACCAGAAAACTACTAGAACTTATCAATGAATTTGGTAAGGTTGCAGGATACAAAATTAATGCACACAAATCTCTGGCATTCCTATACACTAACAATGAAAAATCAGAAAGAGAAATTAAGGAAACAGTCCCATTTACCATCGCAACAAAAAGAATAAAATACCTAGGAATAAACCTACCTAAGGAGATAAAAGACCTGTACTCAGAAAACTTACACCGATGAAAGAAATCAAAGATGACATAAACAGATGGAGAAATATACAATCATTATTGTGAAAATGACTATGCTAGCCAAAGCAATATACAGATTCAATGCAATCCCTGTCAAATTACCAATGGCATTCTTTATAGAATTACAACAAAAAATTTTACAATTCGTATGGAAACACAAAAGACCCCAAATAGCCAAATCAATCTTGAGAAAAAAATAGAGCTGGAAGAATCAGGCTCGCTGACTTCAGGCTATACTACAAAGCTACAGTAATCAAGACAGTGTGGTATTGGCACAAAAACAGAAATATAGATCAATGGTAGAGGATAGAAAGCCCAGAGATTAACCCACCACATATGGTCATCTAATCTATGACAAAGGAGGCAAGAACATACAATGGAGAAAGACAGCCTCTCCAATAAGTGGTGCTGGGAAAACTGGACAGCTACCTGTGAAAGAATGAAATTAGAACACTACCTAACACCATACAGAAAAATAAACTCAAAATGGATTAAAGACCTAAATGTTAAGACCGGACACTATAAAACTCTTAGAGGAAGACATAAGAAAAACACTCTGACATAAACCACAGCAAGATCTTTTTTGACCCACCTTCTAGAGTAATGAAAATAAAAACGAGAATAAACAAATGGGACCTAATGAAACTTAAAAGCTTTTGCACAGCAAACCATAAACAAGATGGAAAGACAACCCTCAGAATGGGAGAAAATATTTGCAAATGAAGCAACGAACAAAGGATTAATCTCCAAAATATACAAAGAGCTCATGGAGCTCAATATCAAAAAAACAAACAACCCAATTAAAAAATGGGCAGAAGACCTAAATAGACATTTCACCAAAGAAGACGTACAGATGGCCAAGAGACACATGAAAAGATGCTCAACGTCACTAATCATTAGAGAAATGCAAATCAAAACTACAGTGAGGTATCACCTCACACTGGTCAGAATGGCCATCGTCAAAAAATCTGCAAACAATAAATCCTGGAGAGGGTGTGGAGAAAAGGCAACCCTCTTGCACTGTTTCTGGGAATGTAAATTGATACAGCCACTATGGAGAACAGTATGGAGGGTCCTTAAAAAACTAAAAATAGACTTACCGTATGACCTAGCAATCCCACTACTGGGCATATGCCCTGAGAAAACCATAATTCAAAAAGAGTCATGTAGGGCTTCCCTGGTGGTGCGGTGGTTGAGAGTCCGCCTGCCGATGCAGGGGACACGGGTTTGAGCCCTGGTCCGGGAAGATCCCACATGCCGCAGAGAGGCTAGGCCTGTGAGCCGTGGTCGCTGAGCCTGTGCGTCCGGAGCCTGTGCTCCACAACGGGAGAGGCCACAACAGTGAGAGGCCCGCGTACCGCAAAAAAAAAAAAAAAAAAAAAAAAAAGTCATGTACCACAGTATTCATTGGAGCACTATTTGCAATAGCCAGGACACGGGAGCAACCTAAATGTCAAATGATAGATGACTGGATAAAGAAGATGTGGCACATGTATACAATGGAATATTACTCAGCCATAAGAAGGAAAGAAATTGGGTCATTTTGAGAGATGTGGATGGACCTAGAGTCTGTCATACAGAGTGAAGCAAGCCAGAAAGAGAAAAACAAGTATCGTATATTAATGCAGATATGTGGAATCTAGTAAAATGGTACAGATGAACCTATTTGCAGGGCAGGAATAGAGATGTAGAGAACGGACATGTGGACACAGCGGGAGAAGGGGAGGGTGGGACGAACTGGGAGATTAGGTTTGACATAAATACACTACCATGTATGAAATAGACAGCTAGTGGGAACCTGCTATAAAGCACAGGGAGCTCAGTGCGGTGTCTGTGATGACCTAGAAGGGTGGGATGGTGGGGATGGGAGGGACGTCCAAGGTAGGGGGGATATAGGTATACATTTGGCTGATTCACTTCATTGTGCAGCACAAAGTAACACAACGTTGTAAAGCAATTATACTCCAATAATTAAATAAAAGAATTAGATAAATTCAGAAAATACAGAGAAATCCTATAGACCCTTCACCCAGTATCACCAGCGGGAGCTCTTGCAAGACTGTATCATAAGCAGGAGCTGGGAGAGATACAGCCCACTGCCCGATCCGGGTGCACCAGGGCACATGCACGCACTCTTGTGTGTGTAGATCTGTGTGATTCTGTCACACGTGCACACACGTGTGGCCACCACCACGGTCAGGGCACAGAACACGTCCACCCCACAGGGTCCCTCCTGCTGCCTTGTTACGTCCACAGCCATCGCCTCCCCCTTTCCTGGGCCCTGACCCCCACTGTCCCTTCCCCGTCTCTGCAGTTTGTCATCTTAAGAAAGTTGTGTAGGGAGTTCCTGGTGGCCTAGTGGTTAGGATTCCAGACTCTCACTGCCAGGGCCCAGGTTCAGTCCCTGGTCTGGGAACTGAGATCCCACAAGCCTCGCGGCCAAAAAAAAGAAGAAGAAAGAAAAGAAGTTGTGTAAATGGCATCATGCGTGAGCATGGCAGGCTCTCCTCGGCCTTGAGGTCACCTGGGTTACTGCGTCAGTCGTTCAAGATGTGGAAATTTTAAGAATTCATTATAAAACCACAACAAATCCAGAGTGTCTTTTTTTATAATTAAGAATAACAATAACAAAATAACACTATTTACTGAAAAAAACCATGTTACAGTTTAGTAGTCTGTAGGATTTGGTAGCCGAGTTTGAAGGTAAAATGAGGTGTTTATGAAAAAGGAGTGGTTCATATCTTAAGGGCTGTAAATAACTTCATGTTCACGGTAAAAGCTCTTTTCAGTGGAAATGTTAGTGTGACTACAGCTAAAATTCTCAGAGGTTTTTCATAAACGTGACTAGCTGTCTTCGGTGTTTCGGGGAGAGGGATAGCTAACTTCGGGAGCTTGTCTGAGGGAGGGGCCCGACATGGACGGAGGGGTGTTACATGCCAGCTGCGCAGCAGTCTATCTTCCTGAAGTTTGAAACCTGTAGAAGCAGCACTTTCTGAGATCCTTTGGAGGGAATGTGCGTGTCTAGGTCTGTGCAGTCAACAAAGCGCCTGCAATTTGTGTCTTGGTTCTGAAGGGTACTAAACGTGTGCGTGTCTGCAGTGCTTGAATTCTTTCTTTCCCTTGAAACAGTAGGCGCTTAGCAACTGAGTCAATAAAATAACGGACCAGTGATATTGCCGGCTGTCTGTGGGATCAGCGGTTTGTTTGCTTAAGGTGGTAACGTTTTCTTAAGGTTGTATTAAAACTGTGCCAGTGAACTCAGGAACTCAGCCCTACTCCATTATCCCACCTCATTAGGAAGCGCGCTGTCCTGCGTCCGTGGATCCTCTGGGAGATGCTGGGACCCAGAGTATCTAAACAAGTATTGAAATCGGACAGTTTCCTGACTTTCTACCCAGAATAGTGAGCCGGTGTGCAGTCTGTAATGGGTGACTTCTGATTGTCATTCTGAACACGGTGGCTCTCCTGCCCTCAGCAGTCGCCCCTGCAGGGTCTGCTGAGGTGCGTGGAGCAGTCGGCCCCCAGACCGCCGGCTGGGGCTCTTTGCTGCGTTCCCACGTGTGTCTCTGTAAGCTCTGTCGGTGTCCACTTTCTGTTGGCTGTCATTCCTTGGTTTGGTCAGCATTCTATCTCTAGAAGTGCACACTCTTATTTTTGCTAATCTACTTTACCTGGGAAACCAGATTAAACTCATTAGAATTGGGATTACCGGTGAAATGAAAATATATATATTCTAGAATAACATGATTCCTTGGAAACGGTGGGTTTTGTTTTGTTTCGTTTTCTTTTTGGCATAAGGACTTGGGCCTAGTTGCCAGGCTCAGTGGGTGTATTTCAGGGTGCGTCTTACTGGGCTCTCCTGCATTTGTCACCTCTTCCATCTTTGTTCTCTATCTTCCTGCCTCCGAGGTCATTCTTTCTTGGTGACCCTGCTGACCCGGCCTCCATCTGCGCCTGGATCAGCCCTCCTCTGGGCGACACAGCTGCAGCTCCCCCCGCTGCTGGGGCCGGGGTCCTGTCTGCGCCCTGCTGCCAGGATGAGCTCCCAGGCGCTGCTTGAAGTCTTCCTTAAGGGAGAAGAAGAGGAACCTGAATCTGCATGATAGAAAGTGTCTGAGTGTGGTTGTAGTTTGTAATTTTTTTTCTCTCCTTGACATCTTGTTAGCACGTAAAGGTAGGCTGACATTGGAAATTTGACGGAATTCCAGGTGACTCAGGAAAGCACACGTACGGCCCAGCCAGCTCGGCTCCATTTCCCAGCCCCTCGGACCTGGTTCCAGGGCCCCTCATCTGTGATGGGGGAAGCAGGTGGTGTTTCCTGGCCTTTGATATGTGAACCGTATGAAATGGGATTGGTTTTTGTCTTTTGTACGTGGTAGATTTAGTAGGTATATGAGGCTGAGTTTCACTTTAAAAAGTTGCTTTTAAATTCAGATGTAATCTTTAATCTCAGCTCTTCATCAGGCACCATACTTTAAATTCAGTGTTTGATTGTGATCTAAGTGCAGCAGATAGTTCAGATGTTGTTCTACGAAAAATAACATTTTCCTCGGAAAAGTGGTAGTTTTTAGTAATTATTTAAAACTTTAATCTCCGTAGCAATGAGTCATCGTTCAACTATACGTGTCAATACATCTCTTTCAGCTGAAAATGCGCATCTCAAATGCAAGCCCGACCTAGCAGGAGTCCTTGGCCCGCCTTGCCCTGTCCCTCAAGTCGGATCATGAAGGTGCTGGGGAGAAGCCACCTGTGGGTGTGGCTCCCGTTCCTTCACCTGCTGGCCAGCGGCGCGGAGCACGAGGAAGCGGTGAGACACGCCATCGAGTTGCACCGGCGCCAAGGGGCGGCCGTCACCCAGAGGAGACAGTGGGTCCTGGACGGTTGCAGAAAGCTCTCCGGGCTTCTTCGCCAAAAGGCTGTGGTTCTTAACAAACTGAAAAGTGCAGTCAGAGCAGTGGAAAAAGACGCCAGCCTTTCGGATGAAGAGAAGCTGTTTCAGGTGCACATGTTTGAAATTTTCCAGAAAGAGCTGAATGAAAGTGAAAACTCAGTCTTCCAGGCCGTCCATGGACTCCAGAGAGCCCTGCAGGGCGACTACAGGGACGTGGCCAATGTGAAGGAGAGCAGCTGGCAGCGCCTGGAGGCCCTGCGGAAGGCAGCCATCAAGGTGGGTCCAAGGCGGGGCGGGGTGCACCCGCGGAGGGGGCTCCGATCTGACCCAGCAGGCGCAGGAGAGCCGCTCCCTTGGCGCAGTCACTTAGCAGAGCCACATTTGAGCACTTCTAGGGGTCTCTCATGCTTTCTCCATGGTGGAGATCCCTGGGTATTGAAAAGAGTTACTCGTGTTCCCCCAGTGAACTGACGTGGAAATAAGCCCATTGTAATTGCCGTCAGGGTTTTGAGCTTCTGATAAGAATCACTTTTAGTGTGAAGGCTGACTTTCTTCAAGGCCCACATACTGAAAACAAAAATATTAAAGGTAGTTTTAAACAAATGTATACATTTGAATTAAGGATTTTGATGAAGGATACTTTTATTTTTAAATTTTTATTATTTTTAAAATAAATTTATTTATTTTTGTTTTTTGGCTGCGTTGGGTCTTTGTTGCTGCGCACAGGCTTTCTCTAGTTGCGGCGAGCTGGGGCTACTCTTTGTTGCGGTGCGCGGGCTTCTCGTTGCAGTGGTTTCTCTTGTTGTGGAGTACGGGCTCTAGGTGCACAGACTTTAGTAGATGCGGCGCGTGGGCTCAGTAGTTGTGGCTTGCCAGCTCTAGAGCACAGCCTCAGTAGCTGTGGCGCACGGGCTTAGCTGCTCTGCGGTATGTGGGATCTTCCCGGACCAGGGCTCGAACCTGTGTCTCCTGCATTGGCAGGTAGATTCTTAACCACTGCGCCACCAGGGAAGCCCCTGAAGGATACTTTTTTTTTTTTTTTTGCGGTACGCAGGCCTCTCGCTGTTGTGGCCTCTCTCGTTGCGGAGCACAGGCTCCGGACGCGCAGGCTCACCGGCCATGGCTCACGGGCCCAACTGCTCTGTGGCATGTGGGATCTTCCCGGACCGGGGCACGAACCCGTGTTCCCTGCATTGGCAGGCGGACTCTCAACCACTGCGCCACCAGGGAAGCCCTACCCTGAAGGATACTTTTAAAATGATGAGAAGAAACTATTATTACGTCAGATGTGATAGTTATATAATACTTTAAAGCTGTCATTTAAGCCATCTATTGTGTGCCAGGCACTTTAAATATACGAAGTATCATTTCGTCTTCGTGGAAAGGCTATGGCAATATTATACAGCTTAAAAAGTAAAGAAGATACAAATTATTAAACTTTGTTTTGCCCAAGTGTGGTAGTTTGGGTAGGAATGTGGTGATGGGGTAAGTAGCCCCCTGGACTCGGGCGTCCTGCCTGTTGTTGGAAACAGACCGCCCCCCCCAGCGGGATCACCGCCTCACCAGGTCCTTCGCACGGGTGGGACATTAAACTCCTTGGCGTTAAAGAGGGAGTCGCAGGGGTGTCGGTTTGCGGTAGTTTAACGGTAGAACAGAGAACAAACATGAGTTTGAGTGGCGCTGACCCCACCCGCCTGCTCTCTGCTGGTTCTGGCCTCACGGGTCTGAGGCGGTCCAGGCGCTGAGTAGAGGCCGCGAAACGGCCGAGCCTATGCCTGGGGCCACCCTCCGTTCGGCGCCCACTCCGCCTCGAACGTGAGCAAGTAGAGGGATTCGATTTGCGATCCCTCGAGCTTGAGCATGGCTGTGTGCTGTACACGTGTTAAACTCTGTTCCCGGCACCACCCATCAACTGTGCACGTAAGTAATGCTGTCAGATTCTCCTGGAACATCTCCCCTTCGTAACTTGGAAGTCCACTGTATTCCGCTCAGAAATGTCTAGCTAAATAGGTGCGCAGCTGGGCTTCACACGCAGTCGGCACAGTGGCTGCAACCGCATCAGGGTCGGCGGGTGGTTTTCGTGTGAAGAGAGGGCCTTCGGCGTCTCTTTACGCTGGTGTGTTACATCCGTGTGTGTAAGTAGCCTTCCTGCGGGGTTTGCAGTGCCCTGGGGCACCTGGCCTCCACTGCCGTGTTCGCAGCGGGCAGGTCGTCCAGGTTTCCTTCGTCATAAACACCACCCTTCATTTCTTGCAAATGAATAGGAAGAGACGGAGTATGTGGAACTTCTGGCAGCAGAAAAACATCAGGCTGAAGTTCTTAAAAGCATGCAGCATCGGAACAAAAGTTTATCCCTCCTGGATGAGATCCTTGAGGACGTGAGGAAGGCGGCAGACCGTCTGGAGAAGGAGACGGAGGAACGCGCTTTCGACGACAATAGGTCGGTGAGTAGCGTCCACAGCAAGGTCCCCTCCGCCTGCCGAGCCGCTGAGAGGACGTGCACTTGGGACTGTTTGCGGGTGTACGGTAGTGCAGGCTGAAAACGAAGATGAGGCTGACGCACTCGTGTGGCCCTGAAGACGTGCCCCGTTTCCTCTGCTTCCCGCCCGGCCCCGTGTTTGGTCAGCGCCCCCCCCCCGCCCCGCCCCGACTGCCCCGCGCCCAGCAGCTCGTCTGTCTCCCCGGCCTTGGCTCCGGTCTCAGGAAGCTGGCCCTGGATGGCCACGTTTCAGTGCAGATCTGCCCGGGAGAGGCTCGCTCCTTACAGGAAACCACCTTTGGGTCCCAAGCAGCATGTCAGAGTGAGTCCTGGGACGGACTCAGGAAAGGGTTAGGTAATGACAGCAAACCAGAGCAAGGCTGGAGAGGGAAGGGGAGTGGGGCCCGCAGTGACCCCGGGGCTGGGGAGGCTCTGGGTGTGTGAGGGCCATGCGCCTGGGGAAGAGTGTCCTTGCTTTTACCCCGCGCACCAGGCACTCTGCCCTCCGCGACTCCGGGCTCTTCCACACTGGCCCTCCCCCGGTCCTCCCGTGGTTCAGTTCACCCTGGCACCGTCCCCGTGGGGCTGGCGCGGACCCCGTGGGGACAGGCCCAGCCCAAGACGGCCCCTACTCCAAATGCCAACGCCCCTCCCTCTGGCGTTTGCTGTGCTGCCCACAGAGCTCAGTCTGTTTGCTAGGTTGGCAGATTGGCACGAAGGACACAGCTCAGACGGAAGAGGTACAGGGGCAGGGTGTGGGGGACGGTGGCCGCTCCCCTGCCCGCTCCGGGCCTGGCAGCCTCCCCCAAACACCTCCACACGTTCAGCAGCCTGGAAGCTCTCGGAAGCTCGTGACTGAAGGGTCTTCATGGAGGCTTCGTTATTTAGGCTCCTGACAAACTCGGCCTTGAGCCCCTCTGCCCTCCCAGAGGCCGTGGTGGAGCTGCGAGTTCAGCCCTCATCACGTGGCCGGCTCCTCTGGTGACCAGACCCTCCCGTGGGTACCCGGGGGCTCTCCACCACCCCTCGCTCACCCGAGGGCAGGTGAGGTCGCGAGGGGCTTATTATGAAGGACAGCACACTCCTTTCACCTCTGCTGCTCTGGAGTGATTCGGGAACCGAGGCCAAAAGACCCAATATAGGGCAAGATGTTTGCATCGCTCTTTATCACTCAGGAAGTCCTGCGGGTTTGGGGGCTGTGGGCAGGAAAGGGGTCTAAGACCAAATATGTGTTTCTTGTTACAGATCACAGCGCCACGCCCTGAATCAGGTAGAGTAGGTGTTTGGAAGTAATAGAAATCCTGAACACTTCCATCCTTAAATCGCTTTTCAATTGAAAGGCTTTTTCGAATTTTCTAATTTATTGGTCTTTGGTCACACTTGACAGAATGCTGAGAACGTTCCTGTCGTTCTTCTGTGGGGGACTTACTCTCTAACATTTGACCTTGAACTTAAACACGTCTAATTGGTTGTAGTGACACAACACTGTCATTGTTACAGGTCAGAGGGGTCAACTTTGAGGCAGTTCTGCGGGTGGAAGAGGACGAGGCCGGCTCCAAGCAGAACCTCACGAACCGGGAGGTCGAGGAGGACCTGGGCCTGAGCATGCTCATCGACTCCCAGAATAACCAGTACATCCTGACCAAGCCCAGGGACGCCACCATCCCGCGGGCAGACCCCCACCTCATCAAGGTAGCCCGCGCCTCCGCCTGGCACCCACGTCCGCTGCCTAAAAGCTGCCTTCGCTAGAATAGCTCCTTCTCGAGGGGCAGAGAGGGCCTGGCCGTGGTTTCACGTGTGGCCTGTGTCGACGTGGGGGCGGCCTGAGGGGCACACCTGCACCCTTGGAGGGAGCCGGTCTAGTGGGGGGACGTGGAATTCTTTAGACTCGAGGTCGACAGGGTTGTGGTTCGGGATCACTGTTTGGACTTGGACCGTGTGAGTGACAGGTGTGAGAGTGAGGGAGTGCAGCCTGCGCAGGGCCACATCAGTCGCTGGGTCTCCAGCTAAACTCCCTGACGCTGGAATCTGTTCAGGAGAAGAGACCGAGGCAAAGAACTCAGCCTTCAAGGTGCTGCCAGGACAGACAGCCGAGGGGCAGGTAGACATGCAGTCCCCACGGGCTTGTCCCGTGTGAGGGGCTGATCCCTGAACTGCTGTCTCGAATCCAGAGGTGAAAGACAGCACGTGTGTGGCCTTCCTTGGTTTTGACCACGTGGGGACTGGGAGGGGCTGAGTCTGAGAACGCGACTTCGTGCCCTTGGCGAGGGGCAGGGTCTCTCCACTGTGCAGTTGCCCCCCTTCCCCTTTGTACGTAGCGTAGCTTCTGGGGCGGCATCTTGAGGCCACGTGAATACCCCATTCCTCGCCACCCTCGGGCCAGCAGCCTTAGCACCGTCCACGAGTCTCTTCTGGACCGGTTCATACCCTGAAGGTTAGGTCGCCTTCGTGCCGTGGGAGCACAGTGGGGAAGGGCTCCCGGACTCGAGCCCTGAGAGGAGTCCTCGTACTCACAGTTCTCAGAGGACTGTCACGGGGTCCACGCGAGACAGACACATCGCTGTAATCGTTAGACGCTGAGGAGCGAGCCTAACCTGCTCCCAGAAGCCTCCCTCGGCTCCCGCACTTGCCTTTCTGCCCCCTCAGTGAGGCCAGGGTACCGTCCCACCCTACCTTCTCCTTTCTCTTGCTGCCTGTTATCTTATGTGTGTGTTTCTTGTCTGTTTATCCTTCTGTTAGGACATCGTCACCATAGGGATGTTGTCCTTACCATGCGGCTGGCTCTGTACAACGATAGGACTGCCGACCATGTTTGGTTACATCATCTGTGGCGTGCTTCTGGGGCCCTCCGGACTCAACAGTATTAAGGTAAGAACAAAATTGAACTGTTTAGTGTCTGTTGAACTTGAATTAATGAAGATAGTGGTTTCTTATAAATCACATCAAAGAAGATGTCTTTTAAAGTTAACTGAGGAATCTCTAAAGTGTAAGAAAGTCATTTTGTTCATTAATGAATGAGCAGCTTGACCAGACAAATGATCCTCTTCGTGTCTTTAAAATTATATTAGTTTTAAAGATTCTATTTGCAGTAATATTATGGGCTGGATTATTCGGACACTGAAAGGAACTAAAAATCCTGGATTAAATGTATTTTTAAAACATGCTTGGAGGGCTTCCCTGGTGGCGCAGTGGTTGAGAGTCCACCTGCTGATGCAGGCGACACGGGTTCGTGCCCCGGTCCAGGAGGATCCCACATGCCGCGGAGTGGCTGGGCCCGTGAGCCATGGCTGCTGAGCCTGCGCGTCCGGAGCCTTTGCTCCACGACGGGAGAGGCCACAACAGTGAGAGGCCCGCGTAAAAAAAAAAAAAACAACATGCTTGGGACTTCCCTGGTGGTGCAGTGGTTAAGAATCCGCCTGCCAAGGCAGGGGACACAGCTTCGAGCCCTGATCTGGGAAGATCCCGCGTGCTGCGGAGTGACTAAGCCCGCGTGCCACGACTACTGAGCCCGCGTGCCACGACTACTGAGCCCGTGTGCCACAACTACTGAGCCCACGCGCCGCATCTACTGAAGCCTGCGCACCTAGAGCCTGTGCTCCGCAACAAGAGAAGCCACCACAATGAGGAGCCCGTGCACTGCAACGAAGAGTAGCCCCTGCTCGCTGCAACTAGAGAAAGCCCGCGCACAGCGACGAAGACCCAGTGCAGCAAGAAAATAAATAAAAATTAAAAAAACCAAAAAACCAAAAACCACGCTTAACACCCTGAGAAGCTGGTAAAGTAGTGAGCAGTGACCCAGCCTGGCTGTGGGTGTCTGGAGGCCCGGGAGGATGCGGGTGCTGAGGCTGCTCCTGCTGAAGGCTGTTTGCTGAGCAGATTGAGGGGAGCGTTGTCCTGTGTTGGTGGCGCTTTTGACGGTGAGGAAAGAGTCCCAAGCCTTATGGGCTTCAAGCTGGGTCCTTGAAAAGAAAACGCAATGTGGACAAAGGGAAAGAGGGTGCCACGTAGAGGTGTCCTGGTCCCACCCCAGCGGAACCTGCAGTGCAGGGTGTGGGAAGGGGCCACGGTGTGCCCCGCCCTGCCTGATGCTTCCCTTTGGGTGGCATGGGAGTCGGTGAAGCGGGGGCTCCACCTGCAGCCTCATCCCCTCCTCGGCGTAGCCCACCCGCACCGGGTCTGGAGGGTCCTGAGGGATCCCCCCGCTGGACAACACGGGGGGGTCGAGGCGGCCTTCACACTGACTGATCCTCACAGCAGACTGTGTTGCCAGGTGAGAAGTACCTGGATGCTGCCGGCTGAGAGCCTGGACCTTGGTGAGGAGATGCGTGTAGCCGCTACCCAGCAGGGTGGCTTCTGGGAAGCCTGGTTTGAATTCAACTTTTTTTTTTTTAACATCTTTATTGGAGTATAATTGCTTTAAAATGGTGTGTTAGTTGCTGCTGTATAACAAAGTGAATCAGCTATACATATATATATATCCCCGTATCTCTTCCCTCTTGCGTCTCCCTCCCACCCTCCCTATCCCACGCCTCTAGGTGGTCACAAAGCACCGAGCTGATCTCCCTGTGCTATGCGGCTGCTTCCCACTAGCCATCTGTTTTACATTTGGGAGTGTATATACGTCCATGCCACCCTCTCACTTCGTCCCAGCTTACCCTTCCCCCTCCCTGTGTCCTCACGTCCAATCTCTACATCTGCGTCTTTATTCCTCCCCTGCCCCTAGGTTCTTCAGAACTATTCTTTTTGAGATTCCATATATATGTGTTAGCATATGGTATTTGTTTTTCTCTTTCTGACTTACCTCACTCTGTATGACAGACTCTAGGTCCATCCATCTCACTACAAATAACTCAATTTCATTTCTTTTTATGGCTGAGTAATATTCCATTGTATATATGTGCCACATCTTCTTTATCCATTCATCTGTCGATGGACACTTAGGTTGCTTCCGTGTCCTGTCTATTGTAAATAGTGCTGAAATGAACATTGTGGTACATGACTCTTTTTCAATTATGGTTTTCTCTCAGCTTTTTAAATAGGTAGTTTTTATGTGATTGAAACAGTATAAAAAGCTGTAGGTGAAAAATCTTTGCCTGACCTTGTCCCATCCCTCCCTTTCCAGAACATTTGCAAACACTGGAAGACACAAATGTATCTTCCTTTTCCTTTTTACTTAACAGCAAAGATAGCTCATAAGCAAAGAATTAAGGCTAAATAACTAGGTAATAGATCCAACTGGATACTATGAATATTGCATTTCTTAATAAATTACCTATACCATGGAAAAATAATATAATTACAGTAGATAAAAATACCAAGATCAGGACTTCCCTGGCGGTCCAGTGGTTACGACTGCGCTCCCAATGCAGGGGGCCCAGGTTCCATCCCTGGTCGGGGAACTAGATCTGCATGCCACATGGTGTGGCCAGAAACAAAAAACATAAACAAAAACAAAACCCCAAACAAACGAACAAAAATAACAAGATAAAATTACCAAATTAAAAATGCAAGATCATACTAGCCGAAAGTGGGAGTGGTTAATGGAGAGAGTCTAATTGTATATAATTGTACTTCAGTATTTATCTTTTCATAGTAGGGAGTTAACAGGCTTTCATTTTCTAAGTCAAGAAGTATAGGTTTAAGTATGTTACTTTGAAGTCAGGTTGCAGCCTAATTTTCAAAAGGGAAAATAAATAGTAGCAGTAAGGAAGCATAAAAAGCAGAAGACATAAAAGAATTGAGAGCAAACGTTGTTTTATAGCAAATATATGTGGAATAAACTTCTGTATGAAAAGAGACAGGTTTGCAGATGGTGTCAGGAAAAAAAGTACAACAAACGAGATTGAATAAAAATAAAGTGAATAAAAGGTTGAGAGTGAAAGGAGGAAATGTGCTGATAGAAAGAGGGCAAATCGGTGGTGTTCACAGCCAGCAGACAGAGGAGGCGCACGGCGGGGCCTGGGTGGCACACCGACACACGAAGGCCTGGACTCTATTTTCACGTGTTCAGGGAACGTTGAAAAAATCAAAAAGTTAGTGGCCAAAATGCAAACCTCAACTGTAAGTAATGTAAGTAGTACCAAATGTACTGGTACGAACAACACTGTCTGCTGTAGTGCAGGAACGTTGATGGTAAAAAGCAAATGAGGGGCACTGTACGTCAGGACCTGTGGGGAGTGGCCAGATGGGGTCCAGGAGAAAATCCCACACTCAGTCTCACCCAGACCCAAGGAAAGTAAAGCACTCCTGTCAGTTAAGTGTTAAACTCAGGTTTAATGCCTCCCCGTCCCCAAAGGAAGCTAATGGAAGGAAGTAATGGAAGTACCAGTGGAAATTAATGAACTTGAAAGTGGGTGAATTCATGAGTTGTTTCCTAGAAAATAAATAAAAATATTCCTCCAGCTAATCAAGAAAAAGGAAAAAAGGCACTACCGTCAGGAAGTTCAAGAGTATCTCAGATATAGAGGAAATTCAGATCGTTGTTTGTTTGTTGTTTTAAATACTGGGCTTTTTGGTGGAGTCCCACTGAGTATGTTAGGACAAGATGGTTCTGTGAAGTACACGTGATATCTTAAATACGTTCAGTTTTACGGTTTTAAAACTTTCTTGTTTCTCAGTCAGTTGTGCAGGTGGAGACGTTGGGAGAGTTTGGCGTGTTCTTTACTCTCTTCCTCGTTGGCTTAGAATTTTCCCCAGAGAAGCTGAGAAAGGTGAGTCCACCAGTGTGCTTGTGTCGTTGCCCCACTGAGATTAACGTGCCCTGCAACCACCGTCCACGTTCGTTGGAGACCTGCCCAGGAGATGAGGTCTGTTTAGAGTAGAATATGGTGTTGGAGTTTGATGTTATTTCTGGAACATAAACTCCAGAAGATAAAATGTTTAAAAAAAAAGAGTGAAAATTCAGTGAATAAATGGAATTAGCTTTCAGTGGCTAATTCCAAACCGGGTCTGAGAAGTGCTGTGTTCAAACTTACTGATTTTTGAGTCCCTCCAAGAGGGTCCAACGCTGGTAGAGGCCGAAATATCATAGGGATGGAACGTTCAGTGTGTTACTCTGGGGAAAAACTCCTCGTTTTCCTAAATAAGTGGCAAATTTTGATTATTGCTGTGTCACTGTAAGATGAAAATATCTGAAAGGTTAATAGTATTTAAGACCATATGTATGAATAAATGTTAAAATAGTGGAAGCAACAGTTCCTCCTAAATTTGTTGACTTTTAGAATGATTACTTTGAAAGCCGGAATATTCGAGAATGGAAACAGAGTTAGGTTGGAAGTGAATTCATGAAAAGCTACTTTGTGTTTGAACAGACAGCTCACAGAAGAGGAGAAAGCTGATGAGAAAGCAGATGGGGGTGTGTGGGAAATGACAGGGAGGCTGCTGGTTACAGGAAGGGGCAGCTCCATCCAGGCCCCGTTTGCCACCAGCTTAACAGGACACTAGTGTCGAGTCAGCAGGGCTCTCAGTGACTTTGCGGGTGGTCACTGGGCGCCCTCCCACCAGGCTGATGAGAGTGACAGCTCGTGCCCCTTCTGGGGAGCAGTCCGGCAGTTGGATTCGAGAGCCTTGCCAGGTTCACGTCCTTCACTTGTGGTTCTGCTCCTGGGTTTCTAGGCAAAGGGAAGAGTCAAGCCCAAGTTTTGGTTTTTGTTTTTAAAATTAGCCCCTAAAAGGTACTCAGCTCCTCACTGTAGCATTTTTATGGAAGATCCAAAGCAGGCTGAGTGTCTGAGGCTAAGCTGGGATGTAGCTGCTGGGTGGACTCTTACGTAGCCATTAAAAGTGTTATAAGAATGTGCAGTAACAAAGAGAAAAATGTTAAATGCTGAACTTCAGAAGAAAAAGTGAGCGTATAGTGTGACTGTGGCGACACAGAAGGAGCCCAGAAGCGCCAAACACCCGTGGGTGCTGCTCTCCAAGTCCTCTCTGACCACCAGCGTGCTTCCTGCAGGAAGGGAAGTGAGCTCGGCCTGAGCCTGCGCTGCTGTAGGAGCAGCTGTGCCCGGCCCTGCCCACCCCTCTCCCCAGTTCCTCCTTTTCTTCTTTCTTTTTGTTTTTTAATAAATTTATTTACTTATTTTTATTTTTGGCCGTGTTGGGTCTTTGTTGCTGCGCGCGGACTTTCTCTAGTTGCGGCGAGCAGGGGCTACTCTGTTGTGGTGCGCAGGCTTCTCATTGCGGTGGCTTCTCTTGTTGCGGAGCACAGGCTCTAGGCGCGTGGCCTCAGTAGTTGTGGCACGTGGGCTCAGTAGTTGTGGCTTTCGGGCTCTAGAGCACAGGCTCAGTAGTTGTGGTGCACGGGCTTAGTTGCTCCACGGTGTGTGGGATCTTCCCAGACCAGGGCTCGAACCTGTGTCCCCTGCACTGGCAGGCGGATTCCTAACCACCGTGCCACCAGGGAAGTCCCGCCCCCTTTTTTTCTATTAAAGCTCCATTTGTCCATCCACTGACGACTCACTTCCTGTCAGTTTTCCTCCTCATACAGTGTCCTGAGTCAGTTCAGGGCTTTCTCCTGGTACTCTGGTATCTTTTTCATCCTTCTGGCACAATCACCTCCATGTGTTAATTTCTGAATCTAAAGTATAAAGAAAATTGGCCACTTCTCTTGGTCCTAAGGGAAGTGGCCGAATTCTTCCTGTTAATTCCGTTGAGGTGTGTGTTGTGGCTGGGCCAGAGGGGCCTGGCGAGGACCTGTGGGGTCTCCCGGGAGCGGGAGGGTCTTCCCAGGCAGCCCTGTGAAAGCGCAGCCTGGACCCCTCGGTGTTCACGTGCGTTCAGACGTTCACAGCAAGCAGCGGTGTTACCTTGCGGTTAGGAGTGCGGAGGGGCAGCGTCTGGTCCCCCCGCGTCCCTGGTGCAGCCACCTCAGCTGGCGCGTTCTCATCTGGGCTGTGAGGGGTTGGGAAGAGTCAGGTGTCCTCTGGGTCCAGAGTCTCATAGCTGTCTTCCCCAGCACTGTGGTGTTCAGGGTTAAATAAGGAAGTAACGTCATTCACCATGATGTCTGCGTGCCTGCATCAGTGTGATACGTTTTTGTGATGCTTTAGGGATTTTGCGCCGGGGGATGCAGCCTGAGGCAGGGCTCGTGGGAGCAGGTGTGTGTCGTAAGTCAGGGCAGGGGCTTGGGCGGGGACCGGCCTTATTGGGTGCCTTTGGGTCTGGGGCGAGCTGGGGTCTCTAATGTCCCCTAGCTCCGATGTCCCTGAGCGCCACCGAGCCTGGCTGCTCCCCGCCTGGCGGCCCTGACCCTTGACCTGCACCTGGAGCGCATCCCGCCCCTTCGTAGGCAGGCCCATGGGCTCGGCGTGCAGAAAGTTTATATCCATTGATAACTACGCTAGTAAGTCCACGTTTATTTTGCTTTTATTTCTCAGCGATAAGTGACTGACAGCTTTAGCGCACCCTGAGGTACCGGTGGCTCTCCTGCCTTGTGGGATACCCGTGTGGCCCTGTCACGGTGGGAGGTTACTTGGCGGGGTTTTGAAGTGTCAGCAGTTGCTGGCAGGTCCCTCTCAGTCTTCTGTGAAATCTCCTAGAGGCCTGATTAGAGACAGTTCAGAGACGCCCGAGTCTGCGAGATCCTTCCCGTGCCTTGTCACCGAGGATGCTCGTGCCCTCGACTGTCTGTCGTTTATCTGTGAATCACCTGGGCCGCTCAGGTGTGTCCCGTTTCTGCTGGAAGAGGGGGCGGAGGGGTCCCCAGCTCCAGGTGTGTTCTGAGGATGGCGGTGCACGACGCGGAGAGTGTGGAGGGCGTGCTTCGTCCCTAACCACGCCCAGCGCTCGGTGACCGCGTGTGCCCGCCCCCGCTTTTCGTGGTGTTGCGCTGGTGTGTTTGCTGCGGGGCCGGCCGGTTCCTGGGCAGGCGTGCCCGCGCTCTGCGGGGCCGCGGGCACTGAGGTGTGTGCTCACCCCTGTGCTCTCTCCCAGGTGTGGAAGATCTCCCTGCAGGGGCCCTGCTACATGACTCTGCTCATGGTGGCCTTTGGCTTGCTCTGGGGCCACCTTCTGCAGATCAGACCCACCCAGAGCGTCTTTATCTCCACCTGCCTCTCCTTGTCGAGCACACCCCTGGTGTCCAAGTTCCTTGTGGGCAGCGCTCGCAGCGACAAGGAAGGTAGGTGGCCGCGCGTTCTGAGCGTGTGTCAAGGTTAACCGACTTGAGTCCACACGCTCTTAGTGACTTTTCCCCAAGCAGGTGACATCGACTACGGCGCGGTGCTGCTGGGGATGCTGGTGACGCAGGACGTGCAGCTGGGACTGTTCATGGCTGTCCTGCCCACGCTCATCCAGGCGGGAGCCGGCGCACACGCCAGGTAGGGTTGCTGCCGTACTTCAGTTCACGGTCTGTTTTTCTGGCTTCAGATCATTTGTTTATCGAAATACCGACCTTCCTTTCCTTCTCAAGTACAAGGTTTCTTCTGCTCTGTTTCCAGTTTCTGTTGGAGGGCTCTGGGCATTCTTTCATGGTTAGTCTGCTGCCGATGGCAGGTTCTCTCGGTTTCCTCATCTGAGTCTTATCTCCCTTCCCGCTGGAGGACGTGGCCACCGGGTGTTGGTCTGCAGCAGACGTTTCTTTCTTCCAGTGCCTGGCAGTGCTGTGCTGCTTCTCCCTGGCCTCCGACGGCTTCAGTGATAAACCGGCTGTCGTTCAGATCTGTGTTTCTCCACAAGTAACGCAAGGCTGCTCTCTGGCTGCTTTCAAGACTTTGCCTTTAGTTTTCAGAAATTGAATTACGCTGTCTTGGTGTCTTAGCTTGGGCTCTTCAGCAGACACCACAGATGCGGCAGCTTACACAGCAGACGTTTAGCCTCGGGGGCTGGGCGCCGGAGATTAGGGTGCTGGTGCCCTCTCAGGCAGCTGTCTTCTCCTGTGTCTCCACGGTAGGGGAGGTGGAGAGGCTGCAGAGCCCTCCGGTCTCTCTTATAGAGGCCATTAGTCCCAGCACCGGCCCCACCTCCAGATGACTCTGGGGGGACACACACCTCCGGCCCGTAATACCTTTGGGTTTGTTCTGTGTGGCGTTCGTTCATCTCCTCGAAGCTGTAGCGCTATGTCTCTTGTCCATTCCTAGTTTAGGAATTTCGGCCATTGTTTCCTCAGGTGTTTTTTTTCAGTCCCGATTGCCCCCTCCTCGTGGGACCCCAGTGATGCGCACGTGGCTCTTCTGTTGTCCCACGGGGCTCTGAGACACTTCTTTTTCGGTCTGTTTTCTGCCTGTTGTTCAGACTGGGTAGATTCTGTCCGTTTGTCCTCACGTCCACTGGTCCCATCCTCTGTCATCTCTCTACTATTCAGCCCATCCAGCAAGATTTTTGCTCGGGTTATTACACTGTTTAGTTGTATAATTTCCATTTGATTCTTCTTTTTATAACTTCTGTTTCTTGCTGAGATTTTCTATTTTTTCATTTGTTTCAAGAGAATTTTTTAAGTGCTATTGAATCATTTTTACGATGTGGCTGCTTTAAAATCTTTGTCAGATAGATAACCCTAGTGATGACGGGTCTTGATGTTGGAGTCTCATTCAGGTTGTGGTTTTCCTGATTCTTGGTGTGCTGAGTGATTCCCAGTCGTATCCTGGACATTTTATATCTGATAACATGAGTCTCTGGATCCTTTCATTATTTTTTAAAGCCAGCAGCCCCATGTTGAGGCGTGGTTGAGGGTGGGTGTGTGTTCATCTTCCTGCTGAGCCCCGTCCGGGGAGTGTGGACAGCCTGCCTCATTGCTGACCGGCGGGGTGGAAGCGTTTTGTATTTTTAGTATTTCCCTTTTGCCAGATATTGTAATAAGTTTCAGCAATCCAAAGTGATCAAGATCTCTTCTCTGGGGAAAGTAGAAGGAGGGAGTGGTTTTTAACTGAGATTCCCAGAGGTGAAGGCTCCGGCCCTGGTGTGTGGCCACCTTGGAGCCCCAGCTCTCCATTTGCCAACCCTGCGGGCTGTGTTCTCGCCTGTAGGATGGGGACAAGGTGGAACCTGGACAGTGTGCTGGCTGTCAACAGGAGAGACTCGTAAGGCACCTGACACGCCCCTCGTATGTGCAGCTGTTAAAGGCCGTTTGTCAGGAAGGCCCTTTGTCTGTCATTTTTCTTTGATCCAAAGGTCTTTAACTGTCAGAAAAGCGACCTTTGTTGCATTAGTCCTTCTGGCTACAGATTTTCAGGGTAAGTAACTGAAAAAACGTTTAGACAGAAAAAGGATTTGTAACTTTAGCTGAAAGTCGTTTGAGTTCTGTTTGGGATGTGCAGTAAGTCCTTCCCGGGAGAGGCGGGATCCCCCTTTCCCAGGCAGAATCCGAACCGCGGCCAAGAGTGTCCGGGCCCCCTGGGAACTACGGGTATCACCTGGGAACCAGGCCCCCTGCCAGGTAGACAGGTACGGCTCAGGCAGAAGACATGGAAAGCTTTTCTTTTTATCTTCCTAATTTAAAATTTCATCCAATACTGGTACTGGTCCCGTTGATGTAATTCCTGTTTTGTCATGAGAAGCCATGTTTACCGAGAATTTTAATGACGTGGAAAAGTGCCCTGCGTTGTGTTAGGTTGTAAAAAAGAGTCAAGACCACATGTAGTATTTCTCAGAAGGAGAAACATGGAGCTGCCACGTGACTCAGCTCTTCTGCTCCAGGGTGTGTACCCCACAGGAATGGGAACACCTGTCCACAGGTGTCACCTTTGGGGGGGCGAAGGTGGCACAGCCACGTGAATGCCCCTCATGCCATGAGTTACACACTAATGGGGAAGGTGGTAAATTTTATGTTACAAATATTTTACCACAGTAAAAAAAACTTGTGCGTGAATGTTCATGGCAGCATTCGTCATGATGGCTGAGACGTGGAAACAACTCAAATGTCCATTAGCTAACAGACAGGTGAATAAAACATACAGGGAAATGTCATTCAGCCATAAAAAGGAATGACGCGCTGACACACACTACAGCGCGGATGAGCCCTGAGGACAGACGCCAAAGCCCACACCATGGTTCCCACAAATGATTCTGTTTATATGAAACGTCCAGAACAGGCAGGTCCACGGAGACAGCAGGCTGGTGGTGCTGGGGGCCGGGCTCGGGGAGTGAGTGTAAGGGGCGCAGCCTCGCTCTCGGGGATGAAATACATTCTGAGACTGTGGTGGTGGCACAGCTCTGTGACTAGAAGCCGTTGAATTGTAGACTTCAAATGGGTGAATTGTGTGAAATGAGACATGTATCAAAAAAGCTGTTAAAAATTACATACAATGTTATTTTAACTGCATAAAGGAGAAGGTGGGGGCTAGAAATGTGTGTTCCAGAGCGTCCAGTGGAGGAGTAGATTAGGGTGAGCTTACTGTTTACTTTATTTACTTTTCTGTATAATTTGGGGAAACCTCTTTTCCAATTTTGATAACCAGGGAAAGTTTATAGTAAAAAATATTAAATAAAATCAATAGTAATGTTAATATAAGCTTTGCCTCTTAATTCAGCTTTATTCAGAACTCGTCTTGATCTTTCCTAAAGGAAAGAATTATCTTCTTCCCTCCAAATATTTCACAGGTAAAGGACAGAACACAGAGACTATGATAAAATTATAAAGTAATTCAAATTTTACTAGAATTAAAATCTTACAAAACCATGAAAGTTCTAGAAGAAAGTATGGATGAATGTTTTACCAAATATTGAAGATGTGCAAGCAGAACACAAATTCCAGAAGCCATAAAGGACAAGAAACGCGATCAGTGCCACTGAAGTTTCATACTTTGAATGTTTAAATACACACAAACACACATCCACCCACGCACACGCATGGATACACACAGACCTGCCCACATACATATACACACATACATGTGTGCAAACACGTATACGTGCACATACATGTACAGGAACACATTAGGTAAGCAGGCCAAAGAGAAATGGGAAAGAGATGTGTGTACACGTTCTGTCTTATTGTTTAAAATCGAAGTATAGTTGATTTTAAGACGGAGGGTTAAGTTTCTCATTTCATGAAGATCTACAAATCAATGAGAAAAACGAGACTAACGCAGTTAACAGACAGGTGAGCGCTGAGAGCGGCTAACTCAGCAACAAGCGAGTGGGAGAGCACCCCGCCCCCTGCCCCCCACGGAAGGAAGTCCGGGGGCGCCTCTCCCTGGTGGGCAGGGCCGTCTGTCAAGGGTGGACGTGGACGGCGCACGAGCTCCCCCACACGCCGCCCCCAGTGTGGCTGAGCCTGGACGACCCATTCCCGGGTCCAGCCCAGGAGACGTGGCCCCGGCTCTCGGGTCACGGACGTCAGACCGCATCCCCACGTGTTGCTTTGGCCTCTGCAGCCCACTGAATGGGATGAGTCAGGGGTCACTGGGGTACAGGGGGAAGGGGCGCCCGGTGCCGGCCCTGAGGGTCCGGGTCGCGGGCAGTGGGTGAGGAGTTCGGCGTCAGCTGCCGGGCTGTGGGGGCCTGGCTGGGACTTCGCGCAGGTTTCTCTTCCTGCCGAGGCCACAGACCCCGCCTTCTCCCCTGGGCTGTCATCCTGAGCCTTAGCCGTGGGTGTTCACAGAGGCTCTGCTGTGACGCCCTGAGGCATCACACACCCTGGGACGTGTCTGGGCTGCTGGTCTAGGCCTGGCTGCAGGGGCGAGTCCTCTCTTACCACCTGATTTATATTCTTCCATCAAGAGCTCTTAAACCAGAATTTTGGACTGAAGGGTTTCCTAAATGTGATGGGGAACTGGGGTTAAAAACTGTGTATGTTACCATGAACACGACAGATGCACAATAATGCCTATCTTGTGAAGGTCATTAGGTTGAGATCTTAACAATATATTGAGATCTGAGTAGCATATTCTAAAAAGGGCTTCGTGCAGAAGCCTTTTCTCCGTGACTAAGTAGCAGAAAATTCAGAGTTCTGGCTTGGGCTAAGGGAAGGCTTTTCTGAAAGTCGCTGGCATCCCCCAGTCACGCTTTGGTGGGGAGCCTGCAGTGTCGTGTTACAGAGCGACTGTTGCCTTACAAAGAATTTCAAATGGGGGTTAATTCCTAGTGAGGACTTTTATCATCTGTCATCGATGGAGACACATAAGCTGTCAGTCACGAGTCATTACATCCTATAAAATGTACTTACTCCAAAGTATTAATTGCAACACAATTCAGCTTCTATATTCAAGTAACTTAATTTCTGAGGTTAATGTTTGATGGATTTTATTCTAACATTTAGAAATGAAAACGTCTGCGATTTGGGTCATTTATTTTGTAATGCTAAACAGGAATGAAAGGTCATTTCGTTGGACTTGAGCGTATTCTGAGGAGAATCAGGCGTCTCCCTCTCTTTCCCAGCGTCGCCATGGAGATCCTGCGGGTCCTGGGCCTGGTCGGGCAGGTCCTCTTCTCGCTTGCTGCGGTTCTCCTCTTCTGTCTTGTCGTGAGGACCTACCTCGTGGGACCGTACTGCCGGAGGCTGCACGCGGAGAGCAAGGGGAACAAGGAGGTCCTCATCCTGGGAATCTCCGCTTTCACCTTCCTCATGCTGACGGTAAGGCCCCGAATGCCCGCCGCGTACATCGCCTGACTCATCCTCTGTTCACCGAGAGCTTGTGATCGGTCCTTTCTCTTTCATTTTACTAACAGTTGGCATCCGTGAGACGCTTGTGGGTGTTTTATCCGCGCACAGTCGTGCTGCCTGGCGCTTCTGCCCGCGCTCTAGGCTCTCTGCTGGGATGGTGTTTGTGAGTGTGAAACCGTGCGAGTGTGTCTTAGACGCTTTGCATCCGAAGCAAGAATCACAGTTTAAAACGACTTTTTGTTCTGTTTGATGAGAACAAGCTAGTGAGCAGCGTAACTTTTTTCACTGTAACGTGAAAAGCTCACCATAGAGGCTTGTTTGGGAGGCGGCCGTCCCAGTTAAGGGACAGGCTTCTCATGGGAGAGCAGGGGAGGGGCCGGAGACCCCGTAAACAGTCCCAGCTCTGGGGGCATCACCTGCACGGAAGAGCTGCGCCCCTCGACGTGCGCCGGAGAAGTGAAGACCCGTGTTCACGTGGAAACTGACGTGTGAGCGTGACAACAGCTGTGCTCCCATCGGCCCAGACCGCCCAGATGGCCTTCCTCAGGCGCGTAGTTCAGCCAGCCACGGCCCTCCACGCCAGGGCAGCCACCCAGCTTTGAACCGTGGGTCTGTGAGTCGCCGGAGAGCTGTGCTGACTCGAAAAGCCAGTCCCCAAGGTCAGGAGCTATGTCACTCCACTTCCGTGCAGTTCGTGAAGACAGATCAGAGATGGGGGAAGGCCGCTGGCCGGGTGCTGAGGAGGGAGGGCGGTGGGGAGGACCCCGGAGGTCACGGGCGGCCCACGTGGCTCCACGGTGTCACATCCACGGGACTCGTGCTGTGACTTGGGAAGATGCTGCCGTGGGGGAGCCCGGGGGAAGGTACCGGGGTCTCTGGATGACTTCGTAGAACTGCACATGAGCCTACAGTTAGGTCAAGAGAAAAGTTTAATCCTATAAGGGACACTGAGGAAAAGAACTTCCTTACACAGTTGCGTTGCCTGCTAGTGTCTCGTAATCTTGGGAGAAGACTGAGGTTTGCTTTTGCTCAGAGCCGTTCACGTATGTGACCGACTTGGGTTTTGTGCGTTGCTCCGCCCCATCTGGAGTGTCCTCTG
The DNA here is from genome assembly GCF_964374135.1 of Grampus griseus. NCBI lineage: Eukaryota > Metazoa > Chordata > Mammalia > Artiodactyla > Delphinidae > Grampus > Grampus griseus. Next base: position 827,130 of record NC_139012.1, on the reverse strand, counting down.
GAATGGCACCCAGCAGCCTCGCTGCCCAGCGGCAGCCGAAGCAGCCTCGCTCTGCGGCCCGTGTGTCCCGAGTGCCTGCGCGGGTTCCGGGCGCTGGGGGAGGCATCTAGCGCCCGAGGCCGCCGCTCACTCGCGCCGTCTGTGCTTAGACGTTCCGGGCCGTGGGAGTGAGGCTGGACGTGCGGGTCTAGGCCCGGGCCGTGTGGGCCTGCGTGACCGCAGCTGGTTTCCCCAGGTGGCCGTGCCCTTCTCCCCACCCAGCATGTTTCAGAGGCTGACCCCAAGCTGTAGCCCGTGCCAGTGCTTCATGCCTTCCCACGGCTGAATGGTATTCCTTGTCAGATACAGTTTTGCTAATGTCTTGCAGTTTGTGACTTGCCTTTCACTCTCCTGACGACGTGCTTTTGAACGGAAGTCCCTAATTGTAGCGTGGTGCTGTGATCGTTCTTTAAGGGCAGCACTTCAGGGTCCTGTGTGACACGTGTTTTCCGGCTCCAGGTCACGGAGATGCTGTGTGTTGTCCTCTGGAAACGCACTGCTTTCTTTTCTCACTGAGACCTGCCATCCACGGGAGGCGAGTTAGCGCGGGGTGGATGGCCGTGGTCAGGACCTGTTCTCCACGAGCGTCTCCTCACCCCCGTGAAGTCGAAGTCGAAGGTCACAGCACAGAAGCCGCGTGGCCGAGCATGGGTGGCCCAGACGCCCTGCTGTCCCCAGGTGGGCGGGCGGCCAGCCCGGCCCCCTCTCTGCAGGCTGTCTGGTCGTGGTCTTCTGGGTCACGGGGATGGGTTCAGCTGGTCGGCTTCCAGGCACAGGGAGTTCTGTGACTGCTCCCGTAACGCTAGGCGCCCTTGGTTCCCCGCGTCCGTGTCCGCGCTGCCCGGCGTGTGTCACGTGTGCGGCGGCAGCGAGCGCTGTGTCGGATCCGCTCCCAGGCATCTGATGGGCTCTGACACGGTCGTCAGCAGGGCTTCCTGGAACATCGTCCATCTGTCTTTGCTGCTCTCGTCACTGGATTTACCTCCCCGAGTTAAACACCGTGTCCGCTTCCTTCCTCTAGGCGCTGGCCAGGGTGGGGGTGGGGGAATAGTTTTGTGTGCCACGTGTTTAATGCCAGGGGAGTTGGGCTGTTTATTGATTCAGGGTAAAGAAAGTGTGTCACAAATTCTTAGATCTTGGGAAATAGTCCCACTCAAAACGTCTGCAGCAGTCTACACGAACGATGGTTGCAACTGTTGTATGACCGTTTCCTCTCGCTCGTGGTCAGTGAGCTGACGTCCCCTGCTGTGCCTTCTGTGGGGTTCTCCTGGGACGCCGCAGGGGCCTGGGCGGGGGCAGGGAAGCTGGCTTGTCGCAGTTTTATGGGGACATCCCGCCGCGTCCAAGAGGCCCTCTCGTGTGTCCACAGCAGAGTCACTGGCGGGTGCACCTGGCGTGACCTGTGTCCTCCTCCCCTCAGGTCACCGAGCTCCTGGACGTGTCTATGGAGCTGGGCTGCTTCCTGGCCGGAGCCCTGGTGTCCTCCCAGGGCCACGTGGTCGCTGAGGAGGTCGTGTCCTGCGTGGAGCCCGTCCGCGACTTCCTGGCCATCGTGTTCTTCGCGTCCATAGGTGACCCTCCTCCTCCAGGGGTGACACTCCCACTGGGTCTCATCTGCTCACACGTGTTTCTACTTAGCTTGTGCCGCAAAAACAGTCCCCATGGCGACTAGGGTCTGAGGGACTCTACCTTAGAAGGAGGGAAGGTTTGAGCTGAGGGACGGGGGCTCCTGACTGGTGGTCCTGAGGGTCCACCGCTCAGCAGGGTGGCAGGCCCACTTCAGCACGTCCACATCAAGTGCAGGAAGAAATTCTAATTTTAATACAAAAAATCAAACTAGTGTGTCGAGGCTGCTGCCCTGGGAATGTCCCCGTGGAGGGGGGCGGTCCCACTCGTGGTCACAGCACGGCCATCTGGCCTCTCGCTCACACCCTGCACCGCTCGGTGGGTCCAAGAGCCCCAGAGACTCTGGGTGCCTCGAGAGGCAGGTTCTGAAGCCCGTGGAAACAGGGCGGGGAGCACCGAGTCACCCGGCCCTCTGCTCGGGGTCTCGGGGTGGAGTGGGTGGGAGACACCCTGCCCCTTCCCGTCCTGGCGGAGGAGCCTGTGGATGTAGGGGTGGCAGGGAGGCCGGCCGCCCAGCCCAGACGATCGCCCGTGCCCGTCCCCCAGGACTTCACGTGTTCCCCACCTTCGTGCTGCGCGAGCTCGCCGTGCTGCTGGCCCTCACGCTCTCGGTGGTGGCCATGAAGGTAGGGCCCCTGCTTGCGAGTCCGCCCTGCCTTTGCTTTCCCCTGTCACACCACGTGCCCCGCTTCCTGCCTGTGTGTGCCCCCCGCCCAGCGCAGCCCGGCAGCTGGGGCGTCTTGGATCGGGATGGCCCTTCGGCTCAGTTTGTGTTGAAAACGGGGGTTTCAGAAGCTGGGACTGGAGAAACCGCTCTCTGGATCCTCCAGTGACACCCTTGCTCTGTAATTTGACTTCTAAGTGAGTCTAAAGAACCGCAACCCGGCTCTGGTGACGCAAACGTACCTTTTCACGGCCACTGAGAACTATTTCGCCACTTTCCACTTGTCTGATCTCTGTGACTACAAATTGTTGAGGTGCCCGTGTCAGCGTGGGATTCTGGGAGTGGGCGTGGCCTGGGTAGTGGCCGCTGGCTTTGCGGATGAGAAGGGGCGGTGCCCCGATGGCGGCTGAACTGCACTGCCCACCGCAGGCTGCTTTCCTCCGCTTTCTTTACGTTGCGTTGAAAACAAAGTTTCCATTCTGAAGGCTGCACGATACTCGTTTGGCGGGAGGGCCTTGGTTTTCCCCGGGGTGTCTCCGTGCGTCCTCCCACGCGGTGCTGGGGCGGCCTCCCCCCACCCCGGACCCGCCCTGCTTCCTGCGGGCGGTGCTCCGGGCCCGGCCTGGCAGAGCGTGACCTGCCGCTCTGCCAGTTCGCCCTGGCAGCCCTGGTCCTGTCTCTGCTGCTGCCCAAGACCAGCCAGTACGTCAAGTGGATCGTGGCCGCGGGGCTGGCCCAGGTCAGCGAGTTCTCTCTGGTCCTGGGGAGCCGGGCGCGCAGAGCACGTATCATCTCTCGGGAGGTGAGTCTCTGCCCGGCTGGTGGAGCGGGGTTGTTAGGGGCAGTAGGGCTGGGGTGGGGGGGCGCCCCAGTCCCCGGGACCTCTTGGGGAAGGGGGCGCCCTCGTCCAGGCCGGGCACCAGAGGCTCGCACGCCGTGATGCGGAGACACGCCCCCGGCCGCGCTGACGCCCCGCCCCCGGCAGGTGTACCTCCTCATCCTGAGTGTGACCACGCTCAGCCTCCTCCTGGCCCCGCTGCTTTGGCGAGCGGCCGTCGCCAGGTGTGCGCCGCGGCCCGAGAGAAGGTCCAGCCTCTGAGGACCGCAGCCAGGCGACCGGCCGGAACTGGCACCGCGTTCCCGGACCTCAGAGTCTCCCGGAACCCGCCTCTGCGCGCAGTGATTATGCACCGTGTACATGTAACTCTGCGTTTTACAAATCGCCTTGACTCCTTTGCCTGGATGTGCCTTTTCTTCAGAAATTAATGTCAACTTTCTATTGTTATTTCATCAGTTCATGTTTTTTTTGGTAAGGAAAAAAACTAGGAGGCTTTTTTATTTATTGTACAACTTGTAAACCGTTGGTCGATGTTTGTTATTAAATGTTTCTGTGACGTGAGCTTTTAATTCTCAGAATGTGTTTGGAAAGTTACTTTTAATCCTTAAAGTCTATGTTTTCTAAAAGGAGACAAGTTCTTCTAAATGTCTTTTGCTTTTTATTACAATTTTAAACAATACTTTCATGTCAGTTTTTATCAGGTAAATCATTCTTTTAAAATATTTGGTTTTGAATCACAAGACTATGCATTCCTTAATAAATATCATTTATGATCAGTATAATTAATTGAAATTTATTGAAAACCTGTCTTTTTAATTAGATTTTTATGTTGAACTAATCTTTGTCAGATTTTAAAATTAAGATGCAAAAAAAAGGTGGGCGGGAGCTTCCCTGGCGGTCCAGTGGTTAAGACTCCATGCTTCCCCTGCAGGGGGTGGAGGTTCGATTCCTGGTCAGGGAACTAAGATCCCGCTTGCAGCATGGTGTGGCCAAAAAAAACAAAAGAAAAAGAAAATTAAGGTGTGTCATCTATTACCTCACTTTTATAGAGGCTAAATGAACGCAGAGCTGCTTGTACAGGCTGAGTTCTGACTTTGAATTCGAAAAGTGTGTTGGTGATTACGTGCCCTTTTTTTTTTTTTTTTTTTACTTTTGATGATTTTTTTTTTCATTCCATATATTATCCAGTCTCACATGCTCACAGTGGGGTCAGCAATTACAACAGCCTCCTTGTCTCCCAGCTCTGACGAGACAGAGCGGCAAGACAGCCACAGCTGCGGCCAAAGTGTGCCCCATTTTAGAAAACCACACAGCTGAAGATCTGATCCTTACACACATTTCCCTAAGGGGCACCTAAGTTGAGTTTTCCTATAAATACTGCCTTTAAGGGCCCAATGATTTGTCCAGAACACTTGGTGTAGAGGGACAGAGATGTTAGGTGTGATTACGGATCGCAGATGTAAATTATGGGTTGCAGTAATACTAACTAAAACACATTAAGGTGAAGTAAATTGTATCTAGTCTGAAGTAAATCAATGGAGAAATGATGTAAACGTGCTTATTTTTAGAAACTAGCATTGGTTCTATTCATTTTTAAATCATTCCACACGGCGCCATTCCCTCGGGATCCTTGGGCGGAGTGGGAGGTGTTAGCTGAGGCACCAAGCCCTCCTGCCTTGCCTGTAACCCTGCACCGTGTCTGTCTGTGTGCCTCTCCCTCCGGCGTTGTTCTGTTTTCTCTTATATCTCCAGCACCCACAGCAGAGCTGGGACCTCTTAAATTTTGTTGAATGAAACCTATCTGATGTGCTGACATAAAGTTCTCCCTGAAATGTGGAACTAACATCACTCTGTGAGACTGAAGTAATTAATAAAGATGCAACTTCGTGACAAGAGGAAATGCTGTTAGAAAAGCCCTGCTCCTTGGAGAGGTCTAGACCATCAGGACGCCCCAGAGCCGTGGGGGCTTACCCCACCAGGCCCACTCTGCTCCAGCCCCAGGATTGGCCTCGCCACCTTTTACTCACCGGTGTCTTCACCCTCACCTCTCTTGGTCCTTACCATCTGTAAACTTGCTCCAGTCTGCCCCCATGGTGAACTCACAGAGCCCTCTGTCAACCCCTGTCCCCTCTCTCCCCTCACCTGCAGACTCGCAGAAGGCTCAGAGCCCTTCTAACCCCCGCACCTGGGGCTGCAGACCACCTGCCTCCCAGATACCAGCATTGACCCATCACCATTTCCTCTGGGCCTGTGTGTGGCCCAGCAGTGATGAAAGGAAAAAACGTACAACTCAGAATACTCTACTTGGTAACGCTGTTATTCAGATTTGAAGGAGAAATGAAGTTTTGCAGATAATCAAGACATTCTCCAATTTAGATCACATGCTAGGCCACAAAACAAATCTGCCAAAATTTAAGAAAATTGAAATCATATCAAGCATCTTTTCCAACCACAACAGTATGTGACTAGAAAGCAACCATGAGAATAAAAACTGCAAAAACACAAACACATGGATGCTAAACAATGTGCTACTAAAAAACCAGTGGGTCACTGGAGAAATCAAAAAGGAAATTTTAAAAAAATACCTGAAGACAAATGAAAGTGGAAACACAATGATCCAAAAATCTATGAGATGCCGCAAATGCAGTTCTAAGAGGGAAGTTTAAAGTGATACAAGCCCACCTCTGGAAACAAGAACAATCTCAAATAAACAATCTAACCTTACACCTAAAGGAACTAGAAAAAAGAGCAAACAAACCCCAGAGCTAGTAGAAGGAAAGAAAAAGAGCAGAAAGAGAGAAGAAAAGATGAAGAAAAGAGAGGAGGCCCAAATAAAATCAGAAATGGAAAAGGAGAAGTTACAACCAACACCACAGAAATACAAAAGATTGTAAGAGATGACTATAAATGATGATACACCAATAAAAAGGACAACCTAGAAGAAATGGATAGATTCCTAGAAATGTACACTCTCCCAAGACTGAATCAGGAAGAAATAGAAAATATGAAAAGACAGATGACCAGTAATGAAATTGAATCAGTAATCAGAAAGCCCACAGGAAACAAAATCCAGGACCAGATGACCTCATGGGTGAATTCTAACAAACATTTAAAGAAGAACACATATTCTTCTGAAACTATTCCAAGATATTGGAGAGAGAGGAACACTTCCAAACTTATTCTGTGAGGCCAGCATCACCCTGATACCAAAACCAGACAACAATATTCCAAAAAAAGAAAATTACAGGCCAATATCACGGATGAGCATAGATGCAAAATTCCGTACAAAATATTTGCAAATGAATTTGCAAAATCCTGGACAAAATATTTGCAAATGAATTCAACAACACATTAAGAGGATCATACACCATGATCAAGTGGGATTTATCCCAGGGAGGCAAGAATGGTTCAATATCTAAATCAATTAATGTGATACACCACATTAACAAATTGAAGAATAAAAAAAACACAAAACATGATCATCTCAATAGATGTAGAGGAAGCTTTCGACAAAATTCAACACCCATTTGTGATAAAAACTCTCAACAGAGCGGGTGTAGATTGAGCATACTTCAACAGAACAAACACCATATATGACAAGCCCATAGCTAATATTACACTCAACGGTGAAAGCTGGAAGCATTTCTACTAAGATCGGGAACAAGACAAGGATGCCCACTTTTGTCATTTTTATTCAATGTATTATTGGAAGTACTAGCCACAGCAATCAGACAAGGAAAAGAAATAAAAGGCATCCAAATTGGAAAGGAAGAAGGAAAGCTCTCACTGTTTGCAAATGACATGATACTATATGTAGCAAATCCTAAAGATTCCACCAAAAACCTATTGGAACTAATACACAAATTCACTAAAATGGAAAGATACAAAATTAATATACAGAAATCTGTTGCATTTCTGTACATTAACAGTGAACTACCAGAAAGAGAAATTAAGAAAACAATCCTATTTACAGTTACATCAAAAAAAGAATAACATACTTAGGAATTAATCTCACTAAGGAAATAAAAGACCTGTACTTGAAAAACTATAAGACGTTGATGAAAGAAATTGAAGACAACACACAAATAGATATTCCATGCTCGTAGATTGGAAGAATTAATATTAAAATAATCATTCTACCCAAGTTTATCTACAGATTAAATGCAATCCCTATCAAAATACCAATGACATTTTTTTTTTTTTTTTTACAGAACTAGAACAAATGATTCTAAAACTTGTGGAAACATAAAGACTCCAAATAGCCAAAGCAATCTTGAAAAGGAAGAACGAAGCTGGAGGTGTCATGCTCCCTGATTTCAAACTATACTACAAAGCTGCAATAAACATGGTACTGGCACAAAAACAGACACATAGATCAGTGGAACAGAATAGAACCCAGAAATAAACCCATACTTACTTGGTCAATTCATCTGTGACAAAGGAGGAAAGAATATATTATGCAAGGGGGAAAAGACAGCCCCTTCAATAAGTGGATTTTGGGAAAACTGGAGAGCTACATGCAAAAGAATGAAATTGGAACATTTTCTTACACCATATACAAAAGTAAGCTCAAAATGGACTAAAAACTTAAATGTAAGACCTGAAACCATAAAACTCCGAGAAGAAAACATAAGCAGCACACCCTGTGCCGTTGGTCTCAGCAATAATGTTTGATCTGTCTCAATGCAAGGGGAACAAAAGAAAAATAAACAAACGGGACTACATGAAAGTTAAGGAAACTGTCAACAAAATGGAAAGGTAACCTACTGAATGGGAGAAGATATTTGCAAACAATGTGTCCAATAAAGGGTTAATATTCCAAAATATACAAAGAACTCATACAACTCAACATCAAAAAAAGAATAAAACAGATTAAAAAATGGGCAGAGTATCTGCATAGACATTTTTCCCAGGAGGACATACAGATGGCCAGCAGGCACTGCTGGTCAACATCACTAACCATCAGGGAAATGCAAATCAAAACCACAAATGAGGTAGCATCTCACACCTGTCAGAATGGCTGTTGTGAAAAAGACTGCAAATAACAAACGTTGGTGAGGATGTGGAGACAAGGGAAGCCTTGTGCACTGTTGGTGGGAGTGTAAATTGGTGTAGCCACTATGGAAAAGAGTATGGAGATTCCTCAAAAAATCAAAAAGAGAACTACCATATGACCCAGCAATTCTACTCTTGGTATGTAACCAAAGAAAACAGAACACTAATTCAAAAAAATACATGCACCCGTATGTTCATTGCAGCATTATGTACAGTAGTCAAGATGTGGAAGCACCCTAAGTGCCCATCAATAGAGGAATGGATAAAGAAGATGTGTTGTTTTTATGTACAATGGAATAATACTCAGCCATAAAAAGAATGAAGTCTTGGCCATTAGTGAGAACACAGATGGAACTAGAGGGTATGCTGAATGAAATATGTCAGAGAAAGACAAATACTGTATGGTTTTACTTATATGCGGACTTTAAAAATGAACAAACATGACAAAACTGAAACAGAGTCATAAATACAGGGAACAAACAGGTTGCCAGAGGGGAGGAGCGTGAGGGAATGAGTGAAATAGGTGACGGAAATTAAGAGGAGCAGACTTCCCATTATAAAATAAGTGAGTCATGGGGATGAAATGTACAGCGTGGGGAACAGAGTCCATAACTATGTAACACCTTTGGTGACAGGTTGTGGCTAGACTTGTGGTGGTGATCAATTCATATGCACACAAATACCAAGTCACTATCTGTGCACCTGGAGCTAACATCGTGGTGTTCAGTAAGACAACAGCCATACCACAGGACAAAGACTAGCTGCGGCAGGATCCCCAGGAGTGATGAGCACTTAGATCAGAGGGGAAGGTGTGACCATGTAGCATCATACCAGCCCTTAGCAGTCTGGCCAGACTCCCACACGGAAGAGAGAAGTTTTTACCTTGTTGAGGGCACTGATATGCCATCAGCTTTAACATAACCGTCTGGGATAGTCTGCATGGATATGTAGGCAGACAGCTAAGGCACGACCTGAGAACGCCTCTACACCCCATGGCCCTCAGTAGAGAAAGCACAGACTGGAGTCCAGTGTACAGGTCAGAGCATGCAAGTACCTAACAGATATACTTGTGTGTGTGTATATATATTGTTCTATTAATGTGATACATTACATCGATTGATTTTCTTATGTTGAACTATCTTTGCATTCCTGGAGTAAATTCCCCTTGGTCATGGTGTATAAGTTGATGAAAACTATGAATCTACAAATCCAGGAAGCTCAATGAACTCAAAGCAGGGTAAAGTCAAAGAGATCCACACTGAGACACGCTATAATCAAACTCAAAAGACAAAGACTGAGCATCTTGAAAGCAATGAGATGTGACTTATCACTTACAAGGGATTCTCAGTAAGATTAATAGCCAGTTTCTCATTAGAAGCCATGGAAGTCAGAAGGCAGTAGAATAACGTATTTGAAGTACTGAAAGAAAAAAACAACAACCTGCCAATCAAGAATTCTATATCCAGCAAAACTGTGCTTCAAAAATACGGGAGAAAGTAAGCTATTCCCAGGTAGACAAAAGCAGTGGGAGTTCATTTCCACTAGAGCCATTCTACAAAAGATGCTATAGGGAGTCTTTCAGGTTGAAATGTAAGGACACTGGACAATAACCAGAGGCCATAGGAAGAAGTAAAGACCTACGTGAAGGGTAAATACACAGGCGAATGTAAAAGCCAATATTGTTGTATTTTTGATTCTCAACTCCACTTTTTATTTTTCCTACATGACTTAAATGGCAAATGCATAAATATAAATGTTATTGAAAAAATAATGTATAAATATGTATTAATATGAATTAAATTCCCATATCACAATACATAGATTGGCAGATGGATAAAAAGTAGAATACAACTATATGCTGTCTACAAAAGACTGACTCTCAACCTAAGGACACACAGGTTGAAAGTGAAAGGAGGGAAGGTTTTACCTGCAATTTGTAACCGAAAGAGAGAAGGGGTAGCTGTACTAATATCACACAAAATAGATTTTAAGTAAAAAGTTGTTACAAGAGACGAAGAACGTTATAGGATTATAATAATGATAATATAAAGTCTCTTGTCACTTGTCACAACGACAAAAGGGTAAATTCGCCAAGAAGATATAACAGTTATAAACGTACATATGCTAAACATCAGAGCTTCTAAATATACGAAGCAAACACTGATGGAATCGGAGTATAGGCAGCATATACCATAATATAGGGGATTTCAACACCCCACTTTCGACAGCGGATAGAACACCCAGGAAGAAGCTCAGCACGGAAGCAGCGGACTAGCACGGCGCCATAGAGCACTGCGACCCCACTGACATACGTAGAGCACCCCCCCAACAAGAGCAGAATACACATTTTTCTCAAGTGCACGTGGAACATTCACCAGAGTTGGGGCCTTGGAGACGTCGCCTCCACTTTGTGAGGCAGCAGTGCGTTAAAGAATGCATCGTACTCGGAGTCTGTTTACTCAGGCGCCCCTAGTTTCTCACCAGCTCAGAAGCAGGGGCAGTCCACTGGAGAATTTTAAGCAGGAAGTGTCATGGTCTACTTTCCGTTGTCTGTAGTGAGGGGCGAGGGCAGGTGCACAGAGGTGTGGGTGGTGGTACTGACTGCAGTAGGAGGTGGTGGGTACCTGGAGGAGGTTACTCCCCCGGCCTGGGCCCGTGGAAGAGGCACAGCTGAGGGGCCCTGCAGGAGCCATGGACAGAGGGGGTTGCAGCCACCAGCCAGTGTGGCCAGGGAGGAAGAGGGTCCAGTGACCGCAGGGCGACAGGTCGGGGTGGGGGAGGGGTGGGAAGAGCCCTCCAGGGACCAGGTGGGGATGGGGCAGGACCAGCAGGTCTTCCTTCCTGGGAGTGCGTCCTCTGTCTTCCTCTGGGGACTGAGCTCCCAGAGCACCCCAGCCCCTGCACGTCGCCCACGGCACGGGCACGTTTTCAACCCGAGCGTGTCCGGGTGCTGGTCTTGTGCCCTGAACGTCTGTCCGTGTCTCACTGTCATGTTCCTCTGCAACTCGACCGTCAGGAATGCTTGCCCCGACCTCCCTGACCCATCCCGTCTGTCCAGCTGCCCAGCCTGCCCACATCCACCTTCCCGGTCCTCGCCTGGCACCTGTGAATCTGGGCCGGGGGCTGCCCCTACCCCTTCCCTCAGCATCCACCGGTGCAGCTCTTGGTAGCAAACACTTGCGTTTTGGAGGCTGTTGGTGTCTGAAGCAACTCCCTATAGTGAGAAAATGTGCCCTCGTTAACACTGGCAGGAGGCGGGTGCCACGTCCCACCCTGGGAGCCCGAGAGGCACCGCTACCAGGAGCTGGAGAGTAGAGGAGGCCCACCCAGGCCGAGGCACCTGTGCACAGTTCTGACTCTGGATCAGGAGCTCTGGCTGGGTGCCTCCAAAGCCCTTCCAGCCTCCACGGCCCCATCTGTGCGCCGGTGCTGCTGGGTGGGCGTCCGTGGGCGCCCAGCTTCCTCGGCCCTTGTTGTTGTTTCTGAGTCCAGACCTCAAGTGATCCCTGACCCCTGGCCCTTCTCGGTCAGTCCCCAGAGCTGTGCTCTGCAACCTCTCCTCTGCCCACCACGTGCCTTACTTCCCTGAAACACAAATCTCTCTTCATCGTTCAGAACAAACTGATAATTGTCTCCTAACGCCCACTCTCTGCCCCCTTTTTTTATAGAGCTTGAAATGCTTGGCAGGTGAAGGACCCAGAATGATGACTGCATTTCTAGCATCCCTCACAGCCAGGTGTGGCCCCAGCTAAGCCAGTAGGACTGTTATGGTCTGAATGTTTGCAGCCCCAGTGAGGTGTGAAAGGTGACAGGTCATGCCACTCCTTCGGGAGAAGCTCTGGGAACAGGGCAGAGGCTTACCCTTTCACCTGGGAAAGCTACATGCGTAAAGGAACTCTGTCTGTCCCAGGGGGACGTAGGTGAGGAAGTCAGGAGAAATGTGTGTCAGTGAAGGCGACTGGGGTGTAACCTGCACGGGCACCTTACTTGTCTTCTGCATTTCCCTGTCACCTCCTGCGCACCCTTTTCCTTTGTCTTTAGCTGGACGTGGTCTTTAAGCCTGAGTTCTAAGCCACTCTGGGAGTTACTCATCTTCCGCTAGGTGCTCCCCTGTACACACGAGGTACACACGTTCACCTTCTGCTTTTCTCTTGTTGATCTAAGGGCCACAGCCTAGAACTTAGAATAGAGGGGAACTTATTTTTCTTCTGCTACAGGCGGTGTTTGGAGGTGGGGGTCTTCAGGGGGTAAGGAGGTCATGGGGCAGAGCCCTACAGATGTGATTAGTGCCCGTGTTAGACGAGGCCAGGGAGCCAGCTCACCTTGTCTGCCCTGTGAGGGTAACGAGGCAGCCGTCTGTGAGCCAGGAAGAGGGTCCCACCAGAACGGCACAGGCTGGCGCCCTGATTCTGGACTTCCGGCCTCCGTAACCATGAGAAATAATTTCTGTTGCTTATAAGCCACCAGTCTGTCGTGTTTGGTTGTAGCTGCCCTGCCCGAGACACGGATGTAAGCAGCTACAGGCATTTTCCAAGATGTGTCCTTTTCTGCATGTGCAGGAACACACACGTACTCACGTGTGCACGTGCATGCTCGCACACACACACCTCAGCTGGTCATAGCCCATCTCAGTGTCACCTTTGCTGCGAAGCACTCCCTGACTGCCTGCAGGGGACATAATCGCTCCTCGCTCTGTGCTTCCACAATTCCAGTTTCCAATCATGAAGGGAGCCTTGCCCCCGAACGTTGTATTTCATTTGTGGCAGTCTGTCTCTCCCGTTCGACTCTCAGCAATCCTGTATCTTCTTTCTTTCTTTTTTGGCCGTGCCGTGCAGCTTGAGAGATCTCGGTTCCCCGACCAGGGATTGAACTCTTCCCCCGCCCCACCCCTGCAATGGAAGCACGGAATCCTAATCACTGGAGCGCCAGGGAATTTCTAATCGTGTCTTATTAATCTGTGCAGTGTCAGCACTCAGATACTACCTGGCACATGTTCAGGCCTCAGAACTGTTAGGTGAGTGAGGAATGTAGGACAGGTAAAGCTTCTGAAATTGTGGCTTGTCTTCTTATCAAAGAACTATATTTCTATCTACTTATTTCTCAGCTAAAGGAATCTGAGCATCGGAGAGGCTGAGATTACTTGTCTGGGGTCATTTGACTTCCTTCATCTCAGCTCCATCGTAGCAGGTTGCCTGTAGGGCCCTTCTCTGAATCAGCAAGGTAAGGGGACAGCAGTGGGGAAATGACCAAAGGCTTTTGGTTCTACGCAGAGTGAAGTTCCCTGAAGTTGTGCTGTGGGCTCTGGCGCTTTTCCTCCTGGCTGATGGTAATGGATTCTGTCGAGGAAGGAAATGACATAGGAGAGGTGGGCCTCCAACCTTACATTGTCGGATTCCGTGGAAAACAACCTGGATGTCATCTTAGCCGGAGCAACACCGAGTCACCCAGATGGAACACTGGGGTGAATTGCGGAATTAATGGGCAAAGGAATGAAAGGGGCTTGAGTAAATCTGAGTCAGATTGGATGCCGTGATCTTCTAAAATTTGTTGGATCCAAGGGGAGCTCTTCGAAGGACCGTGGCTTCAACCTGTAAGTGGTTGTGCAGGTGTTTAAGGTGCTAAGGACATAGTAATGCCAGAAGGCCGAGGACTGACCCTCCTTCCCAGAGGGGGACTTGGCTTTGACCAGAAATTTTCAAAAGGAGTGGTGATGTAAGGAAGGGAGAAACACGGACGTCTTCGTGTGTCTGGGCGGTGGGTGGGGCTCAGAAGTGGCGACCTCCGTGGGGAGAGGACCAGGGGATTTTTCCTGAGGTTTGCAAACAAGTCATCCAGCCACCCAATTCACTTACATTTCATGTTACACACAAATAAGTAGACAAAAATTTTCTAAAGATGCCGTTATTGATATTTGGCCAAAGAAAGAGAAAATGTCACTTGTCCATATGCAGAACCCCGCCCGTAAGTCCCATGAGCCCCTGCCCCCCTCCCTGTCTTCCCACCTCTTGATGTCACCATTGCCATGGTTACCCAAGAAGGTGGAAAACAGAAAACTGCTGGAGAAAAGGCCAGTCATTGAGAAGGGAACCGAAGACAAACTGGATATCTAACAGACAGATTTAGAATTCAGATTTTCAAGGGATTAGAAAACTTTCTCTCTCTTTAAAGGAGAGTTTAGTGGGGGTGGGGGAAGGCTTTATATCACACTCTGAGACTCAACAGAGCAGGTGCCCAAAGAAAGAGGAAGCTTGTGAGAGGTGAGCCGTTTTCCTGGGAAGGACGGGTCACTTCCTTCTAATAAAACACAGAATAGCACCATTTTCCTGTGGTGTCCTGCACGACACAGCAGTGATACAGCCCCTGGGAGGAGGAGCGAGTCAGCACTGAACGGAAGCGGCACTACGGGCTGTGCTTCTGTACACCCCCCGACGCAGACTGGACGTGGAGCGATCAGATGAACACGGGCGTGCGGCTCACCACACACCAAGGTTACTGTTCTGCCAGCCTAGGGGTTTAAGGTGAGGCAGTGGCAAAAAGCCTTTGGATGCTCAACCCCAAATTGTATTCTGTTACCTTTTAACACAGGCACAGGGGCTCTGTGGGGCACCTGACTATGGAGGCAGGGAGGTTCCACGCAAACCAGCCTCAGCAGACTTAGGGCTGCGGTAGCTCCTGCGAGTTCAGAATGTTTCACTAGTGACTTCTGCGCAGAAATTATTTTGAATATGAGAGCTAGTTATCCGTGTCAATGTGGCTGAATTACTGGAATCTTGACTCTGTAGGGAGAGGTCTAAGAGTCGTACTCTGGCCCAGCGTTTCTTTCTCACGCTGAGCCCCCAGCCGTCACCAAGAGGCTTGCTGGCTGTGCACTTGGGTCCAAGGGCTGGGAGTGGGCTTCCACCTGCCATCTGGGGGTGAAGATTCCAATATAGTAAACAAGAAAGAATTCCTGGGAAAGAACTGTGGGGCTAGTGACACATGACCACTTGAACAGAACGGAGGGCTGTAGGTTCCGACACCATGGGGCCCTGGTGACCGTTGGGGAGCTGTGTACATTTCACCACAGGGAAGCGAGGTGCTCTGCCCGCAGGAAAGCAGGACTGTCCCTCTGAAGCCTTTTATTCCCCCCTTCTCCTCTCCATCCCTGTTTCTCTAAGTGCAGTGTACTAATCAGCAGAAAGAATGGGAAGATTTCTGCTCTTCAAGAAACCAACGCTAACTAGGGCATTGACAGTTCAAGACTGGAGCGGTGGGACTTCCCTGGTGGCGCAGGGGATAGGACTCCGCGCTCCCAATGCAGGGGGCCGGGGTTCGATCCCTGGTCAGGGAACTAGATCCCACACGCATGCCGCAGCTGAGTTCACGTGCCCCGACTAAGGAGCCCAGCCTCAACCAAGACCCCGTGCAATCATATAAATAAATAAAAAAAAAGACTGGAGTGGCTTTGCCAGCTGGTGTGGGCATAATCGGCATAACAGTGGTTAGTCGTGAAACGCTCCCAGTCCTGGGTAGGGGCAGCGACACCCGAGGTGCAGGGAAGTGGCCTTCTATCCACCCTCCAGTCCTCTGACTAGGCGCTGACCTTTGCACTGGCTCCCAGGCCCCGCCCACCCTCTGCTGGGTCTCCGGCAGCCGGCCCCATGCCCTTGGCCCTGCCGGTGGTGGGCCAGAGGAGGGACAAGTGTCCAGGGCTCAGTATCCACTAGGTCCAGTCCACCCGGCGATAAGGAGCAAACCCGCACCCTTCTGCCCCGAGGACATGGAATCTGGCCAGAGGCCGGGCGTGGGCGTGGAGCCCACCGGCAAGGCAGGAGCAGGAGAGCACCCAGTGGACAGGGCCCTCCACGCGGCGTGCGCACACACCCGGTCTTCTCCGTGCACCTGCACAGGCACACGCCTGGCCGCCTCTCCCTCCTGTGCACGTACACATGCACCCGCCCATACACGCCCACGGGCACAAACCCAGCCTGCTTTTCTCCTCCGCGAGTACAAATACGCGCTGCGCACACACTGGAACACCGCTCCTCCAAGTCCGCACATCTGCACGTGCACGCACACACACACACACACATTCGACCCCTGTCCTCCGTGTGTGCATGTATACCTTGCCCCTGGCTATGCACACACGCACGTGCACACCCATCGCTTGGCCCCGTGTGCGTACACACTGACCTGCACACCTTGCCCCTGTTCCCCGTGTGCCTACACATGCATACACACCCCCAGCCCCTGTCCTCCGGGTGCACACACATCCACACACACCAGGCCCCTGTCCCCCGAGTGCACACACACGCACTTGCACCCTGGTCCCTGTCCCCCATGTGCGCACACACGCCCGTGCACCCCCTGCCCCGATCCCCCAGATGCGCACACATGTGCACACATCCCAGCCCCTGTCCCCCGGGTGCGTACACTCGCCCGTGCACCCCCGGCTCCCATCCCCCGTGTGCGCACACGTGCACACATCCCCGGCCCGGCTACCCCGCGCGCGCACCGCCGCGTCCTGGGCCAGGCCCTCCTCTCCATCCCCGGTCGGCGCGCGCACATACGCGGGCACGCGCAGGCGCAGCCCATCCCCTCGGAGCTCGAGCGCGGGCCTCCGGGCGGGAGGGGGAGGGGGAGGAGGGGGAGGGGAGGGAGGAGGAGGAGGAGGAGGAGGAGGGAGCCGAAGGCGCGAAAAGGCGCGCAGGCGCGCTGCGGGAGCCGGGCCGCCGCCCACGTCACCGCGCCGCGCACGTCACGCCGCCCGACGCTCGCAGGGTGAGCCCCGCGCCCCGGCGCCTCGGCAGGGCAGGGACCCCGGCCGAGCGCCGCCGGGACCGCCGCCCTCAGCCCGCCCGCCCGCGTGTGCGCGCCCGGTGTCCGCGCGCCGACCGCCCGCCAGGTGCGGCGGGCCGGGGTCCCGGAGGGGCGCGCGCGCTGAGCGCCCGCGGACCCCGCCGCCCCCCGCCCCCGCGCCGCGTGCGCCGACCCGGTCCCCGCTCGCTGAGGGCCGCCGCGTGGGCGCCCAGGTGACCGGCCCAGCGGGGTCGCGGGCCGGGGTCCCGGGCGGGGCCTGCGGGCGGCCTCCAGGCGGAGCGGCGCGCGCGTCCGCGTCCGCACCCGGCGGGGGTCGGAGCGGGGCGGGTCCGAGCGCGCGGGGTCTGGGGCGCGGGGTCCGGGCGGCGCTGGGCCCACCTGCCCGCCGACTGCCGGTTCCGGCGCGCGGGGGGCGCTCGCGGGTGGCGGCCGCGGCCTAGTGACAGGCCGGAGGCCGGGACCCCGGAAGCCCACCTGTCAGAGTTACCGGTCGGCCGGTGGTCGCGGGTGGGCCGGGAGCGCCAGTGGGAGCGCGTGTGTGCGGGGCCGCGGTGCCAGGCTTATCCGCGCGGGGTCTTTGTGCGCGTCAGGGAGGCTGGGCGGGCATCCTGGTGGCTGACGGGCTGCCCTGCCTGGGATGACTTTAAAGTCTCCAAGGTAGGGGGCATTTCTGGGCTGCGCGCGCTCTGGGGATGGGGTGGAAAGGAAGGGTTTGGAAAGGAAGGCACCTGCTACCCGGAGGGGCAGTGGGGACAGCGGTGGTACTGGGGGAACGTTGGTGTTACTTCTTATTTCATCCTTACTCATTCCTCGTTTTTCCTTCTTACCAGAAAAACCATTTTTCTTCTCTGGAGGGTGAACATTTATAGCATCGATTTCACGGATCTGGTAACATGGCAAAAGATGTAAGTATGTTCGCTTCCTGCTGGACAGACGTTTGCCTAGTGCTGTGTTCTTGGTAGGTTCCCACTTTGTTTCAGAATGACCACACATAAACCACAGAAGAGTTGATTTTCAGGCTTTTAAAGCACATGAAACAAGGTAAAGGTGAAAGAAGAGGAGAAACCCACAGCTTGTGTGGAGCCGTGCGCCGGCCTCGGCCTGGGCTTCGCAGGCCTGAACGCCGGGCGGTAAGCTCCGTTAGGAGGCTCAGTCGCAGCCCGATTTCTGGGTCCTGCCGACGGTTAACTCGTAAATCAATCATGCCCTTGTGGGAGGACGCCCTGAGTGCAGGAGGGCTGGGCCCGGCCCTGGGCTGCGCCCTGAGCACCTGCCTTGTGTACCTCGTGGGAAGCTAGTTCAGCTTCGATCCGTAAAGCGCTGAGCACTGGTTTCGGCAACTCTTTGTCTCAGAAAGAGTGAAATTCGGTGATGAACAAAATGTGGTAAAAAATTCTCCTTTAGCTTTATATTGTTATGAAGCTATAGGACGTAGTGAGTGATTTTTCTTCACAGTTTGCAAGAAACAGGCTTTTAGGCCCCCAAATATACTTTATGGGCCGTGTAGCCCTGTACTACCCTTGGTAATAGTTAACTGAAACCCCAGCTCTGTCCTTCAGTGTTTCTCAGAATGTGCTGTTCTGTGAACGTTAGGGAAAAGAGGCCGTGGACTTATTCACTCATTAATTGCACGGAAGTACAGCCCGAGACACAGCTGGAGGCGTAAAATGTGTCTGTATCTGTGGGACCACATAACAGGTGTGAAGTCCTCCCGCCAGCATGTGTGGACTCGGGTGCCCCTGTGTGGTGTCTGTGGGTATGGGTTTATCATCTCTGTCGGTCGAAGGCCGTGCCTGCTTCTCTGCTACGTTCGCCCCAAGGACGCGGGCCGGGCAGCAGGCGCGCAGTAAGGGCGCTGCGGTGCCGGGGCTGGTGTTTGGGGGCCGAGTTTCTTGCCCTCCTGTGTGAACCCCTGGAGGAGAGCCATCTTCCTGCTCCGGGGCGTCTGGGGGAAGTAGAGACGGACGGTCACGGCCCCGGGCCCGGCTGCAGGAGGAGGACTGCTTAGCGGCCTCTTCCGATGGTCCCTCCTGGAGACACAGCCCCGCAAAGCGCAGGCAGCCCGGTGGCTGGGTGGAGTGATGCAGGACCGTCCGTTGCGATGTGAGTAGGTGACACCGGCCGTGGAGGTCGGTGCCGTGGTGATACCGGCCTGAGGAGATGCAGGTGAAGTGGCCTTGCCTGTGCTGAGCTGGGGGCCGTCAAGTGTGCTGGAACCAGGTCTCGCTGGGGCTGGGGGTCGGCGGGCTGGAGGCCACGGCCGGGCCAGGGCTTGGCCCGTGTCCCGCTGCCTGAGTCTTAAGGAGGGTGTGACGTTTGAGCCTGGGAAGCCGACCCTGGCAGCCAGCGGTAACTTAAGCAGTGGGGCCTCAGTGTGGTCGCTCGTGTAAGATCAAAGCCCCTTGAGTTGAAGGGGGTGGTGGGCTGGGACTCCAGCTCGGCAGAGCTCTGGGGGCTCCGTGGGGGACTGCTGGGGCTGGAGGGGCTGGGACGGGGCAGCGTGGGCTGTCCCCCTGCGGGTGGGCCAGTCTCCTGGGCGTACCTGGGGCTTCTCTCTACCCCGTCGTAGGTGCGTCGGGCCCAGGGTCCTGCCCTACTGGGCCGAGGACCCCTGCGTGCTGCTGGCCTCGCGTGGGGTTTGGGGTTTGCCGGAGCCGTGACGGTGACCCCGGCGGTGAGGGTGGAGCAGAGTCGGGAGCAAGCGGCGTGTTCCCCCTGAACCCCGGAGGGTGGGGGTGGGGAGGGTGAGGGCACAGGCCGGTGGCGCCTGAGGCCGAGCTGCCCGCCCGCCGTGGGGCTTCTGTGCCTAGTGCACGAAGAGGTGAAGTCTTCGTGTGTTTTTCTAAAAGGCGTCTGGACAAAACACTGTCATTCCCGCGTTTAACCATTTTCCGGCAATACGTGGAAAGAAGCCTGGTGGCTCGGTGGTTCACCACCACCGTTCCCTTTGGAAAGTGGGTCTCCGCGCCGTCCTTAACTTCCCTGGCCCCTTCGTTGCTCCCGGGACCCTCGGCCCTCGTGTGTGGGACTCACACCAGAGCTCAGGGACTGTCCTTAATGTGCATGTGGCGGTGTTGCCACGATTTCCTGCGACGAGGCCCGTGGGTCAGAGGCGCGCGGGTCGAAGGTGGTGGCGACGCTGTTGGCGGCGCCGTCCTGGGGCTGCCTGTTCCCTCCCCCACGGGGACTTGTCACCCTGCTGAGTGGAAATGCAGTTCATTGGTTATTGATTTATGAAGCTGGGTATCTGTGGGTTTTGTTTTGTGCCTCTGGTCCCATGACAGATCCTGATGGGAGGGCTTCCAGTGCCCAGGACGCTCCTGCGGTGAATGTAGGCGTGGAAGGAAATGTGAAAACTGTCACCGTCAGAGATGTCTCATCGTACTAAAAATTGCAGTTGTGTGAAGTAGAGAGTGGATGGCGTCTGACGTTGTGCATGTGGGTCTGTGTGTGTTTCCTGAGCGTGTGCGTGTAGGGGGCCGAGCGTGTGCGTGTGTGCGCGTCTGCATGTGTGTGTGTGCTGAGTGTGTGTGTGCTGAGCGTGTGCGCGTGCTAAACGTGTGGTGCACGCGTGTCCCTGCATCTGTGGGGCCACACTGCAGAGGTCTGGCCCTCAAGCCATGAGTGACCCAGGGTCTGTGGCCCTGATGAGTGCTTTGGTGCCATTGGCCTTTGGAAGACTGTGGGTTTGAGATAAAGGGCCTGTGTAGCGGCTGTAGTTGTTCTAGAACTGGACTGGAGGGGCCGCAGGGAGTGAGCCCGTGACTAGCCCCCGCCCCGGCCGTTGGAGTGACCCTCGGAAGGAGGACACGGGGCTGGCGTCCCCACTGGGAGGACCAGTCCTCCTCCAGCGTCACAAAGGTTTGAAAAGAGCAGGTGGGGGGTAGTCGATTCGTGAAATATCAGGCCTGCGTTTGCGGAGATGTTCCTGGGACCCTCCCCTCCCTGCTTCAGGTTGGGGGCAGAGGGCAGGTGAGCCGCGGTTCGGCCCCAGCAGTCCCGGGAGGGCCTGTGAGTTGCCGTCAGGGCTCGGGGACCTCACCGTGGAGCTGCTCTGTGGTTGCACTTTGCGTTCCGTGAGGTTATGGAAAAACCCCTGGATTGTGTTACTGAGGGCAGGAGACCGAAGAAACACGCGTGGAATCTAGGCTTGTGAGGGATGCATAACGAGGCCTGGTTTAATGAGCTTGTCTAGAAACACACGTCCTGAATGCTGTTTCCCAGGCCTGGGCCTCGGTGATGAGATTCGGGCCGCGGAAGGGGACCTGGGCTGGCGGGACCGGCCGTGTCTCTCAGGCCGTGAGGTGGGGGCCCGCCGGGCGCTGACGGTGCTTCTCTTCCCGCTTGAGACACGAGCGAGAGAGCTCAGCCCGCTGCGGCGAAAGCGGTGCAGCCAGCACTGCTGTGCTTGTTTGCTGACGGGCTTTTCCTGTCTCGGAATCACCTTTTTTCTGCCCGGAGTGAAGTTGGAGAAACTCTGAGGCTGTGTGAAGAGCAGGACGCTGTGGCAGGACCAGCAGTGCCGCCCTGGACCCCGCGGCTGCGTCGCACCTGGTGGGAAATGCTGTCTGTCTCCTGGTACAGCCAGGATGCTTTCTCAGCCCTGCTCCTCGGTGAGCGAGTCACGCCGGGGTGCGCTGTGGACCTGGGGCTCGGCACCCAGCCTGACGCGCGTTGTGGCCCCTCGGGGCGTTTTCCGCACACAGTCGCTGCTGGAAGCCCTTCTCTTTGGTGTCGAGCGAGCCTCGTTTTTCTGCAGCGTAGAGCAGCGTGGTTCTTGCTCGGACGCCAGCCCTGGCTTCTCCTCCTGTGGCTCTGTGCTGTTTGTTGAGGGGGCTGGGCCTTGGGGGGAGCGGGGTTGGGCCACAGCCCTGGGTCACTCGTGGCGTGAGGGCCAGACCTCTGCAGTGTGGCATCGCGTTGGCCCAGATGGAGGTGGGACTCAACCCGGCCCCTCTGCTCAGACGGGCACGGCCGGTACGGAGTCTGTCTACGCTGCGCGGGCCTGGACGGGAGCCGGCGGTGGTGGCTCAAGAGTCGTGGCGCTATCTGGGCCCGGAGCAGATGTGCTGCACGGATTTCGAGGGTCCAGGGTGAAGTTGGACTTATTTCTCTCAATCTCTGTTGTTTTTTTTTGTTTTGTTTTGTTTCTGTTTTTGTTTTTTGCGGTACGCGGGCCTCTCACTGTTGTGGCCTCTCCCGTTGCGGAGCACAGGCTCCAGACGCGCAGGCTCAGCGGCCATGGCTCACGGGCCCAGCCGCTCCGCGGCATGTGGGATCCTCCCAGACCGGGGCACGAACCCGTGTCCCCTGCCTTGGCAGGCGGACTCTCAACCACTGCGCCACCAGGGAAGCCCGGCCTCTGTTGTTTGAGCTCAGGACTCTGTCCATCAAGGTCCTGTGTTCACAGGATCCAGATTTTAAGGGGATTCTGTTAGACAGAGTGAAACCCCTGGGCCTCCCTTGGGCCCTGAAACGCAGCACCTCCCGACACCTGTACCCCGGTGTCCCAACAGATGACTTCGTGTCACCGAGGGCCCAGAGGGACACGGAGCGCTTGCTGGATGGTACCCAGGGTGGGATTCTGCCTGTGGACCGGGCCGCGGGCCGCGCCGCTCTGCCTCCCTGCCCAGTCACCGGTGACAGACTTGCCGGCCCTTCCTGGCCCATCCCGCAGAGGATTCGCCACCCCAGGGGTTCTCTGTGGCAGCCGTGAGTTTGTCTTTGCTGGTTGATGTCGCACCAGCAGGCGTTTTTGTCACAAACCTTGGGTTTTCGTTTTAGCAGAAGTTCCGCAAGGAACGAGTGTGAATTACTGAAAAAGTTCAGGGAATGTTTCTCGTGATCGTAAACGCATTGTTAGTTGGGCCAGAGTTGGAAAAGCTCCAGGAGAACGAGAACAAGAGAAAGGAGCCATCTGCCAGCCGGCATCTGAGGGGATTGTTGGGGGTTTGTAGGTTCTTCCTGTCGGATCTTCACTTAGTTGTACATGACAAAGGTTTTACCCACGTGTGAACGTTCTGTGCGTCCCACGTCTACCCCGTCCACGTCCGTGTGCTGTCGCTGTTTCCCCCAGTCGGGCTTTCTCTTCTCCTGTGTCATCTTTAGCAGCTGTGCGTTTATTTGACACGTTGGGGAATCGTAGGTGGTCACTTACCGAAAAGTGACCTAAAATGGGAAATAATAAAAAAGGATACATTCCTAAACTCATCTTGTAAAATTCAAACACCTATGCTTGCCCTCCCAGCCCCCTGGCTGTAGAGCGAAGGCCTTTCTTGGCGAACGGGTCCATCGATTCACGTTTCTTGCATAAACCATAGCCCGTAAGGCCCAGCTTTGATTTCTGCAGGATGGAGGGAGGACGTAGAGGACGTTTAAAGGTGCTGAATGCGACCTAGATTGTTTGCGGTTTTTTCCACGCGTTTAATAACAAGTATAAGCGGCACAAGTGGGCGTTTAGAAGCAAACACAGCCGAGTGGCGGCCTGACACGCGGGTCTTCGGAGGGTCCTGAAGGGGTGGGGCTGGGTTAACTCGACAGAGCCCCTCTGCCCCGTGCCCAGGCCCCAGCAGTGGGGATACTGGTGGCTTCCAGTTCAGTCTTCTCACGTTTGCACAGATCCACCATGATAACCCAGGACGGGTTCTTGGCAGTGTAATTGCGGGTGGACGCTCACACGCGTGCGCCGTGCCTGAGGCGTCCTCAGATGACTTCCTGGGGCGGGCGTGCCGAGTCGCATCTACTCCCATCAGGTTGTCGGAGCCCATTTTAACCGCCCGTTTTTAACACCAAGTTTGCTAATTTAAAAACCCACAGACTCGCTCCATTTGATGGGTGAGGTTTTAAATTCATTGTTTCCGTTTGCATTTTTTGATTCAGAGACTGAATATGTTCCTTCTAAGACATCACGTTTCTTTGTGACTCGAACGCGCCCCGTGCTGCATCCTCCATTCAGGTGTCGATTTCCTGTTGATTTGCATCCACTCCAGAAACAAAGGATGTTCGTGAAACCGTTGTCGTCATTTCACAGCAAAACGTTAAGATTTGGTTCTTCTGTCGTCAGCATGAGTGGTAGATATACCATCATTTCAGGCTACACCATGGAGAGCACACCAGAGTTCACACCTGGAAGTTTCACGTTAGGAACAGTAGTTTCCAGGTGTCTGAAGGTTCTTCCTTCCCTGTCGTCCCGGTGCAGTGTGACCGAGGCCGGCACGGGTCTGTGTTCCTGCCCCTCTGGGGCCGTGGTCTCGGCCTCAGCTGTTACACGATGGCTTGTCCTCTGCTTCCTGGTCTTGGGGACTTGAGTACCTGGCGTGGGTCTCATCTTTATGTTGTTTCATTTGCATTTCAGAAAAATCAGGGTTTGAGTGAAAATGTCTCATGCTGAATCGATGGCATCTGGATCTGATCGGAGCTCTGGGGGTGAACACCCCCTCGTGCAGCCGAGGGCCCCAGGCCACCAGCATCGGGGTGCAGGGAGGACCCTGGCTGCAGTGTGGACGTGCCCGTGGGGTGTGGGCAGCAGGGACTTGTTGGGGGGAAGGGCCTGCTGCACTGGGTCTGGGGACGGGGTTCCCCTTGAGGGGCCGCGGCCGGGCACAGTGGGTAGGAGGGCGGACGAGGGGCAAACCCAGAACAGGCCTTGGGGGCTTTGGGGAAGGGGAGAAGCCCGCCCATTGGGTCAGCCTTTCTGGTCCTAAAGAACCTGAAATCATGTTCCCCTGGGGGCGACTTGCAGAGGGGCGGGGTCCTAGTCTCCGTCGCCTGGCAGAGGGTGCGGCAGGGCTATAGCCCCTGCAGGTCTGCCGCAGAAAGGCCAGAAAGCGGGACGGAAGCAGGTATGTGAAGTTGTCTCGGAGCTGTGTCACGTTTTCTTAGGGCAGTCTTGCGTTTGCACCTGTTGTGGAGTGAATTCGCTGTTTTTCTGTCCATGATGAGTGAGGCTGGTCAGACTGTGGGTTAGAGGCCGCGTCCTTCTAGGGAGGGTGAGGCCGGGTCTGACGGGAGCCCCAGGACCTGGTGTTGGGGGCTGGGAGTGGGGCGGCACCTGCTCTCTGGTGGGTGGAAGGTGATGGTTTAGACGATCTGCGTGGCGCTGGGAGCAGGTTGGGGGGCGGAGTGGGGGGAAGCGCTCCTTTACACGTGGGTCTCTGGGGGCGCGGGGGGCTCTGATGCCCTACGGGAGGCCCTGGAGTCCTGGCATTTCCGAGCAGGGCGTCAGGGCCCCTAAGGAGGAAGCAGAAGACGCGGGCTGGGCTGTGCCCTGCCTCCCGGCCGTGTGCCCCTCGGGGACAGTAGCCAGCATCCCGGCAGGGGGTCAGGATCTCACTTGAACTCTGCAGCCTCACCCTGGTTCCTGGCCCCGCCTGCGCCCCCCGATCCCTGCAGCCCGCTGGGCCTTGTGAGTGTGACCCCCACTGGTGGCGAGCCCTGGGCCTGGTGCGGGAAGCGTTGTCGCCCGCCGGCCGTCTCCTCTCCAGACCTGTGGCCGATGCTTCCCTGCCTGTGGCTCAGGCCACTCGCTGTGGCCGTGGCCACCGTGGCTCTGGCCGCCACCTGGCTTCCTCTCCGTGGATACCGGGGGGTCCCGGGGTGGGGGTCCCGGCCTCAGAGCCGCGGCTTGCAGCCCCCCAACCTCGTGCTTCCTGGATCTTGGGATCCTGGGGCGTCTGGATCCTCTGTTGAGGAAGTGGCGGGAGCCTCATGTTTGCCCAGTTACGGAAGTAGAGGGTTTATTTAAAAATCCATGTAAGAGTCGGAAAGAAAGTTAAGAGTCGTCTGAAATCACGGTCCAGGGTGGCCTTGCTGTTAGATTTTGGGGGTTGTTTTGGGAGTAACTTACACGTCCGTTACACGGCTTTGCATACGTGCTCCCAGACGCTCTTCTCCTGCTGTGCTTCTCCACGGGTTTGTCCCGGGCGTTTTCATGTTGGTGAATACGAACGATAAGAGGCGGCTCCGTGGGCCACCTCAAATGTGTGCGGGGGGAGGGGCCCGCACCCCTGTCGCGTCCTGAGTGACTCGGTTCAGGGCTGTCCCACTGTCCTGCCTCCCCCGGGACTGGTTACACTGCTACTGTCGTGGCATCAGATGTTCCAGGCCGTGTCCCTTGAAGGTGGGAAACCTTTACACCTGAAACTCGTATGATGTTGTACATCAGCTGTAGCTCAAAAAATAATGCAAGTAAGTAAAGAAGAGAAACGCCCCAAATGCTGCACGTTGATTCCCGAGTGTCTCCCCGCTGGTCCTAGACCCCGAGGGGCTCTGCCACTGGGGCCCCGTGGGGTGTTTCACGTGGACGTGGCCCTGGGTCCTCACCCGTTCAGGCAGCCTCCCCTGTACCGCCTTGTGAGCGCCAGGGGCCGGTTTCACCTGTTCTGTGGTGTCTGTGGCAGGAGCTGGATCTGAGGCTCCAGGCACAGCCTCCCGAGCTGTGCTGTCCACCTGGAGCCTTTCTTCAGTGATGGACCTCAGCCCTCGCCCTGGCACTCCGGCCTCGTTGGTTCCTAATGTCTCCGTGGTGGCCCTTCCGTGGCAGGTGGCCTCGGTCAGCTCCGTAGCAGGTCACCCAGAGTTTAGGGACCTTGAGAGCAGTGTTGTCACCTGTGGCGTCTGCGGCAGGAGCACGGGACCCAAAGGTGTCCTCGATGGTCCCTGAGGCCCCCGGGGGCCACTTGTCGCCCTCAAATCATGAGAGCAAGTGAGGGGCCGAGGAGACAGAGGGGGACAGAGACAGAGAGATGGGGAGAGACAGAGACGGACACAAGATGCAGGTGGGAGGGGCGGTGAGCCAGCGGGCAGGCGACTTGGTCCCTCGTGAGCTGCCCTGGCCTTTGCGGGTTTGGCCACCAGGTCAGGCCGCGCTCGGGGGAGGGGACTGGGCAGGCGCGAAGTCCCGCCAGCGGGGGGCCTGGCTCACTCACCGGGTGCGTGTCCCCCGGCGAGGGGGGCAGCGCTCTTCGGGGTCCATGTCCTTTTACGTTAGGGCTGCTCCTGTGACTGCTGTGCTGAAAGGACCTCATGTTTCTCTTGTATGTGCGTCAGTGCTGATGTTAAGGAATGCTGTGGACTAGGTTTTCTCATGATTTCCACGAGGGCCAGCGATGATGGATTTTGTCTTTTTCTCGTCACCATGACAGCACTGATGCGCTGGGTGTGCCCGTGTGGCTCGGGAAGTGCCGCAGCCTTTCAGGATGAGGCAGGAGGAGGTTACTGAGGTGAAGGTGTGCGCGTGCGTGCAAACTGGCTCCCTCAGCGCCCCTCCCCGGTGGGCGGGCCCTGGCCTGTGCGGAATCCTCGGGGTCCAGCGAAGGAGGCCGGGAGGTGATGCAGAGGCAGACTGGGGGGGAGATGCGGCAGGGCTCAGCCAGGTCACGCCTCCTGGGGGCAGGTGACGAGCTGGGGCCCCACTTTGCAGTTCTCAAGCCTGGAGCGTGGTGGTGTCGGCAGTAGGAAGGTTTGCTAGTTTAAGTACAGTGGTTGTCAGCTTTTCAGCTTTCGTTCTTAATTGTTCAGCCCTTTCTAGCAGCATTGTGTGTTGGGGACGCGTGTTTCACCGTCACTGCTACTGTGAATGGCATAGCTGTGCCTCCTGTAATGGAGCAGCCGACTTTTTCCGCTAACTACAAACACAAAAGGCAGAATATGGTTCTTCTAAGGAAAATTAAGGTTCGTTATGGCAGACGAGTGCCTTTGTTCTTGGTTTGCATGTAATGGATTTAGCAGCATGGTGTTTCCCTAGAGGAAGCCAGGTTTGCACCTTAAATACAAAGATTTTGTCAGAAAGCGAGTCCAGAGCGCTGATGTTCCAATTCACTGCAGTTTCAGAAATACGTCTCGAGGGTCAAGCGCCACCTGTGTTTTGATGCCTGTTGTCAAGGCCCTGAGCTCGTGGCCTCTGGGCTGCGAGGTGCGGGGAGAGGCCCCGAGGCCTGCTCCTGAAGCGGGCGTTTTAGAAAAGGCTGCACTGGGGTGGAGGGTGGCTTGTGGGTGACGATGCCCGCGACCCCTCCGTGCGTACCTGGGTGGACCGGCTCCTCTCCCGAGGTCGGCGCTGTCCGTGGTTTGTCCCGCTCCGGTGCGGTGTCCTGCAGGGCAGGGGCGGTGCAGAGGTGCTGTCCCCACACGGAGCCCGGGGCGGGCTAGGGTGTTGGCCTGAGTCGTCTTCAGGCCCGCAGACGACTCTGTCACCTTCCCACAGAGCCGGGCGAGAGGGGCCTCGGGTTCAGGGGTGATGGCGACGTCTGTGTGCAGCGTCCCTGGTAGGTCTAGAAGGTGAGGTGGAGCCGTCTCGGCAGCGGGGTGGCCTCGAGGGTCTGCCCTGCTCCGCTGCCGTCGCTCTGACGTCTCGAGCTGCTTGACTGTGGCTGTCGCCCACCCCCCCGAGGCCAGTGCCGCTCGCTTAGTCCCTCAGAAAGGCCTCCTCTGGGGTCAGGGGGCCTGAGAAATTGCTGGGCTGTGACTGCGTGTAGTTGATGGTTTGCGGTCGCGTCACATCCAGGGGTCACGGCCGCGGCTGCCCACGGCTGTGAGGTTTGCCCCCAGAGTGGCGGCCGGATGGTGAACGGCAGTGCTTTGTTATGTTCTGAGGAAACCTGTAACCGGCATCATCTCTGGGTGGGAACAGTGACCCCAAAATGCAGTGGCCGAAAGTAACAGCACACGTGTTCTCCCAGCAGCCGGGGAGGGTCGGGTGCGGGTGGCCTTGCCGAGGGGTCTGTCCCTGGGTCTGGCGGCCACCCCGGGGGGCCTTGGTGTCCTCGCGGCACCCCGAGCGAGCGGCACAGGAGGAGGGGCGACCCCGCTGTGGGGCACAGCCCGCGGTCCCCACGGGTCCCCGGTGAGGGCGGGAGCCCCCGAGGCCCCAGGTCCAGGCGGCTCCTCCAGGCTCAGCGAGGAGGTCCCCGCGGCGCTGGTGCGGCGCTTCAGGTTGTCTGAAGGGAGGATTTCTCAGGTGTTTGTTTCCTTCACGTGCAGGCGAGCTCGTGTCTCCTCTGTGATTCTGACACGTTGTGTGGGGACGTAGAGGGAGTTTCTGCACCTGGGAGCCTGGCTGGGTGCGGGCTGCCGTCCACGCGGCCGTCCGTGTGAGGGGACGGGCCCCTCCGGGCCGTTGGGCCTCAGTCGGGTGTCGGGTGGCACAGGCTTCTCGCCCCTGCTGGGAGATCAGGGCCGAGCACCCGGCCGCTCTGGGGGGGGGTCTCTCTGGAGGCGGCGGAGCCCGATCCGTGGCTCTGGGTGGTGTCACCACGGGGGGTCAGCTGGCACCGGTGGGGGGCCCTGCGGCGGCCCAGATGTCCACGAGGGGACCGCTGAGAGCCCGGCGGGAGACGCAGGCGCTGTCGTGGGTTCCGGCCCCGTCTCCGCAGTGGCTCCCCGCTGGAGTGTGGGAGGCTCTGGAGCGCCGCGCGGTGGGTGCAGGCGGCGTGGCATCCAGGGTCAGGAGGCCGCTTCTGTGCAGTGTCGCTGCGGAGCCGGCTCTGCCCCAGAGCTCGTGAGCCGTTTGCCTCGTTTCTCCTATGTTTCCTGGTCCAAGTTCCCCTGGCTTAGGTGGGAGGCTGGGGCTGGCAGAGAAGGGTGGCCCTTTGCCCCACCCTCAGCAGTTTGCAGGATGGGCTGTGCCCGTCGGCTCTGGCCGGGCAGCCGTTGCGGAGAGCCTGCGGCCGAGGAACGGAGGGTGGGCCCTGCGTCCGGGGTGGGGGGCGAGCGCCCCAACGCAGGACTTCCTGGGCGTGAGCTGCCGAGCTATCGTGGGTCACGTCGCTGCGGGCCAAGCGTGAGAACCGAGCAGGCCGGAGGCGTCGGGGCCCTGGCCGACGGGGGCAGCGGCATTGTTCGGCGCAGGGGACGCTGGTCCCCAGGGCGGGCCGCCCCTGCGCCCTGCGGGCACTGGCCTCGTCATGGGGGCAGGCAGACCTCCTTGACCGCCAGCTGGCATGTCCGCATCGGGTCTCTGCTCTGCGGCTGCAGCGTCCACGCGGAGTCAGCTCTGGGGGAGCAGGACGGGGAACACGGAAGCCGGAGGGAAGGGCGGGGGGCCTGGGGCCCCCTGCCCGTTGCTGCCATCCAGGCGAGGGGGACCAGCCTCTCTCGTCGCCTCTTTCAGGTGCGCGTCCTTATACGGCCCTTCCTGGCCCTGGCGGGTCTTCGCTCTGGGGCTCTGGGGCTCCGAGCCTGCATTACTGGGGCGTTTCTGGGACCCGTGAGATGCGGGCTCCCCAGCCGTGATCCGCGGCGGTCCTGGTGGTCAGGCACTTGGTCCTCCCCCTCGTTTTCTTGGGGGGTCAGGAAACAGCCACAGGGCGTTGCTGGGCTCAGCTTGTGGGTGGCCCCTCCCCCGTGGGGCCTGCCTTTGTCTGGGGCCTCAGCAGGTCGGGGGGCTCCCCCGTCTACCCGTGGGGGATGTGCGTGCGTTTGAGCGCCTCACGGACGTGCCCGCCCAGCCCCACCTCGGTGCGGGGCTGAGGTGGGCTTCTCCACGGCCGGTCTCGGGGGGCGCTGGGCAGGGTCTCCATTAGCTTTTGTTTTCACACCTGGTTGTTGCGGGCACGTGCGAGGTGTGCGTTGCTGTGTATATGGGCGTGTGAGCGTGTGTGAGCGTGTGTGTGTGGACGTGTGAGCGTGTGTGTGGACGTGTGAGCGTGTGGTGTGCGTTGGGGTGTGTGTGTGTTTACGTGCATGCGTGTCTGTGTGCGTCTGTATCTGCACATACGCACATACCCGTGTCTGGCGGCCAGGTCCGGTCGGGAGGGCTGGATTCGGGCCCCGCTCCGAGCAGAGCCGCTGGGTCCAGGGTGTGGCTGCAGGTGCCCCTCCTGGCGCTTGGCGGAGCAGAGAAACGCTGGCGGTTCCCAGACGTGGGGAGGCTGCCGCCACACGGCCTGACGCGGGCGGGCAGGGCGGTACCGTGGCTGGTCTGTGGAGGTCCGGGTCCCCAGCGTGTCTCACCCGAGGCCGTCACTGTGACAGTTTGGGTGGTGCTCCGAGCCCTCCGTAGTCGCACGTGTCGGGCACACGCTTCTTTCGTTCAAGCGGCCCATCGTGCTGGTGCCCCAAACACGCTTGACCGTGAGGTGCCGCCCTGTGCCCCTCTGGTCGCCCTGGGACGAGGGGGGCGCTGGGGGGTGTTGGGTGCATCCCGTGGCCGTGAAGGGCGGGGACGGACACGCCCCGGGCCCCAGGCCCACGCCCCCCATGCACAGAGGTCTGTCCTGATGCTGGGAGCGCGGTGTCCGGCACGCTGACGGAACCAAAGGTGCTCTTCTCAGGCCAGAGCACCAGTTTGCTTTCCCGGTGGCCCACCCGTGGTTACGCATCGCTGATCCCAAATGTGAAATGCCATGTGACTTAGTTGATAACTAAGGGAAGTGTTGCATGGTGTCCCAAAGGCTGAGCTTCAGAGGCTGACAGGATCCTTTTCCCGCTGCTGAGAGCCGATCACGGTGGGTGAGCCAGCACGTGCCCCCGGGCCTCGCGGCTGCGTGGGGACGGCGAGGTGTGCGAGCGGCGGGTTGCTGGATGGACTGCCGCGCTCCCCACGCCTGCTCACTGTGTTGTCGTTGCCCCCACAGGCCGGTCTAATTGAAGCCAACGGGGAACTCAAGGTCTTCATCGACCAGAACCTTAGTCCTGGAAAAGGTAAGGGCGCCCGTCTCGGGAAGGCACGTCTCTGGATAAGTGTGTCTAGTGTGGGGTGGGTGTGAGTGCCCTGACGTGAAGACCCCTGTCAGCGGTGGGAGCCCCACTTGGGGAGCTGCCTGCCTGGAGCCCCCGAAGGACCGGGGTCAGCGCCGCAGTTTATTTTGGTTAGTAAGTTGCGTGCTATATGCAGAGATTCGGGAAAAGTGTGAGGAAGAGAACACAGCACAGGGCACGGATACTCCTTCCGCCTCAGGGCAGCCACGCTGATGCCCGTGAAGCCCACCTCAAGCCTGCGGGTGCGCGGTGCCCCCGTGAGAGAGCGGCGTCTCCTCGTCCGCGCTGTGTCCTGAATGAGCCTCGACGTCTGTCTGCACCCTTGGGATTGAGGGGAGGGGGTGGGGCGGGGCGTTGCGGGCCCTCTTCCCAGGGGCCCCAAGCTTTGCAGTTTCCTTCCTGTAGGGACACGGGATGGACGCCTGCTAGTGGGTGTGTTTGAGCCGGTCTCCCAGCTGTGGATTTGCTGGGTCAGAAGGACGCCCACCTCGAGGTGCTGGCCTGTGATGCCTGGTGGACCAGGCCGTGCCGTGCGGGGCCGCAGCTGCAG
Organism: Grampus griseus; assembly: GCF_964374135.1. Classification (NCBI taxonomy): domain Eukaryota; kingdom Metazoa; phylum Chordata; class Mammalia; order Artiodactyla; family Delphinidae; genus Grampus; species Grampus griseus. Next base: position 794,862 of record NC_139012.1, on the reverse strand, counting down.
GGCCTTCCTTCCTCTGATCTGTGTCTGCCTTCGGCATGCTTGCTGTTGCCTTTCAAATTGGAAAGTTTTCATCAAACAGATAATACGTGTTCACTGAAAAAAAGCGCTGATCGTACCCAAGGGTGCAGTTGAAGACGTAAACGTGTGTTTAAGTGCACGTTTCCTCGGGAGCGTCTGACACCTGGTGTCCATGCACGTGGTGTCCTGGGACCTGTGTTGTCCTCTCCCGGCAACATCTGGTGCCACCTTTTGTGGCCCGATGGCAGCTCTGGGCTCCTGAGTACCAGGTGCGCGTAGGCCACCATCTTCCACTCCCGGGACGTGCTGTTTCCCAGGGCGGGTCCTCATCTCACTGGTGAGGGGCGTCCTCTGGGGACGCGGGTCACTCCGGGTCACTCTGTCCCTCAGCCTGAGGATGGGCTTCTGGGCAGCAGAGGCGAGAACTTAGTAGTGACGTGCGGCTGGAGGCTTGGTGTCACTTTACGATTCTTGAGACTCGGAACCTACCCTCCAGACACACACCCGCAGGGTGAACTCAGCTTCCGGTATTGCTGGGAGGCCTGTTGTAGGAGGACGAGGTGCCCCTCCCCGTTGTGGCCCCCTGGGGCAGGGCGGGGGCTCAGAGGACGTTCCAGGTGGGGATGGTTCTCGGGGAGGTGGAAGGCTGCTCCCCAGGACGTGGTGGGGAGTCGCCCAGGAGTGGCCGGGGTCAGGGCGCCAAGACGGCCAGAGGGCGCCCCAGGCCCGTGAATGCTGCCCCTTGATCTATGCGGGAGCTCCCGCAGGGCCTGCCCGTGAGTGGTGTGTCCACGTGGGCAGGTGTGGCCGCTGTAATGGCCCAGGAGGGCAGCTCCCGCTGATGCCTGAGAACCAAGGAAGCCGCCGGGCTCTTCCAGTGCCAGTGAGGCCAGCGGCTGGCGGGGCTGGGAAGACCCAGCGTGCGAGTGGCCGCCTTGCCCTGACCCTTTTGGCCACGTTAGCCCACAGGGTATTTGTAGCATGGCAGGCAAATAGTAACTCTTCAAACACTAGGTTCTGGAAATTGTTAAACGTTTGCTTAAAATTATTCTCAAGAAAACACTAAACCTCACGTTTTCATACTGTAAGGTATCTTAAAACCTCTGGATATTAATGATATGGTTACTAATGATAAACCTATGTAATAATTTTAGAATCCTTTTTCTGTTAATGGTTATAACAGGTCAGACAGTATATATTCTTAACTCGCTTTTTTGAAAGGAATTCTCTAGTTCATAATGTTATATTTGAAAATACTTTGTTTGGTAGTTCCCTTAAGAAAGGCTTTGTATACGTTTTATGGCTAAAGCGGTGTTATGTCTAGGGAGCAGATTCCTAGCTTGTGTTATAATTTAACCTCCCTGTGGCTGAGATGTTATGCCCCCGCCCCCATAAATGGGTTGTGTGTGGCACGTTTATCAGGAAAACGTGTAAAGCATTCTGATTGCTCTGGCCAGATTAAACCAAAAGCGGAATACCATTCCATGCCCGACGTTGACCAAAAGTAGCCAATCTCAACTGAGTCAACAGTTGTCAGAAACCTGGGAGAGGGTGCTGGGGTGCGTGCGTGCGCGTACCCGTGCCGCAGAACAGCCGCAGGCCAGCGCTGGGCTGAATCCCGTGACGCAGAAGGTCACTTGGGACCCAGGTTCCCTTGGAGAAGGGGCACCGGGAACATGTAGATATTACATTGTATGTTTGTATAGTTACACCTGATATTAAAATGGAATCGGCTCAGCCTTAGAGGAAGTCAGCTAGATCTCTCTGTGGGTCAGTTTCAAAAACATCAGCATCAGAGTTGTAGAATGCGTACAGTACGTACTACCTTCTAGATGTAAAGGCCCGCAAACAGCACTCACATTGTCCGTGGATGCGTGGGCGTGTGTGGGAAGCGTGGAAGACGCAGTGAACGCTCTGAGCGCGGTAGCTGCTGGCCGGGCGGAGTGGGGAGCTTTTCGGCAGAGACAGTGAAATGGCATTCGTGATTCTGTGCGTGCTGTGTACTGGCGCTAAGGCTGCCTGCAAAGTTATTACTTGTATTTGCAGCGTACACGCAAGGGGAAGATCCCCGGGGTGGGACAGGCGGCATGGGTGCAGGTGAGGAGGGGCTGGCCCGGTCCACCCCCGAGTTCTCCCCGCCCCGAGCTGGGCAAAGGCGGGAGCCCGGGTAGCGGCTGGGTGTCGCAGCCGGACCTGCAGACTGGCGGCGAGGTGGCCACGCAGCCCTCCGTGGATGCGGCCTCCGCATAACGACGGACAAATGGCTTTAAAGACCGGCGCCAGGAGCCGTGCCGGACAGCTGCTGTGGGCTTTGACCCGGCGAGCTTCTGCGCTCACGGGTGGTTGAAAACGGAATCGTTTGCAAATTGAAAAAAAAGTTATTCTTTTTAGTGAAAATAACCGATTCCGTATTTTTAAACTTCCTAGTTACTTATCTGTATGTAAATTTGAACGTGGTGTGTTTGATTGCCTGAGCGTATTTTAAATCTCTCAGTGCAAAACAGAGTAATTTTGTGTCTTTTAAAAAATGTTTCTCATATCCAAAACAATTTTTTAAACATTTGTTTTTGTTAAGATACAGATCTCTATTTTTAGAGGAATATAAAAAACTCAAAGCAGATAAACCTATTTTGCTTACAGCCAATAGTTTAAATTGTTTTGGTGTTGATTGGTAAAAATATTAATATTTAGGCAGTTGAAGGATGCATATCTGTCTTCGTCAACTTAGGTTAATAGAAATGATTCATTGTTCGTACGTAGCATCAGAATTCATTGTTTACTGGAATTTGAAGAAGTGTATTTAAAATGCATGGATTGTGAAGAGTTCAAAAATGAGACCTCGGACCAGGCCAGACGGACGGCCGTGTCTCTCCCTCTTGCTGAACCTGGTGGAAGTGAAGGGAAGCGCCCTCCGGTGGCAGCCTGGTGCAAGGCTCCCCGCCTGTAGAACCCCCGCCACCCACCCTGGGGGCCCGGAGCCCGTGTGCTTTAGGGAACCGGGGGGTCCTGTCCACACGGGGCTTCTCCGTCCCTCCAGTGGGGCTGGAAATCCATGTCTCCTCACCTGAGACGTCCCGGCCCTTCCAGGACGCTCGTGCCCCCGGGCCCGCCTGCCGGTTTCCCCGGGCACGCGTGCCCTCTGGTGTCGGCGGGGCAAGGGGTTCACCGTTGTATCCCTGGGGCCGAGGCTGGTGTGGGCACACAGCGCTCTCAGCGGGCTCGTGCTGAGGGGAGGAAAGTTTCCGTCCCCCCGAGGTGTTTCCCCAGCTCTGTGTTAGGTTATCTGACTGTTACAGAGGTGGCAGCTCCTCACAAGTCACTCCTCCTGGAAACAGAAGCGGATTCTACTTCTCGAGCAAAAGCAGATCGTTAGATTTCTACGCCAGGTTGCCAACACACAGAGAGGTGTTGGAATACGAGTTAGTTCCAACTGTGAAGTTCTGTAATTGTCTTAGAATTGCAGACTTGAAGAGCCGTTTAGCTTCGGGGCCTGTGGTCCCAGCAGAGCATTCTGTCGGTGGGCAGACAGCCCACAGGGGTCGGGTAGGTTGGTGACGGCCTGGGTGCCCCGGAGCCCCCGATCCCTGGACGCGAGGGCACAGGGGCGGGTAGGGGTCATCGTAGGGAGAGTGGCAGCGTGGGTGCAGCCCCCTCAGATTTGGGCATCGGCTTCGTAGCGGCTCGCGGCGGACCGCGGGTCTAACACGGTCGGGGGCAGTCAGGCTGTCTCCCAAGGGGCAGCTTCCCCCTGACACTGGCACTTGGAGCCTCAGTTCAGGAAGGGCGTGACCTCTGGTCTCCTTGCGTTGCAGGTGTGGTGTCCTTAGTGGCCGTTCATCCCTCCACAGTAAACACGCTTGGGAAGCAGCTCTTGCCAAAAACGTTCGGACAGTCCAATGTCAACATCGCTCAGCAAGTGGTAAGGCCGGGAGGGTGGTGCACGGTTGGCCCTGTGGCTTCCCTTCCTGGGCCCGCAGGTTTCAGGAGCACGTGGCCAGTGCCGTGTGTCCTCCCCCGGCTTGGGCCTTCCTGTGTGTGCCGCTGGACGGCGGAACCCGGCCAGGCCAGGGCAGCTTCCCCGCCGGCCACACTGGTCCCGCGTCTGCCCTGATGGTGTTTCCTGGGGTGACGCGTGCTCTTGGGCCCGAGCTGGTGCGGGCTGGCCGCTCCCGGGCCTGGGCCCTCCTCAGGGCGGGCCGATTGCCGGCCCGGGACTCGAGACTGGTGTCCGTGCGGGCCTCACGGCGGCCTCAGGGCTCTGCCGGCCGTCAGGTGCTGCAGGGCGGGGGCTTCCCTGCCCATCCTGGCCGATGGGAGGGGGTCAGAGGCGGGCCTGCGCTCCTGGGACTGTGCCAGGCGCCTCTCCTCCAAGTACTCCCACCGGCCCGTCAGCTCCCACCTGTGGGGTTTGGCGGCTCCCTTCCCGACGGGACTCAGGGCTCCACGGGGCCGTGCGAGGAGGGGCGTTCAGCGCCCACCGCCCCGCCAGGCGGCCCCGGGCAGCGGTGTGGCCTCCCCCGTCAGGGAGCTGGGACCACGTTTGCTCAGCAGCATTGCTGTGATTTTTCAAATCCGTGGTGTGTGGGAGTCCTAGGCCTTGCTGGGCACGTCACAGATATCCAATAAATGTGCTTTTGATAGAAGTTATAATCCACATCATTTTATTTTATAGGTACTGTGCGTTACGTTATAGCAGAGTCACGCCTGAGAATAGCTTGGTGATTATAGCAACAGTTCTGTCATTAGTACCAGTTTAAATAGTTGGGAGGAAGCTAACGTGAAGAGTTTTCTGGTGGTGCCTTTCCGACCTGCAGCTTATCCACCTGAAGTTCCACTGCTGACTTGCCCCAAGCCGTCTCGGAGCCCAGCTAGTTGTGGAAATGTGTTCTTCCCAGAATGCCCGTTCTCAGAGTTAAAGCTGGCCCGCCACAGATGCCTGTCCATCTCTACAGACACAGGGCTAAAAGCAGAAGAGCTGGCAGGTTCCCACAGGAGGGAAGTCCATGGAAAATAGTGAAAATAGGGGAGTGAGGGGACACCTGTGGTGTCCTCCGCGGGGCTGTGGGCAGTGGCCCGCCGGCCCAGGGTGCGCTCCCCGCTCACCTGTCCTGTTGTCGAAGGAGGCTGCCCTTGCAGTGAGCACCTGGTGGGCGCTGCTGTGTGCCTGGTGCTCTGTTCTCCTTGCAGAACAGTGGAACCCACGGGAGGTGTCCTTAGGGGTGGACGGTGGAGTGGGCCCTTGTGTCCGGTGGGGCAGTGACACCGAGGCTGGGCACCCCTCTTGGGGGCAGCGGCAGCAGCCTGGCCTCTGCCGGCCACGCAGGGCTGGGCCGGCGTCCCGAGCCTGCTCTCCTGAGGACGTAGCGGGCGGAGTGCTGAGAGGGACGGGTCTCGAGGTTCCCGAGCCAGTGGCCACGGGCTTTGGCTGCACGCGCCTCCCGCCGAGACCCGGGGCCCTCGCCTCTGGGGCTTCACCCTCGTTTCCATCCTGCCTCACTTTCCAGAACGCTAGCTATTTGATCGCATGTCTTTGGGATGAGAGTGACCTGCAGTTTGAAAAACACGGTGACGATGCCTCAGTCACTGGGGGCGTGAATTAAAAGAACGCAGTTCAGCTGAGCTGTTCTCCTTTCTGTGGCTTTTGCAGATCATTAACATTGACAGGTGACCTGGGCTTAGGGATAATTTGCAACGTGCCAGGTCAGCTGTCCCAGGGCCACGGCAGGTAGCCCTTATCCCACTAAGCAGCGGACTAGCGGGAGTGTCCAGCTTAAAATAGCCCGGACACGGCCTGCTCTCCACGCGCCCAGTGCTGGGGACCAGTGCTGACACGTTCGGCGCCATCCCCGTGCAGTCACCAGGAAGCGGTGCTTCGAGTGGTTTCCTGGGTCGGGCACGAGCTCTTTGGGAAGCTAGGATTTTACGTGGCTGGACGAGGCAGTGTCCCCGTGTCCCCGTAATGTGTGACTGTCGACGGATGGGACCAGAGTTCTGAGCGTTTGGTGTCAGAAGACGCCTTCTGTGCAGGGACGGGTGTGTGGATGTTGGGGGCGGCCCCGGTGCCATTGCCTCTCCTCCGCCCTGTGCTGTCTGGGGTGCCCGGGGCTCCCCGCTTGGCAAGCCTCGCTAGCCCTGCGTTCCTTTTTTCTTCATTTGGGGCCTCATTTTAGCACCGCTGAAGCATAGCGTTTTATCCTGTCTCGTGTCACTGAAAGGAAAGGAAGTAAAAGAGGAACGTGGGAGTCCCCCTCGGAGTCGTCTCCAGGCCCGGCCAGGCCGCCAGGCGTCCCCCGCTGCCCAGGGCTCCAGGTGTCCCCGTTGGGTGCCCACGTGACTGTTCTCTGACCTTTGTGGTTAATAGAGCTCGGCGGCGGCTGTAGGTGACGAGAGTGATGAAGCGGCAGCATCGTGTGGAGGAGATTCTGACTGTTTTGAATTGTCTCTTCTGACTGTAGGTAATTGGTACGCCTCAGAGACCTGCAGCGCCCAACACTATCGTGGTAGGAAGCCCACACACCCCTAACACCCACTTTGTCTCCCAGAACCAGTCTTCAGACCCCTCACCTTGGTCTGCCGGGTGAGCACTTGCCTAGAATTTACCCCCCAGCCTCTGGCTACGTGGCCGACCAGCACGCCAGAGGATCGGGCCCTGGCCAGCGCGTGCCCGGAGTAGACGCGTGGACCGCGCCGCCCTGCGGTTTTGGGGGTGGTGACTCCACTGCGGTTTTGGGGGTGGGCTCTGGCTTCTCAACGCAGCGGTAACTTTCACACTTTGCGCTGTCTGTACCAGAAAGTACCGTTTCTCGAACCCCAATAAACGTGGCGGGTTTCGCAGCAGCTTCTCCTAAACAGCTAAATGTGGCCGTGGGGACAGCCCTGTGTGACGGCCACACCACCCTGTTCCTTTCCTCCAAAAGCAAAGCGATGTGAAAGCGACTTTACTCAGAGGTCAGCTGTGCAACTTTCCCTAAGAGCAAACAAAAGCAAAGATGTAGAATCGTGTCTGTATTTTTGGTTCTAAAGCAAAAATCATCAGCTCCCGCAATTCGTCAGTTAGAAACTTGGGGCGACCGTTTCCTCGCTGTGGCGACTCAGGAAGGTCGGACGCTGGGGCTCCCCGCCGAGGGGAAGCGCTCCAGCCTCAGCGCTGGGCGCCGGCGGCCACGTGGCCATCAGGGTGTCTGCACTGGCTCACGTTTGCCCCCAGATTCCTGTATGTGCAGCAGAACTTCCATAACCCCTGATGTCGGTCGACATCTTTTTAAGAAGCAGCGTTGTCTGGCGTCCCGATACACATCGGACGTGTCCTGGGGTCTGCCCTTTGGGTCACGTGCCCCACTTTTCCCGAGAGCTGAAGATACACGTGTAAGGTCCGGCCACTTAAGTTTGTTCTCCAGCCTTTAAAGGAAGGAGGGGGTCCCTGGACGGGGAGACGGAGCCAGGCTCCCGTCCCTGCTCTGCTGAGCGCAGCCCGCGGGACCCCTCGAGGCGCCCGCCGGTCCTAGGAGGCGGGTCTGGATCCTGGGCTGGCGCTGTGTGCTGAGGCCACTGCTCTCCTGTTGTGTCTTTGAAGGAAGCGTAGCAGGAAAGGGGAGAAGAACGGCAAGGGGCTGAGGCATTTCTCCATGAAGGTCTGCGAGAAGGTGCAGCGGAAGGGGACCACGTCCTACAACGAGGTGGCGGACGAGCTGGTGGCAGAGTTCAGCGCCGCGGACAACCACATCTTACCGAACGAGTCGGTGAGCGTGTGCGCGGCGGGGCCGGCGGGGCTGGCAGGGCCGCGAGGCTGGCGGGGCGGGACACCCCGGCCCTCTGTCTGTGTCTCAGACGGCCTCAGACATGCAGAGAAGCTCTGAAAGCACTTCCAAAGGTCTCCCGGCCTGCTTGTGTGGTGATGCCCCCGCGTCCCCGGCGCTTCCACAGCGCGCACTGGCTCCGGCCCCGTGTGTCGGCCGCCTCCCCGTGGCGACGCCCCCTGCCTGGGCTGGCGGGCCGAGCGGGGCCGTGCGGGGGGCTGCCTCACGGGGGCTGCGGACGGTGCCCAGCCTCGAGTGTGCTCGGGTTTGGGGCTGTCTGGAGATCTCCCTCTGTCTCTGCCAGGCTTACGACCAGAAGAACATCAGACGGCGGGTCTACGACGCCCTGAACGTGCTGATGGCCATGAACATCATCTCCAAGGAGAAGAAGGAGATCAAGTGGATCGGTCTGCCCACCAACTCCGCCCAGGAGTGTCAGAACCTAGAGGTACCTCCAGCCCTGCGTCCGCCGCGTGTTCCTAGCAGGCGTCGGTCGTCTGCACCACTGGCGCCTGCTGAGCGTCTTGGGCGGCGGTGGGGGGCAGGTCTCCCCGCGTCCTGAAGCCCCTGATCACGTCCGTGCTTTCCCACTTGACGGTGACCCTCCGGCCGTCTGGGGCCGCGGACACTGGTGGCAGGGCAGTCGGCCCGGTCCGGGGGGGTTTCCCCCAGTGTGGGTGAACGCTGCATCCCAGTTTGTGGGGTTTTCAAAAAGACACCATAGCCGTGTCCAGAAGACGAGAAGACGGAAGAAGCTTGTGTAGTTTTGAGGTTAAGAGAAACTGGCCTGTGCCCGCAGCGTCTGCCACGTTCTAGGTTCTTCTGTTGCCCCACCGTCAGGCCCAGGGCACACGTCTTCGGCGAGGACCTTTCCTCGGTGACCCTGTGTTGCCTTGGATTTTAAAATATGCTGTGAAAACCAGTTGTGATGATGTCTCATGCCGATGGCTTGTCTTTGAAGGTGGAGAGACAGAGAAGGCTGGAAAGGATAAAGCAGAAACAGTCGCAGCTCCAGGAACTTATCCTGCAGGTAACGCAGCGCCTGCCGTGGGGGCAGCGGGATTGCCGTTTGCTGGCGTCGGCCCCCCTCCGCGTGTTTGCTCTGGTCTCTGAGGGGGTGCCGGGCAGGGCCGCTGAGGACGCCCAGGGAGGGTTAGGTGGCCGGTGGCAGCAGGTGTGGGTGCGCGTCAATCGTGCATCTTTTTAGCAAATCGCCTTTAAGAACCTGGTGCAGAGGAACCGCCAGGCGGAGCAGCAGGCCAGCCGGCCGCCCCCCGCCAACTCCGTCATCCACCTGCCTTTCATCATCGTGAACACCAGCAAGAAGACGGTCATCGACTGCAGCATTTCCAACGACAAGTAGGTCGTGGTGGGAGGGGCCTTGGCCGCGTGAAGACGCCTGGTCGGGGGGCGGGGGCAGAGAGAAGGTGGCCCATCTGGTTGATTTGCTGCGGGTCTAGCTTGTAGCCACCAAGTACGATCTTTTCAGCGTCATTACCTTGCAGGTGTCCTCCCTTCCCTGAGTGTGCGGCTCCTCGGGAAGGAGGGGTGTTGTCAGGACAGCAGGCGGTGCTCAGGGCCCAGCCCGGGGCGTCCTGGGGCGGCCGGCAGCCCCGGGCTGCGTAGGTGCCGCCCGCGCTCCCTGGTTGCTGGCGCTGAGGTGGTGGGTTGTGTGGCTGAGGGAGGTTTGGGGTGAGTGGGGTGTCCCGCTCGGGGCCCCCGAGCCAGGTGTCCAACTCTGTCGTGGAGACGGCGCTCTTCTGACGGTGACTTTCTCCTCTAGGTTTGAGTACCTGTTTAACTTCGACAACACGTTTGAAATCCACGATGACATCGAGGTGCTGAAGCGCATGGGGATGGCCTGCGGGCTGGAGTCCGGGAGTTGCTCCGCCGACGACCTGAAGGTGGCGAGAAGTTTGGTGCCGAAGGCGCTGGAACCCTACGTGACAGGTCCGCTCCGTCCTGGACGGGACGCCCGCCCCCTCCGCTGGGGTTGGCTCGCGCCCGGTGCCCAGAGCAGAGACAGATGGGACGTGGGACGTGGGACGGTGGCGGGCTGTGGGGTGCCGGTGCGGCAGCAGCAGGACGCCATCTGGCGGGGCCGTGGCCCCTCGGGACAGGGGGGCGGGGGGGTGGCGACAAGGCCGAGCCGTGTGGTTCATACGGTGCAGGCGTTACGTCAGGATCTCACCTTCCAGGTAGGGCCCCAGGTCTGTGAGGAGCGTGGCAGGCGTGGACCCGACCCCAGGGAGTGGCTTAGTCACTGCAGCAGAGTGACCGAGAAAAGCGTCGTCTCGGCAGCCCTGGGCCTGCCCCGACGGCAGGTGTGGGGAGCCTCCTGGGTCCCCGGCGTCCGTTCTGCCGGCTCGTTGGCTGAGCTGGGGGGTCCCAGCCGCCGAGGGGAAGGGCTTTGCGGTGAGAGAGGAGACGCTGCCCCTGCGCCTCTGGTGTGGATCACCCCCGAGCGCTCCCAAGTGGCCCAGAATAAGTGGGCGTCTGGCCTCAGAGCGTCCCGTGGGGGCGCCTCCACCCCCTCTGGATGCAGCAGCTGCCCTGCGGGACCCCCGCTGCCCTCCCCACGGCCCCCGTTCTTGGCGATACAGCTGCGTCCAGGACGGGGGTCGACGTAGGTCCTTCCTCCCCTTGGGTCCCGCCTCTGCGCTGTGGTGGCGGTTGCCCTCCCGTGGCACAGTGGTGGCGTCGTCCGTGGCCGCGCCGATTCAGAGGAGTAAAGGGAGGACTTCCATGCTGTCTTCGCGAGGCTTGGCCCGGTGGCCGGGCCCAGCGAGCGGGCTGCCTTCTGGCTGGTAGCGGGCATGGCGCTGGGCGGCCCGAGGGGCCTCGCCTGGAGAGCCGTCCCGTCTCAGCTCGTGGGCCTGTTTCCTGCGGTCTCTGCTTTGTGAAATTTGCTTTCTTTTCTTTCTCTTTCCAGAAATGGCTCAGGGATCGCTCGGCGGTGTCTTTGTCACGTCGGCTGTTTCAACTGCCAACGGCACGAGGCTCTCTGCCAGGTAACTGCCATCCCCGGCGGGGCCTGGGGGTGGTGGGGCCACTGTCACCTGGCAGCGGGACGCCCGGAGTCGGGGCGCCCAGAGCAGGGCAGACCTCCCCCCACTCCGGATGCCCCCCGAGAGTCACTCAGAGCTCGCCCTTTGTGCAAAGGAGATTTGCTTTTTCTGATTGGTTTCTTTCCTCTAAAGGTTAAAAGTAGTACACAGCTTTTATGTTTTTGAAAAGTACTTCAGTGAAGTGCGGGCAGAGCCCCCTGAACCCCACGGCCGCAGCCTGAGTGACAGAGGCCGTTTCTCCATCTCTTCTTTTTCTTTTTCTTTTTAATACACTTGAAGTCACAATACGCATATAAGGTTCCTTTTTTTCACGTTACCGTGTAACTCCTTCGATATTATCGAAGGAGTTTTATCATTTAAATCAGTGTGTATTTGACTTTTGACCTAGCAGTCCCACAGAGCAGACGTGTCAGACCTCAGGGTTTGTCTTAGTTTTTTGAAGATAAATGTAAAGTAATACCAACGTTAGGTATTGACAAAACAGTGGTTTTATTTTTTATGTAGTATCATGTGTCATACATATTTATATCAATTCTAAACATCAATAAATGTTCCTAAAGTATAAGTGAAATCAGCAGAGTGTAGGTCCAACAAAATGGAATTGACTAATAAGTCACGTGTGCACGCCTTCGAGGGGGCTCTGCGGGCACCGTGTCCTCTGGTCCCCGTGCAGCGCTGGCCCGGCAACAGTGCGGCCCTGAGGGAGGGGCGGAGTCGCCCCGTGAGGGCCCCAGTGCCCGTGGGGTCTGTGTCGACCTTCGGGGCTGAGGGAGGCCCCAGGATGTTTGCATCTGTTTGGATTTGGACTGAGGCTGGTTCCGTTTTTAACTCTGAATCTACCACTGTGTGTGGAGCCCAGTCTGTAACATCTGAACACTGGTTATACCAAGAGGTGGAATTTGGGTGTTTCCTAAACGTTCCTCTTGCAGAAATTCTTTTTATTGATTAAACTTCAGAGGCTCACGTCAGGTTTTCTAAAGAGGGAAGCAAAGCCATTACCATCTCAGAAGAGAAGCTGACCTTAGTGGTGGACGCGCTGTTCTTACAAAGGCCCGTTTTGTGCATTGAGCTGCCCTCTGGTTGAACGTTTAGGTGGTTCCCAGTTACAAGAAAAGCGGCAACGAGCCGCCTGATGGCTCAGTTTCCCACTCTTCCTGGCTTGGCCTCCAGGCTGGCTTTCCCAGATGTGGGATTACTTTGTCCAAGAGCAGCGTCAGTAAATACCAGTGAAAGGTATCAAGATACATGCGTGTGGTTTTCTGATAACGGGAAAACACCTTTAACGTTAGGAATCTGTGCAGCTCTGCCCTGTGGGCTTTCTGTGGTGCCACAGGCCTCTCAGGGTCCTGACCCGCGTGGCGGGACAAGAACCCTTTTACTCAGTCATCACCCTCCCCTGCCCCGTGCCGTCTGATTCAAGTGTATCACGGCCGCGTTTCCAGGGTGGTTCTGACCCTTTCATGTCCTGTTATCTTCAAACAGACTCACGGTTTACCAAGTAAGCTCCTCCGTTTTGTGGAGAGCAGTTGAAGGCCGCAGGTTGGGCGCAGAGAGGATGCTGTGAGGCCCCCCCGGGGGTGCCGCTGTGTCTCCGCGTGGAGACAGGCCTCCTCCGAGTCTGGAGCCTGGACGACCTGTGTCAAGTTGTAGCTCTAGGTCGGGGTCCCCTCGGGGCCTTCCCTTGCTGTTCAGCTCAGACATGAAGACACTGAATGACTTGGGACGGTGCCTGAGCAAGTCGCAGCTCAGAAGAAACGTCGCCTTCCCTCCCCTCGTGGTGGGCGTGGCCATCTCCCGTTGGTGCCCTGGGACCGTAACTGACCACAGCTGACCCTTCGCGTCTCGTGTGCGCTGTGCTGGGACGCGGGAGGTGGCTGAAGCCGGGGGTCTTTGCCCAGGATTCTGGCTCCTGAAGCCCCTCCGTTGTAGGCCAGGGTCTCGCCTGCGGGCCTGTTGGCATTTTGGGCCGGACCACCCTTTGCTGTGCATGCTGCCCGTGCCTTGTGGGGCACTGGGTTGTGCCCTCGACCTCAGATGCTAGCATCACCCCCCGGCCTGGGCCCACCCCAGGGGCCCAGCCCCTAGAGCCCAGCCCCGCAGCTCTGCCCCCTGGGTCCGTGGTCCCCGCCTGGGCCCACCCCCGGGGCCGGCATTCCAAAGAATAAAACCTGCAAGAACCATGTGTCCTTGGGGCCGTCCTGGAGGCGCAGGCTGCAGTAAGACGGGCCCGTCACCCCCAGCTTCCTGGCTCAGCCCGGACGCCAGGGGAGCTGAGGGTGGGGCCTGGCGTGGCGTTTCCACAAGCGGACGCACGCACACGCCAGCACACGCTCACGGGGTGCCCTTTTACTCCCCGGCTCCCAGCCTTCAGGGAGGTCAGGGAAGTCACAGGCGGAGGCCTGGGAGGAGAGTCTCGGGGCTTTTCCGGTTGGTGTGCCCGAGTCTCGCTTCCGACATGATAAATGGGGAGGACTCAGTGTCGGGGCCCTGCCGGAGCCCCTCGTCCAGTGGTGATGTGTGAAGGGGGCGTGACGGGTGGCGTCAGCCTCGGGGGCGCTGGGTTCTGTGCTGCACGTGGGTAAGGCTTGCCGTTTCTGTTCGTGTAGTTGAGAGCACCCGGACCTCCCGGGGGTGCCGGCCCGTCCCTGGCGCCGCAGACGCCGCCACTGACACCTCCTGTCCTTGCAGTGACCTGGCCAACGGCGCGGACGGGGCGCTGGCCACGAGCTCCAGCGGGTCGCAGTACAGCGGGTCCCGGGTGGAGACCCCCGTGTCGTACGCTGGGGAGGACGACGACGAGGACGAGGACCTCAACGAGAATGAGGGGGAGGACTGAGCCCCGCCGGCTCCGGGGACACGTCTGGGGAGGAGAACTGCTGTGAACGTGGGTCTTTCTGTTTCCTTTGCCCTCCTCCCAAGAAGAGCTTGCTGAGCCGCCGGGCTCGGCACGCGCCACTGATACGCAACGCGCCGTCCTCTGCGGGGTCCTGACGAGCTGCGCTGTCTGGTGCCGACGCACGGCCTCTCTTTACTCTTCTGGATTTTGTGTTTTCGTTTGCTGTTTTTTAAATTCAGAGTTCATTTCACCCCTTCACAGTTCTTGCCGAGTTTGCTGGAGACGTTGCGCTCCGTCCGCGCCGAGGGAGATACAGGCCCTGCTGCCCGGCGGGCCCGAGGCAGCCGCTGAGGGGGAGGCACCACGGAACCGGCAGATGGCGAGGCACTGCCTCTCGACGTCTTATTACGACCTTATTTCCCTTAAATTATATTGACTGCGTGACTCCATCGGGTTTCTACTTGGGTTTTGTTCTGTGTTGCAGCCGATGAATTGCGAAGCTCTTTCTTCGTTTCTGTGTGTTTGGTTTGGTAGGAGTTTACTGCCACGCTGGTGCAGCTTTGGAGACTGTCTGAGAGCTCGGAGTGGTTTAATGCTTATGGTAAAATGTGCCTGATTTCTTACAGGCAGCGTTTGGGAACTTTTATTATATAGTTGTTTACATACTTCTAAGTCTGTCATTTAAAGACATGTACTGAAACAAATGTTGTATTTGTTTCGTAAGCATCTTCCTGTAATCTATTATAAAGTCGAAATTAAATATAGAGAATGTTTTAACAGTTTTTTAACTCAAAATTTGTCAATCATTTTTAATAGTTCTTTTTTTATAAAAAGAAAAAGGAATTTCAGGACAGGCAGTAGTCTCTTTTAAAACTTATTCACCAAGAACCATTAACTGCACAGTTGCTGTTAGCTGCCTGTTCTAAAATACTTGTCTTTCTATCGGAACACAAACAGACTTTTCTGTAATATTTTGTGGAATAAAGAGACTTAAATTGTTTGACTTGTTTAACTTGGCACTGTTAGTTTTTATTAATAAAGTGCGCATGGGCATTTTAAACAAGTCGTGTGTCCCTCTGATTCGGGATTGCTGTCTGGAGCTCATTTTCTCCCGTCAGCCGGGCCGTTCTCTGGAGGGAGGAGAGGGTCCAGGCCCAGCAGTGCACGCAGGACCCGCCGAGGCCCCCAGCCTGTCCTGCCGCTGCCCGGCGGCGGGGCCGAGGAAGGAGGTCCCGGGGACGCGGCCAGTGGTGGGGAGAGAGTTTGTGCTCTGCCTTGCTTTTAGAACAAACGAACCCACGGCCTTTAATGTGTGAGTCCTTACGAAACGTGACCTTTGCAAACACACACATCCCCGAAAGGTCACGAAGCGCCCCAGGGAAGCAGGAGGCGGAGGGACGCAGGCTGGATGCCCTCGCGGACACGCCCACGGTGAGAGAGCCAGGCCGAGGGTGTTCCCTGCCTTTCTCCCGGATCCTAGAAGCCGAGACAGATTTTATGGATTTGACTTTCGGAAAAAGAGTCAGATTGTAAGGTAAGATGGGGCAGCTCAGTGTTTTATTCACGTTGGTCGAAGACATCCGTGAGTGTTGCGGTGCAAGGTTGCGGCCTCGGGCAGAGTCGTGTCTCCTGAGGGCTGTGGCGGTTCCTCCTTTCTTCCTGACTGTGGCGGACTGAAGTGTCCTGAGGGCTGTGGCTGGAGAGACAGGGGCAGTGTCGGCGCCCGTGCGGTGAGGACACGGCCAGCCCCGCGTCTCCGGCTGAGTCCCCTGCGGCTGTGCCCCTGCTGCCTCTCCTCCTCCAGGGCACCCGGGCGGGTCTGGCCAAGCTGGGCACCCGGGCGTGGGCACGGGACCCCCGACACCGACCTTCCACCGGTGGTGACCCAGATGACCGAGGGTCTGCTGGTTCCGTTGCCGCGGGAGCGCCTTGGGCAGGGGACGAGGTTCTGGCACCGTCGCCTCTCCTGCTCTTCCTGGTAGGTGCTCAGCTGCGGCCCAGTCTTCCCGGAGCATCACCCGTCAGGGGTCCAGCCTGCGTCCTTCCACGCCCGCTTCCCTGCCGTGTGGTCTGTGACCTCTAGGGGAGGTGTTCGATTCCAAAGTTCATGTCTTACAAGCTGGTGAGTAGTGGGGTTCTGCAAACCAGGAGGCCTGTGGCTACTTGGGCCGAGTACTGACCCTGGGCGTTGGCTCAGCAGTGGTCCCCGGGGCGTGTAAGCGAGCTCCCGAGAGAGGAACGTCTGGACTCGAACCTAGGCCTCTGACCTCTGACCCCAGAGCCTGTGCCCCCCCTCCCCCAGGTGCTGGTGGTTCCGTGTATTCGACAGCAACTTGACAGAAGGTTCTAGCACTTCATTCCAAGGGGCGCTTTGTGGTCGGCAGGTGGCCGGCTCTGAGGTTCCCTGTCCCCTGCACCCCCCGCGGGGGGGCAGCCCCTCCAGCTGCTGCGCCTCAGTTGCCTTCCCTGTGAAATGGAATCAGCAGCCTTGGCCTCCCAGGGCAGCCGGAGGAGGGACCCCGAGGCAGACAGCCTGCTGTGCTCGGACCCCGCGACGTGCGCCCCACACCCAGCCCCATCGAGGCCTCGGTGTCTCTGCTGGGGTGGCTGGGCCTCTGACCTCCAGTGTGTCGTGACAGCCCCGAGGCGGCCTGATCTCTGGGCTGGGCCTCTGACCCCCAGTGTGTCGTGACAGCCCCGAGGCGGCCTGATCTCTGGGCTGGGCCTCTGACCTCCAGTGTGTCGTGACAGCCCCGAGGCGGCCTGATCTCTGGCCTGACGTGGCACTTCCCAGGTGGCTCAGGGTTTTTGCCGGTGGGGTCGGCAACGCGGAGCAGAGACACCGTACCCTGGGCCGGGTGGCCTTGAGGGCTGGGCGGCGGGTCCCCTGTCCCCTGAGCCTCTGCGGGGCTTCTTCCGTGGGGTTAGGACTCTGGGCTGCCAGCTCCGGGTGGGGTGAAAAGTGGGCGACAGGTGAGAGCAGGTTTGTCCTTGGGACAGAATGTTCTCGTTTCAGGGTTTTCTGAATGGCCTGGGGCTGCAGACCGCCCCACCCCCCGCCGCCCTGGAGGGGAGACTGTGCTCCGAGGAACGTCACCTCTGGGGTTTGGGCTCCGCTGCGTGGGGACACCCTTACGTCCCAGAACTGTACGCTCTCGGGGCAGCCCCTCCCACTCCGGTTTGTAATGTCCCCGACTTGCAACTGAAAGTGTTAAAGGGAGAGGTTTTTTGGTTCATTAATTTTAGTTAATTCTTTTTAGCTAACTGAATTTGTTAGTTTGAGTTTTTAGTTAATTCTTCCCCCTCATCAGGAGAGACACGACTCTTTTACATAGATTAAGAGTGAATTTAATAAACTTGATTTTTACAGTTTAGGAATTGTGTTTTTTAAAGCCGGCAACCAGAATGCATGAAACCCTAAGTCACGTTTCATGTCAACGCACTCCCGGTCTTCATATTAACGTATAGAAAAAATAAATTACAGCAGGAAAGGTGATGTCCGCGCGGAAGAGATGAGTCCTTTTGGGGTCTTGTTAGTTGCACAGCTGCTGCCTTAGGGTCACCGTGTTAGCCCAGCGTTTTTATCGTGGCTACAATTCTACCTAAAAGGTGACGGAGGTTTCACAGGATTCTGGCTCCGAGAGCTGGGCGCACGGGGGCCTGTCGGGTGCGGAGCTGCCTCGGGTGCCGGGTGTAGCTGGACGCGGCGTCTGCGGTCACCCTGCACCTGGGGCCAGCCGCCTGGCTCCTCTACTTCTGGATTTTAAGCTTGAACTCCACCTTCCCCTCGTAGGGGTCGTGGGGGTTGTCGAAGGTCACGTGCTCTGCCAGGATCTTGCACACGATGACGACCTCCCTGTTCACGGGGGCGTTGAGGAGCTTCGCGGCCACCAGCGGGTTGCTGTAGTGGGGCTGAGGCGGATGTGCGTTAGGACCGTCGAGGGCGGCCGGGCGCTTGGCCGGGTGCTCTCACGCCGCCCGAGAGCCGCCCGGGACTCCCTGCTTAGAAACGAGGAGACTTGGCCCGGGGGGCGGGGGGCGGGGGCAGACCAGTGACAGATTCAACTTCAAGTTACAGTTGATGAAAATTAATATAAAAACAGCGGAGGATAAAGCCAGAGATTTGGGGAAAATGATTTTAAATGGATGTGCAGTTGTCTAAGGGCCTTCTAAGGAGGCCCTTGGAAGGTAAAGGATTAGCTGTGATATTTATTTTGTGTGAGAACGATGTGCTTTCAGGTAGTTACGAGAACAGGGGTTTGGGAAGCACCTGAAGATTAAGGGGTGCGGCTGGACTACGTGCGGCCTTGTTGCGTTTCTGCGGGTGAAACGTTTAGGGCTTTCCTTTTGCTAGTGACTGCTCCGTTTCATCCGGTTCCGGAGCAGCTGTTGGGGACAGTGGCGCACACGTACCTGGGCCTTCTTCCCGTAGTAGGGGAAGTAGTGGAGGCTGTAGACGCCTTTGGGTGGGAAGTACTCCACCTGCAGGGCCGGGGCATCCGGGTGCTGGTCCTGTGGGCGAGAGGCCGCTGTGAGAAAGGCCGGATCTGGCGCGCTCGTGTCCGCCTGTGTGTCCGCGCCACGCATGCTTCTGCACGCAGGTCCACGTGTGTGCGTACGTGTGCACCGTGACCACACGTGCAGTTGGCACTAGATCTAATCTTTATCATCAGCCCAGAATCCATTAAGGGTGTAATTTGTTAGTTTGCAAGACCCCGGGTGACTTTTCAAGCTTGTGTTTTTTTCCATTTTAAACCCTCTTAGGATAAAGAAGGTGACAGAGCTGAGCGTGTGGGAACAAAGGCCCACAAGGCTGGGCGGCTGATCTGCCGAGGCTGGGGAAGGACCCACACGCTGCCGTGGGGTTTGCTTCCTTCCACTGTCAGAGCCAGCGACTCGCCCGACGGCTTGAGCTCGTCTGAGGGCAGAGGAAGGGTACTTTGGTGTCTGTGCAGATCCCGGGTCAGCCTACACGTGTGTGGTCGAGGAAACTCAAAAAGGAAAAACAAAACAGGACGAATGCTGTGCTCCGGGGAGACTGCAGGCTTTGGGCGGGGGTGGGGTCACCCCAGTGGGGCACCCGTGCTGACGGCAGAGAGCCCTGGCTGAGGGCGTGATTGTGGAAACAAACTTTAGAAAATATTCAACGAAGACAAATTTAGTTTTTTCGTGTTGTCCTTAAAAACATGTTTTGAGAAAAACTGGACTAAGTTAATGCCAACTGTTGGCAGCATTTCCGTACGCACGCTGCCAGACGACAGCGGCTGTCGGTAACTTGCATATTTTTGTAAATAAGCCAATAAGAAGGACAGAGCAGCGTAGCAGATGTGCCTTGGTTTCTCCAAATAGCCACAGACGTTTTGAAGCACGTCAGTGATACACTGTCCCAAATGCCTTTTGAAGCAAAACGGTGACGAGCGTTGTTTTTCTTACCAGGTTGTTTTTTCCAGAGACAGTGTAAGCCTTTACTCTCCAGGATCACATAGCTGTGCCGTTTGGCATCTTGCACAACCATATAGAACATTTTTTCCTGATAATTCTTACCGGGTTTTTAATCCCCCAGGATAAAACCACTCTTAAGTGAAGGTTCCTGCAATTCGTGCCCCTGGCTTATTAGGCTGACGGCTGGGATGATTTTAGGGAAAAGCAGATCAGTATTTCGCACAGGTTTTCCCTCCTAAACAAGACAGCTGTGGCCGGTCACTCACCAGGAAGGCGCAGTCCACCCTGGGGGCCGTGTTGTTGCCGGGGAGAAAGTTGACGATCTGGAAGGGAAAGGTTCGGACGTGGCCTCTGTGCCCATCTGTGAGTGCGGAGGACGGGTGCCGGGGAGGCTCTGGGGCGGATGTACCAACTCCTGCTTCAAAGCCGGAAGCTCCACGCTGGGGCCGTGGTCTTGGCCGGCAGGTGGCAGAGCTGGGTGGGGGTCTGAGCTTCCCGAGCCCACCTGTGCAGACGGCCCGGCCCCCAGATGCGCCTGCTGGTGCCCAGGGCCCAGTGCAGTGCCCTCCTGGCTCGTGAGGACCACCGCCCTCCCTCGCACACCTGCTAGGCAGCCGGGACCGTAGCCCAGCTGGGCCCTAGGGCCCGGCGCGGTGTGCCAGTGTGTGGTCCCCTGGCCTCTTAGGGAGGAAAATGAAGGGTGCCACGCAGACGCCAGCATGGTGCCGGGTCCTCCCCGCCCCGCCGCCAGGTCCCACCCTCCCCGGGGCCCTGCCGTGATGTCCCCTCTCCCCGCAGCGTGGACGTGCCTCCCGAGGTTGGCCGTGTTCTCACGGTTAGCCTCCCTCTGCGCCTGTCCTCAGACGGTTCCCAGGTGCCCTCCCCACGCTGACCGCGGCCCGGCTTCTTCCAGCCGCCGTGCACACAGGGCTGCTCCAGGCTCTGCGGCTCGGCGGGGGGCGGACGCCACGGTCAAGTGGGTGGTGGGTCTGCATGGCGGCTCCCAGTTGGTCTGAGGGAAGGCGCGCTCGCGGCCAGCACACGTGCAGGAGAGGCGGGGCCCCGGTTCCCTTCTCACCTCCGATCCCCTCACTCACCCTGTTCATCTTGATGATGAAACACGGCTTTCCTTCCTCAAAGCCGAAGGTGGGGTCCGGCCGGCCCGAGCAGTTTTGCAGCATGTCTGCTGTGAACTTGCAGGAGAACTTGGTGTGGTTCGGGGCCAGGAAGCTCTCCTGGAAGAAGTACCTCTCGGCCGTGCAGTTGATGTTGGCCTCCTGGGCCGTGGGTGAGTAGCCTGGGGGACAGGCACACCTGCGGCCCTGCCCGAGCTGCGGCCCCCTCTGCCCCCCGCCCCCCAGGGGGTTCCTGAGACGAGGAAAGAATGGAGACACTGCAGTGCATTCTGCACTCTACCTGCCAGGAAGTGGTGCAGGGCCTGCGTTAGTCCTGTCCAGGTCCTGTTGTCAGACACGTTGTAGGAGATGTCCAGGCCTTTCTCCCCGTAGACATCTGGCCTCAAGGTCACCCCTGGAAAAAGGACGTGACGCCTTGGCCTTTGGTTGTACATCCAGGCCGTTTGCCGTTCGGTTGGCCCTGGCCTGGGGGAGGCCGTGCCTGGGACGCTTCGGGGCCAGGCCTTCGAGGGTCCCCCCGCCCCTGGCAGCCAGCAGGGCCCGGGACCCTGCCCAGGGGCCGGGGGGCCGCGCCGTCCCACGAGGCCTGGCCAGGGCCCGCGGGTCCCTCCCACAGGAGGCCTGCCTGCCTGCCAGCCTCTGGGATTGGGGCACATTCTATCACGGTGTGTTCTCAAGTTTGTAATCTATTACGTTCTGTTCTGAAATGACATAGAAATCCTCCATGTTTTGTCCGTTGGTTGATTCAAAAAATTGACCCGCAGTTGTCACGATGATTTGCAGAGGATCCGCCGGGCGCTGACCCAGCTCAGCGCTGCTGTGGGATGTTCTCGGGTTAGTGTCTTCCTCAGAAACAAGGACGCAGGGGTGACAGACGCTCTGAGTAGCTGGGCTGGAAGAAGCTTTCCTTCCTTCGTTTCTCCCCCCGCCCTTTGCACCGCAGGTTAGCTGGCTGCGTGGGGAAGCCTTGGTCCGAACACCCTCCCCGGGACCTGGGAGTTTTGTCACCAGCGACTTCCTGCTCTTTGGCACTGGCCCAGCCCCCTCGTCGCACGGGCCACCTTGCACTTAGACGGCACTCGCGCTCTGGACCTAATTTGCTGCTGGGGAGGCGAGGCCTCCACAGGAGAGCAGCCTCGGTGCCGGTGACGCCGCACGGGCACCGAGCGCCCCTCGCCCCCCTTCCTGATCCCCTGGTGACCGTCCTCCCCGACATCCTCCCCGAGGGGCCGTGTCCCGGCCCGGCAGCCCAGGGCAGCGCAGGGCCCGGCGCCCGGTACCTGGCGACTTGAGCTGGTCCTGGTAGTCGGGGGTGTACGGGTCGACCGTGCACATGAGCACGTAGATGCACAGGGCGAAGATGCCGGTCATGACCACGTAGAAGGCCACGTAATAGAGGCTGATCCACACTGCGGGAAGGGGCGGGTCAGACGCGGCGGCAGCCGCTCGGCTGCGGGGACACGCGTGCCGCTCCCCAAACGCGTCACCTCTCAGGGTGAGCGTTGCACTGGTGTCGGGCACGTTCACGCACGGCGCTGGGCACCCGTCCCGCTGTCTGGCTCCAGACCATTCTCCTCACCCCATAACCCTGCCCCCCTTAACTTAAAAGCCTTAAAAAGTTACACTTTTAGGAACACAGCTTTAAAACGGCTCTTCTCCAATCTAAGGCTGGGCCTTTGGGTCAGGCTGATCCTCAGCTGCTCGCAGGTGCCCGCTGTCGGCGGGTGTCGGGGCTGAGGGGGGCCTTTGGAATCACCCAGTGGGGGAGGAGAGGCCGGCCAGGGCCTGCGTCTGGGCACGGAGCCCGCCAGCCCCACGCGGCTGCTGCTGGTCCCCTGCCCTCCCCTGGCGCCCCTGCCCT
Source organism: Grampus griseus (assembly GCF_964374135.1). Classification (NCBI taxonomy): domain Eukaryota; kingdom Metazoa; phylum Chordata; class Mammalia; order Artiodactyla; family Delphinidae; genus Grampus; species Grampus griseus. Next base: position 772,705 of record NC_139012.1, on the reverse strand, counting down.
GCCGCACGGACCCCAGCGGGACGGCGTCCGGCCCAGCATCTGGCCCGTGTCCGGGTTCCAGCAGTAGTGCCGGAACTCCTCCATCCTCTGGCTGCATGACTTCTTCTCCTGCAGTGCCGCCATCGCCCCGCTCCTGCCAAGGGACGCTTGGGGGAGGACATCCCCTTGGGTTTTATGGTCTCCCCCTCAGAGGTCAAGGGCACTGCGGCTCTGGGTTCCGGGGCGAGCCCAGCAGGGTGTTATCACTGCTTGGCCGTCAAGCACCGACGCCCGGGCAGGCCCGGCAGGTTCCGCTGCCGTCAGGTGCCCCTCCACCCCCTCCCTGGGCAAATCAGGGTGGCTCACTCCTCCTCTCGGGTGCCCTTGGCCCAGAGCCTTATCTGCTCTGATAATGAGCAAGGAGGCCTGCCAGGTGCTCAGCTCTGCCCACTCGCACCTCCTTGGGGAGGGAGGTGTGAGGAGAGCGGCCTGCACGAGGCGGGGCCTGGGCCCTGATGCCCAGCCGCGGCCGAGATGCTCCCTGCTCTGCGCTGATTGCAGCAGGCGCCCGAGGCCATGATGAGGCGACGGCTGGGACCCCGGTGTGGGGGGGGCTCCCGCCGCCGTCAGTCCTGGTGCTGGAGAGCCAAGCCTGCCGGTGCCCAGGGCCGCCGGCCGCGGGGCCGCAGGGGCTCCCGTCACTCTTGAGCTGAGCTTCGGTGACGAGCGTGGTGTCCTCTGAGAGCCGGTGTTGGGGCCCTGTAGGACTTTGTGGCCATGGAGGAATTCACAGCCATACAATCTAGAAGCGTTTTCGGAACCGAATACACACCAGTCCCCGGGCGATTTGCTGAAATGCAGATTCTCCCAGGGAGCCAGCGGACCTGGGAGCTCCCGTGGGCCTTGCTTGTGGCTGCAGGACTGTGGCGGTGTCTCGGCAGGGGACGCTCAGCCTGACAGCACGTCCGACCCACCTGGGGCGCCTTGAAAACCTGTGACGCCTGTCCCACCCCCGAGGTTCTGAGGGAGCTGACCTGCCGGGCGGCCTGAGCGTCTGGACAGCTGCGAGCCCCCGGACCTCCTGATGCGTGGCCAGAACCAACAGCCTTGGCGGTCTACATAGCTGGGGCCCGTCTCTGAGATTAGGAGGAAAGGGCAGCGCTGGGCAGACAGGACGTGGCACTGAGGCATCTTTACAAGTATCTAAGTCAGGACCCGACTGAAAGGGCGGCATTGTAAACAGAGCTGGGTGTCCATCCGTTGTCACTTTCCCTCTAGGGACCCACGTAGCCAAATTGGAGGTGTTCTTCGGGGATAAAGATAGTGAAAAGCCCTCTAGCCATTATGTGTGTTTTCTTTAGGATGATTTAGAGTTTGTCAGCAAAACGAACACCCTAAAATTCAGATAGAATCGCAGCATTTTAGCTGGACTCATAGTTCCTAATGGACCAACCCTAGGCATTTCCCTTCACACTGTTCCCCTTCACAGCTTTGGAACTTTAGGGCAGTAAAAACACAGAGTGTGGCCTTAGGCTGCGGTCTCACTGTCCACAGCCTGTGGGTCTGGGACCCCTGCGCCGAGGCCTGAAGACACAGGGTAGGAACTGCTGTGCAGAGAATCGGTGCCGCCCTGTCTGGAAAGTACAGAGACACTTGGGACGAGCACAGCATGAATTCTTCCTGGAAGTCTCTGAACGAAATCCTCCACACTGAGTCTCTGAATTCCCAGAAGCATGAACGTGTGTGCTGAGCTGCACACGCGTTGTCGTGATGACCTTCCTGGGACACGTGCCCGTGGGGAGGGGAGGCCTGGGGCGGGATAGGGGGCACTGGGCTGCTTGGCGTGCCCCGCGGGGCAACGTGGGACGGACGCCCCAAAGAGAGCGAGCTCCGGGTGATGTGGGAGCTCACCCTTCCTATGCGGGGGCCTCGACTCCCACCCACCCCCCACAGCAAGGGACCGGAGCCCATCCCTCCACAGCGGCCATGGGGTCAGCGGAAGCCCACGAACGCCGAAGGACTGGATGATAGGAAGATTCCCAGCTTTCGATGGGTAATCACTCATCAGAGCGAGAACCAGGCAGATCTCCAAATGAAGTGAAAACAAGATGATCAGTAGATGCCACACTGAGGTGACAGATTCTGAAATCATCTGACAGGTTGTAAGATGCTTCAGCCAGCAATGATGATTGTGCTTGAAACAAATGGAAAGACAGAAGTAGAAAGTTTAAGGCAAGAAATAGAAGACATAAAGACCAAATGGAAATTTTAGATTCAAAAAATACAATAACCAAAATAAAAAGCTCAAAGAATGGATTCAGCAGCAGAAGGGAAGGGACCAAGGAAAGAATCACTGACATGGAAGAAAAAACAATAGAAATTTCCGGATTTGAACAATAGAGAGAAAGTAGAGCCAGAAAAAAAGTGCCCAGCCTCAGTGACCCAGGGGCCGTAGGAAAGGCCTAACGTCTGTGTCACTGGAGTCCTGCAAGGAGAGAAGAAAGAGTGGGGCTGGGGCATAAACCTTCAGACTCAAGAAGCTGAGAGAACCCCAAACAAGATACCCCCCAAATCCATGCCAAGTTGCATCAAGATTAGACTTTGAATATCCAAGACAGACACAAAAAAACCTAGAAAGCATTTGCAATTGCTCCAAACAAAAAGGAATATTTAGGTGTTGATCTAATAAAACATGTATAAGACTTGTATGCTGAAAACTACATAATGGTGATGAAACAAAAGTCTAAGTAACTAGAGACACACATTGTGTTCGTAGGTTGGAAGATTCAACACAGTCAAGTCAATACTCCCCAAACTGATATACTGTTTTAACACAATTTCTATCAAAATCCAAGCAAGATTTTTTGTTTTGTATCTATAGGCAAGACTCTTCTAAAATTTATTTAGAAAGGCTAAGGAACTAGAATAAATATTTTCTTCTTTATTTGGAATACTTTTTTGAAAATATTTCTTAAAAAGAAAATTAAGGTAAGAAGACTCAGTCTACTCAATTTCAAGGCTCATTATATAGCCACAGTCATCAAGACAGTGTGGCGCTGGTGGAGGGACAGACACAGTGAACAGTGAAACAGGACAGAAAACTCAGAAGTAGACTCACAAATATGCCCAACTGGTTTTGACAAAGGTGCCAAAGAAATTCAGTGAAGCGAAGACGGCCTTTTCAACACATGGAGGTGGAACCACTGGACATCCGTGAACCCTGACCTAAGCCTCACACCTTGCAAAAAAGTGAACTCAAAATGGTCATGGATTTAAATGTAAAAGTGTAAAAATTTTGGAAAAATACGTGGGAGAAAATCTTCAAGAACCAGGGTTAGGCAGAGAGTCCTTAGGCCTGACACCAGAAGCGCAATCCATAAAAGAGAAAATTGAAAAATTGGACCTCCAACGCAACAGCAAAAAGGCAAGCAGTCCAGTTAGACCACGGTCAAAAGACACAATGGGATGTTTCACCGAAGAGGATTCACAGACGACAAACACATGGAAAAATGTTCAGTATCATTAGCCAGTAGGGAAATGCAAATTAAAAACACAATGGGGTACCACCTATCACAAGAGCTAAAATAAAAAATAATGACAACTCCAAGTGTCGGTGAGGATGCTGAGAAACTGGATCGCTCGTGTGTTGCTGGCAGGAACATAAAATGGTAGAGCCGTCTGGAAAAGAGTTTGCCAGTTTCTTAAAAAATTGAACATGCAAACACCATACAACTCAGCACATATGCTCTTGGGCATTAATCCCAGAGAAACTGAAATTTATATCTGCACGAATATCTGTATGTTTTTCGCAGCTTTATTCATGATAGCCCAAACTGGAATCAACCTAGGTGTCCTTCAACAAGTGAATGGTTAAACCAGCCGTGGTCCATTCACACCATGGAATACTCCTCAGCAGTGAACCTACAGGTGCGTGTAACCGCCTGGGTGAATCCAGGGAGTCATGCTGAGAGAAAAGAGTGAACCCCCAAAGTGACACACTGTGTGATTCCGCGTACAAAGCATTCTTGAAAGGACGACTTTATGGAAATGGAGAACAGATCAGTGGTTGCCGGGGTTCAGGACAGGGCTTGGGGTGGGAAGGAGGTGGGTGTCTGTGAAGGGGGACCGTGTGGCGTCAGGGGTTCCTGAGCATTTGCTGTGCTGGCGTCGTATCCACGCTGCGATCCCGAGCTGCAGTTGGGGGAGATGCTACGACTGGGGGATTGGGTGAGGGGTGCAGGGGTCTCTGGGTTATTTCTTTTAACTGCGTGTGCGTCTACAATTACTCTGAATAAAAACTTTAAAAAAAGGGCCAAGTGAGTTTGGGAAGCTCTGCATACTTGACCCCTCTTAGAGAGCCAAGTTCACTCTTCAATCTCTGAGTCCCGTGATCGCAAACATGTTTAACGCCGTTTATCTGAATGCTTCCCACTTCCCCAGGAGGTAGTTCAGCTCAGCGTTAATCCAGTGGGAGTTGCCGTCCTCAGACACCGCCTCTCGCAGGGCTTCCTGATCTGGGTGCCAGCCCCACTCCAGGCCCACTGAAGCAGATCTTTATTTCTCCAGGTGATTCGTGTCCCCGCACTGCTGGGAGGCGCTGTCTGGGGACACACGGTCAGAGACACCGTAGAAGGGGCTCCGGTCCACAACACGCCTTGGAGCCGGAGCCGCCGACCCGTCTGAACACTGACGGGTTAAAGAAAAGGCAGGAAGGGTTTGAAGAGATCAGCTCAAGGTCGCCTGCTAGTGAGTGCCAGGCTGGACGCACCAACCCATCTGCTCAGCTGCAAGTTCTTATTTCTGCTTCCCCGACTGCTACACAGAGTCCGCCTGTCTCCCCATACCCACTGACAGAATCTCACTGACCTCTCGACCCTCTCCTCCCTGCGTGGGGTTGCTTACCCGGCCTCTTCTGGCTGGGGTGTTCTTCATTTCTGTGGCCCTTCTCTTCCTCCCCTCTCTAAACTGTAGCCAACCCCCATCACTTCCTTGTCATTCTTTCCCATACATGTACCAAGCACCTACTGTGTACTAGAACAAGGCAGACAAGGCCATACCCAGCTGTGTCCCAGCTGTGCCCCAAGTATGTCCCAGGTGTGCCTCAGGTGTGCCCCAGGTATGTCTCAGGTACCCCCCAGGTGTGCCTCAGGTGTGTCCCAGCAGTGCCCCCAGCTATGTCCCAGGTGTGTCTTAGGTGTTCCCCCAGTGTGTCTCAGGTGAGCCCCAGGTATGTCTCAGGTGTCCCCAGGTGTGTCTCAGGTGTGCCCCTGGTGTGTCCCAAGTGTCCTCCAGCTGTGTCCCAGCTGTCTCAGGTGTGTCCCAACCATGCCCCAGGTATGTCCCAGGTATGTCTCAGGTATCCCCCAGGTCTGCCTCAGGTGTGTCCCAGGTGTCCTCCAGCTGTGTCCCAGCTGTGCCCCAGCTATGTCCCAGGTGTGTCTTGGGTGTGCCCCCGGTGAGTCTCAGGTGAGCCCCAGGTGTGTCCGAAGTGTCCCTCAGGTGTGCCCCAGGTATGTCCCAGGTGTGCCCCAGGTATGTCTCAGGTGTCCCCCAGGTGTGTCTCAGGTGTGCCCCTGGTGTGTCCCTGGCCTCTTCGTTCCCTTCTCTCTCCTGCCTCTCTCTGTGTGGGACCTCAGCCTGGGTGTAGCTGGTGTCTCCTGCATCCCCGTCCTAATTTCACCTGAACCTTTCTCTTGGCGTTTCTCCTTCACCAGCCAGCACAGCCCAGGTGAGGGCAGGGGCTGATGTGAAGCTGATCCCTGGGCAAGGGCCGGGGTTACGTTAGGTCATCAGAGCCGCCAGCATGACACAGCTGCTCTCAGCGTCAGGTCAGGACAAATGTTGGTCCTCACATAGTGACCAGTCCCCTGGCCAGGGGTCTCACCCGTGGACGCCCAGAAAGCCTGTTCCTAAACTCCTATCATCAGCTGGTTTTATTCTCACTCGCGGGTTTTCTAAAGAAAAAAATGACACATAGTGGGGAAAACACCAGCCATCTTTGTGAATTCAGGTTTCTCCTGGGCCCCCTCCCTTCACCTGGGCCCCGTGTCCCCACCAGGAAACAGGCGGAGGGTCCAGCTCATCTGCGCGGGCCAGCGGGCCGGACGGGGAGGCTCGGGCTCCCGTGCGCTGGGCCTGGGGCCAGGTGTGTCCTTCCCGCGGGGAGGAGCGGGGCAGGTGGCCCGTCTAATCCCCGCGAGCGGCTTAGGGATTGTCTTTTTCTGGCACCTGCTCCGCCCTGCGCGCCCTCCACTCCAGCCGGGATTTCGCCTGCGCTGGGTCAGCGGGCTTCCTGGGGCTCCCGGTGCCCGGCCATCCTCCTGTCCGCAGAGGGTGGGAACGGGCCAGAGGCCAAGGGCAGTGGGTTAGGCCGGCTTGGGACGTGGGAGCCGGACGCGGAGGGAGGCCGGCGCTAGGATGGATTTCGGGTCCCTGGAGACGGTGGTGGCCAACTCGGCCTTCATTGCTGCCCGGGCCAGCTTCGACGCGAGCAGCGGCCCGACCTCCCGGGACAGGAAGTACCTGGCCCGGCTCAAGCTGCCCCCGCTGTCCAAGTGCGGGGCGCTGCAGGCGAGCCTGGACCTGGGCTTCGAGAGCGTGTGCTCGGAGCAGCCCATCGGCAAGCGGCTCTTCCAGCAGTTCCTGCAGGCCCAGGAGCAGCACGTGCCGGCCCTGGAGCTCTGGAGGGACATCGAGGTCTACGACACCGCCGGTGACGACCTCCGGCCGCAGAAGGCCCAGGCCATCCGGGCCGAGTACCTGGACCCCCAGGCCAAGCTCTTCTGCGGCTTCCTGGACAAGGAGATGGTGGCGCAGGTCCGGGAGGGGCCGGCGGGGGCCGGGGACGGGCTCTTCCAGCCCCTCCTGCGGGCCACCCTGGCGCACCTGAGCCAGGCCCCCTTCCAGCAGTACCTGGACAGCCTGTACTTCCAGCGCTTCCTGCAGTGGAAGTGGTTGGAGGCCCAGCCCGTGGGCGAGGACTGGTTCCTGGACTTCAGGGTCCTGGGGCGGGGAGGCTTTGGGGAGGTGTCTGCCTGCCAGATGAAGGCCACCGGGAAGATGTACGCCTGCAAAAAGCTGAACAAGAAGCGGCTGAAGAAGAGGAAGGGGTACAAGGTGGGCCGCCGCGGCGTTCCAGGGAGCGGGTAGGGGCTGGGGCGTCCTGGGCCGGCTCACCCCGTGGTGGGCGCTCCCGCCGTGCGGCCCTGGGCGGGGTCAGCGCCCCGTGCCCCCTCGTCGAGTCCGCCTGTCTGCCTGGCGACCAAGCCCCTGGCTCGGAGCGGCAGGCGCTGGTGGCGCTGACGCTCTGCCTGTCCAGCTGCTCTACACCACCGGCCTCGGTGCCCGGGGCGGCCCTCCTGGAGGGGCGGCCTCTGCGTGGCTGGCGTGGGTCCTGTGCCACACGCACCACGATTCTCGGCGTGCCACCAGGGCCACGCAGTGCGGCAGCCGGTGTCGGGGAGGCTGCTGGGATGAGTCTGCAGATCCTTTACTCTGACCTTCTGGAACTTTCCCTGGCTTGTGCTGGGAGGAGGCTGCAGGGGGAGTCTCCCCGGGGCTGGTGTGGGGAGGCCCCAAGGTGCCCGCGTGCAGCGCTGTCCGGGCCGGGGGTTGGGGGTGGTGGAAGCAGCTGCTCTGAGCGGCGCCCACTCTCCGTCTGGCCTCAGGCCCCGTTCGGGCAGGGTCAGCCAAAGCTGCTTAATCTCCAGCCGCGCTCTGCCTGCGTGGGCTTCCTTCCCGTTCCCGCTGCACAGGACAGATCACACTGGGGGCAAACAGCAGCTACCCCCGAGCACCCCGCCCGGGGCCCCTCGATGGTGCTCTGCCTGACGGCCTCTGCGGGCAGCAGGTACCCTCAGGGCCATCTACCTGCAAGTTGAATCCAACTGTTAGGGTATTAAGCCTCTCTTCTCCCGAGTTCAGGAAACTTATCAAACTTTTGCAAAGTAAAATCCACCTAAAATCTTCCCACGCAGCGGGTAGAAAGGGCTTCTCAACATCAGGAACTCCTCCTGCGACAGGGCTCTTTCTCCTTACCCAGCACAGCTTTCAAAAGCACATTAAATGGACTTCATGGGGTCTTAAAATCAATATAGGAAATGAACAGGGATGCGGGGTGGCTTGAAACGGTGCTGTTCCGAGGCCTGGATGGGAGGAGAAGGGCTGGGATTGCAGCGGGAAGAGCTGGAAGGGAAGGTCAGCGCCGACAGGCTGCCTGGGGACCTGCTGGGACCCTCAGCCACACTCCTAAGGCTGGGTGGCAGGAGCCCCCTTGCTGGCGGCCCTAGGAACCCCGGAGTCCTCTGCACGTGATGGGTTCCCAGGCCCTATCTTGTCTCTGTGAAACGGGGCGTGTGAGGCATGTCTCTAAGTTATTTGCAATTGCTCTGTACAGCCACTTTTTTTTTTTTTTTTTTTTTTTTTTTGGTGGTATGCGGCCTCTTACTGCTGTGGCCTCTCCCATTGTGGAGCACAGGCTCCAGACGTGCAGGCTCAGCGGCCATGGCTCACGGGCCCATCCGCTCTGCGGCATGTGGGATCTTCCCGGATCAGGGCACGAACCCGTGTCCCCTGCATCGGCAGGCGGACTCTCGACCACTGCGCCACCAAGGAAGCCCTGTTTCTGTTTTATCGTGACGTTTTCTGGTTTGTGGAGCTTGGCCGTTTTTGGCAATATCACTTTCCCGCCTAACCCTGGGCGCTCACCCTGCTTTCCAGGGCGCGATGGTGGAGAAGAAGATTCTTGCCAAAGTCCACAGCAGGTTCATCGTGTCTCTGGCCTACGCCTTTGAAACCAAAACCGACCTCTGTCTGGTGATGACCGTCATGAATGGAGGCGACATAAGGTCAGCGCCCGCCTCTCGGCTGTGGGATCGGGACGGGAGGGCTCACGCGGCCGAGTGCGCGGGGGGCTCCTTCCCACGTGCTGAGGACGTGGTGGTGAAGACAAGCCCTGCCCCCATCTAAGTCCTCCTCTTTGCCTTCGGATTGTGGGTCCTCGAAACGACGTGTCCTCAGTCCCAGTGAAGTGCAGCAACCCTGGGCGAGGCGGTCAAGCTCTCGGGTCATGGGTCCGTCCTGCGGGCCTCGGGTTCAGGCGGACGGTGGGGTGAGCAGGGAGGGCAGCAGGGCGTGAGGAGCTGCGAATCGAGTGCTAGTTGGACGGTGGATAAAGGGGCGGGAGGGGCCTCAAGGGGGGCGAGGGCCGCGCTTTAAGAGGGATGGCAAACGCAGACAAGCTTTGTCGACGATGCACTCTGGGGGTGGTGGCAGAGTGGAAGCTCCGTGCGGCCGACTCCGGGAACCGTGGCTTGGCCACCCACCGCAGGGAGAACCAGAGGGCGGCGGCGCCGTACGGGCCTGGGTTTGCCAGAGACCTGAGGGCCCGGCCCTGGGCTTCCGGGAGCAGTTGGATCACTGGCTCTCAGAGGGGGAAAGACCCACTTGCCAGCTGGGCAACACGGCCGCCCTTGCCCCAGCGCGCTGGTCTGTAAAACGGGGATAGAGGTGAAATACTGGCCTTCCGAGGTTGCTGCGGAGAGCTAGCTGACACACCTTAGACACTTAGGCGACTCGCACGGCCCTCACACAAGGGGGCCGTCGCTGTGCCTCCGTTCTCGGGCCTGCGTTCGCCTGCACCGAAACTCTGCCAGGTGAGCTTGTTGGCCCCACTTTCCAGGTGAGGCTCTGAGGCCCTGCCTGAGCCACCTGTGCAAGTTCACGGAGGAGGAGCGAAGGGTCTGGAAGCGCAAATAGCACGAGCTGGAGAGCGGAGAGATCGTGAGGCTTTGCTCGCCTCCCCTGCCCTGAGCTGTGCTATGTTACACGGCGCTGCGCTATACGTGCTGCTGTTCCACTGCACTATCTACGCTACATCGTGTCGATAGTACTGCACTACCCTGCACGGCACTGTACCGCGCTGCGTCAGACGGTACACGACCCTGTGCTGCAGCACGCCGCCCTGCGTTGCCCCGTCCTGTGCCACACTGTACTATGTAGGGCGCTGTGCGTGACCCTGTACCGCACCGCGTCGTGCTGCCCCGCACTGCACTACAGGACACTCGTAAAATGCACATGGAGCAGAGAAGCCGTTCGTGCTGTCGCTCCGGCTGGCATGAGGGTTTCTCTCTTGTTTTCTTCGAGATTACGGGCCTGCCTCTCCTCTCCCTGGTTGTTCTCTAGTTTAAATACCTTGCTTGTTAGGTTTTGCGTCTCTGTACAACGTGACAGGGAAACGGGAGATAGGAGAGTCCGGGAGGCCGGGGAGAGTCCTCCGAGGGCCCACCGGGGAGTCTGCGCGTCTCTGGGGAAACGGCCCACGTGCCTCCTGGGCTCTGGGTCAGCCGCTCACTTTGGTTGGGGCTTGGGCTTGTCCCGTGGCCCGCCTTCGCCTCCCTCTGCCTGGCTCCTTCACTGGTGGCTGTAAAGTGGCTTTGGGGCCTGTTTCCCTGTTACCCCCTGCGGGCCGGGGCAGGGGAGGTGGGGTGGGAGAGCTGCCCTGCCTTTCCCTTGTAACAGCTGTGCTGAGGGGCTGTGAGGACACAGACACCGGCGGCCGGCGGTCCAGGCTCCGCCGCGGGCCGCTAAGGCTGGACGCCGAGGCTGAAATGACGGACGCTTTGCCGACACGACGTGGGATTCGGGGGCCTCAACGCTTTCCCGAGATTCTACTTCCCACAAAAACCGTGGGCACGCGGCTCCTGGTTGTGCCAGAGAAGCACAGGCTCCACACGGTCTGCCCCCAGGTACCACATCTACAACGTGGACGAGGAGAACCCCGGCTTCCCGGAGGCGCGCGCCCTCTTCTACACGGCCCAGATCATCAGCGGCCTAGAGCACCTGCACCAGCGAGGAATCATCTACCGAGACCTCAAGCCCGAGAACGTGCTCCTGGACGACGACGGTGAGGCGGCCGCCGCGCGGCCTCCCCTTGCCCTGCTCGCCTCTGTAGCCTGATTGGGCGTCGGGAGGGGAGGGAGCCGCTCTGATAAATGCTCGTTGCAGTTTTACGGCGCCAAGACGCGTCTCGAGTTTGTTTACTTTCGTTCTGCTATTTTGCCACCGCGTGGCATTATCCCCGAGTGGAGATGATTAACGGACTTTGGTGAAATCTGGTGCATGACTAGGCGCCAGGGCAGCAGGGAGTTAGTCCAGGAGGCCGGCGTGTGTGGAACTATTAGTAAACAGCTAACGGTTATGGTCCCCACCCGATCCCTTTGTTTGCTGTCTTCGTGAGGAGTCAAACTGGGATTCTCATCAGGAAATAACCCCCAAGACTGAGGTTCCCATAAGTCCCTTTAGAGCCCCCCTTCCTTCCCCATCACAGGTCAGACGGACACACTGGTGCCCCAAAGGCCGTTGCTGCAGAGCTCGGGGAAGACAGAGCCACGAGGAGGCTGGCTTTAGGGGGATTATGCCCCGGATTCCAGCTGCGAGCGCTGCTGGGACCCTCGGTCCCTCTGCAGCCTGAGCGGGGAGCGGCGGCCCCTGCGTGTGTGCGCCCTGCTTGTGCACGTGTGTGTGTCCAGGAGCCCCAGGGGCCTTTGTTTGCGGAGCCGCGTGTGACCTGACCCCATGTTTGTTCTCCAGGCAACATCCGAATTTCTGACCTTGGGCTGGCCGTGGAGCTGAAGGAAGGGCAGACCAAGACCAAGGGCTATGCGGGGACGCCAGGTGAGGGCCTGAGAGCCGGGGTGAGGGCAGCCGCTATGGGGGCGAAGGGGACGAGGCCCGGGGTCCTGGGGTCCCGCGGCCTGGGGTGGGCGTCACGGTGAGGGCTGGGGCTTGTCAGGAAGATGCTCCCTCATCCGTCCCCTCTCAGGGTGAGGCTGCGGGACTGGCACCCACGCAGGGACGACCCCCGACCCCCTGAACAATTACTCCTTGTTTGCCACGCGTGCCCTCTGTGACGGAAGCTCCCCAGCGCCGGCCACGGGCAGAGCCTGGGGGTCTGCACCGAGGGAAGCAGCACAGAGGCAGGGTGGGTGGGACAGGGCCTGGCAGGTGCTCAGCTGTGAGGTGGCCCCTGGACCGTGCGTGTCTGTGTGTGTGACCGTGCACGTGTGCGTGCGTGTGTCTGTGTGTGTGACCGTGCACGTGCGTGTGTCTGTGTGTGTGACCGTGCACGTGTGCGTGCGTGTGTCTGTGACCGTGCACGTGTGCGTGCGCGTCTGTGTGTGACCGTGCACGTGTGCGTGCGTGTCTGTGACATGCACGTGTGCGTGCGTGTGTCTGTGTGTGTGACTGTGCACGTGTGCGTGTCTGTGTGTGTGACTGTGCACGTGTGCGTGTGTGTGTCTGTGACCGTGCACGTGTGCGTGTGTGTGTCTGTGTGCATGTGTGTGCGTGGCGCCTCCTGTCCCCACCCCATCTCCTCTCACCCCCAGGCAGGTGGGCGCAGAGAAGAGGCATCCGAGCGGGAGGTGGGGGCGGGGGGGCTTCGGTGCTCACCGCACGGGCCTGGGGTGACAGGCTCACGCTCACACACGGCGCAGCAGGCGCTCCGAGCGCTCTGCCCTCCTGATGGCCCGGGTTTTCTGTAGGACTTCTCAGCAGATCTGCTTCTTCCGCGTGTGTCCGGCTTCGGGGACAAAGAGCTGCTCCCGGGTCCTGCTTTGCCCCCGAGGCCCCCGTCCTGCGCTTTGGGCTCCTTTGGGGGTTGTGCCTGTTGCCACGGCGGGTCTGTCTCATCTGCGGCTTTATTTAGGAAGAGGTCCTGTTGTGAGTTTTCCGGATCCTCTGAGGTTCCTCTCCAGGGCGTGAGCGTGTGAGCGAAATGCCGCTCGCCTATTCCTGGCGGATCAGGTCCGGGGTTGGAGTCGGTGGACCTGGGGTGTCACCGGCCCTGCTTGCACGACGCCCCACAGGCCGCTAGGGGGCGCCCAGGCTTTGCCGCGGCCGCCGAGCGGCTCTGAGCCCTGGACGGCGTGGCTCTGCCCGCGGGCTGTGCTGACCTGCGCGTTTGGGGTCAGGCGGGCGCGGGGGCCTCAAGCAGTGGCAGCGGAGGCTGGGGTCGGTGTGAGTTAGAAGGTGGGGCGTCCAGCGAAGGCTCGGGGAGCCCTCCGTACCCTCTGCCCTGGACCCCTGCTCCCTCCGGCCCAGGTCCCCAGAGCCGAGCCTCCGCCCCCGGTTCAGCCGCAGTCCACGCAAAGGGGCACTCGCTGTGCCAGCACCGCGGGGCTCGGGGCGGGGGGAGGAGGACCTGGCGCCTAGACTGACGCTGCGTGCACTCACCCATTGCCCGCTCGAGCCGTCTTTCCCGCGAAGGAGGTTCATCGTTGCCACGTGAGACACCGCGAGGCAGACGTGTCATTGGGTCCCAGCGGGTGGAGCAGACTGGAGGGGCCAGCGGGCTGTTTGCTGCAGGGATGTTGCGTCTCTGTGGTCGGTGGGCCCTCCTCTCGGGCCCGTTTTCATGGAGAAGTTGTGGTTGGTGGAACGTGTCTTTCTCCAGAGTCTGGGCCGTCTGGCCAGCGCTGTAATCCCTGAAAAGACGCTGTGTTCAGGGCCAGGGGGTTATTTGGAACTTGGCTCCTGTAACCTCCGGGGGAATGTCCTGTGGCCACAGCAGCGTGGCCCGTGTTATCCAGCCATGCCCTCCTGGGAACTTGTCGCGAACGCAGGTAAACGCTGAAGGACCAGGCGGTGCTGGAGACAAAAGGACATGCTCAGCTTTGCCTTTGGGGGGATGTCTAGTCATCCGAGCACAGAAGCCACCCTGGCGCCTAGCCTCAACGGCCTACCCGGCGCCGGGGGAGTGGACCACGGGCCCCAGGTGCTGCCCGTCTACCCTTCCCACGCCCTGGGCTGGCCTCTGCACGGGGCACAAAGGGATGGAAGCCAGAGCTGGCTCTCGGGGTGTCCCCTTCAGCCTGCAGGCCCCGCACGTGGCCCTGACTCCCCAGAAGTGGAGCGCACGGGCCGCTGGGCGTCCGGACCACTCTTAGGAGCGTCGGGGTTTCAGCCTCTCCTTTTGTGCCCTTTCGGGTCTGAGCGCCTGCCTCTGACCACAGGTCCTGTGTGAGCCTCAGACACTGGCTCTGTCCGCCATGGGCACCACAGTGGGGGTGAGATCCACCTTGGATGGAGGGGGCTCCCGCCAGGGATGGCTGTACCGAAGGGGACACTCACACCGGGGGAGCGCTCCCTAGTGGGTGGGCGCGGGGCAGCCCCGCATGTCCCGGCGCAAGGACCCTACTGGGTTCCGGGGAGACGGGAGGTGTGAGCCCGTGTGCTGGTCTCCGAGTCGCGCTGTGCTCCTGTCGCAGGCTTCATGGCCCCGGAGCTCTTGCGGGGTGAGGAGTACGACTTTGCCGTGGATTACTTCTCCCTGGGGGTCACGCTGTACGAGATGATCGCGGCCAGAGGCCCCTTCCGAGCCCGCGGAGAGAAGGTAGGAGGTGGCCAGCGGTGTCCCTGCAGCTGAGCTGGCATCAGCTCCGTGTGTGTGTGTGTGTGTGTGTGTGTGTGTCATAGGAGCAGTGTCCCCGCGGGACCTAGTGACCCTCCTTGTTGGGGTCACAGGAGCAGTGTCCCCCAGCTGACCTGGTGACCTTCTTTTCGGGGAGCACTAGGCTTCTCATGGTGCACACGGCGACCTCATCTCCTGGGTCTCCGTTCGCCAAGGAGCCTGTCAGGAGGAGAGGAGCCCGGACACCCCCCAGCCCCGCCCCCACGAGCGGTGCTGCTCTGGGGGGCGTGGCTCACCCGCCGGCGGCCTCCCTGCCCTTCCCGGAGGCCAAGGCGCTCGCCTCCCCGGATGCTCAGGCCGTGCTGCAGGCACGGCAGCTTCCCTGGACGTTCTGGGGGCAGCTGGCACCAGGGGTGGCTGTGCTGGGGCCCTGCCTCCTGTGCCCCCTGCTTCCTGTCCGCATGGCAGCTCCGCGTCTCCCCGGGGAGCTCTGCCAGCCCAGCGGAACCGCGAATAGGTGTCGTTCAGAGCCGCCAGCACTGTTCGCAAAAGGAGCAAAGCAGCCTCTTCCCCGGACCCCATGCTGACTCTGCTCAGAGCTAAGCCTGTCTGTGGGGCTGAGGAGGGAGGCCTGGGGAGAACTATACTTTAGACGTGGCCCCTCGGCCTGCCTGGAGGTCGCAGCCATCAGTTTCTTCTGCTGGACCTCCCCGAGGGCCCCCGCCCAGTCCCCGCTCCTTTCCTGAGATAGTCGTGGGGACGGTCTGGTCTCCAGTCCCCCAAGAGTGAGAACCCCTCTGCTGACTAACGCGTAGGGTCGCTCTGTGCGTGTGCACCTCTGCCTTGGACTCCAGCAACGGGTCTCTCCCCGACCTCAGCTCAGAACAGCAGAGTAAAGCAACACAGTGTGGGGTCCATGTTGGCCTCAGGCCACCACAGGAGTTCCACCGCAGAGCCCTGGCTGAGCCCACAGCCCTGAAAGGAGCCCTGTTTTCTGGTGAAAATGGACAGGAGACGCTTTTATGAGAAAGTGAACCGTCATAGTCTGTCCATCCGTGGTCCATCTGTGGTCCCTCCATTCCATGGTCCGTCCGTGGTCCATCCATGGTCCCTCCGTGGTCCCTCCATTCCATGGTCCATCCATGGTCCCTCCATTCCATAGTCCATCCGTGGTCCATTCCATGGTCCATCCATGGTCCCTCCATTTCATGGTCCATCTGTGGTCCATCCATGGTCCCTCCATTCCATGGTCCATCCGTGGTCCATCCATGGTCCCTCCGTGGTCCCTCCATTCCATGGTCCATCCGTGGTCCATCCATGGTCCCTCCGTGGTCCCTCCATTCCATGGTCCATCCGTGGTCCATCCATGGTCCCTCCGTGGTCCCTCCATTCCATGGTCCATCCGTGGTCCATCCATGGTCCCTCCGTGGTCCCTCCATTCCATGGTCCATCCATGGTCCCTCCATTCCATAGTCCATCCGTGGTCCATTCCATGGTCCATCCATGGTCCCTCCATTCCATGGTCCATCCGTGGTCCATCCATGGTCCCTCCATTCCATGGTCCATCCGTGGTCCATCCATGGTCCATCCATGGTCCCTCCATTCCATGGTCCATCCGTGGTCCATCCATGGTCCCTCCGTGGTCCCTCCATTCCATGGTCCATCCGTGGTCCCTCCATTCCATGGTCCATCCGTGGTCCATCCTCTGGTCCATCTGTGGTCCCCCCATTCCATGGTCCATCCGTGGCCCCTTCATGCTATGGCCCATCTCTGGGTCATGCATCCTGGGGTCCATCTTCAGTGCATCTGTGGTCCCTCCATTCTGTGGTCCACCCGAGGTCCCTGTGTTCGATGGGAAGGAGCCTCAGGTACACCCGTGACACGGACAGGTCTCTAACCCCCCACTGTGAATGAAAGAACCTGGCCCCGGAAGAGTGACTCTGGACGATCCCACTTCCGTGAACCTTTAGGGCGTTTCAGGAAGGGCAAATATGACCGACAGGGAGAGGACACGGGCAGCGTTCAGCTGAGGTGGGGCTGGAGACTTCCGGGCTGATTGTCGGGGAGCCCCCTGGGGATGGAGCCACCAGAAGTGAACTTTGTGGGCTGGAAGTCACGCTCGGGAAAGCTGGTCTGCACTAAGGCTCCATGGGCCCAGGGGGTGTCTGCCCTCGGTGAACCTCTGCCACCTCGCCGGGCAAGCTGGGGGCGATGGTTGTGGGAGTGCAAGGTGTCCACCTTCAGGGTCTCACGCCCTGACCAGCGATACTGAGCCCTTAAGGGCTAACACGCGGGAGGGTGGTGTCAGGCACCCCCGAGAGCAGGGCCGGCCGGGCCCGCGGAGCTGCCGTGTCCGGAGCTGCCGTGGCAGCTGGGGCGATGCGGGTGGGCCTGGCCGGGGTGTGACGTGGGTGTCAGGGGTGTGACGTGGGCTGACGGTGCTGTGTCCGCCGTGCAGGTGGAGAACAAGGAACTGAAGCAGCGGGTCCTGGAGGAGGCGGTCACCTACCCCGACAAGTTCAGCCAGGCCTGCAAGGACTTCTGCGAGGCGCTGCTGCAGAAGGACCCCGAGAGGCGCCTGGGCTTCAGGGACGGCTCCTGTGATGGGCTCCGCGCCAGCCCCCTCTTCAGAGACATCAGCTGGCGGCAGCTGGAGGCCGGTACTGTCCGCGTGTGGGAGCTGGGGCTGGGGGCTCCTAGGCAACCCTTGCTGGCCGCCCCGTCCCATTGGCGTCCGGCAGCTTAGCGTGAGGTCGGGGGGCGGGCGGCCTGGGCGAACCCCACCCCTGGAGCATCCTCTGCCCCCGATGACACCACCGTCCCTCTTCCCTGCTCATCCCAGCGTGCCCAGGACTGGATGTTCATGGGGTGGGTCTCCTGGGGACCCGAGGAGGAGGCGAGGGTTGGACGGGGTGTGCGGGAAACACCTGTGAGCTGAAGATCTGAACCCGCTGTCAGGCGGTTCCTTGACGGAGCCTGCGATCCAAGTCGAGGCGGGGTTTCTCCAGCCGTCGTTCGTTCCACCAGAGTCTGCTGTCATGTCTCGTGCAAGCTAGTGTGTGCGAGTGTGTGTGTGCACGCGTGTCTGTGGGAGAGAAGCGTGGCACTCGCCACAACCACCAGAACCCACACCCAGGAAGTGTGAGCCTGTGGCCTCACGGCCCGACGCCCCAGTAGGAGAAGTTTCTTTGGTGGGGAAGGGTCAGGGCAGTGGCAGCCCCAGCTGATCTGAAGGTGCCGGGTGCCAGGGAGAGCTGCCCAGACCAGCCCCAGGCCCGGGGAGATCAGGCAGCCCGAGCGAGCGGTCAGGACCCAGGAAGCCGGAGCCGCATTGAGTCCCGAGGCCACAGGGTCTGTGCTGAGGAGGGATCGGGTGAAGGCACAGGGAGTTCAGTTCCGAGCATGTTGTGATCGAGGTGTAGACCTGCAGATGGGGAGGCCGGCACTGGGGCTGGGGGTCTGCAGAGACGGTGGGCACAGCGGTGTCGGGGGCAGTGCAGCCAAGGGCCCGCCGACCCTCATGATGGGGCTTCTGGGCGGGGCGGAGGGGGCACAGATGGGGGCTGGGTTCTGGCGACGTGTGTCCAGACCGGACTCTGAGTCTCCAGCCTGGCTCAGCGCCCTGTGGCGGGTGTCGCTCTCCTTGTCACCGCCAGGGCCGCATGTGGGCAGCAGCCCTGCTGGCTGAGCGCGGCCGCCCCCTCCCGCTGGCTGGCCCTTCACGCCCTGTGTCTTCCGTCCTCTCACAGGGATGCTGACCCCCCCCTTCGTCCCAGACTCCAGGACTGTCTATGCAAAGAACATCCAGGATGTGGGTGCCTTTTCCACAGTCAGGGGTGTGGCCTTTGACAAAGAGGACACAGAATTCTTCCAGGAATTCGCCACCGGCACCTGCCCCATCCCCTGGCAGGAGGAGATGATCGAGAAGGGCATCTTTGGGGACCTGAACGTGTGGCGGCCTGACGGGCAGATGCCCGACGACATGAAGGGGATCTCCGTGCCGGAGGCGGCCCCGTCGTCCAAGTCGGGGTTGTGTCTGGTTTGCTAGGCCAGCTGCAGCGCCTCATGGGTCAGCTGAGCCCCTCCCGCCAGGCCGCTGCATGGCTGTGGCCCGGCGCTCAGCACAGGCAGGACAGAGGAGGCCGGTCCAGCCTGGCCTCCCGCGCAGGGTCAGGAGTGCCTGCAGTAGATAGCCTACCTCTTTTGCACCCTTTCACTCAAAAAGGATCCAGTGGTCCCAGGACGGAATGCACCAGCGACGTGTGGCTCTCCAGGCCCTGGAGCGGACGTGCAAGCTGGCGGCGGCTTGGGCGGCGAGAGTGAAGACTCAGTTTGGGCTCCCTGCACCGCAGCTGCAGCTTCGCAGGCCCTGCCTTCTCTGGGCTGGTTCAGAGGTCGGCAAACCCTGGCCTGTGGGCTTGCGGGCTCCGCTGGGAGGCCCGGACTGTGCGCCGGCCCGGTTTCCCTTAGCGCCCAGCTCCTGGCCCCGCCCCTAGCTGTCGGGTCACTGCTGGGGCTGAGCTGGTCCCCGCCCACACGTTGGGGATGCCATCTGCACGTCTGCCGGTGCTGAGTCTCCAGCGGGGTCCCCTTGCCGGCCGGGGCCTGGGCGTCCAGGAGGAGGGGAAGGGACAGGGGCCTGGGGGTGACGCTGACCGCGGTGGTCACCCCCTTGGCTTCTCCTCATCCTGAGACCATCGCCAGTTGATGACAACTGGACACAAGCTGCCCACCCCCAGCAGACAGAACGGGCCAGCGGCTGTCTCCCCGCACCCGGCACCTGCTTCCCACCCCGACTCTGCCTCTTGTCCTGCAAGGCCTGGCCCTCTCCTGGCCTCCCTCCTGGGGCCAGGAGGGCTGGTGTTGCTGCGTGGGGTTTGCTGCCTGACGGCCGGGAGCAGTCCCCTCCCTTTCTTGAGCGCCTCTGCCTTCAGAGTGTCACGCCGAGTGTGGCTAGCACCCCTGCCATCTGCTCCCCCAGCAGCCTCGGGACAGGAGTGACCCTGAGGGGCACGACCTTGGAGGCTGCGGCCCAGCCACCTGGAACCAGTGGCCCCGCTGGCCTGGAGCCACTGCAGGAGGCTGGCCCCGGGCTGTTGTGGCTCAGACAGCCATCAGGTGGAAGAGGCCGGCTCGTTGGTGGGGATGTTTCAGCGTATCTTCGGGTCCCTTGTGCACCGAGGGCATTAAAGCCCCTCTCCTGGTGAAGAAACCTGCAGGACGACCCTCTCTCCTGTGCGCTGCAGCCACAATGTCCTGCAAGGGCCCTGAAGGGCCATCCCGTGCTTTTGGTCTGTGACCTGAAACTGCCACGTGAGCATCGCCTGGGAGGCTGAGATGGGGGCCCGCGGCCAAGGGAGGCCGGGCTGTCGGCAGGATCAGTCACTGTGTCGGCCCTGACGCGGTTTTGTGTCCTAGGATGAGACACGTGGATTATCTAATAGCTGTAAATCTCACCTCACTACATTCAGGTGCAAGACACACCACTTCTGGTCTTTCTAAACCCATTTAATCTGCTCTAGGTCCCCATGGCCCTGAGCAGAGTGATTTAAACCTCAGGGGGCGGGTGTGGCCTGGCCTTTGGCCGCCGTCCCAGTGCCTGCCCGGGGCTCACGGCGCGTGAAGAGCAGCC
This sequence comes from Grampus griseus, assembly GCF_964374135.1. Taxonomy (NCBI): domain Eukaryota; kingdom Metazoa; phylum Chordata; class Mammalia; order Artiodactyla; family Delphinidae; genus Grampus; species Grampus griseus. Next base: position 752,684 of record NC_139012.1, on the reverse strand, counting down.
CCTCCTGTGGGACCAGCAGCCCCGGCGGGGACCCCTCTGCTTTCATCTTATGCCTGGACGGCCCGAGGAGACACAGGGCGTGGATACAGTTGAATTTCAGATAAACAACAAGTAACTTTTTTCGCGCGTGGGACGTACTTAACGCTAAAAACCGATGCAGCGTTTTTGGCTACATCTGGCACAGCTGTTGCAGGTGCTTTACTCAACCTACGAATGAGGGGTTGTTCCATGAACCAGCAGGTCTGCGGGGATATAGTCGCAAGAGCGGGTTACGTGCGACTTCCGCTGCCTCTCTCTTGTGGTCCTCTCAGGGGTGGCCCCCGCTCCCCAGCGAAACTCAAGCCAGCCTCATGTAGTTGCACACAGGCAGCAAAAGTCGTGCAGTCACTTCACTTTTATTTTAAAACACTTTGAATCTTAAATTTTCACATAGAAACAAAGGAATTGGCAACGCCCACACTGTGATACGGACACCGCCGCACAGGTGGAGGAGCCTGGATGCGCCGGTGTCCCGCTGGTCAACCCCGACCCAGGGGCGCCCTGCGGCCACCGTGGGGAGCAACCAAAGCACTAACGTAAAATGCCCCCCCGGAAGGACTGCCACCCCAGCCACCCCAGCCACTCCGTCCTCCCCAGCTGGGCTGGAGGGACGTCTCCACCCTCCCGTCCAGCCGCAGCCTTGGGGCCTGGGGGCAAGGCCGGGGGGCCGGAGGGGGCACAGGGCAGTTCCCGGCTGCTGGGTTGGCGCTTATGGTGACTTCATTGTGGGGTTTCTTCATGGGCCTTCGGGGGCCTCTGCTATGGGACGTCTTGGGTGCAGACCCCCTGACCGGGCACACTCTGAGGGGTCTCGCTGTCACTCCAGCTGTTCCCCGGCTCCCCTGGGCAAGGGACATGCCATCCAGCTGGATAACGGGGCTGCCCGGGCGTTCCCCCGGGCCAGAGCTGGGGGGCCCTCTGTGGAGAAGCCTTCGTCCCTGGGCCCTTTCATCCCCGAACACAAGCCTCGGGATCCCCGAGGGGTGCTGGGCTCAGGCGCTTGGCCCTCGCCGTCGTTCCCATGCCAGGAGCCAGAGGAGATCCCACCTTTCCATCCTGGTGCGTTCCAGCGTGAACTGTGGTGAGGATGTGGGCCCCCCACAAGCGCATATTTCCTTATGGAGAATCTGCAAACACCTTCACTGCAACTCTTCCTTTGTAAAGGACAAAAAATGCAATTTCCATCCAAGTAGAAAGCGTAAAAATAAAAGTTTAAAAACACGGCAGACTCTCTAGATTGTGATATGGTCCTGGTGCGCACTCTCCTCCAAAATCACATACACACATTGCTCAGCCATAAAAAGAAGCGAAATTGGGTTTATTTGCAGTGAGGTGGATGGACCTAGAGTCTGTCATACAGAGTGAAATAAGTCAGAAAGAGAAAAACAAATACCATATGCTAACACATATATATGGAATCTAAAAAAAATGGTTCTGACGAACTTAGGGGCAGGAGAGGAATAAAGACGCAGATGTAGAGAATGGACGTGAGGACACGGGGAAGGGGAAGGGTAAGCTGGGACGAAGTGAGAGGGTGGCATGGACGTATATACACTCCCAAATGTAAAACAGATGGCTAGCGGGAAGCAGCCGCATAGCACAGGGAGATCAGCTCGGTGCTCTGTGACCACCTAGAGGGGTGGGATAGGGAGGGTGGGAGGGAGGAAGATGCAAGAGGGAGGGGCTGTGGGGATACATGTATACGTATAGCTGATTCACTTTGTTATAAAGCAGAAACTAACACAGCATTGTAAAGCAATTATATTCCAATAAAGATGTTTTAAAAAATCACATACACATGTGTGCAGATGCATATGGACACGTGCACACATGTACACACACAACACACATGTACACATAGATACACATACACGTACATAACACATGCACACACAGTGCACTCTTGCGCACACATGCACACAATGCACTCATGTACACGCACACACGTGCACACACATGCACTCATGCACACACATGCGCTCTTGCACTCACACACGCACACACTCTGTCCCCATCTCCCTCCAGATTCAGAGAGTTGCCGGCGCAGCCCTGCGGCCCCTGGGTCTGCACCTCTGCTCTGCTCCCCGTCCGGGCGGGTCCCGTGTGGCTTCCGTCTGCTGCTCCTGGTAGCCCGTCAGGCCCTGCTGTCTACACATATAAACCCCTTTCTTCCACTTGTCTGAGTGGAGCTGCAGCCTGGGAGAGGCAGCCCCATGGGTTTTCCGGGGTGATTCAAGCGATACGGTCTGACTCTGATCAACACAATAACTAACTAAATATAACTGCAAATGTCATTACCCAACCCGAGCTCAGCAAAGGCTGAGGTCACCTCCTCTTACTTCACGATGGGCCCAGCCCCTCCTGCGAGTGTTCAGACACACAAGTGGGCCCCAAGTGAGAATACAGTGTCCACGTTATAGGCATTTTGCCGGCTAAGAGAAGAAGAGTTTGAGAGGCCATGGGATTAAAATAACCGTGAGATAGGCTCCCAGGCTTTACCCAGACAATGTCAAATGAAGGTAAGAAGGCTTGATTTGATTTTGTGGAAACCAAACCTCAGTCCCTCAGTGACGGTAGAACACTGTTTTTCCAGGTTCACGCTCCTGACGTCCAGACGAAGGGCCGAGGGGAGAAAGCTCATGAAGGTCCAGGGCCTCGGGGTGCGACGACGGGGGTGGCCAGCCTGGGCGCTCCCAGCCCTGTGGGTCCTGGACGCTCAGGGCGCCGCCTTTCCCCAACACTCCAGAATGGGTAAGGGCGCGGGTGCTAGGCCAGGCCTGTGAGGGGCAAGGCCTCACTCAGGGCGACGGCTTGCACGTCCCAGGAGATGGCAGGCAAGCTGTGTGGCCAGTCCAAGGCCCGGAAGGCTCCCCCTTCCTCACCGGGGAGTCAGCCGGCGGGGGGCTTCCCGCTTCCTGTGGGGCCTGAGAGCCTGGAAAGGTGAGCCTCCTGCTTGGGCTCTCTAGAGGGGCAGGGAGATCACGGTTACAGGCCCCCTGCGAAGCCCCAGGAGTGTTTGCAATTTACACCGTTTGTGTCCCTGAGAGCATCTCCCGTCTGGCTGGCCGCCTCGCCGGGCACAGGCAGGCGGGGCCCTGAGTCTCCCCGGCCTCCGGTCTGCATTATTCATTCCCCGCTCATCGCAGGCTATTCGGTTACCGGAGGGCCCCTAAGCCCGAGACCAGACTCTAACGCGCTCCCACAACGGACAGGGGTCCTGCCTGCGCAGGGGCCCAGGGCCCTGGATCTGGACCCCGCCTGGCCTGTGGCTGACAGAGGAGCTTCCTGCATGGCTCCTAGGGGTCTTTTAATCCCTCTCTTTTTAGGGCTGGTCCTAGTTTCAGAGCCTGCTGACCCCTATCTGCTCACACAGGTTGGGGAGAAGGGGCCTCCACCTGGGTCTCCTCGAGGGGGCCGGGCCGGGAGGACTCCGTGGAGAGGGGTGCGTCCAGCAGGGGCCCCCGCCTGGGTCGGAGCAGGTGCTGAGAGGGGTGGGGGCTGTGCTCGTTCAGTCTCCATCCGCAAGGTGTTCCTGGGCGCCTGCCGTGAGTGGGACGTGGTTCTAAGCAGGGAACAAAAGAAGGGCCGTGATGAATTCAGTTTCATAACAGGACCGAGTGAGCGCCAGGGTCACCCTGCCCACCGCCCGCGCCTGCACGGGATCGAGGGCTGAGCCTCCCTTCTTGGGCAGCTGGTCATGTACTTTTATGTCACCCTGATCGTAATTTAAGAAACTAAGTTCTAGACTCCTCTCCTTCTCTCCTGTTCCAGCTGGAGCCTGTGAGATTCATCCTCGGAGGAGGGAGGCCGGGCAGGGTGGATGGGCGGAAATCCCTGGGGCACTTCCCGTCTCTGCTTTCTCCAAAGCCTAAGCCAGGTAACTGGGAGGCAGCGACCGGAGGGTGAGGGGAGGTGGGCCGGCACCCGGCCAGCCTTGGCCGCCAGCCACCAAAGGCCATCTGAGCTTGGCGGGGGGGCCCCCGGGGGCAGGCCGTAAGGACCGACGGCCAGACGTGCCCACACCCTCACCTGCCACTGTGACAGAGTGGAGCCCCGACGGGAGCAGGGGGCCAGCCAGGTGTGTGTGCACCTGTGCCGTGCGGGACCTGCGAGGACGTCAGGCTGACGGGGCCTGTGGGAAGATGAGTCCCTCTTCTCGCAGTGTGGGGCCGAGCCAGCCCCTCCCGTCGGCTCCTCCGTGCTGGACGGGTCTCCAGGGGCAGCTGGGGTCACGCTGGACCTCGTGCTGGGAAGGGTCCCTCCCTGCCCGGGCGTGAGGAGGATGCAGGGAGACCCCACTGCGCAGAATCCTCAGTCTCACGGTGATTGCTTGCCCTCCCGCCAGCCCTGCTCCTGGGCCCCTGAAAGCCTGCCCCCCGACTTAGCTACCCCCGCAGGCAGCCGGACACAACACCGTGCGCACCGCCCCCCCAGCATCCCCTCGGCCTGAAAGCCTGCTTCCCATTCCTGTTGCTCAGGGACCACCTGGGCACCTCAGACGTTCATTTCCCTCCAGACGCCCTGGTTCGAGTGTCCAGGCCCCAGGATTATTAATGGCCCCTAGGGGGTCCCGATGCAAGGCAGGGTCACCAAGCAGGTCACCGGGGAGGCCTGGATCTCCGCAGGGGCCGGGTCACGTCCCTGGGATCCCTGCTCCTTCTCTAGCACGGTGACTGCTCTCACCGATGCTACTGTCACCATCTGCTTTATAACACAGTAGTATGTTTTATTTCTCCTGCTTCGCACTTTTAAAGCCCTTGAAGGGCAGGTCTGTATGATTTATCTTCACGGCTCTCCTCGTATCTTGCATATAGAGGAAATTCAACAGATGTTGACTGCACGGACGAGAGATTAAATTAAATGTCCATAGTGAAGTAAATACATGCTTTCCCACTTGGAGGATGTGATTACGCCTTGATATCGAACTGACCTGGTTCGTATCTTATCTCAGCCACTGACCAGCTACTTCAATTCAGAAAAATTATTTAAATTCTCAGTGCCTCAGTTTCCTCATCTGTGAAATGGGTAGAACATTGTACCGATTAACAAAGGCAGACATGAGCAGCGGTGATCACAGGGAGAGGCGTCTGATAGGTGTTCGACCAGTGTCAGCCCCGATCTCCACCTGCCCCGCCCGTCTGAAGGGTGAATCCAGGTCAACTCTGGACCTCTGGGTGAGACCCTCTGAGGGGATGCGGCTGTTTCTGGGGGCAGTGGGGACTTGAGCTCAGGTGAGGGAAGTGGAGGCAGGGGACTTAGGATACTTCAAACATATTACACTGAGCAGGAAGGAACTTGGCACTAGGGTTCATAACTGTTTTAATCAATTATCTTCTTAACGTCAGTAATAATTGGTCCAGACCCTCTGCCTGTCCTCAGACCAATAGAAGACAGATTTCCTCATCGTCTCATAATTGCCTTTGCAAGAGCTAAATTACATTACGTTTTAAAAATACCCTGATCCCCGACTGTGGCTCCCTGCAGAGCTGGGCTGGATGCAGGCGTCCTCAGGCCTCCGCGGAGGGATCAGGTGTCAGTCGGTGTCATCAGCCTCAGAGCCGGTGCCTCCTACACTGTGGCTGTGCTGCTCGGTCTCCTGGCGGGGGTGCCTGGGGGTGAATTCTAAAAACGTCCGTGCCAGGTCCACACGCAGGCTTTGGAGGAGGCCCGGGTCTGCTCTAGTCACGTCGAGTAGCCTCCTGGGCCTGTTTCCTCACCTGGGCAGGGGGAGCTTGGGGGGCGGGCATACTAACGCCTGCCATGCTTGTCTCACAATCCCCTGCTCACGGAGCCCTGAAAGGATTCCCAAAAACCTGCCCAGCTCCAGTGGCATCTAAAATCTCCTGCGGTAAACGTATTAGTTGGAAAAAGGTATCATTTCTGGCAACACACGCACAGTTTTTAAGGATATTTTCAGCGCACCTTTGGAACGACACACAGGTCCAGCCCACCCAGCTGCCCTCGGGGTGCGGCCGCGAGCTTGGCCACGCACGGCCACGGCCGGTGACCCTGCTGAGCGGCCGGGCTGGCAGGGCCGAGTGTGGACAGAGCACTTGGACCCCGTGGGGCTCCTTCCCAACACACACGGGGCTCCGGTCGGCAGAGTCGGGCCTGGTTTTCAAAGCAGCCAGCCGAATCAGACTTGCTTGCTGTCAGATGTTATGAGCTACCCTTCACTTCCGGCAAGTGGGCGAACAGACGCCTCCTCGGCACCCGCTCGCTGCGCGATTGTCGTCCACACCCTCCTGGGCGATGCGCCACGGGCGGGTCTCCTGTGAGCTCGCAGAGGTGTTTCCTACTGCTGCTGCTCTCTGATCGTGGTTTCCGTCATCGCTTCTGTTTGGGCCCCGGAGGGTCATCCGCACTGGGAACTGCACGCCTGGGGGCCTCGTGGGGGAGGGGAGTGATGTTCCCTCCACCCTGAGTTCTCGGCTCAGACCCCCACACAGAAGGCAGAGTAACAAAAGGAAGGCAGCTTAGCACACAGCTTGGGGAGCGACTCCCGGAAAACGGGGGATTCAGACACACAGGGCAGGGGAGCAGGTGCGGCTTCCAAGGGCATCGGGTACGGGAGGGAAGGCACGGGGTGAGGCCCGCAGATGCCGCTGGGCCGTCTCTCGGCCGGTGAGAGTCGGTCTCGGTAAAGGAGAATTTATTTCCTGTTTTTAGGCAGAAGGGGGAACTTTTCCTGCTCCTTCAGAGCCTTCAGCTCCAAATAATTTTCATGTCAAAGACGCACATACTTCGGGGCGACGTGTTCTGGTTTCCTTCAGTCTTTCCTGTTGAAGGTGGGCTGGGGAAGGAGATGCCGCAGCCCCGAGGCCTGTCCTCAGCGGAATCTGCTTATTCCCCCTCCCCGCAGCCCAGGTCCCCCACCCCCGCCCCCCGGACGGAGGCTTTGGGTTAGAGCCCTTAAGCCTCACACGTACCACTGTGTATGTGCTTAAAGCAACACAACTTATTCTCGTGCAATTCTGGGGCCAGAAGTCCAAACTCAGGCTCGCCGGGCTGCAGTCAAGGTGTTTAGGGGGCACCGCTGTGTGTCTGCACGGTATGGGGTTGGCGTGACCACGTCTCACCGCCCGCTCTACACCACGGTCACTTCTCCCTGGATCCTAACCGCCTTTCTGGCCTCCTGGCTCCCATCCTGCTGCGCTGCAACCCCTCTCAGTGACCCTTCTGACGTGGGCTCCCCTGGGGCCCTGGCGTGGCAGGTAAGACCTCCTGCCGCCCACTGCATGCCAGGCCCGCCCCTGCTCTGCCCAGGGCTCCTTCCCAGACGGCCGAGCGGCCCCACCACACGCCCTCTGGGTGGACGGGACGTCTCCTCTGATGACAGTGACCTGAGCCCTCCTCTCCGAGTTGCACTCTCCCTCCTGCCGCAGCAGGTGTGGCCGTCTCAGGCCCCCCCCCCCCCGACCTCCTGCATTTTCCTCGGTGACTGTATTTATTGGCCACTGTCTCGTCTCCGAAGGGTGCCCGCTGCACCAGGACCTCTGTCCATCGGCCCTTCCCGAGTGCGGGGCACGGTGTCTAGCATGTGGGGTGGGTGCCCAGTGCAGCCCGTGGAGGGGCCGCTGTGAGCGAATGGCACCGCTTTCCACGCCTGAAACCTGTACACAGGTGGTGTTATACTCACCTCGACGCCACGAACCGCGGTTTTGCTCCACGCTGTGTTTGAGTTTTTCCTGCTGGTGCGGGAAGCCTCACCACGTAGTGAACCACTGGATACGTAAATCTATCCCTCGTGCTGGTGTTCGTTGTTTTGCCGTTACACACAGAGCTGTGTAGCATATTTTGTGTGCAAACCTCACAGTCAGGGTTTTTCTGCCTCAATGGAACCCCTTCAGAATGACTGGGGCTCCTAACAATTACTTCACTGCCAGACATTCTGATTGGACCCGTCTGGGTTGGCTCAGGACTGCAGTAACTTTTATTTATTTATTTATTTATTTATTTATTTATTTATTTATTTATTTATTTATTTATTTATTTATTTTTCTTTGCGGTACGTGGGCCTCTCACTGCCGCGGCCTCTCCGGGTTGCGGAGCGCAGGCTCCGGACGCGCAGGCTCAGCGGCCGTGGCTCACGGGCCCAGCCGCTCCGCGGCATGTGGGATCTTCCGGACTGGGGCAAGGGCAGCCTGGGCCTGGAACCACAGGTCTTGGGCTTGTCTTTAAGCAGGGAATTGCTGGCTTGTAGGGACCCATCTTTGACTTTCCTAAACACTGCTGTCAAAGTGGTCACAGCGGGCGTAACCCCACCAGCAGCGCACGCGGGTTCCTTCCCCCAGATTCTCAACACTATTACCGTCCCAGCTTTAAAGGTTTGCCTGTGCCAAGTCCGGGGCGGGGCGGGGGTGGTGGTGGTGGGTGGGAACTGGCTCTCAGTCCCCGGCCGCATCGCCTTCCCTTCCCTGGTGCTTTGCGCTCCGGGAAAACCGGGAGGGGGCAGGGGGCGGGGCGAGGGGCGGGGCGCAGGTGGGAGGCGAGCGGACCGGCGCTAACCGGAGGGGCGGTGCTCGGGCATCTGGTCCTCACGGCCACCGCGCCCCACGGTCGCTGTCGCAGCGGGAGAACACGCAGCCCCTCCCCCCCGGAGCAGCCCCCGGGATGCAGCCGCTCCCGCCGCCGGTGCCCGGGCCCCTGGCCCTGCTGGACACGACAGGTGAGCGCACAGGTGAGCCAGGCTCCGGTCTTCCGGCGCCCGAGCTCCGCCGGGGCCCCTGGGCGCGGGCACAGGCCCTCTCCCTCCGCTTTTTCCTGAGTGTCCAGACTTTGCGCCTGTCTCTCCCCGTCTCGTTCTCCGCTGTCCTTTACTACGAACAATAGACGACGATCCGTATAAACCTTACAACGCACTCCTTTGCCATCTCTTCCACCCCATTTCAGGCTCCAAAAATTTCTAAGAAAAGGTCATTTCGTGGGGCCAGGTGGCTTCTTCATGCTTGAAAGTGACCAAGGCCCTTAGGGCATTCTTGGCGCGGCTGTCCGCCTCATCCGCGCCCTCCCCAGGCTTCTCCCCCGTAAATTCACGGAATCTCGAATTCGCGGATTTCCCACCAAGCCCGATGCAGCCAAAGCCAGGCGGCGGGACACAGGAAGCCGGAGCCTTTGTCTCCCTACCGGGAAGTGACCGGGAGGGGAGTAATGGGGGTGTTTTCCTGACGGGGAGGCCGGGAAGCCTTCAAGAAAAGAGAAGGTAGTCCCACGGCGAGCGGGGCTCTGACGGACGGGCGGAGGGGTGGTGATGCCTCGGGGTCCGGCTGCCGCTACACAGGGGTCCAGTGGAGAGCGCAGGGGTGTACATCCCAGCCCTGTGTGCAGTGGCTTTGCAAAGTCTCTTTTAAAAGACCAGATTAGTGGCGTTGCTTGATTTTTAAATGATAATCAAGGCTTCTGGCTTCTTCCTAAAAGAAACAATTCTATACCCACCGCTCTCTAAAGCCAAATGCTCTGTGACAGACTGACCTACACGTGTTCCATCCTCCTGGAAAACAATTACTTATTATAATGACAACTAGTTGTTATGACTAGTTATTAACTACTTACAATTATTACCATCATTATATTAGAATGACTTGATTTCAAAAATAGCATTTTTGACTTAGAATTTTCTTCTGAGGAGGAACTTTAAATTTAAAAAATACTGAGAGTTGGTTTTTTATTTAAAAATACTAAACAAGAGTGTAGCTGGGATGGAATTATGGGTATTTTCTACCTTACATGTCTGCACTCATGCCCTTGGGGGATGTGTTCTGTGTAAAAGAAAAATAAAAGGGAAACTGTTGGCTGAGGGCACGTCCTTGTGCCTTTGTCTGTTTCCCTGGGACGGTTACTTAGCCCCCATGGCTGCCGTTGAGATGAAATGATTAAATGAGCTCATTCTTCTTTCTGGGAGGCCCGGCCCTCCTGGCAAGGAGGGGGTGACGAGGTGACTGCCCCCACCCCGGTCTTTGTGACACCCTCTTCCCGGCTCCACTAAGTGGAGAAGGTGCGGAGGGGGACAGGCCCTAGGTCTGCTCCATCCTTGCACCTGGTCGTGGAGCCACAGAGGCTGGGAGGAGGCTGGGAGGGGGCTGGGAGGAGGCTGGGAGGGGAGGCTGGGGGGAGGTTGGGAGGGGGCTGGGAGGAGGCTGGGAGGGGAGGCTGGGAGGAGGCTGGGAGGGGAGGTTGGGGGGAGGCTGGGAGGGGAGGCTGAGGGGAAGCTGGGGGGAGGTTGGGAAGAGGCTGGGAGGAGGCTGGGAGGGGAGGCTTGGAGGAGGCTGGGAGGGGAGGCTGGGAGGAGGCTAGGGGAAGGCTGGGGGGAGGTTGGGAAGAGGCTGGGAGGAGGCTGGGAGGGGAGGCTGGGAGGGGAGGCTGGGGGGAAGCTGGGAGGGGAGGCTGGGAGGAGGCTGGGGGAGGCTAGGAGGGGAGGCTGGGAGGGGAGGCGGCAGGTGCAGGGAGCTGGCGGGGCTCCTGGGGAGCGACATTCTGCACAGGCTGGAGTCAGGAGAACAGTGAGCAGGCAGGTGAGATGCAGGTTTGGCCTCAGCCCCACAGCCCCAGACGCCCCCCCTCCACTCCCAGGTGGAGAGCAGCGGGTAGGAGTAAGTGCTGATTCACCTTGACTTTAGCACCACCCACGACCACATGCCCATTATGCGCATAGACACGCATCTGGAATTTCACAGATGTTCTCTCACTGCATCCTTATCACAGTGAAGAGGCAGGCAGTCAGGGGGTTGTCATACCCCCCCCCACCCCACCGCTTTGCAGATCAGGAAACCGAACTTCCCTCATTCATTCAGCATGAGAAGATACAGGCTCGGGGACCGGCATCAAGCAAGATCCCAGGGCCCCTGCTCTCAGGGTCCTCCCTCTGCAGGGCTCGGAGAGGGCGGGGGGCCGTGCGCAATCACTCAGCAGGCCTGGCAGCCCCACAACAGCTTGGGCAGCGTTCGTGTAAGTTGCCACCAGTGCTATAAGCCTAACAGTAGAGATTTTAACTAGGAGTCAGGGCACTGCCTTAAGGATGCTTCAGTTGTAACAACACACACAGTAGGACTCCTGCTAATGGGACAGGAAGGTCGAGGGAACAATTCAGGGAATTCGGTTTTTTTCCTTCAGTGTGGACCCCTTTTTCTCCGAAACTTGACCTAAAAATGCATATGTCTTATGGCGATTAGAAAGACACCCTACCTCCTTTTCTCGAGGTTATTTCTCGTTGTCTTATTTTTTATGCAAACCCCTCTATTTATAAAGACTATTGAAGGTTGGGACTCTTCTCTTTGTCATCCCTGTTGTACCTTGAATCAAAATATTGCGGTCTGTGTCATTGGGATGAGGTCGCTCAGAAGCATCCCTTTCCCACCTGCCTGTCTCTCCAGACCTCACGGTAGACTCGGAACGCGCAGTACGATGCGTGACAAGGAGGACAGCCGGCATCCTGTGATCTTTGTCACGGAGAAGTTTCAGAGGGAAAGTCATGCAGGGAAAGCCTGGTGAAGTCATACTGAAAGTGGCTCCTAGGAAGCTTTACACGGTCCCAAAGGAGATGTTTGACGTGACCTGTCAGAATGTCACTAACGGACTTGACAAGGTCCCAGCAAAGCTGTTTGCCTGGTGGGGCCCCTCAGGTCCCCGCTCATCACGCGACCGCCCTAAAGGGACAAGTCAAAGCGGAGGCAAGAACCTTCGGAACCAGAATATCCCCGCAGGGGGTCTTCCAGACGGGCCCACAGGGGCTAAGAGACAAGGCCCAGGGGCCGGAACTGTGGCTTGAAGCAGGTGCTGAGGCCTCAGTTAGTTATTCTGAGAGAAATAGACACGTAACGCATTCAATTAGGGGAAACAGCAAGAAGTCCTCTGAGGAGGAGGGCATTCGATAACCTTCTCAAATACTTAGTCCCAGAAAGTTTAGTTTCAAGAGGCTTCTTGCTCTTAAAAGACATTTTACAGCGGAGATGGGGACGGAGCCTCGGGAAGAACAGATCTGATGAGGAGGCGGCGCTGCCCTGGGTCCATCCGCAGGGGCTCGGGGCTGGCGGGGCGGGTAGCGCACGGGAGGGGTGGCCGCTAGGGGCGGGTGGGCGAGCGGAGGCTGCGATGCTGGGCGGCCCTGGCGTGAGTGTCACCAACTTCCATGGTAGCAGCTTCACTAACTTCCAAAACATAGAAGAAGGTGGTTTTCAACCTTTGTGTCCATTTGTTCCCAATGTACCTGCCTTTCTAAAGTTAATCACCCAGAGCAGAATGTCGCCCGAGGGGAGCCTTCTCTTTTCCTCTCACGCACTCATTTTCCAAGTGGCTTTGCCATTTCTGTCCCATTTCCCTACAGACACCCCAGATCGGCTGTAACCACTGATCTTTCTGACTCTGGGGCAAACCAACCTGTACTTATATCCTCGGTTTCAGGCTCTAGATACATGCAAGGAAAAATAAGTGACTGCTGTCTGCATGCACACGACTCTGCAAGTAAGATGCCGTGAATAATAGTGAACAGATAAAAGCCCACCAAGGGGGCCCCAGGGCCGCTGGGTCCCAAAGGTGTAAGTCGTCTCCTAGCACTTGTGGCTGTGCTTCTGTAGACACTCCTACAGATGGTTCACCCTCAACAGTTCTTACATATTTGCAGTAAAAAGTACGAGAAAACAGCAGTGAAAGAGCAGGTGAAGGGAGGTGAGGGCCTCGCAGGAAATGAAGCGACCTTCCTGAGACCTTCGCCCTCACCAGGCCAGCGGGTAGAAGCGGCGTTCCCGGGCTGGCCAAGTGATTCTGAGTGAGCACGTTGACCCAGAGTTGTGTGGAATCTATTTCTGAGTGCGTGACAATCCCTTTCTTGGGTGGTGTGACCTTGACCTGCCGTTAAACTTTGCTGACGAGACTGCGGACGGGCGTGCAAATCTTCAAAGGCACAGTCTGGGCCGGGGCCTGGGGTCATCTGAGACAGTGGTTGAGGTCAGACGAGCAGCCGCTTCCCCACCAAACACACACACACACACACACACACACGTCAATTTTAACACTTTGGTGCGGGAAGAAGCACCACGTTTTTCTTTCATCCTGTTTTGTTGTGGAGTCACAGGGATGAAGATGGTTAACCTTCCAACAAACGAGACACACCAGCATGGCTGTGTTCAGTGTGGAGTCTCGTCCTGCCCTCTGCCTGGCCTGTGTCTCTGCCTCCGTTGTGCGGTTGCTGATGACTGCGTAGGAACAGGCGTATCTGAGATCGAATTGCTGTAATAATGATTACAATTACGGTTATTGTAAGTGAGGCTTCCCTGCCTTCCCTGAGACACACGAGAAGAAGAACGGTTCACACGAAATCCAGGAGTCAAGGCCTGAGGGAGGAAGGTACCAGGGATGGAAGGTTTCCTTTCTTGGATTCTGTGACAGTTAAAATTAGCTTTGGCTACAGATACCAGGACATCCACAATAGTGGTTTATGGTCCAGAGATTTAATTCTGTTACCTAATCAAAGTTTGGAGGTGGACAACCCAGGGCTGTCTTTCTGCTCTGCCTCTCTTTGTGTGTGACTTCTATTGTCAAGGTTCCCTCATGGTGCAAAATGGCTGCAGGGGCTCCACCTTTATGTTCACATTCCAGGCCGCGGGAAGGATGGAGGGGAGAAAGGCAAAGGGACTGGCTCCTTTAAGAGATTTCCTGTAGGTCCCACCCAACATTCCTTGTTGAGGTGGAGATTTTTTGCTGAGAACGTAATCACCCAGCTGGAGCAGAGGCTGGAAAATGCCATCTTTCAGCTGGCGTGTTTCCACATCCAATAATTGGGGCCTGTTGACAAGGGGAGAGGGTAATGGACGTGCAGGTGGGCAGCGGCGGGCTCTGCACACTTTTATACTTTCTTTCCACCCCTTCCCATTTGATCACTCACGTGTTTGGTGCTGAGCCAGGTATAGGAGTGGAAGAACACAGGATGCCTGCCCTCCAGGGAACGGCTCGGTGTGGACATGGGGGCACAAGTGCACCCATGGAGCAGCGTGGACGTGCTGGCCATCCCAGAGGGACGCACGGCCCCTCTCTGTGTGGGACCTGCTCGGCCTGGTCCAGGGCAGTGTGCAGAGGTCCTCTGTGCAGTCTTGGAGTAGGGCAGGGTCCAGGGTCATGGACTTGGCAAGGCCCAGGGGTGCTTGTTGATGCAGGTAAAGTGCTCAGTAAGACCAGGCGCGGAGCAGATGCGCCATAAGCGGCCGGCGTGACTGCTGCCGTGTGGGGTGAAGCCGGGACGGAGGCCGCAGGGGACTTGGAACCCAGGGAGGGCCCAGCCGCCCCCTGACGTTTACTGAGAAGCTGCTGTGCGCGGGCACTGTCTCAGGTGGCAGGGACGCAGCGGGGGACGAGGCAGGGCCCCTGCCCACCCTCATGGGGCTCGTCGTCCGGACGTGTGGGTGGTGACAGTGCCTGGAAACCCCTGGGTGCGGTGGGGGCCACAGGGGAGGGTGGCCGTGCAGGGGTACCGGCGGGGTCTGGGTGCCCTGTAGGAGACGACGGTGAGTCCTCAGGGCGGGCGGAGGGGTGGCGAGGGGTCCCGCTCTGAGCACGGGGATGGGCGGGGAAGAAGCAGGCGGTGGTGGTCCCTGGGGAGCACGTCCCAGGCTCCTGCCAGCGAGCAGCAGGGCTGCAGCAGAGAGCCAGGCTGACCCGGGATGCGCTTGAGGTCCTGGCCCCCCGCCCCAAGCTCAGCCCCTTACCAGCTGGCTCCTTGTTTCTGTTCCCCCAGAAGGGTTTGCGAGAAGAAAGAAGACTTCCCTGTGGTTTGTGGGGTCTCTGCTGGTGGTGTCCACCTCCATCCTGACCGTCGGCCTCGCTGCCACCACCAGGACGGAGAACGTGACCATGGGCGGCTACTACCCCGGGATCATTGTGAGTGGCGCGGTCCCTGGGGTCTGCCGGTCGGGGGGCCTGGGGGCCGTGGGGACACAGATGTCCGTGTGCTGCAGACACGCTCCACCCCAGCCCCCCGAGGTGGAGGTTTAGGGCAATTATCCTGCATGCTCAGGTGGCCTCGTGGGGCACAGGGTCCTGAGAGGTGGGGGAGGGGAAGGAGAGGGGTCGGAGGCAAGAGGTGCGACAGGCCCTGGCCCAGAGTCTCCCCAGAGTGCCCGGGAAGGACCAGCCCTGTGACGCCTGGACTTCAGCCCCATGAGACCAAGCTGAGCAAACCACCCCTCGGAAACTGGACTCAGAGCTTTAAAAGATGCCACGGAACCTGGATAGAAGGTGCGTTCGTGGGACCGCATGGGATCAGCAGGAAAACGAGCTGACGTGGTCCTCACCTCCGCTTCTGGGCAATAACCCCACTAGGTAAACCCACAGCCCAGCCAGACCTGGCAACAGCGGCCCCCAAATCCAGAATCCTCCAGACTTCTGAACTGTGGAATTGTGTCCATTTGTTGGCAGTAAAATTTGCTCCAAGCGTCTGCATCGCACTCAGGGAGCGTCTGTGAAATTGCTTTTTATCAGATATGATGCCCTGCAAACGCACCAGAGCCCTGAGGGGCTGTGTCACAAGTGCTAAACCAGGATTTTAAAAACGAAGCTTATTCAATCTCATTACTCTCACTAGAGGTATTTTGCAGATTAGTCACGATGTTGATAACATTTTAACAAGGATGAAAATACTTTACAAATATCATTCATTTTCTCTTTATATTTTTCTTTATTTTTAGATTTTATCTGTGCTTTATAAGTCCACATTATCTTCCTGTGTACACTTTCTGAGTAAACCTACATAAATAGTGTCTGTGCAGGTAGTATTCTCAGTGAACTCCCACGAGACTCTGCTTCCCGGCCCGTGTCCTGGACGGAGGGGAGCCAGGGGTGTGGAGGCTGGCGGCTGTGAAGACGCGTCCCCCAGGTGACCGGCAGAGAAGGTCAATCTTGAGTAGGATTTTGCAGTGTTCTCTACGCTTCACTGGTTCAGGATCTCACCTGGAGGTCACCTTCAGAACATCCTGGGTGTGTTCAGAGCCTGGCTCTGCAGAGAACCTGACTCCTGGGCGAGAACCAGAGTGCAACTGGCTTCAGCTCAGCGGTTCTGAAAGCAAACAGTGGACACAACAGATGAGGTTTGCTCAAAGAAAATGTGGATAAAAGTCACTTCTGTGGACGCACGGCATCCGACCTTGAGACTTATAGCAAGGGCGGGTCTCAGGAAGAAACTGGGTGAGAAGGTGCAAACACCTCAACATTTTGGAAAGAGGAATTTTTTCAAATCCAAAAAAATGCAACTTAGTGAGAATTAATAGATATATTTTAATACATTTATGTTGGAATGGACTTGTGATATTTTGAAGAAAGTGCTCATCTTTCCTCACTCCTTGAGAATTCTTAAATTATTGGTGAAAACTACATCTGTGCATTCACGTCCGTCTCCATAGATATAATCCTTGCAGGCAAAGACATCCTTGGACATAAATGGTCTCATTTTTAGTGCATTCAATCTGGCACCGTGGGTAGAGATGCCATAGCTGTGTGGGTCAGTCGCGCGGCTGTCCCCAGGCTGCTGCCTCTGCCTCGCACGGTCGCTCAGAATCCAACGGGCCAGGCAGAGCTGAGGGTCACCCCCTGGGTGGGCTCCAGTGCGGGGTCTCGGGGCGGCCCTGTGCCTCTGGGAGGGGCTTGTCACCGGCTGCTTTGAGCGCTGCCTCCCCTGGCGTTGCTGGAGCTCTGCTCTTCAAGCTGAGGGAAAGCTTAGGAATTCTTCCCAGGCGGGTGTTGGGGGATGAGGCCACCGGCGCCCCTGGGCACACTCGGGCGATGCGAGATGAGCACAGTCGTGGTGTTTCTCCAGTGTCCCAGCGTCACCTGCACCCAGGCGGAGAGCTGAGGCGGAGGAACAAGCGGACGGGTTCCCAGGAGCCCCTGGGTGCCCTTCCCGCCCCAAGATTACCTGTTTGCCTGCTCACCTGAGTCAAAAGCTCATTTCTAAGGGGTGTCAGCCGTGTGCGTGTCAGAAACACCCTTGGTTCCAGCTTCCTATGATACTCCCTGAGGGGTCAGCCGTCCTCCCACGACGGCCCAGGAGAAGCTCTCAGACGGGCCTCTCCCTGACCACCAGGCGTGGAGGATGGGTCACCATGAGGAAGTTCTCCTGTCTGGGTGGGGGGCACGTGGCACTCATTTCCTGGACTCGAGAGTTAAACTGACGTAGGAGTTAACACATTTGAACACGGGAGATGAGACAGGCCTGTTTCAGCAGCTTCTATCCCGGTCACTGGCTTCGACGGCTCCTGAGAAGCCCACCCCAATGGGCACGAACCTACCTGCCGCTTAATGCTTCGGGCTGTGTGAGGGGGGCTGGCTGGCCTCGCTTTCCGATAGGATGTCCTGAGGCGGTGGGCACTGTTCCCTGTGGGCGTTAGGCTGCCAGGCGTGTAACCTGAGCGCTTTCTCCCTTGTTTTCTTCTGGTGT
The DNA here is from genome assembly GCF_964374135.1 of Grampus griseus. Taxonomy (NCBI): domain Eukaryota; kingdom Metazoa; phylum Chordata; class Mammalia; order Artiodactyla; family Delphinidae; genus Grampus; species Grampus griseus. Next base: position 735,229 of record NC_139012.1, on the reverse strand, counting down.
CAGCTGGGCTTCGGATCCTTCTTAGGAATTATTGGCATCAACCTGGTGGAGAATAGAAAGCAAATGGTAAGAATGTGCATTGTTTCTTTCAAATGTGGTTCGTGGGGCTGTACCCGGGGTGGGGGAGAGTGCTGCCCCTCTAGCTGCGGTGTCCCTGCCCCAATCCAGCACCCCCAGGGTCAGTGCCCAGCTTCCCAGACTGTGGACTGTACACCCCAGGACTCAGGGTTGAGTGGGTGCCGTTCACATCTTAGGCTAAGTGAGCATCGCCCCTGGGATTGTAGGGTACATTCTACAACCTCATGTGGTGTCTTAGCAGCTAAGGTTGGGCCACGGGAAGGGGAGGGCTGGGAATGTTGGCAATTAGTTTAAATCATGGTGTATAAGGTTCAGGCAAAAACACGCGTGTATGAATGTCTGTCCTTGAGTCAGGGAGCCTGGCATCTCCTCCTACGTCTGGGGTGTGACGACGGCTCTCCCAGACTGAGGAGAGAGAGGGGGTCAGTGGAAAACCAGGAGAACCGTGGTTCAGAGGTCTTTGCAGAGGGCGTGTCTACAGCTGTTTGGCTGTGGGACGTATGAGGGCCAACCTTGATCAGTCAGGTTACAAACCTGACTTTTATTGATCATTTCAGTTTGAAGTCTGTCGTGTTGATGCAGTGCTTTGGGGAAGAGCGCTATAAGAACAGTTAATTCCTCGTGAATTCAAAATAGTTAACTTTGCCAAATCATTGTGCAGCCAGTGCTGACTTTTGAGAGGGTTCAGGGAGGATGCGGTTGGACCATACGCTGTTTCTGTCTCATCTCCAAATCATCGTAACAGACTGTGCGGGCGTTTCCGCCTCCACCTGCACCGGCCATCATCCTGAGGTATCACCAGGCTCCCAGTGGCTGCCCTGGGCTTTCACGGGTGTGTGAGGGTGTGGAGAAGGTGGAGACTTGCACACAGCTGGCGGGAGCGTGAAGTGACGCAGCCACTGTGAAAAACAGCGTGGCAGCTCCTCACAATGTTTCGCGTAGACTTACCGTAGAGGAAAGCGTGTGCTGCCGTCTGCTTCTCGTCTGGCCCTTCTGTTGGGTGTGAAGTGGGGTCTCCTCGTGGATCTGTGTTTCCTCGATGACTAATGATGTCGAGCCTCTTTACATGTGCTGACTGGCTTTTTGTGTATCTGTTTCCGGTTGTCGTTGAGAAATGTCTATTCTAGTCCTTTGCCCATTTTAAAAACGGGTTGCTTGTCTGTTTATTGTTGAGTCGTCAGAGCCCTTTATATATTCTAGATACAGGTCCCTTATCTGATACGTGATTTTCAAGGACTTTAGCCCATCCTGTGGGTTGTCTTTTCACCTTCTTGGTGGTGTCCTTTGAGGCGCAAAAGTGTTCAATTTTAATGAAGCCCGAGTTATCTAGTTTTTCTTTTGCTGCTCGTGATTTTGGTGCCATTTCTAAGAATCTCCTGCCAACTCCAAGGTCATGAAGATTACCCTTATGTTTTCTAAGAGTTTTATCGCTTACATTGAAGTCTCTGGTCCATTTTGAGTTGATTTTGTATACGGTGTGGATGGGGATCCACACTCAAGCTCTGGCATATGGCTCCTCAGTGGTCCTGGCACCATTCGGTGAAGAGACTGTCCTTTTTCCGTTGGATGGTCTTGAGACCCTAATTGATAATCACTTGGCCATAGATGTGTGTGTTTAGTTTTAGACTCTCAAGTCTGTTCTGTGATCTGTGAGCTTCTGATAGAAATTGTGTTGAATCTGTAGATCAGTTGAGGGAGTGTCGCCCCATGAACTTGGGGATGTTTTCCATCTCTTTAGATCTTCTTTCAACAATGTTTTGTCATTTTAAGAGTTGAAGTTTTGCACTTCTTTTGTTAAATTTATTCCTAAGTGTTTTATCCTTTTGGAGGCTATTGTGAATGGAATTGTTTTCTTAACTTCATTCTTGGATTGTTCATTGCAAATGTATAAAAGTACAGTTGAGGGGCTGCCCTGGTGGTGCAGTGGTTGAGAGTCCGCCTGCCGATGCAGGGGACACGGGTTCGTGCCCCGGTCCGGGAAGATCCCACATGCCGCGGAGCGGCTGGGCCCGTGAGCCATGGCTGCTGAGCCTGTGCGTCCGGAGCCTGTGCTCCGCAACGGGAGAGGCCACAGCAGTGGGAGGCCCGCGTACCACAAAAAAAAAAAAACACAATTGATTTTTGCATGCTGCTCTTACATCCTGCAACTCTGTTGGTCTCACTCATTAGTTCTAATAGTTTTTTCGTGGATTCCTGAGGATTGTCCGTCTATGAGGTCATTTCACCTACAAATAGAGATAGTGTAACTTCTTCCTTTCCAAAATAGTTCCTGGACTTCTATTTCTTTGGCTTTGGCAAAAGAAATGTGGGCCTTGGAGTGGGAGGATAAAAATCCAGAACTGACCCTAACCCCCAGACAGGGTCCAGCCTCCCTGGAAGCCACCCTGAACCCCAGGTGAGGCGGGGCCACCAGGTTCCGTAGACCAGAGCTTTCTGCCTGAGGTTGCGTGTGTTGCCTGCAGAATCTCATTTCAGCCCTTTCAGGAACGCGTCCCCCAGAATCACCTCGTACGATAAACACGGGTTTCACTGTCTAACATTTAAGTTCATATTCGTGAGAGCTGAAACCTGTGTCGACCATTAGTCTGTCTGCCGTCTTGACTGTCGTGAGCCTCAGTTTCTCCACATTCAGGATTGTTGAGCATCTGAGTCAACGCACGCGAGAACACGCAGTGCCGCGCTGGTCCGTAACGGGAGTTCGGAGACTAGTAGCCGTTGTTGCTTATTGTACTGAAGCACGGAGGTCAGTCAGAACATTCAAGTTGTAGCAAAGGAAACAATAGGAAGCTGAGAAAACGTCCGCTGGAGACAGTGCTTGTTTCAAATGTATCTAGATTTGTAAGAACGCTCTGTTTTCCCTTGCTTTCTCTTCATTTTAATTTTTTGCAATAGAAAAATTTAAAGGTATGCAGAAGTGGACAGAATAGTGTAACAAACCCTCTGTATCCGTCTCCCAACTTCATCCATTGTCGACTCGTGACCAACCTTGAGTGGTATTTTGAAGCAAGTCCCAGACGTGGTATCATTTTGTCTGTAAACATTTTACTCTGCTCAAGCTAAGGGGTGGAACCTAATCATTACAAATGGCTCCTCCACGACCTCTGCCTGTTATGGCATTAGTCTCCAGTGATGTCCAAAGAATGCCCTCAGCGGAGCCAGCTTTTGATATTTTCCCATTGACGAATGAGTTCTTGCTTTCTCCTTGCCCAGACGTCAGAGGCCCTGATTTCACCTACAGCTCTGCCATCTAGCTTGGTCCCCACGGCCGGGGATGGAGACGTTAAGGGCTTAAAGCAGCTTGTTAACTGCCGCCTCCGCCCACCCCCTGCCATGTGTACGTGCATGCGCACACACACAGACACACGCACGCACGCACACAAGAGACACACACGGACACACAGAGACACACACAGACACACACACACAGATACACACACAGACGCATACACTGGAATCTTCCTGGAACATAGTTTAAAACCCCCTGAACTAGAAGGACCGATGGGACGTCACTTAGCGGTAGAAGCGCGTTTCCTACAGAGGGTTAGGGTACCGGCCTCCGTCTGCTGGGCTTCTGCTCCTTTGAGTGTTGTGCTAGAGGGTCCTGGCTGTGCCCTCTGGCACCCCTGCTCCGGGTCTTGACATCACAGGAGTCTCCTCGGCCCTTCACCTTCCCGTGTAGAAGCCAAGCTGGTCTCTGTCCCCCCAGGACTGAGCTGGGCGGGGCTGACACAGCAAGGCCTCGAGGGCTAGGCAGGCAGACGTTGGGGTGCTGGGGGATCCGAGGGCCATCGGGGAGGAAGCCTGCGAGGTCCACGGTGACCCACGTGGAGGCTGTGCAGGGGGGGCTGGGCTTTCCCCGTGAGGGCCCACTAGTGACGGGGCAGGAGGGTGGTGGCCAGGTTCACACACTGTCCCACCTCCAACCCCGTGCTCCACCAAAGGGCCTGCACACCCGTCCAGTTCTTTCTTCAACGAATGCTTCCTGGACAGCTGCATGGTGCTGAGCTGGGGGCTGGGGCTGGGGCTGGGGGAGACCCTGAACGCATGGGGCTTCGACCTGTACATGCAGCTGGGGGGCCCTTGGGGCCGACAGGGGAGAGGCAGTGAAGGCAGAGAAGGGCTGGAAGGTCTATCCCCAGGCCGGGACAGGAAGGTGGACGCTCCTGGCAGATAAGGCCGAGAACCGAACAAGGCGAGTCAATTCTGTTAATAGTTTCAAAGAACCAACTTGCACCTCGATTCTCTTTGCTGCTTTTCTGCTGTTTCTTTTATCTCTGCTTAAGCCTTTCCTAGTGCCTTGCTTCTGCTGGTTCTGGGTTAAGATTGCTCTTCTCTTCTAGTTCTCTAAGGTGTTACCGCCTTCTCCTCGGTGTGTGTGTTCACAGCTCTCACTTTCCCTCGGTCCTGGTTTAGCCGCATTGCCTCTTGCCTGGACCCTGTGGTCGGGGCTAACTGCTCCCGTCTCCACTTTCTACCGTTTATCTGGCTCCAGGCAGCCTCCTTCGTATCACATCCTTATCTGTTTGGTGTTTGTTTTTGAAAATTACTTTCCCCTGCTGGAATGTAGTAAACTCTGTGGGCCCAGCGGAGATTTGAAGATGACCTTCCCCCACTGAGAAACAGCTGCCCTTCTCCCAGAAGAGACCCTGACAGGACAAGGAGACACAGTCCCAACCCTAATCTAGTGCCTTCCTTAGTTGCTAGAGTCACAGACAGACCCTGTCTGCAACATCTGTCGGGCCCGGCAGCCCTCGTGTTAGAGAGGGACCTTCGGGGCGTGAGCGGGTCCTTGTGCTATAACGTTGTTAAACCCCTAGGCTGCTCGAGGGGCAGCGAGGCCTGAAAAGGACGTGGTGGCTGTGACCGAAACCAGGACACGCAGGCCTCGGCCAAGGGGCAGCTGCTCGTCCTGGCCGGTTTCCTATTTCCAGCCCGAAGCGCTGGAGGAGAGAACTTCCAATGTCTTTCCCAGCGCCGTCAACTGGACCCTGGTGGTTCCCGGGCAGTAGCACGCGTGCGGTCACCCCAGAGCCGAGTTTACCACGTGTGAGGTGGTGCTAGGTCTGGCTTTTACTTTTTCCGGGGCAGTGGGAGGAAGGGCAGCCGAGCAGAGTCAGCTGAAGGTTGATGAGGACGTTCGCGTCGTGGGGACATGTGCAAACAGAGTCAGAGCACGTTTACACACCCAGCTGTGGGCAGCCCTGCGTGCTAGGAGACGCTTTGCAAGTTGTGTGCTGTGATGAAATCCGGTGGAGGTGTGATGTGAGCGACTCTCGGCCGAGACTGTGACCGAGCCGCAGTTGGGGCGGAGCCGGCCAGTGGCCAGCGTGGAGCAGGGCGTCCTCTGAGGCGTTGAGTTGGTGCGTGGAAGACTCACCAGGGCAGCGGGTCCGACGATGGCTTTGCTCACCCGCTGGTGGTGAGAGAAGCAACAGGGCCTCAGGGGCCACTTCTGGGAGCGTCTCAGGCGACTGTAGTGCTTAGTGGACTTCCTGAACCAGCACCTGTGCTGGAGCACACGGGGCTGGGCAGACACCCACTTCTGACGAGGTCCCGGTGACCAGGCTAGCCGCAGACCCACTGGTCCTAGGAGACCCGTTGCTGGGGACAGCTCCACTCCTTAGGCACACTGGCAGTGGCCCTGGGGGAGGTGGGGAGGGGGATCGGTGCCATCCCAGGGGTGTCAGGCCGCAGGCTGCGTGGCTCTCTGCAGGAGCAGGTATCCCGGACCGAGTGCACGGCTGGACCCAGTGCCAGCCCGGCGTCTGGGACAAAGCAGGTGCTGGAGAACACTTGCTGGCGGAGCAGTTTGTCCCTCCCATTGCTTTTGTGCCAGAAAGTCGTCCTCCCTTCCTGAGGTCACAACTACCTGGGGGTCTGGGAGGGGCCGGGGCTGCGTCTGAACTTGACTGTAGCTGTGGCCTCTCTGTAAGGCTGGGGTGGGAGTTCCAGGTCAGAACCGGTGCTTTCCCTCCCTACGCGGCTGGGGTGTCAGGATGAGATGGGTGCCCCGTGCTGAAGGACTTGGGGCTCCAAAGCGATGTTGTTCAGGTCGCGTCTCTGTGTTGGGCCCCTCTGGCCGGAAGCTCTGCCCAGCAGGAACCGCGTCCTTCCTGTCGGGCTACGGCGTCCAGGGGCCTCGTGGTCAGTCACAGGAGCTGCCCTGCTCTCCGGCCGATGCTAAGACGAGACGGGGCGGCCTCGCGCTCCAGCCTCTACGAAGCGTGAACCGTGGACTGAGCGTCTCTGTGCGAAGGGCGCGAGCCCGGGGCGGCTGGAAGGTCCGGGGAGGAAGCGGGAGGACGCGGCAGGCAGAGCAGACGCAGGCCTTTCATTCGCTGGAGACGCGGGCCTGCCTGGCTCCCGGGACAGCGGAAAAGTGCCTTCTGAGTCTTTTTTGTGTTTTCCTGTAGTTTGTCACAAGGCAGTACAAGCCTGGGAAGGCTCGGTTCGGTGTGGTTCTGCAGTGATTTTTCCCACCACTCTTTAGCCAGCCGCGCTGCATTTGTGTGCAGTAACTTCACGGGAAGGGACCACGCGGTCTTCCTCCCCCCATATGAGGGAGGGTCTGCCCCTGGCCTCCCTGCTTGGCGTCGAGGCCCTGCTGGGATGAGACCCCGCCTCGTGTCTCAGGGCAGCTCCTGCCCCGTAGACCTAGAGCACCTGGGCGGAACGTGGGTCTGACCGGGGCTCCACAGAGCCCCAAGGAGAGGTCGCTGCCATTGTTCAGATGCAGGCAGGGTTCTGTGCATGGCTCCCCGCAGGGGGTCCCCAAGGTCCCTTCCGTTCAATTCTCCATTACTGTCACAAGTGTCACGTGGGGGGAAGGGCCCGCGGCAGCAGCCGGGCTTGTCACACCTGCATCCACACAGCACCTGCAGGGCGTGGATCCGGCGCATGGAGAGGTCAGCCGCACGGCTCCTTCTCCGGATGGGGACACAGGACCAAAGGGGTCAGCAGGGCAGAGACCCCCACAAGGCTGGGCGACGGCTCTGACGTGTGGTGTCAGGGGACAGGTTTCACTTGGAAGCAACATGTGGGGCTGGGCCTCAGGTCTGTGGGCTGCGAGGAGGGAGCCCGGCCACCCTCCCCCTTGGGACAGCCTTGTGTGGCCCTCCCGCCCATTCCGTCCCTTGAGTAGCCACTGGGAGCCTCACGTCAAAACGGAAATCAAAGTTGCAGTCTGTCAAACCAGCCCACGTTTCATGCCAATCCCTGTGCTCTGTTGAAGAAACAAATCCCTCAGGCTGACGAGGGTGGGAGCGTGAGGCCGTGCAGGTCAGTAACCCCAGAGCCTGACTCGGCCACGGGGACAGAGGCAACCGAGGAACGCGGGTGGCGGGAGGCAGCTTCTGCCCGTGTTCTCCAGGCTGGAGGCAGACGACCTGCCCGCACGCATCGTGCTCTAGCTCGCAGCTTGTTGTTCACAAGGTCTGGGCTGGAGATCCCGGTTACTTTACACGCCCTCTAGGACGGAGTGAATGCACTGACGCCGTGGCTCGTGGCTGCCACGGGGGTCCTGCCGTGGTTGGCAGGGCGGACACTCGGTGTCGCCAGCGGCAGGACGTACAGGAATTTTGGTACCACTTTTGCTGTCTGTTTTGGTAAACCTGAAATTGTTCCCCGAGAGAGAGAAAAAGATTTAAAGCAATGGCCAACAGATGTAAGAACAGGTTCTCAGCCTTGATAATAACAGAGAGATGCACGTGGAGTGGCAGCGAGGCTTTTTCTGCCGTCAGATGGCAGAACCGAGAAACGAGCAGCGAGCCCTGGGTCCTTTGGGACATCAGGGGGTGGGTGTCTGGCCGTGGGGCGTGGGAGCGAAACACATGCCCCCTCAGATCCTGACGTGCAGAGACCCCCTACCTTGTCCTGTTGGCAAGCCTGGCTCCCTGTGTGTTCCAGGAGATGGCCCTGCAGGAACACGCGTGTGTGAGCCCAGACTTTACGTAGAATGTGATTAGGGTCTTTGTAGCAGAGTCTGTAAAAGCGGGAGATTGCAAACCGTTTAAATACCCTGGGGGCCCGCCGTTACCCACAAGGCCGTGGGGGGGACCACACTCCCCATCCAAGAGCTCCTGCCTCCGACCCCGTGAAATAAACGAGGCAACCAGGACGGGCCTTGCTCAGTGGGATCGGGCCTGGGGCGCCGCCCCGGCCGTCGGGGAGGGTTTCTGGAGAGGCCGTGGTGGGAAGTGAGGACCCTGCGGAGCAACTCCGGGGGGCGGGGCAGGGGGCCTCGAGTGGGCGGGCGCTCGGGGAAGGTCTGATGAGACTGAGCCTCTCCTGTCTCTGCTTCCAGCTGGTGGCGGCCATCGTGTTCGTCAGCTTCGGCGTGGTGGCCGCCTTCTGCTGCGCCATCGTGGACGGCGTGTTCGCCGCGCGGCACATCGTGAGTTCTTCCCAGTCTCCCTCATTCTGTTCTCAGTTGCTCTGTGGGTTTAAGAAATCTTCAGAGGTTCAACTTCCTCTTGCAGGACGCAGCTCGGTGACCTTCACAGTCTGACGAATACAGATTGTGTTGGCCAATCGCAGTCTTTTCTCCTGTCCCTCCCCTCGTTTCCTCCAAAACTGACCCAACACGCACCCCCTACCCCAGCCATCGCATCATTAGAACCAAAGTCCTCAACTTCCCAGCGACACTCCTCAGGCCCCTCTTTAATCAGTAAGATGAAAGATGTCCCGGAGCCAGTGCCCCACGACTTCCCAGGCTTTTTGCTCAAATACGTGTGTTGGGACCTCCTCACTGGACGCTGTGCCCATGAGGTCCCTCTGCCTCTGTCATCCTAATGGTGGGGAAGCCAGGGGAGGACACGCCACGTCAGACACTCGTGCTTTGGAACCGTGGGGCGGTGGCCGGGACCTGCTCAGAAGGAAGGGCCGGGCGCTGCTGCTCTGTCCACCAACTCTGACCTGGCGCCCCGTCCGGGCCGGGGAGGACCCACCGGCATTTCTCTGCGGCCCCAACGGGTCCTGTGTCAGGTGGGAATGCGACACGAGCTCAGGGCTTTACGTGCGCTCGTTCACGTCGATTAACACTGAACTCTGAGTGGTTTTATGCTTGTGAAGTTTCTTAGGTTATAAAAAGTGCCGGCCCTGGTGGTAACGTTAGGCTAAGCTTTACAGTCGCTCTTCTTGGGACTATTCGGTCAGTTTGAAATTATTTCCAAATAAAAGGCTCACAAAGTGCTGGCCCTGGGAATCCTTACCGATTCCTCTCCAGGAGAGGCGAAGGGCCAAGGAAGGCGCAGTTTCACCCTCCCAGTCAGGTTTCACAACTAAAGAGGCAGGTACGGTTGATTCCCGCAGCCTCCCCCGAGCCTCAGGTGTGACGAGCACCCCCTGTCCGGGGTGTAGGGTGTGGAGCTCAGTCCCACGTCCCTGCGCTTTTCTTTCTTTCTTCCTTAGATGGGTTTTCAGCTTCCTCTAGCTGCATGTGGCCAGTGTGGCCAGGATCGGCCGTCCCGCCAAAGCTGGCCTGCCAGTCAGGGACTTGGACGTGAACAGAGGGGCTGAGTTTCCAGGTTGAAAACACATAGCCTGAAGCTGCAGGGAGATGGCTGTGGTTGAACTATGGAGAATCAATTAAAAATGCCCTTTCCTGGGCTTCCCTGGTGGTGCAGTGGTTGGGAGTCCGCCTGCCGATGCAGGGGACACGGGTTCGTGCCCCGGTCCGGGAAGATCCCACATGCCGCGGAGCGGCTGGGCCCGTGAGCCATGGCCGCTGAGCCTGCGCGTCCGGAGCCTGTGGTCTGCAATGGGAGAGGCCACAGCAGTGAGAGGCCCGCGTACCGCAAAAAAAAAAAAAAAAAAAGCCCTTTTCTGCAGCTTGTAACTGGCTATCGGCACTTCCCGAGATTACAGCTTTAAGATGCCAACAGCTGGGGTAGAAAAATGTGTGGGGGACGACCCCCACGTCGTCCTCACCCCCAGGGCAGGCGAGCTGGCATCCAGCCCACTGTGGACGTGTCGGGTGTGATGGGGTCCGGCAGGCTGGCAACCACGGGCCCGGGAAGACTTCCTGAACATCCACGACGACCCCGACCCTCAGGGCCCTGTGAGCCTGTGCCCGCCGGCGTGTTGCCCTTCTGGTCGATCCCAGCCTCTGGGCTCAGCCTCTGTCTGGACCAGGCCCTCCTTTCTGCCTGTAACCAACCGAGCAGAGGGGGATGAGGGCGCGCGTCTGGGAGGCAGCCTCAGGGAGCCCTGCCTTCCTGGGGGCAACAGAGGTGGGGTCTCGGCCTTGCGGGTGGCTTTCTCAGGCCTCAGCACCCTGAGCCCTCCCTTCAAACGCATTGGCTTCCCAGTGGAAGAGCCTCCCCGGCCCTCTGTAGGAGCGAGACCGGCCCTGCCTTGTTTCAGCGCTGCACAGGACACCTGGAGTGGCACCCCTGCAGGCGAGGACTCACAGCCTGCAGGCGCCCCCTTCCCAGCTCCAGAGCCAGGAGGCCCTCCCGTGTGCCCTTATGGTTTGGCACCATCTGCCCTATGAATGTCGGGGACAGGCTCACGGATAGATAGTTGGATGGGCACATAGGTGAACGTACGCTCCGGGGGCTGGTGAGTGGATGGGTGCATGGAGGGACGGGTGGATGGACGTGGGTGGATAGAAGGATGGAAGGATGGATGGAGGGAGGGGGATGGATGGACGTGGGTGGATGGATAGAAGGATGGAAGGATGGATGGAGGGACGGGTGGATGGACGTGGGTGGCTGGATAGAAGGATGGAAGGATGGATGGAGGGATGGGTGGATGGACGTGGGTGGATGGATAGAAGGATGGAAGGATGGATGGAGGGATGGGTGGATGGACGTGGGTGGATGGATAGAAGGATGGAAGGATGGATGGAGGGATGGGTGGATGGACGTGGGTGGCTGGATAGAAGGATGGATGGAGGGATGGGTGGATGGACGTGGATGGATGGATAGAAGGATGGATACACAGATGAGTAAGTGGTCGGGTGGGTGGTTGGCTGGTTGGATGGATGAGTGGATTAGGCTGAAACCCACCTTGCTCCCTCCCTCGTGGAAAAATTGCTGTGCTTTGAGGGAAAGAGGCAGGAGCCAGGGGGTCTCCTTGTTGAGACTTGTATGGGAGCACGACCACCTCCCTCAGCTGCCCTGTGTTGACCGATAGGGGGAGCTGTGCCCCTGGCCGGCAGGGTTGGGGTGCCTGCTTCCTGGCTGCAGGAGCCCAGCTGCTCTGGGATGAGCCCTGGTACTTCCTTTCTTTGTACTCCTGGGAGGGGTCCGTTGTTCTTGGCCTCTCTCCTTTGGGCTCAGAGCCTGCGGCGACAGGTCTGAAATCACCTCCGGTCCCTCCTGACATGGGGGTAAAGCCGTCCCGTTCCATCTGTGGTTCTTGGTCTCTAGGAGCCCAGGCCCCTCACCGCAGGAAGGTGCCAGTTCTACTCCAGTGGGGTCGGCTACCTGCACGACGTCTACCAGACGGAGGTGAGCGCAGCGCTGGTCCCGCTCGTTAACCTGGCCCAGATCTGACGTTCTGTCCCCAGCACGCCCTCACGTCGCGCTCACCGCGCCCGGTGAGGTGCTTCGCTCCGGATCACAGCTGCCGACCGCCTGTGGTGCGGCCCCGAGGCCACCGGCCCCGTCTGTGCGGCGTTCACGATGAGCTTTTTGTTGACGTAATTAGTGCACTGAAATCTAGGATGCTGCGTTTGCACTGGCCCCAAACTCGCCGGCTGTCCCTGGGCCGAGGATGTCTGATGGGTGTTTCTAAGCGTGGCCGGTGTCTCCTCGTGGACCGTCCCAGGTGGCTGCGTGGCTCCCTTGTCCTGCCGTCTCCCTCAGCTCTGTGTAGATTTATCGGTTTAACTAAACATGGCCTCTGACACTGTGCACAAATGTCAGGAAGGAGGCGCGCAGGGCGGGCAGCAGACGCCGTGGCTGAGGCCGCGTGGCTGGCGGCGGGGAGAAGGGGCCTCTGCTACTGCCCCTCAACAGGGGGCGGCACACGTCTTCTCCAAAGGCCCGGCCTGTGCCGCTGGAGGGGGCCCTGGGGACTCGTCCTCTTCAGCGGGGGTCACCGGGCCCCCCACACCCTCGTGCTGCTCTGTCCTTCCTTCCTGCTCACCGCAGTGTGTTCCGAGCGGTACTGGGGTCACAGAGGTGACACCTCGCAGGAGGGAGGGACACCTCCCAGCAGGGGGCACCTCGGGTCAGGATCAGGGTTAGGTCTCGCCGTCGTGTGGCTCCGACCTTCCCGTGTGCTGGCTGCCAGGCTCAGAGCCCGGCGGTGCCCTGACTGCTCCCCTGCTCCCCTCGCTGAGCCCCGGTTCTCACCTGTCGGGCCGTCCGCCCAGCCCCCTTGCAGGCCTGAGTCACACGGGCTCACTTCCATGGCTCCCAGCAGCCTGTCTCTGGTCTCCGCCCCGTCGGGACTTTTTCCAGATTAATCTTTCTAGGACCCCGCTCAAGCCCTCCCACTCCTGATGTGGGTGGCTTTCGGGAGTTACCCACAGAACCCTGAAAGAAAGGCTACATGCCCAAGGGTGGCTTGAGGTGCTGCTATAGGGGCCGGGGCCAAGGACCTCTGGGGTCAGGCCCTGCCCCCGACCTGCCCCCTGACCTGCCCCGGGCGCTTGGCCTCTCAGGCGACCCCAAGCCTGCTCGAATGTCTGTCCTCACTCATGCACGGCCCTCCCTCCAAGTCCTTCTCCCCAGGGTCCCCGTCCTCTCTCTGCAGCTGGGTGGTCTCTGCCCCACTTACTTTCCACACGGGGGTGGTTACAAAGCACCGGGGGAAGGAGGGGAAGCCTCCGGGTGACCTGGGGAAGGGCTGGCTTGGTCAGACTGGGCGACCGGGAGCTGTCCTCTGGGAGGTCAGGAAGGGGCTCCCACCTGAGGGGTCCCCACGTGCAGGCTCCTGGGGACCCCCCGCCCCTCACCTCGTCCAGCAAGCTTTGGCCTGGTCTTCTACCTCTCCCTGCAGGGGGTCCCTGTGGCCCCCCAGCCCTGCTGCACCTGGACTGGGTGGAGGAAGGGGCAGGTCAAGAAACGTGGGCTCAGGGGAGGCAGCTGCCTGGCTCATGGGGCAGAGGGGTGGGTCCTTACGCCCAGGGAGGCCCCTGCCCGCTGCGGCCTGAGGACAGGGGCACCTGACCGGACTCTCTGCTCACAGGTGACCTGCCACTCCCTGAACGGTAGATGCCAGCTGAAGGTGAAGAGTAACACCTGCTACTGCTGCGACCTCTACGACTGCCACAGGTGAGCGGTGGGAGCCCGACAGCCGCGAACCCCACGTCCCCGGACTTACCCACCCCGCTCTGCATCCCCGTCCTCGCACGCTGCACCCACATCTCATTCAGCCCTCACACATTCTGTGAGGCCGGGCCCTGGGCTCCATTCCACAGATGAGAGGACCGAGGCTCAGGGCTGCCGGGAGGTGGGGGGCAGGGGAGGCCTCCCGGGGAGCCCTGTCCTGCTGTGGGCTGTGACCGGCACAGGTGACCCGTTTCTTCCTCCCCGGAAGGCCGGGACCCTGTCTCTGCCCGCTGGTCTCTCCGGTCTGGGGACGGGGGCGGCGGTTTGCCCTGTGTCCTCCCCCGTCCCGTGGGGCCCAGAAGCGCTGCTCTATTCAGTCTGTCCAGCTTCTCACCTGTCGTCTGGACCAGTGCAAGGTCCCAGCTCCGTGGGAAGCAGAACCCTCCCCACACCGTCTTTTAAATTTTGTGTTAACAGCTTGAATACCTACATTAAAGCCAACAGGGAGTTTACTGTTGCTTCTTGGAGACCCTCCCTGAACTGTTGAAAACCCCAGGGGCGTAGGCTGCAACACCCTTCCCCCAGAGCAGGAATTCACCCCATTTCCAGCCCGAGGCTGCGGTCCAGAGCCTGCACAGACCACGACCACGGGGCCCAGGCCACGGGCCAAGACGAACCCCCTCCAAGGCTCACCCCTCTGTGCTCCCGGCCAGGACGGCCAGCAGCCGCTAACCCCTGCTGGCTCCGAGGGTGACCGGGCCGGGGCTCTGCCTGCCGGGGCCCCTGCTTGGGGCAGGCTGTCCTGCTCAGAGACCTGGGCCCCCTCCCAGGTGGATTCTGGGCTCCCTGGGACAGCCCTGCCCCCAGGGCCTCCCTCCGCCACCTGAGGGCCTGGGCCCTCCCAGCAGAGCCCCCGGCCCATCAGTACGTGGAGCGTCTGCCCCGCGGGCTCAGGCGGCGAGGGGGCCCCCCTGCAGCCGTGGGTGACGCTGAGCCCCTCCCCGCACAGCACCGAGCACCCGCCCACCTACTACGAGTTTGTGGGCGTCCGCGGCTGCCAGGACGTGCTCCACCTCTATCGGCTGCTCTGGGCCTCGGCGGCGCTGAACGTCCTAGGCCTGTTCCTGGGCGTCGTCACCGCGGCCGTCCTGGGGGCCTTCAAGGACATGGTGAGTAGCGCCCGCCGCGCACTGGGCAGACACAGCGATGGGGACGTGGGCTCGTGGAGCCGGCAGCCGTGCTGACCGCAGCCTGGGGACACTTCAGTCCCTCCCCCCCGAGGCTCGCGCCACCTGAGCCGGTCCAGGGAGCGCGAGTTCAGCGGCAGAGAGGGGCACCGAGCCTGGCGCCTGACAGCCGCGTCCATCCCTTGGTGGCCCGCTGAGCACGGAACCCCAGCGCCTCCGATCCGGTAGATCTGGGGCTCAGGCCCGTGCTTCCCGAAGTCAGGTGACTCCAAAGTGAGCCCCTGAGAACGTGCTGCAGCATCTGGGCAGCCCTGGGCAGGGACCGCACTGCAGGGCCCGTGCCTGACGCCACCCTGCAAGTCTCTCCACGGGCAGCGTCCTCTCCAGGGGACCGGCTGTTCCAAGCCGTGTTCTCGCGCGGGGCCCAGATGGTACCTCCCGCGACCTGACACTTCATCCGTGGAGGTGCCGCACGGGAGGCCACAAGCGCCAGGAAGAGCTCACAGCCTCCCACAGACCAGCAGCCACCCGCCCATCGCCCGGCTTTAACGAGGAGGAAGTGCAAATGCACGTGCAAACACCCCCTGCGGGCCAGACCCCATCCACAGCCCACACTGCCGAGCGGAGGCTTGTTACCTCTGCCCCAGAGACTGTGGCCCTTGGCCGCATTTCTCAGCCTCACCTGGAGCCTCCCGAGATCAGTGACATGTTTCTGGGAGGTTTCCTGACCCCAGACAAAGCCCGAGACACCACGGGAGACCCTGGCGACCCCCGCCCCACTCCCACTCTGCGTGGTGCAGACGCCGGGCCCAGCTCCCGCTCGGTCGCAAGGTGTCTTTCCGTGCGCGCACAACAACATCCTGTCCTTCAAGGACGAGGGCCGCCTGCCCCCGGGACGCCTGGGGTCTGCAGGGCCCACAGTGCGGTCCGGGGGGTCCCTCGGGCCGCCTGCCCCCGGGACGCCCGGGGTCTGCAGGGCCCACAGTGCGGTCTGGGGGGTCCCTCGGTGGGGCTTTTCCTGCTGTGACTGGGTCGGAGTTTTCTCTCTCCGCAGATCCTCAAGGAGAGTGAGGTTAGACTCGATGGCTACACAGAGTGTCTTGTTCGGGTCCTGCCCCTGGGAGCCCGGGTGGAGGCTGCTGGCTGTCCCCAGGGATGGCCGTCAGCCCGGTGGCTTTTCCAGAAGAGGGCCCTGTGCTCATGAGTTTATAGTAAAACTGCTGGAGCTTCTCTCGGGAACGTAGCAACGCCCCAGAAAGGCCGCTTGTCACGCGGGACACAGAGTTACGTGTCAGCCCCGCTCTGGACAGTTTCCTCTCTCACACCCAGAGCTCAGGGGTGTTGTAAGAAGCAAGCAAGGTGATTCCTTAAAATTTTACACCTGCGAGTAGATGCTCTCGTAAGTTAATGGATCTTATAATTTAAGAATTATCTTAAGGAACGAAGACACGTCACAAGCCACCCGAAGCTCTGGGCGCTCAGGGCTCCGTCCCGTGGGGTGCTGGGTGGGTGGGCGGGCAGAGCGTGGAGTCTCGGGTCTGCAGAGGGTCTCCCGAGGTGGGGTTGCCCCGGCAACGTGGCCACGCTTACAGCCCAGCCTGGCTGAGGAAGGGTCTGTGCTGGCCTCAGGTATGAGAGCTGCAGGTGGACAGTCCTCCTGGCCCAGCTGGGGTTTCCTTGCCGTCATGGGAGGCTCGGAGGTGAGAGGGTGCACGAGGGGTCAGGGCAAGACCAGGCAGTGCAGGCGCCTAGCGTCCCCCGCAGAGTGGCCGTAGTTCCCAGAGTGAGGCCGCCTCTGGGAGACCCCTACACCTCCACCCCATCCTCCCCAGGCCCCGAAATGCTGAGCCAGCCAGGCAGCTCCTCTCCAGCCCATGACGCCCTCTGGACCCTCGACCACGACCCTCACCAGCCCCCTCGGCCTGGATCCCTCAGCCAGGCCTCAGGCCCGAAACGCTCTCCACAGCCCCAGGGCCCAGCTCTGGTGGTACCGGGCCACGTTGGGGCGCACACAGTCGGCCCTCAGCTATGCTTGTTCGTGAATAAGTCATCAAGGCATCGAGGTGGCTGCGCTTGGGCCCCGTCCTGAGTTTTCCGTCCTCTCTCCCTGCTTTCAAGCTGCCTGTTCACTCCTCGGAGTTTAACTGACTCGCCGCGCAGACCAGAGCTCCTGGTAGGAGCGGACGGAGCACTAAGCCTGCGGCATGAAGGAAGCGCGACGGGCCTCCTCCTTCCTGGGCTGCCTGTGTCCCGAGGGCAGGGGCGGCGAGGCAGCTCTGGGGGGCTCTCTGCCCCCCCCTCCTCAGGACCCTGCTCTGGCACCTCCAGGGCTTCTGATGAGTTTTCAGATGCTCCGTCTGTGCTGCTGCCCGTGCTGTCGCAGCCCCTCCCGGCTCTGCAGGGCCTGCCCCGTGGGTGTCAGGCGGGATCCAGGTTCTGGGCTCTTAGGGAAGGTTGCACCTCTGGTCTGGGAACCCCCGAGCCCCCCATCGGGAGCGGCTGGCCTGCCTCTGGAGAGGGGTACGTCCTACGGCCCGTCCTCTCTGGGGGCGGGTGAGAGGTCAAGAATCAGGGCCCACGTTCTGTTTTCCTTTGGGGAATCAGAGCCTCCCGTGAGCTAAGGAAGCCGGAGTTGGAGGAGTTTGGGAAGCTCTGGTCTTGGCTGTGCTGCTCCAGAAATCCCTGCGGCCAGAGCCCTACCCCTGCCTGTGCCACCCAGAGCCCTACCCCGGCCTGTGCCACCCAGAGCCCTACCCCGGCCTGTGCCACCCAGAGCCCTACCCCGGCCTGTGCCACCCAGAGCCCCTGTGGGGAGAGGGCCCTGCTGACTAGAGCCGGGGGCAGCTTTGGAATCAGCGCCCCTCGGGGATGCCCGTGACACACGCTCCTGGAGCAGACAGGTGGGGTTTCCTCACTTTTCCAAAAAAAACCCAAGAGAGCCTGGGCCTAGCTGGGCCTCTCGGCGGATCCCGGGACAAACAGGAAAAGGAAAAGCAAGAAGAGGCCCAGCTTTTGGGTTTTAGTTCTGGTCGGAGAGAGGCTGGCGAGAGGACTCAGAATCTCTCCCTTGGGGACTCCGCCTTCCTGAGCGGCTGCCAGACGGGGCTCCCCAGAGCAGGGCTCGGCTGACACGTCTCCATCCTTTGCGGCAGGTCCCGCTGTCCCAGCTGGCCTACGGCCCGTCCACAGCGCCTCAGGCCCTCTACAACCCCGCCCAGCAGATCCTGGCCTCCACGGGCTTCGGCCCGGTGCCCCCGGCTGTCCCCACCTGCTCGTCGTACCCGCTGCCCCTCCAGGTAGGCCGAGCGTCCCCGGGCCGGACGGTGCTCACGTCCCAGGCAGCTGTCATCCAGGGAGTGCGGCTCGGGTGGGACAGGGGGGTGGGGGGCTTGGGTTGAAGGAAAAGGGGGGGGGTCTGTGGCTCCCCCTCCCGACTTAGACAATGGGGTGATGCAGCTGGTGTGGACCAGCAAAGGGGGTGGGACGACCAAGGGATGTGGCGGGTGACCCCAGGCCCCGCGCAGGACGTGCGGCATCCCCGGGGGCATCTGGGCATCCTTGCTCCGTGTGGCCCTGGTGACCCAGCCCGCCACGTCTTCCGGGGCCTTGAGGTTTTCTGGCCCCTGACCAGGTCCCACACGAGTTGCCTGCAGTTTCCTGGCCATGTGCCAGCTGCCGGGCCCCTGCGACAGGGCAGCGTCACTGAGTAGAGCTCACGAAAGCGGCAGGTGCACAGGCCTCACCCTAGTACCACTCTGGTGGCCTTGGGGCTGCTGTGGAAGGGGGCAGGCGGGGGTGAAGCCTGTTCATAGAGCAGCGTCCCGCCCGACCAGCTGCCACTGTGGTGACCAGGACGTCCCCAGATGTTGCCCTGTGTCCTCGGGGGGCAGAGGTGAGCACCTCTGGCCCAGAGAGCCTGTCGGCCTCTGTTTTGGCGGGGGCGGGGCGGTGGCCTTGGCACGTTCTCTGGTCTGTGTCAATGACGGCAGCCCCTGAGCGGTTCTGGGAAGTTCGCGGGGTCAAGGTACCGGAGGGGCTGCGTCTGTGTGCGTGGGCAGGTGGGGTGCTGAGACCCCGGCCGTTTGCTGTGAGGTCACACATCTTCATCTGCTGCTTGGGGTCCCAGCGCTCGAGGGGTGATGTTGACGGGGCATGAGAACTTTTCAGGGCCAGAGGCTGTTCAGGGCAGGTGTATGTATCCACCAGCTCAGGGACAGAGGCGGCGGCCAGACTTGAGGCGGGGCTGAGGGGAGCGTGGTGCCCGTCTCTGCAGCCCCTTATGACTCAGACTCGGCCCGGCTGGCCGCCCGGGGCTGTGGCACAAGCCCGGCCAGCGAGGTCCACGGTGGCCTCCCCAGGCCCGACAGCTCGTGGGGCTGGAAGCGGGTGTGGGGTCTCTGGGCCCCGGGGCGCAGCAGGTGTGGCGAGCTGAGAAAGCCTGCAGCCTCGCCCTGCCCGGGGCAGGCCCGCTGGGCGGGGAATCAGGGGCCGCTCTGCCTCCCCGTGGAGGCTCAAGTCCGTCCTCTCCGCGCCTGGCTCCTTCCGCTCGCCGTGAATGTGTATCTGGCGGCTGTGCGCCCAGAGCTCCGGGGGCCTTGGAATTCCCAGAGGAGGCAGCGCCACGTCTGTCTCCGAGGAGTGGTGGCCCACGGGCTGTGTCATGGGAGGCCTCCTCCTGCCAATGAGGGGCAACGCCAGCTACCCCACCAGTCCTGAGCAGGCGCCCTGGCTGCACGGGGACCCGCAGGCTGAGTCCTGAGTCAGGGAGGGGCCTGGCTCGAGAGTCCTCCCATTTCTAAGACACCGAAAGGAATTACCCAAGCGTCAGGAGGTGAGCTGGCTGCCAGTAACCCCCCGTGGCATCACTTCTCACGGCGGGTACGTCAGCTTCCCCGACACCCAGGTGGCCGTCCTTGGCGGCCCTCGTCTTCCCTGGGAGCGTCACCTGCATCCCACCTCCGGGCCATCCTCCCTGGTCCCCATCACGGGAAGGACCACGTCATCTGGGCGTGGCCTGTGTCCTGGGCTGTGCTCTGCCTCTCATCTGCTTAGTTTGCTGAACCCAGAACGTGAGACCACAGCTGGAGGGAGGGCTGGTTGGCCGCCTGTGGTCTCAAACACCAGCTTGGAAATGCACGGACGCTGAGGAATGGGCGTGCTCCGTGGGCCGCTGTCTCCCGTCCTCCCAGCGTCCACCGCGAGGCCCCACAGTCACGCCTGCACACGGGGACTCCAGGCAGCTCGGGGGCGTGGCTAGGGGGCAGAGGCGATCCCTGCAGGGCCCCTCCTCCTGGCTGAGCCCCGGCGTTTGGCTGGTTTAGCACCAGCGTCCCGCAAGCTTGGCCGCAGGGAGGACCCGGAGAGGACAGCACCTCATCCGGGGCCTGCTGCTCTGGGTCCTGACCTGAGGCACCGGCAGGTGTCCTGCTTCTGTTCCCCCAGGAGACAGGGCTGCAGGGTGCGGGCACGGTCTCCCCTCCTTACCGCTGGTGCTGGAGAACACATGGCTCTCTTCCGGTGTCGTACTCCAGCCTCATCCACCTTCGGGCCTCTGGCTCGTCACAAACAGCAGATGCTCCCAATTCTCCCTCCCAGGGAGGCCTGGGCTCCCTCTACAAGGGCCTAATCAGCTTTTATCACCGGCACATGTAGGCGCGTAATTACATACACGTCAATAATCAGATTTCGAGGAGATGGCAAATCAATGATGCTATGTGTCTCGTCAGGAGGGAAACGACAGATTGATGTTTCTGACTCTGTTCCCATCGGAGGAGGAAAGGGATATTGCAAGTGTCCTGTCCAGTCATTAGCAGCGGAAAACACTCCCGCATAATAGAGGGAGTGAGCAGCTCTTGGGGCTGTTTGGAGCAGCTGGTCAAACGAACAATCGCCTTTGGGCTTCCCTGGTGGTGCAGTGGTTGAGAGTCCGCCTGCCGATGCCGGGGACACGGGTTCATGCCCCGGTCCGGGAAGATCCCACATGACGTGGAGCGGCTGGGCCCGTGAGCCATGGCCGCTGAGCCTGCGCGTCCGGAGCCTGTGCTCCGCAACGGGAGAGGCTACGACAGTGAGAGGCCCGCCTACCGCCAAAAAAAAAAAAAAGAACAATCGCCTTCGAAGAAAACCCACCTTCCTTATTCCCAGGGCCACCTGGTCAGGAAGTGCAGGAACAAGGACACGCCAAGGATTAACTCACATCTTGTAACTAAGGACCTCGCATCCTGTAACTAAGGACCTCGCACCCTGTAACTAAGAGGCTTTTTGTCTGCTCCCCGATGGGATTGCCTGTGTGGACAGAGGCTAGTTTCCTCCGTGGTTCCTGGTGGTTTGCTCTGTGGTTCCTGGTGGTTTACTCCGTGGTTCCTGGTGGTTTTCTCTGTGGTTCCTGGTGGTTTTCTCTGTGGTCTGTGATGGTTTGCTCTATGATCTGTGGTGGTTTACTCCGTGGTTCCTGGTGGTTTACTCCGTGGTTCCTGGTGGTTTTCTCCATGGTTCCTGGTGGTTTACTCCGTGGTTCCTGGTGGTTTACTCCGTGGTTCCTGGTGGTTTTCTCTGTGGTCTGTGGTGGTTTTCTCTGTGGTTCCTGGTGGTTTTCTTTGTGGTTCCTGGTGGTTTACTCCGTGGTTCCTGGTGGTTTTCTCTGTGGTCTCTGGTGGTTTGCTCCGTGGTTCCTGGTGGTTTTCTCTGTGGTCTCTGGTGGTTTGCTCTGTGGTTCCTGGTGGTTTACTCCGTGGTTCCTGGTGGTTTTCTCTGTGGTCTCTGGTGGTTTGCTCTGTGGTTCCCGGTGGTTTACTCCGTGATTCCTGGTGGTTTGCTCCGTGGTTCCTGGTGGTTTGCTCTGTGGTTCCTGGTGGTTTACTCCGTGATTCCTGGTGGTTTGCTCCGTGGTTCCTGGTGGTTTGCTCTGTGGTTCCTGGTGGTTTTCTCTGTGGTTCCTGGTGGTTTGCCATGTATTTCCAGATGGCTCCTCTGTGGTTCCCACTGGTTTATTCCATGGTCAGTGTGGTTTACTCCCTGGTTCTCTCAGCTGCTCATTTCTGGTAAAGAACTGACCACACACATGCCTGGTGGGAGCTGGGGACCCGCAGATCTGAGGGATGTTCTCTAGAGGTTTCATTTCTCCCCTGAGGTCAGAAAGAAGTGTGAGTTTGAGAGAAAGAAAGCAATGGAGGTGGGCAGGGGCCCAGGGCCCTTGGATCCCTAGAGCCCTGGCTTGTGAGGAAATTCTCTCTCAAAGCCCGAGGTCTGGGGTTCCTCCAGGGGGAGGGGCAGGCAGGCCAGCATACCTGGGCCCTGGACACCTGCTGAGCAGAGAGCAAGGAACCACCTGCCCCCCCCGAAGACGAGAGCCTGCACACATGCACCTGTGTCCCATCACAGAAGGGGTCGCTTGCTTTATTTAATGTTGGTTTTAAGCAGGCGTTTTTAACCTCTAGAAGTTAAAAAAAAAAAAAGAAAGAAATTTAAGAGGTTGTTGGCGGGTGGAGGAAAACTGGCAATTTTATTAGTTTAAAGCCTGTGGCCCCAACATTCTCCTTGCAGAATCACCTTTTGCATCTATAGTGTGGGTTCTCCAGAGAAACAGAACCAATAGCCTGTGTGCATGTAGTAGACACAGGTAGAGATCTATTTATAGGAAGAGATGATACAGATATAGATATATAGAGGGAGAGAGCCCAGAATCTGCAGTGCAGTCCACAGGCTAGAGGTCCCAGGAAGACAGATTTTGCAGTTTGAGTCTGGTCAGTCTGGAGGCAGAATTCCCTCTCCCTCGGGAACCTCCGTCTTTTCCTCTTCAACTGATTGGACGAGGCCCACCCACACCAGAGAGGGTGATCTGCTGGTCTACATGTTCATCACGGCTACCAAACACCCTCAAAATGACATCCAGACAGTTTGAGCAAACATCTGGGCACCGTAGTCTAGCCAAGTTGATGCATAGAATTCCCCATCACACTATGTGGAAAATGTTGATGTTCTTGGCTTTTTCTGTAAGATATGAAGTGTTGAGGAAACCCAGGGCCCCAGATGAGCCGGGCAGCCTCTTCCTTAGACAGCGTTTGCACGCCCGTGCATCCCAGTGTCAGGTGGTCACCAGCCACCCTCCTGAATGTCAAGACCTGAATGTCAATGTGCCCACAGGCGAGAAGGGGGCCCAGTGGGGCTGAATCGGGGCCTCCCTGCGGCCCCCTGGGAATGCACGCTGTTCAGGGAGCGGTTCCCACCAGGAGGGCCTGGGTCTGGGGGTTCGGGCCAGGGTGGGCTCTGAGGGGCGCCAGTGGTGCTGGGCATGTCCCGGGCTCCCGTCAGCTGAGGAGGCTTTTTCTGTTTGGTTGCAGCCCCCTGGTGGCTTCCCGGCCTCACCTGGCTCCGACCTCTCTCTGTCCGAGGATGTGCAGCCTCCGTCCCAGCCCGGCTCCAGCTGCCGGCCCCCCCCGAATGCCCCCCCCATCTTCGCCCTCACCCACTTCCTCCCCGGGGAGAAACCTCCCCCCTACGCACCGTGATGCAGAGGGTGGAGACTGAAAACTAGTTTTTGGCTTGTTAGAAAACAGAGCAGCTTCTACGAACCCTGCTTCTGTGGCCAACCTCCTGGAGATGCCCGAGCCCCTCTCCCCTCCCTGGGCACATCCGGGCAAGGAGAGGCTGGACCTGCCCTGGCGGGCGGGGAGCCCTGGTGGCTGACGCCGCCTCACCCTGTGTGAAGCCACACACGAAGCCGTGCTAAAATGCCCGCTGGAGCCGCCTTGCTCTGGTGGCATCACTTACAAAACAGTTTCATTTTCCTCCTAATTCGTTAGCACTATTATGATCAAGGGGATTGCGGCAGGTGCCCCCGTGTGAGGACCACTTTCGAGGAAACGTGCTGTGTTTGTATTTATATGTGTGTCCCCGGCGAGGGCAGGGTCACCACCCTCAGCGCTGCACTCCTGTTCCCACACACTCGAGTGAAAACTCGTCCCAGCTCAAATATAAGTGCTGTTTCCAAGGCCCGCGAGTGGTCTGAGGTCTGCGTGTGCTCTGTTCCAATCGCGTCCCGCAGCTGCGTGTGTCCTGTGTCCAGGCCCCCGACTGTCAGCCTTCGTGGAGAATCCAGGGAGCCTGGTCTGTTCTGTGGGACACCCTGTGTGGGCCCCCGCCCGCAGAGCAGGTGCCCCTAAGATGCAGCCTCTCTGCTGAGAGACCCCTGGGGGGGGGGGCCTCTGGCCCAGCAGCCACGGCCTGGGTGAAGCCGTGCCCAGAACAGACCAATGGCTACCGACCAGGGCCCCACATGCACCTGCCCACTGCCAGACACACCTGAGGAAGCAGGGGAGCGTGGCCTTGGAGCCAATCAAATCCTGGTCGAGAGACAGACCAGAGTCTGTCTCAGAGTTACAGAGTTACAGCCGTGGATGTTTGGGGAAAAGAGATGGCGGAGGAGGGACAGGAGGGAGGAGAGGTGAGGGGAAGGGAGAAGGGAGGAGGAGCGAGGGAGGGAGGCAAGTGGTTGAGTCTAAGCAAGGCGTGGCCCCCTCTGCCGCCGCCGGCGAACGCGGTTCTGTCCGACAGACAGGACACTCCCAGCCCTCACATCCAGAAACACTTCTCACTACATGTTCTGAGCATGTGCACCGTCTCCTTAGAGAGGAGGACACGCGTGGGTGCGTCTGGCCCCTTGGCCTAGGGAAGGCTATTTGTCACAGACGAGGCAGGAAGGACCTGGTCACTGGTCAGAGCATGTAGATTGTTTTGGTCCCTGCAGCGCCCCCCGCCCCCCGCCAGTACCGCAACGAGGGGAGTCACAGAATTCTTGGCTTCCCGGCACATGAAAGCGATGTTTACACCATCCTGCGGTCTGTTGCCAGTAGCATATGGCTAAAGAAACAACCCACGACCTTAAGTAAAAACACTTCATTCCTAAAAAATACCAAAACAGTAGGGGCTTCCCTGGTGGCACAGTGGTTGAGAGTCCGCCTGCCGATGCGGGGGACACGGGTTCGTGCCCCGGTCCGGGAAGATCCCACGTGCCGCGGACCGGCTGGGCCCGTGAGCCATGGCCGCTGAGCCTGCGCGTCCGGAGCCTGTGATCCGCAGCGGGAGAGGCCACAACAGTGAGAGGCCCGCATACCGCAAAAAAACCCCAAAAAAACCCAAAACAGTGACAAGAGTAACATCAAAGACCACTGGTCACGAATCACCATGCAAATATAATAATAATGAAAGAGTCTGAAATATCATGAGAATTATGAAGATGTGACACAGAGACACGAAGTGAGCATACACTCCTGGGAAAATGTGCTAACAGACTTGTTTCGCACAGGGCTGCCCCAGACCTTAATTTGTAAAAAAAAAAAAGCAGTATTTGTAAAGCAAGATGTGACTGTGTTTTGTTAAACGTGGGCTCGCAAGCCCAGTGTTTCCAGGCTGGCCTGATCCGATGGGCCCAGCGCAGCCCTGGCCTCTGTGGCCTCCGTGGCCAGGACGTGGCCCCACCTCCTGTTGTCCCGGAACTTCAGCTCCAAAAGGCACGAGCACAGCGAGGTCACTCCTCGTCGATTTGGAATTTTGGGTCAAACTCTTAAGTGGCCAATCCTCCCTAATTGTTTGACTTGCTTTGGGCATATCGTAAAAAATAACAAAACTGGCAGAATTTAGGAGGAGTAATTCCATTGGCTGAGATGCAGCCCGTGGCCACACCGAGAAGCAGCGTGAAGTTAGTTTTTGAAGCATCCTTCGTCTCCCTTTTAGCCCGATTTTGACCCGATGGGCTTGCTGTCCCTCCACCTGTCCGCCCCGTCACCAGACTCACTAGTCTGGGTCCCAGTTCCTCACGGCTTTGCTTGGTAGCCTCTGCGGCTAAGCTCTCCCTTTCAGGGCTTCGCCATCACAGTGGCAGGCATTTGGGGCCTGGGGGGTGCCTAGTGTGACCACAGGACCAGTGTCCCTGTGCCCAAAGCCAGCTCTTGCAGGACGAGTCCCACTCAGCTGTGCGACTTGGGGAGACCATCTTTCACCAAAGAAACCTAGTTTGAATGTCACGTAAAACAATGGTGTATGAAAGGAGAATTCACGCGACTGACTGTGCTCCCTGCCGGGATCGTGCGGAGAACAGGGAAGGCGGTTCTTACTTCTGAGGCTCGTTAGACCCAGACGGGTCTTGTTTTGCATAAGGAGGATGATCTCTTTCCTCCGGAGGACGCTCTACAGCCCACTCGAGACCTCAGCTCTGCTAGAGGTGCAGCAGGCATCCCTGCGGCCTGGGTGTCAGGCAGGGGCAGGAAGGGGCCCCCGGGCGGCAGCTGGAGCCGGGTAACGGGACGAGCTCCTGCACACTCCCCCTAAACACAGGCGGTCCTCTTCACAAAGGCAAACTCATTACTTTACAAAAGTTATGTGTATCAATGTAGGGACTTTCCATAAAATCTAAGAACTTACGAGTCACTGAGACGTTTACTTATGCTGAGAATCATGTTAGGATATTAGCACACAGATCACAAGCCATCAGGGACCAGAGTGGGGGGAGACCAGATCCCGGCTTCCCCCTTCCAGCCTGCCTGCCGGTGCGGCAAAGCCTGGGCCTGGCTTCAGGCCCATCCGGGTGAACTCCACCAAGAGCTCCCTGTGTGGGCGCTCGACGCCAAACCTGCCTCTTCCCAGCCTCATCACATCATCATCTGTTCATTTTGCTGCATCCGATAAGGTCCTGCCAGTCCCGTTTCTCCCTCGCGGCGTCTGTTGGGAGATGCAAGCTCACTGGCACAGATGTTGTCAACATTTATTGGGGACACCTGCGTGGACCCTACAGGCACTTAGGGTTCCGCGTGTGAGGCGCCCAGCCCGGCCTGGTCGGGGCCAGCGCCTGCCCATCTGGCCGCCCTTCCCTGCATGCCCACCCCGAATGCGTCAAAAGATGACACGAGCCAAGCCGCACAGTATTGGATGGACAAGCGTCCCTTCCAGCCAGGGAAACCTCAGCCTAGTCTGATGGGCTCTAGGAGGGATTTTTCCTTCTCCGGGTGACTTTCCAGTGGATCCTTGGTTTTATGTTCTTGGTGTTTTCGGTTCAGTGGGCAAAGACACGTGACACTGAAATGCCCGCATCCGTGTTGCTTGGGAACGACCTCCGGCAGCAGGGCCGTGGTTCTGACCGTGGGCTTTGCCCTCCGCCCGCAGCCAGGTCAGCCCCCCTATCGCAGCATGGAAACACCTTCACTTGTTTTATTCTTTCCACCTTTGTTGCTCCTGGAAATGTCGGTCAAGGTGGAGATGCTGTCTGATCACAGGAGCCTCTGCGGCCCCTGGGCTGGAGCCTCGGGGGGAGGACGTGCCCTCCCCCGTGTCCGTGCCGGCTCTGCTGCTGCTCCGTGGGCCTTCGGCGTCCTGCCCTGTAGGGGGCGTTTAACCCAGTGCAAACCGTACCAGGCAAAAGCAGAGAGGAGAAAGGAACTGGGGCTGGGACTTGAACGGGGCGTCGGGGCTGAGCCCCAGAGCTGCTCGTGTGGGCACGCGGCTCGGAGCTACCAGCGGGAGGGGCTCCACGCTTGCCCAGAACCCCTGCCTCCACAAGGCTGGACCGTGCTCAGGAACAAGGAGGAAATCCTCTTTCCTCCACGTCTCTGGCGCCCCCTACGGTTTCTGCACTCAGATGCGAGCCCCGGGACGGGGCCGTCCTGGAGACAGAAGCCCCTTGTCCAGCAAAGGCTCGAGGTGCCCGGCCACCGCTTTCTTCACGTGACGGCAGGGCTCGAGGCTGCTGTCCGCTTGGTCCAAGGAGGGGAAACCAGATGCGGCCAGCAGGCATGAAGGGCCGACTGCACGCCCACCCCGCACCCCGGCCCACTGACCCGCCTGGGGTCCTGCAGCAAGTCCCTCTTCTGCCCAGAGTTTAAGAACCGTAGCGTCCAACCGAGCCAGGGGTCTGTGGTCCGAGACGTCGATCCCCTCGGTGGCTCCGGACCCACGAGCGCCCGGGTGGGGAGGGACCTTGGCTCCGGGCTGCAGGGAGTGAAGCCGCAGCCCCTGGTCCCAGCAGGCCCGGGGCTGCCTTTGGAGCAAGTGGCAGGGAAGCCGGTCGCGGGCCTGGACGCGGGATGACCTTCGACCTCCGAGCACAACCCAGGGTGGGGTCTGCAGGGCCTCAGGGTTTCCCCGGACCGTCCACACCCGCGTGGCCCAACCCAGACTGTCTGCCCTGCCAGGTCGTTTCATCTCGCTGAGAGCCGGGAGTTGATAAAAAATGTTAGACTCCGAGGCCAACAATTTTGCTCTTGCGCACAAAAATGTCTTTATCCCTCAGCCCAGCCACAAAGAATGTGAACGATTCAATTCCCAGACTGGTGGTGGCTTCCAGGCACCCCCATCCCCAGGACCCCCCAAGTCCGGCTGGCCTCAGTGTGCTCTGGGCGCCGTTCCCTGGGGACCCCTCTCTGTCAGGCCCTCCCCACGGCAGAACCCGGCCAGGCTCCGCCTGCGTCCTGACGTGTGTGAGACCCGGCCCTGCAGCTCTGACGGGCACCACCAAGGGGTGGGGCTTGGTGGGGCCTCTCCCCTGGCCCCTCCCTCTGCTGAGCGGCCCCGCCTCTTCCTCAATCGCAGACTGAGGCTGGTTGGGCGGAGGGGGTCAGGGAGGCTGCTGATGGGAACAGGGTCCCTGCTGCCGTGGTGGAATGTTCTGGAACTGACAGTGGTGATGTTGCGCAGCGCTGTGAAGGTGCTGAAACCCGCTGAGCTGCGCACTGTTAGGGGGTGAACGTTATGGTATGTTACTGGATCTCATTGGAAAAGCACTCAGGGCAGGGCCGGGCGATAGTACGCGCTTGGTTAACAAGCACGACCTTCAGCAGCAGTCTGGTCCGGTCCGAGCAGCCTGCGGCCACCCGCACTGCCCCCCCCCCCCCCCACTCCTGGCTTCTCAGTCCTTCTGCAGCCCGATTCCGCCACCTCTGGGTGTAGGGAGAGAACACAAAGCCGGTGGGAGCACAGGCGCCCCCTGGATGAAGGGGACGTGCCCAGCCGAGCGTCGTCCAGCCCAGACGACAGGAGCAGGGCCAGGCCTCGCGCTGCCAGCGGCTCGTGGGTGGCACCATTACATGCCTACTTCCGTTTCCCATTTGCTAAAACTTTTTAGTTATGAAATTTAATACACCTGCAGAAAGCCTGCTGGAGACCAAGGTGTAACGTGGTGACTATTTGCAAAGCGAGGCAGTCACCTGGCCCCGGGGCTGGCCTTCCCTCCGCCCGGGGCCCACTCCCCCACTGTTCTGTCCTCTGCAGGGACAGGTGCCCAGCCTCCGCTGAGCTTCCTGCTTGTGAGATGCACGTGTGGGGCTCTGCCGCCGAGCCCGGGACCCGTGACGGCCCCTTTGGCTGTGGGCGGGCCTCGGCTGACCTCGGGGTCCCTGTGTGTATGCGGGGCCCCTGGCTTGGATTTGGGGCACATGGCAGACTTTGACTTTGGAGGACGATGCCCGGCCAGCGTCCGTGGGGTTGGCCCAGCGCAGTCTCAGCTGCGGACCTGGCGTCCTGACCCACCGAGATCTGGTCCTGCGCCATCCTGCGCGATCTGGTCCTGCGCAATCCGGGAACCTTCCACAGCTGTGGGTGCGGGGGTCACTCCTTGTAAGTTTCTTCTCGTGGTGTCTGTGACCCCATTTCCTCCTTGTTAATGAAGCGGGGCCCTTTGGACAGACAAACTGACCGCTGCTGTTTCCTGTTCTGTGCAGCGCCCGCCTGGTCTTCTGCCCGTTCTTCTGTTGGGTCGTTACTTTCTCTCACTGATCTGCAGGAAGAACTCGTTCTCCCTTCTGGGTTAGCCCACGTTAGCGGGTTCACGTGGTTCCCAGTATCTTCTGTTCGGAGCTGGTCTCGTCACCCTCTTTATGGTACCTCGGTGAACAGATGTTCTTGATGTATCTACTGACGGATATGCTTGTTTATTTTTAATAGACTTTACTTTTTATAGCAGGTGTAGATTCACAGCAAAATGGAGAGGAAGGGCCACAGAGTTCCCACAGGCCCCCTGCCCCACGCAGGCGCAGCCTCCCCCCCCATCACCATCCCCCACCCGAGGGGCCGGCCGTTACCATCCGTCCCCGTCACCCAGAGTCCGTCGGCTCTATTCGGGGTCACTCAGTGTTGTACATTGTGTGGATCTGGACAAATGTTTACCGTCCCGTGTCCGCCATTACCGTCTCATGTGGAGCACCTTCACTGCCCTAAAAACCCCCCATGCTCCACACTCTCACGCCTCCTCCCCTAACCCTCGTTAACCGCTGGTCTTTTTATCGTACTAGCTCCATAGTTTTGTCTTTGCCAGAGTGTCACGTAGCTGGAATCATACACTACGTAGCCTTTTCAGATTGGCTTCTTTCACTGAGCAAATGTGCATTTAAGTTTCTTCTATGTCTTTCCATGACTGGATAGCTCATTCTTTTTATCACTGACTAATGGTCCGTCGTCTGAGTGTAACACAGTTTGTTTATCCGTTCACCTACTGAAGGGCATCTTAGTTGCTTCCAAGTTTTGGTAATTATGAATAAAGTTGCTATAAACATTTGCGTGTACATTTTTATGTGGACATTAGTTTTCAGTGCCTTTGGGGAAGTACCCTGGAGCACGACTGCTGGATCACGTGGCGAGAGTATGTTTAGTTTTGTAAGAAACTGTCTCCCATGGTGGCTACACCATCCTGCGTTCCCACCAGCAGTGCTGAGAGTTCCTGCCGTCCCATGTCCTCACCAGCACTTGGTGTTGTCTGTGTTCAGGATTCTGGCTGTTCTAATAGGTGTGCCGTGGCATCTTACTATTGTTTTAATTTGCGTTCGCCCTGATGACATATGACATATGAGCACGTTTTCATGTGCTTATTTGCTATCTGTGTATCTTTGGCAAGGTGTCTGTTAAGGTCTTTGATCCATTTTTTAATTAGGTTGTTTATTTTCTTATAGTTGAGTTTTAAGAGTTCTTTGTATATTTGGGGTAACAGTGCTTCATCAGATATGTCTTCTGCAAATTTCTTCTTCATCTGTGGCTTGTTTTTTCATCCCCTTGATGGTGTCTTTGCGGAGCAGAAAGTTTTCATTTTAATGAAGCCCAACTTATCCATTATTTCTTTCATGGATTTTGCCTTTGGTGTTGTATCTAAAAGGTTATCCCAAATCCAAGGCCATTTAGATTTTCTCCTGTGCCGTCTTCTAGTTTTATAGTTTTGTGTCTTACTTTAGATCTGTGATCCATTTTGAGTTGCCTTTGTGAAGGGTGTGAGGTCTGTGTCTAGACTCGTTTATTTGCACGTGGAGTCCAGGTGTTCCAGCCTTCTTTGTGAGGAGACTGTCTTTGCTCCATTGTGTTACCTTTGATCCTTTGTTGAAGATCAGGCGACTATTTTTGTGGGTCTGTTTCTGGGCTCTCTGTTCTGTTCATTTATCTCTTTGTTTATTCTTTTGGCAACACCAGGCTGTACTGACCGCTGGAGCTTCATAGCAAGACTTGAAGTCGGGTAGCTTCCTCCAACTTTGTTTTCTTGAAGTTCTTAATTTTAATGCAGCCCAATTTTTAAATATTTTTCTTTATCATGAGAGCATTTTGTTTTATTTTCTATTTTAAAGCAATATTTCTTTACCCTAGTTCATGAAAATACTCTTCTATCACAGGGGTCAGCAAAGTTTCTCTGTGAAGGAACAGATAGTACATGGTTCAGGTTTTGAGGGTCCGTAGCTGTGAAGCTACCGCTCAGCCCTGCCATTGTAGCAGGAGAGAAGCTGTAGAGAATCATAAGTTAACGGGTGTGACCGTGCGTCAATAAAGCTTTATTAACAAGAACAGGGGTGCCTGTAGGCCCACAGCCTACAGTTTTACATTATCTTCTAAATGCTTTACAGATTACCTTTAGATTTAAATATATGCTCTACATAGAGTTAATTTTTTCTGTCATATGAGCTGGGGTCAAATTTCCTATTTCTTTAATGCAGAGATTTCAACAGGGATGATTTGCTCCAGGGGACGTGTGGCAGTGTCTGAAGATGTTTTGACTGTCTCAAGTGTGTGTGTCTGTGTGTGTATTTGGGGGAGTACTGGCGGCAAGGACGGAGGTTGCAGGCATGCCGCCAAATACCCTAAGGGCACAGAACGGCCCTTCACACAAAAAGCCGTTATCAATCAATCGGTAGTATCTGAAAAACAAACAAAAGAATGAAATACAAACAAATATCACAGCTCTTCTATTTAAAACAAAAAAAGCGAAACTCTGAGATCAATGCAGACCACAAGTGTCAGCAGCATAATCCACCTGAGTTCCTCCTTCCTGGCGCACAGTCAGACCCATCCCAGCTCCATCTCCATGGCGCACAGTCAGACCCATCCCGGCTCCACGTCCATGGCGCACAGTCAGACCCATCCCGGCTCCACCTCCATGACGCAGTCAGACCCATCCCGGCTCCACCTCCCTGGCGCACAGTCAGACCCATCCCGGCTCCACCTCCATGGCGCACAGTCAGACCCATCCCGGCTCCACCTCCCTGGCGCACAGTCAGACCCATCCCAGCTCCATCTCCATGGCGCACAGTCAGACCCATCCCGGCTCCACGTCCATGGCGCACAGTCAGACCCATCCCGGCTCCACCTCCAT
The DNA here is from genome assembly GCF_964374135.1 of Grampus griseus. Lineage (NCBI taxonomy): Eukaryota > Metazoa > Chordata > Mammalia > Artiodactyla > Delphinidae > Grampus > Grampus griseus. Next base: position 703,133 of record NC_139012.1, on the reverse strand, counting down.
GGCGCAGTCAGACCCATCCCGGCTCCACCTCCATGGCGCACAGTCAGACCCATCCCGGCTCCACCTCCATGGCGCAGAGTCAGACCCATCCCGGCTCCACGTCCATGGCGCACAGTCAGACCCATCCCGGCTCCACCTCCATGGCGCACAGTCAGACCCATCCCGGCTCCACGTCCATGGCACACAGTCAGACCCATCCCGGCTCCATCTCCATGGCGCACAGTCAGACCCATCCCGGCTCCATCTCCATGGCGCACAGTCAGACCCATCCCGGCTCCATCTCCATGGCGCACAGTCAGACCCATCCCGGCTCCATCTCCATGGCGCACAGTCAGACTCATCCCGGCTCCATCTCCATGGCGCACAGTCAGACTCATCCCGGCTCCATCTCCATGGCACATAGTCAGAAGACGTGCAACTCTCTGTCTGCCCCAGCCTCGTGTGCAGTCTGGCCCGGACTGGGTAGCAGCAAGGACGCCAATCTAGCCAGTACAGCTGGGGAATGTCTTGCAGATTTTGGCTCTCCACTGGCCATAAACTTTTTCTTGGCAGTAGTTAGAATAACCCCTGGCGCCCAGTGGAAGTCTATGGAAACCTCAGTAGGAAACAGTTGTGGCCCTCGCTCTCCCCGGAGAGAAGATGAACCCAAGGTGGTCAGAAAGCCCCTGAGAGCTGGCCTCGGCTCCGTGTGTCTGTGAGGCCAGAGTTTCCAGTCCCAGAGCTCAGCATGTGTCTTGTCTGCTCTCTGGCCATCCTGGCCTTTGTGAGCGGGTGGGGGCTGGCCTGGGGAGCATTCCGTAAGAACATTCCAGAGCTGCCTCCGGAGTGGACAAAAACCAGAGAGGATGGCGGGAATGCTGTGGTGACTGGGCTGAGAGCAGGCCCCAGGGTGGCTTTGGGCTCCTGAGGCCACATGGGGCCAGAGGGTGGGCAGCAGGGGGTCTCCTGGGGTCGTGGGCGGGACTGCGTGCCCCCATTTCTCAGAGTGGTGCTCAGCGGCTCTGGGAGACCACGGGTGGCAGGGGAGACCCCTGCTCCCTGAGCTGATGGCAACCGTGCCTGGTCCTCCTGGTCAACATCAGAGTCCCCAGGAACTGGGCTCTCAAGCCCCCAACGGACAGTGTGAGGCACGTCCTACAGCTCCAGGCCGCAGCCTGACCAGTTCAGCCCACCAGGCCAGCCCCCAACCCGGAGCTGGCACAGGGGCCTGGGCTGGGGTCCACTTAGGCTGTGAGCCAGACCACACGTCCACTCCGGTCACGGATGGAGGAGGGGGCTCCACGGTGCTCTGGGAAGAGGCTGGCTGGAGGCGGACTTTGCACGAGGACCAGGGCTCGCCGAGTCCCCTGACTGACCTCCCTGCCAGCCCTTCTGTGCAAATCACTTGAAGAACTCTCGGGCTAGTTTCCTGAAGTCCTGAGTCAGCAGAACTCTCACCCACAGCCCAGTGAGGTTCAGGGACGCCTGAAGGAGTGCACCGTGCCCACAGCTGGCCTGGCAGAGGAGGGGCCCAGACACATACATGCACGCTCATGCACACACACACAGACACACACACAGAGACACACACACAGAGACACACGGTTTGAGGCAGGTCGGGGAGCAGACAAGTGGGTTCAGGCTGGCAGGAGGACATGGGTGGCCCTGGGAGGGGCTGACCCCGGCTGCACGTGCCAGCCCTGCTGGGCCCTGGGGTCCGAGCGCCTCTGCCTCTGGGGTCCTGGCCGTCACCTTGTACCTTCGGGCCTCAGTCTGGTCGTCTTAGGTGAGCTCGGCCCACGGGTCCCGCCTGATGGGCATCTGTGGTTGCCAACCCCTCCCCTGTGTCATGGAGACCCCGTCCCTTCCAGGGCACGCCAGCTGCCTCTGCCCACGGTCCCCGGGGTCACTCCACTTGCCAGTCCCGCCAGCCAGGATCGAGAGGGAGCTTCTCCACCTGAGGTGCCGCGGCCACTCTGCGTCCCACGGGCTCCGCACGTGGCTGGGCTGGGGTCCTCGGCCCCCGCCCCTCCTTCCGCCCCTGCTTGTCTCTGGGTCAGGTTGTGACTGTAAACTCACGTTCAGCAGCGGCGTGGGGGGAAGGCGGGCGGGTGCAGAGACCCCGAAGCCGCTTTGAGGGATTAAAGCCATGAAGCTGAAATGGGGCCGTGGGACCCTGGGCTGCCTGCCTGGGAACACACTTCAGGGTTTAGTATTTAAAAAAATAGAACCTCAGTCTTGGGGTGGAGGGAAGCCCCACCGGATGCCGGAAACTCCCCTGGGACCCTCTGCTGCGACAGCGCCCACAGCCCCAGACGTGTCCGCAGCAGCTGCAAACGCCGGGCTTGCTCTCCCCCGTGACCTGGGCTGGCGTCGTGGTGTCGTTACTGCCCCCCATGCTCCTGGAGCCAGAGCGAAAGGCCCGTGCGCTCGACCCCCGGCAGACCCGGCTCGCTCTACAACGAGCAGGTGCCTTCCGGCACCGCGCACGGCCTCCCGAAACGAGAAGGTGGGAGAACCGAGGCTGCGGGTTTGCACGGGGAGCCGGTGGCGCTGACCTGTGGTGCCTGCCCGTGGCCGCGCAGGCAGGCGACCGGCACTGCCGCCTCCCGGAAAGCGGCTCATCCCCGTCTCGGGGACGCCGGCGGCAGGCGGAAGGGATGCCGCCTGGAGTTAAAGCCGATGGGCCTGGCGGACCGCTCTCGGCCTCGGACCCCACGACGGCTGCGCCGCTGAGTGCCAAGGGGCAGAAAGCGCCGACACAGAGCTCGGAAGTTTCCGTAAACGTTTTATTTTTCCATAGTTTTAGGTCAGAGAGAAGCATCTGGTAATAAAAATAACAGAATTCTCTTCCCGGGTCCGCTCGGGTGGTGCTGAGGTGAGTCCGCTATTTACACATATGTTACACACGGGCAGGGAGGCCGTGAGGGGAGCTGGCGGGCGAGGGATCAGTGTCTCGGGCAGGGGTGCGGGGGCCTCCCGCTGTCCTTCCTGGTCTGGGAAGAAAGCTAAGCGCACGTGGCTGTGCGGGCGTCCGGCGGCAGCAGAAGCCTAGGCGGCCGGCTCAGCTGGGGGGCAGGAGTGGGCCGTGATGTCGCTGTGCTTGTAGATGGCCTCGTCCAGGTCCAGGACCTTCCGGTTGACCTCCAGCGTCATGCAGCCGCGGTAGAAGGCTGTGACCGGGGCCGAGGTCACTGGCACATCTGGGCCGCGGGGGAAGAACAAACACGTCTCAGGGGGCGAGATGCCCGGCGTCTGGGGCCTGGGCTCCCCGCTCTGCGTCTCCGGCCGCCTCGAGGGCACGGTTTCCCATCCCTGCGGAACCCCTCCGTCTGGCTCGGGCACACGCCCTAGGCAGGTGGTGAACCGCTGCCGCCAGGCTTGACGCCGCACCCCGGCCCCCAGGAGCGCACACAGATAGTCAGATCAATTAAATATTATCTTCTCGGCCCGAATGAGTCATGCCCAGGGCTTCCAGGCTTTCTCTCGTCCTCTTCAAAGCTCTGCTTATTAAAACCAAATGCACTCTGAGTCTGCCAGCCAAGACAGAGATGCCGCCGTCTGTGGCAAGTGGACACCCACCCTGAGGGGTGGGAGCGGACGGGGCCTTACGTGAGGCCCTGGCCTCGTCCTCCTGCCACCACTTCGCCCCGATTCCTGGCTCCACCTGACCAGACCTGAGCCCCGGATGCAGGAGGGGCCGGGGTCACTCTGCCTGCTGCCATGGCAACTGGACACCAGGCCTCAGGGGCGAGGCTGGCTGGGGCGCTGGGGCACCCAGCCCCCAGCGTGGCCCAGTGGGCTGAACCCTCCTCACTAGCCTTGGCCGGAGCCACCGTCTGATGCCCACGGTTGGGGGTGGGGCTCCTGGAGGGTGCGGGAGCCGGGGAGGGGAAGCTTCAGGCTGCCACTTGGCCCTGCAAGCGTGTTCTTAACCTGAACGCCACACACAATGGCAGGCCGGGGCCGACACCCAGCGAGCACCTGATGCAGCCACGGGCTGGCTGCTTCCCTCCTCCTTTTAGTACAGAGCAGCCCAGTTCTGCTTGGGGCGAGCAAGTTGGGGCACCCTACCTGGCAGCCCCCCGACGAAGGTGAGCACGGAGCCCTGCAGGTGCCTCCCGAGGACGGCCAGCCTCTCCTGCAGCCCTGCTGGGCTCACTTCACTCTGGCCCTTCGTGCCGTCCACCTCCAGGGTGGCCTCGTCCTTGTTCACAGAAACGGTCACAACATGCTCCTGGCCGTCACAGACCTTGATCTCCATCAGGACCAGGGTGACGCTCTCCACGGCCAGGACGACCAGCTGTGGGGAGAAGCACGCCTGAGCAGGGGCAGGGCAGGTGGAGTGGTGGCCAAGTGCCCGCGGGCCCTGTTGTCCTGCCCTGTCCTGCGGGCCTCCTGCGGGCAGGGTCGCCTGCGGCCGGGGTGTGACAGGGACTCAGTCTCTACTCGGGTGAAGGAGGGGGCCACCTGGACCCTGCAACGTGATGGAGGACGAACAAATAAAACCACACACCCTCGGGCGGGAGCTGGGGCGAAACACGCTCCAGAAACGGGAATGCACATGCATCGGCCTGGGCAGAGGTGACCCCAGTCACCAGCGTGTCCACAGCCGGGACACAGGCTAGGGCTGCCCCTCCATGTGGAGCTGCCACAAAGCACCACAGAGGGGCCCGGGCAGCAAATGCACACGCCAGGCAGAACACGCCTCTGACAACACAGGGCAGAGGCGCTGTGATGACTGATGGCCCTCCCCTCCCTCCCTCTCCCCGCCCGGGGAGGTGGTCTCAGCTGGGTGGGCCTCGGGGCCGTTTGTCCCAAGTACCGGGACGGGGGAAAGCCGGCCTGGGCAGGGCGCGGATCCGCGCCCATCAGCTTGCAGACCCGCTAAGAGGGGAGCTGGGTGGCCCCCGCGGGCAGGCTGACTTGGTGAACACACCCCTCTTAGGACAGAGGTGAGAAAATAAACCTATTTCCGCCACCTCTTAGCTGTTCTCTGAGAAAACAGTGAGTCCAGTCAGCACGGTGTTGGCGTGGTGTTGGGAGAGTCGGGAGAGGGGGGCTGCGTGGAGGTGATGGACAGCGTGTCCAGGGGCATGTGCCCAGAGCTCCGCCTGCGTCCCCAGGGGGCCGCGTGACAAGGGTCTGGGGCACGTTTGCACATCTTTTTCAAAAGGAAGATCTGATCTATGAGCAAAGTCCTTTGGCTTACATACGAGCAATTAATTCAAACTGCTACACCACTGAGCGGGTGGGAAAGTCTCCCCACCGCACAACTGGCTTTCGGGAACGCAACACTGTCCCCGAGCCACGCGCGGCTGCTCTGACCCTGGAGAGAGACGGGGAGGGTGGGCTGGAACCTCGAGGGCCACGGTGCGGGCCGCAGCCTGGCTGGGCACTGGGCGCTGGGGCAGCAGTTCGTCCTCAGGGGTCGGGGGTGGGGTTGGGCAGTGAGTGGTACCTGCTTTTTGAGCTTCTTGGTGGAGTGGTAGTCGACCAGGGCCACGGAGAGGGCCACGGCCTGGTCATTGCCCACCAGCGCAAGCAGCATCCCCGTGTCGGCGGCGGGGCGGATCCGAGCCACGGCCTCTACTTCCCAGGTGGTCTCGGTCCCGACGTCCGGCGATGTCCGAGCTGCAATGAAGGCGGCACATCACAGGGCGATCCAGACCCGAGAGGCGGGGAGCGAGACGCGGCGAGCTCAGCTCCCCCGCGGCCCCGGGCAGCAGAGGACGCCGGGCGGCGGAGGAGGTGGGAAGCCGGTAACAGCCTCCCAGAACCCGCGGTTCGCGCCAACAGCTGGGAAGTGACGGGGGCCGGGCTCTGGACTCAGGTCTGGGCCGCAGTCCAGAGGCCCCAGGCCGCCTGAGGATGGCCATGCCGCCCGCTCCCCCGAGCGCCCCTTCGCGTGACCACCGGGCCACCTAGTCCCGCCGGGACCTCAGACGCGCCACTTGGGCCGTGCTCAGCCCCCGGGCGCCCCCGACTCCCTCCCCGCAGGTCAGTTGAATGGGGCAGGCGTCTCAGCCTTCGACCCTCTGCACCTCAGCTGCGGCCTTGTGCAGCCCCGCAAGCTGAAGGACTTTGCAAAGTTAAAGACGCGAAGAAAATGGACGCTTCCACGAGCCCCACTCAACAGCACATACGATCCTACATCCCGAGCTGCGCTTTTCTACCGTCACAGTCGACGCGTCCGCGGGTGAGGTTTTGTTCGGGTGTGTTAGACGGGCCGCAGTAGGTACCGCGTGTGGATTAAACCATACGGTGCGTGTCACGTACACGACGCATCGGAATGAGTATACATGGTGCACGCCTCTTGCACAAACTGCTCCAAAGCACTTGTGGTAGCAGGGCTGCATTCTGGTTCTCGGAGGGCGAACGCCACCTCACGTTTCCTCCCCACGTGTGATCACCTGCTGCTGAAGAGGCCAGACAACCTCCGCCCTCTTGGTTTTTAAGTGTTTCTACCTCGTGAGGATGTCAGGCAGGGGCTGCTTCGGCAGAAGGATGCTGAGGCCACGTCTGCGAACATTTGGGCTCGGACCTCGCCGTGGGCCGGTCTCTCCCCCCAGTGGACTGTGTGCCCCTCAAGTCGTGTGTGCGTCCGCATCCCAGAGGGGCCTGTACGGCCAGTCCCCATAATTGTTCATCGAATCGAACGCACACAGAATTGGAAAAAGGAACTGACCCAGCCTTCTCCTCTGCTGCCGAGCTCCCCCTGCACCCCTGCGGCGGGGGGAGTATGTTCCCTGCTGAGTCCCCGGACAGAGGAGGCCCGCGGCCTGGTTGCCAGCAGTGTGCTTAAGGCACCGACGCCTCGGCTCCCCTGGGGAGTTTTCTCGGGTGCACAGTGGGGTCAACCACACGCCCCTCACCGAGGGCTTCTCAGGCTTTGAGACCCAGTGAGTCCAGATCCACCGGGACCTGCTGCTGAGGACAGTATCTGTCATTTCCTAATGTGTCCTTTCTGTGTTGTAACGTGAGAACGTTGACGGTATAGTTCAAGACACATTAAAAAGCATAGAGTTCTAACTACCATTTGGCCTTTGTTGTCACAGAACTTGAAGATCAAAACCATGCAGCAAAAGCGCGAGCAGACCGCAGCAGGCACGGTGACGGGCGCAGGGACAGCACTGCAGCCAGTGGAGACCGTGCCTGCGGTGTCTGCGTTACCACAGTGTTAGTGAAAAAGGAATGAAACACTTATGCTCCATGATGTGATATTAAACATCACAGGATGCTCTAGGGTTGCACGTACAAAAACAAAGACTGAAAGAGTGACGTGTTTTGTATGAGGTGGTGCGATTAGGGGTCAATGGTTCTTTTCTAAAAACGCTTCAGTGACGTGGTGATGCTTTTGACAATTAAAGACAGAAAGGGGACAGTGACACAAGGTCTTGAGAGGATGGCCCGACTTGCTAAGGAGGAGGGAGCAGGCCCCACGTCCTCCGAGCTGGACGGGCCCTCCTTGAACTTGCAGGCCACCGGGGCAGTGAGGTCTGAAGGAGGCAGCAGGCCACCTGCCCTCCTGGGCTGACAAGCAGGGCCGGGGTGGGGTGGGGGGTCACGTGTGCGCCTTCAACCACGAAAGGCTCAGAGTCTAGGAACAGAGAGGGGTGGGGGTACCCCGGGGACTCTCTCAGGGTGAGAGTGTGGAGGGGGGAGCAGAGCCAGGAGCGGGGGCCTTCACAGCAATGCCAGGAGCCTGGCAGGAGGAGTGGGCTGCGGAGAAGGGGAGGGGGGCGACCCTGGACCCTCCCTGGACCAGGTGTCCACCTGGGACTGCCGGGCAGCCCGGGCTCTGGATGCCTTCCCGACCCTCGGAAAGAGGCGCACGGTTCTGTGCGAGCTGTCCCTGGGCCGGGACCCAGGGCTCTCCCAACATCCTCAACCTGGAAGTCACTAAGGCCCGTGAGCCCAGGCACGGTGACACCTCGGGGCTGCAGCTGGTGCCCCCTGGGAAACAGAGGCTAACTTCAACCCTGTCAGAGGGGAAGTCGGGGAAATCCTGGGTCCAGACTCAAATGGAACCGCCACCGTCCCCGCCCCCCGCCCCCGACGTCCGCACCGTCCAGGTTGACATCCCCAGAGCGGAGGTGGCAACGGTACCGCCGGGATTTGGAACATTCACTCATTTCACATAAAGCTGACATCTAAGTGCTCACTTATCAGCACGGGAGGATTATTTGTCTTTACCGTAAAAGTTGTCACTGATGGATAATAAAAGGGAAGAGATAGTTGTGGTTTGTTCCAGGAATGAAGGGCCCTGCTTCACAGAAGCCAGAGGGACTCCGGGCCGACCCTGTGTCCCCTGCGGCAGCACGCTGGCCCCCAGCTGCCCACCCCGCCTGCTACGAGGCCTGCTCCTGTCTCCCCGGGCGTGAAGGAGAAGCTCCTTTGCTGCCTCCGTAGCGGCTGGAAAAGCCCGGCTCCTTGGGGCCTCTCCCCTTCTCGTCCTTCTGAAGCTCGAGCTCAGGGACTCCTTGAGCCGTTGCCCCCTCCCCACGGCCCACGGCGCTGTGACTGCAGTGCTGGGCGTTCCCGAGGGGCTCCGTCTACATCTACCTGGATGAGGCTGAGCCTGTCTTGTCTCAGAACCTTCTGGGAAGCTCCCCTTAGAGCCCTGCATCCGCCTGCCCGTCTCGGCCACCAAGCACCGGCACCCTCCTCCGTCCCTTTTTTCCCAGCCCTGCGCCCTGGGAGTGGGCCTGTGCCCCGCCCGTAGCCCGGGGGCCGTGAGGCCGTCCCTTCTGCCGTCTTCCCGGTACGAAACTGCTTCCTGCTTCTCTGGTTTTTAGTGTATTTCGGCGTATTTTGGCTGCAAGGACAAGCACAGCCATCCCGATGCAGCAGCCAGGACTCACCATAATCCAGGCTGTAGGAGGCAAACCCTCTCCCAGGGAAGAAGGAGCCTCTTTCGGTCAAGGAGAAGCACTGCATGTTCACGTTCGCCTTGACCGTCTCCTGGACGGTGGTGTCCTCACCGTCCAGCCAGTGCCAACTCCTCAGGCAGCCGTCCAGACGGGGGTTCATCTGGAAAGACAGAGACCCCCGGTGGCTTCCTGGTGCCGCCCGCTCCCACAGTGCCCTCCCGGCGCAGGCACGTGGAAATCCACCACTAACGTGGATGAATCCTGCGGGGGGAGGTGTTTCCACTACAGGCTCCGCGCTCACAGAGGGATTCGCTGCCCGACTCCAGGTACACGGCACACGCAGCAGCACATCCGCGCCCCACCCGTCCTCCTCTGCCTGCACCCGGTCCCCACTCATCTAACAGACACAGGGCGCTGACCACCACCTGGAAGGATGAGGGCGAGGGGCCCCTTCCACAGAAGCTGTGCCTGTGCTCCTGCCAGGCGCCCAAAGCACCTGGAGTGTGTAGGGCGGGGGCTGGGGACCCGCAGCTGTGCACTTGCCGCGTGGCTCTGCGCACATCAGGTCGCCCCAGCCTTTGTCTGTAAAACGAGGAGGCATGAGGCACACGGATGGGACTCTGGGGTGTGGGCCAGCCCTCTGGAGGGAAGGTGCTGCCGCCACCACCCTCTACTCAGAACCTCAGCGTGCTGGACTCACGTCTCGTGTTCAGTGTGGAAATCAGACCCGGAACACCAGGGATTCTGGCCGTGGACATCAGCACACCGGGGGAGTGGGGTGATGAGATGGGACAGGACTTTGGGAAATGACCAATGCCAACCTCCCGTTAGGTCTTGTTTCCCCTGTGGGAATCCCGGCAGGGTTTACAACCCAAATGTACTTGGGAACTGCCCAAAAGAGTTGAGTGTTCCTTTTGTTAAAGGATAAGTTCTTTGTGATTTATCTCCTCTGCAAAATAGATATTTTTATCATGAATTTAGACGAGAACGCGAATGAGTTGCGTAGAGAGATGGTGCGGTGCGTGACGTAGCCGCACTGCGGCTTGTTAGGGTCTAGAGATGCTTGCCTCCCTCCGGTCCTCTCCCGGGGCCCTCAGGGTTAAACCCTGCGCTCAGCCACCTGGGCTCCGACCTCAGGGGCTAAGGACAGTACTTACAGGCTGGACGAGGTCTTTCTCCTTGAAGGGAACGCCTCCCACGGTCAGGTTCAGATGGTACAGTCCTCTGTCCAGCTGGAACAGGTCACCGGCCACGGCGATCTTCATGACAGCATCCTTGTTCACCTTGATCACCAGGTTCCGTTCGAGCTCCTCAACAGAGATCTGAAGAGCACAAGTGCTGTGAGGGTGGATGTGCACCTTCTGAAGGGGCGCCGAGCCTTGGGTACCAATTCCCATCACCACCCAGGGCCAAGAGACCCCCAGCCTCGGGGGGGCCACGTTCCCATCACCACCCAGGGCCGAGAGACCCCCAGCCTCGGGGGGGCCACGTTCCCATCACCACCCAGGGCCGAGAGACCCCCAGCCTCGGGGGGGCCACGTTCCCATCACCACCCAGGGCCGAGAGACCCCCAGCCTCGGGGGGTCCATGCTCATCACCTGTACTGCTTCCCTGGCATCTATGGTGTGGCTCCGACCCTGCCGGTTTTGGTTTCCCTCCCAATGCTACTCCCTCCCCCTGGCCCCCCCTCCTCCTGCAGGTGAGCCCACCTGGAGCCCCTTCCCCATCTCTGGACCCTAAATTAAGCCTCAGTCAGGGAGCTGCCTTCCGGGGGCCTGAGGTCACTGCCCCCTTGGGTCAGCCCTGACACCTCTGGCCCTTAGCTTCTCCTACCCCTCACTGGGCACTTTGAATACACGAGGACACATGTTGCCTCGGGATCTCCAGCAATAGTGCCTGGCACGGACTGAATGCTGACTGAACGTATGAATTCTTTCTGAAACTTGGCACTCTTTCCTGCTTTCCTTGTAGGAAAATTAAAAAATCTGTCACTCTATACACGATGCATCTTCCTAATGACCCAGAAGCCCCTCAATTTCCTTTCTGGCTCAGGTGGAGAAACATTTAGGTACTGGGTCTGAATTTGGTCAGGAGACAGCAGTGTGCACATGTGGGGAGCCTCAGGGGTAGGGAGAGTGGGCAGAGGTCGTTGTGGAACTGGCCCTGCACCTCAAGGACCAGTTTGTGCCTTGGGTGGGCTGGCAGCCACGTGCATCCACTGGTCATGCCTCCTCTAGCCCCTTCCCCTCGGGCAGTGTCCCAGCCCCGCTCGGGACCCTCCTGCCCTCAACCGCGGGGCAGCGGGTTCCCACGTGTGGAGCTCCCTCAACCCCGAGACGGCTTCCCTCTAGATCGACTGTTTTATCTGTAACTTTGCGGAAGGCATCCCTCCTGCTGCTTTGGAGATGCTCGTGCTTTAAGAGTCCAGGAAAGGAGGAGCTAGACGCCACCGACAGGATGGAAATATTAGCAAACGTCTACACTGTTTTTATTCGCAGAGACCAGGGCAAATTTTTCCATTTAATCTTCACTTCTAGAGGAAAAAAGAATGCTTTTCCCATTTCTCTTTCAAGCACTTACTTCTAAAAGCCCAGTTCCAACTAAGGTTGCCTCCAAGTTTGGGGAGGGAGCCTGCGTGTCACAGGCTGCTTTGCGCCAGGCATCATGATGGAGGACACAGCAGCAGCTCCAAAGCCACCGGCTGCAGTTCAGGCTCTGGGCGGTCACGGCACCTCCCTCGAGAGGCTGGAGGTCAGCGTGAACGGAGCAGGCCAGGGGGGCAGAGCCTGGGACGGCGTCACGAGTCACGTCTGACCCTGCCCCATACCGAGAGCCGGGCCCCGGGACCTTGGCCGGTTCTCAGCCTCGACGCGACTGGCAGTCTGAACCGGCGGGTCCTCGAGGTGGGGAGTCCCGAGCCCCCCTGGCCTCAATCCAGCTGCCAGGGAACCCCCATGCCCCCTCACAGCTGTGATAAGCAGAAGTGTCTCCAGACACAGCCAGGTGTCCTCAGAGGAGTCACCCCACTGAGAATCACGGCCGCTGCGGTGGAAGCCCTGCTCTGCTTTTGTGAGGACATAATGCCCATCTGAGCGCAGGCTTTCTGGCGCGGGGCCGTCCTGCCGCGGCTGCACCCACTAACTGCTGAGTGAGCGAGTGCAAGTAGATGCTGGGTCCTCGGCCCAGGAGCCCCGGGCCGGCCCAGGTGGCGCAGAGGGGGCCACGCTCACCGTCTGCCACGAGCCGTGGTTGATGATGGGTCCGCTGCTGGTGACGCGGCCCACGCCCTGGTAGCGGAGCTGCAGCTCCAGTCGGCCGGCCCGCAGGCCCAGGACGATCCAGGTGCTGTCCCGATGGCCTCCGGCGAAAAACAGGACGCCCTCAGGATCGAAGGTCCTGAAGTCGAACTCAGCCACCAGTCTGAGCGCGGGCAGAAACGAGTGGGTTACACGCGGGTCGTGGTGCGTGACCCCTCCCGGCGGGGCTCGCCTGGCCTCGGGAAGAGCCCAGGTGAGCGGGCCGAATGCCACCCGCACCCCAATGCCAGCAGCGAGTCCCCAGGGAGGCGTACAGCTGGCACCAGCCCTGAGGCCCCCGCGGCTGTGCTGGACTGCAGGCTCCCCGGCCGGGACACGAGCACGGGGCTGACTTTGCCCCCCGCCGCCAGGCCCAGACGCTCAGGCCGTCCTCTCACCTCGTGGGCTGCAGCCGTTTGAAGCGCAGCCTGATCACGGGCGTCCCGCTGAACATGCGGCCCAGGTACAGCGACTTCACACTCTTGGCCACGTTGAAGGGCACGCAGGGCAGGATGTCCTTCAGGAGCGGGGAGCTGGCCTCAGGTGGGGGCCCTCGGCCGGGCTCCCACTGGAACCCCCAGGGACCCTGCTGCCCCCAGCCCAGCCCACCACGGGGGTTCCCAGGGGAGGCTGGTCTCCGATGTTTTCAGAGGCCCCCGCTCCCTCCTGGCAGCTTCTCCAGCACCCTCCTTCCCTGTGCATTTCCCTTCTGCTTTCATATTTTAATTATGGAATATTTCAAACGTACGGAGAATAATAAAAACAACTATAAAATGTTGTAAAACAAGCAAAAAATGGAGACCTTGAAGTTGTTTCTAGAATGTTCCCTGCTCTACGATGCGGCTTCTCCACTACCTGGAGGGCCACACGGTGGGAGCCCCGGGGGGGGTCACAGGGCAGCCAGGGCAGGCCTGCCCTCACGGTCAGGGGGCGCCTTGCTGCCCACGCATCGCAGAGCCCGGGTGGGGGCTGCGGTCACGCGTGTGTGAGTGAGTCACACTGGGGAGGAGCTGAGGTGGCCACAACCACACATCGGATGGCACGGCCACGCCTCCCACCCCGCCTCTCCCCACAGGCCCGAGGACGCGCTCCCAGCCAGCCCCACGCGGGGCCACAGCACAGCCGGGAGGCCGGGCCAGGCACTACCTCGCAGGTGTTCATGTCCCGGGACAGCTTGAGGCCCCCGCGCCCGTCACAGTGGCAGGTGTAGCTCCCAGGGGAGTTGACGCAGGCCTGCTCGCAGCGCCCCTCCGCGCACTCGTCCACATCTGCCAGCCACAAGGAAGCGCCTGAGTCCACTGACGCCACCACGCACCCTGCTGCCCCATCACACCGCCACGGACGTGAGTCCCCAGCCCGAGACCCGGGAGCTCCAGGCCCGTGGCTCCCGCCCAGCTGGCCGGCTCCTTCCTGGGGACGCGGGACGGAGGCCGTCAGCATGGCCAGGTCAGCATGGGGCACAGGGACAGCCTGGTGGGCGGGCAGGGCCAGGACTACCCCATCCCCTCCCTGGTGGAGGGGGCAGCCGCTGGCCCCAGGCAGGAAGGCGGTGGGAGGGAGCAGGGCTCTCGGCGCCCCCGGACTCGGCTGGGCTAGGCCGCACCGACGGCAGGAGAGAAGCCCGTTGCCCAGAAGCACAGGGGCCCCGCCTGGTCGGTCTCCCTGTGTCTCTGGGGAAGAGGCCCAGGTGCACAAGGGGCGCGCGTCATGTCGCAGGTGTGCAGGACCCACACGAGCGCTCAAGCATGCTGTGCTCCTGGGAGAGCAGTGCCCTGCGCACGCGTGTGTGTGCGTGTCCCGTGTGGTGTCGGGGCGGGTACCTCGGCAGGACTTCTCCTGGGAGCTGAACGCGTAGCCCTCGTCGCAGAGGCAGGAGTAGGAGCCCGGCAGGTTCTGGCACTGAGCCTCCCCGCAGGCGCCTGCGTCCGCACATTCATCCAAGTCTGCAGGAAAAACCAGCTGTGTTTCAGGTCCACCAGGCCTGCTGGCAGCCGGCCCGAAATGAGACGCCGCCAGCCAGGCTGGGAACCGCCGCTGAGAGGCATCCAGCTCTGCAGAGTGAGCACAGCCTGGCCTGGCGGTGTCATCACTGCACCCCGGCAACGCAGCCCTCCTCCCCTCCCCTCCCCCATTCCCTCTCCCCTCCCTCCCCTTCCCTCCCCCTCCCCTCCCTCCTCTCCCCCTCCCCTCCCCGCTCCTCTCCAGCCTCCTCCCTTCCTTCCATCCACTGGGCTTTCCAGCCCCAACCCAGGAGCAGGGGTTGGGGGGGGCACTGCTGATCAGGGGTCTGGTTGAGAAGGCTGATTCCAGACGGTGTACAGGGCACCACCTGGCCGGGCTGCACACAATTGGTGCTTAATTCCAATGACTGCAGTCCAGGAAGGTAAAAAAGTAACTCCTGGGGCCCTTTGACTAGAAGTCCCAGCCTGCGCCCTGGAGCCCTGAGCTGACCACGGAGCCCACCACTGCCTGTCAGGCCTCACTCAGGCTCCCTGGTTCCAACCCCCTCCCCTCGCACCGGGGGCTGCCCGTGGGAAGCCAACGCCACAGTCGCTGTAACTGACAATCAAGGGTCAGTCCTGAGGTTCCAACCCCTCTGCCCCTCTGGCAAACAAGTACAGAAAGCCTGCAGTTAAGAACTGGTTCCTAAAGTGACAGAGGGACTTTCTAGAAAGCGCAACCGTTACTTCAAATAACATCGATTCCTCAGAAGGCACACAGGACCGCATGCCGCAAAGACTCATGACCTCATTACAAGGGCAGTTGAGCGAACACAGGCTTTCAGATGTGGAAACTAAGATTTCTCCCCGCGATCAGTCGTGGGAAGGAGACAACACAAAGGGCACCTGCTCCCCGCAGGGAGCCTGTAAACCTACACGGTTCCACATCGTCAGGACCCACCTGCACAAGGACCAGACTGCAGCCGTGACGCGGGCTGCTCCGTCCTGAGCAGAACTGAATCTCTAACTGCACAATTCCAAGAACTGGCCTCACGAGAATGGAATTAACACTATTGCTCATAATAATCTATATGTTTGTGGGCATCAAAATAATTGTAGCTGGCTCTGCCCCTACATGTAAGCGGACACCTAAAACCGTCAGCAGAGAGACGCTACAGACCCACGTCAACGTCGTCCACCCTGAGAATACAGCGCCTATGTCAGCACGAAGAAGACAGAAGACGGACCTTCACCCCTAACCCCACAGAAATGGAACGATGTCTGACGGGGGATTCGTAAGCAGCTCTCCACAGGGAACTGCCCTCAGGAAGCCCCCTTCCTTGTCACTTTAGCAGAGCCATATTGCAGCTGGCTTTCGACCAGGCACCCCCACGCTCTACTCATCTCAGCCCAGGCACTCCTCTCAGATCTCTTGATCACACAATACCTCACCTAACCTGTCTCTTCTTTCTGTAGATCAAAGGAGTAGAAATGAACAGATGACCAGATCTCCCCCCAGCTTCCCGTCCAGTAATCTCCCGAACGAACCGTGTGACCAAGATCGCATCTAGAGGGAGGCCGTGAGGAGTCGACACGCCCGCACACAGTGGGGGACGGCAAGGACTCTGACCCCCCGTCTCAGGGATTAACTCAGATTCCTTCTCTGTCTCCCTTTAGAAGCTTTCAGGCCCGGGCGGAATCTTCGGAGGTGGTTTCTGGGGGACTCTGAGGACGCCATCTCCCCAGATCGCTGGCCTTTTCTGCCGGTTGTGAGCGCTGGTTTTGTAAGCAGTGAGCAGTGGGACCCTGGGCTCCCTGCCCACCCCCCCACCCCCGCCCCAGATGTCCTGGGCCCCGACTGGCACAGAAGCCTCTGCTGGCTCTGTGGCCTGGAAGGAGGCCTGGCAGCCGCCTCCCGTCCTGGGGCAGTAGGCACGGCCTCCCCCGCTGGGCCGGCCCTGTCCACAGGTCCTGGTGCCTCAGCCCGTGTGGAGGTGCTGGGGCAGCTCCCCGTGGCCGCGGACATGCCCGGGCATGTGCTGTGTCTGCAGGACGCCCACAGCCTCCAGAGCCTGAGGGACCAGCCACGGCCTGCAGCCTCTCGCAGAGGAGCAAAGCGACTGTGGCTTCAGCCAACCGGCAACTTGGCAATCGCAGAAGAAAATGGGGGAGGAGGAGAGAGGACGGCAACCAGGACCCAGGGCCTCACCGTGGCAGGTCCGGCCGTCCAGGGAGAGTGCGTAGCCGCTGTAGCAGCCACACTGGAAGCTGCCCGGCTTGTTGTAGCAAATCTGGCTGCAGATCCCGCTCTCCTGGCTGCACTCATTGACATCTGGGAACAGGACACAGGGACGGAGAGCCAGAGGTGACCCACAACCCACCTGGAGCACGTCGCAGCGCCTGCATCTCCGACCCCATGGGATCCACCCTCAGATCCTGGGTGGGAGGGCACAGGGGCCCAGGGCTCCCACTGCAGCCAGGGGGCCGCCTGAGGGTTCTAACCACATCCTGGGGGTTTTCTGCAGCTCTCCGCTGACCCTGCGCACTGCAGACTCAGAGAGTCTCTTGACTCCTTTCTGACAGCTGGGGGGCCGCGCCGGGCGGGGCAGCTACAGGGCACTCTTACTGCCCTGCTCTCAGGAGGGGTCAGCGCCCTCCCCGCCCCCCCCCCCGCAGGAGGTGGCCTGGCCAGAGCACAGTTCAGGGCTCAGCACGGTGGGTTTTCAAGCTGGGTGGCGCCCCACCCAGGGGGCAGAGGCAAGACCTCCCGCGCTGTGCAAACATTCGCGCTCTTGGGAGGACCCCGCCCGCCCATCTTCTCCCGGGAGCTGGGAGGGGGCCAGCCAGCGAGGGACCTGGACCCCTGGCCTGCTGCCCTCCCACTTCTCCTCTCTCTGCTCTCAGCCAGATGGGCCGGTGCGGCTGTGTCCCCGGCGGGGTGGCAGGCGGCCCGGCGGGGAGAGGCGGAAGAGAGAAGGACTCAGGGCCCCACCAGCCCGGGGCCCTCGGGTGGCCCTGCAGGGAGGGTCTGACGCCTATGCCCAGGCCCGCCCCCAGGCCATGGCCTTACCTCTGTTGCAGAGCCGTCCCGCCCAGCCGTCTCTGCACTGGCAGTAGAAGGTGCCCATGAGGTCCTGGCAGACCTGGGTCCCCCCCTTATCGCAGGGGTCTGGGTAGCACTGATCCGGCAGCTCTGAGTTGGAAGGAAGGAGAAGGCGGCCCTGAGCTGTCCCTGGTCGGCTGGGAGGAAACCGAGGCAGGTCTGGGGCACTAACGTCCCCTCCACTGGCCCCGGCGGGCCGCACAGGACACCCATCTCTGGGTGGGAGGGGGTCACAGACCAGGCTGGCCGGGCCCCGCCGATCCCAGGAAACCCAGGTCAGCTCGGAGGGAGTGGCCGCCCACCCCCTGGGCCCGAGGTCAGGGCCGCGGCCCCGGGGCAGCAGAGGAGAGGAGTGGGCCTGGCTGGGCCCCGGGAGCTTGGACCTCCCAGGGAGCAGGTCCACAGGGCCCTGGCCGGTCCACGGGCCAGCCCGGCAGACACAGAACATCCCCTCCCCCGGCGGCCGTGTCCACCCTGCCAGGCCAGGACCCCTGGCCTGTGGGGTCCAGTTCGCACAGAGGGCGCCCACAGCCTCCCCGCCCGCCCCTCGGGTGGGCCTGCTGCCTCTGCCTCCGCTTGGACACGGTCCAGGCCGTCCGGGCCCCGGGCTCCGCTGCTCCCCTTTCTCTCCGACACGCACCGGCCCCACGGCCTGTCGGCTTCAGCGGTGCCGGTGACCAACGGCCACCCTGCTTCTCTGATCGTCCTGCTTTCAGTGGAGGGGAACGGGGCACATTTCCCGGGGCCCTGGAGACGGCAGGGCAGCCACCCGGCCAGGCTCAGCCCTGCGATGCCGCCCTTCTGTGTGCCAGCGGCCACTACCTTCTCATACCCGGGCGTCCACCTGCAGCACCTGAGCCAGGCACTGTCGTGCGTCTATTCACCGAGCGACGGGCCCGTCTGAGCGCTGGGAAGCCCACGACAGGTGGCCGCGGTGCTTCCGCCCTCCCTCTGCCCCCGCCCCGTGTGGAGCTGAGGTCACCACTCACTCCACAGCCTGGTCACTAGGAAGAGGCCAAGCCAGCACGTGACCATTGAGAGCGCCAGGCGGGCACTCACCCCCGCCTCTTCACTTCTTTCTCAGGACGCTGACGTCTCCAGCCGGACGCTGGTCTGGGGACAGTGTTTCCACCATGGGCTTGCTCCTGGTCCCAGGAGGGCAGTGGTCCCTGTGTCCCCCGGCTCAGCAGGCCTCGCGCCAGCCCCTGTCCTTGGCATGGACCCAAAGCCGTGCTTTTTCCCACTGCGTCCCTGTGGGTCTGGGGGCCCGGTGACCGGGGACCCCCTCAGGGAGGGCCCAGCATAACTGTTTGTGTACGCAACCCTGGAACCCACATCTCTCACTGGGCTCTCCTTGTTGCCTTTCCACGGGACCCCCCAAAGCTTGCTTGTTCTGCACAATTACAGCCAACAAAACACTCGCAAGTGTGCCCCGAACACAGCACCCCCGGGTATTTGGAGACTCATGCACAGCTGTCCTCGGCGGACTCAGTGAGTGCCTTCCGCCCCAAGCAAGTAGGAACTGGGTCTGGCGCTCGGAGAGTGAGGAAGGGGGTCCAGCGGTCAGCCCTGTGGCCCCCGTGCCGCTGTAACGAGGGCTCCCCCGGGGCGGCGGGGGTCAAGCCCAGTGCCAGGGCTGAGGTGACAGACGGGTCTGCTTCCTGACACTGTCTCCGCAGGACGGGGCTCTGAGGGGGGCAGGGAGACCGGGGCGGTCGGGGGGACGTGTGCTGGGGCCCGAGGGTCCGGCTGTTCCCCCAGCAGCACTTGGCACGTCAGAGGCCCTGCAGGAGGGACGGGGAAGATGGGGTGCGTCTCCACTCGACATATTTGGTGAAAGACTTAAAGTTATTTCAGAAGGACACACCTGGCCTCATTACCTTTGTCTGGAATTTGCCTAGAATGCCTACCCGCCGCCCCCCCACCTTTAAAAATCAACCTCCCCTGGGGTGGGACAGCCCCAGGAGATCCCCACAGGGAACCTAGCTGGAGAGCGGCTCTTATCACAGATAAGAGCCCTGTTGGGAAGCTTATCTGTAGGGCAGAGGAAGGAGAGTGTTTGCAGGTGCCCCTGAGCTTCTAGGAATTCGGTGGACGCAGGCAGCCTGCAGAGGGGCTCGGGGCTGAGTCAGACCTGAGCCCCAACCCGGGCCCCCGACAGGCGGGAGGCGAGGGCACGATGGCTGAGAGAGGATGGAGGGAGAAGCGGCTGCTATGTGGACGGGGGTGTGAGGCACCTGCTGAGGCCAGCAGAGGCCTGTCTCAGTGGCTTTTGCTCCCACTTCCAGAAATGTGTGGGTGTGACGAGTTATAAGCTGGGAAATACATGCAAATGCGGGCCGTCGTCCTCACGGAGGAGAAAAGGCACGGAGACCCTTCCTCGTGGAGACAGTTGGCCAGGACTCCGCAGACGGCATCGCCCAAACCCTCTGGGACCCAAAGGCAGAGCCTCAGAAACCGATCCCGGACCCCCGGGGGAGGCACATCTAGAATAAATGACCTCCTCACTGCATCAGAGACGCCGAGGCAGGTTATAAGCTTAAACATGAAATATCAGACAACTTCTTATAGTCTCAGGAAAAGGACAGCCTGAAACCCAGGAAGTAAAACAAACTCATCAGTTCGAACACATAATTTAAAAAGAAGGAACGGGTATGGCAAGTTGACAGCACCAAAAATCTGCTACAAGTGAAGCGGAATGACAGGAAGCTGAACTGCTGTGATGCTCCCATGTCTGCCTAAGGCCGGTGAGGTCCCGCTCAGCCTGGGGGGCCGAGGGGCGGGCTTTGCTCACGTCAGCCGGGGTGTGTGGGCGTGGGCTCTGTTCCCTGAGTGCACACCGGCCTCTGCCCCTCACTTGCTCTTGGGAGGCTGCTGAAGGGTCCGTGGGGAGCCCGGGCCTCACAGCAGGGCCCCTGCCCTCCTTCAGTCTCTCACTTCCTTTGTGCGCCTGGGCCGGGCTGGGGTCTGTGACCCGGGGCGAGACAGGCAAGGCCAGCGGCTGGTACGTGGGAGGCTGGGTGACGGGTCACAGCCGCCGAGCCCTGCCCACCAGGCCCTGGTGCCAGTCCCGGTCTTCCACCCGCCCTGGGCGACCCCGCAGTGCAGGCCCGCATGCAGCGCAGGGCTCCCCGTGCGGGGCTGGCTGTGCGCTCAGAGCCTGTCTCCTCACCGGTGGAGCCGGTGCAATAAGGCAGCTGACAGCCGGGCCTGGCGGGGACGAAGCGGTCACATCACAGAGCTCTCCGGCCACAGCCGGGCCTGGAGTCAGGCTCGGCTGAGACGGGCCTGGGGGTCTACGTGTGGATTAAAGTTCGTGCAAAGTGTCAGTGTTACGTATGATAATTTAAAATAATAATAAAGATGCACGATGAGCTGAAGAAAAATTTTGCTACCTTTAGTACACATGGCTAATTTGCAAAATATATCAACAGCTCCTACAAACTGGGGCAAGTAGGCAAAGACTCTGAACAAACTACCCACAGAAAAAGAAACCCAAGGTGCCTCAACATATGAAGCTCAGCTTTACTCATGAGTAAGAAAAAAAGAAACTGAATTGACTGGGGGTCTTTTTTCACTTTTTCTACTGAAAGATATAAAAAAGTAAGAAGCAATACACTGGGCTGGTGCAGGTACTGGGAGAGGCACTCCCGCCCTCCACCGGGGTGGGGGGTAACGGGGCCGGGTCTGCAGCAGAACTGAAAAAGAACACAGCTTTCCCTCTGCAAGTCCACTCTATTCTGCAGATATTCAGACAAGGAGGTCACTCTGGCTTTGCTTGTTACAGTATAAAAACTGGAAACGGCCCAGGTGTCCGCCAGTGCACACTGGTTAACAAGCACGCTGCCCACAAAGCGTGAGTGTGGACGCAGCCCCACGTGCTGGCCGTGCTCGTGCTGACACAGGAAGCGTCTGCGAAACGTGGAGGGGAAAGGGCGGTGGGGTCATGGGTTCAGGGAGCTGCCACCTGTGTGGAAATAAGAGACTCCGAGCACATTCCTACGGGTCTGAGAATATTCTTAGAACCGGTGGCCGTGGCGAAAGGGCCCCTGACTGACCAGGAGGCAGGGCCGGATGCACCTTCTCTCCACCTGTGAAAGGTTTACACTTCATACCGTGCGAATTTCCTGCCTGTTCGAAAAGCCAACACGTACTCGCTTAGAAAAGGAAGTTCAGGGCAAAGGAGAGGACCTCAGGCAGGTGCCGTGGCTCCAAAGACAATGGAAATATAGCAAAACCCCAAGACCCCAAACGCAGGGGCTTCGAGGAAGGAGACAGACTTACTTTGCACGCAGGCGATGAAATCTGTGTTCCTTTTGTACGGAGATCCATGTTTACTGATGCATTCTGCAAAACAGAGAGGGCAGGGCGCCACCTTCCGGCACGGGGCCAGCAGACGTGACACTCTGGAGGGAGACTAGTCACGCTGACACGGAACATGGAACACCGTCAGACGAGAAGACGTCTCCGCCCATGGGCAGAGCTCTGTCTCCCAGGAGCCTTGGGCCCCTGCAGCCTCCTGGTGGGGTTCTTTCTGTCGTACAGAAGGCTCTCCAGTGGCACTCAGGAAGCTTCTGACCGTGGTCAGAGGGCTGGCCTCCATTTCAACCTGACCCCCGCTTGGAAACAGTACCCTTGGCTTGATGGTCAATCTCTTTGGCGAACTAGCCCCCTCCTCCTCTGTGCTGTCTGACCGCGTGCTCCACACGGAGGCCAGGGGTGGGAGGGACCACAGCATCCGGATGATCTGAACTTGAGCTTGGGCATAATGGGTGTTGGTTGAGCCACTTCACTGGCCCTTTGGTGGGTCGCTGCTGCCCATCCGCGCCTCGGAGGATGTGGGCACAGGCAGTGGATAGCATTGGAGGTGGCCCGGGGGCCACTGTCGCCTTTGCCTCAGGATACAAAGCCATGCACCCGGGAGCAAGGCCGGCAGGGAGCCCGGATGGGGCTTCTCAAGGCCAATCACAGGTCCACTACGCTTGTTGCCAGATACACACCCACAGAAGGTACCTCTACGAGGCTATAAGGCCAATGGAAAATTTACCAAAATGCGCTTCACACAATTAAAGAGGAAAGCCCTGGAATACTTCTCTCTCATTATAAGTAGAGACATAAAAGAACCCTTGAAACAGTGTCGATTAAGGAACAGTTCGCAGGGGAACTTTCAGGTCTTCCTGAAAACACGGGACCGCCTTCGCCTTTTTCCTCTCGTTCTCCCCCAGTCCAGGCCCCCCCGCCTCCACACACAGACATGACTGGCGCTCGGGGAGCGCCATGACTGCTCGACGGCCAAGGCTGTTAGCCTGCCCGTTCCTGTTGTCCAAGTTAAACAAAAGCACGTTTTAATGTTCTCAGCTTTAATTAATAACATGGTATCAACAACCAGAGTCCGCATAAGCAAAAGCTCTCTGGGGTCTTCAGTGATTTCACAAGGGCAGAGTCCTGAGACCAAACAGCCCGAGAACCACGAAAGCAATCATATTTCCAGTTAACGAGCTGAGCCTGGAATCAGAGTGGGGCAGAGGTCTGCAAACAATGGCATCGGCTGGAGGTGACACTAACGCGGTCACTATGGCATAAAAGACACAAACTAGGGCTTTGTCCCGTGAGCCCTGGAGAGCTCCCAACTCACTGTGCGATTAAGCAGGTCCTTCCGGGAACAACTCGGTGATGAGGTGTGAGGCCCCAAACAAAAGGAGGAAATGAGTCCAACTTACCTAAGTACCTCGGATAAAAGTACTCCTGCGGAAAAAGAAAAAGAAAAGGCAGCGGTTAACCGGCAGAGTGCCCGGCATCTGGGCACCACCCCCTGGCGGCTGGTCCACCAAACCTCACCCCTCTCCTCCAACAGGAACGGTCAGGCCCGGGAGGCAGGTGCTTGAGGGAGGACGGCTGCCCAGAAAGCCACTTTCTGCCCTTGAGAGGGCTGGGGGAGGGGACGGAGGGAGGGGGCGTCCCTGGGGCCACGCAGCTTCTGCAGAGTGATGTCTGCACACTGACACCAGACCTGCGGTAACCAGCAATGCTGTGCGGGTGAAGCATCTTTCAGGAAGACAGGAAACATGCCAAGAAAAAGGCAAGCCTTGGACCCCCGTGGCCGCAGGGGCCCCTCGGGAGCTGGGAGGCCTCTGTGGGACTCCCAGCAGCTACAGTACTTGTAAAACAAACAGCTGGATGAGGGATGGAGGGTGTAGACGGGGAGTGCTTTTATCCATGACTGCAAATTAAGAGATGGGCGCTGGGCAGTGAACGTCAGGTGAGAGAACACCTGCCTGTGCCCATCCCGGCAGCAGCTCCGGGACCCACACGCTCTGATGTCCCGCTCAGGGCCGATCGCTCAGGGCCGGTCGCGGAGCAGTTTGGCCCTGTGTCCCCTCCCTGACGGAACCAATGCTGGGTGTCACCTGCTTGCTCACGACCACCCTCCCAGGAGGGTCTTGCTAATCAGCCCCATTATCACAGATGAGTAAACTGAGGCTCTAGGCCGGCTGTGGAGTCTGACGAGTCCCGTCCCAGGGAGGGCGGGGGCGCCGGACCCCACGGGGCCCGTGCTTCACGCCCGCCGGTCCCCCACCGCCTCACTTGTCCCCTCCGCTCGTGCTTGGCCGGGGCGTCCCGCGAAGACGCGTTCAGATGTGCTTTTATGAAGTAGCGTTCTGGTAAAGATGCTTCTGTAAAACTCAGCTTGTTTCAAAGAAAAGTAAGGACCAGAGCAAGCTGGGGACTCATGCAACCCTTGCGAGGGTGACATTCACGCGAATGTCAGAGGCAGGCAGGAGGCGACTGCCCTCCCCTGCGCTCCCAGGCCCCGACAAGGCTGGCTGCACTTCTTTCTCCTGCTTTCAGTCCCACACCGGCTGGCGCTGGGGACGGGAGACAGGCAAGTCTGGGGCCCTGGGACGAGAGCTCTCAGGGTCCCGGGGGTTGTGGCATCTTTCGGGGTTAGAGGGAGAACAGAGGCCACTGGGCTTTGCAGAGGGAGGGAATTTGGTTCTGAAATAAGACTCAGGATGGACGCAGGAAGTTCCGCTCAGGCTTAGGAAGCCGAGGATTAGACCAGGCTTGAACGTGGTCAAGAGCTGCGGGGCAAGCACCCGATCACACACACGGTTACACAGCGCAGCCCTCCGGAGAGGCAGGTTCCATTCTTCAAGGTCGTGACTAGCTAACAGTAATGTGTAATATGTTTTAATACTGAGCCCTGCTGTTGTGAGAACTCAGGCTCCGCAGCCCTCCGTGCCGCCCTGCTTCCCGCAGGTCTGTGCACGGGAACGTGTGGCCCGAAGCTCCTTCAGGGAGCTGCGCCCAAGGGCAGCTGCGTCCACCGGGGTCTACAGTGAGGCTGCACGTGCTCCGGAGCCACAGGAGAAACTTCCCTGTGAGCCCCTCCTCTGTCTCTGCTACTTGTGACCTGCCCCCCGCACAGGAAAGGAGAGCAAATCTGCTTTACCCCTGAGCTCCTCAGAGGCCGGCCACGTCCCTGCGGGGACCGGTGAGGCGTGAGAATCCAGCCCTGATGCTGTCCCACTGTTCACCCGATGGCCTCGCTTCCTGGCCCTGCGCATGGATGGGCTGGGGACTCCCGCTCCCGGCTCTGCTGGCCAGCGTGGACGTTACCCTGCAGACACGCCCGTGTCGGTGGTGCGTGGATCTTTGTCGTGGAATGTCTGGGCTTTTACCTGGATTACACAACGTGGCCAGAGTCGCACCTCACACCACAGTGTGGTTACTTCTCAACAGTAAACTGAGAACTCATTACTTCCTTTAGGACATAACAGCGCTAAGTCGTTTCCAAACATCTCTACTCTGACAAACTAGGCTGGGACTTGGCTGTCAGGACAACTTTGCTTCCTGACATGAAACGTGTCAAGGTGTTTTCCCTGGGGAACAGTCGGGAGGGCTGACCAATCCTTTCGCCACAGCCTTGCTAGCAAATCTGTCTTCTGGCAGAAGACCGTCAAGGTCACGGCAGCCTGAACTGCCCTTGCCGAGGCTTCAGTTTCCTAAGAGCATGAAGCTCACAGCGGCCCCTGAAGACGCCCTCCTGCAGCTGGGTGCCCCGGCTCCATTGGTCCCGCCCGGGGACCCGGAAGGGCTCCTAACCCCTGGGGCTGGCGTTACACGGCTCCCCACGTGTTCTCCTAGCACGGTTCATACAAAACCCTTTCTTCCTTCCTTTCTCCCCAATTCAGCTAAGATTCTCCAAACCAGGTGCAAAAGACTCCACAAGACAGAAGGAAACACAGACACCACTTCTCAGAACACGGACCTCTGGGATCCCCCAGGCCCTGCTCCACCCAGAGAGCCCAGGGCGGACCCTGCAAGGGGGGCAGTCCCCAGAGACACCCCGCGAGGGCACTGGGTCCTCTCCTTCCTCAGACACTGAAGCGCACGTTGCAGGGAGGTCCTGGAACAAAGTCCTGGGTATGACCACCCAGTGGCAGGGGTGACGCTGGGATCAGCCCCGGCCCTGACCCTGAGGCCCTGCTGCAGCTCTGCACGTCTGTGTGTGTGGTTCCCTCGGCTGCACGTACACCCTCCATCCCCATGGCTGTCCCCTCCCACCCCACCTGCACGCATGTGACAGGGACAGCGGCCCGAGCGGGGGGGCCCAGTTCTCCGGGTCCTCTTCACATCAGTGTTAGGATGATACGCGCTGCTCCGGATGCTCAGGGCCCTGGTACGGGCAGCAGCGGCTCTCGGGGGCATGGAGACCCTGGTCCCCTTACCACCGGCCCCTCCCTGCAACCTGCACCTGTCCACGGCACATCCCTCTGCACGTGCTTCCCACCTGCTCTGGGCACCCGCTGCACCCCAGCTGCTGGCGGAGCACGTGCACACAGGCCCTGGGCACCCCCGCACCCCGCCAGGGTCAGCAGGGCCGCAAGGCAGGGGGTGGCAGCCTCCGCTCACCACTCAGCTGCGGGCTGACAGGCTCAGGGGGCTGGGTGACTGCCGAGGCCCAGCGTGCGGCAAGAACCAGGGCAGCAGAGCGGGGCTGGTCCCTCCAAGCACAGGTTGTATGAGTGCAGCTAAAAAGACCCATGTGAGAGGCGTGTTGTGCAAAAACTCCGTGACGTGGCTAAGTACAGTGTCTCCGGCCAGGCATGAACATACTCTTGGAAATGAACCTCGTAAAACAGGTTTGCTTCCAAACACCTCCCCCCACAGCAGAGATCTGCAGTTGCCATCCAGCATCCGCAATCCTCCCTCCAGCCTCAGTAACAGAACTCTGGATCTAGTTAGAGCTGCAATGCACCCAGCTACAGGACTGCACTTCCCAGCCTCCCTTGCAACTAGGGGTGGGCATGTGACTGAATTCTGGCCAATGAGATACACACAGAGAGTGAAATTGAGTAAAGAGAGTGGAGCACTTTGGTTCTCTGGCCTCCTTGCTGGAATGTAGATGTGATGGCTGGTACTCCAGCAACTTGCCCAGTGTATGAGGAGGCCTGGCAGACAAAGGCCATGCACCAGTACAGTGGAGCACAAATAGGTCATGGAGGCCCCTGGGCCCCCACGACTGAGCAGCCCCGGGCAGCCTGCCTCCCACCTTTTACATGAGAGATAAATAAAACTGTCTTGTTTAAACCACTGTTGCTTGCAGTTTCCAAATTTATGAGGCAAAAATCCCAGGCTAGCTGAATTTGAAAAGTGAGTGCAATTTTCACATTTGTAATGACCTGCAAAGTAAAGTTATAAATCTACCGTGAGTCGAGATTTCATGAGTCAGTGAGAATGTTTTGGGAAGTAACCAATGCAAAGGCACTGATAAATCAGGGTTTAGGCCAGTTAACAACGACAGAAGAGAAAGTTCGCAAGTATCACAGACTGACTGCTTCAAGACAGAATAACCTGATTGCCTAGGATTAGCAAAGGCTCGTGGGACTGTGGGTGAAGCTGTCAAACGCTTTTTGCAAAAATGTCTCCATTTATGGTAAGGAGAAAGTAGGCTTTCTAAAAATCATTATTATTTCGAAAAAATGTGCCCTGCCTCTCCCCGAAGTCTTACTTCAATCTTCCTTTGTTCTGAAAATTTAGTGCCTAATTCCATTTACAATACAATTTTGTAAAGCATGAAACGGAATAAATTTGTTTTTATAATTTACGGCTTCATTCCTCAAGATGGATCGGTGCCCTCACTGTGTAATCTGATCAGTCTTCAGTGGCTCACTCGAAGTGGCCCTTCTTCCCGTCTAATGTGCTCTCCTGGCGGAGGCTTCTTGGGGCTGCTGGGCTCTCACCTTCACAGCACTGGCTGGTCATCCACAGCTTTGCCCGGAAACCCTTTGTTCTCAAGGCCAAATGCAGCGATGCTGCTCACTTGAGTGGCTGGGGTGCTCACAGGCAGGAGAGGAAACGACTAAGCCACACTGGGTACTACTAAGCCTCACCGGGTACTAAGCCTCACCAGGTACTAAGCCTTCCCTGCCAGGCCTGCCACGTTCTCTCTGGGAAATGTGATTCACGAAGGTGAACCAGCAAAACTTTATTCAAACCATGGCTATGCCGCACTGAGGGATTTCTAAGCACCGGACCCCATGCTAAGTCCTTCCTTCACCCTTGTGGTGGCACAACAATGACCCCAAAGACGTCCAGGTCCACCTCCCGGCAGCTGTGAATATGGTGGGCTCCACAGCGAAGGTCAGTGAGGTTGCTCATCGGCTGACCTTGGGAGGAGGTGATTCCCCTGGGCCATCGGGGGCTCAGGGGACCACAGGGTGTGCAAACAAGGAACAGCAAAGGCAGCAACAGATCCAGAAATGGCAACGTAGAAAGAACGCCCACCTGCCGGCCAGGAGGATGGAGGAGGGGCCCGAGCCAGGGACGCGGCGCCTGCAGAATCTGGAATAGGCAGGCGTGGGCTCCCTACTGGGGCCTCCAGAAGGGAGCGGCCCCAAGAGACGCATTTCAGACTCTGGCCTCCGGAAGGGTAAGCTTGTGCTGAAGTGTCACAGCAGTGAGGAAACGACATCTTCCCTGGAGTCAGGCAGGGACGCTCCTGTCCCCGCCGACCTGTCCCTGCCGACACGTGGCAGCTGGCCTTGCAGAGCTCAGGCAGCGCGGGACCAGGCGGAGGGACAACGCTGTCTGCCTCCCACCCGCAAAGCCATGCCCACCAGCCCCTAGAGGGATGCCAGCCCCTAGCAGGGCGCCAGCGAGCAGAGTGTGTCCCCCAGGACCTGTGGAGCAAAGGGGCAGAGCGGGAACCAGGGGGCTCTGGGCAGGGACGCGGCCCTCGTGGTCTACAGCGCCAGGAAGGGGCTTACTGGGCAGCCTGGCTGGGGGCTCAGGCGTCATCCCAAAGCCACAGGGAGAGACCGTACGCGGCTGCTTGGCAGTGTGAATGGGGACCGAGGCCCAGCAGGTGGGACGGAACGTCGGCCTGTCCTGGGAGGGCCCCGAGGAGGCAGAAGTGGTAGCACCAGAGATGCTCCACGGAGGCCGCAGGACGTGTGCTGCGGGGGGCGGGGGGGGAGCGGGGGGCCGCAGGCTTTGTCCAGAGGCTGAGAGGCCGCAGCGGCACCGACAGGAGAGGGGAAGGAGGTGAGAAGCCAGAGAGAGTGAGTAGGAGGGAAGAGGAAAGTGGACCTCGCCCGGGGATCAGGGAGGAGCTGGCGACCACCCGTCCCTTCGCAGGGACCCACACAGGCTGGGCTGCAGAGGACTCGTGCTGCGGGTGAGATGGGCAGGCGAGGGTGGCATGGTCAGGTCAGAAACGCAATGTTATGCTTCCCTGTTTACGTGAATTCAGGAAAACCAAAATGATGTATTTTCCCATCATGCAAAACCCCCAAATAAAATGCTGGACAGAGTACAGGGTGACAAGTTATCAGGGCAAACAGCGCAGCTCCAACACAGCCTTTGTGCAAAGGTAGTGTGTCCAGGAGGCCCTGAGAGCAGGCTGTGCAGACGGGACCCAGGCTCGCCCTGGAGGCCGCAGACACCTGGGCTCGGGGGTCAGCCCTGAGTTCCCCCCGGTCCTCCCACTAATGAGCTGACTCCCTTGAGTCTGTCGATTCCCGGGCCGCAGCTCAGGGGCGCCTCCACGGGATGGCTCAGGCTCTCGCCCGAAGCAGCATTCTGAGGTCCCGTGACAGATTCTGTGAGTGCACAGCTCCAGCCCGTTCCTGGCCTCTGGAAGGGGATGGAAGGGCACCTCGGCCCCTTCAGGTCCCTGCTGAACCACGGCCCCGCACACGTGAGCGTTCAATTCTGAGCAGCACAGGATGGGTGGTGTGAACGAGGAGAGACTCAGAGGAGGCATGTGGTGGGTGCAGACCTGGGTCAGGGGTCAGGGGTCAGAGTTTGCCACACCCCACGGGAGAAGGCGCCCTGCCCCCGACAACTGCCAACAGCCACCTCCTAACACGTTTTCCATTTCAACCCGAAGCATCGCACTAAAGAAACGTGTGTCCAAACCACAGAGGCCCCTGGGGGCTGTACCTGTGGCCGTGCTGGGCAGGCGGCCCCAGCCTGGCCTCCGGCCCCGTGGCTGCAGCAGTGACCTTCCCGGACGCCCTGGGAGCTGGTCCAGCCCAGCTGTGGGATTTCCACAGGGCACAGCATTCCCAGAAGAGGTCCTCAGAGAACTGGGTTTAGGTGGTAGGGTTTGGGGACAGATGTGGAAAGAATGTATTTTATTATCATGGGCACTAACTGGAAGGAGACAAATTTCACCTAGAATTTTGGAAGAAAAAGAGAAAGTCCAAGAAAATAACAAGTGTGATGGAAACACATCACTACCTCCTTTGAAGGACGTGTTTTTAATTGGTGCAAAGTGCCTTTCTCAGAGGCAGATAAAGAACTCCATCCACTTCCAACACCTCCTTAAAACTGACTTTAAAACTTAATAAACTGCACTCTCTCAGGGTCAAAATTTACAGGTGTACACGCACCAGGATCGCAACGAAATCACTGGACTAAAACAACCACCGAAGGGGCAGAGTATTCCCAACATCAAATATCAAACCACAGCCAAGTCTGCATCACAGAAGCAGCAGCACGAAGACGCCAGACACCTGCCAGTGCAGCCAGGGCAAAGTAACCGCCTGGCCGGCTTCGCGACGTCCTGGCCCAGCACCTCAGAACCTCGAGAAACAGGCCAGAAGCATCAGCTGCTCAAAGGGCGTGTTCTTCCTAAGTCCCATAGGCAGACCTGCGGTGACTTTCAAAACGTCTTGAATTGGTTTTCCAGACGTTAAGCCCACAGGCTGGGACGAGGTGTCTTTTAGGGGGCTGCCCTGTCATTACACTGCAGGGCCAGCTCCGGGCCGGGCAGACCCCCGGGACTAAAACAAGCACATCTGTAGGCACAGGGGCAGCCAAGGGGGTCCAGACGGAGCCTGTCTCTCCCTCAAGGCCACCCGGGGGGCGGCAGGCCCCGCGCTGGGGGCCTGAATGCGGGCCCGTCTAACCAGCCGTCCGCGGGCCTCTGAGCCGTGCCGAGCCAGCTCTGGAGAAAACATTACGACTCGGAGACCCTGCCCTGCCCGGCCAGCTTCCTTGGGCCCCAGGGGAGGAAGCCCTGGAGGGACGGGGCCCAGTGGGGAGGCCTGGGCAGCCCCGGGGCAAGGGGCCGCCCAGGCGCACAGGAGCTGGGGCTGGATCTGCACAGGGAGGGCGCCTGGTCACACTCCTCGACGGACCCCGGTGTGGCACGGAGGAGCGGGGCGTGTGCAAGTGCGTGTCTGAGCGTCCAAGTGAGTGTTAGGGGCTGCTGTCCAGGCGTGGGGGGCAGGGGGCCCGAGGCTGTCCTGGAGGTCACTGGGGGTGACGAGGGCCCCCTCCCCGCTCCTGCTGGGACCCCTGAGACCCCTTAGGCCACCCCAACAGGGGAGACTTGAGGGAGGGGCTTCCACCTCCCTCGGGGTTGCCCCTCCCCAAGCTGTCCCCAGAGACTCTGGGGTCTCAGGAAGACAGGTGTCCCTGGAGGGCAGACGCAGTTCAAGACAAGGCGGCAGCCCTGCAGGGCTCTGAAACTGACTGCACCCCGAAAACCCTCCTGGGTAGGGAAGTATCACCACCACTGGGCCCCCATGTCTGAGAGAGCGGGGGTGGGGTGGGGGGAGAGAGACAGAGACAGACAGAGAGACAAGTAGACACCACCAGACAGAGACAGAGAGAGACACGGGGTGTGGGGTGAACATGCGAGGTCAGAGGTCAGGCTTGGGCTGCACTGGAGGCAGAGGGGCCCTGTGGGTGGGATGCCGGCCGAGCTGCAAACACTGTGAATATTGTTGTTTGCATCTCAAACTAACCAAGGTGATGGCGTCAAGGCCCAGGACCTGGAATTCCTCCCGACCCACAGGCCTCGGGCGGCACTGGTGCTGGGAGGTGGTGACCCATGCGGGGCCGCAGGTCGGGCTGGGTAAGTCTTTCGTCCAGAATCCTTTCTGGAGGCCACGGGCAATGGTATCGGTGTCTGGAACCCACTGGTCTTAAAGGACTTAAGCGGGAAGGTGACTGCTGGGCTGGCCCGGTGAGCTTCTGGGAGAGCTCCGGAGACCCAGCAGGGGTGCCTGGGGGCCTGGCACCCAGAGTCCTCTGGACAAGAGGCCAGAACGAGGGAAATGCCAGGAAGAGAGGGTAACAATGCGAAAGGAAAACGAGATAAGGATGGAATCTAATCGCAGGCTCTGGGGGGAGGGCAGGGCGGGGACACTCCCCCCGCGGCCCCAAAGAATGTGGAGGAGACCCTGGTCAGCAGGAGGGAGGCAGGCGACACCTGCATCAGGAAGGCCCCCAGGCTCCCGTAACCCCAGGAATCGGGAAGGTGCCCACAGCTACCTGCTCAAAGGAGAGCTCTACCCGTCAGACGCCTCCATCCCCAAAGAGGAAGACGGCCCAGGCCCAGGGTGGAACAACCCGCCCGGCAGGAAGAGCCTAGAACACACCCAGCACAGAGGGCACAGCCTCCGGATTCCAGGGGCGGCTTGCCGTCCAGAGGGCCGGCTCCAGGTGCCCCAGCCCCCAGCTCAGGGGGCAGGGCGTCCTCCCCCTTCCCCCCCCCCCGGCCCCCAGAGCCCCAGGAACTGAACAGGAAAGACAGTGCGGCCTCCTCTGCTCCAACAGGTGCGTGTGGCTGCAACGGCCAGACACACAGAGGACAGCCCAGCCCCAGAGGTGACCCTGGCAGGTAAGGACTGGCTTCTCCTACAAGCACCCCCCTGAGCAGGCGAGCGGATCACAGCCCAGCGGATGCTGTGATCACATCACACATCGGGACGCTGGCGGGAGGTCCCGTGACGGTCACAGAACCAGGTCCTGGTGACTTTTGAACTAAGGTCAGGGCGCTCATCCTGGGTCACCCCCGCGAACACTCACAAGGAACAACATTTGAAGGCGAGGAATTGATGTTTCTCAAGAGAGCCCCAAACTGTGTGGGGCAGAGGGACGCACTGGTAATGTCACAGGACGGCCTCATTCAAAAGCACTGTTTCTCCAAAGGTGTATTAGCCGTGAGCTGTGTTTGGAGGGTTTCCCAGGGATCCCAGGTCCCTGGAATCTGGGACCTCCCCAAAGTGAGGGAAAGGATGGTGTGGACACCTGGAGGGGCAGCTGGTCGACCAGAGCGGGGCCGGACATGCAGGAGCCCCTCACCACCAGCCTCAACCCACGCCTAGCTGGGCTCCTCCCAGCCCTCCACAGCACCTCCTGAGGAAAAGGACAACAAGCCAAGGGCCAGACCAGACAGAGCAAGCAGCCTGCACAGCGGTCTACACAGGGGGCAAGGTGCGGGCTGAGATGCGGGGGTTTGCATTGACTGCAAGGGAAGCTGGTAAATAAAGGGAAAGATGTGATTACGATTTGGGGGTGGGGGTCAGAAAGGAGGACAGAAGTCTGGAAAGTTACAGATGGCTTTGATATGAAAGGAGTTCACAAATTCCCGATGGGGTAGACGGGGTGGATGTGAGAGAGGACGCCCCCAGCGTCACAGCAACGCCACCTCGGCAGGGAGGGAAGTCAGGACGCTGAGGGAAGTACAAAGTCCCTGCACAGAAATGGCGGCGTCTCAGTAAAGTCATGGGCTGTGAGCACGGCTTCCTTGTCTCGTCTTCATTTCATCCATTGTAGACAAAGTTATAATTAAAACGTAAGTCACAGGGGGGATGGCTCTGGGAAGGGTGGCGCAGCGATTAGTGTGCAGTGTGCCCAGGCCCAAGGCCTTTCCATCCTGGAAAGCAGGGACGGGGGCAGGGCAGGGGCAGGCCGGCGTGGGTGGTGGCCTTGTTGCCCTCAAGTCTCGTCACCCGCAAGCCCATCCCACACTCTGTACAAGCCAGCGCTCCAGGCTGGGCCTGGGGCTGGCGGGACTGCAGCCGGCACACAATCCCGCAGCAGGGCAGGGACACAGCCCACTGCGGGACCTTCAGAACTCCTCCGCAGGTGCCATGCCAGCTCCTCTGGGCCACCGGGACTCACCATCAAAGAAACGGGCAAACAGGCCAGAAGAGACCGGTGGCAAAACAAACGGCGTGGCTGCGGACACTGAGGACAGAGTCGCAGCAGAAGCGCCTGTCACGGCTCAGCCACCGCCGCCGCGCGCTGGGCCAGAGGGAAGGTGGGCACAGCTGGGCCATCCCTGTATAAAGCTTGTTTCGGAAAGGGGACTGAAGGGATGGTCAAACCAACCGGTCAGAAACGGGAGTCAAAGTAAAAGCCCACGGGCCTCACAGCCATTTGTTTATTACACGAGACATTTATTTCATCCCAGAAGAATCCTTTAGAAGAAAATTTCCCGTAGAACCAAAACCAGCTGTGAAATCACCCTGACCTCTCGGTGTGAAGCGACGCAGTGTAAGCCCACCCCATCTCCATCAGTCCTACTTCCCAAAGACAGGCGCGCGCCAGGTCCCCCAGGGCACCGCCACCCCCTCTCCCCTCCCCGAAGATGGTACAGCTCCTGCGCTGACGCGGAGGCCACACCGGGGCTGCTCCCTGCGGTCGGGTGCCAGCCACCCCGCATTCTCCGAGGACATTATTAATAGAAATCTGTCCTGAGCCAGCCCGTCGGGCTCCTGAAGGCACCAGCTGCTTCGGCGAGTGCACCTTTCCGCAGGGGCTGCGCACCGGCGGCGGGACCTGGGCCCGTCCCTGCTGTCCACTCGGACCGCCCCCGACCCTCCACGGTACGTGTTCCAGCTCTACTCCCGTCCTCCTGCCGCGGGAGCCGCTGCTGCCAGCAATTCCAGCCCTCACGCCTTTGAAGCTAAAGCTCTGTCCCTCCTGCTGCGGATCAGGGCGCTGTGAGCAGCTCCCCCCGCTCCAGTCTAGCTAAGGGGGCGGGGAGGTAGGAAACTGATCTTCTTTTTAAACCATTTATTTCTTTTACATTTTAAAACGGACCCTGCGGCATCCCGGTTGAGCTGTCGTATCACTGCACGGTTCTTTCAAAGCGGCTGCTTTCACAGGCTTGCCGAGGGAAGAGGACTGCAGGGCGTCCGCAGGACCTCCCGCCGACATCCGCCACCCCCCTCCAGCTAAGGCGGCACCTGGCGTCACCAGCAGAACTGGGCCTCGGAAGGAGGAGTCTTGAGGGTGGGCCCGGGTCCCGGCGCCTAAGACCCTGCCCTTCCGCCGCGCCGACCGCCCCCCTAATAAGGGTCTGGATGTGCCCTGCAGCCGAAGGACTTGCCGCAGACGCCGAGGCTCCCAGCCGTGCGCGCACGGACGGTGTCCCCGGAAATGCGGCGCCGCAGGGACGGCGCTCGAGGGGACCCGGCTGCCCTGCTCCACCTCGCGGTCCCAGGCGCCGGGCGCACACCTCCCCCGCCCGCGCGCTCACCGTCTCGGGGTCGTTCTCGAACACTTCCCGGGCCTCCTCCTGGCTGCACAGCTCCTCGATGCACTCCCTCTCCAGGTGGCCCTGCTTGGCCTCCTCGAAGACCTGGTAGGCGCGGCGCTGCCTGGGCCTCAGGAACTGCGCCGCCTCGCGCGCCCGCAGGATCACAGCTTCCCGGGCGCGGGCGGGAGAGAGCGGGGACACGCCGTCAGCGCGGCGGGGCCAGGGCGCACGGGGTCGGCGCGCACGGGGCCGGGTCTGGGCGCGGGCACCGGGGCTCCCCTCGCCCCCGGGGTGGCGGGGTGTTGGGACGGGTACCCCGGCCCAGCCCGCGCCGCGGCCTCGCGCGGTACTCACTGTGCGCGGACTCGGAGGCCAGCAGCAGCAGCAGCAGCGCAGTGCCCAGGGTGGCGGCGGGCCCGGGCGGCATGGCGGGCGGGGACGGGGACGACGGCCGGGACTGAGACCGGGGCCGGCAGCCGGGCGCGCGCGGTCAGAGCGCCCGCGGGGCCGTGGCGAGGCGCGGGCGCCGCGGGGCGATGGCTCCGGTCATCCCGTGCGGGCGGCTCTGAAGGTCACATCCCGGCGGCTGCACCGCGGCGCTCGCGCGGGGCTGGGCGGGGGCGGCGGCGGGGGCGGGGCGCGCGGGCAGGACCGGCCTCCGGGCCGCGCGGTGCGGGCGGGGCGCGCGGGCCGCCGCCGCCGCCGCCGCCGCCGGGCCGAGCCGGTTTTCTCCGGGAAGATCAAAGCCCGGAGGGGAAGCGGGTCGTCGGGACGAGGGAGGGGACCCGCCCCACCGCCGCCGCCGCCGCCGCCGCCGCCCTTGTGCAGGAGCCTCTCCCCAGTCAGTGGTTAAGTGTCTGTAATCGGGATGTAGACGCGACGAAGTCACACGGGTCCAACCTGACAGGTACAGTTTGACCATTTACCGGATTCAAACCTCTTTCCGCCGCCCCCCCCGACCCCACCCCAAATCTACTACATCCTTTTTGGAGTCTTCATTCTGGGGCACATTTTCTCAAGACTTAAAACCCACCAAAGAAAAGATGAACTGAAGTCAAACCGAGTCCCAGTGGGGTCCGGGGAGCCAGATTGAATGATGTCCATTTGTAATCTCTGTTTTCATAGTGATGACATTGGAAACCTTGAGGGTTCCCAGTAGATATTTCAGCTGAAAGCAGCATTCTGTTAGTTCTCGGAGACCAAGACTTTCTGTCTCTCGTCCCAGAATATTTCGCAAAGTCACAGGCAAAAAAAACCACACACACAAACAAGCAAAACCAAAACATAGCGGACCACTCGGGGGACCGAAGCGGACAGCGAGCCCGGCACCGCGGGGAGGGGGCCTGCGCCGCCCCCTGGGGAATCCTGCCGCGGAAACCGCGCCCCAAGGGGAAGGTGAAAGGGCAGCCTCCCCCAACTGGGCGGCCGGTGGGCTCAGCGCGGGGTCCGCACCGGTTCTTCCGCCTTCCCTTGTGGGAGGATGAACTGGCGCTGCTGGTAGATGCTTTGACGTCACAGGTTTGAAGGTGGGGTAGTGAGCATTAATATGTTAAATTCAAGGAGAAGGATGTTCTCCAGAAGGCTCTGCAAAGAGAATTAACAATTTAATAGCTGGGTCGTCTGCACCTGTGCCTGAACTAGTTCCGGGGCCTTCCTTGTCAGCCGGCGATTCCAACGCCTAGTGACTCAAAGGCTGCTTAAACACGGAGGTGCTCACACAGAATACTGACCACATTAATCTTCCTGCTCGTCCTTCTTAAGGAGAAGCCCTGGCTTCAGAAATCTGGGTGGGGTGGAAAATTCTTCAGTACGGATTTCCGCCAGATCTTTAATTAATTAGTGACACTTCTGTTGTTGGAGATCATTGAGCTTCTTGGATCTGTGAATTTACAGTTTTCATCAAATTTGGAAAAAAAAAATTGGCCATTTTTTTTTCAAATATTGCTTTATGTCTCTCCGACCTTTCCTCCCTTTTGGGAACTCCAGTGGCCCCTGCGTACAGCCACTTGAAGTTTTCCCAGAGCTCACTGAACGCTCCGGTTTACATTTTTACATCTTTTCCCGCCTCTGCATTATTTTGATAGTTTCTATTGTTATGCTTTCTTTTGCTGATCTCTAGAGGTTTGCCTGAAACCTTTTTGGGCAGAAGCGGAGCGAAATGGTTTCAGCTCAGGGCTGAAGCTCCACGGCAGAGTCCTTGTCAGTTTCTCCAATGCCCATGAGTGTAAGGTCCCGCTCTGGCGGAAGAGACTGCAACTGTTCCCCGCCCGTGAGAACCGCGGGCTTGGGCCCTCTAACCATTTCCCAGCCTTGGGAGTCTCTGCCCAAGCTTGTGATCGTTCAGCCGAAGAGCTGAGGGGCCTCCGCAGATCCCACAAGTCCCTTCTCGGGCAGCACTCTCCTCTCGTGCTCTGCAGGGAGTCAGCAGACTGTGGTGCTCTCCACCCAAGGTAGCCGCAGCGGGAGAGATCCCGGTGGGAGCCGGGCAGTGCTAGGGCCCACCTTCACCTGTGTCCTGTCCCTCTGTTGCCTGATGTCACTGTCTGGAATACTGTCATTTCATAGATCTGTCTGTTTTTTTAGTAGTTTCAGACTCGGCCTGGTAAATCAGACAGGAAGTTGAATCTGGGCCGTGTGACTCTGTCTTGTCCAGAAGCAGAGGCCTCCAGTCATATTTTAATGAAGTTTTTAAAAGTTCAAACCATGTTTTGTACCCACTGGTAGGTACTTAGTATTTTGTTAACCTGCAGTTTTTACTGATGCAGGATAGAGGGTAGCAGAGTTTTATCAGATGGGAGTTCTTATTTCCACTGTAATTCTCTGAGGACACACTGGATCATGGTGTAAAATGTATTCATTACCGTGGGTTATGGTCTGAAAGTTTGAGAAACACTGCTTACCACCGTGAATCAGGTGGTCAGACCCCACTGAGGTGAAAGTTCTTTTGTGGAAAAGCCCTTCAGGGCCTTCCTGCGGGGGAACCAACTTGTCCCGGTTTTCTAGGGATGTTCCCAGTTTAGCCCTGGGTCCCAGGACCCCCCTCAGCCCAGGGCAGATCAGGGCGGTCGCTCCCCCTCCTCTGCCCGGTTGGGGGCCCCTTGGCGGCCTGTGACTTACAAGCGTTTTTGTGCCAAGTGTCCACGTGTAAGTGGTTTTGTGGAATGCTCTAGGGGCCCTGCTGGAGAAGCAACACCCATCTCCAGGCAGGGCTGGCTACCCAGCCTGGTTAAGCCCTCCTTGTCTGAAACGTAGAGCCTCAGCCTAGCCTGAGGCCTGGGTACCAGTCCTGGGCCCGGTGAGGTTGCAGAGCTGATGGAGGGAAGGGCCGAGATGTGGTTCACCGCCCCCGGGTAGCGTGGCCTTTGGCAGCCACCTTTCTCCATGCCCAGGTTCCTAATCTATGACGTAGTGCCACACAGGTCCCGCCTCCTGGTGTGTGGGACAGTAAGACGAGGTGGTGACTGGGGACTCCGTGGAGGCACGAAGGGAGCAGGGCTGTGGCTTCCGACACGGTCTTTGTCGGGTGTGTCTATTGCTGGAGGGGCTTCCCCTGACCAGGTATTGGTTCAATCTGGAAACGTCCCCACACTCAGGCCTAGCACAGGAGGGACCTCGTGGGACTGAGAATCACGCAGAGGCTGGGGCTCCTGGACGACGGCCCCGTGCCTGGGACAGGGTCAGCTCCCTGATCCGCAGGGCTAGGGGCCGAGACAGGGGTGACGGTGTAGCGGGCTAGAGCACGGACGCTTTGCACCTGCATTTGGGACGCAGCGTGAGCCCTGGGCCGTCTCCCGGCGTAACCTCTGGGACACTTGCGGATTTCAGAGGTGTGTCCATCTGGGCCGGTGCGGCTGCACGTGGAGCCCATTGGTCCAGGCCTGCGCTGACCGCAGGGCTCCGGCGATGCCGGGACTCGCTGGCTTTCCCGCAGGTAACATGTCCTCTGGCAGTGGCGGGGATGGCACAGCTGCTCCGGGCTTGTGCTGTCCCCGCCCCCAGAGGACTCCACGCGTGTTTCTGCAGGGCCCCTGCTGGAATTCCAGGGATGAGTCCGGTCAGCCTGGCGTGGGCGGCGCGCACACCCGGGAGCGGGGGCCCTTCTCCCCCACACTGTCCTGCGCAGTCTGCTCGGCAGCCCTGCCGGCAGGGCAGCGCCCCCTCCAAAAAGGGAAAGTTGCTGGGCAGACAAAATGCAACAGATGCTCGTTATCTAGAAGAGCTTTCGTGCTGGAGCTGTAGATGAGTGTACCACGACAGGAAAGTTTACGTTTTTAGAATTTCTAGATCAGTGGCTTTTTTTCAGAACATTTTTTCCCTTCTGGCTGATAAAATGTTTGTTTGAAAACTATGTAAGTTGGCTTAGACTATATTCTAAAGATCTGAAACCCTGACTCGATTTGCAGGGTTTGGTCTCCTTTTGCTGCAGCGACCTTCAGATGAGGTCACAGTTCATGGGGCCCCTCCTCCTCCGGTGCCAGACACGACCTCTGGCGCCAGGAGATGTGGGACTCGGGGGTCAGGGCAGATCCCTGCTCATCGCCCCACAAAGCTCCAGGCGGACTTTTAACTTTATCATTGTGACAAAGATAGGGCTTTTGCAAAGCCTGATAGAAAATGTCTTTTTTGTATCTACGGGCCTCCTGGGTAAATTTTGTTTTAGGTCTGAACACACTCGAAGCAGATTTTAAGTTGAGGCAAAATAACGATGAACGGATTTTTCTGGGTCCTCGTCAGCCTGGCTTCCGGGAGGGTCAGTGGTGTCTTCCCTCTGGTTAGAGGCAGCCCGGCGGGGAGGGCCTGGGCCTCGGCAGGAGGGGGCCGCGGGACACTGGGCGGTGGGCCCGGGAGCCGTGGCGGCGGTGGCAGGCGTGCAGCGGCCGAGAGCAGGGCTGGGCGCTGGCAGCCCAAAGGATCCAGCAGAGCCGGTGGATAATAGCCTCGTCTATCACCGCTGAGTCGACAGCACCGAAGGTACCCCGGGACCCTGTCCCGCTGCGTGTGGGGATTACTCCTCACCTTCGGTCTCCCACTCTGTTGTTGTGGTTCCCAATACCTCAGTGTGATACTGACCATCTGTTCAGTTGCCATTTGCCGAAACATCGAAGTTCTCGGGACTTTTCAGTGTGCTGGGAAATGGGACTTGAGGGTGGTGGCAGCCTAGAATGGGGGAGATGCATGGTTGCCAGACCTCTGCTTCCTGCCCCAGGTCCCGGACGCACCCCCGGATCCACGGCTGCCCGAGAGCCCGCCTGTGCGGGATGCAGTCTCCGCGCGGTCCGTGGGCTGTCACGGGTGTCTGGGGACACGCTGTTTACAGTGGCTACCTGTGGAAGGGGGAGGGGATGGTCCCTTTTTACTGTATTGTTGCATCTCTGCACCTGTTCTGTCTTTTACAACGAGCATGTGTTACTGATATGACAAGTCCACAAACACTGAACGTCGGCAAGCCCCTCTGAGGGGGAGGCCCTGTTGCAAAGAGGAGGGCTTTTATAGCAGCTCGGAAGGGAAGCTCTGAGCAGGTAACAGAGGACAGGCTGGCGGTGAGCCTGGGCCCCTCCGCTGGCACCAGGCTTTGCACGTGGACGAAGCACCTTCCCCGGAGCCTCTCCTGGCATCGGGGAGGCCGAGCGTGTGCGGTACGGCGTGAGCGGATGTCTGGGGCCAGACAGGCCTAGTCTCAAAGGTGATTAGGGCTGCTTGTTTGCTGGGCTGAATTATTGGATGACTTCTATCTGTAACAGCCATCAGGATCTTTGAAAAGTCATATAACTTAGTTTATTCGTATAGAAAACTATGTCGATGACCGTCTCGTCTGGCAGACTGTCTCTGAAGGCTGAGACGGCTCATTTAATTCCACACAAGGAGTTAGGAGAAGATTCAGGTTTCTCTGGGGAAAGCAGTGTGTGAGCACACAGCCAGGCGCATCAGGGGGCCCGGGGGGGCTGGAGGTGGGTGGTCACCTCCGAGGCTCTCCAGGGAGAGCAGGGCTTCTGCTGTGCCCCGGCCTGGGCCGCTGAGACAGGGGCGGGCGCCCGGTGGG
The DNA here is from genome assembly GCF_964374135.1 of Grampus griseus. Classification (NCBI taxonomy): domain Eukaryota; kingdom Metazoa; phylum Chordata; class Mammalia; order Artiodactyla; family Delphinidae; genus Grampus; species Grampus griseus. The sequence goes on along the minus strand of NC_139012.1, from coordinate 662,111 downwards.
CTACCAGCTGTGTCATTTGTGGCTCAGCTGACGAAGGACGAAAGTCATGATGCTGAGGCAGCTGTGAAGTCCCTGAGGCTCGTCCTCTTTGGTGACGGGGACACACGTGTCAGGGACCAGGAAGATGGGCCTGGGCCTCCTTCATGCGTCACCCCAGCTGCTCTTCTCGTGGGGCTCCAGGCCGGTCCTCTGCGGACCAGGATTTGGCACGTCCCTGCAGGGCAGCGGTGAGAGTGGCGCGCCAGCATCTGGGTCTGATCTGCCTTCCGAGGCTGGTCTCACACAGCGGGATGGGGAAGGCGGTCTGAGGACGGCAGAGTAGGGCACAGCCTCAGGTTTGAACCCACCCACCCGCCGACAGAAACTGAATCTGAGATTGTGAACTCCGGTGAAATGTAGAAGTGCTGGTCTGAGTCCTGACCTTTAAACGAACTGAAGAGCTTTGCTTTAGTTAATGCAGAAAAACCTGGTTTGGCATGAGCTTGACGAGGTCTAGAAATATTCCTCTGGGGGGGGATCCAAAGCGTTTACAGCAGCTGCAGGAGCGTGGAGCTGACCCGCTATTGTAACACACGCACAGTCAGTTTCTAACCAGGGACAGGCCAGGCGAGAGGTGGCGGTCACAGTGCCCTCGGGAGACCTGTTAGGCCGTCCCAGCACCGCCGAGACTGCAACACATGACCTTGGGGTACATTTCCTGAGGCCCGCAGAGCCAGGTGGACTGTCTTCCCCAGGCTCCTGCCCAGAGCTGCCTTAAGTGATGGTCTGTCCTTCTGTCTGTGGGTGTGACAAAGTGTAGTTTTTAAAATTTCAAAACCTGACTGTCGTGCAGATATAGAACGAACAAGTGTCAAATATTTATTAGGTGGTTAACAAGGGAACCAGAAAGTTAAGTTGGTTCAAAGAGCATCTTAAGGATCTGGATGTCCACAGCCATTGAGGGATGTGTGCGCAGGGCTGCTGGGGTGGGTGCAAAACTGGTGAGTGTCCTTCAAGGTCACTAGTATATGTAATTGCATACTGTCTACAGAACATGTCATTAAAATGTACATACAGATTCTGAAGTTACCCTTTCTGGTGGGAGGAAACTGTGTGCCCCTTCGCCCAGAAAGATCTGAGTTCACATATGACCCTGGAGCCCGACCCCGTAATCCACAGGAGGCTGGGCTCAGGTGGAGAGGCCGGCCTGGTGGGCTGGGAAAGGGGACAGAGGTCGGGATGTTCTGGGGTGAGGATGAGCTAATGATGTCCAGGGGTTTAACTTAGGCTCAGCACACGTGTGGCTCGCCAAGTGTGACACAGGCAGCCCTGGGAGCAGCTGCGATTTGGGGGCAGGGTGGCAGCGGCTGGGTGCAGGCGAGGGGCTGCTGCCCTCCAGGCCCCGGCCGAGCCCAGCTCCCCTCCCGCCGCCCAGAAAGCTCACCACGAGCGGCTGACACCCCTGCTTCCTGCCCATTTGTCGAGGACCACGGCAACGCGGAGGGATTTTACGGGCTGCAGAACTCTGCCTGTAAATCGAGTGCGTCTTTGTAAAATGGGGGAGGTCCAAGCTCTGTACGTTGCTCTAATTTTTTATGAAACTCAGGCCGAAGACGTAGTCTAGTTGTTACTGTCACTGCCATTCACACGTGAGAACCCAGTCAATGCATTTCTGTGTCAGAAAAAAATTTGTTTTGCAGAGGAAAATCTTTGAGGACTTAACTGAGCCCCAGGCATCGTGTACGTGCTGGAAACCCGAGATCCGTGGGTGTCCGAGGACTGCGGTGTCACTGACGGAGGTGGTGGGACACAGCTACGTCTTAAGAGTCGATTGCATTTTGAGCACTTTCATTACATTATTTTGCTTTTATTCCCATTTTATAGACGAGGGGCGTGAGGCTCAGAGAGGGTAAGCATCTTGCCTGGTGTCAGAGGCAGAAGCACTTGAACTGAGTTTGAATCCAGTTCTGCGGAGTTCAGTGTGTCTACGGTCTTTCAGGGGTTCCAGCCCTTCCTGCCATCCATGGAAGGTGGGGATGCTGCTGTCATCTTTCACATTAAGAGACATCTCCACGTCGCCGCTGGGAAACGCGTCCCATCTGACTGATCCAGGTCATCCCATCAGTGTTAACTTCATGCATTCTCTGTGTGTCACACCTTTAGGGAAAGAATCATGCATTGAGGTGAAAGTCACAAGGACTTAGGCGTTTCAGTGTGGCGTGTAGTGGATTCACAGTGTTGCACCACCCCCCCCCCCCCGTGGAGTTCTAGGACATCCCATCACTACAGGGAAACCCTCCCCCAGCCCCTGGCAGCCACAACCTTCTCTCCGTCCCCATGGATGGGCCCCTCTGGAGGTTCCACGTAGCGCGTGCGTGCGACCTGTGTCTTGTGTGACGGGCCTCTTAACACTCAGCTGGCGTTTCCAAGGTTCATCCCGCTTCGGCGCACGCTGGAGCGTCGATGGTTTCTTTGGCTGGAGAATGTTCCATTGTGTAGATGGACCACATTTTGTTTGTCTCTTCATCAGTTGAGAGATTTTTGGGTTGTTTCCACTTTTTGGCTGCTGTGAACACTGGTGTGTGTTCACTGTATTTTCTTGATTTCCACACGTGTCCCCATACGTGTGGCTTTGTCTTTTTTCAGTTAATGGTTATTTTTTTTTCAGAAGTGCATTTTGAAAATATTATCAATGCCTTTATTTCCATTCCATTAAATCCAATAAAGTTAAATTGTAATAACTATTCTTTTTGGTATAAATAAAATATTTAAACTTAAAATAACATCGTGAGTTTTAATGTGCCTACTTTTCAATTTTTCAACATCTTTCTCAAATACTTTTAATGTTCCAGAAAAACGATTAAAAACACCCATAAGCACGTGTACCCAGAGGCGTGCATTCTTCCTTTTGTCTCAGGCCCCTGTGTGCCTCGGCTGGCGCTGGGCACTGCCTGGTGCTAGGGGCACCGGGGGGGTTTGGAGGAAGTAAAAAGTCATCGTCACCATCGTAATTGATAATAATCGGTGTCTGCTAAGGACGCCGGTGTTTTCTCAATTCTGATTGAAGCACCTGCAGGAAGCTTCACTGCTCGAATGCGGTGCCCGCTGGGCCAGCGGCTTTAAGCTGACGCCGCGACGATGCCCAGTTTCTGCGTCCTTCGTCTCCTCCCTCCTCGGGGCACGTGCTCCACCCATGCCTTCCAGCCACGTGGCCAAGTTTTCAGCACGACCCCAGGCCTCACACACCTTCGAACCCCGGGAAGTGGCGGGGCAGCGGGAGCTGAGGGCCCAGGTCCCTGTCCCCTGCCGGCCTCTGTGCATGTTGGCCTCCCCACTGCAGCTCAGCCTGAACGCCAGACCACACGGTGACATCGAGGTCCATGCTCTCTGGCGGTGGGGACCTCAGCAGCTCCCAGGCTGCCCACGAGGGCACGTGGCCTCCGTCCCCGTCAACAGCCCTGGCCCACGTCCAGCCACGTCTCAGGCGATCACGGCCCCTCCGGTCTCCTAGGCCCTGCGCCTCTCACCAGCCTCACCCCTGGGCCGACCTCACAGCTCAGGGGCTCTGTTTGGGGAGCTGCTGCTGGTGTTTATCTGAGGTCATGCCCGCCGTCTGGGGCTGCAGAAGTCAGGGTACCTCTACCTCACCTAAGTCTCTACTTGACGCTTCCGGTGTCTGTTTCTGAGATTTGGACCAAAGGCAACAGAGCGAGTGGATAAAGGGACCGTTTGACCTTTACTGACACTTCGGGGACTTGGGAGAGGAAACGCTGCAATGGTGTTTAGAGCCAGGAAAATGGCTGCAAAGTCCCTCAGCCTGTCTGGCACGTGGCTGCTTCTCCTGACGGTGATGGAGCCCCCGGACCGTCACAGGCCGCCAGTGCAGCCTCCGACGTTTCGAGGTCGCCCTGGGCTCCCCTAACCTTTCCAAAACGAGACCAGGCTCCTGGGCCTGGAATGCGGCAAAGGAAACGCTTTTGTCCAGCCCAGCTTATCTGATTTCCCAGCTTGTAGCTCTGTCTTATCCAAACAGGCTGCTTCCTGTGTTACACAAGGCGGGGAGGCAGTGAGCGTGGCGGCTGCCAGCTTTAGCAAAAGCCCGGTGTCGGTAGAGGTGACCCTCTGTCCCTGGCGTGGCCCGGGGTTTGGGTTGTGAAGACTCCACACGAGGGACACAGGTGAGCCAGGCGAATGGAGGCCTTCCACCTGCCGGCCTTTCCCCTCCGAGTTGTTTGGGGTACGCCGTGCCCCTTTGCCTGCCCCTAAACTCCCCAGCGGGAAGGCCGTCCTGGAGAGGAAAGCGAAGGAAGGTGACGGCAAGGCTGGGACAGTCGTAGAGAAGATCCCCGACACGTGTGTCCCTGAGGCCCGAGGGGTCGACAGCAGATCATTGCAAGTGAGATGCCCCGTGGGTCCCCTTGTTCTCCACTTGGTGGAGGGTGTGCACCCAGCCCAGCCTCTTGGCTCAGGGGTCAGAGAGGGCCCTGCGGGGGAAGGTAAGGCACGGGGCAGTTCACGCTCATCGTGGAAGTTTCTCATGCTCATCAGGGACCGTGCAAACCAGCCCCCGGCCCGTCACCACCGCAAGGATGCAGCCCGCAGCTGGCCTTGTTTTGTCTACACCCCACCCATTTCCTCATGGGGCTATTTTAAGCCAGTCCCAGACGTCATATTACTTTATCCATAAATTTTTCAGAAAGTATTTCTAAAAGTTAGATAAGAACTAAAAAAATCCTCATGAAACCACAATTCCATGTTTACAACGAAAATAATTGACAGTGATTCCTTAAAGTCATCAGATATCGGTGTTCAGGTTTCCCTGGTGGCTTCTCCCTGTTTTTTGTCATGATCTGGTCTCCAGGCCAGGCTCTGGACTGGGCACACAAGACATAGGTGGCACAATCCTGCCACGTGGGGCTGGAGTACAGGCGCCCAAGGGCAGCCCCAAACCGCCAGGAACTTGTTCACCCTCCAAGTGAGTGCCCGGAGGGGTCTGTGCACCCAGGAGTTGAGGTGGGGAGTGGAGAGGGTGCAGAGGCCAGGGGGAGAGGTGGGCTGAGACCCACACGGGGGTGGTGACCGCTCTGCCGGAATTCCGACTAGATTGAGCCACAGGCGTGTGAAGCGTTCTGATGGGAGCTGGCCGCCCAGAAGCCCTCCTTCCCCGGGGTCTGCGTGAGCACCAACACACCCCTCCCCCACAGCGCCGGCCCCCTCGGCCCAACCTGCTCGAGCGAGCGTCTGAAAGTGTGCGCCCGGCTGTGACCTCCACTCCGGGCGCCGAGTCCCCCGCCCGCCACCCCCAGCCCCGGCCCGGCACGCAGTCCTCGTCCAGGATGGACTAGCCTTTCCAGGGTGGGGTACTCTCTGCGGCTCTGGAGGTCAGAGTCTACCGTAGGTAAAGGTGTCCCAGGCGCATCCGTCCGGGCTCCTTCCCCGCCTGCAGCCCCCCCTCCTCCCGGGGTCTCTCTGACTCGGACCCTCCCGCTTCCCTCCTTCCCTTATCACCCATCTCAACATCCCACTTCTTCTCATCCGCAGAGTCCCCGCTGCCACCAGGAGGCACATTCCCGGATCCTGGGGGGTCAGTGTGAGGGCCCCTGGAGACGCGATCCCTCAAGCACACGAACCCTGTACAGCTCTGCACCACGTGAGCAGAGACATGTCCCCAAGGTGCCCGCGGGTTCAGGGCCCTCCCAGGCCTCCCTCCCGTCAGACGGCTTGGCTGGAATTCTGTGCCAGATGGGCGTCCAGATAGATCGCTGCGTCACCAACCGTAGATAAGATCCAGGGTGATGAACCCTGCAAGTCCCTGTGAGAAGCGGCTTTTCAGACACAGACATGTGGGCGCTGGGGCTGCCTCGGCGTCTGTGGTCTGTCTCTCCAGAAACGGCGCTTTGCTTCAGTTCCTCAGGTCTGGGCCGGGGGAAGCTGCCCAGGGTGGGGGAACATTGGGGCTCACGGTCACAGCGCGGCTGCCATCACCGCTCCCTGAGGGTGGGGAACACGTGTGAGAGAGTATCGCTGTCAGCTGTGCACCGTGCTGCCCCTCCCCTTCCCCCCACTTCTCACATTCGTTCGTTGATTTTTTTTTAACATCTTCAGTGGAGTATAATTGCTTTACAATGGTGTCTTAGTTTCTGCTTCATAACAAAGTGAATCAGTTATACATATACATATATTCCCCTATCTCTTCCTTCTCGCATCTCCCTCCCTCCCACCCTCCCTATCCCACCCCTCTAGGTGGTCACAAAGCACTGAGCTGATCTCCCTGTGCTATGCGGCTGCTTCCCACTAGCTATCTACCTTACGTTTGGTAGTGTATATATGTCCATGCCATCTCTCACTTAGTCACAGCTTACCCTTACCCCTCCCCGTATCCTCAAGTCCATTCTCTAGTAGGTCTGTGTCTTTATTTCCGTCTTACCCCTAGGTTCTTCATGACCTTTTTTTTCTTTTTTCTTAGATTCCATATATATGTGTTAGCATATGGTATTTGGTTTTCTCTTTCTGATTTACTTCATTCTGTATGACACACTCTAGGTCCATCCACCTCACTACAAATATCTCAATTCCGTTTCTTTTTATGGCTGAGTAATATTCCATTGTATATATGTGCCACATCTTCTTTATCCATTCATCCAATGATGGACACTTAGGTTGCTTCCATGTCCTGGCTATTGTAAATAGAGCTGCAATGAACATTGTGGTACATGACTCTTTTTGAATTATGTTTTTTTCAGGGTATATGCCCAGTAGTGGGATTGCTGGGTCATATGGTAGTTCTATTTGTAGTTTTTTAAGGAACCTCCATACTGTTCTCCATAGTGGCTGTAGCAATTTACATTCCCACAAACAGTGCAAGAGGTTCCCTTTTCTCCGCACCCTCTCCAGCATTTATTGTTTCTAAATTTTTTGATGATGGCCATTCTGACCAGTGTGAGATGATATCTCATTGTAGTTTTGATTTGCATTTCTCTAATGATTAATGATGTTGAGCATTCTTTCGTGTGTTTGTTGGCAATCTGTATATCTTCTTTGGAGAAATGTCTAATTAGGTCTTCCGCCCATTTTTGGATTGGGTTGTTTGTTTTTTTGTTATTGAGCTGCATGAGCTGCTTGTAAATCTTGGAGATTAATCCTTTGTCAGTTGCTTCATTTGCAAATATTTTCTCCGATTCTGAGGGTTGTCTTTTGGTCTTGTTTATGGTTTCCTTTGCTGTGCAAAAGCTTTGAAGTTTCATTAGTTCCCATTTGTTTATTTTTGTTTTTATTTCCATTTCTCTAGGAGGTGGGTCAAAAAGGATCTTGCTGTGATTTATGTCATAGAGTGTTCTGCGTATGTTTTCCTCTAAGAGTTTGATAGTGTCTGGCCTTACACTTAGGTCTTTAATCTATTTTGAGTTTATTTTTTTGTATGGTGTTAGGGAGTGTTCTAATTTCATGCTTTTACATGTACCTGTCCAGTTTTCCCAGCACCACTTATTGAAGAGGCTGTCTTTTCTCCACTGTATATTCTTGCCTCCTTTATCAAAGATAAGGTGACCATATGTGCATGGGTTTATCTCTGGGCTTTCTATCCTGTTCTATTGATCTATATTTCTGTTTTTGTGCCAGTACCATACTTTCTTGATTACTGTAGCTTTGTAGTATAGTCTGAAGTCTGGGAGCCTGATTCCTCCAGCTCCATTTTTCATCCTCAAGATTGCTTTGGCTATTCGGGGTCTTTTGTGTTTCCATACAAATTGTGAAATTTTTTGTTCTAGTTCTGTGAAAAATGCCAGTGGTAGTTTTATAGGGATTGCATTGAATCTGTAGATTGCTTTGGGTAGTAGAGTCATTTTCACAATATTGATTCTTCCAATCCAAGAACATGGTATATCTCTCCATCTATTTGTATCATCTTTAATTTCTTTCATCAGTGTCTTATAATTTTCTGCATACAGGTATTTTGTCTCCTTAGGTAGGTTTATTCCTAAATATTTTATCCTTTTTGTTGCAGTGGTAAATGGGAGTGTTTTCTTGATTTCACTTTCAGATTTTTCATCATTAGTGTATAGGAATGCCAGAGATTTCTGTGCATTAATCTTGTATCCTGCTACTTTACCAAATTCATTGATTAGCTTTAGTAGTTTTCTGGTAGCATCTTTAGGATTCTCTATGTGGAGTATCATGTATCTGCAAACAGTGACAGCTTTACTTCTTTTCCAATTTGGATTCCTTTTATTTCTTTTTCTTCTCTGATTGCTATGGCTAAAACTTCCAAAACTATGTTGAATAATAGTGGTGAGAGTGGGCAACCTTGTCTTGTTCCTTATTTTAGTGGAAGTAGTTTCAGTTTTTCACCATTGAGGATGATGTTGGCTGTGGGGTTGTCATATATGGCCTTTATTATGTTGAGGAAAGTTCCCTCTATGCCTACTTTCTGCAGGGTTTTATGATAAATGGGTGTTGAATTTTGTCGAAAGCTTTCTCTGCATCTATTGAGATGATCATATGGTTTTTCTCCTTCAATTTGTTTATATGGTGTAACAGGTTGATTGATTTGCATATATTGAAGAATTCTTGCATTCCTGGAATAAACCCCACTTGATCATGGTGTATGATCCTTTTAATGTGCTGTTGGATTCTGTCTGCTAGTATTTTGTTGAGGATTTTTGCATCTATGTTCATCAGTGATATTGGCCTGTAGTTTTCTTTCTTTGTGACATCTTTGTCTGGTTTTGGTATCAGGGTGATGGTGGCCTCGTAGAATGAGTTTGGGAGTGTTCCTCCCTCTGCTATATTTTGGAAGAGTCTGAGAAGGATAGGTGTTAGCTCTTCTCTAAATGTTTGATAGAATTCGCCTGTGAAGCCATCTGGTCCTGGGCTTTTGTTTGTTGGAAGATTTTTTTTTTTTTTTTTTTTTTTTTTTTTTTTGCGTTACGCGGGCGTCTCACTGTTGTGGCCTCTCCCATTGCGGAGCACGGGCTCCGGACGCGCAGGCTCAGCGGCCATGGCTCACGGGCCCAGCCGCTCCGCGGCACGTGGCATCCTCCCGGACCGGGGCACGAACCCGTGTCCCCTGCATCGGCAGGCGGACTCTCAACCACTGCACCACCAGGGAAGCCCTGTTGGAAGATTTTTAATCACAGTTTCAACTTCAGTGCTTGTGACTGATCTGTTCATATTTTCTATTTCTTCCTGGTTCAGTCTCGGCATGTTGTGCATTTCTAAGAATTTGTCCATTTCTTCCAGGTTGTCCATTTTATTGGCATAGAGTTGCTTGTAGTAATCTCTCATGATCCTTTGTATTTCTGCAGTATCAGTTGTTACTTCTCCTTTTCCATTTCTAACTCTATTGATTTGAGTCTTCTCCCTTTTCTTCTTGATGAGTCTGGCTAATGGTTTATCAATTTTGTTTATCTTCTCAAAGAACCAGCTTTTAGTTTTATTGATCTTTGCTATCGTTTCCTTCATTTCTTTTTCATTTATTTCTGATCTGATCTTTATGATTTCTTTCCTTCTGCTAACTTTAGGGTTTTTTTGTTCTTCTTTCTCTAATTGCTTTAGGTGCAAGGTTAGGTTGTTTATTTGAGATGTTTCCTGTTTCTTAAGGTAGGATTGTATTGCTATAAACTTCCCTCTTAGAACTGCTTTTGCTGCATCCCATAGGTTTTGGGTCGTCGTGTCTCCATTGTCATTTGTTTCTAGGTATTTTTTGATTTCCTCTTTGATTTCTTCAATGATCACTTCGTTATTAAGTAGTGTATTGTTTAGCCTCCATGTGTTTGTATTTTTTACAGATCTTTTCCTGTAATTGATATCTAGTCTCATTGCATTGTGGTCGGAAAAGATACTTGATACAATTTCAATTTTCTTAAATTTACCAAAGCTTGATTTGTGATGCAAGATATGATCTATCCTGGAGAATGTTCCATGAGCACTTGAGAAAAATGTGTATTCTGTTGTTTTTGGATGGAATGTCCTATAAATATCAATTAAGTCCATCTTGTTTAATGTATCATTTAAAGCTTGTGTTTCCCTATTTATTTTCATTTTGGATGATCTGTCCATTGGTGAAAGTGGGATGTTAAACTCCCCTACCATGAATGTGTTACTGTCGATTTCCCCTTTTATGGCTGTCAGTATTTGCCTTATGTATTGAGGTGCTCCTATGTTGGGTGCATAAAAAATTACAATTTTTATGTCTTCTTCTTGGATCCATCCCTTGATCATTATGTAGTGTCCTTCTTTGTCTCTTCTAATAGTCTTTATTTTAAAGTCTATTTTATCTGATATGAGAATTGCTACTCCAGCTTTCTTTTGATTTCCATTTGCATGGAATATATTTTTCCATCCCCTCACTTTCAGTCTGTATGTGTCTCTAGGTCTGAATTGGGTGTCTTGTAGACAGCATATATAGGGGTCTTGTTTTTGTATCGATTCAGCCAATCTGTGCCTTTTGGTGGGAGCATTTAATCCATTTACATTTAAGGTAATTATCAATATGTATGTTCCTATTCCCATTTTCTTAATTGTTTTGGGTTTGTTATTGTAAGTCTTTTCCTTGTCTTGTGTTTCTTGCCTAGAGAAGTTCCTTTAGCATTTATTGTAAAGCTGGTTTGGTGATGCTGAACTCTCTCAGCTTTTGCTTGTCTGTAAAGGTCTTAATTTCTCCATCAAATCTGAATGAGATCCTTGCTGGGTAGAGTAATCTTGGTTGTAGGTTTTTCTCCTTCATCACTTTAAATATGTTCTGCCACTCCCTTCTGGCTTGCAGAGTTTCTGCTGAAAGATCAGCTGTTAACCTTATGGGGATTCCCTTGTGTGTTATTTTTCCCTTGCTGCTTTTAATATGTTTTCTTTGTATTTAATTTTTGATAGTTTGATTAATATGTGCCTTGGCGTGTTTCTCCTTCGATTTATCCTGTGTGGGACTCTCTGTGTTTCCTGGACTTGATTAACTATTTCCTTTCCTATATTAGGGAAGTTTTCAACTATAATCTCTTCAAATATTTTCTCAGTCCCTTTCTTTTTCTCTTCTTCTTCTTCTGGGACCCCTATAATTCGAATGTTGGTGTGTTTAATGTTGTCTCAGCGGTCTCTGAGACTGTCCTCAGTTCTTTTCATTCTTTTTTCTTTATTCTGCTCTGCAGTAGTTATTTCCACTATTTTATCTTTCAGGCCACTTATCCGTTCTTCTGCCTCAGTTATTCTGTTATTGATCCCATCTAGAGTATTTTTAATTTCATTTATTGTGTTGTTCATCGTTGCTTGTTTCCTCTTTAGTTCTTCTAGGTCCTTGGTAAATGTTTCTTGCATTTTCTCTATTCTATTTCCAAGATTTTGGATATCTTTACTATCATTATTCTGAGTTATTTTTCAGGTAGACTGTCTATTTCCTCTTCATTTGTTAGGTCTGGTGGGTTCTTACCTTGCTCCTTCATCTGCTGTGTGTTTTTCTGTCTTCTCATTTTGCTTATCTTACTGTGTGTGGGGTCTCCTTTTTGCAGGCTGCGGGTTCGTAGTTCCCGTTGTTTTTGGTGTCTGTCCCCAGTGGCTAAGGTTGGTTCAGTGGGTTGTGTAGGCTTCCTGGTGGAGGGGACTAGTGCCTGTGTTCTGGTGGATGAGGCTGGATTTTTTCTTTCTGGTGGGCAGGTCCACGTCTGGTGGTGTGTTTTGGGGTGTCTGTGGCCTTATTATGATTTTAGGCAGCCTCTGTGCTAACGGATGGGGTTGTGTTCCTGTCTTGCTAGTTGTTTGGTGTAGAGTGTCCAGCACTGTAACTTGCTGCTCGTTGAGTGAAGCTGGGTCTTGGTGTTGAGATGGAGATCTCTGGCAGATTTTCACTGTTTGATATTACGTGGAGCTGGGAGGTCTCTCGTGGTCCAGTGTCCTGAAGTTGGCTCTCCCACCTCAGAGGCACAGCACTGACTCCTGGCTGCAGCACCAAGAGCCTTTCATCCACATGGCTCAGAATAAAAGGGAGAAAAAGTAGAAAGAAAGAAAGAGGATAAAATAAAATAAAGATAAAATAAAATAAAGTTATTAAAATAAAAAATAATTATTAAGAAAAACTTTTTTAAAAAAGAAAAACAAACAAAAATACGGACGGACAGAACCCTAGGACAAATGGTGGAAGCAAAGCTATACAGACAAAATCTCACACAGAAGCATACACATACACACTCTCCAAAAGAGGAAAAGGGGAAAAAAATCATAAATCTTGCTCTCAAAGTCCACCTCCTTAATTTGGGATGATTCATTGTCTATTCATGTAGTACACAGATGCAGGGAACATCAAGCTGATCGTGGAGCTTTAATCCGCTGCTCCTGAGGCTGCTGGGAGAGATTTCCCTTTCTCTTCTTTGTTCTCACAGCTCCCGGGTTCGGCTTTGGATGTGGCCCCGCCTCTGCGTGTAGGTCGCTGGAGGGCGTCTGTTTTTTTGGTCAGACAGGATGGGGTTAAAGGAGCCGCTGATTCGGGGAGGGAGGGGCGCGGAGTGCGGGGCGGGCCTGCGGCGGCAGAGGCCAGCGAGACGTTGCGCAGCCGTGACGTTGCACCAGCCTGAGGCGCGCCGCGCGTTCTCCCTGGAAAGTTGTCCCTGGATCCCGGGAACCTGTCAGTGGCGGCCTGCACAGGCTCCCTGGAAGGGGGGTGTGGAGAGTGACCTGTGCTCGCACACAGGCTTCCTGGTGGCGGCAGCAGCAGCCTTAGCGTCTCATGCCCGTCTCTGGGCTCCGCGCTGGTAGCCGCGGCTCGCGCCCGTCTCTGGAGCTCCTTTAAGCAGCGCTCTCAATCCCCTCTCCTCGTGCACCAGGTAACAAAGAGGTAAGAAAAAGTCTCTTGCCTCTTCGGCAGGTCCAGACTTTTCCCCGGACTCCCTCCCGGCTAGCCGTGGCGCACTAGCCCCCTGCAGGCTGTGTTCACTCCGCCAACCCCAGTCCTCTCCCTGCGCTCCGACCGAAGCCCGAGGCTCAGCTGCCAGCCCCGCCCGCCCCGGTGGGTGAGCAGACCAGCCTCTCGGACTGGTGAGTGCTGGTCGGCACCGATCCTCTGTGCGGGAATCTCCCCGCTTTGCTCTCCGCACCCCTGTTGCTGCTCTGTCCTCCGCGGCTCCAAAGCTCCCCCCCTCCGACCCCCGCAGTCTCCGCCCGCGAAGGGGCTTCCTAGTGTGTAGAAACCTTTCCTCCTTCACGGCTCCCTCCCACTGGTGCAGGTCCCGGCCCTATTCTTGTCTCTGTTTATTCTTTTTTCTTTTGCCCTACCCAGGTACGTGGGGGTTTCTTGCCTTTTGGGAGGTCTGCGGTCTTCTGCCAGCCTTCAGTAGGTGTTCTGTAGGAGCTGTTCCACGTGTAGATGTATTTCTGATGTATTTGTGGGGAGGAAGGTGATCTCCGCGTCTTACTCCTCCGCCATCTTCTCCGACTCCCATTCATTGATTTGATGATTATTTACCAAGTGCACTTTATCCCCCAAGAACCGTGGAGATGAGGGGCACACAATAAATTAAAAATGTACACATAGCGCCTTTCTCAAAGAGCTCACCTTGTTTAATGGGGCAAATCTTAACCAATAAATTGTACAAATAAACGTGAAGGCACAGCTGGAATGCAGGCCCTGACTGTGGTGTGAGATCTGCACTCAGGGAGGTGTCCTTCCTCCCACTGGGGGGTGGGTGGCGGGGGGGGGGCGGAGAAGATCCTGGGGAAGGAGGGACTCCAACCTTCATAGGCGGGGGAGGGCGAGTGGGGGGAGGGCCTGTGCGCCGCCGCCGTGCGTGGGAACCGAGCCCCGGGGAGGCGCGTGGGCCCCGGGACGTGCTTCCTGCCCAGCGGCAGAGGGAGGCCCCTGGGTGCTGCGTGTGTGAGCGGGGAGTGGAGGGCCCCCCAGCAGGGTGGGGAGCGGGCCTCGGCTGCATGGGTGGGGGATGGACTTGGGGGCGGCACTGGCCACGGGCGGGGCCACACAGCTTCAAGGCCACCTGGGGGGTAAACCCTCGCGGTCGATGGGGTGGAGTCCGCGAGAAGCAGGAGGGACTCTGGCCTGAGCGAGGGGAGGCAGGTTTGGGGGAGGACCAGGGAGGTTCCGGTGTGCTCATTCTGATGGGCGTCCGGTGTTCATCGTGTTTGGGGAGGGTCCTTTAAGCCCTGGGGAGCCGTTGAGGGAGCCCTCTGGTCCGGGAATGTAGAGATGGGGGTCACCACGTGCCTACCTCTGCTGAGCACTAGGGCACAAACAGAACCCACTCTTGAGCTCTGGACTCGGTGGGAGCTCAACATCATGGCCTGGATGTTTGTGACCCTCCCCCCGCCCCCAGTCATATGTTGAAGCCCTTCCCCTCCCCGAGTGAAGCGTCAGGAGGGGGGCTTTGGGAGGGGACTAGGATTATCTGAGGGCATGAGGGTGGGGCCCCCCAGGGTGGGATCAGTGCCCTCAGAGCGAGCTTGCTTCCCCCCCTGCTCTCTGCCGTGTATGGGCACCACGAGAGGGTCCCCACCGAGCCCAACCCTGCTGGCTCCCCGACCTCAGGCTTCCAGCCCCCAGGACGGTGAGAAACAAATGTCTTGTCTGTAAGCCACCAGTCTTGGTGTTCGGCTGCAGCAGCCCAGACAGACTAAGACAGGCCACAGGCATCTCCAAAGTGACTCACCCCAAACGAGGCCCCCAAGGTCCTGAGTCTGAGCCGCTCACACTGGTGAGCGGCAGACCCCCAGCCACGCCCGAGGACGCCCCTCTCATGTGGCTGAAGTAAAGGCAGCAGTGGACGACGGTCTCCTGGGCCTGAGGGCTTCAGCGGAGGACAAGGGGAGTGTCGGCAGGACACGCTTGCTGCCGGCCACTAACCAAAGGGCCAGGTTGGCACTCGGGGAGCTCTGCTCAATGAATCCTTTTACTTGTGGGGGAAAAGAAGACGGAGGAAGAGTGTTCACCGCGTTCTTCTGGCTCAATGGAGGCCATGTTCGTCTTCTGCCCCCCTCACTATCTGTCTTTTCAACAGCCAATGTTTATTTATTATTATTATTATGGATACAACTATTTTTACCTTTGAGTTGGTAATGTACTCACATGGTTCAGGGTTCAAAAACTAAGACAACATAAAACCTCCACTTTTGGTCCCGTCTGCTCTGTTAGCTTCCAACCACTTTTATTATCATCAAGAATCTTTCCAAATTCTTTTACGCAGACAGATGTGAATACATAAGTTTCCACCTCTGACGTTAAGTGCAGCTTACTGAACACATCTCTTCATAACAGCACCTAAGAGTTCTTCACTTTTGAAAGATTGATTTCTTTTTCAATCAATTTTTGAAAGAAAATTCAATTTCTTTCAACAGAGCTTTGTCGTTTTCCTCATATAGATGTTATACATCTATATATTTTGTTTATGTCTTTCTTTATATTTTGTTAGATTGTACCTACATATGTCTCCCTTTTATTGGTGCTAATGTAAGTAGTTTGGGTTTTTTAAAAATTAATTAATTAATTATTATTATTATTTTTTTGGCTGTATGCAGGCCTCTCACTGTTGTGGCCTCTCCCGTTGCGGAGCACAGGCTCCGGACGCGCAGGCTCAGTGGCCATGGCTCACGGGCCCAGCCGCTCCGCGGCATGTGGGATCCTCCCAGACCGGGGCACGAACCCGCGTCCCCTGCATCGGCAGGTGGACTCTCAACCACTGCGCCACCAGGGAAACCCTGTTGTTGTTTTTTTTTTAATCATGAATGTTTGTTGAATTTTGTCAATGCTTTCTATACATATGTTGAGATAATCATATGAATTAAGCTTTTATTCTGTAATCCTGTAAATGACAAAAAATGATTTTTAATTAATTTTTTAAAATTTTGAGATAATTGAAGATTCACACTCAGTTGTAAAAAGTAAAGCAGAGAGATTCCTGTACCCTTTACCCAGTTTCCCTCCAATGGTAAAACTATGGAGCAATGTTGCAGCTAGGATACAGAGATCAGCACAGCCAGAACACGGAACCTCCACCGTCACAAGGATCCCAGCCTTTCCCTGCTTTTAGTCACACTCTGGTACCTTCAAATAGTAGTTTTTTATACTGTGTTCAGAATTTATACTTGTTATCTTTGGAAAGACTGGTTCATGGGGAGCTATTGCCATGAAGGGGAGCCTGCTCTTTTCTTTATCTTTTGTATGTTATGGAAATTACTGCTTTGTCAAGTGTACAGAAAACTTTCCTCAGTTTTTCTTTATTTATTATGTTTATTTCAAAAAAAAATCCATTTGCGCGGGAGAATGTTCTGTTCCTACGTACAATCCCAAACGCCTATCATTATTGTTGGGCTATACGGATATCATCTGACAAATAGAGTTTAAAAAGCATTATACCGTTAATTTTATCAGTCTTTTTCTCAGTCCTCAGGATTTTGCATCCAGAAAGGTGACCAGATTTTCCTTAGAGCAGCCTTTTCATTTCAAGATTGTAAAATTGTAAAAATATAAACAGAAAAATCTTGTTTTCATCTCTTGCTTTTCTTCCTTCCATCCTTCCTTCCTTCCTCCCTCCCTCTCTCTCTCCTTCTTTCTTTCTTTCTTCCTTCCTTTCTTTCTTCCTTCCTTCCTTTTTTCTTTCAAATTTAAATACTTGCTTCATCTGAAATGTATTTTAATACATGGGATGAAGAATAAAGTCTAGGAATTTTCTTTTACTCAAATGGATAGTTGGTTGTCTTAATATCATTTATTGAATAATTTATCACTTAAATATTTTCATTTTGACTCTTCAGTGTTAACCGTTATTTGTAAGTGTTGCTATACTTATTTCACAGATGCGGTATCTGAGATCAAGTTAAGTAAGTTATTCAAGGTTGCAGGGCTAAACTTTGTAAAGCCAGAGTCCAATCAGGTTTGCAGGCTCCAGGGCTCATCCTCTTCCCCGTTTCCGGCTAAAAACCCCCGTCTGATGTCAGAGCTCCGAGGGTCCTCGGGAACCATGTCTCCCAGGTGACTGTGGTTTAGAGGAGCTGCCGACAGCACAGAGTCTTTGGTTTTGGGTCTCGAGCTGCCTTGTAGGAGGCATTGCTCTTATAGGAGTGTCCTCGCGGCACCAAGACAGCTCAGCTCCCTTGGGTGATCTAAGGCAGCTCAACCTACACCAAAGTTGCTTCAGGCCACGCTGACGAGCATCTGTTGTTAATTTTGGAATCATGTGTTCCTATTTGGGAAAAGTTGGAGGAAGTAGGAAGGTTTCTGCTTCAGAGAGGGGAGAGATGGAGTTCCTTCCCTTTATCCTGCACTTTTGTGGTGGGAAAAGTATGCTTTGCTGAGAGGTGAGAAGGAGTGAAAGCAGCCCATTTGGCAGGTGGACCGGGAGGGATTCCTCCCGCCTGAGCCCGGAGGGAAGCCTGCTCCGCACGCCGCCCGTCACGTCCACAGAGCGGCCAGCAGGGAGGTGTGATGTCACATCCATGTCTACGGGCAGCTGACCGACTGTGGTTCCTGACCCGTGCACAGAGCATGTAGTTAACTGGGAGGTGCAGGACCCACTGCCCGCCGCACGGGGAGCAGTCAGCCCCCAGCCCCCTCACAGGTCCCGACACGGTTGAGGCGGGAATGGCCGGGCTGTGATGCGGAATCCATTGCTGTCCACTCAGCGAAGGACCGCAAAGATGACACTAGTGGGTCTTTGCAGTGCGGGGGATGAGCCTGTCGGTTCAGTGGAGCTCGGGGTTCCGGGCTGCTGGGGCCTGGCTGCTGGGACAAAGCCAAACGGGGTCCCAGCAGGACACAAACACCCCACCCCAGTGTGCCCTGCGGGGTCCTCGCCACCGAGAGATTGTCTTCAAACAAGCAAACAACAACACTTGAAGGGTCAGAGATTTATTTGCCTGGAAAAGTTATTTTTGAGGTTGTCAGACATTTCGATTATTAAAAGCCGGGGCGAAGGAGACCTCAGAGGCGGAGGAAAGCTGTGTGGGGGGAAATCGCCCGAAGAGCAAGGCTGACGATACAGAGCTTTAAGCAGAAGCTCGTTTTGGATGAGAGAAGCCAACGCCAGACAAGAGAGTCCAGAGACCTTACCGGGTCCTCCTGGTGGTTTGGTTAAACCGCGCCACAGTCCCACTCCTGGACCGTCCGTCCTGACGGGCGTGGGGACTTGGAGATAAAACTTACATGTAACGGGTTATAAGGTGTTGATAAACTGAGCGTCCTATGTAACCTTCACCCCCTTTTCAGTGGCTGCCTTCTGCCCACCGGGGAGCCAGTGTCCTGATGCCTCCTTCGCCTGTTTGGGCTGCCCTCGAGCCTGCTGGACGCGGACGCGTGCTGCGCGAGCACCCCTGTCTGTGGGGCCATCCTCCTTCTGTCTCGGGAGGGAGGTAGCGCCATCAGATGGCTGAGTCCCTGTCACTGTCCTCGCATGTCAGAGCATCTGGAAGGAGATACTGTGCTTCTGCAGTTTGGCCACGTGTGGATGAATCCCTGATTCCCTGGGAAGGGGCTGGCGTTGGGGGTGGGAGACCCCAGCAGTGCTTGCAGAAAGGGCCCCCGGGTGGTTCCCAACGAATGCAGGACACGCAGGAGCCGGAAGCTTGTTCATGAGGTGCGCCTGCGGCTGGTGGTGACCAGCGCTGAGTCACTAGATTCACCTTAACAGAAAGGCGGGGGTGCTGGTGGTGGTATCAGTGCTGGGACGTCTCCAGAAATAAACAGCAGGATGTTCAGAATTCTCATGCATTGTAGAAATAGATTCTTGTTGCTGAGATGTCGTTTTCCCTGTGAGAAAGCAGGAATTTAGATGCTCTGAACTGTCAACAGACCAAAGGCTTTTGGCTCATGGGGGCCTGAGGTTCTTATTTCAAACTTGAAAGGGTCTGAATAAGAGTACATCATAGCTAATTGGACCTTGGGCTCCAACATGGCAAAAATAAGCTTTACCCTAACCACCCACAGGCTGGAGGAAGATGAAAGCCATTGCTCCGAGATGAGGGACCACAGGCGAAGCTGCACCCCTCCTGCAGCCGAATGGGCCCTGAGGGTCTCAGCATCTCCGGTGACGGTGGGGCTGCTGGGAGCGCTTGTGCCAGGTCGCCGCCACCACCTCGCACCCGCACCCTCGTCTGCAGCGCCTCCCTTTTCTCCTCTTGTGGAGCCTGCAGAGTCGTTTCAGGAAATGAAATATATCAAGCTGTCCTGGAAGCAATGAAAAACCGAAAATTGGAGCCAAGCTTCCAAGAAAGAGATGAGAACGTTGTCACGTGTCCTGCGAGTGCTTTGTTTTCTAGGCAGCGTGCGCTTTTCCCGCCCTGGGACCTTGGGCTTACAGGTCCCCCCACCTCCCCACCCAGCAGGTGCCTCCTCGGGATGGATGCCCTCCTCCCTCATCACCAGCCAGGACTTCCTGGAGGGGACTTCACACTCGCTGAGGATTCGGAGACTTCTGTGCATATGTTCCAGCACCCAGTACGTTGGCTGCAAATAATGGGTGCTCCATAAATATAGCGAAAAATTTTAACTCTCACAGTGGACTCTTCTTAAACATTAAGTAACTGTTTAACATTTTTTGCACAGCTCTTCAGGGTAGAAAAGCAAACTCCCAGAACTCTCCAGCAAAATGCCAGTGTTTCAGTATTTGAGTATATTTTATTTAATTAAAAGCACCAGCTTGGTGTAAGGTCAGCCAGGTAAGACACCCAAAGTCTTAAAGACATTCATTGCCCTTGTTTCAATATTCTGTTTCTGGGAGTTTGTCCAAAGGAAAGAATTCAAAATATGGAAAAATCTTTATGCCCCAAAATATTCATTATAGGATAGCATTATTTGTAACAGTGGAAAAATAAACAACTCAGTTGTCCAAAAGGGAGGTTATTAGGTGGACTACGGTGGGTTCTCTCTTTTTTTAATAAACTTATTTATTTATTTATTTTTGGCTGCGTTGGGTCTTTGTTGCTGCACGCGGGCTTTCTGTAGTTGCGGTGCGCGGGCTTCTCATTGTGGTGGCTTCTCTTGTTGCGGAGCACGGGCTCTAGGCACCTGGGCTCAGTAGTTGTGGCTTGCGGGCTCTAGAGCGCAGGCTCAGTGGTTGTGGCGCACGGGCTTAGTTGCTCCACGGCATGTGGGATCTTCCTGGACCAGGGCTCGAACCCGTGTTCCCTGCATTGGCAGGCAGATGCTCAACCACTGCACCACCAGTGAAGTCCCATGGTGGGTTCTTTTAATGGATGATGGTAAAGCACTGAACACTGATGCTTATCAAGGGTTAACGACATTTGTTCATACATCCATGAGTGATGGTAAAGTGTTCTGTGTAATAATAAGATCGTACATACGATGTATGGGAACAACGAATGTTTTCTTGAACTACAATATAAAAGTTCTTCAAAGAAAATGTGGCAAAAAAGGTTCACTGCGGTTTTCTCTGGGTGATGGGACTCTAAGTGATTTTTTTCTTTTTTCATTTTTTTTTTTTTTTACTCTCCAACTTTCCTGGGATGAGCATTTTACAACAGCAAACCACCCAAGATACTGGCTTCACGTTGTGTGTGTATTTTCTGCTCACGTGTACGTGATTTCTGTTGTTCTGGTGCCTTTTCCGCTGCACGGGAAATTCCTGGAACAAACGCAGGGCCGGGGGACCTGGAGTCCAGGGCACCTGGCGGGGCCTGTGAGCAGGGCGGCCCCACCCAGGTCTCCAGAGCCCCGACCCCCATGCAGATGAGGAAACAGACGGAGAAGGCACACAGCCCTGGCAGGTTGCTCTGTCCCAGTGCAACCTTCATGGGGGAATTAATGTCTATTCATGTCATTCCTGGAAACCATGTGAATCATTCCCAAACACGCCCATTGTTTCGGGCGCATACTTTCCCCGTGAGGCTGGCCCGGCGAGCTGCAGGCCACAGCCAAGGCCTCAGGAACCCTCAGCGACACCCCCCCCCCGCCCCCACCGAGCGTCTGCTCTCTGGCAGGAGCGTGGTCGTGGCCTTGCACTCACTTTCTTCCAAATATGCATCTTGTCAAAGACAGAGGACCTGTGGTTGACTCTGATTATCAAGGCCTTATGGGATGGAGCAGGCCATTTTTGTAGCATTTAAGAAAGAAAGAGACTTCCAGAAAAATGGCCTATTTTTCTGGGCCATTTTTTGAGCATTTAGCTCAAGAAAAAGATAGCTTTTCCTGGGCTAAATGCTCCAAGCCAGGGTATACCCCAAATAAAGGGCAACAAAAGTCTAGCACGGGACTCCCCCAAATAATGAGGAATTTGGAGAAGAAGACCATCCTTGGTTCAACTACCAAGAAGTGTTCTGGTGGCAGGGGCCGCGGAGGGACGAGGGAGAGAACTGACGGGAGAGGCCGCGTGACGGGCGGGAGGCCTCCAGGTGCACACTGTAGCTCAGGCTCAGCGGAACGGACACTATTTTAAAGAGAGAGAAAAGTCAGTGTTTGTAAACATGTGGCAGGTCACTGTAAACATGTGGCAGGTCACTGGTATTCAGATACGATGCTCGTAATCATAATGGGTATTTTAAGAGATCAAGCAAAGATGCAGTATTGATAACACTCCAGAAGCACCACAGAAGCACAGAAGGATGGTGATACCCAAGGGTCTGGTAGAGTCAGATTAAGTTTTCACTTGTAAATATGAGGGCAATCGCAGTGGTGGGCGTCGTATAAGAAAAATGATCGTGATAGTAGCCGCCGTCTAGGGGCCGTGATACACGTGCTGTCTTGTTTCAAGTCCGCGGCAGCCCCTCAGGGCAGCTCCTTGTATCAAGTGTACGAATAAGGAAACCGAGGCTCCCAGAGACTGTGTGTTTTGCACAAGATCAGATTGTTAATAAGCAGGCAGGGCCGCGTGGCCACCCAGACACGACTTTCAAGCCCTTACCAGCAACGTGCAAATGAATTGAGAAGTTCATTCCAGAAACTTCCCTGACTGAAAGTGAATTGCGGCGTTGATATTACAGCCAGCCTTGCCCAAAAGCAATTTTAAGAGAAAGACTCCACCCCCATCTCCAACTCCAGGCACCTACTTGTCCAGTTTTATATTTGAAGAAAGGAGAAAGGATCACATGGACACCCACGAAGAAATGAGAGGGGCTGTGTGAGTATTTCAGAAACCGCTCCTTTCGACTTCTGAGGTGAGAGTGCTTTGGGGGGAGAGGTTAAACAAGTAGCTTCGGCACACAGCTCTCTGCTGCTGTCCCAGGAGGAGACTCAAAGGCAGCACGCCTACAGCATCGCTCCCGATCCTCCCCTGCAGACGGTCCTGGACCCTCACCTTCTCCGCTTCCGCCCAGAGGGCTCCACCCACCCAGGTGCCCAGTTTCTCCTGGTCCAGTCTGTCTGGATCAGGTAACAAAACGTTATCAGGAATTTCTGACCTGAAGTCCCAGTAACCACAAGAGTTGTCGCCTTCGATACGCAGCCGGGTGGGCCGTCGCCAGGAGGGGCATCTGGTCGGTGTGGCCAGAGACTTGTCCTGGTCACTCAGCAGAGCAGAAACGTAATCCACAGTCTGCCCGTCTGGATTCTCTGCAACCCACCTGTGTTGCGAGGTGGGGTTTTATTCTATTTCAAAATTGTAAT
This sequence comes from Grampus griseus, assembly GCF_964374135.1. Lineage (NCBI taxonomy): Eukaryota > Metazoa > Chordata > Mammalia > Artiodactyla > Delphinidae > Grampus > Grampus griseus. The sequence continues at coordinate 639,595 of NC_139012.1, read as the reverse complement.
AATTAGAAGGTGGTTATAATTGGTTCTAGGCAGTAAAGGTGCATTTAATAAATTCTGTAAAACTTCAGGCGATCGTATTGCAATAACATTGAAACCAGCTAATAAAAAGAAGGAGAGAAACTACCATCGCAGAGGGAAATTAGGACTATTTTCTACATAAAACAGAAGTGGTGCATATATAGAAAGCACTATGAAAGGTATCTGCAAGCAATGGAACACACGTACAACATACGGCATTTATAACATGAGGCCCAAGCATTATTTCATACATCAGTGTTTCCCGAGTTTCAGCCTTTCGCATGCTGGTTTTAAAGTTTTGCCGTATCTATGCATCTGAATTTTTATTACTTACAGATTTGTGGTACTGGCCGTAATTGTTTCTACAGTACACTGAAATAAACTAAAAACTTTAAAAATAAAAGTATCCATCTCTGTACCACCTAAAACTCTTCATATAATCCCTCCACGCTTTGGGACCTAAGGAAACGTATAATTACCTTCCCCTATGAAAGCATGTGTGGCACAGCACGTAAAGAGCGTAGACAGATGGATACGGGCAGTCGACATAGAGAAACCCACCCCTCCCCACCGCCAAAAAGGCACCTGACACACATACAAAAACCATCCTCAATCAAAAAAATATAGGCAAGGGCTTCCCTGGCGGCGCAGTGGCTGAGAGCCCGCCTGCCGATGCAGGGGACGCGGGTTCGCGCCCCGGTCCGGGAGGATCCCACGTGCCGCGGAGCGGCTGGGCCCGTGAGCCATGGCCGCTGAGCCTGCGCGTCCGGAGCCTGTGCTCCGCAACGGGAGAGGCCACAGCAGGGAGAGGCCTGCGTACCGCAAAAAAAAAGAAAAAAAAAAAAAATACAGACAAGCCCCACTTAAAATCCTGGGAAGGAAAGCCGGATGTGACAGGTGATTTCCTATCCTGAGTAAATTCTTACAATAATAGGACTTCTCCTGATGGGGCAGATCTAATACATGGAAAGGTGGCACCATAATCTGCGTTAACACTGAAACATGTAAGAATAGCATAAATATTGGAACAGTTACCAAGAACGCATTCTAAAATTCAAACAATTTTTTAACCATTATGTTTTTTCTAGCTATAAAAGTAATTCATGTGTACTGCACATCATTTGAAAATGTACACAAGAAAAACACAAATAAGGAAATAAAATCATCCAGAGACAACCACTGTTAGGACTTTCACACATTCCTGATGCCTTAATACGTATGTAAAGGCATAAATACACACGCTACATCAACATAGATCCACAGTTTCGCAAGAATGTGTGCCTGCTGTCCGCTCAGTTCCGTAACAGCCTTTCTCTGCTTAGCAACATTGCTAGCATGTTCCTCCAAATAGTCACACTCTTTTTTTATGTCCCTTAGTGACGTTTTGTGTTTTCATCGACTTTACAAATGTGTGCGCTGTGGGGTTTATATATTCTATATATTTTTTATGCACTCAGATCTACCAGTCTTCCCATCTCTGGTTCTCTTTTTGATATCATGTTTACATCTCTCAATTTGCTCGTTTTTCCTATAGTCCCTTACAAAATTTGTTGTTTCCTCAATATAAATGTTGTCTACATTTCTTGACCTAACTAATCCTAGAGCTGGTGTTGCTATTTTGAATGGGTCCTCTACCCTCACCATCGTCGGCTAATTGGTCATTGCTAGCATCTGGAAATGCTATTGGCTTTGTATATTAATTTTATTATACATCATTGTAATTTCCTCTCTCAGTTTTACTAATTCTGAGTCCACTCTTTTGGGTGTTTGGGGAAGTTCTGTGGCTCAAAACTGATTCTGGAATCAACCAGACCTGTGTTCACATTTTAGACACAACAGTTGCTGGATCCAGTCTTGGGCAAGTCCTTGTATTCTCTTTTTTCCCCAGCTCTATTGATATAACTGACACGTAACATTGTGTATGTTTAAGGTGTACAACTTGATGATTTGATACATGCATCTACTGTAAAATGATCACCATTAAGGTTAGTTAACACATGTATCACCTCACATAGTTACTCCATTGTTTTGAGTGTGGTGAGAACATTTCAGGTCTACTCTCTCAGCAAACTTCAAGTATTCAATACAGTGTTCACTCAGTCACCAGGCTTGTTCATCTTTTAACTGAAAGTTTATATCCTTTGACAAATATCTCCCCAAATCCCCCAGCCTCCAGCAGCCACCATTCTACTCTCTGTTTCTATGAGTTGGATATTGTATTTTATTTTATTTTTTGAGTTGGACATTTTAGATTCCACATAGAAGTGAGATGACGCACACAGGTGTGTTTATCTTCCTCTGTCCGATTATTTCACTTGGCAATAATGCCCTCAGTGTCCATCCGTGTTGTGGGAAGTGGCAGGATTTCCTTCTCCTTTTATGGCTGAATGATTATCCATTTTACATATATGCATAATTATCCAGTATATGTATGTGTGTATAGACATGTGTATATATGATAACTACGGATGAACGGATAAAGAAAATGTGAGTTCTGTATGTCCGTAGATGTGCTGGTCATCTGTCCTCAGATACTTCCGTTGTTTTCATACCTTGGCTCATGTGAACAATGCTGCAAATGAACAGGAAGCTGCAGATCTCTCTTTTTTTTTTTTTTTTTTGCCTTTTTTTGCGGTACGCGGGCCTCTCACCGTTGCGGCCTCTCCCGTTGCGGAGCACAGGCTCCGGACGCGCAGGCTCAGCGGCCATGGCTCACGGGCCCAGCCGCTCCGCGGCATGTGGGATCCTCCCGGACTGGGGCACGAACCCGTGTCCCCTGCATCGGCAGGCGGACTCTCAACCACTGCGCCACCAGGGAAGCCCGCAGATATCTCTTAAAGATAGTGATTTAACTTCCTTTGATTATATACCCAGTAGTGGGATTGCTGGATGATATGGTAGTTCTATTTTTAATTTTTTACTATTTTCCACAGTGGCTGCATCAATTTACATTCCCCCCAACAGTGCAGGAGGGCTCCCTTGTCTCCACACCCTCACCAACACTGTTACTTGTCTTTAGCATAACAACCATTCTGATGAGTGTGGGGAGACATCTCCTTGTGGTTGTGATGTGCATGTCACTGATGATGAGTGGTGTTTTCACGTGCCTCTTGGCCATGTGGATGTTGTCTTTGGAGAAATGTCTGTTTAGGTCCTTCGCCCATTTTTTAACTGGATTACTTGCTTTGCTATTGAGTTGGATGAGTTCCTTACAGCCGTATCCCATCCCAGACGTGTAATCCGCAAATATTTCCCTCCATTCGTTTGTTAAATGATTTCTTCTGCTGCGCAGGGGCTTTTTAGTTTGACGTAGTCGCGCTTTACTTTTTGCTTTTGTCGCTCGCGCTTTACGTGTCAAATCCAAAAACTTTGCCAACATCAGTTTCCAGGAGTTTTCCCCTGTGTTTTCTTCTAGGAGTTTTACAGTTTCGGGTTTTACATTTAAGTCTTTAATCCAATTCGGGTTAGTTTTTGTGTGTGATGTAAGACAGGGGTCCCGTTTCGTGCTTTTGCATGTGGATATTCAGTTTTCCCCACATTATTCAGTACCTTCTGAAAGCCTTGGTTCCTCTTCTGTAAAATGTATGTGGTAAGACCTACCTCACAGGACTAGCGTGCAGTGAAACTGGACAATGTGTGTAGAACACGGATTACAGATATTCTTGGACACAGATATTCTTAGAGACATCATGTGTGAAGAGTGATAGTTTCTTTTCCTCACCCCACCCACCCCGCCCTTCTTCCGGAGGGTGTAGCTCTTCGTTTCTTTTTTGGTCTTACTGCATCGGGTCGGACTTCTAGGCTGCTGAGTACGGTGGAGATGGGGGGCTTCTTGCCGTGGCCCTGATGACGCTAGGAAAGCCAGGTGCTTCAGTCCCAGGGATTCTGCTGCCCACCAGCCCCGCTTCATGCTCCTTGTCAGGGTTCCTCTGAATTCAGCTCCACAGCCGCCTCCTGTTCTAGATCTGGGCACCTGAGCTGTCTCCTCGACTGACACAGTCCGGGAGCATGACCCGGGCTCAGTGCCGCATGGATCACATGTTCAGTTGTAAGCACCTTACCGTGACCTTGCTCGGCACGAGCCCAGGGTGGTCTCTAGGACCAGCTGGGCTCAGGGTCCGGGAGCCCTGTTTGACTCCACCACGCGAGAGCTGCCACTCTCTGCCTGAGGGTCTCCACCCTGCCGCCCCCTCTGCCACAGTGGAAAGATTTGCTCTGGGCAGCTGGCCCAATAATGCAGTAAGAGTTTCCTCCCCCCACCCAAACCACTTCTCTTTGCTTATCTCTGAGTCGACAGAAATGTTAAAATGTGCTGGGCAAAAACATCTGGGCAGCTTCCAGGTAGAGGAAGGCTACTTCCTTTTTGTTTCCTTCAAAAGCAAAAGTTTTAAATTTTGGTGAAGTCCGATTTATCAAGTTTCTTTCATGGTTCATGCTGTCTGTATCCTAAGAAACCTTTGCCTGCTCTGAAGCTGCATGTTTTTCTCCTAGAAGTCCTACAGTTTTTCACTTAACATTTAGGGCTGTGAGCCATTTTGCGTTTAGCCCGTGTATAGTGTGAGTTAAGGGTCAGTGTTGATTTTTTTTTTTTCCTCCGCGTGAATGTCCAACTGTCTTAGCATCATTTGCTGCAAAGATATTCCTTTCTTCATTGCGTTATCTTGGCCGCTTTGTTGAACATGAGTTGACCATATACGTGTAGGTGCATTTCCACTGATATGTAAAAAAGACACAGTTGATTTTTTATGTTGCCTTTCGCTCCTGCCACACTGACAAATTCATGTTATTACTCCTGGCACTCGTCTTATCATCCATGAATAGGTGTTGATTTTTGTCAAATGTTTTTTTTTCATTTGTGCTGCACTGATAGGATCATGTAATTTTTCTTCTTTGGTCCATTAATGTGGTGAATCACGCTGGATGATTTTAAAATATTGAAGCAGCTTTGCATCCCTGGAATAAAGTTCACTTATTCCTTGTATAAATTTTTTTTTATATATGTTGCTGAATTCTGTGTACTAATGCTTTGTTAAGGATTTCTGCATCTCTGTGAGAAATATTCATCTGTAGTTTACTTTTTTTGTATTGTTTTTGCCTGGTCTTAGTATGTGGTTAATATGAGCTTCCTAAAATGTTCCCTCCTCTTCTATTTTCTAGAAGAGATTGTGTAAAGTTGGGGTTAATTACTAAACATTTGGTAGCATTCTCCATTGAAACCATCTGGGCCTGGAGTTTCTTTTCCGGGCAGTTTTAAAGTTACAAATTCAGTGTCCTTCATAGTTAAAAAGCGATTCAGATGGTCTATTTCACATTGGTTGAGTTGTGGTAGTTTGTGGATTGTGAGGATTTGGCCAGTTTCATCTAAGAGCTCACACTTTTGTAGAGTTGTTCACAGCGTTCCTGTAATACCCTTCTGGTGTCTGCAGGGTCTGTGGAGGTAGCCCCCGTTCATTCCTGGCATCGGCCACCTGTGTTCCCTCTCCGCTCTCTGTGTCAGCCTTGCTGGAGGTTTGCCTGTCTCGTGGATCTTTTCAAAGAGCTGGTTCTTGGTTACATTGCTCGCCTCTTGTTTTTCTGTTTTCAGTTTCGTTGATCTCTGTTCTTTCCTTTGTCCTCTCTTTCGTTCTGTTGTTGTGGGTTTGTTCTGCTCTTCCTCTTCTGGCTCCTTGAGATGGCGGCGTAGGTTACTGATTGGAGACGTTTCTTCTTTGCTAACATATGCGTTTAGGAGCCTAACCATCTTTGTCAGCACTGCTTTAGTTTCTCTCCCTCAAATTTTGACATGCATTTTCATTCATTTCGATATACTTTTAAAATTTCTCTTGAGAGTTCCTCTGTGACCGAGGGATTATTCACAAGTTTACTGTTTAGTTTTCAAGTATTTGGAGATTTTCCTGTTGTCTTTCTATTATTGATTTCCGACTCAATTCCACTGTGTTACAGAACACACTGGGTGTGATTTCAATTCCTTCAGATCTGTGGAGGTTTGTTTTGTTGCCCAGGACAAGGCCCACCTTAGTTTATGTTCCGTGGGCCCTTGGGAGAAAGTGTATCCCGGTGTTCTGGGCGGGATGTTTGCTGGATGTGGGTTAGATCCTCTTGGTGGTGGGGCTGATCCGTCTATCAGTTACTGAGAGAGGCACGTCGAGGTCTCCAACCAGAATCGTGGGTCCGTCTTTCTCTCCTTTCGGTTCCATCGGATTTTGCTTTGCATATTTGTAGCCCCGTTGTCTGACGCATATGCACTCAGGGTTCCCGGATCTGCTGGTGGACGGACGCGTTTACCGTCACACAACGTCCCTTTGTCTCCCGCAGTTTTCTTTGCTCTGAAGTCTGTTTCATCTGATGGAATGTAGTCACTTCTGCGTCTTTTGAATGTTTCCACCGTATATTTATTCCACTCTCTAACTTTCAACCCGCCTGTACTGTTATATTTGAAGTGAGTCTCGTGGCACAGCGTTTAATCCATTCTGCCGACTTTTAGTGGCTTTAGCGTTCTCAGGCCTTCAACGTCCAGTGCAGTATTGACGTGCGAGGGCTGGCGTCTGCGCGTCTGTCATCTTACTTTTGTTTTTTCTCTCTGTTTTTCAGTTCTCTGTTTTCTTTTTCTTGACTGGATTACTTGGACAGTTTCTAGAATTCTGATTTATCTATAAAGTTTTCGATCATAATTCTTAGTATAGCATTTTTAGTAGTTTCCCCAGATATTACTTTATATACAAATGGCTTATCGCAGTGGACTGATGTCGCCGTTGTACCAGTTCAGGTGAGGAATAGGCCCCTCGCCTCCCTGTATGTCTTTTTACCCTCTTCTGTCTCTGGTATAACTATCTTATTTCCTCCAAGTCAGACTGTGCGATAATTTTTCTTCGATTATCAGACACAATTTAGAAAACTCAGGAGAAGAAAGACTGATTGCGTTTACACCATTTTGTTCACCATTTCTTTCTTCCTTCCTGACATTCAAGTCTCCCCCTTTAGGTCCGAGGAAATCCCCTTCTGGCGTAGGTGTGCTGGTGACACATTTTCTTAGTTTTCCTTCAAATGAGGTGCTTTGCTTTCCCCCTTCAATCCTGAAGGCTATTTTTGCAGGATACAGGCTTCTAGGTTGACAGTTCTTTTAGCAGCTGAAAAACGTAGGGGGACTTCTTCTGGCTTCCATGCTTTCTGATGAGAAATCTGCTGTAATTTGTTTCTAATCTGTTGGTGATCTGAGTGAGAAAAATGCCATTTTATTTTGTCTTTAGTTGTCAGAAGTTTGAGTCTGCTGGGGTTTGCTGTGGATTTATCCTGTTTGGGAAGTTTTTTCAGCTTCATTTTGTAGGTTTATGCCTTTTGGGAAATTTGAGAAGTTTTCATCCTTTATTTACTTGTTCATTTGTATTTTTTCAACCCCATCTTCTTTCTCGTATCCTTCCAGGATGCAAAGTGAGCTCTTTTGTTATACCCCCACAGTCCCTAACGTTCTGAGTGGTTTTGTTTTCAGGTCTATTTTGTCTCCGTTGTTCAGCTTGGGTGATTTTTATTGGTCCACTTTCAGTTCACTGATTCTCTCCTCTGTTTTTCTGAGCCAGTCCATTAAGGTTCTTTATTTCCGTTCTTTCTTCCAGCAGAGCCACCTTCCTGGCTGGTCTGCGGGGCTGCTGGGTGTTGTCTCTCTGGGCACAGATTGGAGCCCCAGAGACCTGAGCAGCTGCAGCAGGTCTCAGGGCCCAGCGTGTCTGGTTAGGTGTTGGGAGGGCAGGCCCGACGCTGGCCAGGCCACTCTGGCTCCAGAACCAAGTGGGCGTTCAGAGGGGACTGGAAACACACAAACGCGAAGGCTCTGGACGCCCCTTCTGTCTTCTGGCCCTCGGTCACCAGCGGTGGCCGCAGCTTCCCGCATGGGCCTCAGACTCATTGTGATGCCCGTGGAGCCCGCCCCGCCCCGCTCCACCCTCCTCTGCTTCCCAAGACGCAGACAGGCCATGGGCAGTGCTGGGTGTGGTTGTCAGGCGCTGACGGCCTGCTCTGCTCGGTTTTTCTCATGTCGTCTCCTTTCTGATGCAGGATCGTCCTGTGACGATGGTGGCGCACACAGTGGCGGTGACGGCACCGGCGCGTCCCGCTGACATGGTTCCCGGTGTCCTGGGTGGGCCAGCTCGTGTTCTGCCCAGGCGCATGCGCGGTCATTTCCCTCTTCTATGGATGAGGAAACACACCACAGGCTCTGCGGCGGCCTCACCTGGGCTCACGTCCTGGCAAGAGCACAGGATCGCACGGGGCGAGTCTGACTCGCAGCGGCCCAGCCCTGCGGCCGCTCTGCTCTGCACCGACGGGTCGGCGATGGCCTCGAGGCCTCGGGCAGAGCCCTGCCCCCGGCACCCACCCCGGCAGCAGGGTGAGCCCGCCGTCCGTGGGCAGCTCGTGAGCCAGGCTGCAGGTTCAGCCTTCCTTTCCCGCCAGCACTTGGACCCTCGGCACACAGAGGGTTAACGGCATCCGCTTTGGGGTCCGCAAAGTAAATACGGCATATTTTCTTAATCCCTTTCGCCGTGTCTGTACACGGTTCTGTGGGCTGTGTTTAATGGAAGGAGACCTCATGCTTGGTTCAAACAAATCCTGAAGTTGGAAAGAATGCTCTCCCGCGGTGGGAGGAGAAGGCAGGGCGAGGGCTGGGGGTGGGCAGCGGCGGGGCCGGAGGCGCTGGCTGCCCGCACGGCCCGCCAGCGCAGACGGAGGACCGACCTTCTGTCCTGGCACCCGGCGGAACCAGCAGCGCCTGGAGCGAGCTACGTGGACGCACTGTGGGCACGCACTTCTCGGCCGATTATAAGCCAGTTACTTATTACGGTTGTGTTTCAGGAGCCGCCCGAGTCCCTGCTTGATCTGAGTCCCCGCTCCCTGGAAAATGCAGTTCAGAACGTCTCTGGCTCAAAGTGGGTCCAGTGTGTCGTAATTACGTTCTCAGTCACGGTGCTGCTGGTGGCTCAGAGTGACAAGTAATGAAGTCCCCTACCAGTTTTGTCTTTCTCGCACTGTTTGGACGGCTGCTGATTTTTTGGCCCGTGGCTCGGTCGTAGAAAACTACAAAAGGATTTTAGAAGAGCAGCATGTCCTTGGCAAGCAGGTTAGAGAATCCTGCTGTGTTTCTGTGACTTTCCTCTGCAATTGTAGTTCCAAATTGTAAAGAGTGGTTTCCTAGGAAATAAAAACTAAGGAGAGAGAAGACCAGGGGGGCCGTCGGCGGGACGATGTGGGTGACGCTCCACCGGGAAGGTTCAGGGCGTGTGTCGAGGTTCCTGCTGGAGTCTTGAGGCCACACTCTCTGAGGCAGTTACTGGAGGGGCGGCAGTAGCCACACGGCCAGCTCTTTCAACACCCTCTTTACGGCTCGGAGAAAGAGCTTGTAAAATCCCGACATTTCGTGGCAGAGCTTCCAGACGTCTTGGTGATGCCCAGAAAGTCTCTGGTGAGCAGAGCCCAGCTGACAGCAGGATTCAGTTACCCCACGGAGGACTCAGACTCAAGGACAGTCACGCCAGAGGCCAACGGTGAACTACACAGACGGAGGTTTCGTATTCAGTCTTCGTTTCCTCTTCCTCTGGACGCAGTTGTCGAAAATCGTCTCAATTAGCACTTAGCGGGCACAATGGCCCCGGGACCCTGTCGCTCCTGAGAGGGGACACACAAGAGGCTGCTGCTCTCCGACTTGAGGGCAGGGCAGGAAGCTTCTTAATCTGCTGCCTCTGGACGTGTCGAGGCCCAGGGCTGGCGTTTGTCCATCTCTACTCCCTGCTGCACCAAGAAACCAGACGGCCGAGGGGAAGCCTCACCCTCCAGTGACATCACCAGAGTGCGGGCTGAATGAGGAAGGGGAGAAAAGTGGGGACAGGGGCACTCAAGACAGGAGGGACACCATCGGGCCCAGGCGCCCGGTCTGGCTGGGTGTTGTCCTGCTACCTGGATGGAGGGTGGGGGGTCACAGGGGCTGGAACCCTGCCGGGGAGGAGGGAGGTTCTCACCGATGAAGCACTGGGCCCAGCACAGCAGCCACCAGCCTGCTCGGCAGAAGCCACCGTGGACGGTGCTGGGAATTCAATGACCTGGACGGCCCTGAGGCCAGGACGGGGCTGGGAGAGGGTCCCGTCGACACAGCTCGGATTCAGGCACTAAACAGGCTCTGGGAAAGCAGGAGGGTCCCGGAATCATGGTGATGAAAACCTTTCATTGGCAGAGTGCGTGTCTGTGTGGTATCAGTGTCAGAGTGAGAGGAAATGCAGTGGCAGCAGACGTCCAGCCCCTCAGAAGTGCTGCCTCACCGTCTCCCTGCCAATCCCGGGGCCAGCTGACAGGGGGAAAGTTAGAGAACAGGGTTTCCCAGTGCAGGAGGCGGCTGGGTTACTGTTCAGGACTCATTGCCCACCATGGCCCCATGACACCGGCACGCTTGAGTCACTGAGATGCCAGTCCCATCTGAGCAGAGCTTGCGGGCCACCCCTCGCCCGCCTGCCCCTGCCTCTGGCCTGTGGGTGTCCACGTCCCCTGCGGTGGGGTGGTCCTTCAGCCTGGGCCCCAGCATGGAGCAGACTGGGGCGGGCCCAGCTGACCCATCACACACGCACACACACACGTGCGTGCACGCACACAGCTACACGGAGGAGCTACCGTGCTACCACTGGGTCACCTTTGTCATCCTCAGCCCTCAGCAGGAGGGTAGAGGGGACGGCGCCCTGGGGCTGGTCACAGAGGACCCCAACTGTGGCTGCCGGACACAGCTCCTTCAGCTCAAGCTCCTCCGTGTGGAGACCCTGATCCTCTCCCAAGGCCAGGCTCCGGGGGAGGGAAGGGCTTCAGGAGCTCGCCATCAAGAACATCGAGGTTAGCACCTGCGTCCTGCGTGACAGACGCTCTGCAGAAACCCATCCCTCAAACAATGCATGGACGTACGGTTCTCGGCACAGGGGTTGAGAGTGTGGCTTCTACCCAGAACTGGAGGGGCCCCAGCACGTGGCTGGCGTCTGGCCCATCACCAGTCACCTGGATGGGCGCTTTCCCCGCAGTGTGTGCCCGGGCGCCAGGGAGCCCCGAGGCTCTTCGCCGGCGGTCGTGGGTTTCAGTGCGTCACCGCTTAAACCTCACGAGGAACGTAGAGGAGCTCCGGTGTCCAGCCCCTGCCCGAGCTCACCTCGTCTTCTCCTGGCGGGTAGCCTGAGGCCCTGAGAGGTGACGGTCCCCAAGGCCACCTCGGTCAGCACCTTGGCCCCTGTTGCAGCCCCCGTGGCCAGCACTGCTCCCTCCTCCAGCCCTGCTGCAGGGCGCGGCTCGGAGGGTGGGCCTGGGGAGAGGCCGTGGGCTCTCAGCGCACCCTTTCGTGGCCAGGGCCGGCTGGAGGACTCGACCTAACTTGCTGAGCGTTGCAGGGTGGTCGAGGTCCTGGCGGAGCAGCGTGTGGAATGTGCTTACTTAGTTCCTGGCTCTTAGCAAGTGCTCAATAAATTTCAGAGATCGTCCCAGATATTCCTGTCACTGCTGAGGCTGACTATTGAAAAGTGCATCTGGTTCATATTAGCGCATCTGCAACAAATCCCACCCCCACCTTGGTTTTAAAGTCAGGCCTGGGAGCCGACTCCCGAGGGGTCTCCTGTAGGACGAGGCGTGAATCCCTTCTCCACTCCAGCGTAGGGGAGGCCTGGGGTCTTCCGGTGGAGCCGTGAGCAGCTCCAAGTGGTGGCTGGGCGCCCAGACCGAAGCGGCGGAGCTAGTGAGCGCCGGCGTCCAAGCCTCGATTGAGGCCGTCCCAGCGCCAGAATGCAGGCGTGACCGTGTCCTCCCGCCAGGAAACTGTGTCGCAACATCCCTCAGCCCTTCTCTTCTGGCCCCGCGCCCGCGGCCAGTCACCTTCAGGTAAATAGTCAGGTTGGAGGCCTGTGCTCTTGCTTGTTCAGAAGCCCTGCCCGCTGCTCCCTGCAGGGCCTGCGCCCTGTATTCCTGAAGCTCCATCAGCACTCCCACTCCCCCCATCTCCCCCGCGTCGCCGCCCGTCCCCGGCCCCAGAAGCGCAAAGCTGTGTACCAAGGCGGCTTAGGAAGAGGCTGTATCTAATTAAACTTTAAATTATGGACATGAGAGGTTTCCTCCTTTAGTTTTCATTGCTTTTTTAAGAAACCCACACCGTTTTCCAAATGCAGTGTGAACCTCCCTCCACCCCCTCGCGGGCTCCTCCTGCAGCCCTGCTGGGACAGCCCGCTGCTCGGCCGCCATCTGTGAGGGTCCCCGTGTGGCCACTTTCGTGGGACCACCACCACTCGGGGCCAGAGGTCAGCCAGCCTGCAGATGGAGCTCACCGAGAGAGAGCAGCTTAGGGAGGAAAATCCACTTGAAATTTTGTTGCTGCCTTTATTCTTGGGTCGATGTGGAATTTCACCCAACAGATAAGTACTAACCAACTACTAGGTGGTTTGAAGGTGCTGGGTTTCTCCCCATGCAAGGGAGACATGGGGTGATGCAGGTGTGGGGCCCGAGGGAGACAGAGGAAGGAACAGGGACCACAGGCTGGAGGTCACAACCCCTGTCCACCCCCGTCCACCCACCTGTCCATCCACCTGTCCACCCCCGTTCACTCCTGTCCACCCACCTGTCCACCTGTCCACTCCTGTCCGCCCCATCTGCAGGCCCCCTCCACTACCCCCACCCCGCCCCCGTCCCAACCCAGAGGGTGACACAGTTAAAGTTCAGTTTTTGATGCAGGAGGTGACATTGTATGACAACTGTTAAGAGTGGGTGAGGCTTTAATGACCAGGAACGTACAACTCCAGAGGCAGAACCTGATCTCAGCCGAGGAGGCCGGAGGCGGCTGTGTCTTCTGCGCCTGGTGAGTTGGGCAGGCGTTGAATTACCGCTGTGAATTTTCACTATGGCTCAGTCATTTGTGGTCTGAGCCACATGTTTCCCCTTCTAAAAAATGGGGTTATTGACAAGATGAATGAACTGTCAGCTTTAACCTTCTACAAGTCAATAAACAAGATAATTCTATCTTATTATTCAGATACTGAACGACAGCATGTTGCTTTTTTTTATGAAGCAGCCTTACGTATTTTGAGTTCTCCTTGTTTCTTGCACATTGAATCATATGTACACATATATTTACACAATTTCAATATCGCTCATACACTAGTGTTCCGATGTTCTTCAGCTAAGGTATTTTGTAAGTATAACATCTTTACAAATGCACACGTTCCCAGGTGTCAGTGGTGATAAGCCATAAAATAGAGAAGCCTTGATTTACCGAATTGTCTGTTGGTAGCCTGTTTGGATTGTTTTCTGTTTACACACGTGTAGCTTCATAACCTGTCCTTTAAGTTAGTTCCCTATGGGTTTGATGGGTCAAAAGGCACGAGTCTTTTGTCTGTTCCTCTGTACCTCTTGTCAACCTGCCTTCCCAGACCGGGAGAAGACGCACCTTCCCGTCGTCTCCTGCTTCACCTTGCACCGCAGCGCCTGGCCCTGAGCTCACACTTTGGGTCACTGGATGCAAGTACAGCAGCGCCTGGATTTACTTGCATTGCCTTGGTCGCTGGCGACAATCTCGTGCTCGTCGTGCGATTCGTTTGTAGGCCCTGGTTCTCCCACGCAGGCCCGCTGCGTGTGCCACGGCGATTTTGCACGTAAGTCCTTTAGTAGAGGTGACATCTGTCATATAGCTATGAGTCTTTTGTGTCCTATTTTTTGCAAATATGTGCTGATTTCTGGTTTCCTTTGTGATTCTGGATGACCGTGTAGGGCCCCTCCCTCCTCTTCAGCTCGGACTTGCCAGGTGGACATTGTGTTTTCATTAAAGTAATTGTATATACAGAACACAATCATAGTGTAAAGTAAGACAGGACCAAAACGCTGACCTGGAACTGACAGTCCTATCACTAAATCATATGCTTCCCTTTTTATTTCTTGATCTGTCACTTTTAGACAGTATCTGCTTGTTTTCTGCTGTGATAATGTTTAGCTCTACCTCTCCCACTCCCATACTCCCACTGTAATTATATTGATATTTGCAGTTAAGTCCATAAATAGCATTTACATTTTCATGACAATGTAAATATTTTCTGCTGAGCCGAGAAGCACTAGGATTATTTCTCCTTCTGTAAACACTGTCCACCTGCTTTGTCCACCCTGATGGTTTTAACATTTTTTTCTTCAAATGTATTCTCATGTTTCTTCATATTCCTTTAATAGAGCTTTTATTCTCCTTCACCACTATGTCAAGTGACCCTTAGTTCTTTCCCTCTGGAGCCAGACGTTGTTCTGCTCCATCAGAGCTGGTTGTTCTCTTGACCTGAAGCACAGTTGTCGTTTTCAAACTTCCCTTCACAGTTTTTCTGAGTTGGAGCCACTATTCTGTGGATCCCAGGCCTTTCTCTTTCTTTATTTTTTCCTTCATTTTTCTGGAGCACATCCTCAAGTAACTTTCTTTAAAAAGAAGTGTCGGGCAGAGGTAAATATTCTGAAAACTTGAATGCCAGAAAACACCTTCATTCTCTCTTCACAACTTGACTCATAATTTCAAAGTTTGAAGTTCAGAGAACTGATTTCAAAGTCAAA